>NC_137089.1:35715858-38662438 GCF_951640355.1 Cnephaeus nilssonii | reverse complement strand
CCCAGTGCATCAGGCTCCAGTGCTGGCCACATACGGCATGAGATCATGGTTGAGTAGTTCCTTAGCCTTTATTTTCTCTTTACTTGCCATTCCTGAGTGAATTCATCCTCTGTGCTTTCCACTACCACTAGTGATTCTGTAGTTCCAGTAGATCCAAACCTATTATGTCCAATGCATACTCTTACTTTATTTTTTAAAATATTTTTATTTATTTGAGAGAGGAAGGGAGAGGAATAGAGACATCAATGATGAGAAAGAATCATTGATCAGCTGCCTCCTGCATGTCCCCCCACTGGGAATTGAACCCACAACCCCGACATGTGCCCTCACCGGGAATCAAACCCTGATCTCCTGGTTCAGAGGTCAATGCTCACCCACTTAGCTACACTGGCGGGCTGTATACTTAAAAAAAAAATTTATTAGAGAGAGGAAAGAAGAGAGAAACATTGGTGTGAGAGTGCAACATAGATCTGCTGCCTCCTGCATGTCCTTCACTAGGGATTTAGCTCACAACCTAGGCATGTGCCTGACCAGGAATCAAACCAGCAACCTTTCAGTGCATAGGATGATGCCCAACCAACTGAGCCACACAGGCCAGGGCTCAAATAAGATCCTTGGATTAATAAAAGGTGACATTCACCCCACTCTGGCTGGGTAGCTCATTTGGTTAGAGCGTCATCCCGATACTGCAAGGTTGTGGGTTCAATCTCTGGTCAGGGCACATACAAAAAGCAACCGATAAATGTATAAACAAGTGGAACAGCAAGTCAATATTTCTCTCTCTAAAAACCTATTTTAAAATAATAAATAAATAAAAGATGTAAATTATAGGAAGGGAAGAAGTAAAAGAGAGAGCCAGTTCTATGTTTGTGGCTCTAGTAGTTTTATTGACAGAATTTATAGTGTATTGGCTAAGAGTCTTTTGACTACAAGTGCAGACACTGGTTCAAGCTAGAATTTATTGTAAGGAAACAGGTAAGTGTTATGGAAGCTGAGGGACCTGAATAGACTCAAGCTGTCTTCACTTCTTTCCTATCCATATTTCCCATGGGTCCCTGCTTCAATCCTTTTCCTCTCTCTACAGCCTCGTTCTTTGACTTCTATTCACACAGCAGGCTACAAGATGGGTACCTCAGCTTCTGAATTTAGATATTATAAGTCCAGCTACCTGGAAAAGCTACTTTTCACTCAATTTTAAGCACGTATCGAGGAGAAAAAGATTATTTTTCTAAAAATTGATTTTTAGAAAGGGAGGAAGGGAGAGAAAGAGTGAAACATCAATGTGAGAGAGATGCATTGATTGGTTGCCTTCCACACATACCCCTACAGGGGATGGAGCCCCAAACCTGGGCATGTGCCCTGACGGGGAGTTGAACTGGTGACCTCTTGGTTGATGGGTTGATACTCTCAACAACTGAGCCACACCAGCCGGGCCATAGCAGTCCTTTTTAAAGAATTTACTTTTTGAAAAGGTGTTATTTAAAAAATATGTAAATATGTATGAACTTAATTTAAAAATAGAAGAGGTTTATAAAAAGGGATAGCTTGGGAAGTTTTGTTTTCTTCCCTATTACCATCCATCCAGTTTTCCATTGCATAGACCTCTTACACAGGTGACCACTTGTTAATCCTCAGATACTGTTCCCATGTTCTTTATTGCAAAAGTAATAAATACAAATATATGTATTATTTTTCTTTATTACACAGAAATAAACTGCTATAAACACTGTTGTATTAGTTAGCTATGGCTACATAACAAATTACCCCCAAACTTAGCATCTCAAAGCAACACACATGTATTATCTTACCCAGTTTCTGAGAGTCCAGTTTTGACTTGGCTGAGTGGTTTGGCTCACAGACTCACATGAGGTTTCTGTCAAACTCTTGGCCAGGGCTGCAGTCATCTGAAAGCTAGACTGTGGATAGAGGCTCTACTTCTAAGTGGATGGCTCACTCACATGAGTATTGGCAGATGGCCTCAGTTCCCCTCCACATGGGACAATCAGAGTGTCCTTATAACATAGCAACCGGGATCCCCTGAGCTCATGATTCGAAAGAAAGAGCAAGGAGGAAACAGTAGTGCCGCCAAAACCGGTTTGGCTCAGTGGATAGAGCGTCAGCCTGCGGACTGGGGGGTCCCAGGTTCGATTCTGGTCAAGGGCATACACCTTGGTTGCAGGCACATCCCCAGTGGGGGGTGTGCAGGAGGCAGCTGATCGATGTTTCTCTCTCATCGATGTTTCTAGCTCTCTATCCCTCTTCCTTCCTCTCTGTAAAAAATCAATAAAATATATTTTTAAAAAAAGAAACAGTAGTGCCTTTTATGGCCTGGTCTCCACTGTCACACACCATCACTTCTGCTCTTATTCTCTTCACGCCCACACTTGAGGGGAGAAGCATTGGCTCCACTTCTTGCAGGGAGAAGTATCGAAGATTTTGTGCAAGTATTTTAATACCACATTTTAATTGTTTTTCACTTTAAAAAAAGCAAAGTAATAATGTACATCTGTCACATCAGGGGGTGGGTGGGAAGAGATTGACCCAAGAGCTTGTATGCATATATGCATAACCCATGGACTGGATGAAGACAATAGTGTGGTGAAGGCCTGCGGCAGGGGTGTGGTGGGGTAAGGGCTAGAAGGGGTCAATGGGGAAAAAGAGGGGACATATGTAATACTTTCAACAATAAAGATTAAAAAAGAAGATTTTTCTACACCCGTACATATAAAGCTTTCCCATTCTTTTCTTTATTTTGTGAACATGCCATAGTTAATTTAACAAGTTTCCTATAGATGAGCACTTGGATTATTTTAATCTTTTTGCTATTATAAATAATGCAGATACGAATAATGTATATTTAGAACATATGTAAGCATATCAGGATAAATCCCCAAAAGTAGGATTGCCAGGTCAAAGGGTAAATGCATTTTTCATTTCATATATGTTGCCAAATTGACCTCCATTGGGGTTGTACTGACCCTATATTTGCACCCATAGAATATATCCTATATAATAAAAGCCCAGAGACTGAACGGCAGAACAACCAGAATGACCAGTTGACCAGTTACTATGACGTGCACTGACCACCGCGGGGAGGGGGGGTGGAGATGCTCAATGCAGGAGCTGCCCCCTTGTGGTCAGTGTGCTCCCACAGTAGAAGCACCACTTGGCTGACTGGGATGAGCAGTGCTCCCACAGCGGGCCCCTCCCCGCAGGCCACGCCTCCCACCAGTGCATGAATCCCATGCACCGGGCCTCTAGTGCTATCATAATTTTGAATTTTTGCCCACCTGATAAAAAATTATATGTTCATGGAGGTTTAATATATATAATCTTAAACCTCCATGAACATATACTTTTTTATCAGGTGGGCAAAAATTCAAAATTATAAATATAATTGAACATCTTTTCATCTTATGAGTATAATTGAACATCTTTTCACATTTTCTGTTCTTTTTGTGAACTGTCAATTTGTGGCTTTTGTTAACATTACAAGTAAATGTGGCACTGTTTTCTCTTCATGGTGTGTGTGTGTGTGTGTGTGTGTTCTGTGCAAATGTGTAAAGAATAATGAATTTCTTGGGTTCTGTACTTCTCTCTAACACCTTCTCCACTCTGATTTTGTTTGAATTTATGCTTCCATCCTATTTTTCTTCTCACCAACTACATGGGATACAAAGACTATTAGTCAACTAATTTCAGTGACTCCTAGCAGTGAACTCCTCAGGTATCTCATTAGGTGGGCGCTTCATGCCTTTTGCACTCACTCTTCAGTTTGTTCACTGCATTAAAGAGGCAGGTGACACAGAAGACAGAGAGAGGCAGTCACACCTGTGATGCTGTATTCACCTGTGGGAGCTGCAGAGCCCTGTCGTGTTTCATTTCAAAGAGCTGATACGGCAGCAGGCCGGTTCACAGACCCTCCCTGGCTACTGGAGGGAATGGCTGCAACATGTTAATGACCTTCCCAGAAGCACAGGGGAATTTTGAAAAGCCTGATGAGCCATTGGGTAATATGCCCTCGCAAAGATGATCTTCAAAGAGAAAGTTAATGCAGAATCCACTCACTTTCCTTGTATCATGATACATTACTCCTAAATTTGATTGGTAGGTAGGAATCTGAGTCGGGAACATCTGAACAAAATTGGGCTAAGATGGAGGGCAGGGATTAGAAATGCTTGTGGCCGAAACCGGTTTGGCTCAGTGGATAGAGCGTCGGTCTGCGGACTGAAAGGTCCCAGGTTCGATTCCAGTCAAGGGCATATACATTGGTTGCGGGCACATCCCCGGTAGGGGGTGTGCAGGAGGCAGCTGGTTGATGTTTCTCTCTCATCGATGTTTCTAGCTCTCTATCCCTATCCCTTCCTCTCTGTAAAAAATCAATAAAATATATTAAAAAAAAAAAAGAAATGCTTGTGTACTAAAAGGACAACCTTCCAGCCAGAGACAATTTAATTAACGAAGGTTATGATTTAAAAGTCCATAAACTCTTAGGGAAATCTGAAATGATGACAGGTGATCATTTCTTCAAGAAAACATCCTTAGCTCAACAATTCTCCTAATAAATATGAAAAAAGTTATGTGAACCTGTGTTGTGGGGTGTGACTTCTAGGTATTGAGCTCTGTGTTAGCTTCCTAGGGCTGCCGTAACCAAGTCCCACAAACTGTGGGGCTTAAAACAACAGAAACCTACTTTCTCACAGTTCTGGAGGCTACCCGTCTGAAATCAAGATGTTGGCAGGACTTGCTTCTAGGGGAGGAGCCTTTGTCTTTTCCAGCTTCCGGTAGCCCCAGCTCCTTGGCTTAACTCCCATCTCTGCTTCTGTCCTCACATGGAGGTCTTCCCTCTTACAAGGACATCAGTCACATTGGAGTAGGGACCTCTCTAATGACATCACCTTAGCGTATTTCCATCTAAGGCCTCATGGGAGGTGAGGGAAGGTGAGCACTTCACTATAGCTTTGTAGAACACACACTCCCACCCATAGCAGGCGTTCGGCCTCTCCCTTCTCGGATGGGTTTGCTGTATCCTTCAGGCTCAACCACTGGGTTTGAAATTCCTAAGAGAAAACAGACCAGTGTGAACATGCCATAGTGGTCCAAGTGTAAATTCTTAAAATCTGGCTGAGGTTTTTGCCCTGGATATCAAACCTCAAAGGATTTCTTTTATTTTTTTAAAAAATATTTTTTTAGTCCTAGTGGGTTTGGATCAGTGGATAGAGTGTCGGCCTGCGAACTGAAAGGTCGCAGGTTTGATTCCGATCAAGGGCACATGCCCAGATTGTGGGTTTGATCCCCAGTGGGGGGCTTGCAGGAGGCAGCCGATCGATGATTCTCTCTCATCATTGATGTTTCTAGCGCTAGAAACATCAATGATGAGAGAGAATCATCGATCAGCTACCTCCTGCACACACCACACTGGGGATTGAGCCTGCATGTGCCCCAACCAGGAATGGAACCATGACTTCCTGGTTCATAGGTCAAACCTCAGTCATTGAGCCATGCACAAAGGACTGCTTTTAATCCTCCTTCTCTGAGCGTAGATAGGAACTTTCCCTAAAACCACACCCTGACTCTGAAGAGAAGTGCTCACCTCCCTGGTGGGAAGTTAAGTAAGTCTCAGGTGAGCTAGTTCAGGTGACTTGAAATTATTTCAGTCTCTCTTCCAGGAAAGCTCCCCACCCCACTCTTTATTCTTGGGAGCTCCGTTCATGACTTTGTATCTTGAAGACAAGTGGGATGGGGAGAATGTATGCCCAACAGGCGTATTTCTCTTCTTTCTTTTGAACTTGTGTAACTAGGTCAAAATCTTCTCTTCACCCGCCCAGCGGGTTTGGCTCAATGGTTGAGCATTGGATCTATGAACCAGAAGGTCACGGATAGATTCCCGGTCAGGGCACGTGCCAGTTGGGGCTTGATCCCTGGTGTGGGGTGTGCAGCAGGTAACCATTCAATGATTCTTTCTCATCATTGATGTTTCTTTCTCTCTATTCCTTCCTCTCTGAAATCAATAGAAATATATTTGGGAGGAAAAAATATCTTCACCAAAACCAGCAGTGTGCTGATTGCTGACCTTCCTAAGGGGACAATTTCTCTGAAGTCCATTTTTAGGGCCATTGCTTGTCTCTCTGTCTTTGTACTCTAACATGACAGACAATAAGGTGGACAATAAGGTAGAATTGAAGAATGACGATATTTTCAGCCAAGACATTGCTCATACATTGATGAATAGGCATCATGAAGATGTGTTACTGCTGGTGGGCATGCACTATTGTACAGCCACTATGGAAACATTATGGTGGCTCCTCAAAAAAATTAAGCATAGCCTGGCCAGTATGGCTCAGTGATTGAGTGCTGACCTATGAACCAGGAGGTTATGGTTAGGGCTCATGCCTGGGTTTCAGTCTCAATCCCCGGGGGGAGGGGGGGGTGTGCAGGAGGCAACTGATCAGTGATTCTCTTTCATCATTGATATTTCTATCTTTCTCTCCCTTCCTCTCCTATCCTCTCTGAAATCAATAAAAATATATATTAAAAAATATTAAACACAGAATTACCATATGATCCAGCATTTCCACTGCTGAGTATATACCCCAAATAAGTGAATATAGTGGCTCAAACAGATATTCATACACCCACGTTCATAGCAGCATTATTCGCAATAGTCAAAGGTTAAAATCAACTCGTGTCCATCCTGACTAAGTGGATAAACACGATGTAATGTATATGCAGACAGTGGGATGTTATTCAGCCTTAAAAAGACAGGGGATTGTGACACATGCTACAACAAGGGTGAAACCGGAGGACATTATGCTCAGTGAAATAAGGAACAATACAGTATGATTCTTCCTGTATGAGTTTCTTAAAGCACGTACATTCTTAGAGACAGAAAAGTAGCCTGGTGGATGCCAGGGCCTGGGGGAGGGGAGAATGGGGAGTTAGTGTTTTATGTGCACGGGGTTTCTTCTCTCACCCCCCCCCCCCCCACACACACACACCTCCATTGCTTTCAGAGATAGTGGGAGGGAGGCAGGAAGGGAGCGGGGAGAGAGAGAGAAACATCAATGTGAGACTGGTTGCCTCCCAAATGTGCCCCAACTGTGGGCGGGGAGCGAACCTGAAACCCAGGTACATGCCCTTGACTGGGAATTGAACGTGCGACCCTTCGGTATGTAGGCCGGCACTCGAACCACTGAGCAGCACCAGCCAGGGCTGTTTTATGTGCACAGAGTTTCAGTTTGGGATGATGGGAAAGTTCTGGAGGTGGATGGTGGTGATGGTTTGTACAGCAACATGAGTGTACTTAATGTTACTGGATTGTACACGTAAACATGGTTCAAGTGATGAAGTTTATGGTACGTGCACCTTATCATGATTTATGGAAAGGATCTGCTGGTTCCCCTGTGGTGCAAGAAACTGACCGGACTGTGCCAGGACTGTGCCGCAGCCCCTCCGCTCATGGTGACACCTTTGATACAGTGAAGCATGGTCTCATCAGACAATTAAATTAGGTTATTGGGGGGCGGAGAGGGAAGGGGTGCTGGGGGTGATTTCCTATGGAGCTGTATTTTGCTCCAAGGGCTCAGCATTCTGACTGAAACCCCTTTCTTTCTGTTTGACATAATTTCAAAGGAGAATCGATTTCATTCCTCCATTCATTCTAGGCACTTGCAGAGTGTTTTCTGAGAGACCCAGGTGCTCCTTTGATCCTAGTTAGTAAAGCAGTGAAAAACCCTGGCGTCTTTTAAAATGTATTGATGGGAGAGAGAGAGAGAGAGAGAGAGAGAGAGAGAGAGAGAGAGAGAGAGAGAGAGAGAGAGAGAAAGAGAGATGTGGTTCCACTTATTTATACAGTCATTGGTGAGTTCTTGTATGTGCCCTGACTGGGGATCGAACCCAAAAACTTGGCTTATGGGGAGGATGCTCTAACCAACCGAGCTACCCAGCAGGACTATTTCTTGAACATTAAAGAACAAAATATTATAGCCTCTGCTTTTTAAAAAACCAGACTGTCATCCAAGACTCACTGTAGTGAACATATAGGTAGTCATCTCACTTCTCTCAGGGGCAAGCGCGGAATAAGGGACGGAAGCGTGTAGCTTTCGGATTCCGGCCAGGTCCGTGCTGTCCAGCTGGTGTCACCTCTCGGATGGCTCTCTTGTGATCAGGGGGCGTTGTCAAGTTGAAAATGGTAAACGACCCTTCAGTCTTGGCTGAGAAACATTATCTATTCAATTAATGGCCCATAAAATGATTTAGGTAAAAGGCAAGACTGCCATTTCTTTTTCCAAAGGAGAAAAGACGATACTAATTTACCAAACTTCAAGCTTTTAAAAGGTGCTAGGAAATGTAAAATATCACTTGCATAGGATTATAGAAGCCACAGAGGAAACTAGAAGCTAAGAGGCAAGGAAGGACTATAGGTACATTTTGAAGAGGAGGAACTTCACCAGTTTCTTTCTGTCTATGTGAACATTTATGCTCATTTGATTAGCCCAATCTTTATGGAATGAGGTGAACAGTCATTGTATGTTTTTAAAAATTAAATGTCCAGCCCTTGCTGGTGTGGCTCAGATGGTTGGGCATTGTCCCATGCACCACCAAAAGTTGCTGGTTCAACTCCCAGTCAGGGCACATGCCCAGGTTAGGCTGATCCCTGGTGGAGGGCATACAGAAGACAGGCGATGCTTCTCTCTCACATCTATGTTTCTTTCTCCTTCTCCCTTTCTCTCTCTCAAAGAAGCAATAAAGCAATATATTTAAAAGAATCTGGCCAGAAATTGTCAAGAAGTCTCCTCCCTATGAGGTTGTTAACTTCATCAATACCCAAAGAGGTTCTTTAAGTCAGGACCTTATCACATCAAAAAGGTTAATTTGGAATGACTGGATACATAAAGGAGTGAGACCTCCGTCTTCTGAAACCACTGGCTTACGCATGCGTTTCTGGACCACAGATAACTTACAGCGTGGCTCTGGCCTGGGCCAGGACCACGAGGAAGCTGGTGGGATCCCCAGCTGGGCATGGAAAGGTCTCTCAGTCAGTCCACCCCAGATCCCACTGGCTGCCCTGGATCTTTTCTGGCTCCTCTGCAAATTTCCAGTTTCTGGTCCAGAACCAAACCGCAGAAGCACGCAGCCTCTCCCTGCGGTGCTCAGAGTACTGAAGAGGTGAGGTTGGCAAGCGATTGGAAGTTCCCTGCCTTTTCATGGGGGGGATTTCTCCCAGGGGTCCCTCTGAGCACAGAGTGGGGGTGGGCTGCTGAGAGGATACTGCTCAACTCTCGAATATTAGCAGAGCAGCTTCCTGTTGGAATAGCACCTGAAAATCCGGAGTTGTGGATTCTGGGACTCATTCGATCATCCATCCATCCAGTCATTCATTCAGTTTTGTTCTTTTTCTTTTTTTCTCACAGTAGCTAAGCAATCAGAAACATAAATTTGACCATGCCATTTTCCTGCTCAAAGTCCCATTGCCCCTGGAACAAATCCTGCGTTTTTATTTTGGCCTACATGTCACTCCTTCCTTCACCCAAGGAGTGTGCTCTATGCTCTGTGCAGAACTGGATTGGGAAAGCAAACAGATGAAATCCCTGCACTGTAGGAGCTTGCATTCTGGCAAGCAAGGTGGTGAAAAATAAATACACTACATGAGTAAGATACGTTTGTTAGAAGGTGATCACACCCAGCCCCTATGCCTACATCCTCCCCAGGGTCCTCAGACTGACTACCAAGGGCCCTGCCTCAAGGCCTTTGCACTTGACACTGCTCTGCACGGAGCTCTTGTCTCCCACATATCTATTTTGCTCCTCATTTGGGTCAATTCTCTGCTCAAATGCCATCTCTCTGAGGAGACCTTCTAGCCCACTTAAAGTCCCACCTCAGAAGCACTCTCTACTCCCTTCTCTGGTTCCGTTTCTTCATGACACATTCCTGTATAACAGTTGTAATGATTTTTGTTTGTTTGTTTGTTTTTTAATAGATTTTTTAAAGTTGATTTTTACAGAGAGGAAGGGAGAGGGACAGAGAGTTAGGAAACATCAATGAGAGAAACATCAATCAGCTGCCTCCTGCACACGCCCTACCGGGGATGTGCCCACAACCAAGGCACATGCCCTTGACCGGAACCGAACCCGGGACCCTTGAGTCCGCAGGCCGACGCTCTATCCACTGAGCCAAACCGGTCAGGGCGACAGTTGTAATGATTTATTTATTTGTTATCCCCCTCTCTCTCCACACTAGAACATATGCACCAGGAGGTCAGGGATTTTGCGACTTTTTCTTTTCTAGCACCAGCACCTAGTATTGCTTCTCCCCCGGGTTCTGAGCTGCTGCTGGGGGTGGCGGTAGAAACCGATGTGACCTTACCCAGAAGCGTCCTGTTACTGTTTTCCCTGGGGCTGCCCCAGGGTGTCCGCCCTCTAATGCTCACCTTTCTCAGGCTCCATGTGGGTATTTATAATATGAATTCAAAGTCCTGATTATGCAGACACCAAATCCCCGGGTTCTAACCTCAGCTTGAAAAGCGCATTATAATCACAATGGTAATATTTTAGGAGCTGGCTCTTTGCACTCAGTTCCCCACTGATAATCTCTTTATGAGCCTCTAGCCTTTTCATTCTTACCACCTTTGTGAGGGAGGGTAGTAGCATTATCCCCACTTTATGGATGAGGGAGCTGAGGCTCAAGGGCACACAGTTGGTACAGGACTGAGGCAAGCCCTGGCTGGGTAGCTCAGTTGGTTAGAGGGTCATCCCCCATAAGCCAAGGTTGCTAGTTCAGGGCACAAACAAGAATCAACCAATGAATGCATAAGTAAGTGGAACAACAAATCGGTGTTTCTCTCTCTTCCTTTCTCTTGCTGAAATCGATCAAAAGAAAAAGAGACTGAGCCAAGATATTCTAGTGCCTTCCGGTTCTAGAATGTTCATTATTTTGGAAGATGGGTTTCCATATCCCCACAGTCCAAGTCTCTTCTCAGCCCCGATGGAGATGGTTGGTTCCTGTGGTAAAGGACCATGAAGACAAATTACTCTGTTTTTATTCCTGCTACAAGGTGCCCCGAATTCCTACCAGGGGTCTCCTGTTGATAAACTGAGGAGGATAGTTTGGGAATCTTAGAATTTCTTCCTTCCTCGCATGCTAAGGCCCATGGAAGAGCCAGTTGCAATCTGCATTGCTGTGTGCTTGCTTCCTTCCTTCCCTAACCTGGGTCCCACAGGAGCCCTACTGGGCCTGTTAGAGGAGAGTACCCCACAATCTGGAGGGCCCCCAAACCCCTCTTCCCTATACTTGTCGGTGTGTGTGTGTGTGTGTGTGTGTGTGTGCATGCGCAGGACTTTCTGAGCTCTTTCTCCTTCCCTGGAGAGTTCCATTCTCTACGAATGTTTCCAAATTCTGTATCTTGTAGACACTATTTTGTCCTTTGTTGAGGCTCCTTCGTAGGGGTGGGAGTGCAGGGTGGGAATGAGGCCCTGACCTCTCCACTTAAAGGTTAGAGGCTCTGACCCAACACAAAGTAACATGCATTTGGACTTAGTTTTCATCTCAACAAAGAGGTGATGATTTTCCAAAGTGACACATAATCATTAACCTCCTAGTTGGATTGGAAAATGGATCTCTCTTTGCAGCTTCTGTGCTCAAACCACTTCATCACACTGTTGTCTTTGGGTAATTTCAATTAGAGTATAGACTCTCTGGCCGAGTATCACGTCCCCAATAATACGGTGGCTGGATAAAGGACAGGGAGAGGTGAAGGAATTATGTGAATCATATCTGTTTCTTAGACCAGTGGTCGGCAAACTCATTAGTCAACAGAGCCCAATATCAACAGTACAACGATTGAAATTTCTTTTGAGAGCCAAATTTTTTAAACTTAAACTTCTTCTAATGCCACTTTTTCAAAATAGACTTGCCCAGGCCGTGGTATTTTGTGGAAGAGCCACACTCAAGGGGCCAAAGAGCCGCGGTTTGCCGACCACTGTCCTAGACTGTCAGTTTGCATGTCTGTGGGGAGGCTGGGCTGTGACTCAAGATCCCCTTATTGCTGTCTGACCTTCTGTAACAGAGTGATCTCTAAGAGTGGGGTTACTCTGGGTGTGTAAAGATCTGAATTTCTAGCCACTAAGAAACCATTAGACTGAAATACTGACTCAGGGACCAAAGACTTAGTGCACTGAAATGCAACTCCCCAAAAGGTCTGGTGCGTCAACCTATGAACCATGAGATCACAATCACGGTCTGATTCCCTATCAGGGCACATGCCTGGGTTGTGAGCTCGATCCCCAGGAGGTGGCGTGCTTGAAGCAGCCCATCAGTGATTCTCTCTCATCATCGATGTTTCTATCTCTCTCTCCCTCTCCCTTCCTCTCTGAAATCAATAAAGATATGTTTAAACAAACAAACAAAAGGTCTGGTGCTCCTAAGAAGAACCTCCAATTACTGATGAACATTGAGCCTCGATTGTCAGTTTTGTGGAAAGCATAAAAATGTGATGATTCTAGCCCTAACCCGTTTGGCTCAGTGGATAGAGCGTCGGCCTGTGGACTCAAGGGTCCCAGGTTCGATTCCGGTCAAGGGCATGTACCTTGGTTGCGGGCACATCCCCAGTGGGGGGTATGCAGGAGGCAGCTGATTGATGTTTCTCTCTCATTGATGTTTCTAGCTCTCTCTCCCTCTCTCTTCCTCTCTGTAAAAAATCAATAAAATATATTTAAAAAAAAGTGATGATTCTTTGTCTCCCTCTATGAGTGTGCTGCACGTGGAGCACAAGGTCAAACACAGAACATTCCGTTTCCACACGCTGCCACCGGCACAGCCCAGTGGGAGACCCAGCAGGGAAAACTAGGCTCAGCACCAGTTCATCAGGATTCACCTCCTCTGCCCTAGCCCTCATGGCTTCGATGGCAATGAAATGAGACAGGGAAATGTTAGTTGGTGACCATGGAGCCTGCAGGTCCTGGTGAGAAACTATTGCAGTGAATAGAGGAACAGTCCAGTTTAAGAGAAGGTAGACATTCAGAGGTTCCTTCCTGCTGACATTAGCACGGGGTATTGTCAGCGCTGCACTAACTCTGGATCATCCTGAAGGCTACTGCTTATATCCCATAGGGTCCCAATACAAGTTCCTAATTGAAGTGGACAGAAAGCAGTGCCACACACATTTATAAAGCAGCTAATTTCATAGGAGATGGAAATACTTTAAACCTAAACAGAGGACATAGAACTCCAGTCAATAAATACATCAGGTCCTAGCTGGTTTGGCTCAGTGGATAGAGCATCAGCCTGAGGACTGAAAGGTCCCGAGTTCGATTCCGGTCAAGGGCACATGCCCAGGTGGTGGGCTCGATCCCCAGTAGGGGGCATGCAGGAGGCAGCCGATCATTGATGTTTAAACTCTCTCATCATT
The DNA here is from genome assembly GCF_951640355.1 of Cnephaeus nilssonii. NCBI lineage: Eukaryota > Metazoa > Chordata > Mammalia > Chiroptera > Vespertilionidae > Cnephaeus > Cnephaeus nilssonii. The sequence continues at coordinate 38,649,033 of NC_137089.1, read as the reverse complement.
GATGTTTCTCTCTCTCCTGCTCCCTTCCTCTCTGAAATAAATAAAATATATTAAAATAAATAAATAAATACATCAGATAATAAAATAGATAATTCTCAGTAACCATTAGGGAGCAATACTAAAAGATAAGATGAAGGGAAATATTTGGATGGAGTCACACATGTCCTATTAAGCACTATATAATGCAGATGATGAAACTGGATGTGATGGGCCAAATCTAATATCAATAAATTCAATCAAGGACAAATGTAAAAGCCTTTGATTTGTCAGATAAAAGCAGCTGCAGAGGTTGGGGGGTTAACTTTGCACTTAGATGTCAAATAGGCTGTAATGTATCTGTGTGCCGACTGTCAGTGCCCACTGGAGATTGTGTTGAGAAGGAATCTGAGGGTCCTTCTGGATTCCAGGCGACGACGTGTCAAAATGGTTCGCATTGTCTGAGACAGATGCATGGGAGTACACATGCAATGAATAGCATTGCATAGAGTCAGTGTGCGACTTAATAGGTGGCAAGTTCTGAATGGGTCAGAATATAATGTGACTTTCTCCAGTCAGGCTCTGTCAGAGGAAGTGGGGTGTCCGGAGGAAGGGAGGTGGTCACTGGAAGGGCACTGCGCTCAGTGCTGGGCTCTGCTCTTTCCGAGGGGTGTGAGAGGTTCACCAGAGTGTGTGGGAGGAGGACTCCTGGGAGGTGAAGAGGTTCCCAGCCACATCACATACGGAGTGACTGAAAGTGCTAGGATCGTCTGGGAATGAACAGAATTAGGAGGGCCATTTACCACCTTCAAGTATCACCGTAACTGCCATGTGGAAGAAGAATTAGGTTTATTCAGAAGTCAGAAGTCAGACCAGTGAATTGAAGTTGTAAGGAGTCAGATTTCCACTTAATTTAAGGAAGGACTCCTTAAATTCAGTTTTTTTTTTTGAAATAATGAGCCCCCTGCTGGTGGAGGTGTGTTAGCAGTACCAAGATGGCCAGACTTGTCAATTTTGCAGGAATGTGTGTTATAAAGCAGAGTAGACGTTTGAATAAAAGGATGTCTAAGATTCCTCTGACTTTAAGATTCTCTGACCCTACGATGGGGACACAAAGGGACTTGAGAGTTAAAAGGGAAGGCCGACTCCCCCTGAACTGCCCCCAGGTGTGCCTGCCTCCCTCCTGGCAGGCTTAGGCTTCATTGTATCATCCAGGCCCCAGAGCCATTTCTCACCCTATCGTCAGAAAGCCCACGCCCTTTGGGACAGTAGGCTCTCTCCAGCTGCAGTCTTGCTTATCTCAGGTTTTAGTCTTCTCAGATGCCTCACCCCCAGCCCTAGGCCTTGACCCGGACTACAGCTTTGCTAATTGATCCGGAGCTACTGTTGCCCCCGCCTCCTTTCCACCCATCTTTTCTTTGGCAGCAGATGGGGCAATACGGTAAGAACCGTATGCTGTTACAGTTAGGTGAATTACTTAGCTACAAAAAGTACATCTAACGTACAAGGCAATGCTTAATTAATGGGTTGTTTCTAAAATGAAAAGTGATTTCTAATAATGTCTTCAGCCTTGACATTGTCAATATTTTAACCAAAGACTTGGATGAGTATAAATAAAGTTTACTTACCAGCTTTGTGGATAACATGAAGTTGAAGGGGATTACAAATATATGGGATCAAAATTCCAAAAGACTGCATTGCCTGGCTGGAATAATAAACCAGATCCAAGAAAAAGAGATGTAAAGGGGATTGATATCAAGTTCTACAGTGAAATCTGAAAACCTACCTGGACAAATATGTACGGGAAAGACTCACAGACTGGCAGCTACTTGGAATTATTTAGAGCAGGCTGATGTAATAAATAATACAAGCCATAAATGTAATTTCACATGTTCTAGTAGGTCCATTAATAAAAGTGGAAAGCAGATAAAATTATTTTTAAAAAAATATATTTTATTGATTTTTTACAGAGAGGAAGGGGGAGGGAGAGAGAGTTAGAAACATTGATGAGAGAGAAAGATCAATCAGCTGCCTCCTGCACACCCCCTTACTGGGGATGTGCCTGCAACCAAGGTACATGCCCTTGACCGGAATTGAACCTGGGACCCTTGAGTCTGCAGGCCAACGCTCTATCCACTGAGCCAAACTGGTTAGGGTGGTAAAATTATTTTTAATAAATTACTGAACTCAATTTATTTAAAATACTATTTTGATATGTAGCCAATATAAAATTATCAAGATATTTACATATTTTATATGAAATATTTGAAATTCAGTGTGTTTTTTTAAGTAATTCTTTTTTAAAAAAAAGATTTTATTGATTTCAGAGAGGAAGGGAAAGGGAAAGATAGAAATATCAATGAGAACCATTGATTGGCTGTCTCCTGCACGCCCCCTACTGGGGATGGAGCCCACAATCCAGGCATATGCTTTTGTCTGAAATTGAACCTGGGACCCTTTAGTCCGCAGGTCGATGCTCTATCCACTGAGCCAAACCAGCTAGGACTCAGTATGTATTTTACACTTAGAGCACATCTCAATCCTGAAGCTAAATTTCCAATGGAAATACTTGATCTGTACTTAGGTTCCATAAAATTTACAGTTGAAAAAGTAGATGCATATATCTGAGTTTTTTTCAAACATGTTTAAAAGATTTCCAATAGTCCTGGCTGGGCAGCTCAGTTGATTACTGCATCATCCCAATATGCCAAGGTTTCAGGTTCGCTCTGCAGTCAGGGCATATACAAGAATCAAGAATCAAATAAAGTGGGACAACGAATTGGTTTCTCTCTTTTTCTTTCTCTCCCCCCATCCCCTTCTCTCTCTCTCTCTCTCAAATCAATTAAAAAAAAAGATATCCAATAACTGAATTGAGAATCTGCTTTTCTTTTTCTTTCTCACTTTGAGTAATGGTAGTATTCCCTTTGATATATGCTGAATGCCTATTTTGATTCCTAAAGGTCAATGCTGGGTTCCTTTAACTGAAACCAGTGCATGGGTGCCATCTACAGGATTTGTGGAAGAAAGACACACAATATTTTCTTTTTTAAAAAAATATGTTTTCATTGATTTTTTTAAGAGAGAAAGGGAGGATAGAAAGATACATCACCTGTCTCTGTACGCCCCCTACTGGGGATCGATCCTGAAACCTGGGCATGTGCCCTGACCGGGAATCGAACCAGTGACCTCTTGGTTTATAGGTCGACCCTCCAACACTGAGCTACACCAGCCAGGCAAGCATTTTCCTTTGAGGACACTTGACTTTCAGTACCAAGGTCCTAGATAATCTTTGAGGTCAGCTGAAAATTACTGTTATTAATGTTTTTAAAAGTCTGCTAACTAGTGGTTTTGCTGAGAGAAAAAGTATAGTCAGATAAATCGGAGACCTCGGGAGAAATCACAGACCTGTGTGCCTCTGGGATGTGTCCTCAGACCATCTTAATACAAATCCCTTATCTCCCTCCCTTCTACTGTTAACTAAGGCTTCGCTCCTTTGGCTCTTGAATACTTTCCCTTCAGAACATTGTCTTTCAGTAAAATACAATGACTAGGGGTTTTTTACGCTTGAGAGCGGCAGAATGGGGTAACAAGAACCACATAGGCTTCTGACTTAGATTTAAGTTCAAGACTTGACTATGATGACATTTAACAGGTGACCACAGCCCTCAGCTCCGTTTCTTCATCTTTAAGAATAATCGTGTGGCCCTAACTGGTTTAGCTCAGTGGATAGAGCATTGGCCTGAGGATTGAAGGTTTCCCGGTTCGATGCTGGTCAAGGGCAAATGCCCGGATTGTGGGCTTGATCCCCAGTGTGGAGCGTGTAGGAGGCAGCCGATCAATGATTCTCACTCATCATTAATGTTTCTATCTCTCTCTCCCACTCCCTTCCTCTCTAAAATCAATAAAATTATATTTAAAAAATTCATTATATATTAAAAAAATTATAATAGTGTGACTCTAACTGGTTTAGCTCAGTGAATAGAACATTGGCCTGAGGACTAAAGGGTCCCGGATTCGATTCCGGTCAAGGGCACATGCCCGGGTTGTGGGCTCGATCCCCAGTGGGCGGAGTGCAGGAGGCAGCTGATCAATGATTCTCTCTCATCATTGATGTTTCTATCTCTCTCTCCCGTTCCCTTCCTCTCTGAAATCAATAAAAATATATTTAAAACAAAAAGAATAATAGTGTTTCCCTTATATGGTTGTCATGAGGATTAAAGATACACGAGGTCCTAATATTAAGTCTGGAACTTCTATAAGCCTAACTGTCCTGAATTTTAGCCATTCTCTCCTCCGAGGGCATTTTGATGTCTGTGATAAAGGACATGGGTAGGTCTCTGGAGTCTGCTGGAGAGTAATGGCTGGTGGCCCCTAGTCACATGGTTTCTTCCTTACTCCCCTCAGCCTCACGGGAGCTCTCCTTTTCAGCCGTAACCTACTTGTGACTTTTTGATAGCATTGGCCATGTTCTGACTTGCAGAATATGGTAGTTGTATATTTGGTATTTGTCTAAACCTCACTTTTAGAAGATGAACTGGATGACAGAGGCTGGATTTACATGTTTCAAGTCTCCACGGCATCTGACATCTTGTCTGCCCATAAAAGGTACTTAAAATGAGCGTATTGAATGGATGTCCAATGTACAGAAGGATCCAGTGATATAATATATTGGGTGGGGGGATTATTAATAAAATAGGTCTTAATTGCTGGAAATATTTTACCTACTGTTGGTGACTGTTCTAAGGGGTGCCTTGGGAAGAATTACAAAAACCCCAAAGATTTCTATGGCCAATTCCCCACTGTCTTCCCCTTCTACGTAAACACATGTTCAAATCCCTCCTGGCTTCCACCCAGAATGTTACCCCAAGTGCCTTAGGTATAGGAATTTTGGATCTGGTGGCAACCAATGGTATACTTTCTCTGGATTCTCCGGTAGAAAGTGGACCACTCTGCTGTTCTACCTTTACTAGAGCACCCTCTGCTGGAAATACCAAGAAGTAATTCTTGAAAATTATTTGTGCCGTTAATTGTCTCTGTCCCAGTCATTTGCTGGGAAAGATGACCCTTTCCTCTCAGAGTGGGGTGAAGTTGAATATTGCCACTTCCTCTTTACTTTTCCTCATCCTTCTTCTCAGCCAAGACGGAACTCTTTCCTTGAAGCGAGCATTTCCGGTGGTGGTGTGGCCCTGAGCAGGGAGAGCTGCCCTATTCTGCTCTATTCTGTCCTATTGCACAGCCCAGATCAGGGGTTCCCACAGCTGAGCTCTCTGACCTTGTTCAAGGTGAAATGACATGGTGCAGACCGCTGGGCCCTAGGGAGGGGCGCCTGCAAACTTTGAACTTACTTGCATTAAGATAGAATCCTATAAAAGGTGGGTTTAACCCTGGCTGGTGTGGCTCAGTCATCCCATGCACCAAAAGGTCACCTGTTCAATTCCTGGTCAGGGCACACGCCCGGGTTTCAGGCTCCATCCTCAGAAGGGGGTGTGCAGGATGTGATGTTTCTTTTTTGTTTTTTTTCCCATATAGAGGTAACTGTTTATTTATTATTTTTTATTGTTTAAAATATTACATATAGTAGTACATATGTCTCCTTTTTTTCCCCCATTGACCTTCCCCCAGCCTCCCCTACCCCTGTCACATGCCCTCATCCCACCCACCCCCCCAGTGTCTTGTGTCCATTGGTTGTGCTTATATGCATGGATACAAGTCCTTTGGTTGATCTCTTCCCTCCCTTCCCAACACTTCCCAGCCTTCCCGCTGTAATTTGACAGTCTGTTCGATGCTTTACTGCCTCTGTATCTATCTTTTTGTTCGTCAGGTTATAATGTTCTTTATTTTCCATAAATGAGTGAGATCATGTGGTATTTTTCTTTCACTGCATGGCTCATTTCACTTAACATAATGCTCTCCAGGTCCATCCTTGCTGCTGCAAATGGTAAGAATTCCTTCTTTTTTATAGCAGCGTAGTATTCCATTGTGTAGATGTACCATAGTTTTCTAATCCAGTCATCTGCTGATGGGCATTTAGGCTGTTTCCAAATCTTAGCTATGGTGAATTGTGCTGCTATGAACATAGGGGTGCATATGTCCTTTCTGATTGGTGTTTCTAGTTTCTTGGGAAGGATGTGATGTTTCTATCTCTCTTTCTCCCTCTTCCTTCCTCTCTCTCTAAAATCAATAAAATCCTATTTTTAAAAAAGGGTAGGCTTAGGACTCAGAAACGATGCAGTGAAGACTAATTAACTTCAGAAGGGGGCATAAAATGGACTCCGAGCTTTCCAGCAGCCAGCAGGAGGAAAGCATGACCAGACGGGACAGTGTGGTGAAGAGCAGGAGGGTCGCTGCATACCTCAGTGAGCAAAGCTGTCCTGACGCGTGCACATTGGGGCATCAGGCTCGACTTTTTAGCCAGGGTTTCAGACCACACCCCACCTTGACAGCCGTTGTGAGTTAGACGTGAGGCGCGTTTGACTTGTCTCTTTTGAACTGTTGAAAATACAAAGATCAAATCTGCAAATGCCAAGGCTCTACCATTCACGGCTTTTATCTGAGAACTAGAGGCCCGGTGCATGAAAATTCATGCACTGGAGCGGGGGGGGGGGGGTCCCTCAGCCCGGCCTGCCCCCTCTCACAGTCTGGGAGCCCTCAGGGGCGGGAGGCGACCCGGCGATCAGGGGAAGGCGATGCCCCCATCACACCTCTGCTGCTGCCACTGCTGGCAGCATAAGCCTTTGCCAGCCCTGGTTACCTGAGCCTCGGGCGGCCCTGGGAAGCTGGGAAGCTGACATCTGAGGCTTGCCTGAGCCTCGGGTCGGCCCTGGGTGGCTGGGGGCCTGAGGGGACTGGGGGACTCCGGAGGCAGGCGTGCAGCGCAGCTGGACCTGCCTGGGGGTGGGCCCAGCCATGCCGCGCGCCTGCCACCCCAGTGGGGCTGAGAGGACTGGGTGCCGCCATCTTGTGGCTGTGGGTGCCTCCATCTTTGAGGGCGTGGCAGTCAATTAGTATATTTCCTCCTTATTGACTGTGGGCACCACCATCTTTGTGAGGGCGCAACAGTCAATTAGCATATCCCCTCTTTATTAGATAGGATAAACTGGCTGCTTAGGAGAAGTACAACTATTCCTGGGGTTGAAACCAAAGATAAATTTCTTCTGTCTTGTAGAGGACATTGTATTATGTAGTAAACAATAGCCTCAACAGCGTTCTTACAATAAATATGAATGTCATATAGTTAGTTAGGTTAATGTGGTCTCACTGTAGGCTGGGGGCATGTTACCAAGGCACAGGTCACCAGAGATATTGGGAGAGTGGCATGCGGCTGTGTTTGGTATATAAGGAGAATTCAGTCCAGAACACACTCCAGGAAGAAGAATCTGGCAAAGTGGCAGGTCACTGGCATTTGCCTGAGTACATTTTCTTCCACAGTAAACCTTCCAAGCTGGTGGAGGATGCTATTTTCAGCAATGGATTATCCTCTGTCCTAGTTGTTAAATGATCATTTTTGTTTCTTAATACTCAGCAAAATTCCCATCTCATCACAGTTAATAAACACAAGACCTTCCAGTCCTGGAGCAGAATGTTATATTATTTAAATTGGAATTTAAAGGTCTGAGAGAATTTGTCATCTTGCAGTGCATGCAGAAGACTCGTTGGCCAATGATTTAGTAACTCCAAGCTATGGTGTCGCATCATTTCTCTGTCAGATTTCATCATTAGATCGATTATATATCACAAAGTGGTGGGGAAGACACATGGAAGGTCATACTGATTTAGCCCAGACCAGATATTTGTCCAGGCTCATCTTTTCAAACATTGTCAGTGATAATTCTTTTTTTCTTTCAAAGCGGCAGAAGAAAAGTAGGCGATCCATATCTTGGCCTTAGTTTGTGTGTTTGTTTTTATGAAGCTTCCAACTGTCAGAATAGGGGCTGGGCTTCAAGTTGACGTCCAGCATCTGCTGCGGGCTGCATCGCAATCTAGTTCAGAGGAACTGCGTGAGGATGTGGGTAGAAGGTTACGGTAGACGTGTCCATCGGAGGCTTTTATGGTTACCCAGACCTCCTGCTGGCTGCTGGGCAGCTCGAGGAGGGAGGCTTGGAAGGATGGCGAGGGCATTGCCACTCCCAAGGCAGGGATCACTGGTTCTTGGTGGGGACGGGGACAAAAACATCCTAGATATTTTAGTAGAGAGTTGGTTTGTGTCACTCCAACCAGACACAGGACATAAACCACATATCTGTACTATTAAAATCTCGAGTGGGGCATGATTAGGAAAAAATGTCTATTGGGTGTAGAAAGGTATGCATAAGGGCTGGTACAGCTCTCCTGGTGTGATAGCAGGCACGTGGTGGTGATGAGATAATGACATGTGCTTTTTTAAACTATAAAGGCTAATATTTATTTAGTTTATTTTTGTGTGTGTGGTAAGAACACTTAACATTGATTTTATTGTTCCACTTAACAGATTTTAAAGTGTACAATACATTATTACTATTATTTTTTAACACATTTCTTTATTGATTTCAGAGAGGAAGGAAGAGGGAGAGAGAGGCAGAAACATCAATGATGAGAGAGAATCATTGACTGGCTGCCTCCCGCGCACCCCCCACTGGGGAGCGAGCCCGCAACCAAGGCATGCACCCCTGGCCAGAATCGAACCCGGGACCCCCCAGTCCGCAGGCCAACACTCCATCCACTGGGCCAAACTGACCAGGGCTGTACAATACATTATTGCTGACTATAGGTATAACGTCATGTAGCAGATTGCTAGAGCGCATTCATCTTTTTTGTTTTTACCTGTAATTTTTTTCTTTAAAAAAAATTCTTTATTGTTGAAAGTATTACATATGTCCCCTTTCCCCCTCATTGTTGTCTCCCAGCCTGCCCCCCCACACTCCAGTCCCAGCCTACACCCGCCACCCCCCATTGTCTGGAGCGCATTCACCTTGCTTCACTGAAATGTTATGCTTATTGGTTAGCAAACTCCCCGTGGGCCCCTCCCCCAGCCCCTGGCAGCTACCATTCCACTCTTGGATTCTATGAGTGAGTTTGACTACTTTAGAAATCTCCTATCACACAGTATTTGTTTTTCTTTCTTTTTTTTTGTTTTAATTTAATAAATCTTTATTGTTCAGATTATTACAATTATTCCTCTTTTTTCCCCCCATAGCTCCCCTCCACCCAGTTCCCACCCCACCCTCTGCCCTTACCTCCCCGCAACTGTCCTCATCCATAGGTGTACGTTTTTTGTCCAGTCTCTTCCTGCACCCCCACACCCCTTTCCCCCTGAGAATTGTCAGTCCACTCCCTTTCTATGCTCCCGATTCTATTATATTCACTAGTTTATTCTGTTCATCAGATTTTTAATTCACTTGATTTTTAGATTCATTTGTTGATAGATATGTATTTGTTTTTCTTAATTTTTATCTTTACCTTTTTCTTCTTCCTCTTCTTAAAGAATACCTTTCAGCATTTCATATAATACTGGTTTGGTATTGATGAACTCCTTTAGCTTTTTCTTATCTGTGAAGCTCTTTATCTGACCTTCCATTCTGAATGATAACTTTGCTGGGTAGAGTAATCTTGGTTGTAGGTTCTTGCTATTCATCACTTTGAATATTTCTTGCCACTCCCTTCTGGCCTGCATAGTTTCTGTTGAGAAATCAGCTGACAATCGTATGGGTGCTCCCTTGTAGGTAATTAACTGTTTTTCTCTTGCTGCTTTTAATATTCTCTCTTTGTCTTTTGCTCTTGGCATTTTAATTGTGATGTGTCTTGGTGTGGTACTCTTTGGATTCCTTTTGTTTGGGGTTCTGTGCGCTTCCTGGACTTGTAAGTCTATTTCTTTCACCAGGTGGGGGAAGTTTTCTGTCATTATTTCTTCAAATAGGTTTTCAGTATCTTGTTCTCTCTCTTCTTCTGGGACCCCCATAATTCTGATGTTGGTACGCTTGAAGTTGTCCCAGAGGCTTCTTACACTATCTTCAAATTTTTGGATTCTTTTTTCTTTTTGCTTTTCCGGTTAAGTGTTTTTTGCTTCTTTGTATTTCAGATCTTTGACTTGATTCTTGTGTTCCTCTAGTCTGCTGTTAGGTCTCTGTATAATATTTTTTATTTCAGTCAGTGTATGTTTAATTTCTAGTTGGTTCTTTTTCATACCCTCAAGAGTCTCGCAAAATTTATTGGCCTTTTCTAGGAAATTATTGAAAAACCTTATAACCGTGGTTTTGAACTCTTTATCCAGTCATTTGTTTTCCTTCATTTCTTTCGTTTGTGATCTGTTTCTTTGTCTCCGCATTTTCGCTGCTTCCCTGAGTTGATAGAGTAGCTTTGTGTGCTAGGTGTCCTATATGGCCCAGTGGGTTGACCTCCCCAGTTACCTGAGGTGGACACTCTTGGTGCACCCCTTTGTGGGCTGTGTGTACAGCCTTGTTGTAGTTAACTCTTGATTGTTGTTGGTAACACTGGGAGGAATTGACCTCCAGGCCAATTGGCTGTGAGAATCAGCTGTGTCTACGCCGGGAGATCTTCTGTTCTGGAGACAGCCTTATGAGACAAGACTTGAAAAATTGCAAAAGCCTCTGTGCTCAGCTTGGATTGGGCGGAGTCTCAGGGCTGAGCAGACAGTCTTGGCTTCCCGTCAGCCCTGCCCTATGAGGCCCCTCCTTCGGTAATCACTGCAGTCCTCTCTGCATGCACTCGTGCGCATGCGCCTCCAGACCTCTGCCTTTCGCGGCTCCCCTGAGTTTCCGTGCGCTCCTCTCTTTTCCTGACAGTCCAGACTCCCCCCGTATGAGTCTGGGTCCCCAGGGTCTCGCCCGGAACTGGGATTCAGTGCAGTTGGAACTGGGGTTCAGTGCAGTCGGGAGCTTCCTTCTCCCTCCCGCTAGAGAAAGCCAGCCAGGCACTCAGCCACCCATGCTCTCCGCACGCGTGTCTCTGTACCTCAGCCTTTTGCAGCTCCTCTGAGTCTTCGTGTGCCCCTCTCTTTCCTTTTAGTTGTAGAATTTCCACTCAGCCAGCTTTCCTGTGGTTCTGGATGATGTCCGTTCTGTCTTTTAGCTGTAGTTTTGAAATTGTTGTGCGAGGCAGCAGTTTAGGTGTTCACCTATGCCGCCATCTTGGTTTTTCGACCTGTTTTTCTTTCTTTTTTAAAATTTTTATTGTTGAAAATATTACAGATGTCTGCCCCCCTTCCCCATTGACCCCTTCTAGTCCACACCTGTCCCCTGCCCCAGGCCTTCACCACACTGTTGTCTGTGTCCATGGGTTATGCATATATGCATAAAAGTTCTTTGGTTAATCTCTTCCCACCCACCCACTCCCAGTATTTGTTCTTCTATGATTAGCTTATTTCATTTAGCATCATGTTTTCAAGGTTCATCCATGTTGTAGCATGTGACAGGATTTCCTTCATTTTTAAGGCTGAATAATATTTCATTTTATATATAGACCACATTTTCTTTTCTTTTAAAATTTTTATTTATTGGTTTTAGAGACAGAGAGGGAGGGAGGGAGAGAGAAACATTGATTTTATTGTTCTACTTATTTATGCATTCATTGATTCTTGTATGTGTGTCCTGGCCTAGGGATCGAACCCACAACCTTGGTATGTTGGGATGATGCTCCAACCAATTAAGCTATCCAGCCAAGGATAGACCACATTTGCTTTATTCATGAATCCACAGATGGACATGTAGGTTGTGTCCGCACATTGGCTGTTGTGAATAGTGCTAGTATCGCCTTGAGACCCTGATTTCACTTCTTTTAGAGAAGTACCCAGAAGTGGGATTGCTGGATGGTATGGCAGTTCTTTAATTTTTTGAGGAACCTCCATATTGTTTCCTTAGTGGCTGCACCAATCTGCATTCCCATCAGCAGTATACAGAGGTTCTAGATTCTCCACATTCTCGACAGTACGCCTTTTATTTTATGACATACCTTCTATTAAGGGTGTATTTTGTGCTAGGACTGTGATAAGCACTGTATGCAGATAATGTCATTTAATCTTCATAAGACCAAGTATGGATGTTGCGGCTTGGAGGGGTTAGGCAAGTTGTCAGGGGAGGCAGCTTAACTGGGGTGACATCTGGAGATAGGCCTGATGGGCCATTGCCATCTTCTTGTGACTCCCTGCCTGTGGGACAATGAAGGGAAGAGCCTTTGGCAGTAGTAGGGGTTTCTGTTTTCAGTGAGGGCATGAACACTGTCTGAGAATAGAACAGGGTGACACATGGGTGAGAGGATCAGCCAGTAGAGGCTGGAAACCTGGACTTGATTCCTGGACGTGTTGAAAACTCAGTGACCTTGGATAAGTCACTGAATCCCTCTATGGCCAAGTTTCTTGTATGAAGCCTATTAGCCTGATATAGGGTTGCTGGGAAGATGAGTATGACATGAGTAAAACTGTTTTGAAAACCTTTAAAAGGAGCCTGGTCGGCGTGGCTCAGTGGTTGAGTGTCAACCTGTGAACCAGGAGATTATGGTTCGATTCCAGGGCAGGGCACATGCCTGGGTTGCAGGATTGACCCCCAGTGGGGGGCATGCAGGAGGCAGCTGATCAACGATTCTCTCTCATCATTGATGTTTCTATCTCTCTCCCTTTTCCTTCCTCTCTGAAATCAATAAAAAAAATATTTATTAAAAAAAAAGAAAAGAAAACCTTCAAAAGGAGATTTAAAGTGTTGGTGGTTCTGAGCCCGGTCAGCACAGGACAGCGACAGAGTGACAGGCACACTGCAGGGCTTTCTCTACAAGCGATGTGTTCACATCCCTGTTTTTAAACAAAATATCACACCAAAGTGTTGTCCCTTTTCATTATTATTTATTTATTTTTAATTTACTGATTTAAAAAAGAGAAACTTTGATTTGTTGTTCCACTTATTTATGCATTAATTGATTATTATAATGTTTAAAATATGTTTTTATTGATTTCATAGAGAGGAAGGGAAAGAGATTGATAGAAATATCAATGATGAGCGAGAATCATCCATCGGCTGCCTCCTGCACACCCCCTACTGGGGATTGAGCCCACAACCTGGGCATGTGCTCTGACCTGCAATCGGACTGGAAATCAAACCGTGACCTCCTGGTTCATAGGTCAATGCTCAACCACTGAGCCTCACGGGCCAGGCTCATTGGTTGAGTCTTGTATGTGCCCTGACCAGGGATCAAACCCGCAAGCTTGACGTATCAGGAAGACACTCTAACCAACTGAGCTACCCGGCCAGGGCTGTTGCTTTTTTTTAAAGTCTATTATCCCCTGTCCCACCATGAGCTACATGAGCCAAGACAATAGCCGACATTTCTGTTGAATAAAGAGTTAAATGTGTCATTAAATTTTCATTCTTTTTCTTTTTCATCTATCCATTATGACTCTCTCTTCCATGGTGTCCACACAAGTTGGAGGTAATGTGCTCTAAAAATTACACTCTTTTCCTTCTGCCTGCTGAGATGCAATTCCAGTAGCTAAAATTAAGACTAGTGAATTTATGCCTGTTTCCAAATAGAGATCTGGCCAATGGCAAAGGTTTTTTTGTTTTTTATTGTTTGTTTATCAGTTGCTAGGTAGAAAAGGATCCTGCATAGCTACAGCTGGCACAGTGCTGTGGAGCAAGAAGAGAGGGAGGCAGCCTGCTCTACTAATAAGAGGAAGTTGTCTTTATGTCATTCTCATGAAGACAGAAAGCACCATCAACTTCTTAGTGATTGTTGGTGACTTAATTAGAGCAGAACTTCTATTAATGAAGGACTAATTGTCTGGACCCTACATATTCCCTCCCTCCTCCAATTCTACCTTTTAGCACTTAGAGCATTGTTTTAGTGAATACTCAAATATTTGATAAGTATTAGTTTATTTATTTATTTATTTTTTTTCTTTCTTTCCAATTTTTTTTATTAAGGTATTATATGTGTACATATCTTGCCATTGCCCCCCCCACCCCACTCCCATATATGCCCTCACCCCCCAGAGTTTTGCGTCCATTGGTTATGCTTATATGCATGCATACAAGTCCTTTAATTGATCTCTTATCTCCCCCATCTCTCCCTAACCTTCCCCCTGTAATTTGACAGTCTGTTTGATGCTTTACTGTCTCTGTATCTATCTTTTTGTTCAATTTTATAATGTTCTTTATTATCCATAAATGAGTGAGATCATGTGGTATTTTTCTTTCATTGACTGACTTATTTCACTTAACATAATGTTCTCCAATTCCATCCAGGTTGCTGCAAATGATGAGAATTCCTTCTTTTTTATGGCAGCATAGTATTCCATTGTGTAGATGTACCACAGTTTTCTGATCCAGTCATCTGCTGACGGGCACCTAGGCTGTTTCCAAATCTTAGCTATGGTGAATTGTGCTGCTATGAACATAGGGGTGCATATATCCTTTCTGATTGGTGTTTCTAGTTTCTTCGGATATATTCCCAGGAGTGGGATTACTGGGTCAAATGGGAGTTCCATTTTCAGTTTTTTGAGGAAACTCCATACTGTTCTCCACAGTGGCTGCACCAATCTGCATTCCCACCAGCAGTGCACGAGGGTTCCTTTTTCTCCGCATCCTCGCCAACACTTGTCGTTTGTTGATTTGTTGATGATAGCCATTCTGACAGGTGTAAGATGGTACCGCATTGATGTTTTGATTTGCATCTCTCGGATAATTAGTGACGTTGAGCATGTTTTCATGTGTCTCTTGGCCTTCCTTCTGTCTTCTTTTGAAAAGATTCTATTTAGGTCTGTTGCCCATTTTTTTATTGGATCATTTATCTTCCTTTTATTAAGTTGCATAAGCTGCCTGTAGATGTTGGAGATTAAACCTTTATCAGTGATTCCATTTGCAAATATGTTCTCCCATGTAGTGGGCCTTCTTGTTGTTTTGTTGATGGTTTCTTTTGCTGTGAAAAAGCTTTTTATTTTTATGTAGTCCCATTTGTTAATTTTCTCTTTAGCTTCCACTGCCCTAGGGTCAGTGTCAGTGAAGAATTTCTTTTGGCATATGTCTGAGATTTTGCTGCCTGTGGATTGCTCTAGTATTTTTATGGTTTCCCGTCTTATGTTTAAGTCCTGTATCCATTTTGAGTTTATTTTTGTGTATGGCGTAAGTTGGTGATCAAGCTTCATTTTTTTGCATGTATCTGTCCAATTTTCCCAACACCATTTATTGAAGAGACTGTCTTTATTCCATTGTATGTTCATGCCTCCTTTGTCAAATATTAATTGAGCATAGTGGTTTGGGTCGATATCTGGATTCTCTATTCTGTTCCATTGATCTATATGTCTGTTCTTGTGCCAGTACCAGGCTGTTTTGAGAACAGTGGCTTTGTAATACAGCTTGAAATCTGGTATTGAGATCCCTCCTACTTTATTCTTCTTTCTCAGGATTGCTGTGGCTATTCGGGGTCTTTTTTTATTCCAGATGAATTTTTGGAGAGTTCTTTCAAGGTCTGTGAAATATGCCGTTGGTATTTTAATGGGGAGTGCATTGAATCTATAGATTGCTTTGGGTAGTATGGACATTTTAATGATGTTGATTCTACCAATCCATGAACATGGTATGTTCTTCCATCTGTTTACGTCTTCCTCTATCTCTTTTTTCAGTGTCCTGTAGTTTTCCGTGTATAGGTCTTTTACCTCCTTAGTTAAGTTTATTCCTAGGTATCTTAATTTTTTTGGCGCGATGGTAAATGGGATTGCCTTTTTAGTCTCTCTGTCTGTAAGTTCACTATTGGTGTATAGAAAGGCCATAGATTTCTTGGCGTTAATTTTGTATCCTGCTACATTGCCGAATTCATTTATTAAGTCTATGAGTTTTTTGACGGAGTCTTTCGGATTTTTTATGTACAATATCATGTCGTCTGCAAATAAAGACAGCTTTACTTGTTCTTTTCCAATTTGGATGCCTTTTATTTCTTCTTCTTGTCTAATTGCAATGGCTAATACTTCCAGTACTATGTCAAACAGGAGTGGTGAGAGTGGGCATCCCTGTCTTGTTCCTGTTCTTAGGGGAAATGTTTTTAGTTTTTGTCCATTGAGTATGATGTTTGCTGTGGGTTTATCATATATAGCTTTTATTATGTTGAGGTATGAGCCATCTATTCCCACCTTGTTGAGAGTTTTTATCAAGAAAGGGTGTTGGATTTTGTCAAATGCTTTTTCTGCATCAATTGATATGACTATGTGATTTTTATCTTTCAATTTGTTTATGTGATGTATCACGTTTATTGATTTGCGGATATTGTACCATCCTTGCATTCCTGGAATAAATCCTACTTGGTCATGGTGTATGATCTTTCTGATGTACTGCTGGAGCCGATTTGCTAGAATTTTGTTGAGGATTTTGGCATCTATGTTCATGAGGGATATTGGTCTGTAATTCTCTTTCATTGTGTTGTCTTTATCTGGTTTTGGTATTAGGGTGATGCTGGCTTCATAGAAGGAGCTTGGAAGTGTTCCTTCCACTTGGATTTTTTGGAATAGTCTGAGGAGGATAGGTTTTAGTTCTTTCTTGAATGTTTGGTAAAACTCTCCTGTGAAGCCATCAGGCCCCGGGCTTTTGTTTGCCGGAAGCTTTTTGATGACTGCTTCAATTTCGTCCATAGTTATTGGCCTATTGAGCTGTTTAGATTCTTCTTGATTGATTTTTGGAAGGTTATATTTTTCTAGGAATATGTCCATTTCCTCCAGGTTGTCCAGTTTGTTGGAATAGAGTTGTTCGTAGTATTTTGTAACAATCCTTTGTATCTCAGCAGGGTCTGTTGTTATTTCACCTCTTTCATTTCTGATTTTGTTTATTTGGGTCCTCTCTCTTTGCTTCTTGGTGAGCCTGGCTAGAGGTCCATCAATCTTGTTTATCCTTTCAAAGAACCAGCTCTTGGTTTTGTTGATCTTATGTATTGTTTCTTTGGTCTCTATGTCATTTATCTCTGCTCTGATCTTTGTTATTTCCTTCCTTCTGGTTACACTGGGCTTTTCTTGCTGCGCTTTTTCTAGCTCTTTGAGTTGTAGGGTTAAGTAATTTGTTACCATTGTTTCTTGTTTTTTGCAATAGGCTTGTAGAGCTATGAACTTCCCTCTCAAGACTGCTTTCGCTGTGTCCCATAGATTTTGGATTGTTGTGTTTTCATTGTCATTTGTTGCCATGATGTTTTTTATTTCTTCCTTGATCTCTCTGGTGACCCAGTCCTTGTTTAATAGCATGCTGTTTAGTCTCCATGTGTTTGATTTCTTTGGATTGTATTTATTGTAGTTGATTTCCAGTTTTATGCCACTGTGATCTGAGAAGATGCTTGATATAATTTCTATCTTCTTGAATTTGAAGAGATTTTGCCTGTGACCCAGCATATGGTCTATCTTTGAAAATGACCCATGTGCACTTGAGAAGAATGTATATTCTGTGGCTTTGGGGTGAAATGTTCTGAAGATGTCAATTAATTCCATCTGGTCTAGTGAGTCATTTAAGATTGCTGTTTCTTTGCTGATTTTTTGTTTAGAGGATTTGTCCAGTGGTGATAGTGGGGTATTAAAGTCTCCTACTATGATTGTATTGCTATTAATCTCTCCCTTGATATCCTCCAGGAGTTTTTTTATGTATTTGGGTGCTCCTATATTGGGAGCGTATATGTTTACCAGAATTATTTCTTCTTGTTGGATTTCTCCCTTTAGTATTATGAAGTGGCCTTCCTTATCTCTTGTTATGGCATTTACTTTGAGGTCTATTTTGTCAGATATAAGTATTGCTACCCCTGCTTTTTTTTCATTTCCATTTGCCTGAAAGATATTTTTCCATCCTTTCACTTTCAATCTGTGTGAGTCTCTTGTTCTGAGGTGGGTCTCTTGTAGACAGCATATACATGGGTCGTGTTTTTTTATCCATTCAGCTACTCGATGTCTTTTGATTGGAGCATTTAGTCCGTTTACATTTAAAGTTATTACTGAAAGGTATTTGTTTGCAGTCATATCTATTTTTGTGTCTGTATTCCTTCTTACCTGTTTATTTCTTCTTTTTACAGTATTCCCTTTAGCAATTCTTGC
This sequence comes from Cnephaeus nilssonii, assembly GCF_951640355.1. Taxonomy (NCBI): domain Eukaryota; kingdom Metazoa; phylum Chordata; class Mammalia; order Chiroptera; family Vespertilionidae; genus Cnephaeus; species Cnephaeus nilssonii. Next base: position 38,631,023 of record NC_137089.1, on the reverse strand, counting down.
ATTGCTGGTTTGGTGGTGATAAACTCCCTGAGGCTTTTTTTGTCTGCAAAGCTCCTGATTTCCCCTTCAATTTTGATTGATAGTCTTGCTGGATATAGTATTCTTGGATTCAGTCCTTTGCTTTGCAACACTTTGTATACTTCCTTCCATTCACTTCTAGCTTGTTGTGTTTCTGATGAGTAATCATTTGACAATCTGATGGGTGTTCCTTTGTAGGTAACTCTCTGTCTCTCTCTTGCCGCCTTTAGGATTCTCTCTTTATCATTTATATTTGCCATTGAAATTATGACATGTCTTGGTGTGGGTCTTTTGGGGTTGATCCTGCTTGGGACTCTCTTTACTTGCGTAACTTTTATCTTTCCCATATCCGGGAAGTTTTCTGTCATTATTTCTTCAAATAGATTTTCTAAACCCTGCTGCTCTTCTTGTCCTTCTGGCAGCCCTATTATACGCATGTTACTTCGTTTCATGTTGTCCCGAAGCTCCCTTAGGCTTTCCTCCTGCTTTTTAATTTTTTTCTCCAATTGCTGTTCAGCTTGAGCTTGTTTCTGTACCTGATCTTCTAACTCACTAATTCGGTCCTCTGCTTCTTGTAGTCTACTGTTGAAACTTTCCATGGTGTTTTTGATTGTAGCTATATCACTCTTCATTTCTTCCTGATTCTTGCATAAGTTGTTGATTTTCTCATCCATCCGTTGTATAAATTCCACGACCATTACTCTGAACTCCTTTTCGGTCATGTTGCAAGCTTCAGTTTCACTAATTTCCTTTCTTGGCGACTCCACATTTTCTTTCCTCTGTGAGATATTTCGTTTCCCCATTCTGGCTATTACCAGAAAGCTCAAGTTTCCGTTTGCGTGGACCTGGGCCGTGTGCTGTGGGGACTTCGTTCCACCCGAGTTTCACTGGAGTGCTCTGACACTAGGACGTGTGGCTGCCTTTGGTTGGTGGGAACCAGACTTGCCCAGGGTCAGTGTCCCCAGTGTTCTATGTGGTCTCGTGTGCACACTTGGAATCAGGGGCCCTGTCTGCACCACACTGTTGGTATGCGCCGAAAATGAGATCCTTAGGATGTGCCAGGAGTCAGAGTTTCCCTGTGTCTGCACCAAGACTCGAGTGTCAAAGTCTCTGTTGCCTTGTGCGGTTTCTCGTTGAGAGTCAGGGTCCCTGTGTGTGCATGCACCAACAATTGGGGTTGCTGGCTCTTAGTGCGAATGCGCTGTGAGTCAGGGATCCCCGGCAGCTGTGTCCGGCGTGCCAAATTCCCTGAAGTGGAGCTGCGTCCTGTGTGTGCTCTCTCTACTGAGCCAAACCGGCTAGAGCGCACATTCTTAAAATCCTGAAGGTGAGCTGATTCTGTGGTGCAATCTCCCAAAGTCCCGGAAGGGGGGCGGAGTCCGTCCTGCGCGCCAACTTCCCTGAAGGGAAGCCCTTCTGTGCACGCCCTAAGATTCCCAGAAGGGGGAGCTGTGACCCGCAAGCCAAATTACCCGAAGGGGAGCCCTCTGTGCGCTCTGACAGATTTCCCCGACTGGGAGCTGCTTCTGTCCCGTGCCGCGCCAAATTCCCTAGTGGGGAGCGCGTCCCTGCTCAAAGCTTGGCAGCTTGGGCGAGGGGCGGGTCTATCAGTTACTGCGCTCTTGGTGCGCCTGTGAGCGTTCAGCAGCTTGGGGGAGGGGCGGGTCTATCAGTTACTATGGCGCTCGCGCGCCTGCTAGGAGTGGGGTAGGCTCTTTGACTCACGGAATTCTGCTGAGAAGTCTGGATTCTTGTTTGTTGATCTGAAGCTGTAATAGCAGTTCTCTGTGCCCAGTGGCTGCAGGGTCCTGGTTTGTGTCAGAAGCCAGGATCCGCGTCTCAGGCAGCTCTGTTTCCCAAGATGGCGTGGTCTCCGCGTCTGCACCAGCCGCTGAGAAGTGTCCGCTTTGTGCGCGGGGCTGCGCCGTCTAGGACTGCCCAGTTAGGGAGCCCCTTGGAAGACGTGCAGAATCTAACTGACCCTAGCTCACACACACACACACACCACATACTTCTACACTCTCCTCTATGGGTTCCTCACTCGCACTCTCTCCCTACCTTCCAGCCGGTCGCCATCTTTTGATAAGTATTAGTTTAGAAAAACAACCTACTCTTAAGAAAAAGTCACACTATAAGTTTATTAAAAAGAAATAAAACTATTTTAAGGATATCCCAAGGTGGGTATACATTCAGCTAGATTTCTTATTTTTGGATTAGTTATTTCAGGTGTAGCATTGTAGACATAAAATATATAATGAGACTATCTCTAGAACTATAATGGAGGCCTGGCAAAATCCTTAGTCATCCAAGAATGATAAAACCCTATATGGTACTTACTCAAGAGGAAATGTTTAAAATGTTAAAAATAAATTATTTGCTACAATAAAATAAATAAAAAAATAAATTGGGGATCTAGGATGTATGTTCATTTCACTAGAAATTTAATTTAAATAATTGCATTTAAACAATTAAAATATTTTTATTGATTTATTTTTACAGAGAGAGAGAGAGGAAGGGAGAGACAGAGAAAGAAACATAGATGAGAGAAACATTGATTGGCTGCCTCCCATCCCCCTATCCTGTTCCCCATCACCCCCCGCCCCCCTGGGATCAAGCATGCAACCTGGGCATGTGCCTTGACGGAATCAAACCAACAGCCTCTCGGTGTGTGGGTGGACACTCAACCACTGAGCTACACCAGCTGGCTTAAACGTTTTATTAAATTGACTTTTAGAGAGAGAGAGAGGAAGGGAGAGAGATAGAAAAACATCGATTTGTTGTTCCACTTATTTATGCATCCATTGGTTGATTCTTGTATGTGCCCTGACCTAGGATCGAACCCACAACCTTGGCAGATCGGGGCGATGCTCTGACCAACTGAACTACATGGCCCGGGACCTTAAACAATTGCACTTACAAAAATATTCATAATCTACCTTTACCTTATGCTAGATAACATCATCCCAAAAATGTTCCGAAAAACCATCCACTAAAGTCAGCTCCATTGGAATTGGTTCTTGGTAACTAGTATTTGCGGGTTGTTTTATAAGTTTGACTTCCACTTTGACTGTATCTGGATTTCACTGGTCCTGTTTGTCATTAGATTCTTAGGGAGGTGAAATCTTGTTCATCTTGTTTGCCAGGGCCTGACACGTAATTAACTCTTAGGAAATACTCAATGAACAAAGCGAATGAACTGATAAGTAGGCGTTCTTAAACTTGAGTCTTACACAGCTTAGACAGGTTAAGCAAATTCCTCAAGGTTATACATAGTAAGAGGTGGCGAGGGGATTCCAACCCAGGACCCCAGGCCTGTGATCTTAACTGTTACATTCAATGCATGCTATGGTTCAGTGTTATATTTCATTTCCTCTTAAGATGATATACACATACATGTGTGTGCATGTACATGTATGTATATATTTAATGTAAAATATTAAATGTCTTAGCATTTAGAGAAAGCTCAGGAGACTTGGATGTTCAGAGGAGGTTTGGGGAGGGGACAGGGATTTGAAATGGGCCTTGAAGGATGGGACATAGTGTAAGAGGTAGACTGGAAATGGGGCGTCTCATGAGGGAAGAACAGGGTAAGGAGGTGAGAAAACGCAGAGTCCATGAGGGGAGGGATGAGAGAAGACTGAAAAGGTAGGGGGGAAAGGCCTTGTAACCATCTTGTTTGATTCCACCTGTGTGTCACCAGTATCTCATGTACGTCAACAAAAAGTAATCTGAAGGGACTTAGTAGCAGTGAATTGTCAATCATCGCGGAATGCTCATCTCTCGAACGCGTTCTGGAGAATTCTTTCCTCAGATGGTGTTTATCTTTGGGTCTGAACCATGTCAAGTGTTTCCGCTGCTCTCTCCAGGACCAGCTTCCTCCTCATCCCTCTGCGCCTGCTCCATCACTGTTCTGAGGCGGACAGAGGTGAGGGGACACGGGCCTGCTCTGGCGGCCCTGGGCTCTCCAGCAGCCCCTTTTGGGGATTCTATCTGACGGCTCCTTTGCTTTCCCTGGCGACAACACAGAGGCCTGGCCTCCAGCTCCGTGTTCCTTTGGTCAGGACCCGCAGGCTGGCCTTAGCGGGAAATGTTTCCTGTAAACAATAAAGCAGAACTAATATCCTTAATGGCCAAATGGGAAGGGTTGTTAGCTACTTGCCACACTTGCTGCCTGTTCAGATACTCTCTGATTACTGATAGCTGTGCTTGGATGGGGTTAGAAGGACATTCGTACATATGTATGTTAAGGTGTTGGTGGGGAGAACCTGAGAGCTGTGTTTTAAATCTCATTAAAACCCATCTCTATCTGAAAATACTTTTAATAGTTTTTTTTTAAATTTATTTTTATTGATTTCGGAGAGGAAGGGAGTGGGAGAGAGAGATAGAAACATCAATGATGAGGGAGAGAATAATTGATCGGCTGCCTCCTGCACGCCACCTACTGGGGATGGAGCCCGCAACCTGGGCATGTGCCCTTGGTTGGAATCGAACCTGGGACCCGTCAGTCTGCAGGCTGATGCTCTATCCACTGAGCTAAACAGGCTAGGGCTGAAAAGACTTTTATTTATTTATTTATTTATTTATTTATTTATTTATTTATTAATATATATTTTTATTGATTTCAGAAATGAAGGGAGATGGATGAGAGAGATAGAAATGTTAGTTCAACCATTTCAATCTGGAGCTAATTGATCAGTGTTTGTAGGTAAGACATTTATATTGATGGCTTTTTCCCTTAAAATTGTTTTTGTTTGGATCTGGGTAATGATGATGGTACAAAATTCAAAAGATCCTAAGAGTTATTTTAAAAGGAAGCTTTGCTCTTATTTCTCAAGCCCTTCTTAATCTCTTACCCTTTTTCATCATCTACTCAACACTCCTCCCATAAGGCAACCATCAAAAGAAAGTCCACCTTGCCCTGGCCAGTGTGGCTCAGTTGGTTGAGCATCATCCCATGCACCAAAAGGTCATCTGTTCAATTCCTGGTCAGGGCACACGCCGGGGTTTTGGGCTTGATCCCCAGGGGCGGGCATGCAGGAGGCAGCCGATTGATGTTTTTCTCTCACATCGATGCTGAGGTTTCTCTCCCTTTTCCTACTCTCTCTAAAATAAATAAAAACATATTTTAAAAATTCTTAAAAAGAAAGTCCACCTTTATACTAAATTTCAGAATAAATTTGGTTTATTTCTAGACTATGTTCTGTTCCATTGGTGATGCCAAGCAAATCTGACAACTTTTGAAAATATTTTTGTACAATCATTCAAAATTTAATTGAAACAACATTTCTATCACTTTAGACAATTAAAATAATCAGAATTTTAAGAGATTTGATTTTTGATTTGTTAAAAATTTTCAGGCCTTTAGATCTATTCAATATTTTGAGCCCAGTCTTTAGTAAAAAATGCCTTCACTTTGTGCTAGTGAAACAAATGTAGGTTCCTATGCAAACATTATGTCTGAAAACAAAATATTTCACATTTGTTTTTATGCACTTTCTTCCTTATTTGCTGTTTTGTCATTTAATATTGAAATATGTTTATGTAAAATGGCTGTTGTCAGCATTATGATATCTCTGGACTCTATTTGAAAATTTCAAATATGTCTTCATTTGCTTTTTTTTTTTTCCCAAGTAAAAAGTTTTTAAATTATGGTAAAATATACTTAACATGAAACTGAGTCTGTTAACCATGTGTAAGTATATATAGTAGTGGCACCAGGACAGTCACATTGTTGCACAACTTGTCTTTAAAAAGACAGAGATCAGCTTAAAAATGGTACGTTGAATCCTTGAGAAGCAACAGCGAGCCAGCAGTGTGAAGCTGATGTGCCTAGCCTCTTTCGGGAACACAAATGCGTTGTATAAAAGGAATGTGTTTCTTGGCTGCAAATGCCAATGCATTATATCTGTCCATTTAGAAATTGATCTGAAACTTGATTCTTAAACTCTCAGATTCAGCTTGAGCTGAGGGGAGACCAAGCCGTGGCCTCTGCCCCTTGTTACTATTAAGACAATAGGATGGGCCAGCGTCTCCACTCAGTGGCTGTGGCCTTCTCTGTGGAATTGGCCAAGGCCCAGAGCTTTTGATTCTTTTGGAAAAGCTTCTCCTAATGTTATTTAGATCAATGGAGACATATCTCGTTCACACCTCCTGAATATTTGTCCCCTGCCCTCCCCTCTTGCTTCATGTGTCACTCCCACCAAAGGAGCCACTGAATCTGGGAAAATTTTTATTTTTTATTTTTTGCACGTAGACATGTCAGTGCTGCTCTGAATGAAAAGGTGCTAGCCACCATCTTGCTGCTCACTGCCACATAAAAAGTGTCATCCAGGGCGCGGCTCAGTTGTTGAGGCCTTGACCTGTGACCCAGGAAATCACGGTTTGATTCCTGGTTTGGGCACATGCCTGGGTTGTGGGCATTGATCCCCAGTGGGGGGCATGCAGGAGGCAGCTGACCAGTGATGCTCTCTCATCATTGACGTTTCCATCTTTCTCTCTCCCTCTCCCTTCCTCTCTGAAATAAATCCAAATATATTCTTTAGCAAAGTGTCATCCAGGGACACAGAGGGGAGACACGGTTCCAAATGGAGTCCTTCCCTTCTCTGTCTTGTTGCGGGACAGATGTTAATGAGTGTGGGCCGGAGAGAGGCAACGGAAGGACGCTCTTGGCCTCGAGGCAGAGCCCGCTCTTGGAGCCAGATCGGGGCCAGCTGCGCGGTCCTTCCTGACAAAACCCCGGCCCCCTGCGCCCCCGAGAGGCTGCTTTTCAGCGGATCGCTGCCATGGCCGAAAACGACGGGGCGTCCTCGTTCCCGTTACCATTGCTTTTGCATCCTGCTTTGGGCCTTCCTTTTGGCTGTGCTTATTTGCATAACTTGCTTCACCCAAGTTAAAAATTCACAGCCCGTTATGGAAAATGATAGGACACGACCTTATATGTGTGAGTGGAATTAGTCTTTGCATGAGAGAGGCATAAAGATTGCCTCTCTCCCCACTTTCTAAATCATGCTGAGAGGAGCTGGAGAGAGAAAAAAAACAAAAAACTGAACAAATGTTGAACCAAGCAATGAAAGTAAATTGGAGAAACAATGTTAGAGCTTTGGCCGTTTTTTCTTTTTTTTTTTTTTCTGGAGATGACTGGCGGCTAAATGGGTCATTTTCCCCATCTATAAAATGAGAATAATAATAGTATTTTCCTTGTAGGGTTGTGGTGAGGATTAAGAAGTTAACAGACAGAGTGTTCAGAGGAGTGCCTAGTATTGAATAATCTAATGCTAGCTATTTTTATAAGTATTATAATTATTATTATAATTTCTCAGTCCATCTCTGAGTATATTCTGAGACACTGGTATTTTGAGAACCTCTCTCTTATGTTTTTCTCCGAGTTTTGCTTCTCCTTGTTCTTAAGAGGCAAAAGCTGCCATGATCCCTCTCTCACGGTGAACAAAATAAAACAATACAACAACTTGATTACAAGTTATATTTTGATTTGAACCAGAGCTAATGATTACATTGCTTTTTCTTTCTAATAAATAATGCTTTAAAAAAATATTTTTATTGATTTCAGAGTGGGAGGGAGAGAGATAGAGAGATAGAAATATCAAAGATGAGAGAGAATCATTGATCAGCTGCCTCCTGCATGCCCTTTACTGGGAAGCAAGCCCACAACCCAGGCATGTGCCCTCGGCTGGAATCGAACCCGGGACCTTTCAGTCCACAGGCCGACGCTCTACCCACTGAGCCAAATCAGTTATGGTGGATGTGAGTGTTTAGAGAAGGAGAAGACTCAAGGCTTTGATCTGACCCTACGCAGATGTTTTGGCTTGAACAACTGGCTGACTTTTGAATTTGTCTAGGCCAGTTCCCTGACTTCCGAATTCTATGAACCATTAACATAGAAGAAAAATTGGGGTAATCAGCATAGAAATGTTATTTTTGCTTTTGCCATTTAAGGAAAAAAAAACCCCACACACAAGCAACAACTACCACGATTATTTTGTAGAACAGTGGAGACTCAGAACAGTGAAAAAGTAGGAAGGACTGACTTTGTATTATCTCAGAATTAAGTGCAACCTTTTAAATGAAATAAAGCGAGCTCTAGGACTAATTCATGTCCTCCTCCTCCTCCTCCTCCTCTTCCTCCTCCTCCTCCTCCTCCTCCTCCTCTTCCTCCTCCTCCTCCTCCTCCTCCTCCTCTTCCTCCTCCTCCTCCTCCTCCTCCTCCTCCTCCTCCTCCTCCTCCTCCTCCTCCTCCTCCTCCTCCACATTTTGTCTAAGATCCGTAGAAATGTTGTCATATCTGAACATGTATTTGGGAACCACTGGTCTAGTTCATCTTTCTAATTTAGGCAGAAATCCTAGTTCCAGCATCCCCAACAGATGCTCTTCCAGCTTCTGCATGGACACTTCTGTGGAAGGTGCCGATCACCTCACCAGGCAGCCATCCCCTGCGAAAGGGTTCTAGCTGATAGACGGCTTCCCTGCCACCACCGCCTCCTAGCCCTGCCCTCTGTACAGAGTAAGGCTAATCTCTCTCCAGCATCTCAGTCTTTCAAACATCTGAAGATATCAGTTGCGTCCCCTCTTTCACTTTTAGCTTCTTTAGCTAATTCTCACTCTATGCAAGTGCCGAGTGTATGAACCAACACGGTGAGCAGTGAAGGTTCCAGAGACCAGGCTCGATCATGGGCCTTCAGTGGGTGTTTGGTATCTGTTCTCCTGCTCAGTCCCAATAGAAAGCTGGAGAGAAAAAAATCTCCCTTTAGATGGATTTAAAGGCTAGATACTCAGACGTCTATTTTGGAATTGCGGCAGAATAGGGAATTTAAATGTACACACAGATCTTGATCTCCTAACTCCCTTGAGCATTACATCCTTTGAGTCAGAGAGACCTGGATTTAGAGAACAAATTAATTCATGTTCAAAGCTTCAGGGCTTTAAAGAAATCTGGCCCTGCTTGTGATGAATGCCAGGGAGACTATTTCTGACTTAACAGGCACATAATTTAGAACTAATGTTTGTGAAAGCACCTAACACAGTACTGACTGCTTGATAAAGGTTTCTTTCTTTTCTTTCTTTTCTCCCTTCCTGATTTTTCCTCCTTCCCTCTTTCCTTCCTCTTCTTATTTGAATCTGTTAAGAGAGTTCTGATGTGGTTTATTGTGTGTCCATCATGTCAAAACATAGGAGTGTTGGTAAAGGTCTCATTCCAACTTGACCCTTATATATTCAACTAGAGTCCCAGTGCATGATTGAATCATGCACGTGTAGGGTCCCCTACACGCTTTCGCTTTTCGCGGTGGAGCTGGGTGCCTGTCCGCTGGTGCCAGAGCAGACAGGCACCCAGCTCCCCCACTTTTGATGGTCCGCGGCCGCTGAGGGGGGCTACCCTGCTGTTGAGAGGCACAGGGGGCGGGACTCCCGTCCCCTGCGCCTCTCAACGGCTGTTGAGGGGGGCTGCTGCGGACACCTGGCTACCCTGCCGTTGAGAGGCGCAGCTGGGTGTCCGCGGCAGGCCCCCTCAGCGGCCCCGGATCTGGCCGTTGAGAGGCGCAGGGGGCGGGAGTCCCGCCCCCTGCGCCTCTCAACAGCAGGGTAGCCCCCCTCAGTGGCAGCAGATCCGTGCCTCTCAATGGCCGGATAGACCACCCCGAGTCCCGCCCCCCAGCCTCCCGCCGCCCAATTGTGGGCGTAGCGGAGTGATGGTAATTTACATGTTACTCTATTATTAGATAGGATGACAAAAACATGTCCCCTTGAGACAATCATCTAAGCGTGCTGTTTCCTAAGTTTTGCACATATTGGATGTCAAGAATTCTAAATGTAGTGGGGAGGCTTCTCTTAGTTGAGCTGTTTGGATTTGACACTAAACCAAGTCAGAGGCACAGGATGAACAAACAGGTTCCTCACAGGGAGCACAGAGCGCTCCCAGAGGTAGTGAGGGTATCAGCTTTGCCTTGTATTTCCGACAGCTTTGGTTTCTATCTTGGGGTGCAATCCAGTTGAGTTTTTTAAAAATATATATTTTATTGATTTTTTTACAGAGAGGAAGGGAGAGGGATAGAGAGTTAGAAACATCGATGAGAGAAACATCGATCAGCTGCCTCCTGCACACCCCCTACTGGGGATGTGCCCGTAACCAAAGTACGTGCCCTTGACCAGAATCGAACCTGGGACCTTTCAGTCCGCAGGCCGATGCTCTGTCCATTGAGCCAAACCGGTTTCGGCTCCAGTTGAGTTTTTAAAGGTGTAGAATAACGATTCTGTCTTCTATGTGGGGGATATGTTTTGTAATATAAAGTGTATCTTAAACCTTTTGAATTGAATTCCATTTTACCTGATGATAAACTTGGACTCTTTTTTTCCTTTTTTGTTAATAATGACCTGGGTGATCTTTGTCTCCAGTGTTAATTGCTAATGCCGGTCACTTTATTTCTTACCTTTTGTAAGATGATTTATTTCATTTATCAACAACGTGGGGTCAGAAAAGCCCAGCAATAGGGGATCTTCTTATCACAAGGGCCAGTCTCAAGCAACCCGATGCCACTCTGCTCCCTCTCCAGCCCGTGGGAGCTCAGCTGCTCAGCCCCTGGCTGCTGGGTAGGCGAGGAGCTCCCCCACCCCTCCCTGCCCACGGAGGGGGACTCATATGCCCCAGGCTCCTTGCCCAGGTGCCAGTGCCCAGGTCTCTTTGGAGAAGGACACCTTCCCAGCCCAGCAGGACCAGAACCAGGGATGCCGAGACAGCTGGTGACTGCATGCCCTGTGTGAGCTGAGCAGGAGCGGGCCTGGCAAACCCCTCAGGGGGACCAGCATCTACCCCAGCACTTGCCCTGCGGGGCGACCCACAGCCGAGCCCTACAGAGCCCGCAGGCCTGCTGCAAGCTGGTGGCAGGAGCGGGCGGGGTTGGGTGCGGGGTCCAGAAGGAGGGGTATCCATGCCCCGGGGTAAAGTGCTCTGGCCTGGGCGGCCCTCAGAGCTCCCGCCACCCGTCCCTTCCTGCTGACACCAGCCCCAGAGCCTAAGTCTTTGCTGAAGTTGTCGAACTCCTCCCAGTCAGTCCTACCCATCACCGCAGAGGCCAAGACTGGGTGGGCCTGGCCGCGGTCAGGGGTCTCGAGGAGCAGGGGACGGGGCAGGGTGCACCGGCCGCCTGGCCCCCGGGTAGCTGTCCAGTGGGGGGTCCCTCCTCCCCGCCGCCCTCAGGTCACAGATGTGCTCGTGGCCCACAGGAGCCGCCCAGCGCCCAGCGCCCAGCGCATGGATCCTGCCGACCAGGACGGCAATGTCCGGCTCACCATGCCCGGCCGGGAGTGGGCAGACGACGACCGCTGCCCAGATGTGCAGCCGGGCAGGCCACCGGGGCACGCCCTCCCGTAGCCAGCGTCATTGTGCTGCCCCATCACGTACGGCTTGTCCAGGAGGGTGGCGATGCCGCCCAGGCCTGCCCAGGGCCCGGGGCCAGCTGTTGCTGTTCGGGTCAGAGCCCTGCGATTCCTGTAAATAGTCTTTTCCTCGCGGCCGCAGGCCACGCGCATCTTCCCCTCCGGTCGGCGCCGGCTGGGCACTCCCCGCCCTCCGCAGCGGCGCCCCGCGGGCCCGGAGCTGTGGCAGGTGGCGGGGCCCACGGCGGGCAGGTCATTGTGGCGGTCACGGCCGCCGCCGCGTAGATGTAGCGCCCACGGCACACGCAGGCCGGTGCTCCGGCCGCGGGGACCGGGTCTGGAACCAGGGTTTTCGGCGGGTCGCTCCTCTGCCATCAGGGCTCAGCGCAGACTCCCGGGCCTGGGATTGCCGTCCCCTCCGACCAGGTACACCGCGGTGCCCGGGTGGGACGTGCGGGGCCTCCACCCTCCCAGCAGGGGCTCGGGGACGGGGCCTGGTCGCTGAGCGCAGTGGGTGGTGCGGAGTCCGTGCCCCACGAGCCCTCGAGGGGCTGGAAGCCCGAGCGCAGCGCCGTCCGTCCGTCCGTGGGCTGTGCGCGCTGCAGCTCGCATTCCGCTGGCGAGGAGAGCAGGGGCCTTTGTGACCTCAGGGCGGCGGGCAGCTTGGGCGGCCCCGGAGGACCCGGAGGACCTCGGCTGCCATCCACGGAAACCGCACGTCCCTAGGGGCTTGGGGGGGCTCTGCAGTGAGCTCGGGTCTGGCTGCTCCCGCTCCGGGGTGCGATGGAGAGCAGGGCCCCCCAGACTCTGCGCTCTCGCAGGAGACCTTCTGGTGGTTGCTGCTGAGCAGGGCGGAGACCCTCTCCAGGGGGAGCGGGCGGTCCCTGTCAGTCCCCGGGAAGGCCACGGCGTTTGAGGATGTAGGTGTCCAGCTGCTTGGTCAGATGGCCCGAGGCAGTAGCCCTGCCAGCCGGTGGACATCGAGGATGTTCTCCTCAGCCACCCGGGACGTGAGGAAATCACAGCAGAAAAGGGTGACTCCTGGGCTCCGAAGAAGCCGGCGGGCCGCAACCAGCGTCTCCTGCGCGTTGCTCAGGCTGAGCTGCAGCTCGGAAGGGTGTAGATTTGGCACATGGCCTGGTCGGACCCGGCTTTTGCCTCTTGCTTTTGTTTCCCGTTGCCTTTTGAAATGCTTCTACCACAAACTAGGTCAGCCCCCAGATTAAAGACGTGGGCGTTGGGAAGGGAGATGTAATCAACTCCTGTAAGCCCATGCTGACTCAGCGTCACTTCTACAGCCGATACATTTAATCCCAGGAGTGTTATGCGTTCTTCAGAATGGCTAATGCTTTTTGGAAGGCAAGCAGATCAGGACGTTTAAAAAGGTGATTAGCCCAGACCTGTAATTTTAAACATTAATGGGTGATATGAAGAATATCAATTATTTATTAAAAACTGCTCATTAGAAATGCTTTTATTTATTTACTAGAGGCCCAATGTGCAAAATTCATGCATGGGTAGGGTCCCTAGGCCTGGCTGGCAATCAGGGCCCATCTGTGGGGCAACCGGTGGGGCGATTGGGGGGCCCGCTGACACCTACCTTGGCTGGTCTGGGGCCTGCAGGCTGGAGGCAGCTCCTGAATTGAGCGTCTGCCCCCTGGTGGTCAGTGTGCATCATAGTGACCGGTTGTTCCATAGGTCGTTCAGCCGTTTGGTCAATTTGCATATTAGGCGTTTATTACATAGGATGTAGGTATGTATGTCAATCCTTACCTGAGGATATTTTCCCATTGACTTTTAGAAAGAGTGGAAGGGAGGGGGAAAGACAGAGAGAGAGAGAGAGAGAGAGAGAGAGAGAGAGAGAGAGAGAGAGAGAGAAAGAGAGAGAGAGAGAGAGAGAGAGAGAGAGAGAGAGAGACATCAATGTGAGAGAGACACATGGATTGGTTGCCTCCCACATAACCCCAACTGGGCCATGTTTGGAGCCTGCAACCGAGGTACATGCCCTTGACTGGAATCAAACCCTTGACCTTTCAGTCTGCAGGCCAACACTCTATCCACTGAGTCAAACTGGCTAGCATTGCTTTTTATGTTTTTAAGAAGCAGGTGTAAAAGTAATGTGAAATCAAATATTTCAAATATCAAATGTTTCCATATGAAATTTTAAAAATTATGATTAAGCACAGAGTGGCTTTGTTAACTTAAAGCAGTATTATAAAATATTTTATGCTAAGCTTTAACCTGTTAGGATCTGAGTATTTGTTCATTTCCTTTTCTCTTAATGCCAGCCTAACTTAGAGCCCCTTACAGGCAATTATACACCGAGTGGCCAGATTATTATGATCTCTGAACGCATAATAATCTGGCCACTTAGTGTATTTGTATCTCAAATGTGTACCAAAAGTATTCTAGTCTTTTGCTGGAGATCAACTACCTATTTGCCCTGAGCCAGTGCAAAGGGGAAAACTGATCAGGTGCATCATTTATAGTATCTTTGATATCAAATAAATGAGGTACTCAAGAGAAGTACACTGATTATTATGTGTTCAGAGATCATAATAATCTGGCCACTCAGTGTATATACCATGAGAGCTTACGGTCTTTCTTTTGGAAAACTTTAATAAGTATGTAAACCTCAATGTCTGCTTTCTGATGCCCTTGGGCAGGGCAAACCAGCACAACCTTCTGCTCTGGTCCTACATGGAGATGGTCTTGTCTGGATGTTTGTGTAGCATCCATGACCTGAACACATCTGCTTCCCAGTGAGCATAGGGGAGTCCATGCAGTAGGAATCTTAGTCTTGCAAACTTCCTTTCCCTCTCTTTCTCTCCTTCTTCCTTTAATTCTTTTTCCTTCTTTCGCTCTTTTCTCTTCTTTGTCAATATTTTTGCTTTTCTTAAAAATCCAAAACTTAGTTCCGGCAGAGAGCGCAGTGAGAAGTGGAGTGCGGCCTTCTCCCCTGGGCTCCTGCAGGCTCCTCCGGGCCCCTCCGGGCCCCGCCGGCGGGTGAACTGGGGGGCCGGGATGGGCATCAGGCTCTGTCCTGCAGACCCAGAGCCCTCCCTGTGGGTGCCCACTGCCCAGGTCCAAGCTCGGACGCAGCAGCGAACCTCTCTCTCCACCCCCACCTCCATCTCTGCCACCTGATGGCGGTGCCTCCCAGAGGCACATCCTGTGGGCCGCAGGGTCTCCAGGCCTAACCCTCCGGGGCCTAAGCCGAGCCCCGGGAACAGCCCCAGGATGAGATCAGCACCCCAGGCTGAGGCCGCACTGCCTTGAGGGGGGGGTGCGCCGGGGGATGCGGGGGGGGGGGGGGGTGCAGGGAGAAGAATGGCGGCGCTCGAGTGCGCAGAGCGAGGCCTTTAGGGCCTCAGGCCAAGGGGCGGGTCTGTGTGGACACAGCTCGCCCACCCGCAGGGCTTGAAGCGGCGCCAGGGGTGACTCCCCCGTCCCAGGTGGAGGAGACCTCACCTCGTCTAGACCACGATGGACAAAGGCCTTAACGGACCGAAGGTGAGCAGAGCCCCATCCGTTGCGGGTGGAGCGGCTAGTGGGCCTTCAGGCATTTGGTCTTCGTTCTACTATAAACCTTGATTTCGGAAGAGAAACGGCAGAAGAACATGCCACATTTGGCTAATGGAAGTGCCCACCACCCTTGGCGAAGATTTACTGGCCCTTCAGGGACGCCTGTGTATATAATATGAAAAAGCTGCTCTCAGCTCTCCCCCGATCCTTTCCAAAGAGAACTTGGCTACATCCAGGCCTCCTGGGCATAAAGAGGTTGCCAACGTATGATAAAGGAGAGTCAGGAAATCACACATTTTGCTAACGCCCATTTAAAAATATATATCAGAAGAAATGTCTTCTGGAAATGACTTTGAGATGGAATTGTCAGACTCCCTCTAGAAACAGCATGCGGCATCAGGAGTGACAGGCATCCACGTTTGCCCCTGGTGTGAGAGGACCTGGAGAGAAGACTTTGAGGAGGAAGAAAAGAAGGCTGTATGCCAGACTGGTCATGTTTAGAAGACATTTTCATAGTATAACCATTGTTTTATGTGTGCATTTTATTCCTCACTATCCTACCTAATAAAAGAGTAACATGCAAATTGACCGCCACTCCAACACACAACATGGCTTCCCCCATGTGGACACAAGATGGCTGCCACAAAATGGCCAGCACGGAAGGGACCAGGCCTGCAAGGGAGGGCAGTTGTGGGCGATCAGGCCAGCAGAGGAGGGCAGTTGGGAGGGACCAGGACTGCAAGGGAGGGCAGTTGGGGGCAATCAAGCCTGAAGGCGAGGGCAGTTAGGGGTGACCAGGCTGGCAGAGGAGGGAAATTGGGGGCGACTGGGTCTGCAGGGAAGGGCAGTTGTGGGGGACCCAGGCCTGCAGGGGAGAGCAGTTGGGAGGGACCCAGGCCTGTAGCAGAGGGCAGTTAGGGGTGACCAGGCCTGTAGGAGAAGGCAGTTAGGGGCAGTCAGGCTGTCAGGGGAGTGGTTATGGGGTGATCAGGCTGGCAGGCAGAAGCGGTTAGGGGCAATCAGGAAGGCAGGCAAGCGAGTAGTTGGGAGCCAGCAGTCCTGGATTGTGAGAGGGATGTCTGACTGCCTGTTTAGGCCTGGTAGGATCGGGCCTAAGCAGGCAGTCAGACATCCCCTGAGGGGTCCCAGATTGGAGAGGGTGCAGGCTGGACTGAGGGACATTCCCCCCCACCATGCATGAATTCTGTGCACCGGGCCTCTAGTTGTATAATAGTTGACAATGCCAAGTACTTTTTTGAAATATCTATCTTTCTATATGTTCTGAAGTGCCTGATAAAAGTAGAGGTAGTAAAAAAGTCATTTTAGTAAATATCTCGTTAAAATTCATATCAAATACTCTACTTTTGGGAAATGGCCAAACCACCTCTTTGACAGTACACAATTTGTGCACTGGTTCAAGGGAGAAGGAAAGGCAAAGAGCTGGATGCCAGTGTGTTTCAAAATGAGGCAGATTAACCATTGTCCTTTATGCTCATGCATTTAGTTTTACTTAGCTGTGTGTATAGTGTGTATAATGGACAAATGAGTCCTAATGTACAACATCCAGTCTTTCTAGATGTTAAAGAGGTTGCCAGTGTGTGACAAAAGTAGTTAGTAAACTAATGCATTATCTACGTTTGTGCTAAAATTTCTAGGAAAGATTGTCTTCTGACTATTTGAGCATTATAGCCTACATGGTTGGCGGAGGAGGGGAAGAAGGGAAAGATGGTCTTAGGCTACAATGTTCATATTTCAAAGACACTTTCAGATGATAACTGTTAAATGTGTGCAGTTTATTCAAAACTGCTGTGTAGATAGTGGACAAATCAAGTCCTTTTTTGAAACATCTAGTCCATCTAGATGTTTAGAAATGCCCAACGTATGTTAAATGTAGAGGTGGTAAAATATCACTTTTGTAAATATCTTTTTACTAAAATTCATAGGAAATAGTATCTTCTGGGAATGGAATTGTTAATCCACCTCTGTGAGCAATATACTATAGTCGATATTTGTTCAGTAGTTTGGAGGAGGTGGGAGGGAAAGAATTGCAAAAGGTAATATGCTAGTGTGTTCATATTTGGACATTTTCAGATAAAACCATTTTTATATGTTATGTGCATTTTGTTTTGCTGTGTATATAATGGACAAATAAGTCCTAAAATTGCAATAGCTAGTCTTTAGATGTTAAAGAGGTTGCCAGTATATGACAAAGTAGTTAGTAAAATTATCATATTTTGTACACTTTGTGTTGAAATTCATAGGAAAGCTTGTCTTGTGTAAATGACTTTTGGATATGAATTTGTTCAACCACCTCTAAATATTACACACACCTGTACTTGTCCACTGGATTGGTGGTGAAGAGAAGGGAGTGAGGGAATGGTTCAGGCCAACATGGTCAAATTTAGTAGATACCTTGGATTATAACCGAGGTATTAATTGTTAGTATGTGCAATTTCAACAGTGCTGTGCACTTAGTGGGCAAGTAAGTTCTTACATGAAATATCTAGTCTTTCTAGACATTTGGAAGTGTTTGATGTACTTAAAAGTAGAAGTAGTAGGATAATGCTTCTTGTAAACAGCTTTTAAAACCTGATAGAAAATATTGCCTTTGGAAATGGAATTGTTAAACCACCTCTCCGAACAGTGTACTCTATGTACTTGTTCACTACTAGGTTGAGGGAGGTGGGAGGGAAGAAATTGCAAAAAGATGTTTTGCTAGTGTGTAATAGAAAATTTTAGCTTATCCTTTGCCACCCTGTATGTTACATGCATTTAATTTAACTTTACTGTATATATTGTGAATATACTGGACAAATAGGTCCTAATTTCATAATATCTAGTCTCTAGATATTAAAGAGGTTGCCAATGTATGGCAAAAGTAGAGTTAGTAAACGAACACATTTTGTACACTTTGTGTTAAAATTCATCAAAAGGCTGTCTTCTGAAAAGGACTTTGGAAATCAAATTGTGAAATCTACCTGTAAGTGATACATGTGCCTACTCAACCCATTGAGTTGATGGTCAGGAGGAAATGAATGGTTCCAGACTAGAATGTTCCTATATGGAAGACACTTTCAGATATAACCATTGTTACATGTGTGTAGTTTATTCAACCCTACTGTGTATATAGTGGAAAAACTCAAGTCCTTATTTGAAACATCTAGTCTTTCTAGATGTTTAGAAGTGCACAAAGTATGTTAAAGGTAGAGATAGTAAAATAACATTTTGTATATAGCATTTTGTTAAAATTCATTTCAAATACTATGTTTTGGAAATGGGATGATCAGACCACATCTCTGAGTAGTACACATTACTATATTTGTATTGTTTCAGGGAGGAAGGAGAAGAAAGTGCAAAGGGCTTTATACCATTACTAGAGGCCTGGTGCATGACATTCGTGCACTGGGGGGGCTGTCCCTCAGCCCAGCCTGCACCCTCTCTCAGTCTGGAACCCCTCGGGGGATGTCCGACTGCCGCTGCTGCGCTCGCCACCCATGAGCCCAGCTTCTGGCTGAGTGGCGCTCCCACAAGGGGAGTGCACTGACCACCAGGGGGCAGCTCCTGCATTGAGCATCTGCCCCCTGGTGGTCAGTGTGTGTCATAGTGACCAGTTGTTCAGCTGTTTGGTCAATTTGCATATTAGGGTTTTATTATATAGAATGTTTATAGTTAAGCAAGATTAACCATCTTCCCTTGTGCCTGTGCATTGTGTTTTACTTATCTGTGTATATATTGTATGTGAAGGACAAACTGTTCTAATTTACAACATCTAGGCTTTCTAGATGTTACAGAGGTTGCCAGTGTATGGCAGAAGTAGTTAGTAAACAAATACATGGTATACAGTTTGTGTTAGATTCCTAAGAAGAACTGTTCTGAAAACATGAGAAGTAAAATTGTTAAAATCCTCTCTCAGCATTACAGATGCTTATTGTACTGTCCACTGTGTTGATAGAGATGAAAAGGGGATGGGTTTTAGGCCAGAAAGTTCCTTCCTATTCAGAAGACGCTTTCAGATTATAGCCTCTATGTGCAGTTTAATCAAACAAATCCTTATGTGAGATGGCTAGTCTTTGTAGATGTTTGAAAGTGCACAACATCTGTTAAAAGAGTTAAAGTGACACCTTTTAAGTATTTTTTCTGTTAATTTATAGGAATGGTGGTATTTGAGGAATGGAAATGTTAAATTTGATGTCTTGGAGAGTATGCTGACGGTTCACAAGGGAAGGGGGAGGGAAGGACATACAGAAAAAAGGGTTCTGTGCCCATGAGTCTTTAGAGAAATTAAAATGATCTAACCATTGTTACATATGTGCATATTAGTTAATATTGCTGTGTATTCAAGGATAATGCCCAAAGTATATTAAAAATAGAGGTAGTAAATAATCCCTTTATAAAAGCCCTCTTGTTAGCTTTTAGGAAGGACTGTTGTCTGGGAGTGTCTTTGTTAAGCCACCTCTTGGAGCCAGGCGTTCTGTATTTAGTCACTGACGTGGTGGAGGAGGGAGAAGAGGAAGGGTGAAGGGAAGGGCTCTTTGCTAATATCTCCATTCCTAGAAGAAAGTTTCAGGTTATAACTATAGGCCCATATGCATTTTTGTAAAGTTCCTGTGTTTATTGTGGACAAGGTTTTTTATTTTGCAACAGTGGAGCCTTTTAGATGTCCTGAGGTGACAATGTCTGATAAAAAGTAGAGCTAGTGAATTAACCAATTTGTAAATATATTTTTGTTATAATTGTTAGAAAGGAGGCATCTTGGACATGGAGTTGTTGAACCATCTGAGAAATGGACATCAGGATTTGTTCATGTGAGGGGTGTGTGTGGATGTGTTCATATTCACATTGCGTGCATCTCTTTAGACTGTGCTATAGGAATATGTTGTTAACTACTTTAGTCAAAACTTGCCACCTTACTAATATTTTAAAGTATAAATCATAGTTCTCTTAGAAGCATTATACTTTGTTTACTCTTGCTTTGGTTCTCATTTTTAATGGAACATTAAGGGAATGCATTATTTTAATGGTAACTTTGTGAATATCTTTTATCTAGAGGTCTGTTGCTATTTTTGTCCTTTATGAAATTTTTGTCACCATAAGGCAGGATTACATTTTCTTCCAGAATGAGTTGATGTAGGGTATTCTTGGTTATCAAAATGCTCACAGCTTTGGGACTTTGAAATGGTAAATATTCATGATGTGTGAGAAAGCATGATACATAACCGTACCATCTTAATTACATAAAAAATGAAAGCTTAGTTGTGTAGATACACAGGACTCAGAAGGACACGTCAGACCGTTTTAAACTGCTTGCGATTATGGGTGGCTTTGTTCTTTGCTTGTGTTTTTCAGTTTCCTATATATGCACATGTTAACTTTAAAAAAATAAATGTTACTTTAAAAGCCTAAAAAAAAAAAATCCCAAACTTATTCATTATGGGTATTTTTCTAATATTCAAAAAGTTGCTTTAGGCCCAGAGAGTGAAGCCGTGGACACAGAGTCAGAGGGCAGTGGAACTATGGGTACTGAGGCTAGTGAGACACAGAGGATTACTCCTAGGCTTTGAGACCTAATGGGATTTACCCTGCTGGGTTTTGAACTTGCTGGAGACCAATTACCCCTTTTTATTTCTTCCATTTTCTTTCTGGAATTGGAACACCCATAACTTATTCTTTGACTGTCCCACCATTGTTTTTTTGGAAATAGATAACTTGTTTTCTCATTTCACAGGTCCACAATAGAGAATTTTGCCCCAGAATTAAATCCATATCTGATTTAGATAATTTAGATGATAAGATTTGGGACTTTTGAGTTGATGACATATAGATGAGAGTTTAGACTTATAGTTGAGGCTGCAGTGGATTGAGAATTTTAGGGATGTTGGGATGGGGTAAATGTATTTTTCACATGGGATGGATGTGTATTTGGGGCAACTGAGGAAAGATTGCCGTGGGCTGAATTAGCTCCCATTAAGATATGTTCATGTCTCAATTCCTGGAATTATGAATGTTAGCTTCTTTGGAAAAAAGGTCTTTGCATATGTAATCAAATTAGGATCTTTTGTTGTTGTTGTTAATCCTCACCCGAGGATATTTTTCTATCGATCTTTTAGAGAGAGTGTAAGAGAGAGGGAAAGACAGAGAGAAACACTGATATAAGAGAAACACATCGATTGGATGCCTCCATCGGGCCCGGTCTGGGGAGGAGCCTGCAACCCAGGTACATGCCCCTGACCAGAATCAAACCCGGGATCCTTTGGTCTACAGGTTGATGCTCTATCCACTAAGCCAAACCAGCTGGGGCTCAAATTATGATCTTTTTAAAAAATATTTTTTTTATTGATTTCAGAGAGGAAAGGTGAGGGAGAGAGAGAAACATCAATGATCAGAGAGAATCATAGATTGTTTGCCTCTTGCACTCCCTCCACTGGGCATCAAGCCAGCAACCATGGATGTGCCCTTGGCCGGAATCGAACCTGGGACCCTTCAACCTGCAGGCCGACGCTCTATCCACTGAGCAAAATCAGCTAGGGCTCAAATTAGGATCTTGAAATGAGATCGTCTTTGACTATCCAAGTGGGTCCCAAATTCAATGACAAGTGTACTTACAAGAGATACGCAGGGGACAGACAGAGAAGAGGCAAGCAATATGACAATGGCAGTAGAGATTGGAGTGATGTGGCCACTAGTCAAGGCCTGCTGGAGACACCAGAAGCTGTAAGAGAAAAGGAATGGATAGTTTCCTAGTCTCTTTGGGGGAGCAGGTCCCTACTAATACCTTGATTTTAGACTTCTGGCCTTCATAACCATGTGAGAATAAATTTCTGTTGTTTTTACCGGGGCTGACCAGCAGACCCTGAGTGATGGATGAATGATTACTCTGACACATTTGCTGTGAAAGTGATGGCTAAGGGACTGCCTGGCTAAAGGAACCAGATAGCCTCAATCGCCTGCCTCATTGGGCTTTTATTGTAACAGCAGTTTGAGATAAAGTTTATCTTTTAGATACAATCAGTAGGATAAGTCATCTTGGGAGGGCACATGTGTTTGTAGTGTCCTTTAACCAAGAACACCCAAAGATTAAGCATAAGGATTCCAGTAAACACCCGGGGGTCTGTACGTGCACAGACTTGTTTGGAAAGGTCAAGGAATAATTAGGGGCACTGCTTTCGGCACTCCCCCTAATTCGGAATTCCAATAAACAGGGTGGGCTGCCTTCAGCCCTCTTCCCTCATCTCGGAATGTCCTCCTTACAAACTTTCCAACCAAGTCTCCTGTGCTCCCCAACAGTTTTAAGCCACCCAATTTGTGTTTGTTTGTTAGAGCACCCACAGGAAACTAGTACAAATTTTGGTTCATTTTGCTAAGTCTAAGTAGCCAGTTACAGATGACCATATATTGTAAGATTCCACTTATATAAATGTCCAGAAGAGACAAATCTATGGAGACATAATATAGGTTAGTAGTTGTTGGGAGTTAAGGGTTAGGGGTTAGGGGTTAAGAGTTAGGGGTTAGGAGTTAGGTTATGGATCAATTCCCCGTTAGGGGAATGGGAGTGATTGCTAATGGATATTGGGTTTCCTTTGGGGGTGATGGAAATATCCTGAAATTAGATAGTGGTGATGGTTGCACAATTCTGTGAATCCACTAAAAACTATAAATAGGTTAATTTTATGACATTTGAGTTATATTTCAAAAAGCTATTATAAAAATTATAACATGAGGTTTTTAAACTTATTGATTTTATATTGATATCTCTTTTATTTCAAAATTTAAAAAATTAATATATATTTGTTTGATTCTAATAGATATATAAAAGGCTTAAAAATTACATTATCTATGTTACTACATCATTACAATAGTAAAAACACTAAAGTGAATTTTGAGGATTTTTTGAGTAGTTTTTTTACTCTTTGGATCACATCCCACCAAAAAATGCATAGTGCAAATGTGTGTTCAAAAGTCACTTGAATAAGCCTAACCAATGGACACAGACAACAGGGGGGTGAGGGCATGAGGGGGGAAGTAGGAGGGGTAATGGGGGAATAAGGACACATATGTAACACCGTAATCAATAAAGAAAAAAAAAGTCACTTGAAATAAATTTTTGCTTTATGTCAGTATGGTACTCATTTGATAGAAAATTAAATTTGTTTCTGTTTCCCCCACTCAATTTTAGGGTTACTTTCCCTTTTTAAATTTAATCCCTTACTGAATATTTAAAATATTTACATGGGTCAAATATCAAAACTCTATAAGAAGGTATATAGTAATTTCCCCTTATCCCCTGGGGATATATTCCAACACCTCAGGGGATGCTTGAAACTGTAGATAGTGCCAAACCCTATATATACACTATGTTTTCTTCTATACATACATACCTGTGATAAAGTTTAATTTATGAATTAGGCACATTAAGAGATTACCAACAATAGCATAATAAAATGGAACAATTATAGCAATATACCGTAATTTTGATGTGGTTGTGGGAGGCCGTGAGTACAGCTTTTACCTACACCGCCATCTTGACAGGAACCTTGGCTCTCTTTTCAAATATTAGCTGACCTAAATTCAATTTAAATCTTCACTCAAACTCTTCTTGATTTATGTCTATGGTTGCAGGCACTAAAGATAATAGACCGTAGAACAGTGTGTGTTAGGGCTTGCAATTCTTCTCATTTAGCTATACAGTATGTTTGAATGTCAAGGAACTGTCTTACATATGGACCTAAGAATTTGTAAAATCCTTTCACAACTTTGCTTTTCACTGTGTAAAATGCTAATTAGAAGATTACTATGATAAGCCAGTAACTATAATCATTATTCTGAAAAATTAGTGAAACTTTTTCTTTTAACCTACTTATGGTACTCTTAATTAAAATGACAAGTGAATTGTGTGGGACATTTCTATCTCAATGACATTTCATTCATTTGCATCATTAAAAAGCTTTGTTTTGCCCAGCCGGCGTGGCTCAGTGGTTGAGCGTCAACCTATGAACCAGGAAGTCATGGTTCAATTCCCGGTCAGGGCACATGCCCAGTTGTGGGCTTCATCCCCAATAGGGGCATGCAAGAGGCAGCCGATCAATGATTCTCTCATCATTGATGTTTCTGTCTCTCTCTCTCCCTCTCCTTTCCTCTCTGAAAAAAAAAAAAAAAAGCATATCTATCTATCTCTATCTCTATCTCTATCTCTATCTCTATCTCTATCTCTATCTCTATCTCTATATATAAAGCTTTGTTTTAAAAATTGTTAGTCCCACTTGCCAGTTTGCTATGGTTTTATTTCTGTGTATGCTGTATAAATCACTGAATGTGATTTTTATAATCTAAATGTAGTGTATTTTTTCCATTGATGATCTTGCCTGAGGCATCCTCTTCCCTGTTATGTCCAGTATTATAATAGCATTCTATTTTTGTTTCTGCAGATTGGAGTAAGAGGAGGGGAAGAATGGAAAACAAAGCTCCTTTGTTTGGGGCTGCTGAATTGGTACCCTGACTGTATAATTTCTGTAACTAGACAAAGCCAAAGGGCACCGTTAGCCTTTTAAAAGCAGCCGAGAGAGATCATTTTCCTTTGTTGCCCTATCATGACTGTGGGATCGTGACATTTTCTCCTCACACGATTAAAATAAAACGGATCCTTACAGCTGCCTGGACGGCCCACCTGCCACTGAAAGATGATTCTGAGACTGTGCGTGACTCCCTTGCTCATTGTGCAGGGTACCCAGCCTCACTCTCCATGCTAATGAATGTTAACTGATAATCCCCCAGGGTCCATTTTCGCTCCCAGCTTCAGCCTTTTCCTTCATCAAATCTCCTGTGAGCACTGCTCACAAGAATGGGCATGGTGAATGAAGTTAAGTTTAATCTCTTTCATGTCCCCAGCCTTTACTCGAAACTACCAAATTCAAAGGCTATTTTTCTATGTTTTCATTGATTTCCTTCTCCCCTCCACATTAAAAAAATATGGCGAGTTTCTTTCAAAAGATTCCTCCTCACTGCTCTGGTCTTTTAGGACTTGTTAATCAACTAATTTCCATTTTATTCTTCTGGCTGCTTCTGCTTTATCAATGTCTTCTTGACCAAAGTCTTCTAAAGGCTGAAAATCCCAGGGGCGCCTGTCTCCTTGCTATTCTGCAGGAGTTTGGACAATGGGATTGGTTGCCATAGCTTCAGGGACTGTCCATGCCAATCAAATCAGCCGAGCCTGCATTTGTCTCCCATTCTGTGCATCTCCCTGATTTAGGTAGAGCACACCTTTGCCTCACCAGGACCTCCATGCTGTCTCCTGCTTTTCCAGGCCATTCAGATCATCCCTGGTTCTAGTCTATGCACCTGCCCTTTTCCTTCTTAAGTTAACCCTTTGCACTCGCTTGCTTTTTTCTTGATTCCTTTATTCTACTCGGGATTTAATTTTCTAAATACCCCAGATTTTACAAAGCGCGGCAGTAGAATAAAAAACTGGAGTTTCTTTTCATACAAACTTATTTATTTGGATTTTTTTATATTTCAAATTATTGATACATTCAAAGAGTAATTTCAATCTTGACATCCAAGTGCAAAAGGTTAAAGTCGTTCCTATTATTGAATCTCATTTCCTCAGGCCCTCACTCTTTTGAGGGTCAAGGCAATTACTTGTTGTGCTGGCCAGTAGCCTCTCTATGCCAATCCCAGAAGGGTGGTCTACTCTCTCCAACCTCCATGTTAAGTGCCCAGTTTCAGCTCTGTCTTCCTGGTTCCTGGCCTCTTTCTCTCATCTTGCTTCTTCCAGAACCAATTTAGCTCCTATTTGCTGATTTAGTTTCAGCCAGTGTCAGGCCTGATTTCAAGTTGGCTCTCTTGAGTCCCCATAATTTCCTTATCAACTAGCTTCATTTGGCTGCTCACCAGAGGGAGCCGCTCTAATTCTGGCAAACATTGTATGTTTCCTAGTCACTGCTATACTTGGCCAAGTCCTTCTGACCTGGGAAGTTTTTTATGGTAATTTGAGAAATTAATTCAGGGCCCTCCTCTTCTTCCTCCTCCTCCTGCTCCTCAGCATCTTCTCTCCTCAGATCTAGGATTCATGCATCATAGATTATATTAACACTAGTGGCCCGGTGCACAGATTCGTGCACATTGAAAGGAAATTAATTAGAAGGTGGCTGGCAGGGCGGGACTGGTTGAGATGGGCTGGACACGCCCTGGAGCCAATTTCCCTTGGTCCCTCCTCAGCTGGCCGCACCTGGGGTGGCACCACAGCTTGAAGGGCATCTGCGGAGTGAGTGGGGTTCCTCCAGCAGGTGGGGTCCCTTGGCCTGGCCTGCAGGGATTGAGCTGAAATCGGCTCTCCAACATCCCCCAAGGGATCCCAGAGTGCAAGAGGGCACTCTGCAAAGTTGCTGTTGTACAGGGTGTGGAATGCAAACGCAAGTGTGCAGTAAACCAGATTTGGGGCCTACAGTGTCCCAGCAACAACATAACCCACAGCTGAAGGTGGAATTGTGCAGCCCTATGAGGAATCGGGCTCCCTCCTCTCTTTGAGCATCTGCCCCCTGGCGGTCAGTGCGTGTCATACCTACTGGCTGGTCAGACAGTCCGACGGTTGCTTAGCCTTTTATATATATAGATGGCATGGCAATATCAGCACTGTTCCCCCCCTCTGAGTCCACACTTAGAATCATTCTATCTCCAGTGTTCAAGGCAGCCACTAAAGTTGAATGAAGTTGAGAAGAACTAAATGAGATATCTCTGACTTATATAGTCCATCTTCCAGGTTGCTAGGAGGGTTGTGGTTAGAAAAAGCATCAGAGATGAGGTGATTGCTGAGCTGTATCTTAAAGGATGCTAATGGGTTCTTTAACTAGACAGTGGGAGAGGGATAGTCTAGGCAGGACAAAATTTATACAAGTGTTTAAAGAACTAGACGTACTTTAATATGGCGGTGGCACAGGAGGTACACACGAGGTAATATTGAGAGTTGCTGTTGAAGCACAAGGAGGGGACTGCACAGTGGACAACTTTATATTCTCCTGTGAGAGCAAGTGGGAGTCATGACGGGCTGCCATTGATAGTAGAGTATGACAAGAACGGACTTTTATTTTAGAAAAAAATGTATCTAGCATCAGGAAAAAGGATCAGAGGGGAACAGAAGGAGAAGGGAAGACTTAGGAAGTTATTGTAATGACACAGGGAGAGATGATGAGAACCTAGGAAAAGGCAGCAGTAGTAGGAGAGGAAAATAAGTAACGAGATATGGAGAATACAGAATGGTGCGTCAGTAAGGATGCCTGGGTGAGTGTGGGGATTAGGAAGAGTAAAAATCACCCATAACTCACAGGTGACTGGATCAGTGCTTGTTATAGACGGAATGTTTGCGTCTCCTCAAAATTCATATGTTGAAATCCTAATGCCCAATGTGATGGTATTTGGAGGTGGGGCCTTTGGGAGATGATTAGTCACAGGGTGGAGCCGTCATGGGATGTGAGCACTTATAAGAGACCGCAGAGAAATCCCTTGCTCCTTCCACCAGGTGAGGACACAGCGAATAGAGAGACGTCTGTGAACCAGGAATTGAGTCTTCAACAGACACCGAATTTTTAAAAAAATCCTCACTCTAGGATATTTTCCCATTGATTTTTAGAGAGAGCAAAAGGGAGAGGGAAAGACAGAGAGAAATATCAATGTTAGAGAAATACTTTGATTGGTTGCCTCCTGCATGAGCCCTGGGAAGGAGCCTGTATCTGAGGTATGTGCCCTTGACCAGAATCAAACCCGGGACTCTTTGGTCCACAGGCTGACACTCTATCCACTGAGCCAAACTGGCTAGGGCAATAGACACCGAATTTGCTGGTGCCTTGATCTTGGACTTCCCAGCAAAGTCTATGGTATTGTGTGACAGCAGTCTGAACAGACGAAGATAGTGGGGAGGTCTTCATTAACTGTAGACTATGCTTCACTTTGTAGAAGTGTCTTTAAAAATTGCCTTCAGAGAAAATTTTATAAACAGAATTTTTAAAAATTGGGCTTTTATTTATTCCATCTAACCAATATAGACATTTTATTTTTAGTGCTTAACTTTGGTAGATGGAAAGTTAAAGGTTTACGATCTCATTGTGGAAACATACATAAGAGTCTAAGACAGATTGTGAAATCACACAGTATTAGATTGGTTATCAAAATGCAATGTAGAAAAAAATGCAATGTATATTAAAATATACACATATTTTTGACTGAACTAATCATTGTTTATCTCAAAGGATGAGATATTAATGCCAAATGCCTCTCCCTAAGATGTCAGGTGGGGCTAACTGTTAGTATTTTTTTAAACATTAATATTGCTATATGCAATAAAGGAACCATTTAAAAAATAGCAACTGCTTTAAAAAAAGCTAATGGTGCTCAGCCATGGTAGACTCCCAAGAAATACTAAGTGATAATAATAACACTAAGGAAATGATAGGCATGTGTTATTTTACAGAATAAAATCATTTTTATGCTGGAAGATCCATAGTGATTCCCAACCATGGAAATTCAGGGAATGAGAGATAGTTATAATTTCTCTCTTGGGCATTTAAATAGAAATTAAAGTCCTAGGATGCGTTAGTGACTTTTGTTATCTAAATAACAGGCCCTAAACAAAGTCTCAAGAAAATAAAATTGTAGGACAAACTTTACATGAAGCTATGGAAACGGAATGGGCTATTTTGCTTAAAATAGAACACCTATATTTAGGAGCTTTTAGTCTGGCATGACCTTGACATTTAAGTCAACACAGTCATTTTAAGTCCCATTATAACCTCCATCCTCTACCTTCTGTCTCTAAACCATTTGAAGAGCTCAACTGCTCTGCCATAGCAGAATGAAAATCAAATGTAAGCAGTACGTTCCTACCTAGAGATTTTAAAACATTAATCTCTTGGTCTTCCTGGCCAGCAACCCCTTGTGAGTGTGCCGGACTGGGAATCTACAATAATATCATGTGTGACCATTCCTCTGATTAAATAAGGAATGTGCCAGTGTTGTATTTCAATCTGGGCTTATGAGACTCCTGGTCTAAGGTCAAGTCTGCCATTTACCAGCTGGAAAGCTCCAGTCTCACCAGGGACCTCTGTTTCATCATTTGTACCACGAAGAGCTTAGGCTAGAACAGTGGTGTTCAACCCTGGCTGCCAACAGGGTAGAGGCAGCAGGGGCACTTTTAGAAAATACCATGGCAAGCCCTGTTTCCAGAGACGCCCATTTCATTGGTCTGTGTTGTGGTCCAAGTATTATTTATTTTTGAAAAGCTCCCTGGTTGATTCTAATGTATAGTCAGGGTTGAAACAACTTGCTTAGAAAGATGTGTAAGACCCTTCACAGCTTGAAAAAAAACCGTTTATGAAATGATTTAGACCCGCCAGGTGACAAGTTTCCTGGTCAGAGGCCATCTTTAATAAAAAGAATACGAAATCACATACACAAAATTCGATATGAAAGAGGATATTTGCCCTCGCCGGTTTGGCTCAGTGGATAGAGCGTTGGCCTTCGGACCAAAGGATCCGGGTTCGATTCCGGTCGAGGGCACATACCTTGGTTGCAGGCTCCTCTCCAGCCTGGGCCCTGGTCGGGGCTCATGCAGGAGGCAACCAATCGATGTGTTTCTCTCACATTGATGTTTCTCTCTGTCTTTCCATCTCTTGTCTACTCTCCCTAAAAAGAGAGAGAGAGAGAGAGAGAGAGAGAGAGAGAGAGAGAGAGAGAGAAAGAGAAAGAGGATATTTAGAATAAAAAAGAAATTAGAACAAATTATAAATTTTAAAGAGTAGACAAATACCATAGATGTAAAATAATCCAGAAAAATAAGGTAATATTTTTAATAACTACCAGACATACATCTTTGATATTTTTTCTACATTTCTTGACTGGCTCCTCTTTGCTTCTTTTTTTAAAAAAATATTTATTTTTAAATTGAATTTATTGGGTGCCATTAGTTAATAAACTTACATAGGTTTCAGGTGTACAATTCTATAATACATCATCTGAACATTGTATTGTGTGTGCACCACCCCAAGTCAAGTCTCCTTCAATCACCATTTATTCCCCCTTTACCCTTTACACTCCATTCCCTCTGGCAATCACCATACTCTTGTCTATGTCCACGATTCTTTCTTTTTTATTGCCCCCTCATTTGACAAAAATTTTGTAATATTTCCTATAGAGAGAATAAAAAGAAAATATCGTTAGAAACTGATCAATTACTTTTTATTATGGGTAGTTTAGAAAAGTTTGTTTCAGCTTCACAGTTTATTATTGGTAATGTTATGTTTTAGTATTCTTGTTAAATTTGGGAAATGTTCTACTAAGATTTCATCATATGTGAGCTGTAAGATTTGGCAAGACTTTCTGGGTTGGTACATGTAATGTTTAATTTTATTGTTAACTTGACTGGGCCATGGGTGCCCAGACATTTGGCTCAACATTATTCTGGGTGTGTTGGTGAGGGTGTCTCTGGATAAGATTAACATTTGTAAATAATTTAAGAAAATAAATATTTTTATTGATTTCAGAGAGGAAGGGAGAGAGAGATAGAAACATTAATGATGAGAATGATTGGAGAGCAACGTCTGAATTGGTAGACTGAGTAAAGCAGATTGCTCACCTCAATGTGGGAGGGGCTTATCCAATCACTTGGAGACTTGAATAGAACAAAAAGGCTGGGTAAGAGGGCGCTCTTTCTACCTGGCTGCCTGAGCTGGGCTGTGGGTCTTTTCTGCCTTTGGACTGAACTGAAAATTGGCTCTCCTTGGTTCTCGAGCCCGCTGGCTTTCAGACCGGAATTATCCATTGGCCCTCCTGAGCCTCCAGCTTTCTGACAGGCTCTTCCCAGCCATGTCATTAACCTTCAATAAGACAACGCTGCTTCATCTTTGGAACTTTTCAGATTCCATGGCAGGGTTCATCTGAACCTACAATGCTCCTACCCATTGTAGATTCTCCGAATATACCAGGGTACAACAACCCTAAAGAACTGACCGGTCTCTATGATGAGCCTGCTCAGTTGCCAGTTATGAGCTGTGACTCATGTCCATCACGGTCCTCGCTGTGATTTGACACTCCTGGTGGAGGGCATGCATTGTCATTTATAGATCAAATCACTTTTGCAAAATGATTCCTAAATCATTTAAAGTAGGGTGTTTTAAATAATTCTCATTCCTCTTCATCCCCCACACCCCCCTAATATACATCTGATGGGTACCTACAAGAATGCAGATATGCACACTCGGGGCACAACCAGAAGTCACTTGAGCATGCCATTGCCCACAAGGAGAACTAAGTCTGAACTCTGAGTAAGCTTTGGATCTTGTCCACACTTTTGGATCGGCAGTGCAAACCTGCCTGAGCTCTAAATACTGTCAAAAATATGCCTGGGACGCATAAATTAAAACTTGATTTTACATCATTAGAATCGGAAAAAGAGGCCAGTTCCACCCAACAGGAAATGGCAATGTGACTTTTTAAAGCGTGCTTATTTGAGGAGAGGCCTTTCATCTAAGTATTGAGTCACCACAGTCTTGCTTGCCATACCCATTAGCGAGAGGCTCCTTTTGAAAGGTAGGTGATTATGAGAATTCTGGCAGGACGTCAAATGGCGATGAGCTTGGCTCCCCATCAGGTGTTTGGCAGTCTTTCCTGGAGGAAGCTGGAGGGTCCCTCCAGTCACGAATGTCTGTCACTAATGGGATTGACTAAAAAGCAAACATATGGCCCTGGCAGGGTAGCTCTACACCAAAAGGTTTCAGGTTGGATCCCTGGTCTGTGAGCATAGGGGAGGCAACCCATTGGTGTCTCTCTCTCTCTCTCCCTCCCTCTCTCTCTCTCTCTCTCTCTCTCTCTCTCTCTCTCTCTCTCTCTCTCATCAATAAAAACATATACTCGGGCGAGGATTTTAAAGATAGCATACATATCAAAATGTCTTCACCCGGATGAGTGCTATCCTTTTTAGGATGTTAAACATCACTTCCAATATTACCACCATTGCAAAAACGGTGGAATCTTTTCGAAAAAGATTCATATCATATGGCACAGTTTTTTGAATACCTTTAATGGTTAAAGCTATCAGAATTTGGGGTTGGATTATATTCTTTGGAGACTAAAATGATTTTCAGAGCCAATAATGCAAATGAAGTGTCTGATAAAATCCAGCCTAGTGTGACTCTAAACATACAGTTTTCTCTTATGGTTGACAAACTAGTTCTGAAGGCAGTTTTGTGGCAGATACAGTGGATTGGTTCACGCTTCTCACACGCTTGCCTATAAAGAAGGGTCCGGGAAGCTCTGATCTGCCTTTCCTGGACCCTTTTGTAGTGGGGCCAAGATGTGGTGGTTTTGCTGAACAGGGACATTGGCAAGGGATGTGGATGGGAACGTGAGCCATAGGAGGCAGTGGCCAGGCAGGGAGGCGCTTTCCCAGCAGGGGACAGGGGTGGGAGCATTGGGCTCTTCTGGAGCAGTTCTGGCTGAGGTACAAGGTTCTGGTCCCTAACCTTAGAGGTGCCAAGTAACCTGAGGTGACAGCACTGGGTTTCTAGCCAGGAGAGTCCTGGAGGCCTTCTTCCAGATAGTGTTTCTGGCTGTCTGGTACCTGCATCTGCTTCCCCGAACCTCCTGGAGGTTCCATAAGATGGCTAATACTTCCTAATAAGTTCCTTACTGCTTAAGCTAGCAACAGTGGATGAAGTTGACTAATACAAATTCCAAATGAGCAATAGGAGCTTTGTTGGAATAACTATGGAGCCTCCCAAGTCAACAACTTGGAAACCAAAAGCTCATTAAAAAAATAAAATAAAATAAATTGGGTCCTGGACCTAACCGGTTTGGCTCAGTGGATAGAGCGTCAGCCTGCGGACTCAAGGGTCCCAGGTTCGATTCCAGTCAAGGGCATGTACCTTGGTTGCGGGCACATCCCCAGTAGGAGGTGTGCAGGAGGCAGCTGATCAATGTTTCCCTCTCATCCATGTTTCTAATTCTCTATCCCTCTCCCTTCCTCTCTGTAAAAAATCAATAAAATATATTAAAAAAAATAAATTGGGTCCTGGCTAGTTTGGCTCAGTGGATGGAGCGTTGGCCTGCGGACTGAAGGGTCCTGGGTTCAATTCCGGTCAAGGGCACATGCCCGGATTGAGGGCTCAATCTGAAGTGGGGGTCGTGCAAGAGACAGCTGGTCAATGATTCTCTCTCATCATTGATGTCTCTCTCTCTCCCTCTCCCTTCCTCTCAGAAATCAATAAAAATATACTTTAAAAATACTTATAAAAAATAAACTGGGTATTAGTTTAAATTTTCTCAATTTTTTATAGTTAGGTTTCATATTTGGAGAACTATGTAGCCTCCAGGAACAATTTAAACAAAGAGTTTGCCCTGCTTTAGGAGAGTTCATTTGTACTCTATGTAAATGATGCAAAATGCTTGTCCTGGGACTGGGGCATAGGGGTCTCCAAAGATGCTTCGTTAGAGAATACAAACCACCAATAGTAGTTTGCACGCTCTGAAAACTTGCTTGATGTAAGTTGCTTTGTGCGTGTCCATTATGTTTTTCCCATGTAATTCACAAGGACCCCCCACTGGTTTCTATTTTTTCCCTTATTTAGTGTTTGTATTTAGTGAATATAAATAACAGCTTTTCAATAAATGCCTCTTGGCTGACTGGCAGGGTTAGGTATGGGCTCCTTTAGAGGACTAGGAGGACAATTTCTGGGCTAGCAACTCTACAGATGCCATTCCCAATGAAAAGAGACTCAAATTTTTATTCTTGTGGGCTAATTATCCATATCTGAAATGATTACGTTTGAGCCGAAAGACTTTGAAAATCTTGTTCGACTCTATGTTCGAATTCTTTCTACCACATCCTGACTATGGGGGGGCATTAGTTTGCTAGGGCTGCTATAACAAAGTTGCTCAAACGAAATGATTTAAAGAACAGCCATTTCCTGTCGCACAGTTCTGGAGGCTGGAAGTGAGTGAAGGTGTCGGTAGGCTGGCTTCCTTCTGAGGCTGTGAGTGGGGGCTCTGTGTGGGCCTCTCCTCACTTCCTGGTGGTTCACAGCACGTGGCCGCCTGATTCCATTCTTCACGTGGGGTTTTCTCTATGCGTCTGCCTCCAAATTTCATCTTTTTTTTAAAAAAAATATATTTCTTTATTGATTTCAGAGAGGAAGGGAGAAGGAGAGAGAAATAGAAACATCAGTGATGAGAGAGAATCATTGATCGGCTGCCTCTTGCATGCCTCCTACTGGGGATCAAGCCCGCAACCCAGGCATGTGCCCTTGGCCGGAATCAAACCTGGGACCCTTCAATCCACAGGCTGACGCTCTATCCACTGAGCCAAGCCGGCTAGGGCCAAATTTCATCTTTTTATAAGGACATCAGTCATATTGGATTAGGGCTCAATCTCATTTTAACTTGATCACCTCTGTAAAGACCCTATTTTCAAATAAGGTCACATTCTGAGGTACATATCTTTTTGGGGGGACATGGTTCAACCCATACCATTAGTTAGGACTCTTTTGGTTGCAAGTGACAGAAACAAAATTCAAATCACTCCAGTAGAAGGGGCCATTTTTTTGCCTCACATCAAAGGGAAGGACAGAATGCACTAAGCTCGGGGGTAACGCACAGGGATAGCTCGCTGCTCCTGTCAGCACTGTCTCCCTCTCTCTCTCCATCACTCCTCATGGTGCGTGGCTTCATTCTCCACCCCTGCAGGCTGGGATTTCCCCCGGGGCATGGAGGCTGGCTTCAGGCAGGGTCAGACCTGCAACATTCCAGGCTGGTGATGCAGAAGGAAAGATGGTTTTCCTCTCTCATCTTCAATTTAGACAAGCCCAGGGAAGGATTCTGGACCCAGGCCTATGCTTGGAGCGGTCACTGTGGCCAGGAGAATGGGATTATTCCTCCCACGTGGCTGCTCCTCTGGCCACCGGGCCAGGTATGTGCCTGGACGTAGTCGTGGAAGAGGGTTGGGGAAAGACTGTTGGGCAGATGTAACCATCCGCCACACAAGGAGCGAGTGTCCCGCTGCACCATGCTGCACACTTTGCCCCCCTCCAGTCTCTATGATGTTCTCCTGTACTCAAACAGAAACCTGCCACTCATGTTCTAAATCTGTTTTTACAGTAAAGCTCTAAGTTTTAAAAACAGAACTCAAGGTTTTGCCTTGTTTAAACACGTTGGATGCCTTCAGCCTTTAGTCCATCTATTCCCCTGTTAACACTTCCCACCCATTCAATGTCCCCCCCCCTTTTTAAAATTTCTTTATTGATTAAGGTATCACATATTTGTCCTCATCCCCCCATTCCCATCCCACACCCCTCCCCACAATGCCCCCACCACCCCTGTTGTCCTTAACCGCTGGTTAGGCTCATATGCTTGCACACAAGTCCTTTGGTTGATCTCTCCCCTTTACCCCCATCCTCCCCTACCCTCTCTCTGAGGCCCGACAGTCTGATCCATGCCTCCTTGTTTCTGGGTCTGTTCTTGTTCATCCGTCTATGTTGTTCATTATTTCCACTAGATGAGTGAGATCATGTGCTATTAGAAATACACTTATAAGAACCGAAAATGAGACAAGCAATAATCGTTATGGTGACAGGCAAATGAATCAGTCTGTAGTGAGTTTCTTTCTGGGCCAACAGTTCTTTTGAGACCCAATTTCAATGTCCAACAGTTCCTTATGTGTACATGTCAGCACTGACATTACAGTTCTGGATGGTGGACAAATGGTGGTAATGCAGGTCCGACTCTCTCTGGTTTGGTCCTGGGCAAGCTGCAGTGATGCACAGCTGCTAACTGCTAGTATGGGAAGGCCACGTCAGCGTCTTCCATCTCTGGACTGCTTCTCTTCTGTCTTCATGGCTGGAATAGTCCTGTCGATTCTCTGTTGCTGGAATCCACATGGTCTCGGAGTCCCACCCCCCTTTTTTAATCCTTATCTGAGGATATCTTTCCATTGACTTTTAGACAGAGTGGAAGAGAGAGGGAAAGACAGAGAGAAAATCAATGTGAGAGAAACACATCGACTGGTGGCCTCCCACCGCGCCCTGACCAGGGCCTGAGCAGGGGAAGAGCCTGCAATGGAAGTACGTGCCCTTGACCGGAATTGAACCCGGGACCCTTTGGTCTGCAGGCTTACGCTCTATCCACTGAGCCAAACCACCAGCCCCCGCTCCCCCCCCCCCCTGATCTTTTAAAAAAACATTTTTATTGATTTCAGTGAGGAAGGGAGGGAGAGAGATAGAAACATCAATGATGAAAGAAAATCATTGATTGGCTGCCTCCTGCATGCCCCCTACTGGGGATTAAGCCCTCAACCCGGGCATGTGCCCTGACTAGGAATCAAACTGTGACCTCCTGGCTCATAGGTTGACACTTAACCACTGAGCCACCACAGCCAGGCTCAATGCTTCCCTTCAGTCTCCCATGCTGGCTTCCTCTGCTTCTCCCTCCAGCTCCACTCCCCACTTTCTACAGTCTGTTCTTTGCCCTGGTGGGGGACTTGTTCACATTGCTTCAGTGGGCAATTCCCTCGCTCTCTTAGCTTCCAAAGGCTTCACCCAGCAGGAGGTCAGAGGAGTGAGGATCAGACTGTGCTTATTCACCCAGTTTCCTCCCTGCATGGTCATTGCTGACCTTGTCCCTCTGCTGCAGGCAACAGCTCCCGTCGATGGCTTTCTCCATGTGATGCTCTCTGCCCAACTTTTAAAAACTGCTCCCTCCCCTGCCCCTTGAGGCCTGGTGTGGGAGGAGTGTAGCTGCCCCCTCCAGGGTACAGCACATCCCTCATGGTTTCCCCACACTTGGCCACATCATGGCAAATAGTCCCCTCAAATTACTCAATACAGTTGGCAGTTCTTCTTATGAGAGCTCTGATTACCTCCCCTCCCACCTTCCAATTTCTAAACATGGTGAGTTTCAGATATTGAGAAAAAATATGAATGATGCAATCCGTACTAAAGTGTGAGTGATTGATAGCATAATCCCTCAGGCATATTTTGTTTGAAAAAGAGTTGTGTGGACAAAATTAAGAGAATTCCAAACTGTGCAGTTGAGGTCCCCCCGCCCCCCCCTCCCCCAAGGCCCTCTAAAGAAAATGCTCACCTCCTAAGGATAGAACTAGCATCAGATAAAAGGTTTTCTTAAACTTTTCAACAAAAGTAGTCTGACTGAAGGGAGTGGCCACATACTCCAGGGAGTCTAGTATGACAGTGGCCCCAAGTAACCTTAAGCACACACCACATTTCTTAAAAGGGTCCTGTTTTATTTAAAAGCACATATATTTGAGTGTTTATTTCTACCCCATAATATGTCTCTGTTAATCATTTTATTTCCAAAATGTAATAAAGGTGACTTTCTAGGAAGATGTCTCATGTTTATCATGTGACTTTACTGCTGGCAGGTGGTCCAGGGCTTCTGGGGACATGGGCCTCCGTTTGAGAAGCCCGGAGTGCTGAGAACCCGGACACATTGATAATGGGACCACTTGTTTGGCAGGGGGTTTTCACTTTCTCCCGGACCTGTGTTTTCTTATATGCTTTCAGATCTCAGGGACATTCTAAGATTTGTGATTAACATTTCTATTTTAGACAGCTTAATATATTTCACTCCCCCCCCCCCAATTGGGTTTATTTGACTTTTACTCTTCTTTTAAATTATTTACTTATAGGTTACATTACTTTGATGCAAATTGCTTTAATTTTATTTTATTTTTCAGGCGTAAGTCACTTAATATTTTTCTTGCATAAAAGTATCTGGTGGCCGCAGCTGGAGGCTGGGCCCTCTGAACAGAAACTCTGGTGGGGTCTTTACAGGATGGTCAGTGAGTTCCTGAGAGGGAGGCTTGGTGGACACGGTCTCTTTCCAGAGGTCAGGGGTGAGATCGCTGTAGGTCTAATGGCATCGAAGGTGGCCTTGGTGCCGTGGCCAGTGTGGCTCAGTAGGTTGGGTTTTTTGGGTTGTGTGACGTGCGGTGCTAAAGCTGACTCAGTCTGTCAGCCCTCGCAGGGACCTCACACCATAGGGCCGGCGTGACCGTCTTCACGGCACCCCAGGGCCAGGTCTGTACCGCTTCTGAGCGAGAAATACCAAGTGCTGTTCAAGAGCTTACAATTATTATAGTTAGCAGTACTGTATTGGATATTTGAAAGTGGATACCTAAAAGTTCTCATCACAAGAAAAAAATTTGTAGCTATGTGTGGTGATGGGTGTTAAGTACACTTACTATGGTGATCATTTCTCAATATCTACATAGATCAAATAATTCTGTTGTATACCTAGAACTCATACAATGTTATGTGTCAATTAGATGTCAATAAAAATTTAATTTAAAAAAGGAAAAAAACATGCAAATTGAAACCAGGCATGCCATAAACTACTTTTTTTTTTTTCCAAATCAAGAATAGAGGTATAAATTAAATATGTCACAGATCTTAATAATCTGGATACGTCTTCAGGGTCTGTGAGTATAGCTGCATTTCAATATTTAAAAAAAGGTTACCTTAAAGATATAGTTTGTTTCCTCTCCAACAACCGATTCCTAATTCAAGTCCAGCAGTGGCAGCTGTGTATCATATTGTAAGCCCAGAAAATATCCTGGGCCAAAGCTCGGTTCTCCTGGTGTGTCTGGGACACCTCTGAAGTGAACCCATTGAAGGAGGAAGGAAGGGGTGGAGAAAAGGCTCCCTCTGCCTCCCCTGTCCCATTTCCCATAGCAGCTGGACTTTAAGCCCATAGAATGCCCCGGGTAATTCCTAAGGCTACCCTGTTATAGATCTG
Organism: Cnephaeus nilssonii; assembly: GCF_951640355.1. Lineage (NCBI taxonomy): Eukaryota > Metazoa > Chordata > Mammalia > Chiroptera > Vespertilionidae > Cnephaeus > Cnephaeus nilssonii. The sequence goes on along the minus strand of NC_137089.1, from coordinate 38,592,311 downwards.
GAAAGAAGCAATTTAAGTGTGATTTAGACTGACTAATGGCTTGGAAGGAGCATAAGCAAGCCTGGAAATTTGAAATCTTCAGTCATATTCTTCTCCCAATACACCTCACAAGGCAGGCGTCCTGCTCTAGCCAGCCACACTCTCTCACATCGTGTGACATAAACCACAGGGGTAGCAGAACCCCGTGATGTGAGTCCATTTCCTTCTCTGAATCCAAAGATTCGGGCTGATGGAGACTCACCTGGCCTTTCCAAAGTCACATGTAACTAGGAAAGAGAAAGCCAAAGAAGTGTCTCTCTCTCTTTTTTTTAAAATTACTTTATTGATTAAGGTATCACATATTTGTCATCAACCCCCCCCCCATTCCCATCCCAAACCCCCACCACACTCATGCCCCCATCCCCCTGTTGTCCGTGATCACTGGTTAGGCTCATACACAAGCACACAAGTCCTTTGGTTGATCTATCTCCCTTGTCCCCACCCTCCCCTACCTTCTCTCTGAGGTCTGACAGTCTGATCAATGCTGTTCTTGTTCTTCAGTCTATGTTGTTCATCATTTCCCCTAGATGAGTGAGCTCATGTGATACTAGGAATACACTTATAGGAACCGAAAATGAGACAAGCAATAATGGTTATGCTGAGAGGCAAATGAATCAGTCTATAGTGAGTTTCTTTCTGGGCCAACAGTTCTTTTGAGTCCCGATTTCTATGTCCAACAGTTGTTTATGTGTACATAACAGCAATGATATTTCGGTTCTGGATGGTGGACAAATGGTGGTAATGCAGGTCCCACCCTCTCTGGTTTGGTCCTGGGCAATCTGCAGTGACGCACATCTGCTGACTGCTAGTATGGCAAGGCATGGTCAGCGTCTTCCATCTCTGGACTGTTTCTCTTCTGTAAGAAGTGTCTCTTGCTAAATGTTTTCTTCTTATTTCCTATGTGGGTAGCAGCTAACTGGGCCTTTTAAAGTCTATCTACAAATCATGATCTTTCTATTAGTGGCAATAAAAAAACCTTCCGGTTCTTAAAGTTGTTTCTAGCATAACCATGGTAATCCACCATGAATAAACACAGCGTGTTCCAGGGACATGGCTATTTGACTTTCAGCACAGAAGCCCTCTGCTGGGCACCTGCCACAACTGATTGAATTTGCTGTAGAACAACCGTATGTCTGGGCTGGGGCTGAAATGAGAGAATGCACCAAAGAGCTTGGGAGGATGTAATAGGAGACAGATCGATCCTGTTCGAATCCAGAGTAAGTGCAGATCAGTATTCAGGTACAGGAAGTGCCATAAATCCTTGCCCACTGGGCAGGGTGGCTGCTGGAGTCACATTGCCGTTTTGTGGAGAAGTAATGTGGGGCTTGATGGCGATCTCCAGAAGAGGGGACGGTGGCAGGGGATGTTCGCCAAGGGTCAGCTGTGGGTATGGTGGTTGTTGGACCAAAGTGGGATCGTTAACACACATAAGGTGCGTTGGAAAGCCAAGCTGCTGTACCACAGTAAGGGAGAGAACGTAGGGTCAGGTTTAAGAGCTTGGACTTTTGGACACATGGGTTCATAGCGTCTACAGATTAGCTGTGCACCTTTCCCAAGATACTCAATCTCTTTGCACTTCACTCATCACGTCTGTAACGTGGAGACATCACATCTGTAACGTGGAGACAATGTCCAGTGAAGTGGCTCTTGGCATGGCAGCGACGGCCAGCGTAGTCACCACAATCTCCCCGTGTCAAAGTTCACCAGGGCCCCCCTGCTTGCTACAGCTCCTGCTCTCTTTCAGCTGTCATCCTACTTGACTTCTGCATGATCTTCCTCACTCTCCTCCTGGCAGCTCTGGGCTGTTGATTCCTAATCCATGTCCCCAGCCCAAACCTCCTGTGTGGCATATGTCAAGTGATTTATGGGGCCTGGAGACTTGGCTGTCCCAAAGGCATGTCCAAGTCAACTCCTCTGAAGTGAGAGCCATCTTTCTCCCAAAGTGTGGTTCTCCTCCTGTGTGTTCATTGGACCTCAGCCCCCCAGCCACCCAGCGTGGGACTCCAGAGACACCCTCCCCTGGCCGGTTTTCTCAGGCGCCAGACGACCTCAGTTTCCAAGTCTGGCCACTTCTACCTTCTCAGTGCACCTTCAGCCAGCTCCCCCCTCTCAACACGCCCTGTAATGAATGCCTTAGCACATTCTGCTCAGAGGTAGCTTCCTAACTTGTCTCAGCGCTCTCAGTGTGGCCTCGATTCACCCACCACCGCCAGAACCTGCTTGCTGGTGAGCAAGTCACAGTGCCACTGGTCCTTCAGGGCCGACAGCACACAACCTCTGAAGTCCCTGCTGACCTTTTTTACGCTGCCTCTCTGCCTGTCCAGTCCTCTGGCCCATCCCTGAAGTCTCCGTGGAAAACTTAGCATCCACGGACACACTTGCTGCCCAGTGCCCCTGTGCTTTCGCCCACGCCTTTCCTGCCTGGAGATGAAGATCTAATAGGCTAATGGATCTTGGGTTCTCCAGGGGCACCTAGGATAGAATTGACCGCGTTGTTTTAGCCTGCTTACAGGGGTAGTCCACAAGACAGTGCTTTCTTAGTGGAGGGACCCTATTCTGTTCATCTTTGGTCCCAAGAACCTGCTGTGGTCCCTGAGACATTGTGAGTGGCCACGGACAGAAATCCTTTCTTTATTCAGCATGGACTCCCTGCCCCAGCAGCTGACTTTTTGGAAGACCTCCCTGGCGGCTGCAGGGTTCCCGGCCAGCCCCCGCCGCGCAGGTGACAGGCAGCTGGGAAGCTCGCCGCCTTCGGGCTGGGCTGGGCCGCCGCCGCGCGCCTGCGCCCTCTGCTGCTCCGCTCTCCGAGCGTCTCTGTGCGCTTGTGTCTGTTTGGGGAGGAAGAGAGGCTTGGGTGACAGGCGAGGCGTGGGGGAAGAGTTCAGCCTGAGTCACAGCCTTATTCACTGATTTCTGGGCGGCTGGACCGATGCTGCCTCCCCAGGCGGCTCCCAGCTGCTCCCGCACCGGCCCCGTGCGCGCCTCCTGCCGCTCCATTCTCAGCCAGCCGGACTGACCGACAGACTCGCGAGTGAGTAGCCGCGGCCGGTGCGCCCCCGCAGCGCGGCGAGCTGCCTCCGGCGGTCCTGTGCCCCTCGCGGGCTTTGTGTGTGTTTGTGCGTTTGTGTGTGTGTGTGTGTGTGTGCGCGCGCGCGGGGGTGTCCCTGGGATTCCACGCCGGCTCGGGAGCTCCCTGTCCACCCGAGTCTGCGCGGAGGTGTGGGTGCCCCCCTCCCCCCAGGCAGGGGCCCGTGCGCCCCCGGTGCGGGAGGGTGTTCGCCGGGATTCCCCGGCTCGGCGCGTGGCCGCCCGTGGGGTTCCCCAGGAAGGCTCCTAGGCCGGGAGGCGGCGGGGAAGTCCGGGCTGTGAGCGGCCGGCAGGCGGGGAATCTGGGAGCGGGTCTGGCGGGCAGAGCCGAGGGAGACGCCGGAGCGACGCCCCTGCAGCCCAGCCTCCCCGCCTCTCTCCATTCCCCGTCTTCCTTTCTTTTCGCAGCAGCATCACAAAAGCGCGCTGCGGAATGAAACCCAATGCAGCGCAGTCCTGTCTCCTCTCCCACCTGGTGCACACCCGCGCCCCCCCCCCCTCCACCCCCCCCCCCACCCGGGCTGGGAATGGAATGGAACACACCTGTTTTCGGCTTACCCCGGGGACACACCTGTTTCCAGCTCTCGCTGAATTCAACCTGGTGCGGATTTGCGCGAGGGGCTCCTGCACAGACAAACCGTGTGCGTGCGTGTCCGCGCGCGCGCACCCCGGGCCCACCCTGGGGGAGGGCGCTGGGTGTGAATGGCGCACCTCTCGGCGGGCCCCCGCGGGCCAGCACCGCTCCTGGCGCCCGCGTCTCTTTGTTTGGTTGTGGCCCCGCCACCCCTCCACAGAGCAAAGTAATTTTCGGTTTCGCTAGACACTGGGCGCTGGGACTTGGTGTGGGCCGCGGCCTCACACGCTCCGAGCGGGTGTTTGTCATTGAAGAGTTCTTTGGCGCGGGGGTTATTTTTAGTGTTGGGAGTGCAGAGGCCGGCACGCTGACCTTTCTGCGGCTGCTCGGGCTTGGAGTGCGCGTCTCTAACAGATGGGGCAGACAAGGATTCGCATCCAGGCGCGCGCACGTGCCTGCACACAAGTGTGTACACACATTTCTACACACTCCCCTCCCCCCCCATTTAAAAAAATAATTGGGAATGCATTGTTTGTTACACACACACACACACACACACACAAACTTTTCTTTGTTCTTTCGGGCATTTTCTATTTTGAGTTAATGGAGTAGGAGTACCAAAAGGTTGCAATTAGTTCACTCGCATAAAAGACGCTGCCTCTGAGTCAGAGCTGCCAGGTTGATGATTATTAACATATAAAAGCAGATGCAATGTTTATGGCCAAAGGGGCGGGGCGGGGGCAGGGCCTCCATAGACCATGAGGGAGGGTCTCCGCCAACCGCCTGCTGTGTATTGTTCCCGCACTGGAGGCTGCCTCCTGCCGCCGCGGCCGCCGCCTCCAGGGCTCTGCTCCTAGCTCATCCCCCGGTCCCACCTGGGGCAGCCCGAGTTCCTCCGCGCGGGCCCCCGGGGCGCGAAACGCCAGCCCCAGCCGCAGCCGTCCTTTGCTGACCTCCCTGTCCCTGCTTTACAGGTTGGCATCTTTGCTCCCGAGGGTGTCGCGAGCCGAGGTGGAGAGGACAGCACGCCTCTGGCCCAGCCCCCTGGGCGGGATGCGTCGCAGGCACCAGCGCTGAGCATCCCCACGCTGGGTACCGGGCGGGCGTTCTCGCTCCGGGAGGCGGGCCGAGAGGCGGCGGCGGCGGCGGAGGGGATGCGCCCAGGACGTCCGAGGCTCCTTCTGCGAGCTACCACCCCGAGGTGGACCCGGAGCCGAGCTCAGCGCAGGACCGCGAGGACCCCTGCCCCCTGGGGCGCGCGGCTGCGAAGCTTCTTCGGGGTTGCGTCTGCGTTCAGGATGCCCTGGGCACCTCCCTGCTGGTGAGGATGCCCTGCTGCGCAGCTCTGGATCCCCCAGCCCCTGTCCGTGGAGGGCACGACTGCGTGGGCCCAGCTTCGGGCCCTCCTGCCGGTGGATGAAAAGCGCGGGAGTCCTTGAATGCAATCAGCGATCGAATCTAAACTCTGAGAGCCATGGAGGCGAGCACCGGGCTGCAGCCCCAGGCGGGGGAGCAGCCGGAAGCCCCGGCCCCAGTGGGAGCTGTCCAACAGAAGCGCGAACCAGAGACCTTTAGGTCCAAGAGTTTACCCGTCCTGAACAGCGCCTCCTGCCGGCCGGATCTCAGCCCTGCGAGTGGTGCAGGCGCCAAGCCAGGCTGTACGGATGCTTCGGGCCCCCAGGAGTTGAAACAATGCCTGAGCCGGCTGGCGTCCAGCCCCTCCGCCCAGTCCACTTCGGCAGAGATGGCGGGGCTCGTGGACTGCAACCACAGGGTGGACATGGGCAAAGCCATGTCGGTGTCGTCCACGCTGGCTACCCTTCAGGGGAGAAGGTGCCTCTACGTGGTCCTCACCGATTCGCGCTGCTTCCTGGTTTGCATGTGCTTTCTGACCTTCATCCAGTCCTTGATGGTCTCCGGGTACCTGAGCAGCGTCATCACCACCATCGAAAGGCGCTACAGCCTGAAGAGTTCGGAGTCCGGGCTGCTGGTCAGCTGCTTCGACATCGGGAGCCTGGTGGTGGTGGTGTTTGTCAGCTACTTTGGGGGCCGGGGTCGGCGGCCGCTGTGGCTGGCCGTGGGTGGCCTTCTCATCGCCCTCGGGGCGGTGGTCTTCGCTTTACCTCACTTCATCTCGCCTCCCTACCAGATCCAAGAGTTGAACGCCTCGGCTTCCAACGAAGGCCTGTGTCAGAATGGCAACTCCACCGGGACCTTGGAGCCTCCCGCCTGCCGGAAGGACTCGGGAGGGAAGAATCACTGGCTCTTTGTGGCTTTATTCGTTTGTGCACAGATCCTCATTGGCATGGGCTCCACACCTATTTATACCCTGGGACCAACCTACTTAGATGACAACGTCAAGAGGGAGAATGCATCCTTGTACCTAGGTAAGACTTTCCTGTCCTCTCAAATAAGCTGGAGTCAAAATCAAAAGGAAACCCTCTCTTTCCCACTTTCCTGGAGACTTTGTGTATATTTACAGACACTGTATTACATATGTATTATAAGCATTGCGTTTCAGTTTGGGAAAGAATCAAAAAGTTGAGAGCCCTCTGAACTAGTTTTAAGATTCTCACTTCATACTCTTTTCCCAAGTAATACAAACTTTTGGCTATAAGGTAGTCTGTCTGTCTGTCTCTCTGTCTCTCTCTCTCTCTCTCTCTCTCTCTCTCTCTCTGGAAAAGCTCTAATTTATCAAGTTTACCTTCTAATAGCTGTCCTTCTAGAAAGCTTCCAGAAGGAATAGAAGTAGCCAGTGTGTGGAGTGAAGTTGCTGCTTGCCTTTCCCATCCCCAGGAGCTTGGGTGAGGAAATACCCAGACTACGTAAAACATCCTTCATTGCCTCCGTACCTGCATTTCTTACATTTCGCCTGCCTCACTTAAACAAACAAACTTGAGCGATATCTTATGACTAGGTTGTCCTTATGTAGAAGCAACTTCCCAAGTTTATCCAAAGCTATTTTCATTGCTGGTTGAAGACCCCTCAGTTACATGAACTTGGGAGTAGAATCCATTATTATTTTCTGAACAGCAGTGGCTCTTGGATTCGGTGAGCTGACTTGCATGAGTCAGCTCCTGGGGACAGGGGAGCTAGGGTGGAGTACAGGGTTCTCATGTGAGGCCAAGCAGCCACTGTGGCCCGTTGGAAGATGTCGTTCCTAGAAATCTGTGTGATTGGCAGCACCTTCCTGCACAAGCTGCCCCTTCAAAACTGGACTCCTAGGTGATGGATTTGAAGCCTTGGGAAGGATGAATAGCAGCTGTGCTGGCTATGATATTTGTTTTTCTGTGTTTCTCTACTGGAGTCCAACTAAAAGAAGAGAAATGATTTTACTTTATTAAAAAAAAAAAAGGTAAATAAGCAAATACCAGGCACATCCAACAACTTATCAGCTATGTACTGATAGGATCCTTGGTGTGGGGATAATAAGGTTTCAAAGGACAATGAAAATGATACCCAGTTAAGAGGGCTATGCTTTTTCCACAGTAAAACTGCTGTCCCCAGACTCTGTTATAGAGGGTGTCTGAACCATTTAGAGTAACTGGCCCAAATTCACTAACACAGGAGTTTTCTAATTTATTTTTGGTATTAAATGCAAGAGAAAGAAATTTCTATTTAGGACAGAGAGGAATTAGCTTGCTTGTTGCTTTGCCTGCAAGTTTTCTAACATTTATTATGATAAGTTTTCAAGCATACAAAACGAAATAAGGACTTTCTTTCATATATCTGCAGGAGTTTTAACATCCTAAGAAAGTTACTAATCATTCCCCAATATACTCATACTAGAGGCCTGATGCACAAAATTCATGCAAAAGGGACTCGGCCCTCGAAGCCCCGGCTTCGTCTGGAAGGTTGTCCAGAAGGTTGTTCAGCTGTCCCGTCTAATTAGCATATTATGCTTTTATTATTATAGATATCCACTCCATATTCAAATGTCCTCAAACCAGGAGCCAATCAAGTTCACTCGTACATTGCACTTGGCCCATTAGCATTTTGTAATCTAGAACAGGGAGTGCCTCAACATTTTTCTTTTTCCAGCCCACAGGTTTTTGAAGGGACAAGGCTAGTTGACTTGTGGAATGTCCCACATTTTAGATTTACCTGAGTAAATCATGGTGTCACTCACCTGGTTCCTCCACTCCATATATTTCTTGTGTGCTGGAAGTTCAGTCTAAAGGTGTGATTAGACTCAGACAAAACATTTTTGGTCAAACTACTTCATGGCCAGTTCTGTGTTTTATATTATTTGCACCTGGCATTCATTGGTGATGCTGAGTTTAATCACTTGATTGAGTGGGTGATTGACAGGTCTTTCTGTCGTAAATATACATTTTCTCCCTCTGAAATAAGTAAGAGTGATACCTTGACTCTGTGTACCTATCTCCATATTCTCACTGATCTTTGCTTCTATTTACTTTGAAAACTTGGATCTTCCTTCCATCCCACTTCTGGGTACCAGTGACACAAATTTCATCAAAAACACAGCAGAGCCCTACACAATAAACATCTACTAGTAAGAGCCCAGAAATTTAATTTTTAACTCTCCACCAAGGAGAAAGACAGCAAGCACGTATTGAGTCCTTGTTCTGTGCTGGGCACTCTGCTACTTAATGGGAAGAGCAAAAATGAGGCATAGTTTCAACATCTGACGAGCTTTCGGTGTAACGAAGAAATATTGACAATGCAAGGTAGGGGTGTGAAGTGACACGTGCAAGGGGAGGGAGGTTACACAAATGGTGTTGGCTTCCCCCCTCCCCTTCCTCTCATTCTTCTCCTCCTCCTTTTCCTTTCCTCCTCCTCATTCTCCTTCTCCTTCTCCACCTTCTGCTCCTCCTCCTCGCCCTCTTTCTCCTTCTCTTCTTTTAGCTATTGACTACTGATTTTTTTTTGGAAAAAAGTTTGATGAATGCCTTAGGGAACCCATGAGAATTCTGCTTCACGTTAAACGGATCTCAGTGAATGCTCCGGTGGTTTGAGCATCAGGACTCTTCCACAGATTGTTTTATTTAATGTTCCCAACGACCTTATGACACGGAAGTTGATTTCCCTATGTTGTGGATGAGGAAACTGAGGCTGCGAGAGTTTTAGGGGTTGCTTCAGGGCTTCAAACCCAGGCCTGTCTAACTAACCCCAGAGCCCTTCAGCTTCCCTCCACGCTGCATGTCCTTTGGCAAGAGGCTCTGAGAGCTAACTGACAGCAAAGGCCGGGCCGTGTGCAGCAGAGTTCTCAGAATGGCCTGAAGTCATTAAAACAAGATCCTTCTCGAAACCTTTTTAAAAGGAGGCTTTATTGGTTGCTTCTGTACCAATTGAAATAAGAGGGATTACTATATTCTTAGAACATGAGCAGTGTTAACCTAGTATGATATGGATTTTTTTCTTAATAAACAACTGGTTAAATATCTTTGGTACTTTTTACAAAACTATTCTTCTTAGATTACCCTTTTAACTACCTACTCCTTTCTTAACCTTTTTGTCAGTCTTTTCTTTTTTAATATATTTTTATTGATTTCAGAGAGGAAGGGAGAGGGAGAGAGATAGAAACATCAATGATGAGAATCATTGATTGGCTGTCTCCTGCATGTCCCCTACTGGGGATTGAGCCCGCAACCCGGGCATATGCCCTTGACCGGAATAGAACCTGGGACCCTTCAGTCTGCAGGCCAAAGCTCTAGCCACTGAGCCAAACCAGCTAGGGCGATTGATTCTATTTTTTAAAAATAAATATTTTTATTATTGATGTCAGAGAGGGAAGAAGTGGGAAAGAGAGAGACAGAAGCATCAGTGATGAGAGAGAATCATTGATCGTCTGCCTCCTGCATGCCCCCACTGGAGATCAAGCTTGCAACCCAGGCATGTGCCCTGACTGGGAATCGAACCATAACCTCCTGGTCTACAGGTCGGCGCTCAACCACTGAGCCACACAGGCCAGGTCGCATGTCCTATCTAATAAAATGATAATATGCAAATTAACCATCACTCCATCACAAATATGGCGGCGCCCATAGCCATAAGATGGCGGCACCCAGTCCTCTCAGCCCCGCCAGAGTCCCCCACTCCCGTGGGGGCAGCCACTGAGAGCGGGCAGCATGAGCGGCCTGGCAGAATGCTTGCTTTGTCGCCCCGGCGATGAGGCAAGCATTCCGCGCCCGGCTGCGGATGGGCTTCTGGGCTGCGGAGAGCCTTTGGACAGCGGGCGCAGAGTGGCCAGGCCCCGCACAGAGCTACTGGTGCACCAATTCGTGCGCAGGGCTACTAGTCTTTTTATAATTGGAAAAAGGCAAGAAACACTGTGTAGGAAATCACCCGTTAGAATCATTGTACAGGGAAATCTGAATCAGTGTTGCAGCAACATTATATTCTGACTGGTCGAACTTTCTGAGAACCCAAAGTCTTGTCACCAGAGCTTTCTGCATGCCAACCATTGACGACGACCTTTCCTTAATGTGTGAACATTTATGTAATGTGTGTTTGTGTCTCATGTAACACAACAAAAGCTCTTTTGAAATTTGAGGGGCTCTGTGGTGTCCCCGGTTTCACCACTGTGCCCGCTGACTCTCAAGGATGTCCCATGGGCCAGCATGGAGTCCCCTGGCCTTTTCTGGCTGAGGTGATTTGGGGGAAGGCAAGTTTTAGATTTTCCAGTCTGTATGGCAAAGGAAGGCAAGGGAGGTGAGGGAGGTGAAAGACCACTGAGTGGCCTCTAGTTGTATCTGCACACTGGTCATGTTTTCTCTTTTGCTTCAATAGTCAGAAAATTCAGGCCTCCCCCCCCCCGTCCGCCCCCAATCAGTATTAATAACCTATTCTAAGTGGCTGGGAGCATTAGTTTTCCTGATCTTTTTGTGGGGATTTTTAAAGGATCCAATAAAGAGCACCCTTCCCCCTCACTTGAGTTCTGAGTTGAGGAGTATAGCGCATATCTTTGTGCAATGCACTTTCTGCTAATCCCAGCATTAAAGGGACTGAGCCATCCAGCCACAGGAAACACTGCACCTCCCCAGGCTGGCAGCTGGGGGTCTCCCACGTGGGCCGGGTGCCCAGGTGAGACGCATGCCAAGAAGGAGCAGGGCCGGATTTTTACTCCCACGTGCATGCTCCCTTCCAGGAGGCAGGAAGGAGGAGGGAGTTGAGCTGAGCATCCCCGTTTATTCTCAAATCCATCGATTACCTGAACCCTCTTCTCCTCTCTGGGCGGGAACAGCATGGGGGTGGGGCGGGGAGCCCGGAAACAGGAAGAGCGGGCACACACGTACACTATTCCCTAAGACTTATGACTGTTTTTAAATCTGCTTTACTTTTGCTTGTCTTTAAATAATGTGTTTATCTTTACAAGCCACATAAAATCCTTTTGGGCCATGGCCAGGGCTGCTTAGGGGTAGAGCATCAGCTCACACACTGAAGGGTCGAATGGTTGTGGGTTCGATTCACGGTCAAGGGCATGTACCTGGGTTGCAGGTTTTGGTGCATGCAACCAATCCAAAGATATCTCTCTCTCTCTCTCTCTCTCTCTCTCTCTCTCTCTCTCTCTCTCCCTCCCTCCCTCCCTCCCTCCCTCATTCCCTCCCTCTCTTCCTCCTTCTCACTCTTTCTAAAAATCCATGGAAAAAATATCCTTGGGTGAGGATGAACAACAAAAAAATCCTTCTGGGAAGTAGGCTCGGTACAAATCGTGAATAAGCACACAAAATAATCTCCACTGAAAGCACTCCTGAGGGAGAATGGCGCTGGAGGGATTTGGGGAGATGACCCGGACACGTGGGGAAAAGTGGGGTGGATGCAGGGCAGGGGGCGCAGCTTCGTGTTAGGATGTAGTGTTTTACAGACGCCTGGGACAGTTAATGTGTGTCAGGTGGGCAGGGCTTCTGGACCCTTAGCAGCTACGGAATTGACAGCAGCTGCCTGGGGCCCACTTCCGCCTGTAAGACAAACTAGTTGGCTCAAGATGCTGAGAAACAAACTCCAAATTCTAACTGGAGAAAAGGGTTTACGCTTCATTGTGGAAACGAAAGTGGGGTGCACATCGGTGTGTTCAGCCCACCTGCAAATAACAGCGAACAGCCAGCCTGTTGGTAGCATTTCCCATATGCTTTTGAGTTCTGTTATTTAAGTGGTTCAAAACTGTGCTTCTGAAACTTGAAACGTGTGGGTGAATCCCCAGGGTGTCTTTTCAAAGCGGAGATTCTGCTTCTGTCACTCGGGGGTGGGGTCTGGAATTCTGCGTTTTTATAAAACTCCCAGGTGAGGCCCGTGTTGCTGGTCCACGGGCCACGTTTGGAGCAGCAAGAGTCTAAAGGCCACAGATCCTTGCCTCTGTGGACAGGTGGGGTGTCTCTCTCTGGGCTGGGGTGGGAGCCACAGTTGGCAAAACCAGCTTTTGATCGAAGTTTTACTTCATCAGGAAGAACCCCACTGTCTCTGACTGCATCTGCAGAAGCAAGATGTCCATTTGGGGTGTTTTGTAACCTGGGGCTACTCTTTTGAATTCCACAGTTGTGTGAGGTCAGTGAGAGAGAGTGGCCTCGGACAAATGATGTTCATTTTGACATTGACCTAAGGAAGCACCACTTTCTTTATTCCGCCCACCACCCTGCAGGCTCCGTGCTGAAGGGTCTCTCTCTCATTCGGTGCAACTCTGCAGTCAGAGATAAGCCTGTGAGCTCACCTTGTAAGGCCCTTGCTGAAAGAAAAGCAGACAAACCCATGGCCTTGGCTTTGCTTTTTTCTTTTTAAACCATCTAGAAGTTTCTGCAGTAAATTGGGAGTTTGGTGACAGGCAATGTAAGAGCTGAGCGAATTAGAAATGATTTGGAGACCGGGGATCAGTTTTCCCTTTGCAGGTGATCAGACAGAAGAGGGGCTGAGTTCTCTCCGGCAGGAACAGACTCTAGCCAATGTGTGTCCTAGAGTTCGTCCCATTCAGCCCCATTTGAAAAATGATCATTTGACACACGAGGAAACCCAGACTGCAAAAAGGTAAAGGATTTGCGCTATGGGACACAGTATGGCAGTCCTTCAATCAATTACAAATAGAATCATCACATGACCCAGCCATCATGCTTCTGGGTATACATCCAAAAGATTTGAAGGCAGGGTCTCCAAGAGATATTTGCACACCATGTTCCGAGCAGCATTATTCACAATAGCCAAGAAGTGGAAGCAATCCACGTGTCCGTCGATGGCTGAATGGATAAAACAATGTAGTAGATAAAATATAATGGGGTGTTATTCAGCCCTAAGAAGGAAGGAAATTTTAACTCATCCACAATGTGGATGAACCTAAGTGAAAGGGAACAGTCACAAAAGGAAAGATACTATATACTTGCACTTATATGAGGTACTTAGAGTAGTCAAATTCATAGAAATAGAAACAGAATAGTGGTTGCTGGTGGGAGCAGGGCCATGGGGAGTCCGTGTTTATTGGGTACAGAGTTTCAGTTTGTATGATGAAAAGTTGTGGAGGTCTGTTGCACAACAATGTGACTATTCCTAACATGATCAAACTGCACACTTAAAAATGGATGTGACGGTAAAAAACACATTACAGGATTTGCCCGAGTCATACAGTCAGCTTGGTTTGTGTCTGAACTGATTTATAGATCATAAACCAGTCTGCATTAAAAAAAAGCATTACCACATAAATGGAAATTTGAAAACTCCAAGGCCTTGATGGCAGTCACTTCTCCCAGCCTCTGCAGCATTCCAGCCTGTGCTGGTTGGGGTGGGTCTGTACATCCACTAGGAGACTTTTTTCTTCAAGTGTAAGGGAATTGCAAGGTAGGCCTTCTGGGCATAATTTTAAGAAGGAATAGGGATTGTGGAAAAGAGAAATGGAGGCAAAGTAAGTTGTAGAGTAGGTGTTTTAGGAAGGAAGCCTTCAGAGACAAATGAAGGTGGAGAAACATGCCTGGCCATTTGTATTACCCAATTGTGTCTTTTTGGGGGAAAGAGACTGGAACGTTCAGAAACGCAGACCGTGTTCAGAAAGGCCGTGCTCTGCTCTGTTGGGAGCTCCTGCAGGGGAAAGTGTGCTCACCCTGCTTTATCCATCTCCTGGGAGAGGAGAGAGAGGTCCCACAGCTGCCTGGTTCTCCTCTTCCTAAGCCCGCGGTTGGCAAACTGCGGCTCGCGAGCCACTTGCGGCTCTTTGGCCCCTTGAGTGTGGCTCTTCCACAAAATACCACGGCCTGGGCGCGTCTATTTTGAAGAAGTGGCGTTAGAAGAAGTTTAAGTTTAAAACATTTAGCTCTCAAAAGAAATTTCAATCGTTGTACTGTTGATATTTGGCTCTGTTGACTGATGAGTTTGCCGACCACTGGCCTAAGCCATTTACAGGGCTCGGGTGTCACGTGTTCTGAATCTCAGTTCCCTATGGAAAACTTCATGGGCTGGTGGTCATTCTAAACAGTGGTTCTCACCTAGGGTGACTCCCCCCACCCCCAGGGGACACACTTGGTAATGTCTGAAATCGGTTTTGATTGTCACAACTTGGAGGGCACCTATTGGCATTTAGTGGTGTTCTGCTAGTGTTGCTGTAAACATCTGACAGGGCACAGAACAGGCCCACAACAAGAATTTACCCTACAAAAAAATGGTCCATACTGATGCTCTAAACATTTTTCATCTTAAGCATTTAAACTACTCTGTTATCTTGTGTTTCTTATATCTTGGAACTGGAAATATAAATCTCTAGGTCAAAGAATCAGAAACCATTGAATATTTGGATGGAGAAGATCCAGGAAAAACATGTCTTTGTAGATAGGAGGGCCTTCTAGCAAACCAAGGGTAGGAAATACAAGTTAATTGTGCATTACTCATCACTACATCATGGCTCAGTAGATTCCATGGTAACTAAATTATATGAAAATATGAAGAGTTTTATGGTTTTTATTGTGACTTCAGTTCCCAAACCTTAAAAAGGTTTCTAACCATAGAGATTTCTAGACCATATTATTAGAGTTGGGAATAGTGTGTGTGTGTGTGTGTGTGTGTGTGTGTGTACACGTATGTACTAAAGGGAATGGTAGATGAGAGCGGTTTGGCTCAGTGGATAGAGCGTCGGTCTGTGGACTGGGGGGTCCCGGGTTCGATTCCGGTCAAGGGCATGTGCATTGGTTGCGGGCACGTCCCCGGTGGGGGGTGTGCAGGAGGCAGCTGGTCGGTGTTTCTCTCTCATCGATGTTTCTAGCTCTCTATCCCTCTCCCTTCCTCTCTGTAAAAAATCGATAGAGTATATTGAGGAAAAAAAATAAATAGAGGGAATGGTATATCATTTAACCATATATCTGAGCTCTGTTTTAGTGGTGATGGCTTTAATAAAAGACAACATTGAGATGAAGAATTCAGTGGGGCTTCGGTGCTCCCTGGGTCTGCCACTTGAGTGTGTCACTTGTGGATGTGGAGAGTTATAATCTGGTGTGGTCTGAAGCTGTCCACTGGGTGCGCTGGATCTGGGGCCTCTGGAAGGTGTAAACCAGCCACTGCCTGGGGCCACCTGGCAGGAGCTACGGAGAGATCTGCAGGTGGCTGCAATTTGTATTGGGTTAGGTTAGGAAGTACCCAGGCGAGACCCCGCTGTGAAGTAAGGCAGGCTGGTGCTAGTGCTGGGTCTTGGGCCACTTTTTGATAGGTTTGGGGCCTACTGGTGCCAGCTGCTGCTTGTTTGAAAGATTTTAAAGTCTGAAGCCTGAGCAGGCCATTCATATGCAAAAGCTGCTGCAAACAGCTTGGGTGGAGCTGCAAATTGGATAGGATGTGGTCTCAGGGAATCACCAGGGTGGAGCAAACAGTGTGGGCTTAGCTCAGTGGTCGCCAAACCGCGGCTCTCGAGCCACATGCGGCCCTTTGGCCCCTTGAGTGTGGCTCGGCGTTAGAGCCACTTCTTCAAAATAGACTCGCCCAGGCCGAAAACCGACTTCTGCGCACGGGCCACGAAGTTTCAATCGCACTGTATGTGCGTGCGCGCCCGCACGTGGTATTTTGTGGAAGAGCCACACTCAAGGGGCCAGAGAGCCGCATGTGGCTCGCGAGCCGCGATTTGCCGACCACTGGCTTAGCTGATGGAAGCTCAAATGTGGCTGCCAGTCAGCTCTGCCATGGGTGGAGGTCCCAGCATTGGAACAATGACCCTTGCATCTCAGTCTGGGAGAAAGCCACCCTGAGTTCCTGCCCCGATGTCAGGCAGTCCGTTTCCTCCCGGTATGTATCTGGGTCCCCCAAAGCCGCCCGGTGCTGGAGCTCAGAGGGGCCGAGTCCTAGTAAGTTCATGAGCTGGCCCTTTAAAATGAACACCTGGGTCTCCGGCAGCCCCTGTGTCACTCAGCCGCCATCCCTGCTGGTGTTTACAGACCGAGGTTATGGGGACTTTGCTTCCCAGCTCTGGAACCCTGGGGGTTTGGTGTGGGGCTGGGACCCCTTACTTCTCACAGCGGGGCTCTGCAGCCTAGATATCCCGCACGATTAAAAAAAAACGCCACAGGTGAGTGTCAGACCAGCCTGTTCTGGGCCTCTGCCCCTCCTACTAGTCTCAATGTACATTTTTACTTCTCTAGCTGTAGGATTTCCATTCAGCCAGATTTCAGGTGGTCCTGAAAGATGATTGTTCTGTATTTTAGTTGTAATGTTGATGTGGTTGTGGGAGGTGGTGAGTACCGGTGTCTACCTACGCCACCATCTTGGTTCTCTCCCTTTTGCCATTTTTTATTTAAAATGTGTTTTAAAGTTATAGTTGATATGTTAAATATATGATTTGCAATTATTTTCTCCCATCCTGTGTGTTGTCTTCCCACTGTTGATTGTTTCCTTCGATGTGCAGAAATTTTTAACCTTGGTGTTGTCTTACTGCCGATTTGTAATTTTGTTGCCTTTGCTTTTCAGTTATATCCAAGAAATGATCACCAAATCCAATGTAGAGAAGCCTTTTTCCCTATGTTTTCTTTCAGGAGTTTAATAGTTTTAGGACTTACATTTAGGACTTTAATCCGATTTGGGTTATTTTTTTGTGTATGTTGTAAGGTAAGGGTCCAACTTCATTCTTTTGCGTGTGGACATGCGGTTTCCCATCACCATTTGTAGAAGAGGCTCTCCTTTGCCATCGTGTATTCTCGGCTTCCTTGTCAATAATTGGCAGCTGCTTTTGTTTTTCATGTTTTATAGATGAGGAAATCAAGATTAAATAATGGGCTCAAGGTCATCTAAAACGTGGCAAAACCAGCCCCCAAGGTAATCACCCAAAGCCTGAGCTTGAACTTTCAAAATTATGGGGAGGGAAAAGTTTATAAACCTCCGGTGTGCCTTTGGCTGAGTTCTTAATTTCATTATCTAGAAAGGAGACAAGGAGGCAAGGCTGGTGGCTTTTTAGGTTCCTATTGCTTCTGAAGTTCTCTGATTCTTGGCCTTTCCAGCCCTGCTTGGTATGGTCTTGTTCTGGAACTTGGGACTTGGGTCTGGAGAGGAGATGCAGCTACTCTGCCTTTCAGAAGCTTGTCTGTGAGCACGTTCCCCAGCCCCTGGCGGCTTGAGCCATGCTGCCATGCGCCAGCTGTCTGTGGGGAAGCAGGCCTGCCTGTTGCTTCCTGTTGCTCCTATTTCAGGCAGCTGTGTATTACCTGATGGGAAATGCAGAGTCCGCTTCCCCTCCCGGGAGTTGTGATGGCTTGTGGAACTGTCACCCTGCAAAAATGCTAATCCCTGTTTCCTAATATAGCCTAGAAAGGCAGGTGCAGGTTACTCTTGCTTAAAAGTAAAGAGCATATTTTTGTAACTAATATTTTCAGCAGGATGAAATGGCTTAAGTTTGCAAGTATATGAAATTGAATCACTCAGTTCCTGACTTCCTAGCATGTAGGAATTCTTAGCTGTTATACTTTAGTAATAATAGGTTTTGGTCTTATCAGATGCTTTCCCATTTTTTTTTTTTTCCGGCCTTGAATTCTTATAAAGGAAATAGAAGTTTTAACTTTTGTTGTTGTTTGTTTGTGTGTGTGTGTGTGTGTGTGTGTGTGTGTGTGTGTGTGTTTGTAAGGAGAGGTGAGAAATTTAAGTGAACAAGACTGTGGGTAGTGAATTCCAGACCTGAGACTTTCTGGCTGTAAATCAACTTCTGATCAATGTATAAAGGTGGACCCCCAGTCCTGATTTGCACAGTGTCTCTATATTATTGGGTGAAAGATATTTGCCAGTTTCTGGTCTAGAAATATGCTTACGTCCCTGGGGTGTAATTTCAGCTGGAAGGGGAACCTTTCCGGATTTGAATTGCATTTTAATGACTTCACTTCAGGTGGAGGACAGCAGTACATTTTAACACAATGCAAAAGTCTTCCTGAGATAAATCTGAAAAATTTTCCTATGGGAAAGACTTACTTAAAAAAAAAAAATATATATATATATATATATATATATATATATATATATATATATATATATATACTAGAAGCCCGGTGCACGAAATTCGTGCACGGCGGGGGGTTGTCCCTCAACCCAGTCTGTACCCTCTCCAATCTGGGACTCCTGGAGGGATGTCCGACTGCCCGTTTAGGCCCGATCCTGGTGGGATCGGGCCTAAACGGGCAGTCGGACATCCCTCTCACAATCCAGGACTGCTGGCTCCCAACTGCTTGCCTGCCTGCCTTCCTGATTGCCCCTAACCGCTTCTGCCTGCCAGCCTGATCACCCCCTAACCACTCCGCTGCCAGCCTGGTTGATGCTTAACTGCTCCCCTGCCAGCCTGTTTGCCCCCAACTTCCCTCCTCTGCCAGCCTGGTCACCCCTAACTGCCCTCTCCTGCAGGGTTGATCACCTCCAATTGCCCTTCCTTGCAAGCCTGGTCCCTTTCAACTGCCCTCCCTTGCAGGCCGGGTGCCTCCCAACTGCCCTCCCCTGCTGGCCATCTTGTAGTGACCATCTTGTGTCCACATGGGGGCAGGATCTTTGACCACATGGGGGCAGCTATATTGTGTGTTGCAGTGATGATCAATCTGTATATTACTCTTTTATTAGATAAGATAGAGGCCTGGTGCACGGGTGGGGGCCAGCTGGTTTGCCCTGAAGGGTGTCCCAGATCAGGGTGGGGTTCCCTTGGGGCATGGGGTGGCCTGAGCGAGGGGCCTGTGGTGGTTTGCAGGCGGGCCACGCCCCCTGGCAACCTAAGTGGAGGCCCTGGTATCTGGGATTTATTTTCCTTCTACAATTGAAACTTTGTAGCCTGGAGCAGAGCCAAGCCTGCTGTTCCCTCCTCCGGGGCTGCAGCCATCTCTGTGGCAGTTAATTCACCTTCTACAGTTGAAACTTTGTTGCCTTAAGCGGGTGGGCCCGGCCAGGGTGTGCTTTAAAGCTTTGCTTCCCCTGTTGCCGCCGGCAACCCTGGCCTGCTCTCTCAAGCTCCATTCTGTTGCCATTTGTTTGAATTTGTTTACCTTCTATAATTGAAACTTTGTAGCTTGAGTGGAGGCTTAGGCCTGCAACGGCTATGGAAAGCTTGGCTTGCTCTGTTACCTGGGAAACCTTGCTCTCTGTGGCTGTAGCCATCTTGGTTTGGGTTAATTTGCATACTCGCCCTGATTGGCTGGTGGGCGTGGCTTGGCTGGTGGGCGTGGCTTATGTAGCGGAGTGATGGTTAATTTGCATATTACCATTTTATTAGAGAAGATAATCTTAGAACAATGATCTGAAATGTGGTTTTGCTAGCTTTTAAGGTGTCTCTAGTTACTAGTATTTCATTCCTGTGAAACTCTCAAGAGAAATGAGCTTTAATTTCTTTAGGAATGGTGGAGGGCAACGGTATTAAATGCAAGAAGGGAAGGGGCTGGGCGGTGCCCCTCCCAGTGGCTGGAATTAGTGTTTCTGGTTGTACAGCGTTGTCCTCCACGCACGCGTTCCAGAGCTATTGTCCAGGAGTGGCCTGTGGGACTCTTACATGTATTCTCATGGGATATCTACTTATTCACTTACATGACATCTCATACCACTTTGGGAATGATGAACTTGGGACTTAAACCTTCCAGGTCACCCATCCTATAGAAATGATAAACCAGATGTAAATGGCTCATTTGTTATTTGACACAAACTCAGCTATAATCACAGAGATGACTTTGACCAAATCATGTCACTTTTCAGGACCTCAGTTTCCTTTCCTGTAAAATGACCTGGTTTGACCATACCAGAAGACTTCTAATCTATGGTGATGTTTTGAAAGTTTGAATAGGGATTGGAGCAGTGAGAGGAATATGCTATAAACTGTATTTTTAAAAAAATATATTTTTATTGATTTCAGAGAGGAAGGGAAAGGGAGAGAGAGATAGAAACATCAATGATGAGAGAGAATCATTGATTGGCTGCCTCCTGCACGCCCCCTACTGGGGATTGAGCCCACAACCTGGGCACATGCCCTTGACTGGAATCGAACACGGGACCCTTTAGTTCACAGCTTGATGCTCTATCCACTGAGCCAAACCGGTTAGGGCCATATACTGTATTTTTTTTAAAAAACTAACCCTAGGAAGTGGATCCTTATCCCCAAGGAACTTACAGTCTAGTTTGGTTGTTTAGCACCATCTATTCTGGATGATGAGATGATCTGTGGGCTGTGATCCCCAGCAAGTCACTCCATATCTCAGGATTTCAGTTTTCATATTTGTCAATGGATGGAATTGGAGTCTCAAAGCGTCTTCCTGGGATTAAACTGTCTGATTTCTTCTGGACCTACTGTGGCATCGATCCTGAAACCAGCATATTCAAGGCAGTTGAATCTTGTGGCTGCTGGAGCTGGGCTGCCTGGGTTCGAATCCCAGCTCTTCCAGGGCCAGTGTAACCTGGGGCAGTTCTGTGGCTTCTCCCTGCCCAATCCCACCCCTGTTAACACCGGGCTCATTGTGGGCTAGTTGTGAGTGAATGCATGTGAAGCACTTAACACAGGGCCTGGCCTGGCACATGGTTGAATGCTAAGAAAAGTGGGCTGTCATTCTGTGAAAAAGTTATCCCTGTCCAGGAAGAGAGTGGTGTTTGCTTTCCTGGTAGCGGGCAGGGTGCAGCTTCTCTCGTGGCTTTTCCGACAGGTTGCCTGCCTCCCAGGCCGTGCTCAATGTCCCCGTGTTGATTGCCCTGAGCCAGGTGGAACGAGGCACGTGGGTTCCATTACATCACCTGAGTTCTTAATTGGGCGGCGTCTCTTCTGGAGGCATCCACCCCTCTCCCTACCGCCCACCGTAATGCGTGGACTCCGTGCTTCCTTGGGTCTGGAATGGCCGATACCTTCCTTACAAAGTGGAGAGTGACCCTGGGGAGGAAGAAGACAAAGCTTTCAGGTTATAAATAACTTCCTGATGAGATGCTCTTGCTATGGGCTTCTGATAATTAGGATGGGAGCTGTTGGCTATAATCACCTTTAATTGCTAAGGACCATCGCTATGCTCACGGGCTGTCTTTATGCTTTTTCTGTCCTATGCTAGACTTAACACTCTCTGCTCAGGTCTCTAACCAGCAAGTTCTGGTAACCTGAGAGCATTTTGTGGTTCCTGGAGTGGACCTATGACTCTCATGGGTAGTGTGGCTCTCGTGGTTATTATAGAAAGGGCGGTGGGGAAGAGGATGTGAAGGAGCAGGGAGCGAATGCCAGGGAAATACAGAAATGGGCCTTGATCGGATTGTCTCATAGAGGGCACGCAGTCTGTGTGTGTGTATTAGAGCTGGGGGTGAAGGAGAAAAAACAAAGTGAGTGGAAGAAATAGCTGCATCTTCAAGCCTTGCTTCCTACTGCCTGCCAGAAATATGCTACACCAGCTGGGCCCTCTGTCTCCACTTTGAAGGCTTTTGGCTACCTATAGTTACACCTGTCAGGGGTCTCAGAAAAAGCCCACAGGCTCCACTTCTACTCCAAATTCTCAGCCAGCTTGCTCTGCCCTGGCGCCTCCCATTCATGTTCATTGCCTGGGGCCTCGCTTTCTTCTCCCCACCCAGTGCCTGTGGGTTCCAGTGGACTTTTCCTCAGATGCTGTTTTGCTCTCTATTAGCTCTTCCTGGCAGCTGGCCAGTTCTGCTGTTATGGATCGCCTGCTCAGCTCTCAGAACGCTCCTGGGGTCTGGGGCGCTGGGATTCCCTTGCCCAGGCGTGAACTCCCACTTTAAGCCACACAAAGTGCTTCGCTGTTACAGCTCTCAGACTCCATAGGGGTTATCTTGTGTCTGTGGCTGGTGAATTCACCGGGTTAGACACCGCCCAGTGTTAAGGAGGCTCATGACCACAGCTGAGTCAATTACCGCAGCTCTGTCCCATAATGCACTGCTCTCATCTTGTCCTGTCAACTTGCAAATGAGGTTACTGACTGACTGACCCTCCAGAAGGCAGGGGCTAGGAGCAATGCTCACCCATCCCCATTGCAAAGAACAAACACTAAGACAAAATACAAAATCCCTCCCCTCTCTTCTCTCCTCCCTCCCCCCAAACCCTTCCCACTTCAGGTCATATAAGGTATGGCAGTACATGGAAAATGTGTAATAATAATTATAATTAACTTGGCATACTAATGATGATATGGTAATTAGAATCATCATCTTGTAAGTAGTCCTGCGAAGGCAGAGTGTTTCAATGTTCTGACCCAGCTGGTTTTAAATGACTGAAGTGATTCCAGGTCTTTTCAGAGTTTCTTTTTAGCATATTTTACTGTGTTTTGATAGATGGCTTGTTTCTTTGTGTGTGTTTTTGTTGTTGTTGTTTCAAATTTGTATGTATGCCAAACAAAGTATTCACATGTTTCATTGGCAACTGTATTTAGGTTAAAAAAGAAGTATTCCTTTTCCTTGTTGATGTTGAGATTCTTTCATACCTAAAAGGTAAATTGTTACTCCAGCAGAGTTATTAGGCTAAAAAGTACATGCTGATTACTGCACATTTTCTTTAATGAGTTGATTTCAGATTATGCTGGCTCAGTTTTGAACCCATAGGCTGCCATGCTTTAAGAAAAATTGATACGCAAAAATAAAAACTTAGAATACTTTTTTTCAGGTGGGAAGGTGAATTTCTTACTCTACAAGAAGGTGTTTTTTACTAGTCTATGAATTTCCTTAGCTATGATTATTAAAAAAGTACCCTACTTGTAGCTTTTAGGAGCATATCCATCCATTAAAATCTCACACGTGTATACTCTAATGCCAGATATTTATTCTCCACCAGTCACAGAATCTGGCCAAAAAGTGCCTCTCCCCCTTTCGAGTTTTCTCCTTTTTTTATTTGGCAGCATCTGTGATTTTAATTTGAGGGCTATTAATCATTTCATTTCCACATAAGCTCCAGGTGGCGTATGCTTCTGAGATGCACAACTGCCTGCCGTACAAATCAACATAAAGCTTTGAGACTCAGGCACCATCTCTTCAGTCAGCTGGATATTAATAAACTTTGGTATTTGCTGAAGGGGGGCAGCATGGGAGACTGGAAAGGAGTTGGGCTGCAACCTGAAGCTTGAGCCTTGGTGTTCGATGCGGTCTGGTCTCGCCACTTAATCACCCTGTGATCTTGAGCCACCCAGCTGTTCTGATTCATCTCATTCACTTTGAATAATAACTTGTCCTCTACCTCGGTGATACATGTGGCAATAAGATGAAATGAGAGAGCTGAAGACAATGTCCTTTCACTCATCAGAGGTTCATGGACATACACTCTGTGCTGGATGCTGAGGTATGAGGTATAACTGTCTACTGGGGAAGACAGATAATATACAAGTAAAGGGCAAGTAATTACAAATCCTGCTAAGTGCTGTAAGTAAAGGAACCCACATGGAATTGCATTTGGGAGAAGGTTATTTAAATAAAAAGATCCTTAGAGGAAGCCATGTGTAAGCAAAGGCTTAAGGGACATTTGAGAACTGTGACATGGAAAATGGAACATCAGTTCAGAATTCTGATATCAAAAACCTTGGAATGGCCTTCTCCCCCCCCCCCCCAATTGTGTTTATTTATTTTGTTCTTTAGATTCCCATATAAGTGAAATCATTTTTGTCTTTCTCTGACATTTCACTGAGCATAATACCCTCTAGGGTCATCTACGCCGATGCAAATGGTAAGATTTCATTCTTATTTACGGCCAAGTAATATTCCATTGTATATATGTACGGTAGCTTTTTTACCACTTGTCTGTGGATGGGCACTATGTCTTGGCTGGTGTAAATAATGTAAATAATTCTACCCAATGAACATTGGGTAGAATGGGCTTTTTAAATATGTCTGATCATCATAAAAATGTAGCTTCCTGGAGCCACCTGTGCAGAGGGTTCTGCGTTAGTAGGGCTGTCTATGGTCACGTCCTTGAATCTGTACTTTCTAAAAGCTTCCCAGACGATCCCGGGACACTATTGTCCAGGAGAAATCCTGGTCAGAAACAACAATTTCCAAGGAATGGCCATGGCCTGGTCTTACGGTTGCTTCCCATTGCTGTGTGTGGTTCCTACCTCATTCTCCACCTTCCTGAAGCTTCTGTGATACAAGGGTCTGGGCTTCCCCATCACTGTTGTGGAGCTGGTCCCAGTTCCCAGCAGGTGTGTTATATGGTGGGGGAGGGGAGGAGACTTCTGGATTCTATTTAAGTGGGGGAAGGGAGCTCTGCTTACGGACATTGGAATTCTGGTAAATAATGTTCAGTAGACTGGTGGGTTGTTTTGGAAATCTGAATGCTTTTTGTAACTCTACCTATTGGAAACATTCAGAATTCTAGGAAAGTAAGCCTGGAGAGTCCTCACGGCAGAATTCATTGTCCTTTTGCCCTCTGCCTAGTTTTAATAAAACTTTAATGTATTTTAACACCTATTTAATATAATCAAGTAGTTTTAAACATGGAATTAGTACTAGCTTTGATGTTGGGGTCCTTGAGTCAGAAGGAACTGGGAGCCTGTTTCTCTTCTCTCTCCCTCCTGGGGTTTTGGGGAAGCCAGTAGCAGCATGTTTGAGAACATAGAGTAGCCAGTGAGAGGCTGTTAAGCATTTTGTTTCTTCTCTGTGCTCCAAGCTGTATTGTACAAGGTTAATATTAGCAGCCCAGTAGAGTTTAGTGGCTGGTAGGGTGTGGCCAGTGACCAGTATTCCTTTGGAGCGCAGCCTGTCCTGAAGTGGAGAATGGTTGGAGTAGTGATTCTTAGGTGTCCCGGGGGGTGAGCTCCAAGTCACCTCTTATGCCCAGCGATTGCTGCCTTTGGGACCCCCAAAGCTTGAGGATGCTGGTTGCTTTTGGTGAGAAGGAGTGAATACATGGATTTATCTTCATGAAGCACCTGTGCCTGTGAGGGCTCACCCTTGCCTTCACACGGCAGAACCCGGAAACGTCCAGGTTTCTCTGACAGGAGGGCCTTTGGGTAGGGCGAGGAGCTCACAAATAGGACTGACCCTCCTATTCACCGCCCCTCCCCCTGAGGCTGCCTCACCTCTGTTTCTGCCTCATTTCCACACGCATCCTGAGGCCTAGGAGTGGGCTGGTCGCCTCCCGCCCCATGTGCTAACAACTGTGGGACAGACAACCCCTTCCCTGGTTTTCTTTAAACCAGGCTGCCGTTTGTAAAAGACATCCACAAACACAGAGAACGACAGGGAAATAAACGCCGAAAATACAAGATGCGGATTGATTTCTAAGGGATAGATTTCAGATCCTAACAAAATTGCCTTGCTTCCAGGCCTGGTTTTATCCGACATCCTCTCTTGGGAATTCTAATGTCTCCTCCCAGAGGACAGTGAGAAACTCACACACACCTGGCAGGGACCTCATCCACCCTGGTCTCTGACCTGCTTCATAAGGAGACACTGTCTTATAACCGTCCCCCTTTCCGGCAGCAAGATTCCTGCATGTCAGGATTCCTTCCCGGCTGCTTCCTCCTTTCTCCTTCTCCCCGACAGGGGGGTGAGGAGGTGTGGGGGACTCACCTGGCTGGTAGAATCCCTTGAGAGACATAGGATGGTCTTTTAGCGAGACCCGTGGGTACCACTGAAACCAAGGGACAAGCCCAAGACGCCAGATGGCAGGCTTGGGAGAGAACAGGTGAGGGAGCATGCAGAAATGTGCAAGTCCCGGTCTTCTTTCCCTGACACTGGAGATGATAAGAGGAGATGAAACACATCAGCTGATGACAGTGCAGTCCCTGTCATTGGATGCTGTCCAACTCCCAAGAGGGTGATAGCCCTTTTGGCCTGGGATGGTAGACATGGCTTGTGTAGGAGTCCACCTTGAGCCCAGGGCAGGATTGGGCTGGGCCAGTGGTCGGCATACTCATTAGTCAACAGAGCCAAATATCAACAGTACAACGATTGAATTTTCTTTTGAGAGCCAAATTTTTTAAACTTAAACTTCTTCTAAGGCCAATTCTTCAAAATAGACTCGCCCAGGCCGTGGTACTTTGTGGAAGAGCCACACTCAAGGGGCCAAAGAGCCGCGGTTTGCCGACCACTGGGCTGGGCCAAAGAGGGTGAGAGGGTATGAGGGAAACAGAAGATGGGGAAGTGGGGAAAACACAGCGCGGAGCGTGACGGCGTGTTTGGGCTGGACTGTGGAAGGCCTAGAAGGTGCTGTGATTTGTAAATGATATTTATTTATATGGCAGGCTTTTTGATCCAACAATGCTAGCTTGATTTGGCATCGTCTAGAAAAACTTTTGTGAAAAATTGCCCATTGTTCATTGTCAGTTAACAGGAAGTGAAAATAGATGAAAATGAGAGTGTACAAATTATTCTCTGGACTGTTTCTCAATATTAAGACTCATTTGGGTTTTCGGTGTTACCACTGGGAATATAATCAAGGGATTAATTCATGATGAGAAAGTCTTTTTCTCTGTGTGTGTTTCTTATTTTGAGGAACCCAATCTTTGTTAGTGAGACCTTTAATTATTCCAGGGTAACTGATTTTTCTAAGTTATAGCATACAGTAAAATGGTCCTCAAATGTGTTGGGGTAGCTATTAAATTAAACAATTCTCAGGGGGAACATTGTGTGTTAATTGGGCTTTATTTCCACTGTAGGGAAAAGCAGTATGCTGCCATATGTAATTCTAAGACTCTAAGGAAATTTGAGATATTAGTCCATTGCCCTGTAAAATGCTCAAAGCACCTTAAGGGAGTTGCTCACAAATAATAGAATTCTAGAATTTCCTGGGCGGAATTTATCTTAAGGATAATCTAGACCAGTGGTTATCCAGCTTTAGTGAGCATCAGAATCACCTGGAGGGCTTACTCAAATCCAGCTTCCTGGGCCCCACCCCTAGAGACTGAAGGAACAACAGCTACTGGGAAAATAATTATTTTAAAGAAAACATGCCAGTTGGCAGCCTGCCTCCCCCTCAAATGGATATTTCCCAAGGAATTCTGTTGTTCATGTGAGCAGCTAAGTTTAAAGACTTGGCTAAAAAATGAATGAATGAGTATAGGTTCTAGTATATGTGTTCAAATTGATATGCATCATATAAGCACACAGTGCAAGATGCAATATACTACTACGTGGTGGTTAAGATCCCGGGTCAGGCTAAGTTGCTTGGGCTCAGAGACCAACGCTTTGTTACTTTGGGCAGGTTTCTTAAGCTCTCTGGGTTCTAGTTTCTCTATCTGCAGAAAGAAATAAGAATTGTACCTATCTCATAGGGTTGTTATAAAGAATTCGTGCACGGGTGGGGTCCAGCCGGCCGGCCTTGATTGGGGCTGATGGGGCCAGGCCAGCCAGGGGGGAGGGGCCGAGGGAGGTTGGCTGGCCAGCCCTGCCCCCAATCGGGGTGGGGGTGGGCGATTGGGGCGCAGCGCGCCAAAGCAACCGGTTGTTCTGGTCGTTCCAGTCGTTCTGGTGTTCTGGTCGCTTGGCTTTTATATATATAGACTAGAAGCCCGGTGCACGAAATTCGTGCACGGCAGGGGGTTGTCCCTCAGCCCAGCCTGTACCCTCTCCAATCTGGGTCTCCTGGAGGGATGTCCGACTGCCCGTATAGGCCCGATCGGGCCTAAACGGGCAGTTGGACATCCCTCTCACAATCCAGGACTGCTGGCTCCCAACTGCTTGCCTGCCTGCCTTCCTGATTGCCTCTAACCACTTCTGCCTGCCAGCCTGATCACCCCATAACCACTCTGCTGCCAGCCTGGTTGATGCTTAACTGCTCCCCTGCCAGCCTGTTTGCCCCCAACTTCCCTCCTCTGCCAGCCTGGTCACCCCTAACTGCCCTCTCCTGCAGGGTTGATCACCTCCAACTGCCCTCCCTTGCAAGCCTGGTCCCTCTCAACTGCCCTCCCTTGCAGGTCTGGTCCCTCACAACTGCCCTCCCTTGCAGGCCGGGTGCCTCCCAACTGCCCTCTCCTGCTGGCCATTTTGTGGTGGCCATCTTGTGTCCACATGGGGGCAGGATCTTTGACCACATGGGGGCAGCTATATTGTGTGTTGCAGTGATGATCAATCTGTATATTACTCTTTTATTAGATAGGATAGAGGCCTGGTGCACGGGTGGGGGCCAGCTGGTTTTCCCTGAAGGGTGTCACAGATAAGGGTGGGGGTTCCCTTGGGGTGTGGGGCAGCCTGAGCGAGGGGCCTGTGGTGGTTTGCAGGCCAGCCACGCCCCCTGGCAACCCAAGGGGAGGCCCTGGTATCTGGGATTCATTTTCCTTCTACAATTGAAACTTTGTAGCCTGGAGCCCAGCCAAGCCTGGGGCTCCGGCAGCCATTTCTGTGGCAGTTAATTCACCTTCTACAATTGAAACTTTGTAGCCTTAAGCGGGTGGGCCCGGTCAGGGTGTGTGGAAAGCTTTGCTTCCCCTGTTGCCGCCGGCAACCCTGGCCTGCTCTCTCAAGCTCCATTCTGCCGCCATTTGTTTGGATTTGTTTACCTTCTATAATTGAAACTTTGTAGCTTGAGTGGAGGCTTAGGCCTGCAATGGCTATGGAAAGCTTGGCTTCCTCTGTTACCTAGGAAACCTTGCTCTCTGTGGCTGTAGCCATCTTGGATTGGGGTTAATTTGCATACTCACCGTGATTGGCTGGTGGGCGTGGCTTGGCTGGTGGGCGTAGCTTATGTAGCAGAGTGATGGTTAATTTGCATATTACCATTTTATTAGAGAGGATAACTTTATTAATGAATGTTAAGATATTAGACTAGCACTTGGAACGTTCTAGGCCAGTGGTCGGCAAACTGTGGCTCGCGAGCCACATTCGGCTCTTTGACCCCTTGAGTTTTTAGCAAAGGCCAGCTTAGGAGTACCCTAATTAAACTAATAACAATGTATCTACCTATATAGTTTAAGTTTAAAAAATGTGGCTCTCAAAAGAAATTTCAATTGTTGTACTGTTGATATTTGGCTCTGTTGACTAATGAGTTTGCCAACCACTATTCTAGGCAGTCAATAAAGCTTAGCCATTTTCCCCCTCTCTGCCTCCTCCCTTCCCCTCTTATTATTTTTTAAATTCTTTATTGTTTTGTTATTATTTTTGACTTTTACAAAAAGACTGACAGGATAGACACAATGTTCAAGTAGTCATCTTTGGGTAGTAGGAGTCTGAGAGATTTTTATGTTTTGGGTTCTTTTCTTTAATATCAATTTTGCAGTGTACTTGAGCTGCTTTATAATTAGAAAAATACTACTTAAAATAGTATATTTACTATGATTATTTTTCAAAAGAATATATGCCAGTATTCACGCCACATCCTATGATTTTTGGTCTGACTGTTCTGCGATCTGTTTCTGTTGAGTTCTCATCTGCTCTGAAACCAGCTTTCTGCCTTAAATTTTAAATTTTGTTAATGACCCTTTCCTTCTCTTGGCCACGTGTTGTGGAGACCAGTGAATCTTTTGGTCTCTTAGAGTTTATAAATTCTTTCTCCTAAATGTCTCTCACACCATTGTCCACTGGCCCAGCCTAGTTCAGATCCTTACCACGTCATGCCCGGACTATCGGGTTTTCTTGTCCATTGTCTCCTTTTGACCCTTACAGAGTGCTGCCAGACTAATGTCCATTTTCATTGTGTCACTCCTTTGCCCAAACACTTTGAGGGGCTCCTCAGGTGACTGAGGATACAGTCCAATTTCCTAGATTGATAAAGAAGATTTCTCAACATTTGCTCTCTCCCTGCTCTCCCAAATATTCCATCTTTACCTGATTTATGGTCATTTCTTACCGTAGTTTGGAACGAGTGTCTTCACCTTCCTGTCTCCTTTATGTCCATATTTTACTCATCCTTGAAGAGTTTGCTTAAATACATCCTTGTCCAAGGTGTTCACCTTTTGGCCTTTGTAAATTGCAGTGGCCCTTCTCTGTTCATTGGCAATTCATCACACACTGGCTTCCAATTTTTTTGTACTGAAATGATATTAATCTCTGTGTCTTTTAATATTTCATGTGCTTATCTCCTTTTCCCAACTAAATTGTAATGTTTCTGAGGGTGCTCACATTTTTTAACTCCCTGGGTCCTGAAGAGGATGGGTGATATAAAAGATATTGATTGATGACTTCATTTATTCTTAATATTTAATAAAAATAGATGCTAGGAAAAAAAGCCTGCTTAAAAAAAAAAGAAATAAGAAAAGAGAATGTCAATTTAGATATTTCCCTTTTTGTCTTTATTTTTGACTTTGCTGCTTATAATGTTGTTTATCCTGATAGGCTGAGCTTTTTTTAATGGTCAGATCAATATTTTCTAGCCTTCTGTAATTTACTGATAGGAAAAGGCCATTAATTTGTTGATTATAGCATTATTTATTTATTTTTGTTGTTAATCCTCACTGGAGGATATTTTTTCCATTGATTTTTAGAGGGAGTGTTAAGGGAGAAGGAGAGAGAGAGAGAGTTTCAGAGACATAGTATTTAGATGGATTGACACTGTTTGGTGTCCCTAAATTCAGTATGAATGTATTCCATGATCATACTAAACCACTTAACGAAAATCCTTGTCTTATGGTCTGCTTTTTATTTTTTACTTTTATTTAGCATTTATTTGATGCTGAATTTACTCCCGGACCATAGTTTCGTTTCTTTGGTTTCTTCTGGGATATCTTTTCCTTCTGTGCAGCCTCCTCTTCTGGTTCAGGAACAGCCTGCTCTTTTGCAGTAAGGTCCTCTCAGTGTGGCAGGCAGAGCTCAGGTTTGGGTTCACCCGCCCAAGAGCTCTGTAAGTTCTGCGCTACATCTGGGGAGCTTTGTTCACCTGGATGTGCTCAGTGACCAGAGAACCGACACCTAAACCCTTAAGCCCAGCACTACTCTCTGCATTTTTAAGCATGTGCAGCAAAAAATGCAACACTCTTTTTTGGGCCGCTGACCTTATATCCATCCCACTGTTGGGCCTGGGCACACCTACCAGCTCCACCATTGTAACGACAAATGACAAACATGGCTTCTGTAAAGTGACATCCTTCAGATACTTGTGGCTTTTCGGATAGCATACCCTTGATGGCCTGGGCAGTTTCACCAGTGTCCTTAAAGTGAACATGAAGATTTGAACCTCTTGATTTGCATTGTTTTGTGGGGTTTTCTGGGTCAAGTGAATAGTGAACCATTTTCAGAGGACCCCTCAGGCCGCTTTTGGGCAGAGCTGTTAGGGTCAGCTTCTGGGGGAACCCAATCTAAGTCACTTGCTATAGCAAAGACTTACATATTCGTGAGAAGATACTTTTAGATTGTACTGAGACTATGTTTTTGGTTGGCATGCTGCCCTTGTTCTGTAATTAAGATGCACAGCAGGGGAGCATCTTATTTAAATAATAAAATGATCATGCATTATGTTATTATAATATATGGTTCATTGTTTAAATGAATAATAAAAATGATAATTACATGTGTAATCAGTTTATACTAAGGTTGTTAGAGTGAACTGTTCACTGGAGGTGTAAGGGGTTGTTATCATCACTCATCACTCTAGTCTCATATATTATAATGTTTGTGACTCTTGGAGTATCATGTTTATAAACGAATCCCACAAGATATAATGTGGGCTGGCACTTTTCAAGCTGAGCTGGCAGCGTTTGGATGAGAACTAATCCGAATTACTAGGGTAAATGTGGAGTAAACAGGGAGGAACCTGGATTACTTAAGCTGCTTATAGTGACCATGGCCTAGGACAGGGGTGAGATTTGCACAGGTCTCTGTGTGCTGCTTTTGGACTCAGCAATTTACTATCCAATTCAATACGAACACTCGGAGTCCTTTCACAGACTTGTATTATTATTTTTTAAATCAAGTTTTTTTTTCTCGTGGTGGTCATTAGAATAAGCACACGTTTCATAATTATGGGCTAAGCATACAGAAATTCACTGAGGAAGCAAAGCTGCCCCAGAGGGATGATTGTCAACATATAATTTTGGTCAAAGGAGCAGAACTGGTGAATAACCTAAGGGTTGATCCCATGGCTTTCTAAATCTCCTGAAATAATGTGAAGTTAGATGATCTTTTTTTTTATTGTTTAAAGTATTACATATGTCTCCTTTTTCCCTGATTGACCTCCCCCTGCCCCCACCGCCTGAAGTTAGGTGATTTAAAAAACACACCTGCCTCTTGACTTACTATGCAGAACTTATCATATTAAATCCTATAATCAGAAGGATAGAATAATGTTCAAAAAGTGAAGGCTGGTCAAATACAGGGCTAATAACAATTTGGGCTTAGTTTACCATTTAGGGAGGTGTTTTATTGATTTACTTAATTTTTTATTTTATTTTACTTTTTTATTGAATTGATTGAGGTGACATTGGTTAATAAACTTATATAGGTTTCAGGTGTACAATTCTATAATATGTCATCTGTATATTGTATTGTGTGTTCACCACCCTAAGTCTCCTTCTATCACCATTTATCCCCTCTTTACCGTGTTCTATTCCCCGCCACCCCGCTCCTGGGTGTTTTTTAACTGGTTGAGTGAAACACTCTCTTGAGGATCCATAGCTGGTGCCTGACATCCGTTCGCAGATGCCAGCTCTCAGAATAACAATTGGAAACATTTTCTACTGCTACTACTCTTCTCCTATTAATTTTACATTCTATTAATAACTCTGAAATCCAAAAGTTAGTTGTGCAACCCATTTGATGGCAGAATTAGACCTGATCTGATAGGGAGCTGGTTTTTAAATCACACTTAGTATGAATATTCATTCATTTTTTTGCAGTAGCAATAGCATGGTTGATTTTGGAGTACCGTTCCACATTCCACTGGGGGAGTTACACAGTATACAGCATCATTCATCCTTTTAATTTTGTGAAAGGTGATAAATTCTTAATTCCAAGACACATTCAGCCTTGAGTTTGGGCTCAGGGATTGTGGACCCAAGTTCATGATTTTATCTCATACGGACATCCTGGATGAGTTACAATGACCCATAAGCAAATGCAGATGCTGGTGGCTAGGACTGTCTATGCAGTGAATGGCTTCTTTCAGGTCAGCGGTGGCTACAACTCAGTCATGATCATCACGGGGCATAAAGAAGTTAGATATTTGAAGCAAATCTGTGTTAGTCAGGGCATTCCAGAAAAACAGAACCAATAGCCACTGGTTGATGTTTTGCTCTCACATCGATGTTTTTCTTTCTCTCCCTCTCTCTCTAAAAATCAATAAAAACAATTTAAAACATGCTCATAGGAAGTACCTGCTCCCCCCACCCCCTCTTTTTCCCCTGGCTCACCATATTTGCCAATTGGTGAAACTTTCTGATAGTAGCTGAAAATTGAAGGATTGGATGGGCTTCAAAAGACCAATAAATCTGTATCATGGACAATGAGCTAAAATATAAAAAAGTTGCCTCATAGCAAATTATATTATTTATTCAGGCCATCCCTGATACAAAATGTAGAACTCTTAAAAGAAGTATAAGAGAATTAGACAGAATTCAAAGCCATTTTTTCTGATCAGAGTTGACATTTTTATATACTAGCTTCTTTGATATTTTCAGAAAAATATTAGCTT
The DNA here is from genome assembly GCF_951640355.1 of Cnephaeus nilssonii. Taxonomy (NCBI): domain Eukaryota; kingdom Metazoa; phylum Chordata; class Mammalia; order Chiroptera; family Vespertilionidae; genus Cnephaeus; species Cnephaeus nilssonii. The sequence goes on along the minus strand of NC_137089.1, from coordinate 38,558,727 downwards.
CACATTTTAAACTATTAAATATTATATAATAGCTATATTAGCTCTAGTCAGCAGGTTGCAGAATTAATGCTCTGTAAGTGATGAGATTACTCTAGAAATGTCCTTGAGAACTTGATAAAGTGTATGAGTAAATTTGAAAACTTCACATAGTAAATTTATGAACACATCTTTAATAACTTTGCTCTGAAAATTATAGTAGCTCCTATGACAATTCAGGATTTTCTTTTCTATATATATATTTTATTGATTTCAGAAAGGAAGGGAGAAAGAGAGAGAGAGAGAGAGAGAGAGAGAGAGAGAGAGAGAGAGAGAGAAACATCAATGATGAGAGGGAATCATTGATTGGCTGCCTCCTGCACTCCCTAGTATCGAGCCTGCAACTCGGGCATGTGCCCTTGACTGGAATAAAATCTGGGATTTTTTAGTCTGTAGGCCAACACTCTATCTACTGAGCCAAACCAGCTAGGGCAATTCAGGATTTTCTTATTAAAGTGGGACTTAGGGTTGAGATCTCTTATGTATTATTTGGCAGTTGCATAAATTAATATCTTTCTACTGGGAGAACACTAATGAGTTGTTTTTCATGGTTTGATTTTGGTATTTGTTGTGTAAAGTGAGATTTCATTTGTGGTTTCATTCAAATCACCCGGGAGGCCATGTGGTATCTTATATAATAAAGAGGTAATATGCAAATTGACCATCATGCCCTTGCACAAGATGGCCACCCCCATGTGGTGACAAGATGGCCGCCACAAGATGGCCAGCAGGGGAGGGCAGTTAGGGGCGACCAGGCCAACAGGGGAGGGCAGTTGGGGGTGACCAGGCCTGCAGGGGAGGGCAGTTGGGGGTGACCAGGCCTGCAGGGGAGGGCAGTTGGGGGGGACCAGGCCTGCAGGGGAGGGCAGTTGGGAGGGACCAGGCCTGCAGGGGAAGGCAGTTGGGGGGACTAGGCCTGCAGGGGAAGGCAGTTAGGGGTGACCAGGCCTGCAGGGGAGGGCAGTTAAGGGCAACCGGGCTGACAAGGGAGCAGTTAGGCGTCGATCAGGCTGGCAGGGGAGTGGTTAGGGGGTGATTAGGCTGGCAGGCAGAGTGGTTAGGGGCAATCAGGCAGGCAGGCAGGTGAGCAGTTGGGAGCCAGCAGTCCTGGATTGTGAGAGGGATGTCCCAGATTGGAGAGGGTGCAGGCTGGGCTGAGGAACGCCCTCCCCACCCCCGCCCTCAGTGCACGAATTTCGTGCACCAGGCCTCTAGTAAAGTATAAATGTTTGCACTCTGGAGTCTGATGGACTTGGTCTTGAATCTACCACTTACTAGGTTTGTAACTTGGGTATATTCCTTAACTTTCAAAGGTCAGAATCCTTCTGTCAAGTGGGAACTCATTAAATTTACTGCTCAGTTATTTTGTTGGGAGAATTAAGTATTGTGTTTAAAAAGCACAGAGGAGGCACTTAAAGTATTAGATTTCTTCTTCCATTTCTCTCTCTCCTTAAGTCTTCTCAAATTCCTATTGGAACCACCATTTAGCCCTTATCATAGAATGTCTTATTTTGGTAATTATCTTTTCTTGTGTGTTTTGTTTCTCTAGAAAGAATTCCTCACAAACTCTTTATAGGAAGGAACATGGCCCTTTTTATCATGAATAATATTTACAATAAAAATATTTTCAATTACAGTTGACATACACTATATTATTAGTTTTAGGTGTACAACATAGTGGATAGATAATATAATTTATGAAGTGATCCCTAAGTAAGTCTAGTGCCCACTTGACCCCAGACATAGTTATTACAATATTATTAACTATATTCCCTATGCTGTACTTTGCATCCCCATGACTATTTTGTACTACCAATCTGTACTTCTTAACCCTTCACCTTTTCACCCAGTCTCCCAACCCTCCTCCCATCTGAGAACCATCAGTTTGTTGTTTGTATCTTTGAATTTGTTTTTATTTTGTATGTTCATTAATTTTTTTAAGTTCACACATATATCACTCTTAATATTTAACACCAGCTATTTCATAAGTATAACTTCAACAAGTAACTATTGATTGATGAATCATTAGAGAATAGGGTGTTTTGAGTAATTAAACATTCTTATTATCTGATAACCAGCTATGAGAATTTCCTATTTAAAGAGTTCAGTAAATACATTTAACACTAAAATGATACTGAATATATCATCATCACCTTTTTGTGGCTCTGAAGATATTTTAACCTTTTGCTACCAATGCTAACCGTGTGACTCGACACGGTTAGCATTGGTAGCAAAGGGTTAGCGAGTGCAAAGGGTTAAAGCCTTGTATTAGCTCAGAATCATAACTTTAACTATTAAGTGAGATATAATAATAGAAGTAATGACGTTAATTGTTATAGCTGACATTGACTGAGCACTTAGTAAGTGTTAAAGCTTTTATGTGCATTATCTCATTTATTCCCTCAATAGCTCTTGGAAGTAGATAAGTTATGGTTCTCTATTTATAGATGAGGAAGCCTGTCTAGCAGGATTAAGTATCTTGTCTAAGACCATGGAGCCAGTCCCTGACAGTTACAGACATCTGATGCTGAAGCCAGTGCTCTTATGAACCACTCAAACATCGAGGTGAATCATAATTGTCCCTGGGACATTGAGCATTCCTTTTTATTTAAAATAAAATACCTGGTTTTAGATTGATCATTTGCCATATTTCCTCCTCATAAGAGTCTCCTCTAGATCCGCTTTCTTCCCCCCCGCTTTACATTGAATTTATTGGAGTGACACTGGTTAACAAAATCACACAGGTTTCAGGTGCACAATTCTACAACACATCATCTGTACATTGTATTGTGTGTTCACCACCCCAAGTCAAGTCTCTGCCCATCACCATTTATCCCTCCTAATGAGAATTTATTCTTACTCCAAGTAAAAGTGTTAGAAGAAACACAAAGCAGTTAGGTATATTAACTTAGTAAAATTTCTTGTGATTATAAATCACCTTTGTTATTGTTACACTAGAGGCCCGGTGCATGAAATTCATGCAGGGGGGGGGGTAGGAGTGTGTCCCTCAGCCCAGCCTGCACCCTCTCCAATCTGGGCAGTCGGACATCCCTCTCACAATCCAGGACTGCTGGCTCCCAACTGCTCGCCTGCCTGCCTGGCTGATTGCCCCTAACTTCTTCTGTCTGCCAGCCTGATCACCCCCTAACAACTCCCCTGCCAGCCTGATCGACACCAAACTGCTCCCCTGCTGGCCCGATTGCTGCTAACTGCCCTCCCCTGAAGGCCTGGTCCCCCCAAACTGCCCTCCCCTGCCAGCACCGGTCACCCCTAACTGCCCTCCCCTGCTGGCCTGGTCACCCCTAAATGCCCTCCCCTGCAGGCCTAGTTCCCCCCAACTGCCCTCCCCTGCAGGCCTGGTCCCCTTGAACTGCCCTCCCCTGCTGGCCTGGTCCCCCCCAACTGCCCTCCCCTGCAGGCCTAGTTCCCCCCAACTGCCCTCCCCTGCCGGCACCAATCACCCCTCACTGCCCTCCCCTGCCAGCCTGGTACCCACCAACTGCCCTCCCCTGCTGGCACTGGTCACCCCTAACTGCCCTCCTCTGCCAGCCTGGTCCTCTCCAACTGCCCTCCCCTGCCAGCCTGGTTCCCCCCAACTGCCCTCCCTTGCAGGCCTTGTACCCCACAACTGCCCTCCTCTGCCGGCCTGTTCACCCCCAACTGCCCTCCCTTGCAGGCCTGGCCCCTCCCAACTGCCCTCCCTTGCAGGCCTGATCACCCCCAACTGCCCTCCCCTGCAGGCCTGGTCACCCCCAACTGCCCTCCCTTGCAGGTCTGGTCCCTCCCAACTGCCTGCCCCTGCAGGCCTTATCGCCCACAACTGCCCTCCCTTGCTGGCCATCTTGTGGCAGCCATCTTGTGTCCACATGGGGGTGGCCATCATGTGTGTTGGAGTGATGGTCAATTTGCATATTATTCTTTTATTAGATAGGATAACAGAGTCAGGGATTATTTGTTTTTAATTCAGATGAATTGATTCTCTTCTTTTGTCAATGAGGTGGTTACAAAGGAAAATGCCTTAAATTAGGACAATAATAGCACTGCCACATAAGGTTGTTGTGAAGATTAAGTGAGAAAATACATGTAAAGGCATTTAGTACAGTATAATTTATATATATAAAATAAACTAGAGGGCTAGTGCATGAAATTGGTGCACTCGGGGGAGGGGGGTCCCTTAGCCCGGCCTGCACCCTCTCGCAGTCCAGTAGCCCTTAGGGGATGTCTGACTGATGGCTTAGGCCTGCTCCCACAGGCAGCGGGCCTAAGCCAGCAGTGGGACATCTTTAGCACTGCCACGGAGGTGGGAGAGGCTCCTGCCACTGCAGCTGCACTCGCCAGCTGTGAGCCCGGCTCAGAGTTTCTGGCTGAGTGGTGTTCCCCCTGTGGGAGCACTCTGACCACCATGGGGGCAGCTCCTGCATTGAGCGTCTGCCCCCTGGTGGTCAGTGCACGTCATAGTGACTGGTCGTTTTGCTGTTTGGTTGATTTACATATTAGGCTTTTATTATATAGGATGCCCAGTGTTATTCTTTATTTTTTAAAAAAATATTTATTTTTAGAAAGAGAGGAGTAGATAGGGAGAGAGAAAGAAACATCGATGTGAGAGGGTAACATTGATCAGACTAGGGATCAAGTCTGCAACCCTGGCATGTGTCCCTAATGAGAATCAAACGGGCAACCTTTTGGTGCATGGAACAATGCCCGACCAACTGAGCCACACTGGCCAGGCTTCTCGTGTTATCTTTTAGCAATAGTTCTGTCAGTTACTATAGACTTTGACAACTAACACTTTTCTAAATATAAGAATAAGCTTTACAGTGAGTGTAAGCTATCTGATTGTATTAGAACTAACTCCAGTGGACTGATAGAAAGAAGGGGGTAATATTAAACATGTCCTAAAAAGTTTATATCCCTTTACTGTCTGCAAAATTGCATGGAAGGCCATGACGATGCCAACGTCTGTAGGGACACTTGCACATGACAATCTTCCACTTGTGCCTAAGTGTTGCTCTGGACTTGGCTCTTTCCTATGGAGCTCATGCTTCTTTGAATGCCTGGAAAGCAAACTGGAGTGTCATACCTCCGCTTGTTTACCTGGAAGGCATCACTTACCTTTCCCAGGAGACAGATTTAATCTGCTCTTAACAGCTGGTACACTCCTCTGTGTCTTCACAGTAATTATTGAAGTAAGTGTCATACAACACATTTAGAATGTATTTTTCAGTTAATGTGCATTTCTCTGCCATCATATGGCAGCCAATTAGTGATGGTGCTGGAGATGAAAAATGAGCTTCTGTTTCATTTAGAATGCTTTTAAGTCTTGTGCTACTAGCAATTCCCAAAATATTTCTAGATTTTCAGCTTTTATGGAACTAATTTCTTTAGCGGTAGAGACCTACATACTTTTAATTAAACTTTTGTTGCCTTTTTTTTTTTTTAGAGACATGTGTCCATAAACAGAAATGCTTTGGTATCAGACAGAGCCAAGTTCTAATTTTGGCTCTACCATTACTGGTAATTGGTAATCTCCTATCTTCTCGGGGCTCAGCTTTCTTATCTGTAAATTGGGAAGGATAATATATATTTTTTTAATCCATAAAGTGTTAGTGTTGAATGGCACAAAAGATGTTAAGTGCCTATTGTAGTTTCTGGAAGATCATCAATAAACAATAGTTGTGATGTCATTTTATTTCATAGTGAATTATAGTTTCACTAAAATATTACTTGGGGCTTATACTCTTACTAGAGGCCTGGTGCACGAAATTCTTGCACGGGTAGGGTCCCTTGGCCTGGCCAGCAATCAGGGCCGATTAGTGCCTTCCGGCTGCCAGGGCCTTCCTTCATTCTGTGCTGCCCCCTGGTGGTCAGTGCACATCATAGTGAGCAATTGAACTCCCAGTCTCCTGGTGGAACTCCCAAGGGGACAATTTGCATATTAGGCTTTTATATATATAGATAAGTCGAATCTTTGAGAAATTGCCAATAATGGAAAAATGGACTTAAATTTTTAAAATGAGTATTTCTGCCCTAGCTGGTTTGGCTCAGTGGATAGAGCCATCAGCCTGTGGACTGAAGTGTCCTGGGTTTGATTCCAGTCAAGGGCACATGCCTGGGTTGTGGGCTCGATCCCCAGTGTGGGACATGTGGGAGGCAGCCAATAAGTGATTCTCCCTCATCATTGATGTTTCTGTTTCTTTCTTTCTCTCCCTTTCTCTCTGAAATTAATAAAAACATTTTAAAAAGTAAAAATAAACATATTTCCTGAAGGTATAAAAACTCTTCTTAAACATTAACAATACTTGCAGTATGCCTCAAAAATATTATTAATATTGTTTCTACTTTCCTTTATACATAATGCAGTGAGAAATGTCATCATGATATATGGTGAGCTTATGCCCAAAAGCTTGTACCAAACGTATAACTCTGGTGATGATTTATTTGGTTAGAGTTGTATCTCATTGTTTGTAGCTTCTATTTTTTTGATAACTAGTTATTTTCTCATGGGTTCATTAATGTTTTGATTATTTTTTGCATTAGGAATCCATACTTAACTTTTACTAAAACCTATTATTGCCCCAAAATGTAATTTTTAAAAATTTGACATATTTTTTTTAATGCTTTCATGATAGCCATCCTTGTGGTTCTTCCTGGGGATCGGATTAAGTTTATAGACAGCAGTCACTCACGGGTGATCAAATTTGATGTCTTAAAGGCACAAAGCTCCCCTCTGCCATGCCCCAGATAGGAATAAGGTGCAACCGGCATCTTATATATGTACTTGGTTGTTCCCTTTTAGAGTACAAATTACTTTGAAAATATTTCTAGAGGAAGAGAGTGAATTTAAACTAACCATTGCTCACTATGGTAGTGAGGAAAACATACTTTGAACCCAAAGAACCATTTCCCGTCTCATCTGGAACCTCAGATGCTCTCTGGATCTTTCAGCAAAGTGATAGAGTGCAGGCAGCTGTCCTTTGGCTGACAGGTCTGTGTCAAAATGACTGAATCACTTAAAAGAAAAAAAAATTGCTGCTCAAAATAACTGAGATCAAAGGTGTCCTCCCTGCCTGTGCTTGTGAGTGGAAAGAATGAGCGAGGGAAGATTTCTCTAAATGGGATGCTCTCAAGTACTTGGCTAATTTTCAAGGAATTATGCAAGTTGAGTGGGAGCTGCTGTCCCCGCTGCTGTCCTTTCACAGCGGCATGTGGGCTGCTTTGCGTGTCCTCCTTTCATCTGCAGTGGCCGTGACACCAAACATATTCAGGAGAGTGACTACTCTCACTGTGTCCCAGCCTGGGTTGAATGGTCATTTGAGGACCTTAGGCAAGCATGTGACACATCGCTCTGCACACCCGTCCTGGGTGCAATCCCAGGTCCTGAGCCTGAGCCTAACTTTTTCATGTCACCCCACCCCTGTCAGCATCAGTTCCCAGCAGCACTCAGTGCCGTGTGTGTCTGAGCCAGGAGGGCCAGGAGGAAGCGGGGAGCGAGCAGGGACAAGTGGGAGGTGGGGCGCAACATGGAAACAGAGTCCGATAAATGACAGACCAAGTTTGAATGAGGGTCCCGCAAACCTGGGCCAGTTCCAAAGAGGCTCTGGGAACTCTGGAAACCCACTGGGGAGGGTGGTGGCCCAGGGACAGCCTGGCAGAGGTAACAGCCAGGCCTGGAGTGGGCTGGGTAGGAGTTCAGGCTCTGTGGCTAAAGCACAGAAACCAACTGTGCCAAACCGAGGACTTCATGGGGCAGGAGGATGAAGGTGGCTCCCAGGGACAAGGCAGCCCAGGGGGCTAGGGGGCAGGCGCCCATGGATGGCTCTTTGAGGCACTGTTTCAAGGACGAATCCACTTCGCGGCTTTTGTTACTTCACTCGAGATTGAAGTCCATGTCTCCATCCCTTCTCTACTCAGCAATATTATTTAGTGCGTATGGTCAGCACTGCTTAGGCATGGATATGGCATCAGTGAAAAAAAGGTCCTTGTTCTCATGGAAATGACATTCCAGTGGGAGAGACAGACAATAAGCAAATAAACAAATGTCATGTGGGATGGTGTTGTGTGCCATAGTGCAAACTCTAGTAGGGTAGGGTGACAAAGAGCAAGGGGCTGAGGGGTGGGGTGCCATGTGTATATATACACATGTAACATATAACACACATATAACAAATGTAGTAACTTATAGTATAGTTATATAGCTATACATATATGAATATATCATATATATAACACATATAGTTGTATATAGTAAAGTTCTATAGGTATTCATACATGTATATATTTATGTCTGTTAATGAGAGTGATACTGTTGGGCTTATAATGAAGATGTTTTTCTGATTACACAGCTGAATTTTTAAAAGCTCCACCTGCGCCTCATGACATAGTTCAGGTGTCACGGGCTCCCCATCAGCGGGTGACGGCGGGTCACGCCAGCACAGCCACACGGGCATCCTGGTGCTGGGAGACCTGCGCTCAGCGCCCCAGGCACAACTGTTTGGCAGAAATGCCCCTTCTCATCTGGGTCTGTAAGACAGTCTCTTTCGTGCCAGAGGCACTATTTTGGGAAGATGATTCATGTCACATTTTGGCCTCATTACAGTTCTAAGTTGTACATGGTGCTGGTTTGCCTGGAGGTGTAAACATACATTTTATCTTCACATGCATATGGGAATGCCTGGGTCTGGAAAAGTCCTTTCTATTCTCGAGTTCCCGTTTTAGGCTGTAAACAGGGAGGCTAACATGATATTCATCGAAACGAGTTTTACTTGATGAAAAGCAGGCTTCCGAAAGAATGCCAGCCTCTGAGGTGTGCCTCCTCCAGGCTGCATTTCCACGCACAGATGGAGAAGTGCAAGAACCTGACGTCTTAATTGCTACAAGCAGGTGATTCTGTAAAATAAACACACACTGCGCGCTCTCTCCTGCATCGTGTGGAAAGTGAGAGCAGGTGCTAAGGTGTTGTCTGTAGCTCTAAGTAACAGAAGGGACAGGATTAGTCAAAGTTTGTTCAGGTGCAGCTGTTCTGATCATTCCAGTTTGCTTTTGGTGAATACAGTCTTGTTGAAAGGATATGGCAAACCACTCATTTCTTCAGCAATTAAAATGCATGATGGCACTGGAAGTGAGAAGCATGTAGCACCTGCATTTATCATTCCTGAAAAGTGTTGATTGATTCGTCCCCGAGTAACTGGGTTTCGTCAGGACAGACACTGGGTTTGGAGTGTGGCTAGATTTCTCTATGACTTTCAAGGAATTTCATACCCTACCTCAAAATTTAAAAGTTGGGGAAATATTATTTGCTTAAAAATTTTAAATCACAGCATGAAAACAATATAAAGAATGGACAATGGGTTTGTTACTTTTTGCTATAAGCCCATATTGATGGTGAAAATTTTAAAAAAATGTATTTTTACTGATCTCAGAGAGGAAGGGAGAGAGAGATAGAAACATCAATGATGAGAGAGAATCACTGATTGGCTGCCTCCTGCATGCCCCACACTGGAGATGGAGCCTGCAATCCGGGCTTGTGCCCTGACCAGGAATTGAACCGTGACCTTCCAGTTCATAGGCCAACACTCAACCACTGAGCCACGCTGGCAAGGCTGATGGTGAAATTTTTTTAATAGAATGACAACCTTTCTGATCTACTGACAGTAAGATTCCAGCCCCTGCCCGTTTGGACATGTGCTTTAAAAATTATTTTCTAATTCAGCTGTGGGTTGGTGCTTTCCGCTTGGGTTCTAACTCAGGCCAGTTAAGGAGATTTAGTAATCTTTAAGTAAGATTCCTCAGTTAACAGTAAACCAAACTCATTGTGAGATATTTGATTCTAAAGTGGTGACGTGAAAATATTAGTGATTTGAGGGTGATTAAGAAGGTTTGCCAATCCAACTGAATCCAGCTTCATGGCAAAATCTGGCCTTGAATTCCCTTAACCTGTTTGAATCTTCTAGCTGTGACAAGAGACATCTACTTTCCCCCCTTTTTCTTACTGTTGAGACTACCTATTATATTCTCTTGGTTATTCAATGACCACCTCATTAACCACCCATGTCTGTACTTTCAGAAATGTAAACTGCGTGGGTCTGGGGTATGTCCTGAGCACTTATATTAAAAAATAAAACAAAACCAACCAAAAAGTTCTTCAAATGATTTGCATGCTCTAAGAGTACAACAGGCAACAGTTAAATAAAGGGCATGATTTGAAACCCAGATGTCAACATAGACACAATCCCTAAAGTTCTCTGAAGAGTGAATCTTTTCACTCTCTTTTTGGAAGTTGTTCGCTGGATTGAACCGCGACTTCTGCATGGTCTGACTGAAATTAGACGACTGGGACGTCAGGAGCATGCTGCTGTATTTCACATTTCCCCTTCTGTCTTCTCAGCCATCATGTATGTCATGGGAGCGCTTGGTCCTGCAGTGGGATACTTATTAGGTGGACTTCTTATTGGTTTTTATGTCGATCCCAGAAATCCTGTTCAACTTGACCAGAATGACCCTCGTTTCATTGGAAACTGGTAAGAACTGTTTACTAAAATTTTCATTTCACTTGTTATTAACGACAGAGTCACAGTACCCTTGTAGTTAACATAAAAACGTCCCCAGGGGGAATATGAAAGATAGCCAAAAGTCACTGAGGAGGAGGCAGTAGACAAAACAATAATCCCTCCAAGTTATCTATGTCCCAATCCCCAGAATTTAGGAATGAGTCACCTTTTCCTGGCAAAGGGGACTTTGTAGATGTGATTAAGTTAAGGATCTTGAGATGGGGAGGGTATCCTGGGTGATCCTGGTGGACCCAATATAATCACAAGGGTCTTTATAAGGAAGAGAAGGAGGCCGGGAGGTCAGAGTAAGAAAAGGTGACCTGGTGACGGAGGCAGAGGTTGGTGTCATGTGCTTTGAAGAGGGAGGAAGGGACCACGGGCCACGGAGCGAAGGTGGGCTCTGGAAGCTGGACAGGCAAAGAGGTAGGTGCTTCCTAGACCCTCCTGAAGGAACGCAGCCTTGCCAACCCATTTTAGACGTCTGACCTCCAGGACTGTAAGATAATACATTTGTGTAATTTGTTATAGCAGCAATAAGAGACTGATACAGACGGTTTGGGAATAACAGCTTAATCCCCATTTTTCAGGACGGAGGCTATTGGTTCCTTAATCGCAGAATGGAGGGAAAGGGTGATATGGCTGTGTTGGGACTTTCCTGTGTCCTTGAATCAAAGCTTTCATGATCTTTTCTGTGCCTTTAACATCGCCCCTCCCCACTTTTCTTATGATATTGTGTTTGTGCTTTGTCATCCCTCTCCCCACTGCCCAGAAATCTAGCTCTACATTCCCATCGGCACAGGCAGTGAATCTTTTCACTCGGGAGTAGTTTGTTCCCCAGGAGAGGAGAGTGAGTTACTCGCTCACTTGCAAACCCTTAGCTGTCATGTTTAGGACTTAGAGAATGAGGACTCCACTTACTTATTCAGATAGCCAGGGCTTTGTTCGAGCCCTTCACAGCCCTCCACTTGGACGTGAGTTCTTTTTTCATGATTGTAAGCACCAGAAAGTATTGTCCTAGATTCATTTGACATGCATTAGTAATAGGTATACGTTGATGAGAAATGTTCATTTTATACCAAGGAGAATACTGCAGTATCAGACATTAGTGTCGAGTAATTAGTTTCTAAAGGCTTTCTTAGAGAACTGTGTTCTGTGCTTCATTACAAGATAATAACCTCGTAACTGTGAGGTATGTGGGAATAATGCTTCACACTATTTATTTTCAAAGCAGTTAAAAATATTAATTAGGTTACAGAACACTTCTTATTTTCATAAGTAGTGCTCTCTGAAGATGGAAGTGCTAAAGTCTAGGTGAGCCTGGCTTGGTAGAATTTTGAAATTATACAAAAGGAAGTTCCCTTGTCAGCATGAGGGGAATAACACAGGAGTTTTCGGTGCTTGACTGATAGCGAAAGTTTTGGTCTCAACCACTGTTTTCTTTGCAGTTTTGAAATAAATCAGAATAAGAGCCTCTTTGTTTTGTTCTCAGAAAACTAGATTATTAAACCATATTTATCAACATCCAGTGTATGAGCTGTGTTCTATGTAGATTTCATATGAAGAACAGTAGGGGACATCTGGTGGTGAGGCAAAGAGGATGAACGAGAGGGCTGAGAGAAAGAAGGCGGCAGGAGCTTTCAGCTTTCACGTGCTTTATGCCATCTTTAGAAAGTTTCCTAGTAGACGTCAACCCAACTGTTTGCAAAGTGGAGTGATTAAGAGTGAACCCATAGTTTAAACCCATAGTCCCCTGGGTTTAAACCCCAGTCTGCTACTGAATAGCTGTGTGACCTTGGGGAGGTTACTTAACTTCTCTGTGTCTCAGTTATTGCTATTGTTTTTTAAACCCACAAAACGGGAAATAGTTAAAGTACTACTTCACCCGGTTGTTGTGAGGAATGAATGAGTCTATGTATGTAGAGCTCTAAATAGTTCCTGCTATATGATGTTTTAGTTATTATTCATTCCTTTGTATTTCATCAATGTTCAAGTAGTTTCATTCATTTTAAAGGCCCATTATTCTATAAATGATAAAATTCCTCAATATAGAAATTTAAAAATGAATTTTGTTTATTGAGTAGCCCTGCTTGTAAGACTTCTACCTTGAGCGAAGACATAGTTATTTGATGCAATGTTATTTTATCCCATGCCTAGCAGAATGATATATTTTTTCAGTAAGTACATGTTGAAAGAGTGAAGGAATGAATAATGCTAACATTTATTAGGCACTTTCTCTGTGTCAAGCATTATACTAAGAGCTTTACACACTTTTCATTTAAGCCTTACAACAACCATGAGGAAAACTGATGCTCAGAGATTGGAATAACTGCCCCAAAGCTTCAGAGCCAGCAAGAGCTGGGATAAACTGAGTCAGGGTGGAGGTCTTAGTCAATATACTCAACTGACCCTTTTGGTGAACAGTCTGCTCTGAGTAATGGTTCATAAAAAAGACTTAAGAACCCTGGCTTTTCCATTTTGACTCTTATTTATGTTTCTTTTCCCAACACATGATGCACACTCTCTTGTCTTAGCCGCCTTTTCTCAGGGTTCTCTTCAGCACCATCATATGTCATGTGCTAACAACGATTTGTTACTGTGGATCATGAAGAATGAAGGCTGCTTTGCTCTGCTTAGAAATGTCCCCAAACATTTATACTGTTTATGCACCATAATTCTTCCCCTTCTTCTTTATTTTCTCTCACTCTGGGCTACTATGAGTGTATCTTTAATGTTTGCATGTAATTTTAAGGCAGTGGCTCTGGCTGGGGGTGTGGGAGCCCGAGTGCAGATCTACATGCAGACAAACAAAACGAGCTACTATGAAGTGATTGCTGATGGAGCAGGCATCTTGTTAGGTTCATTTTGTATGTTGTCTTATTGATTTTGATGACTCCAAAACAGTTCATTTATTTATTTTTTTGTATAGCAAAGGTGGAAATTTATTTATTTATTTATTATTTTTTTAAAGGTGGAAATTTATTAAAGAACAAGTACAGACTCCCACGTGGGGAATGGGAAAGAATCTCACAGCACAGACTCCCACGCGGGGAGGGGGGAAGAGTCCCCACTCCAGAACAGTTTTTATTGCTCCTCTTTCAGATGAGAAAGTGGGTTTGGAAAAGCAAAATATAAGTTCCCTAGGATCTTAGAGCCTAGTGAGTGGTAAAGACAGGATAAAAACCCAGGTCTGTCTGAAGCCACAGCTCAAAGAACTGTCCCTGAGGCTATGCTGCCTGCCCTCTTGTGGAGAGAGCATGAGAGGTCTAGGGAACCAAAGGTTGGGGAGACTGAATGTCAAGTTTGCAGAAAGAGATTCAAGAAAGGTTGATGAGCAGGGCCAGGTGAGTGAAGGCCTCGTGAGCAGCCAAGTACTAAAGGGGCTAGAACAGGGGTCCTCAAACTTTTTAAACAGGGGCCAGTTCACTGTCCCTCAGACCGTTGGAGGGCCGGACTATAGTTTAAAAAAAAACTATGAACAAATTCCTATGCACACTGCACATATCTTATTTTGAGGTAAAAAAACAAAACGGCAAAAACACCCGGCGGGCCGGATAAATGTCCTCGGCGGGCCGCATGTGGCCCGCGGGCCGTAGTTTGAGGACGCCTGGGCTAGAAAATATAGTAGCTATGTTTCCTGCAGACAAATGACTTTATTTAAAAAACACACACACCTATTTCATTCAATGTATTTATTCAAGACATTTTTTCAGTACCCAAATCTGTGTCAGGCACTGGGGTCATGATTATATTCTGAATAACTGAGATTGTGACAAGTCTGTCCTGAGCCATCTTCTCAAAATAAAGCCGCCTTCTGATTGTCCTCAAATCTTTACTTGATGTAACTTTAAATATGTTTGAAAATAGCACACTGGATTATTAATGACCTGTTCTAGGAATGATTCTCTCAGCTAACCTACGACCTTTAGCAACTCACAGCACTGTGATTGAGACACTACTTTTATAAATGAATTTTCACTTTGCAATTGATCTATATGCTCACTGGGTTGCATCCAACACTCATGCTTAGAATGCTGCTTGCATTCTGGTTACAGCCGAAAGGGTGTTGATACAGAGGATGGAGTCTGAGCGTTCTTGAACTTGGAAGCTTTAAGGACACAGTTTGGAGTTGAGGAATCCTAGTTAGAAAGAGCTGCTCTGTTAGGTAGGACCAGGGGCTATTTGCTAAGAAAAGGTCGAAAGGGGACTGAGGGATTACCCCTGGAGTATTATGCAAGCAGGAAGCCCAAGGCCATAAACACAGAACTCTACTGCAAGGCTCGAGGTTGACATCTACTCTGTATTTGCTTCCTAGTTTCTGCAGCAAGGCAACCTCAGATAAGTTCAAAGACAGTCTCGGTTCTACAACACTCAATTCTACATCCCCTAAGTATCTTTCGGACACACATTTCCTCTCTCTGAACTTTTATAGGATTCATGCTCTATTCCACCTGATCTAACACTTAATTATATACATTCCTGCATTTCTTGGAGATATATATTTAGCTCACTTGTAACTAGGTTGTAATTCTTGAAGTAAGGATCAAATGAAATGTCATTGGTGGCTAAGGATGGAGAGGACCAGCTAAGAGTGCTCAATATATGAGTGCCTGCAGAAAAATATTTGAGTGTCAATCAGCAATACATTCGACACGAGATAGTAATGGTTTTCTTCTAAGAAAAAAGTGTCCACAAAGCATGCTATAGAGTCTGTATTATTATTTTTTAATTAAACTTGAGTTATTGGTTTATTATAAAATACACATTGTAGCAGGACTAACACATATGTCTTAAAAAATACTTGAATGAAATTCTAGGTTGCTTATTATAATGTTTATCATGCATATAATTATTGGGTGGATTTCTCATTTATCCCACAGAAAGGGAGGATTCCTATATTTTCTTAGTTTGTTCAACCCCCTACTGTTTAACAATTTATGAGGGTTGAAGGTTTTTTTCCTGGAGAATTTTGTCACCACAAACTTCTACTTTGCTAATTTGTTCTCACTCACAATGCAAAAGCCATAAATGCTATTCACATTTCCCACTTTTTTAGGTGGAGTGGATTCCTCCTTTGTGCCGTTGCAATGTTTCTTGTGATATTCCCAATGTTTACTTTTCCAAAAAAGCTTCCGCCTCGACACAAGAAGAAGAAAAAGAAAAAATGCTCTGTTCATGCTGTTAGCGATGACGACATTATGAAGGAGAAATCAAACAATCATGAGCACGTGGACAAAAAAGTTTCTTCTATGGGATTTGGAAAGAATATCAGAGGTAAAGTATGTCTTTTGAACAAATATGTGTCTGGTACTTCCAATCAGTGTGACTCAGACTGTGGTCCCAGGCCAGTGCTGCCCTCAGCCATTACTGGTCTGAGACGAGATCAGTGCTGAAATTGAGAGTAAGCATTGGGAAACTTTTAAAGAAACTTGACAGAGTCATTTTATGCTTGTTGAATCTAATAGAGATAATAAAAAACTGGGCTTATGTTTTGTACATATTTTTAAAATTTTCTTTTCTTTTTTTAAAAAAATATTGATTTCAGATTGGAAGGGAGAGGGGGAAAGAGATAGAAACATCAACGATGAGAGAGATTCATTGATCAGCTGCCTCCTGCACGCCCCACACTGGGGGTTGAGCCTGCAACATGAGCATGTGCCCTGACCAGGAATCGAACCTTGACCTCCTGTTCATAGATCATCATTCAACCACTGAGCCATGCCAGTTGGGCTAAAAATTTATTTTCCTCATTTTTTAATGGACTTTGCAAAAAGTATCAGTATATGATAGACTGGAAATAATAATAATAAAATGATTGTTCTCCACAGATAGTTTGAGAAGCACCGATTTAGATCCAGAGATATATTTCTATGTATCATTTACTATATTTAGGGATGTCTGATTTTTAAAAATACCTATTGCATTATATAATGGATGGTTTGTGTCAGGGGAATGGTGGGTTTGGTATTTTGGCCTGATCCTTCTATAAATATAAAACCTAGCCCTAGACAGGGATCTCATTCAACAGTGGCTCAGCCAAGTGCTTGTAAGTGGACAGAGAGAAGGCAGCTAGGGGCGGGCCTCCCAACCCAGCGTAAAAACATCCAGACAGTCTCAGTGATGTGTACTGGTCTGTTTTTTCCCTTTTTTTTTTTTTGTGTGTGTGTGTGTTTTTTCCTTTTTATTTCTCTTAAAAAATAATGACTCATTAGAGCTAGATTAGGCAATCTCACACCTAACCAATGTAACTGAATCTCAACCAGCCCGTCTTTGTCCAGCAGTCAGTATACCTGTTGAGTGGCAAGAAATCCCTTTAATCCAAGAAACCTAGAGTGCTGCACTCCCATTAGCTTCTGCTCTTTCCTGAATTCCCTGAAACGATTTTCATGAAATTATGAAGCACGATCTGCGTCAGGTGCTTACTGTTTTAGGGAGAATGCACCGAGGCACAGTATCACCGCACGTTGACCACACGCACAGGAAAGCAAAGAGATACCTGCTGGGCCTAGAAACAGTTGCTCACGTTTTATGGAACTATTCCTGCAGCCTCAGAACAATTACGTTTAGATGGGATTATTTTCAATGACCGCATTGGTTCAAGGCAAGCAAAGTGACGTTTCACTGGACATGCTTCTTTCCTGTGAAGTTTTAGATTGGCCTCCCCACCCCCATCACCCTTTTCTGACAATGTATGTTTGGAACTGCCAAAACGACTTCTACTCTCCTAACGTAAAGAATTCTCTGGATGCCTGAGTTCTTACCCCGGGGACCAGCCCGTCGTTTTCCATGTATGTTATTATGGACTATTATGGTTGCTACCAAAAGAGTGATTTAAAAAAAAAAATTTAGTTGAGGTCAAGGTTGATGTTAAAGAATTTACAATACAGGAGTAGACTCAGAATCTTAACTTACGGAGAGTGTAAAGTAGATTCAAGGGGAGAACTAAAGACATAGGTAAGCTAAAACTGTTTGTTTGATAGCTTAGGAATAGATGACCTGAAATATATGCTGTATTCTATAGTAGAGAAAAGAGAGAGAAGATTGATACCAAATACCAACAGCGGAAACTACTGTTGATGGGAACAGCCTTCTTCTGGGGGATGCTGTTGGGGCTCCATCCTTCTTCCAGACCTTCCTGTCTTCCTGGTGGAGGCCATCTGCCAGTACCTACATCATTTGCCTGAAGGTTTTCTTTGTAGGCAGGGAAACTCCTGGGCTCCTGCTTGAGACAGGTTCAAGTGCCAAGGAATGAACACCTGGCCTCCCCCCAGCAAAACAGTCTTAACCATGGCTGATGATCACCCAGCTCATGGGCCAGACAATTCTTCATCCTTTGTAGGCTGAGCTCACTGCCCCAGCACCATGTCCACATTCCCTGTCCCGAATCTCCCAAATAAACAACTTGGACTTGAATCCTTATCTCAGGACCTGCTTTTAGTGGGGGATATGCACTTAGGCAGGCAGATTCAAAAGTGATAAAAGTAATCACAAAATTATTTTTCAGAATTGAATCTATACACTGTCCTCTTGTGCTGCTCGGGGTGCTTCCTGTCATCTTTTCGATGCTCAGTTTCATGGTTCAGGATATTTTCTTTTAAAAGAAAGAGTAAGAGGAGTCTTAAAACTTCTGTTTCTATTCTGATTTTCTTGTCAGTATCTCTGATAAATCCTCAGCTTTCTCACCCTACTCTCTGCCTTAATGCTGATGACTGATGTCACTTCTGCAGCCAAACCTCCTGATTCAGACATAGAGCTGGTTCCTTTCATTACTTCCACTTGTCCTGGATTCCCTAATTGTATCTAGACTGGAACCTCCAGAGGCACCTTTTCCTGTGAAAAAGGAATCCTATTTTAAAGGGCTGATAAAGTGAAAATGTTCTGCTGAAAGTGATTCAAATGATGTTGATAATATTAGAATAATGTTCTGTTAGAATATATAGAGCTAATTCATACTTATCTTGCATGTATTGACTTCCTTTAGAGTATCTAATACCTACACCTATGGGAAATGAAATCAGACGTATAGTCTAATATTTAAACTGATTTTCAAAAGAACAAATAAAAATGTGGGGGAATCATTTCATTGTTGACACAATTCGTGTTACAAAGCCAACATTCATTATTAAGGT
This sequence comes from Cnephaeus nilssonii, assembly GCF_951640355.1. NCBI lineage: Eukaryota > Metazoa > Chordata > Mammalia > Chiroptera > Vespertilionidae > Cnephaeus > Cnephaeus nilssonii. Next base: position 38,540,018 of record NC_137089.1, on the reverse strand, counting down.
CTTAAATTAAAGAATGGTTACTAAGATTTCCTTTGAGTTAAATTTGAGCTTGATTCCCAGATCCTCTTTTCCCTTGTTCTTTCTTTAAAATATGTATTTTTATTGATTTTTAGAGAAAGAGGAAGGGAGAGATACATTGATGAGAGAGAAACATCTATTGGCTGCCTCCTACTGGGGATCGAGCCCGCAACCCCAGCATGTGCCCTGACTGGGAATCAAACCATGACCTCTTGGTACATGGGTTGACATCCAACCACTGAGCCACCCAACCACTGGGCTCCCTTGTTCTGTTTTCTGGGGCAGGGCTTCTTAGGATCTTTATTTTTTACAGGGTGGGGCAAAAGTAGGTTTATAGTTGTGAGTATGGGAAACACAATGTTTATTCTTGTATTACTTAATAATTGTATTATTTTTCATATGAACAACTGTAAACCTAACTTTGCCCCACACCGTATATAGAATTTGGATACTAATATTAGCTTCTTTAGAGAGGAAGTGGAAAGAAAGCTCAGTTAATACTTTCTTAAAAAGAAAATTATTTGGGCCATACTGAATGGCACCCTTATGGAAAGTTCTACCACAGAGAATACTAGAAGAAAATGTACGATACTTTCCACCCCACCTCCACATTGTAATGATAGACATTGGGAAAATCTGACTCGGTGTTTCTTGATTCTCGTTATAAATTATGCAGGAATAAGGCTGTTTTAAAACACCACAAAGGAGAAAAGTAGAATTTTTAGTGTGTCTGCGTCACCTATCCATAAGGAGACTAGCATTGATTGCATCAAACTCTTATCAATAAAAAGAAACACTTAAATATTTAAGTGGATCAATTTTCCAGAGTTTCAAAATCCAGCATTTTAGTCTTCCAAATTTAACTGTTTATCTTCCTCAATGGAAAACGTTTAATGGCAGTTAATCACAAGAACAATTTTATTTTTTGTGTCCACTTTTATATTTTTAAGCTTAATTGCTTAGCATTATGAACAAGCATAAAATATAACAGATTTTTCTCTGCCAAACTTTGTCTGTGTTAGAGTGTGATATGTTTGCAATACTAACTTCATAAAGAGTTACTCTGAGGTGATGAATGAATTTAAAAAGACCATTGAAAGTTACAGAAATTTGATCACTAAGGGATTATGTTGTCATTATTTTTAAAAAATATATTTTTTTATTGATATCAGAGAGGAAGGGAGAGGGAGATAGAAACATCAATGATGAGCTGAAACCGGTTTGGCTCAGTGGATAGAGCGCTGGCCTGCGGACTCAAGGGTCCCGGGTTCTATTCTGGTCAAGGCATGTACCTTGGTTGTGGGCACATCCCCAGTAGGGGGTGTGCAAGAGGCAGCTGATCAATGTTTCTCTCTCATCGATGTTTCTGGCTCTCTATCCCTCTCTCTTCCTCTCTGTAAAAAATCAATAAAATATATTTAAAAAAAAAAGAAAAAAAGAAACAGCAATGATGAGAGAGAATCATCGATCAGCTGCCTCCTGTACATCCCCTACTGGGGAATGAGCCTGCAACCCGGGCATGTGCCCTGACTGGGAATCAAACCGTGACCTCCTGGTTCATAAGTTGACACTCATCCACTGAGCCACGCCAGCCGGGCTGTCGTCATTATTGAAGCAGCTCTTCCCTCTGTAGAAAGTGCTGTCCGCTGCGCTGTGTCAGATGTGAAGACAGTGAGCCAGGGTTTGCCCTCTGGGAGCTTACAGCCCACCGAGGGAGACAGGACAGGCACAGGTGGGAATATATACAGACCACAACGGAGGCTGGACACATGGTGTGAGGTTCAAAGGCAGGCGGGGGACCATGTCTCTGAGGGATCAGGAAAGGTTTCATGGACCTTGGAAGACAGGGAGAAGTCCAGTAGGTGGAGGGGGCTGGTGGGAGAGCAGAGGCAAGCTCAGCCTGTGCAGATGTGTTTGAAAGTGCCGAATACGTGCATTGTGGTTGGTGGGTGGATATGCGAGGCCGAGGCCTGGGAGATGAGGTTCAGAAGGCGAGGTGGGGCCATAAGGTGTGTGGAGAGCTGGAGTTCTGGCCTGTAGCTGGGGCATCCCTAACGGGCGGTGGGGCAGCCCTCCTCTAGGCAGACTATGGAGGAAAGGAGTGGAGTGGAAGGAGGGGGTCCAGGCAGAAAGCTATGGACACAGCCCAAGTGAGAGGTGATGATGGTTTTGACGAGTAGAGAAGGAAAGGGCAGACGCCTCTAAACTGGTCTCCCTCTTCTATCCCTGCCTCTTTCCGTTGTCTTCAACTCAACAGCCAGAAGGGTCCTGTTAAAACACCACTCCTCTGCTCAGAGCCTCTGTGGTCTCCCACGTCACTCACAGAAAAGTCCCTTCCTGATGCCACCTACTGGGGCTGTGACCTGACCCCTGGTTACCTGTTTGACCCCATCTCTTTCTTGCAGTCCCATTTGATTATTCAGCTCCAACCACACTGAGGAATATTCCTCAAACGTGCCAGGCATAGTCTCCCCTCAGGCCTTTGCATTTGCTGTTCCTGTGCTGGGAAGGCTCTCCCCTCCGGCCCCTCACACCTTCGGGATGTAACTCAGAGGGTCCCTTTTCAGTGAGGCCTCGCTTAGCCATCCTATCTAAAAATCCCCTCCCTCCTCCCCAAAGCTCCTTATCGCCTTTCCGCCTTTATTTTTCTCAACAGTCATCATTATCTAATGTACTGTGTATTTTACTTATTTATATTATTATCTCTGCAGTGAGAAAGGAAGCTTAATGAAGGCAAGGAATTTTTTTGTTCAGCATGTTCCCTGATGAATTTACACCACCTGGTAGACACTCTGCATATTTGAGGAATGCGTTATTGAATGATGAGTGTTAGGTCCACGCCGACAGGAGCCAGGTCAAGAGACGCTGTGAGAGTTTAAGAAATTGTATTCCATTCTCTCACAGCAGGCTGAGACCAGTCTAGTCTATCAGTGCCAGCGCCGAGGGAGTGTTTGTGTTCTCTTATATGGGGACTGGGGCAGGGTTGCACCAGCCAGCGGGGGTAGCTGCCTGAACAACAGGACGTCCTTGGGAGATAGCAGGATGTCTGGTGGGTGCACAGCTCGGCCAGGCAGAGGGGAGCGCCCGAGTCGGTGGCGGAGTGTATCTTAAATTCTTCAGGTGCAGGCCGCTTGCTTCAAGCTATGAAAAACAACAACAACTTATAGCAATACATTTCAGAAAACGTGTCCAAACAGGAGAGGCCAGAGGTAGTGCATCCTAACAATGAGGAGGAAAGGAAGACATTGTGTCTGTAGGATGTGGCAACTGATACGGGAATGATGGGGAGGGAGGTACCAAGGGTGGTTTCAGGGTTCCAACCTCAGGTCGTGGGGAGAGGAACTAGTAGAGAGGGGCAGAAGGAATCGGTTCTCAATGCGAGTTACCCAAGAACAGCCGGAACTATTGCATGTGGCCCGTAGCTTGGCATTTAAAACTAGCATAGTATGGACTATGCTGGGGTTAATCCTTGACTCAGCAAAGAGAGGGATGGCCAAGAGCCTCGTGCCATTAGCCCTCTTGCAAAGTTCCTTTGCCGAATTGCACTTCAGTTTTATGTTTGCAGCTTCTATTGAAAGCCGGTGCTTGAATTTCCCAGTTTGCCGTAGGCGCATGGCTCAGGGCCCCTCATAGAAGACCCTCTTGCTTGAGAACAGTGGTTCTTCGGCTTAGCCTGCGGACGCACCACGCGGGCTTCTTCAAACCCGGAGTGTCCGATCCAGGTGGCCTGGGGTGGGGCCTGAGAACATGCATGTTTAGCAGGTTCCCACATGATCCTGGCTCTGGCGGTCCAGAGACCACGCTGTAAGAATCACTGCCCTAGACCATGGGCACAGCTTTGTTTCCCATGAAGAAGTCGGAGTGTTTCTGCTAACGAGAAGACCGCCGTTTGCTTTGGAGTCCAATTGGAAGCCCCGGGAGGGTGATAGACAAGTTCAATTCTTTTCTCTGGTTTTGATGTTCTGCTCTACTTATACCTTATTTACCTCTAATGCTTTGTTTCATTTCTTTTTTACATTTATTTTTATATGCATATGTTTTCTGGTGATAAGCTAAACCTTTAGACTTGGACCTACAGCTTAGCAGTGATGGCGAACCTATGACACGCGTGTCAGCACTGACATGCGTAGCCATTTCTGATGACACGCGGCCGCATGCCGAGGATGAAACATTTGCTGCTCCTGAGGATGAAACATTTGCGACTAGAGTCTTGGAGTTAGTTTTTTTCCTCAAAGTGACACACTACCCGAGTTATGCTCAGTTTTTTGGCGAAGTTTGACACACCAAGCTCAAAAGGTTGCCCATCACTGGCTTAGAGGGAAAAGGTAAATGGTAACAGGCCTGGCAAAGAATTCCTAAAAAAAGAAAGCACTTCCTTTATACTCAGTGCAAGTGGACTGTGGGTTTACTCGTCAGATGGCACCTCCGTGGGAAGACATATAGAAATACTCATTAGTGCCGGATTTAAGGGCGCAGGATATTACTGTGGCCAGCAACCACCAATGATGGATTTGGGGCCCCAACGGCTTCCCTTTCTGTTCAGTGTCTGCAGCTCAGTATCTCAGGAGCTCCCCCTGCAGCAGGAAAGGCCTTGGCCCACGTGTTGTGGATGGGCAGGACATGGCATGCTTTCATGGGGAGCCCAGGGCACCATTAGTTTCAAAGAAAATGAGCAAGAATGAAATGGATGAAGAGAGAATGGACAGGACAGTTGGGTCCTATTTGGCCATGTTACGTATGAAGAGCCACTTGGTTTTGCTTTTACAGAAAGACAAGACTGAAAATAGCTCGATGCTCCCGGGCATTGGGAAGTTGTGTCTGTGCTATGCCCATGAAACGCACGGGATGGCGCAAGACCCACAGGCCATCCGGGGAGTTACTGAGGTGTCCACTGCATGGGGAGGGTGTGTTCCCACCTGCTCACTGATGCCCCAGAAGGCTTAAAAGTATACAAGCAGTAAAAACTCAAAGATCTGAGGTAAAGGAAAAATTAAATACTCATGTTGAGTGCTTATGAAAGAAGGGGATCAAGGGATTTCGTGGAGAGGGGGTAATGGAAGTGGTTTTAGAATTTGAATGTGTATTTATGGAGGAGACTGAATAATGTCAGGGAACGGTCAGTGTCATTGCCCTGGCTGGTTTGGATCAGTGGGTAGAGCATTGGCCTGGGGACTGAAGGGTCCCTGGTTCAATTTTGGTCAAGGGCACATGCCTGGGTTGCGGGCTTGATCCCCAGTAGGGGGCATACGGGAGACAGCCAATCAGTGATCCTCTCATCATTGATGTTTCTATCTCTCTCTCCCTCTCCCTTCCTCTCTGGAATAAAATATATATATATATATATATGAAAGGTCAGTGTCATTGAAAGAAGAATTTATTATGTACACTAGAGGCCCGACGCATGAAATTTGTGCAAGAGTACAATGTGAGGGAAGTGTCTTAGTCCAGTTAAGCCACTTTTATGTGCTTGTTCAAGTGACACTTCCCTCACATTTTACTTTTATTTAAGAAATCGGCATTATGCTTCCTTCTGGTACCCAGGACCCAGGCTTCCCTCCAGCTGCAGGCAGGCACCCTGGACCCAGGCTTCCCTTGCAGCTCTGGCTTCGTCTGGAAGGTCATCTGGTCTAATTAGCATATTACGCTTTTATTATTATAGACTAGAAGCCCGGTGCACGAAATTCGTGCACGGCGGGGGGTTGTCCCTCAGCCCAGCCTGTACCCTCTCCAATCTGGGACTCCTGGAGGGATGTCCGACTGCCCGTTTAGGCCTGATCCTGGTGGGATCGGGCCTAAACGGGCAGTCAGACATCCCTCTCACAATCCAGGACTGCTGGCTCCCAACTGCTTGCCTGCCTGCCTTCCTGATTGCCCCTAACCGCTTCTGCCTGCCAGCCTGATCACCCCCTAACCACTCCGCTGCCAGCCTGGGTGATGCTTAACTGCTCCCCTGCCAGCCTGTTTGCCCCCAACTTCCCTCCTCTGCCAGCCTGGTCACCCCTAACTGCCCTCTCCTGCAGGGTTGATCACCTCCAACTGCCCTCCCTTGCAAACCTGGTCCCTCTCAACTGCCCTCCCTTGCAGGCCTGGTCCCTCTCAACTGCCCTCCCTTGCAGGCTGGGTGCCTCCCAACTGCCCTCTCCTGCTGGCCATCTTGTAGTGGCCATCTTGTCCACATGGGGGCAGGATCTTTGACCGCATGGGGGCAGCTATATTGTGTGTTGCAGTGATGATCAATCTGTATATTACTCTTTTATTAGATAGGATAGAGGCCTGGTGCACGGGTGGGGGCCAGCTGGTTTGCCCTGAAGGGTGTCACAGATAAGGGTGGGGGTTCCCTTGGGGTGTGGGGCGGCCTGAGTGAGGGGCCTGTGGTGGTTTGCAGGCCGGCCACACCCCCTGGCAACCCAAGGGGAGGCCCTGGTATCTGGAATTTATTTTCCTTCTACAATTGAAACTTTGTAGCCTTAAGCGGGTGAGCCCGGCCAGGGTGTGCGGAAAGCTTTGCTTCCCCTGTTGCCGCCGGCAACCCTGGCCTGCTCTCTCAAGCTCCATTCTGCCGCCATTTGTTTGAATTTGTTTACCTTCTATAATTGAAACTTTGTAGCTTGAGTGGAGGCTTAGGCCTGCAACGGCTATGGAAAGCTTGGCTTCCTCTGTTACCTGGGAAACCTTGCTCTCTGTGGCTGTAGCCATCTTGGATTGGGGTTAATTTACATACTTGCCCTGATTGGCTGGTGGGCGTGGCTTGGCTGGTGGGCATGGCTTATGTAGCGGAGTGATGGTTAATTTGCATATTACCATTTTATTAGAGAGGATTATTACTTACAAGAGAAGGGTCATGCCATGCCATGCAGAGCCACAGGGAAGCACCAGGTGTGGTTGGGAAATAAAAGACAGGGGTTGGGGAGAAGCCAGGGCCACCGCCTTCATTGAGGTGTCCATGGGAAGACAAGGCAGGGCGGAGTGAATAACTCCAGTGGGCTCTGGGCTGCAGGGTGGTCTCTGGTTGTCTGGGACCTGGCCCTGGGTGATTTAGGGCAGAGGATGTACCGGCTTGGTGTGTGTGAGTTAGACAAGTTGGTGATTGGGACTTTGTGTTCCCAGCGGAGCCCTGGCTATTTCTGATAATTGGAAGTTCATCTCTTTCTAGCCAGCAAGATCTTTGTGTCAAAACATTGTGAAATACAGAAAAACCCCCATATAATTATATTATATGATTAATAACTTAGGTGGTACAACCACTGTGGACTCCCACCGGCCTGACGGCTATAATTATTGTATGGTGTTCCCTCCTCTCCATCTCACCTTCCCTCTTCCCACCCCCGAGGCTGAGGCCTTGGGTCCTGCCTGTGTGCTTTGAAAAGCACCTGTCTTCTGACCATATCATGCTATTTTATAATTTCTCAACCTTTTATATAACAAGGACCCCCACTCTTGGTGTTTCCATTTTTACTATTGATCTTTTTGTGCCCAGTATGAATTCTATGTCATGTTGGACTTAGTCCAGTTAAGTCACTTTTATGTGCTTGTTCAAGTGACACTTCCCTCACATTTTACTTTTATTTAAGAAATCGGCATTATGTAAGACTTTTAGGAAGGGAGGAGACTGGCTCCCAAAGATCATTCTAATCATTGAGCTAGATGGCTGGCAATGCCTACCCTAAGAAAGCTTCTCTATTTCTTTGTTTCTTTTTCTCTTTCACAAATATCTTTATTGAGCAACTACTATAGAAATGAAGAACTCAGGATACATATATGAAAAGTTACAGTCCTTGTCCTTAAAGGGAGATTGAAGGGAAAATAGACATAATAAAGTATAAGTGGAGACGTGCACCCTAAGGAAGGTTGAAAGAAGAGGAGGATGGAGTTCCTAAGTTAGCTGCCTGCATCAGAGACGACTTCTTCTGGAGCAGGGATGGGGAACATCCAGCCCGTGGGCCGCGGAAAGCCCGAGAAATCATTTGGTCTGACCCTGCCAAGGCATTAGGGGGAGTTAATTAAATGTTTGACCAAATATGGCAGGCTACCTTTTAAGCTGATAATTGTGTATGGCCTGTGAGTGATGTTACAAGTATCCAAATGGCCCCTGACAGAAAAAAGATTCCCAACCCTGTCTTGGAGGATGACACGTTGCTGCATCCCTTTAGAATTGCAGTATTGGGGGGGTTGTTCATAGAATATAAAAGTAATGTATGTGCCTGGTGGAAAATTTGAAAGTAGGTAAAAGTATATTTACATTCAATAAGGTTGAATTCCAGCCTCATTCCTGAACATAAATGCTTACATTTATTCACAGTGAAAATGTATGTTTTGAAACTAGATAGAGGTGGTGGTCACACACCCTTGTGACTAAGCTAAAAGCCTTGAGGTTTTCGTGTCAGCTTGCCCTTAGGGAAGGATGTCCTAGCTTTCAGTGATCACTGTCAAGATTTCATCTCTCCTTCATCCCGCGTTTTGCTGCATTTTTGATTTTACAATGACACAGTTATGAGCGACACCAAGAAACTTATCTACTCTATGTCCTGCAGCATAAAAATGAGGTATCTGGCTGCAAATGGGTGGATTTAGCACCCTCTTTGCTGACTTAGGTTTTAGAGCTTTGTGTTTTTGAAATAATTTTGGATTTACGTAAAAGTCACAGAAGCAGCACGCAGGACGCCTGTGTACCCTGCACCCCCATTCCCCAATTGCTGACGTTTTGACCCCCCTGGGAAATTGAAGACATGATGCTCTCCTGCCCGCTAATACTTTCATGTGTGTTTCCTCAGTACAGGGACACGCTCCTGTGTGACCACAGGGCAGCCAGCAAAGTCAGGAAATTCACATCCATCCCAGGTTACCACTCAGACCACAGGTCCGTTCAGATGTCGCCATTATCCCAACAATGCCCTTTATGTCCAAGATCCAGTCCAAAAGTACACGTATTTAGTTTTAGTGACTTTTTCATCTCTGTCATTCTGGATAAGTCCCTCATCTTTTGTGTGTGTGTTTCTTTTATGACCTTTATCTTTTTAAAAAGCATAAGGCAATAACTTTATAGCTATTGTTCAACGTGGCTTTAATGACGTCACCCCCTGATTTAATGCCCTTTCGTAGACATACCGCTGAAATGGTGCCGTGCTCAGCGCACGGTAACAGAGGCCACACGGTGCGGCTTGGCCTTGTAACCAGTTAGGTGAACGTTCATCATTGGATGAGAATGTATCTGCCTGGTTTCTCCACTGTAAAGTGAATAGTAAATCGCAATTATAAAGCAATAAGTGGTTTATAGGTACTTTGTGTCAATCCTCATTATTTGCAGAAGTTGTGTTCTATAGAGTCGCCAGGAGCACTGATGTAGCCAAGACTGAAGCATTGCTCCAGGGGAGATACAGGGCTGGATTCCTGCCACAACATCGTGGCCAACCCACCAATCCGTAACCTTGCTTTGTGTGTGTTTCTGTTCAACGACACCTTACTGAACATACATTGTTGTGTGTTGATTCATTAACATTGAACCCGTGGCCAGCAGCACTGCACCTCCTGCCTGAGAGCAGCTTATCTGACACACGCACTTTTTCTGGGAGGCATGTCCCAGCCTCTTGCACTTAGAAACCCTACGCAGCACTATGCTTGGGGGTGGCAGGACATCTTAAACAAAGAAATGACCCAAAGCACAAAAATGCAAAAAATGTAACCATGTATTGTGAAAAGGACGCTTGTTTACAGTGTGAGCGCTGAAACAAGAGGGCCTTGTGCAACCTCAGCCAGGAATGTGCGTCCTGGACTCCCAAGTCTTGCCATTTGGTGCATGTCCGCGATTGGCCATGCGCTGCTCGTATTGATTTTGTGGTTTCAGATCCATTCCAGCGAGCAGGTGAATTTGCAAATACCGAATCTGCGAATAATGAGGATTGACTGGATCTCGTTCCTGTTCAACTCTAACTTACCATTTTTAGCATCAATTGAGCTCAAGATGGTTTCACATTTGGCCACTGGGAATCCTTCATGCTATCTTTCTGAAATGTCCCCATAATTTTTTGAGCACTTCTGTATTTTCTTGTTCAGCAAGATTTTCCAGGCTCATCGTGCATTTTCTCTGCCCCAGCTCTGAAGTTAGACAATTCTCCAAGAAGGTCAATGTCATTTTAGTGGAAAATGACACTGAGAAACCAAGAACTGGGTGCTAGGTGGGCTTATTGCTACTAGAGTGTCATTATATCTAAACCCTGTTAATACACAGAGTTAGGAAATGTATTCACAGGGTGGGGCAAAAGTAGGTTTATAGTTGTTTATATGGAAAATAATACAATAATTAATACTAATATAAGATAAACTGTGTTTCACATATTCACAACTGTAAACCTACTTTTGCTTCACTCTGAGGGTACACATACACACAATTTATTATCTATCATTGATTGATTATCATCTTATGTATGTATGTATATATGTATTATCTCATGAATTCATACCAATACTTCCAGTTCCAATCTTATACCTAACTGTCTCCTTTCTGTATTTGTACCTCCTTTCTCTGGCAGTTTAAAAACCAATTCCCATTATTCTCAATGTCTAGACTTATTTGCTCACTCCCCCTGTGTCCAGCCCCACCAGCCAAAGACACAACCCTGGGTACCTGCAGGGCATGTAGGCTGAAAGTTAGCCCAGCAAAGGGGAAGGAGGAAGGTGAAAGAATAAAGGAAAATAACTTGAAGTTGTTGAAAGTCTGAACTTTGGGTAAATTCTTCTTAAATAATAGCAGGCTTTTTTTTTTTTTTAATGAAAGAGAAGGGAGAAACATCACATGTATTTTTAGTTACCTTTGAAATTAGAAGGTTACTTTAAAATACCAAATGGGCATAAAAGAAAAACCAGTTTGATATAAATAGTATCTTTTAAAATATTCATGTGATTCATGTTATCTTCTTGGATTAAAATTTATTTTATATTTTTCCCAGATGTTTCAGATTTAACACATTGGCTTTTTAATATAACAGCTGAATCTTTAAATGTTGATATGAAATCTTAACTTTCTAATTTTTAAAGTTTGGATATGACATTTTGATTTGCAGTGTTTATAAGAGAACAGTGGGAAATTTTATGAAGTACTTTGATTATATCTTTTTTTCTGGTGTGTCTTTCCATGTTAAAAAATTAAGTTTGCATCTTAATTTTCTCTTTAAAATGTTCATTTAAACTTTAACTAAATTAAGCTATAGAACATAAAAATTAATTTACAGTTAAAAATGATAATAGTGAATAGTCTTGCTTTCTGAAGTTTTAAATTCCTGTGAATAGCCTATAAATTATAGCTTTAACAACAGTTGCTGCTTAATTTTTATGAACTGATTGTATGTCATAGCGTGAAATAACTGTTCTGATCACTGAGATGACTGACTGTAAAATAATGCAGCTGACCTTTTCCTTGAAGGTATGTAAACATTACATGAATGTGAGTTAATTCACATGATAAACATGCCAAAAATACAAAACTATACATATAAAAATTTCCTGTTATTCTTCTTTACGAATTTTCCATTCACAGAATTTCTTGGTGTTATATATATTGAGATGTATACATTTGATTACATGTAAATATATTTTTGGTTTTTTATTTTTACATAAATATTATATATAAATATATGATCTATGATATATGATGTATGATATATTATATAAAATACAAATATATATGCAAATGTAATTAAATGTAATATAAACATATAGAAATATATCATATGTACATATATGAATATATGACATATATTTATATACACATGTATATTTCTGCAGCAGCTGGCTTTATTCATTAATAAAAATATTGGAGTTCCTTTTATGCCAGTACGTGCAGCTTATTTCAGGTGTAATTACTGCATAGTATTTTATTATATGGCTGGTGCCATAATTTAAACACTTCCCATTAATGGACATTAAGGTTTTTTTTCCTAAAGTTTTGCTGTTATAAGCAGTGAATGCCGACATGAAAATACTTGCACGTACATCTTGAGGCGTATATTGGGCAAGGCCTGTGAAATAAATGCCTACAGTCGAGGAATGGACTTCTCTCTTCCTTGTGAGGCAGCTGGCAGGTGGAGAGCCCCCAGCTCTGGGCTGTCCTGCTCCTTTGGAGATTTCTCTTTGGTCCAAAGTCCCTGGATTGTCTGACCTGGTGGCCTTACCCCATGTGCCCTTGTAGCTTTATTATTTCCTGAGGCTGGAAGATCAGCTGTCCAGTCACATGCTAGTTCCTCTGCTCTGGGTGCCATCGGGTGCCAGGGAGATGGCACCCAGATGTCATTTTCTCAGGGGAGTTTTAGTTGGATGAAGTGAAAACTGTAATTTAGGGTTATGTTGCAAGTACTTTACACATTTGTAGACTTTGGAGTCGTAACAAAGAATGGCATTGTTTTAATAAATTAAAAAATGCAAATAATTTACTTTAAACCATTTTTCAAATAGGAATCATAGGTTGGATACTTCTTATAAGGATATTTGCATATGGGCATGTTTTAAAAAAACTTTGTTAAATTTCTTTATCCTTTTTGAAAATTAAAAAACAAAAACCCAAAATCTGTTTAATAAAGGAGATAATTTCTAATCGGTCATCAGGTTTTTCAAATTTTATTCTTTATTTAATATTCTCAAGTATTGCTGAATGGCTACTTCCAGTTCATTTCAAAAACAATTCAGTTTTATTTTCTTTTCCATCCCTTGTTTATAACATTCATTTGTCATTTTTGTCATTTTGTAGACCTACCAAGAGCAGCTGTCAGGATCTTAAGCAACATGACATTCCTTTTTGTGAGTTTGTCATACACAGCTGAGAGTGCCATTGTAACTGCTTTCATTACCTTCATTCCCAAGTTCATCGAGTCACAGTTTGGTATTCCGGCTTCCAATGCCAGCATCTACACTGGTAAGGCACCGCCGTGAGAGCGCCTTCAAAACACGATAATCCTTGACCACTAAACGGAAATGCAATGAGTGAAGAGAACTAACATTCACTCTAACATCAAAGTGTTAAGTTCATTAACAGTACCTTCCCCCAGATTTCGGGAGGAGGAAGGCTTTGAATGTTTTTTGTTTTTTTTATAATAATGATTCAGATTGTATTGCTGTGTGACTTGACCAACTGTGTTTTGGAAAGGGAGAACTTTGCATTGATTTATGTTTTTATTGTTCTGAGTTAAAAAGAATGAAATAGGCAATGGCATTCACATGTACATCTGCATAAATCTTTTTATGGGTTGGCCTGACTCCTAAAGTGTTAGGTTTTTGAACGCTGATCATTTGAAATATAGGTTCTCCTTTCATAAATGTTAACAGATTTTAATTGAATTACTGGAGATGCTTGAATTTAGAAAGAAAATCTATGAATTTTGTTTTAGAAATTATTTCATGTCTAGGGAAAATGATTTTTTTTGAGAGAAAATGACATTTGGAGATCCCCAAGTTGGACACTGGGGTGCTCACTGCTACGAGGTAGTCATTGTTTCTAGGACCTTTGTTAATAAAAAGAGTAAACAAGTCTTGAGGTTACATTGATATTTCTGCTTCACATTTAGGATTATAGGTTACTCTTTGCTCTAATGCTGAGAATCATTCTTCCTAATGACTTTAATATAACTACAAGTGTGTATATATGTGTGTGTATGTGTGTGTGTGTGTGTGTGTGTGTGTGTGTGTGTGTGTGTGTTACTAATGATGAAATGTGAAATGCAGTTTTGGACTTGTTTGTGGTTCTTTTGGTCCAGAGGCTATCTGTTGTGGATATGCAAAATACCATGACCTAAACTTATTTGAAATAATTCTTCTCTGTTTGGGTTATGCCCACAACCTGATCTGATGTGGAGTTTATTTACTTTTTATTTATTTTCATTTTTAGGGATTACTTTATTTTTATGTTTTTAAGCCACATTTGTTTTTTTTAAATTATGTACGACAGTTATATGATTTGAGAGTGGAAACCATCAAGCAAAGGACATTCAGGGAGGCCTTGCTTCCATCCCGCTTTCCTCCAGTTCTCGCTCCTTCTACAGGTCACGTTTTATTAGTGTATTCCTCTTATTCCTTTCTGAATATGTAAGTAAATATGTGTATTATGTATGTCATATATTTACATCCTATACATTGATATTTTATATCATATTAATACTTCGCCTGTCTCACCCCAAAGCTGGCACACTGTCCCCTCTGTTCCGCACTGGCGTAGCATCAGAGCCCTTGCTGGTTTCTTTACAGCCACACAGCACGCTATTGTGTATCATGGTCTCTTCGCTTGCCTATGGGTGGCCATTGGGCTGTGTTGTTTCTTTTGCTATAATGACATATATCTTGATCTGTAGAAGTCATTTTATACTAAACTAGAGGCCCGGTGCATGAAATTCGTGCACGGAGGGGGGTTGTCCCTCAGTCCAGCCTGTACCCTCTCCAATATGGGACCCCTTGAGGGATGTCCGACTGCCCGTTTAGGCCCAATCCCGGTGGGCAGTTGGATCCCTAAATGGGCAGTCGGACATCCCTCTCACAATCCAGGACTGCTGGCTCCCAACAGCTTGCCTGCCTGCCTTCCTGATTGCCCCTAACCGCTTCTGCCTGCCAGCCTGATCACCCCCTAACCACTCTGCTGCCAGCCTGTTTGCCCCCAACTTCCCTCCTCTGCCGGCCTGGTCATCCCTAACTGCCCTCTCCTGCAGGGTTGATCACCTCCAACTGCCCTCCCTTGCAGGCTTGGTCCCTCTCAACTGCCCTCCCTTGCAGGCAGGGTGCCTCCCAACTGCCCTCCCTTGCAGGCCGGGTGCCTCCCAACTGCCCTCTCCTGCTGGCCATCTTGTGGTGGCCATCTTGTGGTGGCCATCTTGTGTCCACATGGGGGCAGGATCTTTGACCACATGGGGGCAGCTATATTGTGTGTTGCAGTGATGATCAATCTGCATATTACTCTTTTATTAGATAGGATAGAGGCCTGGTACAGGGGTGGGGGCCAGCTGGTTTGCCCTGAAGGGCGTCCCGGATCAGGTGGGGGTTCCCTTGGGGTGTGGGGCGGCCTGAGCGAGGGGCCTGTGGTGGTTTGCAGGCCGGCCACGCCCCCTGGCAACCCAAGCGGAGGGCCTGGTATCTGGAATTTATTTTTCTTCTACAATTGAAACTTTGTAGCCTGGAGCGGAGCCAAGCCTGGGGCTCCCTCCGAGGCCAGCAGCCATTTGTGTTGGGGTTATAATTGAAACTTTGTTGCCTTAAGCGGGTGGGCCTGGCCAGGGTGTGCGGAAAGCTTTGCTTCCCCTGTTGCTGGCTGCAACCCTGGCCTGCTCTCTCAAGCTCCATTCAGCCGCCATTTGTTTGAATTTGTTTACCTTCTAAAATTGAAACTTTGTAGCTTGAGTGGAGGCTTAGGCCTGTCAAGGGCAGGCGGAAAGCTTGGCTTCCTCTGTTACCTAGGAAACCTTGCTCTCTGTGGCTGTAGCCATCTTGGTTTGGGTTAATTTGCATACTTGCTCTGATTGGATGGTGGGTGTGGCTTGTGGGTGTGTCGGAGGTATGGTCAATTTGCATATTTGTCTATTATTAGATAGGATAGCCCATTTGTCTAATATACTTATTTCTTTTCTTTTCTTTTTTTAAAAATATATTTTATTGATTTTTTACAGAGAGGAAGGGAGAGGGATAGAGAGCTAGAAACATCGATGAGAGAGAAACATCGATCAGCTGCCTCCTGCACACCCCCCACAGGGGATGTGCCCGCAACCAAGGTACATGCCCTTGACTGGAATCGAACCTGGGACCCCTCAGTCCGCAGGCCGATGCTCTATTCACTGAGCCAAACCCGTTTCGGCTACTTATTTCTTTTTAACAATTTAGTTTAATGGTCCAGCTTTCAGGTTGCCTATCTCCTGGTAAAGAAGCTGATTCCAGACAGCGGAGGGAGGCTGAGAGCTCGTGGATATATTTGTCATATAATACTCAGCTCCCCAGCCCCAAGGCCGAGCATTTACCATCAGATTGTTATAAAGATCAAAAGAGAGACTCTTTCTGGAAACACTTTGAAAAAAAATCTATATAGCTTTTGGGAATTCAAATCAAATTAGAGACTTTCCTTCAGTATGAGCCTGTTCCATGAGGGTAAAAGCAGGTGACTCTCGTTGGCCTTGCGCACCGAGCCTGGCGCATGCAGCCCTCACCGCAATGCTTCAGTGGAGGTCCTTCTCTATCCAGTGCAGGGTTGATGAAACTGAGGTGTTTAGAGCAGTTTTTACAAACTGTACACCCCAAACTCCGTAATACGGTCCATAATGTATAGATTGAGCTGGTCCTCAGAAGCTGCTTACATTTTAGAATTTTTATTTCACTAAAGTAAGACATATTGTACAATAGTTAAGAGGATCTGTTTTGGAGGGAGACACATCTTGTTGAAATTCTTGTTATTCCTTTTCATCTGTCCATCCATCCATCCATCCATCCATCCATCCATCCATCATGCACAAATATTTTTAAAGCTTCTGCTATGAGCCTGGCACGGTGCCATAATGAGAACACAGTAGGCTATCCTCTGTGGCCCCCAGTAGGCTGCTGGTGTTCCTGAACAAGTTCATGAACTTCTATGAGAGTTACAGGTCATGAGGATTAAGTGATGGGATGCGTGTGTTGTGGTAGCACAGTGTTTGGGAAGTAGGGACTAGTGACGATGGCAATGCCCACTTTATGAGACACCCAGGAAAAGGAATCGAAGGCGGAAGAGTGAAGCTAGGACTCTTTCATAGGAAAGAATATCTGGGGGAAATGGATTTGAAGAGTAAGAAGAGAGAAAGAGTGTGGCTAACAGGAAGTGGGAAAATGGAAGAGAAGGCAGGAGACAATTATGTGAAGGAAGGCTGAGGGATTATCTCCTCTGCACTGAAGGAGGCCTGGAGACTTAATGTAAATGATAAAGGTGTCGTTGCTTTAAGAGTAACACGTTATACATGTGATTTCAGCTGAGACAGTGTTGCATGAGGGTTAAATCTTTATATCTCTGATTTACTTATTCTTCATTTATTTTTCAACCTCAAATATGTCTATTTTTTACAACTGTTGGTGGTGGGGGGGGTGCATTTTAAGTGTTATAGTTTCATATATTTGAAGCATGGTGCAGTGAAATGTCAGGTGACCAGATCTCTTAGTTAAAGGGACTGTTTTTGTTTCACTCGTCTTTGATGGTGAATAGCACAGTCCTTGTGTCTGGGATTAGTTTTCCATGTGCATACATGTGCACAGGCACAAATGCACAGAAACGTAAGTCAAACATCCTTCTAAGTCTTAGGAATCTAAGGGATTTCCAGGCTCAGAGGACATTCAGCCCAGTTTTCTCCGGATTTCTGCATCTGCATTCATCGCCCCTGGATGATCATTGCTGTTCAGAATGGCCCAGAGGCTCTGGAGAGCCTTAGTCATCAAAAATACTATATGGTGTTTACAGAGCAGGATTCATTTATGTATAAAAATGGAGCTGAGAAAGATTAGAGAGCTTTTCGAAAGGACGGGAACCCTGGGGAAAGAATGAAGTGTCAGGAGCAGCGTAGGAGCTTTTCTGCTACGGAGGGCATCACGCCTGGGATAAGTCATCATCCAAGGAACACCCATGGAGCTGATGGCTGAAGGAATGTAAGCATTGCTCCTTCTGGCCCCCAGTCTCATCTTTGGAATGAGGGATTGAATTAGAAGACCTTTCACCAAAGATCAACTAACAAGCATCCCATCATCCCCCCCACCTTGCCAACCCTGAAAATCCTTTGGATTTTGCGAACAACTTCTGTTTCTAGGCATTGAAGTTAGTCATTGTCTCACCATTTTACTTTATATGTATGTAATACCTCTTCCTGGCATTTTAATTTATATATATATATAGAGAGAGATTTTTTTTTTCTCCTTTGGTGCATGTGACGGAATGAGGTTGAATTGCTCCACTTTTTGCTCTTTTTTTGGAGGGACTATTAAGGAGCAAGGTAGCTCGATGATTAAATACTTCATTTGAGAACTCAGAAACTTTGTACTGAGCATGGTCCCATTTTAGCAGGTCCATACCCTACTTAAGTAAGGTGATCCCTACCTGTTTTGCAGTGAGCCAACATTTTATATGAGAACCATTATATATATTAGAGTCAGAAGGTCTGGGTTCAAGATCTGCCTCTGACATGTGACCTGAGTGAGTTAACTAATTTCTCTGGCCTCAATTTTACCAGCTTTAAAATGGTGTGAAGTTTTTAAAAGTTACAAAGTAGTTATTAAGTGTAAAGAGCAACATACATATTAATTATTAACGAGAATGACCCTGGCTTTCCTCCCTATTCATGGAACATTTCATCCTCTGTAGTAGGACCAGAGGATCAGGATTATTATTGAAAGAGATGAGGAAGGAGGAAAATGGGGGAGGGAGTATAATATGATCCCAGATTTATAGATAGGTAAATAAAGGACAGACACTACTTGAAGGATCCATGGCCTCATGGGTAGTGGCATACTTGGACTAGAGACACACTGTTGTGACTCCCAGCTCATGCCACCATCTGTCATTTCCTCAGATGTTTTCTCTTAGCCCATCAATATCACATCCAGAGCTAATGAATACCTTGGCCCTTAAGTATGGCCAGGATATGGTTATGACCACACTGGCAGGAAGTACCTTACTCTTTTCAACTGAATAATGAAACATATGCTTAGACATTATTAGATGTTGAAGTAATGTCCTTTTGCAACCTGAACCATCTCACGATGGGCCACAGAAGATTTGCTTTGCTGCCAGGCTCAAATTCCCATTTTGGCCAGAAGGTAGAACATTTGGATTTGTTACTGTTAGACCGATTGACTTTCAAGCTAGTAGTTAATTTTTTCAAGTCATTGTATTGGAAATTTTTTCTATATCTCTATTTTAAATATATATATGTATATATATTTATTGATTTCAGAGAGGAGGGGAGAGGGAGAAAGAGATAGAAACATCAATGATGCGAGAGAATCATTGATCGGCTGCCTCCTGTACACCCCACACTGAGAATTGAGTCTGCAACCCGGGCATGTGCCCTCACTGGGAATTGAACCTTGACCTCCTGGTTCACAGATCGATGCTCAACCCCTGAGCCAGGCCATCCAGGCTTATATCTCTCTTTGCAATTAAGATAAATATAACTTACGTTGGTTTTCTGATTAAGTAAATATTTAGAAACATTATAGGTGCATACTTCTCTAACCAATGCAAGGAACAATTTCTATATAATTGTTTTATATAGAGTAGTTCAACATTGTTTGTAACATCTTCCTTAAATTTGTTCAAAATATCTTCCATATAAGTATCAAAACCTTTTGGAAATGCAATTGAGCTTGGTGGAATCATTCAATAATGAAGCAGAGTAGGACCCTGTGCTACGTCTATATCTTTTGATAAGATTTTCCAACAGAACATCTGTATTCATGACATTACAAGTTTCTCTTTGTTCCTGTTTCAGCCTTGCTCTCAGAGTTAGTTATTTACACAATCAATGGGTTGGTAGTTGTAGTTACAAGATGTACAGATTTTATATATGTTAATCAGCAAACTGTCAATTTGTACTTAAAACTTAAGTTTATTTGAACAGAGTCATTGACATTAGCTTTGCTGAGCAAAGCATTCTGCACATTAATGAAAGATTTTTAGGGAGAATTAAAAAAATATTTAAGAAAACACTTTATAGGTTGCTTCAAGTATTGTGAAAGCATCAGGTGCATTTTCAGTGCTGACAACAACAGATGTCTTATTTGTCTTCAGATCAGGTTTCTGAGAATCTTGGGACACGGTGCCAGTGGAAATTTTGTGTTACTATAAACTGTCTGACCCTAGCTGGTTTGGTTCTGTGGATAGAGCATCAGCCCTCGGACTGAAGGATCCAGGGTTTGATTCCGGTCACAGGCATGTGCCTGGGTTGCAGGCTTGATCCCCAGTTGGAGTGCATGCGGGAGGCAACCAATCGATGTGTCTCTCTCTCTCATTGATGTTTCTCTCTCTCTCTCTGTCTCTTCCCCTCCCTTCTACTCCCTTTACAAATAAATGGAAAAATATTCTTGGGTGAGGATTCACAACAACAACAAAAGCAACACAAAAAAACTGTCTGCCCTGCGGAGAATTTTGCTCTATGCTGTGCGCTCTCGCCTGTCTA
Organism: Cnephaeus nilssonii; assembly: GCF_951640355.1. NCBI lineage: Eukaryota > Metazoa > Chordata > Mammalia > Chiroptera > Vespertilionidae > Cnephaeus > Cnephaeus nilssonii. Next base: position 38,519,853 of record NC_137089.1, on the reverse strand, counting down.
GGGATACTGTGTTTATTCCCTGAATTCACCAAGTGGTTACTGAGTGCCTACCATTTAGCAAACTACTTTGAAGTGCATTATGGTGCATAGGAAGATGAATGAAAGAATTTTAACGGAGGAAATAAGATAGAACAAATAGTGTGGACTGGCTTCATATTACGGAGAGGTCTGAGTCCCTTGTGGAGGACTTTTAAGATCAGCCAGTAATTAATAGAAAATATGGAAACTAATTTTTTAAAAGAAAGACTCTGCAATTCTGTTAGTTTCAGCAGGATTATTATTGTATGGAGTTCTGTTTAATTCATATATTGTGATTTTTTTTAGTGCCTTGCTATATGCTGCTGTTCCTATGAAGCATACTGAAATTGCCCGAAACCAGCAATTTTCCACCTTTTTCATCTCACAGCACACATAAACTAATTACTAAAATTCTGCAGCACACCAAAAAATATGTTTTTTGCTGACCAGACCAAAAAAAGGCATAATTTGTATTTATTCACAGCAGACGGCTAATGTGTTGGCTGTTGTCATTTTTTAATTTGACAGTCTAAGGGAAAATAGGTCAGTGCTCCTGAATACATCGTCAGGTATTGCATGTTTTAAACATTCTTGTGGCACACTGGTGTGCCTCTTGCGGCACACTGGTTGAAAATCACTGCCCTAAACAATTGAGCACCCATCCTTTTGCGGCGGGGGGGGGGGGGGGGGGGGGGGGGCGGGGGGGCAGGGGGAGGGAATCAAAGAAAGAGATGATGCAGTTCTTCTCAGTCACCTTTTCTTTTGCTTCATAATGCTCTTCATGTGACTTTAAAAACACCAACTTCCCAAATTTCATTTGCTTATCTTCTAAGCAGATTGGACCTGTTCACATCTCAAATCTTTTTTTGTTTTGTTTTGAGGGATGTAATAAGTAAATAAAATATTGGCTATCAGAAATACATACACACACTACATACATACACACATTTTTTTGCACATATATACACCTTTACGAACATACCACATGTTAACACATTTCACTCCTTTGTTATTGAAGATTTGCGTTTGTTTTACGAGACAGTGTAACTAACTGAAAAAATTAAGCAGGAGTTAGAGACTAGGTTTCAGCTTTAGAAGGAACAATGGGTTTGGAATTCAGGTAGCGGATTTCTCGCCTCAGACCTGAAAGAACTCTGGCTTGGAAATCAGATTTGCGTCCTGGCTCTGCTCTGGTAGCTTGGTGATATCGGCCATGTGTCTTATTTTTCTTAATGCGTAATTTTATGGAAAACGGGGATAAATAGGAACCCGTCTCATGGGATAAGACTAAATGGAAGTGCTTTAAGACTTAAAGTACTCTACACATTTGTCATGATGATTATATAGTCATTTCCTTTCCCCCAAATCCCTCTCCTTATCTGTATAAGCAGATATAATACCCTTTCACAGAGCTGTTTTATTGCTCAATCAAATAACTGGTATGAATACGCTTTGCAAAAACTAGAAAGGTTTATTTCCCTCATGTGAGTTTAGGTTGTCGCTGCTAATTTTGGTTAAAGTTGAAGTCAGCTCGCTCTCACATTTAACCTTTAATCACAGTATTTATTTCTGGGTGTGTATCTCATGCATGATTCAAGATAATAATAGGTAAGATTATTTGAAAGGAATTCTGAGGAGTTTCCTGCTGCTTTAGGTAGAAAATTAGTCTAAAACACTTCCCATTCTGAAAGAAATAGAATTTGGAAGAATTAACTATAAAGCGAGTCTCTATTAATAAAAAAATGTTTTTCCTTTTACTTTTAGAATAAAACTGAGCATTCATTCCCCTGGGAAAACAAGTGGCTTAAATGGTTGGAAAAAAAGTCACACAGAGAAAATAACTACCCTTTGTAATTTAAGCAAGTGCTTATGGGGGTGTTAGCCTCATGTGGATGTAGAAAAAGCATTGGATGTAGATTCAGAACACTTAAGAGTCTAGGCCTTGCTTCAGACCAGCCATTGTTAGCCAGTGGCTAGCAAGCCATTGATCCAAGTTAAGTCAAGTCTAGCATCTTTTCAGAGCCTCAGGTGTTTTCTGTGTGTGCATTTTTTTCCTCTCTCTTTTAAAAAATATTTTATTGAGTTCAGAGAGGAAGGGAGAGGGAGGGAGAGATAGAAACATCAATGATGAGAGAGAATCATTGATTGGCTGCCTCCTGCATGCCCCACACCAGGGATCAAGCCCACAACCCGGGCATGTGCCCTGCCTGAGAATTGAACTGTGACCTTCTGGTTCATATGTCGGTGTTCAACCACTGAAACACACTGGCCGGGCTGTATATATTTTTTCTTGGTCATCTGTAAAATGAGGGAGTTGAAGCAATGATCTCTGTGTTAATTTAGAGTTACATTGTGCATATTTTTGAGAATATTAGAGACTCAAAGTAACCGAGGTCTAAGCAAAATAGATGATTATTTGTTCTTCACAAAAAGTCTGTAATTAGGCAGCACAGGGCTGTTTCTGTTCCATCATGGACTCTTGTCCTCATGGTCCAATGGAGAGGTCCAGCAGGTTCCATGGACCTTTTGCATTCCAAGCAGCAGGATGATAGAAGGAAGAAAGGCATGGATGGGTGTTCTACTTTTGCTTACATCACATTGGCCAGAACTTACCACACGGCCACATAGAGTTGCATGGGATTCTGGGAAATGTAGTCTGCATTTCACGTGGCCATAAACCAGGTTCTTACTCTAGAATAGGGGCGTTGGGCCAAATTTAGCCTGCTGCTGCTTATTATAAATCAAATATTATTGAAACAGTCATGCCCATTTGTTTACACAACTCCATGACTACATTAGCACTACAACAGCAGTTGCAACAGGCACTGTCTGGCCCACAAAGTGGAAAATATTTACAATCTGGCCATTTATTAAAAAAAAGAAAAAAAAGAAATCTTGTCCACTCCTGCTCTGGAAGAAAGAAGGGTGGTCATCAGGGGATAAGTAACAATCTCTGCCACAGTACCCTTCCAGATTCTGATTTTAGGATAACAAACAAACAAATACAAAATCCAAACCATTTCTTAGGATGTGGGAATAATTTTGAAAATGTTCATAAACACTAGCACACGTGTTGCTAAATACTAAACCACAAAGTTCTTTCTTGCTTGAACAGGCTGAAACCTGAACTGCGCCTGTAAGATAGTCTTTTTATTCTGTTTACTTCCCAATCCCAAATGGTTGCTTTTGGTTCCAGCCCGGTTGTCTAAGGCATCAGCTACTCCCTCAGCATTCGGCATGTGTCTTCCTTTTGGTGGCAGCAAAGATGTGAAAAGGTGTAGGGATACTTTTGATCCTGCGGAAGTCCCCCTAGTGTAATATCAGGGGTGGACCTTGAACTGGTGACCATTGTGCTATGAGAGGAGCCTGTGGCTATTAGTCAAGACATACATCACATTGACTTCGGCTACACTGTGTTTTATTTTCCTTTAATAAATTTAAATTAGTCATTGCTTTTTCTTATTCTTTTAGCTTTTCAAGATATATTACTGTCTTCTAAAAAGAAGTTTCATTTCAAAACCAGGAATAGATAAGATCTGAACAGTAAGGGAAGGAGCCTATTAGTGTTTTGCTGGGAGATTTAGAGACAGAGCAATTGGTGGAGCTTGTTGTCATTACACTAGAGGCCCAGTGCATGGATTCGTGCACTGGTGGGGTCCCTCGGCCTGGCCTGCGGGGATCAGGCCGAAACCAGCTCTCTGACATCCCCTGAAGGGTCCCAGATTGCGAGAGGGTGGTTCTCAGGTGACACACCCCAGAATCGGGCTCCCTTCTCTCTGGTTCCAGGTGTGTCACCCGAGAACCGCAGCTGTCAAGTCACTGCAGCTCGGCAGCTCCTGCATTGAGCATCTGCCCCCTGGCGATTAGTGTGCATCATAGATACTGATTGGCTGGTCGAACAGTTGGCGGTCGCTTAAGTTTTTATATATATAGATTAGGAAGGCACACAGGAACCATGGCACATGTTTCTCTTCAAATATTTTCTACCCAATGGGTACCTTCTACAAGGTTGTGTAACTAACAGATATCTGAAGCCTAAGTTCTCATCGATAGCAAGCTTGGTGTCCTCCAAGGCTATGCAAACCATTAGATTACTAGAGTACATTTTCATTCATAACACTTGTTTTGTGGATTTTATTATCTGGTGGAATTATGTATGTCTTTTTTTTAAATTAAAATTTTATTGGGGTGACATTAGTCAACATGAACATGTAGGTTTCATGTGGGGATTACTAAGTTACAAAATCTGTATATAGCAGTATGTGCCCACCACCAAGGTCAAATCTTCTCTGGTCACCTCACATTTAGGACAACTTTCTCCCTCTACTCTCCTCTCTCTGGCAACCACCACACTGCTGTTTGTGTTCATAAGTTTCAGTTTTATATTTCTCATCTGAGTGAAATCATAGTTCTTAGCTTTTTCTGTGTGTATGCATGTCTTTTGAAATAAGACAACATGTTCAGGTAACAAGTGCAGTATGTGGCATACTGGTGAAGATGTGCATCCCAACTGTCACCGTCTTTCCCTAAGTTCTTAGTTTTTCTGGCGTAAGCTATCTCCTTCAGAGAGCAAGGAAGGTTAATTAAGTTTTAATTTTCTTCTACTTATAAAATGTTCTAACCTTTAATACTCTTGGCTCTCAGTAAGCAAGGGTGGGAAGCGTCTGGTCTGAGGGCTTTATAAGGCCCTTGAAATCATTTGGTCTGGCCCTGGCAAGGCATTAGGGGTGAGTTAATTACATGTTTGATCAAATATAACAGGCTAATTTTTAAGTTGATAATTTTGTATGGCTTGCGAATGATGTTATAAATATCCAAATGGCCCTTGGCCCCTTCTTTAATGAGAAGATGAAAACAGTGTGTAATTGGGGTGTCTTTTATTTCCTGTGCATGCTTCACTACCTCCTCTCCAACTTTTTGCTCAAATGGCCACTTGTCATTGAGACCTAACCCGGCATTCCTCACTTAACAATGCCACACCTCTCCCAGTACTACTGATTTTTCCTTGCTGGATTGAAGAATTTTCTCTGGCGTGTTTTTCACCTTCTAACAGTCAGTACAATTTTCCTAGTCATTGGTTTATTTGTTGTCTATTTCTCCCCAGTAGATTGTAAATTCAATGTGGGTACGAATTTTTATCATCTCTCTTCACCATGTAGCTCCAGAGTCTAATACAGGGCCCAAAACATAGTAATTTCTCAATAACTGTTTTCTGCTAAGTTAAATATATGTTTTAAAAATTATATATATTTTTATAACTTTTTTGGAAGTTATACTTAACAACACACTTGTAAATAACACAAAGTGAACTTTAGCGCAACTATAAAAATGATCTCAAAATGGATCAAAGCCCTTAATGTAATAGCTAAAATTATAATACTCTTAGAAATAAATGTAGGCATAAATCCTTGTGACCTTGGATTAAACAATACAACCAATACAAAAAAAATTGGATTTCATCAAAATTAAAAACTTTAGGACACCATCAAAGAAGTAAAAAAACAACCACCACAGAATGGGAGAAAATGTTTGCAAAAGATGTTTCTAATAAGAAACTTACATCTATAATATATAAAGAATTCTTACAACCCAATAATAAACAGACAAATACTCCAATTAAGAAATGGGCAGAGGATTTGAATAGACATTTCTCTGAAGAAGATATACAGTGGTCACTTGAAAAGATGCTCAACCTCATTAGTTATCAAGGAAATGCAAATCGAAACCACACTGAGACACCACTTCCCACCCTCATGGATGACTATAATCAGACACTATCTGTGATAATAAGTGCTGTAAAAGACATGGAGAAGTTGGAACCCTCACACTCTGTGGGTAGGAATGTCAAATGGTGCAGCTGCTTTGGAAAAACAGTTTGGCACTTCCTTAAGCATAGAGTTGCCATATGATCCAGACATTCCATCTCTATCTCGGCACATAGCTAAGAGAAATGAAAACATGTGTCTCCGTAAAAACTTGTACATGCATGTTCATAGCAGTGTTACTCATAATAGCCCCAAATAGAAACAACCCAAATGTCCATAAACTGATGAATGGATAAATAAAAGGTGGTAATCAGTATAATGAGTTATTGCTTGGGCATAAATAGAAAGGAAGCTTCAATGCATTTACTACAACATGGACGAACCTTGAAAGCATTGTGTTAAGTGACAAGCCACACAGAGGTATTACATGACTCCATTTATATGAAATGTCTAGAACAGACAAGTCTGTAGAGACTAGAAATACATTAGTGGTTGTCTAGGACTGAGGGAGGGGGTTGAGAGGAAATGGGTGTGATACCTGTGAATACAGGGTTTTTTCCAGGGGCGATGAAAATGTTCTAAAAGTGATTATGGTGATGGCTGCATATCTGTGCATATACTAAAAAATTGAATTGCACACTTATTTAAGTAGGTGAATTGTGTGATATGTGACTTACAGCTCAACGAAGCTGTCAATATAAAGAAAAAGAAGAAGAAACACATTCTATTAGTGTGTTGACTATTTTATTAAGTGGCTGCTCTGGTCCTTGCTATAAATTTGGAAGGATTAACCAGGTTTTTAATGAGCAAAATTTCCACCCGGCCCTTGTGGGGCAACGCCATTCTAACCAGTACAGGTTAGGTGTGTAGACGTTTGTACCAAAATTCCTCCCCCCCACCCAATACATAGTTGTAAACATCTGTTTGCTTCTCTCAGGGGGGAGGATATCTGTGAGGCTTTTTCGGCTCAGCTATTAGTGGACGGGATGATGGGAAAGCTCTGTGAGCTGCTGGATTTGGACAACAGTGGAAAGGGGAGAAGTTGAAAGCTGCTGACAGAAAACGGATCTCGCCCGACGGGCCTCCAAAGAGGGTTTTGCACTTGGCACTGGCCACTTCTGTAGGAAACCAAGACCTGTAACTCAATAGCCAGGTCTTAGTTTGCAGCTTATTTTGTTCACTGAAAATGTTAATAAGCTCCCATCATTCTCCTATAAAATTTCCTCTGCAAGGGTCCCTTCCCCTCTCCGTTAGCAGCAACTTGTTTAAAGCTTTTGCGGCTTCACCTTGTTTCCCAGAGCCCGTGCAAACGGAAGCAAATGCTCTGACTTTTGCATTTCATCCTTGCGCGTTGTTGTGCCCTCTGTGGTCCTATCGCCCGGATGCAGAAAACTCTTGTAGGTTTCTAAGCCGCAAAAGAGGGAATATTGATTTGATTTTTGAATTCTTTGCATGACACAGCTCGGCAGTTGCCTCTCGGTAGTATTTCAGCCAGAGCTCTGCAGGAGCCTGAAATGAAAAGTGTGGTTGTCTGCTCTGTTGAATGCACCTTTTTATTACCTTTCCTTCGGTGATGCCGAGACCTTGACTCTTCGAGGCTGGGGTTCTCAGGTTTCTCTCCCACCGCACAGTGCCTCCCTGTGTTGGCAGAGTTGAAGAAAGTGCTATTCTGGGTGAAGGAGACCCATTTGCCCAAGGAGGAATTAAATGTGAGTTTCAGATTGCGATCTCCAGGCCGAAGTGAGGGTGGCTAAGGTTTGAGAAGTGTGTAATTCCTTTGAAAGCCCTGATTGCTGATCTCTGCAAGGCCTGGCTAGCAGTTTCGCAGCTTTCTCTCTCGTTAGTGCAGGTAGTCCCACTGAGCCACCCCGTGGCTGTCAGGGGGACTTCACAGGGGAGGTGTGGCTGGGGGTCTTCTGGCACTGTGCCTACTCTGAAACTAGAGAGGGGCACAGCTTGTGACGGGCTGTCTGCAGGAGCAGCCCGGTGTGAGGCTAGCTGCCCCGCCAGCTCCTCTGCTTCCTGAGAATTCCTCAAGGAACTCCCTGCAAATTCTCCCTCGGGGCCCATAGGCTTCTCTTGGGGTCCTGGGAGCTGTGATGATGGAATATGCTGCCTCTCCTAATCCGGTCAATGTTCTAGACGTTGCCATTCCTCCTTTGCAATTTGACTTCGTGTTGTGCTGTGCAATAATATGGACTTCAAGAAATAGTCTGTTCTCTGTCTTAAAACCGCCAGTGAATGATTAAAAAGTTACCATAAATGACTTCTAATGCTACACCTCATTCATTGTTTGCGAAGGCACTTCTGAGATATAGGAGAGAGAAAAAGATATGTTGTACTTTTGGAATACTTTGTGGGTCTATGTATTGTTAGTGAAAGTGTATACTTACTATGCTGCCTATTACCAGACCATTACATTTTTCTAGCTTCAAGGTTTGAATTTTTAAAATAGTCTCTTCTTCTATTTCCCTCTGGCAGTAATTGATATTCATTTCCCACAAGAAAATGTTTTCAAGGGAAAGTGGGAGCTTAACAGGGTAAAATAATTTACCCTGGCGATAGGAAAATGGTGATTTTGTATCATCAGATTAGAAGCATAGTCTTCAGAAAAGTGAAACAAACACGAGTTCGTTGCCCTGCTCTGCCACTCGTTCAGTTTCCTCATCTGGGATGTGGAGAGAATGCTATGCTCTTCCCACTTGAAGACAACATCCATTGTGAGATGCACCATGATTTTGAATTATGATGAGAGAAAAAATGCTTTTAATTAGATTATGACACAGAGCTGAGACTCTGTTGTTGTTGTTTTAAATTTTTTTAAAAATAAATCTTTATTGTTCAGGCTATTACAGTTGTTCCTCTTTTTCCCCCCCATAGCTCCCCTCCACCCAGTTCCCACTCCACCCTCTGCCCTTACCCGCCCCCCCTCACTGTCCTCATCCATAGGTGTATGATTTTTGTACATTCTCTTCCCACACCCTCCAACCCCTTTCCCCCCGAGAACTGTCAGTCCACTCGCTTTCTATGCCCCCGATTCTATTATATTCACCAGTTTATTCTGTTCATCAGATTTTTTATTCACTTGATTTTTAGATTCACTTGTTGATAGATATGTATTTGTTGTTCATAATTTTTATCTTTACCTTTTTCTTCTTCTTCCTCTTCTTAAAGAATACCTTTCAGCATTTCATATAATTCTGGGTTGGCGGTGATGAACTCCTTTAGCTTTTTCTTATCTGTGAAGCTCTTTATCTGCCCTTCAATTCTGAATGATAGCTTTGCTGGGTAGAGTAATCTTGGTTGTAGGTTCTTGCTATTCATCACTTTGAATATTTCTTGCCACTCCCGTCTGGCCTGCATAGTTTCTGTTGAGAAATCAGCTGACAGTTGTATGGGTGCTCCCTTGTAGGTAACTAACTGTTTTTCTCTTGCTGCTTTTAATATTCTCTCTTTGTCTTTTGCTCTTGGCATTTTAATTATGATGTGTCTTGGTGTGCTCCTCTTTGGATTCCTTTTGTTTGGGGTTCTGTGCGCTTCCTGGACTTGTAAGTCTATTTCTTTCACCAGGTGGGGGAAGTTTTCGGTCATTATTTCTTCAAATAGGTTTTCAATATCTTGCTCTCTCTCTTCTTCTGGCACCCCCATAATTCTGATGTTGGTACGCTTAAAGTAGTCCCAGAGGCTCCTTTCACTATCGTCATATTTTTGGATTGTTTTTTCTTTTTGCTTTTCCGGTTGGGTGTTTTTTGCTTCTTCGAATTTCAAATCTTGGACTTGATTCTTGAGATCCTCTAGTCTGCTGTTGGATCTCTGTATATTATTCTTTATTTCAGTCAGTGTATGCTTAATTTCTAGTTGGTCCTTTTTCATATCCTCGAGGGGCTCACTAAATTTATCAGCGGTTTCTAGAAGATTCTTCGAAAACCTTATAACCGTGGTTTTGAACTCTATATCCAGTAGTTTGCTTTCCTCCATTTCTGTCATTTGTGACCTGTTTCTTTGTCTCTGCATTTTGGCTGCTTCCCTGTGTTGATAGAGTGGCTTTGTGTGCTAGATGTCCTATAGGGCCCAGTGGCTCAGCCTCCCCAATTACCTGAGGTGGACACTCTTGGTGCACCCCTTTGTGGGCTGTGTGCACAGTCTTGTTGTAGTTAAGCCTTGATTGTTGTTGGTATCACTGGGAGGAATTGACCTACAGGCCAATTGGCTGTGAGGCTCAGCTGTGCCTACGATGGGAGAACTTCTGTGCTGGAGACACCCTTATGCACCCTTATGAGGCAAGACTTGCTTCAGTGGGGCTTTGGTGCTCACTGAGTCTGCCCATTGAGTGTGTCCCTTATGGATCTGAGGAGTTGTAATCTGGATGGTCCCACTCTGACCACTGGGTACACTGGCTCTTGGATCTCCAAGGAGGTGCTAATTTCACTTCTGCCTGAGGCCACCCAGCAGGAGCTACGGAGAGATCTGCAGATTTCTTCTCTTTGTTTGGGGTTTGGAGGTGTCCAGATGAGGCCCAGCTGTGAAGCAAGTTGCTGTGGGGCCTTGGGCCTTCTTTTGGATGTTCTGGGGCTCTCTGACTCAGCTGCAGTTTGTTAGGTAATTTTAGATTGCAAAGGTCCAGGCCATTCATATGCAAAAGCCTCTGCGCACAACTTGGGTGGGGCAGGGTCTCAGGGGATCAACAGGGAGGAGCAAACAGCTATGGTTCCCCTAAGAGGCCCCCAGGTCTCTGTGTCCTGCGGTAATCACTGCCAGCAGCTCTGAGAGAAAGCTGCCCTTGAGTTCAACCTGAAGCCAGACAGTCCTGTTTCTCCCTGTATGAGTCTGGGTCCCCAGAGTCTCGCCCGGAACTGGAGTTCAGAGCAGTCGGGAGCTTGTGTCTCCCTCCCGATTGAGAAAGACAACTGCGTCCTCAGTTGCCAGCCCTTTCTGCACGCACGCCTCCGTACCTCTGTACTTCACTTCTGCACCTCCTCTGAGTCTCAGTGTGCTTTTCTCTTTCCTTCTAGTTGTAGAATTTCCACTCAGCCAGCCTGTGGTTCTGGATGATGTCCGTTTTGTCTTTTAGTTGTAGTTTTGAAGTGGTTGTGCGAGGCAGCAAGTTCAGGTGTTTACCTATGCCGCCATCTTGGTTTCTCCCTGAGACACTGTTAATTGTAGGACACATTCTGATTTCAGAGCAACTCAAAGTCCTTACAAGTTTGATAATTAAATCAGATACTATATGCAGAGTAGTTATCACACCATCTGGCATATACTCAACATCTGTGTGTGTGTGTGTGTGTGTGTGGGGTGTGTGTAGAGAAAGAGAGATAGAGGGAAAGAGGGAGGAAGGGAGGGAGAGAATATGAGTAAATATTCTCTCCCCTTCCAGTGCCTCGCCACCTTCCCTAAAAGAGGCAGCAGAACTTGAAAGTCATAGCGGCTTACAATGATATTTCTTAGTGATTCATAGTCTGATGTTGGCAAGTCATCTATTTTCAGCTTCACGAAGGAAAACTTTGGATTGGAATACAGAGCGAGGGTCAGTGAATTTAGAGAAAAGATCACGAGGACAGCTAAGATTCTGAGAATCTGTCCATGTGAACTTAATTCACCACAGGACACTCTGCACCATGGTGATTTCACGACAGAGTGGAGGCGTTGGGGGTCTCCAGACATCACACATTTTGCCACCTTTAGTAGGTTGGCTATTAAGCTTTTGCTAATAATGTTCAATTCAGAACTTTGACAACAGTGAGATTTTCCAGGCACCAATCTGGCTATTTAGTGCCTGCCAGTTTTAAACGGATTTTAGCAAGTTTTCACCCCAAATTAGATCTTTGATTTCCTCTTTGTAAAATGAGATATAGCCCAGTTCAAGGAATATGTGAAACCAAAATGAATAAGTCGTTTGAAGATTTTATGCAGTAAATTATAAATAACAAAATTAATCATTCAGCCCTATTACCATGTCCTGGCAAGTGCTCAAAAGGTATGAAGAATAAAGATAACGTCCCTACTGTGTATGGAACATTACGGTCTAGCAGGAAAGACAGAGAAGTAAACACGATGCAGACCCCATGACAAGGTTGGCTCTGGGACCCACAAGCACACTGTTGTTTTGTTAATAATAGCAACAGCTGCCAGCACAGTTGAAATTCCCTGGACTTAAAACAGTCTTTCATTTTTTTTGGGGGGGGGGTTGTTTTTCCCCTTGTTTTCCTCACTTTTCTCCATAAAACATTCTTAATAATGAGCGAATCACCCAAATTTCCCCACCTCTCTTTCAGTCGAAGATTTTTCTTTGCTCCAAATCATGCAGTAAGCTTGGGTATATTTTATGTGTTCATTGAAGTACATAATGTCTATCTATTGACAAAAATTGGAGTGAAGAGGAAAAAGTCCTCCATTAGCTTTAATATTCGGCAATTCACTGAATATCATTTTTCGTAAAGACCTCTGGGCTCCATGCAGCCACTCTTTGCAAGGGCAAGCAATAGTGTGACTCTGGGGTAAAAAGTTCACTGAGTGTTATAATAATGCATGACATAAGAGAAAGAACGGAAGTAGGACAATTGACAGGTCAATTTGCTTTGATAAATAAGAAGAGAAAATATTTCCAACTGGAAAGCAGACTTTTTAGGAATTAATGCAGCAACGAGTTCTTTAGATTCAGATATGTACACACAGTAGCTAAATAGCTAACAGAGGTTTATGTGTTTAAGACTCACAGTAGCTAAATATCAAACAGAAGTTTGCATATTAAAGAACATAGAGGTCTATGTTAGACCATTAGTTATAGCTTCATTCAATTCTGTAGATTAAATAGTGTATAGAAATTTGCCTAATTATAATTATGCTATACACTGAGTGGCCAGATTATTATGATCTCTGTATGCATAATAATCTGGCCACTCAGTGTATATCCTATATAAAAAAGGCTAATATGCAAATTGTCCCCTCGACCAGGAGTTTGACCAGCAGGCAGGCCGGCCAACAGCCCATGTCCCCTCCCCCTGGCCAGGCTGGCCGGACCTCACCCATATACGAATTCATGCACCGGGCCTCTAATATATATATACATACACACACACACACACACACACACACACACACACACACACACACATATATATATATATATATATATATATATATATATATATATATATATATACTGAGTGGCCAGATTATTATGCATTCAGAGATCATAATAATCTGGCCACTCAGTGTAGTTCTTTGTGCAAATGTTAAACTCAATATTAGGCAGAGACTACTGATGTTCATGCTTGTTATGATGATTGCTGACATTTACTGAGTGTGTCCTATGGGTCAGACACTGTTTTGAGTGCTTCATATGTCTTGCCTTGTTTAATCCTAATAACCCCATGAGGAAGACACTATTCTTACTTGAGTATATTTTACAGATGAGAAAATTCAAGGCCGAGGATGTTCAGAAACATGCAGCGTGGAGGTGGCAGAGCTGAGTTTCAAACTCAGGGAATCTGTCTACACCACCCATGCTCTGAGCTGGATTTGTCTCTTAGACAAATTGTGGAGTTGCGTTAGCTTCTTTCCTCGACCACCTGTATTTTGGTGGGTCCCAGGCTTAGTCCAGGCGTTCCCATTTTTCTAAGCCTGGTTTCCATCCTCTCTCCCTCATGCTCTAGCAGAGGTGTCCCTGGGTATCCTCCTGTAGTTGCCTCTCCCATGTGTAGGCCATAGAGGGCATGAGGAGCAGAAAGTCAAGGATTGCAGAACCTGGAAGGGAGGTGGATCAGACGCAGAAGCTCAGAGGAGTGAAGGCAGTAGAGGGTGGGCTGGCTGGCTGGGGCCTGGGAGCAGAGGGAAGGGAAGGAGAGCGCCGGTTAGTGGGGTGAATTTGAGTGAGACAGCTTCTGCCTGGAGAGCCCATCGCACATCATTATTTCCCTCTCTTCACGAGGGGGTGGGGGACTTGGGGTGGGTCTAGATAGACAGGGGGGTGGTAGGTGGGGGAAGTGACTCCCAGCCCCTCCACGATCTCCATCAGCCAGCCCCACACTACCAGAGCTGCTTCCCCGAGGCAGGGCCCTGAGAAGGCTCTACTATCTTACCCCACCCCCTTGCTCCCCAGCCCAGATCTTCCCCATTCATCCTGTAGGCCATGAACTCCAACAGGAAGTTCTTACTCAGGCAGGAGATCTGAGCCAGGAAGGGATTAGGGTGAGTGAGCCGTCAGAGCCCTTCTGTTTTGACGGTGTGGTGAGACTTAGATGACAGGAGGCATCAGGAGAAGACTTTAATGGGTGTTTAGTCTGTTTGATGTAACCTCATATTTACTGATGACAAATGTCCTATTTTTAAGAGCTGAGTACCAATTAGGATGCATCGTCGAATTAATGATACTGCTTGTAGGCTCTGACTCAGCTCTGGGCGTGGAGGTGTGCTTTGTTGTTGTCCTGGGGGTCTGGCACAGTGCCCGTCACTCATAAACTGGTCCATTGACATTGGGATGTATCAGTGCACCATTTTCATTCTAAATGTAAAGCTTTTGCCCGCTTAATCATGTTGACAGCACGTGCACCTTTCCTTGATGAGGAGGAGACTTTAGTAACCAGCTCCTCTAAGCCCAGGCAGAACTCCGGTCAGTTTCCCCGGAGGTTTCCCGGACCCGCTGCGTCAAGGAGGCTGCTGCGGTGCAGTGGACAGAGCTGGGAATCAGAGACCCCAGTTTTTGTTCAGAGGCCCCCTCCCTTGTGTGCACTATTGGTCAAGTCACCTCTCCGAGCTTTCAGTGTCCTCATCTGTGCAAAGCCGTGATTGATCCTATAACATCGGGACTGCGGTGAGGATTACAAGATGGACACTGGTTGCCATGCAGAGCTCAGGTGTTCGATAACACCCCCGTGTCTGCTTTTGGTGGGTGGTTGGACGCGCAGAAGCAAGCCTGCCCACGGGCACGCGCGCTGGCGCTGCCACAGGCTTCGGGAGTCGGGTGTCATCGGGATGGCAATGCTCCCCACGTGCCCAGCCTACAGCGCTTTCCTACTTCATGCTGTCTTCACTCCTGCGACGGTTATCTCAGGCTCCCGTCCCTCTAGGAGTTACGTTTATTTTTAATTGTACAGAAAACACACACACACACACACACACACACACACACAGAAAAACCAAAGCCATAAGAAACCAAATCGACAGCATGCTATCAATTCTTGAAGGAAAAAGGCATAGGAAAAAAAATCTGGAAGGAAATACGTGAGCAGTGGATTTTTGTTTCTTCATCCTTTTCTGTTTTTCAAATGGTTGGCCGCAACATATATTGCACCATGTCTCCAAAATAATGGGAAAATAATGAAACAGCAAAACTACTGCCCACCCAGAGACTTCTCCCCCCCTTTCCTCCCCCTTGCCCCTCCCCCACCTTACTCCCAGCGCAGAGGCAGGGATCTCGCTCCATCCAGGGCTAATCTGGTCGCCTGTACTTGGAATCCCACATTCTCCTCACTTCTCAAGGATCTTGGGGGATGGTGGAGGGGTTGCGGCGGACCCCACACTCCTACGAACAGGGCGCTCCCAGCATTGGGGAGCGTGTAGCCCACGGGGTCTGCAGCCTGCTCCGCCCTGGAGCCTGAGGCCAGCGCCCCACGGATGCTGCGCGCCGGCCCCGAAGTCCTCAGTTCACAGAGAAATATGAATGGACAGCAACAGAAAATGGTATTGGAACTGTGGGAGTCAGCAATTTTGCACAGGAAGCTTCGGGAGGTGTTGCTTACTGTAGTCTGCCTGAAATTGGGACTAAACTGAACAAACCAGACGAGTTGGGTGCTTTGGAAAGTGTGAAAGCCGCTGGTGAACTCCGTATATTCTCCTCTGTCAGGAGAAGTGACTGAAATGAACTCAGCTCTTGCAGAAAATCCAGGACTTGTCAACAGATGGTGTGATGAGGATGGTTGGCTGATCAAGATGACACGGAGTAACCCTTCAGAGCAGATGAGCCAATGAGAGAAGAAGCATATGAGAAATACATAAACTCTACCGAGGAGTGAAAATGGAAGCCCCTGAATAGAGTAGTATGAAACAACTTGATCGGGCATAGTTGTCTTAAATTAGTGCTGGATAGAAGATTTAAAATAGCAACTTTTACTAATACCGGTGGGAAAAGAAACTATATGCCGTTGGAAGAAAATACCCCTTAGCTTTTTAATGATTGCAAATAAACACAATATGCATCGTCCCCACAATACCCTATGATTTCTAGGCAAGACTACTACAGTTCTAAAATTCACAATTCCTGAAGTCATCCATGGCACAATGTAGTTATAAAAATTATGTATTTCAAGGATAACATGTTATCTTAACATATTAAGATATTACATATCTTAAGCCTTATATAATATTGTAACTTGCTCACACCAGTCTCTGGATTTGGGTCAAAATACTTCATGATCTTTCCCCTGGAACTAACTGTCCGCGGAGAAAAGTGTTGTTAGTTGTTACAGTTAGTCGCTAGATGATGAACAATACTATCTTAGTTTAGCAATATACTGAGTTTGCTGGTGCTGTTTTTATACAGTGAAGTAGGGGCCTTGCAGGAAAACAAGAAAGTTTAATAACAAAACATTCAAGTTCTTTATTTAAAAAAAAAAGGGGGGGTGTGATCTTGCATTGTTATGAAGTCACCTTTTTGCTCTGCATGCTCCTTCCCACTCCTCTGTGCTCTGTTTTTGTCAGTACTCTCTGTTAGATGTGCTTTAGCCCTCTCCAGGTCTTAGCGTCAGACAAGACTCTGACAGGCCCCACTCTACCTGTGGACCCGTAGCCCAGAGTTCTGGGAGGCAGTGCCGATGCCAGCCTCCAGATCCTCATGGCTGACTACTCAACCCCTTGCCGTCTGGCTTCTGCCTGCACGATGCCCCGAACGTTGTTCTTGTCAAGATCTCCAGTGGCGTAGTTGTCTCAGTTCCGTCTCCGTCCTCCCGGACTTCTCCCAGGCCTTTGGCCCTCTCCATTTTCTCCTTGAAACTCTCTTTCCGTGGTTTCTGTGGCCCGGCTGTAAGGGTGATGACTGCAGTGTGCATTGTGTACGAGATACAGTGCACTGTGGCTACACAGAGAGCCAGCAGTCTTCATTTTCATGTGAAAAGCAGATCTCCAGGATCAAGTGAGGAAGTCCGGTGAGGAAGCGTATGCTTATGTGTGAGCACATGGCTACGGAAGGTGGAGTGAGGATTTGAATTCCAGTCTTTCTGAATCCAAAGCCAAAGCTTCCCCACTTAGGACATTTATCTTTCCTAGATTTCCTCTCCCCCACCATGGCTGCGCATTTTCAGTGTCCTCTGTGGGCTCATCTGTTTATGGTCCCCGTTAATACTGGTGCTCTCCGGGACTCTGGCTTTGGCCCTTCCGTTTTTGTTTAGTCTTGTGGGGACATCCTGCCTGTGCCATGAATTCCCCCACGCATCATAAATGCCCCAGCCCAGGTCTCTCTGTGCTGAGACCCACGGGCCACGGTGGGAGGCATTCTAGCCGCTTGTCGCACAGGCTGTGCAGTGCTTTCTCTGGCCCTGTCCTCCTTTACTAGTTTACCGTGCCGTCTGTGTCGAGCCTGCCCGTGGCTCTCCAGGCACCTTCCTGGCCACTCCTCTGTCTCTAGTTCTGACTCCATCTAAGCCGTCTGCCATCTCAGGGCCAGACATTATCTTTGTAACACACACCTCCCTCCGGCCAGACCCCAGCGCAGAATTCTTCGGGGGGTCTCATTGCCCAGAGATGCAGCCTGACCTCCCGGGAGTTCATGACCTCTCATAGTCTCGCTCTGCCTTCCCTGTCCTCCCTGTGTCCCACCACTTCCTCTCAGCTTGCATTGATGCTACACTCCCAGCTGCGTGGACTGTGCTCAATCCTCAATTCTATCTCATGCCTCTGCACATGTTCATTTGCGTAGGATGGTCTCTCTGCGCTGGTGTATTGGACGGATTCTGTCTCATCTTTCAAATTTCAAAGATTCTATCTCATCAGTCACATGTCGGCTCAAATACTGCCACTTCTGTGGAGCCCTCCCTGATTTCTCCCAGGGGAAACTCAGACGCTTCCTTTCCTGTGTTCTCCCTGCCCCTTTATAGAATTCCTTTAGTGTGTCCTGAATTTTTTTGTTTGGTCCTCTTTTAGGTTGTAAGGTTCTTGGTGCAGGCTCTGTGACCACTTAAACATATTTTTACTGCGAAATAGAATGCATTGAGAATTGCATTAAACAAAGTTTAGAGATAATGAATAATTATGACGTGATCAAGTGTACCTGTTAACCCAGGTCAGGGAATGGAGGATTTTCAGTGTCACAGGAGCCCCCTGTGTCCTCTCCAGGTCCCGCCCATCCCCCCACTATCTTGGCTTTTATGATAATTACTTCCTGGGTTTTCTTCATAGTTGTACTACCAGTATATGCATTTCTAAACAGTATCATTTCATTGTACCTGTTCCTGCACTTTATACAAATTTGCAATCACACATACATTCTGTTGTGTTTTTGCTGCTTTCATTCAACATTGTGTTTGTACCATTCACCCACATGGTTATGTGCAGTTAGGTTTCCGACTTTTACTGCTGTGGGGTGGCATTCCATTGAATGCATTTACTACATGTTGTGTATCTGTTAATGGACATTTGGTTTATTTCCAGTTTTTGGCTATTACATTTCTTCAGATCTCTTGTACACTTCTTTCGGTCCCCGTGTGTGTGTCAGTTTGTTCAGGGTATAGATCTAGGAATGGAATTGCTTGTCAGAGGGTGTGCATATCCTCAACTCGACCAGATAAAGGCCAGGCTGTTTTTCAGTCAGTGTCACTGTTTGCATCCCACCAGAGAGTGCCCATTGCTCCGTGTCTTTGCCAGCTTGTGGGAGTCAGACTTTGAAATTGTTACTGGTGTGATTGGCGGGGAGCAGTATCTCAGGTGACTTAAACTTGTATTTCCCTCTTACTAATGAGGCTGAGCCCCTGCATGTGTTTATCAGGAACCCGGATTTCTTCTTTAGTGAAGCAAATTTTCTTACTTTTCTAATGGATTGCATGTTTTTAAATTATTGCTTTATAAAAGATTTTTAATATTCTGAAAATGAATCTTTTGTTGGTTTGCATGTGTTGGAAATAAATTATACTATAAAATCATACACTTTGAAGATTTATTAATTACAGTATTTTTAAAGTAACTTTTCTTTTAAAATAATGACAGTTGATATACAATTATTATATTCTTTTCAGGTGTACAACATAGTGATTAGACCTTTATATAACTTATGAAGTGATCACCCCGAAAATCTAGTACCTACCCACCTGATATAGTTATTATGATATTATTGACTATATTCTCTATGCTGTATCCCTGTTGACTGTTATTATAACTGCCAATTTTGATTATAGTATTTTTATTCTTTACCTTAGTACTAATAAGTAAATAGAAACAGTATTTAGAAAACAAGTAGATTGTAAGGGTGGGGGGGTGGAGTTGGAGAAGGGTCTGAGGGGGGGGGCGGTAAATGGTGATAAAAACATAAAGAGACAAAAGGAAAACAATAGCATTAATTACTTCAAGTTAATCTTGGCCTTCCCTTCTCTCCAGGTGTTATTATTGTGCCTAGCGCTGGGGTTGGCATTGTCCTGGGAGGCTACATTATAAAGAAGTTGAAACTTGGTGCAAGAGAATCTGCAAAACTAGCAATGATCTGCAGTGGAGTGTCCTTACTGTGCTTTTCAACCCTGTTCATCGTGGGATGTGAAAGTATTAACCTAGGAGGCATAAACATCCCTTACACAACAGGGTGAGTATCTTGGAAGAGCCGTTTCATGTCATCATGATTGTGATGGTTATGTTCCTGCCTCCCTCTGATACAAGACTGAAAAAATTTTATTCTGAGTTGTTCACACCGAGAATAGAAGCTTAGTTTAAAAATTTCTTTCAATTTCTTTAGAGAAGGGCTTTCTGGTGAATTTCGGGGTTCTCAGTTAGGGATGGAGGTGGGTGAATAGAGGAAAATGGAATCTCCAACGAGTCCCATTGTTTTCAACTACACGCTCCCTTTGCCCCATGTCCCCCCCCCCCCCCCCCCCCCCCCCCCCCCCCGTCCCATCGGCTGACTTTGAGCTTGGAACCTTGTGGAGGTTCCATGGGGCGGGCTGGCTCCTCTCCAAGGAGGCATCTGCTTACTTCCCACCTGTCCATGCGCTCTTTCCGTGAAGTTTGCTGTCACTCTTTCCATTTCTCTTTGCTAGTTGATTCCTTTTCGTCTTACTTTTATTGCATCCGCAGAAGGAATGGAAAGCAGACTGACTCAATGTCTTACTTGCTTTTACGCTGCAAGTCGCCTCAAGTCTTTTTAAAGCCCTTGCTTAACACCGCATCTCTCCTGCCAATCCTGAATCAACCGAATCCGGACTCCCAGCACGACTGCAAAAATGATATAATTGTGCTGATTGGCTCCATTACAAATGTATGAGTCCCGATCTTAGCAGGCCCTCACCTTTGCTGAGCCATCCATTTCCTTGGCTCTAGTCAGCTTCCTTTCCTATGCCCCACGATGGTTTTCCATTAAAGGTTTTTCCTTCAATTGTTTTTATCTTACCCTAATCTTCTTTTTCGGATGGGACAACCTAGGATTCTGCATTTTTGAGTAAACAGAAATCCTAAGAATAAACTCCTTGAATTTCTCTCTCCTCTCCCTTCAAACTTCTTTGTCAAAAATTGTATTCTTTTCAAAGGCAAGTACTGGTGCCATCATTTTTTAACTGCGTGACCTTGTAAGAATTTACCTAATATTGTTGAGTGTTGGTTTCCTCATGTATAAAATTGGTGATAATACGAATCATACCTGGTTATAAGCATGATTAAAGCAAAACACATATGGTTGAAAATTAAAATACTGTACCTCAGAGGGTAGAAAATAAAAAAGTCGATTTCTCTTCCTCCCACCCTCAGTTTCTAGTTTGCAGCATTTAAATATTTTCAACAAATGTTTGCAGCTTTGATTTTGAGGATTATATGAAGGAAAGGTTCTGCTGTGTCCCAGCACAGTGTCTAGCACTGAGTGTGCACTAGGAAAGCTAGTTTTGTCTCTATTTCCATCTCTTCTAGATGATGCAAAGCCACTTCTATTCTTTGAAGGATGACTGTCTAGCTTCGATCTCTGCTCAGGGATCTTACCCATAATGATGCTGAAACTAGTAAGGACTTGATGTAAACAAACATCTGAATTATCTAAATCCATGAGTTCTGGTACCCTTCTCCTTTAATTGTGATCAACCGAGAAAAACTTGATTAGCAGTGTTCTTTAGGTCTTGGCGTGGTATTAAGTGACACAGTGTGGGTTTGTGAGAGTGTGATTTGAGAGCTGTACATACCCAGCTGTAATGGCCTTATGGCAAAGGTTTTTACTTACATTAAACCACAACCCGTTTCATTATTGTATATGACTTTAAATAAACATTGGTCCTTGAGTGATTGATTTAATAAGGTTGGGTAGCAAGTTTGGTCTTGCTTCCTGTTTGGTCATCTTCCCATGGCTGTCTTTCTTGAACCACAGCGATTATGGGGCATGTCATTACACCTGTCATAGTTTCCCATTCTTTAAAAAGGTTGTACTGGCTAATTTCAGAGACCTGTGCCCTCTCTCTAGCTCTTTAATGCCAGGAATTTTATAGTAAGACAGCACATGTGACTCTCAAGCTGGCAGCTTGAACCATGCGGTTAGTTATAAGGCATTTATTAGTGAGGCCTGGTTCCTCGCTTGGAATTAATACTCACATTGACTCTGAGTGAACATGAAGGAGCCTTTCGTTTGGAAGGCTGACTTGTCAGAAGTGCGTTCACTTATTGGGAAGGTCCCTTGGCACAGGGGTAAGTGCAGCATGCCGCAGCCCTGGTGCCTTATGACCCCGCGATCGGTTCACTTCAGGCTAAGGAGAGGCTGCTTCATGTCACTCAGGGTTAACCACTTGCGCCGTAATTATAATGCAGTCCGTTTTCTGGAGAGTGAGTGATGATCAAACAAGGAATTGTGATTATTAAAAGTGATTTTTTAAAATCCGCACAGTGCTAGTATGGCCTTTTCCTCTCATGACTTTTTCAGGAATGCCCACTTCTTTTTATTGCTATTTAAATGTGTCTTCCTTTTTTATTTTCTTAAGGCTTTTTATATTGTATCATTTATTGGTATCAGACACCATGATCCCCTGAGAAAAGCAAGCGCACGCAAGGGTGACACAGGACCGTGCCTTCCTGTCGCCAGTGTGTTTTGAGCATCTGTTGATCGTATCTTTAGATTCTTTTCTCCTGAGTGGACCTGCCCATAAAGGAGAGGTGTAAGAGTCTGTGGCTGTCCTAAATGAATACAGTGCACGCTGCTAAGAAGAAATTCCTTGTAACCTCTAAATAGCAATAATAATAACCACACTGTCTGGCTTTGAAGCCTGTCATTTTTAGTGACTAAGTGTGCTGGCATATAAAAGCTGTTTTATTTGGCCATGCTTGTGATTAAGTCATTGAGGAACCAGTGAAGACAATAGTAATGCACACAGAATACTTTTCACGTGATACCAGTTGACATAGGACTACTTGGCTTACTAGGGTATCACTTGGCCTCTCTGGACCTCTGTTTTATCACCTGTAGCATGTGGTGGTAGGTCTAGAACAGGGTTTCCCAGCCTTAGCACTATTGAGCTTTGAGCCAGTTGATTCTTCATTGTGGGGGAGGGGCTGCTCTATATATTGTGGAATATTTAGTAGCATCCCGGCCTCTACCCACTAGATGCCAATAGCATCCCCTCAGTTGTGACAAACAAAAATGTCCCCCCTGGGTGGGTGGCGTGGGGGGGGGGGGCGCAAATTTTTCCCTGTGGAGAACTACTGCTCTAAAAATCACATTTTAAATATAAATTTTAAAATTGTCTGATCCTAAGAGTTTGTGAACATAATAATTATTGAAGTTGTGTGGTAAAATTTCTTCAGTGAAGTGGCATTAATGAAGAACAGGGTTTATTTGCCTTTTGCCTTTTTGAAGGCTTTCTTTTTTTTTCTTTATTGATTAAGGTATTACATGTGTGTCCTTATCCCCCATTGCCCCCTCCACCCCCCACTCATGCCCTCACCCCCCTGGTGTCCGTGTCCATTGGTTATGCTTATATGCATGCATACAAGTCCTTTGGTTTATCTCTCCCCTTTATTCCCACCCTCCCCTGCCTTCCCTCTGAGGTTTGTCAGTCTGATCAATGCTTCTCTGTCTCTGGATCTGTTTTTGTTCATCAGTTTATGTTGTTCATTATATTCCACAAATGAGTGAGATCATGTGATATTTATCTTTCTCTGACTGGCTTATTTTGCTTAGCATAATGCTCGCCAGTTCCATCCATGCTGTTGCAAATGGTAAGAACTCCTTTTTTTATTTTACCACAGCGTAGTATTCCATTGTGTAGATGTACCACCGTTCTTTAATCCACTCATCTGCTGATGGGCACTTAGGCTGTTTCCAAATCTTAGCTATGGTGAATTGTGTCAAAGGCTTTCTTGATAAGGCTTAAACATTGCTACGAATGTGTTCCATTAAAATTTCAAGGCTCGGTTACCAAAGTATGAAAGAGGCCACAGGAGAAAAGCCTTGGGACAAACAAACCTTCATGCTGAGAGATTCATACATGCGGTTGGGTTGGGCTGTGCTACTGGCTGAGTGCTTACTCAACATCGTCATCAACGATAATAACTAGAGCACAGAGCAGACATTCCAAAATGTTGGTTGAGTGGATGGCTGATGAGTGGAGGGACAGATGAATGAAGGATCTGCATGTGGCTTTGGAGAGACTATGTCATCGGTGACACCTATAAATGGTGGCCACAAAAGCAAAGGAGAGAGGCCACTGGGTGTGAGCACTACAGGCCCTTTCATTCTTCTGGGTCTCCCATGGGACCTGCGGCTTCTGCTCTCCCACAGCCATTTCCTCACACTTCTCTCCGCGGCCCTGTACCCTTACTTGCCTTATTCTCCCTTTTGCATTTGTTGCCTGAATTGATTTTATTAGAGCTTTATGTATTGTATTACTTATTTGACGCGAACATCATGATCTGAGAAAACAAAACCTATATTTGACTGAGTCTACATCTGGGCATTCCTGAGGAAGGGACTGTTTCATCCTTCTTCTCAGATCATTTGAATCAAACTAGTGACGTGATTCCTCACCTTTGAATAATCACTTCCTTTGGATTTCCTAGAGTCCCGTGGCTTTCTTTGATAATTTATTCTAGAACAATGAAAGTTTGTGGCCAAAGGAACCTGTGTTGACAACTGTGATGGATGGATTCCATGTTTATGCCCTCGTAATGATGTTATTGATTTGGCCCCCAAAAGTGATTCCTCCATTTTACAGTTAAAGGAATTGAGGCCCAGATTTGTTGGCATAGAATGAAGCATCTACAGTTAGAACTGCTGAGCCCAGATGTTGCGAACAGGTGCATAGCACCAAGGTGGAGGGTAGAATTGAGGCAGGATGGATAATTTGATACAAAAGTATTGAATCTGTGGTACCAGAAAATGGAAACGTTTTCCTTTATGTTTTGTTTTAAAGTTATAAAAATAATTATCAACAGTACTGTAGCTTTGATTTAATGGGACTGTTTCCTCTAAAATGGACAAATGACTGAATCTCAAGCACTTTCCTGTCAGTTTTATTTTAGTAAATGTTGTTCACAATCTGCTTCTTTTCTCTCTTAGACCCTCTCTCACCATGCCTCACAGGAACCTGACTGGAAGCTGCAATGTTAACTGTGGTTGTAAGATACATGAGTACGAGCCAGTCTGTGGATCAGATGGAATTACGTACTTTAACCCCTGCCTGGCTGGCTGTGTTAATAGTGGCAATCTTAGCACTGGGGTGAGTCTATTTCACAACTTCCTGTACTGTGGTTAATCCGACATCCTGTGAAAAGGATGTGTTAGAAGTCAGAGGCAAACATATGACTTCAGTCTCCCCTTTTCAAGAAACTTCAAGTAACCTACAAAATACCCCTGACACAAACCCAGAGGAAAGAAAATTATGCAAATGCATTATTTTTCCCCCGGGATGATTGGCACATCTGGGGATAGCCCTTTGCTTCCACATCAGCTCTCTTCTACTTTGCATTTGGTGCCAACTCAGTGCAACTTGATGAGATTGAATGCTGGGTCTCTCATGCGTTCCTCTGACAGGGCTCTTGTGATGGATTTGAAGGTCAAGATGACCACACTGGGACTGACAGAAGAGAATAGGAATGTACCTCCCCTGCTGAGAGTCAGTGAAGATGAGCAGTGGCATTTTTCATAGATTATTGGTTCTGACTCCCCCCCCCCCCCCCCAGAGTAAAGATATTTCTGTCAGTTCAAGAATAGGCTATTTTGAGAATTCCCTTCCCTGTGAATTATAAATAGGCTGTGATACTGTGGGGAAAGGTTTTCATATTCTACTCAGCTCCTTATCGAGCCTGGTTTCATCCTTTGCATAAAAACGGGTTGTAGGAGGCTGGTGATAAGGGCTTATCCCATTGACTGCACGTTTCTGGAATGTCATATTTGACTTCTGAGTTTTAAACTAGAGCAATAAATGGAGAACTCCTGTTGCTGGCTTCCCATTATATGATTGGTGAGCTCCCGTGTGTCCCCGAGTTGAAAGAGACAAGGAGGTCTGTTCTGGTGGCCAAGTCCTTCCCTGGGAGTGAGCCAGTCTCCTGGTGCACACCCTCATTCTTCCAAAGCGCCAGCAGTCCTGAGCTCAGACGGCCTCAGAGCGTCCCATCTTCATATCTGTTCTGACGGCCTCTCTAAGTGACTGAGAGGCAGTGAAGTCGGCTAAGCTCCATTCAGTAAAAGCAACATAATAGGCAAGAAGCTTAATTGGCTGTTTCATCGAAACACCTTTTAAGTCCCTTGACTTGAACGAAACAGCCAGTGCTACCAATGTGCACAATTATTGGAACGGAAGTCCTTATGCATGACCTGTTTTTACATAACAGATACCTACTTCAGGTCCTGCTCTGAGTTCGGGGTTATGCTAGGTTGAGTGCTGGGCCTCTCATCTGTTCTCTGGCGAGCACAGTGTCCACAATAAAGTTAAAAGCAAACAAGCAAATAAAACAAGCAAGGCTCGGTTCCCGTTTTTGAGGGTGTCTCGTATTGAAGAGCCCAGGAGTTAAAGACCAATGGAAGCTGCTTTTAATTAGGACAAAAAAATGGGCGCACGAAATATGAATGCCCTAGAGTTGAGTGTAGAAAGCTTCTTAGAAAAGTTGAGGTTTAAACAATTTTGACCAGTGGATTTTCATAATGTTGGATGCACACTTTGCACCCCTATTGTTAGCGATGAGGAAGACATTTCCAAGCAAACATTTTGCATTTTTAAAAACACTGGAGTTGCCCTGGCTGGGTGGCTCAGTTTGGTCCCGTGCACCAAAAGGTTGCAGGTTGGATTCCTGGTGAGGGCACATCCCTAGGTTGCTGGTTGGATCCCTGGCCCGGGTGCATATGGGAAGCAGCCAATCAACGTATTGCTCTCACATCCATGTTTCTCTCTCTCGCTTCCTCTCTCACTGGAGTTATTGGAGAGCATTTGAACTAAACTTTGTCTTAACATCCCTATGCTGAATTTTGCTTTTGGTTGGCACACAACTAACTGAACTTGACTATCTGTCCCTTAGATAAGGAATTACACGGAATGCGCCTGTGTCCAAAGCCGGCAAGTGATCACGCCGCCCACCGTGGGACAGCGCAGCCAGCTCCGCGTGGTCATCGTCAAAACCTATCTCAACGAGAATGGCTACGCCGTGTCGGGGAAGTGCAAACGGGCCTGTAACACCCTCTTCCCATTCTTAGTTTTTCTTTTCATAGTCACCTTCATCACCGCGTGTGCCCAGCCATCAGCCATCATAGTGACGCTCAGGTGAGAACAGCATTTGACTTCTCGGCTGGGTTACATGCTCCCAGTGAGTTACTAGAGTACGTGATCCAGGACCGGGGTCAGGCGCACAGAGGGGAACAAAATGAGATCGTGCAGGAAAAGCACTCCGCCGTTTGCCCGGCAAACTTAGGAGAAGTGAGTTTTGCCATGTCAGAAAGGGAGAGGAAGGTTGTGGCATTGCATTCTCTAGAACCTTCTTTAGGCGGATGGGCTTTATTTCTGTAGTTCAGGGTAACTTCTCGGGGTGCCTTGGGTTCCTGAAGATTCTGCAGTAAAGGTTCTACTTGGGGAGCTGGAAGCCGTCACCGTGTTCACTGCAAGCAGCCTGGCCCCGGAGGAGGCAGGGAGTCATTTCGGCGAAGCTGCTCACCTGCCTGCAGCAGACAAATTGTCCCCAGCCCTGCAGACAGTCACCACCTCCAGGGCCTCTGGCCGCCTCTGCTGGGCCTGCAGCTCCAACTGCTGACTCCCATTCCTGTTACTGTCGTATAAAATTCTGGAGTTGAGCAAGGAAAGGGCAGACTGGAAAACGTAATTTTTCAGTTCACGCTGTTGCTTTCTTTGCCATCGTGTAGAAGCTTCTTTGCTTCTCTGAGAACATGGAAGTTACCTTCATGGAAGTCCCGTTCAGAACGTTGGCACTAGCACATTCCAGCCCGCGGTTGGTATTTGCAGGAGAGGCCGTGGTGGGCACAGGAAGGAGGGGGCAGCCGGCAGAAACCAGGGCACACCCACAGCAGCTTCAGGGGCTGCAGTGCATGAAGGAGTCAGGAAAGGGAGCAGAGTCCTTCTTCTTCTTTCATCTCCTCCCTGGCTCCTCCGTTCCCCACCCCACGATGCTGGGCACCTGCTGGGACGCTGCTGCAGAGACGGCATTCTTGGCAGGGCCCTGGGCTGCTTGCCTGCGTATTCTGCATGAGATGCTGAGTTAGATGCTGCCCGGCCAATTCCTTCCTTGGCGGGTGGATGACAGCACACAGAAGGCCTGCAGGTGTATTCACTCAGGGCCTCCATCAGCACATATGTATGGAGTGGCAACTACATGTGCGGCGTTGGGCAAGTGCTCTGAGAAAGTGAAGAAGTTGGGGGAAGATGAGTGCTCCGGGTCTTGGGGATGTCACACTCCCTACCTAGGACCCACATATATGGGATAGAAAGGCGAAGGTCCTTCGTCATAAATAATACAAACCATTCGTAATCTTATTCTTTGACCTTTAATTCTACAGATGTGAAATAATGTTATTCTTTGACCTTTAATTCTGCAAGAGGTGTTCAGCCAGCCAGACAATGACTGCCCGATTTATAGTGTTCGTGGCAAGTCACCAGTTGGCATCTAACCCAAAACTTCAGAAAAGAAGCCCTTTAATCTTGGATAATTACAAAGTTCACTAGACTCAAATCTTCCTGCCCTGTGGGAATTATTTGGAGCATAAGTTATAGGAAAAGAAGAAAAAAACGAGGTGGTTGGAAAGGATTCATTAATTCTCTAATTTTTGACTTGTTCCCTGTGTGTGTGTTAAATATATACACACATATATATTTAGGTATATTTTTTATTGATTTCAGAGAGGAAGGGAGAGGGAGAGAGAGATAGAAACATCAATGATGAGAGAGAATCATTGATTGGCTGCCTCCTGCACTCCCCTACTGGGGATTGAGCCCCAAAACTGGGCATGCGCCCTGTCTGGGAAATCGAACAGGTGACCTCTTGGTTCATGGGTCAACACTCAACCACTGAGTCACACTGGCCGGGCTGTTTTTGACTGTATATTGTAAAACTTTTCTCTCTATACTTTTCCCTGAGAAATTACGGGAGTAATTTTCAGTGTACACACCATGCAGGAAAGTGCAGGCAAAGAGAGAATAAGTGTAGTAATTAGCATAAAATGCTTTCTGTATTTATAGGACTGATTTGGGAAGCTCAGTTAGAACCACCTCTGTACTTTCAGTCCTGACCCTGTGGCCCATCCAGCAGCACTAATAAAGAAATGATTAGAGTCCTTTGAACTTTCTTGGGTATCTTCATTGGGGAACACCTTTATTCACTGGTTCAGCCATCAGCAGTCTTGCTTGGCTATCCTATCTAATAAAAAAGTAATATGCAAATTGGCCATCACTCCAACACACAAGATGGCTGCCCCCATGTGGTCAAAGATGGCTTCCCCCATGTGGACACAAGATGGCTGCCACAAGATGGCCAGCAAGGGAGGGCAGTTAGGGGGGACCCAGGCCTGCAGGGGAGGGCAGTTATGGGGACCAGGCCTGCAGGGGAGGGCAGTTAGGGGTGACCAGGCCTGCAGGGGAGGGCAGTTAGGGGCAAACAGGCTGGCAGGGGAGCAGTTAGGCATCAATCATGCTGGCAGGAGAGTGGTTAGGGGGTGATCAGGCTGGCAGGCAGAAGCAGTTAGGGGCAATCAGGAAGGCAGGCAGGCGAGCAGTTGGGAGCCAGCAGTCCTGGATTGTGAGAGGGATGTCCGACTGCCCGTGTAGGCCCGATCCTACACGGGCAGTCGGACATCTCTCAAGGGGTCCCAGATTGGAGAGGGTGCAGGCTAGGCTGAGGGACACCCCCCCCCCCCTGCACGAATATCGTGCACTGGGCCTCTAGTGGTTAATAATTCTAGAACATTAAACACTTTGGCGCAGCGTCTCTCTGGCCCCTGGCCCTGCACTAAGCAGGTTTGGTTTGACAGTCATTTTCTCATGGCCACGATTTTGAAATGTTTCTTTCTTCCCCTTCCCCGTAGGTCCGTAGAAGATGAGGAGAGACCTTTTGCTCTGGGAATGCAATTTGTTTTATTGCGAACGCTCGGTATGTTCCTTACTTTCCAAGTGTGCCTCTTAGTTCCTCTTTGAAGGTGGCAAATTCTCCCTGGCCTTTAAAATGGCAGGCCAAGTCATCTGTGGCCGTTGTAGTAGCGAGGAATTTACAGGTTAGTGGTAAGGGCACACGTTCCTGAATTTCTGATTTGAACTAAACGCTGACCAGTTCTGTCATTTGATGAAACAAGACCAAAGCAACTTGAGGTCAGCTCCTTTTTCACGGTGAACATAAACTTGACCTAAATTCCCCAGAGAATTTTGTACTGTAAGAAATATTGAACCAAGCGGTCACAATGGGCTTAGGATCCTGGTATTCTTGTCCGTTTGTGGCTTTTTAGCACGAGAGTGATGGAGAGTGGTGCTCTTTTTGTTTGTGAAAATTCCCATTTCTTCATCCCAGTAATTTTATTGGATTGGGCAAAGAGTGTACCTATTAAGTTTTCTGAGGAAAAGAAAGAAAAAAGAAAAGATGCCCAAATGGACATACAGGGACTGCCCTGGCCTGATTACCAAGAGGGGCGCCTTAGTGCTGTGTTGATGTGGGACGTCGCCGAGCTCACTTGGGCATGAAGAATATTGTTCTGGTTTTTCCAAACACTGCATCACCCTGTGATGTCTTGGGACAATGCACGGGAAATAGCGCGTGAAGTAGTCCACTCCCCTGATCAATTTCAATGTATTTTTAATTGGCTTCCTCATCACCAGGCATATTTTCTTCCTTAAGTGGGAGTCTGATTTTCTACAGCTGTTATTTCCCCCAGTAATCAGTATCATTGTCCACAGAAACACAAAACATTTTTTTCTGATTCAAATTTGTTATTTCAGTTTTGAAAGGTGAAACGTTTTAAAATGATATCATCTGACCCTTTGAAATTTTAATCCTTTCTGGAATTTTCTATTTGTCCCATGTTGTGGTTGACGGCCCAAGAGTGAGCACTTTCCAGTGAACCTTCAAGGCCTCTTTCTGGTTGTATTCAATGAGAGGCTTGTTTTTTGGTATCAATAA
This sequence comes from Cnephaeus nilssonii, assembly GCF_951640355.1. Classification (NCBI taxonomy): domain Eukaryota; kingdom Metazoa; phylum Chordata; class Mammalia; order Chiroptera; family Vespertilionidae; genus Cnephaeus; species Cnephaeus nilssonii. The sequence continues at coordinate 38,489,311 of NC_137089.1, read as the reverse complement.
GACGTTGAAGGTACCATTTTTTTCAAAGCATGCTGGTTAAAGGAAATTCTGCCATACTTTGATATAGTTAAGAAGTATGCCTTATGCTTCTCTTTGAAAACTAAAAAGTTATTTTCAAAGAAGGAAATTTGTTTAGCAAAGGGGTAGTTGAGTAGGAAAAGAAAATAGATCCTCCTTTTTTGCTGGCCTGTCTCTGATGCCCTGAAGTTGGGGTGATTGGACCTGGATGTGGAGGTCAAGGTAGGGGTTAACAGATGGACCGTGTAACAGCAGGAGGGAGAACATGTCAGGCATTTATTATTTAATTCAACCTTAGCTTATGTTCTATTGATTATAGAACATAATGAAAATATTAAGTATTTTAAAATGTTACATTTTAATTATAGCAACTATACCCCTTTTTAAATGAACCCAATGTATTTAAAAATGTATCACCCACAGCCCCCTGGGCTATTAGCCCACCTGTCCTCTCTCCCTTCCTCCCTCCTCTCTTTCCTCCCCTGCTTGCTCCTACCCTCCCATTGCTTCCTTCTGTCAGTGCTTATTGAGGATCCACGGGATGCAAAGAATAAAAGGCACGGCCCCCACCATCAGGGAGCTTATGGGTAACAGATGTGCAAACAGTTTAGCGTGTGGTAGCTGAAAAATGGAGGCATATACAGTGGGATGTAGTGGCATCTGAGTGGGTCAGGGACTTAAAGGAGGGGTGGGCTTCGGAAGGTGAACAAGTCGGGGATGGGGACACATTCCCACAAGGGGAGGGACGTGTGATGAAGGCGTAGACTTTCTTTCTTACGGGATTAAAGAATGGCCCCAAAATGAAGTTACTGCTACTCAACACAGATGTTTCCTGAGCTTCAGAGATGAATTTTATGCCTTCGTTCTTTCTATGCCCCAAGTGCCTTTATAGAGTTGCCATTTAATATGATTTCTCACTTATGGGAGACAGTGTTTACCTCATCCAATACTAGAACCCAAGAACTCACCGTACTGGATTTTAGTGGATCATAAAGGCTTCCAGTATAGCCTCTTGAGCAGTTAATGACAAAATCGGATTTTTAAGTCTGAAAGGATTCCCAAATTGCATTTTTAGCAATAGATGTTTTTATGACCCTAAAAATCAATAACACATTCTGACTGCATTGCAAACTGGATGATATAAAGTATTAACAGTTTAGTAACCATTTTTATAGTAAATATATTACAAGGCGTGACATACATTTAACAAAATCAAGTAACGTGAGCAAACGGCTCCCCTCTCTTGGATTCCGGGCACACAGAGCACTTTGCTAACTTACAGGTCTGTTTTGTCAGATGTGCTGAACATGCTTCTTCTCTTTTCTCCCCCTCCGCCCCTCTAGCATACATCCCCACTCCGATTTATTTTGGAGCGGTTATTGACACCACCTGCATGCTCTGGCAGCAGGAGTGCGGAGTGCAAGGCTCTTGCTGGGAGTACAATGTGACATCGTTTCGTTTCGTCTATTTTGGCTTGGCAGCGGGCCTCAAGTTTGTTGGCTTTATTTTTATTTTTCTGGCCTGGTACTCCATCAAATACAAGGAGGACGCGCTGCAGAGGCAGAGGTGGCGAGAGTTCCCCCTGGGCACCGTGAGCGAGCTGGTGGGCCACCCCGACGGTGCGGACAAGTATGCCCGGACTCGGTCCTGCCCGGCCTTCAGCACGCAGGGAGAATTCCACCCAGAGACTCGTCTGCGAAAAGGCGTCCAGTGCACAGCACAGACCTACCCGGGGCCCTTCCCAGAAGCAATACGTTCCTCCCCGGACCCGGGGCTGGAGGAGAGCCCCGTGGCCGTGTAGCCTCCCTCCTGACAGCTTGAAAATGGAAGACTTTAGTTTTTTTGTTGTTGGTTGAGTTGAATATTGGCGACTTGAGAAACACCCGTGCCTTCTTTTCTTTCCTTCCCTTTTTAAGCTCTAAAGACACAATCCTCCAGCGAACAAAACTCAGTAATACACAGCCGCTGTTGATTGAGGGCTGGATACCTCAACCAGACTGAGACCCCTTCCCCGCCTTCGCTCCGAGGAGGAGCTTCGATAGACTTGGTACCATTTCCGCTATGTTAACTTCACGCTCGCTCGCGCACCCATAGGGTATAAAGCCAAGGCACATGGTTAACCAAACCACGGAAGTGTTAAAGGCGGTGCATCTCATTAGCATCCGCTCCACACAAAAGGTGAGCTTGACCATGTCCTTGCATTCACAAATCAACAGTTTTTTTTTTAGATCTGAACACCTACTGTGAGTTCTGCTACAAAGCACAAATGAATTTGCCTCAACTATGCAATTTGATCGGGAAAATGTAAGTGCAGCATGCTACTTTTGCTTTCAGAGACTAAAGCAGATATGTTTTTAAAAAGAGGAAGCTCAACTTTAGAGGAAGCTCAACTTTAAAGTACTGTTAATAGCATTTTAAACCATAGCAGACTTATAAATCAGGTAGGATTTTTTCAAATGCTTCAAAGGAAACATATGCATTGGGTGATAAAAGGAAAAGCTACTTCGTTTCATGAAACACATTCTCTTGTAGTCTGTGTGCCCCCATCATAAGGTAGTTAAGAAGGCTGCAAAATCATCTGAATATAAACTCCAGTATTCCTTCATCAGGGGCTTTAAAACTAGTGTGCTAACCAATATGGCTAGAAACTGTAATTTGAGATGCATAATAAGGAAAGAAACTCATGACTTTCTCATCCAAAAAAAAAAAAAATTGCTGCAGAAATTCTTTTACCTCTTAAGGATCCACAAAAGGATAGTTAGAAATTGTAAACTTGACACTCAAAATAGTTGGAAAAGGAATTTCAGAGACTATGATTGAGTCCCACCCAATCATTTTAGTTATCTGCCTGGAAACAGTAGCAAACCTGTATTCTTCTCTTTCTATGTGCAGAAAATTGCTATGGTTGCTACTGAGATAGAGTCATTAAACCAGGAAAGCTATACTTGCCTGTATGGAAATCACCTTGAATACAGGAGGAGGGAGATCTGGGAGCCGGACCTAGAATATGATCCTAAGTCATGATTGAAAAATACAAAATAAACTGGTCTATCCTATTGAACCCAGCTTTATCAGGGTTAGAATCATTTTACACCAACCTTTGACTCCTCCCTGCTGTGACCTTCCGGAAGTGATCTCAGAGGGGACTTGTCTGTTCCTTTGGGTTCATTATCCATGATCCTTTCCAGTGCCTCCCAGCACACCACTTGGACTTAGGTGCCACCCAGAATGCTTCCTCCATGGTCCTTCAGGCAGATGCCTCCTGACAGCACTGTGGACTGATGGTAAGTGAACTCATGGGAGCTGGCTGCTCGGAAAAAGAATCCTGACAACTCAGATTGAGGCGGGACTGTGAGGCCCAAATACCGGTATCACTGTTTCTGCCAAGGAGCCTGTGCTAATGTAGGGCTAATCTGGGAAGTGGTTTCCTTGGCTGGTTTACACTCTTCCTCAGCAGGAATGTGATTGACAGAGCTGTCCCATGATTCAGACTTCTTGCCCTCCATTGTTGGCTGCCCCATGGGGTGGTGTGAATATGTCTGGGCTCAGGGATGTTTTCCTCTCTGCCCTAATGGCAGCAGTCAAATGGTTCTCTTGGTTGCATGCAGTTTGTGGAGAGGGTTCTCACTATCGGACTGAAGGATGTCTCCCAAGGGGCGGGACCAGTGCCCTGGGTGACAAGGACTTCCCCTTGAGCGAGCGGTCTTGTTTGACTGAGTCTTAGAACCATTGTTGCCTGTAGATACACTGGTGTCCGTCAAACTTGAGTCAACACGGTGCATATTGAAGGTCTTTGGAAAATATTGCTGATTAACCCAGTGTCTGCTCTGGGGCCTCAGAGTTCCGCCTTACCCGCTATGGAAAATCTTTGAGCCTTTGGAAGAGGAAGTCTCCCTTTGTGTTGGAGTTAAAGATAGGTTGGGGAAAGAGAGGTAGTGTTTCCTTAATGTCTCTCTGTTTATTCAGAAACTGCATTGAGAAAATATTGCTGGGATTACACTTTTTTGTAGCTAAGAGGATATGTTTCACCACTGTTACAGTTTCTCTCTTCTTGGTGGGGCATTTTGAAAAGGAGCCGCTCTCAGAACTCCAGGAGAGGGAATGATGGAGTCATCAAGTATAACTAGAGAGCTGCTCCTCCGTTCCCGACCTTGAACTGTCGTCCAGTTCAGCAATCAATGACTGGGTGCAAGTTCTTTCTCTCGGGCACCATTTGACCCATTGCCCTTTGCCACTCTGTGAAGTCCTTTGGGTTTGATTAGGCCAGAATTCAAAGAAATGAGCACGAGTTGTACATCAATGTTAATATTGTGCTGCCTTAAGTATCTGATGCTTATAAGTAGCAGGTGTATCATGAATCTGTTGTTGGTGAGTGTCGCATAAGTAGTAAAAATCATGGGGGATTGAAGTCTTGGAATAGGTGCCAAGTAAAAGTTGTCCCCAAAATGGTTTGGGCTCTGGTAGCATCACTGAAATATTATGTAGTCAACTAAAGTGATTATTTTATAGACACCATTTAATTGTATATATGAGGTTCTTACACGCTTGTTAATAAATTGGTTGTTACTTTATAGTCCTATTATAAGTTTAATTGCCACCCTCCATGAGCTTAAGCTTATAATAACTTGCTTTGGAAAAAAGGTCATCTTATTCCTTTATAAACTCTATAGATTAATCTATTATTTTGCTTTAATATGCAAATATCCTTGACTCTAGCCTATTAATTTAGACGCCCCAGGGGGCGGGTGGGTGGGTGTGGGATCATATTCTTTGGTTATTTTTATTACTATGAAATCCTGATCCTTTGTAGGTGGCTTTAATTCTTGTGAAACAGTCAAAAGTCCTTCAGAACCAAGGTGGGGGAAGAAAGGAGGAGCAGAGAGAACACAAATTAGCATTTGTTGAGTGTTGGTGTATTTGCAGAGATTTAATATACATCATTCGTGTAATCCTCTTAATAACTTTGAAAGAGAGCTATGTTCTGTTGTTGTTGTTGTTGTTGTTGTGAAAACAGATCATGAAAACTGAGGCTCTGAGAGGCAGAGTGGCCTGTTGAGGACTGTCGCGTGGGCACTGGTGGAAATGCTCCCATGCGCCCAGGAGCCGTGGGAGCGCCCCAGCCCAGGGTGGCGGCCAGCTCTCCCCGGTGATTTTGTGTGTCAGGTTCAGATGCAGGCTTCTCTCGCGGTGGCTCACTTCTCCCACTACGTAATGCCTATCGGAGTTTTGGTTAACAGGTGAGTTGTGACTAGACGATAGTGAGGTAAATCATTATAGTTTTTGACATGTTACTGTTTCTGAAGAGTAGGGAAGTTGTTATTTCTTTGCATAAAATAGAAAAAGATCCGTAGGAAACATTAACATTTAATGTTTAGATCTGCAAGTAAATTTACATTTATTTAGCTAAGTGTTATACTCAATTTTTTTTGTCCTAACATACCTCAAGTATTTATTTCTAGTGTGTATTTAATATAGAACAAACCAATATTGGTGGTCATGTTGTGTCTCGGTAGAGTTTCTGAAATGAAACATGAGGAAAGGAGGTTCGGGCTGACCGAATGTGAGCTTTGTGGATTTCAGGGGTATGCTTTTCCACCCCCTCTGTCAGGATGTCAACATTTCCATTCGTTTTTTTGGTGAAAATTGGTTTAAGTTTCCTAATAAAAGGTTTAAATGAACATATGCAAAGTGTTACACGTTAAGCGAACGTGTACAAAACATTACACGGAATATACCAAACCATCGTCCGGTTGTGACCGCCGGAAGGTGCCGTGGCAAACAGGAGCAGGCACGGGGAAATGCAGCCCCGGAGAAGCGAGGTGCCTGGCGGAGAACCCTCCGTTCTCACCGCCCACCAAGAATCGCTTCCTCGGTCCGCAGTTCAGCTTGCACTCCCTGGCGGGCTTGGAGCGGAACATTGCTTTTGGGCGCCGGCTCTGTGTCAGCCACAGGGGCACCAGGGAGAGGCTTCGCAGTCTGAATGGACCTGCAGCATTTGTGGAAATCCTCGCGTGTGCCCAGGAGGCGTGGGAGAGCCCAAGCCTAGGGCGGTGGCCAATTCTACCTGGTGATTTTGTGTGTTTGTAGAACATCCTCAGTGGCGCAGAAACACGAACATAACTACCGATATATTGGTGCATGCTGAGTCTTCTAAGCAGCAGGTAGACAACACAATACGGTATAATCCCAGAATTGCCTACTCTGCAGGTTTGCGATTCTCTGTTGTGCAGACCAGTTGGTGGCCTTTACACGTGTTCGCGTTTCCTCTGTCATGCCGGCCACGGGAGTGCCAGGGCTGACCGTGAAGTCAGGGCCTTGAGCACTTTATATCTTTTCTGTCTCCTCCTCTTTCCCCATCTCCCAGGATGCTGCTAGCCGTGTCCATCCCAGACTTCTTGCTACAATGGAATCCGATCTGTGTATGTTATTTTAAGCACTTCATTTTTACTCAGCCCTAAGAAGGGTCAAATACGAGGAAGACCCTCCCTGGGTGTTCGCTTTTGCAACGTTAAAAAGAACGCCTTGGTGCTAGAAGTACTTGATGAAGCATGCTCCTCACGAAGACATGTCACTGACTCCACGGTGTTTCATTGATAAGGGACTGCATGCGCTTTGCTTTTGAAACTCTGAACTTCCCGGAAGCAAACACTCATTACTCTCATCACTTCAGTTAATCCATGAACTTGACATTGCAAAAATGAAGGGTGCGAGGGGGAATCTTCTTTCTATAAAAACTCAGTGCTTTTGATATTTATTTTAGCAAGAATAATCAGATGCTAAAAATAATTTCCGAGAGAGGAGAAAAATATTTCAGATAATCTTTTCTTATTCTCTAAAAACGCACACCCATGTAAGGTGTTTTTAATACTAGGGTTTGGAAGGTGGTGTCTTTTTTTCTGGTATTCTATTACATGTGAAAGTTGAAGGAGAAAATATTAAAAACCAAAACCAATGTAATTGAAGGGACATGTTAAACCAAAGGGGTGAACAAAAGAAGTTTAAAGTTTGTATCTAGAAAAGAAAAATGAGAATAATTGGTAAGATTTTATAGTGAGCATTTCTCTTAAAATACATACCTCCACCCCAAACGCGAAATGTCAGATAGAAGCATGAAACAGGCAGGTCAGCCTCTAATTCTTTAGTTAAAGGAGATGTGATACTGTGTCAAACCAGCTGGCGTCAGGATCCTAACGGCGTGCGTGTTCGGCGTGTGTGTGTTGTGTGTGTAGAGGTGTGTATGCCTGTGATGAAAGGCTGTTTTGAGTTGTTGCATAAAGCAGTTTGATTTTGTGATTTTAAAAATGAATATTTATTTGGTGACCTCTTAGGGTAATTTAAAATTTGTGTAATTTCCTTGTGTTTAATGAAATCTCTTGTCAATGTACTAATCAACCTCAGTTTACAACATCTTGGATACTTGATCACTGAAAATTAAAAAAAAAAAAGAATAAAGCGTGTTGGATTGAAAGTAGTTTGTCTCTTATGATTTTTGTTGTTTGAAGAGACGAAGCAGTGAAGCTGGTGTGATCATCTCTCCACACAAGGAAGACCCAGGGGGTTGATTGGATTACATAGCCCCCCACTGCTCTGAAAAATAGTGGTAATGCACTCCTTATTTAACTGATAATTCTGCCTTGAAGTCAAATGTCCTACATGTCAACTCTTAGGACTATAGTTTTAAGAGCCTGCTGGAGCACATTTTTCATTGAGTCACCAGAGAATAATTTTAAGTAGTCCATCCCTTAAATTCAGACTTTGGCCCTGCAGAACTATGTGCCTTGAATAAGGTTTATGCTGGTGAAGATAGGCTGAATTATGCTTAAAAACATGCTAACCGCCAAATCTCAGTGGCTCCATAGCACAAAAGTTTGCTTCTTATTTCCATGACATGGTTCTATGGGTCTGTTCCATGTGGTTCCTCAAGGGCCCAGCCTGACAGAAGTCTTACCATCTTTTTTGTTTGTTTTTCCCGTTGATTTTTAGAGAGTGGAAGAGAGAGGGAAAGACAGAGAAACATCAATGTGAGAGAGAACTACACGGATTGGTTGCCTCCTGCACGCTTCCTGACCAGGGCCCGGGCCAGGGAGGAGCCTGCAACTGAGGTACATGCCCTTGACTGGAATTGGACCTGGGACCCTTTGGTCCGCAGGGCGACACTCTATGCACTGAGCCAAACCAGCTCGGGTGAGGTTCTGCTACTTGAAGCTGCACCATCTGGAACCTTCAGGTTGGTCGTCTTTGCTGAGCAAGGAAAGGAAGAGCCCAGAGAAAGGAAAATACCTTTTCTCCTTCTCAGCCCAGAAGTGACCCTTGTCACACTGCGTTGTCGGAACCAGTTGCACATCCCTGCCTAACTTCTGGGATCCTGGATGTGTACAGGAGCAAATGGTGAGCATCTGGTAGGTATTAGTTTTTTTCTTTTTGCCACACAGTTGACCATGACAAATTAAGAAGAATTCCCAAAGGAGTCCAAGTCGTTCTTCTAAAAATTGGTAAACAAAAGGGAAGTTCCAAGTCTCAAGCATAAAAATGAATGATTTCTGAAGGAGTGACTGTCCAAACTTTGCCAACAAAGTTTCCCCCACCTCCACGAATGGAGTTCATCGTTGCTGAAGCGCCCACGAACTCATCTGAAATTGGAGGAGGAACGTGAGCTCAGACTCCACCCTTGGGGAAAAGCACTGTATTTCCAGGTCTCTTCCGACTGAAGGCAGAGTTTTCCAAGGACATTGGTATCCCAGACTTTTGGGTGAGAGGCGGAAGGAGGTAAAGGAACATGGCAGTAGCAGCATGACCCATGGACCGAAGCACAGAGTGGTTATATGTTATAGTTAGGAGGCCGCCTTGAGCACTGGATAGGTGGAGAGCGGCTAATTGATTTCCCTTTCTTACCTCGTCACCCCCTGCACAGCGAAACTAAAGAGTCACAGTGGCTCAAGATACAGGCTATTGGGGGCGTGCATCTGTTGACTTCTGGACAAATGCTTATTTCTCACAGTGGCTTTGTGCATTCATCAAGGGAGCCATTTATGCAAAGAGCAAATAGTACCCCCTGCCCCAATCCACCAGCCTCTTCACAATTTTGTGTGCAGTTTAGGCCAAAGGTTTCTCTTTAATTTCTTTAATATCTCACACTTTCATGGGAGAGATAGAACCAATCTGTAAATTGTGTTTTTTGAAATAAGAACATGGGAAAAAGTTTCTTTTTGAGAAATGATGGAGGAAAGGTTATGAGACTTGGTCTGACCTCAGCGTTTTAAGAGCTATTAAAAAGCACCCAGTTCCTCTCTTGTTTTTAAAACTGTCAGCTGGGCAGACAGGGCCTGTGGGAGCCAAAAAACATTTTTAATTGCACAAAGTCATTGGAAAGCAAGGCAATCAATATTCGGTGCTCACTTTTGAATTTAAATGTCAAAGTTTGACATAGTTCCAACTCATAATATCCACATAAATCAGTAGAATGCTAAGACCGTTCATTGGCCTGCTGGCTTGGCTAGGATCCTAGGCACTGGAGAAAGAGCAAGCCTGCCGTGAATCATGCTGTTCTAGATGTGTTCTTGTCAAAGTGGTAGTGAAGCTACTTTAGAAATCAATTCAGTGGCAGGTCTGCCAGGGCCCAGGTCCTGGCTCCCAGCCAAAATGTCTTTAGTTGCACTACATCTCCATCTACTGGTCAGTATGGGAAATACATGCCCGGCTAATCTCTGGGCTCTTCTGGTTCCTGGGCTTGAGTTGCGTGGGGCTCTTAGTTAACCACAAACATATTAATTTAAGGAGGCGAAGTGGATGACATCTCTCTCCTATTAGTGGTTGGATTGGTTCCACTCTGGTTCTGGGTCATGTGAGCTGTTGGTTGCTGGGAGGTAATGTGGGAGAAGAGGATTGGGGTAGAGGATGCAGGTTCTGCTCCAGAGTCCTGGGGAGCCGACCTGTGTGGGGGCTGGAAATTCAGAACAGAAGGTAGATACCTTTGCCCAGCACTCCCATTTGCCAGCAGAAAAATGAGGTGGCGCTCAGCACGAAAGACTTCAACTCTGTAGCTCCCTATGTACCTACCCTTCTGCAGTGCTTCCCTAACATCTGGGATCAGAGGTGTCCCAGCAGGAAAAAAATCTGATTTTTGAAAGTCATCCTATCTACTTCATACAACATTGGGCTCACTGTGAGGCCAAGGTATTATGCTGGCCAACTTTTCAACATCAACAACACAGCGAGGTGAGTTGACCAATACTAACCAATGGTCACATTAGGTAAGTTTCTTTTATTATGATGATGTTTAAATCTTTACTGTTGAGAGTATTACAGATGTCCCCCTTTTCTTCCCCCATTTCCCCCTCCACCCAGTTCCTGCCCCACCCCAGGCCTTCACCACCCTCTTGTCTGTGTCCATAGGTAACGCATACATGCATGTAAGATCTTTGGTTAATCCCTTCCCACCCTCCCCCCCCCTTCCCTCTGATATTTGTCAGTCTGTTCCATGTTTCCATGCATCTGATTCTATTTTATTTATCAGTTTATTTTGTTCATTGTATTTCTTGTTCATTTGTTTTGATTTTTAGATTCAATTATTGATAGATATGTATTTATTGCCATTTTATTGTTCATATTTTCTATATTTTTTCTTCTTCTTCTAGAATACCCTTCAACATTTCATGTAATACTGGTTTGGTGGTGATGAACTCTGTTAGCTTTTTCTTGTCTAGTTTGCTTGCTTTGATTTCATTTAGATCTTTTTCTGGCGATTTCTCTGTTCTTTCACTTGTGACATGTTTCTTTGTCTCCGCATTTTGGCTATTTCCCTGTGTTTGTTTCTATGTATTAGGTAGCGCGGCTATGTTTCCTGGTAATTGGTAGAATGGTCTTGTGTAGTAGGTGTCCTGTAGGGCCCAGTGGCTCAGCCTCCCCAGTCACCTGAGTTGGGCACTCTAGGGGTACCCCTGTGTGGGCTGTGTGCACAGTCTTGTAGTTGAGCCTTGATTACTGTTGGCATCACTGGGAGGAATTGACCCTGAGGCCAATTGGCTGTGAGGACCAGCTGTGCAGGAGACACTCCTATGGAGCAGGTCTTGCTTCAATGGGGCTTTGGTGCTCACAAAGTTTGCCCCTTCCCTTGAGTGTGTTGCTTGTGGATGTGTAGAGTTGTAATCTGGTATGTTCTGAAGCTGTCCACCAGATGCACTGGCTCTGGGGCCTCCTGGGAAGTGCAAAGTCAATCACTGCCTGGGGCCACCCACAGGAGCTACAGAGACGTCTGCAGATGGCTGCTACTTGTATTGGGTTTGGAGTGCCCAGCTGAGGCACAGCTGTGAAGTAAGGCAGGCTGGTACTAGTGCTGGGTCTTGGGTCTTTTATTGATAGGTATGGGGTAGCTGATGCCAGCTACTGCTTTTTTGAAAGATTTTAGCCAAGTCTGAAGCCTGAGCCAGGACAGGCCATTCATATGGCAAACAGCTTGAGTGGAGCTGCAAATTGAATGGGGTGGGGTCTCAGGGAATCACTAGGGCAGAGCAAACAGTGTGAGCCAGGCTGATGGAGACTCAGATATGGCTACCTGTCAGCTCTGCGAAGGTGGAGGTCTCAGCATAGGAACAATGACCCTTGCAAACACCCCTGACTGGGAGAAAGCCACCCCTGAGTTCTTGCCCTGATGCCAGACAATCCAATTTCTCCCCAAATATCCCTGGTTCCTTTCAAGCTGGCACCCCAGCACTGAACCTCAGAGGGATTGAGTCCGAGTAAGTTCATGAGCCAGCCCTTTAAGAGGAACTAGGTAAGTTTCTTGGTCTGAAATGGGGGAAGGAGCAAGGTTATGCATGTGGCCAGTTATTCTCACTCTGTTGGCCCCAGACTTGATACAACATTGGTGTTTCTTTATCCGGGGGACAGTGTAAAATGGAGGCGATATTATATCCAGGGTTGGAGGAGAACAGGGAAATTTACATGGGAAGGAAAAGCAAAACTTCAAATAATATGGGATTGAAGAATGGGTGGGATTTCTACAGGTTGAGATGGCGAATGGGGATAAACCTCAGGAGGATAGATGGAAAGTGGAGAAAAATTCAGACCTGGGAAGGTGGTGCCAACCCAGGGGAAGCTGATAGTGATGGGTGAGGTGGAGAGGGAGCAGATGGGTGGATGAAAGGCGAGAGCAAGCATGTCAAACTCGTGACCCGTGGGCCGCATGCCTTGTTTATTTGGCCCGTGTTAGCCCTTGAGTTTGACGTGCTTGGGCTAGAGCTTCTCACAGAGGATGTTAAACAATCATTGAAGATTTCTGAGTCAAAGGCTGAGATCTGAGCCACAGTAATGACAGGCTCACCTGGCAGCGAGTATGGGATGTGTTGGAGGTGGGAGAGGCTAGAGATAGGAAAGGGGTCGAGGGGGCTATTGCAGCTTCCATAAGTTCATACCCAAATGAACCAGGCTAGTGGACCACATCATGGTATTAACTGCCCAAAATATTTTGATTATCAACTGAAGATTAAAATGAAATTTGAAAATATCAAGCAGAATTGGACTAATTTGGGAAATGGAAGACCTTCTTATAATCTGAGACCATATCAGCTCTAAAGCAAGTCCTGAAAAATAAGCATTTATTTTTAACTTCTTAAAAGGTATGTTTGGCGTGGAATGGGAGTGGTAAGTATCCGTTCCTTCTTTCTTAAAACACCCTGCAGATGTCGGTGGTTATAGGTGATTTCTTTATAGCAAGCTGGGAGGAGCCTCAGATAGTCATTATCCGGTGTGGATAGGACCGGTTTCTGTCTTGCATGCCAACACCAGATCTGCAGTGTTGGTGGTAGCTGGCTGAGGCGGAAGTGGGCACTGAGAGAAACTCCAAGGGCATGGATGCTCTGGCTTAATGGCAAAGTGTCTACGCATTAGCAATGTCTTCCCTGGGCACATTCTGTGAAAAGAAAGCACATATGCTCTGCATTTTCTATTTTAAATTCAAACCTCTCATTTTCCAATTGAGGAAGCTGTTTTCAAGAGGTTATGTGACTTTTCCAAGCTCACACAGATAGTAAAAATTAAGAGTTTGCCATGAAGTTAGGTCTGACTTCATGGTCATTGTTCTGTTACTCCTAATCAAATGGGGTCTCCCTAATGGCCTTTCTTCCCTAATCTGGTGTGTGTGTGAGAGAGAGGGGGAGAGGGAATGTTGAGCATATGTGTTGAGAAAGTGGGAGGGGCTGGCCTTTGCCTCTGCTAATCTCTTCTTCTTCTATGTCTGTATGGAATGGGCAGGTGGGACACTTGCTCAGACTTCTGAGCATCAGCCTCCTCTAAGATCCAATTGAGTCCAGTTGGCCAGCCAATCTCTAAGGGCCCTTTACACAGAGTTGGTACTCCATAGTTATCGGATTGAACTAAAATGTAATTTTCTCCAAGAGAACGACCTTTGGCCTAGTCACATTTTACAGGAAAGGAACAGGAAGAGGGCACAATGACGTGCCTTTGGACGACACCATTACCTGGGACTCTTGATGAAACGGTGGGGCTGTGGACTGGATTGTGTCTCCTCTAAATTCACACATTGAAGTCCTGATCTCCAATGTGACTGTATCTAAGGTTAAATGAGGTCATAAGGGTGGGCCCTAACCCTACACGACTGGTGCGAGAGAGGATGTGCACGAACAGAGAAAAGGCCATGCGAGGACACAGTGAGAAGGTGGCCCATCTGCAAGCCCAGGAGAGAGGCCTCGGGAGAAACCAGCCCTGCCGCCACGTCTTGCTTCCAGCCTCCAGAACGGTGAGAAAATACGTTTCTGTTGTTTAAGGCGTCCAGTCTGTGGTGTTCTCTCATGGCAGCCCTAACAATGCAGATGGCTTCCTCAGTTATCCGAGGACTGAACTGGCAGCTCCCAAAGTCCTTTGCTTTTCCCCCCTTTTACTACCAGAGATTTCTGATTTCTGGACATGAATTGTTAGCGGCTCTTCCTGAGGGGGAAAGGTCCTCAGGAAATCTGGAGCGGAAGGAAGTGCATGGACTCTTCCATCAGAAAACTGGAGGTTTTGGAGGGTCGTTAGGTCTCCACCAAAGTCCATGGTCCCCAAAGAACCCAAACTGCCTTTGGTGGGGGGTGTCCTCCTGACAGCAATGAGACAAATCTATGCTGTGATCCCCGATCTGAGAATGTTCTGTAACACACGGACTTGCGGTCAATTTTACTGCTACGGCTACTATTCAATTATGTAAATTGAGATCAGGACTCAGGTTTACTATAAGGAAGGGGTGTACCTCAAGAACTTGGTCAAGTTCATGTCTCTGAAACAGGTAAAGTTTAAACGCCTTTTATTTCAAGAAATAATGCTTCTAGACTTTCCTGAAGCCAGAATTGTTCTATAAAAGTATTACAGAATATTACACAAGATTTAAAAAAAACACACGGTATGCTTCTTAATAACTTGAAGCCTTTTTACAAAGCATATCATTCATGACCATAAATATGTTTCCTCTGTCATTCAGCCAGTGGCACACACATCTGATAAAGAGCTAGTGAATTTTAACATATGTACAGAGTCTACAATAAGGACTTAAAGTTATCGAAGATTCAGCTATACCATTGTAAATTATCTTTAAGAAGAGTTTACCTTAAACACATAGGTAAATTATGTTTTCTTTATCTAAAAGGAAAATCACCGTTAAGCTATTACTGGGAAGTTGATTAGGATACTGATAACTTTCAATGAGGTAATCCTTTTGCTGGTATTTAAAAATCTAATAACAAGAATGTTTAAGAACACGTTTTGAACTATGCCTTTAAAAAATCAGAACTTGGTGAAGGTCTTAATCATACAATACATGTGTTTAAATTATGAAACATTCATGAGTGTGTTTTATTGGAAAAATTCCTTATATAAATTCAAAACGAAATATATTTTCTCAACACTTAAGCTTATTGGCCAAGAAAACAAAACCTTATTAGCCAGGCCAAGAAAACAAAACAAAGAGAGGTGGGGAGAGAATCTTCAGTCCTTTTATCCTGTTAAGAAAATAAAAATTTAACTATCTTAAGTATATGATGAACACTTTGAGGCTAGGCCCAGAGAGAGCAAGTGATCTTTGTTTTGCTTATTTATTTTTGCTGCTAACATCATTAGCCATGCCTTTCTGCTAATCAATTTTAGCAAGTCAAGGGAAACCACATGCAATATTTTCTGGCAAAAGCGTATGTTAAACAATATGGGATCCACACTGTGTGTCATCCTTCGGGGGGGGGGGGTCTATTTTAATTTGTCACACTGAGAGCAAGCAGTGAGACTGTGACAAGCCTGTTAAAAAAAAAAGACTAGCCAAACAGACATGGCATTTAGATCTCAAAGTGCAAAATCATTGACCTAAAAGTGATGGCATTGAAAAATTCCAGTGGTTAAAAATGAATCCAAACCACATGATGCAGGCAGTGGAAAGTGTGTTGAAAGTTTCACCGAGGACATCCAGTTTCAGAAATGCAGGAAGGCACAATTCTAGCCATCTTGGTCGGATAGCATTTGTATATGCATATCTCTACAACTTTCCAAAGTTAATACTGTTTTAGTATCCACTAAACCAACAAAACTCCAAATTACCTTTCTCACCTTGACACATAGTGAATTACAGCACCGGTTCCTTGTGCGTCCGCTCGCATGCGCACTGGCGTCTACTGCAGGTAGGTACCTAGGGTAGCTTGGAATGTTGGTTGTTTTGATTGCCTTTATTAGTTTACTGATAAAAAGTTAATACTGTGTTTAGGGTAAGGTAACAATTGTCTAATCAGTCTCCCTTCTGTGACTTTTCTCCACCTCGTTAGACATGCTCTCCATGCCGCTGGCGTTACCAGGCTGCTCCAAGGTGGACACTTGGATCGTCTGAGGAGTGGAATCTGGGTCAGAATGCACAGGAAGATACAGCTGATCTTTGGAAACATCGTCTCCTGGACCACCATCCTGGGGAAGGCCTTTCTGGTGCCTGCTGATGGGCTGCAGCCTGGGGTCAAGCTTGAGCACCAGCTCTGGCATGTCACCACCACTGAGGTCAAGTTCAAGATGACTCATCTCTTCATGCTCCATCCATTGGTCAGTTTTATGATTTTTCCAGTGTTCAGAATTTAAACGACTAACTTCTGGAATGTCGTTATTCCATTCAAGTTTACTCTCCGGACTGAATGTTGGTCGGTTCAAATGCAGGGTTTGAAGGTCGGCTGGCAACGTCAAATGAGAGGCTTCCTCAGCCATAGGGCTTGGGTCTTCATCTGACTCAGCAGAGGCGATCTCTACCGGCACAGAGGGCTCAGCAGACACAGCCAGGAACCCATCACTTCGAGCAGTTGTAGTCTTACTTGTTTTATTTTGCTCGTGGTGACTGTTCAGCAGTGCAAATACTCTATCTACATCCTCCAAGTAATTAGTCCAGTCAACCAGACTAAGTCTGTAGTTCTGTCTGTACTCATAGATGCTTTCCTTTATGCTGAATAAATCCTCCAGGCCTTGCCCGCCGATGTCTGCAGTGGGACTGGGAAGGTTAACCTTCCCATCCATCCCATAACTGGCCTCTGTGAAGAGAGATGAAGATAGATCATTAGTGGAGAAAAGATTTCCTACTTTTAGACAAGCAACTGACATTGTTTTTACAGAGCAAATCGATTTGAAGTATAACACTAAAAAGTATTTCACCCTAGTAATTTATTACGAAGGAGTGGCCTTAAGTTACAAAATTGGGAAGAAGATCAAACAAGTGATAACTGCTCTGTCCAGGCAAAGTTAAGAGGCTCATGTTTTACCCCGGGCTCTACTCAAGCCAACTCTGTAACCACGAAATTGTGTAAGTCTCTGAGTTCTGGTTCCTTCATCTGTCAAACATGGGAATGCTTGTGTGATAAAACCTTTACTTCTTCAGGAGTTGCTGGGTAAATGATGGATTTGAAAGTATTTTAAAGTATTAGGCAGAGCTTAGGAAGATATTTTTATTTAATATCCCCTGGTACTTTGTTTTAAAACAAAATCGAATGCAACTAAACTCTCCAAATCAAATACTTAAATCTATCTCTTCGTGTGTTTTTTTTTGCCCTGAAAATCCTATCACAAATTAATCTCTTAGTGGTTTTTACACTATGCAGAGAATGCACCCACTTTCTCTCTCAGATCTTTCTACATCACTAAGATGACCACAGTCCTGCAGAAAACGCCATCTTTTCTCCAGTTGTGCCCAAGTACTGTTCTAAAGAGGTGGCCTCGATTAATGCAGTAACTAGCAATACAGATCGGCAGGAAAAAGAAGCAAAACTAAACAAAACCCCAAATCTCAGTTTAACGAGAAGACAGAAAATTATATAACCTTCACATCACCTGTAAGTAAAATAATGTTAACACCAAATCTCAGCAGAGCTGGATGACACATTTTGGGTACAAGCCCTAGACAACAGTATGGACGAGAGCAGAAGGAGGTGGGGATAGAGCCAAAAATTGATTTGAAACCATCGCTGGGAAGAATGCCAACCTGAAGTATAAAATATGGTAGCGTCCTGGTACATCACAGAGGTGACCCCAAGGCAGGGACTTAAGTGTGCATGCATCAAGGTGGCTGTGTGAGAGGCATTGCTTTTGGGAGAAAAGGATACAGAGGAAGGGAGATACACCCTTTGGAAGCCAGATCATAAAGGAAAAGGAAACAAAAGAAGGGAAATTTCAGGTCTTGCAAGAAAAGTAGAAAAACAAAAAAGTTGGAGGACATTTGATCTTTCCCACTCCCACCCCCAAATAATAAAAAATAAAAACATGAAAAAGTATACATGGCTACACTGCTGGAAAAAGATCCTCTTAAATTAGGAATTGTAAATACTTCAAACCCATGAAATTAGTAAAAGCAGCCTACATTTACACAAAATTATAACAGAAAATAAGGAATCCATCCTTTTATGAAAATGCCCATCAAGTGAAAAAAAGCTACAACACAACACTGCCAAGTAAATGCAATCAAGCATCCGAGGAGGTGAAAGCCACCTTCCGTCAGAAATCAGTATGAGCCAAGGCTGCTGTGTCCAGACGAGCTCTCCGGCAAGTATCAGGCTCTAGAAAAATAGTTTTAAAAAAATGGAAGCATGCACGGGATACTGTGCATGTCAGCTCTTCTCAAATAGTCTTCTAGCGGATGAGTTTCATTCAACCAAAAAAATCATTGGGGAAACCTCAGCAAAAGGATTGGTGGTGAGCATTTGATATAAGGGGCAGGCAAAAGAAGGTTTAGAGTCGTTTGAATGGAAAATAATACAATAGCCCTAACCAGTTTGGCTCAGTGGCTAGAGCGTCGGCCTGCGGACTCAAGGGTCCCAGGTTTGATTCCAGTCAAGGGCATGTACTTTGGTTGCAGGCACATAACCAGTAGGGAGTGTGCAGGGGGCAGCTGATCGATGTTCCTCTCTATCCCTCTCCCTTCCTCTCTGTAAAAAATCAAATGTATTTTAAAAAAATACAATAAATAATAATATAAGAATAAACTGCAGACAGGTACAGCCTCTGTGGAAAACAGTATGGAATTTCCCCCCAAAATAAAAAAATGGAACTCCCATTTGACCCAGTGATCTCACTTCTAGGAATATATCCTAAGAAATCAGAAACACCAATTAGAAAGGATATATGCATCCCTATGTTCATAGCAGCACAATTTACAATTTGAAAACAGTCTAAGTGCCCATCAGAAGGTGAGTGGATTAAAAAACTGTGGTACATCTATACAAGTGAACACTACACAGCTGTAAGAAAGAAATCTTACCATTTGCAACAGCATGGATGGACCTGCAGAGCATTATGCTAAGCAAAATAAGCCAGTCAGAGAAAGCCAAATATCACATGATCTCACTCATATGTAGAATCTAACGAACAACATAAACAGATGAACAAAAATAGATCTAGAGACAGAAGCACCAAACCGACTGTCAAACCTCAGAGGGAAGGCAGGGCAAGATGGGAAGAGATCAACCAATTAACTTGTATGCATATATGCATAACCCACGGACACAGACAATAAGTTGGTGGGGGCCAGGGGCGGGCTAATGGGGGGAAAAAGGGGACATGTGGCCCTAACTGGTTTGGCTCAGTGGATAGAGCCTGCGGACTGAAGGGTCACAGGTTCGATTCCTGTCAAGGGCATGTACCTTGGTTGCGGGCACATCCCCAGTAGGAGGTGTGCAGGAGGCAGCTGATCGATGTTTCTAACTATCCCTCTCCCTTCCTCTCTGTAAAAAATCAATAAAAATGTATAAAAAAAAATAAAACGAGGGAAGGGGCAGGCATGATAGATGCAACTTACATAAAAAGAAAAAGGGGACATAGGTAATACTTTCAACAATAAAGATTTAAAATAAAACCAAAACTCTGCTTTGAGTACTCACAACTATAAAGCTACTTTTGCCCCATCTGGTATTTATCAGGTCTGGGGGTAAAGCAAAGGTAGGAGTGAGGTAAAAAATATTTTATATGACAAAGTGCAACTAGAAATGAGAAGAAAAATAGAAAAGCGGAAAGAGACTGAGTTAATTCAGAGTATAGTTCAAGTAACAGTTGGGAGTCAAAGAACACTGTTAAAAACTGACCAAAGATAGAAAACTTGGATGCTAGTCAGCAAATCTAGGGTCTAGCTGCTTACTTCATTTCAAGTTTTGGGATTATAAAATAAAAGGTTTATATTAAGTCTGGCTGGTGTGGCTCAGTGGTTGAGCGTCGACCAATGAACCACGAGGTCCCTGGTTCAATTCCCAGTCAGGGCACATGCCCAGGTTGCCGGCTTGATCCCCAGTAAGGGGCATGCAGGGGGCAGCTAATAGTTGTCTCTCATCAATGTTTCTCTCTATTCCTCTCCCTCTCTGTCTGAAATTAATAATAACACAAGGTTTATATAGAAAAAAACTGACCAAAGAGATAATAAAAGATTAAATATGAAATAGGGACTAGGGACAATGAATAGGTATAAGTTCAAAGGCAACCAACAGGACCAAAATACTAACTCTATTAAGTTCCTAAAGGGGAAGAAAGGGCAACCAGCTTTATAAAGAAGAAGCCATCTATAGAAGACACAATGAAAAATACAACATAATAATAGCAGATACTCAATCCAAGACAGGTCAAGTGGACTGAAAATAAATAATACAAATAATCAGAGGTTTTAATGATGAAGGAAAGCCCTATTTACAATGGCAATAAAGAAGGTAAAGTGCTTATGAATCAACAAGAACCGTGCAACACAGGTAAGAAAACACTTCAGAAACCTCCTAAAGACCCAGAAGTACAGGACCAAGTAGAAAGATACCCTTTGTTCTTGAACGAAGACTCGTATCATGACGTTATGAGCATTATCTTAGAGCTTGGATGGGGAGCTTAGCTGGACCCCGATCCTGAGCGGGGTGGCCATGTGGTGTGAAGGAAGACTTACCTACCAGCTGGCATGGCTTGTCTAGCAGAGCTCCTGCTGCATTTCCGTGCCGACTTGTCCCTCCCGGCACACTTCTGTGCAGGGTGCGAAGTGCACACGGCCGCCCGACCCTGACCCACATCCTAACAGCTCGGACCCTGAGTACCCTCATCGCCTTGGGAGGCTGACCTCACTTCCAGCCCCTATGACCCCAGACCTTGACCCAGCTCTTGGTCAAACACCTTAAACAGAAAGGCCCAGCAGAGCCAGCAAGGCAGCTGAAGATAAACGGAGTCCTGAGGTGTGAGCGCGAGGGCACGCCAGGGAAGCTTCACCAGGGCAACGTGGGGCGGGGCAGTGACCGGAGGCTTTCCGGGGTGCAGACAACGCGTTTGTGTGCGGGAATCTGGTTGCCAATGAGTGATGATGGAGACGGTGGTGGTAGTGATGCATAATTTCTCTTTTTGTGTTTCTTATAACATATGGTAGCATGCTCTGAAATGAGAAGGGCACTATTCCCTTTCATACACTCTTCTTCATTTAAGTGTTGTACATCCCATAGTACACCTTACTAATGCCCATCGTTGATAGGGTTTGGTACATGTCCGACTCTGGTCTCAGCTTCTTACTAGCAAGGCTGGGATTTGAGTCCAGTCTGGCTCCAGCGAATGTGCTTTAACCACAGTATGATACAGCCTCTAACACACAGCTATGTCACCATATCCATCTGCCAGGCCTGGGCTGTTGCTATAGTGCAGTGGTCGGCAAACTCATTAGTCAACAGAGCCAAATATCAACAGTACAACGATTGAAATTTCTTTTGAGAGCCAAAAGTTTTTAAACTTAAACTATACAGGTAGGTACATTGTTATTAACTTAATTAGGGTACGTGGTATTTTGTGGAAGAGCCACACTCAAGGGGCCAAAGAGCCACATGTGGCTCGCGAGCCATGGTTTGCCGACCACTGCTATAGGGGAAGATGAATCAAAGAAGCAAAAGCAAGTGGACAGGAGCATGGTTGTCGAGGGGGAAGCATGATGTGGCCTGCTGGCCTGCACAGAGGACCAGGGAGCAGGCCTGCGGCATTAGGCTGCCAGACCTGACCGTCTGCCCCACAACCACGCGCCGTGTGTGGCCCGCCGGAGCCACACCGCGGTGCCAGGAGCTCGGGTTGGACACCAGAGGGCAGCAGCAGCAGCAGCTCTCACAGGCGATGGGAAAAATAAACACCTGGCCCCTGTCCATCTTATACTATTTTGCAACACAGAAATTATTGTTTTCAACTCAAGTCAAAAATTATTTCCTGAGTTTTGGGGACCACTTGCTGAGCTGTGTCCTTACTCTGAGCTTGTCCTAACAACAAAATGACCAGAGTGAGTAAAAGCCTTTCAGCTACCCCTGCCTCACACACATAGACCGCAGCAAAAAAACACATAAATAATGAAGATGAATAGGAAACAGACTTGCTTTTCGAAGACCCTTTAAATAAGTCCAAGGATTCGTTTTTGAAAATCTACACAACTGAAGGTAGTTTGAAAACTCTTATTTAGTCCATCTTGTACAAGAGAAATTTTCTAAAGTACACTTGAATTTTCAAATTTTAAATTCTTCAGGTTTGCTTGTCATTTTTCTCAAAGGCTTTTGTCATGATATTTCATGCTTAACAATGCATCCTAATTAGTTTTCTTAAAGAACCAAGGCTTATGGAACAAATATCTATCCTTCTCAAACTATTCCAAAAATCCAAGAGGAAGGAATACTTCCAACCTCTTTTTATGAGGCCAACATTATCCTAATTCCAAAACCAGATAAAGACACTACAAAGAAAGAGAACTACAGGCCAATATCCCTGATGAACATAGATGCTAAAATCCTCAACGAAATATTAGCAAATCGGACCCAGCAATATATTAAAACGATCATACACTATGACCAAGTGGGATTTGAGGGGTTCAAGGCTGGTACAATATTCACAAGTCAATAAATGTGATACATCACATCAACAAATTGAAAGACAAAATCACATGATCCTAGTGCTGAGGGAAGGTAACCCTGGCGTCTGAGATTTCTGGTCTTTCTCCTTTAAACCTCCGCATCTCAGCCCACAGTCCTTCACCTGTGAAGCCTGAGGGCCGAGGAGACCTTGAAATCCCCAAACCCACCTACCATCAGCGTTAAACAGATGAAAAGGATAATTGTACAAGTCCAGTTTATAAGGCTTGTTCATTTTAGAAATTATAAAATGATTATTTGGGTCAGCAGATAGCTTTCATTTGCAACCCTTATTCAGCCAGAGGGGAGAGTCTTGTCTCAGTCAGTCCTGAGTCTCTTCCCATTTCCTGGGATGGGATTAGAGAGGTGAACTGGGACAATAATGACCAAGTCTATCACCACATGATGCTTTTTCAAGGAATATTACAAATGTTGGGGTTTTTTTCTTTGAAATGGAGTTACTTTTTCCTTTCTACTGCTGTTACATTTATTTCAGTTTTTTAAAAAGTATATTGAAATAAATTTTTGAATTTCAAAAAAAAAAATCACATGATCATATCAATAGACACAAAAAAAGCATTAGACAAAATCCAACACCTTTTTTTGATAAAAACTCAGCAAAGTGGGCATAGAAAAATTAGACCTCAACAGGATAAAGGCCATACACAACAAACCTATAGCCAACATCATACTCAATGGGCAAAAACTAAAATCATTTCCCTAAGAACAGGAACAAGACAGGGAGGTCCGCTTTCACCAATCTTATTCAACATGGTACTGAAAGTCCTAGCCACATCAGACAAGAAGAAAACATAAAAGGCATCCAAATTGGAAAGGAGGAAGCAAAACTCTCATTATTTGCAGATACATGATATTGTATATAGAAAACCCTAAAGACTCCACCAAAACAAAAAAAACAACCACAAAAAAAAACTATTAAATTTAATAAATGAAATTGGCAATGTAGCAGGATATAAAATTAACACCCAGAAATCCATGGCATTTTTATACACCAATAATGAATTCTTAGAAAGAGAAACTAGACAAACAATCTCATTTACTAGTACAACAACAACAAAAAATTAAGATACTTAAGGAATAAACTTAATGAAGGAGGTAAAAGATTTGTACTCAGAAAACTACAGGATGATGAAAAAGAGGAAGATATAAACAAGTGGAAGAATAAACTGTATTCATGGATTGGTAGAATTAACAATTAAGATTTCCATATTACCCAAAGCAATCTATAGATTCAATTCAATCCCTATTAAATTACCAGCAGTATATTTCACAGATCTAGAACAAATACTCCAAAAATTATATGGAACCAAAAAAGACCCTGAATAGCCACAGCAATCTTGAGAAAGAACAACAAAGTTGGAGGGATCACAATAACAGATACCAAGTTATACTAACAACCTGGTACTGGCACAAGAACAGGCATATAGATCAATAGAACAGAACAGAGAACCCAGAAATTGACCCAAGCCATTATGCTCAATTAATAGTTGACAAAGGAGGCAAGAGCATACAATGTAGTCAAGACAGTCTCTTCAATAAATGGTGCTGGGAAAATTGGACAGATACATGCAAAAAATGAAACTAGACCACCAGCTTACACCACACACAAGCATAAATTAAATGGATAAAAGACTTAAATGTAAGTCGTGAAACCATAAAAATCCTAGAAGAAACCATAGGCAGGAAAATCTATCTCTCATAGCAATATGTTTGCAGATAATCTAGAGCAAAAAGTACTAAGGAGAAAATAAATAAACAGGACTACATAAAAATAAAAACCTCTGCATAGCAAAAGAAACCATTTAAAAAAATGAAAAGGAAGCCAACTGTCAGGGAGAACATATTTGGCAATGATACATCTGATAAAGGGTTACATCCAAAATATATAAGGAACTCATACAACTAAACAAAAGGAAGACAAACAATCCATTAAAAAAATAGGCAAATGATTCCCCAAAGGGTACTTCTCACCAAGAGACATATGAAAACATGCTCAAAGTCACTGGTCATCAGAGAGATGCAAATTCAAATGACAATGAGGTTATCACCTCACATTTGTCAGAATGGCTACCATCAATGAATCAACAAACGACAAGTGCTGGCAAGGATGTGGAGAAAAGGGAACTGCTGGTGGGAATGCAGACTGGTGCAGCCATTATAGAAAGCAGTTTGGAGTTTCCTCAAAAAATTAAATATGGAACTGCCATTTGACCCAGTGATCCCACCTCTAGGAACATATCCTAAGAAATCAGAAACACCAATCAGAAAGAATGTTTGCACCCCTACATTCATAGCGGCACAATTTACAATAGCTAAGATCTGGAAACAGCCCAAGTGCCCATCAGTAGGTGAGTGGATAAAAAAGCTGTGGTACATTTACACCATGGAATATTATGCAGCAGTAAAAAAGAAGGATCTCTTACCTTTTGAGACAGCATGGAGGGACCTGGAGAGTATTGTGCTAAGCGATATAAGCCAGTCAGAGAAAGACAAGGATCACATGATCTCACTCATAGGTGGAATCAAATGAACAAAATAAACTGATGAACAAAATAGATCCAGAGACATAGAAGCATGGAGCAGACTGGAATCTCAGAGGGAAGGTGGGGGTGAGTGGGTGGTGTGGAAGAGATCAACCAAAGACCTTGTATGCACATGTGCATAACACATAGACACAGACAATAGGGTGGTGAAGGCCTCGGGTGGGGGTGGGCTGGGCTAAAAGGGTTCAATGGGGCGGGGGGAGGGGACATATGTAATACAACAATAAAGAGTAAAAAAAAAAAGAGCCAAGATTTCTGAACCCCTAAGCAGTGCTGTGGCTGGAGGGCGGCGTGCTGGTAAACCCATCTGGAGACGGCAGTTTCCCGGCAGCTCCACACACACACGGTGGCTGCTTCTGCATTTGCGCCCTTTCAATCCCCACGGGATACAGCGAGCGGGGGAAGCCACATCCAACTCGGCATTTGGGTGTCCAGTGAGTGCCCAGGCGTGACGGGCGAATGCTCTCAGTAACCCTGTTCCATGATTTCCTGCCTGCAACATGGTAGCCATGGAAAGGTGGCTTGCCTCACCAGTTACGGAATGGTGGCTTATGAAAACGCCAGTCATTCTGAGTTAGACAGTATCCTTAGATCTGGCCTTTGGTAAAGAATTGAGGAGAAAAACAAGCAACAGGTATTCACCCTGCACACAAGACCAGAGGGGGGCTCCATTGACTAAGGCTTTCAAAGCTGTGCCCGTCAACCTCAGAAATGATGGAGTTGGCCTCGTTTAGAGGTGGCGGCCGGGATGAGGGGAGGGAGAGCCCCAGGTGCTCGCATGTACCGCCAGCTGGAGAGCAGGTAAGCACTTGTCATCTCCAAGGTGTCCAGGGAAGACGCGATGGAGAAGAACGCTGACTCAGCTCTGACCAGACTGTGTCCTTAATAACCTGTCATATCCTTTACCTCTCCCGTGAGAGACACAAAAGGCCACACCGAAAATCCCTCAGCTGTCAAATCTGAGTGCATAACAAAACAACCACAAAGACAATATCCAGCGTCAGGGCCATTTAACAGGTCACACTTCGGAGGTGTCGTTACGCGTCCCCGGAAGCAGTGCAGGCGTAGGGGGTATTACCTCGTCAGCCCATATCCCGGGTGAGACCAGCTTAAGAGGGGGTTCTTCTGCTCGGTCCTACGTGGGCTACGGGTGATGCGGGTCGGGGTGGGGGCAGACCGAGGACAGGAGAGACGACAGAGAGGGGAGAAAAAGAAGAGAGACAGAAATGTTACCGAGTAGCCTCAGAAGCCCAGCTTTCCTGGTTTCCTTTGCTTACATCTTCCCACCACTGTTCCTCCTGTTTCGCTTCTGGTCCCCCTTGAGCAGCCCTCTAAGAGGGGGGACCGGATGGTGGGGGTGGGTGGACAGGGAGGCCTGAAGCACCGGCGTTCTTCAGTTTCTGAGACGATGGCAGTATGGACGGCACCAGTGAAGTCCACGGGCCTTTGATGGAAGTTCTTCTCCCCAGAGGAGTCATTAACTGGGGTGCTGACACATCGGTGCCTCACTTGCCCCGAAACAGAGGTGGTAAGGACAGACCGTCTTGCCCCACCCGGCCTATTTCTGACAAACCCGCCTGAGGTCTGTGCTTGGAGTGGAAAACGGGCAAGGGCTGACGATGCCGGTGACCAAGGGACAGGGCCACCAGGCAGCTGGGTCCCTGGTCTGGAGCACGAGAAGGTAAGAGGGATGGGTGGGGTCGGAGGGGGACAGGACCACTGGGCCGAGGCCTCTTTAGGAAGTGGGTGTGTCGGGCAGCATTGTCTGCGAGCTATGTTCACACCTCCCTGCATGTCTTACTCCTGGGTCCCTGTCCCCAACCCCAGCACCTGCTCTTCAACCACCAACCCCCCGCAGAGCCTTGTGAGTCACACCCCTGCTGCTTTTCACCAGCAACGCTCATCAAGAACTGCTAACAAGGAACCTCTTCCAGTTCCGCGTTAGAATGCGCCTCAAATCCCCATCACGCTTTCTGTGCTCTTGACGTTCTAGTTCATAAAGGTCTCTAACCAGTTTCCCTGAAGCCTCTCCAGCAAATCCATGTGTCAGCACCACAGGGAACATCCTTCTCCCACCCTCTCCCCAGGCCCCCGCTTCACGTCATCCCACGCTGACAAGCATCATTCCACAAGCACACGGGCACCGGAGAGCGTGAACGCTCCGAGACGTCGCGTGGTGACAGTGAGCTGATGTCAAAACGAAAGGACAGATCTGGAACCAATGGCACCAGGTGGTGGCCAGTGCTGTTAGGAAAAGCATGCACCCCAGCTATGCTCTGTGCAATGAGGTGAGAAACGGAAATTAGTTGAAATGGCTGGATCATGCAGTTATTGGGAAAGAAGCTGCCGGGGGAGAATAAAAAAGGGTGAATACCTGTGTAGGTCATAGCTTCCTCCATCTTTATTCCCTGATAGAGGAAAATACAAGAGTAATTTATGTTAGTGTGAGGCCTCGTAAAACCGTTCACTACATAGATTTCCCATGCACAACACCTACGTCCTAGAGAGAAACAAAATGTGTTAAATACAGACAGTGCCGAGGCCCAACAGAGCTTTTCTATTGGGTTCAAAACGAGGATCAAAGGCTATAAAGAAAGAGGTTTAAGGTAAATCACATAAGAGCTCTCACATGAAGAACGGGTGGGGTGGAGAGAGGAGGAGAGGCCTTGTAAAAACAGTAAGAAAGTGCTTCCAGAAGTCTGCGCAAGTCTCGGGAAAAGTTACATTGGGGTTATTTTTAGACAAAACACTTGGCAAAAAGGGCCAATAATCACCTCCCCGAGGAACCGTCTAGAAAGTGGAGAGGACGACGTGAGGTCTGAGGGCAATAACTGCGCCCACCTGGCGCGTCACTCCGCCAGGAGTCCGCGTGGTCGGGTTTCACTAAGTGGAGTTGTTCTGTCATCACCAATAAGCGGGCTGTGCTCTTTGGGGGAGAAATGTCTGGGTGTAAGATTTCCAGTGCCTCTAAGAATCGCTTTCGTTTCCAGGCCTTTGTGGGCTTTTTTTTTGGGTAAGATTTGAAGAAAAGGTTAACAGATAAGCAGGGGATCTGGAAAGATTTGAGTGGAGTGGGGTCAGTGACCAAAAGACCTCGTTTGCGAGTCGGGACTGGACTCTTCGGGCTGCCAGTCCTTTCCCCGAGGTGCAGGCGGAGAGGTGCTGATGGACAGCGGACACGGGCCCCTCTTGTGGGATTGATGATTTCTTACGGGGCTCTCACGGCTCGAAAGCCTTCAGGACCAACGATGGTGGAAAGGACAGGTGGAGATGTTGGCCCTTTTAGGATCCCCCTCTACCTTCCACTGCTCAAGTCAATGACTCAGGGAGCTGCTGGGGACCCACGGAGACACGGGCTGTGAAGGACACAGAAAACCCAGCCTCACAACAGAGGTTCCTGCAAATGGCTCCCTGCAGCCCGTGTCCAGCTCTCCATCCACCCTTTTGGGGTTGGTATGCTGTGCCGTCACCAGGGCCTCGGCCAGCTTCCGGTCCTCCTCCTTCCTTCTGCGGACAGCTGGTATTTACATTTCTAGGAGAATCCTGAGAAAATAAGTCTTCTCCTTCACGGCGGGACGGACAGTGCATCCCCACGGGCCAAAGGAGAAATAAATTCAGCACTGCAGACCAGGGAGGGGACGTCTGCTCGACCCCACGCAGGCCCTCTTATCCTTTTAGGTCCCAAGACAATGAATGGCTCCAACAGCTCTAATTTCAGATGGAAAATCCCAGCGAGAGAAATCAATGCACAATGTCAGGGGCGTGGGTCCAACTGGGGGAGCTCCAAATTGTGATAAGCAAAAACAGGGCACCGTGTGCTTCCATCCAAATTCTCTCTCTCGAAAAAAAAAAAGAAAGATCTCCTGGTTTACCTAGCATATATCTTATGACTGTTGACAGCAAAAACAAATCACTCCCCCATGCTTTCATCCCATCCTCCAGGGCATGCTTCTATCCGGAACCGAGGTTTACTAACGGAAGTCCTGTGGGAGGGACTGGGGCACAACGCTCACCAAACCTCCTGGTGCGCTCCATTTTTCATTCAGGCACCCAGAGCTAAATTTAGAGAAGAAACTGTGTTTGGAACTGTCTGGGTGGATTTCCCTGCACGTGTATGTTCCTATGCATATAAACATTTCAAAGGCAGGAAACTTGAAAACACAAAGAATTTTCCAGGTAACACAGAAAAAAACAAATTGTGTTTCCTTACCCACGTCAAGGCCCTTCGGTCTCGGGTTGCACTGCTTGTACCCTTGGCAGCTTCTGAGTTCCATGAGCTGGACGTGCAGCTGATTCAAAATGCCCCGCTCCACCGTGTGCACCGCGTTTGTGAGCTGTGGACGGAGACGCCGGGGCGACCCAGTTAGGCTCCTGTTCTGCTTATTCTATTTGCAGTCACCTCCACGGGATGAAAACACACGGACTTACCTGATAAGGATCTGTATTCATATCAAAGTACTCCAAAAAGCCAGTGGCGAACTCGCAGAAAAGAAAATTATGCGTCTCATTAACTGTGCGCAAACACCAGTAGGTGTTGTTGTTAGAACTCGTGCAAGCACAGAAGGAGCCCACTGTGGGTGAAAAAGAAAACAGAATGAAAGAACGAAAAAAACGGAGGCAGGCTAGCCATGCCAATGCTGCCTCATCATTACGCTTTAAGATTCACATTTTCTTTCTTAAAAGTCCTCTGTGGGTAGATAGCAATAATAACTCTTACCCGCCCCCCGCCCCCCCAACTTTCTGTACAGATTTTCTGTGAGATGTGAGTTGATTTGACCTTGGACCTGGTGCTTTGCTTCTTAGTTTACGTGTTTATTCAGCTAATATTTATTGAGCATCCCCTTTGTGCTGGGGTCCAGCATCTCACAGGCATGGCCTGGTCTCTTATCTTGAGAAACATACAGTCTAGTCGGGGACACAACTGTTAAGCCAAAAGCAGAAAATCTTAGGAAAAAACCCCCACACAAACCGTGTAATCACAAATGGGCTCAGTTCTATGGAGAAAACAAATGGGCTGACTGTATAGAAAAGGGGCTTACGTCACCCGAGGCACAGGGGAGGTCTCCGTGAGAAATGACGTCACAGGGGAACTGTGAGGGTGAGTAGGTCTGTGACAGGCACAGGGCTTTGGGTAAGTGCTGGGTCGAAGCCTTTAGGGACCAGTGTGTGCAAAGAACCTGAGGAGGGAGGGAGCTTCAGCTGCTTGAGGAGAAAAGCCGAGGGGCTGATGTAGGTGAGCACGGGAGGAGATGGATCAGAGTAAAGCAGGAATGTGGACACAGGGCTGTTACAGGGTAAGGGTTTTGCTCTTTATCCTAAGAAAAACCGGATATCCCTAAGCGATGACTCTAAATCCTCTGAGCAGAACAGACTGGCAATAGCAAGAGAAGAGTCTGGGGGACACACGGGTTTTGCAGAGGTTGAGGTAAGAAATGGTGGGATGGTCACAGCTCAGGTGGGTGCAGCTGGTAGAGGTCTGAGTCACCCCTGTGGGAGTTACGAGCAAACTGCAACTTCACATTTCTCAATACTTCACCTTTGAAGGGGCTCGCCAGCCCTGACACAACAAATCTGTCCCTTCCTCAGGACCTCGCTCCTGCTATTCCCCCTGCCTGGGGTGTTGCCCCCTCCCACCCAGGACCCCCCTTCACACCGACTGCTTCTTTGAATCCTTTAGGTTTCAGCTTAAACGTCACCTCTTCAGAAAGGCCCATCAGCCCCACCCTCTCGAAACGGCCCCTTTTAATAACTTCGCTAACCCTCTCCTTATAGCATCACCACACTTTGTAATTACTTCACTTTCTTTTTATGGTACCTCACCCCCCCAACCCCCCGCTAGAATGTAAGTGTCCTGAGGGCAGAGAATGAGGTACGTCTTGTTCATCGTTGTGTTCACAGGGCTCGGCTCAGCCCAGGGCCTGGCGGAGAACAGACCCCAGCCATCTGAACGACCCTCAGAGACCCCCGCACCCCGCTTTAGGAAAGCACGTTAAGAGTTAAATGCTACGCCTTGAAGAGTTTGCTCAGCCTTCATGTGACTGCAGACTTCAATGCAAACATGGACACTAAGATAAGCATCAAGGCAGAAAAACAAAAAACTGCACAATAGCTCCCCTTCACTCCCCCCTCCTCCCCGAGAACAGTCTGGGGCTCCTGCACATCTCCAAATCCCAGTTTGAGAAACACTGACCCAGGGGGTGTTTCAACTGCTCCTCGGGATGACAGGCCTTCAGTCAGATAACATGCCACAGAAGTTAGGGTGTTATTTCTCTGTGACCCAAGCCACTACAGCAATATAAGCATTAATTGGCAATACACAAGTGTGGCTCAGTAGATGGAGTGTTGGCCCATGGATGGAAGGGTCGTGGGTTCGATTCCCAGTCAAGGGCACATATCTCAGTTGCAGTCCATCCCCGCCCCAGTCTGGGCAAGTGCGGGAGGCAATCAGTCGATGTTTCTCTTTCACATTGATCTTTCTCTTTCTCTCTCTCTCCCTCCCCCCGCCCTCTCTCTCTCTTGCCTCTTCCTCCTCCCTCCCTCCCACTCTCTCTCTCTCAAGATCAACGGAAAAAATATCCTCGGGTGAGGATTAAAACAAACAAGTGCGCAAGTGTATTCCATATCCTCAGCGATCCGGTAAAACCACTTTGCGATGTCCCTAATATTCTGCAAGCACAGTGCCAGGTACTGAAGGGGATATGGACCCTGCCTTTGAGGAGCTTTACTTCCTGTATTATACATAGAGTATGCACTTGAACTAGAGCAGAAACAACATATATTTGGGGTAAATTTGTCATCGTTATTTAGCTGATTCGCTATAGAGCAGTCTTCCTGGGAGGCTGGGTACTGTGGGAAACATCAGGAGAAAAACCCAGAGAGAGCTCAGCATTTTCCAACAAAACATCAAAACAAATTTCTAAAAAAATAAAATATAAAAAGCAATTTTTGGCAAAATGATTCTAGTTGCCAGTATGGGAAATAATATGAGGCTCCTCTCTCGGATGATTCCAGGGTCCGGCTGCATCTGCTGGAAGCCTCGTCTACGTGCCTGCCGTTGAGTCCCTGTGTCTCTGTGGCGGCCGTAAGCGGCCATAAGAGGCAGTTAGAAAGAGAGGGACTCACGGTTCCAGAAGGGGGCCGTCTGCCAGTGGTTGTTGTCGTGAGTGAAGCAGGTCAGGCCGGGAAGGCTGCACTCCTCCCCCTTCCTCT
The DNA here is from genome assembly GCF_951640355.1 of Cnephaeus nilssonii. Taxonomy (NCBI): domain Eukaryota; kingdom Metazoa; phylum Chordata; class Mammalia; order Chiroptera; family Vespertilionidae; genus Cnephaeus; species Cnephaeus nilssonii. The sequence goes on along the minus strand of NC_137089.1, from coordinate 38,457,141 downwards.
GGCGCTTCTTCTCCTTCCTCTCCTTCCTCCTCCTCCGGTTCTCCTTGAAAAGCTGCAGCTTGCTGTCCACTTCCTGAGCGGCCTCCCTATTCCCAGAGAAGGCATACTGTCTTTTTTTTTTTTTTTAACATTCCATTAAAAGACTACTAGATTTAATAAATGAATTCAGCAATGTAGCAGAATTATAAAATTAACACCCAGAAATCTGTGGCATTTTTATACATCAATAATGAACTCTCAGAAAGAGAAACTAAAAAAAAAAATCAAAAAAAAAATCCCATTTACCAGTGCAACAAAAAAATTAAGATACTCAGCGATAAACTTAACCAAGGTGGTAAAAGACTTGTACTCAGAAGACTATAGGACATTGAAAAAAGAGATAGAGGAAGATATAAACAAGTGGTAGAATATACCATGTTCATAGATGGGTAGAATTATCATCATTAAAATATCCATATTACCCAAAACAATATATAGATTAAACACAATCCCTATTAAAATACCAACAGCATATTTCACAGACCTAGACCAAACTCTCTAAAAATTTAGATGGAAAAAAGACTCCAAATAGCTGCAGCAATCTTGAGAGTTGGAGGGATCACAATACTAGAGGGATCACAATACTAGATATCAAGTAATACTATAAAGCTACTGTACTCAAACAGCCTGGTACTGGCACAAGAACAGGCATATAGATCAATGGAACAGAACAGAGAACCCAGAAATTGACCCAAGCCATTATGCTCAATTAATATTTGACAAGGGAGGCAAGAGAATACAATGGAGTCAAGACAGTCTCTTCAATAAATGGTGTTCAGAAAATTGGACAGATACATGCAAAAAAATGAAATTAGACCAACAAATTACACCATACCCAAAAATAAACTAAAAATGGATAAAAGACTTAAATGTAAGTCATGAAACCATAAAAATCCTAGAAGAAACCATAGGCAGCAAAGTCTCAGACATCTCTGGTAGCAATATGTTTACCAACACAGCTCCTAGGGCAAAGGAAACTAAGGGGAAAATAAACAAATGGGACTACATCAAAATAAAAAGCTTCTGCACAGCAAGAGAAACCATCAACAAAACAAGAGGACCCACTGCATGGGAGAAGTTATTTGCCAATGATACATCTGATAAGGGGTTAATCTCCAAAATTTATAGGGAACTCATACAACAAAAGGAAGATAATCCAATTTAAAAATGGGCAAAGGACCCTAATAGACACTTCTCCAAAGTGGACATACCGAAGGCCAAGAGTTATATGAAAAAACACTCAAAGTCATTAATCACCCGGGAGATGCAAATGAAAACAACAATGAGGTACCATCTCACACCTGTCAGAATGGCTATTATCAACAAATCAACAAATGACAAGTGCTGGCAAGGATATGGAGAAAAGGGAACCCTTGTGGGAATGCAGACTGGTGTAGCCTCTGTGGAAAACAGTATGGAGTTTCCTCAAAAAATAAAAAATGGAACTCCCATTTGACCCAGTGATCCACTTCTAGGAATACTAGTATATCCTAAGACAGTGGTCGGCAAACTGCGGCTCGTGAGCCACATGTGGCTCTTTGGCCCCTTGAGTGTGGCTCTTTCACAAAATACCACGGCCTGGGGGAAAAAAAAGATGGCGACCAGCAGGAAGGTAGGGAGAGAGTGTGAGTGAGAAACCCATAGAGGAGAGTGTAGACGTGTGTGGTGTGTGTGTGTGTATGAGCTAGGGTCAGTTAGATTCTGCAGGTCTTCCAAGGGGCTGCCTAACCGGGCAGTCCTAGACGGCGGAGCCCCGCGCACAAAGCGGACACTTCTCGGTGGCTGGTGCGGACGCGGAGACCACGCCATCTTGAGAAACAGAGCTGCCTGAGACTAGGATCCTGGCTTCGGACACAAACCAGGATCCTGCAGCCACTGGGGACAGAGAACTGCTATCACAGCTTCAGACCAACAGACAACAAGAATCCAGACTTCCTGGCAGATTTCCGTGGGTCAAAGAGCCTATCCCCCTCCCCGCAGACTCGCGGATAGCGCCATAGTAACTGATAGACTCGCCCCTCGCCCACGCTGCAGAGCGCCCGCGCACGGACGCGCTCCCCTTTAGGGAATTTGGCGCGCGGAACAGACGCAGCTCCCCTTTGGGGAAATCTGACAGCGCGCACAGAGGGCTCCCCTTCGGGGAATTTGGGGGAATTTGGCTTGCGGGACACAGCTCCCCTTCGGAGAATCTTAGAGCATGCACAGAGGGGCTCCCCTTTGGGGAATTTGGCGTGCAGGACGGACTCTGCCCCCCTTCGGGGAATCTGGGAGAGCACACGGAGGCAGCTCCCCTTCAGGAATTTGAGAGTGTGCGAAGCCCTAGCCGGTTTGGCTCAGTAGAGAGCGCACACACAGGACGCAGCTCCACTTCAGGGAATTTGGCACGCTGGAGACAGCTGCCTGGGATCCCTGACTCACAGCGCATTCACACTAAGAGCCAGTGACTCCAATTGTGGTGCATGCACACACAGGGACCCTGATTCTCAATGACAAACTGCATGAGGCAACAGAGACTCTGACACTCGATTCTTGGTGCAGACACAGGGAAACTCTGACTCCTGGCACATGCTAAGGATCTCATTTTCGGCACATACCAACAGTGTGGTGCAGACAGGGCCCCTGATTCTAAGTGTGCACACGAGACCGCATGGAACACCGGGGACACTGACCCTGGGCAAGCCTGGTTCCCACCAACCAATGGCAGCCACATGTCCTAGTGTCAGAGCACTTCAGTGAAACTCTTGTGGAGCGAAGTCCCCACAGCACACGGCCCAGGTCCACGCAAACTGAAGCTTGAGCTTTCTGGTGATAGAATGGGGAGACGAAACAATTCACAGAAGAAGGAAAATGAGGAGTCACCAAGAAAGGAAATTAGTGAAACTGAAGCTTGCAACATGACCGAAAAAGAGTTCAGAGTAATGGTCGTGGAATTTATACATCGGATGGATGAGAAAATCAACAACTTATGCAAGAATCAGGAAGAAATGAAAAGTGATATAGCTACAATCAGAAACACCATGGAAAGTTTCAACAGTAGACTAGAAGAAGCAGAGGACCAAATTAGTGAGTTAGAAGATCAGGTACAGAAACAAGCTCAATCTGAACAGCAATTGGAGAAAAAAATTAAAAAGCAGGAGGAAAGCCTAAGGGAGCTTCGGGACAACATGAAACGAAGTAACATGCGTATAATAGGGCTGCCAGAAGGACAAGAAGAGCAGCAAGGATTAGAAAATCTATTTGAAGAAATAATGACAGAAAACTTCCCGGATATGGGAAAGATAAAAGTTACACAAGTACAGAGAGTCCCAAGCAGGATCAACCCCAAAAGACCCACACCAAGACATGTCATAATTTCAATGGCAAATATAAATGATAAAGAGAGAATCTTAAAGGCGGCAAGAGAGAGACAGAGAGTTACCTACAAAGGAACACCCATCAGATTGTCAAATGATTACTCAACAGAAACACAACAAGCTAGAAGAGAATGGAAGGAGGTATACAAAGTGTTGCAAAGCAAAGGACTGAATCCAAGAATACTATATCCAGCAAGGCTATCAATCAAAATTGAAGGGGAAATCAGGTGCTTCGAAGACAAAAAAAGGCTCAGGGAGTTTATCACCACCAAACCAGCAATGCAAGAAATGCTAAAGGGAATACTGTAAAAAGAAATAAACAGGTAAGAAGGAATACAGACACAAAAGTAGATATGACTACAAACAAATACCTTTCAGTAATAACTTTAAATGTAAACGGACTAAATACTCCAATCAAAAGACATCGAGTGGCTGAATGGATAAAAAAACATGACCAATTATATGCTGTCTACAAGAGACCCACCTCAGAACAAGAGACTCACACAGATTGAAAGTGAAGGGATGGAAAAATATCTTTCAGGCAAATGGAAATGAAAAAAAAGCTGGGGTAGCAATACTTATATCTGACAAAATAGACCTCAAAGTAAATGCCATAACAAGAGATAAGGAAGGCCACTTCATAATACTAAAGGGAGAAATCCAACAAGAATAAATAATTCTGGTAAACATATACGCACCCAATATAAGAGCACCCAAATACATAAAAAAACTACTGGAGGATATCAAGGGAGAGATTAATAGCAATACAATCATAGGAGACTTTAATACCCCACTATCACCATTGGACAAATCCTCTAAACAAAAAATCAGCAAAGAAACATCAATCCTAAATGACTCACTAGACCAGATGGAATTAATTGACATCTTCAGAACATTTCACCCCAAAGCCACAGAATATACATTCTTCTCAAGTGCACATGGGTCATTTTCAAAGATAGACCATATGCTGGGTCACAGGCAAAGTCTCTTCAAATTCAAGAAGATAGAAATTATATCAAGCATTTTCTCAGATCACAGTGGCATAAAACTGGAAATCAACTACAATAAATACAATCCAAAGAAATCAAACACATGGAGACTAAACAGCATGCTATTAAACAAGGACTGGGTCACCAGAGAGATCAAGGAAGAAATAAAAAACATCATGGCAACAAATGACAATGAAAACACAACAATCCAAAATCTATGGGACACAGCGAAAGTAGTCTTGAGAGGGAAGTTCATAGCTCTACAAGCATATTGCAAAAAACAAGAAACAATGGTATAAATTACCTAACCCTACAACTCAAAGAGTTAGAAAAAGAGAAGCAAGAAAAGCCCAGTGTAACCAGAAGGAAGGAAATAACAAAGATCAGAGCGGAGATAAATGACATAGAGACCAAAGAAACAATACAAAAGATCAACAAAACCAAGAGCTGGTTCTTTGAAAGGATAAACAAGATTGATGAACCTCTAGCCAGGCTCACCAAGAAGCAAAGAGAGAGGACCCAAATAAACAAAATCAGAAATGAAAGAGGTGAAATAACAACAGACCCCGCTGAGATACAAAGGATTGTTACAAAATACTACGAACAACTCTATTCCAACAAACTGGACAACCTGGAGGAAATGGACATATTCCTAGAAAAATATAACCTTCCAAAAATCAATCAGGAAGAATATAAACAGCTCAATAGGCCAGTAACTATGGACGAAATTGAAGCAGTCATCAAAAAGCTTCCGGCAAACAAAAGCCGGGGCCTGACGGCTTCACAGGAGAGTTTTACCAAACATTCAAGGAAGAACTAAAACCTATCCTCCTCAGACTACTCCAAAAAATTCAAGAGGAAGGAACACTTCCAAGCTCCTTCTGTGAAGCCAGCATCACCTTAATATCAAAACCAGATAAAGACAACACAATGAAAGAGAATTACAGACCAATATCCCTCATGAACATAGATGCCAAAATCCTCAACAAAATTCTAGCAAATCGGCTCCAGCAGTACATCAGAAAGATCATACACCATGACCAAGTAGGATTTATCCCAGGAATGCAAGGATGGTACAATATCCGCAAATCAATAAACGTGATACATCACATAAACAAACTGAGAGATAAAAATCACATAGTCATATCAATTGATGCAGAAAAAGCATTTGACAAAATCCAACACCCTTTTTTGATAAAAACTCTCAACAAGGTGGGAATAGAAGGCTCATACTTCAACATAATAAAAGCGATATATGATAAACCCACAGCAAACATCATACTCAATGGACAAAAACTAAAAACATTTCCCCTAAGAACAGGAACAAGACAGGGATGCCCACTCTCACCACTCCTGTTTGACATAGTACTGGAAGTATTAGCCATTGCAATTAGACAAGAAGAAAAAAAAGGCATCCAAATTGGAAAAGAACAAGTAAAGCTGTCTTTATTTGCAGACGACATGATATTGTACATAAAAAATCCGAAAGACTCTGTCAAAAAACTCATAGACTTAATAAATGAATTTGGCAATGTAGCAGGATACAAAATTAACGCCAAGAAATCTATGGCCTTTCTATACACCAATAGTGAACTTACAGAAAGAGAGACTAAAAAGGCAATCCCATTTACCATCACACCAAAAAAATTAAAGATACCTAGGAATAAACCTAACTAAGGAGGTAAAAGACCTATATGCGGAAAACTACAGGACACTGAAAAAAGAGATAGAGGAAGATGTAAACAGATGGAAGAACATACCATGTTCATGGATTGGTAGAATCAACATCATTAAAATGTCCATACTACCCAAAGCAATCTATAGATTCAATGCACTCCCCATTAAAATACCAACGGCATATTTCACAGACCTTGAAAGAACTCTCCAAAAATTCATCTGGAATAAAAAAAGACCCCGAATAGCCACAGCAATCCTTAGAAAGAAGAATAAAGTAGGAGGGATCTCAATACCAGATTTCAAGCTGTATTACAAAGCCACTATTCTCAAAACAGCCTGGTACTGGCACAAGAACAGACATATAGATCAATGGAATAGAATAGAGATTCCAGATATCGACCCAAACCACTATGCTCAATTAATATTTGACAAAGGAGGCATGAACATACAATGGAATCAAGACAGTCTCTTCAATAAATGGTGTTGGGAAAATTGGACAGATACATGCAAAAAAAAAAATGAAGCTAGATCACCAACTTACACCATACACAAAAATAAACTAAAAATGGATACAGGACTTAAACATAAGACGGGAAACCATAAAAATACTAGAGGAATCCACAGGCAGCAAAATCTCAGACATATGCCAAAAGAACTTCTTCACCGATACTGCCCCTAGGGCAATAGAAGCTAAAGAGAAAATAAACAAATGGGACTACATAAAAATAAAAAGCTTTTTTACAGCAAAAGAAACTATCAACAAAACCACAAGAAAGCCCACTGTATGGGAGAACATATTTGCAAATGGTATCACTGATAAAGGTTTAATCTCTAACATCTACAGGCAGCTTATACAACTTAATAAAAGGAAGATAAATGATCCAATAAAAAAAATGGGCAATGGACCTAAATAGAATCTTTTCAAAAGAAGACAGAAGGAAGGCCAAGAGACACATGAAAACATGTTCAACGTCATTAATTATCTGATAGATGCAAATCAAAACAACAATGCGGTACCATCTCACACCTGTCAGAATGGCTATCATCAACAAATCAACAAACGACAAGTGTTGGCGAGGATGCGGAGAAAAAGGAACCCTCGTGCACTGCTGGTGGGAATGCAGACTGGTGCAGCCACTGTGGAGAACTGTATGGAGAACAAACTGAAAATGGAACTCCCATTTAACCAGTAATCCCACTCCTAGGAATATATCCTAAGAAACTGGGAACACCAATAAGAAAGGATATATGCACCCCTATGTTCATAGCAGCACAATCCTACCTAATAAAATAGTAATATGAAAATTGACCACACCTTTGCTACGCCCAAGCCATGCCCACCAGCCAAAGCCACACCCACCAGCCAATCAGGGCGAGTATGCAAATTACCCAACAAAGATGGCGGTTAATTTGCATACGCTGAGAGAGGGAGGAGTGAAGACTGAAGACAACTTAGAAGGAAGTGGGAGGAAAAGCGGAAAGCAAGGTGGCTGCCAGAGGGAAAGCCCGGGCGGGGCAGAACGGGGCAGAGCGGGGCGGGTGGCAGTGGCGAGCCGGTGCAGGCGCGGTGACCGCAAAGGAGGCGGCAACGGCCGCACACGCGGCCACAACAGCTGCTTGCAGGATTTTCCTGCAAATGGGCTACTAGTTTACAATAGCTAAGATCTGGAAACAGCCTAGGTGCCCATCAGCTGATGACTGGATCAGAAAACTATGGTACATCTACACAATGGAATACTATGCTGCCATAAAAAAGAAGGAATTCTTACCATTTGCAGCAACCTGGATGGAATTGGAGAACATTATGCTGAGTGAAATAAGCCAGTCAATGAAAGAAAAATACCACATGATCTCACTCATTTATGGATAATAAAGAACATTATAAACTGTTGAACAAAAAGACACAGAGGCAGTAAAGCATCAAACAGTCTGTCAAATTACAGCAGGAAGGTTAGGGAGAGGTGGGGAAGATAAGAGATCAACCGAAGGACTTGTATGCATGCATATAAGCATAACCAATGGACGCAAAACTCTGGGGGGTGAGGGCATATATGGGAGTGGGATTGGGGGGGGGGGCAATGGTAAGATATATACACATATAATACCTTAATTAAAAAAATTGAAAATAAAATAAAATAAAAAATTTGGCTCTCAAAAGAAATTTCAATCATTGTACTGTTGATATTTGGCTCTGTTGACTAATGAGTTTGCCGACCACTGTCCTAAGAAATCAGAAACACCAATCAGAAAGAACATATGCACCCCTATGTTCATAGCAGTGCAATTTACAACAGCTAAGACTTGGAAACAGCCTAAGTGCCCATCAGCAGATGAGTGGATTAAAAAAACTGTGGTACATCTACACAATGGAATACTACGCTGCTGTAAAAAAGAAAGAACTCTTACCATTTACAACAGCATGGATGGACCTGGAGAGCATTATGCTAAGTGAAATAAGCCAGTCAGAGAAAAATAAGTATCACATGATCTCACTTATATGTGGAATCTAATGAACAACATAAACCAATGAACAAAAACAGATCGAGAGACATCGAAGCATGGAACAGACTGTCAAACCTCAGAGGGAAGGCAGGGGAGGGAAAGTGGGTGGAAAGAGACCAACCAATGAACTTTTATGCATTTGTGCATAACCCATGGACACAGACAAAAGGGTGGTGAAGGCCTGGGGTGGAGTCTGGGGAGGGCTGGGGGAGGTCAATGGGGGAAAAAGAGGACATATGTAATACTTTCAACAATAAAGATTAAAAAAAAAAAAAAGGAAAACTTAAGGAAAAATAAATAAATAAATAAATAAATAAATAAATAAAGCTCATAATTAAAAAAAGGGGGGGGGAGGGGATATTTTCAATGACCAGAAAGCAACTTGTTAAAATAGGATTATAGCTAGACATGCAATAACAGACCACCTTTGTTTTCCACAGAGGCCCTCCAATCAGCAATAGGACCGTTCACTGTGACAGCTCTCTCTGAATCCTCCCTCAACAACATCAACACTTTCTTCCTTGTTGAGCAGCAGCCGTCTGCTAGCTCCCTCTCTGGACCAATGGCTTCACTTCCTGGTGGCTCAGTAGCCGGCAGCCATGGAATCAACGGCTGCATTAGATGGCTTGCATTAGAAGGTTTCTAAAATTCTTTGACCAATTTGACAATATAGGCTTGGGTAGAATTGTCATCTTTGTATTCTCTTGGTTTTTCCAGAAGGGCTCAAGTTTTGTTGAGACTCATATGCCAAATCCCCTTCCCTGGCAAATTTTACTTATTATTGAAAAAAATAGGTGTATTTCTTCCAATTTTCAGAATTCCCCAGGATGGCTGGCTGCTCTATAGCACACACTGAGCTAATCCAGAGAGGCCATCGCCCAGGCACCGTGCACGGAAAGCCGAGCCTGCACGGAGTGACATCCAGGTACACACAAGCATCAGCAAGAGCCCACACAGAATCAGAGCAGAACTCCGCTCGGCTGCCCCTAGAGGGGGCCATGGCAAGGTGTGGGCTTGCCTTCACCTTCTGGAGCTACATGACTTCCCAGTTCCATCTCCTTTTTCCCCGAGCAGGCTCACAGGAGTCCCTGCAGCCTTCAGGAGAGCCTAGTGGACAGTCCTTCACTCCCAGCAAATGAGGGAAACAGAGTCACTTACTTGAATGGGTGGAGATGGCTCTTTAATTTCTCTTGCTTTTTTACACCTTTTTCTTTATTGTAGTAGCTACAGGCAAGAAGATGAAAAAGTGAGTCTTCATCAGCATGCATTTGTTAAAGAGCTTATTTTATAAAAAGAAAGCAAATAGAAGACAGTTACTTTGTTGTAACTATCTCAGCTTAATAGGACTTTAAAATTTTTTTACCCCCCCTTACTTAGGTTTATAACATTTAATTCGACTGAGATATTTTAGGTCATTACAAATTGTGATAATTCATTTTATTAAGCTTTCTGTTGGTTAAAGAGAGAAGTAGGCCTAATGCTAAGCAGGCCTGTGCAAAAAAATGAGTTTGCAAAGGAGACCACGGGAGGGGCCCACGCTCACCTCTGTTTACTGCAGACACACTCCTCGGGCTTCCTCCTCTTCAAGTGCCCTCTCACTTCTCTCAAATTCTTAATTTTATCTTGCAAAGCTTCAATCTGGGAAACAGGCAATTCAACAATTACATTTGCAGGATTGTCTGTGCTAACTACCTTCCTTCTCACCTTTATTTCTGTGTTCCATAATCGTAGCCATTCATCTGCGATGATAGTTAATTTGGGGACAAACCGAGCATAGAACCTATTTCCCTCTATATTCCAACGGATGTCTTAGCATAAACACGAACAGATGCCTCTTTTATAACAGAATTATTTTCTCAAAGACATTTCAGAAGGTCATTGAGTCGGTTCCCACTCTCTCCTCACACTCTGTTTTTTGGTCAGGACTATCACTACCTCACTGGAGACCGAGAAACACGTTGCTATTCTATTTTCCGCAGAATTATAAACAGATGACGTGCACACACAGTATGTGCCCCCGGGAGGGCTTCCAATCTCGTGGCCACGGCTCACCTCTTTGTCAATGTACGCCTTGTGGTCCTTCCACGCTCTGGCTGACTGATAGAGTTCTCTCTCACAATGGATGGTATCATTTGGAAGAATAAAGCACCTGCCAAAACAAACAAGAAGCATTAGAAATAGGTTTATATCCTAATATTAAGAAAAGCATTAGAAATAGCAAAGGGAACTTAGCTGTCCGCTAACCCCTTAATTGGGAAACCAGCTAGAGTTTGCAGCGGAGCCACAGAGCAGGGTAAGTGGGAATGTCTCCCGGCTGCGGGTGTGGGTAGAGGATGCTGAGCGATCACCACTCAGATCACCTTTCAAGGCAGCTCTCCATGTTCCGTCCCCGGGAAAAGATACACTCAGTTTCTGAAAGCCCCATCCAATATTGAAGGGAAAAAAGAGGCTTCCACAGCTATCATGGAAATGACTCGCTTGTCGAAATGCAGTGAGAGGGAGCTTATTCATCGCATTCACTTCATTACAAAGAGCCTGCCTGAAGTGCCCCATTACATCTGAAGCAAAGCAGCAGCCCCAGGGATAGAGAGCTGGTGGGATATGAGGTCGACACGTAACGTAAAAGAAATCCTGGTCTCAGTCTCTAAGCATATAACTGTAACAGCCACAGGCACCTGGGGACCAGTCCCAGAGATAAACATTGCGGCAGGGCTTGTGGCATCCTGCCTCCCCGAGAGAGATGAAATGAAAGACGAAACAAGGATTTTGTTAATAAATTCAGAGAGAAATGACTTCTCCGCCAAAGGAATATCTCGTTTGGAAAGAACTGAAACACCAAGCCAGCCCATGAAAGCTGAGGGGAGCCGTCTCCCTCCCCTGTCTCTGTGACTCCCGGGGCCCTTGCTCTCGGGGACCTGGACAGGTGAGGTGTTTCCGCGCCTAACATCCATTCCCAGCCGACGCCATCTCTCTGGGAGCTTCTGCAGGACCCAGACTTCTCCCTTGATCTGAGCCTCATTTCTGAGGCCGTGACTGCAACTACTCTGAGCCACTGTGACCACCAGCAGGAGGAGCCCCTAACCAGTCTGGGTGATGGTTTCCCACCGTTTTCTAGATGCCCACAAGGGTAGCTGCTTAACGGCAGCGCTCCCTGCCTGCTAAGTCAAGATGCGACAGAATCCCTCTGGCTACATTCCCAGCTGACCAGCCTAATGTGGAACTGAACCCAAAGCACACATCCACATCTACTGTTGTTTGGGCTGCTTATTGCTTCCTTAGCCCCCACTGGTATGTAGGAGAGTCCTGGACCTCATCTGGCTGAATGACGTTACTCTTCTTAAAGGGACCAAATGGTGGTAGTAAGGCGGGGGTGACTTTGAACTCCACCCTTTGAACACACGAAGCCCCTCCTACTTGTGGGTCACTCGGACGGTGGTGGGCAGGCCCACGGCATTGCCACTGGTGGCCAGCATGGCGTCCCCGTTGCCACCGTTGGCAGCTTGGCGACCTCCTGGCCCCTTGTGGCCTTCGTCGTGACGCTTGGCAATGCTTCTTGGCTGCAACACCTGCAGTTCCTCTTCTTCCAGGTTTATGTCATAGACTTCGCCTTCAAATTCGACCGACAAGGACCGTGTCTGCCGAGTGTGGACAAACCTGGGCTTGTACTCTGGAAATAAGGGAAGATACGTTAATACGGGGTCCGGATGTACCTGAGGGGAGAAGAAAATGATCACGTGGCTCGATGAGCATTTTGGAAAGGGGCACACAGTACACAGAGGGGCACCATGCTTCTCTGGCCTCGGGCCCTTCCTCCCCAGTGAGGGGGTAGGTCTGAGTGATTGCTAAGCCCCTTCCCACTAAGGGCAGGCTGTGAACGTCTACAGTGAGTTTTCAATATAAACTGCGAAGGCCGTGTGAATAGAACTATAGCCCCCATTATAGGATTAATAATGGTAACTCATTTTTTGAGCTTTTGCTATGTATCACTCATCTGGTACTTATCTCTAATCTTAAAAGACAGGTATTATGATAAATCTTTGCATTAAAAAATATCAGATGATCCAAACAGGCTGATGAATTTGGTGTCCTTATTTTACGGATAAGAGAACTGGAGCTTTGAATGTTATGTACATTTTGCAAGGTGATACAGCCAATAGGTTCAGATTCTAAAAACCAAAGAGTCTTCCTACTCTATTGAGATGCTTTTGTAAAAAGGCAAACGCTCTAGACTCCTGCTATTTGCACAATAGAGGATTACTCTAAGAAAATTAAATTTGGCACATGCTTCCATCAGCCAACTGACTCTTCACACCTGTCAGGTGGAGGGTCATGCCAGGGGAGGCCAGCCTGTCCTCTGGTCACGATAGACCCCTGTGGAGGCTCAGTGTGCTGGATGAGAGCTTCAATGTGCAAACATTGGTCCCTCCTTACCAGATGCACACTTTGTCTCAGTGGGGCTTGCTCACATGGCACCCCCCCGCCTTCCTAGAACAGGAAAGAGGGGAGCCTATTGGCTGCGGAATCAGGATCATCTCTCCCTCTGTAGAGTCCTGCTCTGAGGGCAGTTTCCAGATGAAGAAACACCTCTTGCTTTCAAATACGTAAGATTCCACGCAGCTTTGAAGAGTGCCCCAGACTTCTTTAGTTTGTGCTCAGTATTGCAAAACCAACGCGCTTTATGAACAGTGCTGGGGAGCCACAGCCAACTTCCTGGGAGAGAAAAAGCTGCCTCTACTTCTCAGCTGAACGTGATAACCAGTTAAGGGAGCATCTCAGGGGTCCTTATCCCTTGTGGGTTTTGCATTTGATATCTTCATATAAATTTTTAAGCCTAGCATTTTCTCTCAGGGAGGAAAGAAAATCTCCCAGATTAATGGTTCTTAGACTTCTGGGTTATGAACTCCTTTGAGAATTTGTTGGAAGTTATGAGCATCCCGAAAAATGTGCATGTACACACATAGAATATACTTAAAATTTTGGATATTAGGGGGGTTCTGGTCCCCTGAAGTCCACCTGTGGAACCCAGGATATAAAATCCTGTTTTAAGGGCTTCCATTGTTCTACTGAGTGATTCGATTTCCTAATTTCGGACACAGAGTTGAATTTCTACATATCTTGGTTATTCCCAAACCAGTATAGAAAGGACCACAGAAAGGACCACAGAAACGAGTCACTGCTCATATTACGCCACTAGATGGCACTAGACTCCCATTCTTTTATGGAAGGTAGGCGACCGAGTTTTCCTATCTATAAAAAGACCATCTCATGGCTGCCTGATAAGACTTTTCATAAAGAAAATACTAGGCAATGATTTTCACACTTAATTCAACTAGTTTGACTCTGCCAGTCAAAAAGAAGAAATAAAAAAAATTGTCCTAAAACAGATATGCCTTTAAAAATAGTATTTATGCTTTTCCTACTAAAGGCACAAGCCCAGAAACTTTGGATTTATTTTTTTTTCTTTCTTTTTTTTTAAAGCAACTAAGGCAGAAAACATCAGGCCATTAGCATCAACGTAAAATAAAACTTACCTGACCTACATACACACCCTGGGTCCCTTGCTAGTTTGTGGGCCTGCGTGTTGTGCCTGCTGCCTTTTTACTGGATACATTTGCGTTCTATGCTTGAGTGTTTTCAGAGCAAAAACTCAAATTATCTTAGCTTTTGCATTTTAACCAGGACGATGACTGGCTTTTGGCCCTAAAACTATGCATGGTTAGTATCGAACACGGAGCCAGAGCGGGCCTTTCCTCTCCGGAGTCTAGCGGCTGGGAGGCGGCCGGGCCTGGGGCTTACTTGCAGCGCCCTGGGTCCTCAGGAACTGCCGCTGGCTCTTCCTCTGGCCGCGGCCGGCGCGGTAGGCGGCCTCCCCACACGGGCACTCCCGGTCCTGGTCGTGGAAGCCGCGAGGGTAGAGGTTGCGCGTGCTCTGCCGGGCGGCGAGCGGGTCCCCGGAGCCCTTGCACTTGTGGATGCGGAGCTTGCCCGCCGTGTCCTCGATGCACTGCCACTTCTGCAAAGGCCACAGGGGTTCGGGGTTAGGCACGCCGCTGGGGGGCGCAGCCGCGGGGCGACCCCCTTGGCGCGCGGGGGGGTGGGGGGGGGGAGGCGAGCTGCTAAGCGGCCCGGCCCTGCGTGGGCCCCCAGGCCTCGCTCATGGGAGCACATGCAGACGCCAACCAGACCCCTGGCAACCAGCCCTGCCTCGGTGACACCAGAGCCAGGCACGGACACAGGCATCCTTACCGTCCAGGCTAAACAGAGTCTTGAAGGAAACGCGGGGAGGCCCTTCGCCCCGCAAGCACAGGGCACAGCTGCCAGGGCGGTTTCCCCGGACCCCCCTCTCCTCCTCTGGGCAAACAAACGTGGCCGCCTTGTTCTCTGCCCCTGAATTCCTAACGGGAGCAGAGAAGAGTGGCGCACGCGGAAGGCAGAGATGAGTTCAATCCGAGTCCATCCCGGGGCGAGCCAACGCGCACGCAGCGCAGCAGGCACGCGGGGCTCCCTGGTGCCGCCTTTCTTATCCTGCCCCGATGCCGCACACCTGGCGGCGAGCTGCTCTTAAAGGGACATCGGCCACCGGCCCAAGAGGCGGGCGCGAGCGGGGAGCAGGCGCTGGGTTTTCTAGTTTGAGTTTTCGAGCAAGACTGGTGCATAGGAAATATAGTCAATAATATTGTGACGACTACCAGTATGCCCGGCGCCGGGTGGGTACCGGAAATATTGGGGTATGTGATTGTGGAATCACTATGCTGTACACCTGAAACTAATACAAGGTAATATTGAATGTAAACTGTGATGAAAGAAAACTTAAGAAAATCTACCCAACAGCTTTCAAAAGAAAGAAAGAAAGAAGAGAGAGAGAGAGAGAGAGAAAGAGAGAGAGGGAGAGAGAAGAAAGAAAGAAAGAAAGAAAGAAAGAAAGAAAGAAAGAAAAGACTGTTGCAGATACTGCCGGCTTAATTTTGGAGAAATACAACACAGCAGTGGGTCTCAGTGTCCTCCCCCGCCCCCCATTTCCTGAGAATCAATCTGGCTGAAATATTAGTGCTTCCCCTGAGAGTCATTTCATAGGACCCTCCATATCTGAAAGACCTAATTACCTTCCTCTTACTTTTTATTCCCCCCCCCCCCCCCGCCCCTTCTTAAAATGTTAAATGGGGAAGCAGAAAGAATACTGACTTTAATTTTAAGTTGACCACGGTTGTTACAAAATGCTCTCTGGTAGTGTTATCAAGCTTCTGTCTTTTTCCTCTTCCATATATGAGTATCACCTGTGTGTAATTGTACCGAGACTTTTCTTAAAATGGACACATTTCTAAACTGTCGCCAAAGCCATGATAATTGTAAAATTATGTGTTTGTGTGCCAGCTAGATATTTTTACACATATATGAAAACAAATACAACATTATTAAATAAAAGATGCTCTTTCATGCACCACATACAATAATCTCATGTAGCCCCTTATACCTGTACCATACTTTGGGTAACTTTTTGATTTCAGAGTGTCCTAAAGGTAAAGTTTGGTTAAGGGTCCCACATGGCTTGGCCAGCAGACAAATGACACTCACTCATGTACAAAATGGTATGAACCATTCACAAACCAGTCACGGTTTGTTTTCTCTTACTGGAGTCATCTGCCTTCAGTAAGGGTTGAACTATCTCAGCTGCCTTTGAGTTTCTATGATCTTGTTCTCAAATCCCAGATCCAGAGGACTGGCTCCGTGATTTTGCCTGAGCCGCCATACACTCCATGGTGCTATTGAATTTGATTGCTTCAAGCCACATCATTCAGGCCACATCAGGTCACCACCTTCTTCTGTGGCTTGGACAGAAAGTCTGGGACGTTCAACGTCTCCATTCTGAGAGGCAGGAGCTCAAGAGACAAGGCAACTCACCACCTATTTACAAAGCCACGAAAAGTCTACGTCTGCAAGGATAGTCTACAGATGAACTAAATAGAGATGATTTAGCTGAAAACCAACAGGCAAAACCCCCAAAATGTGAAGTCAGTTTGACTAGGCACCCTGAGTTATGTCAGGTCAATGGTTCTCACACTTGGCTCTACAGTGAGATGTTCAAAAGCTTCCCTGGTGATTTTAATGTGCCCTTGGCCTTTAGATTTGCAGCATCTGGTGACTAGACCCCCTTGCAGCTGGTTCCCAGGAGGAGGGCGGAAGGGATCGCTCTAGGTCAGTGGTTCTCAACCTTCCTAAATGCCGCGACCCTTTAATACAGTTCCTCATGTTGTTTTGACCCCCAACCATAAAATTATTTTTGTTGCTACTTCATAACTGTAATTTTGCTACTGTTAATGAATCGTAATGTAAATATCTGTGTTTTCCGATGGTCTTAGGCGACCCTGCTAGCGGTTCTCAACCTGTGCTGTAGAGCCTAAGACCATCGGAAAACACAGATATTTACATTACGATTCGTAACAGTAGCAAAATTACAGTTATGAAGTAGCAACGAAAATAATTTTATGGTTGGGGGTCACCACAACACAAGGAACTGTATTAAAGGGTCGCGGCATTAGGAAGGTTGAGAACCACTGCTCTGGGTGGAAGTAGCTCAGATGCATGAGGGTTTGAGAGGGGTGTACGTATTCTTGGGTGTGGGTGTTTGAAATGTGTCTAGAAATGTAGCAGGTGAGAGAGTGACTCCAGCTGAACAGGTGAACGCTGCCAGCTCATCTCTACTGGCAAAACCAAGAGTAACCTGTTCTCCTCACTCTCTCTCCGCAGTTAGTTGATGAGTGGCAGAACCCTTCCTCCGCTCTTGGCTGAAAACTGCGTGTGCCCTCGCACAGCTCCGCCGTCTCAGGTGGAGACCAGTGATGTCGGGGCCTGGCTCTGCAGCGCTCCCAGATACGCCCAGTTAGCTCGAGGAGGCGCCATGAACCATTCTCGGGAACTCACCTACAACTCCATTAAGAAATAATTAGGCCCTGGCTGGTGTGGCTCCGTTGGTTGGATGCCGTCCCCTGCACCGAGCGAGTGCTGGTTTGATTCCTGGTCAGGGCACGTGCCTGGGTTTCAGCCTCCATCCTTGGAAGGGGGTTTAGGGGAGGCAGCTGATCTCTGTTTCGCTCTCACATTGATGCTTCTCTCTCTCTCTCTCTCTCTCTCTCTCCTTCCCTTTCCCTTCCTCTCTCTCTAAAAGTCAATGAAGAAAATATTTAAAATAATAATTATATGCCATGTAGAATTCTTGCTGGTGAAAAATGTCATAAAAATAAATGCTAACTTTTAAAAAAATATATATTTTATTGATTTTTTACAGAGAGGAAGAGAGAGGGATAGAGAGTTAGAAACATCGATGAGAGAGAAACATCGATCAGCTGCCTCCTGCACACCCACCACTGGGGATGTGCCCGCAACCAAGGTACATTCCCTTGACCAGAATCGAACCCAGGACCCTTGAGTCCGCAGGCCGGCGCTCTATCCACTGAGCCAAACTGGTTTCGGCAATAAATGCTGACTTTTTAGAGCTCCATACAGTTTGGGAATCAATGGTGCTTGAGTGCCTGTCTATAGCTGTCTTAAATCCAAGTGGTTTAAAACGTATCCATCCACCTGGGTAATCTACCTCAGTTTAAAAACCGAGAGTAGACTGCTTAATGTCTATAGAAGCAAAAGAAGTGGTCGGGCACTCACAATCCAAGCCAAGCAGAAGCTTACAAAGTGCTCTACTTTCTATCAGACAGAAACATGTGGCTAGCTTGATTTTTAAAAATATATATTTTTTATTGATTTCAGAGAGGAAGTGAGAGGGAGAGACAAATAGAAACATCAATGATAAGAGAGAATCATTGATTGGCTTCCTCTTGTATGCCCCACACTAGGGATTGAGCCCACGACCAGGGCATGGGTCCCAACCGGGAATCAAACCATGACCTCCTGGTTCATAGGTCGACGCTCATCAACTGAGCCACGCTGTCAGGGCATGGTTAACTTGATTCTTGAAAAATGATGGCCTTATGTTTTTTTTGTGGTTCCAATTTATATCAACTTTAGTACAAATACTAATTTAAAACACACAACTATGGTGAAAACCTTCCTTTTAAATAACCACAATACATTAAAAAATAAAAACAAAAAAAACCACCTCTGCCCTTTTTTGGCCTGGAAGAGCTGAGAGTACAAGTAGATGCCTGTAGAACACAAAAGCGTAGGCAGAATCTTTAGTGACTTAGCCTATTTGGAATACAACCTGCATTTTCCATTAGCCAAGTTCCTGCTAACTTCCTATGGGATAGAGATGAAAGGAACAGCTGTTTCCTTCCTGAAGAGCTGAATTTAAACACACCTGAGGTCTGGCACTGTCCTTGGCATTGATAAGGTATATGCAAAATCAAATATACATACATATATGCATGTATATGTATAAACATGCACACCCACATATACCCACACACATACATACATATACCTACCCACATTCTTGTATAAAACAAGAGCCTTGGACAAAGATGCCAGTTATTTTTCATACCATGTATGCTTTGAACAAATCTTAGACCTCATTAGATAATTAGCTAAAGCAAGCATGTCAAACTCGTGGCCCGTGGGCCGCATGCCTCATTTATTTGACTCATGTTAGCCTTTGAGTTTGACATGCTTGAGCTAAAGGCTTTGAAAACCTTCTTAGTGGCAAGCTTACTAGGAATTGTAATGAAATGTAATTGCCACACATTTGTCACAGTCATTTTAGTGTTCAATATCATGACAATTTTTATGGCTGAGCAATAAAACCTTGAAATAGCTGCAGCTAAAGCGGTCATCTTAGTGCGTTTATTGAGGGCGGCGAAGAAAGATTTTTTTTAAAAGAATTGCTCTGAAACTCATGCCGCATGCCATTCAAATGGTGAAAATAATGAGCCGATTTTGCATTGCAGAAGTTTCAGAAATCAGATGGAGGCAGGAACTCAAGTGAGGCTAATGGGACTTAGAGATAGCCTCAGAAAAGGCCTTTGTTAAACAAGTGCCCTTGTAGAAATGTAGATGTCACACGGTCTCACTTTTATCTACGCCCTTGAAGTTTATCAGTAAATCAGTTCATTACTGAATCCGCTGGTCTCCAGCTTCCCTGACCACTCACTCCTGCAAATCCTTTTCCTGCTCCTGGGACGACATCGCCCCAACTCTCCTCCTGCCTCTCCAACTTGGCCACTTAGCATGCTTTCATATGTCTGCAAACCTACTGTGGGTAAGGGACTAATTAAACTATTCAAATAATTTCTTAAATTATTATTACTTTATTTTAGCCTTTCCAACTACACTCAACTCGGGATTGAATCACTCCGGTGAGTAGTTATGTCTTAGCATTTTCGATTGGTTACATATACCTGTGGTAAATAACACCTGAGGAAGAAGAGAAGGCTGGCTATAAAGATTCCTGTGTGCAGCTGCTTGGTGGAATCAAACCTAATGAGAAATATGTCAAATGCCTTTCAAATAATTCGATTGAGTACCACCAGCAGCACCACCATTATCTGTAGCTATGAACTCTTCACTTGATGCCAGGTACTGGTCTAGGGCATGTTATACAGGTTTATTCACTCAACCTTCACAACAACCTACTGTGCTGCCATAATTCACTTATTGGAGTAGGAATAGCATCCATTGTAGTAGTGACCATGATCTATATTCTGCCTGGGACTTGGGAATGGCATTTTACAACCATATGGATGTGCCTTAGTGGGAAAAATCTGGACTTTCAAGCTAGAAAAGACTGGATTTGAATACCAGCTTTATCACATTGCTCTGTGGTCTTGAGCAAGTCAGCTAGACAGTCTAAGCTTTTGCAGGGTCACAAGCATTAGCGATGACCTAGAACAGTGGTTGGCAAACTGCGGCTCGCGAGCCACATGCGGCTCTTTGGCCCCTTGAGTGTTCTAACGCCACTTCTTCAAAATAGACTCGCCCAGGCCGAAAACTGACTTCTGCACATGGGCCATGAAGTTTCAATCACACTGTACGTGCGCGCCTGCACGTGGTATTTTGTGGAAGAGCCACACTAAAGGGAACAAAGAGCTGCATGTGGCTCGCGAGCCACGGTTTGCCAACCACTGACCTAGAAGAACTCAACACAGGGTGGGTACCGAACACAGGAGCTGCTATTCTTCTAATCGCCATCACACACGCACACAGTTACACAGTTTATTACTCAAAGAATTTGACCCAATGTAAACTTGATAAGAGGTAGCCATTTTTAATGGAGACAAGTATTAGGTTAGGGATCTGAAGACCTCAGTTTTAATTTTCTTTAGCTGCTACTTTATGGCCTTGAGCAAATTACAGAATTTCTTTGTTCTTCCAGATTCCACATCTTCCTCCCCTTGGCCTCAAGGATATGACATGAGAATAAGTTGTTGAGTTTTTGGAGGTCTGAGGAAAAGATGCCCTATATGAATACAGAGCAGTACCATCAAAATTAACTAGAGGCCTGGTGCATGAAATTCCTGCACTGGAGGGGTGGGGGGATCCTTCAGCTAGGCCTGCGCCCTCTTGCAGTCTGGGAGCCCTCGGGGGATGTCCGACTGATGGCTTAGGGCAGGGAGCAGGCCTAAGCCATCAGTCGGACATCCTTAGTGCTGCTGTGGAGGCCAGCTGTGAGCTGGCTTCTGGCTGAGTGGGGGAGCACTGACCACCAGGGGGAAGCTCCTGCATTGAGCGTCTGCCCCCTGGTGGTCAGTGAGCATCATAGGGACTGGCTGTTCCACCATCGGGCCAAAACTGGCTCTCTGACATCTCCTGAGGAGTCCCAGATTGCGAGAGGGTGCAGGCCAAGCCGAGGGACCCCACCGGTGCAAGATCAGGACCAGGGAGGGGCGTTGGAGGTTGGCTAGCCAGGGATTGACTGCAGGAGGGCTCCAGGGCGTGTCCAGCCATCTCGCTCAGTCCCAATTGGCAGGACCTCAGCAGCAAGCTAAACTATAGGTCAGAGCGTCTGGCCCCTGGTGGTCAGTGCATGTCATAGCGAGCAGTTGAGCCTTAGCATATCATTAGCATATTATCCTTTGATTGGTTGAATGGCTAACTAGATGACCGGACACTTAGCATATTAGGCTTTTATTATATAGGATTGGCCCTTAAAGATGGCTATTCAGGCCCTTGCTGGGTAGCTCAGTTGATTAGAGCATCGTCCCAATATGATAAGGTTGTAGGTTCAATCCCCAGTCAGGGCACATATAGAATCAACCAATGAATGCATAAATAAATGGGACAAAAAATGTCGCTCTACCCCTTCCTATATCTTTAAGAAATCAATGGGAAATGGTTACCCAATCTCTGGGTAAGCTAGTGTTTCCTGGGTGTAAACTGTGTATAACACAGTAATTATCATTGAGTGGGGAGACTGGGGCTTTAGACCACATGGATCTCAGTTTGAACTGATTCTTGTCACCTTTCGAGCTGTGTGACTTTGATCAAGTTACTTCCCCATCTGAGTTTCAGTCTCTTCATATTTTGAGTGGGCATAATATCTATTTTATAGAATACTTTCAGGTGTAAATGTAAAATATTAGGTGATGGTTGAACTCTGGTTATTTTTCTTTCCTGAGTGACCACTAGGTAATCATTTTGAATTGCATGTATTCCTCAGCTTGCTTAAGACTGATCCTTATTCTTATTTATACCACCTTATGCCCATTTTCATGAGTAAAAAAATAAGAATTTGATTATAAGTTTTTCTGAGGCACACTGCAATGAAAGCTGAATATTACACACACACACACACACACACACGCACGCACGCACAGACACACATGCACACACACACACGTTATTTCTCCATTGTTATAAGGCCTATTATGTGAATTTGGCCATAATGCAGATAAAATCATGTTTTCTGAAATGTCACAACCATACAGCAATTTTCTGATGACCCGATTATCCTTCAGGCCAGTACAGACAGCATGGAAAGCAGCTACCTGCACGTGGACATGTGTTTTAGAATTTTTATCTCAACACTGGGGAATATAAGAAGACCATATAAATATTTTTGTTCAAACTGATACTTAGCCCAGGCCACTATCAATTTTTTTCCACAACATGAAATAGAGTTACTCGTGACAAGGCGATTTTTCTCCTGTTTCCTCTGAGATGGGTGACAGGGGTAGGGGGAGGAAAAGTGGAAAGGAAGGAGAAGCAGGAGAGAGAGGGAGTTTCCTCCTCTATGTTTTAATCTGGATAAACATTTGTAAAAGCCAGTGTTGGACTGTTGGAAGAAGTATGGTCCTTGCAGTTCAGGGGAAAGTAAAATCGGTGAATTGATCTTGGCCCATAGTCGATAGCCAGCATTGGCTGAGTGCTTGCTGTGTTGCCAGGTACTGTTCCAGATGCTCAGTATATTTAACAGATCTAACCTTTGTAGCAGTGCTCCGAGACAGGTGCTATTATTATGCCTGTTTTACAGATAAAGAAACTGAGGCAAAGGTAGATGAAGTAGCTTGCTTGTGTCACATACCAAGAAAGTGGTGAACCTAAGATGCAATTCTAAGGCACCTTGACCAGGACACCAATCACAAAGGAGAAAGGTGAGGGACAGAGTGTGAGGCATCAGGTGGGCCTCAGTCAAGGGGCTGGCATTTGGGAGGCAGAGGCAACCATTTACATGCAGATGAGAAAGTTACAGTTAAGGGATGGCGGGGGGGGGGGGGGGGGGTGGATCGTGGGGGAACCTGACCAATTGGGCTATGCTAGGGAGTCATGGGAGATAAGATACTGCAGCATAGATCAAATAGGGTGGGGCTGCAGGATAGAGTTTAGTGTGTGTCCTCACATTTGTCTCTGACTTGTTGGGGACATCATTAAATATGGTTTGATGTTTAACCCTGCGGTTTGTATTCTGAAAAATACACAGAAGCCAAAACATCTAAGCAGATGCACGACTGTTCGGTGCAGGGTGAGGAGGGGAGGAGGCAGGGGTTAGAGGCTGAGCTGTCCACACCGGGCTGGGCTGGGTGCAGACAAGAGTGCAGCCAGAGGATAGCACTGGGGCTCAGTCCTTCCGACTGGACCCTCTGGAGTCAGGAGAACCCAGGAAATGTCTGGAAGCCTTGCTGTGATTTTAACCAGCGCTCAGGGAGTTCCTGGCAACAGGCCGTCAATTTCTGGCAAACGAACAATTCTAGCCAGATCTTGTTGGTAAATGTCTCTTTATCTTTGCTCTGCAGCTGATCACAGAAGGTCTGAGGGATGAGTTTTGGATGAGAACAGAAATCCTGGAACTAAACCAGTTTACACTCAACAAGCTACCTTCTTATTTCCTTTGCTTGATGCTGGGATCCTCTTAGAATCTTAGAAATCTTTGATTCTATATTGATACAAAGGTATAAAAGCGAACTACATTGCAAAGATGCTGGCACTCGACAACCCCACAAGGGACATGGCATTTGCTGTATAAAGGCAAAACCATTTTTCCTCTTAAGTGACAGAACATGTGTAAGATGTACTCCAGAATTGGATGCGTAGGGCATTTCTTTTTATGTAACTCCTATTTAAGAGTCAATATCTATACCTAGGGGGAAAAAAAAAAAAAGGAAAACTATGCTGACCCCACATGAATGATTCTCAACTTTAGCTGCTCAAACAACCAGCCCTGATGCCTGGTCCCACCCCCAGAGGTTCTGATTTAATTTGTCTGGAGCAGGACTTGAGTAGCAGCATTTCCAAGGTGCCTGTGATTCTAACGTGTGGTCATGGTTGAGACCACTGTCTCCGACGCTGGGCGTGGGTCCTACACCCCTGCCTGCAGCCAGGCAAATGCCATTTGGAATTTCCAAGGGAACATCTCCCCTCTTACATTTCTGCATGTTGTGGGGAAGGAATGATCAAACACGCAATGAACAGGGACAGGTCCTGACTGGGTTTGTAGCTTCAGTCTTCTGGCTCTCAATTTCCTTCTTAAGAAAACGATATCATCCAACTAGCAGATTTCCATTCCCCTGCCACCTCTGGCATTCTCTTATTCAGGGCCTGTGGTGCTGAACCCTATTGAAAAATACGGATGCTCTGACTCCCCTCTGAACGTTACAATCTGATCGGTCTGGGGTGAGGCTGTGCATCAATATTTTCAAAAGCTCCCCAGGTGATTTTGATGTGCAGCCAGAATTGAGTATCATGGGTCCATGTTCTCTGTTGAACCAAAGTCTTTTCAGACAGATGAGATTTGCACATGAGAGGGAGAAAGAGAGAGAGACAGAGGGGGGGGGAGAGAGAGAGAGAGTGGATGTGTGTAGTATCTTTGTACATAGATGTGCTAGGGGTGTAATTGCAGCTGAGAGGGTGGTGGGCATTCACACTCGGCCTCATATTAATTCAGGAACACAGAAGTAACACACACACACACACACATACACACACACACACACACACACACACACACACACACACGCTGTCTTATCTAATCCCTGCTGATTGTTCTGTTCACATAGTGGAGAAGGGATGCCAGAAGGGATGCCAAATGTCTGGGATTCCAGCCCATTTCCATTCCCTGTTGGCTTCCTAGGAATGAAGACAACAGGTAAGATGGCCTGGCACGATACCACCACCCGACATTCGCACACTGCTTTACGGTTCTCCCAGCCTGTGCATATATGATATCACTTTATCCTCGTAAGATTGAGATTGATTTTCTTCATTTTAGAGATAGAAATCCTGAGACTCAGAGAAATTAAGCGTCTGGTCCAAGAACGCACCACTAAAAAGTAGTGGATGCCAATATTCTAACCCAGTGGTCGGCAAACTGTGGCTCTTTGACCCCTTGAGTTTTTAGCAAAGGTCAGCTTAGGAGTACCCTAATTAAGTTAATAACAGTGTACCTACCTACATAGTTTAAGTTTAAAAAATTTGGCTCTCAAAAGAAATTTCAATCGTTGTACTGTTGATATTTGGCTCTGTTGACTAATGAGTTTGCCGACCACTGTAATCTAACCCAAACCTGTGACTTCAATTCATCTTTTAAAAATGTACTTGACTTCATGCATCCACATTGGTCCTGCCACACAATCCTTAGGAGACCAGGCCTTGAGGGGTGGTAAATGGAATGGCCTGATTGTGCTGATTTTTCCTCTGTACCCCATGGAGGGTCAATGTCAAGAGAAGAGATTCCAAGCTAGTTAGTTCTAGCCAACTGTCGCCTTGATCTTGAACAATATAATCTCATTATTCTGAACCTTTCTCTCCCTTTTTTTAAAAGTCAGTGATATTGTAACTAAAAAGATAATCTTCAAAGTAGCCAGATAGAGCAAAAAGGCCAAGATATCATGATTCCATAGAACACAACTAAGCTATGTCAGGTTTGCCCTGCAGGTTCAATAGTCGCCTAGAGGAGGCTCAACTTTTTTGAAGTTCTCAGACTCTTAAAGAAATCACCTTCAGGGGCAAAGTCAAATTCCTTAGTCCATGACTTCGGGCTCTTTAAAAGAGATCACTGCTGAAGTCCTCATATATTCATGTGACAGAATCAAAATCCAAACTGCTTAACACAGAAATACAGCAGCAGAGGAAAATTCCAGGGAGCCAGATAATGAAACATTTCATGGGGGCAAAACAAGTGAAGAAAACTATGCAAAAGCAAAGTGAAGTTTTTAATATAGCAGTGAGCACATGTGTGAAGAGTTTGGGCCAAAGTAACATAATACATTTTATGCTCCATTTGCCCTTTAGAACATATATTCAAATTTCAGCACAAACTCTAGAGAGAGGTTTACAAAATTATGTACTGAAAGGTAGGCAGTGCAAAATGGTAATAATGCCGGTCGCTTAGAGGCCTGACAAGATCACCCATTTGCATGAGAGAGATTTCACACCAAACATTTCCAGCTTCCGAACAGAAGTAAATTAGCCTCTTGCGGCTGGTGCATGGAAATCATGCTAGAGCTACAAAACAATTCTGAGGTTTCAGTCACGATAATACTTAGAGCTTCCATAAGAAGGATTAGAAGAGCTCAAATTAAAATATAATGAATAGGTCTAAGCTTCTCCACTAAACACTTGAAAATTAAGACTTACTAGAAGACCGGGAAGGCCTGGCGTTATCCCTTCCTTCAACAGCACTCCACCTCACCCTGTTCTGTTTCAAAGGGATCCCTGTGTTCAAAAGGCATGAGGGAATGCAGAGAGTGGGAGGGTCAAGTTGTTTATTGTGAATGTCTCTTCAAGAAACTGGATACCATCTAAAAAGAGTGCAACGAACGAGGCCATTTTAATAATAACTGGGATCTTCATTGCATGCGTCCGATACCTTGAACTGGTGTTGGCTAATTGTGTGGATAGCTAGAGGTCAGGTAAGTTTTTTAATAAGGGGCTTAGAAGATTTGAACTTCTCTTCGCTTACTGGATGTAACTTACCCTGGAAGGCAGCAAGTGGCCTGAGTTTTTGAATCAGAAAACTCATTTGGATTCCACCTCTGCCACTCACCAGCTGCCCTTTGGTAAAATGGCAATGACAATGCCTACCTCACTTGGCAGATGTGAGGATTAAATTGAGCTAATGCACAGAAAATCCCGTGGACAGAGCCTCACATCAAAACATGCTCAATAAATGTTAGTTATTTTTCTCTCTCCTACGATTTTGGTCTAAGATGCAATGACTTTGGTCTAAGTAGGCAGAAAATCAGTTGCTCTCATTGCGACATAGCTTTAAAATCTTTGAGCTAGTAGAGATTTCAATCACAAGTGCTTAAAATAGTTTGTGTTCATATATTTTCACTTTCCTTAAAAACGGGTCTGTGTTAATTCATCACCCGGTATTTCTTTAGTTCTTATTGATAACAGTTGGTGTTATAGGTAGCCCTGAAATCTATACTAATATTTTTATTACTGAAGATTCATTCTAATGAAATATTTGAGGTTGGAAATTTTGTGAGCAGAGGTAGAAACAATAAACAAACAGAATATGGTTTCCCTCGTCACTCCCCAACCTTGGTCATAGAGTCTGACCTCCTCTCTGAATTAGATGATGTCTGACTTTAGTAGGAGGACTTCATCTTGTCTCTTGGGGCTTAGCATCTGCCCCTGAACTTGACTAAGTGGCTTTTCAACACTCTCTTGATGACCAGTTAAGAAGAGTCCCAGGGAAGGTGCCTTATCCTCAGATGGAATGAGTCTCTGATCTTTCTAATGGGGCTTCCATCTCGTGTATCTGGTAACCTGAATGGGTTTTGGCTAAGTGGGTGGATATCTAGAACTCTCTCTGAGAGCACCATCTCCTTTAACTGGAGGAAGCCCAAGCAGTGATGAGGAGGCCCAGCTTGGATGAGGTAGACAATTCTCAGTCAGGGGAGAGTTGTAACTGTGAGCAACCCATGACTGTTATGAAAAATTGATTTATATGTAAATGCGCATTATATGTTAAAAGTATTTTAACAGAAATAGAGAATTATGCGTGGTGGTGCATATGCCTGTGGTGAAGAAAGCTGTGTACTCACCTGTCCCGGTTGTTCACAAGCTGTCTGGTACCTGGCCTGCTGGCACAGTTCTTTGACCCTCTCGTATTTGGGCAAGTGATTTGACTGCTGGATATTCTTGTTGGATTCTTCTTTCTTACGCAGAAATTTCCTTTGACAGAAATGGAAAAGCTGCTTAAGTAAGAAGTGATTTGCACTACCTTACCTACCACCTGCCTGTTCTCCTTTTCTTCCCTGTCACATGACTCCACATTCCTCAAACAGCAAGAAATAGATGATAAGGCTCTGACCACAGGTGTTCAACATTTGATGAGTCCCTCGCGATGAGCTGGGTACTATGAAGATGAGAGGTCAGGGTAGGAGGAATCATTTCTCCTCAAAGCTTTGGACCTATATTTTAGCTTCACAGACTCAAAATTCTTTTTGTTGAAAAGCAATTATAGAAATGCCTTCTCTCAATGTGTATATGGAGAAAAACAAAGCCATTGAGCGTTATAAATCAAAAGGGGAAATCCAGCAGCAACTATGGAAATAACCACAATCTCCAATGTTTATATATTTAAGACTAAGAACGGCACATCAGGAAAAGAAGTAGAAAGGTGCCAGATAGAACTTGGGAAGGAAGTTCTGGTCCGATTAGGAACTAAGGCTGAGAAAACAACAGTAAAATCTACAGCCATGTAACGGTTAATGAGAATTTATTCTTTGTAGTTCTGATGCAACAATCATTACTCTTCTGGCCAGCGAAGAATGACTAGCAAACCATTCTATTTTGTTACTAGACTTATGAAATCTGTATGCTTAAACCCCAAATAAGGGGGGAAAGTACCCAGCAGGGAGCGCTTCCCACTAGGACTGGTTCCCAGAAGAACCGAGCAACCAATAATTACCCTCTTTCCACGAGGAATGTATCGCGCCAAATTTTGGCCTTTTTGTTTGTTCGAAACCTGCAAGCAAAATAATAATATTTACAGTTGGCAGCTGGACGTCTTTCCAAACGGGGCTGTGCTAACAGTTTGTTTAAAGGAACACCTCTCACTTCCCACAGACCATGACTGCGCCTCCATCACACGCTACATACAAACACCCGGGGGATTCTCAGCGCGGCGTCCTCCACGTGGGGAGAGAAAGCTATTTGGCTTCTACCTCCGTCAGCTGCTGGCTGGCTCTGGGAGCCAGTGTGCTTGGGGCTGGCTGTGGGAAAGAAAATGGACACACCTGTTACCTGGCTTTTCCAGGTCCAGAAGTTTGAGGACAGACTTGCCGTCCACGTCGGGAGGTGGGTCGAGTCCAGCGATGTCCAGGATCGTAGGGGCCAGGTCAATGTTTAGGACGATCTGTGGGACTCTGCAATGGCACAGATGGTTATGCCCAGAGCCCGCCGCAGTGGAGGGTGACACGTGGGGCTGCTTTCTCCACACCAGGGCTCACTGGCCTCCAGTGCCTCTCCCCTCCACCTGATCTCCGAGGGAGGGGAGCTGCATTTGGCCACAGCCGTGTGGCCAGCAGTGACGGCATGGAGCAAGATTAATTGACTGTCTCAGGGGTCACTGGAGAGATGCCCAGATCCCTGAGCTCTGGCCACACTGTCACACAAATCGAGGCCCGATAATGGTTTTTGTAAGGCTGTATACTTTCTTTTAAAACCCGATAGCCTGGCCCAGCCAGCATGGCTCAGAGGTTGAGGGTAGACCTATGAACCAGGAGGTTACAGTTCGATTCCCGGTCAGGGCATGTGTCTGGGTTGTGGGCTTCATCCCCAGCAGGAGGCAGCCAATCAATGATTCTGTCTCATCATTGATGTTTCTATCTCTCTCTCCCTCTCCCTTCCTCTCTGAAATTAATTAAAAAAAATATATATATATATTTAAAACCTGATAGACTATAACTTCTCTGTTAAACCAGGGCTTTAAAATCGACTTCTATATTGCAGGGAATGCAATATACAGATCATGTATTATTGAAATCTACACTTGAAATGTGTATAATCCTATTAACCAATGGCACCCCAATAAAGTAATAAAAAATAAATTTAAAAAATCAAGTTCTAAGGAAAGATACAAGGTTTTTACAGATGAATCCAATCCACATCACCTAGACTTTCAAACATAAAGCCTTCTAATTCTAGATTCAACAATTTCTAATGGTCTGAAGAGACATAATAATATTTTCCCTAGAAACCCCTCTTTCTGCCATCACCTTCTCCCGGGAGAATCAGATATCTGGGTCTGGGCCCCGGTGCTGCTACTTCCGGGGCCCGGGACTCTGAGAGGGAGGCGCTGTTGCTGTGTGTGGGTTTCTTCGTTAAATCAGGGGTCTAGGCTCGATGCTCTTTAAGGGACCTTGCAGCTTTTGAATTCTACTTGCATTCTTTTCTTCCACTTCCCATACTTGTTTCATGCACACGTTCTCATTTTATACAAAACATTCTATTGTGATTGGCAGGGCACATGAACCCCTATTATGATGAGAAAAGAGAGATGCAGTGGCTTGTCTAAGGTGACAGGAATGGGACTCCAGTCCTTTAGGCTTCTTTTTTTTTTTTAAATCATGCTTTAAAATATTTAATTTTAAAAAGTTCTTTAGTAATAATTTAAAAAACAAACAAAAACCTAAGGAGATGGATGACCCGCGTTAAAAGAGTGTATCTCTGATTCAAACAAAGTAAGGATGATGTTCCTAATGGTGGTCGTATCATGTATCTGTGTACACAGGCCCACGTGACATGGATTCTGGTCAATTTCAGAGAATTAATCATCGGCCCAGTTATTTTTCCTCTTTAAATTGTATACTTTAGTTAAATTAACATGTGGCGAGGCAAGGGAGGTGTAGGATTTCATCTTCTAAATTACCAACCTACATGCAATCTTTTTTGTTTTGGATGAAAGGAAACCAGACACTGAAATTAGTAATCGAATTATCTCAGACGTACATGAGCTACGACAGCTGAACGTTTCAAGCAGAGGAATACGTACATTGATCCGGGTTCTACACTTGGCCCACGAATAAAGAAAGGCACTCGGATATCAAAGTCGTATGGCATGGACTTCCCCTTGACCAGTCCGAACTGCCCAATGTGGTACCCGTGGTCGGCGGTGTAAATGATGTACGTGTTCTCCAGCTCCCCCGTTTCCACCAGCATGTTATACAGCTGCAACACAGCCCAGCGACAAGTCAGAAGCAGTTGTGATGGCCTAAGACGGCAACAGCATGGCAATGATTCCCCCAAATCTTTTCCCCGTTATTTTTAAAAGGCTAAATGTTGCTTTAGTAGGACTGACAAATGCAAATAAATGTTAACTACATTTTCTTGCTGCTTACAATCTTGGAGGAAAAAAGTCCAATAATACAGTTGAAAAAAGTAACATTTTTTAATCTGGCTCATGCTTCTTAAATGTTTTTGTTCACCTGTTTGCAAGGAAAAAACCCCACAAAACACTCACAAAGCAACCTCCACCACCAAACATATAGGCTTTACTTTGAAAAATTCATTGTTAAAGCAAATTTTAATATCATCAGTCTTACAGCTATTTATCAAGGGTTAAAAACAGGTTGTTTCTGAGCCTGATCCAGGTAGATTTAGCCCAGGGGTCCTCAAACTTTTTAAACAGGGGGCCAGTTTACCGTTGGAGGGCCAGACTATAGTTTAAAAAAAACTATGAACAAATTCCTATGCACACTGCACGTATCTTATTTTGAAGTAAAAAAACAAAACGGCAAAAACACCTGCATGTGGCCTGCGGGCTGTAGTTTGAGGACGTCTGATTTAGCCTGTAGGCAGGTCTTGCTTGGCTTACGTTGTTTTAAAATTAATAAAATTTTTTTGAATTTCTGGATCCACACTCTGCATGGCAAACATTAGCTGGAGCTGAGTAGTTGCTCCTTGCTTTAGATGGAGCTTAATTTCAAGATGATCACAATCCTCACCATTCCCTATTGTCTTCTACTGGACCTGCTTTAGTTATTTACATTATTCGCTTAATTCCCGAAAGTATTTGTGAGTGTTGCCCTGAATTTGTAATGATTGGATTTTTATTTCCTCTTCGCTATTGGCTCCATAAGAACCAAGTCTAGAGAGGTAATAGAAGGGAGCAGAAGATAAGGGAGGGCTGACAAGTTTTCTCTTTCACTTCTCCTGGAAAAAAACCCAACCAAACAAAAATAACAAAACAGGTGGGACAAGAATGGGAAGTTGGACAAAAACGTGTAAGTGAGGCGAGTTCATGTGCTTACCCTTTCCACAGAGTCGTCCACTGACATCAAAGTCTGAAGCCTTTTGCGATGGAGGACGTTTGTAAACTCCATGTGGATGGGCAGCATGGGTCCCGTGTACTGCATAATCCAGTGTTTGTCCATATTTGGTGCATAGTTATAACTGGGAGTTCTGAAAATACCCAGAAAGGAGTCTTACTATAGGTTTTTTAGCCCCTTAGAGAAATATCTCAAGTTAAAGATTGTGAAATTATCATTTAGGAAAGATAACCGAGACTCTGCTACATGATTTCCCTCTCCCATGTGTCTTCCCTCTGGAGTTTAGGAAGATCTGAAGAATTCACCACCCCAAATAGCACACATCCTCTGAAAGTATATGGATGCAACTTTATAAAAGCAAGACGGGCAGCTAAAAATCTAATTAGTGCAAGTTCATTTGGGTTCACTGTGGAAACACATCGAGATGATTATGGTAACATTACAAATCTACAGATAAAACTCGGTAATGTAGAAGGGAATGTAATGTTCCCATGGTGATGTTAACTCGTAAAATTTTATTGCTAATTAGGCTATTAAATATGGTCACAAATATGTGGAATGATGAATCATAATTTCAACACATTTTTTTTCCTATTGAATTTACTAGGGTGTTTTGTAGATTATTAATTATATGGGGTGGGCAAAAGTAGACTTACAGTTGTTTGTCTGGAAATAATACAATAATTAATAAATAATAATACAAGAATAAGCTCTGTTTCACATACACACAACTGTTAACCTACTTTTACCCACCCTTGTATATCTAGCCCCTACGAGTTTTTCTCATTCCTAACCTTGTATATATAGCTACCCTGAACATAATTGGATTTACTGGAATTATAACCAAGCCTATTCTGCAATATACATGCTTACCAATAAAACTGTTACTTTATAGACAAATCAATAGCGATGCAAGGCATAATTTTTGTTAACTACAGGGCAGGTCAGTGCAAGCCTATATTTAATCTATAACAGAGATCCCAGTGGTATCCCATACTAGTACTTTCCACTGAAAACCCACAAAAGAAGTCACCTTTTCTTTGAAGTTTTATCCAACTCCTTCAACCAGGAGACGCTCACCTCATCTTCCCAAAGGACACATCTATGCTACAGCAATCCTCACACTATTATTTGTGTATATTTGACCTCTCCATCACACTCTAATGTACTTGAACCTTCTCCTTAGATTTTATTAAGCATGTAGAAGCAGTAATATTAAAACTTGGTATGCATCCGGTATTGTGCTGTTTTATGTACCTTAGCTCCTTTAATTAGGTTTATCATTCCCATTTTACAGCTGAGAAAACTGAGGCTTAGCAAAATGAAATAATTTCTTCAGATTAACGAAGTTAGCAGCTGAAGAACTAGCATTCAATTCCAAAGCCCACTTCCTCTAACAAAATGAAAGAAAAGTGAAGCGAGGGCCACTTCCTACCTCCAAGATTGCTTTTCAGACGCCCCACAACTTTACACATAGTCAGTCTCAAGAACAAGCAACAGCCTATGTTGACTGAAAAATTTGGTTACCACCTCTGTCTGTTCTGGGAGTATCCTATCAGTGAAAGACTGTGGGTCATAATGACTGAAGGTGTCGCCGTGGCATTATTTATATTATACAAGCCCAGAGAAACCACCATCACTGTGAGCCCATGGTTATGCCCTGGGGCATTTCCATGCACACCGAGCTCTACAAATGCCACCTGTTATTGTACATTTTCTTCTGCCAGGGGATTTGCAGAAGATCTGTTTTGGCACCCAACAACTCCAAAGCCAGTACAACACGGAGCACAGAAGACACTGTACAGCTTATGCTCATCTCCCTTTTTTTTTTAAAAAAATATTTTTATTGATTTCAGAGAGGAAAGGAGAGGGAGAGATAGAAACACCAATGATGAGAAAGAATCATTGATCAGCTGCCTCCTGCACGCCCCCTACTGGGGATCAAGCCTGCAACCTGGGCATATGCCCTCGAAAGGAATTGAACCTGGGACCCTTCAGTCTGTAGACCGATGCCTACCCATTGAGCCAAACCAGCTTGGGCTCATCTATCTCCCTTTTAAAGAGACACATTTGTAGAGTGCAAGAAGCTGGTGTGGCTCAATTTGCTCACCTGTAAATGGGGATAATAGCACCTCTCTTAAAAAGCTTTTTTGAGGAACAACTTGATCTGTCTGCCTGTATCTACAAATCTACTCCCTATCTCTATCTATCTATCTAATCTATCTATCTAATCTGTCTATCTATCTAATCTATCTATCTATCTATCTATCTATCTATCTATCTATCTCTATCACTTAAAGTGCCTAGAACAGAGGAAGCACATGAGTTTCCTACATGAGCCAATAAACAAATACATTTTATATAAGTAAGTGGGTGGAAAAAAATCCCGTAGCATAACCAACAAACAAACAAACAACCAAAACAAGCACTTCAGGTGTCACCTGCTATTCTTTTTAAGAGAAACTTTCGATATAAACTTTCTTCTCTTTTACCAAGTAAATGACTCATGATCCAAATGGTCCCGTTTTTTGGCCTGAAAGGCTACCTAGTATCTGAAAGGGAACCACTGGCCCAATCGGACTCCTATCTCAGGAGCCTGCCCAGTAGGAAAGGACACCCGCTTGGAGTTTCTTATTCTTCACGCAGCATGTCGAGTGACAAACAGGATTAGATTAAGTGGCTGAGGAGGGGAGAGGGGGCTTCTAAATCCCATTGGAAAGGGATTTTCACCCGTGGGGGTAGGTTGAGGTCAGAGACACGTAGCAAGCTGGCTGTGAAAGGCCCCTCACCGTTTACTGATATGCACCCTGAGAAAGAACACGGCTCTGAGAGATTACACGGGGTTTCCTCATAATACCTAAACATCCTCCTCTGCCTGCCTTTGATGTTGGTCCGCCTTAATTTTAAAATAAATCTAGTTGACTCTTTAAAAACCGCAAAACCTCAACACAAATAAAAATTACAATAGGGAACTGCATCGCGGGCTCACAGCGGGCAAATTATATCTTCCCCCGGTTACCTTGATGTGCTTGGCAAGGCTCCACCTCACTCGGAGGAGCAGCAAATTACAAGCCTCAAATTGGACGCCCGGATTTACAGAATGACATATGTTAAACCTGGCTTAAATTAAAAGGGAGAGTTCAGGTCAGTTGTCAAAGCTGTACTCCCTGCCTTTTTAATTTTTTTTGCTTAATTTCTGGATGTGGGAGATGACCCCCAGCTCTGGGGCTGAAATCCCAGGTGGGATCTCAGCAGGGGGCAGGGAGGGGGGGTGTGCATTTGCCTTTTAAAAGAAGACAGCCTGCCACTGCTTCCCACAACACAGCAGCTGTTCAGGGACCTGCAGGTGGAAGGTCAGGGGTCACTGAAATTGACAATGTTGTTGAAAAGTGATCTTTTGCCAAAGGCCTGTGGTTGCCTCCTGCTGGGGTCTGCCAAATTCCTGGAAGATGCAGCCTTCTGTCCCCCCTGATAATTAAGGACTGCTTCCCTAGCTAAGCACTGACTTACAATTATCCAAACCCGCTGGAGCGGTCAGCTGGAACACAAGCCAGTGAAAGAAGCAGGGAATTGTTTTAAGGAAAAGTGGAAAACCGCATATTCGATTGTTCCGGAATGTTTTGCAATCAGACCCGAATTCTCATCCCTGCTCAGTTACTTATTAGTGTGTGATCGTGGGCAACGTTTTTTTCTCCAAGCCTCTGTTTCCCTCACCTGCATAATGGGTAGAACAACTTCAAAGAGTTCTTGTGAGGGTTAAAGGGATTTCAGTGACCGAAGGAACAAATCCTGGGACCACATCAGAGCCACACTTACGGGTGCCTGGGAAAGAGCTCATTGTCTAGCTCAGTGGTCGGCAAACTCATTAGTCAACAGAGCCAAACAGCAACAGTACAACGATTGAAATTTCTTTTGAGAGCCGAAAACCGACTTCTGCGCATGGGCCACGAAGTTTCAATTGCACTGTACGTGCGCGCCCGCACGTGGTAGTTTGTGGAAGAGCCACACTCAAGGGGCCAAAGAGCCGCAGGTGGCTCGTGAGCCGCGGTTTGCCGACCTCAGGTCTAGCTCATTTGATTGTTGTGGCAACCCTGAGGGGCAGGCAGGGCATCTTAGTCCCATTTTACAGACGGGAAAGTGAAGGGGACATAAGAACGTGCAGGGGCCGGTGCTCCTTCACAAAGGCCACAGGCCCCAAGAAGCACCTCGAAGTCCCAGACATCGAAAGGAGAACGGATGCCAACATTTCTTTCTGTGGGAAAGCAAGTCCTGAAACCCTTCCCCTTCATCCTGATTTAAAACATTAGCAGCGCCTGCTTCCCATTCAGATCCCTCCCACCAGACGCTGAGCATCTGCTTTTGTTGCAAAAACAGAAGAACGCCTGACCCCGCGCGGCACCCTGGATGCGTCAGCGAGAAGGTCGGGAACGCTGGCTACTTGCTTTAAAATGGAGAGGACAAAGAACCAACTTGTCGTTTTTGAGTTTCTGTTGCTTTCCTAAAAAACCCCCCAAAAAACCCACAAAATTCCGTGTGAGTTATAGTCCCATGTGCCTGGGTTGGTGAGACTTTCTGTGGTCTCTTCAGGTGCGAGTTTTGCCCAGAACGGTGCGCTCCAGACCTTAGACTCTCCGGAAAATCCACCCAGAGCTCTCAATAGACGATTCCAGTACCTGACAGTGTTAACTTTCCCCGGGGAGTTTGCCTGCACCTTGTTTTTCTCTAGTCACTACTCGTTGGACATTATTGCTCAGCCCGTTAGAGCACAGATCCTGTAGCCCACCGCATCTGTCCGTTCAGCCTTCCACATCAATGCCAATTCTCTTTGGCCTTTGATTCTCTTTCCAGTATTGCTTATCGATGGAACAGGAAGAAGAATTCTGAAAATCAATACGGTCCCCTTCCTTTTCAATAGGTGGGTATTTTAGGAGAATAATTTTTCCGAGCAAAGAAATGCATGTGCTGTAGATTAAATCCACACTTGGGGAAATGCAAGGAACTTAGCAGTTCATTCTTACCACTGGTGGCCTTTGTTGTCACCAGTGAAAATAAAGATGTTTCTGGTGTGTTACAGTTGGACATGTGTTTTCTTCATTTGTTATTTAGTCTCCACCAACAACAAAATCCCCCAGTGGTCTAAGTCTTAAAGGGTATTGGTAGCGGGACCGTCATTCCCTGAGAAATAAAATAGGTCTCAGTTCCCAGAATAAGCCAGTTACACATATTGAAGACACACACACTCAAGGCATTAAATTGGAAACTCTATACTTAATCTCCCAAGCCACACGGTCTCAGCTTTCACTAAAATTGAACTTACTTAATTGACTTTGCGGAGATATTCCCCACAAGAGTTCAAATGTCTTTACTTAGGCAAAATTGAACACAGGCAGAACAATACCAAATGATCTTGATTATAGCTACGTTGCCAAACTAATTTAAAGAGTTTTCTAACAACGTTGCCAATGCCAATTAGAATTTTGCCGATGCACACACAGGAACCGCTTCTAATATTAATTGTGACTTCGATGGGTACTGAGCAAGCCTGGTGGGAACATCACCTGGGTCCAAGAGAATTGAGTCTTGGCTCCACCTTTGACCCTATCTACTTATGTGACCTGGGCAAAGCCATTTTGGGGTCTTTTTATTAAAAAAAAAAAAATTTTAAGTCTTCGTTTTTTTTAATCTAAAAATTTATGGAATTATGCTATTTTTAGGTGTCCTTTTTAAATTCATAAAACCGATTATTTAACTATTTTTATATTATTTTTAAAAAAACGTTTTAATGTCAGCTACTCGGAGGGGTTAACACATTTATTTATTTGCTAACCAATGCACACCGGGCACTGGAAGGTATAGATGAGACACTTGGTTCTGTTTTCAGGACGGAGCTGCCTTGCATCACTCCATTTACATGGTATTTGGTGTAAATGCTGCCCCCTGGAGGTGTGCACTTGGACTTCAGGGAACGGGATGAGCAGAAAAGATGGAGGGAACAAGGTGGGCAACTAGTTCGGCCCAAATCAGAAATTTTTATAGAGAATTCAAAATTCTCTCATCTTCGAAAGAATTTCCTTTTACGTATTTGTGGAAGAAATAAAGTTAAGAATGTGCAACTTCTTTTTAAGGCAAGACATTTTTTTTCCAACTTTACATCATAAAGGTGTTTCAAAAACTTTGGAGGCTTACACAGGGATAGTTTCCCATTTAACACACTGTGTTCAGCCGCAAGCTCCACTTTCAGAACGATTCTCGCACATTAGTGGACATGGGCTGTTCTGCGAGATGGTAGA
Source organism: Cnephaeus nilssonii (assembly GCF_951640355.1). Classification (NCBI taxonomy): domain Eukaryota; kingdom Metazoa; phylum Chordata; class Mammalia; order Chiroptera; family Vespertilionidae; genus Cnephaeus; species Cnephaeus nilssonii. The sequence continues at coordinate 38,418,628 of NC_137089.1, read as the reverse complement.
TTTCGCTTGAACCTGTGCGTTCACACACACAGCCACACGTTCCCAGGATGGGGAGAAAGAATGTGGAACTGAAACACACACAACAATGCTTTAAGCTGATAGGCACATCGATGGCAGGAAGGTGGTAAGGGAGCTGGGAAAGTGGAGTCTCCCTGTCAGGAGCATATCCTGACATCACTGAGGCCAGGGGCCAGAAGCTATGTCAAAGCCAGAGTGAGGTACAGCCCTCCTCGGAGGACACTGGCCAGGTAACTTACTGAAAAGTACAACAGGGTCTCAGCCACAGTGCGGGGCTTTGCGATGGGGGTGGCTCTGTGTGCTGATATGACGGCGGCACCCTCAGATGTCTCGGAGGCAGGAGCGGCTGGGCTGCTGTCTGCTTAAACAGTCCCTCTGTCCCTCTGGCCGGGCCTCCGCTCTCAGTCTTAGTTGGGGGGCATAACAACCTCTAGCCTCCGTTTGCAAAGCCAACAAGCCAGTGTTGGCCTGGCGTCACCCTTTGTTGGGACCGGCAAGCACCGTGCAAACATGATACACTGGCTCGGGGCTGAGCGGGTCAGAGAGCCATAACCCAAAGCCGGCTGAAAGGCGCCTCAATAATGCCTGACCACCAAGGAAGGCGACCTGAAGGCAAGCGTCCGCATTACGTGGGTCCCACCGTGGGGGTCAGTCTGCAGCTTCTTGCTCCGTTGTCCCTGGGCCTGCCAAAGCTTCCGGCAGCGGCCGTCACTGCTGCCGTCCCCTCGCTCCACTGTGTTGCTAATGTGCTAGGGACACCGGCCATTCAGGCGCTCCGTGCACCCCAAATGGCAGCTTGTCCTCCATTTGTCTCGCTCCCTTTGTCTGCGGACGGAACTGTGAACCGTGCCGTCACTCACAGTAACAAGCCATGCACACTGACTCTCCAGCCCCTTCCCCCAGCGGCAGCCCGGAGGGCTTTGCAACCAAGACGCCAGCAACCCAAGGCCCTAAGGCCTGTGGGGACGAGGGACACCAAACCCCACAGGTTAGCAGCAGGTACAAGCTCAGTCACTCAACCAACCTCATGAATTTTCATTTTCTGCGGCTAAGGCTGTGCTCCAAGCAGGCGCTTGCCCATAGCGCCAGTTTGGCACCTGGAAGAGAGAACACAGCCCATCTCGGTGCTTAGCCTGTGTTCTCAGAATGGCCAGGTGCGGGAGGCGCACCCCAATGTGAGTCTTAGTGTGTCGAGAGATTTGCCACGTCACAATGGGCAAGTATCAATCTGTCATTTCTCTAGCTGCTTCCCCTAAACATTAAGTTGAACCAAATAAGATTGCACTTTTCGTAGGTCAAAGATAAGACAAGAAAGAGCGGTGTTTATCTGCATGCATACAAGTCCTTTGGTTGTATGCATGGATATAAGCATAACCAATGAACACAGACACTAGGAGGGTGGGGCATGTGCTGTGGGGTGCGAGTGACTGGGGAGAGGTCAATGGGGGAAAAAGGAGACTATGTAATACTTTAATCAATAAAGAATAAAAAGAAAAAGAGCCAAAACCGGTTTGGCTCAGTGGATAGAGCTTCAGCCTGCGGACTGAGGGGTCCCGGGTTCGATTCCGGTCAAGGGCATGTACCTTGGTTGTGGGCACATCCCCAGTGGGGGGTGTGCAGGAGGCAGCTGATCGATGTTTCTCTCTCAACGATGTTTCTGACTATCTCTCTCCCTTCCTCTCTGTAAAAAATTAATAAAATATATTGTTAAAAAAAAGAAAAAGAAAAAGAAAGAGCAGTTTTATATGGTTCATCTTAATAGAAAGAATCGACAAGAATCAACATCAATGAAGTGACTTCTATGTCCCAGACCCTATCTGGGGACTTTAGCTATGCTGCTTCTCTTGATTTTCATGCATGACATCATGTCAAGGTGCTAATATTATCCCCATTTTGCAGATGAGACCATGGAACTCCTGAGAGGTTAAAGAAATTGCCCCTGCCCTGGCTGGTGTGGCTCAGTTGGTTGAGTGACATCCGTGCACTAAAGGGTTGCCAGTTTGATTCCTGGTCAGGGAACATGCCTGGGTTTCGGGCTCGATACCTAGTGCGGGGGGCGGGGGGGGTGAGCGGGCATTAGGAGGCAGCTAATGGATGATGGATGTTACACTCTCACATTGATGTTTCTCTCTCTCCATCACTCTGCCTTCCTCTCTCTCAAAAAATCAAAAAAATTTTTTAAAAAAGAAATTGCTCCCAGACTTAGTGAGGACAGCTGAGATGGGAACCCACTCTTGCGTGCCTTTAAGATCTGAACACTCTTCCCTCAGCCATGTGTAGATTTCACTTTATGAACTCACTAATCAGGCTTACAGGTGGTTCATTTAAAGAATAACTGACACTATTTCCATGTAAAAATGACCGAGTCAGATATTATGCTACTACCCTAAGTAACCCCCAGTGACTGTCTGCTTACAGTTATGTACAAATTCACTCGTCCTCAACATTCTGCTCATTCCCTTTCCAGCTTTATCTCCCCCCACCTTGCTTTCCTTGAATCCCATTCTCCACTTCCTAAGTCACCTCTGAGATCACCTCACTTATGTGGTGACCACTTTTTTGAGCCCCATTCTCTTTCTGAAATCATCAACCCACTCTGTAGAACTGGCTGCAGGAATTTTATACATCCTTTGAGGCCCACTTTGAATGCCTCCTGGCCCATGCTTTGAGGCCCCCAAAAGATGTGAACACATCCTCCTCCAAATTTCCATAGTCCCCTCTGAGGTCTTATCACTTCTGGTCCCACTGGTGATGTGGCTAACTAGACAGCTGCCCAGAACAGGGATCTGGGGCAAACTTATTCTGTAAAGGACCAGATAGTAAGTACTATTTTAGGCACTCCAGGCTACCCAGTACCTGCCACAACTACTCAGCTCTGCTGTTGTATTGTGAAAGCAGCCATAGACAGAACCTAAATAAATGGATGTGGCTGTGCTTCAACAAAACTTTATTAATACAAACTATTGGCAAGCTGGATTCGGCCCCCGTGGGCCAATCCCTGTTTGAGCTTATTGGTTCTCCAATGTCAACAACTGTATCTTCCTCATGTCTATCTGCTGTGCAGCAGGGTGTCCCAAGTGGCACTCATACATATCGGTGGAACTAAATAGAGTTTCTAGGTGCTGGAATCAGAGATGCTTTTTTAGCTATCATCGGGGACCTGAGAACTCTGCAGACTTCTCCCCCCATGCGATTGCTGTCTGTGCTTGACACTGAGCTGCCAGACAGACCTGTTGACCTGTGGCCGACTTTCCTGTAGGTTCGGCCTGGAGCTTCAAAGGCAGGGACCCTAGGGAGCCACAAAACCCTTTGCCAACCCCTTCTCAAATCTGAGAAAACACCGGTAAAATTTATAGGTGTACAAAGTCACCTTAGGCTGACTAATGCTAATGCAACAAAGGAAGCCATCACATACGATGATTTCTGACTCAGAAGGAAAGGGAAAGTGGGTCCCAGCGCAGGAAGAACCTCGCAAAGTCCGTTCTCCTTCCCTGGACCAGCTGGGTCCTAACTTTATAATGGAGAGGCGCTCGCCACTCGTGGGCTTCACTCCTGCATTTGGCACCACGGTTACACGTAGGGAAAATCTTCAGAGGTTTGCATGTCCATCCACAGGGTCAGTTCCAAAACACAGTGGCTCCCAGGGGCTGGGGCACCCCTCTTTTTAAAAAATAAATTTTTATTGATTTCAGAGAGGAAGGGAGAGAGAAACATCAATGATGAGAGAGAATCACTGATGGGCTGCCTCCTACACGCCCCTCCCTCCACCCCCCAATCACTGGGGATTGAGCCTGCAACATGGGCATGTGCCCTGACCATGAATTGAACTGTGACCTCCTGGTTCATAGGTCAATGCTCAACCACTGAGCCACGCCGGCCAGGTACGGGGCACTCCTTTTATTTGTTGACAATATTTAGTGCACTAAAACACTTCTGCCCTCCAAGTGTCTGGGCATGGTTATCCACCCTGGCTCCATATTTATTGTTAGTTCCTGTCCTCAGTAAGCTCTAACCTCTCTCCTTTCTAAATCACTTGATACATAGAAACGATCTATATCCTACGGACCAGGAGTTGTAGGTCTATTAGCTATAATTAGAGACAAAATAAGCGCGCAAGAATGCCCTCCATGCGTGTGTAATGACAGCAACTAGAGCAGCAGTCGCCAACCTTTTGCACCTCACAGATTACCAATGGTCCACGGACCACTGGTTGGCGACCGCTGAACTAGAGCGCCTTCAGCAGTTACTCCTCTCCTTACACAGGAAGCACAGTTGGCCCTTGAACAACACGGCACTGGTTCACTTATGCGATAGATACACAGTTGCTCCTCTGTATCCCTGTGCTTTGCATCATGGATTCAACCAAATGTGGATCGAAAACAGTATTTTCAATCCGTGATTGGGAATCCGTGGATATGGAGAGGCAACTGTATGCATTGTTCTACCCCATTTTATAGAAGGGACTTGAGCAGATTTTGGTATCCACAGTGGGGGAGTTGAGCAGATTTTGGTATCCACAGTGGGGGAGGGTGCCCTGCAACCAATAGCAAGAGGACACTGTGGTTAGGTTTTGGGGGAGTAAAAACTTATACATGGGTTTTCTATTGCTCAGTGCTCAGCACCCCTCACCCCCACAGGTCAACTGCACATCCAATCTATGTTCTTTTTGTCCGGGATCACGGCTAGAACATCAGTGTGGATAAAAAGGATGGTATTTAAGCACAAGCAGAGTAAGAATCAACTTTCGAGCTTTAATGATAAACATATCGATTCCTGTTCCCAACCTCCTTGAGGGCCAAACTTGGAGCAAACCCCGAGCCAGAGGCTCTGTGGGGAAGACTGCATATTATTACAACAGGTAGGAAGGAAATGTGTCCACAGAGTCAACACCAAAATCAGGTTCTCTGCTGCCAAAGCACCCAGACTTTTCCACCCTTGGCTACGGAGCACTCTCAGCATAACACAGCTTTCTGCTCTCTGCACAGTCCCTCCAGTTTCCATGCCTCCCCAGCCCCTCCTCTCAAAAAGAAACAGCAGGTTATTTTAAAGCCATGACCTGGGCAGACCTCTCGGGCAAGGCCCCGCCTGCTGCTTTCTGGCGCAGTCCTAACTGCATGCCTGCAGCAATGCTGTTTCACAGTTTTCTCTGGAAAACGACCATGTTTCTGTAACCAGACCCGGTCACCACTCCGCTGCGATGCAAAGCAAACAGTTTGATCACCATTATTATTAGACGATACTCATGAATATTAAGGTAACTGAAGGGGACACTTGATAAAAATCGTCTCATTCACCCTGTCTGCTTCTTTGCTTTCCTTTTAGCAGCTTACAAATGTTAGAAATGGGGTTCCTAATCAGACAACCTAGACGAGGCCCTTGGATGCAAGCCTGTTCCAAGCTGATGTTCCTGTCTTATGGAAGGAAATGGGGTGAGGAGAGAAGCAGGGTGGGGAGCAAAGGAGAGGCCCATGTTCAGCAGGTCCCAGAGCCGATGGTATTACTCACATGTGTTGGGAAGCATTGGGGTACAGTTTTGAAAACTGTGGGGCCGAGTCCTCGGGGCCGTGGGGCGCAGCGTGGCTGATCACCATCATAATGGGCCTATGGGGATACATTCTCTTAGACATTTTGAAGTAATTAATGCTCTCGTTAGTGATTAAGTCTGTGAAGTAGTCCTGAAACATACATTTGACACAAAACAGAAATTACAAAAGGTGACATTCATCAGATCACATTTGAACACTGCTTTCCTCAGAAGCAACTCACTGAATGACGAGGTAAGGTCTAAAGCGGGAAGGGACACTGGACTTCCCAAGGCAACAAGTCAGTTGCCAGGGACTTTCTAGGGTCACTAGCGTGGTAAAATGTATTTTAAGTAATGCACAACTTAGCAATTAGGCAAGAAAAAAGTCAAGTCCTGTTTGCCCAAGATAATGATCAGATCTGGCAACCCAAATGCTAGAGCACATAAAACACCGGATACATATTTCATTCTCAGATTTCGTTGATGTAATCCATTGACAAAAATTTAATTACTTCAAGGGCAGGAAACACCAACACCCACTACACATTCACAGTTCCAGAACACACACACACACACACACACACACACACACACACACACACACGTGCGAACAAACAAAAGATCTTTTCTTTTAAATTAAAAATTCACCTGTAGAAATGATACAATAATTGCTAAAGGAAACCTTGGCCAAAATCTGGGTGCACAGGAAAAGCTGTAACATTTTATTAATTAATGTACTTGAAACACTAAATATGGGAAGCAGTTGATTTCCTGCAGATTATCCTCCGTTAATTGCACAGCTAAAATGATACAGCTGCTGGGATTAGAGCCTGACGTTAATAAAATGACTTAACCCCCCAGTCCCAGGGGCTGATGCAAGTCTAGAAGGGAATGAAAAGGAAAGAAAAGATGAAAACTTAAATTAAACCACCTGCCTCTCTAAGTGTGTGTCAGTGGCCTAGAGTTCCAGCAGAAATGTCAGAAAGTGCCCGGGCAAGGTTTACAGTGGCAGGGGCTTCCAGGCATGACGAATCCCATGTAGATTTAAGGATCGGAACAGCTGCAAAAGCAGCGCCCAAGGGACGGAATCTGTGTCACATGCCATTGTTAGGACAAGCCCACAGGCTATCACCTTTTTCTATGGGAGTGTCTGTTTCATTCCTTTCCCCGCTAAAAAAAAAAAAAAAAAAAGATATATATTCTTTTTTGGACACAGTTGTCTTTGACACTTAATCAGCTGTGGTAATGGGCAAGTTACGCTGATTTAGTCTTCGGAGGGAATCTTGATTACATTGGTCTCCTTAGGACAACAGGGAAAGAGAGGTTAATCGCTAGAACAAGGAGCATGAAAGCATCCCCACAGATAAAAAAATGATAGCGGTGACAATCCGTGCCCGTTGTAGGATGCAGCTCGGATCTGCCTCCGAGGTCCCTGCCAGCTAGCTCTCAACTTTGATGAGTCTGGAAACTTATTAGGAATGTTTGTGAATTCATTTGCATTCATTGTTTTCTGAAGGGTATGAAAGAGGAGACTTAACACCTTATCTCCCACCAAGTGCCTGGTGCTTAAATCAGGCCAAGCATCAAGGCAGCAATGTGCCCGAATTACATCAAGTTCCCTCCTCTCATTTCTACCAGTGGCTCTTTGGTAGTGATCTGTGCTACGTAGAGCGCATTCGAGGCTTCTTTTAGGGAAATGAGGAAGAGGTAAGTATGGCCAGAAGGGAAGAGGCTATTTTAGGCTAATTAGGAGGCTAAATTCAAAGATATTTTTCCCCTTCATTCCTGTGATCTGAAAATTGTCTTATTTATACTGGCAATCATAGAACCCTTGGGAATTTTAAAGTCCAATCTAGGATCCATTTGTTAGGGGGCGGTGGGACACGCCAATTCCAGTTTCTATGAACTGATGTGGAAATCCTAGGATTGACAGCTTTAGAGACACTCGTGGACTCGAGCTGCCCTGGGGCAGGTGTCCTGGTCTCATAGCTAAGGTTGGTCACACAGGAGTCCCAGGGAGGCGTGTGGGTCCCCAACCTCTGATTATTCCACTTGTTTGCTCTTATTTTTACATCTAAATCTGAAGACAAAATTGACTTTCATCCCAGTGAAAAGCAAAACAGTACAAAGATGAACATTTGATTATGTGGACAAGTCCTCTGGGTGTGGGAGGGAAACCAAAAATTATCACAAGACAGAGTGGAGGCATCTATGATTTTCTTGATGATCCTTTCATCAAAGGCTGATTGCCTTGTGTTCTAATGAGGGGAAAAAAATCACTATATAAAGTCAGTGTTCCTTGAGAGTCTTTTCTTGCCTGGAGTTTAAAATTACCTTAAAATTTCTCATTCTAACATTGTGAGAACATAGAAAGCCAATCTTGCGGATAGGTTAATTTGCTGAAAATGGCTGTTCTCCATTATGCACAAAGTAAATTGATGCCGTGTAAAAGTGCCTGAAAATTACCTTTGCATAATCAAATCCATGCTTTTCTTTGATGCCATTGCGACAAACAGTGTAATTATAGAAACGAGAATTCTTGATTAATCCAAGCCATTCTCGCCACCCAGGAGGGATGTAGCTGCCATTATATTCATTGAGGTATTTTCCAAAAAAGGCTGCAATGAGAAAAAAAAAAGGGATTATGTTCTCATGTGAAATGATTAATCATAAATAAATGTATAAATGCAAAAATATGAAACGATGGCTTGAAAAAGAGACGGTAGAAGAAAAGTTAACCTAGGGCAGTGGATGTCAAAATAATGTTAGTGTCATACCCCAATCCTTTGGCAAAGTGACATACATACACACATTTTCCTTTTGAGTAAATAAAAGTAGCCGCCAAGGACATGGATTATAATTCAATGAAACCCCATAATGATCATGGTACTCTGGGTGCAGCTCTTCTTGTGGTTTTCCTGGGATACCAGCAGAACGTACCCCTTTGTTAAGTTGATGTAACAATCAGAGAAGCAGCCAGCGTGAGGCCTGGGATGCTACCCCTGGGCACACACATATTGGAGAAGTGAAAGTTCAGTCCTTGTATGAAATTACGTTTTTTAACTTACTGTTGTAGCGTTGTGAATTATAGAAACACTACTGAAAAGCTTGGCCTTCTTTTTACATATCCAGAGAGTACAAATCTTCTAAACCAAGGGTCTGAGGCACACTTCGTGTTTATGGGATGTGGTCACCGTTTTCATGTGTCATCTGTGTTTACAGTATGTGCATTTTACAAATGTGCATGTCTCTCTCTTCAAAACAAAAATAAATTCTGGCAACATAGAGATGCTACATAGGTGACTCATTTTCATAGAATGATGGTACAATGAAAGTATTGGCACCATGAATTCTCCATTGCTCATGGAGGCCACTGGAAGGGCTGCACATTTTAACTCCCACATGTCACATCCAAGAAAGGCCGTTGCCACAAGGCTTACTGATCCTTCAGAGAAGCAAGCCAGGAGCATGGTCCTCTGCCAAAGACGATGATTGGAGGAGGCTAGGGGAGAGCTAGGTAGGTTGGGGTTTCAGGAACTAAATGGGTTCGATCTGGAAGCCGGACACCTTTTTCAATGATCAGAAGTGTACTGTTGGCACACTTTTGAGGGAGAAAGAGGGTGCCTCTTGTAACTGTTTTAATCCCACCAGGAAAACAGATATAAACAAGCACTATTCAGGGTAAACCTAAGTGTTTGATCACCCTATTAGACACATACATAGCCTTCCCCTCAAGTATGAAGACTAGAGAACATTTTATTTTATATATGTCTATGTGGGGATACATATGTGTACAGTGAAGTATATGTGTACACACATCTACATCTAAAAATACATACACACATGCATGCATGTTTTAATCTTTCTGATTTTTAAAGGCCTCCCTCTTTAGTTTAGGGAGAGAGCATGTCCTCTGCCTTCCAGGTCAAAGCCACTTCCCGGCTTCATTAGGAGGTTTTGCAGGTGCCTTCTCCTACACAATGGAAACAGGTCGCTCCCGGATGACTGGCTTGGGATGAAAACGGACGCTAGAATCCAGGCACGTCCCTGGTATTGTCTTAAAGCACACATTTCTCCGTCATCACCTTATCCACGGTACGTCATTTCCGCGTCTTTAAGGGATAGCTATTTACCTTGCTCCCATCTTTGGTCTGCAACTACCTGTAGATTATCTCCATCTGAATGTTTTACTTGCCCTTTAACACAGTCATCCAAATGGAATTAATCATTTTCCCTTCCAAATTTACTTCTCCGCTACCCTTTAATTCTCTGAGTGGTATCATCGCGCTGCTGGGTAACACGCTTGGCAACCCAGAGCCTTCCCTGATTGCACCTGCCCCTCGCCCGGCAGTCGCCACCGCCTGTAGGTTCCACCTGGGTGATGGCTCTCGAACCTTGCCTCCCTCTCTGATTATGTGATCCCCCACAGATGCCCAGTCTCCTGGCCAGCTTTGCTTGCCAGGCTCCGGGGTCTTTCCACTCTCAGTACCACCTTCCTGAAGACCAGCTCTGGTCACATCACCCTCTTCTCACATGAACCCTTGTCACCTGCAGGATCCAGTTTAATTTGATAGAGTTATACTTCAGCCTTCCTTGGGTCTGCACAAAATCACTCTCTCTCCAAGTCCACCTGCACTTCTCGGCTCATGTCCCTCTCTGCAGCTCTGGTTTGCATCTCTCTCCCTCTCCTGTGCCACTGTCTTCATCTCCCTCTCTCTGTCAAGGTCAGAGCACATGCCATTTCCCTCCTGGTCTTTGCCCCAATCCCGTAGCAATTTGTGTCTGTGGCTCTAAGGGCATCCTCTCTTTCTTCCTAGTGGTAGAGTCAAGTTCATATGTGAGCCTAACCCTTCTTAGACTGTAAGGTTTTTGAGGACAAGCATTACCTTGGCCTCATCTCTGAACCCCCTCTCCATCCTTGCCCATAGTATAGGGGCTCCATAAGTTTTGTTTCTTGAATTGGGGTTTATGGATCCCCATTCATTCTGGGGATTCCACAGGTTCCAGACTTGTTACATTTTGTGTTTTCACTTGGGTTATAATTTTAACGCTGATTTGGTCTAAATATTTCCATACAATAGAGCTCCAGAGTTGCTGAAGTTGATGTTTCTCAGACTCATTTTTTTTTAAAGAGTTGACTTCAGTCTGAGGAACAAGGCAATGTCTACTTATTTGTTGAGTGAATGGATGTTTATCGGTTGAATCTGTGAGTGAGTGAATGGATCAAGCTGTCCCTTAGCCAAACGCCCACAGCCTGAGGATCCTGCCAGGGCCCCGGGCAGCTCCAGGGGGTAGGACAAAGTGTCAGAGGCTCTCACGTCAGGTCTGACTCAGGATTTCCTTCCCAGCTGAGCGTGTAGTAGGAATTCTTCTAATGACGGGTTCTTGTCTGCAGAGACTAACCACCTTTTCACACAGAACCACAAGATGAGTTTCCTTTTCCGACGAAAGCAACATGACTCGGAGTCACAGGCAGCCGACCAACACCACAGCCCAACAACGTCACTCCAGAAGGGAGCTGTTTCCAGAATCTTCCACTTAATAACCTCAGGCCCAGCTCTTTCCTCTGGCCTGTGCCTCATCCCTGGGGGTTTGTTCCATTTTCCTCTCCTTTGGTTTTCAAAGAAGTAAAAGAGCGTAATGGTTTGGGATATAAACCCTGGAGCCAGCCCGCTTGGGTTCCAATCCTGGCTTGCTACTTGCTTCGCTACGTGTCCACCGGCAAGTTACTTAACTCTACTTCTGATTCCCTTTCCGAAAACCATGAAGATGATAACAGTAACCGTGGCAGCATTCTGGTCAGGATTAAATGAGTTAACGCAAACATCAAGCGCTCCACACAGTGCCTGGCACATAACAAGAGCTTTTTACGTGCTGCTGCTGCTGCTGTTATTATTAGCATCACTATTATCTCCATCCTTTCGAATCTGTGTTCCGATCGTAAATAATGGACCATTCCGTGGTGCAAGGAACTCTCGCCCCAGCTCTCTGCACTTGTGCGTTTGAAAACATCTCCTGAGAGGTTACAATATTTTCTTTTCCGATCTGATGGATTTTGTGGCAACACATTCTCTCCCATTTGGCTTCCTTTCCCCAGCTCGATGCGTTATAAAAGTGTTCCTGTTCCTCTTAGTTTTATTTTTTGTGTTTTTTTTTTTCCTCCCAGGGCAGCCATGCCAAGCCCTTCCTTCATTGTTTCCCTCGAGAGACTACTAATATTTTGTACTGTTTTCTATCCATTGCCATGGCTATTCCCTGCCCTTTCCTCCTCTTAGGAACTATTTCTACGAGTCTCTTTACTGTGCTTGTCAGTCACGTCAGAACTCCCTCCAGGTTTTCGGTGTCTTTGTGTTAATGGAGTGCAAAGAATGTACTCAGTTTTCCAGATGTGCCCTCGCCCATCACACTTGTTCCAAGAAACCAGGACCTCACGCCTCACAAAGCGACACCCCAGCGTTGGCAGCTCCGAGGGACTCTGGCCTTTTCTGTTGCCTCCTGACGTTGAGACTCATTTGTGATCACCCCTGGCAGCACTCTGCAATTGATTATCTGGCCTTCTAATGATTTCCCTCCAGATGTTTTAAATCTCTTCCTCCCTCCCTAAGGTGAATTTCATTTTCTTGCCCATATTGCCGTTGTATTATGGGGAGTTTGAAGTTTTTCTCCCCTTTGGTGCTGGCATTCAACTTCCCTTACTGCTGTGCTATCTGAATATATCACCACCGCGCCACCGACCCGCCCTTCCGTATCACTGTCTCTCTGGGATGCCACTGAACACGTCCCTTCACAGCTGTTGGTGCCAGGAGAAAGATCACAAAGACTTGGTTATAATTACTTTTGACTTTAGGCCACGTTACTCTGTCCAGGACTATTTGTGCCATAATACGTAGGAAAGTTTCCTTGAGCTATTTGAAGCAAAGGTATTTATTTTATTTTATTATTATTACTATTGTTGTTGTTGTTATTCCTCACCCAAGGATTTTTTTTTCTATTGGTTTTTAGAGAGAGTAAAAGGGAAGGAGGCCCCAACTGGTTTGGCTCAGTGGATAGACTGTTGTTGGCCTGAGGACAGAAGGGTCCCGGGTTCGATTCCTGATCAAGGGCACGTGCCTCAGTTGTGGACTCGATCCCCAGTAGGAGGCGTGCAGGAGGCAGCTGATCCATGATTCTCTCTCATCATGGATGTTTCTATATCTCTTTCCCTTCTCCCTCTCTGAAATCAATTAAAAAAATAATATATATGAAGGAGGAAGGGAGAGAGAGAGAAAAAAGATGTGAGAGAGACACATCAATTGGCTGCTTCCCACACACGCCCAGTTGTCTAACCACTGAGTTACAATGGCCAGGGCAAAGGTATTTATCTTAAATCAGCAGTAGTAACTACACAAAAGATTTCTGATGCTGTGGAGAAGTTAAATCTTATTCAGTATAAAAAATGATACACTAATTGAACTTTTTTACTTTATGTAATGGATAGATTTGGATCACAGGATTTCACTGGTCATAACTAGTAATATACATAATTTAAACCAAGTAAAAATTATGATTTCCTCTTATGTCAACCCATCTGGTTTCCTCAATTAGATTGCAAGTCTAATGAAGACAGGGATCTTATTTTATATTTCTTCTCAGCCCAGTGTCTAGTGAAGTTCTAAGAATGCTCAATAAATAGCATACTGTGGAATGCTATGTCTTATGTTATGTACTCATAAAAAGAATGTTAGTTTGTCTTACTTTACGTGAACGCTACCTTTACAAAATCCTGTATTAGAGAATAAATATACTTGCCATAAGTAACATAAATAAATTTTATAATATAAAAGACATGAAATTAGAAAAGTTGACTAATTTGTATAAATTGTTTTGTTACAAAAGAATACTGTACAAAAAGTTGTGCTGCAGATCTCTGTTAAATATTGCCCTTTATACTTCAGTGATATGTAGAATTAGCAAAACTAAAATTTAATTCACATGTGATTTCATGTATCATGTGTTCTGATTATAATTTGAACACTACAATTTTTAAGTGAATCAATATAATAACTGCAGTGGTCATAATAAGATGACAGTATAATTTTGAACAAGAAAGAAAACTTAGGAATCCTTCTAGTCCAATCTCTACATTTTATCGGTTGGAAAACTTGTCTCTACAAGTTCTCAAAACAAATGAAAGGCCGAATGAGCTAGGACGTGACTCCAGGTGTCCTCAGTCTTTGTTCAGGGTTTTTGCTAACACTTGATGCTACCTCTGAAGCATGGCTTATCACCTTTACCTTAAAACTAAGCCAGGTTTCACACGCATGTCTATACCCTTGCAAGAAATGCAAGCTAAAAAAATTTTTGAGCATAGATTCAGGCAGGATATTCATTTTTATGATCGATAATCCAATGTCATTCCCAGTTCACTTGTCAGAGCATAAAATGCAATAGACATGTTACTGTATTTTCCCTTTCTCGAACATTTAAGTGGTTGTGGAGTCATATTTTCCATGAGTAAGTTTAGAAAAATTTAGGCTATAGCCAGTCCAAAAATATGCCTCAGTTCTGAAAAAGAAAAATCATGTCATACAACAGTAAATATAATATTGGATCAATTCGATTCATTTAAATCCATGTATTCTGGATTCCTCCCAAAATAAACCTCTTAGTAATTTGTCTTCTCTGAGCTGTTCTTCGTAAATCTAATTGCTGCTTTGTGCTTTTCTCTCGATGGATATTTATGTCTAATACATATTTCAGTTTCCTTCATTATTTTTCTTTGGTTCTCAGCTAAATGTTCCAAATAATATATTCATTATTAAGACAACAATAAAATCTTTATATGCTGGCTCTTTTCCGACTAGTCTAGTGGCTCATGAATAATTATGCTGGTTTAATACCTACTCACCAGTTCTCTTAATTTCCTAAGGTGCCTGTCATCTTGACATGCTTATGTGTTTGTTTTCAAATGTGTCACTGTCCCTGGTTAGATCAATAATTATTGTTACAAAGACATCTTTGCTTCCTAATTGTCTCAGACACTTCAATATGCTTCCATCAAAGATAAATTTAAACTCTGTAGATCCCATCACTGCCATTTTAGTCTTCTATTTATAATTTTTCTGATTTACTAATGGGCACATCAATATTTGTTTTCCACACTAAGTATCTGGATAAGTCCTTGTTACCCTTGAAAAAATGCCTTTAATTTTGTAGGATGACTCACTATAAATTCCACTATTACCTAAGTGTCTGGACCCCCGGGGAGAAGGTTGGCTTCAGAATCTGTCTTAGTTTCCAAGAACATATCTCCTCTCCCTGAATGAAGCAGGCCTGCTGGGCTGAACAAAAGGTCAGACACTTGTCATGGGCAAAGCCTTATGATGTGCAATTTCATCCTGGACCGAACCCATGAGTTAGAGGCGCACACTGGAGAGAGCCCCGAGGTTCAAGGTCCTGATGCCTGGTCTTCCCATTAGAACATCGAATGTGTCACTTCAGCGAGTCAGTTTAATCTTGTGGGTCTAAGGCAGTGGTCGGCAAACTCATTAGTCAACAGAGCCAAATATCAACAGTACAACGATTGAAATTTCTTTTGAGAGCCAAATTTTTTAAACTTAAACTTCTTCTAACGCCACTTCTTCAAAATAGACTCGCCCAGGCCGTGGTATTTTGTGGAAAAGCCACACTCAAGGGTCCAAAGAGCCGCATGTGGCTCGCGAGCCGCAGTTTGCCGACCACGGGTCTAAGGGAACTGAACGAAATTATCTCTGAGTTTCATTCAAGTTTTTGCAACCCATTTTAGGGTGGATACAGCAGAGCATGAGCGAAACAAGTACATGTACAATATTGTCAACTATAGTTACATTGCTCTATACCATGCCTCCAGAACTTACCTTGTTTTCCCCCTTTCTTGGTTTAGTCCTGAAACAAATTAGCAAACCCTCGTTGGCCGCTCTCAGTCCTGCAGGATGCTCTGACTCACCCTGCATCTCTACTTATCACGGACATTGTCCATATTGCTCTGGATATGGTGAGAGTCCCAACCCTCCAAGCTGTATGCACGCTGCTGGGAAAAAATTATAGGGAGCCTGGGAGTCGAAAGGCCCTGATCTCACACAACGCTTTCCAGGAACAAAACAAAATTGGATGGTTCAAATCAGGAACCAGGCATTAGGGGACCATTGCTGATTTTGCTTCTGAGCTGGTCACACAATTTTTGAAATCCCCACTTCAGTTATAAAACAGAGCCAAGTACATTTGCTGGCTACAAAACCCTACAGGGATGCTTGATGGATTTGCAAATTGCTTCAGAGCTCTCAGATGAAAGGTGCTATAAATTTAAATCACTTATGTGAGAAACAGGATAAGGCACTCCGAGTAACCTAGTTTCTTTCCTAAGCATAAGCAAACACCCTTGAGATTCCTGGGAGGAGCTTCCTCTGTGAGTGGCTATCTTGAAATGTCTGCGAATGGCAATGCTGTCATATTCACAATGAATATTTTCATCCATAAATAAAAAGTATTAAGTGCCCACGGGGGTGCTCTGCAGAGGAGCCAATGGCCACGTGTTTCCTGAGATCAGTGGGAAAGATTCATTTCACTTTTTGAAGAGATTTAACAGAATACATTTATCTGAAGCCCTTTACTTTTAAATCTTTGGAACAGAGAATTTGTAAAATAATTTCCAATAAGCTTTAATGATAGGTGGTTCTGAAAAATCTATTTTGCATTGTAGCCCCTCTAGAATCATTCTTATGTCCTTTCATGAAGAAATGCTGAAAGCATCTAAATGTTGGAGGAATAAAGGCTTTGGTGAGGGTGGGGCGGGCAGCCTTACTAGAAAGAGCCTCACTTCTTTCTTACAAAGACTGGCATGATGCTATGACCTCTCTTGAAAGAGGTCCCCAATTTTCAAAAGACCAACTAACCCAAACCTTCCTCTTGCCCTCTGTAGGTTAAACAATGATAGCAGGTACAGCAATTGCCTTCCTTCCTTAGAAGGTGGAGGTGAACATCTGAGACCTAAAAATGACCGCAACTTAAGCTAAAGAAACTCCAAATCTGACTAAATTATGAATGAATAAATAAATGCATCAATAAGGTACACATCATTGATTTATTCATTCAATGATTTATTAATTCACTAAATGATCGTGATCATCTACTGTGTGCCAGACCCCGAGGAGCAATCAACAGAAATTTACCAACATCTAAAACAAGCCTCAGGCTGTACCATGATGCCCTGAGATGCGGGAGGTTGATGAACCTCTATTGTAGGTTCTCCTGGAAAATTCCCCTTGCTGGGTACTCTGCTGAGTACGACATTTTCAGAACATGTCCACTGAGAATCGTTCTGTCTTCTCTCTAAGGGGCCTCTCATTGGGACACCCTTCAGAGTGAAAAAGTGAGGGAAGGGAAGGATATGATACAGAAGAGAACAGCCTAAATACTTCCATTTAGGAGCTTATTGGATCTTCACATATTTCACGGGGCGCTGCATTTTCCTGTGTCTAAGACGTTTTATCCGAGGGTCACGGGTCAGAAAGTCCCCCCTTTACCTGTTCTGTAGCCAGTGTTGTTAAGATACACAGCAAACGTCCGAGGTTCGTGCATCGCCTGCCAGGAGGGTGAAGAGCAGTTCTCGTTGTTGGTGTAGACGTTGTGGTTGTGCACATACTTCCCAGTGAGCATGGAGGACCGGGACGGGCAGCACATGGGCGTGGTCACAAAGGCGTTGGTGAAAGTGGCCCCCCCATGTTCCATAATCTTCCTCGTTTTGTTCATCACTTGCAGGGACCCTGAAAGGCACAATTCCAGTGTTGTGTAGCCGTTTTTGTCTTGTCACTCAGTGACTCTGTTCCCTTGATTTACTCATTTCCTTCCCTTGGCTTGAAGAAGTCTATAATTTCACCAGCTCTCATTTCCAGAACAAAATTAAAACAGTTGGGATGCTACTATGTCAAGTATTTTGCAGAATAATAAACACACTTCAGCTTCTCTGCTCCGTAATCACAAGGGGGAAAATGCAGGCTAATCTGATAATTAAAGCTAGAATTCTAGATACGGAGCAGATTCAAAGGCCAGCCACCCTTTGAAGAGCACAGAGAACGAGAGGTGCTTACACAGCATCAACCCCCCCACCCCGCCCACCACACATGCAGAGCTAGTGATGTTACAGCGATGCCTACAGATAGTGCTTTGATCTATGAAAAAAAGAGGATTTTTTCTACCAAGTAAAAGTCCCTCCAAAATGCCTGCATTTAATTAAAAGAAAAAAAAAAAGATGAATGTAACTCTTGCAAACTCTCCAAATGCCTGCCCAGTGTTCCTCTGAGGATAGCACTACCAGCTTATATTTTCACCTGTTTGCATGTAATTTCAAAAGACAGGTTGTTTGCTTGTGAGAGAGCCATGATTCTAGCGCACTCAAAAGTACTTGCGTGGTAGAAAAATACTCCGTTTTCACGGTAAAAGATGAAATTGTAACCTAAGATTACTGAGGAAGAAAAAAAAATCTATTTCGATTACTCTATCCAGCCAAACACTGCAGCTGAAACCCATCCAAATACTGCAGAGAAAAGCACAGGCCAGAATTCAATAGTCTTTTCAGGACTTGTCAAGAAATGCACTACAGAGCACCACAGCCAAGCCCACTGCATTTGAATCCTGGAGCCTCACATTTCCAACAGGTCCCACTTCTTCCAAAGAAAGGGAGAAAGTCTGTGTAGTTTTCCAGCAAGGAAGGAAATCGTAATGCAAACCAGGCGAGCATTCACAGCAGAAGAGAAGCGTGCCACAGTCCAAAAAGCCACAGTTTGCCTGATTCTTTTTCACATACCAGCTTTTACCATTCACATGAAACAGGCAAACAGCAAGAGGGTTTCTAATTGGGTCTCATTAGAGCTCCCTAAACTATGCTTCACTTAGGGGATCCCAACTGCTTCTTCCCCTCTGGGTGTCTTTGGGGGGACCCCACAACCTTTTTGTGATCGGTGAATAATATGTCATGAGCACCCATTTTGTGCTGGACATTTTATCAGCCTTGCACTCTGGGCTGGGCCCCAAGTGAAGCATTAACAAAGGAAATGGAAAATTCTCTGCTGCCGCTGGTCTTCGGTAGTCAACGATCTAATAGAAAACCTACATTACAAAAATCCTTGGGGTTCATTGCAAAGCAACGTACACATCAGAGTGGAGGTACAGCAGTAGCAGTACCTCTGAGGTTAGAGGGGACCTAGAGAGAATGTTCAATAAGGGTTCTGAAATGAGAGTTGAGGACAAACAGAAGGAGGGAGAAAAACCTGCGATGGGTGAAGTGGATTGTTGGGAGAATGGGGCGGATGCTAAGAAGTGGAGTGATGAGTACACCACATTGGTTTCCTGGAATTGAAAAAAATATGGAGAAGTCTCTTGAAATGTGGGAGGCAGCGTGAGCAAAGAGCTGGAGGCTGAGTAGAGATATTTGGATTGGATAGAGTGGACAAAATAAAGGCAGAGTAGGTTCTTTGCCAAAGGCGTGAACAACACGGTAAGAAAAAAGCCTTTGAGGGGTGTTGCTGTGTCAGTGGGAGTGCATGCAGAGGAAGGAATAGGCTGATCCATCAAGGGGACAGTCAAGAGGTCACTGAAGCCATCAGGCCACAAGGTGATAAGAACCTGAACTGGATTGTGTTGCTAAAATAGAGCGACTCTATGAAGCAGATCCAAAAGACTTCGTAATGCATCAGAAGGTCATGAGTTAACTAATAACCTCAAAGATTTCAGCATGAAGAAAAAGACTGAAAAAATAATTGTTTCACTGTTGGCCAAAAAATAAGTAAAGGGAGATATGCCCTATGGATCAAAGAAGTTCATTTAAAAAATGTTGCATTTTGTACTTGCGTTGGTTGATCCTACAGGGGGAAGCATCCTGGAGATGAGTAGATGACTAGGGACATGGCAAGGGAGAGAATGAGAGATACATGCTGAAGTCTGTCAGTCCCCTCTCTTCTTCAGACATCCTCAGTGCTTACTCATTGTAATATCCTGAATTTCGGAAAAACTTTCATTTCCTAATAATCTCTTTATTTCAAAGAATGAGCTCTCCGAGTTTTCTTTATGAGACTAGCTGGATTCAAATTTAAAAGATGCAGCTGGAAACCATCTTTCAAGGTCCCAAGTCACAAAGCTACAATCTCTAGTTTATAGACTCATTTAGAGTGAAAATATGGGATGGTAGGTGGAAATCGGATCTAAGGTCAAATAATATGAAAAGAGGCTAAAACTTAGCCCAATCAAAATCTTTGGAATTGCCCTGGCCAGGACTCACCTCATCCTAAGTATCCTTAACAATTCCTGCCAATGCTCTGCTTCCTACTAGTCCCCACATCAAAGGGATCCATGAGGAGATTTGGTTGCCATCATCACTGTGACCACCACAAGCTCCATCACTGGGGTTCCTGGAAGTGGCACCTGGCTTGAAGCTTCTCAGTAGAGAGGAGATTCTGAGACATCCTTCTCCAAATTTAAACATCATCCGGAGAACACATTAAACCACAGAATTCTGCCCCCCCCCCCAAAGAAACTGACATAGTAAGACCAAGGAAGGGCCTGAGAACTTGCATTTCTAATAAGCTTCATGTCCATAGACCACACTTGGGGAAGTATTCTAGGTTGGACACAGAATTAGGGAAGCCTAGAGCTGGAAGTGACTTTAGTGGTTGCCTTGTTTTAAGTGATCTAAGTGGCTTAGACCATGTTCCAGGCTATCAGATGTTGTGTAGACAGAAAAAGAAAACAGTGATTTGATACTTACTCTCAGGTTCTCCTCTAAGAGCTCCACATACATCAACTCATTTAATCCTGACAACAACCCTTTGTAGTGGTGGTGCTGTTATTTATTATTCCCAATTTATGGATGTTAAAACTGAGATGTAAAGGCTTAAATAACATACATGGGGCCACATAGAGCGCAGATGCAAATACAGGCAGCCTGCTCCAGGGACCATCTCTTCAGCTCATGAGACTGAGCACGGACTGTGACATTGATGTTTTCAAGACAGAGAAACAGAAAGGATGTCTGCTTGTAGTCAAGATATGCCTCCTTTTCTGTAGTCCATATTCTGCTCCATCTGGCCTTTAAGGGGAGATACTGACAGACACTAATGCCTGCCTCTTGCCCTCCCAAGGGCGGAAGGGATCTCAGTGGCTTAGGCCCAGGAGAAGGGTGAGTGGGCTGAAGATGGGTCTGTCTTTAGTAGCTGACAGCCACAATGGTGTCAAGCTCAGCTTCTGATCTCAATGGATTCCCTGGTTAGACGCAGAGGGTGGAGTGCAGGAATCATACCCCTTCTCTCTGTAAAGCAAGCTAGCATGCACCAGCGAGGTAAGCACACAGCGTCTTCTTTTTACGGCTCTGCAATGATTAATGTTGGTCAATAACACTGCCGTGCACTGCATCTATTGCCATGTGATCGTACCATTGATTTTTCATTGGGATACTCTATAAAAAAGTTTCCTGTAATAGAACTCATAATTATGCATTTACAGCTATTGAGAGGAGTGGGTGGGACCATGTCCTGTCCTGTGGTAGGAAAGGCAACAAAGTCCTTTTTTTTTTTTACAGAGAGGAAGGGAGAGGGATAGAGAGCTAGAAACATTGACGAGAGAGACACCAATTCAGCTGCCTCCTGCATACTCCCTACTGGGATGTGCCCGCAACCAAGGTACATGCCCTTGACCAGAATTGAACCTGGGACCCTTCAGTCTGAAGGCCGACACTCTATCCACTGAGCCAAATCGATTAGGGCCAATGTCCTTTGTTTTAAGCTGAAGCTCCTCACCTCACTGAGTTTCGGGCCTTTGGCGCCTAAAATGCAAACCATGCTGGTTCACAGTTATCAGGACAATTATTTCACAGAAATGATATGAAACTTAAGATGGAAGACTCCTAACAATATTCCCACTGCAGGGCTTAGGAGGATAAGAATAAGAAGAGAAAGAGACTTGAACTTCTGGGACAACATCTGATTTTGCCACAGATTAGCTTGAGCACGTTATTTACTCTCTTTTCATTTGTGCTTTTCATCTGTAAAATGGAGCTAATAACAGTTCCCCTGCCTAGTTTACAGCATTGATGGGGAGCCAATGGCGCAGGGCCACAATTTTACTGGGTGCTCACCGCAACCCCACGTTTAGTTTTCTCATGCCTTTCCCATCTCCCTCTCTGCAATCTACATCTCAATTCCAAAAGCTGGGTTAAGAGTAGCGAAGTTACCACCGACTAAATGTATCCCTGAAAATTCATATGTTAAAACCTAAGACCCCAAGTGCTGGTAGCAGGAAGTAAGACCTTTGGAAGGTGATGAGGTCATGAAGGTAGAATCCTCATGAATGGGATTAGTGCTCTTATAAAAAAGACTGCGGAGAGCTCCCTTGACCCTCTGCCAAGTAAGGACACAGTGAAAAGACAGACATTGATGAACAGGAAATGGGTCATCACCAGACATGAATCTGCTGGTGCTCTGACCTTGGACTTCCCAGTGTCCAGACTATTTATAAGTCACTAAACCACCCAGTCTATAAAGGGTTATAACAGCCAAATAGACTATGATTGAGGTCAACTACGTTTTCTCTTCTTTAAGACTTAAAATGTTAATGTTGGCTTATAGTTAAAAATATCAGTTATCCCCCCCCCCCCCCCCCCCCCCCGCCACACAAACTGCCCTTCCCCCTTAAGCAAAAAGCCTGACTTCATTATCATTTACTGCTTTCCTGTGAGGTGGGAGCCTGACAGGGATGCAATGAAGGGACTGAAATTAGGGCCAGCAGCTGGCACAGGGGCACTGCTGACTGGGCTGGCTTGAGGACAGGGAAGGTCCCAGCCACAGCTGAGCCTCAGGACTGCCAAGAAAAGCTGTCCCAGCGCCAGAGTTCCAGGTTGGGACTGGGGAAGTCTGCTGTTGCTGTCACAGGGGTAGGGAGGCTGTGACAGCATTCAGCCATCAGAGAATGCTGCTCGGACAGTGGTGACTGGGAGGGGAGAAGTGGCACTCTTTGGGAATCCTACAGGATCCACCAGGTTAGCACGATTGGTAGAGTTACAAATCCAGCCTCCAAGACAAGTCCTTTGGATGGACTAAGGGATAGGATATTGGGCCTGGATGGAACCACAGCCAGGAATTTAAATTATTCTCCACACTCTGCCTACTTATCCCCAAATCATCTGTTTGAAAAGGTCATAGAGAAAATGTCCCTCTAATCTGGATGACTTGACCAAAATCACATTGAGAGCGTGGATTACTGTATTTGCATGTTAAAGTTTACAGCAAAGCTTTACCTTTCCTGATTCAACTATCGTAGCATTTGATTATTCAATATTTTATACTGTCAAACATTAAATTTTTCATCCAGCTTATTTATCACGACCAGGAAATCTCACAAAACCTGAAATTCAGGAATGACTATTGTCATCACCATCCTTTACGGAAATCCCAGGCATGTGGGATTCATGCACACCTGGCTTCCTAGGGAGACACATCCCCATGTGGATCATAATGGTTCATGGTTTGATGAGTGACAACAACAAGCAAACACAGCTCTTATTAATTGTACAGGGTTATTTCTTGATGCCATTGTTTTGTGATGAAGAAAGACTAGTGCTTTAAGCATATAAATGGTCAGTACCGAATACATCGCTGTTAGTTCCTCATGCATTATGGAACCTTAAACAGTGACATTTCTCATATTAAAAATGGTTTTACTGGTCTATTGAATATTTTAATTCTGAAAGTATAAGAAAAAAATAACATGTTAAAACAGCATAGTGTCTTCTATCCAACTATGGAATAGTAGAAAAAAACACACAGATACTTCAGCTAAAACCAGAGGAGGGAAATCAAATTTGGGGAAGAAGGGACCAAGAAGCAGATAAGGGGGTGGGATGGGAGAAGTCAATGGGGAGAAAGGGGAACATATGTAATACTTTCAACAATGAAGATTTAAAAAAATAAACAAATAAGATAAAATAAATAAATAAATCTGTCCAAAATGTCTCCAGTCACTAGGATTCATTATTTCCACACCCCCCCCCCCCCAAAAGAGCAAAAGGCCATTAAAAGTGGAGACTAGTTTCTTAAGGGGATGGAACTTAAATGTCTACGGAGCTAAACAGAGAAGGTAGGCAAGTGAAGCCAGCCAGGTAGAGGAAAAATCACAAGGCTTTTGTCTTTTCATATTCGATAGAGATATGGGTGTACAGAACTCTTCCCTGGCTGTAAGGAGAACCACAGTATGGGCGTGATGAGAAATGGCAGCTGCTCCTTGGTCTAAGTGTTGGGAGCAATGCAGAGCTGGGACCGTGATGACCTGGGGAGGACATGCACACTGAATGGGGTCGGCTTCACTTCCCCTTCAAGCAGCTAACAGAAGGCTGCCTCATGGGAATGCAAGCCCTTATTCTTCTGGATTTAAGAAGAGTAGAAATCTGGATTTTTTAAGAACATAAAACCACCTGATTTTTAAAACGTTGCCTTGATCTGAAAAAAGCATGCTGGTCAAGTAAAACATACCGATGGGCTAGCTCTGCACTACTAGTATATATCACATTTGTGATCTCTACTTTAAAGAAACAAGGTATTTCCATGTATTCATGGTTTCTTGATTCCACTATGATCTAAGAGAAGCATTGGTGAGGTCAGGCATTACTAAGATGTTAGCATCAGCCCAATTTCCTAAGAATATAAGGAATGCCACAGTGATTCAGATCAATGTCCAATCAGTTCAAGATTTTGTTTCTCAGAGTGTCTCCCAGGAAGCATTTGGGAAAGATTTAGACCCTAATCTCTTTGACTCAAGTCCTCAAAAGTTAGGGTAGTTCCACAAGCATTTCTGATTTTCTTGTTTTGGATTCATAAAACATCTCAAGCGCAGAGATAGTATAAACAACACATCTCCTAGCTTTACCAAAGCTTAACATCATAGTCACTTCAGATATATTTTTTAAATTTAAAAGTGAAACATGGATCCTGTCAATGCTCTTGGTTACCACTCCTTCCCCAGAGGTACCATCATCCCAAACTTCATGTTGATCATGTCCATGAATGTTTCCATAGCTTTAAAAAGTGTAAATCGGCCCTAGCTGGTTTGGCTCAGTGGATAGAGTGTCAGCCTGTGGACTGAAGGGTCCCAGGTTCGATTCCAGTCAAGGGCACATGCTGGGTTGTGGGCTCAATCCCCAGTAGGGGGTGTACGGGAGGCAGCCAATCAATGATTCTCTCTCATCATTGATGTTTCTATCTCTCCCTCCCTCTTCTTTCCTCTCTGAAATAAATAAAAATATATCTACACTAATAAAAGAGAAAAATGCTAATTGACCGTGCCTTCGCTACGACCACAGCCAATAAGATCAAGTATGCAAATTAACCCAAAGATGGCGGTTAATTTGCATATGCTGAGGTAGGGAGGAGTGAAGACTGAAGACAGCATAGAAGGAAGAGGGAGGGAAAGCAGAAAGCAAGGTGGCTGCAGGAGGGAAAGCGCAGGCGGGGCGGGCGGCAGACGGCGGGCTGCGGCGACAGAAGGGAAAGCATGGGGCAGCGGTGGCGGGAGGGAAAGCATGGGGTGGGGGGCAGAGACGGTGGGAGGGAAAGGAAAGCACCAGGCGGCGGCGGGAGGGAAAGTGTGGGGCAGCGGTGGCGGTGGGAGGGAAAGCGCAGGGGGGGCGGCAGCTGCGGGAGGGAAAGCGCGGCGGGTGGGGGGGGGGCGGCGGCGGCAGAAGGAAAAGAGTGGGGTGGGGGGTGGGGGGCAGAGGCGGCAGGGAAAGCATGGGGGGGGGGGGCGGGAGAGGTGGCGGTGGCGGGAGGGAAGCCCGCCGGAAGCCCTGTTCTTGCAGGAATCTTCCTGCAATGGGCCTCTAGTTTAAAAATAAAATAAAAAGTGTTAATCTTCCATCCAGTAGCTTAGTCTAAAAACCTGAACTATTTATAGGTGTAGGCACAACCTGAACAACCTCTTAAGTTCTAAAAAAAAAAAAAAAAAAAAAAAAAAAAAAAAAAAAAATTCCAGGAGTAAGGAGACCACTGACCTTATTTAGTATTTCCACATAATTAAGTTTTCTCATGGAATAATGATCTTTGTCTTTCCCACCCAACTTGGGTGGGATGACAAGAAAATGTAATAATGAGAACAAATATTCTTTGGATAAAGATAAAGCGCTACCCATATGCAAGGTTCTAGCACTTTTATTAATGAATTCCTTATATGTCTTACTCCCTTCACAAAGTACTAGTTTATTTTATTTGTTCTCAGACTGAATTGAGGGAGTGGCCCCCCATTCTTCCTGAATAGGAGCTTTCCTGGCCAGCCTGAGTTCATAAACTTTGATTAAAATCCTTCTCAGCCTTTGTCTTTCCAGACAAAGAGGTAGAATTGTTTTATTTCCCCCCAAATGAAAAGTATTCTATTGCAATTTTCCAAATTGTTTTTTTAAGCCTTTTCTATGTCTGTTATATATTTCTGGAGGCACAGTAGCCAAAATTGCCTACAGTATTACAGGTGCAAAATGTTTTGCTTAGGTGAAGATTTATTCAAGCATTTGAACATAATTACATGTAAGTAAACAAAAAACAAAACAAAACAAAACCCATCCATATCAAAACCACAATGAGATACCACCTCACACCCATTAGGATGGCTACTTTCAAATAACAAATGTTGGTGAAGATGTAGAGAAATGGATACCCTTGTACACTGTTGGTGGGATTGTAGAATGGTGTGGTTGTTATGAAAAATATTATGGTGGTTCCTCAAAAACTTAAAATAGAATTATCAAATTATCCATCAATTCCACTTCTGGGTATATACCCCAAAGTATTGAAAGCAGGGTCTCAAAGAGATGTGTTGTTTAAACTGTCTCTGCACGTGAGATGTTTTATGAGCCTGTATTCATTTCTGGGAATGATCTTAGCTTTTCCAGACCTTTCTGGGTCTATTTCAAGTTTATTTAGCACCTACTGTCTTTCCAGCACAGTCTCAGCATCAGGATTGCAACATAAACAAACACACCCCTGTCCTCCAGTTGCTCTCCGTCAAGTGGAAGAGATGGGGATGGAAGCACCTGGGGGATTAAGGGCCACTCTCGTGGCATGTCCGTGGTGGTGCACAGGTAAGTTCCATGGACCCTGCTAGAAGGGAGGATGGTTTAGGTGAGGAAAGGTCCCTCAAGGGCATGGCATTGAACGGAGTCGTAAAGAACAGAAAGGGCTTCTCCAGGTGCAGAAAGGGGGGAAAGACAGTGGGGACCAGATGTGCAAAGGCACGAAACACAGGTGAGGGAGATGAAACCACAAGATTCCTTCGGGGAAGTGTCAGTTGTTTCACGGAGCACAGAGCAAAGTGGGGGAAAGGGAAAGTAGCCCCACAGACACAGGCAGGAGCCAGATGGCCCAGAGCTCATTCGCCTTTAGAGGAGAGAGAAGAAAGCTGCGAGGGGAGGTCTACAGAGCTTGGCTATAGCCAAAAGGATGGAGATGAGAGACGTTAAGGAAGGCGCATTCAAATGTGTTTACATCATGTTACTTGCTCTGCAAGTGATTAAAACCTGAAACCACCAGCCACATACATACTAAAGTCATACCTGCAAGATGTTTCACGTTGGCATAGTGCCTGAAATCTAGACTCTCGTTTAAAACGTGAAGTGAGAAAGAGCAGACGCTGTGGCTCATTACCCCTGCTGGCTGCTGGTGCATTTGCTTCCCGTGGAACCCAAGGAGTTAACTTTGATGGAATTCCATGGTTTGGTTTCAGATTGGAAATCGAAGTTCTCTTCCCTGGAGATCAAGTTCCCGCACGGAGGGTTTTCTCCTCGAGAACACTAAGTCAGAGGAGCTCTGTCATGAAGGCAGGTACTCTGCTAGCGCCACATCCAGAAGATGCCAGCGATGTTAAGTTGAGCGTGCTGGACAGAGAAGCCTAGCTGAGTGATGCCTGACAGCGAGGAATCTGGGCCCAGGAATGGAAATGAGAGGTGGTGACAACTCATCAGGTCAAGTTTTTTATCTGTCCTGGGTCACCTGGAAGAACTTGACCCTCGGTGTACAGACAAGACCATGGGGCTGGGCCAATAGGGAAGGTGAGAAGATAAGAAACCCAATCAGCTAAGACAGAGCTAAGCTGTACCCCCAGATTTTAACAGGCTCTCTAAATGCTCTAGCGTTAACCCAGCTGAGCTAAGTCTTCAGAAAGGCATCACATCTTAGGTGGCAGTAGTGAATTACTACCAGAAAGTATGTAAAATACTGTCAATGTCAATTACCTAACAATTATTACAAGCTGTGAATAAATCATTCACTCTGATACTAATAAACCATTGAAAGTTCCTCAAGGATCTATCTGGGTTCATATATATCACATAGAATTCCAGTCAGAATGTCAGACTCTTGGAAACAACTTTGCCCAAATATTAAAAAAATAAATAAAAATTGACCAAGAGTTCCCAAGGTCCACCATCAAATCCTTGACTTCTATAATATTTAATCCCGGCTTCCTCCCTCCTCCTGTTCTCTGAAGCCCCTCAGACTGTTTCCAAAGTTTAAGACCAGAAAAGTAATGTTGCAACACAAACCGAATGCCTTATCCTCCACACAAGTTCATTTTTTGTAATCTAGGTCATTGGTTACGAAGGTAGAATGAAGTGCCAAACCCCCAAATGTTCACTGATGGTTACTGATCGTGAGCAAGGTCAGCGAGTCATTTGAGCAAAAGAGACTAACAAGCGAAACATCAGGGGGTCTCACCCAGCTCCACATCCTGGTCGTCGGTGAGCACAAGAATGATGTTGGGTCGGATGTTCTTCCGCTCCTGCGGTATCCGTCCTCTGAACCTCGGGGACCTGACCGTGGATCCGAGGCTCCCCAGCAGCTCGGCGCCCAGCACAGCCAGAACCAGAGCCCAGCGAGAACACGGCATTATGTGTGGTCCGCTGTCGCAAAGCCGGCACCGCGTCCCAGCCTCCTGGCTTCTGCAGGACTGAGCAGTCAGAGAGAAAGCGAGAGGGGGAGACTGAAATGAGATCCAAACCCAAACACGGTTGCAGAAAAAGGGCTTCAGCTAAGTGAGACCTGGCACATTCGCTGGCAGGGAACAGGCTGCACAGGAGTCAGAAGCTGCAAACCCTCGCAGGCAGGCGCTGGGTCTTTTTTTTTTTTTTTTTTAAGCACTTGATTATTTTGCAAATTCACTTTCGTCCTTTAGTCTCAGTCCAACTTTTCCTACTTCAGTTCATTGCCAAAATTTCACTTCCAACACAGGGCTCGAATGCAAAAGCTTTCTGACAAGGGCTAATACCTTGAATTAGGTATCCTGGTTGAAAAATCAATCTCTCTACTCAGAGGTGTTCAGAACATCTGTAGATGGGGTCCTGCAACATGGGAGAGAAAAATACAAAGGAAACATCAGCCAAGGATTTTGAAACAGGTTTTTGATCTAATTAGTCTCTTAAAACAACAGAATATAATATGTGTGTTATATATTCATATGTACTATCTATGTATATATATTTTTCCATCTGCACGCCAAAAGGGAGAGACAGAATTAAATAACGTTCAGAACTGCTAACAAATGACTTCAACATCTTCATTCACCATAATCAGTTCCATAAAGGGCGCTGAGTATCATCCCACTCACACCCCCTAATTGCACTTTAAACATCCCCCCAAAACTAAGTACGGGTCAGGAAGAGCCAGCGGTGCCTGTGAAACACAGTGCATCTGCACAGAGCATCCATGGGGGGTCTGGGGCGGAGGGGGGGCGCCCCGGTCTGGCACGAGGGGTTGTGCTGGAGGCGCGTTAACTCACCTGCACAGCAAGATATTGCGTACTTATCAAGTAGAATGCAATGCAAAGCTGTCATTTGTCATCTGCATTATGTCACTCACTACCCAGGAGAGTTCTTTTTGCTGACAAAGACTTCACAGAAAGGAGGGCAAGTTTTTCCCAGCCTCTGAAACCCTCCTCACTGTCCTCCATCAATCACCAGGGGGAGAGAGAGGCGCTTCCTGGAGCAGGGCTGGTCCCTCGGTCCAGCCCACGTCCTCAGCGCGCTGGCGCCTGAGGGGACAGAGCCCTCCGTTGACTGTCAGCACCGGCCTCACTGTTATCCAGACCCGGTGCAGCGCCGCCCGCCCGCACAGAGGCTGTGCTTTGCTGCCGCAGATCTAAACCTGCAAAGCCAAATGATGGATGGGCTCCGAGGCTGGGGGTTAGAGGCTACTCTCCCACGTTAAAAAAGAAATCAAACCCAGAGGGAGCACTGCAAAATCCTGGCCAGTCTGTTCTAGAGGGGAGAGTCTGAAAGGGCCGGGAATGCCCCTTTGGCTTGGGAACACAAACCTGCCACAAGCGTTTCTCTAGGACTTCTGAAAGATGGCAAAGGGCTCATTAAAAAAAAAAAAAAAAAATCTGTCTCTTGGATGTCATGAGGCAACATCTGTACGGGAATTCAGGCTGCCCTGACATGAACTAGGTGGCAGCCCCCTTCATCCGTGCCTCTGTCCCCACACACCTGAGGGTCTGTGTTTTGATCTGCAACAATAAACTGGCATCCGATAAATAAATATAACGAGGTAAGTGGGGGATAGCGTAGCAGGAGGGAAAAGCCTCCATCGCCCACTTCCACGCCTTAAATCCTGGGGGGTGGCAAAGGCTGTGGACGAAGAAAGACCGTGTATTGTTTACCCCGCCACACGCAGCATTTTGTTTACATAAACACACTCCCCCCCCCCATTATTTTAAACTTCATGAGCTGTTTTGTAAACAGTTCTAATGCTTTTCACTCTGCAGCCTATAATTAGAAAGAGAGAGAGAGAGAGAGAGAAAGAGAGAGAGAGAGAGAGAATGCAACTCAATAAGAAATAAGCTTTTAAACAAAAATCTGGTGTCTGCAGTAAGACAGTCCTGACTCCATGATCTGCCAAGCAACCTACAAGCTACCTCCGATGGCCCCCGTGGCTCTCAGCGTCGATGTGGAAGGCTTTTCTTGGGAACAGCTCAGGGTTATCCCATCACTGCTGGGCATGCTGAACGCTGGAAGCCCACAATTGTTCCGCACCGACTCTGGTTTCTGTGCATTTGTTTTAAATCATGAGAAAACGGCCGTGGGCACAAAGGGACCGGAAAATGAAAGAAATACGGTGCCAAACAATGTCTTTCTCCCAAAGAGCGCGCACCAGGCTCTGTTAAATACAGACATTTCTTAGAGGGTTGGTCCTTGAAGCAGCCAAACTTTGCCCCCTTCTCAGACTGGGCAAGGGTGTGTGGAGAGAGCGAGCAGGGCTTCCTTGCATCTTCTATCTTAGAAACCAACCTCTGCGGACAGCAGTGACTGGGAAGGACGGACAGACTCACTGTGTGGAGCTTCGTCAGCCACACACGCAACTGAAAATTCCAACAATTAAGATGCTGATAACATTCCCTGGAACCCAATCAACATTACTATTCTTCTCCTTATCTTATTTACTTTACTTCTTCCTTTAGGAAAGAGGAAATTAGTATTAATGGTCCCTTATATAAACTACATTGAAAATCATTTCCTAATAAAGAGAAGGAGACGGAGTAGGTGGCTTCTCTTCTTTTCCTTCCTCTTTCTTTCTTTCTCTCCTTTTTTTTTAACCTATAAAGTGACCTTCCTTTTTGGAAAGTGGAAGGTGCAGAAGAGACCTTACATTTTTTCCACCACAGTTTATAAGCAATTGAGGGGATTTTATGTAAAAGTCCGGAATTGAGTGGTAGAGAACTTTCTGACAGGTCTGGCCAGCAGGAGTGCTCAGTCCTTTATCTGCCCCCTCCCGCCCCGCCTTCGCTCAAACATACAAAACACACCACTGTGCACAAACTACACACAGACAATTCTTTATTCAAAAATGACCTTTTAAAACCTGTCATCCTCTCGCTGCCTGGTTTCCAGCCCCAAGAAGGAAAAGAAGTAAAGAAGCAGAAGAAAAACACCATCAGACAAAATGCAGAACTGGACAAAGGAGACAAGGATGCAATGTTTGAATTGGATACTTTGCGGTGGACGGCAAGTGTCCTTAGAGACTAACAATTTGTCTTGAGAAATAGTAGAAAATGGGAGAAATGTAAAAAGAGGTTTTTCTCACACATGGGAAGGGAGCTCGAGGACCGGTCTCCAAGCCCTAGAATGAAAACAGCAATTGTAGTTCCGGCCAATCGTGTGCAGTTTTACAGGACTTTGTTCAGGGCAGGAAGCCAAACTCTGAATGTGACATTAAAAGTTTCAAGTCACATAACAAAGAAAAAAAAGACCGGAGGACTTTACGCCACCTAGAAAGTTGAGTTCACATTTGATCGGGTGCCATACCCCACACCCAATGTCCTAGTGCAGTGGTCGGCAAACTCATTAGTCAACAGAGCCAAATATCAACAGTACAACGATTGAAATTTCTTTTGAGAGCCAAATTTTTTAAACTTAAACTTCTTCTAACGCCACTTCTTCAAAATAGACTCGCCCAGGCCTTGGTATTTTGTGGAAGAGCCACACTCAAGGGTCCAAAGAGCCGCATGTGGCTCGCGAGCCGTAGTTTGCCGACCACGGTCCTAGTGGGTTTAAGGGGATCTTAAGTGTAATCTGAGAATTTGGGGGGACTCTGAGATCCTTTGGGGGAGGTCCATAAGGCCACAACTATATTGATAAGAATACTGCCATGCTATTTGCTTTTTAAAAATATTTGTTGATATTTACACTGATGGAGTAAGAGTAATGGTAGATAAAACTGCTTTTGTCTCAGACTAATGAAGGGAGTGTCACCTACAGTTAAAAAAAGCCAGCTCTGTGTAAGATGAAGCAGTGAAATGATTAACTCTATTAAACCTGGACCCTTGAATGCACATCTTTTCTTTTTCATTTTCTGTATCAGAAGATGAGAGGTACATAAAAAGAACATATCAAGGACTTTGCCACCTGGGCAGGTGTGACCGCTGTCTCGGAGAAAAGCACCTGTGTGCCCAGGTTGCAAGCTGAACTAGACACTAATTTTTCTCATAAACACCATTTTTACTTGAAAGAATTATTTGGACTTAGATATTTGGCAGGCATTTTCTCAAATGATGAATGAAATGAGACTGTGTTTTCAAGGAAAACAACTGGCAGGATTTGTTGTGTTTGTTGCCAAGGATAGAAAGCTTGCTTTCAAGTTAAAATCAGAATTTTGGAGAACTTGTATCCACCACTGTGAGCTTGGCAGCTTCCCGATACGTAAAAGTCTCCTGATGACATTGGCGTTGATATAGCATATTAACAAGTGTTATTTTTTCACATGGTAAAACGAAGTATGTCAACATTTAGAATATTTATGTAATTCAGGGACCCAATAGTTCCCAAATGACCAAATACAATGCTACAAAAGTCATACATGAGTAAAAATGTCCAATCAAAGAGCAAATGACCATTGGATTTGAAAATAACAGAGTATTGGAATGTTTGCTGGTATGGTTTCAGATTTCTTATTATTTCTAACCTTTAATACATTTTTTAAAAATTACCACTTGTCAAGTCTGGGTAGAGTATCAAAGAAGATCTACAGGTATCTGCATAAGCTATTAATTTATTTCTCCTTTGCCAACTACTTATCCATCTGAGGCTGACTTTTATTACTGTACTTCAATAAAACAACATATTTCAAAAGACTGAACATAGAAGCTGTTATTAGAACCTAGCCCTCTTCTATTCAGATAAACATGAAAGAGATTTGCAAAAATGCAAGACAATGCCACTTTACTCACCAATAGTTTTTTGGCTTGGAAAATACAGGTATTTTTCATAAAACATATTATTTAAGTTAGCATATAATAGATTTGTTATTCCTTTCAAAAGGATTAATAAATATTCTTCAAGTTTCTCAGCTTTAATGCCTTAAGTATCAATAGCTATAATCCACATAAACAAAGGCTCCTGGGGTCTTCAATAAGTTTTACTAATATAAAGGGATCCCAAGTCTAAAGGGTTTGAGAGTTGCTGGCCTATAGTTTACCTGCCTCCACAGTTCAGCCCAGACTGTCACGTCCAAGGCTGGAGATCTGGCCTCATTCACAGATTTCTCAGTCACTTCTTTCCCTGAAAGCCTTGAAACTGCCCTAAGTTCTAAATGCCTGGTGTCATACAGGAGTTATTAATAATGAATGATGACATTCTGTGTTGTTTTTCTTGTTAATCTGAGGGTAACACCGAACTTCACAAATGAATGCCCACACAGCTAAAGCACGGGAAAGGCAGGATCAGAACCACCCATCAGCACAGACATACGCCTCCCAGGGATGGGGCAAACAACTGTTTCTAGAACAAAGCAATGCACTCCATAGTTGGGACAGAGGAAAAAAAAAAAGAGACACCATAACCAATCAAAACAGCCAGGGAGATTAGGCCAGCAGCTCGCAATTGTTAGAAGCTGAATTTAGCCAGAACACATTTCGTTTCTGGTCAGAGTGAAGCAAAATAGGATTGTACCAGCAAAGAGTTGGTAATCACATCGGCCCACATGCACCGCCAATCTACATACATTTCTCTCTCTTTTTTTTTCATTTTAATTTCTTTATTGATTAAGGTATTACATGTGTCCTCATCCCCCCCATTACCTTCCCAACCCCCCTCCCACACTCATGCCCTCACCCCCCTTTTGTCTGTGTCCATTTACATTTCTTAACATCAGTTTACATGGCCCTTTTCCCTTCATTCTGGCTTTCAGATTCCCCAAACATCACTCTTTTCTTAGCGAAAGCATCGGGACATGCTATCTTCTTTATGATATATGTGAAATCGTGAAGGAGCTAATTTCTTCGTTTAAAAACCCCCCTCGCTTGCAAAGTTCATCTACGGTTAATCCCCAGAAAGCCTGTTTCCCAGCCTAATTTATTACAACTCCAAGTAAAGAAGAGAGACAAGCGTCTCCTTCTGGTGCAGCAATATTTTTAGAGCCCTCTAATCATAAATCTCTTCCAACAACTGATGTCAGCTGGAAAGTGTGCATTCTGACCTGGAGCACCTTTGAGAAAATACTTGGCGAAATGATGAGCGCCTCCTTGAACAATGTTTGCTTTTCTTCCTTCTCTTC
Organism: Cnephaeus nilssonii; assembly: GCF_951640355.1. Lineage (NCBI taxonomy): Eukaryota > Metazoa > Chordata > Mammalia > Chiroptera > Vespertilionidae > Cnephaeus > Cnephaeus nilssonii. The sequence continues at coordinate 38,384,005 of NC_137089.1, read as the reverse complement.
CTCCCCCCAATGTTGTGAAGGAACCTTGAAAAGTCATTTATTCAACAAAACTGGTAGTGTCAGTTATCCGTGGGGTATGGTGAGGGCGAGAGACGGATTTTATTTTTTACTTCCTTCATGCCTATATTGGATTTTTAAAAAATGCTCTGTTGTACTATAAAAGTAGAAATAAGTAAATTTAAGTTTTCTAGGTTTTTCCTCTGTCTTCTCATGGAGGAAGAAAATAGGAGGTGGGTGGTGATAAGAATGAAGTGAGAGGCTAGAGCAGGAAATGCAGTTTTGAGACGTGGCCCCACAAAGGTAGAAGAAACCCAAACCACGTAAAAACCAGTGTACCAAGGGCGTTTAAGAGAATGCAAAAAAGTCTAAGACTGAGATTTGTCCCACTTCTTTCAAATCAGATTAGCAAAACAAAGGAAAATGAAGTGACCTAAAAATTATAAAAAGAACCAGAAGGAGCTGATATTTCTGAAGCAGATGCTACCAAGTGTCTAAAGGGTAAAGGGCCTGATAATGGCCACTAGTTTCAATGGTGACAGTGAGATCCAAGAGAATGAGAACAAAGAGATTGGAGTTTCAAAAGAGGGGGCATTGGAAACTTCAGTTAATATGGGTTTGGTGAATAGACAACAATATTGAGGAAAAGAACTACCGATGTGATCTTAGGCATCTTAGCGAGGGTCTTAAAGTGTATGGCTTATTACATTAAATGTCATTAAATTTGCCATGAGTTTTACAAACTTATAGTTTATTTGTATTGAAGTGTCTTGAGGTATTGCATCAGTCAGCAGTAGTTTGTTGTAATATCAATGGCTTAACATAATAAAAGTATATCTATCACTCATACTACAAGTCACACATGGGGTGGGGTGGTCGCTGGCTAGTCAGGGGCACTGCTGTCTTGTTGCTACAATAACTGGACCAAGTAGCCGAGGAAGAAAAAAATTGGAGAATCTTGCAGGAGGTTTTCTTGGCTTCAATCTGAAAGTGACTCAGTCACTTCTAACATTTCACTGGCTGCAACTAGTCATGTGGCCCCATCCAGCTGCGAGGAGGATGGAAACCTGGTGGAGCGGATGAAGTGTGTGCTGAGCACTAGTGACTATGCCACAAGCATCAAGTTTCATTAGTACCTTATGAATTTACTAGTAGCCTGGTGCACAAAATTCGTGCACGGGGAGAGGGGTGTGTCCCTCAGCCCAGCCTGCACCCTCTCCAATCTGGGACCCCCTGCACCCTCTCCTACTGGGATCGGGCCTAAACGGGCAGTTGGACATCCCTCTCACAATCCAGGACTGCTGGCTCCCAACTGCTCGCCTGCCTGCCTTCCTGATTGCCCCTAACTGCTTCTGCCTGCCAGCCTGATCACCCCCTAACAACTCCCTTGCCAGCCTGATTGATGCCTAACTGCCCTCCCCTGCAGGCCTGGTCAACCCTAACTGCCCTCCCCTGCAGGTCTGGTCCCCCCCAACTGCTCTCCCCTGCAGGCCTGGGTTTCCCCAACTGCCCTTCCCTGCAGGCCTGGTTGCCCCCAACTTCCCGCCTCCGCTGGCCTGGTCCCCCCCAACTGCCCTCCCCTGCAGGCTTGATCGCCCCCAACTGCCCTTCATTGCACACCTGGTCCCTCCCAACTGCCCTCCCCTGCTGGCCTGATCGCCCACAACTGCCCTCCCTTGCAGACCTGGTGGTCCCTCCCAACTGCCTTCCCTTGCTGGCCATCTTGTGTCCACATGGGGGCAGCCATCTTGTGTGTTGGAGTGATGGTCAATTTGCATATTACGCTTTTCTTAGATAGGATCTTTCTTTCTGATATAATTAAACCAGAAACACACACACACACACACACACACACACACACACACACACACACACACGTATACATGCACACTTAAGGTATGTGTATAAATATTTTTACACACAGACAGACACATATTTCAAGTAGTAAAGAAACATAGTTTTCTTCGCAGCTTAAAGTTCAACCATTCTTAGGTACTAAAAATGTAGTTTTAACAAATTTGGTGTTTTTTTTGACATGTTTCCTTCTAGTTTGTTTTCCTGATATACATAATCTGGCACAATACACATGTATTTTAAAGTTCAGAAATTCTTGTGAAACATTTAAGTTGAAGAAAATATTTTGAAAAAAGACACTTAGATGCCATATTTATATTTCAAAAGCATTTCTCCAGATATTTTCTTGTAGTTAAAATCTATGTGAGGAAAGAGTAATATCTGACTTGACTCTAAATTAATCCACATTCAAAGAGAATTTCACCAGGCTATTTTCTGTCTGGTCAAGCTCGCCACCAATAATGCTCTTTATCATTTGTAAGGGTTGAAATACAGAAGAGTGGAGATAGGAGTTCCTTCTGAGGATCCTGCTGGCCGCACACGTGATGACCAACAAAGGGAAGTCTGCACAATGGAGAGTAAAGGAGGAATACTCATTTCAAAAGACGATGAAAGAATCTATTTCCTGGCTTAAGACTCAGGGGTAAAAATTATGGAAAATAACTGTTTCTTTTTTAAAAATAATATGTTACAGGAGAACCTTTAAAAATCACACATCCACAGTTTAGTCAACTCCTTTGCTCAGCGACATTTTCAAGGAAACCTTAAGATTTAGATTAGTTCATGTAGTGATATTTCAAAAATACTCCTTCATAAGTTGTACTGGAAAATACTGTGTTGCAATTTTTTGTATTATTGGTTAAATATATAATTCCAAGTCTTTTTGTTGTTGTGTTCATCCTCACTTGAGGATATTTTTCCATTGTCTTTTTTCAGAGTGGAAGGTAGGGAAAAAGGAAGGGAGGTAGAGAGATAGAGAGGGAGAGAGGGAGAGGGAAACATTGATGTGAGATAGACACATCGACTGGTTGCCTCCCATACGCACCCCAACCGGGAGCAGAGAGTGAATTCACAACCCAGGTACATGCCCTTGACTGGGAATCGAACCCAAGACCCTTTTCACTGGCTGACACTCTAACCAATGAGCACACTGGCCAGGGCTAATTCCAAGTCTATTAATGACAAAATCATCTTAAATGTGTATATGTACCTAAGTCCCTATGCTATGCTTAGATGATCATCTCTCCTTTAGCTATATACTCATCTCTCAATGATTAACTTGCATACATGTACATTTACCAAATAAAAAGAGCAACTCTATTAAAATTTCAAGTGAAATTCAGGCCTGCTATCTTGGAAAATATAATTGCAGTAAAACAAAGTAACTAGAGATCTTTCTAGGGAAATTAACTTATTAATCTTAGCCATAAAAGCATGCATAAAACATACAATGAATGCTAATGGTCTATTTTTGTTGCTATCTGTTTGGCATTCTTGCCCAATTAAATTCATCATCTTACCTTCAAATCATTATTTATCAATGTCTTTAGATAGATTAGCACCTGAAGAGATATAGTAGGAGATTTTTAAAACCATAAATTCACTAAAATTTACTGATTCACAAGGTGCTACTTGCATCAAAGGTTTGTAATAACTTGAAATTTAAAACATGATTTCTGTCTTAGTTTACTGTCCAAACAGAAGTTGGGAAATATTTTAGCTAACGAAAGCTAACATTTCCCTCTATTATTATAAAAGAGTAAACTTTATGAAACTGTAAGCTGTGGAAATTTATAGAATGAAAATTTTAAGAGCCATATTATCACCCTCAACGGTTATTAGTCATATTTGTGAAATAATCTTCCTGAAAAGGCTCAGATTATGATCTATATCTATGGACATTTGGGCAAGTTTCTGTTTATTGTCTATATTTTTATAATTAGGAGGTTATAGTTGGATGAGTCCTTACGTTTCATCTAGACCTCTATTCTACAAACACCCAAGGGTGTTCCACTTCTAGAATTAATTTTCTCACTAACTACTCTACTTTGTTTTCAACTTTCATTTCTCAGTACACACATGAACAGTACTTGTCACACAAAAAGCTGATATAATTAAACCAGAAAATGTGCCCCACGAGTAAAATCAGCCATTCATGAAAGCTGGTCACCCGAGGCTCTTTCAAACAATGCATATTTCAAAGTAATCTACAGTAATCCCTTCTCTCCACTGATTTGGTTTCCATGAAATCTTAAGCACATGTGTTCTGCAAAAGGAGGTTTATTAAAACCTGATGTAATATTAGAGATTATAATGCAACAGGGTTGGGCTGATTTTAATATCTGAGTCTTCAAAAACAATTTTCAATTATATTTGTAAGCTTACTAAAACATATGCATACAAAGGTAGATGGTGTTGACTATTAAGGAAAAAAAAAGGATGTTATCTTAATTTTAAATTCACATATAAAAGTGTGTGTGGAGGTCCTTAAACAGTTTTCACTGTAAGATGGATTAGCAAAGCACATAACTATTTTATAACTATAAATAGTGAGGAACTTTAGAAAATTCTTTATAAAATTGTGAATTTCTAGTTGATAATTCCTTTGGCTTGCTATGGTGAAACATTATCAAAATGTGTCATGTAACAGCATTTGACAACTTCAAAATATCAATTGTCATTCTTTGTAGAACTGGATTCTTAGTTACTGGTAAAGAAGTTTACCAAGCCCTCCAAGCTTGGTGGATTTCTGGAGGATTTGTTTGTTTGTTTGTTTTTCTTGATCCTTTTTTATTTTCTATTTGAACTTAGCTTCAATCAGGATTAGATTTGTATGTTTCTGGTCCTCCACTTCAAGATCTCCTGCATAGAGCTTTATATCCTTGAAACACACACACACACACACACACACACACACACACACACACACATCAGCTGGCTTTGAAATTAGCAAAAAGCAACACTGTGGCACACAGATGTTCCTCATTGAAACATCACTTCACAGGCCAGATCACATATGAGAAAGGAGATTGGCAACCTCCACCTTAGAGAGCTAATTTGAGGGAGACATTCTAGAAAACACATTATAGAATCTCTGAGTTAGAAGAAGTAATGGACTGAATGTTTATGTCCCCCCAAAGTTCATATGTTGAAATCCTAACCCCCAATGTGATGGTATCAGGAGATGGGGGCATTTGGGAGGTCATTAGGTCATCAGGGTGAAGCTGTTATGGATGGGATTAGTGCTCTTGTGAAAGGGACCCCAGAGAGTGCTCCCATTCCCTTTCTATTGAAGACACTGAGAAAATGGCCATCGATGAACCAGGCAGTGCTCTCACCAGACACTGAATCTGCTGATGCCTTGATCTTGAACTTCCAAATTTCAGAACTGTGAGAAATAAATGTTATTTAAGTCACCCAGTTTATGGTATTTTTGTTATAAAAATCCAAACAGGCTAAGACAGACGGATCTTAAAGTTGACATGGATCAACTTTTAACTTGTGAGGAAAACTTCTCTAGAGCATTGCCCTTCTAGGTAACACAGAACTCACTAGGCCACTTGTTTAGTTTTGGGACAGCTATTAAGGTTAGAAAATCCTCCCTTTTATTGAACAAAAATCTATCTTCCTCTCTTCTTTATGTTTAATTATGCTCTCTTCTAAGCCATGCAAAATAAATCTATATTCTTCTATATATAACAAATGCTTTAAATATCTAGAGATTTTTTCTAACTTCTAAATCCTCCTCTCTTACAAAACATACTTATGTGGTTGTTTAGTGGTAAATTATAGGAGAGTGGTAAAGGAGTTATTTTGGATTTGGCCATTGATTAGCTAAATATTGGATCAATAGATGCTATACAGCTATGGTTACGGAAATACGAAGCCAGCATATTTTATGCCCATCTGGCTCAAAAGAATTTGGACTACCAGACTACTAATCCATGTTTTCCAAATCCACTAAGAAAAATTTTCTCATATACTATTACTTTCGTGTTTGGACTAAATTTAATTTTAAAATGTTTTAAAACTTGCATAATTATCTTGTTAATCAGTTTTATTAGAGGGTAAAGCCAGAGAAGAAAGAGGAAGACCCATCCAGGCTAAGAGTCATAATCCAAGTACTGGATTTTTGTTATTACTTGACCATTTAATCACTGACTTCTCTCTAGACTTTGAGAAAGCTTTTACTTTAAGAAGCAATATCTTCTTTACCACACTTGGCTTCCAATTTCAGAATACTGGCTGCTTTACAAGAGCTCTGCAAGACAAGAACCACCATTCCATCATTAAACAAAGGCCAAACTCAAGTGTTTAATTTATAAGGTAGAGAGGGGTCTATCATAATTTTGTTAATTACTCTAGAGTTCAATTCCAGGGTGGGGCCTAAGGAATTGCATTTCTAACAAGTTCCTAGGTGATTGCTCTCCCCTGACAGTACTGGTCCAGGGTGGAGCAATCAACCCCCTAGTACTAGCAAAGGAAAGACGGCTAGAGCCAAGCCTGGGGCAGGTGCTTCAAGTCTTTTCAGGAAGGTTGATCTTTCAGGCCTTTGCATTGGCTGGAGCAGCTGAGCATTCACAGGACAAGACAATTGATATTGCCAGTTAGGTCACAGCTGAAAGGACTTCTGTAAGGCCATCTTTTGCACAGTTGACAGGAAAGCAAACATTCCAATGCACTCAGTCTTCACTAGGCATGGGCAACTGGAAGAGTTACCCATTGAAGACCATTAAACTGCCCTCAGCAAATAAACAGAAATGTTCTTTGGAGCGGCTTTCAACTGACCCTTTAATATCCCTTTCTAAATATTCTCACTCAATGTCTGAAGAAACTAGGTTCCACAAATCCTCGACATCCATGAACTAATGGAGTCTGGCAGTGGCCCAGTGCAATTTTAACATTTATTAAACAATTGTTATGCACAAAGATGGTTGACCATCAGCACGTTTTCTTTTATATCTTTAAGTAAATTATTCCTAGAGATTAAGGAGGCGGAGCGAATTACTTGCTTTTGTTTTAACGAAGCCCTTCCTCACTCTTCCAATTCTGTCCCAATCACCCACGCTGGGCCTTTCTTTAACCCCCATCCATCACCTCCTCTGAGACGCTGGGAGACAAATCTAGTTGCCGTAAAAAACAAACTCTGACTCATTTCAACAACATGAACCAAAATATATATATATCAACCCACTGTGATGTGCAGGAGACACTAGGGGTCCTGGGGACTCTCCTTCTTACGCTGTGGAAGAGGCGGGAAAGGTGTGTGGCCACACAAAAGTGAGCTGGCAAGCTGCACAGAACTCACGGGGGCTAAGCGTAGAAAGGGTTGAAACAGAGCCAAAGTCAGGTGTGCAACCTTCCCAACGACTTTGTGCACCTGAATTCCTGCAACAGCCACTTCTCAGACAGAGCCCCAGAGGGGAACCCGCGGTCGGACAGCCCACTGAGAAGGTGCAACCATTTTGCAGTTTGGCTTTCCAGTTGCCCAACTTCAGAGAGTATATTTCAGGACCACGTGGGCTGCTGCTGGGATCTGGACTCTACTGAGAAGTGGCACATCTTGAGTGTGTGGCCTTTTCTTCTTTTTCCTTTACCCCTTCCCCATCTCATCACCGGTGTCTCCTACATTCCTCAGATACTACCACCCCAGTCTCCCGCTTCATTATTCTCTTCTTTCCTTCTGCATTCGCAAGTCTTCACATTTCCACAACTTCCAACATGTGGAGGAAACCATACGTTTTATCAAAAAAGTAAAAAAAAAATCTTTGTGAATCTCCACTGGGCATGTGGTATGTATTAAACCTCTCAGTTCATCAGTTCACTCCATCCCAGTCACATACCTACGGAGCAGGCGCTAACATTACTCATTGGAAACTGAGAGTCAGGGAGCTGAAGGAATCTGTGCAAAATCGCACAGCGAAGGGCGGGTCTGAAACTCCCTCCCACCAGAAACTTTGTTCTGTGTCTGATGTCTCTCCTGAAGCGTGTGTTCGCTTTAAGAGATCTTGTGTGCCTGAAGAATTCCGATCTGGCAGACTTAATGGGAAGAAATTTGGGGGGTGAAAATGGGAGTCAGGTGTTGCTGGGTTTCCAGGCATCTGCCACTGTGCCTGACGGTATCTGGCCAAGAACAAAACAGGGCATCAGTATTGCAGCCACACACCACGTACAGGTCCCCTTTCACCTTACAAACAGAAGGGGACCCCCAGAGCCTGGTAAAACAAAGAGTCGTTGCTGGGTGAGGGAGTGGACTGGCGTGGCTGAACATGAATATTCAAGACCACGAGTCACAACTCGGTGAATTCGAGGGTCTCCTCTATTTGTATTTAGCATTGTGTAGTCGCGAGACAATTTGCAGTGATTAATTAATCCCTGGTGCCGAGGCAGAAGGTGAAATAATTTGTGCATAGTCACGCAGTTGGTCATTCTCAGGCTCCGAGTCAGTTCTGGGGGGCTGCGTTTTCCAGACACAGAAAGGAGACTGGACCTGACTTTCAGCTTTGTGCCTGTGATCCCAGAGATTCACCCCGCCACCCCTGAAATTTTCTGTACGGAGGGCAGGTGGCTGCCAGCTGTCCTTAACACACACCCTCCTGACCTCATTCTCAATGTCACCAGACCACGGAAATCCCCTCCTGAGTCCCCACCCCCAGCCAGCAGGCCTGTTCCCCAGCCTGGGGAGGCATGTCCACAGGAGCCTCCCTGAGCTCGGCTTCCTGTCTTGCTGGGCGGAGGAGGCACAATCGGTTAATTGATTGCATGTGGCTGCTTGTGGCCATTTCCCCCACATGTCCTCCAGTGCAGTGTTAACTCAGGCTAGTCACAGAAATACCTCAATTATCTACCACAGTAGGGGAAGGAGGATTCCCAAATGTGTGAATTTCCATGATACTTTGAACTATTTAAAGGTGGGTGCTCCAAACAAACAAACAAACAAACAGGAACCAAAAAAGCACACTGGGTTTGCACAAAGGCCTCCCAAAGTGCAGAGGCTTATAACTTAAAAGGACGATTGCTCCCTGTGTCACATGGTGGCTGCAGGGGTGGTGGGGCCCTGCTTCAGGCTGTAGCTCTCAGTCTTCTCACCCCAGGACAGTAGCCCCTATTTGAGATGCACCATCCTCAGGACGGGAGCGGAAATTGGAGAGTGCCACTCTACACAGCTGCCTGGACATGGCATCTGGCACACCTGCTTACCTGTCGTTGGCCAAAGCAAGCCACGTGATGGAACCCAGAGAGGGGTAGCTCCCTGGAAGGCTTTTTAAGTCCCACTGCAGTGGGTGAGGATATTAAAACTATGTTCATTTCTCTGGGGGTGGGGGTGGGGGTAGGGGGCGGCAGCACTCCGGGAGTGTGATTTAATCTACCCCATGCACTTGCAAAAGTTAATCAAGTATTTCCTCATCTTTAGAGACTACTGGGAATGATGTCACTGTTCTGTTTTGTTTTATGGCTCCGGGTCACCACTGTTAACATAAATATTGCACTTGGTTATAATTCAGACGTTCCTTTAGGAATACTGTACTTGGGTGTAGAAAGCTGTTTGCTCAACACACTGGAATAATACTGTTCGGAATTCTTCATGGATGCTTTTCCTAACATTGCTTTTACTTCCTTTGTTATCAATTCTCACTTCTAGTTAGTATAAGCGTATTTACCTGTCAGAATTCCACCTTCCCTCTTCTGATATGCTAGAGAGATGTCAGGGAGATTATCTTGCTAGATCCATGTTTAAAATAAGAGCAAAGACATGAGGGTCTCACTCAAGTGCCATCTATCAGTGGGATGGTGCATGGACTCTGTGACAAATGTTTGGGTGCTTCATAGGATTATTCAATTTCTTTGTAGGGTATTTTTTTTTCCCCTGAGTCTGGCTGATTGAGGGCGTTGGATAAATGAAGTTAGGAGAGACCAGGTTTGGGGTTAAGGTCCACAGGAGCACCCTGTTTTGCCATTCCCCACATTTAACAGGAATTCTTTCCTAGATAGTTGACTAAGCGTTAAAACTACCTGCCATTTCTTGTTCAATTCCATTGATTTTAATTGCCACCCACGTTTAATTGAACAACCTTTGGCAGAACACCTGTGTGAGGCACTTTGTTCAGCGCTATTGGAGATAATGGCTGAAGGAATGAGAAGGGAACCCTGCTTTCAATCGGATAGTTACATGCAGTGCTGGGTCTAACATAGTTCCGGACTGCGCCAGCAACTGCCCTCTCTGTGAAGGTAGGGCAGACAGCACAGTTTTAAAGGCCCCAGGGTGCCCCAGAGTGTGCGTGATACTCACTTGGGGTTGATATTACCCTGAATGCCACAGTGGAGTCTGATGAAAATAAACCCCAAAGAGCCACGTTAGCCAGTCGAGGTACAGGGAAGTCAAATGTTTCCAACTTGGTGAGTGGACACCTATTTTCTTAACTAACACTTTCCTCTACTATATTTTTACCTTCACAGAGAGGGCAGTTGCTGGCGCAGTCCGGAACTATGTTAGACCCAGCACTGCATGTAACTATCCGATTGAACTATGTTAGACCCAGCACTGCATGTAACTATCCTCTGAATTCCTGGTCTTACACGAATAATAACTGAATTGTGAACAAGATTTTTCATATGCTTAGGTGGCTTCTTGTATCTGAAATCCCATTAGAAGATATATTTGTTCTCTCAGGGATAAAATAACTCCTGCTATGTTCACGATGCATCACAGCTCGGAAAAGACTCTAAATGATCAAATTTGCTCCTCAAGCAACTTCTTTAAGAAGGTGGAGCAGGCACCATTATTCTTTTCCAGTCCATCTCTATCCCTCACAGGAGGTCCAAAGTGCTGAAGCTGAAACTCACACTCAAATCTTCTGTTCTGAGGCTGGTGGTCTCCTCCCCCCCCCCACCCCACCCGCAATAAACCAATTCTTTTCCATTTTTATCTTGCCATTTTGTGAATAATTGCCAACTCGATCACCCATGGACATAGATGTTAGAAACATATAGACTAATGTACAAGCAGGCAAAGAAAAACGCATTGGCGCTAGTTTCAAAACTTTTCATTGCTGCTTTTCACTACAACTCAAGCAAACAGAATATTGGTTTTAGGTTTCCTTATTCTTTCTGCACAAACCCACCAACCACTAAAAATAAAAAGAAGTAATAATGTCCATAGTCAGGAGAGTGGAATGAGTTAGAGTTAATGCTGTTCTCTAATAATTTTAGCAATATTATTATGTTGATCAGAGTATCCTTAATAGACTCTTAGGTTAAAAAAATGGGAAAAACAACTTTTTAATTAAACTATGTCTATGAGATCATTTGGATTAAGTAATTTAAGGATTAATAACGTGAAGAAAGCCTTGAAGATATGTTGATTTTAACATTTTAATAGTCTCTTTACAAAAGCAGACTGGAAAGTTAGATTGATTACACTGGTGAAAATGCATTCGTGTGTGACATGAACCGCAAACAGGAAAGGACTGGCTTGTAGGAAGTTAGCACTTTTCTCAGTGGACAGCGGCAGGAAAACTTGTGGCTTTCTAGGTGGGAATGCGGGAGAGTGCTGGTTATTCTTGGAAATTCACCTCACCTGGAGTCATTGCTTTGCTCAGCCATAGGGCTGAATGTAGAGGCCAAAACAGTATTCGATGCAAAAATGATAAGGCACAACTTTTCTTTATTTTGTCTGATGGAAACAACCTATTTTCCCCCAAATTCCAAGCTTATATAATTTCTGTTACCACTTATTGAAAGGAAAAAGATTATTTTAATTTTTGACAGGTGTAAATAGTTCTAAATTATATGTCAGGGACTGCTCATTGCCTACTTCACCATTTATTGCCTTCTTTGTGTATAACAGGATCCTGACTTCATTTGCAGTGGCGATATGCCCAGCTTTAGGTGACATCTCGCTGCTTCTTTCCAAACTCTATGTGCTCACGAGGCTGAATTCTTTCCAATGCGATACAACAAAAAGACTGAAGAACTTTGGGAGAGTTCCATAAAAGAGTATGAGTACACCTGGCCACTGTGGCTCAGTTGATTGGGGTGACATTCTCTACATCATCAGTTTATGTGCAGGAGGCAACAGATCATAGAGAAGTTTCTCTCTCTCTCTCTCTCTCTCTCTCTCTCTCTCTCTCTCTCTCAAATAAATAAAAAACATATCCTTGGATGAGGATTAAAAAGTAAGTGTGAGTGGTCATCCTATATAATAAAAGGCTAATACGGAAATTGACCGAACAGCAGAACGACTGGTTGCTATGACGCACACTGACTACCAGGAGGTAGATGCTCAACGCAGGAGCTTCTCCCTGGTGGTCAGTGCGCTCCCACAGGGGGAGCGCCACTCAGCCAGAAGCCAGGCTCAGAGCTGGCGAGCACAGTGGTGGTGGTGGGAGCCTCTCCCGCCTCTGTGGCAGTGCTAAGGATGTCCGACTGACAGCTTAGGCCCTAAGCTGGGGAGAGGGCCTAAGCCATCAGTCAGATATTCCCTGAGGGTTCTCTGACTGCAAGAGGGTGGGCTAGTACACGGATGTCGTGCACTGGGCCTCTAATTTGTCATATAACATGTCCGGAACTTCCACAGCCATCTTGGAACATGAGATACTCTCATTGATGGAATGTTCCATGGGAGAGCAGAAAGAAAAGAAGTCTGGGTCCCTAGTGAATACTGTCCCCACCCTGAAAGCCTCACTATGGATTTTTGTTTTGTTTTGTTAATCTTCACCCAAGGATATTTTTTTCCATTGATTTTTAGAGAGTGGAAGCAAGGGGGAGAGACAGAGAGAAACATCAACGTGAGAGACACATACTGATTGGTTGCTTCCCCCACATGCCTTGACTGGGGCTGGGATGGAGCCTACAACTGAGGTATGTACCCTTGACTGGAAATGAAGCCAGGATCCTTCAGTCCTTGGGCTGACACTCTAACCACTGAGAAAACTGGCCATGGCTGAATTTTTTAAAATTATTTTTTAATGTTTTAAAACTTATCTTTATTGTTGAAAGTATTACAGATGTCCCACTTTCCCCTCCATTGACCCCCTCCACCTTCTCCCGCCCCCTCCCAAGGCCTTCATTGCACTATTGTCTATCCATGGTTATGCATATATGCATATAAGTTCTTTGGTTAATCTCTTCCCACCCTCCACCTTACCCTCTGAAATACATCAGTCTGTTGCATGCTTCAGATCTGGATCTACTTTGTTCATCAGTTTATTTTGTTAATTAGATTCCACATATAAGTGAGATCATATAAGTGATACTTGTCTTCCTGTTACTGGTTTACTTCACTTAGCATAATACTCTCCCTGAATCTGGATTTCTTCATTTGAGAGAACAAACCTTTTGTGGCTAAGGTACTATTTTGATTTCTGCTATGTGTAATCAAATTTCCAATTATATCTCCTAACTAACATTCTTGGGTTTAAAATGTTAAAAAAAACATAGCCTTTTAAGTCAAAACCAGAAGAATTTGATTTATATTCAGAATAGGAAAAAACAAAACCTGTGGTTAATGAGACATTTGAAGAAATAAAGAACTACACAAATAAAAGTGTAATTACAACTTGTGATAAGTGCTGTGAAGTCCATGGGGACAGGTGGGGACATGAAATGCTCTCAGCAGGCATTAATCTCCAAACTAATATGTAACTAATATTTAAGCCAGTTTAAGGTTTTTGGGTCAGTTAAAGAATGTTAGAAATCTCTCATTAGCTATGAAAATAAAAAACAAATGTATTCCTTTATGTTTTGTAATTTCCCAGGATTCAAGGAACTTTATTATGGCATAAATTGCTCTTTTGCTTCTTAAAAAAAAAGCCTGCAATCTTTATGTAGACAATATACTAGTAGTTACCTGAGGCTTTTTTCCCCCCACCATGAATATTTTATATAACTGGGGGGGGGGGGCGGGGAGGAGGGAAGCCTCATATTTTGAAGATGAATCCATTGAGAAGATAATAGTAAATTATAAGAAAGAGATTTCTAGAATCAATTGACCATTCCATTCACATTAAAACACTCAGAACTGAAGTTTAAAAATGTTTTTTTTTTTATGTACAAAGAGCTGCTAACATTTCTGAAGCCAGGTAGTTATACTGGATGATCATTCAAGGATGTTCACTTACTCCAGCTCATGAAGCCAACATCCTTTGCATTAATTTTAGAGCAGACTGTGCCAGCTTGAGCAGATGTTACAAGAGCGAGAACCCTGCTGAATTTTCTCAAATGGCTCCCATAGAGCTACTGGTAACCCATCTTGCTTTCATGGACACAACAAAGCAAAAGGCTACCTGAGTTTTCTTGAAATAGGTTGAATGGTCACCACCAAAGATGGATTTTCATATTTCATACCCAAAGGAGGAATTTCCATATGTTCAGAAAACATTGCTTAAGATATTCCATTATTTTCTTATCTAAATGCAAAATGTTAATGTTGGGTATAAAGATAATAACAAAATAACTCTTCTGCAGGAATGAATGCAGGGACATGTTTATTCTTAATAATTTCTCTTCACCTATAAACCTCTTCCCTTCTAATTCCTGTAGATATGACTTTTTTGGTTGAAAATAGGATTGATTCTACCTTTACTTGAAAAGCAAGAATTTCCTCAAAAATTCAAACTCCTAAAACTCAAGGTGTCTGTGCTTTAAGGAATGCAAAAATGATCTGTTTCATGGATATCAGTTACTCCTTAAATTAAGATTTTGATAAACTCAAATTAACACATACATACTCAAATGCATTTAGGAGAGGCTAAGTGACCAACCCCAGATCACTGTTTCTCAAAGTGGAGAAGGAACCCCACGTCACGTGCTTTCTTTCCTATGACGTCACATGATCGCCCCCTCTATATTGCACTTGATGCAAAACTAATTCAGGGCGGTTTCCTTCTAGTTCCATGGATGTTTTCACTGAAGCCAGCACTGTCTCCAGTGAAGGGACTTGCTCCAATGAGCAAATTGCAGTTGTGCTGTGAAGAAATATCTTCTGCCCCCACCACACCCACATACCTAAAATGTGTGCAACCCTCCCCAACATTCTTCAGAGCAGGTGGAACTCCCCTGGTTTTAAAGCAGGGACTCCCAAGAGAAGTTATGCCAATGAAGAAGGTGTGTGAGGAAGAAAAGGAAATGACTATGTCTTCAGCTCCCTGGGCAGAAGGTGTTAGAGAGCATGTGTATCATCTGCTCCTTCCAATAAGTGGCTCTGTAGTGAAGGAAGTGCACGATTACAGGTCTATATGCCCCAAGTTCAAGGAAGGACGCCCCTTCCTCATACTCTTCCTCCTGCCCCCTCCATGACTCCTCCCCATCAATGGCTTGGATCCAGAAGTGCTGAGAAAGAAGGATGGAAAGTCAAATGTCTTCAGTAATCAACAGATTGGTGGATCCAGTTCTGAGCTTGAAACATTTCCATCTAATTTTTTAAAAAATCCGTTGCTTTGGAAAACAAACCTCATTAGCCACACATTACCCACATATTTTATCAAATGGCTTGTTCCCCTTAACAAATATTTAGAAGGAAAGACTCTCTTTGTACGTTCTCCTTCCTTTGAAAGCTGGGATTCTGTGACACCTGAATGCACAAGACCATTTCTGCTTTCAAATCTATGTTCAGGGATTTCTGTGCTTGCCTTAAAATATAAATGTTAGGCCCAGCTCAGCAGTTGAGCATCAACCCAGGAACCAAGAGATCGCTGGTTCGATTCTTGGTCAGGGCACATGCCCAGGTTGCTGGATTGATCCCCAGTGGGGGTTGTGCAGGAGGCAGCCAATCGATGATGATGTTTCTCTCTCATCATTGTTTCTATTTCTCTATCCCTTTCCCTTCTTTTCTCTATAAAAATCAATAAAACATTATACACACACACACACACACACACACATATATACATATATATATGTATATATCCTCTCTAATAAAATGGTAATATGTAAATTAACCATCATTCCGCTACATAAGCCACGCCCACCAGCCAATCAGGGCGAGTATGCAAATTAACCCCAATCCAAGATGGCTACAGCCACAGAGAGCAAGGTTTCCCAGGTAACAGAGGAAGCCAAGCTTTCCATAGCCATTGCAGGCCTAAGCCTCCACTCAAGCTATAAAGTTTCAATTATAGAAGGTAAACAAATTCAAACAAATGGCGGCAGAATGGAGCTTGAGAGATCAGGCCAGGGTTGCCGGCGGCAACAGGGGAAGCAAAGCTTTCACACCCTGGCTGGGCTCACCCGCTTAAGGCTACAAAGTTTCAATTGTAGAAGGTGAATTAACTGCCCCAGAAATGGCTGCCGCCCCAGAAATGGCTGCTGCTCCAGGCTACAAAGTTTCAATTGTAGAAGGAAAATAAATTTCAGATACCAGGGCCTCCCCTTGGGTTGCCAGGAGGCGTGGCCGGCCTGCAAACCACCACAGGCCCCTCGCTCAGGCCGCCCCACACCCCAAGGGAACCCCCACCCTTAACTGTGATACCCTTCAGGGCAAACCAGCTGGCCCCCACCCCTGTACCAGGCCTCTATCCTACCTAATAAAAGAGTACTATGCAGATTGATCATCACTGCAACACACAATATAGCTGCCCCCATGTGGTCAAAGATCCTGCCCCCATGTGGACACAAGATGGCCACCACAAGATGGCCAGCAGGAGAGGGCAGTTGGGAGGCACCTGGCCTGCAAGGGAGGGCAGTTGAGAGGGACCAAGCCTGCAAGGGAGGGCAGTTGGAGGTGATCAACCCTGCAGGAGAGGGCAGTTAGGGGTGACCAGGCTGGCAGAGGAGGGAAGTTGGGGGCAAACAGGCTGGCAGCAGAGTGGTTAGGGGGTGATCAGGCTGGCAGGCAGAAGCGGTTAGGGGCAATCAGGAAGGCAGGCAGGCAAGCAGTTGGGAGCCAGCAGACCTGGATTGTGAGAGGGATGTCTGACTGCCCGTTTAGGCCCGATCCCTGGGATCGGGCCTAAACGGGCAGTCGGACATCCCTTGAGGGGTCCCAGATTGGAAAGGGTACAGGCTGGGCTGAGGGACAACACCCCTCCGTGCACGAATTTCGTGCACCGGGCCTCTAGTATATATATAAAACTGTTAGAAGTGGGTATCTCTCCTGCCTACCTTTTCCTCCTTCTCGTTTATTACATCTGATTGAAAACAAGATCATATATTCCCTCACCAGAGCCAGGTCTATTTCTCCCCTTTGCTATAAGAGTAAATATATACTAGTAAATCTTCAATTTCCCTTGGTTCCACTGCCTCAGTTTTTCTGAGTAAAGACAGAGATAAAGTTAGATAATCCTCAGACTGCCCTCCACACTGGGCAGGTCGCTGGCATCATCTTCTCAGAGGAAATGCCCTTATGTAGGTTGAGACTACTTGGGGGTGCTGTGTCTCACAAATGGCAGTTATTCCAAGTGAATATGCTTCACCATCACATTTCTGTATAATGTGGATGTCATTTCCATTTGATTGAATTCAGTGGGGGATTACTGCATAGACCTGGAGACTTTATCCTTTCTTCCCTATCATGGTCCTAGTGTTAAAAACACCTTTTAGGTCCAAGCACTTGCTGATTCCCAATTATAATATCTGCCCAACTAACTCCACTCCCACCATTAAAAGAAGTTTTTTTTTTTTGTTTTTTTTTATTGATTTCAAAGAGGAAGGGAGAGGGAGAGAGAGAAACAACAATGATGAGAAAGAATCATTGATTGGCTGCCTCCTGCACACTGCCCACTGAGGGATTAAGCCCACAACTCTGGCATTTGCCCTGACCGGGAATAGAATCATGACCTTCTAGTTCATAGGTCGATGCTCAACCACTTGAGCCACACTGGCCGGGACATTTTTTATTCCTTAAGACAGTTCACCCATCAACAAAGTCTTCCTTGACCTCCCTCTGCCACCTACCCACTTACTTCCTTTCTCCAGAAATTCTGTGTCCCTCCTCTGGAAGCTAGTAATACCCATGCATCTGGACTGTCATTGTGAGCCCACCCAGAATCTAGCACAGCACAGGCGTTCAGGAAATGCTTGTGGAATGCAAGAATAATGGTCTCCATGGCAATATACTCATTTATAGGTATTTCTTCAACCTAATGAAAAGTATTTTAAAAAATGAATTGGCTACCTCCCCTTTGGTATTTTCAGTCACATCGAAATAGGACCAGATCTTTTCATATTTGCATATCATAGTGTAATGTGAGAACAACCAGGGCATTTAAATGCCTCTTTCACATAATGTGTAATCTTTTATCTTTAAAAGCCTTTCTTTTTTCAATGAGCTTCAATTCTAAAAGATCATTTTTATTCAGTAGACTCAAAAAGAAAGGAAGAAACAAAGAAAGAAAGAAAGAAAAAAAGAAAGAAAGAAAGAAAGAAAGAAAGACAAAGAAAAGAAAAAGGAATGAAAAGCTGTGAAAGTCTGACTTTCCCCCCAATGGATTTGAAAGCCGTTTCTTAGGCCTTAGATTGACCCTCTTGAGAAGAAAGACTCAGGTATCTGGTTCCGTCACAGCCCCTCAGCCTGACAGCAAGCTGGCTGACAGTGGGTGAGTGTGGGCAGTGGGATGGGTTCACTGAGAGATGCGCCCCTGCTCTTTTCAAAGACAGCCCTGGACATGATCATGTACCTAGCTGCAGGGCGCAATCCTGGCTTACCTCACCTTGTTTTGGAAATAAATTGAAGCTTGCGAAAGAAAAGAAGACTAGTGTGGGAAGGCTTAGACATGACAGGATTGTCTCTCTTCTCTCATTGTCTCCTTTTCGCTCAGTACTTGGTTTCTAAGCTCCTCTCCATAGAAACCATTATTAAATATCTCTCCCTCACCTTGCAGACAAGTGCTTTCAAAACTCACTAAGCTTCCCGGCTACTCAGGGAAGACTCCTGCGTGCTGACGTAGTCTAGCAATGGGTTGTGGCCTTAGTGCTGTACATTCTTTTTCCCTTCCCTTCAGCAAGAGTGATTGTTTCAAAGACATACGTAACCAACACCAGGTCATTCAGAGCCAGTGACTCACTTCAGAGGCTGTGTTGTGTGAGCTGGGGAGGAAGCCAGTGCTCTGCTGTCCATTGACTTAAGACTGTGAGGGTGTGACTCTGGAGCTGCAGCAGCCACACTGTAAACATGAGGATGTAAACATGCCTCTATATTGAGCCCTCCTCAGCAGGCAGAGACCAAAGATGTAGGAAAGGAAGCAGAGTAGGTGATTTAAACTCTTAAACTGAGCTCCAGTAAAGCCCCGGCTGCAGAAGCCCTATTCCCTGGAATTATCATTTGTGACCCAAACATGCACTTGTTGCCTAAGGCAATTTGGACCACTTTTTTCCTATATCAACTCAAAGCATTCTAATCAATACACCCCCCCCACACACACACACCGTGTAAAACAGCTTGCTTTTGTTATAGAAACAGTCCTTATGAAATCTAATACTCTTCCACTTCCAATCAGCACATTCTTATCTGAAATATGTAAAAAGTTTCTACTTAAGTATTAATGCATTATGAATGGTGACTTTTGTGTTTAGAACAACTTAAAAATAGAGTTCGTGTTAAATGTGCATGACATCAATTAAATCAATGTCACACATTTATTTCATGGGTCTGAGAAATTTGTAATCTTGCCAACCTCTCATATTGGCTTTTGGATATCACTATCTTGTCTCATTTCTCTTAAGTCTCAACAGAGTGGTAAAATAAAGTCTTAAAATGCATGCATTTGTCAAGGAAATGCAGTTCATGATGTATGGAAGATCAAGCTGACTTCATCAATGTTGAAATTTGAATTGGTAATCAAACAGATATAAGTAAAAGGAACAGAATATTCCTGCTCTTCTGGCACTTATTCTTATGCATTATAAAACTTCAAATGACTGGTGATACTTCTAGAAATATATCCCTATTCTTCAGAGTTGGCATCTTCAAGTGCACTGGATTCTTATTTCTTCTGGCATATAAATAATTCCTTTAACAACTGATAGAAAGTCACCCAGAAATTAACCATGCATGATTTAGCAAAAGTAGCTATTGTGTAATTCTTAACTAAAGAGTGTCTCAAAGAGCCATTTGGCTCTAAAGATGCGATATTACATTATAGACATTAAAATCATTGGTAAATGCTTCCTGAATTTTTTTCCATTGTCATCTGGACTTGGAGATTACCTATTTAATTAGCAGCTACTTCCTGCAAGAAATGCAAGTAAGCAAACCAAGGGTTGGATAATGTGAAATGTACATTAGCGAGTGTATTCAGCCTCAAGATGAATTTCCATTGTGTGGCTCTCACTAACATCATTTATGGGAGATTTCCCCCCAAATCACTGACAGCTTCCTTGTCACTCCCGTTCCATGTCTGGAGGTTTTGTCATTATCATAGCAGCTAAGAACAAAACTCCCTTAGGCCACAGAAACTGATCAGCGTTACAAGTGACCCTTGCAAATATTTTTTCCTAGTCTGTTGCTTGCCTTTTAACTTTGTTTATGGAGTTTTAGGTGATTCACAACAAGCCTTTGATTTTAATATCACAAGAGAGATAGATCGGGGATAAAAATAACTAAATTCTTTCCAACTTGCTTGATTTTGGAACAAATGGCCCAAAAGTCTTGAGAGTAGACCTTACCACTCGGCACAACCCAATGCGACCCAGGCCTCACAGGGAATATAGATATCAGAGATCAGGTTTTTCAACTTGTTCCTCGTGGAGTCTCAACCAAGCGTGTAGAAAACTGTATTAAAGACAGTAAGGACCAAATAAGCATTCTTAATCACTTGGCCAATCAGGGTTCTAATTCATGATTTTTTTCCTTAATATTTGTATATCCCGATTAATCAATTTGCACACTCAAAAGTCTTATTTGTACTCACAATTACTCTAATTAATCTATGATGTCTACAGGTCAAATGGGTAGTTGTCCACTTTCCTCTCTATTATTTTCTTCATTTGCTTACTGGAGTATGCATTTAAAGATTCTGCCCTGCATTTTCTTCTTTCAGACGGTTGTGAAAGCACTAGGTCTTTTGTTTATGACAGTTATTAATAGCAGCAAAGTATCTGTTGTTTGGGGGAAGTAGGAAGGAGTTAGTGGCCTGTTTTTCACAAAGCTAATGCATCTATTCTATTCATATTGCTGCCCAGATTGTTTATTTCCCCCTAAATACGAAAAAATTCTTTTAAGGTTCAGTGAAGCTTAAAGCTTTCTCATGTATCTGTTTGTTTTGAAACAATTATTTTAAGACACAGAAATGACTCGTGTTCCCTTGCAAGACCCTCGGGCAAAAGACTTTGTAATGGAAAGATACAAAGTTTGAGGTTATAGGATAACCTGAAGACCAATCTTGTGATCTAAATGGATGTGCTCCTTGAAGGGCTTGTTTCTCAATGTTCTTTAACGGAGGAGCAGTACCTTCAGTAATGCATCCGCTTCCTAACCTCAACTTGTTCCTTTTGGAGTCTCAACAGAAGTAACTAAGAAAGATCCTGTCACAGGTTATCAGCGGGCCTGTGCGCCCCAGGTCTTCAGCGGGGGAGCTGCCGCTGCCATGAAGGATGCGAATTCCTGAGCTTGGCAGCGAGAATACCCCCCTCGATGGGTGGCGGTGCACTTAATCAGCTTAGCGTTCCCTTTCCTGTGGCGACGCTGAGCTATGGAGCCACCGCACAAACAGAAACAAAGAAGAAAAGGTCTTCTTGGTAATTACAGACAAAGAGAACAAGAAAGCACTGATTATAATGTGCCTGCACTTAAAAAGTGATTCCAGAATAAACAACACTCCTAAGATGACATTAAGATGTAGGGCTCCTTCCGTAGGGATCTGTCTTGGTCACAATACAACTGAATGTTCAGCTCCCATATTAATTACTGTAATCACAATTCTGAAGCAGGCAGTGAGCTCTGAAGACAGTATTTGTTCTCATGGCAAATTCTCACCCAAGCCACTGCCATCTCCATCCATCTCCATCCCAACCCATGGAGTGTTCCCTTCTGGTGGAGAAAAAAAAATGATGAGGAAAATGGGGAATTAACAAGGAAAACTGATATAAAGGAGAGGGCAGTATATTTGCAAAGTCTTCATTTAGACACGTATGCAAACATGAAGATAAAATCATTTTTTAAAGCTCAGCACTTACAAAGCCACATGGGAGAAGCTGAGGAGAGTGCACAGGAGGGAGCGGGGCCTGTCTGATGAGAAGTCAGTTTTGGGGTGTACAAGTATCTCCCACTTTTCGAAAGTTCACTTTACACCACTTCACTTTCACACAAAAAACCCTACATTAGTGCCTGTTTTCCCTAACCAAAAGACAATTGAAGAGAATTTTTACTTTTAAAAATAAAAGGCAAAGCCCGGCCAGTGTGGCTCAGTTGTTGAGCACCGAGCTATGAACCAGGAAGTCATAGTTCAATTTCAGGTCAGGGCACATGCCCAGGTTAGGGGCTTGACCCCCAGTGTGGGGTGTGCAGGTGGCAGCTGATCAATGATTCTCTCTCATCGTTGATGTTTCTATCTCTCTCTCCCTCTCCCTTCCTCTTTGAAATCAAGAAAAAAAAATATTAAAAATAATAAATAAATAAAAGGCGGAAAGTAACAAAGTCGTGTTCAGCATCTGTTTGGCAGCGAGCTGTGATAGAGGCAGCATGGACCCAGAGCAGGTGGCCCCGCCAAGCTCCTTTCCTGGGAACCACACTCAGCATCGCAGCATCAACCCGCCAGACCTCTAAGCGTCTATGAACACCTGTGCTCATCTCCATGTATTTTGCACATCCGCTGGCAAGATGTGCTCTATGGTAATTGCTTCTGTGCTTTACGCCATTTCAGCTTACGGAAGGGTCGTAGGTTTCCACTTTTGGGTAGCGGGGGACACCTGTGTTTGGGGAGCTTGGCTGGGAAGAACACAGGCCCAGGCAGACCTGGATTTAAGTCCCATCTCTGCTTCTTGACCCCCGAGTGTCCTACTCAGTTTTCTTTTCTGTAAAATGGGATAATAATCACACCTATTACCTCATAGCACTCCTGTAGGGATTAAAGAGTTGGCATGGGTATGAAGAAGCTAGCGTTCTGCCTGCCATACAGGGGACCCTCAAGAAGTGCCTTCTCCTTTTCTGGCTCTACTCCCCCCCCCCCCCCCCCATCTCAGCACCCACTTCTGCAGGATAAAACAGTTTCAACCCCTTGGGAAAGTATAGCTGTGTAATTCAATGTGTTGGTTGAAGAGGACAGTTATGGGTCAATGCCAATACTGAGGTTTAGTTAGATTTTCCTCTTTCTGAGATAAAGGGACCAGGTTATGTGTCCATATTTTAGCTGAATTCATGCGCCCTTTAGTCAGCTAAAATATCTTCCAAATTAAATTTGTAACCGAAACAGACAAGGAAGTCCTGTGTGAGAGAACTGCTGTGGCTCATCAGCATCTCGTCTGCTCTCCCCCTGCCTCCCCAGCTGACAGTACATCTCATCAATAGCTCAAAAGCCATGCTGTTGTCTCAGTTCAGTCCCTTACCTAAAGGACACCATCTCTCAGGATGCACTGACATGACTGTCTTCTAAGAGCTGTACATCCAAAGTTGGGTTTTTGAAAGAAAATTTTACGTAACCAAATATTCCAGTTTTCTACTCAGTATTGTAAGAAAAAAAAATCAAATCACTTCAGTTCTAAAACACAATATTAAGTTGACTTATCTTTGGAGAATTTGGTCTGACTTTTTCACTTTTTCTAGGGGAGAGGAAAAGAGAATCCACTTCTTTCTATAAGATCTTCCACTCTCCTATGTAGGTAGCAGTGGGAGAATTATGAAATCTAACCTATCACTACAGCTGTCTTATGGGAATTGCTGAGTTGGGGATTTAGGCTGGGTCAGCATATTAGCATATTTATACACTCTGCCATTCTCTTTGAATTCCACGCTGGGGAAGGGGAAAGGGTAGAGTAGAGCAGCAGGTGGTTTCATCAAAAGCTCCCTGAAACTCTGAAATCCTCATTTTTAAGGTTAGGAGGCAAGGTGCCAAAGGTCATGTGGGGGCAAAGGGCAAGAAGACTGAAAGGATTAGAGGAAGATAGAGACCTGCTGTTGGCCATCAAGGAGTTGTGGAGAAAGCAAGAAATTGGCTGGATATATCACCTTTTTATTATTTAACTTAAAAATGTTATCCTCTCAAAAGTAGCCTTCCTTTAGTTGGTTGCATTATACTGGGGGTGGGGAGTTTTTAAGAAAACTATTTACAAATTCCCTCTTTCTCATTTCCCTTATCCATGTTTCTCTCGGCACCCCTGTCCCCGTGAAACACATGAGGATTTTGTTAGTCAAGCATCATTTTTCATCATGCATTTTTTCCCTGCAATTCTAAAGACACACACACACACACACACACACACACACACACACACACACACACAGAGTCAGAAACCACACAATGAGAATCTCATTCACTTTTAAGTCTCTAAATCTGTATGGATAATGGTTGTTTATTTTTTGTTTAATCTGTCTATCCTCTATTTACTTAGGAATGTGCGGAGAAATGCATGCATTGGCAGCACCTGCAATTCTGTGTGTGTTTTTCCCCCCGTAACTGGTATTTTAAGTAAAGTAAAGCCCTGTGCCTGCTTAGTCACAAAGCTGCCACCAGCCATCACTGATCTCGGAGCATCTGGAATGAAGTCTTTCGCTCCCTGAGCAGAGCCCTTTGTCTTTCTGACCTCCAGTTCTTTCCTCTTGCTCTACTGGTCATTCACCTTGTCTTTTCACTTGCCCTCAATGACATAGCTATTGTAAGGTTTTGTATTATTTTGGTTTCTACTACAAGGTCTCCTAAGAACAATCTGCTAGCTAGAGGTTTTCCCCCTCTTATTTTCTCTTTATATCTTTTCTGTGGACAGCCAATTTACAGATTGAGACTATGGCTGTAAACTGCTAAAATAAAGCTCTGAATACAAGCTACTTTGGCGTGTGAAGTGCCTGTCCTAAGAGTGCTCACACGCTCTGCCTGTCTGTGATGGAGTCCTGGGAAAAGCAGAGTGGTCCGAGAACCAGACGGGGATTCTCAAGAACATCAGTCACAGCTGAAGCCAAACAGAACTGGTCACACTGACATTTTATTATCTGTATTTCTAGAGCATTTTCAAATACTCTTGGATTAGTCCTACCTTTCAGACACTTACAAGAAACTTTTTTTTTTTTCCGCTGTCTTTCTCATTAAGCAAACCCATATAACTTGAATGGAACTCAAGAGGCCTCTATAAGCTTTGGGAAACAAGTATTTTGAAATAGAAGAGTTTTGAAATTTTTAAAAAATATTTTTTTTATTTAGAGAAAGGGGAGGAAACATTGATTTGTTGTCCTACTTATTTATGTATTCATTGGTTGATACTTATACGTGTTCTGACTAGAGATGGAACCCGCAACCTTGGAGTACTGGGCCAATGCTCTAACCAACTGAGCTACCCGGCCAGGGCCTAGAAGTATATTTTTTTTTCCAAAAAGGTTAGTCATTGTAATAGACTGACTGGTAAAATAAAAGAAAAGATAGGCTGATCTTTGGAAACAAAAGTCCATAAATTTAAACTCTCCTTTGCACTAAAGCACAGCCAAGAGCCTTGGGGGGAAGCCCTTTATGTTTGCAGTGTTGAAGGAGAGCTCTCTGCACAGAATATTGCTGGCATTTCTAACATGGCCACTTGAGGAAAGGAATGTCATTGGACTCAAAACACCTGGTTGGTGAGGTTACTGGGAAATACTCCGGCCACTTCCTAAGCGTCCCTAAGCTGGTAAGGGTGGGCAGAAGCCTGGTGCTTGGTTATGTAGCAGTTTGTACTTACAAACTTTACAGTTTGGGGCAGGATTTGGCAAATTTTCATTATTAAATCTAATCATTTTCTGAAGTATATTCTAGCAAACAATGGAGGTGGAGTTATCATCCACTGAAGAGCTTTAAGAAATATGTACTAAGTGCTAAAGACTCTTCATTGTGCCTTTACAGATACCTGGGTCTTTAGCAGTCAATTTGACAGGAAACTTTAGTCTTATGGTCACCCTAGAATGTAAGCTCCCTGAGAACGGAGCCTGCAGGTCACATCGGTCATTATAGCCTCAGTAACGTCACCGGCCTCAGAACAATATCCTGCATGTGTAAGGCATGCATTGATATCTGTTAAGTGAATGAATGATTGACAATGGCCATTTTAGGTGAAGCCCACCAAATCCACTCTACATAGTATCGGCTGCCTGGGAAGCGCACTGCAATTTATAATGTTATTGCTATTTATAGTAAAGTACTAGCAAGATCCTAATGTATTAAAAAACCCCGACTGAATGTTCTTTTCCCATTTGAATATTTTTTTTCTCCCCACCAATTGCTTAATAAAGTGCAAGGAAGAAGGGATCCCCTAGTTGACTGATTTTCGAAACGAGTCATTGAAATTGTTAAAGATTTTGCTTACCTTGGTTCAGTCATCAGTTCAGATGGAGACTAGAGCAAGAATCAAGACAAGGCTGAGACTCAAAAGGCAGCAATAGAAGAATTAGGGAAGATCTCCAAGACCAAAGCTATACCCTCGTACTATCAATTCCTATGTATGGATGTGAAAGTGGGACAGTGAAGATGGCTGATAGGAAAAATGGATTCATTTGAAATATGGTGTTGGAGGAGAGCTCTGTGGATACTCTGAATCACCAGAAAGACAAACAAGTGGGTCCTAGAGCATATTAAGCCTGAAACCTCACTGTAGGCAAAACCGAAGCTGTCCTACTTTGGGCACATCTTGAGAAGGAAGAGGTCTTTGGAAAAGACAATAATGCTGGAAAAAACAGAAGACAGTGGGAACAGAGGAAGACCAAATACAAAATGGATGGACTCCATAAAAGAAGCCATAGGAATGAGTCTATAGGAGCTGAGAAGGGCTGTTGAGGTCAGGACACTGTGGATGTTATTCAAGGAGTTGAAGCCAACACAATGCCGCATAACACACATACCTGGTGTCATCCTCGCCATCACTCACCACAGGCAAAGAGATGACTTGAAAGTGTGAAAAGGAAAATTACTCCCGGGGAATTCTACCTGGCCATCTTTCTCATTTTCAGTCCAAAGAAAATAGGATTCATTTGCACTACAAAATTGAACTGACAATGGGATTAACAGGCAAGTGAGTTAGTGCCACTGAGCACTTTCTGAGTCTCTGTGGGGTCACATTGGGACAGAATCTGGCCACAGTGTCATTCCTGACTTCCAGGAATTTTTTCCCCCAAATATTCTTAGGGCATCAAGAATGAAATGTGGTTTAACTATGAAAATATAAAAATTTGATCATCTTCTCTGAGCCATCATCAGGATGAATACTATGAATTACTTTCTTGCAGGTCTAAAGTCTGTACAGGGATCATCATCAAAATAAATTCACATTGGAATGATCTCCTGTCAAAGTAAGGACAAGACGCAAAGCCATAAAAGGGGTAATAAAGCCACCACTATACATCTGAAGCACTCTTCATCGTCCTTCGGAGAGTTCAGATCTTTTTCCCAGGGAAGATATTTGGTTTATTATTGCCATAAAGCAAGCCTGGACCATCTATACTTCAATGGATTCCTTCTTCTACACCATTGTTTGACACTTTTCTAAGGATTTTCTTATTTATTTCACTAGAAAACAAGAAGCAGCATCTTAATAGCTTCTGGTGGGGAAGGAAAAGAATCTCATTTTGGCAAAATATTCCTTTACACAAAATGTAATGATTTATCCAGGTTTGTGTATAATTATCTTCAAGTAATATAATTTTAGAAAATGGAATGCAATTTTGGGTAATCCATTAAATCAGTGTTATGCTAAAATCTTTCTTAAAGTCAGCCTGCCTTTCTTCCTTCCTCCCTTCCATCCTTTCCCTCTTTGCCCCCCTCCCTCTCTCTAGTTTCCTCCTTAAATCTGTGTGTTTTCTTATTTCTTGCCTTATAAAAAAAATTAGCTTGTGTCATCAGATTACATAGCCTACCACTTTCATAGTTATCGACTGACCCTAGGATGTTTCTCCTCATTTATTAAGTGACTTTAGCTCCTGCCTCTCTCCAATACTGTGTTAAACCCGTCTGAATTTTTGGAGATTTCAAAGTTCATGGATGTGAGCTCACCAGCCCTATAGCCTCATCCTTTCTGGACCCTGGATTACCTTTTCTCTAATCTCTAGGCTAATCTAGTCAAACCCTAGCTCTTAGCAGTACTGGTAGCTGCCACCCTTCCCATCATCTCAATTTCTGGCATCCTGCCTTCTGATGTTATTCTTGGTCTTTCCATGTGCCAACCCCAACACTTCTCTGACACAGCAGGGCGGTTCAGGCCTTTGATCCTACCACTCCTTTACTGGCCCTTATTCCCCTAATGTCCTCACTCCCCTCCTTATCAGATTAAATCCCACAGTTAGTCATTATGATCAGTCCTTTGTGAATACTCTCAACTCCCTTCCTCCTCCATCACTTTACCATCCTTGCTTGGCACACCTCAACCCTAGTTAAATCTAACTCCCTGCCTACTCCACAGCTGCACTTGTGCAACTGAACATGCCCAGGGACAAACACATTGCCCAGAATGGTCTTATGTCATGTTCAGTGCTATTAACCTCAAGGAGTCTCTAAGTGCTGCCAGGCAATAACACTTGCTATCCCTAGTCCTGTTGCTCCTCCATTCTCCCTGTCTTATGTCCATTTCGCACCACCTCCTCCCTTCTTATGCCCACAGCACTCCTCCTTGACCTTCACCCTTGGCAAGGTATAACCTCAGTTCAGACTTTTCTGAGGAAATAAAAGCAATTGGAGGAGAATTTCCAGCATCTGCTCCCCTATATTCTGCCTTCTAATTTTTTAAGTACTAGTATGTGAATTACTCATATTCCCTCTGTCTAAAGCTAATTCTTCCACCTGTGTACTTGGTTCTATTTCTTCTCATCTATTCGAATACTATACTCCAGTAATGCTTCCCTCTTTTGCTCAGATCATAATTTTCCTCCAAAATTACATCAGCATATACACATACTGTTATTTCTCCCGCCTTTCAAAATCATTCTTGACCTAGCTTCTCTCTCACCAGCTGCTGCCCCAATTCTTTGCTCCCCATGCAGCAAACTCCTTGGAAGAGCCATCATATTTCTGTCTTACTTTCTCTTCTCCCATTCTCTATTCCAACTGCTACTATCAGGCTCTCTCTTCCTCTGCTCTACTGAAGTTGCTCTCATACATATCAGCACTGACTACCAAAGAGACAGATCCAACAGTTAGTTCTCAATCCTCATCAGACTGGACATAGTTGGTCATTCTCTCCCCCTTGAAACCCTAGCTTCATTCAACTTCCGGGAAACCAGGAGCTCCCCCACCCCTATGTGTTCCCCATTTAACTTTAACTGGGCTCCTTCTCAGTGTTGTCTGCTAATGATTCCTCCTCTTCTCTTTGACTTCTTAATGTTAGAGTCCCCCAGAGGCTAGTCTTTACTTCTTTTCTCTGTCTATATGGACATCTTTGTTGATACCATGCTAATTAATGACTTCCAAAAGTAAACCTCTAATCTCAAATCCAGACTCATCAATCCAACAATTTACTCACTGCTATCTCCACTTGGAGGTCTAGATACCTCAAACTTGACTTCCAAAACGGAACTCCTGACCAAGTTCTTCCCCAGAACTCTTCCAACTGTAGCCTTTCCGATCTCAGTCGATGGTGACTCTATCCTTTCAGTTACTTGGTTCAAAACCTCGACACATCCTTGATTCTTTCCTTTTCTTCCCTCCACCCCACCTACCACATTTAATCAATTAGTCAGTGCTGTTGCCTCTATCTTCAAAAATAGCTAGCATCTGGCTACTTTTTTGCTACTTCCATTGCTATCACTAAACATGAACCACTCTTCTTTCAGTCTTGTAATCAATCTTCTCTTTTTACCTTTGTCCATCGATAGTCTACTCTCAATGACAGATAAATAGGGCCTTTTAAAATATGTCAAAATGCAGGATTTCTTTACACAAAATCCCTCAATGGCTATGTTTTCATCTAGAGAAATAGTCAAAATCCTTCTCTTGGCCTACAGGTCATGTGCTGGCCTACTGTTACTTGTTTGACCTTATGTTCTACCACGCTTCTGTTTGTTCACTCTATTTCTGTCTGTCATAATGGTCTCACTGTGGTTCCTCTAATATGTAGGAATAATTCCATGCTGGGGCTTTGCTCTTGCTGTTCTCTCTGTCTGGAATGTTCTTCCTCAAGATATCTGGTTGCTACTTCCTCGTTTCTTTCAAGTCTTTGTTCAAATCTTAGCCTTTGACTGAGGCTTTCCTTGTGAATTATGTTCAATGCTGCAATCTACCCTGATCTCTAATTTTACTCCACTTTCCCTCCCATTTTAACTATAAACGAATACTTACTACATTCTAATATACTACATACATTTGACATACATATTTTGCTTAGTTTTATTTTCTGGCTTCTGCTATTAGAAGGTAAGACCCACAAAAGTTGGGATTTCTACATATTTTGCTCACTGATGTATTGTGAATACCTTAGAACAGGGCTTGGCATGTCACACGGTAGGTGCTCAGTGAATATTTGTTGAATTAATGAATACATAAGTAAAGGAAGGGACAAAGAAAAAAAGTGAATTAACCTGGTCTCTCTGAGCTACTTACTTGAAAACCCTTTTGTTGAGACTTCAAAAGAAATTCTTTCCCCTAAATGTTATGCCCGACACTAGAGCCTCTATTATTGAGTCTGTCTGGTTTCCCAATTAGAATGGGTTCCAAGTAGCTGAGAAATTCTCCCCCACATTATACTGAAACAAGGTGTTACCACGCCTCAGCCTCTAGTAACGATTATACACACTCTGGGGACATTATAATAAGAGCTTTTAGAAAGACTGAACTAGGTGAGTGGCCTCATTTTAGGGTCTGATATAAAAATCAAAACTCAGAGCAGGTTCATCTAAAGCTTGGCCAAGTTTCCTACAAACCTGGCTCACACTGAAAAAGAACCTAAGCTGATATATCATTTCCAATGGAAACTATGCAAAACTCAGTGGCTTCATGTGGTTTCAACCCCAAACCAGGTGGAACCTGAGGTTTTGGCAAGGGTTCATGTTAAATTCCTAACTGGGGAATGTAAACCAAGGGGGTAAATGCTGGAGAAAAACAAAGTGAAATAAAACCTTTCGTTCTGAACAGCTCTGGGACCACAAACTTAAATCACTGCGCTTTAAACGTCACCTCGCTCAGGCTTTAAGTAAGTACAATCAGTATTTTGAAAACGTTCCCTCAATAATGAACCAGTTTTTTGTTATCCTATATTAGAATTTCAGGGGTCCTTCACTCTCACGTGGAGATCAAATTATTATTTCCACCTGGTTGGTTGTGTAATCAAAGAACAAAGATGAAAAGGTGACTTGCCGAAGGTAACTAGAAGAATGAACCAACCGATTTGCTATCTCATTCACAGTTGAGTTCCTTAACCAAAAAAACTGCTGCCTTTCATTGAAAGAAACCAGAAATACACTCAAAAAGAAACAAAAGGGAATTTTAAGAATCCTGTGGATCAAATGAGATTAAGTATTAAAAAGCCATTTTTGATAATAAAATACTGTGCAATACTGAACTGACTTATAGAGTAGGAATAGTTTATCAGTATGGTAAGAGTGATTTGTGTGCATGTGCGTGTGTATGTATGGGGTGGAGGGAGGCTATAATACTTTAAAATTTTGGAACTCTTTAAATAAGTAGGTAAAAGTATTCTAATTATAAGAAATGTAGCCATATTCAAAGATTTTAAGCATCATCAATTTTTAAGAGACTTCCACATACAGATACTTCTTATGCACAACTTCCTGTACAGGTGTTGCATTAAGATTTCAGAGAGAAATCTCTACCGTGTCAAAGCAGGAGTTCTTTCCCACTCAGTTTGTGTATTATAAAGCAGTTTGATCATAATTTTAATTTGGAAATCTACTTTTCGAACATAGGGGGAAAAACTAGATAGATTTAGAAAGACCAACTCAATGCGCCTCTTGCATAAATGAAAAGCCATCACAGTCCTTTCAAAAGACTAAGGTAAGTAAAACTGTAACCTAAAAGTTTATAATCTTGGTATATGCGTAGAGGGATATACTCTGAAGGGATATAACTGCATTTGTCAACTTCATGGACTGAATATTAAAATCAGGCAACACTATTAATTCTAGAATAACTTGTCAGCACTGTCCTATGGGTACCCGAAACCCTGTGATTTCTGTTTCTGAATATTGGCATTTTACAGTTGAAAAGAATGTTAAGTAGGTTTAATATAGAACTAGTCTACCCTAGCATAGATCTCTAGGTGCCTATGAATTCAATTGTTTAACAGATCTTTCTCTGTTGCTTAAAAAAAACACATTCTCAGATATTTACATCAATGTCTCAACTAAATATAGATACCCTACATACTGTGGATCAATTAAACAATAGTCACTCATTCTTTCATTCAACAGCATTGATTATGTCTGCTATGTGC
Organism: Cnephaeus nilssonii; assembly: GCF_951640355.1. NCBI lineage: Eukaryota > Metazoa > Chordata > Mammalia > Chiroptera > Vespertilionidae > Cnephaeus > Cnephaeus nilssonii. The sequence continues at coordinate 38,351,677 of NC_137089.1, read as the reverse complement.
TAAACTCTATGTTAAGCATTAGAAACAGAGTTGAATGAGACCCTATCACTACCTTGAAAGGTCTTACTGACTAGTGGAGGGGAAAGAACAAGAAACAAAGTTTGAATAAGCATGTGGGACTCCATTCTCAGTCTAGATAGAGTAACTGGTATTGCACTAATCCTCTTGCTATAAAAAGCCAGAAAAAAAAGTATATGAGGCAACTATCTCAGACATGGGACAATAGGCTGTGACCCCTGAGAAAAGAGACACGAGGGAGATGTGTTCCACAAGAGACATTTTCTGGACTCTGACACAGAATGTGGAACCCAGGTAGGGATGAAGACGGAGTACAATCTGGGGACCTGAGGTGGGATTTGTGGGGGTAGAGTATAAGAGGAGAGAGCAACACAGAGAAAAAGCTCCTCAGCTAAACACTAAGCTACAGATGTGTGGGGCTGTAAGATGAACAACTCGCATTACATGTGGTTGGGAGATATTCAAGTTCTGACCAGCCAGAGTGGAAAGAACTTGCTGAACACATATGCAGCATTCATTGGAGCTATCAGAAAGGCGGTCAGCTAGCCCCGGAGTGCTTTGTGCACATAAAATCACCCCATTTCAGACACCGACCACCAATGTGGCTTTTCTACTGCCTCCCGCTTGGTGTTTCTCAGCCATGAATGGTGCTACCATTAGGCTTGTAGTTGTCTCTGTAGTGTTTCGTGTCCAAAGGATTCTGGTCTTTCAGAATGAGCCTTTGTAACAAGCTACTTTTAAGAGACATTGATGTATGGCAAAGAGATTTGGGGGATTATCCATTCATTATTCCACAAGGTTCTTGCCTTTCATAACAGCTCCATGTGTACCCAGTATCTTTCACTAAACTTTAAGAGACAGATGCCAGGCCACAGGCTCCTACTCAGTATTTAATTCCAGGTTTATTTGCACAGGAGCCTTGTAAGTATTCAGATACTTAAGCAAATAGAGGGGGAAAAAATGTAAAAGTGATTTTTACAATGTGGCCCGAACCAAAGCATGGATGCCTCCTTTTGACAAAGCTCAAAATTTTTAAATCAGAAGTTGCAAGTTTCTTTTTTAAATTAAAAACAAGCTTTTATTGTGCACTGAACTTGCAAAGCACTGTGCTAAAAGCAGACAGAAATGGACATGTAAATGCCCATATGGTACAGATAAGATTTAAATAAATATGAACCATAATTAAAGTATAAAGTCTACAGGCGTTCAAAAGAAAAAATTCTGGCTGTGAGGGAATCAAGGAATGCTTTACAAAGGTTATGTATGGCATTTTAGCTTTGCTAGAATGTGAAGGAAAGAGCATTCTGGTTCTATGTAAATTACAGAGCTCCATCCATGAAGCATGAGGAAGCATGAGCAGTCTGAGGGGGAAGTAAGGGCACAGGGATCCCAGCAGGGACAGGCTGGAGGTTCTGCAGGGTTAAGTCGTGAGTGAGGAAGGAGGAAGAAGGCTACGTGCTAAGACGAGATGAGGAGAGAAACGAGTGCTTCTCGGATACATGCTATCCACGTGACCCTGGGCTTGGTGTTTGCACATATCTTCTCTTTGGGTCCCTCACAACCACACTAGGAGCTAAATGCCGTTACCCACATTCTACCGAAGGCAACCTGAGACTCAAAAGGCTCTGCAACTTGCCCAGTTCCACCAGATAGTAGGAGGGCGGCGTATCTCCCTTGTCTTTTCACAGCACCATATTCTTCTCTCCTGCTTAGATGGCCTGGTACAGGTTTACACCTGATTCCTTACACAATGGGCCACTTCTGCCCTGCTGCTCAGTTAGTGCCATGCTAACGATCACCTTTAATGTTCACTTGGGGGGGTGCTGAGGGGAGATGCTGGGATGTACAATACTCACTCACGAAGCACTTTCTCTACTGTCTTCCATGTAGCAGGGGCTTTCCAGCTCTTGCTACACCTACATACATCGAAATAAAGACAGGGAAGTGGGAAAAACCGAAGCACAAGTTTATAAGATTGTGTCGATTAGAATTCTGAATTTTATATATGAAATGTCTTTTTAAGAAGTATACAATACAGGCAGAATCAGTGCTCTCCACTGTGTGGGAAAAACTACAAAATACGCAGAAAACCTCTCTTTGTGAGACTTCTACCCATCATTTTCTAAGGATATTTTTTTTTTCTCTCCTTTCAACAAGGAACCTACTAATAGCACAAGTAGAAAAGTAGGGTGCTTTATAGTTGTCGACCTGGAGCTTTGAAATGACATTATCATTTAACTAGTGATAGCTTTAAGAAGTCATCAAGTGTATGTACGACATGTTTTCATGAGGCAAACCACATTTCACACGTCTGTGGATCACAGCATCCAGCTCCGTGAAGCGGCCATAAGAAGAGTCAGGACTAGAGAATGAATACCTGTCCAGCCTGTGTGGGGATCGGAACCTGGGCCCAGTGACCCATCAGAGCCTCTATAAGGAGACTCTTTGTACTGGATTTAGTGATTATTAGTTTTTATTTGTTAATGTTAGTCACATCATGGTTGAATGGTGGGAAAAACTGAACCTTCAGCTAAATAAACCTAAAGGGAAATCAGGAATTAGAAAATTAAGAGCTGGTTTTTAAAAAGTTTCCCATATATATGCTGATAGTATACTCCAAAAGTACTTTCCCATTCATCCTGTCATCGACTCTCTCAAAAATGGGTACAAGTGTGCAAATGTACATTTTAAGTGTGTGGTACACTACAGTTTAAAACTGTTACTGTTATTGTGTGAAGCATGTATGTCCTACTCCTGACCAGCACGTTTCCACAGGGTGGGTACTGTGGCATGTGACTGTTTTCTCTACAGTGCCTGGTACACTGACTTGTGTGTATGTGTGTAGTTAAGTGTATGAATTGTAGGCAGAATAACATTATGAAAACGTACCCACTTTGTACATTTCTGGATTTTTAAAATGTCCACGAATAATAATAGTCAGCATGCATGAAATACTTTACTAGGTGCTAGGCAATGTTCAGAGCCCTTCGGACATATGAAGTCATCTATTCCCTAAGCAGCTAAATGAAGTCGGTATTATTACTAGCCCCCATTTTTCTGATAAGGACACTGAGGCACAAATAAATTAAATTACACAGTTAACAAATGGCATAGCAGGGACTCAAACCCAGGCAGTCTGGCTCCCAAATCTCTGCTCCTAACTACTACACTATACTTCTTTCACGTGTCATAAATTAGAAAGAAAAGAAAAAAGACTTTCCCATTTTAAGAAGACAAGATCGCCTTTGCTGGTAATAGCACTTGAACTTCTCCCAAAGGCTCCCTAAGGTAGGAAAGGCTCTTTTTACTTCACGGAGTATGTTCTCAGACACCCACAAAGATCGATGGTTCATCCTCATTCTAGCCAGGAAAATGCATGAGCTTACATGAGTCACAGAGGAAAAAAATCAGTGTTTTGATAGTCAGAATTATTGTCTGTCACATTTAGGAACTGGTGTCACTGGAATAGTTATTCATACATATATACACAAGTCGCACCATATAAACTCTGCGTTAATATTTCCAAACCCAGAGAGAAAGTTCTTTAAACGAAGAACTTCCAAGTGAGAAATGTAAATTACATTCCTCTCCTCTCACCCGGAAGGGACATTTCAGCACCTACAAACTGCTAAGCTGATCCTGTAGCTGACATTTGAAAGAAATTCCTCTATAAATCAGTGCTTGAGGGTGGAAAAAGCAACCAGAAAATTGAAGGTTTCCCTGTGAGAAAGGCTGTCTTGTGACACTGAGCAGCGTGATGTCAACTTCTATCTCTGGCCTCTGCCTGGGGAACGCACAGAGGATGACAATGTCTGAATCCATGTTAGGGCAAAAAGGAGACAATCAACAAGACATTAAAAGCAATAGCACCCGTCTGTGGTGAGTTCATCTTACACATCTTTTTCCTAGTCATAAAGATTATTTGGAGTCGATCCTTAGCTGAATTCCAACATCTACAAGTGTATGACACAACACGTGCTAATTTTCTTCACTTCTATGTTTAATGCTTCAGCCAGTAAAGAAACTTCACTCTGAAGCTTTTCTTTAAAATGCACTGAACACATAGCTATCATCTAAGTGATTCCATAGCCTCCCTTCTTTGCAAAACATTTTTGAATTTTTGCCAACCACCAAAAATACACATTGGGATTAGTTTACTGGCAGAGACATAAAACTAAAAAAATAATGAGGGAGAAATGAGGTGCTGGGAATAGCACAGTGTGATGGGAACTAATGACTGCCGTGAATACCTTAGCCTCGTAATATTACAACAAGAGCGATGGGTCGTGTTTGAGTGGCTCCACACATCTGCTCCCTCCGAATGGACTCTTACTTTCTTTACCTGACATTTACCCGGTGAGGGCAGTGGAACAAGTACATTTTAATTTTGTGGAAAGTCACATAGTAAATAAAATGTCTACAATTGGAGCCAATGCGCAGTGCATTGTTCTTTGGACTGGCTTCATTATGGCAGAGTGACCACCAGGAGAGATGCTCAGAACACCTATAGCCCACAGCCCTTCTCCCAGGGCCAGGGGCCTTGCTGAGCACCACCATGTTGCGCTAGACCCACTCCTAGGATTAAGTAGGATGGATTGAGTCTGCTGGACAGTCCTACTTACTGTAATAAATAAGTACATTTTCATGCAGAAAACACATCAAATCTTTTTTGGAGGAGAGTAAAATTTTAAAAGCAAATAATTTTAAAATTAATTTGATGGTGAATCCCATTGTAGGAAGTCGTTTCTGACTTACTTGCTTTGTATATATTGGATTTGCTTAAGGTAACACCTGCATTTTAGATGCTACTCTCAACTAGCTGTGAACAATGGACTTAGATTTCTTTATTTTTTTATTTTTAAATTTTTTTAAATTTCTTTATTGATTGAGGTATTACATATGTGTCCTTATTCCCTCATTACCCCCCACCTCCCATTCATGCCCCCACCCCCCTGTTGTCTGTGTCCATTGATTAGGCTTATATGCATGCATACAAGTCCTTTGGTTGATGGAGATGGAGAGCATTATGCTAAGTGAAATAAGCCAGGCAGAGAAAGATAAATATCACATGATCTCACTCATTTGTGGAATATAATGAACAACATAAATTGATGAACAAAAATAGATCCAGAGACAGAGAAACATCAATCAGAACGTCAAACCTCAGGGAAGGTAGGGGACAGTGGAGGTAAGGGGGAAAGATCAACCAAAGGACTTAGATTTCTTTAAAGCCTACTAGAAAATAAACAGAAAAGAAAATTAAACACTGTCTTAAAAACCTGGGAACTTCTGATGGGATTGACCATTTGTTTGAAAATATTTTGGTTACCTTTTTATTTTTAAATAATTATTCTACTTTAAATTCCCTATAGCCTAATTACCTTTAATTTAAAAGGGAGGCAGAAATCACTGAAGTTCATGTTAGAATCTGCCCCCAAAAAGGCTCCTGCAAAATATGCCTCTTTCCATTTTGATAGCCACAATCTACCGCTTCCTTCCTCTTCACCCTAGATTACCACACAAAATCCCCTAGTAATTTGACAGGAAATCATAGAACAAATATAAATTTCTACTATATTCCACTTTTACTTTTACATTTTTGTATCGTCTACAAGAGAGAGAAGGGGCAGGCCAGGTCCCTGAATGCACCTGAAAATCAGTGGTTTCCCAAAATTGCACATTAAGTTTTGCAAATTCTCTAAACTGCAGATGCCAATGTAAAAAGCCTACACTGTTCCAGTTCTACTATTATAAAAGCTCACACAGCAAAAATATCCTTTAAGAAAGCCTCCATCAATGACTTACTTGTTTTAAGCACTATTAATGCAAAAACAACAGGATCTTAATAACAGGAATTGACCCTGTGACCTAACTAGTCCAGGGATAACTTCTTAGAAAACCTTCATTTGTAACGATGATGCCCTCTTGTGAAACCTAAGTAGATGAATGAGGTTAAGTTAGGACACCATTGAGGGAAGGAACCTAACATTGAATATATCTTCCTCCAGTGGCTCTAAGAACTCTGATCAACACAGATCAAATGCTTCCTCTGTCAGCAGGATGAATCAGCCCTAAAAGTGCCCTAACATGGTACAAGGCAGTATTTTTTTCCCCCCAGGAAGTGCCAACTTTGTATTGAGAAATATATTCTGCCTTAACTTCAGATTGTCATTCAAAATGATCCTGGAAAAAAAAAAAAAAAAAGCGCACCAATTTAAAATATCTGACCTGATACCATGCTGTGCAGTTGAGTTCTGCTTCTTGAAATTCATTGTGTTATAGGAATCCAGACACCTTTTTTAATCCTACACTGTGGCTTAGTGACCTTAAACAAATTGGACCTAGTGTGGGCCCGCTTAGCCCTGGATGGAATGATGCTACCATTCAGAGGGTTCTTAAAGGTGCCTTGGGGCCCTTTTCATGTGAGCAGGGTCCTTAGACTCTTCCTAAAAAGCATTACCATGAAGCAATCTCTTGTAACACTTACGGTTCAGGGCATAGAATAAGACCATTGTGTGTGACCTGATTTCATTGCAGTGACTGTCCCAGTATAAAGAATGACATCATCCCATTCTTTTTTTCTTGATCTCCACTTGTGACTATCCCGGCCCCCGCAACCCCCACCCTCAGCAGAATTAAAGTGCTGGCTCCCTCCCTCCCACTCCCCAGCCCTCATCCCCAGGGGAATGGCTATTTTCTTCTTCACTTCCTGCCTGAATGTGTCCTTATGGCAAGAGCAAAGCGTTTTCCTCCGGTCGGTCCACATCCCTGAAGTTTGCTCCCTCGCCCCATTAGACAAAGCGCTATTCTATCGGCAGCCCGAGCACACTGAGAGGGCCATCTGCTGGGGCAGGCCTCAGTCAGAGGAGCCTGGAGAGGATCCCACTAAAGGCGTGCAGCCTGGTGAGGACAGTGCTTCTCATCCCATTGGAGTTTGGTGTTTTCTTGAAGCACAAACTGGCTGGCTTGGTGGCTGTATTGTCCAAACAGACCCATTTAACTGTGTCTGTACATGAGCGCAGAGTTGGAGGCCTGTGCACGCCAATGCTTGCTTTGTCACTTAGGTTTGTATGCAGACTCACATGTGAAAGTATTTAGGTGCAGAGGGGTGAAAGGATGATACAGGAGAAGACACTGGTTTTCGCTAGTTTAAAAACTGGCATTAAGAAACAATCAGTGAGAATGGCTGTATGAAGGAAGGTATTGAATGTGGAGTTTTCTGTTATCTTTTACAGGAAAAGAGCCAAAGCAACTATTATGTCCCATATAAATGGTGAACATGACACACGAATTTCAACCATGAATTATGCAGACAATGCAGAAACGACACAGGTTTGATATTAAGGTAAATGAAAACAATCAGAATCAAAGTGTTTTCATTTGGTGGTACCATATGAAACTACTGCTTTGGTGGGTCAAAAATAGACTGATAGCAGCAATTTTATATGATTCCACATAATATATAATCATATAGGAAAGAATTATGGGCTTGGGTTAAGTGTGTGTGGTTTTCAGAACTCTTAAAAAATTACGTATTAGGTGGATACTATATTGTTTTTTCAGCAAGTACATTATCTTAACTACCATTAGGATGCTGTGTAATAAATTGCCCTCTTTAATGAGAAATGCTAATGAGAAGTGATCACAAAGTTAAGAGACTGCTTCTTAGCACTCCCCAATTCAGCTCCTAATATTCTGGACCAGGATTTGAATGCTCACTGAATACCAAGAAGAAGACCATTTTAGTGGGTTTTAGGGTCCACATCTGAAATCAATTCCTTGATGACATTTAGTTTACTATTAGAGTGTGTGAACTGTTTTTAAAAATCACTTAAATTGAAATGAATGTATTAAGTATAACTTAAATAATTAAAGTAACATTAAAAAAAGAAAGAAAGAAAGAAAACGTACCAGGGAGGCTCAGCTAAGGCGGGCTTAGGACAAAATTTTCCATCCCAAATAGGCATCAACAGGGCTAGGAAACGTCTTAATTTCCTTATAAACAACATAGTGGCTGTTCTAGGTTATACATCTGTGTACACCTAACCTTGTCTGACAGGGCCATGTTTGAGTCCAGAAGGTACAATAGCGGCCATTCAGATTTTGGCAGGTGTATCTCAAGCCAACAACTCGGCTCCACAAAAATAGCAGTCTGCTTCCACAGGTGTGAACATTTTTGACAAGAACCATCAAAATCTCCCCCAAGCTGTGAAATTTAATTGTCCTTGTGGTGCCCTATTCTCTGTGAACACAACCTATTTCTGCTTGGAACAAGACAGTATCTTCTCGAAGTAAACCATCAGGAGGCCCTTGGGCAGCTTCTGAGATTTGCTTGTAACATCTCCTGGTTCTGTTTTTTGCGTTATGTATTTTGGAGATGAGGCCAAGTTCAATGAACTGCAGGTAAGCAGTTTTGAAAGCTGGAAAAATATTAAATGAAAAAACTTTATACCCAGATGACACGAGCAGACAGGCAATCAAAAATGCACAGGGCAGCATTCTGAAACCCGAAGGCCCATTAAAGCGGTCGTTATTTGACAAGCCTGACTGTCGGTGTGCACAGAGAAAGGCTGATTTCTTTCTATAGAATTGACCAACTGGGAGGACTGCAGGTCTATGAATACAGATGGGATGGTGGGGAGGGACTCGGCTACCTATCCAATCCTTCTCAAAGGAGAGATGAGGAGGGGCAGAGACCTCTGATGCTGGCAGCTGGTCCGACTTTGAATTTTCCAGCCCAAAGCCAGAAAACGCAGACTGGAGTCTGTTCTCATAGGAGGCGCACAGATTTTTAAGAAAAAAAGTGTCAGGTGTGTTAAATTAGAAGAAGGGATTCTAACTTGATCCAGTATTAGAGTAAACACATTTCTATTTTCTCAAAATAAGGACATGCTGAGGAAGGAAAAGCACATAATGCTTAAAGTGGTGAAATTACCCGTTGAAGGGAGAAAAGTGTGAAATGAAAGATGACTGGCCAGGTAACAAACAACATGGCATCCCAGAAAAGTGGCCTCGCCACACACAGAAGAAACTAAGGCGGATGGCATTGAGAAATCAGGTCTTCAGTGACCTCTTGAGAAGACATAGGGGAACTCCTCTATGAAGGGTGTTCCAGACTCTTGTGTAGTTCATTTTGAATGGCATGATTTTGAAGGGCAACTTCTTTCTTTCCTACAGAAAAAGTGATGTGTTGGGCTAGGGGTTCACAAAGGAAAGGTTTGGGAAACTGACTCTAGAAGATGAAGAACTCTTAAGAAATCACAGTTCTGTTCATTGACCTTATTCCTAAGCAAGTATCTTGTTTTAGTTTCTGTTTTGGAATTTTTTTCCTCTCCTGTTTACAGTTTTGCAGTAAGGAGACCTAAACTTCCACTTATCTCCTCTTACTGTTTTTTGAGCTTGTAGATAACCAGCGTCCCATACATTACTGGTGATCCCTCAAACCACCTGCAGACAAAGCTCAGCGAGTTATGGAAAAACTGCCAGTGATCATGATTTTATGTCAAGGAACTAACCACAGTTTCCCATACACTTCCAGCCATTTCCTGTCATGACTTGCCATTTGTAGTTTGAAGACACAATGTTTAATTCCATAAGTATTAGAAAGAGAAGTTGGCTAAATTCTTAAAAGACAAACCTGAAATTCAGGCCAGACTTGTTAAAGGTTTTGTTTTGTTGTGTTGTGTGAGGTTCATGAACTTTTCAGTGATTAGGGGACTTTTCCCAGCCAACCTGAGCCAATACAAGGTTTGAATAAAATCAAGCAAAGGCAAAGATTTTGAAGAGGTGCAGTTGGAAATCAAGAGACACTCAACAGCTTCCATTGGGTTAGTTTTGGTAGGGGGTGGAAGGGAACTACTTTCAATGTTAACATTTGAGACAAGACTCTTGGGGGCGTAAAGTCATGTGAATCAACATTCCTCAAAACATTTCTGCAAGCAGGTTTGTATTGCTGAGGTGGGTCTCTATAACTCTCCCTGGCCCCACAACAGTCTTGGCACTAATATCGACATGGCCAAGGCAAGAAACCGTGAAGGCAACCTATGAACAAGACAGGTGACCACGGTATAGTTTTCACTCCTGAGAATGCCAATGATTGGGAGTATAGCTGGTTTGCCATTCACTGTCCCTGGAATTCCCCTAAGCTTCCTGAACAGCTCATGACATGTTAATAAAGTTATGTGATTCTTTAGATACCCATTTTTCAGATGGTTCTTTTGCTATTCCTGAAGACTAATTTCACAAAATCACTCTGCCACATGTAAGGCCCTTTTTAGCTCTCACCCAAGAAGGAAGACACCACAGGAAGGTGCAGGACTCTTCAGTTTCCTAGAAATTGCCCACCTGTGAACTGTTCCCCTTGTCAAGGGACATGGAGTGCGCAGGTTTAATCAGCGCCTTGGGTCAATTACTCAAGAGATAAATATTTGATATGAGTACCTTTGAAAGTTTTCTGTAATTACTCAGTCTTGGAAAACCTTCATATCATTTGCCAAATCCACCTTCTTCAGATGATGGTTGGTGGCCGTTTGCACCTACAATGGAGAAACGTAAAAATGCTATCAGCACATTTTATCAATGATTTCTCTTATCTTTCAGATGTTGCCCTTTCACAACTTCAAGGGTGGACATCAGTAGGAATAATATTCTCCAAATTTCATCCAACCTGATTCCTTTTATAATCACTTGCTAGAAACCTTGAAGAATTGTGGGTAATTTAGTTCTTTTGTAGAAGTTTCCATTGGACTCTCTCTTCAAGGGTAAGACTAGCCATTTGATTCATTTCTTATTATTCTTTGACTGGATTTCATAAAAACAATTAAAAAAGAGTTTCTTTTTAAAAGTTTACAAAGTGTTCCAGGTTTAAAAGTTGAGTGAGGTCTCATTTTAGGTGATGAGATCTATTTTAAAGAAAAATGTGCTGAATAATAAAATCTTCTAAAGTGGCTGCAAGCTATTATATGATGAACAGCAATGTAAACATTTGCAGGTGGTTAAATTTGTTTCTATTCTGCATTTATGGCAGTTGAAAAAATGTAAGTGACTAAAGCCAACTTAGTTTGACTAAGAGGAAACACCTATTTTAATGCATTAAGGGTTTGATGAAGCAATCTTGCTGCCACAAATAGCCCATTTTAACATGTACACACATCATATGTAAACGTGGATATGATATATGAGATAGAAGAGGAAATATAAGATACATAACATATCTTATACAGAAATATAAGATACAAGAACAGGAAAATGACAAATACTAACAACTCAAAATTTCCTTTACATTTAAAAAATATTTCTCTTGCCCATGTACATGTTAAAGCATTTCATTCAGAGCATTTATTTATTTATTTATTTATTTATTTATTTATTTATTCATTTATTACCTCTTCACTGTTGGTATACAGCGAGGGGAATCTCAGAGGTAATGAGGTAATGGGTGGAGATTGTTTCCCTCAGTACATAGACCTGGAATCCCCTCTTGTTCTGAACTGGCCCTGGGATTCAGGATACATGTGGGCGGTTCCAGGTCCTTTCCTCTATTCCAGAAGCTTCCCTCTTACGGGCAGATTGCTGCAGCAGGGCCTCCCTGGCACAGGCTTGTTGCTGCAGGACTTTCTCTCCCACATCACCCTTATCACATCTCTTTCCATTCCCAGCAGAAGCTCGACTCCTCCACCCGCTTACGCCACCCTCTGTCATCGGGCACACCCAACCCAGTCGGCCCTTTGATCACTCCCCTGAGCTTCTTCTCTCTTGGGAGTGGATGAGTTCTAGTTTGTTTATATTCTCTATTTCCATGTCTCTGATAACATTACAAATTATTATAAGCATCACGCAGATGTCCACTTTTTAAGTATGTTCCAGGACGACATAGAAATGTTGGTATTTACAGTTATGCGTGGCACCTCCCGATCTCCCGAACTGAATGCACATTTGGAAGTAACACTGTAAGCACCTGAGGCCAGTAGAGAGAAGTTGAAATCTGTGCCACACAATGTAGCACTTACCTATAGAGTCTCCACTGCCTCCACGGTGAGGGAAGCCCTGTCTCTCTGGGCAGGTCTTAGGGATCCCCAGTGCGAGGGTTGTATCCCAGGCTTTGTCTACATGTCATACGCTCATTATAATGCGGCCCTGGTAACTTCCATGAACTGACTGAGCATCGCTGGGAAGTCAGGACCTAGTCACACAGTGATCCTTGGTTTGTTTTGGAGTTTACTCAAGTTTTGGCCAAAAAAAAAAAAAAAGTAATCTAGGAACCTGAACGGTTCTTGAAACAAGGGTAACTTGTAGGACCCCAGCTCTTAAGCTGGGCCACACAAACCTGAGTGGATCAGGGGACCACTGGCCTAGCTCTGGGTCACTTGCCCTTTCTTTCTCCTAAGCCAGACCTATATTTTCTGTAAGCAGTGACTCAGCGCATGACTCAGAAATGTGTGTGTGTGTGTGTGTGTGTGTGTGTGTGTGTGTGTGTTCAGAGAAAGAGAGAGAGAGAGAGCGCTCATGAGTCTCAGTTTCTCTGTTGGTAAAATAAAATATAAGATTGGAAGACCTCCAAATCCTTCCCTGTTCTAAAATTCTATAAAACGTTGGCACGTATGCCCATTGATTTGACATCACCATCCATAACCAAGTGTGGGTGTGCGCCAGAATTTCACCTGCTGATAATAGGGTGGGGAGTTAAGCTTGATGGTTTAAGAGCCGCACTTTAAAAGTTTGGTTTGGCTTCTCTCTGTATTAGTGTTATTGCACTTAGCACTTACGAACCCACGCCATAAAGCAAGTGGATGACTGAACTTAGCTCCTTTGGCTTTCTCGGTTGTTCAGAAACTGAGCTGCATTTCCTGGCTCTCAAACTTCGTAAACTCATCAGATTTTGCTGCAAAAAAATGTCACTAAAATAACAGTCTTCAGTGTAAAACACTAGCACCATTCAGAGGGAAATGCTGAACCAGTAACTGATATCTTTAAACTGTGAACTGGAGGCATTTTTCTATGCTGTACACACATATACATTTAGACGGATGTGTAAAGTAAAAGTTTATTTTTCTTAGGCAGTCGTCCTTTAATTGTCTCATATAAATGGCGTCGGTCTTGCTGCAGAAGTGCGCTCTGTCCTTGCTCCCTTGTCCTTGTTAAGTAATAAATATCTGGTTCCAAACTGCCTTCCCTAAGGAGTTGGTGGAAGGTCCAAAATGTCCTCGTTAGAAAACTTGCACTGAACCACACGAATTTTGCCATTGTGACGATGCACGCATGTGGGACTATTACTTCATGCACAATGACATGAGACCAGAAAACATGTGGACAGGAAGCCAAACCCAAAAGAGAGTTGGGGAGCTTCCAGCTTTCCACGGAGCTCAGAAATAAAGCAAAATGCAAAACGATCCTGAACGCAGGTGTCTGGGGACAGCCCGGCTGCACCCTATCCACTCTTCGCTGTGTGGGGAGCACAGTGGCTCAGGCAGCACCCAGCCTGGAGGGAAACATTATGTCAGCAAACCCAAAAAGCTTGTGAAGTTGCAGCACTTGCTTAAGAAGCTAAGACTTTAAGTGTGGAATGGCCAGCACCATATATGGAAGCTCAGTACATTCTTCCTCCTCTCAGCTGTGCTGGTGGGAATTCCCCCAAGTCTCTCTTGCTCCTTCTTTAAACAATAAGCTTGCCCATGATGCAAGCTCATCTTATCCTAAAGTATATATTTGGTGATTATTTTGTATAACTGAGCTAGTAAAAGTTCCTTTTTGGGACTCTTCATTTTTTGTTGTTTCACGGAGGAAGCATTTTACCAACAATAGAAACCTCTTTCAGAGCCAAAGATAACTTCTGGAGTTTGGGAAATTTTGAAGTGAGCCATCAGAAACCAGATAGAATTCAGATTTTAACCAAATACTATCTCCCCCCCCTCCCTTTTTCTCCAAATACTATCTTTCTGATGAGGGATGAAACTCTCTATATTTCCAGGTAGACATAGGCTTTTAAATTTATTTGTAAATGTGTTGATACAGTTTACCCATCAGAAAGGAATATTATATGACTTTTCGAGACTAGCCATGAAGTCTGGGGCTAAGTCCCTTTTGTAATAAATGGTATTTGCTTTGAAGTGTGTAGGTGGGGTAAGAACTCTGGAATCCAGGAAATCTGATAGAAGCTTTGCCATAGATGATTAAGTGCTGAGCGGAGATGGGTGTAAGGTTATCAGAAAACTAAGGTTATCAAGTAATCAGAGCTCAAAGACTTAAAAAAGTCACAGCTTCCTGTCTGCTAATGAGACTGTTTTCTATTCATTCTAAATGTTAAAGTTCTATTTGTCATCTTTTAGAAATTTGCAAATGTTACCCACCCTTCACTCCCGATTTTGCACCATTTAAGCACATGGGAAAAACTTCCTACTCACACTGAAGAAGGAGTAAATGGTTGTAAGCTAAGCAATGCATTGGCTTAGAAATTACCTCCTTTACTGTAGTCTCTTGACTGGGTCCCCCAATTCAAGGGAAGTGAGAAAGGCCCGCTAAGGAAAGGGCTGCTTCTTGATGAATATTCATTCTCTATGAATATGTGCTCTTTATGAATAAATATTCTACTGGCCCACAGATTTCTTTCCTACTCTCTGCTCATTTCTGAAGGCTCAGTGGAAGTAACAATTACTTTTTTTGAGAGTAGACATAGTTATTGTCAAGACTGCCCCAGACATGGCCTTCCTGTTGAAAAGTTAATGGGAAAATCATCTAGTCAACAGCAGGGATACAAGATGAAAGCTCAGGGGCCAGTGAGCCTGGATATTGACATTTATTGGGGACATTGAGCATAATGGGGAGAGCCCAGCTTTTCTCTTTAAAATTTCCAAGACATATTCCATTTTATACTTTAAAAAAACCTGTTTTTGATTTTTACTCAGTGTTGCAATCTCTTAGTGACACCTCAACCCAACAATAACTCAACTAACTCCATTTTCTTCTATAAACTTGTGACTCCTCTTGTTTTATGGTATTCCATTATAGCTGCCCTGTTGCCCAAGCCCAAACTAATATCACAGATGTTTCCTTTTCCTTCATTCCCAAGTCGAGAATGTTCTGCCTTCTAAATATCCCTGGATCTGTGGCTTATTGTCGACCTACCCTGCTGAGGATCTCAGCATTTATCACTTGTACCCTACAATCCTCTTTTAACTGGTCTCCTACCTTGTAGTATTGTCACCTTCACGCATCTGCCAAACCCACACTTCATACTGGATCGTACATGATCTATATAAACTCTTCCCTAAAACATCGATAATATCTGCTCTGCACCTGCTCAGCCCAATGCAAAGTCCTCCCTTGTCTTCCCACTGATAGGCGATCCTGAAAGTGCCCACCCCGGGTAAGTTAAGGAGCTTGTGTTATAATGCTTCCATCACTGAGATGGGTTTGCAACAAGCAAACCATCAAATAACAACATAGTCTATTGAACCAATGTCTTAGCAACCAATGTTATAATGCTTCCATCACTGAGATGGGTTTGCAACAAGCAACCATCAAATAACAACATAGTCTATTGAACCAATGTCTTAGTAGTTGACTTACATTTCAGCCTAAGCTTCGGATATAGATGTGAACCTATAAAACAAACTTTTTGTGAATCATGAGCTGGCCCATGCATGAGTTTGAGTTTTACCGGAGTAATTGGTCCAAACATCCTAAGCACCCAGAACACCCTCGATTGGGTCCCTGATGAAATCTCCAGCCTCCCCTAGGTTCAATACTGGAGCACCAATTGAAACCAGGTCCTGTTCCCAGGCTTTCTCACACCTTCTGCTCCCCAAAGTTCCTCCCCTCTGGAATGTCCTTTGACACCCCTGCTGATCCTTTAAAAGGTGCACAATCAACATCATCTTTGTCAAAGTTCCCTTGACTTTCACTAGGAGAGATATCACTCTGGCCTCATCTCTGTCACTTAATCTTAAATTCTCTTCTATTTTTGCAGGTAATACACTGTTAAGAAAATTTCCTGTCTCCTCTTGCAGGGCGGGATATTAATCTTATTCACCTTTGAATTACTAGTGCTCGGCATAGCATGTAGTACATAGTAGATGCTCAATAAATGAAGGAATTGAATCAAAGATGAAAAAATAGAGTTAATGGTAAAGCCCGAAAATTGACTGAAGTGCTGCTATTTTCAGACACTGTGCTAGATTTTTATACATATTACTTTCTTTTATTCCTTTCAACAATCCTCTCGTTGGGGTCAATAGTCTTCATCTTATTTAACAGATGTGAAACTTGAGGCTGAAAATCTTAAAAATCTTACTGCTGGTCATATAACCAGATGATGGCAAAAACAAGCCTCAGATCGGATCCCATCAGAGTTTGTGTTCTTTCTCCTATGACCAAGTATGCCTTTAAGGCTAACATTGAGATTATGTGGCTGATCTTGGTAATTAAATTAGCTAGAGTATAGAATTTAGTGTTGACAGATCACTTTTAAATTTAGGGGTAAAACCAACTAGAATCCAGGCTCACTTTCAACTTTAATTATGCCTTAGAATTTCTTGGAAGCCCCCAGAGAATTCTAAGTGGAAATGTCATATAAACAGACTCTTAAACACAGACATAATATTATTAGGTTTCCTATGTTTATTGGGTAAATAATAAAAAAAATAACTCTATTGCATTCTGAAACTTGACAGGAAGTCTTCCCACTTGGTCCATTTTGGATATTATGCTATCATGTAAAATACTGAGCATTAGACAAATTCAGCAAATGGAAGAGTTCAGGATAATTAAAAATATATATATATATATATATATATACACACACACACATATACACATTACATGTAGTTTGTACATCTGTTTAAAGAGAAAAAGCTCAGTGCATTATTCATAGCACTTATGTTACTAAAAGTGAGAGGTCTTGCGTTTCTACATTATTACCAAATTATATTCGTTACCTGAAATAAAGACAGTGATTTTCTGTATCTCATAGTGCACCAAGTTACAATTGTGTTTTTATAAAGGCAAATTGTACAACTACCCAAAACAGAACTTTACTTTCTTGGTTTGTTCAATTAGCAAATCATACTTTCTTTCTTTTTTTTTTTTTAAATATATTTTATTGATTTTTTTACAGAGAGGAAGAGAGAGGGATAGAGAGTTAGAAACATCGATGAGAGAGAATCATCGATCAGCTGCCTCCTGCACACCCCCTACTGGGGATGTGCCCGCAACCAAGGCACATGCCCTTGACCGGAATCGAACCTGGGACCCTTGAGTCCGCAGGCCGACGCTCTATCCACTGAGCCAAACCGGTATCGGTGCAAATCATACTTTCTAAGTGTGTAGAAACTGCCTTGCTCAGTATTATTCAAGAGTTTTTAAATCCCCCTTTTGTTGGAAGACAGTTTCTCAAAGCAATGCGCATCATCCCTGAGAAGATTACTGTTAATTCAGCATCCTTTGCAGACACATAGCTAAAAACGATAGGTTTTGCCAGTCCATGTTCTTTTAGTTTTCAGACCCTTCGGCTAGGCAGTGAAAAACGTAACAATTCACAGGTCCACTAGCATTACAGCATTTTATAGAGTTTACACAAGCCGGTGCAAGTTTCAAGCCTACAAGGAGAAGTGGCATCTATTTCATAGTGTGAAGAGAAATTTCCACCAGTTATGGTATGTTTGTCTGAAATTGTGAGCATGAAAGCAGGGAAACGGAAGATCAAAGCTGTTGCACTGTTTCTCGTTGCCTAACGAGCCAGGTGAACAATCAAGGCTCCTCTCTAGGGTCAGACGTGTGTACAACAGTCAGGCACCCCCAGGACTCGGAGAGAGGGGCCAATTCCAGCCCCTCGCCTGGGTGCTATTGGGTTAACTGAATTATCACAGGAACCTCATACTCCTATGATTTTTAGGAGGGACCCAATTGGGTGGAGAACTTTGGCTGGAAACACTTTCCATCATCTAAGAATCTGAATGAGGGAAACGACTGCAGTGAATAAATAACATGAAATGGACTGGACAGCAAGGAAAGTCTGCTTCCTTCGTTTTTAAAGAAAAAGCAGCCCTAACCGGTTTGGCTCAGTGGATAGAGCGTCAGCCTACGACTGAATGGTCCCAGGTTCGATTCCGGTCAAGGGCATGCACCTTGGTTGCGGGCACATCCCAGTAGGGAGTGTGCAGGAGGCAGCTGAATCGATGTTTCTCTCTCATAGATGTTTCTACCTTTCTATCCCTCTCCCTCTCCCTTCCTCTCTGTAAAAAAAAATCAATAAAATATATTTTAAAAAGAAAAAGCAGAGCATCATACTTACAAGGGCTGCCTTCAAAATCTTCTCCAGAGGACACGCTCTGGGCACTGGCAGCCTGCCGAGCAGCAGAGAGGAGGTGGCAGCGGGACCGCCTTCCTCCTGAAGGCCAGAGTCATTGTTCTTATCTCCCCTGACCTCCCTGCAACAGGAGCCAGGAAGGCCTGGCCTCTGACCCTTGCTGCCCTCCCTCCGGGCCCCCTGGCCCCCGAGCCTCAGGCTGGGGTTTCCTATCTGCCGCTATAGCCACCGGGCCTGACACTGGCCCCAAACTTCATGCGGGACAGTCTGCCAAGTGCTTGCAAGATGAAGGGAGTTATATAAGCCGGAGGATTATTATCATCACACACCCCCGTGGAACCAAGGCTGCCAAACAAAGGGCAGTTCCAAGAAGAGGAGGAGCAGAGGCAGAAGTTACACTGGGGGTGAATTTCGGGACACTGCTGAACTGACTGGAAAAAAGGCAACTCAATCTGAGTATGCAAACCTCCGCAAACAAACAGGGAGCTGCAGCTGGCCGCAGCAGCAGGGGGCACAGGCGGGAGGGCTGCTGGGGGAGGGGAGGAGGGAATAGAGCTGGGTTTCCGGGCACACGGTCCAGCCCCGGCCCCCGCCCTTGCCCCTGCGCCCCACACAGTAGCTGCCTGTGGCAGGATGGAGGAGATGAGGAAGACGTGGTATTTGGAAAGGCAGGCTTTCCAGACACCAAGTGCTTAGTAAACACTGATGTTTCTTAGAGTCAGACCAGGTGCTTCTACGGCTTTTCTGGATTCCTGGTCTCCTGTTTTCTTAATGACGGTTTGTAGGGAGTTCCCCATGCCAGGGCCAACCCTCTATTTTAATCCTCCAGCCGTCTCTGCTCTTTCCTTGGTGGCAGCAACAATCCAGGAGAAGGGTTCTTTACCCCAGACCTTGGGTCACCTCTGCTACCTTCCCGCCCCAACCGTGGACCTCCTGTTTTCTCTAGATTATTATTATCCTGCCCTGTTCTGGGCACCGCTCCCCAACAGCAAGGAACCTCCTCCTCCTGGCATTCAAAGCTTCCATTGGCCTCCACACTGACTTCCTGCTGCCTCACCTACCCCAGCACATTCAAATAGGAGGCAGTCTCCAAAATGGCCCAGCAGTTGACTTCCCAGCCTTCCTCACGTCCCCCTCCTCCGCCAGGAATGCCTTCACCCCCACTTCCTTCGAAGTTCAGTTCAAATCCCATCTTTCCCACAAAAGCCTTCCCAAATACCTTCTCTTTTCCCCTGCTGACTCCGCTTTTCTGTTGTAATTCCTCACCTGTTGTCTGGCTTCAGAGGTTTGGGAACCTGAGTGATTCTCCAGGGTGGCTAGACCAGGGGTCTGCCTAAAGCTGGTGCTTAATGTGTGTAGGCTGAGTTTAACTGACAGGCAACCTGATCTTACCTGGGCCATCGGTCTTGGAGTGAAAGGGGCTCTATGCCACCTCCTTGGACTCAGGTGAAAGCCGCCACGTGGTAGTGAAGTATTGATGTTGACACTGTGCTATAGCCTTATGGGGCTTTGTGATATCTTTCACGTTTGTGTGTGTTTACAAATTCTCATAAATTTAAAAAAATAAAGCTTTATACAACGTGGCAAGGAGCATCTAAACTTGGTGGTGAAGAACCAAGATGGCAGCATAGGTAAACGCAGGTACTCACCACCTCCCATAACCACATCAGAATTACAACTAAAATACAGAACAACCATCATTCAGAACTGCCTGAAATCTGACTGAATGGAAGTCCTACAACTAGAGAAGTAAAGAAGAAAGCACATGGAGATTGGAAGGAGGGACGGAGGCATGGAACAGGCTGGCCCGACATCCATGTATAGTTTTTTTTTTTCCAATCAGAAAAGATATCTTGGCTGTGGAGGCCTGTGAAGAGCAAGGGGTCCCATCCCCACACCAGTCCCCCAGCCCAAGGTTCCAGAGCTGGGGAAAGAAGTCCCTGTAACTTCAGGCTGTAAAAACCAGTGGGGACTGTGACTAAGTTACACAGAGACTGCTTGAGACCCAGGTAGTTCCTCTTAAAGGGTGAGAACATGAACTTACCCACTCACTCCCTCTGAGCTCTAGCACTGGGGCAACAGTTCAGGTAAACCCAGGGGCATACTGGGAGGAACTGGATTGTCTGACATTGGAGCAAGAATTCGGGGGTAGCTTCTTCCCAGACAGTGATGCTTGCAGGGGATACAGTTCCTGTGCTGAGACCTCCCCATGTTGGAGAGCTGACTGGAAGCCATATCAGAATTTCCATCAGCCTAGCTCACATTGTTCACCCCGTCCTGGTGATTCCCTGAGATCCCGCCCCATCCAATTTACAGCCCCACCCAAGCTGTATACAGTGGCTTTTCCATATGAATGGCCTGCCCTTGCTCAGGCTTCAGACTTTGCTAAAATCTCTCAAACAAGCAGCAGCTGGCGTCAGCATGCCCCATACCTATCAATAGAAGCCCAAGACAGCTTGGCCTTGCCTGGGCACTTCTAAGCCCAAACAAGTAGCAGTCATCTGCAAATCACTCTGTAGCTTCTGCCCGGTGGCCCCAGGCAGTGGCTGACTGTGCACCTCCAGGGAGGGCCCAGAGCAAGTGCACTCCATGTACAGCTTCAGACCATACCAGATTACAACTTTACATGTCCATAAGCGACGCATTCAGTAAGCATCAAAGCCTCACTGCCCCATAGGGGTATCTCCTGCATAGCAGCTCTTTCACTGTAGTTACAGCTGGTCCTCACAGCCAATTGGCCTGGAGGTCAATTCCTCCCAATGGCACCAACAGCAATCAAGGCTCAACTATAACAATCCTGTGCACACAGTCCACACAGGGATATCTAGAGCAGCAGTCACCAACCGGTGGTCTGCAGACCACTGGTGGTCCGTGAGGTCTGAAAGGTTGGTGACTGCTGATCTAGAGTGCCCAGGTCAGGTGACTGGGGAGGCTGAGGGGCCCTTCAGGACACCTACTACACAAGGCCACTCTACTATTTCATAGCAGGAGACATAGCAGCTCTACCTAATACGTAGAAACAAACACAGGGAAGCAGCCAAAATGCAGAGACAAAGAAACATGTCACAAATGAAAGAACAGAAGAAATCTCCAGAAAAAGAAGTAAATGAAATGGAAGCAGCAAACTACTCGATACAGAGTTCAAAACAGAATTGCTCAATGATCTTAATGAGAGCTTCAAGGGACTTAATGAGACTTTCAAGGATCTTAGTGAGAATTTCAAAGACACGAAAAAGGACCAGTCAGAAATTAAGCATACACTACCTGAAATAAATAATAATTTACAGGGATTCAACCGTATTTATTTAGAGTACAGGAAGCCAAGAATCAAATCAATGATTTGGAATATGAGGAAGCAAAAAACACCCAATCAGAGAAACAAGAAGAAAAAGGAATAAAAAATATGAAGATAGTGTAAGGAGCCTCTGGGACAACTTCAAGGGTACCAACATTCCCATTATGGGGGTGCCAGAAGAAGAAGTGAGCAAGCTATTGAAAACCTATTTGAAGAAATAATGACAAAAAACTTTCCCTACCTGGTGAAAGAAATAGACTTACAAGTCCAAGAAGCACAGAGAGTCCCAAACAAGAGGAACTTAAAGAGACCCACATCAAGACACATCATAATTAAAACACCAAAGGTTAAAGACAAAGAGAGAATCTTAAAAGCAGCAAGAGAAAGCAGTTGGGAAGGAGAAGGAGAAGGAGAAGGAGAAGGAGAAGGAGAAGGAAAAGGAGAAGGAGGAGAAGAAGAAGAAATAAAAAAAATATGAACAATAAAATGGCAATAAATACATATCTATCAACAACTGAACCTAAAAGTAAAAATAAACAAACGAGAAATCTAATGAACAAAATAAACTGATGAATAAAATAAAACCAGAGGCATGGAAACATGGAACAGACTGATGAATCTCAGAGGGAAAGGGGTGGGTGGGAAGAGATTAACCAAAGAACTTAAATGCGTATATGGACACAGACAATAGGATGGTGAAGGCTTGGGCAGGGGTGGGTATTGGGTGGAGGGGGGTGATCGGGGGAAAAAAAGAGAATATCTGTAATACTCTCAACAATAAAGATTTTAAAAATTAAATATATAAACTCTGGTGGCGAAGAGATTCTAAACTTTGAGTCAGTTCCCTTTCGGATGTAAGGTGGTGAGGGTAGCAGGAATGTTGGCATTTACGGTATTGCACATTAGAGGACTATAAAGTGATGCTTGCTTAAGAGAATGCCAGGAAATTTCCCAAAGGTATGGTTTTCAGAAATCACAGACTTCTGGGATGGATTGCATTTTCTGGGGGAACTCCTCCACTGCTGAAAAAATGCAGACTATCACAGCAGCAGCTGGCCAAATGAACAACGGCTGCCCTGCTGAACTGTTTTATGACATGGAGTGAAATATCAAATGTGAGCTGTTAGGAACTGAGTGTCTTGTGGTTTAGTATTAAAAGGTTCTTACTGACATTTCCCCTATTATTATTTGGTGAAAGCAATGTGCTTTAAATTCCATCAGTGGTGGCTGGATTGACCAGGGTGTCATTTAAGAGACTTGGGGTGTGTCTACACAGTACATGCTCTCCAAGGCACACAGAATGTTCAGTGAATTAGGAGCATTTTCCCACCCCCACTAATTCGGAACAATAAAAACCAACTCAGGTTCTAAGGAGGAGTTTTAGCCTCAAGTTCTTGAGGTTTGGGCTTCAGGAATGACAGGGGTTTCATTGCAATGTAGTAGTAGTTCAAGTATAGGATCTTCCCACACTTTGTTCTGCTCAAGTCAGGTTCGTAACCTTTATTACAGCTACCATATATGAGTCCCCACTGGGTCGCGGGCACTGGTGAGAACTAGATGCGTTACGTACATTCTTAACCTAGCAATTGTCCTACAATAGAGATGTTTATATCTTCACTTGACAGTTGGGGAAACTGGACATAGAGCTTAGGAAGTAACAGAACTAGGGTCTAAACACAAATATGTCTCACTCCAGTCTACGATTTTCTCCATTCTGCTGAAAGCTGGAAGGAACCTTGGATAGTATCTCACCTGCTGGTTTTCAAACTGGTTCCAAGGAGCCCTGGGCTTTCAAGAAAGTGTTTCAGGAATCTTGGAGTGAGGGGGCAGATAGGGTTGGAGCAAATGTGAGGGGGATGCCAGGTCATTCGGGCTTGGGCTCCATTTATTGGCTTCAAACAAGGGCGTTTCCCTTCTACCTGTTTTATAGAATGACTTTAAATTTTGTTTGAAATAAGGGTGTTTTTTTTTACTAAAAACTATTTAAAAACTCTTGATCTAGTTTAATTTTCTCATTAAAAAGGTACAGAAGTTGGGATGCAGAGAGATTAAATGCTTTACCCGAGATTTTATAACAGGCCCAACATTAACTTCAGATATCCATGGTTTGCCTAAAACTACTGCCCTCTCCATGTTCTTTCTCCTCACTTGTTAAATCACAGGGAAAGTGAGAGATAGTCTGACACAGTTGTGTTTTCTGCCAGTATTCCTTTTAAAAGGTGGGAGGCAGGAATACCTTCATCCAGGCAAGCTAGACCATTTTATGGCGCTTGGCTGCGAGTCTGAAGTTGGTCAACATTCACAACCGTGACAAATTAAAATTGAATAAAGAGTTAAATATGCAATTTGTCTGGATGATTTAGGTCTCTCGCCCTGCTTTCATTCATGTCAAATCAAGTAGCAAAACTTCTGCATGAATCATCTAGCTAATTCCATACCCTTGGCCTGTGAGTGTTCTTGCTACAAAGCTGCGTAAGCCCCCATATTTATCAGCCCAGGCAAAGGTGACTCCTTTCACTCTTTTCAACAGGAGTGCAAAGACATCACTCTCAGAAGCCAGGTAGAGGCAGGGAACATGAACATTTATAAGCCCATATAGCTTGTATGAACGACAAGCTTGTAAGGCCTAAGATTTCATGGGCTGCCTTTACATCTTGGAGCCTCATAGGGTTCTAAGGCCTGTGATTTCTCCTACTTTTACCTAACACCCCGGTGGAAAAGGCTCCCCACCTGGCTAGTTCCTCTACAGCTGGAGGAGCGGCACTCCAGCTGGTCTTCAACCAAACAGGTTTCACTTCCCTGACAACCCAAAGCCATTGAAAGAAGCCAATCACACGCTCCCCTGAAAATGGGGACACCTCACCCTCTTTTTACCACAAAGCATGCTCGAAATAGCTCCTTTTTGTTCACTGTTCTTGAATTCATCCTCTGTGCGGCCCTCCATGGTATGGAGTGTCCTCCCTCCTTGGCTGTTAGTATAGGTGACTAAGAAACTGCTGTTTAGCCCTAACCGTTTTGGCTCAGTGGATAGAGCGTAGGCCTGCGGACTCAAGGGTCCCAGGTTTGATTCCGGTCAAGGGCATGTCCCTTGGTTGCAGGCACATCCCCAGTAGGGGGTGTGCAGGAGGCAGCTGATTGATGTTTCTCTCTCATTGATGTTTCTAACTCTCTCTCCCTCTCCCTTCCTCTGTAAAAAAATTAATAAAATATATATATTTTTAAAAGAAACTGCTGTTTACCCCATGTGTCCAGTGTCAGATGTCCTGTGTTTGGTCATCTTAGAACCCTAGAGCAGGTCTCCCTCTCTCACCAACGAGATGGCCAGGAGGTGAACTAAACAATGACCAGACATTAGTACTAATACTCAATGGAATTTTCAGAGAATGAGTGCCAAACACCACATCCTTTGGAAGTTTGCTAAGTGTCAAGCTATTTGTAAATAAAAATGAATTGTAACTGGAATTATATCAGCTGGAACTTTTATTAATTTCAAGGCCCCTGGGCTCTCCCATCTGCTCTTTTTAATTTTTATCATTCTCACCTGGAAATTTTTGGGAGCAAAGCGCTGTTCTCTTTCCTGAGATGGCTTAACTGTAGTCCTGCCTAAAGGCAAAGGAATGAAAAGTTGACCCTTCCCGTCCTGTCGCTTACATCTTTACTAACTGCATTCTTTCAGTTAAAGGTGGCGGAAAGGATTTTTCTCATCTCCACAGACAAGAGATTATAATAAACAGATCCTTCCCCCCCCCCCCATTTGAAACACCCTCATACTGATATATTTTCAAATTCTCAGTCCTAGGAACAAAGCTTTAGATGTAATTTCTTTTCCTACTCATGAGATTTACAATAAGAAGGTCATGTTTGTACTAGATTCTGGTTTGAAATTAATCTTCTCTTTTCCTCAGAATTTCTATAGAGTCCAGGCACTTCATTATTTAGCCATTTCCAAATATTAAATGCTTGTCATTCTTGAACAACAATCTCATCTTCCCGTAATGGGTGGAGAAACAAAGTAGTGGAACTTGCAAATCGCTGCCAGGACATACATCACTCGAAGAGTTGTGGCTATTCATTGAGTTGCTTTTCTCTCCACACTCTTAGACTACGAAACACTTAAATTTTTTCATAAGCAGCACATATGGCATGCTCTGACCCTTAGAAATTATTAATTACAAGCTCATTTGAATTCTGCCTTCTGAGAGAAGCTTTATGGAGTAAATAACTATATTCAAACTCCACGACCAACCTCAACACCAAGGTCATGCCATAGTCACTTCCCCTCTTTTCCGGACTGCGCCTCATACAGATAAAAACATATTCTTAGTCCCACTGAACAAAGGTTCATTTGAACCACATCTGCCGCTCATCAAACGTCTATTTTAGAAGTGGGGGATTCTTTTTCAGAGATAGATTCTGTTTGAAAGGTCTATAGCAGCAAATAGTTCTTATTAAATTTCACAACATTTTACCAACATATATACATTGCTCGCTTTTATGTGATTATAGGATCCGGGCAAAACCCTGCACCCCTACTTCAAAGGATTCCTCACTTGACTAATTCTACAGAGTAAATTGATTTTCTCATCATTTGTTGTGTTCGACAATAGAAAAGCTGACGCAGCAACAGTGCTAAAATGACAGCTCGTTTCCATTCAAGGGGAAGGAATTTGTGTTAATATTCTTAATGACTGGCATCTCTATGAGAAATGTGAAATTGTCTATCCCTTAGCAATAACCTGGCTGGGATTAAAAAGTACTTGGCGCTCAGCACGGAAGTCATCTGTCGGGAAAAATTCTTTAGACTGATGCGAATTAACAAAATAAATTGGCTTCCTGATTCTGGTGTGGATATTCAAGTTCGTTAGGAATCAGTTTGAGCCGAAGAAGAATTTGGAAAAGATCTTTCAAGAAGTGAGCTGACATTCTGTTGGAGGAAAAGATAACACATTTACTCGCTACATTCCTTTCACATTTCCTAAGAGTTTCTGGAAATGATTTAAGAGGCAAGGACATGTAAATCGACGGAAAACACATTCAGTAAGTGTGCGTCCTGCCTTGCTTACTCGGAGCAGCAGTAATGACGCCTCCCGGGAAACACCACGCAGCCCGTTCGCTGTGATGCCCGAGATTCTCGACAACCAATCGTGTTTCCATGGGGGGTGGTTTCACCCTCTCAGGGCCGGCTTGGGCCTGAGCCCAGGGGACACGTCTAAGATACAGCCCTTTACAAGCATGGTATAGACCAGTCTGTGTTCTGGAGCGGTTGTTCTGGCTTAACGGGCACCGTGTTGTACACCAGTTAACACGTTTTTATTGGAGTCTCCGTCTTCTCCTGCTCACCAGCTTCACAGCCAACCTTCATTTAGCTCTTTACCCCAAAGCCTAGTAAACGGTGAGGAGAAGCACTTTACCAGCGTTGGAAATTAATTAGTCTGGGGGAAAAAAAAGGTGTGAATTACAGGAAAATGTAAACTGCCTCCATGCAATTAATGAGTTTTACTGTTGAGCATTGAGATGGAACTTTCTTCTGAGACATGGCATTGGCTTTTGGAGACAAAGTGAGTTGGGTTCAAATCCTAGCCCCACCGGTGTGTGACTGTTTTTCGTCGAATTCCTTTTCTGACTGGTATAACTGGAATGACTCGAACGGGAATAACAGAGTCTGAAAGTGAACAGCAGTGTCCAACGTGTGGTGGGTGCTCAGCGACATTCGGCTTCCCCTTCCTTTTCTGAAGGTCCTTTGGGACGTTCATGTCCTAAGCGCTAGTACAGGACGGTTTGTCCCGAGTGAGTAAAAAATGTGTTCCTTTTTTCAGTGAGCATTAGCCAAAGGGTAACCCTGACAACAGTTGCCTAGGTTTCTTTCTGTGTTTAAATATAAATATTAAATGACATAAAAGAAAACTAATAGGGGTCTTTTAAAGAAGACAGTGATTGGTCATTATTAACTATTCCTGCACCGGTGGGGTCCCTCAGCCTGGCCTGCAGGGATCGGGCCGAAACTGGCTCTCCGACATCCCCCAAGGAGTCCCGGATTGTGAGAGGGTGGTTCTCAGGTGACGCACCCTGGAATCAGGCTCCCTCCTCTCTGGTTCCGGGTGCATCACCCTAGAACCACAGCTACCAAGTCACCACAGCTCGGTAGCTTCTGCATTGAGCATCTGCCTCCTGGTGGTCAGTGCACATCATAGCTACCTGTCAGAGCGTCTGCCCCCTGGTGGTCATTGTGCATTATAGCTACCGGTTGGACGGTTGGACGATCACTTAGGCTTTTATATATATATAAATAACCTGGATATCAGCCCTGGGAACAGTTATTCAGAGAATCAGGTAAATTAGGGTTGATGTTAGAAATCCTAATAAAGCTTTCACTAGGAAACAATGGGTTAGAGAGACAGAAAAATGAGCAGAGGAAATATCATCTAAGAAATTATGTATGTGCCAAATCCGGTTTGTCCCCTCCAGTCATTTTGTTAGCAGGTAAAGAAATAAATTGCAAATGAAAAAACACACACAAAACAAAACAACAACTAAGAAGTCAGAGAGGGGAAGCTGGGGCAATGGGTAGGAGCACAGACTGGGCAGAGAAAATGAAGAGAAGGCAGGAGGTGTGGGGGGCAGGGCCCTGGACTGAGGCGCTGCTAGAGGATGTGCTGAGAACCAGACAGGAAAAAGCCTCGTTCTGCAGAACCTGCAAGTACCCCTGTCAGAGGCTGGCAGGTGCATTAGTAAGAAGAACCAGAGGCTAAGAGCCAGGCCTGAGGCAAGGGTGATGGACAGCAAGAGGGTGATAAGGGGCAGCGCCTGAAAGGAATTGCTTTAATGCTTTAAAGCAGTGCCAAGCTGAGTAACCTGAGACTGATGTGCGACTGACTTCCACGAATGCAGGTTTTGCCCTGAAATTCCCTTACTTTGCAGTAAGGTTAAGCTGTGCACGTCAGGTGTCTGCTGGGCTGGCATGCACGGGGCAGGATGGGGCCGTATTACTAACTGAGGAAGGAGGTAGTGAATGCGGTCCTCTCAGCTCACCTAAGCATTCTGGTTTGAGAAATGTAGACAAATGAATATTATCAGAAACTTTGGAGAGGGAAGAAACCACAAAAGGGGTGGCTGGAAGCCTGGGTTGTTTTGTTCTTGAAGAGAATGCTATTTTTTTCTATTGCTTAATTCAGCATGAGCCCTAGAAGTTTTAGATATGGCCATTAGGAGTATGAAAAGGCATTGGAATGTCAAGAGGATGTATTGGAAATACCGGTGCTGGAATTTTATACTTGAGTATCTGTCTGTAGAATATGACTCTGCCATTTGGTAGCTATGAACAATAATAATACAAGTAATCTTCATAGCCTGATTTCATGCACTGGGTCTCTAGTAGGGTTATAAAAATGATTTGCAATGGTAATATAATATATAAGTAAAAATTTTAGTTAAATAGTAATTATTAGTTTCCCGTGGGCTATGGTATTGATTATGGATGACTGATTGGCAAAAGGTGTAATACTTTTAACTAGAAATTACTTTTTAGTTTGTACAGAAATGGATTATAGGCTTGGAGGAAATGTGGAGATATAGAAGACCTGGATTCTGGTTCTTCACTTTGCCTATAATCAGCTCTATTAGCATATGCAAATTATTTAATTCCCTGTGTCTCCTTATCTTTTAAAAAATTTTTGTATTTGAAAATAATTACAAAATACCCCTGAGGTTTGGAGATTTGTGTTAACCTACAGGAAGGTTGCAAGAATAATAGAAAAAACACTCATATACCATTCATTATGGTCTTATACCCCGAAGTATTTTTCAGTGTGTATTACCTAAGAATGTCCCTGTTTCTTATCCCTTAAAAGGGACTTAGTTGTGTGACATTCTCCACCAGGTTGTCAAAATGTTTGAAAGCACTTTGGAAAGTACAGATTGTTATATAAACTTAAAGGATGTGGGGTTTATAAATTAGGAAAAATCAAATTACACAAAATTTTAACGTATTTACAAATTACTGTAGTAGACTGCAAACTAAGAAAGTCCATTGTTCTGTGCATAACAAGAGTAGAGCTACGTAGGAGTCCCTGTGATGAGTGAGAAAGACAAGAAGGATGCTCTCCGACTCTGTCATACCTTTTGGGTTATGTTGCTCTACCAGGACTTGCATCTTTTTTTGTGTTTTTTTAAATTTTAACAACTTGCCATTTTATGTGGTATTTGGGGTATAAATTTTGAGTATATTTGAGAAAATGTTATAGGAACTGATGGGCAGTTGCTACTCAACGTGAAGAGTTTAGTAAGAGCTCAGGTTTGTCCTTCGGGTCCTCCCTTGGCGTAGTGAAAGTGTCCTGCTTTATTTTCATTAAAGACATCAACCAGGATACAAATAGGAAATAGGAAAGCAAGTCCTACAAAGTATTCAGTGCAGAAAATAGTATGAACAAAGTGTTCTTATGGACCAAAGATGTGATTATTCATGGAAGCCTTTTTCAGCATTC
Organism: Cnephaeus nilssonii; assembly: GCF_951640355.1. Classification (NCBI taxonomy): domain Eukaryota; kingdom Metazoa; phylum Chordata; class Mammalia; order Chiroptera; family Vespertilionidae; genus Cnephaeus; species Cnephaeus nilssonii. Next base: position 38,321,583 of record NC_137089.1, on the reverse strand, counting down.
ACTGTACTAAGTTTAGCTATATGACAAACAGATAGTAATTCTGCTACATTATCTTCACATTCTCAACAGAATCTTTCCCTTTCATCAGAAGAGGTAATACTATTAAGCCTGATTTTGTTCTAATTCTAACCGGATTCATAATCACATTCTCCAGTGGACTGAAATATGACCAATAACTTTAAACATATGAATGAAAATCCTGTTTTTCCTGTGACATATTTCTTTCCTGGCCCTGACAATCATAATGGCTTCATTTAGATACTTATAATAATAACAAAAAGGGAAATATAGAGCATGTTATAAAAACAATTTTTCAAAGAGTCAAAACCAAACAAGTAATCTAAGTTAATCTTTGATTTTGAATTATTAAATTGTTATTCTTTTTAGTGCAAAATGAAAAATGTAAGTTAATGGCTACAAAATACATTTATAATCCAATAATGATTGATTTTATTTCCTTGATCAAATAAATCTGTTTTAAGCATAAATTATATAGATACATAATGACATATACACTCATGTAATTTATGAAGCAATGAAGAATATTGCTCTTATACTTCTCTTAGGAAAATTCCAGTACTTGAGGAAGTATTTCAGGTGTTTCTCAGTGAGGTGACATTATTGAGAAACAGCTGAACTATTCTAACGGGAGAGGTTTCCCTAACATTGAGAAGATGTGATCTATTTTGAGTCATTTGAAGCATGGGGCAGTGAAGTAGGAGTTAGAAGACATAGTTGTAATGCTGATTACTCCACTCACTAGCTTTTTAGACTCAGGCTCACCCTCACTAAGATGAGTTTTCTGATTCGTAGAAGGGACATATGAGTAATGGTCAGTCAATATTGTCATCATAATTTGGGTAGCGTTTTTTGGTGTGTTTTTTTGTTTTTGTTTTTGTTTTTCGCATGAGTCAAAAAAAATGCCTTTACAGAGAATGTTCTCTTAATAAAGCTACATACTTTCAGACCATCCATAGCAACATAGGTGTTTGTGTTAGAATGGATTTTCTGCAAGGAATCCATCTGAACAATAAATGCTTTTTCTAATATTTGTTTCAATCCCAAGAATTCACTATAGTACCTAATTATTCATCCTAGCACTCAGCAAGAGGGTCCGTGGTCACAAAGAGAGCTGGGTTCATACCTTCAAGTTCTGGTTAGGTCCTAAGTACAAGTGACACACGGACTCCCTTTAGTCCGGGTAGAATTTCACTATTTGCACTTTTTAAAATAAAGTCTAGCTTGTAGAACTCTCTCTGGTGAGAATGAGTTTTGTGATTTTGGGCAGGTCTCTGAACACACACTCCCCTCTGCTCCCCAGAAGGCCTCAGTTTTCTCAGATGTAAAAAAAAAAAAAAAAAAAAAAAAGATTTTACTTACATGACCTCTAAAGGTATACCTTTAACATTCTGTGTTTCTATGGTACCTTACATGCCTTTCCTGAAAAATCATCCCTAATTCTAAATTATTTAAGGAAACTATAAGAAATAAGATCCAGTAGCTTTGGCATATTGTGTGGTAATTTCCTTTTTCTTCTAAGTAATTTAAAGCCTCTCACCTCATTTGCTGATTGTCCTCTGAATGTGAATATGAGTCCTCGCCAAAAGACTTTTTACAATCAAATCCCACTACAAAAATGTGATATATACAATGGAGTTTATAGGGCATTTAATGTTTGCTATGCAGCTGACAGTGAATATAGTCTTTCAGGTCTATAATCTGGCACTATCTCTGAAATTCTGGTCTAGTCATAATTTCACAGGTCCTTAACAACAGAACTGTCAAAATCTTTAAGAGAAATTAATTGATAACATAGGATCTTGAGTGTCTGGCGTGTGAGTGACACCCAGCTATACCATTTCACATCTAATCAAGGAAGATGGGAATTTAAGTTAGCTGATTGTCTCTTTGAACCTGTTGGAATCCAGCTGGCTCAAATTCAGCCTGGCGAGCAATGTGGACAGAAGATGAAAAAAAAAAAGAAAGAAAGACGTAAGCCAGCCTAGCCGGTTTGGCTCGGTGGATAGAGCGTCGGCCTGCGGACTCAAGGGTCCCGGGTTCGATTCCGGTCAGGGGCATCTACCTTGGTTGCGGGCACATCCCCAGTGGGGAGTGTGCAGGAGGTGGCTGATTGATGTTTCTAACTCTCTATCCCTCTCCCTTCCTCTCTGTAAAAAATCAATAAAATATATATATTTTTAAAAAAGACGTCAGCCAGAGAACCAGTGCATGAGCTAGTGCTTCCCACATTGTCAATAGAATTGCCTGGTGTAGCTGTGGATTCACTGCTGATTAGTTTCCTAAAATTTCTCAGTGACTAAAATCCAACTTTCTATCCCAGTGGCCCTTAAAAATCTATGAAGAATAGCAATAAATGAAAAACTACCTGAGTAAGAACTAAAACTATGTGACAAGATTTTAAATGGTGAGAGAGCACCTGTGAGAAGGAAGTTACTGATGGTTGGAATGGTTAGGAAAACAAAGTTCGCTGGAGGTAATAATGAAAGTCATTTTGCTTTAAGGATGGATGTTCAGAACCATGGTGGGAGGGCAGCCCAGCCCTTTTAGAAAACAGTGTGAACACTTAGTAGTGTGAGTGAGTGATGTGAATTCAGGAGGTGCTGGACCAGCTTAGTAAAGCGCAGACAAAAAGTGTTATAGAAGAGGTGGGGTGGTTATAGTGGAAGAGATTATCCAGGCTCTTAAATGCCGGCATTTTATTTAGACTGGATGCTGCAGGAAATTGGGAGAGGGCTGTTTTAGCGTAATAGAATGACAGGATGCAACAATGCTAAAGGAAGGTAAGTTTAACAGTGGTATCTAAGAAAGAGATAAAGTATATAGTTCAATTTAGAAGCATGAGTGATGCAGAATTGGTTTCAAGTCCTCCCCCTTTTCCCCTCCACCATGCTTTTTAGTCTCAAAGGGATGTTGTATTTATTTAGGCCTGTCTTAAGGGAAGAACAGAATCCCCACATAGAGGAGAATAATGTAATCTAGATAGAGGGAACGGCAAAATAAAGGCAAAGAGGTTCATGGGTGACATGTTCCCAAAAGGTTAACTAATTTGCTCAATATCACACTACTAGAAGCCCGGTGCACGAATTCGTGCATGGGTGGGGTCCCTTGGGGTAGCCTGTGGGGATCGGGCCTCAGCTCGCACCCCCAGGCTCGCAGCCCTAGCTCATACCTCCAGCCTCACAGCCCTGCCTGGCACCCTGCCATGGCCTGGCACCATCCCTTCACATGCTCTACCATCCTGCCTGCAGGAAGATCAATCAGGGCCAGGCCCTGCCTGGTTCCCTCAGTGCCTGGGAGCCAGGCAACACCACCCCCCGCCACACCCCACTGCCACTGGTCACCGTCTGCAGGGCAATCAGGCCCCCGCCTTGGCCTGGCACCACCCACTCACCTGCTCCACCATCCCGCGATGGTCCCACTCTTATTGGGGCCCATCAGGGCCGGCAGTGCCTTCACTGCTGCCTGCTGCCAGTGCCGCATCACCGACGCCTGCCATATTCCACGCTGCCCCCTGGTGGTCAGTGCACATCATAACAAGCAGTCGAATTCCCGGTCTCCCAAATGACCGCTCACGGGACAATTTGCATATTAGGCTTTTGTTATATAGGATTAATGGGAGCCAAGTTCTGGAATCTAGGTTTCCAATGTTTTGTTTTGTTTTCACTGTACCATCCTGCCTCTTTTTCCTAACTATAATACAACTCCCATTATTTAGCACATTTTATTTCATTTCTAGTAATACTTTAATTCATAATTTACCCAGCATGAAGTATGATTTACCTGAAGCCACTGAGGTGTCCAGTGGGTGTCCTAAGCTTCCAAAGGAGTTATGACAGTGGCAGAACACCTCCAATTCCACTTCTGAGACACCTGTGGGTGGACCAGAATGACACATCAGTGGATTGCTGTTTTGGGAGCAAAATGGCTATGGAGAATAACAATTTCTATACATGAAGCATACAGCTTATTTTCTCTGTTTTTAAAAAATGTATCTGTATTGTTGAAAATATTACAAATGTCCCTCTTTTTTCCCCCCATTGATTCCTTCCACCCCGCACCTGCCCCTCCCAGGCCTTCACCACACTACTGTCTGTGTCCATGGGCTGTGCATATATGCATCCTGTGGGTTTTGTTTGTTTGTTTTGTCCTTATACTTATGTCAAAAAAGTGGTTGAGCGTCAACCTATAAACCAGGAGGTTGCTGGTTCAATTCCCAGCCCAGGTTGCATTGCATGCTTGATCCCCAGTAGGGGGCTTGCAGGAGGCAGCCAATTAATGATTCTCTCTCATCATTGATGTTTTTATCTCTCTTTCCTTCTCGCTTCCTTGATATTTTATCAATAAAAAAATATTTTTAAAAGTAACTCTCTGACAGAACATGTTTTGACTGCATTGATATTCTTTCCCCACCTTTTGATCCACACCCTAATCTCCACTCAAATACATTAGGCCATTTGACCTGAGTGGATACCAGATGAAGAGATCTGATCGAGCACTAAGTTCCGCACTAAGGCCAACTTTTGTGCTTGCTGCAAATGACATTCATTGCTCTAACTTGTGTATATATTTCCCCCTTGGTTCCTTGAACTGGATATCTCAAGAATTACCAATTTAGTCATTAGCCCTTAGTAGCTTCCAAATATAAACTGGCTCATGCCAATTAGACCCTCATGCATGGCAACCATGGATGAGAAATAGATTACAGGTACTGATATTTAAGCTGGCATCTCTCCCATAGGAACCAGGGAACATGGTTCAGAAAACTCAGTTGAGTTAAACAAATCAGGCCAAAGTCTTCATTGAAAACTTGAACGGAACCCAAGTCTCTTTTGAGGAACCAAAATGCTGTCAAGTCTCCACAGGTCAATGCTATTCCCACACATTTCTAGAAATAGGACCACATCTTAATTCCAAATCTTGCTGATTCAAGTAGCGTATTCTTTCAATCATGCTGTCTCCTAATATCTAGTGCAAGATTTTGAAATGGCAAATATAATCTTTGACCTCTAATAAAATTGTATAATGAGGTGAGTAAAAAACGACTCTCCCATTTTAAGAGAATCTTAAAATGAAGTGTGACTGAAAGAGAAAGAAAAGAATAGCCTGGTTGGCATGGCTCAGTGGTTGAGCGTCAACCTATGAACCAGAAGGTCATGGTTCAATTCCCAGTTAGGGCATATGCCCGGGTTGTGGGCCCGATCCACAGTAGGGGGAGTGCAGGAGGCATTCATCAATGATTCTCTCCCATCATTGATGTTTCTCTCTCTCTCTCCCTCTCCCTTCTGCTCTGAAATAAAAATATATTTAAAGAAAAAAAGAAATAATAGAGCCAAGCAAGAGGTCATAGAAAGAAAAGCAGGGAGGTAGGGAAATCTTTTTTAAACTTTAAAATTAGGAATGATTTGTCTTTATGGTTAGTGAAGAAGGGAGTGGCTTTATCCTTTGTAAAGTAAGTTATTCATATATTCTACAAATGGATGCCAACCTATCTCTTCCAAAGTAGAAGCTGAAGGTTTATGAGCAGAAGCAACTTAAATATTTCATCTCTTCTTGTCTCTAGACTCTCTTTATTTAAATTATATATCCCTCTCCACCACCAACTTCTCTGTCTTCTATGGCGTGGACAAGTTGCATTTTCTTAGTTGAGAGTTGGCTCGCCTGCATTTGCCCACATGGCCCACCATCAGATGGACCCCACACACAATGGACTAATGCTGAACCAGCCTGATGCTGAACTGGACCCGGCTGCAACATGGAAGGGAAACTCTGGACACTGGCTTTGCTTTTAGCTCTACTGAAGCCCCAGCTGCACTTCTTCCAGGACTGGATTAAGGGAAATGAGGCTTTAGAAACACAGAGATGTAATTCTGCACAAATAAAAACCACTCATCTTCCCATGCGAGTCTCAGAAAATTCTTTCTCTCCAAATATTGTAAGAACTCCACTCCCAACACTCTTTGGGGAAAGGGATACATCAACTTCCCGATAACAAGAGGACATACTCTTTCTCCTCCTCTTCCTTTCTCTTCTGTCTTCTTGATCACTCTTTTCTCCCAACCCTCCTACCGTTCCTCCTTCTCCTCTTTGCCCAGTGCCTCCCTTCATTGTCTTCCCAAACTGCATCTCTGCCAATTCTCTGATTAAAAAATACTGTGTCTTTATTTGAAAATGTCACACTCAGTTTAACTCCAAGCCCTATCTCACCCATTCTTTTTACCTGTAAAAAAAAAATACAGCTATTTGAGTGCTTACTATGTTCTAAGCTCTGTACTAAGCATCTTATTTTTATTATCTCATTTTATTATCTCAGCCTTTTGTGATTAACACATATCCATCTTATAGGGAAGGAAACAGTGAAAAAGAGGGTAAACGCATTGTCTGCACACAGTTTATAGGTGGAGATGAATCACTGCTCTGATTCATCTGCTTAGGGACATTGAGCAAAGTCTTGCCCAGCTCAGGTTCCAGCTCCTCCAATAGGGGGCTCTGTTGACATCCCTTTTACTTAATTAGTACTAATAATTGATATTTAACCACAAAATCCTTTTCATGATTACTAAGAATTGTCTTGTGTTCATGTCTTTCCCCCACAGCTAAATTAGATATATTTTCAGGGCAAGGAGAGTGTCATATATTATCTTGTATTCCTCTCTGCTCTAGGACAGAAATACCTACACAGGAAGCGCTCAAATCCACATGGAATAAATGAATTAACACATTGATGGAGCTTTCTTAAGCCTGTCCCTTTGGCCTCTGATTATATTTAGAAGGTGCATTATGGTTATTCCTTAGGGCATCAACTCAGCTGCTAAAAAGTAATTTAAGCTGTTTGCTGTTGAGTAGATTCCCCCCAAGTCCTTTTAACTAAATATAGATGTCATATATGAAAAAGAAGGTGATAACACATGTGAAGCCTCCAGGTGTCTCAAATAAAACATATTACCTGCCTGTGCTTTTCTTCATCTGCTAAATTCAGAACACTTTCCTTTCTTTTAGCAGCATGAAGCTCTCAAGAGGAAAAAAGGAGCATATGATTTGTAGGGGACTCTCTTTTCTGGGATGCATTTCTTTTACATGAAAGTTAAAAGCTGAGATTTCCAAAATATCTGGACGCAATAGCAAGCACATCTGTTTACTAGGACGTTCTATTTAAGGGAAGATTAATTATTGGCAGGTGAGGGTCAAGGGGGAGGCTTTAAACTGGCAGGAAGTCTATTCAGAGGACATGTTATATTATAGAAAGGTGATTTTGGTGTTAAGCCTTATTAGTGATACAAGCTTGAAGATAAATCCACAGGTGCACACTTCTAAATTAACTTATCAATAAAAGCACACTCAGCATGCAATTAATCATTTCTCACCAGGACTCTGGGATATTTCATAAGGGTCTAACTTTCAGTTTTATTTTAAATTAATGTAGCAGGCGTTGCCTCTGACTTACACCGCCATACTACAAAATGGGACAATACACAAAACTCTCTGTAATTCAGATTTCCATTTTGTTTATTAGGAATGCTGTGTCATTGCTCAGGAAAATGGGATGATGCTTACATTGGTATATGTTGGGCCTCTTTCATCAAGGAAATGGGTTCAGAAGGATTTTCCTGAGTTCTTGAGACAAATCTGTCCCAGGCCTTTTCTGTATTCTATGGCGTGGACAAGTTGCATGTAGTTTAGTAGCCCTCTTTGCAGATGAGAAAAACCGTAGCACAAAGTAATAAACGGCTGGTTCGGGGTTTCAGTTAACAGTGGCAACATAACTCATATCTAGCAACAGCAATTTGCAGCTAAACTGAAGATATGGGCAATTCCAACAAATGATGGAAGTGAGACTGAATAGAATACAACAAAAGCAAAAATACACAAAGGTAAATGAAAATCGCCGTCCAGTGAACAGAAAATTCAATAACTACACTTTTATAACATGCTCCGATATGTGATAAAGCAAGCCCTCTTGTTACTATGGCACTCTTCCCTTGCAAAGGTGTCTAGGCTTGCTCATGGTTTATTATCCAGATGAAACTTAACCAGAGCCATCTGGGCTCTTCTGGTTCCCAAACTCTGCCCCCTCGTAGCCACCTAACCTTGCGTGAGGATTTGATTAGCATTACACGAATGGGCGTAGATTAATTTTGGGAGATTCTACCTTTTCTCATGAAGATTTCTTACCCAGAAACATGATGTGACTGTTCATTTATTCACCATTGCAGTTTAATATCAACGTCACCCACTACTGCTAAACAGTGACATGTCCAAGTCCCCTAGATTCACATTTTAGAAAATGTAGAAATAGTTTCCTACTGATTGGTAGCTGTATAGTTTTAAAAACCAGAATGGAAAAGGATTTACCTTTGAAGGTAAAGTGGAGAGCCACATTTTTTTTTTTAATTAACAAAGCTTTAATGCATATTGAACATGGATCACGAATTTTGAGGGCAAATGGAACTAGTTTAGATGCTACAGCTGAAGATGAGTTCAAGCCATGAACTGTTATGCTTTGTTTTGAAAGGTTTATAGACACGTTTGCTGGGGAGAGGGAGGGATCTTCCGAAATACTGCCTTGCCCTTCATCCTAGCGGAGTTCCGTTTCTTTCCTCTCTCGGGCCTGGGGCAGGTGCAGACCAGATGATCAGGATCAGAGAGAATATTCTTTGATCTAACCCTAGGTCCTGAAAACTGAAACTGAATGACCAGTGTCCAAGGACCCATTTGCTCAGTGGCATTCAGGCTTTGTTAGGTGACTTCTCAGCCAGCTGCCCTGGTTGGGAAAGGCCGCGGACTGAAGGCATGGTGGATGGTGGATGGTGGATGGTGGATGGTGGATGCCGAGTTTGGGAACAGACCAGCTCAAGCTGATTGCTTTCAGCTTTTTGTTACATTTGGTTTGGACGTGAGGGACGGCAAATGTCCAAGCCCCTTTGTTTTGTCTAAGTGGTAACTTGCTTTACCAATTACTTCTGGAAGCTTGACCTGACTCTCTTCAATGTTTTGCCAAGTTATTATTTGTTTCTAAATAGTGGGCCAGGAGGAAGGAAGAAGAGCACATGACCCTTCGGCAAATTCCACCCCCCGCTGGGGTCCACCGCTCAGTCCTTTGTTTCCCCAGCACTGTGGCCCAGCGCCTGCTCTTTATCATCCTTTCATGCAGGACCCAGGACTCTGCTCCTCCCAGCAACATGTATTCAACTGTCACCATTGTCCCTACAGATCCATTAACTCGGTTGCTCCAAATCCCTAAATGCCCAAAGCAGCTCCCTCCTTCTCTCTCTCTCTTTCTCTCCCTTTCTCTCACTCTCTCTTTCCTATCCTCCCACCTTTGGTGGCAGAAGATATGGCTAAAGACACACCATAAGTAGACAGAATTAATGACTGACATACTAAGTTGAACACAGTCATGCAACCTAGATCCGTATCTCTATGTGCACCTACCAGCCTTCTTTCTCTTCCATTTATTGCTCGTGCAGCTGAGCCAGGTGCTTAATGCGTTTTCTGCATAACATCCCCAAGGAAAGTATTCTTATCTCCGCTTTGCAGACTTTAAGGACTGAGCGGTGAAGTCACTGGTCCACAGCCACACAGCTAGTGAGAGGTGGTGCCTGGATTAGAACACCAGTCTGCCTCAACCCAAAGACTGTACCTTCCTGCTTCCAAATCATATTTGAAATTTTATAACACAGAAGGGCAGCTAATAGGTATAATTTCTACCATAGTTATAGAAAACTGAAGTAGATAAGGGTTTTTCATATGATACACATGCTTAATTTGGGGCAATAATATCATATTTTGCTTAAGAGGCATTTTTCCGAAGCTACCCCAAAATATAACCATTCAGGTTTCATCATTCCTGCCCTCCCCCTCCCCCCCGCCCCGTCTTCCTCTTGTAGGTGGAACTAGAGGGGAAAGTGCCTGGGATGTTTGAATGTCCCTGTGAGCTTGTCAACACATATTTATGAATGTTTTTTGTGTTGGACACAAAAGTGGACCTGGCCAGTCCATGTTTTAGGAGACTTCACCCTATCTAAGGAGTCAAGAATAAAAAGGCAAAGTAGAAAGCAGGATTAAAAACAGGGTGATTTTGCTAAGTGCAAATCATAGGTAACTAATGGTCATCTTCAAGCTAAGGAAAACATCACCAGGAGATGTAGTAGTCAGGGGAGGCTTCTTGGAGGAGGTGGAATTTAAGCTGAAACTTTGTAGGACATAGACTTAGTAGACATGATGAGGATGTTCTACACACAGTCTTGTGACATAGAACTAGGAGAAACCATGCACATGATGATAAATTCTCATTTTGCAGATAACCAGATAGAAAACTGGAATGGTTAGGGATTAGAGAAGAGACCAGGAAGGGGGGACGTTGATCTGGCCACTTCAGTTGCAGGCAAGGGTAGACTGCTGTTGCTATAGGAATTTGGTGGGAGATAGGGTCAGAAAGTGGGGCCAAATAACAGAGGGCCAGCCCCTCAGACTGAGAAGTTCAAACCGAGGGTCCATGTGGGACTTCTCAGCTGGGAAAAGCTTTGAGGGAAGCAGTGTTTGTGGAAGTGCAGTCTGCCATGGTGGACAGAAGAGGCAGTGGACCAGTTAGGAGGTTGTTGTAATGAGCCACGTGCGATACGCTCATCACACTGGAGCAGTAGCTGTGGGCCAGATGTGGAGGCGTTTGAAAGGAAGGACTTGCAGAATCTGATGACAGATTAGCTATGGGGTGAGAAGGAAAAAAAAATAGCTACCAGGCTAATTCTTCTTCCTAGCATATTGAGATAGAATTGAAAATATTTTAAATAGGAAACATATTTAGGACAAACTTTTTCCAAAAAAAATCTTCTTTCAAATACCAATCCCTTCCCCCCCACCCCCGCACCCCCTCGCCATGGATCTAACCTAAAGTAGGTAAATGTACCATATGACCAAAATCTTAATTTTATATACGAGCCTCTTTTTCTTCAAAGTCAATAATTATGATTTTAAAAAAGAATCTATTTAGAAACAACCTTCTTAAAAATTTTAACCCCCTTAAATTTGCTTTATGCTCTCCATCCAAAAATATTGCACAGGGCCAGAAAGACCAGATGTCTTCACCTGACCCATTGGTTGGCCGCATCCACGGGGCAGTGGTTGGGGAAAGCTCAGTACTCAGTGTCAGAAATCCACTTCATGGATCTTGAAAAAATAAAACCATTTAAAATCTAAAACACAAACGAACCAAGCTCCTACCCATCCCCATGTGGATAGACAGATATACTTAAGAAAAGTCATGCAAAGTGTCACCCGTTGCCATTTGTCTCCATTACTACAATGGCAATGACCACAACAATGTCCCTGAAGTCACATAAATTTCCTTGGGAAAAAACAGAGTAGGACCCTTTTAGTTCTTTGATGAAGGTCCCTCCTCATAATTTACCTTGCGTTCACTGACTACCTGGATGAACGTGCCCTCGTTTTCCATCCCGCCATAAGCATGGATTTTTGTAAATTAATGAATCCAGCTTTCAGATCGCGTTTCACCCTGAGGATGCGTCCCCTTATTGCATGGCAGGATAGCGGGACGTATCCATAGTGCAAACTGAGATCCGCACCCCAGTTCTTCACTCCCTGAGCCAGAGACCCCTGGTGCTCAAGCACTTTTACAGCTGTTGGGATACTGATGGGAAATTCATGTGTGCTACGGGCCCAAGTGCTGTCACAAAGAATCCAAATGTCAAACTGAGGTATGCGGAAGTCACCATAAATATGTCTCTGCATGTGTACCATCTGCAACAGTCCATTCAGAATGTGACAAGAGACTGGGCTTGCCCTGTGGGCACTGTCTTTCAAGCAGACCCTTTCAAGTTTTGCTCAGTGACTTCCTATTAGGGGGACTAACACACAATTTGGTCTTCTCGAGGTGTGAATTAATTATTTCTCAACACTTCCTTTCTTGTTTCCATCTTTAAAAAGAAACATATTTTTATTGACTTTTTTTTTTAGAGAGAGAGAGGAAGAGAAAGGGAGAGAGAGAAACATTGATGAGAGAGAACTCTGATTGGCTGCCTCCTGCATGCCCCTTGCGGGGGATGAGCCCACAACCCAGGCATGTGCCCTAAGTGTCGAACCGGAGACCTCTTGGTGCATGGGCCGATGCTCAACCACTGAGCCACACTGGCTGGACCCTTGTTTCCATCTTGCCTAGTCCTACGTACAATTGACTTGGTGGTGGTGGTGGTGGTGGGGTGGGCGTGGGAAGGTTGGTGATTGTCCCATATTGTCAGACTCCCTGGGCAGGTGGCCTGGTGGTCAGTCTGCAACAGTAGTAGCATATGATTGTGGCCAAACAGTGACTTGCCTTTGTAAGATGCCATCACACCACACCTCATGGAGAAGCACCTCTGTGAGGAGGAACTTTTTCTCCTGAAATATTCCTGCGATGGTGAAAAATGGCATCACTGGTCAGCACGGGACCTGCCACAGGCCGAGTGCAGTCCTAACCCCGAGGCAGCATGGGCCAGTTTCTAAACCCCCGCTCCACGGTAAAGCCAAAATGGAATGACTGGAATTCCAAAAGACTCCAGCTTACGAACTTAGTCCTATTTTGGTTATGTAATATTGGGAATCGGATAATGCCCAGTCCTAGTAACCGCCTGGTTATTTATGAGGCTATTTTCTCATTGAACTGCTCAGACCATATCCGAGAGCACATTCTGAATCACGAGCAAACACTGCAGTAAAATAGTGTTGGAATCATAACTTTTTAAGAAGGGAATTCAACACATCGACTATCTGGTTGTAAAGAGTGTCCATAATGCAACTTGAAACGTAACTTTATGGGCATCTTTATCCAGATGAATATAAAAATCACAAAGCACGAGCCATAAATCCTGTTATGCAACCTGTTAAGCAGCTCCCATTTCAGAAGAGCTCGCACACGGTATTATTCCCTGAGCCTCTTCACCTGTGGCGGGCGAGAATGGTGTTGGGTTTCTCCACCCAACGTGCAAGTCCGCTGGGAGCCAGCGTCCTGAGCACCACCACCGGGACATGAATATTGATGAGCGAGGCAAGTCTGCGAGGGCGCAAAAGGAGTACCTCGCCGGCTCCCCTAGCTCGATCAAACATTTCAACGCTGAAAATTCAGTTTTTGATCCCTGTGAAAACAGGGCATCCATTCGAAAGGCCTTCTTTATACCACAGACTAAGCATGGTATAGAAACCCCACTGTTGTTTTCAGTTCGATTTAATTTTGGTGGGTGCTTTGGGCAGAGCGGTTACGTTACACACAAGTTGAAAACTCATTATCTGTTGCTCAAGCTTCGGGATGACCATTCATTTCCAATGATTAATTTATAATGAAGACCTTTTTTTTTTTTTAAACAAAGAAAACACGCTTGTTTATAACTAAGCCAGAAAAAAATCTATTTACATTTAATTAACACTTCAGATAGCCCGTTTAAAACCCATAAGTGTAGTGGCTTTAGTGATCCATTACAGAGATGCTGCAGCAGTTTTCAATGACTTGTAAAACTTTCACAAACAGATCTGCAAATGAATTACCGCCCACTGCTCCCTGCAGCTGCTGAGGGTTAAGTTAAAGAGCATGTTCCCACTTCCTCCTTTTCTGTTTCTCTTCTAGCTCTAAGCATTTTTGTTTTAATAAAGCTCTTCTATCAGCTGCTCGGAGGGCTGCGGCTGCTCTGGAGGAGTTTCCCAACTTCAGAGCCCCATCCCCAGGATGGTTTAAACAACACTGTGGCCCGTCGTAAATCAGACACCAGCAACATGGCAAAAACCAGTTCAGAAAGCATTTCATCTCCACCAGCCACTCAGTAATAGACCCTGACAAGAACCTTTATAAACGGAGCGGTAAAATGCAACAGTTTGGAAGTGAATTTTTCATTTTGAAAGCCAACACGGACGCTTTCTTGGCCTCATCCACCCCGTGGGAGCCAGGTATCGCTCCCCCTTTGGGTGTGTGCAACGAGGACGGTAAAGGGCGCACGCCCGGCTCCAACAGGCATCTCCTTCGCTGCACCTTCGAGAGCAAGGCAGGAGGAGCGTTAGTTCTGCAAAGACAGCCAAGCCCGAGCGACGCTCCCTGCTATCTGTCAGCCGCACAATAGCAGCATTGAGAAGATAGGAACAACTGGCTTTGACAAGTGCGCTGTGCTAGCATTCCATTCAAACGAGAGAGAGAGAGAGAGAGAGAGAGAGAGAGAGAGAGAGAGAGAGAGAGAGAGAGAGAGGCATTCTTTGACTTTACCTGGGGGGAAAAACCCTGCTTGTCTTGGGGCTGCAGGAAAACGAATCCCTCCTCCTGCTCCACAAGCCAAGTCGTTCTGATGCCTGCAACTCTCCCTCGGAGGAGACCACACAGCTCCAGCAAGGCAGCCTTCCTGCTCCTAATCCCCACTCGAACGTGATGACACACACTAACCCCAACCATCTGGTGGAACACGTCCGCGAGCACTCAGCACGGTGGTGTGTCAAGACGGGCTGCCCAATCCCATTGCCGGGGCCGGGGCCTCTCACCGACGGAGGCCGCGGGCAGGGCTGCCGGTGGAGGTCTGAGAACCCCCGGGCCGGTAACCTGAGAGCGGCTGGGAGAAAGGGCGGCTATAAAAAGAGAAGTGGGAGGTGCTAGCGAGAAGGTGGAGGGAGTGGGTCCTCCCGGTGGCCAGTTGCGCGTTACTTTTCACAACTCCCTGGCGCTCCCCCGGGGACCGTGGGGGGGACCCTCCGTGGGACGCCCAGAAACCCTAAAAAAAAATCTTTTCCTGCCGACCTAAGTGGGGGCCAGCTCCTCCTCCTCGCCCCCGAAATGACAGATTCCTCTTGACATCCTGGTAAAGCGTTCCTGGAGGAGCGGCTGGCACGGAAATGTGACATCTATCTACATTTTGAAACCTAAACTCCTACCTTCCCTCGATTAAATCGTGGCTGCCTCCAAGCATTCCTTGGGAGGAAGCGGGTGGGGGCGCAGCTTGGAGCAGAAACTTCTCTGTTCCCCACACACGGCTTCTTCACTGCTTGCCACGGGCTCAACTTCAGGAAGAGTCCGTGAAATTCATTTTGGTTTCCACGCGCGGAAAGGCGCACGCGCGCCCGTGGGTAGCGGTGGCTTTCACTGCATCGCTTGCCGCGTCCACAGACGTGGCTTTGTAAAAGCCCTCGGTCCCGGAGAGCTGCTCTCTGTCATTGATTATTTTTATGGGCTTCTAGTTAATTGCACTTATAACGTCCATATCGCTCCAACAGCTCATTAACAATTTTGCTTTGAAATGGTTTCCATTTTGGGTCATTTCAATACCTCCTTCTTACCGTGCGTTTCTTCCTTCCTTCCTTTCTTCTTTTCTCTAAACTGTTTTATAGAACTAATTACTCTGATAGCAGTCTGAACTAGAAAATGGCTATACTTGTTACACCGCTTTTAGGCGATATCTGAAAATAATCTCATTGCTGCAAATCTCACCTTTTAAAAAAGTTAATCAAGACCTCTAAGAAATTTTGAAAACCAGGAATTTGAAATATTATCAACTCCCTGACAGTGTGTGTGGGAAGCCAACATTTTAAATTTTGAATTTGTTTGAAATGTGAGGGGGACTACTGGAATAAATGCCCCCCCCCCCCCAATTTTAAACATGCTTAAAGCATTAAAATCTAAACTATAAATAGATAGCTATCAAATACTCAGAGTGCCAGTATCACAAACAAGCATTTCAACAGCTAGCAAAACTGACTTGACTAGCATGTTGTTGTTTTTTTTTCAGGAATTTTTGTGGGATATTATGTTACGATACTTAAAAATGACTCCTGGTACAATTTTCTGAAGCACAAGATTAGAGAACCATCATTTTCAGATAGTGAATTTTTCCTATCACTGGGCTGTCGGGAAGGAGAGAAAAACAGAACTAGAGGCTGAAGTACTGATTCATTTGCTCAGTTTCTTCCCAGAAGTGATTATGAGGTGTCCGTTTCACAATATATAGTATATTCACTAAACCACTACAACTAATCAGCTAAATCCAGATACGTAATCAACACAGAGATATTCAGCAATGGAGAAGGGCACCACAGGCTAAAACTTCCCTTGGGCACCATAAAATTTTTAATTGTGCCAATTATTGTAAGGCAATTTTTTTTCATTTAAAAAAAATATATATATATATTTGTTAATCCAACCAGACTCACGTCTGGAAATCTGGACTACCTCAACTGCATAGATTTTGAAGACCCCGGAGACATTATTAACGTAGTTTGCATTCTCTTAAACTGGAAATTAACTTACAAAAGTAAAACCTAAGAAACTGTGAAGGTGTTTTATCAACCCTGTGCTTGTAACACACCTTTTTAAAGACATTTCCCAAGTGTCCCCGGCTCTGACCCATATTGTTGTTGAAAGTGCTTTTTTAACACACTTTGCTTCTAACTTAGTTGTCAACCTTTTCATTAAATCTCAGTCACGACTTCTCTTTGCGAACTTCAGCTATTTGTTCTACTTAGAACTTCCTTTAAGAAAAGTACAAGTTGAGCAATGGCTACTGCCCATTTGCTATGATCTTAATTCTTGCTCCCTGCAAGTGTCTGTAAACATCACCTTTGTAAAATAAGTCCATAAGACTTTTTTTAGCGTGTATGTGTGTGTGTGTGTGTGTGTGTGTGTGTGTGTGTGTGTGTGTTTGGTTGATGTTCTGAAATGCTTTTGTTAGGGAAAATCAACTCAAAGAAAAACCTGAAGCTGGTGCTGTAGGATAAGGTCCCAGCTTCCCTCTCCCTGCAGTCAGCTTCAGGGCTCAGCAGTGTCAGTTTAGAAGTTAAGAACTTTCCATTCCCTCCCTTCCTTTCTCCTTGCCATCTGCAAACAGTTTATTTTTTAAGGGGGAAAAAAAAGTGAAATTGATTCTGTCTTGAAAGATCTAAACCTGAAATACAGCACATTTTAAAAGGCGATATGCAGCATTTGAATGTAATGTTTGTTGATGGGGGTGAGGCTGTGTGCGGAGGGAAAAGCTTCTTCATAGGAATTAAGTAAAGATAATTGTGAAAATGAAAAAAAATTAATTGTAGGTAACGGTGATATTGAAAAATAGGCCCTCCTATTCTGTTCCCACAGTTAAAATGTCCCTTTACTTATTAGCGCCAATTAGTTTCCATGGTAACCGACCAGCCCTTGTAAACCCGCACTCTGAGTTTCACTCATCTTTGTCTAGGCTGAGCTCACCACCCTTCTTCCTCCACAGATGGCAGTTGAGCTGGGTCTGTATCTATAGCCATATCTTTTGCGCACACATAACTGGCACAGAAGTACCCACATCCACTTTATTACTAGGACAGTGGTGGCCGAGGGAGAATGCAAGTGGCATTTAATCCCCAAACTGCACCGCCTGCATCTGCTGCCACACTAATTTCCCTCCTCTTGGTTATTGTTTCTTCCAGTCTTGTTCTATTATCAGCTGTTTGCTGCTCGTAATTTCTTTTCAGGGAAGCCAATACAGTACAATAAAAACCTCATTAAACAGACACACCTATCAGCCTCGGAGAAAGCCCTAAACTACCCCTTTTTGTTTAAAGAATCATTAAAGTGAAAAAGAAAAACCACTTGTTTGTCATGCTTCAAAAAAAGAGAACAAAGCCAACATAAAGGTTGACCAAGCCAGGGGGCTAATACGAAGATTTAATGCACTTAAGACACCGTGGTTCCCCCTTGGGCTGCCGGTTGGCCAAGAATCCTGACTTAGCGCAGTAAACAAATGATCAGCGAGGCTGAGAGCACTCCATTCACTGGGTGGGAGGGAGGCAACCTGGGTCTGCAGCATCCTGACGGTCACAGGCAGCCTGTGCCAAGGGGCTGTCTGTGGGCAGGTGATGCTGCTGAGTCCCCAGAAGTTAGTGTGACGAGGGAAGGATCTGCTGTAGGGGGGTGGGGGGAGTTCAGTAAATGGTTGGAATTGTGAGAACTCAGCAAGCCACGGGCTCTTACAATTTGTGCTGACTTTAATTTGGACACAACTCAATTGTATTCAGTGTTATTTTGAGGCAAACCATCTCTTTCAAGAATTGAGAAGGTATTGACAGTTTAGAAGCCCATCTTTGTGATGGCCGTGTTTCATCGTGGATACACTAAGATCAAATGGTCACACAAGATTTCTCCTTTTTTATGTTACTGCTGCTGCCACCAGTTTTCCAACACCTGTTGGGACATACAAAAAATACTGGAGAATAAGATTCTCCTAATTCTGGTGAAATGCTTTATTCTTAAAAGTGTGTCCGAGCCCTAGCTGGTTTTGCTCATGGATAGAGCGTTGGACTGTGGACTGAAGAGTCCTGGGTTCGATTCTGGTCAAGGGTACATGCCGGGGTTGCGGGTTCGATCCTCAGTAGGGGGCTTGCAGGAGGCAGCCAATCAATAGTTCTCTCTCATCATTGATGTTTCTTTTTAAAAAATATATATTTTGTTGATTTTTACAGAGAGGGAGGGAGAGGGATAGAGAATTAGAAACATCAATGGGAGAGAAACATCGATCAGCTGCCTCCTGCACAACCCCCACTGGGGATGTGCCCGCAACCAAGGTACATGCCCTTGACTGGAATCGAACCTGGGACCCTGCAGTCCGCAGGCCGACGCTCTATCTACTGAGCCAAACCGGTTAGGGCTCATTGTTGATGTTTATATCTCTGTTTCCCTCTCCCTTTCTCTCTGAAATCAACTATATATATATATATATATATATATATATATATATATATATATGTATATATATATATATACACACACACATATATATATAATTGATTATATATATATGTGTGTGTGTGTGTATATATATATATATATACACACACACACATATATATATATAATCAATTATATATATAATCAATATATATAAAACAAAAAACAAAACTGTGTCCGAGGTTGACCCTGAAGTCATCTGTGATGTAAGTATTAGTCAAGGACAAGTTCTGATCACCAGTGTTTTTTCTGCTAGACTATGGGAATCTGAGGCTTCTTATACAGATGAATTCTTTGATGGTAACACTCCCTTCGATTTTTTTTCCCCTTCAAAACAAATGGCAAGTGTCATCTAAAATCCTACGATGCTAAAAATATCTATAACAATTAGTCCATTGCTATTCATATCATATATTCCAAATGACAACAAATCTTGTCATTTGGAATATCATGCACTTCTAAATCACTCACATTTACTTAGTGTCCTTCCACTAAACTCTACGGCCTTTGCTCATATTGAACCACATCCTTCTGAAAAAGAGAGGCTAAATTACTGCTTGTTAGATGAAGTCACATGCGATGGGACAAGCATTAGATTTGCTGATGCTTTTGATGACTGAATCAGCTACCCGGGAAGTGACACTGGAGCCAGTGGTGGCCATTATGCCAGATGCATGGCTTTATCACTGAGGTGATGTTCCTCCAGGAAGCACAAGCCTACGAACGCTGGAAAGTCATGAGTAGCTGCTCTGTAAACGTTAGAAGGGTGGCGTGGCGTGCTAAAGCACTTAGAATAAAACAGTGACCCATAAAGAGGGTAATTTCATAGAAGGTAGTAGATCCAATAGAATATGGCAACAAAGTAGCAACATTTTTAAAAACCTATTTAAAATATATATTTGTGGAAATCAATGTTTGGGGCCTTGGGTATTAGTCCTCATTTGAGCAGATAATTAAATTTATGAGACATAGTATTAGGAAGTATGGATAGCAAGTAAGAGAAAAATGTGAATTTTGGTAGTAAGAACTGGATGTTGTTTGGTCTCCCTGGAGGTGGGATTGCAGATGTTTGAGGTGGAATATATATTAAACCTAATGAGTCAAATACAGATAATTATCTTTCATTTTAATACGTATATTTCCCAGTGTAAAAAAAAAAAAAAGGTAAGTGGTATGAAAAAAAGGTAGAAAACTGTATTCAGGGATGGGCATCACTTATGTCCAGGGAGTACAGAAGAATTTTGCTTTTGGAAGGAATAATAGACAAAATTAAAGGGGCTCAGAACTTGCCTCCCCAAGATGTACCACTTGGACATTGGATTATTTTGATTGAAGGCAATAAAGACCCTGTGGGCTCAAGAGAAACTTTTACCTGTCCCTTAAAGAATTCAAATTAGGGGCCTTGCCCATAAGAGTTATTATCAGAAATAACTTTTTTATGACCTATCTAAAGGGCAGGGCAAACTTCTAATTACTGAACATCTGCTCTTACCATCCTGAGAATGACCTTCCTCCCCTCTGAAGCCCCAAGGGGCCTTACCTCATCCTTGGCTCCGAATGCCCTATATACCTCATTCTCCTTTTCTGTCTCTGGCTCTTTCATGTATGTGGGGTCTCTAACTTGCTTATGTATGTAGGGTTCCCATATGCATGTATGCAATTAGATTTGATGCTTTTCTATTGTGAATCTGTTAAATGTAAATTTAATTATTTGACCAGCCGAAAGTACCTTGGAGGGTAAAGGAAAGCCCCCCAACCCCGCCCTAAAAATCTAATCCCTATTTTAGATTTAAGAAAAGCGAGGCTTGGGAAGGATAAGGAATGTCTAAATCCTTGGAATAGGGAATAAATCCCATGATTCAAACTATTTGTTCACATGTTTTTCTCTCCATAGTAACATGCACTTTTATTAGAAACAAAATTAAAAAATGCAAAGATTTTCTTAAACTGGAGTACTTATGTTTTATTGGTGTTACATTACATAATTTGAGAAGTTACAGTGAATTCATATGCATAAAATACCTTTAGTTATGCAGCATTTCTTCTTTAAGCTACCAGAGTGTTTAAAGACATGAGAGTTGTTAGGTAGATATAATTATAAATGGAACAGAGCTTTACTTAATAATTATTAGAGAAAATTATTTTTCTTGTGGCCATGTTATATTGTAAAAAGCGAGATAGATCCTATGGAACACATCATCCTCATTTCCTACTTTCATGTGTGTGTGTGTTTGTGTGTGTGTGTGTGTGTGTGTGTGTGTGTGTGTGTGTGTGTGTTTCCAATATACAGGATTAGAGAGTTGGAGATATGTCAATGAGATTAATGTTATATTGATTTTGGAAGAAATGGACATCAGACCCTGAATTGAAATTTTTCCTTGCTAGAGCCATAGGACAATTGGGACTTAGGACTTATTTCTAGTCAATTCTAATGTCTAGAAAATTAATACAGGCATGTTGGCCCTAAACCAGGATCATATTTTAAAAAGTAGAGTTCATTGCTTTTCTGATATTTATTTGAAAACTTTAAAGTGTAAAGCTGAGCCTCAAACAAATTGAAGTGAAATAATTTAGTGGCAAAATAGTAATCACTGAACCAATACAATAGAAAACAATAAGATAATAGATGCATAGGGCAAAAGTAATTCCATAAAATAAAAATAAATAACTGTTGTTAGAGAAAAAAAGGGGGAAGAGTTTTTTTCTCATAGGTCCCCAAGCTATTAATTTAAAAATAACAAATTCTTTGGAAGTGAAAACTGTGTCTTATTCATCCCTTCTCTTTAGGGCTTTGCACAGTGCATTTACATAATAGTGTGGACTAAAGAGGGGCCACATATTGACCCTGACAAACTCAAGGATGGTCTGGGTGGTGGGCCTTACAAACTCAGAGACCAAAGTAATTTCCCAGGTTGCTGTGAATGTAAAAATGTCTAACTAAAAGCCAGGCATAGTAGGTAGTCACGTCCTAGGCCTGTGACTTCTTTACCTTTGAAATTACCTCATGTCTTTGTGCATCTAAGATAACATATCTTTGAAATGTTAAGAGTAATCTCCTTTTCCAGACCAGATCTCCTACCAGAGCAGGTGAGGAGATCACAGAAACCCTCATTGTTACCTGGTTCCCTGAATTCCATCTCTATGTGCAGGAAATGTGAATGATTAACTACTCTATACCCATCGATGTAAAAGAAGTAATTGCCTCTTCGTTTTGCTTTTTGTCCAATCCCAGAGATTTTCCGGCTTTGCTTTCTTCTGCCTCCCTCATCTACCATGTAACCATCTTCACGTCTCCTACTTTGATACATAAAATGGGCTACAGACTGCCATTCTCCCGAGCATTTTGTAAATCTGTTGAGATCTTGCTTCCCGGCAATTGTTGTCAGTTTGGCTCAAATAAACTCTTAAGCTCTTATCTTAGGCTGGATGCTCTTTCTTCGATAACAGATCTTCAATAAAAAGATTCCAATGCTAGTGGGTTGCTTGTCTTGGTAAAATTTCCAAGTACTGCTTGAACAACATAGCTCAGTTTGTCTAAGGAGATTAAGTGGTTAGCTTGAAGGCCCTTCCTTTTGAATACACACAGACCTCCTGAGTATAGAGCTGTTCAAAAGCAGAATATATACCTGTCTTTCTCATTTTAAGGAAGGTAATATGGTTCTAGTACTCACTTAACATTACTGGGAAGTAAGTACTTGTGTAAGAGTTTCTGAGTAACAGCTGGTAAACAGCTGCACATTCATACTTATTACTATTACAGTCTTTACTGAGAAACCAAAGCTTACAGATGTTAATAAAAACGTTTATTTCCATAAATATATAGTTTTTTAAATGAGCTGCAATCTTCAGATACTTACTCAATAGGCCAATGTAATTTCTGCAAGCTAAATAAAAGCTTAGATTTTGTTAGACCTTTTTAGGAATATACCTAACAAACTGACATTATTCACCCATCCTTAATGCTAATTTTTCTTAGTTATCACACAGTAAGATATACAAAAACCACAACTGTATAAAATCGAAAACACTTGCTTCTTTTTCTCTTGATACTTGCAAAATGTAGTTTGCTTGTTATTTTGACAACCACGGTTTTTTTCACATTGGCTAAATTTCCTAGGAAGACTGTCAAAAGAGCAGTCACAATATTTTTGCAGTTGCTTTAAAAGGCAGATTTGTCAAGTATTTTCCAACAAACCTTTTTTTAAAAAAAAATAAAAAATAGGACAACCCTAAACCAGTGTTAACTCTTTCTTATGCTAAGTGGCTCTTTCTGGTTTAACTTAACAAAAGCCTTGATTTCAAGTGTAAATATGTCAGAAGCTAAAGGTGAAGTAGTTTATTTCCTCTCTGATTTGCATCAATGCAGATTTCCAATGAATGGTTTAATTGCCTCTAATGTCATCAATTACAACACCAATGCCAGGAGCTATAAAACAATACACTGTAGAGATTTATTACTATGATTAAAAAAAAAAAACTATATTTTTTGAAAGGATTTTATTTTTCAAAAGTATTTATTTAATTTTTTTCCTGTTAAAGTAAACCTTGCAAACACTGACCTATCTTTTCATTTAAAGCTATTGCTCGTTATTTAGACTTGCCTTTCCCCCCGATCTATACCATTAAAAGGACTTTCTTCTTCCAATTCTTTTTGTTTTTTTCTTTTTCCAATTCTTACCATAATAATAATAGCTAATAGTCTTGGAACACTCACTATCAGTGAGGCTTTTTAACATATTCACCAGGTTAATTTAATTAAACATCACAATATGACAACGAGGAAGAGCCTATAGTATCTGTATTTTATAGAAAGGGGACTGAGGTTTAGAAATATAAAGTGCTCTACTCCAGGTCAAACATCCAGCAAGAAGCAGATCCTGAATATGAACTCCTACATTCAGAGTTTATATCACTAATGATTTTGTCCTTGTTTCAACTTTCTAATTCCTATTTATGAGAACTTTAAGATGGGAGGGTCATTCATCCAAAGTCTCCATCAGTTTGCTAAAGCCTAAGTCCCCTCATGTTTCTATATGTGTTGATGAAGTCTAAGAGTACCTTAATCCAAGGAGAGGTTTCTATAAATTGTAGAAATAACTCCCCATGTAAATGGTACAAGTAGGCCTCGGTACTTGAGTTCTGGTTCAGAAAGAATTCAGAGACAAGACCCAAACTCACAAGAGAAAGTTTATTCAGAAAGCAAAGACGAACCCTCGAAAGAAAGTTTCCAGCTGGTGTCTCAAAGAGCTCCCCCGCGTTTTGGGCTAGGGCTCCCTTTAACCTCTTAGAGAGGGTTAACTGCTTTCTTTTCTTTTCTTTCTTTTCTTTTCTTTTCTTTTCTTTTCTTTTCTTTTCTTTTCTTTTCTTTTTTCTTTTCTTTTCTTTTCTTTTCTTTTTTTCTTTTCTTTCTTTTCTTTTCTTTTCTCTTCTTTTCTTTTTTTTTTATGGCAGTAAGTCTTTATTTTTCATATAAGGTGCTACTGTTGTTTTCAGATATACAGAGCTGAATAGAAGCAGTTCTGCTTTCTTCTTTAAGCTGACCTGTCGGGGCCTGTCCCATCATCCCCTGTCTTTGTATGGAAGTCAGATGGGGCTTTTCTCCATCCCCCTTGTTCTTCTCAAAGGGGGCTCGGGGGTCTACCGCATGACTAGCTATGTGCCAGGGGAGAAAAGATCAGGGGGAGGATCTGACCTATATGACCAGGGATCATCTAGGGGAGGAAAGGGACAAGGTCCCTTAACAACACTTATTTCCAAGGTCCTAATGAACAATACTTGCTCCACCAGTTCTGTCCGTTGCCAGAAATCCATTGCCAGGTGTTCAGGATTTTCTGTCCTGGTGGCATTCTATACCTGGCCTATTGTCCTGCTCTGCTCATGCCTATCTGACTGCCCACCATAACCATTATTGCTCTGAAAGGAGAGACAACTGAACCCTGCTCAGAAAAAGACAGCAGGCCCAAAATGGAGTCACTTATGCTAAGTGCCATAGCTCCAATCTGAGACTTAATTATAGTTTTGGCCCTTTCAGAAATGGAATCTTAAACCAGTCTATTAGGAGTCTCCTGATCAATACTAGTGAGTTAACCTGCCTGACAGAACCCTGCCATCCCCTAAAGAAAAGTAACTTTGCAATAACCAACCTACATTTTTTGTTTAGTATAGCTTCCTGTTCCTGCTTCCTTTTGCCTTTAAAAAAAAAAAAAATCATTTTCACCCTGGCCGGTGTGGTTCAGTTGTTTGGGCATCATCCCATTCACCAAAAGGTTGCTGGTTTGATTCTGGTCCAGGCATATGCCCAGGTTTAGGGCTTGATCCCCCGTGGGGGGCATGCAGGAAGCAGCTAATTGATGTTTTGCTCTCCCAGTGATATTTCTCTCTTTCTTTCCCTCTCCTTTTCTCTTGCTATAAAAATCAATGAAAAAAAAATCCTTAAATAAAATTAAAAAAATAAAATCAATGTTTTGCAGCTCCTTGAAGCTCCTTTGTATATGTTAGACTGGATGCTGCCCAATTCATTAATTGTTGAATAAAACCAATAAGATCTTTAAAATGTACTCAGTCGAATTTTCTTAACAACCTTAAAAAAGAATTTTCTTACAATGAATGATCTATCTCTTGCATTTAATGAGAGGGATCTCATTCCCCCACCTAGCCAATCCAAGGGCACTGGAGCATTTAAGACCCAGAAGATGCTCAAGTGATATTACATAATGTGGAGGCAAGTACATCTGCCTATGTACCCTTGCACTCCCTCTATCAGATCCTTTGTCATATTTCATTTTTCTAAGCCTCAACATCTTTGGCAGGACCTAATCACCACATGCATTTGACATTTCAAAATATGGTAAATATCCCCATGGCAGTCCTTAAATCCCATTCTTAATCATTCCAACTCTTCATTAATCCTAGGGGAATTTTAATTGTATGCATTACTTTCTCAGGACAACACCATGCGTGATGCTTCATTTGGACCAGGAGTGAGTTCTAATCCCTAAAAGATGTTTGATAACAGTTTAAGTTATTGTGAACTCAATTATGGGACTAGACATTAGATTTAAAAGTAGCCAAAGGGTAAATGTAAAGGGTTCTAGCATTTTAAAACGAGAATGTTTGAATGCTTCAAGTTCCACTTCAAAGTTTTCTGGTACCCAGTGGCACTAAAGGACCCTCCACTAGGCAGCCATTTATTACCAAACTGTGGCTCCCAAATGACCCCCAAATAATCCTGGGCACTTTCCCTTTGGATCAGATCTTGTATTTCCTTTGTACTGATGTTGCTGACCCATTTGGTGGGAGGAGCACAGATAGTGCCTGGATTGTGAAGTTCTTCAAACACACAGAGATGTACTTGAGTTCCCTGTTGTGTGGTTCTATAGGACTTTGTGACAGTGTAGTCCTTTCAAGTAGAGACTGGACCTGCTTGACAGTCTGGAGTCATGATTATCTTGAGATTCATTCCTTATTACCTTTTCCTCCCATATCTTAATAGTCGGGGAATCGGCATGGACCTAGACAGGATATAGAGGTTTGCTCCGGCTCACACATTCTCTGTTTAGTAAAACAGATTTGATGATCTCCCAAAACCTTTCTACACAAGCCTGCTGTGGTTTCAGGCATGCTCCTTAGGCCACACAGTGCAGGGTGGATTTACAGGGACCTGCCAGGAGGCCACCACAGGCAATGAGGCTGGAGGTGTTGAAAACCTGAATCTGGGACTTGGCAGTGGGGATGGAAGGGTGCAGGTGGATACAAAGACCATTTGAAGGAAAGATCAACACCGTTTACTGACTAGTGGGAGATCCTGGATAAAGGAAAATATGAGTGAAAGATGACTGCAGGCTTTCAGAGTTGAGTCCACCAGCTGTCTATGTGGCTTTAACAACTCCCATCTCCTGGGTTTTGGATTCTGTAAATGCAGATGACTTAGCTAAATAAAATGGTACAAGAGAAAAGCAGCAGATGGAAGATGATTTCGGGGAGAAATTATGAATGTGTTAAGCATGAGATGATGGTGAGAGAGTTGGAAATATCCATTTCTGAGCCCAGGAGAAAGGTGAGGACTAAAAATGCCTGCAGGATGATGACATGTAGACAGCTGACGCTTCTGAGGGAGGTAAGGTAGAAAGAGCAGGCCTCTGCCCAAGGACTAAGGTTAAAAGAAGCATTTTTTTTTTTCACATGGGGGAATATAGGAAAGTTTTAAGAAGCCCTGATTATCAATAGCATCAAATATTAAGAGTCATCCAAAAAAATGAGGATGGCTGGGTTTCACAGTAAATAAATAATTTTTTCGAGCCTATATATATATTTTGTTTTCATCTGTGTTGTTGTTGTTTTGTCCCCCAGCCTGTTTCTTTTCCTTCTGTTTCTCCCCCTCTTCTTTATTTTTAAAATTTTTGTATAATATACATAACAAAATACACCATTTCAACCATTCTAAAATGGTATGATTTAGTGACATTGACTACATTCATAATGTTGTGCAACCATCATCACCAGAACATCATTTCAAGAGGTAGCCTCTCACCAATGAAGCAAAATAGCACAAAGCAGTCACTCCCCATTCCTCCCTCTCCACAGCCCCTGGCAATACTGATCTGCTTTCTGTCTCTGTGGATTTGCCTATTCTGCATATTTCATATAAATGGCTTATTTTATTTAACATAGTGTTTTCAAGATTTATCCTTGTTAGATGTATCATGTATCAGTACTTCATTCCTTTTTATGGCCAATTAATGTTACATTGTATGGATATACCACATTTTATTGATCCATTCATAAATTGGAGGATATTTGGGTCAGCTACCTTTTGGCTATTATGCATAATTCTGTTCTGAATATTAATGTAACAGTTTGTGTGTGGACATATCCCTGTATTTCTTTTGGTCATTTACCTGGAGTGAAATCGCTGGATTGAATGGCAATTCTTTGTTTAACTCATTGCAGAACCACCAAACTGCTTTCTACATTTTATATTCTTGCCAACAATGTATAAAGGTTCCAGTTTCTCTTCATCCTCACTAATGCTTATTACTATGGTTTTATTTTTTTAAATTCTAGCCATCCTAGTGGGTGAAGTAGTGTATCACTGTGGTTTCAATTTGCATTTCCTTGATAGCTAATGACATTGAACAGCTGTTTATATGTTTGTTGGACAACTGATATCTTCTTTGAATGTGTATTCATGTTCTTTGCTCATTTTTAAATTGGGTTGAGTTTTTGCTGTTGAGTTGTAAGAGCTCTTTATATAATCAGGATACTAGGCCTCCCCTCCCCCTTTTAAACTGGCTCTGAAGGAAAAGTGGAAGTTAACTTGGTAAAGAGTCATGGGAAGATCTTTCTGGGCAGAGAGTACAGTGCATACCTACTGTCTTAGTTTGCTCAGGCTGCCATAACAAAACACTATAGACTGAGTGGCTAAAACAGTGGACACTTATTTTATCACAGTTTGGGGCAGGGGAGCAGAAGTTTGAGATCAGGGTACCAGCAATGTCAGGTTCTAGTGAGAGCTTTCTTCCTGGCTCCAATGGTTGCCTTTTCTCTGTGTCCTCACATGGGGGGAGGGAAGTGGAGGAGAGAGAGAGAGAGAGAGAGAGAGAGAGAGAGAGAGAGAGAGAGAGAGAGAGAGAGAGAGAGAGGCTTTGCTCTATAAGGGCATTAACCTGATCATGAAGAGTCAAACATCATGACTGCATCTAAACCTAATTATCTCTTAAAGACCCCATCTACAAATACCATCACATTGGGGGGTAGAGCTTCAACATATGAAATTTGGGGCACACAAACATTCAATCCATGGCACCTGGGAAGGCTCTGTTGGGGAATGAGGCATGAGAGTGAGGCTCTGAGGGTATATGTCTCCTGCTGTATCTGAGGGATCCCTGAGAAGGCTGATCTCAATGAGGCTGGTGCAGTGGCAGGAGAGCCAGATCATGAAGACTAACAGCTCTCAATCCTAATGTGCATAAAAATCGGCCAGGATCTTGTAAAAATGCAGTGCTGAGTAAGTCTGGGAAGAGGTATAGATTCTGCATTTCCAAGTAGCAAGGACATAAAGCCCCAAAGAGCCTGCTGAGGATAGTAATATTTTCTAAGAGCAATTAGTTATCAAATGGCTTAAAAAAAAAGGAGAGTAACAAGATCAACTTCAGGTTTTTAAAAGATCACTCTAGTTGCTCAGTGGAAAATATATTGGAACAGGACAAAGGAATGGGGGAAGAGTAGCTGAATTAATTATGGGTTAAGTGAATTAAGGTCTGAATATTCATATGACAGAATAGTCTATAAACATGAACAACAATGGTTATGAAGACATTTTCATGACATGGGAAATATTTATGATATAATACTTAATAAAAAGGCATAAATCAAAATTATGTATACAAGTTGGTTTCAACTTTGTAAAACAAGGCATAGTGTAAGAGGAGGCAAATGTACCAAATTGTTAACAGAGCCTCTTGGGAAGGATGGTTTTTATTCTTTATTTATGTTTTTCTCTGTATCATTTTTTTTCTACCATTTTCATTCTGATATTTTATTTGCTTAAATTGCTTTCTGAACAACTGAATATTACCAAAGTTATCACAGACCCGGACATTTCTCTCTAAGAACCTTGAATAAATCTTTACCAGAACTGTTGCTCTAAAACAGAAAATAGAAATTCTGGTTGAATTCATTTTCTGGCCCTTCTAAAGGTGCCATGCTGTTGCTGGTTGTCAATTTCACACATGCTATTTTTGTCCATTCAGAGCTGACAGCTTGGATTTCCCCCTCCATTGTAATAGCTGCTCTCTCTTCTGGCTTCCCCAGGCTTGCATTTGGTAACCTTTGCCCTTTTATTTGGTACAAGCCAAAATGCCATCTTTGGAAAACTAATGTACCAGAGAAAATGGTAGCATGAAGCCACATAACCTACTGTTTTTTTCTTTCTGTTTGTAAAGGTTATTATTAGAGCTCATTTTAGAGAATTTCAAATCCATTCAAAGTATCATGGATTTAATTTTTTCTAATGGAAGCAAAGCTTTTGATGTTTGCATTTAGAAAGCTGTCTAGCCTCTTTAGAGTTCAAATTTTCATACATTGGCACAATTGATCAAAGACTTTATTTTAAGATGGAGAGAAAAGGCAATTTACCTATAGTTGTTTTGTATTTTCAACATTATTATTATTATACTCTTTCTTTTCTCAACCATCTCCCCGTTTGAAGATCTACTTTTTTACTAACATATATTGGCTTCACCTTCTTTTTGATCATGAGAAACCATCTGGAAACAATTGAGAGTGACGTCACAAATCCAGCATTATGATTTCAATGCAGGATCAAAGAATAGGAAGAAAAAAAAGTCGGAGTGGAGAAGCTTGATTTAACCTTTCAGCACAAAGGCTAGGAAGAGGCAAGAAAACATGATGAAATAAAAGGATTATTGATGGGCACTCAAATTAGGATAGTTGGTTTACCTTAAGGTTCAACTTAGTTAATTTTTATATTTATTGTAGGAAAAAGAAAAAAACAACAAAACAAAACAGTCATCCAGGGTCAGTCTGACAAGGGATGACTAAGTTAGAAAGACTTTGTAGCCTTTGGGTTTGGCAGAGTGTCTTGAAGCGATGCGGATGACTACCGAAAAAAGACTTAAACTGGGGTTAAAGGTCATAAACAAAGACAATAGACCTGGTATTTGGAGGAATTCATACTCTGCTGAAGAATTCCTAGACCACTCATGAAAATAACAGATTGCCTAGTCACCAGAGAAAAGGAAAATTAAAACTGAGGCTAAAACTAAGCCACCTTGGAGAATAAGCAAATGATTAAAAGGGGGAATTAAGTAGTATGAAAGGGTGAGGACCTAGAATCTTGATGTGAGTGATCCTGAAATTAAAGTTCGCATAGGAAGTGGTGTCCTTATACCATTCTGAAGAGAAATGTGTGTTTATAGTGAACCAGAACATTGATCTTCTATGTATGGATTTCAGCCAGAAGCTAAAGGAGACGAGTGAATTTCAGGGAGGTGATGGGTCTGGCAAGGTGTAAGGACTTTTCTTTGGGGAAATCAGAGACAAGTGGTTCGAAAATTCTTTTTCTGCTATTTAAATCATCAGTCCTGCATTTTCCAGTACCTTTCCCAAATAGAATATATCTTTTTAATATTACCTTTAATATAAAGGTGATTTACTTAAAATATCCTTGAATGCTTTAATTTTAATATCTTTGCAAAATATCTTTATAGCAATACATTTGTCTTTTGCTTAAAAAATCATTATGGGATTGTATGTTCCAATTTAGGTTAGGAAAATATGGTCACTGTACTAGTTCACAAATTTCCTTTGACAACCAAGCTATGCCCAGACAGATTTTTCATTAAATTGGTTGCTGTTACTCTTATCACCATAGAAGTTATTAAAATATTCCATTGAAGGCATTGTTACCTAATATACTATTTATTTCCAACCCTTGATTTTCTCGTTTTTCTTTATTTAGCTACAACATGTCCCAAATGAAATATCAATAGAACCTTATTTTTTAAAGTAAAAATACAAATGGTTATACCTATGGAAATATTAACATTTAGAAGAAATACATACAAAACCACATTCTACCATCCTTAATTTGATGTGAGA
The DNA here is from genome assembly GCF_951640355.1 of Cnephaeus nilssonii. Classification (NCBI taxonomy): domain Eukaryota; kingdom Metazoa; phylum Chordata; class Mammalia; order Chiroptera; family Vespertilionidae; genus Cnephaeus; species Cnephaeus nilssonii. Next base: position 38,290,235 of record NC_137089.1, on the reverse strand, counting down.
ATTTTTTTAAACACTCGGGAGAGGCAAACACAGGTCTCATGTGCTCATTCCTACACCAATAGAACTTCATAAACAGATTGCTGCAATCTTCTTCTGAACTTGGTCAAGGCTTCAGAATCCTTGTTAACGCAATATTCCAGGAGACACTAACAATTGATTGTAGTTTGACCTTGAGTTTAAAAAACATTTGCTTATCTGGCTTTAGATGGAGAACATTCCATTTCTGTTGATAATTTTGAAGAAGGATATGTGTGATTTTATTTAGAAATGGAATGATTTGCTTCAACACAATCATAACTGTATAGGCAAGACATTTCCAATCTACAAATGTCCCATTTGTAAGTTGCTTAAATCTCATGACCTATGGAAACAGCAGTTGGGAGTGGAGGACAGGAAGCCAGGCAGAGAATGTTTCACCTACTTCTGGCAGGACAGCAGCACACTTAAGAACCAACTTGAGCAGAGTGAGATGCTTCTGGCTTCAATTTTCTTCTTCATCATGTATTGAGCTGTGTAAATGCTTATCTTTAACCCTTGGTTTCCTCATTTGCAAAATGGGGTTGTGTGAGGATTATAACTCAATAAATAACTCAGAATTAAAAATGGTAGCTCAAGCAAAGCATTTTGCTGGGTACATGGTACATAGTAAACCTTCCATAAGTGTTATCTTTGATTGACAGAGAAATTGCTATTTCTCTTCCCGATGAAATGAAGACAATCCTACCCAATTCCACACTTTTTCCTCAATACGATCCTTAGCAAATTTGTCTAATTGGACACCACCTGGATCACAGAGAGTGCTGATACAAGGCAGATGGGACAAAAGACAGTGTTCTAGGCACTAAAAACCGTAGGCCCTGGGTCCTGCTTGGCCTTCAACAAATTGTTGAGAAACTTACTTAACTTTACTGGGTCCTCAGTTTCCCACATGTAAATTTGTGATTCTAAGATATGATTTTAGATGCTATCATTTTAGAGGGATTTGAAAACTGGGAAACCGGTGAACTAAGTGTCATCCACTTGCTCATTAGTACTCTCCTTCGAATCCTTCTTCTCACTCTTCTCAGGCACTGACTCACTCCCACACTCAGAATATCTGCCCAGGTCATTCAGAATGAAGTCTAGTCTCTATTAACTTAAAATTTATATGCGAACCCAAGAGAAATGAAAACATATGTCCACACAAAAACTTGAATACAAGTGTTCAGAGCGGCATTGTATAATAGCCAAAGGTGGAATCAATCCAATTGTCCACCAATTTATGCCTGGATAAATAAAATATTCATACAATGCACTGTTAATTGTCTATAAAAAGAAATGAAGCACTGCTATATGCTACAATATGGTAAAACCTTGAAAACATTATGCTAAGTGAAATAAGCCGGCCACAGAGGAAGGCACATACTGCATTATTCCATTTATATGAAGTGTCTAGAATAGGCAAATCCAAGGAGACAGGAAGTAGATTAGTGGTTGCCAGGAACTGGGGGAGGGGAGAGTAAGGAATGACTACTAATGGGTATGGGGTTTCTTTTGGAGGTGATTAAAATTTTCTAAAGTTATTGTGATGATGCTTGTACAACTCTGTGACTATTCCAAATAGCTTTAAAGTGTACATTTTAAATGGCTGAATTATACAGTATGTGGATTATAACTCAATAAAGCTGTTAGTTTAAAAAAAGCTAGTTGAAAGAGATGCTGAGAACAAAATGGTGACTCATTCAGTTTCTAGGTAAGTTTCTAAGGAGTTTCCTGTGATACAAAACAAGCTTGTCTCAAAATGTCTGTAAGTCCACACTGAGCCAGGGATATATCTTTAGTGTCTTTTATTAAGGACAAAATGGAAATAAAAGAAAAAGTATATCAGCAACTGAATTGTGTCACAGTGTAGGTGGCAATCCAAAACTTTTACTTTAAAAATTGAGGTAACTAGCCAAACAAATCTATATCAAGGTTCTTAGATTTTCCCTAAGATAGATAAAAATAAATCTGGTCTGAGGATTCTGACCATTTACAATTGCTCTTCACTGAATTAAAAATTTCAAAATACTTTATTGTAATTCCTAAAGACAAAATTCTCTATCAAAAAGACCAATGCAAGTAATCTATGAGCTTATAAGGCAATGATTAGTCTCCTTTCTCCTTCTACCTAATTCTGGGACCTCTGACTTTTGGTTTAGAATATATTTTTGTCTTGCAAACCTACTCTGGAGACTAATTTTAAACTGACTTTATCAATATGTGTAAAGCAGGTAACTGCAGATGATCTATTAATTAGATTAATAGGTTAAAGAAAACCAACAAAACCCCCTTAGGAACAAAATAAGTAGCACCCAATCAGCAGATAAAGGCAAACACTGAGAAACAGTGAGCTAGCAGAGTAGTTTTACTGTCACTTTTCTAAAAAAAAACTCAAGGTGGAGGGAAGGCGTGGAGTTCCACACCTGGTTGCCAGCTCCGATGTCCTATGAATTCCCAATCACCGAGGAAACCAAATCTCTCTCTTCCACTTCTGCTGGTCACACGTAAGCCATCACTCATCCTTAGCCGTCTTGCCGCTGGCCAGGCTGCCTCGCTGCTCGCCCTGATGAAGATGGGCAGCTCTGGCAGCACACAGAGCTTGCAGACAACCCCCTCTTCCCAAAGCAGGGGACAGGGAGAGCACGTGGGGCGCCAAGTGCAGGATGTGCAGCCCCAGCGCTGCCCAGAGCCAGAGCTTTACTTTACCGAAGGCGGGGAAGAGGCAGTCGCCTGGGCAAGCGAGAGGTGGTGGCAGCAAGTAGGGAACTGGGACTTCTGACAGAGGCATGGGAAGGTGAGCTACTCCTTCATTTTTAGTGTGAAATACCCATAATGTAACATTGACTATTTTAACCATTTTCAGTGCACAATTCAGGACATTACGTAGATCCATGAGGTTGTGCAATCCCACTGTTCGTCTCAGAAATTTTTCATCATCGCTGCAAAAGGAGCCCCTGAATGCGTTAAGCAGTCACGCCCCACCCTCCCTTCCCCCAGCCGCTGGCAACCACTAATCTGATTTCTGTTTCTGTGGAAACCTGTACACGAATGTTCATAGCACTATTCACAGTAGCCAAATGGTAAAAGTAACCCAAATGTCCATCAACCCGTGAATGGAGGGACAAATGCGGTATATCCACGCAATGGACTAGTGTTCAGCCATTAAAAGGAACAGAGTACTGATATGCATGCTACAGCACAGATGACCCTTGAAACATTGAACTTTCCATTTCTGTCCTTAGAACGAATAAAGGCATCAGCAGGGAAGTGGCAGGATATCACACAAAGGTCCACAGGCCTGGGCTGTGGGAAGGGTTTCTTCTCCACTCTAGGGTGCCAACGAGGTCTTTCATTTAGCATCATTCAGATGTCAGAGGCTCAAGCTGAAAGACCAAGAGAGGCAATCTGCTTCTGTACAAGTTCATTTTTAGAATTTGAATTGTTCTTTTAAAGTACGTTCAAAACGCCTGAAAGCAGGCGGTGAGTAATTTAGGAGTTAGAGGGCATTGGGAAAAGTCAATCAAGACGCATAAAAGTATCAGAGCCTCCCTTTCTTTCCTTAATTTTGATGACTCACCCTCCTGAGCTACCTGTCCTCTGCTCCCTGCCTAATCCTCACCCCACTCCCTCCTACACACCAATCTGCGGGCTCTTCTGCTTTTTATGTGTGATCTGTTCTTTTGTCTATGCTTAGGGAGACCAACAACCTGCCTTCCCGCCCCCCCCACCCCGAAAAATATCAAAGAACTTTTTGAGAATAAAAAGAATAAATTTATAAAGGGTATAGCATATTCTTTCCTTTTTTAAAATTAAAATAACATATTTATTGAATTATTCATTGCTTTTTTGAATTATAATCCCTCAAATTACCTTGGAATGTGATTTGCCATAATAGTAGAACATCAGCAATCTGAATTTAGAGAGGTAAAAAAAAAGGCACAGCTATGTGTGTATATGTTTATGTACATATATATTATGAAGCTATGCCACAGAAGAAAACAGAACAGTGCATAAAACAAACAGTTCCAAGTAAGAATCAACAATGGATTTAGCAGCAGGTGCTCAGCGTCACTGATTTTGATATCTCTTCTTTTGAAAAGTCACTTTAATCAGTAAAAAAGGATCATTTTCATTTTCTTTAGTTTATCCACTCAATTGATGGGACTCTGATTAGGCCATTTTCCCTTTTTCTTCACTTTCTTTATCACTGAATGCCCTGAGAGTGATGAGAGAGCAGAGTGTCCTGGAACAGGGGCTCTCCCTTCACCCTGAAGTGATTTCTATTTTATTTGTGTTTTTAAAAAAACTCCTTACAGAAGAACAATAGAAGGACCACATTTCTGTCTTAGCACTAAATGTCTCTTAGTGCTGCGGAAATACTTGGTTTTCTGGCGATTTCAGGGTCTATCTATTCCCTGCTGTTATCAACTTCATCAAAATAAAAAGAAAGGAAAAAGAGAAGAGAAGAAAGAAAAGAAGAACATGGAACCCCAAGGGTGGTTCATTGCAATTTTGAAGTCTTTCTTCACTCCTGCGGGGACACGTGTGTCAATGTCTTAATAAGGAAAGGAAAGCAGTTTATACGCCTCAGAGCACGTGCACTCAAACCAGAAAATTGGCGTGAAGGGGAGAAGGTCATGGCCGCCACGTACTCAGGGGCCTCTTCTGGCCAGGACCAGATGACACAATCTACAGAGGGCAGGTTTAACCTTGTCACTATTGGGTCTGGAAGAAAAATATCTTTGGAGAAACATTCATTTTACCCTTCTTTCCCTCAAAATCTTGAAGTCATCTCATACATATCTTAAAAATAACTCAACAAAATTGTATTTTCATACTGCTGCAATAACTGTGCACCACAAATCGAAAAGACATTTCTGTAACTTGGAGGAACTCTGCTGTCATGAGAACAGCCATATCAGGCATTATATTTCAATTGTGAATACCATGAATTATTCCATACGTAAATTAATAAAGTATACAATATAATCTATCAACAATTCCATCCCATTTGCATTTTGAAAACATAAAAGCAAATGGAAAATGGAGAGCCACTAGTTTGTTTGAATTTTTAAATATTCCAGGAGTAATATTTTCTGATATCAAATTTTCAGGATCACATTTCTTGCTTTATGTTATTTAGGCTTTGATGTCCTAAGGCCGTGGTCAGCAAACTGCGGCTCGCAAGCCACATGTGGCTCTTTGGCCCCTTGAGTGTGGCTCTTCCACAAAATACCACGGCCTGGGCAAGTGTATTTTGAAGAAGTGGCGTTAGAAGAAGTTTAAGTTTAAAAAATTTGGCTCTCAAAAGAAATTTCAATCATTGTACTGTTGATAATTGGCTCTGTTGACTAATGAGTCTGCCGACCACTGTCCTAAGGCATGACAAAAGTGTGAAAATAAAACAAACAGACTTATCCAAATATTTTGTAGTGTATATTTTCTGAAATGATACTTTTTTCTCCATGTTTTTTTTTTTTTTTTAAATTATGAAATCTGCTTGAATGAAAGGACCTGAAGTTTCAGGATAGCTCACTTAGTTCAGACTTTTATGTGGATTTTGCCTTGTGGGTCATAATTAAAAAGCTCAAGAATTATTAATAATATCTTTAAAAAATTAGCAACTTAGCCCAGTAGGCATGGCTCAGTGGTTGCGCATCGACCTATGAACCAGGAGGTCATGGTTTGATGCCAGGTCAGGACACATGCCCAGGTTGTGGGCTTGACCCCTAGTGTGGGGTGTGCAGGAGGCAGCAAATCAATGATTCTCTCTCATCATTGATGTTTCTATCTCTCTCTACCTCTCCCTTCCTCTCTGAAATCAATAAAAATATATTTTACAAAATAACAACTTATATAACCTTGGATTGACAGAAGACCTTCAATGGTTAAGTTCAAATACAATTTTGAAAACAATTTTATATATTAATGAAAGTCAACATACATATAGTAGCCTGCCTTCTTTCAATTGCAAGTGACAGAAAGAACCTCAGACTGACAATGGCAAGAAAAGGGAGACATGTTTTTTCTTTTCTTTTCATAACTATGAAGTCAAAAGGTTCAATTGACTTCACTAATGCAGGTAGAAACTTTCTTCCCTCCACTTTCCCCTTCCCCTTCCCCTTCCCCTTCCCCTTCTCCTCCTCCTCCTCCTCCTCCTTCTTTTTTTAATGTGTGTTTAGGTTTTAATCTTGGATTTTCCCCCCAGTAGTGGCAGAAAAGGCCTTCAGCAACTTTGGGCTCATGTCTTTAAATCTTAGCATCTCTTTGTCAACATTTCGAGCCATTTATTCTGGTTGTGATAGATTAGGGCACACAACTCCTGAATCAATTACCTACACATTTTTAGAGGAATGCAATAGTCTAATAGGCTAAGTCTGGGACAAGATCTCACCCCTGAAGCTAGGACATAGGTTCATCTCCATGTGATCCATAAAGACTGGGATAGAGGAGAAAATAATATTCTAATGCATAATAAAAAAATTTGCACCAATAAGCTTGATAGTCAAGGTCTGTTATAATTGTTCAAGATCATTAGGGGGGGGGGCGAGAGAGAGAGAGAGAGAGAGAGAGAGAGAGAGAGAGAGAGAGGAGACCAGGATCCTGAAGATCAGAGTCTTTATTACCTGATAGTCTTTAGCCAAATAACTATGAATTGCATTTATAATTATCCTATATAATAAAAGGCTAATATGCAAATTGACCGAACAGCAGAACAACTGATCGCTATGATGCACACTGACCACCAGGGAGCAGACTCAACACAGGAGCTGTCCCCTGGTGGTCAGAAGCTGGGCTCATAGCTGGCGAGTGTAGCGGCAGTGGCAGGAGCCTCTCCTGCCTCCATGGCAGTGCTAAGGATGTCTGACTGCCAGCTTAGGTCCGCTCCCCATTAGTCAAACATCCCTTGAGTGGGTGCAGGCCAGGTTGAGGGACCCCCCCTCCCCCGAGTGCACAATTTTTGTGCACTGAGCCTCTAGTATATTATAAATATTATATCATATTTTATAAAAAATTATAACTTTAAAAATTTAAGACTTACTTATGAATTAAGTTTTCTAATTTGTGAAATGGGTCTTATCTCTATTTCATTATTTCAATTGCAACCTACATGGTGATAAATCCCCAAACTTAATTTCTAGATCTCCCTCTGACCTAGAGTATTCTAGAATATTCTCTGTGGAGGATATTCTCCAGATCTCTGAATCTCCAGATCTACCTTCTTCCTTCCCTACCCTGCTAAGGGCCCCAGGAGGCCTCACAACTCACTCACTCATTCATTCATTCAATCATTCATTCTTTTCAGCATTTAGCAAGTAATGAACATCTAATATAAACAAAGCAAGTTAAAAAATTATCTATATAATAAAATCCCAGTGGTTGTAACCCTGTAACAACCAAAGACAGGTCACCAGGAGGTGCATTGAGCACCTCTAGGTCCCTCCCCAACACCACCACCCCTCTGCCCGTAAGCAGTGGCTCTTGCGGTGGGTGGGGCAGGGTGCGAGCTACTAGCGGTGGAGAGCTATGAGTGGCGGAAGGTGGGGCAACGAGCTACGAGAGGCGATAGGCAGGGCGGCCAGCTGAGGCAAGCGGAAGCGAGCTACTCGCACACGATTTCGTGCACGCTTGGCCTCTAGTTTTAAATGATACCATTAGAATACACGTGTAGTTTCCTAATAATATTACATTGATGTAACTGACTTCATTTTTTTCTGTGTAGAATGCACTCAGTATATTGTAATTTCTCATAAATAAGTATATCTAGCTAAAACAACTTTAATTATTGTTAGTTTAAAATTTTCAGAGTAAATGTAATGTAGGAATAAAAGGTAGAATTATTTCAAATAGGTTAATATTTGGAATGAATTCTTATTTGTGTGACAAACTCATTTAATGAAATTTATTATTTATTTTTTTGCAGATGAAGACGTTGCGTGAGTCCTACGGAAGAGAGGTCTGGCAAAATGGTCTAAATTTCAGTGGTTAATAGAGAAGTGTTTCTCGGTTCCAGTTTGGAACATAAGCCTTCATATCACTCTGAAATGCAAATTGGCAAAGAAAGGAGAAGAGAAATGTGTCTTATTTTATTAAGGTACTTCTTCTCATGGATGTCAATGAACAGTCTTCCTGCTTTCATTTTTACTGGGATCTCAGGAAATCACATCAATTTGGCAATATTTGTCTTCGTCATGTACACATATTTTAAATACCAACCCTGCTTGATGACATAGTCATTTGGCAGGCTATAAAACCCCACTATTTCTTTCTTTTTTTTTTTTTTCAAGCTGTTACCCAATGCAAAGTGTGCACAGTAAGAGCACTTCTGACCTGTATTAATGAAATAATTCTGGTGACTGAGGTAAGTTAAAATAATGGGAAAGTATCCAGTAATAATAGTTCATAGAAATTCCCCAAAGAGTCAGTGGATGTTTTGTGTGCAAACACAGGCAGCCACCGACGTGGCAGTGAGAAGCACACGTACCGTGAATGCTCTGAGGCGGGCGCCCATCCACAGAAAGCCTGGGTTAGAAAAGGAGTGAAACACAATGAAAACAATAGTGCTGCTCTCCAACCAGTACATCCGCATTACCAAACTTCAAAGCTCCTATAGACGTTAGAGTATTTGCTCACCCCCTCTCTATATGGTGGGGACGTAATTCCCAACCGGAAACTGAGGAAAAGGGATTAAGTGATTTGTACAGACCTCAGGGAGCCAAGCTAAATCCCTGTGATTCTGTAGTAGGAAAATAATTTTCTTTGCATACTTTCATCTAAAGTGACTTAGAACTTAATTAAAATTTTACACATTTTGAAATACACAAAATTCTGCATGCCAATCAAGGCTGACCTTGACCTTGTCTGCTTAAATACTTGGAGGATAAATCAATTCTATGGTTACTGTTTTAAGTTTTTAAAAATTTCTTGGATGATTTTGCCCTTAAAAAAATTCCAGAGGTTATTTTGTTTTATTTTAATCCTCACCTGAGGATATATTTCCATTGATTTTTAGAGAGAATGGAAGAGAGAGGGAAAGGCAGAGAAAAACATCGATGTGAGAGAAGCACATCAACGTGCCCTGACCAGGGCCGAGGCCAGGAGGGAGCCTGCAGCCTGCAACCTGCAACCGAGGTATGTGCCCTTGACCAGAACTGAACCTGGGATCCTTTGATCCCCAGGCGGACGCTCAACCCACTGAGCCAAACCAGCTAGGGCCAGAGGTTATTTTTATTTACTGAGGTGCATATGCCATTGATTGGCCAGACCTTTTACTGTCATTTTCACCAACTGTCTGAATGTGGGTGCATATGCTTATGTGTATTAAAACTTTAACTTTCTAAACATATTCAAAAAGATAAAACAAATTGTGGTAGTTTGTGGATAGTGTTATGTGCTCAGTAGATGTGCTTATTTCTTCAATAATATATCTACTGTGTGTACTTGAACTCTTTGGAAAATAAGTAGATTAGAACAGTTTTCCAACATTTTTGATTAGTGAATTCCTTTCACTGTAATCCTACCTAATAAAATAGTAACATGCAAATTGACCGCACCTTCGGTATGCCCAAGCCACGCCCACCAGCCAAAGCCATGCCCACAATCCAATCAGGGTGAGTATGCAAATTACCCAACAAAGATGGCCGTTAATTTGCATACGCTGAGGGAGGGAGGAGTGAAGACTGAAGACAATTTAGAAGGAAGAGGGAGGAAAAGCGGAAAGCAAGGTGGCTGCCAGAGGGAAAGCCTGGGACGGGGCGGAGCGGGGCGGGCGGCAGCAGCCCGCGGGTGCAGGCGCAGTAGCTGCAATGGCGGCGGCAGCGGCAGCACATGTGGCCGCAGCAGCCGCTTGCAGGATTCTTCCTGCAAATGGGCTACTAGTATATAATAATCTCACAGACCTCCTTTGTGAATTTTTGTAATCATTTCACCATTTTTATGAAGTGATTTATAAAGAAACTATTTTAGGTAAAAAATATTATATATCACACTATTAAATTGTATTCATGAAGTTTATTTAATATAATATTTAATATCCATAAATTGAGGTAAATTTCAAAATTTCTGCATTTCTTAAGTGACCCATGCTATTTAATTTAAATATGAGAGAAAAAGAATGATTTGTAAACAAACATATTGCTTAAAATTTAGTGATTTAACACATATTAAAAAGTAGACTGAAATATAATTGACATATTCCAGCATCCGAAATAGTTTTTATAACATCTTTGAAATGTAAACATTGATTTATTTTTATACACTAAAAAAATAAATTATAGAAAATTTTAAGAAATTTTAAAACTTTTGTATGAATTTAAAACATTTTCAAAATGTTTTAAAAAATTTACATACATCTATCTTCAAATTATATATTGTGCATATAAATCATTTTTACTTACAATAAATGTAAAGTTAATTTAGATATAGTAATCACTATACTTACTCTTTTTAATCCTAGTTCTGAATTACCAGACATAACTTGGTGTAAACAATTTGATTATTGTCCTATTCTTTCAACTTTTCTTTAAGTTGTAAATTTGTCAAAATGAAAAGAATTGAAGTGGAATGGCAAAATGTTCTTGGTTGGAAAGAGATATGTAGTTGGTAGTTTTAAAAAATCTAGACTCTGAAAAATAATTCCTGTATTCAAATCTTGGCTTAAATTTAAATTTGCTACCCATGTGTCTTTAGCCAAATTATTAAGGCAGTGACTCCTTACTAAGTGAGTAATATAGGCAAATGTAATCAAATGGGACATATTTTATTTTTCTCTTATATCCTTGCCAGTGCTGAGAAAAGAAAAAATACCAAATAATTGCTGATATATTGATTCTCACTGTATGTGATACAGGATTTTAGAGGTGAGGTAAGGGAAAGGTGGGCTGGACTCCTCTGACATTCTGGGATTTTTTCATAAACTTTTCTTCTATTATTGTGCTGAAGAGTAAATTAAGATAAACACCAATGTCAAGGAGTGTTTTTCCATTGTAGCTATAGTTTTTCTTATTTTCAAAATCTATTATACTTAGGATTTAGCACCAGTGTGTTAATTCTGTATTAATTGTAAGTGACAGAGCCATCTTGAAGTAGCATAGAGAGGCAGAGGGTTCAAGAGCTAAACCACAATGGTAAATATATGACTGGGTCCTAGGAAAATCAGGAACTAGGGACATGGTTGTGGACAGGTGTCTTTCATTCAGTTGCTTACCTTTTTATTTCTCTACTAGAGGCCTGGTGCACAAATCGTGCACAGGTGGAGTCCCTCGGCTTGACTGGCGATCAGGGCCAAATCGAAATCGGGCTCCCTCCTCCCTCCTATCTGGGTTTGGGGTGCAGGGGGCTGTCAGGGCCCCAGCAGCAAGCTAACCAATGGCTGATTCTGCAAAGAATCGGGCTCCCTCCTCCCTCCTGTCTGGGTCCAGGGTGTGGATGAACCAGATTCAGGGCCGTCAGGGCTCCGCAGCAAGGTCTAGGTAAGTGCGCATCATAGCTACCGGCTGGTCATCTGGTTGTTTGGTCAAAATGGTCGCTTAGGCTTTTATATATAGACTAGAGGCCCAGTGCAAGAAATTTGTGCACTGGAGGGGGGGGGGGTCCCTCAGCCCAGCCTGCGCCCTCTCACAATCCGGGAGCCTTGCAATCAATTGCCCTGCAGAGGGAGGCCCTGTCCACCTGCCGCAGCCCATCCATCAGTGGCCCGGGCCTTCCTCTTTGGGGCGATCATGGAGCCCCCTGATCGATTGCCCTGCCGGCCAGTGGCCTGGGCCTCCCTCTGCAGGGCAATCATGGAGCGATGGCCAGTCCCCAACCAATCTCATCACACCCGCCTTGGCTGGCCTGGAGCCAGTGGGTGTCATAGCATGGTAGTCCGAACGGTCGTTCCACTGTTCGGCCATTGGGTTGATTTGCATATTACGCTTTTATTATTATAGATTAGTTTCATCCCCTCTAACAGCTGATCACACTCTTCTATGGGGCAGGGGACATGAACATTAAAAAATGACTGTTTCCCATTATGTAGCTTCTACCACTAGTGATAGACCAACTCTCCACATTACATTCAGTACAAAAGGCCTGGAGAAGGAATCTGATTGGTTATTACAGGTCAGATGCCCACTCCTGGACCAATCAACTGTGGCCCTGTGTTTGAGGGGGTTCTTTCTTAGATCCACGTGTTTGGATTTGGGAAAGGAGCAGTTCCCGAAGAAGTGGTTTGCTTGCCAGACAGTGGTGTACATGTCTACCAGAATCTTAAGTTCATTCTAATTTTGATCATCTAAATATACAAGATAAAATTTAATTTTTTATGAAACAAATACCATATTAATGTACACTTTTTCAGAGTAAAAAAGAAAATTTTATGAATCTGAAGAACTCACTGAATTTCCAGAGAAAATGTAAAAACCAAGGACATCAAGTTAACATAAAAAGTAAGCAAAATAATTATTCTAGTTTTCATAAATGAGGCATTGTATGAGTGTTTCTAGGGTGAGAGGGAAGGCAGTGTAATTTAAGTATGCATCTGAGTCTGAAATTTAGAGTGAAAATACACTGTGACATCATTATGACTAAGAAAATTGCAAGTCACACATAGTGTAGAGGTTAAGAGAGGTTAGACTGAAGAGTTACCACTTAACTGTCCCTTTAAATACCAGCTAACTCAAATTCGCAGCCACAGTATTTGCTTTTGACCTGTACTTGACTCCTACAACTGACTATCTTTAACTCCTATATAACTGGAATTTTACCAAAAACTTCTGGGAATTATTTCTATATTATTAGCATTCTTAACTGGTGAACACATCCCTAACAAACAAGTGAAAATAGACTTTGCCTCTTAAGTTTTTCCATACTTCAATGTGGTCAGCATCCCCCAACTCTGGCATCCCCCGGATGAGAGCAAAAGTGAAAATCACAATGTGACAGATGGCACGTACTACTTTCAAAAAGTAGTTAAGGGTAATTGTCCAATTATGAGGCAGTGGAGTTGTGGGTAGCAAAAGGAGCCCAATTTGCTCAGTCTAAGTAGATGATGTTGAGTGTAAGGTTCCCTTGGCGTGGTGAGCTGCAGTTTGCCTGTTTACAGAATTGCATGCCAGGCACTTGGGTGTAATCGGGTAACTGTGCTAAACAACCTTTGACAACATGAGTAGATTCAATGTTATTATCTCCAGTTTGGTTCCCAATGAGAGAGTAAGAACAGAGTGAGAGAAAAGAACAAAAATGTCCAAAAGGTGTGCACTAAGAAGCCACTTTCATAAATAATTTATGGCTTCAGGTGATTAAGTATTATGTGCAATGAGTGTCAGCACCATTGCAGAGGTGTAGATGGTCAGAGCCAAAGCATTTCTGCCCAGAGTTGACAGTCACATGGTTCCAAGAGAGGAAGCAGCAAGAATTCAGTGCACTTAACGGTTTTGTGATCTTGGGCCTAGAGTCAGAGATATGATAAGCATATATTCTTGAAGAAATTAGAATATTAAAAACATATTGCTTTGTCTTCTGGAAATGACTGGGGCAGAAAAATAAAAGCAAATATTAAAATAAATTGGAACTTGCTATCACCCCTGGTCTGGTGACCTACATGGTATTTGCAAACTGTATAATGTTTTTAATTTTAAAAAAGAATAAAGAAAAAAAGGAAAAGTAAGTGCCTTTGGCAAATTTTTAATCACTCTCAACTTTAGGATAATAGGTATGTGGAAACACCTAGATATCTGAATTATAGTAGATACTAGAGGCCCGATGCACGAAATTCCTGCAAAGGGCTCGGCCCTCGCACTCACGGCGGCTGCCTTGGCCCTTGCAGCCCCAGCTTCACCCAGAAGGTCATCCGGAAGGATGTCTGGAAGGTCATTTGGCTGTCAGGTCTAATTAGCATATTACGCTTTTATTATTATAGGTTATTATAGATAGTATATGAATTAGACCATTACAATATATGAATTAAATTCAATAATAAGTATTTTTACAGGTTACATGGAAGTGCCAATGGAATCTCTCCAATTCTGGTGTTGTATAGAAAATTCACAATCTTGTCTTAGCTGAGACAGAGCCTGGGGAAATGCAGGGCTGGGGAAAGTTAACTCCGAAGGGTCACGAGTCCTGGATCTGTCCCCAATGTTTGCTGTTTGGTGTTCATATTCAAGAGGGCCACAAAATGCTATTTGTCTTATTTGCTTTCTTAGCAAAATGGTGAGACCAACTTATAACATACGGAAACATTTCCGCATTGCAAGAGAAAAAGAATGAGATTTTGACATAATGTCATATGGAATATACAATTCCAATGGAGAGTCCTACGTAATATTTCATATAGCAAAAGTAATAGTCAATGAAGTTTATATCTCTCCCCCTTTTCTCCCGTTTATTTATTTATTTATTTGTTTGTTTTTTTATTGAATTTATTGGGGTGACATTGGTTAATCAAATGATACAGGTTTCAGGTATACAATTCTACAATACATCTTCCGTATATTGTATTGTGTATTTACCACCCCAACTAAAGTCTCCTTCCATCACCATTTATCCCCACTTTACCTTGTCCTACCTTCCCCACCCCCTCTTCCCTCTGGTGATAACCATACTGTTGTCTGTATCCATGAGTCTTTCTTTTTTTAATTTGCGTAATCCCTTCACCCTTCTCACCCAGCTCCCAACCCCCTCCCTCTGACAGCTGTCACTCTGTCCTCTGCATCCATGAGTCTGTCTCAACTCTGCTAGTTTATTTTGTTCATTAGATTCCACACATACGTGAAATCCTATGGTACCTGTCTTTCTCTGACTGGCTTATTTCATTTAGCAGAATACTCTTTTGCTGTCACAAAAGGTAAGATTTCCTTATTTTTTACAGCCATGTAGTATTCCATAGTGTAGATGTACCACTGCTTTTTTATCCACTCCTCTGCTGACAGGCACTTGGGCTGCTTCCAAATCTTGGCTATTGTACTTAATGCTGAAATGAGCATAGGGGTGCATGTGAATTAGTGTTGCCGTTTCTGTGGAAATATTCCCACAAGTGAAATTGCTGGGTCATAAGGCAGTTCCATTTTCAGTTTTTTAAGGAAACTCCATACTGCTGTCCACAGTGGCTGCACCAATCTGCATTTCCACCAACAGGTCCCTTTCTTTCACATCCTTGCCAAGACTTGTGGTTTGTTGATTTTGTTGTTGTTGTTGATTTATTGATGCTAGCCATTCTGACAGGTGTGAGGTCATAGCTCATTGTGGTTTTAATTTGCATTTCTTTGATGATTAGTGATGATGGGCATCCTTTCATATGTCTATTGACCATTTGTATGTCCTCTTTGGAGAAGTATCTATTCTGGTCCTTCACCCATTTCTTAATTGGATTGCTTGCTTTTTTTTGGTGTTGAGTTTTATTAGTTCCTTATAAATTTTGGATATTAAGACCTTATCAGATGTATCAGCAAATATGTTCACCCATTCAGTGGGTTGTTTTTTCATTTTGTTAATGGTTTTCTTTGCTGTGCAAAACCTTTTTATTTTGATGTATTTCCATTTGTTTATTTTACCTTTTGTTTCCCTTGCCCGAGACGATATATCAGAAAAAAACATTGCTATGAGAAATGTCTGAGATCAAATCCATTTATTTATCTTAAAAAGTGCTTTCTGAATTCATTTGATACAGTAGGGTTCATTAAAAAATATTGATTCTTCTCTATTACAGTCTTGGTTTGCTTCTAATATTCTAGAAAAAGTTAAGTAAAAAAGAAATGTTGGATTCTATAAAGTTCAACAGCATGAGCTTCTATTTATTAAAAAAAGAGAAAGAAGAAAATAAATTCAATTAGTAACTTTATGCTGATTAGTAACTTTAAGACTGATTTTAAAATTTAATGTAATAAATACAATTTTGTAAGCTAACCAATTTCCACATAATATAGGTAATATTCATGAAGTAGCAAAGTTATCTTAGATCTAGACAATATGCTTGACTTTAGTATTCCCACTAGCTTCTTTCCCCCCTCCCTCCCTCCCCCTCCCTCCCTCCCTCCCTCCCTCCCTTCCTTCCATTCCCAGTGAGAGGTAGAACAAAAAGATGGAAACAGTGTTTTCCCCTCATAGCTTCAAAATGTCCAGAAACGTTCAATCTCTGTTTACGATGTCACCGGCGTTGGCTGCAGCTGTCTGAAGAGCTGGGGTTTTCCTGTGCTGATGAAAACTTGGCCAGTTGGTGAGGTTTGTGCGGCTGGATGAAAAGATTTATATTCACTTGTGTGAGAGCATTGTGCCCACTTTACAACTGTTTCAATTATTTGGTTTTTTAAACATCTCATTACAAATGTCTTTCTTTTTCAGCACTCAATTGTGGCCGTTACTTAGTTTAACACCATGGAGTAGCTCCCTTTATTTGCAGGATATTCATTTGAAACGCTCATGTTCAGCCTTTAAAAACTACGTTGCAGAGCAATGAAAACCATTGTTTCTACTAAAGACACTTTGGCCCCCATATCTCTAATGGGGGAAATAAAAGCTCCATCCTGTTTTTAATTAGTGTTTAGCCATATAGCACACGCCTATAAAAATGCTTGTTTTATTGTATCGGATAAAATTTGTGCCACGTTGGTGAAGGCAGGCACAGTGGCGTGCTTTATAGTTGGTAGGAGGAAATACAACTACAGCTTCTTAAGTCTGCGTCTGAAAACGAGGAAAGCTCGACAAGGATAAATTGAGCACTTGCTCCACCAACAGAAAGAGACGAAGAAGAAAAGAAAATATCAAGTGGGCCACATATGGAGTTATAGTTTGAAAAAATGGCGAGTATAATATTTTGCATTAACCCTCACACTTTCCACTGTGAAACAGTCAATAGGGCGATTTCTTCAGGTTTGTGGCTAATGGTACAATCTAACAAATTACATGCTACATAATTTTGAAATAAAAGCCTTGCCAGAAAGAAAAATGCAATCAGCCTCCAGCCATAGGATACCATTTTCAGCAGTAAAGAGAAAATAATTAGTGAAGCAACCAGTTGGTTGAAATGTGGAAATAGGGAGGGAATAATTATCAGTTCGTAATCGCCGTGACCATTACCCGAGTCTATAGTCTCCCTCTTGAGCTAGGCTTCTGCACCTGGCCCTCGTGCGGGCTCGCAGCTGGGAGGACACAGAGGCCAGGCCATAATGGCCTGCTCCCCGGCCCTCTGAGCCGGCCGCCACCTCAATGGCTGCAGATGTTCGCGGAGAATGATGACTCTTAGGTAGCCTGCTTCAGTCGTAATCCCAGGGCCCTTGATGCAAACAGCAGCTCGAACTCTTTAACATAAAGAGCCGGGCCTGAATTAAGGGTCTTGGGAAACCTTTGATAGGCCGGGCTTTAGATGTTCTAAGCAGATTGTGCAAATAATTTACAACAAAGGGCCAGGTTAATTTAAAAATGGGGTTTTTGAAAAAACATTAAATCCATGTTGTGCTGCCTCTGATGAGTTTCTATAAACTGATAAGCTTGTCTGATGTAGCCTTCTGAATTTTAAACACATAGGCACTAGCTAGCTAGGCTATAACTGGTTCTTATTAAGCTATTAAAAGGGAATACGAAAAGGAGGCTTACGCTCAGGTGCATTCAATAAAACTCTATTTGAGTTGGCACTGAGGCCATGCATATGTTTTCTAGTTGGGCTGGTGCTCAAAGTTTATCACCTGTATTACCTATGCTTAAATGGTATTTTGCCTCCATAAAAGTACCATTTATAATATCTATCAACTATTATTAGGGCATATTCATAGTTGAATTAACTTAATGTTAATACACCCATTAGATTTACTGTATTTGAATAG
Organism: Cnephaeus nilssonii; assembly: GCF_951640355.1. Taxonomy (NCBI): domain Eukaryota; kingdom Metazoa; phylum Chordata; class Mammalia; order Chiroptera; family Vespertilionidae; genus Cnephaeus; species Cnephaeus nilssonii. The sequence continues at coordinate 38,272,416 of NC_137089.1, read as the reverse complement.
TGACTTATACCTGTTGATGACTTTCAGTAGAAAGAAAAGGAGCTCAAAGAGGAATCTTCAGGGTAGAGTAAGTGCTCCATTTAAATTAATAGATTAAAGATGTTTATTACTATTATCAATGTCATCCAACTGAGACAAGAAATGATCTCCAATAAAGAAGGCAGTTAAGATTATATTTTAAGGGCCAAATTATTGTTCTTTCTTTCTGATTCTAACGGAAAGGAAATCTTTTCTTCATTGTTCATGGGATGATGTTGATATTTGGCTTATGCTGGGCTCACTGACCTGGTTTTGAGTGCCCTGCACTGCAATGTCTTCCTCTGGGAAAACGCTTGTCCTCCCGGGAGTTTGTGAACACTCTTTGAATTGCTGAAGGAGTGGCCAAGAGGCAAACGGGGCTGCATGAGATGTCAAGATCCAAGAACGAAATCATGGTTTCATCAACACACACTCTGTCCCTTGGACCAAGAAAACACCATATACTCTGAGCTGTGTTTCAGGCGTAGCTCAGATAATTGTTATTCAACATAATATGAATTCTGTCTAGGGTGTACACATTCACTTCCTGGAGAGACTAGTTATCTAAATTAGGTAGCTTTCTAACCGAATAGGAAACCTAAGCCTGACTAGATGTTAATTGTGTACAGTAAGTGCTATTTTCTTTTAAAAAGCCAAGAACCTTTCTCCTCCCACATTTTTGGAGAGATAGTAGCTATGGCTTTCTCTCTGGTATCCCAGTCACAGTACTGTAGCAACACATTCCCAGACACACATTTCTCATGACCATTTCTGAAATAATGAAATTAAACTAGATCTCGAAATTGTGTTCATTATTTGGAAAAGATTGTTATAAGGTTTTAATTAGAAGTTATGTGCACTGAGAGATTTATGGCTGTAAATTTCCCCGGACACATGGTTTTCATTATAATGGCAGTGAACCAATAACTTTTAAGCGATTCCCATCACCCACTCCTCCCCGTGCCCCCACCCCCATGAAGAGTGGACATTTATAGATTTTTCTTGAAACAGAAATCCTTCTGTTTAAGAACTAAGCCAGAAATATCATAGAAAAAGATTAGCTACATTATTCTTTGTCATGTAAGTGTGGGAAGATAAAAACTATCTGAAACTCAGGCTTGTTCTAATAGTAATACTTTTTGCGGGGAAATGAATATTTTCCTGTGAAGAATATCTTACTCAATTCAGGGTTGTGGTGGTAGTCACAGACTGATTAATGTGCCCCAGTCATTTCACCATCACATTACATTGTTAAATTAGAGATCTGTACAAAAACATAGCCATTGCCCTTTTTGAAACACCCTACCCCCCTCGCCGCAGAAGTTGGATTGTTGCAATATAATGTGGTCCGTTATGAAATAACTCTTGCTTTCCCTTGGTGAAAATTGTGAGTATTATGTATGGTTAAGCAATCGTTCTATTAAAAGCTGTAATTCTGAAATCTCCCTGGTTCCCTAAGGTGACCGACTGAATCCATCATCTTTAACACCAGAAGGAGGAGAAGGGTAGACATGCCACTTGAACTTTTGGGAGCAGAAGCACCCTTTTCATATAGAAAATATTTACTGTGTTCCTATATTATAGTTATTACACTTCCAATAGCCATTGGTTGAAAAAAATACATTTTGCTAAATCTATATGAATGAATTCAGTAGCACTTTAAAAGAAATTGATAACTATAATGCTATCTACATACACTTGAGGGATAAAAGAAAAGCTGTTTCCAATATTACTTAGTCTAAGAATTTGATGGACCTGTATACTTTCAAGAACTTCCCTGACATGGCCCCTCTCAAGGTTAGAGACCACAGATTTGAAACCATTGCTTTAAAATTATATTTAAAGAGTCAAGTCCACTTTATAACAACAATAATAAACAACACCACCAACAACAATAAATAATAACAACAACTCCTTCAGGACCCTGAGAACATGTCTATGGACTTCTGGTCCCCTATAGGAGAAGTGGCATCTGAAGAAATGAAAATCAACTGTATAAAAATTTCTCGGAATTTTGCATTAACACTGCAAAATAATTTGATTTATAAAAGCATCATAGTGCTGAGAATACAATATTTAATAATGTGGGTAAACTTGTGTGATCCTCAAAATATGTCTGAAGATCCCTCCCCCCACACCAGGTTAAACAATTATCTAGATCCAACACAGAGCATGATAATCATTTTGGCTTTGAAAATGGACTTTGAACTTAGAATATTACTCTGATTAGAAACAAGGATATTCTGGAACATCCTTTGGGAACTTAAGACCTTTTGAACTAGAGATGAGGAGGTCAAAAAATTATTATATGTTGAGTACCTACAGTGTGCTGGGCAATGTTATAGGCGACATATGTGTTCTATTGACCCCTCAAAATCATCCTATAATGTAGTTGCAACTATCCCCACAATGTAGCCCAAAAAAGCAGTGAGCATGTGGAAGCAGCACGCTGGACAAATAAACTCCTGGGGAGAGAGTTTCCCCATCTGGACCCAGTGGCAACCAGGAAGCTTTGGCTTAGACATTAACTTAGAATAATAGGTGAAGAATCCCAGTGTCACTGGAGGGTGGGTCAGCCTTAGCAACCACATAGCTATTGTGCTGCAGACAAACAACACATACTAAGACAGAACTGGGCCCAGGGAAAGACTTTCTGAGGACTAAACCCAAATCCTATCTAATAAAGAGGTAATATGCTAATTGACCCTCACACCATTGCAAAGATGGCGGTGCCCACAGCCAATAAGGAGGGAATATACTAATTGACTGTCACGCCCTCAAAGATGGCAGCGCCCTCAGCCAATAAGGAGGGAATATGCTAATTGACTGCCCTGCCCTCAAAGATGGCAGCGCCCACAGCTACAAGATGGAGGTGCCCAGTCCCCTCAGTCCCGCCAGAGCAGCAGGCATGCAGCAAGGCCAGGCGGGCCCGGCTGCTCTGCACACCTGCATCTGGAGTCCCCCAGTCCCCTCAGCCCCCCAGCCACCAAGGGCTGGCCCGAGGCGCAGGCAAGCCTGGGATGGCGGCTGCCCAGCCGCCCAGGGCCACCCGAGGCTCAGGTAACCAGGGCCGGCCGAAGTTTGCACTGCCGGCAGTGGCAGCAGCAGAGGTGTGATGGCGCATCGCCTTCCCCTGATCGCCAGGTTGCCTCCCACCCCTGAGGGCTTCCGGACTGTGAGAGGGCTAAGGCCGGGCTGAGGGACCCCCCCCCCTCCAGTGCATGAATTTTCATGCACTGGGCCTCTAGTAGACTTATAACAATGGGAGAGGCAGCTGCAAGTCCTCTGAGGACAAGGAAGAGAGCCTTTCAGATCAGTGGTCCTGGTAGGGATTAAAAGTGCCCATCTAAAACATATTAGGAACTCAATACGGTTTTTGTTTTAATGGATGAACAGCTGATCTAGTAACTATTGCTACATTATAGATGCTCCTAAAACTTAGGGGGATAAAACAATCATTATGTTCAAGAATTGTGAGGATTAGGAATTTGCATAGGCCACAGTGGAGATGGCATATCAAAGTCTGGATGACTCAAGGGGTGGTAGAGCCTGGAGTCATCTGGAGGTGTCTTCACTCCCATGCCCAGAAATGGCTGTTAGCTGGGGCCTCACTGGGGTTGTCATTGGAAGACTCTACCTGGCCTCTCCATGAGGTATCTCCAAGTAGGTCACTTTGGCCTGCCTAACAGCATGGTTTCCAAGAGCAAGCAACCCAAGAGACCCAAGTAGAAGCTCTATCACCTTCGATGACCTAGCTCCAGGAGTCACATGACATCACTTCCACCATAATTACAAATTCAAGGGGAGGGAGCATACACCCCACCTAGGAGAAGAGTCAGAATCATATTGTAAGAAGAGCATGTAGGGAGGGAAGTTATTTTTGCAGCCATTGTGGGGAAATTACAATTTGCCACAAATGTAGTAGCTTCAGGTGCTAGGGAGGAGTGAGACAGGTGTCTATAAAGTTGTTTGGAAAGGTCTAAAGAACAGGGGAGCCCTGGCTGGTTTGGCTCAGTGGATAGAGCATCAGCCTGTGGACTCAAGGGTCCCAGGTTCGATTCCAGTCAAGGGCATGTACCTTGGTTGCGGGCACATCCCCAGTGGGTGGTGTGCAGGAGGCAGCTGATTGATGTTTCTCTCTCATTGATGTTTCTCTCTCTCTCTCTCCCTTCCTCTCTGTAAAAAATCAATAAAATATATTTAAAAAAAGAAAAGAAACAACAGGGGAAGAATCTGTGGTATGAGGCAAGTACTTTCTCCAGGTGATCATGGCTGGTCTTAGCATTAATGCTCTGCTTTGGGCTGGAGATGAATGTAAGCATTCTAGCTCCAAATCTGAGATCAGCTGAGAGAAGGTTCTAGCAGAGAGGTGCTACTGAATACTAGGTAACAAATAAGTTTCAGGAACTGGAGAATAAGGGACAGTGATGAAGCAAACTTATTGAGAACCTAGAACTTGGTCATTTTCTCTTATTTATTATAATGATAAGAGGCACCAATCTTTTAAAGGGGGACAGCAAAAAAAATGTGAGGCTGGGGAGACTGCTCTTCTCAATCATTCTTTAATTAATTAATCAATTCAACAAACACTTGAGCGCAACTATGTGCCAGTCCAGGGCAAAGGAAAACCTCAAGAAAAAGCCTAGTTGGTGGCTAAACTGAGCAGTAAAGAAAAGTAGCTGAATCTGGGAGGTCAATAGGGGTAAGAAGAGAGGTTTCTTTTGCTGTGGAGAAGCTTTTTACTTTGATGTAGTCCCATTTGTTCCTTTATTTGACTCTTGCCCTATCAGTGAAAATTCTAATAGATGAGATGTCTTATATTTTGCTGCCAGTGGTTTCTTCTAGGATTTTTATGGTTTCCCATCTTACATTTAAGTCCTTTATCCATTTTGAGTTTATTTTTGTGTATGGTGTAAGTTGGTGGACTAGTTTCATTTTTTTGCATGTATCTGTCCAATTATCCCATCACCATTTACTGAAGAGACTATCTTTACTCCATTATATGTTCTTGCCTCCTTTGTCAAATATGAATTGAGCATAATGGCTTGGGTTGATTTCTGGGTTCTCTGTTCTGTTCCATTGATCTGTATGCCTGTTCTTATGCCAGTACCAGGCAGTTTTGATTACAGTGAAAACGTCTCATATTTTTAATGTCTGTCTTTTTCTATAATCTTAACTATTTTATTGTTGGTGTAAACCTCACAGTATGGAAACATCCAGCCAATGCTCAGATATTCCTTGGCTGATTATTCAATAATGAGGGATCTTGTTTCTCCTCCGGACCACTGCCTTCCTTTCAGCTCTTTTACTACTTGTGCATTATGGGAAGAGGGGTGCAGAAGCAAAAATAAAACTCAAAACACGTACTTTACCACTTAATTAGTATTTCCACTAAAATGATATGAAAAGGAGATTTTAAATGCTAGTTAAAATGGTTTTCCTCCAATTACCCATCGACTTCAGTTATTCATGCTACTTTGGTCTAGCTCTCCACTCTAGTAAACAGAATTCTTTTGCATTCAGTGTAAATTTGTACATCATATCATTGGCAGCTTTCTGACTGTGACAGTAGTGGTGTGGTTCTAGATTTTTCCAGTCTTGTGAGTGACTTCTTGATTGCAGGGAAAGCTTCTCTCTTTGTAATTTAGAGGAATATCTGTCTACCTAGACCTATGTTTCATTGGCCTTCCCAATTCCATGTGCCATTAATTAATCTTTCAGTAAAACCTTTCATAAACTAGCTAGAGTGGTTCTCTTCTCTCAGTGGTCGGCAAACTCATTAGTCAACAGAGCCAAATATCAACAGTACAACGATTGAAATTTCTTTTGAGAGCCAAATTTTTAAACATAAACTTCTTCTAATCCCACTTCTTCAAAATAGACTTGCCCAGGCCATGGTATTTTGTGGAAGAGCCACACTCAAGGGGCCAAAGAGCCCCATGTGGCTCGCGAGCCACAGTTTGCCGACCCCGGTCTTCTCTGAAACAGATTTCTGACTGAAACAGGTCAGAGATTTGGCTGCACAAAATTGAAAAATCAACTTCCTATAGTGTCCTGGATGTACAGTAATATTAACCCAGTATTATACCTAGTATTCAGAAAACTGGTTTTAATATTATTTTTCTAGAGAATGTCAGTGTACATATCAATCTAGAGAGGCTGTGGTTCTTTAGAATTTGTGGTAGAATTGACTCTAAGGACCTAGTTTCCTCCAAAGTAAGAGAAGCCTGACTTGTTTCCAAGAACAATGAGGCCCACATTTCTTCCCCCCCGTTTGAATCCAGTCATGGATGTGTGACCGAGTCCTATACCATTAGATGTTAATAGCAGTTATTTTCTGTGCCTTCTGGGAAATGACTTTAAAAAGATAACTTTCAGCCCTAACTGGTTTGGCTCAGTGGATAGAGCCTGGGCCTGCGGACTGAAGGGTCCCAGGTTCGATTCCGGTGAAGGGCATGTTCCTTGGTTGCGGGCACATCCCCAGTAGGGGGTGTGCAGGAGGCAGCTGATCAATGTTTCTCTCTCATTGATATTTCTAACTCTCTATCCCTCTCCCTTCCTCTCTGTAAAAAATCAAAAAATATATTAAAAAAAAAAGATAACTTTCCTACAGCTACCTGTGCAGTAGCTGGAGTCAACAGGATTTTCGAACAGATTTGTTATAGGGTGTGAGAAAAAGAGAACTGGGGAAACGTAATGGATTTTGGTCAGAGCTACTTAGGGATGAATATGTTATCAACTGAAATGGGGAAGGAGGTTTGGGGAAAACATCAGTTCAGTTTTGGACACGTTAAATTAGAGATATATATTTCAGATCCAGGTGAAGATAACAAGTAGGCAATTAGATATATAAGCCTGGAGTTCAGGAGAGAGGTGTGTGTGTGTGTGTGTGTGTGTGTGTGTGTGTGTGTGTGTGTGTGTCTGGGTGAGGCGGTGAGGTGGGCGGAGGGGTGGGGATGTATTTTTCAGTCTTTGGCATGTAAGGCCATTGACTCTTTGTTCTCATGATTTCAGTTAGATTTTTGTTCACTTGCTCTAGAACTTTTATGCTTATACCGATCAAGTAAGAAGTTAGTAGGCCTTTTGTCTATTTCACTTTTAGGAACACTGTGATGAAAGTAGCCAACACCACACGTCTGTGAGAGTCAGACTATTCCGATTGCTGGTTTGACCCTGCTGTCCGTTCCAGGAGTCACACCCACCTTGCCTTTGAAGGTTGAGAGCCACCCTTTGGCTCCTGTCCCTCTAATTATTCCCATTGCATTTAGGTTTTAGAGTTGAGTGGCCATGGTTCCCACTGTAAGGTGTGGCCTACAGAGAAGACCAACCATAGAATTCTTCAAGGATGATGGCGCTTCTCTCACAAATTTATTTATTTATTTATTTTTTAAAAATATATTTCATTGATTTTTAACAAAGAGGAAAGGAGAGGGATAGAGAGATAGAAACATCGATCAGCCGCCTCCTGCACACCCCCCACTGGGGATGTGCCCGCAACCAAGGTACATGCCCTTGACCGGAATTGAACCCGGGACCCCTCAGTCTGCAGGCCGACGCTCTATCCACTGAGCCAAACTGGCCAGGGCACACATTTATTTCTTAAAGTACTGGTGAAAGGGATGTACTTGGAATGCTCCTAGTGTAGGGGAGTGTGTCTTAAATGACAAATCCACTCTAATATTTCAATCTAATGTGGCCCATTTCCTCCACATTAACCCAAAAGAGGTTGGTGAAGGGAACCAAAATTCTGCCACCCTGACACTGCCCTTTTGAGACATTGATGTTTTTTTTTTTATCCTCAAGGTTTTATTGTCACATAATAAAACAAAATATGAAGCTTAGAACTGGATCACTTGGCCCTTTCTCTTCTTACCGCCTCCCAGTTCAAAAGGCTTGCATGTCTTAATAGCCAGCATTCTCTTAGATCTGCAGTTGGGCTCAGTGCATTCAAGCCTCAGCACAATCCTCTTTGTAGTTTTAGCCTTTCTGAGGAAAATCGGCTTCATCTGCCCACCGTAGTCCCTCTGCTTCCTGTCATAACACCGCCTTCCCTGCCCATACAGAGAATCCCTGCTCTTCTTGTCCTGTTACTTCGTGGGGTTGATGCTTGCCACACTCCTTACAGAAAGTTCGGCGTGTCTGAGGAATGTTCACCATGTTTGCAGAGCGCTATCAGCATGGAAAGGAAGCAAGATACTGATTTTAAGCTCTTTGTTAAGAAATAAGACTCAGGGGGAACCTTTGGTCCTCAGCCCCCAGCTTTCCTGCCCAAGAGATTCAGCCAGAGAAATCTGTTTCAGGAAAGAGAGTTTAGGACAAGCGTGTCAAACTCAAAGGCCAACACGGGCCAAATAAATGAGGCATGTGGCCCGTGGGCCCCGAGTTTGACAGGCTTGGTTTAGGATGTCACCTTAGCCTAATTTAAATTAAGTATGGTAAATAAGAGGGCTTCAGGCAGGGGCCTGTTAGCTATGTGTATCCTGAATCTCATTGTTTCTGAGTTGCCGACCAAGGATGTACCTGTCTGTGTTTTCCCTTCTTCCTCAACTACCTGAAAATCATCCACTCTCACTTCTGAAATCTAATACCCTATCTCTCCCACCCTCCCAAACCTTCTCCTTTGTCCAAAAAATGTCTTATATACCAATGTTGCCTCACTGTCTCTGGAATTTTCATACTTATATGAATTCCCTATGCACAAGCATGAAAACTTTGATTTCCTCCTGTTAATCTGTCTCTGTCAATTTGATGATTAGCCCAACAACAAGAACTTAAAAGGCGGGAGGAAAAGTATTCATGTTTTTCAGCCCCCACATTGGACATTTCCAATTTGCTAATAGTGGGCCATCTTTTAGTCCATGTTTCAGCCAACTAACCCAACCAATTGTTAGAGTCTTTTCTAACTCCCAAAGCTGTACATTAAAGGCGTGATCTCTGCTTAGTGAGTTCATATCAAATTTGGCCTGATCCAACTTTATGTTCCTTCTACTATTATCTAATACCTCTAGTATCCATTCCCACACATGCTCCCCAGATTTCTGCTTCTATAAATGTAGAACACTCAAATAGTTATTTTGGAGTGGAGTGTACCTCCTCATGGGGCACACTTTGTACCTCACTTTTAGGAGCCTGCTAGGACTTGAGTCTAATTATAGCTCTAGAAGCAAAGAGGGGTGTTGGGGGAGAGGAGGTCTTGAGGAGAATCAGCATTGTCTTGCTTGGCAGCAGCCTCAGGGGAAGCCATAATTGTTTCCTTAGGCAATGCAGGATGAATCCCCTCAAACAGGTGGAGAGGCCCATGTCACTGGACCCCTGGAGGTGGGGAGGGCGTCTTCCATTGGCAAAGAGGACTCAGAATTTAGGGACTCAATGTCCTCACTTCATCGGGGTCATACCACTTGTCCCCCCATCCCACCTTACCGGATCCCATTCTTTCCTAATCAATGCCTTTTCTTTAACAGTAGATACCCTATACGGCTGGGAGTTCAAGTTTGGTTGTAATTCACATTCCCAGGATAAGGTTCTGCATTTGATCTTCAGCAATTTTAGCCCTGCAGCTACAGCAGATGGGCTCTTCATCAGGGCACTCAGAATGCCCATGAGCTGGGGATTCAATCTCTGACCACCTTCTTTTCTTTTACTTCCTGGTTGAACAACATTAGGAGCAACTAGTAAATATTATTATAGCCCTCATTTTTAATTAATGTTTGAAGGTATCATATAGAATCACAACTCCTCTCTCTCTCTCTCTCTCTCTCTCTCCCCCTTCCCTTGCTTTTTATAAGGGTTGATTAGGAGGATCCAATGCAGATCGTTTGCATATCTCTATAAACACTTCATCACACCATGAATTAGTGCTCTCTTTACTACTTGAAATAGGTTTAAACTACTTCAAATCTAATCAGATCAGATGACCAATTCCAGAAACCCCAGAACCAATTCAGAAAACTTGTCCTTAAAATTCTGTTCAGGATTACTTAGGTATTCTAAAGAAGACTGAAGCTTTCTTTACAGCACCTTTCTTTGCCTTCTGAGACCTCACCAGAATAACTTTTCAAGGTCTGTTCATGGTGAGGCAGGACAGTAAGAAGCTAGGAAAATTCCTTGGCAAATGGAATGGGGAAAATGAGACAGATAGCTGAACAAACTGGCTCAGCAATTTACAGTCAGATACAGAAGGTCACCAGGACGGAAAGCCCAAGTGCCTAGCAATGGGCAAACCTGGTAATGGACATTACCCCAGGGTGGCCTGTTGCTGGCCTCTGGCATATTGCTGATCAGGCCGTTTAGACCCACCTGACCTCTCCTTCCTAGAGATAACATCTAGGCCTCAGTTGTATTTCAACTCTGGGCCCAGAAAAGCAGTAAAACCAGACAGGCAATGCCAGGACCAGCTACAATGATTGATGACCCTCTGTCCTGGTGCTGACCAATCAGTGGAGACCATGACTGTGAAAGGGCACAACTGGAAAAGCTGATGAATATTCTATTGAAATCTCCCCTAAGACCTCCCCTAAAATTCCCACCTTGGAAAGTAGATAAAAGCCCTCAAGACAAAGAAGCCAGTGGCACGAACTCCTTAGGGCACCCCCACTTGAATCTCTTTTTTGAGTGAATTTTCTATCTCTTAAACTCTAAGGGTCCCCATGAGACTTGCAACCAGGGGAGCAATGGGCAGCAGCAGCTCATCCTGGGCTCACCCCCTGAACCTGTCTCCAAGGCCCCCTTTTCTCTGACTTTCCAGTGAGCTGATAGCTGCCCTTTGGAAATGTTCTTTTCCAAAAAAATTTCTAGAGAGCCAACCTGCCTGGACTCTCTCTCCTGTTGCTTCTTCTATCCTAGACCCTTCCTTGTTTCACTCTCCTCAGCTTTAATAAATGTATTCTCAAAATCACCTGGACCAGTATTGTGAAATCTTTCCTGCATGGACCCACACACTGCAGGCCAGCCCAAGGCAGACCCACTCTGGGCCTGCTCCCCTTTCCCATAACAATGGCAATGTAAATTTTTCTAGCATGCACCTCAAAACTCTTCCAATCTTCACCCATTACAGTTCCAAAGCTGTTCCCACATTTTTAGGCATTTGTTATAGCAACAAGCCCCTTCTTAGGCTTAGTCCATTAGTTTCTCAGTTTGTTCAAGCTGTTATAACAAAACACAACAGACATTTATCTCTGTTTCTAAACGACAGATATTTATTTCTCACAGACTGGCCCACAGCCTCATGATTAAGGTGCTGGTGTCTGGTGAGAGTCAATTTCTGGTTCAAAGATGGCCATATTTTTGTTGTATTTTCACATGGGAGCTCTCTGAGATTTCAGTTTGTAAGGACACTAATCTCATTCCTGAGGGCTTTTTCCTCATAACCTAATCACCTCTCAGAGGATCCACCTTTGGGATTAGCTTTCAACATATGAATTTTGGCGGGGACAAGATATTCAGTCCCTCTACAGAGCAGAACTAAATCTCTTTGGAAGTTTCAGGGCTAACAAAACAGAGACTCATGAGGCTGTGGGCCACACCCAAGGAAAGATAATATGTAGAGGCAAAATGAGTCTTACTAAGACTGGAATTCCTTCTTGACCCAGTTAATTTTTTGACTGAATTGAGGAAATCAGCTATCTGAAATCTCTACTGTTCTTTTATATACAACTAGAGGCCTGGTGCATGGATTTGTGCACTGGTGGGTTCCTTGGCCTGAGATTCATCAGTCTGTTCCATGTTTCCATGCCTGTGCATTGAGCGTCTGCCTCCTGGTGGTCAGTGCACGTCATAGCTACTGGTTGAACGGTCGCTTCGGCTTTTATATATATAGATTCTGTTATAGAATTCCTTGACATACTAAGAAGTAGTAATATGTGACTGCCAATTATGAGAAAAAATAATAGAAGGCCAACAGATGATATAGATCTGAAGTCAACAGATAAGAACTTAAAATAACTGTGAAATTTTTATATTATCTCTCATAGTGATTGACAGAGCAAGCAGGAAAATCTGTAATATAAAAGTCATGAACAAAATAATGAATCAGCTTGAACTGATATATGAAATATTGGACCTACAACTTCAGAATGCACACTCTTTCAAGTGCATATGAGATATTTACCAAAAGAGATCTCATGCAACACCATAAAATAAGTTACAATAAATTGAATCATGCAGAGTGTGGAACTAAATTAGAAATCACTTACAAAATCCCCAAGTGTTTTGAAATTAACACACTTCTAAATAATTCACTAAACATGGGAAAAAACTCACAACGGAAAAGAGAAAATATTTTGAACTAAATAATAATGACAACACCACCTATCAAAACTCATGTAGCTAAAGCAGTGCTCAAAACAAAATTTATAGCTCTAAAATACATGTGTTAGAAAAAAAGAAAGGTTTAAAACCATTGACTATGCTTTCACCTTATTAAGTTAATAAGGAGCAAAGTAAACTCAAAGGAAGTGGAAGGCGGAAAATATTAAGTGTAGTAATCAATAAAATAGAGTAGAAATATAATACTAAAACAACAACAAAGCCAAGAATTGATTCTTTGAAAATATTATGAAAATTGGTATACCTCTATCAAGACATCAAAAAAGAGAGAAAATACTAAATGACATGCATTAGGAACGAAACAGGGACATATCTGTCTGATACTACAGATATCGTAAAATAATAAAAGGATATTATGAACAGCTCTATTCTAAGGTGGGGAAGAAAGCTGAGAGTCTCTACCCAGGGTAGATAAAATTTTACTTAACCCCTCTCACCCTAGGAAATTTTTTCCATGGATTTTTTAGAGAGAGTGGATAGGTGGGAGAGGAGGAGGAGGAGAGAGAGAAACATCAACATGAGAGAGACATACCGATTGGTTGCCTCCTACTTTAGCCCCCACTAGGATCAAACCTGCAACCGAGTTCCATGCCCTTGGTTGGGAATTGAACCCGCCAGCCTTTGGTCCTCAGGTAGATGCTCTAACCATTGAGCAACCAGCCAGGGAACCCCCTTTTTTTCTGATGATATCCCTGCACTCTGTTGTTCCGGGTCTCTTCAGGCCCTCTTTCTAGACACTATACCTCTAGTTTTCTGCTGCAGTGGAGAAAAGACTAATGCTTGCCCCCTAAAATGGGGAGGAGATACAGGACTTGGTTTTATAGAAAACTTTCAACTGATCTTGCTGTTTTCAAGTCCGACTTCATCACTAGTTCCAGAAATACATGATGTTTCCATTTCTTTAGATTTTTCTGGGATTGGTCTGTGGTAAAAATTGGCGTAATTCTTGATTTTAACCTGCTGGTTAAGGATTTAATTTTCTTAGAGCTGCTAATTTAATTGAGTTGTCACTCATTCTTCTGCTTTCTTGCTTCTGGCATTGGGTAGCTCTCAATTTCTCTTCCGTTCTCTTTGTTCCTGTTTCTCCTCATATTCAGAGCTCACTCCAGTCACCTCTTCTATGAAGTCTTTATTAACACCTCATTCCTTTCTCCTCCCACCAGGCAGACTGGACCACCCCCATTGCATTCCCACCATATACTGTATATACACATTAGCTACAATACTGGATTGCATTTTTAAAACTTGTCCTTCAGTCACTTATTGGCTCTGTGATATTGGGCTTGTAAGTATCCCTTTCTGGGCCTGAATAGAATCTGTAAAATAGAGATTCCTATGTCAGAGGGTTGTTGTGAAGGTTCAGTAGGGTGGTGTGGAGAAGTAACTTGTGTGGTATAAGGTAAACACAGTGTCCTTTGATATGAGGCAAAAGCTTGGAGAGGAGCAGGCAAGGATGTGTTAGGGGAAAGGGAGAGGAGTGGACAGTCACCCCAGCAGGCTCTGTGGAGGACAATGAGGAGCTTCATCCCATGGCAACCGGAAGCCATTGCCCATACAGCACATCCCTAGTTCCTAAAATCTGTATCTTTCCTTTTCTTCCTCTTCAGTTTCATTAATATCAATACCAGAGAAACATGACTCCAAATGTATGAGGCTTAAATCAGCCTTACAAAATTCATTAGAGGTTTCAATCAAACAAGGAAAAAGAAAAAGGATTTTATTATTTTTTTTCTATGTGAATACTTTCTATTGAAGAATCTACAACTGACTTTTTAAAGTTTACATCAGACCCTCATTTTCTGACCATAAGTTTTACCACTTGTATATGGAATTAGGAAAACAGAAAACGAAATGTAGTAGAGTTTCAGAATCTGAAAACATTGAGAAAGAAAATTATTATGTTTAGAAGAGTGTCCAGGAGTGAAATAGTTCTAAAGTAGTTTATTGCTGATTTTGGTCATGTAGTTTTAAATCATTTAAATTTAATGTTTAGCTTCATGAGACTCTACATGAAAATGTTGTTTCTAGCCAGAGATGCTCATGAATGAAAAATAGTTAATAGATACATTTATGGGTATGAAAACCATAAACCAGCATAAGGAATGCTCTGTTTGAGTCTGGTAAATGTAGACATTGTAAGGTAGGGAATATGCACTGAGGAACTGAAATTGAAATTGCTGGGAGCCCACAGACATCCTGTAGTCAGAAAAAAGTCAGTTGATACCTATGTAGCAACCGTTGTAAACTTGAAACTTCACTCATGATTTTCACACTTCTACATATATGAAAAAAAAGACAAGGGAAAATGACAAGAAAACACACACACCCTTCCCCCCCCACCCCCCACCCTGCTGAAAGCTCAGAGACCAGCTCATGCGCTCAGCCTGTGAAGATGGTGAGGTGTAATCTCTTGAGAAGGGGGAGTGGATTGAAAACCTAAAACTGAGCAGAATGATGCACTGGGCCACCTCTCTGTCTCTTAACCATCTTCTTTAGCCTGAAATCCAGCCCCTTCCTCAAAAACCAAACTTTTGTGATATATTTTGACCCACAATTATTAAATCAACTTGCTCCTACACCAACCGAACAAGGAATGTTTTTCCTTGTCCTTCAAGAAACCTTTCTGCATTTCAGTAAAAAGGAGTCATTCAAAAAAAGAACTTCATTAAGACCTGTTGTTCCCCCTCAGACAGTGCAAGCCAAGAGGGCTTTTTATTTCCGCCCTTTTTATTTCCATAAGGAGGATCGCGGTAAGACCCTAACTCCTACCGAACGCATCTGTACCCTCCGCGGGACTCCTGGAGAAAGGCAGACATGTGATTTGGGCATTCATTGTCGCAGCGTATCCACAATTGTGCAGGTTAATCAGCGTTTCTATTGGGTTTTAAATATCCATGTAAAATTCACTCGAGAGAACTCCCAAGTTTTGCCTTAAAATATATGTCAAAACACTTCTTAAAAAATCAGTCTCTTCTGGAACTGATGAGCAGCTAGCTTGGGGGGCTATAGCATTCTCCATGATGCTGCTTTTTCTTAAGGAGGGGAGAGAACATGGGGAAGTTGTTTATGCTTTTCTGAGTTTATAACCTCTGATTCAGGGCTGTCCTGGCCAATTTATGGCCCTGAGAACTAATTGGTGCAGGTCCAGCAGAGGAAAGTTCTGGAGAAGAGCAGAACCAACTTAGCATCTGAGAGCAGCAGCCTCTAGAGCCCCACAATTGCTGTACTGTTTTCAGCAAGAAAACCAGGAAAACGGAGATAGGAAGTTATTGTGATGCCTCTTTTACTATATCACCAATCCTTTGTGTGTGTTAATCCTCACTTGAGGATATTTTTCCATTGATTTTTAGAAAGAGTGGCGGAAAGGAGGGGACACACACACACACACACACACACACACACACACACAGAGAGAGAGAGAGAGAGAGAGAGAGAGAGAGAGAGAGAGAGAGAGAGAGGGAGAGGGAGAAAGAGAGAGAGATTGGTTGCCTCCTGCACACACCCCAACCAGGGCTGCACCCAAGGTATGTGCTCTTGACCTGAATCGAACCTGGGACCCTTCAGTCCACGGGCCAACACCACTGAGATAAACTGGCCAGGGCTATATGACCAACCTTTTAATCAGACAGACAGATGTAGGTAGGCATGCCAGGCAAGAAAAGCAGTACCTGAGTTTTTCCATTTATTGAATCTAGGGTTGTAATTCATAGTGGGGGTTTTTTCCTTATTTTTTATTTATTTATTTTTTTGGTCTTAAAGCTCCCAAAAAGGAATAGAGAAAAGTGAGGGGGAATAGGGAAATAAACAAGCAGAGAGAAGAGCATATGTGGATCTATCTCCTCTTTTTAACCCAAGAATGGCTTGTAGAAAAATGCTTATTAACCGGAGCCTGCACACTTCCTCACAGGGTGACTGAAAACTTAGCTGGGAAATATAAATAGCTTAAATATAAATTCCTAAGCAATAAACTAACTCAAAGCAGCTAGATGCAGGAAAATCGTGGATTTCATATACTGACCAAGACTCTTGCTCAAAGTACTGATGAAAATGTAAAGGAAAAAGCCGATCAAGTTTTACTTTTAAACACCATTCAAATCTCCGTGGATCACATAGTTTCTAGAAGGGTAAAAATTCAGACTGGCATCTGAAAAATGAATTCCATTCTTATCTCCTTACAGATTTAACAAGCCGCTAAATGTTAAACAAGGTTATCACAAAATATACTTTTCAAAAAACATACTCTGTGTTAGTTAAAGAGTGTATGTAGCCCCTGAGCATTTTAAAGAGATTCATCTGAATTTTTTCTAGTTTTTTAAAAGGGCCATTCGTATCAGTTCTGCACCTGTAACGAGAAAGGTCTTTGTTCTTCAAAGAGCCACGGTCTCAGGGGTAGAGGTGGGGCCGTTGTGCCTCTGGCCACCTTTGCTTGCTGGGAGCCATCACACCACATGACCACACAGAAGAGATTTTTCCCAACGTGGGAATTCCAGAAAATGGGAAACTCATCCGAGTATTCCAGGATCCTTTTTTTTTTTTTTCCCCTCCAAATCATGACAAGATTAATACAGAAAATGCACACAAGCACAAACACGGGGTCTGGCTTAGTCCCCTGAGGTAGCAGAGGGGAAATTTCTAGGGTGATCAGGTTTCGTTTTTGTATAATTACACACTCCATTGATTTTAATTATTTCATAGTTAAAATCCTAGAAGACAAATGGTCTCCTCAGTACACTAGTATATACCTTCATTTTCTTTCTGGTATAATCACATATTTGCAGATCATTTTTGAAGAGAAGTTGTGTTTTAGGTAATGTTCCAAGTCCGGTATGAAAGAAAAGGGCTCTCTCTGCAAAGTGCTTTCATTGTTATTTTGCTGAGTGCATTTTACGCAAAAAAAGATATTGGTTCAGGCTCTTTATTTTCAGGTGCCTATTCCCATCTCATCTGGCTCCCAGAGGCTCCTGTTGGACTTTTCAAGGTCTGATTATGAGGCCATCGAAAGGGTCAGCTCCTGCCCGAGCCGCCCCACTGAGCTGGCAGCGCCCCGGAAAGATGAGGTTTTGAAAGATTTATCTCAGAGACCGGAGATTTGCACCCAACATCAGACATTCTGTGACTTTTCTCCGTGTGAGTCTGACAACTTCGTCTGGCCAAATTAGGTCCCACGTAGATTGTTGCCAAGTGTGGTCATGGGAAGAATGCTGGTGGCGAGACCTGGTTTCTCTCTAGGTCTAGCTTTGCCACTAATTTGCTCTGTGATTCCAACTTTCAATCAACATTTATCCAACCTTTTCGAATGCCTCTTATGTGGCCGACGGATGGTATGTTGCTGGTTTTCTTTTTAAATGTGCGGACGAAGTCTAGCATAGTAGCTGGGAGCTGATTTTGAGTCCCAGCTTTGTGACCAACTAATGTGTCCTTGTTCACACTGTCTAGGCCTCAGTTTCCTTGTTTATACATTGGGGATAATAATTTACACCTCTCATATTATTGTGATTTAGAAGAAATAATGAAGGTGGTGTGCCCAGTACAGTGCCTGGCCAACTGGAAGTGTCCTTGGCGTAATAGCTATTGCTATCCCCTGAGATGTAGAAGCCAGTAGGGACCAGTGGGTTCTCAGTGGAATGAGAAGCAGATGATCCGGTTTGAGTGCTCTGTCTACCACTTGGCCTGGGGCAAGTAACTTAACCTTTTTTACCCTGAACTGTATCTGTACAGAGAAGACAAGGAAACCTTCCTCAGAGTTCTTTATTGGATTAAAAGAGATGTGTGTGAAAACACTGCCTTTAGTCTGTCTCTGCCCCCTATCCCCAATCTAGAAGGAATATTGTAAAGAACAATTTTGGTCTCACTTAACATTTGTCAACGACTCCCGATTTTCTCCTGAATTAAGTCCAAGTTCATTAGCATGGCATGCTTAGCTGTGCACCCCTATCTCCTTAGGCTACGTTTGCTATTTCAACTCACCTTCCCATGGTCTCCCACTAATTTCCAGTCACATGGAACCAATTCCCATTTCCTTGATCACACTTTGCCTCGACACAGCCTGCTCTTTCCTGATTACTGTAAGTGCCTTAGCAGACCCCTCTCATCAGTTAGCATGGCTCTCGTGTGTTCTCTGCAGACTGTCCTGTCTACGTCAGTGGGGACTGAGTTCATCACTTTCTACTCTTCTCTGAGGTAGCCATTTGTTGATGCCTTCATCCTGGAACGAACAAATAACCTGATGGTTTTTATCAACACATCTATTTTCTTAAGAACCAAGAAGAGTGTTTTATTTATCTTTGCATCCCAAGGAGCTAGAACAATGCCTGGCATGTCTTTGGTATCCAATACATTATGTTTAAACAAAAGAAAGAAGGAAAGCAAGCAAGCATGGGAGCTATTATTATTATTGAGTTCATTTTTACTATAACAGATGAACCCATAGTTTGTTTTTGTTTTTTTTTTTAAGTTAAAAGAAAAGAAAAGGCCCCAGGCATTTTGAACACATGGTTCCAAAGTCAGTCTGAGCTGAACTGACACCCAGGCAAGAAGAAGCTCCCAAGTCAGCTACTTTTTAAAATTGTAATTTCAACACTGATATTAAAACAACACAGTGGTGAGCCTTTTCTTTCTTCTAGCACAGACCAATAATACAAAGGAATATCTAAGAAAAAAATCATTCATTAATTTAAAAATGAATTAAATGTAATCAATATAAGGCTATTTATTGGTTTGGGTCTTAATAGAAAAATCATAACTGGGCTTTATAGAATTGAAAGCAATTCCTGGTAAGCTTTACAAAAATTCAACATAAATTACTGAAAGAATCACCAACTCAAGATGGTAAAACAAAATGGTGGGAGGAAGGAAAAGAGGTATGTATGAGGAGAAATGAACAAGATTTTAGGGCTTTGACGTTTCCTCATTATGGCGACCACCGTGTCTAGGCCTGACTTCCTGAGATATCCTCAAGTGAAGTTTTGGGACAAGATTAAGTTTGCTTTGGGTCTATTTCTAGTTCCTTTTCTTGTTTCCTTCACATCGAAGCGGCTGGATAATCTTGCTATTGGTCTCCCCATTGCTCCCAGGTCTCAGCTGGTCTGTGACCCTCTGAAGTGATGCAGGTCCCTCCTCTCCCTCCTCTGCATTATGACCACGGGGCTTCAGCAGCTCTGAACTAAGGCACATTGCTAAGCAATCCACCCTAGGGTGCAGCCTTGCCAGGGGGTTCCCATTTGAAAAGAGGTCGCAAGTTTACCAAAATGCATATGTGAGGCCTAGGATTTCACGGGGGTGTGAGAGAGTGAAGTGTGGCATTTTGTGCCTCTTGAGGTAGACAATTTTAAGCTTGAAGTCTTCTTAATACCTTGTTACTCTGCCGTAGACTGTTGCTGTTGGGTTTCCTGTCACGCAAGGAAGTGAAAGGGATGGGAAATGGTGTTGCTGGGGCTGGTGGGGCAGGGCAGGAGTTGGTAACAAATGGTTATACACAAGTGTTAGGAAATGCCAACATCCCAGAGAGGACTGCAGCGTTCAACCTGCTCAGTGCTTGCTTTTCACCTACACTGCTCATGAATAATATTCCCTCCCACCCGTTTTTATTAATATACACTATTGAAACTTCACCGTTTTCCAAGACAGGTTCAATGAAAACAAAAGACACCGAGCAGTCAGCTTCTGACTGTGGGCAGAGGACACAATTAGGGAAGGGTCCTACTCTTTCATTAAGACATTAACTTTGGCTTTAACCAGTATGTAAACTATGCTTCTTTAATGCCAAGCAAGTCCCTTATAGCAAATCATTATAAAAAAGACCTCTAGGTGTTGATGAGGATAAAAATCATAAGATCTAGAGTTGGGAGGAAATTGAAAGATCATCCTTCCTCTGACTTTTACAAGTTGCTATAATGTGAAGAAATGGGAGCACAGGGTAGAAGAAATAAAACACCTCAATTATCCTCTCAATGTTGCACTCCTGTTGGCAAACTCCCATTGACATGATGTTAGACGAATCACTTTTTTCTATAAGGGGGTGGTAAGCTGGGAGTTAAAGGCCAAGATTCAGTCCAAACATAGGTTTTCTTTCTCTGACAGCATTTAGAAAACTGAAGATTCCACCTAAAAATCTGAATTTCCAGTTTCTCTTAGGAAAAAAATAAAAAGGATAAACTTGATCTTGGGCCTGAATTTTCCATGACGCTTGATCGAAGCTGAGTAGTACCATCGCCTTGAGCTGGAACATGTGCTGTTTCGGTGACCACTGTCCTCACCACTCTCTACTGTCTTATCCTACCCCCCGCCCCGCACCCCACCCATTCATCATCTGTGTCTGCATGACCCTGAGTCCTGAGTTTGCAATCTCTGAGCTAGTATTCATGTATCAATATTATTATCTATAAAAATGGGCATTGGGGAGGGAGGGTGACAGGTGATACTAGAAAAGTAGTTCCCAAATTTGGTTGATTATAAAAATAATTTGGTATATCAATAAAAATACACATTCTTGGGCCCCACTCCTGTGGATTCTGACTTAGTGGATATGGAACGGGGTCTCTGATTCTGTGTTTCAGTTTGTTTTTTCAAGTTCCTATGCTTAGAATTCTGACTTAAATTATCTCTGAAATTCTATCAATCCAACTAACCCCAGAATTCTAGTTTGATAATTCTTTTTCAGGTCAATGGACTTTAATGCACTGAAGGCTCTGGTACAATTATCAAATCCAATTAGCCACTGAGTTAAATTATTTTCAATCAGCCTTAGGCTATTTACCATAACATCCCCCAACCTGTGATCTTGAATAGGAACAAAGGGACATGCGGAGTAAATACTGCTCATCTATCACTTCCACATTAAAGTGACTTATTCTTTTAGGTAAAAGTAGGTAAAAATTCCCACAGCCTGGTCTCACTCTTCTGAAAATAGACATATTTAAAAAAAAAAAAAAAGTTAAGGAAGGGAGGAAATTGTTATCAATGCACAATTTGAGTGTAAAAACCAGAAAGGGATATTAGAGATAAAAGGGCACTAGTGATAACAGGCACACTTCATATGGGCTTCTTAAACTTACGTTAGGGCCAGTTCATAAGACACCTAAAAAAATATATACAGGAAGGATTTAAATTTGATGTAGTGGAGTCTTTAAAAATTTGGCATATGTCTTTTTGTTCTTTCAACTCACTCTTTAAGGTATCACAGTGTGAGGGAATGCAGGCTTTGGGCTCAGACTGCCTAACATCAGAAAACTGTGGACTGATGTCTGTAGACAAGAGGCTTGGGGAGCGGAGCAGTTTCTATGGAGATGGGAATTAGTGAGGAAGTGCTTTCCTTTGATTATTCTCCACCCTAATAGGGACAATTGCAACCATTTATCTTTTTCTGAAGGAATAAGGGCATCTTTGGGAACAATAGTAAGGACTTGAGTGAGACTGTTCCATGTTAAATATCCTAGAATATCATCCCCCTGCGTTTTCATTATAAAGTATAAGGTCTTTGAAGGTGTCATTTGCCTAAGAGGTATGGCTTTGATTTTGTCAGAGGACAAAATTAGGAAACCCAAATGAGCTTATTATGTTTTATAAATTATTACATTATTTTAAAACTAAGATGCATACTAAATTTTTGCAATAGTAATAGCTTGGATTCATATTTAGTCTCTGAACAGAACATAATACTTTCATTTGCATCTAAAAAGTAAGACATATAAACCATCCTTCCCATTTTTCAGATGGAGAAACTAAGGCATATAAACAACTTAAGTGAATTTTTAAAAATAATCTGTAGAAAACAAATGTTCAACTATATATGATGCTTTTGGAATCCCAATTTAATGACTTGTTTTTGTATTCCCACAATATTTTTTCTTTTCTTATTCTTTGTTAATAGGTAAGTGAATTAAATAGAAATGTACAGAGTAAAAAGTGAAAGTTACACAAATTTCACTACCCATAGCTAACAATTATCTCTTTAATTGATATCCTTCCAGATATTTTCCTTAGCCTATTTATACATACAGATATATAGATGATTTATTATATTTTATAAAAATGAGCTCCTATAAATAATATAGTTTTGAAATGTGTTTTCCTTGACAGTATATCATGGAACCTTTTTCTAGGTCAGCATACACACACACATCACATGCTTGCATGATAATTTATTATATGTATGTGCCATAATTTATATAATCATTTTTTTATTTTGGACATTTAAGTTATTTTCTTTTCTTTCTATTTTGTTGTTGTGCACATTACATCTACGACTAACTGGGGAAGATGACAGGCCAGGGAAGCTACTATTTCCTTTCAAACCAGAAGTTATTTCAAACACAGAATGAGGGCATTGATATTTTACGAGCTACAAATGACCAAAGAACCCTATCATATCCTTTCTGACTTTTGTTACTTCCCTATACTAGCCACTTCATTTACATGGAGACTTTCTCTTACATGGAAGGAAAGAAAAGAGGCAACATTTTTCTCTTTAAGCCTTCTTTATTTATCAGTAAGCCAAAGAGTGCCAACTGTTTAGCAGCTGCTCCATAAGTATTGCGGAATAAATTAATCACAAAGTTTGCGAAGATCTAATCCTATCTAATAAAAGAGTAATATGCAAATTAACCATCACTCTGCGACAAAAATGGCGGCCCCCATAGTCACAAGATGGCGGCGCCCAGTCCCCTCAGCCCTGCTGCTGGAGTGTCTGGGCCTGTCCGCCAGAGGGGGCAGATCCAGCCTTCCTGGTGCTGCAGCGGTTGGGCCCGTCAGCCCATCGGGGGTTCGCGCGGACCAAGCGGCGAAGCTGGATCTGCCCCCAGACACGGCAGACAGAGCCCAGACAGCAGGGCTTGGGGGCTTCCTTAGTGCAGAGGCGGCGGGAACACCCCCAGGCCCAGCAGACAGAGCCCAGACAGCAGGGCTTGGGGGCTTCTTTCTCAGGGTGATGGCTGTGAAGCCCCAGGCCCGGCAGACAGAATCCGGACAGCAGGGCATGGGGGCTTCCTTAGTGTGTCAGTGTCGGCGAAGCCCCCAGGCCTGGCAGACAGAGCACACTGCAGGGCATTGGGGCTTCCTTCGCATGGCGGCAGCAGGCAGAGAGCAGACAGCAGGGCATGGGGGCTTCATCTCCATGGCTGCAGTGAAACCCCCAGGCCCCACAGAGAGCAGAGAACCACGGGAGTGGGCCTGAGCCATCAGTAGGACATCCCCTGAGAGCTCCTGGATTGTAGAGGGTGCAGGTTGAGCTGAGGGACCCCTGTGCACGAATTTCGTGCACTGGGCCTCTAGTGTTTTTATATCCACGTTTATTCATCTCACACACACATATATAATAGATCAGCCACTGTCTGATAAGCACTTCATTTGATGAGTGTTTAGCTGGGCATTCTTAGTTCTTGCTCTGCATCTTGGGATAGTTTTATTATCTTTATGGTTGACACTATAAAGTTTGATGGCTCACATAACTGTCCTTTGTGCTTAGGAGAAAGCAGTCTTCAAGGAGCATTTCAAAATGGCCTTATTGGTAAAACTGAGTTGTTTATTTGAAGATTTGTGATGAGCTTGGAAATCCCCAGCACATGAAAGTCAGAGGAGTACTATGGACCTTAGGAATTTTGTCCAGAGATAAGTCATGGGCCTGCACCACAGGTGACCTTGACCTGAAGCTGATGTCTGAAAGACCTGGAGTGCAGGCAGCCAGGTAGCTCTCCCTATTTCTGGGCCTGGGCCTGGTGGAGATGCTTCCTTGGAGAAAGGTGATAAGGATCTAAAGTGATGGAAATTGGTGGGAAGTGTATAAAACAAATGATAAACTTAAAAACCATTTGAGTTATTTCCAAAATTAGGAAGCAAAAAATTAAAATGTTTCTACAGAATATTCTGTGGACTGCCTACTCCTGAGAATATTTTCAGAACCTCCTTAAAGAGACAGAAGTTTAATTATTGTCCAAGACTCTGTGAGCATCAGGACCCAGAGGCGCTCTGCATCTGGACAGTAAACTTGAGTTTTTGACTTTACATAATCAGATCAAGTGGTGCTGGCCTCATGGAAATTAAAGAGAAGGGGATTATATTTAGCTTATTTTCAAACTCTTCTTAGTGAGCATCACAGGCAGAGATATTAATTTTTAAATGAAAAAGTAGACTGTTTACCGTGTACAAAGGATCATTTGTGCTACCCAAAACTATGCTAATCTCCATTCCAAATCCCTTAGCAACTGGTACTTCGTTAAAAAGCTTCAATTTTCATGAAAGAAAGAAAGAAAAAAACTTTCTGAACGTGCTGCAGCAAAATTTGGTTCTGGAGTATTAAGTTATTAAAAATATTAAAAAATCACAAAGTAATAAAAATGGTTGTTTAAAATGAGTTTGAATTATTCTTTAAATGCAGTAAAATCTTTCTCAATCTGCTGCTCAAATTAGATGTTTTTCATTCCTGCATGGTAATAAAAGATAGTAAATAATAGAAATAAAAAAGTGTATCAAAACAGTGGATGAACTGGAGATAAAAAAAGAATAGGTCCAGTGCCTGGCCTGAAGGACTTTATAAACTAGTGGGAATATGAATTTATAAACTTATAAATGTATGAAACATTATCATTGATATGTTGCAGTTACAGAGAACCTTATTCACACATATAAAGACACGTGAAATAGAAAATTTCTAGGAAAAATATAACTTGCTAATATTGAATCAAGAAGAAACAAACCAGTAAATATATTGTATGTATCAGTAATTAAAAACATAACAACAAAACCAAATAAAGAAAAACAACCAGCCCAGCTGGTGTGGCTCAGTGGTTGAGCATTGACCTATGAACCAGGAGGTTATGGTTCTATTCCTGGTCAGGGCACATGTCCGGGTTGTGGGCTTGATCCCCAGTGTGAGGCGTGTAGGAGGCAGCCAATCAATGATTCTCTCTCATCATTGATGTTTCTATCTTTCTCTCCCTCTTCCTCTCTGAAATCAATAAAAATATATTTAAAAGAAAAAGGAAAAGAAAAACACCCAACACAGGATTTAGTTTATTTTTAGGCACATTTGCCAGACATTTAAGAAATAATTCCTGTATTTTATGGCACATTAGAAATAAGTACTGGCTAAATAAGTGCATTCCTGAATAAAGAGGATAAGCAAAAAGGCATGCTTCCCATCTCCTTTTATGAGGCTAATACAATCTTTTAAACAAATATATATTTTTATTGATTTCAGAGAGGAAAGGAGAGGAAGAGGAGATAGAAACATCAATGATGAGAGAGAATCATTGATTGGCTGCCTCCTGTACACCCCCTACTGGGGATTGAGCCTACAACGCGGGCATGTGCCCTGCGAGCCAAACCAGCTAGGGCATAGCTAATATAATCTTTAGCTAATATAATCTTGATAACAAAACCAGACAAGAAAGGATCTAATAACATTTATAAAATAGATGTTCGTATTAGATTCATATGCATATGCATATCTGTGTATGGGTGCAAATGAATGTACGTGGTTATAATATTACAATGCAGTGTGATCAAGTGGGGTTAGCTCAGAAATATAAAGAAGGCTTAAAATTAAAGATTTGATGTGATCCTCTACATTAGATATTAAGTGACACAAAATATTTGATTATCTCAATAGATGTAGAAAAGTCATCTGATAAAACTCTACTTCCTTTCATTAGCAAAATAGAAACAACAGTGAAGTTCTTTTAGCTGGTAACAAGAATTCATCAAAATTCTACAGCAACTAGCATACTTAGTGATGAACAGAGAATCCCCTTTGAAGCCAGGAATAAGAGCAGGAACCTTGCTCATCATTGCACCGGACATACACGCTAGTTACGGTCAGACCAGGAAAAAAGGCATAAGGATCGAAAAGATAAAGCAACACTTTTAACATTTATCTGTTATGTTTATATAGTTGTGATTAAAACCCAAAAGAATCTAAGAGATTCAGAGAAAATCTTATTAGACCTAATAAGAGGACGTGGCAAAAATTCTGATGACAAAAATCAATTATATTTACATACTATAGCAACAAATAATTAGAAAATATAATTTCAAAGGTCATATTTTTTAATAGCAATAAAAGCTCTAATGTGCCTAGGAATAAATCTCACAAAAGTCATGAGGTGGTTTTAGCTGTTAGGAAAGAAAATAAGACTTAAATCATGAGGACATTTATTGTTTAGTTAAGAAAATGTCTGAAGGTGGTTTGTTTTGGCAGCTCAACAACGAGGCAATGACCTCGGCTCTTTGCACTGTTTTTGCTCTGCCATCTGGGCTGGCTTCATGGGCGTGTGACCCGTCAAGTCACACAGGCCTCCGCACTCAGGAGGGCTCCATGCTTGGCTTAGTGCTCTGCTATGGCTGTTTTGAAAATCTTGACAAATTTATCTTTGAACTAATGTTTGGTAAATGGAGTCCAATGGGACAAAGACCATGCATGTGGGCAGAGGAGACACATGCAATGTGTGTGTCTGTCATTCCCTGCCGCTCCACTTACATGTCATCTTTGTGACAGCCCGTGAGCACAGAATTGAGGGGACCCATGATGCATGGGGGCGTTCAGTGAGACTCACAGTAAGTGCTCGTTAGGGCTGCTGTTACATCGATGATGAAATCGGAGAGATGACAGCCCAGAGAGACGACAATTTCCCATTCGAACCAGAACTTGCTTAAAATAAGAAAAGAAGGCGCAAATGCTAAGAAACATGAGCAGCCAAGGAACCCTATCATCTCCTTTCTCATTTAGGTCACTTCCCTATATTAGGCATTTTATTTATGCTGAAAATGATGACATAGAAGGAAAGGGAAAGATAGGGTAACCACTGTATCTTTTCCTTTCAGTCCTTCCTTACTTATCGCTAAGTCCATGGCACAGAGTGCTGGTTGAATGTGTACAAATCAAGACACTAAATAAGACAATGGAGTTAGCATTGCTACGGTTCTGCCAGGAATGAAATACATATGCATGTATGAAATCCAAGTGTAATTTTGAGATTCTACATATGAGTCGAATGCTCTTATTTTGCATTTAAAACTGGCATCGCACAATATAGAGAAAATGGTAAAATTCATGCTAACAAGTTGAGGTTTTATTTTTTCTTTACTGCGAACACCATTAAATAGCAAATAAAAAATGGCAAGTCAAGAGAGATACCATGGAAAAAAGGGGAAAGGTTTATATTTTAGTACCTTCAATGTTACCTTTTTTTCCTGCTTTTTGAACAAGGGGCTTCCCTGCATTTTCATTTTGTATTGGACCTTTAGCTGGCTCTGTCTGCCATTCTCACTCAGCTTACTGCTTGCCCCATAATTGCAAGATCACCCTCAAAGTTCCAGACACCAAGTCTGTATCGGTGGCAGGAAGAAGATGGGAGAGTTGGTGACAGCAAGCTTTTCTTTTATAGCCATTGCCTTTATCAGGAATTTAAAAGTCTTTCCAGGAGTATTCAGCTAACTCTGGGCTCCATGTACGCTTTAAGTTGAAAAATAGAATGGAATAGTAAGCATCTGGAAAAGAGGACAGAATGGTCCAAGCCAATATCTGGCTAAGAATCCAATTTAAACAGGAGTTGGCAAACTTTTCCTGTAAAAAGGCCAGGTAGGATTCAGTGGCCTTTTGCAACTGGTGAAGTTTTCGGCTGTGGTGCGAAAGTAGACATAGACAACATGTAAGTGCAAGGGCATGGCTAGGTTTCAATAAATGTTTATTTTACTTATTTAATGATTTTCTTTTCTTTTAGGGAGAGAGAGGATGGGGGGAGAGAGAAAATGAGAGAGAGAGAGGCAATAATCAATCTTTTGTACCACTTATTTATGCATTCATTGGTTGATTCTTTTATGTGTCCTAACTGGGCAGGGATTGAATCTGCAACCTTGGCCTATCAGGATGACACTCTAACCAACTGACCTATCGGGCCAGGGCCCCAATAAATATTTCTTTACAGAAACAGGAAGTGAGAAAGATCTGGCCTGTGGGCCATAATTTGTCAACCCCTACGTAGAGCTTTATTTTACTTTGGTTATGAGATGGTGGACCATAGAGTGATGACAGTAAGTAGCTGCCACTTACTGAATACACGAGGCATGCTGCCATCTCTAAAACAAATATTTGTATTTTGTTATTGAGGAAGAAAAGGAAGGAGTTTGTTGGGAAGGTAGAGAGCCGACCCTGCCGTACCAGAAATGAAGATTTGATTAAAAGGAAGGAGATACAAATGCATTGATGGAAAGGCTTGCCATTGTAAAGCTGTCACTTTCCTCTAAATTATCCAGCTTCATGCAATTCCAGTGAAAATTCTTGTAGATTTTTTGTGGAATGTGAATAGCTGACCTTAAAATTGATGTGGAAAAACTAAGAATTAAAATTCATGCTAACAAGTTGAGATTTTGTTAGCCTGACCATTTTGAAGATGGGTAGTAGAAAGAACAGGGGGATTTGTCCAATAATACTTGTTACAAAGCTGAACTAATTCAGATAGTGATATTTAGTGATAGTGATAGTGACATTGGTTCTGGATTGGAAAGAGAAACTAATCAACAGAAGGGAGGGTTTTGTGCAGAATTGATGGAAGAGGCATTACAAATAGGTAAAGGATGAATAATTCAATACACAATGCTGAGTAAAATTAGTTATTTCATTGGAAGAAAATTGAATTCCTGCCTCATCCGAATCACACAAATCAACTCCAGGTAAATTAAAGACATACATGTAAAAAGAAAAATGTTAATACTCTTGATAGAAGTTTAAACTTGAAAAAGGAAAAAAAATTTAAAATGCAAAAAGCATAAAGCAAAAGAGACATAGTGGGATGAATCGGTTTTCATTAAAATGGAAAACTTTCATAGAATAAAAGACATCAAAATCAAAGTGAAAAGAAATTCCAGGGTGTGGTGAGCATTAGTAAAACATACTGAAAAAATGGCTAGGGCTGGAATACATAAAAGCATTTGGAGAAAAGTGGGTGAATGATATGAACCAGAAATCCTCCGAAGAACCCTGAGAGGCCCACAAATATGTAAATTTGTTTCTCAGTCTCTCTAGTATCAGAGAAATGGAAATGAAATAACAATCAGGTTTTATGTCCTACCCTTCAGATAGGCAGTCATTTTTTTAAAAAGTGAAAACTCAGGAGTTGGCAATTTTGTGGAACAATTAAAGCTGGTTTATTGTCCTGGAAGGAAAATTAATGTAACGCAGTGAAGCTGAGGATGCAGGTGGTCCTCCCTTGGCAGCATATTTGGTATGGGAGCCATTCTTTGCCTATCAGAGCCATCAGGTTCTTTTTATCACCAATATTTTGTAAAATTCCCAATAGAACCCCTTTTTTGATTCCGAACAGAAATCAGTATCATGCCATCACATAAATATAAAGGAGAAATACAGTAAAACAATGAGAGATGTACATATTTCAATATGTACACATGTGGGCACGACTCAACGAGAAGAACTAACGAGGAAGGGCATGCCTGCATATACCACGTGAATGAGACTTCTAAAAGTGCAGACCATTGTTTTGGTCACTCAGATAGTTTGTTGCTGTTGGCGCTGTAACTTTTCAAAATGGCAAAACACTACTCATGAGGTTGAAGAAGTGATTTGCCTTTTCCTGCCACTTCACCAAATTCTCTTGGAGGCAGAAAAACGGATGCAGAACTCCAACAACACTGGAAACCAGGACTATCAAGTAATGGGTTGCCAGACACTGGGAAGAATGTCAGGAACCACCACACAGACGGGGCTGGACTGACCCATTAGTGGTTGACACATACTTTGAAATGGCTGAAACCGAACAGCAGGGTCAGACAGGAAAAGCTTAGGGCACCCAGGTGTCCCGCTTGGAAGCTGACAGGCTGTGTGAGGTTTCTGCTGATGAAATAAAGATGAGATATAAAAATGCCCATTAAAAAAAAATTAAGAGCATTTTATTATAACAGGACCTACATTCAGTGCCATGGAGAGCATGCTGTTTTATTTTGTCTAATATTTATAAGCATGTAAGATATGTTTATAATATGTAATAAGTAGTATTTTCTATAGAAGTTGTCATCTGGACTGCTATTAACATAGTCTGCAGATTGTGTATTTTCGATCTACACATTTTTACGGTTGTATTTCAGTCTACACATTTTATCAGGTGTGTCTGGTATTTTGGCTGAAACCACATGGCAACCCTAGGAATGATGAGAAAAGATTGCCAACCATACCATGTCCTGGGCCAATTCAGAGATGAGGCTAAGCAGAGAAGCCTTCCCGGTACCGCATGGCCAATACTTTCCATGGGTGGCCACATCTGTTCTCAAGGCCAGCTTCTCGGGCATGCAATCTGTGCAACTGCACAGGGCCTCATGCTTACAGCACTAGGTTCGGTGCTCTGCTGTTGCCATCTTGAAATTCTTAACAATGGAGCATTTGTATGACTAGAGGAAATACATGCAATGTGTCTATTTCTTTTTAAAAATATATATATTTTATTGATTTTAGAGAAAAAGGGAGAGTGAGAGAGAGAGTGAGAGAGAGAGAAACATTAACGATGAGAGAGAATTGTTGATTGGCTGCCCCCTGCACACCCCACACTGGGGATTGAGCCTGCAACCCAGGCATGTGCCTTGACTGGGAATCAAATTGTGACCTCCTGGTTCATAGGTCGATGCTCAACCACTGAGTCATGCTGGCCAGGCTGCTATTTCTTACTGTATCATTCTCATACAGCCTTTTTAATGTCGTTGGAGCACAGAACTCCAGTGGACCCACAAGGAATTAGAGCTCAGTGAGACTCAGAGAGAGTACAAGTAAGTGTGCTATGTTGAGTAGGTGGAGAAGATGACAGCCCCAAGAGCCACACTTTCTGTTAGACCCAGAGTTGACTTCAAAGGCAGAAAGAAGGCAACAGCATTCTAAGAATAATGAACAACCAAGGAAACACTATTATATCCTTTCTTACTGTGATGCGCTGAACCGTGTTTCCCCAAATTCATATGTTTAAATCCTAACCCCCAATACTGCAGAACATGATTGTATGTGGAGATTGGGTCTTTAAAAAGTGAATTATGTTAAATGAGGTCATTAGTGTGGGCCCTCATCCAATAACTTAGAAGAAGAGGAAATCTGGACACAGAGACACACAGGGGGAAGACCATCTGAAACACAGGAAGACAACAGCCCATCTACACACCAAAGAGAGAGGGCTGAGAAGACACCAACTCTGACAACATCTTGATCTCAGACTTCTGCCCCCAGAAATATGAGAAGACAAATATCTGTTGTTTAAGCCGCCCAGTCTATGGCACTTTGTTAGATGGCAGCCCTAGCACAATAATATACTTACCGTATTAATTATCTGCGTTGGCCAGTTACTTATGTTGAAATTGATGACCCAGAGAGAAGGGGAAGATAAGGCAACCCATAATTTCTTTTCCTTTAATTTCTTTCTTACTCATCAGTAAGCCAAAAGTAGAAAGTGCTGGTTGAATGTGTATGAATCAAAAAGTGAAATAAGCCAAAACTGGTTTGGCTCAGTGGATAGAGCATCGGGCCTTCGGACTGAAAGGTCCCAGGTTCGATTCCGGTCAAGGGCATGTACCTTGGTTGCGGGCACATCCCCAGTAGGGGGTGTGCAGGATGCAGCTGATAGATGTTTCTCTCTCATCCATGTTTCTAACTCTCTATCCCTCTCCCTTCCTCTCTGTAAAAAATCAATAAAATATATTTTTAAAAAAAGTGAAATAAAACCAGCTGAGTTAGTTCATCAATGCAGTAGCACACATCAATATTTCATTCTCTTTTGTGGCTGAATAATGTTCCATTGTGTGAATATGTCACATTTTTTTATGCCTTTATCATAAAGCACATACTAGTATTATACCACATTTGTGTGTTGATGGACATTTGGGTTGTTTCTACCTTTTGGCTGTGAACATTTGTGTACAAGTACTTTTTTGAACACTTGTTTTTAATTCTTGTGTTAGTGTCCCTATGAGTGGGATTGTTGGGTCATACGGTAGTTCTATGTTTGTCTTTTTTGGTAGGTCACCGAACTGTTTTCCACAAAGGCTGCATCATTTTGCATTCCCATTAGCAGTGCATAGGGTTCTGATTTCTCCACATTCTTGCCAATATTTATTTTCCATTTTTTCAAATTATAGGCATGCATGCTGATGATATCTCACTGTGGTTTTAATTTGCATTTTCCTGGTGACTGGTGGTGTTGTTGGGCATCTTTTTGTGTGTTTGTTGGCCATTTGTGTGTCTCCTTTGGAGAGGTGTCCATTCAGGTCCATTGCCCTGTTTTTAATAGGAATTTTGCTGTTGAATTGTAAGAATTCTTTCCATGTGCTGGATAGAGACTCTTATCAGATAAAAGGAAAACAGCTGAGTTAATTTTCAGCATTTTCACTGTCCTGGTAAGAACAAAATACATACGAATAGATTGCTTTGTTAGCATTAGTATTTAATGATGCAATAAATGTAAAACACTTCCTTTAGTGTTGGTGATAACTGAAACTATTTTAATTTGAGGTTGGATCTAAACAATAAAAATAAATGAAAAAAAAGTGTCCCTTGAATGCAAATACATATAATGTTAGGTGATGCAATATTGGATTTAAAGTCATATATCAAGTTAAGAAAGACTTGGAAGGTGATGAGGGGTAGGTTAAGGAAAGGGTCTAACATTTCTCTTCTTATGTTAGGACTATTGAAGATACCTTTTTAAACTTGATTCAGATAACGAGAATTTTACCTCTTTTGTTCTGGATCCATACCTTTTTGTCTTTCAAGGCATGTGACTTTATTTCCCTCTCCCCTAAATCATCAGCTGTCCCCTCCCTACTGCATCATTTCCATCAGCATGAACAGACATTCCAGTGCCCCCAACATCTTTATCAGGTGGCTCTTCCACCTCTACCAACCTTTAAAGTTTGAGGCACCTTGACACCTGATCTTGAGCCGTCCTGTCTTTCCTTCTTCCTTCCTTCTCTCCTCCCCTCTCCTCTCCTTTCTGTTTCCTCTCTCAAGATGATTTTGGATAGGACCAGGGCTTTAAGTAGCATCTAATAGCTGGTGATTCCCAAGTTTTCTATGTATCGTGTGTGCTTCTCCCCTGAGCTACACACCTGATATCTGACTGATAATGGGTAACTCCACCTGAAAATCACAAGGCATATCAAGGATAATAGGCTCAATGCAGAGCTATTTGTTCCATCTCTACCTTTACCTCTTCCTCTTCCAGTGCTCGCCATAATAACTAATGGCACCACCACTTACTCTCTATCTTTTTTTTTTTTTAATATATTTTATTGATTTTATTACAGAGAGGAAGAGAGAGGATAGAGAGTTAGAAACATCGATGATAGAGAAACATCGATCAGCTGCCTCTTGCACACCCCTCACTGGGGATGTGCCCGCAACCAAGGTACATGCCCTTGACCGGAATCGAACCTGGGACCCTTCAGTCCGCAGGCCGACGCTCCATCCACTGAGCCAAACCGGTTTCGGCATTACTCTCTATCTTATTATTTTGTTTAGTTCCCATAGCATCTTGTTTCCTTTTTCATTTGTTTATCCCATGTCCATGTATATCCCTTCCTTGAAGGCAAGTTTCACAGGGTAGGATCTTGTCTTGTTCTCTCTTGTAACTTTGACCCCATATTAAATAAAAGATAGAGAAACGTACTTAATATGTGGGTTCTAAAATAAAAATGTTGCTATGTAGCAAAATTTAAAACTATAAGTGTACAACTCATTCCACTAGAGAAAAAAAAAAAACAAAGAAAACATAGTTATAGTAAGACACAGGAAATAAAGGTAAGGATAAAATGAGAGTCAAAAGCAAAAAGTATAAAAATGTGATACATCTGTAATTAAACATATTAATCAACACAATGAGCATAGATGGGTTAAATTACTTAAGTAAAAGTTAAGGCTCAGACTGAATTTTAAAAGTTTTCAGTTATGAGAAACCAAGATGGCGGCATAGGTAAAAACCTGAACTGCTGCCTCGAACAACAACTTCAAAACTACAACGAAAAGACAAAACGGACATCATCCAGAACCACAGGAAGGCTGGCTAAGTGGAAATTCTACAACTAGAAGGAAAGAGAAAAGCATACTGAGACTCAGAGGAGGTGCAGAAGTAAAGGCAGAGGTACGGAGGGCTGGCAACTGAGCACGCGGCTGTCTTTTTCAAGCGGGAAGGAGACACAAGCTCCCGACTGCTCTGAACTCATTCCGGGCGAGACTCTGGGGACACAGATTCATACAGGGAAAAACTGGACTGTTTGGCAGCAGGCGGAACTCGAGGGTGGCTTTCTCTCAGAGGTGCTTGTAGCAATTACCAAGGGACACTGAGACCTGGGGGCCTCTTAGGGCAGGGCTGAGGGGAAGCCATTGCTGTTTGCTCTGCCCTGAGACTCCGCCCCACCCCAGCTATGCGCAGAGGCTTTTGCATATGAATGGCCTGGTCCTTTGAAATCTAAACTTACCTAACAAACTGCAGCTGAGTCAGTGAGACCCAGAACATCCAAAAGAAGGCCCAAGGCCCTGCAGCAGCTTGCATTGCTTCACAGCTGGGCCTCGTCTGGGCACCTCCAAAACCCAAACAAAGAAGAGGAATCTGCAGATCTCTCCATAGCTCCTGCTGGGTGGTCTCAGACAGAGGCTAAATTAGCACCTCCTTGGAGATCCAAGAGCCAGTGTACCCAGGGGTCAGAGTAGGACCATCCAGATTACAACTCCTCAGATCCATAAGGGACACCCTCAGGGGGCCTACTCAGTGAGCACCAAAGCCCCACTAAAGCAAGTCTTGTCTCATAAGAGTATCTCCAGCACAGAAGTTCTCCCATCATAGACACAGCTGATCCTCACAGCCAATTGGTCTAGAGGTCAATTCCTCCTAGTGATACCAACAACAATCAAGGCTAACTACAACAAGACTGTGCACACAGCCCACAAAGGGGTGCACCAAGAGTGTCCACCTCAGGTAACTGGCAAGGCTGAGCCACTGGGCCCTATAGGACACCTAGCACACAAAGCCAATCTGTCAATTCAGGGAAGCAGCCAAAATGCAGAGACAAAGAAACAGGTCAAAAATGAAAGAAATGGAGGAAAGCAAATGACTGGATATAGAGTTCAAAACCACGGTTATAAGGTGTTTCAAGAATTTTCTAGAAAAGGCCGATAAATTTAGCGAGACCCTCGGAGGATATGAAAAAGGACCAACTAGAAAGTTTCTAACTCTCTCTCCCTCGCCCTTCCTCTCTATAAAAAACCCCAATAAAATTTATTTAAAAAAAAGAGATACATGCACAACTAAGTGGCATGCCTGATTACTTTCTTTTGTTCAGATTATAAGGTTTTTCAACTGATAGATATTTTGGAAAGGTTTGCAGGGCAATTTCCCTTCGGAGTCATGACTTACAAATATATATTTTATTACAAAATTTTCTTCATATCCTATTAAACTGTTTCCTAATAGATTCAAAGCCAGTTGGCCATAACAAAGATTGGTTGCAGTAAGTATAAATTCAGACATGGATATATTTTTGACATGCAAAGGTGCAACTGGTTTTCAGGTGTATAATTTCCAAGGTTTGGTAGCGACTTGGGAATGGGGAGCCCATCCCTCTTTCTGGGCCACTCTCCAGTAGCGCGGAGGAACCTGCCATGAACATCAAGCCGAGGCTCCGGAGACAAGCCTGCGCTCACAGGATTGGCCCTCGAGCCCGGGCAGTTGTATGACTCTGGCTTGTACTCACAGGGGATATTCCCCCGATCCCTTAACAACAAGTTGGCCCAGAATCTTTCAGGGTTTAGGCTGCCTCCCTCAATCACCTCTTCCTAAAGTCATGGGACCTGGAACTCTCTACTGTCCCCTGGATTCTAGCCTTCTTCTGCCTGACCTGTGGTTAGAAAAGGGCACTGATCTCGCTTTTCTTTTATTACGAACTGCTTCTCTGGCAGAGACCACTGAATTAGAGGAAATAAGGTGTTTTTAGTTGCTATTTTGAAAAGAACGATAGGCGGAATAATGCCCACTGCCCCCACTTCCCCAAAGATGTTTATGTCCTAATCCTGGAAACTGTAAATAGGTCAGGATATGTGGCACAGGGGAAGGGAGATTGCAGCTGGAATTAAGGTTGCTATTTGGCTGATCTTAAATAGGGAGATCATCCTGAATGTTCTGATGGGGTCCAATAAAGGTCTTCAAAAGTGAAAGGAAGATGGAGGAGTAGAGGAAACAGAGTCACAAGGCGGTATGACAAGAGAAGGCCCGAGTGATGCCCTGTTAGAAAGACTCAAGCCATAGTTGCTGGCTTTGAAGATGGAGGAAGAGGCCACAAGTGCCTGACAGTGGTTCTCAACCTTCCTAATGCTGCGACCCTTTAATACAGTTCCTCATGTTGTGGTGACCCCCAACCATAAAATTACTTTCGTTGCTACTTCATAACTGTAATTTTGCTACTGTTAATGAATCGTAATGCAAACATCTGTGTTTTCTGATGGTCTTAGGCTCTACAGCAGCGGTTCTCAACCTGTGGGTAGCGACCCACAGGTTGAGAACCTCTAGCAGGGTCGCCTAAGACCATCGGAAAACACAGATATTTACATTACGATTCATAACAGTAGCAAAATTACAGATATGAAGTAGCAACGAAAATAATTTTATGGTTGGGGGTCACCACAACATGAGGAGCTGTATTAAAGGGTCGCGGCATTAGGAAGGTTGAGAACCACTGCTCTAGAAGCTGAAAAGGGCAAGGATATAGATTCTCCCCGAGAGTCTTCAGGAAGGAGGGCGGCCCCGCTGACACCCTGGTGTGAGCCCTGTGAAAGCTCTGTCTGACTTCTAACCCACAGAACTGTTAAATAATACCTTTGTGTTGTTTCAGGCCACCAAGTTTGTAGTCATTTGTTATCGCAGCAACAGGAAATGAATACAACCTAGAATAAGGCAATAGAGAAAATGCCAATTTTCATTAGGGGACATTCCCGGGCTCAATGCTTAAATTTTTTTACCATAAAAACTATCACTTAGTTTTCACATGCATTCCATATATGGGTAAATAATCATTTTGCAAAGACTGATGCTACCTTCCCATAAGAAAACATGATATTCCTTTCATACTTTCTGATTTCTCATGCTCTGATAATATGTGGAAGTGGAAGTGTTAAACTGAGGTTATGATCTGTAAGTTTCAGTTTTCACCCGGAGTGTCTTTAAAATTGAGATAAAGATGGCTTCCTGGGGGCTTGAATGGTCAGCATAGACACTATCACTTGAAATCTTTATTTTATCTTTCTAAGTAGAAAGTCTTCCGAAGGATAGGAAAAATAAAGGGAGCAGATATTATGCAAATTGTTTCCAATGGACATATTATATCCATATCCTATTATTCCCACAGGACCATACCTGGCCCGTGGAACGGCTCTAACTGTATTTGAAGAGCTCCCAAGAAGGTCGCATAGTTCTGGTAACTGAGGGTATTCTATCCTAATGTACCTCTTCTGCCCCAAAGTGAGTGAACAAACATGTATCAAATTGCTCCTGGCATCCTGTGGGGGCTTCTATCAATAAAAGGTCATGCTTAATGAGAGTAACAAAGACATGGTATTAGTTATGGTCCATTGGGGGAAAAAAGGATAATTCACAGACTTTTTTTTTTTTTTTTTTTTTTACAAACAAACAAAATGTTGTGTATTTAATGGTGCATTGCCTCTACTTTCAAAGCCGCAAATTAGCTATTAGAACCTATCTATCCACAGTCTCTTTTCTCCTCCTGAGGTGGCAGTTTATGAGCAGACACTGTTCTCAAATCCTTATAAGTTCACTTCTTCCCAGCTTGACTCTGAATCCAGGTTCCCTTTTCGTCCCATACTTGCTCCTGCCTGGGCAGCAAACATAGAGGACAACACCATAATTTAAAACATATCAATTATCTAATCTAATAATAGACAAATATGCAAATTGACCGCACCTTCGCCACGTCCAAGCCACAACCACCAGCCAAGCCACACCCGCCAACCAATCAGGACGACTATGCAAATTACCCCAACAAAGATGGCGGCTAATTTGCATATCAAGACAGCGTCAAAGAACCCAAGAGCTGCAGAAGGGAGTAAAGCTTCGGAGAAGCAAGCAAGCTGGGGGGAGGAGAAGGGAGGAGCGAAGGCAGGGCCGGGGGTGAAGGCAAAAGCAGGCGGGCTGGCGGAGAAGGCGGGGCGGGCGACAAGGGAGGAGCGGAGGCGGGGCCGGGGGCGAAGGGAAAAGCAGGTGGGCTGGCCGAGAAGGCAGGGCGGGCGACAAGGGAGGAGCGGAGGCGGGGCTGGGGCGAAGGGAAAAGCAGGCGGGCTGGCCGAGAAGGCGGGGCGGGCGACAAGGGAGGAGCGGAGGCGGGGCCAGGGGCGAAGGGAAAAGCAGGCGGGCTGGCCGAGAAGGCGGGGCGGGCGACAAGGGAGGAGCGGAGGCGGGGTAGAGTGCAGCAGGAAATCCTATTGCAGGATTTTTCCTGCAACAGGAACTCTAGTTTATTTATAAAATTCTCCATTTAATATTTTTAGACTGTGGTTGACTGTGGGTAATTGAAAACCATGGAAAGTGAAAGCATCCTATCTAATAAAAGGGTAGTCTGCAAACTAACTGTCACCCATCACAAAGATGGTGGTGCCCATAGCCACAAGATGGTGGCCCCCAGTCCTGGGGCAGTGGCCGCTGAGGGTGGGCAGCGTGAGCGGCCTGGCGGAATGCTTGCTTCATCGCCGAGGCAACGGGGCAAGCATTCCTCGCCCGGCCGTGGATGGGCCTCTGGGCCGCAGAGAGCCTCTGGGCAGCGGGTGCGGAGCGGCCAGGCCCCACAGAGAGCTACTGGCGCATGGATTTGTGCGCAGGGCGGGCTACTAGTGGATAAATAAGAGGGGACAACTGTGTATTTGTCCCCCAGGTCTGTCTGGATGTAAACCCTATACTCTTTCTGGTGGGACACATTGTCCTCATTCTGCAAATAATTTCATCTTTCTCTGCTCACTCCCACCTGCAACTCTTTCTTTTCTAATGATTTCCACCTGAAGGGGTCATGTTAGAGATAAATGAGAAACTATCAGATATGCATGGAAGAAACAGTTGTTAGACTTCAGCCTTGACAATTAAGTTTGATCTGATGGGCAAGATGTAGTCAGGGGAAGTTCTTGAATGAAGGAGAGATGAAATGAAAGAGATTTTAAAGATAATCATCTCATGTCATAAGCTAGGCATGAAAATCTAAAAAGGCAGGAGAAATGACTGTGAGAATGGAAAAAAGATCAAGCTTTTGGTTGAATCCAAGAGACATTATGGAAAACATTTGGAAAGACTGTATTACAGAATTATTTCTGAGGTATATGGGAAACCATTTCCATTTTATTGAGACACAGTCATCTGTAACATAACATTTTAAAGACTAAACTCTTACTACTCTTTGAAAACTTAACTAAGGCTATGATTCCCCAAATAGCATCACTTTTTAAGATCTCCAGGTTATGAATTTAAGAGACTAGGGAAACAGTGATAAAATTAGCAGTAAAAAGTGGCGG
Source organism: Cnephaeus nilssonii (assembly GCF_951640355.1). Taxonomy (NCBI): domain Eukaryota; kingdom Metazoa; phylum Chordata; class Mammalia; order Chiroptera; family Vespertilionidae; genus Cnephaeus; species Cnephaeus nilssonii. The sequence goes on along the minus strand of NC_137089.1, from coordinate 38,232,539 downwards.
GAAGGAATGCTGATCTGGGGAGGAACTTTCCACATGCTGGGCTCCATATTTTGGTATATTCCATTCATATGAAGTATGACGCAGACGTGAAAAGGCGTGAGAAGTAGAGATGTGGGGTGAACGCAAACACCCAGACTCATCTAATCATCTTTGAAGAAAGGACTTGGGAAGCTCATTTTCAGGCCAGCCTCAGTGAGGCAATATAAAGATGAAGAGAAGCCAGTAATGGAAAAAGAGGCAGCGTAATCAGAGAAAGACAGCAGAGTGGAAAGAAGCTTGGATTTGGAATTAAACCTGATTCTGTCACTTCCTGTTTGACTTGGGCACTTCCCTTAGGCTATCAGTGGGATATAAGGGGTTGGACATGGTAAACTCTAAGTTCTCTTAGAACACGTAGATTTGATGTTCCCAATTAGAAAGTATGGGAGAGTTTCAAGAATGGAATATTGGCTAAAAAAGCGTCAAGTATCGTGACATTCCACCTTCCCCCTGCTCCACTCCTGTCTTTTCCACCCATGCCAAAACTCTCACATCACAAAAGAAACCTTGATGAGCATGTCAGTAAAAGTAACTGCATAATAAGTAATGTGGGGGACTCCATCAGAATTTGGTGAAAGAATTGATACATTTTATAGTCTGACAAATTTTGCTTCTGTCATGTCCTTCCTAAGTTTAAATGTCTAGGTCACAGATTGGCAAATTGCCAAATGCAAAAAGAAACAGGGAATCATGTGACACATAGGGTACTGTCCACTTTGGGATATAGCAGAGGGTCACAGGTGTAAAGCACTTTGATACAACAGTATTTCTGAGGACTTAAAATAGTACCTTTTGATTATAGAAGATTTTGGTTTTACTAGTATATGAATGGATTTGATTTTTTGGGCTATCTCTATTTGTAGGAGTTTTCCAGATCTTAGTGTTTTGTTCCCCCCCCCCACCCCCTTTGCAAAATAAAATTCAAGGGCCTAATGTGTGAACATGATGTTGAATCTACCTACTGCCAAACACTGGAGATCTAACACATTCATCCAATTCCCTCACCAAAGGAAAGAAATTCAAACTTAGCCAGCATTAGTATTTCATGGAAAAATAAAATTGTTCTCAGCTGAATAAAAAATAAATCTTGTTAGCAAGTGATTTAACAATGTATTAATAAAGTTCTTAAGAGCCATTTTATTCTTAATCTTTTATGGAAGGATACTTTTTCAATTTACTTACTTTTTTATTGGGGAAGAGAAATTTGACTTTGGTTTCTCTGTTTAGTAAAAGGGTCTTGATAATTAAAATAAATGTTTCCCTCAAATTTATATATATTAACTGGGTTTGTTTCTGTAGGAGACAAAAATCCTATTTTTTTTAGAGTAAAAATTAAACTTAACAAATTCTTCTTTAAAAGATTATTAAACATATAACCATTGGGACTTAAATCATTATGAAAATATGACTTATTAGGATTGTGATTATATGCTTCTCAGTCAGAGATTCAAATTCTGGCTCCATAACTTTCAAGTCAGGTGACATGGAGAAAGTTATTTAAATTCTCACAGTCTCATTTTCCCTATATATCAAAGAAAGATAATAATAGCATCTATCTTATTGGCTTGTTTTGAGAATTAAGTAGAATAGAACATGTATGTAATTAGCACATAAAAAGTACTACAACTCTAATGCCACTCTCCTGACTATTATTCTTATTATCTTAAGCAGAAAATTATTAGGCAAGTTATAAAACCCAGGCAATCAAAGCTCCAAGTAATCTCTTCAAACTAAACTGAATATACGCTGGACACAATAGTTATATTTTCTGATAAAATATCTAGGATGGTCACAAATGAGTAAATGTTTCACACTTAGATTTCCTATTATATTTGTCACTAAGTTTTGTGAATTTCTGGAGAAAATTTTTAAAATCATATATATCTGGGATAGAGAAAGCGTAGTTATGTAATTGGTTGGAAAATGTTTTAATAAGAAAAATATTTAAGTATATTTACTTGTTCTGTTTATTTATATATCTATTTATGACTAGCCTCATTCTAAAAATAATGTGAGGCAGTAAATAAAGATTAAAGTTTGGACAGTTAAATTTAATAACCAATGAAAACAGAAATAATATGTTGCACATAAAAAGGATGGAATAAGGGAAATATATTAGGAATATAACTAATGAAAAATTCTAATTCACTTAGGATAACATAGGTTGAATTATAAATTATAAAAATAAAACTTAACAAAAACTGAAGAAGTATCTATCTTAATAATGCCTTCTTAGCTTTATAGCTGTAAAATTTAATTTGGAAAAAGACACAATTTTCTTGGGAGCCAAAGAAATTCAGTATTGTACCAAAATGCTTCACTATTAGTCCTCAGATAAGTGAGATATCAATGTGATAAATATTTGTGGAAAACAAGTTTTCTTTACCAAATGAATAAAAACAGATCTGACAAGAAGAACTGCATTGCATACATATTAAAGATTTGTGTCTTCAACTGTGAACAGAGAGTACTATTTTAAAAAAACAAGGATGAGTGATCTTATTTGCCCTAAAAATGCTGTGAGATTCTTGGCATATCCATATCATGTATGTGCTTTTGTGGAAGACACTGTTGTAGATGTTGGGAAATGCCAAGATGAAAAAAAGGCATACTCTATTCCAGACTTATTGAAAACAATAACAAAACAGCAACAGTTACAAAAGTGTGGTAAATGCTATAACACTGAGGCAGGTACAGAGTGCGTCATAGACTCTCTCTTTCTCTCTCTCTCTCTCTCTCTCTCTCTCTCTCTCTCTCTCACACACACACAAACACAGACACACACACAAGCACATATATGTATAAATAAATTATATTGGTTCTGAATCTAACCCTATTTGAAAATTTGAAGGTAAGACAGTAGGATTTTTTCTCACAATACTTTCAGCCAATTACTATTCTATATATAGCAGATAATATCATGATAATAATTTGTGAGGACCATTTTTTAAAAACACAAAGCTAAACAATTAATTCTTCATGTGGTGACTTTAGATGACTTCTCTTCCTGGTAAGATTTCCTAAAATTTTCTAGGAGGAGTACAAAGGGCAGACTTTCTACTTTAGTTGAAAACACTGTTACTCAGCCAAATTTGCAATTTCTCATCACTAAGTTAGTGTGTGGGTGGGAAATGAAAATCAATTAAAATGTTAATTAATTACTATCACATACAAAGCACTATTAAAATCATTTTAATATTGTCCCAGACCTAAGCCTAAGTTACTGTTTTCCCAAATTGTCTTCTGTCGTCAAATCAATTTGGTAAACATTCCATATAAGCCATCTCTCCACCTCTAAAGATGCACAAAGCACATTAGAATATTAAAAGCTTGTCTAAGTATTTATTTAAAAGACCTGTTTAACTTGGGGTTTCCCAAGCTTAATGAAGAAACAGCTCTCCAAGAACAGCTATGAACATGTTATTGGATCCTGGAATAGAGTCTAGGATATTTTTTGCCAAAGAAAAACGGTATGAAAATAGCTGTGCAGCTCTCCAGTCAAATATAAATGACCTTTGGAAAACATGCCATTCTATATGATGGGCACCCCCATCCTTCCTGGTTGCAGCCAATCAAATGGGAACAAGCATATTGCAATATATCCAGATTGCAGCTGCAGATTAATGAGTAGGCATCCTGGCTACTGGGAGGCTGGTAGAAGCTTTGAAGGCAAGTTCTTTGAGCAATTTTGCAAAGAAGAAATATCTTCCCTTATCCTCCACTTGTGAAGAAGGTGATTCGCTTTGCTTGGTCCCGAGGGATCATTAACTGTTCAAGTCAGGACAGTTGTGAGAGTGATAAGGACACACTACTCCTAACTGCTCAGGCCCATGACTGCCCTACGGGAAGCACGACCACACTTTCTCTCTGCACGTGCGGCCTATGTACTTGTCATAGGGAATCCTACCTAATAATAGAGTAATATGCAAATTGACCATACCTTCGCTACACCCACCAGCCACGCCTACCAGGAAACTGTCACAGGGATGTTGGGGTGCGGTGGAGCCCAAGGCCGGGAAAGCCTCAGGCGGAGGCTTTCCCGGCCTTGGGCACCAGCGGGGAGCCTGCACGGATCGCAGGCAACGACCAGGGGGTTGGCTCCTAAGATCCGTAGCAGGGACGCTGGGTGCGGCGGAGCCCAAGGCCGGGAAAGCCTCGAGCGGTGGCTTTCCCGGCCTTGGGCACCAGCGGGGAGCCTGCATGGATCGCAGGCAACCACTGGGGGTTGGCTCCTACGATCCTTAGCAGGGAGGCTGGGGTGCAGCAGAGCCCAAGGCCGCCGCCCAGGGCCAAGCCCTGACCCTGAAAGAAGGCAGAAGGCGGTGGCCACAGCCAAGGCCTGGGTCCCTGGTGCCGGCAGAAAACTGGTGCAGGCAGCCAGGTGAATGAAGGTCTATTGCACGAATCTTCGTGCAAACGGGCTGCTAGTCTCTATATATAAAAGCCTAAGTGACCGTTACAACCAGTCGACTGATCGACCGGTTGTTATGATGTGCACTGACCACCAGGGGGCAGACGCTTAACGCAGTAGCTGTCCCCTGGTGGTCAGTGCACTCCCACAGCCAACCTCCTGCAGTCCCTCCCCCAGCTGGCCAATCTCTCATGGTCTCCCCCCACCCCCCGCCCCTGTGCACGAATTCGTGCACCAGGCCTCTAGTATAGTCAATAACCATGTGTGGTGTCAGATGGGTACTAGGTTTCTTGGGGGATCACTTTGTAAGGTATATAAATGTCTAATCACTATTGTTGTACACCTGAAACTAATGTAATATGTATGTCAATTTGTAATTAGAAAAGAAATTAATTTATAAAGTGCGCTTGTTATTTAGTTCCAAAAACTTATTAATGAAAGAAAAATCAGAGTAAACTATGAGAAAAGCTTTTACAATGCTTGCCTGTTCTTTGTTCACCAGCTCACAGTTCCCACAGAAAATCTTTGATACAGTGACAACTGTGTTAGATGGAGCATATGAAGGAGGCAAGCAAACAGGGAAATGAAAAGATGAGCAACTAATGGAATCATAAAATAGAGGTTTTGGAGTTGATTTCAAAATGCAAAAGAAAGCCTAGAAACAAAGTTCCCAAGAGCTCCCAAGTGGAAGAACGACTCGGGTTCATCTACGTGTGGTTTGGTGACATAGTGGAGAGAGTACAGACTGAGAGACACAGAAGCTAGGCTGAGATCTTAATAGCTGTGCACTTTGGCCAAACCTTATCTGCAAAATAAAGCATTTCATGATGCCTCACAAGGTTGCTAGGACTGCATGAGGCAATGTATCCACATGCATTGAGAATTGCAAAGGTGCATCATAGTTTTCATTTTACCCAGTATTTTAAACCAAGCATTTACACCGCCACCTCTGGGGATTCCCAGCTTGCCCTTCTAGAGCATCTGCTTTCATGAGGCAAGCAAGGAAATCAAGAGGTGGTATGGAACCAAGTTCTACATTTCTGTTCCTGGTTACCCCCAGAGAGTGGCCTTAAAGAAGTTTTCTGTGCCTCGGGGCTTGAAACAAGCTCTTACAACTAGGCCACGGCAAGGGGGCCTAGCAAACAGAAGGGCAGACTCTAAACTGGCCAACTGGAAATGGGTACAGAAGAGCCACAGTCTAGATGGCGGACACCCTGTGCTTCCACACTTGAGGATGGCTCCACTCGGAGGACTCAGCGCGGCCCTGCGGTAAGACACTTTCATTCCCCATCGCCTGCCAAAACTTTGCTCCTTGCTGTGCAGAGCAAACCAAGGATTATCTTTAATGACTTTGCCCTAAACAGCTTGATAAACATCAACAACAACTTAAAAAACAAAGGAGCAAGCACACTTGGATAGATGAGTTAAAACGAACTGGTTCCAATCATGTTTGGCTCTTTCTGTAACATGTGTGTCTAATACTCAGCCCCTCTCCACCGCTCGCTCCCCTGCTCCCCACGTCACCTACCTCTTCCTCACCAAGACAAAGAAGCTTTGCATTAACTCCCTTTATTCTATCATTTTCTACTTAACCTCTGCCATTTTCCAGATCCTGGCAGATATTCTTCTCCATCTTCCTGTTTGATTTGCATTTCTAAACAGGATGAGAGTGTGCGTGATGAGTGAGGATGAAGAATTATTTCCTTTCACCTCTTTTTTTTATGACTCTGGAAGGAAGGGGCAGCATATAGGGGTTGCAGCGTGGAAATAAAAATAAAGAATACTAACGGGTTGTTTTGGTTTGAGATGCTGGAAAATACTATGACTTCCAAAGTGTAATATCTGTTTATTTTTAAATTTCAGTGTTACCAACTGCGAAAGTTCTGTGTTTGGCTATTTGCAATCATCGTAAGTATCTAGAGGTAGTTCTGGTAAAATGCTAGCAACATCTCCTCTTTGCCTTAGTTTTCCATCAGCCTCTGGCGCTATCGCCCTGAGAATGAATGATTTTTAAGTTCTTAGGATTACTTGTATATTAAAAGGAGACCAACGCAAGGGAGCCTCAAAGTAATTAAGTTCTAATGATAGAATGTGAGACATTGCAGAAGTGGGATTTGTAAAAACTGGACTACTTAAAGTCACACCACCCTTAGGTAAACGCTAATTCTGCCCTGTAGGTTGATGGTTCAGGTTCCACAACAGAACAGATAGCATAACAGATTTAGGTTTAAGGTATTGATATTGTCCAACACTGGGAAATGCCCCGGCCCCAAGCTGAGGGACAAAGATTTAGAAATGAATGAGGCATAGTCTCTGTCTTCCCTGGATTAAAATTGAATTAAATAGTAACATGGGGCTATAAATATACTAAATGATTGTTGTAAAAACTATATTCTAGAGAGGCAAGGGCAACAAACATTTAGTGAAGATCCAGTTTGTGCTAGATGCTCCAGTATATTGTCTCACAAAACTCCAAAAACCACAATGGAGCTGTGCTTGATATGTACTACTGTAAATTCCCACGTTCAAATATGATATTTAGGACTCAGGGAGCCTCAGTTTTTTATTGAATTTTATAGCACAGTCATGAATGACTTAGGTTCAATTAACAAAATCCATAGGCTTTGAGTAAAAATATTTTCAAGAGTCAAGAGTTGGGCTTTCAGAAAAATTTTGAAGAAAATGAAAATACTACTTATTATCTTCATGTCTTTAATCTGGTTGCAGACATCAAAGTGTTCTCCATGGAAATGCTACAATGCCTGCATTTATCATCAATAACCATGCTTAACTATTGGGGGGAATAATTTTTTCTTTAAAAATTCAAATTTCTATATTTCTATTCTACATTTCCACAATATTTGACTAATTAAAAAATTCAAAATGATTTTTTGTAGTTCCTTTGCATAGGAAATATAATATTGAATGTAATAATATTGAAAAGCAATTTTATAAACAACATAGCTGTTTAATTAGTAATGTCCAAATATTTAAAATTATAAATGAAACTATTAATCTGTCCAGTAAAACCTATTCTAGCATTCTACCTTGATAAATAGGACAATATAACAAAATAAACTGTACGTGTCAAGTTACTTTATTAATATGATTGAAATTAGGCAAAATATCAAAGATGACAAATTTTTTTCTTGTGTTTGCCTAAATGTTCTGTTGATGGGCTAATGAATTTGGAAGAGTGATCAAATAAAAATACACATTTTATCAGTTATTATAAACTTGATCCATGTGACTTATTTTTTTCTTTCCTTTGAACAAAATCACTAACTTATGCTATTTTTGCTCAAATTATGAAATGCCTTTATGTAAGAATCTACTGCATTTGAGCTATCAGATAGGATTTTTTAATTGAATAAATTTGACATGTAATATTGTGTAAGTTTAAGGTGTATAGCATGTTACTTTGATACATTTATATATTGTGATATAATTCCCAATGTAGTGATACTTACCACATTACATCATTATAGTACAATATTATTGTCTATATTCATTATATTGTATATTAGATCTCTATGGCTTATTTGCTACTCATCACAAGTTGGTGCCCTTAAACACCATCAAGCTTATCTGCTTTCCCCCTATCCACTGATAACCACCATTTTACTCAGTTTCTTTGTAGGTTTAACTTTTTTAGATTCCAGATATGATATCACATAGTACTCGGCCTTCTCTGACTAATCTCCCTTAGCATAATGTGCTCAAGGTCCACCCATGTTGTCACAATGGAAGAAGATTCTCCTTTCTCATGGCTGAATAATATTCCATCAGGTATATGCACCATTATCTTTTTTTTTAATAGAATATGTACAATCAAAATTGCTTTGAATTGCTTGTTTTTATTTTATTTTTTTAAAATATATTTTATTGATTTTTTACAGAGAGGAAGGGAGAGGGACAGAGAGTCAGAAACATCGATGAGAGAGAAACACCGATCAGCTGCCTCCTGCACACCTCCCCCTGGGGATGTGCCCGCAACCAAAGTACATGCCCCCGACTGGAATCGAACCTGGGACCCTTCAGTCCGCAGGCCGACGCTCTATCCACTGAGCCAAACCAGTTTCGGCTACCATATCTTTTTTATTCATTCATTTGTTGATGGGCATTTGGGTTGTTTCCATAGCTGGGCTATTGTGAATAATGCTGTGATAAACATGAGAGTGTAGATATCTTGTCAACATCCTGTCTTCATTTCTTTTGGATATATACTCAGAAGTGAAATTGTGGGATCTTACGGTAGACCTATTTTTAAAAATTTTTTTCCATAGTGGTTGAACCAATTTACATTCTCACTAACAATGTATAAGAGTTCCCTTTCACCACCTCCAGAGAGGAAAGATTTAACAAGCTAATTAATTTGTCCTTTTTGTTATCTAAAACTTTCCACCTCTCAAATCTTCCCCACATTACAAAGCAGGGATTACCTTGGATAGCATCAGAAACTAAACACAGAAAACTTCATGTCATTTGGACACAGTCACCTTCTGGTTAGCAGCCACAGGGCAAGAGATATGGAAATATCCTGGCTGTGTTAGACACTAGAGGGGAAGGTCAAGGTCACAGGCAGTGCTTGGGCTCAAGTGACTCTATTTATGGCATCTTGCTCAATTCTAAGTTTAGTGACATCATATCGGGAGCCTGAAATCCACCAGGGGTGGGAGTATGTACACCTTGGAAATCAGTACATGCTACAAAATCAGGTTCCCTACCCCCTTGAGCAGGTTGTTAAGCATCAATCAGCACTGGTTATGACAGAGGTGTGCATGTGTCATTTAATGAATTGATTTTGTGCCTGGTTTATGCTACATAGAGCTCTGTAAAAACACTCTTGTCTCTCTTCCCTGAGTCTAAGCGCAGCACTGCTTTCATTAGATTGTTCTTTCTCTTTGAAGCTTTCATTTTCTGTAATTCTCTAAACCAAAATATAATTTTAGAGAGATCATGATTCTTCCCTTCAAAGAAGACTGTGCATTTTACCAATTTGATACTCATCCATAACAAAATAAAGGTATAGAGTTATATATTGGGCACCACATTGTAAAATAAATATCTGTTTAATTAGTCTAAATTGACATAATGTTCTTAATATGTTTCTTCTTTTTCATGGTTAACAAAGTAGGTTTTATGTTACTGAGTACTGATCGATCCAAATAGGAAAATGAAATGTTTCTGGATAAAAACCTAAGGAAGTTATGTGTGTGTGTTACTAGAATGGCAAATGGCATAATTATATAACTCTTAGAAAGATGGGTTTTAAATTTGAAATATTCTCAATTAGGAAAAAGAAAAATATTCATCAAGAGTTGGAACACTGTAGGAAAAATATAACTGGTCAGATTAATTGTGTTAAATTACACTAACATAGTACATAAAAATGTAAAAGTTCACCATATAATTTTTGTTCTAGATAATATAAAAAAGGCAAAGCAACTTGTGTTGCCAAGAATTCAGCATGGTAATTAAGGAACTGATATATGAAGCAGAGAAGGAATTCATGTAAGTGCACAACACAAAGCAACTCTTCCCATGTAGAATTATTTCCATCTTGTTCTTTATATGATAAGTATGCTTAGACCAGAGCCCTGTCAACTCTTATAACATACTCAACTATTCATCCATTTCCCTCCAAGGCAAATAGATTAGTAACTCATTCTTGGGCTTTATGAAAATACTATTGCAAAATTATGCCGACATATGTTGACTATCAAAGCCAGGTACTGTCTTCTTTTCCTCTTACAATGAATTCAACTCAGTTGATTAAATATGTTTACTATACATTGGGGTTTAAATTAATTTCATTCAAATTGCTCTTTTGTGCATATTTTTTGTTTATAAAAATAAGCTTGGATGAGATTCTGCTTTATGTTTAAAAAGTTGGGCATGAAATGAATGTTTTCTCAGTTGAATCAGGGACTTGTTTTCATAGTTGAGCAGGGAGCTAGTGCTTGCCCATGAGAAGCAGGGCGGCTTAGGAGGAGTGTAGATGCTAAGAAATGTAACAGAATAGGCAGCTGTGCCTTGGTTTCCAGGGTAGAAGAAAGCAAGAGCTATTTAGCTATACATTTAATAATGTCTATGTACCCAAGCTAACTCTCTGATGTCTATTTACTCAAGTGTCTGTCTATGATCTCAGCCATTTTTTTGCTGTAAATTATGGGCTATGACTGGGGACTTTGGGAAGGACTTTGCTATGGGCTGCATAGCATTGAGTTCCAATCGGAGCTCCCCACATGGCGCCTCTCCCACGCACGGGAACCATTTTCACTTCTCTACCTGCTTTGTCTGTTGTCCCTCAGTGCCGTGTGGCTTAGTGCGACTCTCCACCTGAGACCCGCCAGGACCGTCGTGCAGGGCCTACCTGTTTGCTCGCCCACAAGGGAGGATGGAGCACTGGAAAGGGCGAGGGTGGGAGTGCCATGTGAGATGGATGATGATTTGCAAAACCGCATTGCAAGCCTTTTCTGGTCCCCGTTTTATTACAGGGCTGGGATAGAGGAGGGGCAGGTGCAGCTGCCTTCATTGGAATAAAACAGGAGGTAGTGGAGTGAAGAAACAGGGTAAGTGGATGGTGCATGAAGCAACATGATGAGCATGGCATGTTGCCCTGGAACAAAAATTCAGGGAAACTGTTACTTTTTGTAAAAAACAAACACACACACACACACACACACACACACACACACCCTATGCCATGAGCCAAGGTATGCAGACAGACTCTAGAAGTTGGAAAAGGCAAGGAGACAGATTCTCCCCTAAGCCCTCCAGAGGGAACACAGCCCAGCTGACATCTTGATTTTGACCTTGTGGCCATGAGATTTGTGGCAATTTGTTACTGTAGCAATAGAAAACCAACACATCCTTCTTCTCCATTTCCCTCATCTCCTCTATTTCCAAATCTCCTTACAAGCATCATCACTATCATCACCACCACCGTTGCCCCCTTTTATGGAGTACCTATTAAATGAGAGCATTGGGCTTAGTGTTTCGTATCCATTGTCCCTGATCTTTACAACACCTCTACCAGCTAGATATCATTAACTCCTCTTGACAAATGAAGTGACAGAATCCTGGAAAGTTAAGCAATTTTCATTGGTTAGAAAGGTAAGAAGCACAGGATGCTAGAGAGCTGTCCCTGGATGAAAAATTATTCCAACTTTGAAGGTAGCCAAAAGCTATAATGCTGTATTGTTTATTTCCAATATAATTTATTTATGAGGGATCTAGAAAGACTAAAAAAACCTTTTGAATTTATAAACTCTGATACATGGGCAAGTAATTATTAGCAGGGTTTAGCAGTACAGAAAGATGAAATACGTATTGATAAACAAGAAATTTTAGCCATAGATATCCAAATGAATATCTGTGGAATTTTGAGTGATCATGTTCCGTTAGAGAGTGCAATGTAGTTAACATTCCATCTACAAGCCTAGAGATTATTAAAATTATGTGATTTTGCAAGAAGCTTTTGCTGCTTAGAGAAGGGGATTTTCTAATCTCTTCATTAGCTGATCTAGAATTAAATTCACGTTGGCGAAGCACTGCTATGTGTTGACATTTTTGAATTAATTGGATGAAAATATGTATTCTAATCTCAGGGTGTTGAAATGATTAAAAATATGCAGGTAACAGAGCGCTTAGCAAGTCCTGTCTGCTGATGGGCTCTGCATCTGTAGGTGGCAGGAGGGCCTGGAGACTGGTGAGTCTGTGCCACCACCCATGGCACCTGGAGTGAGGGGGCAGCAGGGCAGAGTTAGAGGCGGTTAGAAAGGCGACCGGGGGGGGGGGGGCATCTTAGAAGGTCAGGGAACATAGAAAAGGAAAACAGTAACGGGCAGAAAAAATCCTCCTAGAAACAAAAACACACACACACAGAGTGTGCAGAACACCTAGAAAAAAGATAGAAAAAAGACAGGAAATATTTAAAATAGAGGGGTCAGGCAAGGTACCTGTAACTTTAAAAAAAAATCACTTCGGTGTTTTAGGCTACAGAGTTTAGGATGAGCTATTAAAAACCAAAGAGCTTTTAGGGTAGGTTTTTTTTTTTCTTTTTTAATGCCTCACCCTACTTTAAGGATCCTTATCTTGTGTAAAAATATCAAACCGATAGCTAACTAACATTGATTGAGCACTTATTAGGTGGCAGAAAGGCTTAATTGCTTGGTCATTAGTTCACACTGTTAGTGAAAAAAGAGCTGGGGTTGGTTTCTCATTCTTTTGATTTTAACCACAATACTGTAATTGTGAAGTCACATAGAATATATATTTGCCTCTAGTCAGGAGGATGAAAGGCTTTCACTTATGTCTGTCCCTGGTGGCATCTTGTACCAGCCGCCCTCAGTGGCTGGGGGATCTGTTACAGGCTGAACCCCTTGGAGATCCATTGGAGAGTCAGAAAGCACACTTCTGTGGTTCCTCCCAGTTTGGGAAGCAAATGGGAAGGAAGTGAGGACTCGAGCCTAGGTGAGGCCACGGCCAGGCCGGCCAGCCGGAGGCTGGAGGGTGGAGAAGCCACCTCTGCGGCATTGAACTCTGCCCCGCGCCACAGCTCAGAACCACCACGAAGAGCAACACGCTGCCAGACACGGCAGGCCCATGAATTCCCTACAAAGGCTATAAATGGAAAATGTGCTTTTCCTATTGACTTGCTTGTATAAATAGCTTAGAGATGTTTTCCAAGTGCAAATCCCTAACACTTAAAAATTTTTACTTTACTCAGTGGAAGAAAATACTCATTAAAGAACCCACAAACCTCAGCTTCTTGGCAGGAATTTTCAGCTCATTACATGGTAATTAATACTAATCTATATGCAAAAAGGTTAAAAAAAAACACCTTTTTTCTTTGTTCCAATTCTTATACGGCTGCTCTGCCAGATAGTCAATAAAGCTAAAACAGAATCTTTTTGTTTGTTTTTTTAAGAGGCTATAGTGCAAATGAAAATTTTCATGCCTCTGCTGAAGACATCTATACATTTCTTGGCTCTCGGTGATAAAGGCTGATTTTTTTTTTAAGTTGTTAATGTTGCTACAATACATGGCAACAACTCTAGACCCACAGTCAGTAAAAAATAATGCAAACAGTATCAGGAATCCACAAGCTCCTTTAGATATGGTTTTATCTGGATCAGTATGCTTAGTCATGTGATCTCATTAACTGACCTCATATCTCATATTCTATCTGGTATCAGGTATGCTGGGCTCATTATGAAATTTAAAAGCATGATCTCTGAAGATTATTTCAAGCTAAACTATACAGAATAAATGAGAGACACATAGTCTGTATCTTAAAAATGTGAAATATAGAATGTTTTTGCTTGTCCTTCTGCCATATTTTTGAGAAAAAATTATAACAGAAGAGAGCAGAGAAAGGAACACACACACACACACACACACACACACACACACACACACACACACGATATCCTGGGAGGTAATTCTTTGTGCGTGTTGTCACACAGCATCACTAAGAGAAGTTAGCGTTCCTGTAAATTTCACTGGAAGAGGACCAGTGGAAACTTGTGCCCGGCCTCTTCTGGTCTCTGCTCTGTGTGTTTTTCACCTTTGCTGATTTTAATCTGTATCCTTTCACTACAATAAACTTTAACAGTGAGTATAACAGCTTTTCTGGGTTCTATGTGGCCTTCTCACAAATTTTTGAGCCCAAGGGTGGTCCTGGGGGCCTCTGAACACAAGTAATCACTTGGGTAAATAGTGGTGTTATTCATGGAGATAAGAAATCCATGAGAAGAAACAGATTTGGAGGGAAACTAGTTTAATTTGAACATGTTGAGTAGAGGTGCGTGGGGAACATCCAGTGGAGATGTCCCGTAGGAAGTATGTGTAAACTTGGAATGGAGGAGAGAGGACTAAGTCAGAGCTAGGAATCTGGGAACCATATTTAAATCCATGGGTAAGGATGAGATTACTGGGAACGATAAAAGGGTTAAAGACAATATTTTGGGGAGCCCTAATCTTTAAGGGAAAGAGAAGACACCATCTTAGAGACAAGAAAAAAATCAAGCATAGCGGTATCTGGAAAGCTAAAGGGAAAGAATATTCCAAACAGGAACTACTATCTACAAAATCAAAAGCCACGGACAGGCCAGGATTACAAACCCAAGGAGTGAAGAATGTGACTGGGTTTTAAATGATGACGTCGATATGTCATCTCTACTTACTAGACGAAGAGGCAGAGGCTCACAGTTTTATGGTAACCAGCAGAAGTCGCACAGACAATGGCAGAGGACAGATTAAAATTTGGGACTGGGTGACAGCTCAGGTTATTCCTACAACCTCCCTCCCCCTTCTGTCCAGTCCCCTGAATAGACAGAGACCCCCACAGACCAGCTCTGAGTCTCACTTACTCTTCCAGATAGACTTGGCTCTGTTTTCTGCAGGAAGCCATGCGGTCCCCCTGCCTTCTCTCCTGCCTCCACTTTCTGAAGCACACCCCTCTGCACCTCTGCCTGGTTTGGAGGTGTGCTTAGAAATCTCACAGCCAGACTTCTAAGTTCTCAAAGGCAGAGAACTACAGTTCAAAGTGTAGCGATACCGAGCAGTGAGTCATGGTGTAATCCCTAACTCCCTATTCTTGTGATGGTGCTTTGGATATAAAGAGGTATATCTGACCTCAGGGGATGTACCCTATCTTATAAAAGAGTAATATGCAAATTGACCGTCACTCCAACACATAAGATGGCCACCCCCATATGGTCAAAGATGGCAACCCCCATGTGGACACAAGATGGCCACCACAAGATGGCTGGCAGGGGAGGATAGTTGTGGATGATCAGGCCAGCAGGGGAGGGCAGTTGGGAGAGACCAGGCCTGCAAGGGAGGGCACTTGGGGTGACCAGGCCTGCAAGGGAGGACAGTTTGGGGGGACCAGGCCTGCAGGAGAGAACGGTTAGAGGTGACCAGGCCAGCAGGGGAGGGCAGTCACAGGGGACCAGGCCTGCAGGGAAGGGCAGTTGGGGGCAACCAGGCCTGCAGGGGAGAGCAGTTAGGGGCAACCAGGCTGGCAAGGGAGGGCAGTTAGGGGTTATTGGGCCAGCAGGGAAGCAGTTAGGTATCGATCAGGCTGGCAGGGGAGTGATAAGGGGGTGATCAGGCTGGCAGGCAGAAGCGGTTAGGGGCAATCAGGCAGGCAGGCAGGTGAGTGATTGGGAGCCAGCAGTCCTGGATTGTGAGAGGGATGTCCGACTGCCCATTGAGGCCCGATCCCACCAGTCAGTTGGACATCCCTCAAGGGGTCCCAGATTGGAGAGGGTGCAGGCTGGGCTGAGGGACACCACCCCCCCTTCCACAAATTTCGTGCACTGGGCCTCTAGTATTCTATAAAAGAAAAAAAGACATCAGTCTGCAGAGGTCCCTATGGATCCAATCCATGGGTTATGATAGCATGTTTGTTCTCTGTTTTCTCCTTCCAGGCACAGGCAGGAATGCTATATCTAGACAACAAAACTAGCAAGCGAGTGAACAGAGAGTTAAACTCCATCTCTTTCCTCCGGAGGAGGAAGCTGAGGGTGGGGGGTGGGGGTGGGGATGGGTTTCCAGGAGGTTGACATGAGGGAAGTTCTCAGGATGACCACTGGGCACAAAGACAGATTAAAATAAAAAAAGATGCTGGTGAAGTTATAAATATTACCTGTGAGATAAGTAGAGAAATTAGTTCCTGGTAAATAGGAAGTTATTTTTTTCTTGGTTAATTTTGGTCATTGCTGGGAACCCTGAGTGTTTGCAGACAGAGCTGGTGAAACCCTAATTATTAGTAATGCAGGCATTTGCTCAGAAGTGATTCCTAGGATTAAAAATATTCCCTGTCCTTGCTGACCTGTTCCTTCTCATTCCTCCCAGGCTGAGCTTGAAGGTTCTGAATGCATCCAGAGAAAATGGGGAAGGGGGAGTTTTAGTCTCAATATGTTACCTGCAGAGTAAAGGGGTTTTGTATTTTCTGTTTAATGACTGACCGCTTTTACTGAATGCCTGTGTTATCAGTGCCTACGATGGTGGTGGCTGTAAAGTAAGACATGACCATTTCATTAAGCATTTCTTCCCAGTGGTGGGAAGGGACAGGAATTATTGCCTAAAGCTGGTGACCTGCCTACCATGAAAGCACCCTTTATAGTTTCAAATATGAGAAGTTGATACTCAGACATACTGACTCATGCAAGGTACGTTCTCTCCTCAAAAGATATTCATAAGTGACTTTGGCAAAAATGAAGGACTTGGATGTATTAAAATAATTCCAGGATCCTCTGCAATTTCTTAGGCAAACAGTTGAGCAACTTACAACTGAATCACCAATGACTTCCCAGAAGTGGGAGTTCGTATCCCCGAAAACCAGTTATTGGTATGAATTGTACCGTTACAATTATTCTGTGATTTTAGGTGCTAAATTAAGGTTAAAGTTTCTCAGAAGATATTAACACGATTAAATTACAAAGAAATTTTTTGGCAAACTTTCAAAGCAGAGTGCAAGTCATGTCACCAATATAAACTTCAAGCTTGCAGAGAATTTCTAGAGAAAATTTCTTTTTAATGTTTATTCCTAAAAGTGAAGTGGAATATGATATAACTCAATGGACCAATGGATATTCAAATATAATGGTTTTTCTTCCAGATCTTTTTGCTTAGGGAAATTAGAAAAACACAGAAACCTTTTTAAGTAAAAAATTTTAAGCAAATTGTAATTGTTATGTATTCTAACCACCTTACCTTGCAGATGAGGAAACTGAGGCCCCAGGGCAAAGAAATTATTCAAGGCAAAGAAATTTATTCAGGCCTCCACTCCCAAGCTAGAGGTCTTGCCGTTAAATAATTTCAGCTTCCATGATCCTTGGGAGACTGAGCACTCTTCCCAATTCGAAAGGCTCTGTTTTTCCATCATCTTAGAGAAACCCTTTTATTGAGGTTGGCAAAATCATTTAGCTGCTTGGACTGCCTGGGAAACACGGTGTGAATTTTGATCTTAAAACATTTACTGGGTTTCCTTTGGAAAGGGGTGAAAATGGCCCAGCTTTATGCGTTAGACCTCTGTAGCTGTGGGCATGAATTTTATTGTATTTTATTTATTCTTTTAAAATATATTTTTATTGATTTCAGAGAGGAAGGGAGAGGGAGAGAGAGGTAGAAACATCAATGATAAGAGAGAATCATTGATAGGCTGCCTCCTGCATGCCCCCTATTGGGGATCGAGCCCACAACCCGGGCATATGCCCTTAACTGGAATCAAACCTGGGACCCTTCAGTCCGCAGGCCGACGCTCTATCCGCTAAGCCAAACCGGCTAGGGCATGTGGGCATGAATTTTACTCCACGAACCTGGGTAAGAGATACGTCATCTTACCTTTATATAACATGAAATTTAATTTGTTACAACTTCCCATTCTCTCAGGCTGTCAAGTAATTAAACAGTCATTGCTGGGATCTTCCCCACAGGCCAGAGTCAAGTGAAGGCTTGAAGGGTCTTATCGCAGAACATTCACCGAAGTTCCCTTGACTCCAACCCTCCCACCCCATTCTTGGTCTTTGAGAAGCCGTATATTGGGGTGGTTTGGGGAGCAAACACCCTACAGCCAGATTGCTAGGCCTGGAATTTTAGCTCTACCTCTTGCTAGGTTTAGTGGGTTAAATGCCTGTGTCCTAATACCTCAACCCTGTGAATGTGGCGCTATTTGGAAAGAAAAGGTCTTTGCAGATATTATTTAGTTATGGATCTTGAGATGAGACCATCCTGGCCCTAAATCCAAAGACAAGTCTCGTTAGAAGAAGAGAAGACACAGAGGAAAAACATGGGAAGATGAGACCATCCTGGCCCTAAATCCAAAGACAAGTCTCGTTAGAAGAAGAGAAGACACAGAGGAAGAGCATGGGAATGAAGGTGGAGGCAGAGATGGGCGTTGTGCCGCCATAGGCCACGGACCCCGTGGGGCCACCAGAAGCTGGCAGAGGCAAGGCAGGCTTCTGCAATAATGACTGTGAAGGGAGCTCAGCCCTGCCGACACCTCCTGTTCACACTTCTGGCCCCCAGAACTGTGAGAGCGGACATTTCTGCTCTTTTAAGCCTCTCAGTTTGTGGTCACGTGTTACAACAGCCACAGAAAACTAACCCAGTGGGGAAGCAGTGGGCAAGTCAATTACCTTCTCTGCGTCCATTTCCTCATGTTGGTTATGAGGGTATAATATTAGTGCTTACCCCACAGGGTTGTTATGAGGATAAATAGTCAAGAGCCCAGCAAACATTCAGTCTTGTGTTAGTTCATGCTGATCACGTCCGATGAGCTCAGGTTCCAAGGCTACAGGAGCTTTTGGGGGACTGCTTCTCTGCTTTTTCTGTGCAGAGCTTGAGGAACCCACCTCTGACCCTGCAACCCCCCTTCCCTATGTGCTCCATACATTTCCCCCGGTCTGAGGAGGTGGGATCATCTCTGGCAATGCAGAGAGCAGGCAGCAGGATGGAGCTACAAAACTGATATCCTGTTCCCTTACCTGCTGTAAAAGCATAATCCTTCGCTCTCTTTCCTAGGGCAAAGATGTTAGCATCCATCAATTCTTTCTTACTAACTCACCATGCTATACATCTTTAATTCACAAATTAATCAGTTCCCTCTAAACTTGGTAATATTTTACGTCTGGGAGAAAAGGGTGACTTCTTTCTCATTTGTCTTGCTGTTCTGGATGGCTTATTTAAATCGTGACTTGATTGAGGGCAGTGGCTGTATCATGCATCTTCGTACCCCCGTGCTCTGCGCCTTGAACATGGCAGGTACAATCAATATGCAATATGTGATTGGCTAGGGGGCATCAAGTGTAATGCTTCTGAGCTGTAGACATAAAAAGATTTAGAGCACAAAAAGAGACTGTCCAAATCTTCTTGTGCTGAGTGCAAGAATAGAAGCAGAAGAAGCTCTAAGGAGACAGAGAGAAAATGGTGCTTTAAGACAGAGTAGTGGCCGTGGAAAAGAAGAGAAGCGGAATTGTTTGGTGTATGTTGTAGAGGAAGGGCCAATAGACCTTGCTGAAGGGTTCTATATGGGACATAAAGAGAACAGTTCATGGAAATTCCTAGATTTTAGTCTGGGCAACTGCGAGGAAGGTGATACTCTTTAATGAGATGGGTAAAGCCAGACAGAAACAGTGTTGTTTTGGTGTGTGTGTGTGTGTGTGTGTGTGTGTGTGTGTGCATGCGCGCACGCGCGACCACACACGTGTGTAGTGAAGTTGAAAATCAAAAGTTCTGCTTTGGACACGTTCACTTTGAGCCACATGAGAAATCACACATCAGAGATGTCACATTGGCAACTAAACACACCAGTTTGGAGCTCAGAGAGGAGCTCAGAGGTGGGATATTAAGTTGAGGATTCACCAGCACAAATGCGACTTTCAAAGGCCCTGGAGTGTTTGAGATCATCTCGGGAAGAGGAGAGAGAGAGAGAGAGAGAGAGAGAGAGAGAGAGAGAGAGAGAGAGAGAGAGAGAGAGAGAGAGGAGGGAGGCCCTGGGCCCTGCCCTGGAGAAGTAACAATGCAGGCAACATTTATTATCTGTTATTTCCAATGCATGTCTTCAAGTATCAGCAACCACTTTAAAAAAACCTGAAACTTCTATTTTATAGGATTCCCAGTCTCAGAGAGTTCAAAAGAATTACACATTCCATATAATTTAGCACTGCTTATTTTGCAAAAAAAAAAAAAAAAAAAAAAAAAAAATTTCCGTTAAGATATGCAGCTATTCCTTGCCATTGCTTTATGAGAAGCCTAACTTCTTAAAAGACCTGTAATTTTCCTTTGCACTTCTGATGTGAAGAGTTTGTCGATAGATCTTAATCTGTTAATTACTGAAGCGTCCTGCTGGTTTCAACTTGCTAGAAAACATTTAAATTTGATACCATTAGGAGAAATGCTTTCTGTGTCTATTCAGACTTCCCTGTTCGCGAAGCATTCATAAACACAGCAACCGAAGTCTCTTATCCAGGGAATAGCACAGGTTTTATTCAATAGGGTACTTTTTTTTTTGGATTTCCAACCCACTATCAACATCCCCCCAAGCGCCGGCACGGTTTAGCTTACCCCACACTGACTTCTTGTTGACACATGAAAATGCAGTTTATAAAATATTGGCAGAATTCTACAATGCCTTTACACACACTGGTTTGATAGAGCCCCTCGGGGGAAAACACACACATACACCAAACAGAAAACAAGGCATGCACACATGGTTACGTGCTGTTTCCCAGGCCTGCTTCCCCGCCGTCACGCAGTAAGTCCGCTACAGAACATCTATATAAAAGAACATAAACGCACTGGGTCGATATCCCTGATAGCTAAGCCAGCTTTGGAATCTCACCACACCCTCACTGACACCAGCAATGTGCAGGGGAGAAAAAGAACGGGACCTAACCCCCCGTTTTACTCCCAGCCAACAGGGAAGATGCTTAAAGCGCAGCCATGCCTTCTCTTTACCAGGGCGAAGGGCCTTGCTGGGGATTTGCCAGTGCCATTTTCTCCCACTGTAAATCTTCTGATGCCATTCTAATGCTTTACTTTTCAGATTTCCTCCTGATCTTCTTCTCACTGTGATTTAGCAGAAAAATCCACACGCTGCCAAAGGATCCTATACAATTACAGGATTTATGGGGTGCTGAAACAGCCCCTGGGCGAGGCCATCAAAGGAAAGGAGCTATTCATTTATGCGGCAGTTTGTGGCTCTGCAAAAGGAAATGGTCAAAATGGCAACTGTTTATTACCAAATCTAAAGAATTTAAACAGTTCCCCAGGACAATCTGCTGAGTAGGAAGAAACGCAGGACTACACACAAGCGGGAGGTGTGGTTTATGGATTTTCTCTCAGTGGATGGACTTTCTGAGGCATTTGGCCCATTCAAGCCAGGGCACCCTTGTTCAAGAGTGACTCCTTTATCTTGTCTCAAGCTCTCTACTTGGGAGGAGATGTGAACGAAATGCAGATGTTTAGAACTATACAAATCTCATTTGTGTGAGTACCAAGACTGGAAAGAAAGCCAGTGAAATCACTAATTCTGTTTTTTTATTTGTTATGTTTACTGAGAGGTTTTAGAAGAATATAACATATCATTAAACAAAACTTTCGATAAAGGCTGATTTTTTTAGTCAAAGTTGTTTTTTTACAGTAGAATGGCACATTGTACTCTCCTTAACCAAATCTAGAGTTTTCTAATTATGCAGATCAGAATCCATGCTGATTAGAAATTGTCCCTCATTAAAAATATTTTCCCACTGAAATATGAATGCTCTGAATAATTTGGTCCGACTTTCTAGGGTTGTCATTTTTTCATTCCCCCTGATTTACCACAATAATGAATAAACCCAAATATTGCAGCAATTACACCGAAGAGCATGCTCTGGTCTTGTGGAGACAGGCATGGTTCACCGCTCTTTCAGTGCATGAGCTGAATCTGCTGATGAAGTTTTTGCTCAGCATTATAACCTTATCACTAACAAGGCCTTGGATATGTGCACTTTTTTTTTTTTTTGATGGTGGGGGCGGGGTAAGTGGAAATTTAAAAGCAACTGCACTTTCTGCAGGATTGGTAAGAACATGTCATGAGTCACTATTTACAATGGTCCCTAAGGTGGGTAGCATTATTCTAGCCTACTCTGCTGGTCTCTGTCCCACTGTACTTTTAAGTCAAAAGGTACTACGGAGGAGTGGACAGTCACATATACCCAACTGTCCCTAGTAAAGGCCTGGGAAGAGAAGATTTGGGAAGGGTCTAAGGCTGTACCATAAGCCCACGAAAGATCTGAAGAACATTTATGGAGTGATGTATGTATTGGAAGATGGAATAAGCAGTAACCCAGTCCTTACGGTATGTTTCTCAGGGAATTTTATTCAAACCAGTCCAAAAAGAGCTGTGCCTAGCTTTCTCATTAAAAATCTGTATGGAAGGTGATTTAAAATCTTCGCCTGTGGAAGCCTTCCAATGTCTCCAAGCAGAAGGCTAGATTCTGACTTTTAACGTCCCATCCAAAGGAAATCGCGCGTCTGAGAGGCACTCATGTATATATCCTACTGCGACCTTAGGCAGTTCTTCCCAGCCTTTGTGGCTCGCGGTGGAGGGTGGCTGGATCGCATCGCAGAGAGCCCAGGTGCTAGCTTGTGTTCATTCCCAGGATCATTAGCGTCTGCAAAAGCCTGTGAGACTGCGAGAGAGGATTGCTTTTCATGTAATTTCTATTATTTAAAAAAGGTCTTTCTTCGTGCCAGTTTCTCAAGCCTAAAATTGAGAGACCTCTCCAAGGCTTTTAGGGGTGGTTAGAAAAGTAGCTGAAACATGTTCTTTTGTTTCCCATTGAAGTCAGTTCAGACAAAAAAAAAAATAATAATGACATTAATTCCAACTCAAAGTGTGCAGTACTTAAGTTAAGATGTTGAAAAGCTCCTTGAGCATGCAGGGATAATAATGACTCTCATGTATTAAGCACTGCCATGTGTGTTACCCCTCATCAGCACCCCAAGGATCAGGTGGTGTTTACTCCATTTCATAGACAAGAAAATGGAGGCTCAGAGAGGTCCAGTACATCAGCCGGGTTCCAGGGTCTGGAAGGAACAGCCTGCGTTTGATACCAGGGCCCGCGTTCTCCTGTTCTCATCAGCAGGCCTTACAGTCTGAAGACTTGTCCTCTGAAATATGCCCCTAGAACCTTCCATGGTGAAGGTCTTCCATCGGACCCTAACCCAAAATGAGATGGAAAGCTGAACAACAACAAACAGTATATCTTGATAAATCTAGGTAGATAAAAATGGGATTTTCAGATTAGAAGACTCTTTAGCTGGGTTTTGTTTGTTTAATTATCCATATAATTGTCTTAATTCATGACTCAGTCCTGCCTTTGTAGAACTTAGGCACTGTGAAAGCACTGTGTGCTTTCCCCGAGGGTATTGTGGTTAGCTGTGAATTCATAATTTAAGCAACTGATGAGATTGGTTAGCAGCTCTCTGTGGTTTCATTATCCTTCACGTTGGGCATTTTTAGATGACTAATGTTGTCATCTAAAGGCTTTTTATCAATATACCGATATATCTGGATGCATATATTTATACACTTTCTTGTTCTCTCCCGCTCTCCTTTTGGTAATGGTTCTTGGAGCCTCCTGCTGAACATTAATATTTTCTGGATGGTTCCAGCTTCCTTGTGGGGCCCTTGGAGAATGCACGGCCGGCCATGAGTTCAGCTGCTCTTCCTCCAAAGATGGTAAAGAGTTTCAGATGAAAGAAGTTCAGATTGCACCTCTTTGCCAAGGAAAACAAATCCAATCTCTCTCTTATGGGTTTGCTTTGCCAAACTCTAAAAGGAAGACCGTATTAAAATGGTGGCTTTTACATTAAGTTTTCAAACACCACTAGAATGAAAATAATGATAAACTTTCCCCATTTCTTTGGATCTCATAACTGTTGCAGGTGGTATGTGAAGACATGTCAGGAGACTCTTCAGGGGCCTCCTCTGTTTCACAGGCGCATGCCGGCACCAGTCCTTCTCCTTTATCCCCCTACCCCACCGCCCTTTACTCTGAGGAACTCTGTCATTTAAGAAACAGATTTTGTTTGTAGGCTCCGAAGTCAAATGCTCTCCATAGAATTCTGACAAATGTTTTAAATTTACCCTGGACAAATTTTCATCTACTTTGGATTATCAATGATTCCATTTTTTTTTTATTGCAGTTCTGGCAAGCCAGTGAAATTATTATGAAAACATAAAAGTTAAAAGAAAAATTTATGTTTTAAAATCTATATCCTCCAAGAGTTCCATCAAATGCTACATCCACTAAAGCCTTTATTGATTGCCCAAGAGGAACTGAAGGCTCATATATTTGTTCCAATGATATGTTTTGTTCTTTGTGTTATTAGTTTCCTACATTTCTCTATTTTCTTTTTTCCCAACAGTGATCTGTACAAAATAATTCAATAAATGTTTTCTGAATAAATGTATGTTAAATGCATTTTAGGGGCAAGAAACAGTGGGTACATGTGAGTACAGCTATGTACTAGTAGTTGATATGATGTGTAACATGAAATTACTTTCTGAAAAAAGGCAATTAATTTTTAGGAGATTATAGAACTCTTAATAAATATTCATGTATGGTCAAAATTAGGTCAACATCTGCAAAAAATGAAGAATTCCATCAACTTTTAAATGTCTGCAATAAAGGATTAGGAAACTCAGAAGTTCAAAACACAGACTTCCAAGGTTCTATAGATTTAAACTCTGAAATGAATGCAATTTGGAGATGGTGGAGGGAGGGCGGCTGAAGAGTAATCTATATAATTACTGGTAAAGCTTTCTTTGTCTGGTAGCCAGGTTTAAATTCCATGATCCTGCACCGAAGAAGTGGTAGTGAAGTGTGGGTTTGAAGGCAGTCTTCATAGATAAGCTCAGGATGCAAAGTTTTCAACAACAACAATAACAAAAAATATATCGAAAGACTTATCTGAGACAAAAGATTTATCTGAGACAGTAAAAAGTTGCCTATTATTTTATAAATGCTACCATGTCTTCACATTAATAACGATTAGTAAATTATAACTGTAGCAAGGAAACACCTGTTTAATGAATGCCATCTGTGGCTCAGGTGCTAGTGTAGGCCCTTTACATATTCATAATGAATGAGATACACGATTCTATGAACCTGGCTGAGCACCTAACGTTTTTCTAACTGCTTTACTTATATGCACTCCTTCAACCTTCACCACAATCCTATACTTCATTTTATTGTGATCCCCATTTCACATTAGAAGAGATGGAGACATAGAGAAGTTAAGGAACGTCCCAGATCACAGACCTAGTTAAGTGACAGAACTAGGTTGTATTTGTTTCCCAGAGCTGTTGTAACAAAGCGACACAAACTGGGTGCCTTAAAACAAATTGCTCACAGTTCTGGAGGCTAGAAGTAGAATATCAAGGTGTGGGTAGGGCCATTCTCATTCTCTCTCTCTCTCTCTCTCTCTCTCTCTCTCTCTCTCTCTCTCTCTCTCTCTCTCTCTCTCTCTCTCCTGCTCTCCTGCATGGCAGTATCCTTCCTTGTTTCTTCTAGCTTTTAGTGTTGCCTGCAATTCTTGTTATTCTTTGGCTTATAGATGCAACACTTCAATCTCGCCTCCATTTTCAATGGCTGTCTTCTCCTCATGTGTCTCTTTCCTTTTCTTATAAGAACATCAGTCACATTGAATTAAGGGCTCACCCAGCCCAGTGTGATCTTATCTTAACTAAGTACAACTGCAAGGACCCTATTTTCAAATAAGTTCGCGTTCAGAGGTACCCGGGGCTTAGGACTTCAATACATCTTTTTGGGGACATCATTCAACCTAATACCTCCCCACATCCATGTTTGTTTGTTTTTGTTGCTTAAACACTGCACTATGCTCTGTCTTTTTCCACCACATAAAGTTTTCCTTTTCAGTTATTCTTTACTGAGTTTTGTTGTGCATTTTGTATTATGAAAACGGTTTAGGTGAGTAAGAAAAATATATTTTATCCTTACATGGAATACAAATTAAGAACATAAGGACTCTATTATTACTTTGGTCTGCTTATTAAAAATTAAAATCCATTTTCCCCCCAGTCCTTCTCTGGATATTTAACAACTAGAAGCCTGATGCACGAAATTCGTGCAAGGGGCTCAGTTCTCGCAGCCCCGGCTCCATCCAGAAGGTCATCCGGAAGGATGACTGGTCTAATTAGCATATTATGCTTTTATTATTATAGATAGGCACCAGAGTAGGCTTTGTTGCTTTTTAATGCCAAAGGCAGTGGTTATCAACTAGCTGCTCTCTTCCTTAACCCACTTGGCGGATATGGCACACTCCAATGAGAACAGTGGCTCACTGCAACAGCGATTCACCAGGGGAGCCGGGAATGAGAAGGGTCTCTGCCAGGGGAAGCACATAGGAGAAGTTCACTCCCTGAGGGATCTTGAGTTGCCACCCTCAGCAGAAGCCCTGCCTGCCCCACACATCTCCTACCCTGAGCAGAACCGCTGCCTTATAAGCTTGGCGCAGGAGTATACAAATCAAGTCTCATCTCATCTGAAACCATGGATGAAAATATCCACCTTTGTTTCTTAGATCAATTTTAACTTTTCTTATATTGAAGCACATGAATTATTTTTCCACCTACAAAAATATTAGGTAATGGGTATTGGAATGAAAATTTTTTTCTTCTACAAAATTTAGAGTATCAGCTATGTATAAATGAAAAGCCATCTTGAAAGAGGGAAGAAATAGCAATATTATGTGATGAATACATAAGAAATACTTTTAGTCGAGGGAAATGCTCCTTCTCTAGTATTTTAGTTAATTTTCACATTTAATGAATTGCACTTTCTTTATTATCTTCATCCTATCATCACAGCAGGCTTGTTACTGGGATCTTTATTTGTGTACTTTCTCGATGTACTGTCATCCACCCCATGGTATAAGAAACTCTATTTGTGCCAATTTCTCCCAGATTTTTTTCATTAGCCTTTAGCTCTTCCCTAGTCATCGGACTAGTATAAGAAACCCCCTTCTTGGTTATTTCTGCTTGTTTGTTTACTAGACAGTTCAAACTTAGTCAAAGCAGGATTCTTGATTTTTTCCTTCTCTCACATATTTTTACCATTTTCTCATCACAAAAAATGACATCCTCCTCATCTGGACAGCAGCAATAGCCTCTTAGCTGGTCTCCTGCTTCCAATAAAGGTTCCTCTCCTATCTATTTTTCCCTCAACAGCTGGTGGGATCCCTGAGAAACATAAATGAATGATGTTCTTCCCCTGAGTAAAACCCTCCAATGAATGGTTTTCTATTGCATTTACAATGAAGTTCAGAATTCTTACCTTTGCCTATAAAATCTTTCTGAATCTGGCCTCTGTCTAGCTATATCTTCAATCACATTTCCTACCACGTTTCTCTTTTCCACTACTCTCCAGTCCACTTCTTTTTATTCATTGAACACTAAGGTTTTTTTCTGCCCATGAGCATGAATATTGGATCTTCTAGATCTTCATATGGATGGCTTTTTTTTTTTTTTTCATTCAGTTCTCTGTTTGAGTTTAGTCTCAATTCACTGTAGATGCGGTTAATCCAGGCTTGAATTCTCTGGCAATATTCCTGCTGCCCCTTTTTATTGAATTTATTGGGGGTGGCACTGGTTAACAAAATTACACAGGTTTCAGGTGCACAATTCCACAACACATCATCTGTACACAGTATTGTATGTTTATCACCCCAAGTCAAATTTCCATCCATTATCAATTATCCCCCCATACCTTCCTGTACCTCTCCCCATACCCATACTTCTTAATACCTGATAACTACTTGTTTATTTATTTAATTGTGTTTTGCCCCTTTCCTTCTTCTCCCCACCAGGAATAAGACCTTGTCTGAATTCTTACCATAGACAAACTGTCGACCACGGTGCCTGGCATCAGAGAGGCACCTGATAACTATTCAACCATGAGCTCATGGCTGAATAGTTACCAAGTACTCTGTACCAGGTACTCTGTTGAGAGCTAGAAATCAATGGTAGAAAATATCTAGTTCCTGCCATCTCAGAGGGCTAGAGTGAGAGAGACAAATAAACCTGCAATTATTAAATAGTGTAAATGCTATCATAGATACAAACACAAGGTGTACATAGCCTTTTCCAAAGTCAAAATGGATAGTCTAGAACCTGTCATCTTATGTGATTGGGAATATACTTCCCTAAATGCATTACTTTCCACACTGAAACTTCCTTGGGCCATTTATACCTCTTCCTAAGGGCCTTTCCTCCTTTCCTTTCTGGAGAATGTAATTCTCAACTTTGATTATAGATTGAAATCATCTAGAAAATTAAAAAATAATATGCCAGAGGTCTAGGTAGAGTGTGAGAATTTATAATGTCATGTGCTCTTTTGTTTTAAAATTTCTATTTCTCACAAATTATAAAATATTTTTTTATTTCTATAGGACTAAACTTTAAAAATTCAATTGGTGTTTTAATATTATGAAGTAAAATCAACATATTTTGAGGCACAATTTTGTGTCTCTGTGTTCCTGGTATTGTACATTGAGTCTATCAATGACTTTCCAATTCTGAACTCTATAGAAGTGTTTTCCTGTCCTTATTTATTTAATTTCATTTTAAAAATAAAAATTGTATATATTTAAGGTATACAACATAATAATTTGCTATACATATGGGCTGTGAAATGATTGCTGTAGTCAAGCTAATTAACATATCTTCTCTTCACATAGTTACTATTTTTGTGTGTGATGAGAGAGCACCAGAAATCTACTCTTAGCAAATTTCCAGAATTCGATACAGTTTCTGTCCATTTTTAATATCCAACAAAGGAGATTTCAGAGATGGTTGGCTTCATAGAGATTAAGGTGTTCTTTAATACTTCATCCTCAAAAAGAGTAATTATTCAAGCACAACTTTCCCTTTTTTTCAAAGTCACATCACACGTGGAAGGTCTGTATATTTATATATTAACAATTACAAAAAATGTTACCAATAAAAAGACATTTCTCAGTCTGTCCGCATATTCACATTAGATTTGCTTCTCCAATTATAGATGAGACCCAGGGAAAGAGCAATTAGGAGTGGATGGCCATCATTTCTGAGACAGGCAGAGTTTCAGACTCTATAAATTTTAATTCTGTGTCTGAAGGCAGAGGGGTTTTTTCTATTTTAAAAAAGAAAGCCCCAGAAAGAATGGTGCAAACCTAGAGACATTAGAAAAGGATATTAAATATTCCAGGGAAAATGATCAATAACGAGGCAGTTAAATACAGTGAAAGAAGCCCTGCCTCTGAAGCCTTAGGGAAGAAATTGAAACCACATCTGAAAGCCACAGCAAAAAAAAAAAAAAAAAAAGTGAGCCGAGAAAAGCACCTGGCCCCAACAATGCTATGACTGAGCTCATAAAAGCGGCGGGCAATTATGTAGCTAGTACCTTGTAAAATTTGTCAGTGCACATGGAAAAACAGAGAAATCGCCAGAAGCCTGGTACAAATCAAACGCTAAACACTGCTAAATAAGGGAGAAGCCAGAGCAAGGAAGGATCGCAGATCAGACCTGGGAAAGCTTCCTGATTTCCCATCAATCCAGCCAAATGCCTCAAATGCTTCAATAAACTATTTTAAGCACAAGATGTACAAGATCGTCCCAGGAGGAGGAAGGAGGAGCAGGGGGGACATTTTCGGAAAGAAAGCCAAACTATCTAACGGCAGCGATGGAGGTGGAGCCTTCTGAACATCTTGGTGATCTTGACCTGACTGGGGTTCAGGTCCTCCATCAAGAGAACAATGTTACAATTGAGAAATGGATCCGAAACGACACCATTTAGCCCACCCCCTCTCTCATAATGGAGTCAGCACAGAAGCTGTGGGTTAGGACGCATGTGGGAATTAAGACTGACTTCACACAGATTATATCTGTCATCTGGAAACCCAACCCTGTGTTACGAGAATCAACACAGGAGGGGGTGGCACAGAAAGTGACCCAAGAAAACAGTGCCTGGCACAATTTATTGATTGATTGGATGAAATTAATCAATTTCCTCTTGTTGGGCACTTAACTCACTTCCAATTTACATCATTATAATTAATGCTGTCATAATTGTACCCTAAAGTCAGTTTCCCCACATTTAAGATCCTGTCTTACGGGATAAATTCCTAGGAGAATTTATAGACCAAAAGACATTACATTTCTTGAAATATTTTACTGAAATCTCCCAAGTAGGTCTGTGTCCACTGATAAGCCCCCCCAAAATGTCAAAAATGTTTCTTTCCCTTAAATTATTATAAACACTGCATGTAATTATTTGAAAAAAATACACCCTTGTTATGCAAAAAAAATACTACATTTTAAATTTTAATTTGCTTTCTTTTCATTGATTGTGAAACTGAACATTTATTTTCTTTGTCAATTGGCCCACTTTTTTCCATTTTTTTATTAAGGTATTATACATGTACATATCTTACCATTGCCCCCACCACCACCCTACTCCCATACATGCCCTCACCCCCCAGTGTTTTGCGTCCATTGGTTATGCTTATATATGCATGCATACAAGTCGTTCAGTTGATCTCTTATCTCCCCCCCATTTTTTTTTTTTTTAATATAGGGGATGTTCTTCTTTTACTTATTGATTTGTAAGTGTTCTTTACATGTACTTGAAATGCCTGGATATGTAATAGAATTTGTGAGGACTTAGGTGGGTTTATTAAAACAACAACAACAACATAACATTTTTGATTTAGGGGTGCACTTCTCAGGGGATCATTTATGGGATTATTAATAATCATCCTTAGGTAGATAGTCCAGGAGTGGTAGGATGGCTTTGTTTCAGAAGTTGTCAGTATGCAGCCTTCTCTGTCTTTTTTAGGGCTATATGATGATTTTGTGGGTCTTAGGCACTTTGGCTTTTATGGGCCCCTTTTTTTCATTAAAAATTCAAAGATTACCTCTTATGATTGCATTGGCATGGAGATAAAATAAACCACGTTGGTTGTATTATTACGTACTCACAAGTTTAACAATTTAGTTACATTGATCTCTTCTCTTTTGGAGAGTCTCTGTGGTTGAGTTTTGTGAGAGTGGGGTGGGAGGTGTGTGCAGTGGTCGCTTTTTGAGTCTTTAGGAAAAAAGTGCTCCCTTTCAATTTAATATTGGGTCTGAATTATATGAGACAAAGGAAGCCAAAAATGGTTGCTCTCCAGGCACTTAACTAATGCTGATGTAATTGGTCATTCTCATTCTGACTCCTTAATTGGATTATACCAAGAGAACAATCTATCAAGATATCTGTGGTTTAAGAATGCCTTTTATTTTTATTATATTTTATAATGAACCTAATTATGTTCATAGCAAAACCTTGTAAATTGTAGAAAAGTATAAGAAGGTAAATTAAAATCTCCAATTCTACCTCTCGGGGAACTCTACCTCCCAGTGAAGTTCCTTTCTAGGATAGTTCATGAGATCTGCACACTGTAGGACCCAACACACTTTAACAATATATGGCTCTGATTCATGTACATGGCTTTTATGGTACCCTGTTTCTTTCACTTTACAGTATGTCCTGGTATATTTGTAAATCAATGTTATTTCAAAAACATTATTTTTATTCATTGCTATCTTAGTCAGTTTGGGTTGCTATAACAAAACACCATAAAGCAGATGGCTTATCAAAACAGAAATGTATTTCTCACAGTTCTGGAAGGTGAAAATCTGAGACCATGGTGCAGACATGGTTGAGTTCTGGTGACTCCTCTTTCAGGTTGCAAACTGATGAACTCTCCTTGTATCCTCATATGGTAGAAAAAGAGCCTGCTAGCTCTTTGGCCTTTTTTTTTTTTTTAATTTATCTTTATTGTTTATATGTCCCCCTTTTTTTCCCCCATTGACTTCCTCCACACTGCACCTGCCCCCTTTCCCAAGCTTTCTTACAAGGGCACTAATCCCATTCATGAACACTCCTCCCTCCTGACATAATCACTTCCCAAAGACCCATCTTCCTAATACCATCATATTGGAAATTAGATTTCAATATATGAATTTGGGAGGAAAACAAACATTCAGTCTATAACAACTGCATTACTTCATTTTTTGGTTTCATATTTTTAATCCATTCTTTAATTTACTGAATATTTTCAGGGCCTGGTTTATTATCATTACAGGTAATAATGAAGAGACAGAAGGAAGCTAGGTAGATAGGGGTGGGACCATGGGAAAGGAAGGCAGAGTTACTAAGGCACCCCAACTGGGCAGGGAAGGAAGGGCACTCAGGAGAGAGGCATGAACTTTACAATGCATGGATATTGTTAAGACAGGCAGCATGCAGGTAACCAATCACAAGGCAGTAAGGCATATAAACCAATCCAAAGAATATTGCTAAGGCAGAATTCTTTGAAAAGACCAATTAGGAGCTAGCAAGATTACCCACCCTCTAAATTAAAAGCCTATCCCTGTGCCCACGTAGCTTGTGGCCATGTGGACCTCCACACGTGGACTATTAGACTTTATTCATTAGCTTGGAAGCTAAACTACTCCCGACTGTAACATGGAAAGGAAGCTCCGGACACTGGCCTGCTCCTGGAACTCCAGCTACACCTTTTCCAGGACTGGCTTCTAATAAGCTTTGCTCCCGTTCATTGTTTTTGTCTTCGACTTCATTCTTTGATTTTCGTAAGACAAGAACTCAGATTCAAACAACACCCACATTTTTTTGGTATCGATAATGTGATGAACATCATGGTACATAAACATTGGTCTAACTATCTCGTTGTCTTTGGATTGCTAAATTAATTTCCAGGTAAGTTCTATTTAAATTAGCAGTCTGGGATGTAGTAAATCTCAGAGTACTCTGATTACCACTGAATATTATGATTTATAAAAATATTGATTTGATGGTGGAACTAAAGTCTCATCTTGTTCCCTTAATTTGTGCTTTTTCGACTATTATGAGGTTGTGTTTCTTGTCCTGGCTTATTATGCCCTTGTATTTCCTCCTCTTTTGTGAATTATTGTCCTTATCTCCTGCTACTTTTCTACTATGACAGTAATGTTTTCCTTATGGGTGAAATGGATTTCTTTGTACTTTAACTCTTTGTTGTATTTTTAGCAAATATTTCCTCCAATTTTCTCTTTGGATTTAGTTTTGAGTTTTTTTATAGGTAAAAGTTTAAAATGTGTAGGCAATCAAATTTATCATTCTTTATTTCCTGAAAACTTATTATTTTTATGCTACAAGAGTCTTTTCTCACATAGAAATAAGATGAATATTAACCTATGGTTCTTTTAGATGTTTCTAATTCAAGTTAATTTTTTTTTCATTTACATGATACAAGGTGGGGGTCTAAACTGATATAAACATTAGTTAATTAAATACTTTAATTAATCATTAAATAATCTTATTATTTTTCCCTTGATTTTTGTGTACTTTAATTACAAATACTATTAAATACTAATTCAAGTCTGTTTCTGGGCTTTTGTTTTATTTACTAATTTGTGTGTCTTTTCTTATGTCAGTACAATACTGTCTTAATGAATGAAGATTTTAATTTCTCATAATTAAGCCTCTTTTATTAGTCTTCTTTGAAGTTTTGAAAAATATGCTCACCTGTTTCTTTTTCAGAAAATAATTTCTCTTGTTCTAAAAATATCAAAATGGAATTTTGATCAGAATTATATTGTAAAACCAAAAATTACTTTGGGAAACATTTATATCTCCTCAATATTTATTCTTTCCATTCATGTATGGCTTTTCACTTACATCTTTATCTGTTATCAAAATTTTATAATTTTCTTTGTACAGATCCTACACAATAAAAAAGTTTATTTGCCTAATTCTTTTGCATTCTTCTTCACCTAATTTTTATGCTATCAGCCAGTAAAATTATTAATATTGAGAATTTTTTGTTAAATCCTGCCATAATAATCTTTAGAGTAAATATTTCAAAACAAAACTATTTTCTAGAAATGGTATAGCTTGTTTCTTCCTAAAGCAAATGAAGTTAATTAGATTTATTGTTTTCATCCATTAGTAATTTGAATGCCTGAGTTTGAATTTCCATCATATGGAAAGTTTTATGCTGGTTACATAAAAGCACTACAGCTTTTCCATTCTTAGCATTGTCCCACGGTAGCTATCTGCCACTCCTGAATAATAAACTTTTAAGTTAGGAACACTTAGCCACCACACAGAATCCCTCTGGCAGTATCTACACAATGATAAACAAATGTTTTTGAAGGAAAGAATCGAGTGCATGAGATGGTAGAATCTAAGTGTACAAAGCATTTTCTGATGACCTCATTTATTAGAAAACTGCTCTCGGAAATATGGTGTATACTGCCTTATATGGACCCAGACATTGCTTTACTGTGATATGGATGATGAAACTGATGGGGGTACAACAAGTCATTCTATTTTTCTCCAGGGCCAGTAGCTGACTGATGTGTAACGGTTCTGTACATGTCCCAGGGATGTGGGCCCAAGTCCCAAAGGTACCCAAGAAAGTTTTATGGGTAATCCTTAGGGCAAAGCTAGGGCTTTGCTGTGACATAAACCTTTATTTTATTCCTGTCTTAATTGATGGCTTGATGATGGAGTTTAACCAGTATGTGTCAATCTATACTGCAAATTGGAGTGATTTTGAGAGCTCTTAAAAAATACCATTGCTTGCTCTGGCCGGTTTGGCTCAGTGGATAAAGCATTGGCCTGGGGACTGAAGGGTCCCAGGTTCGATTCTGGTCAAGGGCACATGCCTAGGTTTTGGGCTCTATGCCCGGTAGGGAATGTACAGGAGGCAGCTGATCAATGATTTTCTCTCCTCATTGATGTTTATATCTCTTTCTTCCTCTCTCTCCCTCTCTGAAGTCAATAAAAATATATTTTAAAAAATACCATTGCTTAACCTACACAAGAGTTTGCACACTGTGGTTGGGGTAGAGTATTCTCCCAGTCAGCCAGCCCGAGGATTGATCCCACACGTGAATGGGCCAATAGCAATCAAGACTCAGTTACAAGTGGAGGGCCCACATAACTCACACAAGGGATATACCTGGAACATCCAGCGCAGCTGATCAAGAATACTGCACCACTGGATCCCACAGGATACCTATTACATAAAGCCACCTCACAAGACCAGAAGTCTTAGTAGATCTATCTAAGATAGACACAAACACGAAGAGGCAGCTAAGATGGGGAGACAAAGAAATGTGCCTCATATGAAAGAACAGGAGAAATCTCCAGAAAAAGAGCTAAATGAAATGGAGGCAAGCAACCTAACCCAAGTCAACCAGGAGATATTTGACTAAGAGATGTAGCAGGTTTCCTAAATTCATCAACTTCAAGTATCAGGTGAAGGCAGCCCACTTAAATATCAACTGCCAGCATGAGGTCAGAGACCATTCTTTCATTTGTAATAGTCTGCATGGCCTCCCAATATTTCTACCCTCCCGATGGTGCTTTTTTTAAAAAACCATTCTGAAATAATTCAACTGCAATGATTGTCTACATATATGTATTAAAATGATAAGAGATATACTGCAGGATTTTTTCCCATATGGTGCTAGCAATTTGGAGTTCAGTAGGACTTTTTATAACTTGCAGCTCACCAAGAAAATGTCAGAACCCATGAGAACAAAACAACTTCTATTTTAGATTTTCAATTCATTTGCTCTGATCTCTCAACCAGAAAAATGGACTCTACAGGCCTCTTTATTCTGAATGAATTTAACGTTCAGTCCCCTACTACCTTCTCAGTCTATTAAGGCTAAGAGTGTTCCAGTATCTCTTGTCTTTGCTCACTTACTGACATTTATTGAACATGTGCCATGAAGGGCAGGCTGTCACCAGAGTTAACAAACTGACCTTTATGGCAATGGAAACCAGGGTAAGAGAAATCATATTTTTAAAAAAATCACATTGCTAGAAGTCCGGGTGCTGAAGCCAAGCAAAGACTCCTCATTTTTAAACTCAATTCAAGAGATTTGAGAGAAAGCAGTGTAGACTAACTTGTTCTGAGAAAATTACCGTATTTTCCAGCGTATAAGACGACTGAGCGTATAGAAGATTTTCCCGGGTTAAAAAGTCGTCTTATATGCCGGAAAATACAGTAATAGAAGGCCGAATGTGGCTCTCAAATGTCCATTAAAGCATCACATTGACATAAGATGGTACTCACTATAAGATACCACACTCCTCAAGGTCAGAGCCAGATGTTGCCATCTCTGAAATTAGTATTGTCATGTGAAAATGCTTGTAAGTTATGTATCTCTATTGAGATTTTCAGGTATTTTTAAACCACCCAATGATTATAAAATGTGTATTCATACAGCTAATATTTATCAAGTGCTTACTATGTGACAGGCATTGGGCACTTGGGTATATGTAGTAGTGAGCAAAACCCAATTTCTGTCTTCAAGGAGTTTTCTGTTGACTGTAGTGTTGTAAATGCTTCTAAAAAGGGTAACTGCAAGGTGATGGAGGAGATAATCATAAGAATATTAAGCCCAGAGTGGCAGTGGAGATGATTTGGAGAGGCAGTCAGCAGAGGCTCTGTGATAGAAGTCACACCATTAGAAGAGGCAGGTTTTCTCACTTGTGTCTGTTTTAAATTAACCCAGTATTTTACATAAAAACATATGGGGCTAGAATATCCTCACTCAGCAATTCCGGAAAGTTTACAAATGATAGAATAAGTGGAGTTTATTTACCCTCTGACAAGTCCCGTAGTTTGAAACATGGCAGACTGGTTCACAAGAATAAAAGCAGCTGGATAAATATTCCCTCTGAAATTATTTTTTTCTGGTTTAATTAATAATTAAAACACTACCAAATACAGAACTTATGTGGCACTACTTCTTGACAGGCTGGTTGGGAATGGCCCATTAATCATTGACTGTTATTGAGAGGGTGGTGTGTTGGAAGGAGTGTGGGCTTTGAAATCAGACAGGAGTTTCAGTTCTCTGAGATTTTGAGTAAGTGAACCCTGAGTCTTAGTTTCCTCATTTATAAAACTAGGAAATTATAGTACCCAAATTCACGTATAAAGACAAAATGATTATGTAAGTAGTAAATAAATTATTAACAATATCACTTGGAAAAATAATAGAATTATTTGAAAGAAAATGTTAAGTGCATGAAATAAGAATCCTATATAATAAAAGGCTCATATGCAAATTGTCCCCTCGACCGGGAGTTCAACCAGGAGTTCAACCAGGGGGCGGAGCCGGCCAGCCAACTGCCCGTGGCCCCTCCCCCGGCTGGCCTGATGGGCCGGTTAGTGCAGGCAGGTGGGACCCCACCCATCCATGAATTCATGCACCTGGCCTCTAGTATCATATATAAAAGTATAAGTTTGGTTATGGAAGGGAAAAAAAGTAAAAAAAGAATGTACAGACATATAATTCTTGAGATGAGAGTCTACGAGTGAGAAGAAAGAGGATAATTTAATTAGGTTTTTCTGAAGAGTAGTGTTTGTGAAATTCATTTTTATTCTTTGAAGGGTTTGGTATCATTTTCAACATCTGGACCTAGGGTTTGCTATGTAGAAATTTTTAAGTAATAAACTCAATTCCTTTAATAGGCATAGAAGTAGTCATACTTTTATTTACTTATTTTTAAAAATATATATTTTATTGATTTTTTACAGAGAGGAAGGGAAAAGGATAGAGAGTTAGAAACATTGATGAGAGAGAAACATCAATCAGCTGCCTCCTGCACACCCCCTACTGGGGATGTGCCCACAATCAAGGTATATGCCCTTGACCGGAATCGAACCTGGGACCTTTCAGTCTGCAGGCCGACGCTCTATCCACTGAGCCAAACCAGTTAGGGCGATAGCCATCTTTTTAAAAATATATATTTTTATTGATTTCAGAGAGAAAGGGAAAGGGAGAGATAGAAACATCAATGATGAGAGAGAATCATTGATTGCTTGACTCCTGCTTGCAATATTGGATATCAAGCCTGAAACCTAGGCATGTGCCCTGACTGGGAATGGAACTGCGACTTCCTGGTTCAAAGGTTGAGGCTCAACCACTGAGCAACATCAGCTGGGCAGATGATAGTCATCTTGTTTCAATAAAATTTTCACTTTAAAATTTATTTCAAAGGACTGAATTGCTTTTATAGTCACAACTAAATGTTTTCGGTATTTTAAAATATTGGTTTGACTAATTCAATACTGTATTCCATAAAGTAGTGAAGGGCATTGTGTTTGTGCGATAGTGTGTGCTGAGAGGTTATTAGATATATATCCTCCAAAGAATATGGACAATAGGTAAAGTCTGCCCCATAGTTGCTTCCTGGATAATTGCCACATACTGATTTGAAAATATGTCCAGAACACAAGGATTTGGAATTTTAGATCTTTTAAAAATACCATTAGAGAAACTTTAAAAAAAATGAACCTCAGGCGGAGCTTCTAGTCTGTCCCAAACGTCTCATCTCACTAAGGACAGCAATGCTATCAAAACAAACAAGGGCACCAGCACTACAGACTACCTACCGTCAACCAGCCACAGTGTGCACACCATCTCATTTGAGCCTCACTACACGTGAGGAGGTTGAGCCTCACTAACATGCTTTTT
The DNA here is from genome assembly GCF_951640355.1 of Cnephaeus nilssonii. Classification (NCBI taxonomy): domain Eukaryota; kingdom Metazoa; phylum Chordata; class Mammalia; order Chiroptera; family Vespertilionidae; genus Cnephaeus; species Cnephaeus nilssonii. Next base: position 38,193,975 of record NC_137089.1, on the reverse strand, counting down.
GCATATTATAGATTAAAAGAAGCAACAAGCTTTTAGAAGGATCAATACTTGTCCCGAGACCGCCAAGCAAGTTGTCAGTAGAAATAGAATTTGGAACCCAATACCTCAATCTTAGTTTATGAAACAGAAAGAAATAAAAAAATACTGGATTTGAAGTGCAATCACTATTCTCTGAATTATGAAGCACACAGCTTCAAATATATAAACTAGAGGATGATAACATTTTCTCTATGAATTCAGTTCTTGTCAAATTATAGTGTTTTGTGCCACGTAGTAAATTCTACTTTGAGCAAACAAGTGGATTATTATAATTATTGTTTACACATTTAGGCATTTACACAGAAAATAATTTCTGTATTTTCAGATATCAGATTACATTATTAAGGTTTTTCAAAACCCAATCCAGAACTGGAGCACCCTTTCCAAAGCTTTCTCTGCCTTTGAGGAAAGAGTTTGTAAACTCAAGTATATACAACCTGTGAAGGAAAACTTCTGGACCCACTGTGTGTCACAGCAAATACTTAGTAACAATAGTTGAATGGCGCTGTCTGACCAACGCACTCCCAAGCTGATAAACAACTTGACAACAGGGGATGGGTTTCTGCCACTCTATCTTTAGAACCCAAAGCTATGCTGAAGATTTTTAACATGGTGCCATTTAAAATTACATTTGTCAATAAGTGTTCACTGACTCCTTCACTTTAAGGAAATGAAAATCATGATGTAAAATCAAAGGATGAGTTTTAAAATGTGATTAATGCGAATAGTTGAATTTTGTTGAATACATCTTTTGTGACCAGCTTTGGGCTCAGTTCTCTGCATACCTACTTTGTGAAAACAAGCACCCTACAAAGTAGAGGTCCACCCATTAGGTGGACAAAGAAAATTGTCTTGCTCAGGGCCAGCTGAACAGTAACTGGCATATCTGAGACTTGAACCTTTGCCAATCTGATTACAACACCCATGCTTTTAACTTATAATGCTTATAAGGCTTAATTGTCTGGTTCTCAATCCTGCTTTGTCTATCACTGACTATCAGTCTTGGAGAAAATCATTTAAACTCTGTGGATATCAGTTATATCTGTCATGGCTGTAGTGAGGGTCATAATTAAAAAGTCCCTCTGTAGCCGGGTGTCTTAGTGGGGTCATTTAGATGGGTTTGTGGAGGTGGGGAATACTCTCCCTTAGAGGTCCCACACATACCATGCAGGTATTTCCCTTTCATGTAATATTTAGGGAATTAATTTGTTCATGGAAGTCCAGTGCATTTAAAAAAGACTGTCTAGGAGCCTGGAAGCTCTGTGACAAAGACTTTGAGCTTTGTCCATAACTAGGATTCAAGTCCATGCAGATCTGTTGGATAGACTGGAAAGGTGATCTGGAAGGACATACAGGTCCCTAAGAAAACCATCAAGATGAAGGAGGGATGTAGTTGAAGGGTTGGTCTGTACAGGTGAGGAGTGAGATGTAGGAAGATATTTGTGCTCAGTCATGACACCAATATCCTTTTCTCTTTTTCACCTTACCCTGTCCCTAGAAAGCACATGTGGTCAGGGGAAACATGCCTATGCGATAAGGAAAAAGATAATGTCACTCATGGTCCAAATAGCTCTATTGAGGAAACGCCATCTGAAACAGCTCACAAAGGGAAAATCTTTCCTTGGGTGAGTGAGGAGGTGAGCACCAGGGCTTGGAGTCTGGAGCCTCCTGCAGTGAACAGGATGCCGACCCACTTGTGGCGCAGAGCAATGTGGTCTACTGAGAAGAAGGATCTGGAAACCACGGGCAGGGACTCTGCTCACATGTGAGACAGCGTGCTTTTCTCTGCTCCTATGAGGAGCTCTGCTAGAGAAACAGTCCTCTCCTGGAACCAATACCGGTTCTGGTCCAGGGACATTTGCACCAATGGAAGATTCTCAGACCCACATTTGGGCAGTCAGCAAGAGCAGCCTGTTACCCTGCTTCACAAGATGATTAAACAGAAGGTGACTGATTTTGCCCTAGTGTTTTGCTCAGTCTGGTTGACACTGACGCGCTTTCTTCACTGACACGCTTTCTTCACTGACAAGCTTTCTTTGGAAGTTAAAGTAGGTCAAATATGAAGATAAACCAGATTTCTTTACATTTATATTTTAACTTATTCATAATATCACTGATGATTTCAGGAAAGTAAACCTTTCCCTGTAATGATATGATTTCAGCATTTATTAACAATACATATGATTTATTTTAAAAAAAAGACTGGAGCCCAAACATTTTTTAAAAGTAAATAATACTAATATTGTTAAAAAAAATCAACAGGGAAATAGGATTTTAAAGAAGATATTCACATATTTATAGGCAATATTTTAGTTCATCTCTGATTCCATTTTGGACACTAATCTTGGAATTTTCTTCAGACGAACTGTTTTTTTTTTTCTTCTTCTTCTTTTAATGGTATCATCATCCTCCCATTGTCTAAGCTTAAAATATTACAGCTATATTTGTCTCCTTCCTTCCGCTTGCTACTCTCATTTAAGCCAACAAATTCTGTGCATTCTATAAGCATTATATCGTTCATATTTTTCTTTTCCTCAGTATTTCCATTTGCATGACCCGAATTTATGTCCTAATTTTCTCTGGTTAAAGCCATAGTAATAGCCCCTTAATGATATCCTTGCTTTCATTTTTACCTTTTTAAGATTTATTTTAAAAACCACTTTCTAAAGATTCAAGCTCAAACTCTCTAATATTCACTCATTCTAAAAATATTTATTGAGGTCCACGATGTGACAGGCACTTTTCCGGGTTCTTGGATTATAGTTATACATTTTCAACAAGGTCCTTGCTCTCAGAGAGTTTACATTCTAATGGGGGAAAGGAGATCAGATCTTTAAAGAGTAGTCAGATTGATGAAAAGCTAATTTTGAAAAGTAACAAGTGCTATGAAGAGAATGAAACACTGATATGAACACTGACAAGGTGGGACTAAGGAAAGGTTCACTGTGAAGCTAAGAAAGCTACAGCTGAAGGATCCTCAATGACAAAGACCCTTCCCCAAGCCGTAGGGAGCCCTGCAGTGAGTCCACACGGTCATATTTCCCAGAGTAAGATGTTTTAACCCGAGGAGGTTAACACTGTTGTTTCATCCCACTCTGATTCTAAAGAGGATCCCTAAACTATTTATGATTTAGAGTCAACCCTAGGTAGGGGACTAATTAGACATGTTGATCATTAAGAGCCTTCCTGATTGAGAACACAAAGACAATTTAGAGGAACCATCTGACGAAATTTTCCAGACAGGTAGAATAGGGAGGCTAAGGCCCTGGGCACAACTGAGCTTGAACCAGCAGCGTGCCTGAAGCTGAGTCAGTGAGGTGGGGAAGGGTGAGACCTGAGATAGGGAGGTAGGCCAATAGCCCGGCCATGTAGGGCTTTGCAGACATTAGAAGGAAGTTGGATTTTACTCTAACTGCAATGTGAAGCTGATGAAAAGTTTTAATGGGTGTTACACAATATAATTTAATTTTAAAGAAGATTATTCTGGCTTTTATGTGGGAGGAGATTGGAGAGGGGAAGAATGGGAGCAGGGAGATCAGTTAGCTTGCCAAGGCATGAGATTAGAGCTGCCTGGACTAGGTCAACAGCACTGGAGACAGATAGGCAGTATATATTTTCAAGAAAAAGCAAGCAAGAATTTTCAATGTATTTTAAATGGAAATGAGGGAAAGAAAGGATTCAAAGAGAATTCCTAGGGCTGTTTTTTTTTTTAACAAGTAGGTAAACAATGTTGAGGCTATGATTACTATTAGCCATTTGAATCAGCATCAAGGAGGCAGTTAGATATCAAATTTGAAGGTCAAGGGAAAGGCCAAACAAAGATACAATTTGGAATCATTGGCATAAATATGTTATTTAATGCTGCGAGATTGGATAAAATCACCCAGAGAGAGTTTATTTGGAGTTGAATCCTTAAATCCCTCCAAAATCTGCATTATCTCCCAAAATGTATACTGTGATCCTTAAAATGAAACTTTCTTAATCTCAGTATTCTTGCATTTAAACAAAAACACCTCTCTACGGTTACTTTCCTTCTGTAAACACCAAAATTCCATATACCCTTTAAGCTCTACATCAAGATAAAAAATCTCATTCTACATTAGTTTGGCTTGGGCTCCCATTCCAAAGCAAGCACTACTTTCTGTGAATGTACCTAGGACTTTATCTGTACCCAAATGTTCTACTTGGCCGTTTAGTGACTTCTAGTACTGTCTTTGATCTCCTAATACTCTTTGTTTCTGCAGTACAGGGTCTATATTTTTCCATGGTTCAAAAGATCTGGTGTGCCTTGCAATTAATAAGCAATCAGGAGAAAAATCATCTGAACATTATTAGTTAAGAAATTAGTGGAAGTCCATATTTGGCCTGAGATTTCTAGGTATTTGTTATTGTGTAGCTAGAGCCAATACAGAATTTTATCTACACTCCTAAAATTCCTTTATGGTGATTATTTATTAAGTACTCAGTCCATATCAGGAGCAAGATTTCCAGTCTTAAAAATGTTATCTGCTGCCAGATATACTATATCATACAGTAACATAAACTGTTTCTCCTTTTATTAGTTTAAATATTTAGATACAGATGTGCATGTACTGAGTTCCTGAGGTTTTTAAAAATCATGCTTATTGAAGTATAATTTATGGGTGTCGTTTGATGAGCTTTGATCTGCTTTCTGGTGCTATAGATTAGTTTTCTCTGAATAATCCTAATACATAAAAACCCAGGGTCCGTAACATCCAAAACGACTGAAGGCTCGACTGAACACCGGAAGTCAGTACTGCAGTCAGTGCTGGGTGCAGAAACCCAGCACTGACTGCCGAGGGGGCTGTGGATCAGGCCCAGAGAGAGGCCCAGAGAGAGGCCCAGAGAGAGAGGCAGGGTCTGATCCGCAGCCTCCGTGGCAGCTGTTGATCAGCCGTTGCCTCTCTCTTTCTCTCCGGGCCTCTGTGGGGGCTGCTGATGAACCCCACCTTTCTGACCAGGCCTGGAGATAGGCCCAGAGACGCTGACTGGCATAGAAACCGACCAATCAGAACCAAATCTGGGTGAACTGTGAGGAGCCAATGGCTGCCTAGGAGGCAGAGCTTTTGAAGCTGACTGGCATAGAAACCGACCAATCAGAACCAAATTGGTAGGCAGGGGAGGGTAGTTGGGGGCAAGATCAGGCCAGCAGGGGAGGGTAGTTAGGGGCAATCAGGCAGGTGAGCGGTTAGGAGCCAGAGGTCCCAGATTGTGAGAGGGATGTCCCACAGGGATCAGGCCTAAACCGGCAGTCAGACATCCAACAAGGGGTCCCCGATTGGAGAGGATGCAGGCTGGGCTGAGGGAACCCCCCCTCCATGCATGAATTTCATGCACTGGGTCACTAGTATCATATAAATGGAATCATGCAGCATGAACTCTTTCATTTCTTGCTTTTTTTGCTCAGCATATTTTTGAGATTCATCCTTGTTATGTATATTAATTTTTCCTTTGGCTATGTCATATATATACCCCTGTACTTACTGCATATTTAGGTTGTTTTGTTCACTTGTATTAGTTTTTTGTTGCTGTTTGGCACACTGACTCAAACTTAGCAGTTTAAAACCATACACATTTGTTGTCTCACAGAATCTTTGGGTCAGGAGACTGGGCATAGCTCAGCTGGGTCCTCTGCAAGGTTGTAATCAAGTTGTTGGCCAGGACTGGGTTCTCATCTGGAGGCTAGACTGGGGAAGGAGTCTTTTCCAAACTCAGTAGGCTTTTGGCAGAATTCATTTCCTAGAGGCTGTAGAAGACATTGTGGTTTGCTTCTTAGAAGCCAGAAATGGAGAACTACATTTTCTGTAAAGAGAATCTGATATAAAAGAATAGTCATATAACAAGATGGAATCGCAGGAGTGATATGGCATCACTTTGCCATGTTCCTTTGGCCATCTAGGTGTTAAATTTTATTTTTAGGCAGGGGTGGGAGAGGAGGTTTTAATGCAAATTAATTTTCTTAAATATATATATAATTTTTCAGATTTTATATTTCTTATTAAATATATTTTGGTATTTGTATCTTAAGATGCTTATTTTTTATATTGTCTGTCCATTTTCTTTTTTTTTGCATTTCCCCCTTTATTCCTGCCTTCATTCTACTTAAATTCCTAAAGTTGAAGTATGTATCATTGCTACTGAACTTTTTAAAAAAATATTTTTCCATGTATAAGACACTATTTTTTTATAAAATCGTTAGACTGAAAATCGAGGGGCATCTTATATATGGAAGTCAGCTGAGGAGGGAAACCCACAGGTGCGTAGTTGCCCATACTTGTCAAACAGGATTCCTCCAATCACGAGCCTTATTGTTACTGACATCAGCTGATGCCATAATTGGAGGTGGAGGTGGAGGTGGAGAGTGTGCAGATGCAACAGGGATCCGAGCGTTCTGAGCCCATAAAGATGTCAAAAAATAAAAGCATAAATACCGGTAAGCGATTGTCTTACTCTGAAAAATTCATATGGAATGCAATCAGCTATGCAAGAGCATGGAAATAGAGTTGCAGAGAGACAATTTGGACCTCCTCCTACTGAGTGAATGATCAGACAGTGAAGAAAAACAGGAAAAACAACTCAAGATGCCAAAAAAGAAGAAGGCCTTCTTAAGAGGAAAACCAGTAAAATGTTTAAAATATTGATTTCTTAATTTAGGATTGGAAAAGTGGGGGGCATCTTATACATGGGGGCCTCTTCTACATGGAAAAATACGGTATTTATGGCCTAGCCTATGTTCAATCATAGGGAATGTTCTATATAGATTCTATATAATTGAATTTGGGTTAGAGTGTTCCGTTAGATATCATTTAGGTCAAGTTGGTTAAATCTTCTAGAGCCAGTTAAATTTTCTATTTTTTCCCCTTCAGGTACTGAGAAGATAATGGCTAAATATCCAATTGTATTCATGTCAGTTCTGTGAGTTTTTGCTGGAAAAATTTTGAAGCTCCATTACCAAGTACATACACATTCAGGATTGCTTTGTTGTCTTGAGGAATTATCTCTTTATCTTTATGAAATGTTCATCTTTATCCTTGGAATCTTTCCTTGTTCTGAATTTTACTTTGTCAGATATTAATATTGCTGCCACTCTACCTTTCTAATCATTAGTGTTTGCTGCATAACATGTATTTTTCCACCTTTAAATTTTAACCTGTGTCCTTACGTTTAAAATGAGCTTCTTATAGGTAGTTTATGTTGGATTTTGCTCTGTTGTCCCATTTGAATTTTTTTTCTTTTAATTTGGCTTAAACCAAATTTACTGTTAAAATTATTATCAATATGGTTTGATTTTAAATACTATTTGTTTTTTTTTCTTGTACTATTTGTTCTCATTTCTCTTATTTCTTCCTTTTTAATGGAGTATATTTTAAACATCCTTTATATTCTTACTGTTAATTTATTAGATATCACTCTATTTTATTTCTTTAATCCCTGGTTTTTGCCCAGGTTTATAATATGCAACTTTATCTAATTGCAATACTTTTCAAATATCATTTTACCACTTTACATATAATAAAATTCCAATATACTTCCATTTCACCTCTACCACCTTTTGTGCTTTAGTTATTATATATTCTGTCTCTATATGTTATAAACCCCCTATACATTTATTGACTTTTTAAAGCAATTATCTTTTTCAATTAGTTAAAAATTAGAAAAAATATTTTACATTTACCTATGTATTTACCATTTTTGTAGGTCCATGTATCCCCTAGTATCATTTTCTTTCTGTCTAAAGAACTTCCTTTCACATTTTTTATAATGTGGGTCTACTAGTGATAAATCTGTACTTTTTTTTTTTTGCTTCATATTCAAAAGATTTCTAGATTAACAATTTGTTTCTTCTAACACTTTAACATTGTTGTCTCATTATCATCTATATTTTATAGTTTCTAATGGAAAATCTGCTGTATTGCTTATATCTTTATGGTATATGCCTTTCCTTCCCCCCTCCATGTTTGCCTTTGAGTTTCTCTTTTTGAATGTCTTTAGTAATCTATATATATAAAAGCCTAATATGCAAAGTGTCCCCTCAGTTCAACTGACCGGGAGTCTGATTGCTCTGATGTGTGCTGACCACCAGGGGGCAGTGCAAAACGAAGGGAGGCCCTGATCAGCAGCCTGCGGCCACAAGGGACCCCCCATTTTATGCATCGGGCCTCTAGCATCATAATACTGGTGGTACGAATTTCATGCACCGGGTCCCTAGTATTATATACTAGGGACCCGGTGCATGAAATTCGTACACTGGTGGGGGTCCCTCAGCCTGGCCTGTGCCCTCTCACAGTCCGGGACCCCTTGGGGGATGTCCACTGAGGGTTCCTTAGCGCTGCTGCGGAGGCAGGAGAGGCTCCTGCCACCGCCGCTGCACTTGCCAGATGTGAGCCTGGTTTCTGGCTGAGCAGCGCTCCCCCTATGGGAGCCTACTGACCACCAGGGGGCAGCTCCTGCATTGAGCGTCTGGCCCATGGTGGTCAGTGTGCATCATAGCGACCAGTCATTCTGCTGTTCAGTTGATTTGCATATTAGGGTTTTATTATATAGGATACCTTGACTTGTTTCTGTTTGTTTACTAGTATATCTTCGGTTTATTCAGCTTGGGGTTTATTGAGCTTATTTTAATTGTAGAATTATAACTAATCAAATTTCATCAATTTTTTTTTCTGTCTTCCCACTCTCTTTTTTCTATTAGGATTCTACTCCAGTTGCACAAATGTTAGATTGCTTAATATTGTCCTGAGAAGTCAGTACAATTCTGTTTGTTGTTGTTGTTCAGTCTTTTTTTTCTCACTGTGCTTCATTGTAGATGATTTTATTTCTATAATTACAAGTTGAGTGACCTTTTCTTTAGAAGTGCCTGATTTGCTATGAATTCCATCCAATAAATTTTTATTACAGATACTTTATTTTTCATGTTTAATGTTACATTTGTCCCACTAGGTTCTGTTCCCATTAAGATCATCTTTTTATTTAAAAATTTGAGCATATTTATAATAGCATTTATAACATTAGTGTCCTGATAATTCCAGAATCTCTAATATCTTTACATCTATTTCTATTTTTGCATTCTTCTCCTAGTTCTGAGTCACATATTCTTGCTTCCTGCCTATTAATTTTTGATTGGTTGCTGAAATTACAATTGTACAGTTTTGAGCACTAGACTTTGTTAAATATCTTTAAAATTCTTTTAATGTGTTGGGGAGGCAGTTAAATGACTTGTCAATTAGTCTGATTATTTTGAGGGCAAGGGCAGATTTAGGGTTGATGTTACTCTAGGTCTAGTTCTGTCCCACTACTATGGTTTGACTTTGTGGGGAGTCGCTACAGAATGTCCTATATATTTTACGTGGTCTGTCCACTCTGGATGATGAAAACTTGAATGATTCCTGGGCTTGTGTGAGCTCTGGGAATTGTTTGGTTTACTGGTTTACGGTAATATTCTTTCACCAGATGTTGTTCTTTGTCCAGCCTGATAGAATTCTCCTCTATGCACGCGCAGATTGGCAATCAGCCAAAGAGTCAAGTGAATACCATGCAGAATTCTGGAGCTCTTTCTTTAAATAACTCCTTCCTCTCGAGTAATATGACCCACGAATTCCAGCCACGTTGACACTTAACTCCAAGCGCTGTCTTCTCAGCTCAGCATTTTTTACTTAGCCTCCCTAATTGTGCTACGGTTTTGGAAAATATTTCTAGGTAAAAAGCTCGGCCAATCATAGGAGTCACCTCATTTGCTTCCCCTCTCTGAGAGATCATCACAGTCCTGCCCTGCCTATTGTCCAATGTGTGGAAATAGGTGTTTCATATATTTTGTTCAGTTTTTTCATTGGAGATGTGGAAGGGTATGTCCAGATCATGCTGTTCATTCATGGTTAAAAGCAGACGGTTTTCGATGCCTAAACTAATGTTTTAGAACGAAGGATTTTAATGCTAGGACTTCTCTAATAGAGCTTAACAGAATATTTATTTAGTATGTGCCGGGTACTGTGCTTAGCTTCTTATGTGTGTTATGTCCTTCGGTCTTCTCAAGAATTTTATCATGTATGTACTGTTCTTGCTCCCCTTTTATAGATTGAAAAAAATGAGAGAAGTAGTTTGCCCAAGGTGTCATAGCTAGTAAATGGCATAGGTGTCTCTCAGACCCAGGACTGGCTGGCACTACTCTGTACTCTTAACACTTCTGTCATGACATGGTGGGTTTGTCTTACTACCTTGGGCATATCTTACAAGTGAAAGAAATAAAGTTTGTGAATGATTTACAAGAAGACAGCAGATTGTATTCAAGGTTATCTCTCTCTTACTTTCATTAATTTCTATGATGGTGTTTTTTTTTGTTTGTTTGTTTGGTTTTTTTTAAGGCGTTACATAAGAGTGATGATATATGTAGGAGTCAGTGGTGGTTACACAGAAATTTTTCCTGCATATAAACCTTATCTTTCATGAGGGATCTTTGGAAAATGGCTGTGAACAACTACTGTAAACTGTACGATTTATGAATGATTAATTAGAAATTTATAGCTGAAAAAATAACAGATACAAAAGTGATAACACAAGAGCAACCTAACCAAACAACGAAAGATATGAAGGTATATGTTAGGGTTAAAATAAATCTGGCCAGTTCTTAACTATTCAAGGATGTGCAAACTCTCATGAACTATTTTTTTTTTCCTGTCAGCAGGTAAAGAAATTTTCTTCTTTCTTTCTTAAAATTTCCTTTCTTACTCTTGAACATCAAAATACTCATAGACATGAGATAAGTCATTTTAGAAGTGCCTCCTCAGAGATCAAAAGAACACTTTTTTTGTTTATGGTTTTTACCAAGTAGGGAAGTGGCAGTAACCAGAAGTAAGAGTTTAACTACAGTAGTTCGCTTTATGTAACTGTATTTTCCTTCATTAATTGTATTGCATTTAAAGCCTTGTGACAGTAGTCTCATGATGCTACAACAGACTGGTTAAGCCTCCATGCGATTTTTCTAGAAGGGAAAGGAAAAGTGTAGTCTCCTGTAGTTCTCGTATAGGTAACCCACCAAGCACTGGGCTGGGTGAGAATCTAGTGAGAACTTTCAAAAGACAGGACCACAGTTTAGAGCTATAAATGGAACTTAAGTGTTTTCCCAGCTGGAAGCTGTCTGTGTGCAGTTTATGTCATGTGGCCCAATGCAAGGTTTAACTAAACGGTCTGTCTTCCCAAGGTTTATCTGTGGCCATAATATTCTACAAGTAAAATATAAATGGTATTAAGGTGCTTTGAAATGTACTGCACCTGGCTGTAGTCCTAGGAGCTAAATGACAAAAAGGGGAAAAAAAGGACACCGAAGAGAGAAGAAATTCCGCATTTTGTTATATTGAACAGATTTTCTTTAAGACACTTGCCCTAATGGTGTTAATGGGCTGTAATGTATGTATCCTTATCTTTACAAAGTCCTTTCATTTTTTTTTTTAAAAAGTAGGACCATTAAGGAAATTAAATGTGAGGGGGAGCTGGGGCCAAGGATCTGACAGCTTTGCATGTTTAATGTTTTTTGTTGACTCTGTAGGCTTTCCTAAGTATTTTGTTCAAAAAGTAACTAATATAAATATCAAAATCTACTTTAGGTAGAACAAATACCTTGATTTTCAATTTCTCATATGAGAACTGGTTTGTATAAGTTTTATTATGTTTTCTTATACTCTATTTAACATGTCAATTATATATGAAATATATTTTATATGATCAATTATATTTTATAATTAATATTATATTTACATTTATATTAAGTATTAATTAATTACATGTGGTTCCATATAAAATATATATTCCTGCCTCCTACTTTCTGTAGTGTGCGTTCTATATTTGTACTTTTTTCTGTTGTGTGTTGTCTACATATACGCACATACACATACCCACTCTCTGTCCCGTTTTCTGTAGAGTGCACTTTCATAAGCCACCATGAACAATTTGGGGAAAAGAGGCAGTTAATGGGTTAATTAATTAAGTAAACAAAAGAGCTATACTAAATTACAGCCTAAGTATGTAACACCCTCCTCTTGAATAGCCCTCCTCTTTACTAGATCCATTAACCATAAGCTCTGTGAGGGAGAGCAAGGAAAGAGAAAGGCCATATGCATCCAACCAGAGCGCAACTGATGAAAAGGGTCAAGGGCAAGCAAATTTTTATTTTAATGTTACTTAACCCTTTTAGTGCCCTGGAAAAGGAACACGGAGTTCAACAAAAGGGTACCATCTGAAACCCTGCAGAGCGGACCATATAATAGCTCCGAGGGAAGCAAAGAGGAGATCACAGGCTGTAGGGCCATTGGCTTGGGAGGGGTTAAGCAACTTTATCTGATCTTCAGCTCTTTTACTGAACAACTAATGACCTACAGTCTGGAGAAGTTAAAAGCTAGAAGTGAAGCCAGGGCTCCTCAAGACTCCAACTGGCATTAAATGACAAGGAAGAATTCAGGGGGCAGACAAAGCTGTTATTATGAACCATTGGTGAGGAAGAAAATGAAATTTTTAAAAAGAAGCGGGGGTGGGGTCGGGGGAGAAAAAGCAAGAATGGAAGACAAAACTTAGGAATAAATTTATGCTCAATTTTTAAGTAAACTAAACCTCAGTTATTAAAATCTTTTTGCCTTTGTTATTAAACTAATTTGATAAAATTTCAATTGCAGAGTATTTTTAATGCTGCTAATGAAAGTGCTGATAAGTATCAGTGTTCATGAAAAGTTTATAACTCTTGCAAATAAAATATGATCATCAATTATTTTTTATTTAACTTCTCATTTCCACCAAAAGACATGTGACATTTATAGATTAAGGCCTTTGGAAATGATGCTGGCTATCATTTCAGCAGGAAAAAGCATCTTGATTTATTTCCTTGCTATCTTATTAGAAAAATATTCTAATCTTACGGGCTTAATGGACCCGGAGAATGACCAAATTGCAAAAGATAAAAACATGAATGTTAGCTCAAGATTATTGAGAGAAATAAAAGGTCTTAAAAAAAAACAAACCTTTAAGGATCATAAAATGCTTACCAGAATTTTATATACTAATACTTTGGAAACTGAAATATGTGTTAAACTAATTTGAAAATTAACAGAAAAAAAGTACTAATTGTGGTACTAGGGGGCCATTCAGGACAGACTAGATACAAGTGAGTTGATGTAGACAAAGTGCCTGTATTGCTCTAGGTCAGGACATGTAGGAATATCCGATGTAGGCAGGGGGAAGGTTTTGGGGGTACTATGTTCATCTTCCATCAAAATCCATTTATTAAATTTCTAATTGGAATTGTCAGTAAACCAGAATGGCATGTGGAAGCTCTGCTTTCTGAGGGACTCTTGGTTGTAAAAGTATGAAAGAAGATATATAGGCAATATAATTTTTAAAACATAAACCAAGACTGGGTGGGAAATACGATGTCAACATAAAACAAACATGAAGAAAATGTGCATTTTAAGATGAGGCGAAGGCTGGCTGTGTGATCACAATTGGAAGGAACTGTCATCGTGGTGCCTTGGGATTGACCTGCCCGGTTAAAATTGAAGATCTGTGCCATAGCATGAAATAACCAGCTTTGGTGAGATGTATGGTACAGAACTCAAAAACACAAACTTGGAGCAAAATAAACACAACATGCAAAAGATGTCATCATTTAACCTGTCCTCGTTCACCTTATTGTCTAAACCTAATACTTAATTCTCAAACCTGTGTCTTGATAATGTTTGTCTCAAGGATCTTCCCCAAATGACCACCTTCAACAGGCTCTTGGATTTTATGTGCTTCCAGGGTAAATCCTGAGTAAACATCCCATTAACCCCATTAAGGCCTGGGACTCGACTCTAGTTTTGTACTTACTAGAAGGAAATCAACAATTATGGTTGTTTTCATAGCTTAAACCTTCCATCTGGGAGTCCCTTGGACAAATTTCCTTTCATAAGCTTGACCCACCTAACCATGAACTATAAACCATCACCAAAATTGATGATTTTTAATTTTTTTCTGGGGAAAGATAAGATGAACGATTTGAGACTACTGTCTTTTATGTCACAGTATATTCAGTGTCAACATTTCCCAGAAGATAATTTACTTTATTAAAAAGTAAAACAGGAATGCTTACAAATTCCTCAGAAAAATACATCTCTCCCTCTCCCTTTCTCTCCCTATCCATCTCTCTCTCCCTCTCTTTGAATCTTAATAATAGCTCCTCATTCTTTATAGGATTATCTAAATTACTAAGTATGATGTAAGTCACCCGGTATCCCAGCTGAATCCAAGGAAAATTGGATGGCCTCTCTCTACCTGTCTTTGATGTATCTACTATTTGTATCAACTGAATTATATTTAGATTCCCTCCAGGGAAGAGAAAAGGGCATTTGGTGCCTCAGAGAAAAATCATACCTGAATGAAGAGCGGTTGGCATAAATAGATTCAGCCACCAGAGTCAGGGGGAGTTTCGGGTACAGTGTTCTGACAGTCACTTGAACCCACATCATCTTGCCATCCTGATGACAAGCATATGAGGGAAGTTGATTGACTTTAAAAAATTAACAACTTCGATTCTAAGACGTCTTGCTGTGCCTTTTCTAAAAGCAGAGAAGGAGGAGTTTGTCCATTTCGAGCTGGGGTTGTCCGCAGCAGGGTGACTGTGACAGAAGCAGCCATTGGTGACAGGGACCCACCTAGAAGAATGTGGCCTGGAGACGTGACGGCAGCTGTGGCTTGTGAAACCCTGGTATCAAATATCAGCTATGCAGGTGGAACGATAGGGGCTACCACCCCAGGGAATTATGAAATGATTGAAAGAAGGAATTTTATCTGCTTTATTCAACACTGTTTCCCTGAAACCAGCGCTGGGTCTTATTTAATTTCCAGTGCACTCAAGATAGGGAGGTAATGTGTGTATGAGAAAAGGGGCTGGGGTCCTGGTGAGGGAGGAAGAATGAATGAACAAGGTACAGATGAAGGGAGTCAGGAAGGATGTTTCCCTAAACAAGGGGAACCGTTAAGTCAAGGACGACACCTGGAGCAGGAGGCACTCACAGAGGCCACGCAGGAGGGACCACGTGAGGAAACACCAGGGTCAATCAGGAGGCAGGGGAGCAGGAGGAAAGCATGGGCGAGAGCCTTTATTTTCATGTCTGCAGAAAGGAATGGGTGAGGCGTGATAAACAGGCTTAGGATTGGCTGGGTTGAAAAATGTCCATGGGCTGTGGGGCCCAGGGGCTGTTTCTAGTTGTCCCCAGGCCGAGGACTGAAGCCCGTTTCTGTGCTGGTTGTTAACTGGGCCGGGCTCCACTGCTGGAGGCTGCCTACACTCCTTCTCATGCGTCCCATGTGGCTCTCCCACAAACGAGTCCCTTTTCTACTTTGCATCTCTCTGACTTCCTTTGCTGCATTTCTTGAAGGCAACCAGTTTGCCACCCTTACGCTGCCCTTTTGAGATACTGATTTTAAGCTGTTTATTCAGAAACAAGACTCAGAACCTCTGAAGCCCCTTCTCTCCCCCATCTCTTTCCTGCCCAAGAGATGCAGACAGAACATTTTGCTCAGGCAGGAAATCTTAGGGTGTTCTCCTTAGTCTAAGTGGAATTAAGTATCTATAATAATAAAAGCGTAATATGTTAATTAAACCGGACAGCTGAACGACCTTCCAGACGAAGCCGAGGCTGCGAGGGCCAAGCCCCTTGCATGAATTTCGTGCATCGGGCCTCTCGTGGTAAATAAGGCTTCAGGCAGGGGACTGTCAGCTAGACACCTCATGTCTCATTGTTTCTGAGTTGCCTAGCAAGAATTTTCCAGCCTTGTGTGTTCATTCTTCCTCAACTACCTGTAAATCACCATTCCCACTTTAGAAATCTAATTTCCCATTCTCTTCCTTTCTTCTTTGTCCAAAAATGTCAAATATATAATGTTGCCTCACTCTCTGGAATTTCATGCTTATGTGGCTTCCCTATGGACATGTAGCTTCCCTATGCACATGTATTACAATTTTGATTTTCTCCTGTTTCCCTGTCTCTGTTAATTTGATTATTAGCCCAGCAAAAAGAACTTACAAGGTGGGAGAAAAAGTATTATTATTATTTTTAGCCCCATGCTCTCTTATTCAGGAGAAAGTTTTCTGTTTTCAAGGGCTCATATGACTGTATATAATCATGGATTGGTCCTACACCAATAATCCAGGGAACTTCCCCTATTTAATTTAACTAATTATTACTTAAAAAAAATTTTTATTGATCTCATAGAGGAAGGGAGAAGGAGAGATAGAAACATCAATGACGGGAGAATCATTGATCAGCTGCCTCCTGCACACCCCACACTGGGGATTGAGCCCGCAACCCAGGCATGTGGCCTGATCAGGAATTGAACAGTGACCTTCTGATTCATAGGTCGATTCTCAACCACTGAGCCATGTCGACCTGGTGAACTCCTCCTATTTTAAAGCCCATAATTTTAATTACATCTGCAAAGTTCCTTTTGCCATGTAACATCATGTTCAAAGTTCCAGGGATTAGGTTGTGGACCCCTTTGGGACCCTTTCTGCTTAGCACTCACTGTCATTTACTTTAACTCCCAGTGACTTTCATGGGGATTCGTGTCTCCTGTCCTGTACCTCTGTGTGTCTGGAGGACCTGGTCCTCAGAGGGCACACACTTCTGCCAGGAGCCACAGCAACATTTCCAAACTATCTGACTGAAAATAACCACCAGTAACAGGGAGCACTACCTGAAAGAATGACATTCAAGTCATACAAAATGCAAAGATTAGATAAAGCACCACGGTAAAAAGGGGTAAAATATATTGTGCGTGCACTCTTACACTCAGAGGCAACATTTTCTGTCTTCCGAAGGCACAGTGGGAGGCAGAGAATTACTTTGGTGTTTTCAGTTTCAGGGGAAGGTTGAGAAGACAGTGTGTTCTGATAAGCTCCATAAATGATAGAAGGGAGGGAACCCATCAAGGGGAGGGAGCAAGCATTCCAGACATAACTCAGTCCTGGGAATGCACAGATGAAAGGGGTGACTTGCTTTCCTATCTGGGTGGAGGGCCCTGGTAGGTGGGGGAGTCAGGGAGAGTGCCGGAGGGTCCTGAGAAACCTGAAGGGAGCTGTGAACTCCAAGCTGAAGCGCTTGGTCCTGATATGCAGAGAAGAGACTAAAAAGCTACATTAGGGTTTTCAGGATGAGTGTAAAATGATCAAAGTGGTAGAAAGAAAAGATAATTGGGGGTGAAATATTAATGACTGACCTTAAGGAGAAATAAATATGGCCATGTTTTTACTGGGTTATTTTTTTCTTTTATCAGTTGAAACTGCATTAGAAAAGAAAAAATTGGGTAATTGAGGAAAACTAAATGTTAAAGTCTTGAGAAGTTATACAAAGAAGCTTAACAATTAGCCAAGAAAACTGGAGCAGTTAAAAAGTTTCCCCCGTCTTTTTTTTTTTTTTTTTTTCTTTTGAGGGCTTTCCGGTAAAAGCTGAAAGACCTGCTGGACAAATTCAAAAGGAACTGTAAGCACTAAAAATTTTCCCCCCAGTCTTATCTAAACTATTTTTTGCTCAAGACAGTCTCTCAGGCTTCACAGGAATGAGATGTTCTCTGTTGCAAAGAGGATACATTACTCAGAACGAGATGATGAAATATTTTCAATAACATGTTCCAAAGTTCCAGATTGCATCAACAATGGGAATGAAAACTTTCTTCTACAAAACTGACTACAACTTTATTTCAGGCTACATTTTTTTTTTTTTAAAGAGGTGGTGTATATAAAACCCTAATTCTCAAGTGTCAAAGAAAATGATTTGAAATAATAACTAACCTATAATGCTTACTATAATTCAAATGTTTCATCAAGCAATTAAAGCCCATAGTTCATTTAATTGTCATAACAAACCTAGGAGGTGGGTACTTAATTAATAGAGTTTAAGTGGCCTGCACATGGGTACAGAACAGATAGTTGGTGAAGTCAGAACCTGAACCCTTGCTCTCTAACTTTTCTCTGTGCTCTCTCTAAACTGCTACACTGGGGTCAGCAAGCTATGGCCTGTAGGCAAAAATGGGCCTGCCCCCTACTTTTGCAAATAAAGTTTTATTACTGCACAGCCATGCCTAGTTATTTATATAGTGCCAGTGTCTGCTTTCACACCACCAAGTAGTTGGGTAGTGGTGATAGCATGATATGTATGGTCTGCAAACTCTCACATATTTAATAACTAGTCCTTTACTGAAGAAGTTCATTGATTCCTGCACAATACCCAGTATACAGTTGCTTTCTGATAACTGAATTAGAGTTTTCTTCATAGTATAGTCTTCATCTCCATTGTAACAATTTACTTATTTCATTGACTTTATCATCCTATCTAATAATAGAGTAGCATGTAAATTACCATCACTCCGCTATGCCCACGATTGGGCGGCGGGAGGCTGGGGGACGGGACTCGGGGTGGCCTATCCGGCCATTGAGAGGCACGGATCCACTGCCACTGAGGGGGGCTACCCTGCTGTTGAGAGGCGCAGGGGGCGGGACTCCCGCCCCCTGTGCCTCTCAACGGCCAGATCCGTGGCCGCTGAGGGGGCCTGCTGCGGACACCCAGCTGCGCCTCTCAACAGCAGGGTAGCCAGGTGTCCGCGGCAGCCCCCCTCAGTGGCCGTTGAGAGGTGCAGGGGGCGGGAGTCCCGCCCCCTGCACCTCTCAACAGCAGGGTAGTCCCCCTCAGCGGTTGCGGACCATCAAAAGTGGGGGAGCTGGGTGCCTGTCTGCTCTGGCACCAAGCCTTTCAGAAGCCTCCGCCGAGCCGGAGGCTTCTGAAAGGCCTGGTGCACCAGCGGACAGGCACCCAGCTCCAGCGCGAAAAGCGAAAGCGTGTAGGGGACCCTACACGTGCATGATTCAATCATGCACTGGGCCTCTAGTTTGAAAATAAAAAGAGAGAGAGAATTCTACATATCAGTGAGTTTACGAAGGTATTGAGCCTTCTTTTCTCCTTTTAGTCGTTACATCATTTAGGGGGAGAAAAATTTTACCTGCCTGATTGTAGTTAAAAACAAATTGAACTCTTGCAAAGGAAGTATTATGGTTCTCCAGAGAAAGAGAACCAATGGGGTGCATATTTATAAGGATATGGAGGCTGAGAAGTCCCATGATCTGCAAGCTGGAAACTAGGAGATGTAGTTCCATGGGCAGCAGAGCTTACAAGCATTTGCAGGACCCAGTGCCATGCCTTGTACATAGTTGACAAATCCTTTACTCAGTAAATGTGTATTGAGAAGTCATAGTGTGTCGGTCACTGGAAGGAGAGCAAGATTCAGATCCTCATCTGGGAGCTTATGGTCGTATAGGGAGAAAGAACAGCATATACAAGAGTCCAGTGATAAGAGAGTACAGCGTTTTCACAAGATTGCATGTAGCCCACAGTAGGAAAGAAGACTAAGCAATGGGTGAAAGATAAGATGAAAGATGAGCAAGAAGCAGATCATGAAAGACTGTAGCAAGACATTTGAACTTAAAGTGGAAAGCCATGGCAGGAGACAGCCATGGTCAGATTTGTGCTATAGTAATAATCAACCAAATAAATTTGATTTGTTCTTTAATAGTAGACTGTAGACTTAAGGTGACCAAGACCATGGGCAAGACATGGATAGGGAGAAGGCTACTGAGATAATATGGGGAAAGTTAATGGTGACTAAAATTGAGAACAGAAAGAAGTTGATATTTCCAGAACTATTAAGAAGGTAAAAAAATTATACTTTCTTATTAATATGTCCTTGTGGTTGCAATCATAGATGATGAATTAGAATTATTTTCTTCTTATTCTAACCAATTTTAATTTCATATTTGTAAAATAGAAAATTGACTTTAGACTCTTAGAATTCTCCCTTGTTAGAGCCTATAGAAATACATAAGCATATCTAATATTACCTTTTAAGTTTCTTTAACATCTATCTATATACATCTGTATTTATGATTCCTTGACATGAACAATAAAGAAAATGTCTTCCATGATAATCACAAAAGACTTATCACATCAAATTTCCAAAACCAAACTCATTTTAAAGAATATACTTAGTGCTCTAGAAACCACCTACTGAGGGAGAGGTAATTACTACTCATCTTGAACTCCTGGGAGTCCATAAGTGGAGGTGGGAGGTAAATGAAAGTCTCCTCCAGAGTGTTCTGAAAAGCTCCCAAATCACCAGTCATTTTGACACTGGCATGTCTTACTCTTCTGTGCCAAAGTAAGGACACTCACTCATTCCTGATTCTATGTCTGTGGATCCAACAATTAACAGCATCTCTCAGACACAATAAATTAGAGGGAAGATGTTTAACTAAAAAGTACAGAAGCTTATGAAAGGATAAAGCATCTCTTTGAGGTAGTGACTTTACATAAAATACAGGTAATCTATATATATAAAAGGCTAATATGCAAAGTGTCCCTGCAGGAGTTCGACCAGGAGTTCTATCATTTGCTATGACGTGTGCTGACCCCCAAGGGGCGGTGCAGAACAAAGGAAGGCCACAGCCGGCAGCTGGGGAAGGGAGACCCCAGCCGGCAGCCAGAAGGCCCTGATTAGCCCTAATCGCAGGGTAGGCCTAGGGACCTTACCTGTGCACGAATTTCGTGCATTGGGCCTCTAGTTTAAGGTAACAGGCAATTTGACCAAACCCCTTGGAGCATTTGAAATCCATCAGTCTGATAGTTTATAGATATCACTCTTCTGTATCCAAAAAGCATTTTTGCGCTTTGATTGATGCACTGTTTGGATGTTTAATCCCCACCCACAATAATTAGTAATAAAGTAAAAGGGCTTCATGGCTCAGTGGTTGAGTGTCGACCTATGAACCAGGAGGTCACGATTTGATTCCCAGACAAGGTACATGCCCGGGTTGCGGGCTCAATCCCCAATGTGGGGTGTGCAGGAGGCAGCTGACCAATGATTCACTCTCATTATTGATGTTTCTATCTCTCTCTTCTTCTTCCTTCCTTTCTGAAATCAATAAAAATATATTTTAAAAAATAGCAAAGGAAAAACTAACTTTTAAAAAGATGAATTTTTAGCATTCAATCAAAAGTAGTCTAAAACTATTTTTATTACTATATAATTGTGTAATTCTTCTGAATTTTGCTACCAGAAATCAGTACCAGAAGTGAGATGCTGTCATTCACTAATAGATTTTAATCAGCAAAGGAAAGGAATAGTATTTAACAACAAAACCTGTAGTTTTATTTGCTTATTAGATTTCCATGACCTGAAGAGCAATTCAGAGACATTAAACTTGAAATGAATTTTATTATAAAAAAGAAAGACTAGGAGATCTGATCTAGTAGGTTAAAAAGTTCTGACACTTTCCCTGTACTATTTTTTGCTCTATATATTACATTAGCATGTACTGCAAATCAATAGCTTAAGAAGAGAGAACAAAAAGAAAAACAG
Source organism: Cnephaeus nilssonii (assembly GCF_951640355.1). Taxonomy (NCBI): domain Eukaryota; kingdom Metazoa; phylum Chordata; class Mammalia; order Chiroptera; family Vespertilionidae; genus Cnephaeus; species Cnephaeus nilssonii. The sequence goes on along the minus strand of NC_137089.1, from coordinate 38,172,489 downwards.
TACCGTATTTTCCGGCGTATAAGACGACTGGGCATATAAGACGACCCCCAACTTTTCCAGTTAAAATATAGAGTTTGGGATATACCCGCCCTATAAGATGACACCCCGGCGTATAAGACGACCCCCGACTTTTGAGAAGATTTTCCTGGGTTAAAAAGTCGTCTTATACGCCAGAAAATACGGTAGATATTTATTGAACTCTTATTTTGTACCCAAGACTCTTTTTAAATGCTTTATATGTGTTATCTCATTTCTAGAGTGTAAGTTCCATGAGGGCAGAGATACTTTTGCCTGTTCCAGTCACTCAGACATCCCTAGCACTTAGAGTAATCTCTGGCATGTAGTAGGCATTTGTCAAATACATGAAATACAACAATTCTATGGAGATGTAGTATTTCTTCCCCATTTTGAAGATGGAGAAACAAAACAAGCATGTAGAGAGGCTAAGCAAATTGTTCAAGTTGATAGAGTAGTGACTAGTGACTAAGAGAATCAAGAGTGTGTTCTTCAACATTGTTCACATTCTCTCATAGATAAGCAAAAACAATAAAAGCAACTGACAATATTCATGGTCATACCACTATCAGCTTCATCATTTTCAGTCATAAGAATTTTTTTTTTACCTATGAAGTATGTATAGGTGAATGTATTTTCATAGACTCATCTGATGGTGTTTTTATTTGGGCCAACCATGTAGTCAACGTCAATGATGGGTAGACTTTTCTCAGTGGGGTTGGGCATTTTCATTTTACTTCATAAGAGATGACTTTTATCAACCTTCTTCATCTTGAGGTCTTTATGTGAATTTGATTATTTCAGTCACTGTTTCCCATAAGAGTTAAAACAAAAAGTCACTGGACACAACCAGGTTCATAAAGCTTCACCCTGAACAACACAGCATCACACAGCAATGGGCAGGGGCATGTCATTAGCAAGACATGCTGGCTTCAGTGCGTGAATAGTGTTGGCCCCACGTGCGTGGCCCTCAGGCAGTGCTGAAGAATTTCACTACCAGTGCGACACTCAAATCTTTTTGGGTATCTGTTTAAATTACACTCTTCTGAAATTGCTGAGGGTACTTTTTCAAAGTATAATAAAAAAGAAAATGTGTCATTCTCAAAATGCATAGAGCAGCCACATAACAATTAGGAAGCAATTGCATTCAGTTGGGCACCTTTCATTTTTTATTTATACTTATATCACTATGGCAGGTCTCACCTTGATTTTCAACAGCTTATAAAAGAGACTATACTTTCACAATGCCAGATGGATCAAAATGTTGCCAGACTTTTGTCTGCAGCCAAAAATTCAGAATAGTTTTCTGACTTATACAATGATTTCGAACATTCTAGGCACCTATGTCTTCCTGGTAGGCGTGGTGAACATCTGTCCTATTTTTGGCAAGGGGAGGGCTACTCATTGTCTGAAACTTTTCCCCATGTTTAGGGAGTTTCTTTAGATTTTGAAGAAGAACATGACACTTTTCATTGAAGCTGAAACTTGCTTTCCCACTCTCACCAAGGCCCACCAGGCAGATTCACTTCTCTTGACATTGATAGGTTGATAGAAAGAGGTAGACACTTCAAAGAATCAAATCAGTTAAAGGTGGCAGCGGCTGCATCCAGTTTTCAGAGATACAGTGGCTACATCTCTGCCCAAGGGCAGTAATGGTGTCTCTACTGTACCAGTTCTGAAATATAGTCTGGAATTGTTTCTGACTGTGGGAGACTTTTTTATTTACTTATTTATTATTTGTGCCAGAGATTGGCTATCTGATCTCCAAAGTCACTTTCTTTTCTTTGTGTGCACAAAACTAGACTACCTTTTTCAGTCTTCATCAAAGGGGGGCCCATGTGACTTAGGTCTAGCCAATGGCATGTAAAGGTCATGATGAGTGTCATTTCTAGTCCTGGCAGATAAAAACACCCTGTGTGTTTTGCATAACAAATTTTCCTTCTCAAGTGCAATAGTAAATGAAACTGGCAGCTTGAAAATAATGTATTTATAAAACTGAAATGCTATTAAAAAAATAACACACAAAAAAACCCTGTGTGTGATTTTGCCTTTCTTGCCCACCAGCCAGATGAATGCAGAAGACACTGAGGTCCTTGGAGAATGGCAGAGAACCAAGATGGAAAATCCATTTAAACTTGAGAATAAGAAATAAACTTCAATTGTGTTACTCCACAGGGATGTGGTGATTTATTTATTAATACAGCTAGCATTATTTTAACTATCACCAAAATTGGTACCAGAAGTGAGATGCTGTCATATAAATAAAACCAAACCAAAACCAAACCAAACCAGAACAAAAATATATATTTGTCTCAGATATCAAGTGCAAGAAAACTGAAACCAAACTGGAAAGTTTGAGACCCATGTTAGGCAATAATGAAACTTTTGCAAAAGTGTCACCTGAATAACTTGGAAGGCCTATCAGGTGCCTACTGAGTCTGTAGGGTTACAAACTAACGAGAATAGTGGTGAGGTGTGTTGGCTTTTATTTTGTGTTTTTAAGGTGCTCTTTCAAGAAAGGCAATCCAGATTATTAAATACTGTCTGGTTTGCATGTAAAAATAAGATGAACTAGAGAGTTTAGAAACTTGGGGCCTTGAAAGTTTATAGATCTGGAATTAGAAGGGAAAATCCAGAGAAAAATTTTGACAAAGTCGCATTAAGATCTACTCCCGTGGCAAAGCTCAGTCTAAGGGGGTGGCCTTGCCACCCAAGTTTAGAAGTCAGAGAACTCAAAGTGGCAGGCTTTCCATTGAAAGAGAACAATACAGCTACACAGAAGCAATAAACAAATAAAGCTTGAGAATTACTTCTAGGAAAGAATTTTGGCATGATTATTGGCACAAGGAACTTCCTTGAGGCAAATAGATAATGTGTAAAAGATTTTTTTTTTTTTTGCAAAAGAAACTAGTAGCCAAAGCTCATACATTTACATTTAATAGATGTTTTAAAATGATGCCTATCCTTGTCATGTCTCACTCAAACCTTCACTGTTTCCTCTGAGTGAAGACATTTCCTAAAATTATCAGGAAAACATTAAGGACTATAAATAAAGACAATGGTAACCCCTATTGTTGGAAAATTCACACTTAGGTACTTTCTTCTTTTTTTCTTAGTTAGCCTTTATCACTGAAGTACTAACCTCTCAGACAAAATGGTTCAAGCAGATGCATGAGGGGCCCTCCTGGTGATGCTGGGCAAACAGACCACATTAACTAAAAGTTTCACTCGAAAGTTCCTAGAACCAACCTATTGAATGTTTGGATTCAGTGGAAAATTCAAGAACATTCAAGAACTGGAAACGTTGCAATGTGCCTGTAGAGCATTATATAATATTTCAAATTATGTTTATCGGTAAACTCAATAGGGAAATTTTAATGTTAACACAGGACAGGAAAAAGACACCGGGACTTTAAAAGCCACTGGTGTTTGTTTCTTTCCAGTGGCAAGAACCAGTGCCCATTTGAGTTGAGTAGAAGAAACATCTGCTGACAATTTGTGATGGTGATAATATGGCAGCTCTGAAGTATTTCACACTTACTCAAACAACAAACACAGTGCTTTTATCTTTCTAAGTAGCCAGTGTGTGTCTTGTTGAGCTGTTACTTTGAAAGTGGTCTCTGTTCTTCTGATAGTGTTGTGTTCTCCTCTATTTCAGTGTAATTAATACGCTCAATATAAATAGCTAAACCTTCAAAAAGATTTGCCTGCCTTGCAAGCGCTACATTTTCAATTACACACTAAATTAGGCACATGATTGAACATGAACACTAACATTTTCCAACAGGTGGTGAATAAGCGATTTCCATTCATCAGCTCAGCAACAGCACTCTGGCCAAATGGCTGCTCTGTTTCAGAGTCCTTCAGCATACACCAAGAGTTTTGAACCAATTAAAAAAACCATTTCTTTCATGGAAAGATTTAGGGGAATGAAGTGGCTAATTCTAACCCAAGTTACAGAACAGAGCAAAGGTTGGTATCCTCATATGTGAAGGTAGGGTGTAAATGAAATTTTGTGTGTGCTATGAAAATGTATCACACTAAGTCCACTTAAGTAAATTTATATTGGACTTCTGATGGTTGGAGATAATTAATGCCTAACAGTTTTTGAAAAGGCACTATAATGCTCTATTTCTCTTTCAAACATTAGATTTTTGAGTATAAATTTGGTATATAATAGTAAATGCAAAAATTACCTGTTTTAAAAATTAATTGTATTTGCAGTTGCCATTTGCATTGTGTATCATACTCTCCTTTAAAGAAAGCAAAGTGAAACTACTAAATTCCAGAAGATGCCAGAGTGGAGTTGATAGAGGCAGGTGATGATAACTGAGACACATGTTGTCAGAATTCTAGGATTTGTTCACCTGCTTTCATAAATGGCCTTCATCACAAGATCATATCTGGCCAAGCTGAAAAACATAACTTTATCAGGTACAAGTATCTTTCTCATACTCATCACATAATTTGGGAGGAGTGTCCTACTCACAAAACACTTTCACTGATTGAGCGTGACAGCATTATATAATCCAGCTGGCACACTGTGCTATTCATGGGGTATATTGCCAGGGGAGAGCACCGTTTCTGGCAAATTTAGTTACATTTTATTAGGTACCGTCCAAGAAAAGGAGGTTATGAGCCAAGGTTAGGTGACCGAATTGGACATATTTAAATAGTCCTAAAATCTAACAAGCATTTCCCACTTACTCTGTGCTAAGTTGGTAAGGAGGGAGGAAGAGGAAGACAGCTGAATATGAATAGTTGAATGGTGGAGCAGTTTGGGTAGCATGAAATGAGAAACCCAAATCTGCTCTATTTCTCAGCAAGAACTGATTATCGAGTGTGTCTATTTAACTTGCTTTCTCTTGGGATGCTGGACATGTAGATTTCAGTTGTAATTGTCTCCCCAATAGCTTTCGGACACACCAAGTTATAATAAAATCACTTTCTCTGTGAGAAAACTTTAGGATACTTACACAGGATGCTTTCTGAGATCTACTTTTCTTTCCTGAATTTCTTGCTTTCAGCAGACAATTGTCAAGTCACCAAATAATCAAAGTTAATATAACTGCATTCACAGAGTAATACAATGAAATAAAATCACTCATAATTATATATTTGTTTAAGAAGTCATATACATAATTTTTACAATTAAAAAAGGCATTTAGAAGGGGACTAGATCCAAAAACCTTCAAGCTCTGGTTCATCGAAAACGAAGTCTTCACCCATCTTAAGCTCGTTACAGGATGAATCACTTATGGATGTACTAATATAGGAAGCTTAGAGGGTAAAACAAGACAACTGGAAAAACATCAAGAAAAGCAAAAAATTTTCTAAAACTTGAAAAACTGACAATTTTTCACAATTGAAAGGGGGTAGCTGGAGTGCATGAATGTTTCTCTAGGAAGCAAGAGGCTTCTGTTCAACCCTAAGCTTCCACACATTTGGAACACTGGGAAACGGTCTAGCCAGGGAGGGCTCAGGTTCATCATCTAACAGGATAAAGGGCTGCACATGAGTATGCTTGATGGTTGCAGCTCTAAACTCTATATTGCCCTGCAGTTAAAGGCCCTATAGTATGTGGAATGCTCCCAGTGAATGGCGCCTCGCACAACCCTGGCATCCTGCCAACAACCCTCATCACTAGAGCTACAAACTATTGAAAATTAGGGACTACAAACCCTTAGACGAGGTTAGTAGTTTATAAGAATCAGAACAAAATTTGAGAAAAGAAGAAACTGTCAATACTGGGCTATGCTTTTAGTCTTTAGATTTCTCAACCAAATGGAAATAGAAAGCATCTATTAAAAAAATATAATTGGGGGGGGGGTTAAGGAAGAAATGTATATGTCCCCCAAATATTTAATACATATCTTTTAATAGATAATATTTTCTCTTCAATCCATTTTCTGAGAAGTCATTATCAACAACTTGTACTTCATTATTGCATTTTTTTTATCACATTCATGTGCCCTTATTGTTAAGAATTTCTCTTTCATTGATGAATATATTTCGTGACTTGGCTTGAACATATCCAGATATAGAACTGTGCCATCAGAAGAATATGGGGCTTAAAATCATTGAGAAATGTAATGGGTCTGAATTGTTACTGTACAGCAGTCTTACCTTTGTATATGGGCAATGAAAAGGTGGGTTAGAGGCCATCAAGAGACAGCAGGCTTTTATTCAGTTAAGAAAAAGCACATGTATGCATATATATGTTTGTTTATTTGTGTGTATGTTTTATAAAGCAATATGTAAGAATTAGGTGTTATTTTTTTCCTGATTCCTTTACCTTCTTAGCTCCAGAGAAGAGTAAAATAGATGAAGTAGCTTTAGCACTCCCCACTGCTGACCTTGTGTAAAGTTCTTACCAATTCTTACTTGCTATGGGCTATTTTTCACTAAGGTGTTCATTGATAAATCCTAATGGGGGCCTCTAAAGGATTTCAATGCTCTCAAAGCTCTAAGAAATAAAACTCTAATGCAGAAATTGAAAACATCTCTAAAAACCACATGTCCTACATTTTCTAGTTTCAGTGCAAATATTATGAGGGTTTTAGCCTTTTCAATAAAAAGAACTCATTAAAAGTTCTTCCAAATGTAATTTAATTTTATTGCCTTTGCAAGTCTTGTCATACATAAATAAGCAAATCAAAAAAATCCTTTGTCAGACTGTTCTTATGTATTGGCTTAGCAATAAGGTCCAGGTAATTGAAACAGACAGTTACTTTTACAGATACTTTTGGAAGGAGAGTTTCTGGACCTTCTCAAATCACACACATGGTGGACCAGGACAGGTTTAGCCCTCTGGACGTTTGGCAGTGTAAGTCTTCAATTATTTTTTTGATTGGCAAAGATTCCACTTAAAGGAGATACAATAGTTTAAGAAAGTTTTTTGTTTGTTTTGTTTTGTTTTACAGTAATGGGATGTTTATAGTCAAAATTTCTGATAGAATGATTTTAATGTGGGATCCCTATAATTCTAAAACTGGGCGGGAAAAAGAATCATGCAATGTTTAGCTGAAATCCACTTTCTACATTACTCACTAGAGTAATTCCCATAAGTGTGTAAGTGGTAGTCACTGTAGTCATCCTCATGAGGGTGAATTGGTTGTAAATCACTGGCTTATTACACTGGCTAATTTGTACCGAGTGCTCTAGATTCTGATTCCAAAGTTATTACAGAGTAAGTAATTAACGTCAATGACTGAAAATTTAGTTGCTGACAGTTGTAGGATACAAACAATGGATAATTAAAATACAATTAATGAGCTAATTAAGTTGTCAGCAACAGAAATGTTTTGTTAATTCAATAATAGTTAATGCAGTCATGGTCCTAACTCATTTTAATTCACAATGGAGAAACACTGATCTCTAAAGGCTAATATCTCTGTTTTACAGCCTGTATGAAATCATTCTTAGAGGAAGCTAGGCATTCTGATGTTTAGCACAAGTAACCCAACATAAGCATCAGAGCACAAGGGTCTCAAAATTAGTAGACATACAGATCATTGAGCAGATATATATATATATATGTATATGTATGTGTATGTATATATATGTAAAAGGCTAATATGCAAAGTGTCCCTCCACCTGTCCAACTGGTCGCTATGATGTGCACTGACCACCAGGGGGCAGATTTTTAACACAGGAGCTGCTGTGAAGCGCACTGGCCATTTACAGAGAAACAGCAACGCGGTCCTGGTGCCCACAAAGCAACACTTGGCTTCCCCCAAGTGGGACACAGGCCCTGCCACCACCCCAGAGCGACAGCCCACCAAATTGCAGCCGACGCTGCCGAGACCCCATGGCGCAAAATGCGGCCCACAGCCCGGCCCAGCCTGGAAACGGTTGCTGTGGGCGCTGGGTAATGATGTCATGTAGCAATGCCTAGCTTCCTCTCCCTAGCGACGACTAGCTTCCTTGCAGTTTCTTCAGCCCAGGAACACGACTTGCTTTATAGCCAGGTGCAAACATTTCACACTTTAACCAAAAATGTCTGCGAAGCGTATTCCCATGCCTCATCTCATTTGATCCTCACAAAAGTCCTGGAGTGGAATTCTATTTTCTTTTCATTAGCCAGAAAACAGAGATTTAAAAAGCTTAGAAACTTGACCCGACTGAAAAGAAGTAAGAAATGGTGGACTTGGAAAATAACTTCAGGTTTTCTCATGTGCAGAATATAGTCAAACACTGCTGCAGTTAAATATTTTACCCTTTGTTCTCTCTGCATGATCTACAATAATAATCTGCTTTGTGTTGATATTTACTGCTGTGTTGCTGACAATTACCTGAAAGAGAAGTTGGAGTGCTTCATTGGGATGGAAAATTAGCTAAATCAGAAAGCAGGTCTAATTAAGCAAGTTTATTCTATATCTATAAAAGGCTAAGTTGACTCGTGCATGGGAGATACATATAAAGCTCTTGCTGGCGCCAATTGCACGCATGTGTTTCCATCTGTCATTGTCGATTGTGAATTTGGTTGACACTTCTATTATAGAGAAAGGGCGAACAGCGATATTAAAATATTTCTTCTAATTAAGTTCCTTTTAATGTACACGAATTTGTGCACCGGGCCACTGGTCTCAATATAAACACTTATCTTCCTGTCTTGCATGTTTATTATGATTCATTCTTCATTTGTTAACTTTATAATCCTTGGAGGGTTACCATGCTATTTCTTTAGGGTTCATGGGCCTTTGGCAAACTGAATAAACTGGCAATTATACTGCATTGTCTAGGGCAGGCGTCCTCAAACTACGGCCCGCGGGCCACATGCAGGTGTTTTTGCCGTTTTGTTTTTTTACTTCAAAATAAGATATGTGCAGTGTGCATAGGAATTTGTTCATAGTTTTTTTTAAACTATAGTCCACCCCTCCAACGGTCTGAGGGACAGTGAACTGACCCCGTTTAAAAAGTTTGAGGACCCCTGATCTAGGGTATTTTGCAAATTTTACTAAGTTTCCACTTTTTAAAGACTTATTTGACAACAGTTATCTGACAATATGTTTGTATGGTTGACTGACAATCACAAACTTATTCAAGTAGGATAGTAAAAAATTAATATAAAAAAGTTTGATGATGGTAGCTTTATAATTAGTATATATTGGTTGAAAAAATGACTAGCAACTAGAATAAAATCAACAATACTTCAAATAAATAATTTTCAAAAATTAGTCATGCCATCTATATATGTATAATAATCACATCATTCATATGAATATAAAATATCAGCATGCATATTCATTAACCATATGTAATCAATTTAATCTTTAAAGAATCTTGATGTTTTTTAATGAATTCTTGGACTCCACAAAAATTTGGAATTCCTCAGTCCCATTCTCCCTCAATAATTCTGTGACTAAAACCAAGGAGTTGAAAACATCGACTTAGATGACTAGCCTTTTAGGATTTTATGGTATATTTGTACGATAAGATACAGATATGAGAATCCTATCAACATACAAAATTAAAGTATAGTATAGTGACTTAAAAGGCAAATAATGAGATAATCAGTAAGGGCATAAGATTTACAAGTAGACCATCATGGGCTAGCATGGGTGACAGATTTTACAGGAAAGATTGGGACAGAAACTGAGACTTAAAATATAAATAAGCATTAGTTAGGCAGAAAGGAGGAATGAGGGCATTTCTAGTAGAAAGCAAATACCCAGAGGTGGTGATGAGGATCAAACCAATGGGGACAATGAGGGGGCTAGCATAGCTAGAAAGTGTGCTGTTAGAATTGCTTTGGATTATTGGTAGGCATGCTTGCAAAGGTAAATTGAAATCAGAGTATTGTTAGTAAATGACCAAAAGTGACTTTTAAATGCAAAATAGCCAGGAGGAAAGGGGTGGCATTAAAAGTGAAGACTTCTGTGTAATTTCCCTGAGATGTGACATTCAAAAGTATGGGACCACTGACACACCAGAGTGCAAAATCTACAGCAGCTGCATCCTGAGGGGCTGAGATCTGAGGAGAAATAGCAAGAACTCTCAAATAATGCTACATGTTCTTATACCTAATTTTAATTTTATTATTAATATTTTTCTATGAAGGCATGAAGTTCAACGTTGAAAGAAAAATGGCTTCTGTTCAACTTTGGGAGGCAACCAGTTTAAAGAGCTCTGAAGAGATGACAACTGTGTCTCAGTCACACCTGGTGGATGCTGGGATGGGACACAGAAACATGGGTCAGCAGTAGAAGCTGTGACCTACAGAGGGAAGCAGGCTGAATTTGAGAGGAACATTGGGAGATGGTCTATCTAGGTCAGAGAAATGGGCCTCTTATCTAATTGGCAGGAGATTTCCTACATTCTGTAACAACTGCGCCTGTAAATAAGGCTTAACTAGGTTTGGAGAGTAATGAAAGTTTTTGAGCAAGCAAGTATCATGATGAAAGCAGGAATTTAAGAGGACAACTCAGGTGGAGGGATGCAGGCATATAGAAAAAGTCAGGAGCAGGTAGAACACTTAAGCACTTGTGGCTTGCAAGGGTCTACTTTTCTGGGTATGAACATGCATTTGGCAATGACAGAAATGAAAGAAAAGAAGGGATGAGCTCCAGAGATAATTCAATGGAAGACTGGCAGGACTCAGTAACTCTTTCCCATGACACAAAGGTGATGGAGGAATAAAGGTTTATTTAGAAGTTTGGAGCTTGGGGTACTGTGGCATGACAACATTACTGACATCTGAGACGACGAATAGATTAGAGCCGTGGTCGGCAAACTGTGGCTCGCAAGCCACATGCGGTTCTTTGGCCCCTTGAGTGTGGCTCTTCCACAAAATACCACGGCCTGGGCGAGTCTATTTTGAAGAAGTGGAGTTAGAAGAAGTTTAAGTTTAAAAAATTTGTCTCTCAAAAGAAATTTCAATCCTTGTACTGTTGATATTTGGCTCTGTTGACTAATGAGTTTGCCGACCACTGGATTTGAGTATGGGGGAGAAAGATCCTTTTGGGTTTGAATGTTTTGCATTTGAGGAAAACAGCAGAAATACAACAGGAAATTCCCCCAAAGGTTGTAGGAGATTAAACTGTAGACCACAAAGGGAAGTGTAGGTCAATTTTTACACTGGAAATAATCATTTTCCAAGATGGAATAGATTATAAAGGAGAAATCAGATAGGAAATGAGAACATCTAGGTGCTTCATTCAGAATTAAACATGATTTTCTATTTGATATTCTCTTTCGTTTATTCATTCAACAATGACAAAACTTAATGACAATCATTCTTTGAAATTTATCCATCCAAATTGGAGCAAGGTCAAAAGACCCTGAAGAACAACTTCTGGGGAGGAAATCAATGGCATTTATAGAAAGAACAAAGGTATAAGAAATATAAAAGGCAATGGGAAAGAGCAAGAAAGACACGGGGACATAAAAACTGAAGGAGAAGACGAGGCATGGAAAGACACAGACACTGAAAGAATAGGCACTGAATTTCTCCAATGCTCAAACAAAACAAAACAAAAATGCTACATTTGCCTTTTGCTTTTAAATAAATAGAGCATTTTCCCCAATAATGCCAAGATGACTCACAACGCACATTTTATGTATCTTGTAATTTTCCTACACAGTGCAAAGACAACACAGTTGAGCTAATAAGACTAGCCAAGTCTTACATATAATTATAGGATGCCTATAGCATTTCTAGTACAATATATTAATGAAAGCCAGCTATTTCATTATGGCATAATATAATGAAAGGCTTTTATAGTCACTCGTTAAAACAGAACAAAACACTTTTTCCCAAATATAGCTGAGGAGCAGTAGAATCATTTCTTGATGTAAGTGGATGCTTTTTCCAGGGTATAGAAACAGCTTTTCCTGTCACTAAAAGGACAAACTATAATCCATCTGCCATGTATAATTTGACAATCTGCAGTGTTTAAACAGTAGGAGGGAAAGACATGTCTTCCAGAATTTCCCCCGAAGGAGGAGGCTTTCAGCAGTTCCCAATTACTATCCAGGCTGAATGTCTCACTTGAGACATCTGCTCAGCAGTTAGCCATGAAAACCTGGCACACAGGAGACCAGAGGTGTGCCTCACAATTACTGTCGGCCTTAGAGTGGCCAATGGGTTGAGTAGGAGCCAATCACTAAGTTTCAGGTGTGCTGTTTGGCAGCCCTTGGTGGTGTGCCAGGATGTGTCCCCAGACCTAACTTTGTGCACTTAAACTTCTGAGATGATAATCTTCAAAGTTCAAGGTGAATATTTCCACTGTGAAGTGTGTCTGTAGTGAGCCAAAGATCTTAACGTTTCTACTGATAATAGAAGAATGAAAATCATATAATGCCATAGATCCATGTTTCCTGCAGATAAGGATTGCTTTTTCAGGACCCACTTCAGTTCATTACACTTAGTCAACCTACTGAAAACCTCTCCTGGCTCTAACTCAGGATCCACAAAGCTGCTCTGCACAAAGACCTACTTCAGTTTGCATGTGGATGGTTTCCCAGGTAGACATGATTTTAAGGGCAAAGAAGAAAATGAAAAATTCCATTTTGCAGATTCAGGGTCACCTTTTGAAATCTTGAGAAAGTTGGATGAGATTCAAGATGGACTCTTTATGAGAAGACAAAGAGCAAAAAGGGAAAAACAATGGCATTGTTCATGGGAAAAGAACCAGATGAGGGCTTTCTCCATGTGCATCAATAGAATCCTTTCAAAACTAGCACAGTCCACAAGTATCCATTTCAAACAGCCAATATGTCTAGTTAGGGAGAAGGCTAAGGCAAAATTACAACCAATCTAGGAATCTTAGATTGGACTCTGGAACAGAAAAAGGATGCTAATGGAAAAACTAGTAAAAGCTGAAAAAATTCTACAGTTTAGACAATAGTATTGTACCAACATTAATGTCTTGATTTTGATCATTTTACTGTGATCATGCATAGTGTTTATATTAGGAGAAGCTGGATGAGGTGTATATGGGAACTTTTTCTGTATTATCTTTGTAACTCTTGTAAGCCTAAAATTATTTCAAAATAAAATGTAAAAGAAGAAAAACACCCAATCGGTTCAATAGAAAAAATTGTGTACTAGGCACTTTGTTTGCTAGCGTAAAGCCAAATAAATGTGCTAATAGTCCTTATTTTGAGCTATTGTGGAATTATAGAATTATTATGGATTTATAGAGTATCAACTATTATGGAAGAGATATGAATGTAGATTTATTTTACTTTATACATAAGGACACCAAGACAGGAGCCATGAAGTCACTTCCCAGAGAGCCAATATTTAATTAAAAGCAGAGCAGGGAAAAGAGCTTGGGTTCCGTGCCAATGTCACAGGCAGAACCTAAGTAGCGTGTTGCTTCTGTGCAATCAGCAACTAGACCCTAGACAGGAAACAAGCATCTATGTGTTCAAAGTACTTTGCTAGATCCAGAAAGACACGGCTCTCTCTGTCCAGGTCCATGACGATGTTTGCAGCTATATCCCTTTAAAATTACAATATAGTTGAGGAGACATATAAATTGATAACTAAATTTTCAAAATCATTAGGCACTAAATATTTCATGTTAAATGAGCAATATTGATCATCGTAGAAGGATGTAGTTTAATATAGAGATTATTATATTACTAAATTCTAAATACTGACTCCTGTGGTGTTCTACATGTGTCAGGTCTGGAAGAATGCAGAACTCTGGCAGGTCCAGAGGACAGAGAAAATATTGAATCAGTTTGTTACCCCGAGGTCCTACTCTCTTGGTGCATTTAATGTGCACTTTTAAAAATTATGTATGTTTTACTGATTTCAGAGAGGAAGGGAGAGGGAGAGAGACAGAAACATCGATGATGAGAGAGAACCACTGACTGGCTGCCTCCTGCATGCCCTTCACTGGGGATTGAGCCCGCAACCCAGGCATGTGTCCTGACTGGGAATCGAACCATGACCTCCTGGTTAATAGATTGACGCTCAACCACTAGACACGCTGGTCAGACATACTGTGCACTTAATGTGCAAGATTATGATGGAAACGGGAAGAGGGGCTTTCAGTTTTCCTGTTGGACAAAACCCATTTACCCTCTTTCATCTTTTCCCTCCTCCAAACAGTGGTATATCAAGAGAAATTGAAGGAGTCTGTTCAAGACAAAGAAAATGTTCTAAAAGTGCAATGCAAGTAAGAGATATTGTCTGCAAATGGAGCAAAGATGTTAAAAAGGAAGGATGAACAGCCTACTCATGCAGTGAAATGAGCATGTCTCATATGTTTCCATGTCTTTAATTGTGGAAAATGTGGAAGGCGTGAATTCAATGTGGCCTCATCAACGGCTGTGTTTTTCGCAATGTGTATTCCTGAAAACAGGCCTTCCCAAACGAGCTCGACCCCATAGCAGATTGCAGAGCACATGTTGCCAAGCGCATAAACACGTTTGTTTTCCAACATTTGTCAACATCAAATGCTCATAGTTTCCACTATTCTTCTTTGCATCAAAACAAATGCTATTATAAAAACTTAGTAGATAAACTTCAGCTTACCATCAAATCTTTAGTTTCTTCTGACTTATCTTACATTCACCCAGGGCAATAATTTAATATGCACTGAGTTGCTTGACAATTCTGGATATTTCATTTGGATGCGTATCCTTGAGAATTCTAGAATGATAGCCAGCCTGGTATTAATTTCTGTAATGAGTGTTAAAATGGTTTGTCCCCCCAAAACAAATGTCAGTCTTATTAAAATTCACGGAAAACCAAATACTCTTTGAGGGCAGTGACTGTGTGTCTGCGTATCCAACTGTTTTGACTCACGCAGTCCTTGACAAAGTGTTTTCTCAACAGTAGATGTTTAATAAATGTTAACCGACTGACTCACGGATGAAATGATTAAATGAATAAATGAGCGATTTGTTGCATGAGTTCAGTAAATAATTCCAGACAAATCACTGTGAACAATGCCTGGCATTTCACGCCCAAGAGAGACATCACGACTTAAAATTGTCCTATTCAATGAAAGGGACACGTAGAGTCATTCAAAGTCAGAAGGAGAAATGAAACCAGTTTCTTGTGAATTCAAGCTGCCCCAAATGCCAGCAAAATATATTTTCAGCTTCAAATATACAAGTAACGCACTCCATGTTCCAGATGATCCGTCTGAACAAATAAACTAGACAAGTAACTACCTGGTGTCAGGTTCCATGCTGGCATTCTTGTCTCACCTCCTGCTCTACTTTCCCCACTTCCTTTGGGCCTTTGCTTCCTGGAATGTCTTTCTCAACATGGTCAACCAGAAACTCCAGCTCAGGTTCTAATGCCTAGAGCACATCCAGCCTCTGCGCCCTAATTATTCTTGGCCACACTGTTCTGCTTTGCCGAGTAAGAGTCTCTCAAGAAAAGAGGTGAGGGTTCAGCGGTCCAATTCATGTGGAAACTTGCCATCTCTTAGGTAGGTTAGTGGCTCCTCTCCTTTATTCTAGCCCAGAACCTCCTTGCCATTCCTTAAACAAGACAGGTGTGCTCCTGCCTTGGCTACTCACTGTTTCGTGGCCCTGAAAGACCTTCCCCCACATAACCACGGGGCCTGGCTCTCGCTTTGCTCAGGTCTCTGCTCAGATGTGACGTTGCTGGTGAGGGCTTAGCTGCCTACCCTACAGAAAAACTCCATATAAAGGACATCTCGTCTTGGTCAGGTGGCTCAGTTGATTGGAGCATCATCCTACACACCAAAAGGTTGCAGGTTTAATTCCCGGTCAGGGCACATATCTAGGTTGCAAGGCCTGATCAGGGCACCTACAGGAGTCAATCAATGCTTATCTCTCTCTCTCTCTCTATCTTTCCCTCTTCTCTATCTAAAATCAATAAAAGCATATCCTCGGGTGAGGATTAAAAAAAAAAAAGACATGCTTATTTTTCTTACTGCTGAATTTCCCTATTGGGCATCCAATAAACATTTTTTTGAATAGATGGGTTAATACAATATTACATTTTCTAACATTCATAAGACATATCAACATACTAAATAGTCAAAGTAAAGGAGTTTTCTGAGCTTGACCATGCTAGAACACACTTCGAGGAAAACAGAGCTCCAAGTTATACCAACTGTTCCCTCTGTTATAAACACTGTTCTCTCTACCGAACACCTGAAGAGTTTATCAGAGGTCAATGCTCTTTAATTAACTTAATGGGCATTATTCCTCCCTCTCTCAATTAGCTTTGAACTTCCTCGAGTTGAGAGACCACAACAAATATTCTTCTGTATCACTCTGGTGTTGAACACAGTGCAAGATACACGACAGGCGCTCAGGTGATTGCCGATCGATAGGTCTTCCTCACAGGGGGTGATAAAGCAGGAGTTGAGCAGACAGATGCAAAGTATATTCTCCTATTATAAATGAATACTGAACTTTAAAAATAAAACTGACACTGAATTAGCATTAATAAGAAAATTTCGAGTGGAAATATTTACCCTTGTTTGCAACCAAATATGTGCTTGTCTTACATGTAATTCAATTAATGATAGAGTTTCCTTGAAATTTCATTTAATTTGCTTAATGGTGAGAAGATAGATATGCCATTAAAATAAAAAAGGACAGAAATTCATTAGGTGATTCTGACAAATGCTTCTGTGGAAAATGACCTTATTGATTGTTTTGGGTATGATTCATAAAATATCTAGAACTGTGCCTTGGAAAACATGGACAAAACCAAAGAGTTCTAATAAAACCTTATATTTCAGAATGGATACTGTCCACATGGTTTTAAAGAGGTTTTTTTTTTTTTTTTTTAATTTGAAGATACCGAAATGGTCTGATTTCTATCAATTAGAAATAGATGAGATGGTTGCAAAAGTTTCTCTTTTTCTTAGGAAAACATACATGAGAATGGCCCAGCCATCAATAGTTAGTGAGCCAACCCTGGATTTTTAAGAGAATTCTGGTCTCTTTTTTAGGGCAATGACTCAACTAATTGCCCAAGGGACTCACAAAGCACACCGTTTTTATGACAGAATTTCTTACTCTTTTGCAGTGGTCACCAAAGAGAAAATTGTTTCCTGGAAACATAGACTCATCGGGCTATGTTTAAAGACAAACTGCTACTGCTTTTTGGCTTTACTCTCATTTTAAAGTTTAAATAAACTCAATTCGTTTTCTTCAGGTAAGTGTAAAAATGTCTTTCCACATTTGAACATCATCAATATACTTTAAAGACATTTTTAAACTTAGAATATTTGTCATTCTTGAACTTGGCGACCATGTCACTGCCAGACATGTATACCAAAACAAAAGTTAAAAATATAAACTTTCAAGAAAATGAGGGCATGGACAAACATGTATTAAGAACATTATAATAAAATTTTCTGTTTTTATTACTTTTACATATGCTTGTGAAAGTACTTAGGGAAGAGACATTTTAGCTATTAATATTTCAGGAAAAGAAAATTATAGAGCAAACATATCTGTATGGCTTTTATCTTTCATGTCTCATTTTACTTTTCTACCACATGCTCCCCAAAATAATAATTACCAAACTACTTCTTTAAGACTTTTAATAACCATTCTGTCTGTATCTAAGTACTCTATCAAAACAAGGAGATGGCAATGGAGAGAAAAAGCTTCATATTTTAAAGTGACAGACAAATCAGAATTGTAATCTGTTTCAAGTGCTGGAGTGTCGTTTAATCCAGCATTGCCGAAATCATGCTCCGGCTTGGTGGAGCAGATGTGAGTGCTGGCGTGACCCAGGGTGACATGCCATGCGTCGGGAACTGGAGCATCCTTGCTCAAGAAGACAGGTGAGGGGAGGCACACCCAAGTGGACATGGAGCCTGAGGTCGATGGCATGAAGGTAAATTCTAGAGATGATGAGAGAATGAGAGACACGGGAGCAGCCGAGCAAGGCCAGCTCTCTGGCTTTTACGAGCTGGTCACAGCGTGGGTAACGAATGGGCAAACGTCAAAGACTAGAGGAGGGGCCGAAAGACGGGACTGTGGGCGGTCACTGAACTCACTAGCCTCTGTCACCGGAAGTTAGAAGAGTTTTGTGGTGCCCAGGGCGTGTGGCAGCAGGAGGTTCAGCAGAATCACCTGGAACAATCTCAGGCTCTTCTCCCATCTGACCTGCCATGTCCCACACACACTGTTATCAGATTTCAGCTCTTTCCTTCTCTTCTCTTGCACTTTATCTTTCTCTCTCGACTAGGCCCTTTTCCACACCCGTTGGCTTTACCCAGACTCCTAGAATAATGGTGAATAATTTTTTTAAAATATATATTTTTTATTGATTTTTTACAGAGAGGAAGGGAGAGGGATAGAGAGCTAGAAACATCGATGAGAGAGAAACATCGACCAGCTGCCTCCTGCACACCCCTTACCAGGGATGTGCCTGCAACCAATATACATGCCCTTGACCGGAATCGAACCTGGGACCTTTCAGTCCGCAGACCGACGCTCTATCCACTGAGCCAAACCGGTTTCGGCTGGTGAATAATTATTTACCCTGTTAACACAATTTGTCTCATCCAGTCTTCACAACAATTCCATGAAATATTTCTTGCCCTATTTTGCAAATGGGGAAGTATGTGGTGTATTGCCCCCCACAACCATAATCTACAAAGCAATTGGTGCCAGTTATATTGTTAACTGTGCTGTAAAATTTAAAAATAAATACATAAAAATTAAAAATCTTCCATGAGCCTGCCACTCACAAATAGGCAGTGTTGTTATTTGGTATGGAAACCTCTGTATATCACAAATTGGAATCATATATTTTTTTTGGACTCCCACCCCACAAAGAATAACGTATTGTATGCATTTTTTTCCTCATTTCAATTATTAGAAATCATTTTTTTTCTGTACTCATAATTTTCTTCCCTCATCCCCTACCATCAAGGTAAAAGTAACGCCCTCAACAATTTCAGCACAATCTCCTTTGTTATCAAATGTGGCCTAAAAAATAAGGTTCCCACGAACATATTCTAAGATAACAAATACTTTCACATGTTTATTTTTCTTTATTATATGTGTGAACTCACAGATACTCATGGCTTGCAGTTTAAGGGGAAGGAGAATATTGGAAACCATGTGCGTTATGAAAACACAAAACACCTTTGGAGAAAAGCAAAGGGACTTCGGAAAGAAAGTCAAATTGCTGGGTAAAGTATGCTTTAGGCATGCCAGTCAGAGGCCAACGTTGATTGTCTCCATGTACCGATGCCGTCCGGTTTGTCCATATCTTTCCCCCTTGATTTGGGCAAATCTAACCGAGACTTCTCCATCCAGTTCTGTCATGAACAGTTGGCTCTGGCACACCCAATGCCATTTGGAAAGCAAGTCTTATTTTAACAACCCTGTTGACTTCCCAACTTCTCCGTTACCAGTCATCAGAGTCTAATTTACTCTTCAGGGGCCCTGATCATTCTATAGCCCAAGCTGGACAGAAAGAAAATAATTTGTTCACTTAGCAGAAAGAAAGTCTATACTCCCCAAACAAAACGAGTCAGACAGAGAACTTCGAATGAACAGGCTCTGCTGATGGGCCCTTTTCCCTACTTTTCATCAGCCTGGTGACAGTAGCTCTGGACAGAGATAAATGAGAGGTCAAGCTACCCTTCATTTTTCCAAAGGATTATTTCGCCCACAGATAAGGCACAAAGAAGGAAGTAATCGTCAAGACCCGCCTGTAAGGAAACAACACAAAAAGCTAAGTAACAAAAGCTCATTCTCCTAGCAGCTTCCCCTGCCCCCTCTCCAGCTTGGTGAGCATGCCCACCAGCATGTATAGTTTTTTTTTTTTTTTTTTTTCTTTAGTGAGGTGGGGGAAAAGCACAAAGCTAATATGTGGCAAAGAAAACTGTGCCTCACAGAATAGATGCTTGCGTTGCTTTACCTAACTTTATGGCCGATGTTAAAACAAACAAACAAAAAACACACGGAAGAAAGTAAAACCTGTCTGCACTCATTTCTGTTTCATAATTTAGAAAGCCCAGGACCGTACCAAATAATGTATGTTGAAGATATATTGATTGCTTGTTTTTTAAGAAACAGGCTCTCATTGTGAGCTCTGAGTTTTCTCTCTCCAACTTGGGGAGCAAAGAAAACTTTCTGGTCACTATTATTATCCAGACGGTATATTAAGAACAGGAGGGCTAGTCCTATAACAAGTAAAAAACACACACACAGATACTCATAAGTTTGTTACGGGTCTTTCTCTTGTTGTTGAAGAAATTCAATCTGAGTCTCTTTGGAACTTATTCCTTTATGAAAGGTCATGTTAGAGTCCATGAATTTTCTCAGGGAAAATCTAATCCTTAATATGTAAAGGACTTTGAAAAGCCCTCATTTATTTTTTAAGTATATGGTAAGAAATGACAGAGTGACTTCTTAAGACACTTAGCACTCCTTCGTGGTACAAATGAAACTCAACAATTAGGATTATTACCGACAAAACGACTTTTAAGTGGATGCATCAATTAATGTCGTTTCTTTAAAACGTACTTCTGAACACAGAATGCACGCGTGGCTTACATGCAACCCTGAGGAATAAAACAGGTCCGCCAAAGAGCAGCGGTTCCGAAGCTGCTGTCTTGGCCCATGTGCACATCGTCACCATCGCGTGGAAACGGTTTCTGTTTTCCAAGGTGCAAAGGTGGAAAAGGGCGTTTATGATTCCGCAGACAATTTCCTAGCTGTGTTTTATGCCTATCTCTTACTTAGAAGTTCAAATAAAATAAAGGAAACGGGTTCCCTTCCCCTGCGAATCACTATGACAAGGCGGCAGAGCGGTTTCAGAACCACTTCTAACTGGAACATTAAGGCAAACTGATGAGCACCCACCTCTAGTTGGTCAGGGACGTGATCACGGTTCCCATCGTGCAGTTAGGGCCTCTCCCGGACTCAATTTGTCTCCCTCCACAATTTTTCTGCTGTGGGTAGAAAGGCAAGAGCAGAGCTAGGACGGTGGGGTGGGCGGCGGGGAGGGCGAGGTACAGAAGATCACGAGGCTGGAAAGCCCCAGGTGCCTAGTAATGAGCAATCAACTGTGGGGTGGAACTTGCCTCTAGGGTGAATTTTCCTCCCCTTGCATATTGCTGGTCACGTGGTTTTTACCACCTGACCTTTCCTCCCTAGGCCTCAGTTGTGTTTCAGCTCCTGGCCCAGTTGTATTTCAGCTCCAGGCCCAGATAAGCAACAAAACCAGCCACAGCTGACATCAGGACCAGCTGCACTGAATAATGACCCCCTGCCCCGGTGCCGGCCAATCCATCAGTGGAGACCTAGACCCTGAAAGGACACACCTGGAAAACTGCTGAATATTCTATAAAGATCTTTCCCGGGGGCCTCCCCTAAAATCTCTGCCTTTAAAGCCTTAGCAGGGAGGACCCAGTGCACTCTCCCTCCAGGGAGCACGTCCATGCCTTCCCCTCCCCCGCTCCCTCAGGCACATTACCTTTAGCTTCCTCACTCCCAAGCTTCAAGGGCCCTTCTTTACCTCTATTAGCTTGTTTGCTGGGCCCATTTCTTCTAGGAATTACTGCTTCTACCTCTCTAATTTTATAAATAATGTGCTCTTACAGTTTGGGTCTTGCTCTGAATTCTTTCCTAGCCAGAACCCAAGTACCAAGGTTGCTGTACTCAGGTTTGATCTGACTCCACAGGCCAGACACCTGGCGTTGTTCCCACCATCCACAACATTTCCACCCACGTTTAGAAGTCAGAGAACCTCAGAGTGCCAGGCTTTACATCGAAAGAGAAAAATACAGCGACACAGAAACAATAAATAAAGCTTGAGAATTATTTCTGGGAAAGAACTTGAGCTTGATTATTGGCACATAGAACTTCCTCGAGGCAAATAGATAAGAAGTATTTAAAAGAGTTGTTTTGCAAAAGACAGTAGTAGCCAAAGCTCACTTACATGTAATAGAGACACAATCTCCCCCACCCCCAAACTCCTTCCCTGGGTCTCAGCCTTAGCGCCTTCCTGAAGGGAGCGCTTCAGGTCTCTCCACTGAGGGCTGCTCCCCCTACAGGTAGCAGGGTGTAAGGGGTGCCAGGCCCTCCTCGCCACACTATGGCCCTGCAGTTCATCCCTCAACACTCTTGTGAAACCACTGCTCTCGCAGGTTTTTTTCCATTCATGCACAGAAAGAACTTTTCTTCCTCATCTCCCCCAGTATGGATGGTTTGGTCACTTCCTCTCTGTACTGACCTCTTCTGCCCCTGGTTCACCATCTTCCTCCCTGTGTGGGTCTTCCCATCATGTTGGGTCACTGCAACCTTCTATTCCCTAGCTTCTCATATTCAGGGCCTGCTCAACTTGACTAACCTTTACTTCAACTCCATTTCCATACTTCGAAGTATGCCACTTCCTGGAACTGCGCACCATGAAAATCAAAGTCAAACATATTTTTCAAAATACCATAAACGCATTTAAGAGCACTCTAGCCATTCCGTTCAGCTACACCCACTCATTGTACCTATTCCTTTTTTTTAAAAAAAAAAATACATCTTTTTATTGATTTCAGAGAGGAAGGGATAGAAACACCAATGATGAGAGAGAATCATTTGATTGTCTGCCTCCTGCATGCCCCTTACTGGGGATTGAGTGTGCAATTCGGGCATGTGCCCTGACTAGCAATCGAATCTGGGACCCTTCAGTCCGCAGGACGGTGCTCTGTCCATTGAGCCAAATAGGGCTCTATTCTTGGGCTAAAAGATCTCCTTCACCTCACTGTTTCCAAGTCTATCACTCATGCCGTCATTTTCTATCCAGGTTACATTTCATCATCTATAATTTCAACCACTTTTTAGCCAGTATCCTCACATCCCTTACTTCATAGTTTACTGTAGCATTTTGCTGGCAAACCCCCTACCCTGGAAAAACCCTATCTGTCAATCTTTTTCATAATTTATAAGCAAAGATACAGCCATCATTTAGGTTTTTACCACTGTAATCTTATGGTCTCCTACCTCTCTTGCTTGGTGCCTCAATACTGCCGTGAAGAAATTCTAGGCTTCCCTAACTAATTTCTCTTAAGTGTTCTAATGTGGCTAGTCTCCTGGTAGGGGTTTCATGTAACTCATGTGGAATCAATAATTGTAGGAGGTGTTCAGTAGCTTCAGTTAGAAATATCTGCATCAGATTTTTGACTATTGTAATTACTGATGTAAGGTATGAATATATGCCATTTTCCCATCTAGTTTTCATCAATACACCTGCACAATGGTATGTCCATAAAAGAGCTTCAACACAAATAAAATAAAAGGAAAGATGAAAAAAAACATTGACCCAAATGACTTTAATAAAAACTTGTTAGACTTCTTGTCCCAGGGGAGTAAAACTCCCACAAATATGGTAGTTATGTTGAGAAAATGAAGTAATTGCTTTAGACCACAGGCCAATTATTCAGGACTATTTTCTGTGTTACATTCATACTTTACCTTGAGAAGTAGTTTTGGTCACAAAGAGACACCATTCAGTACAAAGTGTATTTGTTAGTATGATGGAGATGAAATTCCGCAGAATGGCAATGCAAAGTGGAAATTAATTTGGAAACCTATTTACGGCATTAAGTAATAAGAATTTACTTATTTATGGTTAGAGAATATTAGATTAACCTTTCAAGTTTATATATTCACAGTAGGTGGCAGAGTAAAAACTTCACAGACAGGGAATTCATCTGATCTAATATATATATTATTTATAAATTCTTATGAATACCAGATTTTGCCTTTTGATGTAAACAGCCAGATGTTACCCTTATGGAGTTACTGAAAATTATTAAAGTATGCTTATGGCTCATTTAATCAAATAAATACATTTCTGATTTTAAGAAGACATGAGTTGAGACAAGAGAAAAGGGCAGGACATGAAGTTCAAACACATTTTTTTTAAAGAAAGTACTATGCATCCCAAATGTTTCAAATGTTCAAATATATCAGAAATTCTTTACAAATACCTGAGGAATGCGCATAGAAAGAATGTAGCCAACAGTAGAGTACCATTGGAATAATGACAGTTTTATTTACTCCAGACTTGCAGAAGCAAATGCGATTTAACTATTTGGAGGAAAGATGGTCCAATTGCTGCTGATGATAATGTGTGATGCTTTCTCTGTGTTAAAAATCATTAAAAGACCTCTGCCTTCCAGCAAAGAAAGTTTTCATAAATGAACACTTGAGGCTATATTCTTTCTTAACATGCACCTGAAGTGGGAATCTTGCTGAAGCATGAAGGAAACTATATCTCATTCGGGAGTGATTTCCCGTTTGGATCCATGGTACTACTGCACCTGACATCTTTCAATAACGTGGGGAATTTATGTGTGAAGAGGATGGTGATGAATGATATGTTAAACAGTCTTCCTTATGAGATGAGAACTGAATCCTTAGAGTTTTAATGAGGTTAAAATTAAAAGCGAGCAAAGATATAAACCAATACACAGATAGCTAAGATTTTCAATGTATTCAAATCTCAGATTTTCAGTTTTACATGACACTTTAAGATAGAAAATGACCAGAGACAAAAAAAAAATTGTTTTGAATTCTCTTTTTCTAACAACAGAGCACATATCTTTGACAATCGTATAAATACTATTAATCATTTTCTTTTGCCAACCAACATTAAGATTGCATAATAAAGGTGCTAATTATTTCTTGCACTGCTGGAGTCAGCCAATGAACTGAAGAATGTCTGAAGGAAATAGGGAAAAACATCTCAGTCCAGTTATCTGGCTTTAGCAGCTGCTAAGCAGTGTGTGTGTGTTAGCTACGGCTGTTCATCAGGATGAACATTATGATGAATTTACAGATAGTAATTTTTTTCCCCTTGGCATATATTATTTTCACGAGTTCCTTCCTTGGATGCCACTTTCTGGAGCCATTAATTTGCATTATGAAGCACATAGTCCCTGAATCAGATCATCGATGCCTAAACGCTCTTTATCTGTCTCTTTTATCTTGATATATTTCATACATTATTGCTTATCTGTTCACCTCCAGGGTGTCTGTTTCTCTGCTGTTAGGTCCCCTGGTGGTATATAGCAGCATTCTCCATGGATATGTGGCCACAATCCAACGTGTCATGATCAGCAGTGAAATGACAAATGTAATTATTTTATGAATAACATGGTTGTAACGATGGTGTCTTTTTTTAAAAAGTAAACACTGCCCTTACTATCATCTACTGTCTCAAGAGCACTGTGACTTGCCTTCTTGGATAGGACAGAGAATTTGAAGTTACACGAATGTCCTTGTGGAAGTAAGCAATCTTTTCACGGGGGCTGGGTAGACCTCATCCTCACCGTGCTTCTGAAAAATATGACTGAGAAATCTGGCTTCAGAAATGCTACAGTAACCCGATGAAGTGGTTTGACATTTAATCAGGCTCTCTATTACGTTTTGTATCATCAGCAGCAATGAAATGGTGATGGGTCCTTTGAAAATAATGGCTCAGGTGCTCTGTGAATACCTCCACAAGCTTCAAGTGCCTAATTCATCTGTTTGCTCCAATTATCTCAGAAACAGCCCAGAACTATTACAGATAGGACCGAAGTGCACTTGCCTCCACTTGTGCAGTGGAAAATGATTTACAAAAATAAGTCACAACTTTCCTTTATCGAGTACGTATCATTCTGGAGACTTTATATATGGCCTTTCAAATATTTCTGATATGTCTTTATGTCAGGATTATTATCTCTGTTTTCCAGATGAAATAACTGAGCTTTAGCAGTAAATGGCTGAGCAGAGACTTCTGTCTGGCTCTAAAGTCAAAGTAATTTCTACTAAATGATGCTGTTTTTCAAATCGCACTGAAGACCAAACTCCAACTGATGGGCTAGGTTCAATTACAGTGAAACGGGCTTGAGAATAGGTAACTGCGATGGATGTCTTCCAATAAAGTGATGCAGTTGCACAGGCCTAATAAAGGATAATGGTGACTTTGACAGCAGTGATATCTAGGAAGTGTTAAAAGAATCCACTGATAATTTGAAAGCTGAATATTATGCAATTCATAAAGGTAAAAGTTTTCACTGACTCCAATTCTTATTCAATACTAACCATGGAACCTAGGACAAAAAGAAGTTGGTATCTGCAAATTCCCTGCCAAGCAGTTGGGTTGGTTGTCTCCTACTACACCTGGAGATATTAAGATTTAAAATTTCAATTTAAACTGAATGAATATATGTGCTTGCCCATAAATGGATAAGTTTGTGCAAATCTTTTAACCCGATTTAACATTAGACTATGGTTACAAATTTTATACATAAATTAAATTTTTCTTTAATTTTTTAACATATTAGGGCTGTCGTGTTTTATGATTATATATTCATACTTTTCCCATAACAGATGAAAAAATATGAAGTGTACATACTAGTAGATGGTGTTTACACAATCTTTCCTGAGTCCTTTGTGAAATGATTATAGTTTCAGTGCTAAGGTCACTAGAAACAAACTGCTCATTGAAGCCTTGTCCTACAAATGGTATCTCAGTTAACTTACAGTAAATGCAAAGCAAAGAACATCTATTTTCTTCTATCACTTCTTTTTTAAAAAAATATATTTTATTGATTTTTTACAGAGAGGAAGAGAGAGGGATAGTTAGAAACATCGATGAGATAGAAACATCGATCAGCTGCCTCCTGCACACCCCCTACTGGGGATGTGCCTGCAACCAAGGTACATGCCCTTGACCGGAATCGAACCCGGGACCCTTGAGTCCACAGGCCGACGCTCTATCCACTGAGACAAACCGGTTTTGGCTCACTTCTTGCTTTTTAAATATATATTTAATCTGGCATTTTAACATCTTATTCTAAATAACAACTTTACCACATATGGCCCTTGCTGATTTGGCATCAAGCAAAACTATACATTTCTTCTTTACTCTAATACTGAAAAACATGGAAACTATCTCCCTAATAATTACACACAGGAAAAGAGGGCCTCTGCTTATTATACAGTTTCATAAGACTCCATTAATTATTTTAATCACAGCTAGAGAGATATATTTTTTCTACCTGAAGGAACATCCCTTTGAATTGTAATAAGTATCAAAAGGAAGAAAAGTCACTCAAACATTCATTTATCAACACTCATATATTGATTGTCTATGCTGTGCCAAGAATTGCTTTCCTTATTAGGGATAAGACAACATGAAGATCAAGTCCCTGCTCTGGTAGAGCTTATGTTCTAGTGGAGAGATTAATCACAAACAAATGAGTCAACAAATGTATAATGCCAGTTGGTGGTAAGTGCCAGAAAGGGAAACAAAGCAGTGTCAGAGATAGTGACAATGGAATAGGGGATTTCAGATCAGATAACCAGGAAAGTTTTATTTTGAGGAGGTGGCACAAGACTAGAAACCTGAATTAAATGAGGTAATGAGATATGGGAATCTCTGGACAAAGCATTTTCCAGGGTCATGGACTGAGACGTTCCAAAGTACTAGGGCAGGAATGAATTTGGTGTCTTCAAGGGCAGCTGGAGTTGAGTAAGTAAAGAGGAGAATGTTAGGCGATTTTATCAGAGACGGGAGCACTGGTTAATCGTTTTGGGTTTTCTTGGCCATGGAAAGAAGTTTGGATTTTCTTTGCAGTATGATAGGAAGCCATGAGAGGCAGGAGAGAGATTAGGGGTAAAAGGAGTACTTCTTCATAGAAAAGATGCTACAGGAGAAGAAGTGGGGAAGCCATTTAAAAGGCGATGGCAACAATCCAGGCAAAATATGGTGGCTTGGTCTATGGTGTAAGCAGTGAAGGTGGTAAGTAGCAGACTTAGTCTACATTTTGATGGTTGAGTCAACATAACTTTTTTTTTTTCCAGATTGAATGTGAGATATGAGAGAAGGAAAGAAGGGTAATTTCTGAGTTTGAGCAACTGGATTAATAATGTGTCATTTACAAGATGGGAAATGCTGCTGGAGGAAGAGTTTGGTAGTCAATAGAATTCAGGTTTGGGCATGCCGTACTTGAGATCCTTTTAGTGATCCACATGGAAATGCGAAGCAAGTGGCTGAATCTATAAATCTGTAGGTAAAAGCAGAGGTTTGGCTGGAGGTACAAATGTTAGTTATTAGCTTATTAGATGAAATCTCATAAGGTATGGGGCCTGAGGACTCAAAAACTTGGAGATCTGCAGAAAGAGCAGCCAACAATGGACACTAGGGAATATGGTGTCTCTAGAAGCCAAATGGCAAGCAAGAATGTCTACAAAAGAGTGATCAACTATGGAAAAAACAGCCGAGAGGTCAAGTAGGATAAGGAGTGAGGGCCCAAGGTGAAGGTCCTTTTTAACCTTGTAAAGAATTATTTTAGTGGATAATGAGTGTTGAGGACGTGGAGTCTGTAAGGATACACAACCATTCTGACATGTTTCTCTAGAGATGGGCACAAGACATGGGGCTACTGTTGGAAGGGAATGTGGGATCAAGAAAAGGATGCCACCCCACTGGCATGGTTCAATGGTTGAGTGTTGACCTATGAACCAGGCGGTCATGGTTTGATTCCTGGTCAGGCACATGCCCGGATTGTGCCCTCAATCCCCAGTGTGGGGCATGCAAGAGACAGCCAATCAATGATTCTCTCTCATCATTGATGTTTTTATCTCTCTCTCCCTTCCTCTCTGAAATTAATAAAAATATATTTTTAAAAATAAAAGAACCCCCTCCCTCCCTCCCTTCCTCCCTTCCTTTCTTCCTTCCTCCCTCCCTCCCTCCTTTCCTTCCTTCCTTTCTTCTTTCCTTCTTTCCTTCCCTCCTTCCTTTTCTCCTCCCTTCCTTCCTTCCCTCCTTCCTACTTTCCTTCCTCCCTGCCTTCCACATTTTAAAGCATGTCTCTTTGCTGATAGAATTATGCAGTTGGAAGGAAAATTTAGATGATGTAGGAGCAGATGGATATAACTGCAAGAGTGAAGTGCTAGAGTAGATGAGAGAGAGAGAGGCCCAGTGCACAGGCAGGGGTGGGATAGGTAGGCTAGCCTTAAATGGAGCAGGGACAGTGCATTCCTAAGAACAGGAGAAAAGGCATCAATGTAGCTCAGCTGGTTGAGGTGAGGAGGGGTAATGTGGATTACTTTATGATTACTTTTACTTCCTTTTTCTCACTGAAGTATATCAGCTGATTGTAACGGCTGGTGAGAAGTTGAAGGAATGATGGATGGTGGAAGAGTGAGGGGAAATGTGTTAGTTTCCTAGGGCTGCTGTAACCAAGTACCACAAACTGGGTGGTACAGAAATGTATTTCCTCACATTCTAGAGTCCAGAACTCTGAAATCAAATTGTCAGCAGGGCTGTGCTCCCTCTGAAAACTGTAGGGAATCCTTCCTTGCCTCTTCCCAGCTTCTGGTGGTTTGCTAGCAATCCTTGGCACTCCTTGGCTCACACACTTTCTCTCCTCCCTCTGTCGTCACATGGCATCTTTCCTCTGTGTGCCTCTCTCCCCTTTAATACATGGACAGCAGTCATATCATGTTAGGGGCCCACACTGCTCCAGTATGAGCTCACCTTAACCAATTACATTTGCAACTAATCCTATTTCCAAACAAGGTCACATTCTGAGGTATTGGGGTTAAGACTTCAGCATATCATTTTTAGGGGGTGCAATTCAACTCATAACAGGAAAATATGAAATAGTTGGCTTGGAGTGGAGATTGAGTCATAAGGTAAGCTTTTCTGGCAACCTAAGGGTCCACTTGAGGTTTGCAACCACAATGTTTATGAGATTGCTGTCAGCTTGGTCACCTCAGAACATGTTGTGACAGATACAGGTGTTTTTGTTGTTGTTGTTTGCTTTTGTGTTGGACTTGTTTGTTATTGGTTGCTTTAGTTTTTATTTTAAAATAATTTTGTTAACTTTGCTTCCCTGCCATAGACAAAAGATTTCACTCCTCCAAAAGATATCACTCCTCATGGCCTACCCAAATAGCATATATTTCTTTCTACATGCTTTTGCTAATAGTGCAAAAGAATAAAACACAAAGAAGCTATTTATTTTAAAATTTCATAGTCTTAAAACATGAAGAGAAGTTTGTATTGTGTAATGCAAGCGTAATTTTCTGCTATTAAGTCTGCTGTAGAGTAAACCGTTTTTAAACCACATATATGGTTTCTTTTTCAGAACTATTCCAGATTATAAACAAAGAAATCCCCATAGAAACCCCACCAAAATAGCTTTCCTTTATGGTGGGATATTTAAAGGCAGCACCTGTAAAAACATCCTTCTCAGAGCTGTGTTGGAGGGTAGAGGGGGAGAATAGTTCTGTGCTTGTTTCTTGAGAACCAGCCTGCTCGCTCCTAATTTAGGAGAACTGAGAATGACCAGAGAGTTGGGAGGGAGAAGGAAACGCATCCTGTCGTAAATTTTGTCTTTATAGATGAAGAAAGGTTGAGAATAACTTGCCCTTGGTTACGGAGTTACCCAGCCTTGGAGGTAGGATTTGAACCTAGTTCTGTATAGTCCCAACCTGTGTCCTTCCTGCTTCACCCACTGCCAGGATCCATGCTTTCCTGGGCCACATGGCTTATCTGTGGGCTTTTATGCAGTATAATAATCTATGGATATATCTATCACCTCTACCAACTATAATCTAATTGAGGACAAGGGTTTTAAGGTTCTTTTTAAAAATATATATATTATTATATATATTATTATCATTATTATTATTAATTTCAGAGAGTAAAGGAGAGGGAGAGAGAGAGAGAAACATCAATGATGAGAGGGAATCATTGATTGGCTGCCACCTGCACACTCCCTACTGGGGATCAAGCCTGCAATCTGGGCATGTGCCCTTAACCGGAATCGAACCTGGGACCCTTCAGTCCTCAGGCCAATGCTCTACCCACTGAGCCAAACCAGCTAGGGCTAAGGGTCTTACTTTTGAAATGCTCATGATACCGTGCGTCAGTGTGAGGCTGAGCCTAAGAGGTGACAGAATATAGCCATTTCCCTTCCCCTCTCCCAATTGATTTATACCTAGCCTGAGGAACATCACCTATTCATCTATTCTTTCAATTCACAAATATTTATTGAGTGCCTGCTATGTGTCATATGTCATATACTATATGTGCTGCATGTTTCTCAATGATCTCTTAATCTTGCCACAACTGCCAAGACCCTTCCTTCCATTAAAAAAAAAATTAGGCAATGTCAATAATTGGAATTCAGATATACACAAACATGGGAGGTGTGATGGTTAATTTTATGTGTCACCTGGGCCACAGGATATGGAGCTATCTGGTCAAACATTATTTCCTGAGTGTGTCTGTGAGGGTGTTTCTGGAAGAGATCACCATGTGAATCAATGGATTGAGTAAAGCAGATACCCCCCCCCCCTCCTCGTGTGTGTGGCTATCATCTAATCTGTTGAGAGCTTGAACAGAATAAAAAAAAGAAAGGGAACATTCTCTTTCACTGCCTGACTCTAGAGCTGGAATATCAGTGTTCTGTCTCAGACTGGAACTTATACCACTGCCTTTCCTGGGTCCTCAGCTTTCACACAGCAGCTCATGAGACCTCTTAGCCTCCATAATTGTGTGAATCAATCCTTATAATTTCAATCTCTCTATATATACTGTATATTTCTATATCTATCTATCTATCTATCTATCTATCTATCTATCTATCTATCTATCATCTATCCTATTGGTTCTGTTTTATTCTAGAGAACCCTAAATAACAAAGGAGAGTAGAGATTAAAAAAAATAAAGGAAGTTTGTGGAGCTCTAAGGAGAGAATCCAGAGAGAGAGAGAGAGAGAGAGAGAGAGAGAGAGAGAGAGAGAGAGAGAGGTCTTGGCAAAGTCCCTAAGCAGTAGCTGAGAGAAATGGCTCCTGTGATTGTCATACACACCTGTCATGACCTAGCTGCCCTATACACATGTGCAAACATAGGCAGTAAAATTTCATTTCTTGTAACAATATTTTTTTCTGATACGTCTTCTTGGGCAAGGGAAACAAAAGGAAAAATACACAAATGGGACTACATCAAGCTAAAAAGTTTTGCACTGTAAAGGAAACCAAAACCATCAACAAAATGAAAGACAGCCCACTGAATGGGAGTACATATTCACAAATGATACACCCGAAAGGGGTTTAATATCCAACATTTAAAAGGGAGTGATACAACTGAACACCAATAACCCCCCAAATAATCCAATTAAAAAATGGGCAAAGGACCTAAATAGATATTTCTCTAAAGAGGACATACAGATTGCTATTAGACATATGAAAAGATGCCCAGTGTCACTAATCATCAGAGAAAGGCACATAAAAACCACAATGAGATAACAGCTCACACCTGTCAAAAGGGCTATCATCAATAAATCAACAAACAACAAGTGTTGGCAAGGATGCAAAGAAAAGGAAACTCCTGTGAACTGCTGCTGGGAATGCAGATTGGTGCAGCCACTGTGGAAAACGATGTTTCCTCAAAAATTAAAAACAGAACTGCCTCATTACCCAGTGATTTCACTCCTGGGAATATATTTGAATACACCCAAAACACTGATTCAAAAGAATATATGCACCCATATGTTCATTCCAGTATTATTTACAATAGCCAAGATTTGCATGCAGCCCAAGTACCCATGGATAGATGAGTGGATAAAAAAGCAGTGGTACATTTACACAATGGAATACTATTTTGCTGTAATAAAGAATGAAATCTTACCTTTTGTGACAGTATGGGTGGACCTGGAGAGCATTATGCTAAGTGAAATAAGCCAGTCAGAGAAAAACAAATACCATATGATTTCACTTATATGTGGAATCTAATGAACAAAATAAACAAACAAAATAGAAATAGCTCATAGATCCAGAAAACTGACTGACAGTTGTTAGAGGGGAGAGAGGTTGGGTGGCTTGGTAAAAAAAAAAAAAAAAAAAAAAAAAAAAAAAAGTGAAGGGATTAAGCAAAAAAATTTAAACAAAAAACCTCGTAGACATAGACAACAGTATGCTAATTTACCAGAGGGAAAGGTAGAAGAGGGTAAATGGGGAATAAATGGTGATGGAAGTAGACTTGACTTTTGGTGATGAAAACACAATACAATACACAAATGATGAATTATAGAATTGTACATCTGAAACCTATATAATTTTATTAACCAATGTCACTCTAATAAATTCAATAAAATAAAATAAAAATAATTTCACCTCTTTTTTTTTTTAAAAAGCTACTACTAGAAACTTTAACAGTACCTTGTGGTTTGCGTTATAGGTGTGATGAAGAAAATAGAATGATGGGTGATATATTGAAGGGTGTTGGGCAGCTAATTTACTTTGAAACGTAAGTTTTATTTTATGATGGCAAGCACACTTCACATGAGATCTGCTCTCTTAGCAGGTTTTTCAGTGCAACATACTATCTCATCATCTATGTTGTATAGCAGATGTCTAGGACTTTATTCATAACTGAAACTTTATACTCATTGATTAGCAAAGAAAGGCGTTCCCTGACCAGGAGTTGAACCCAAGCCACAGCAATGAGAATGCTGAAACCTAACCACTAGACCACCAGGTTGCTAATTTAGATGGTGATATTGGACTGAGATTAAAGGAATTTATTCCGATGAAGGAATCCCTGGGGAAGCATGTCCTCGGCAGAGGGAACCATTAATGCAGGAGCCTGAGGCAGTAATCAGAACCACCTGTGAGTGAAAGCTAGCAGGCCAGCCTTGGAGCGCGGAGCAGGCAAAGGGGTGGTGACAGGGGACCTCAGATGGGAAGGCTGGGGATGATTACGTAGGGGTGTGTGGGTTGGAGCAAAATGTTGAGTATCCTTTTTTAAAGGTGATGGGAAGTCACTGATGGGACTTATGGAGAAGGGACATGACAAAACAGTAGAATTAGCAGTGCCAGGACAGAGTGGACAGGGATGAAGTACAGCCTGTTTCTCCCGGAGAGTCCCTTGCAGGGTAAAGGGCTGGGGAACCAGTAACAGGGGACTGACATCCTATAGACACCCAGAAGGGCACTGTTTGAGCTACCACAGTAACATGTCCTCAGGTGTGGGCACAGGCTCCTCGGGCCCTAAAATATTTAGGTTTCACAAGGGTAGGATCTAGCATATATAATATATTCAATGGCTGTTTATTGAATTAAAAATACAAAAGAAGGATCTGTTACCCTTTGAGACAGCATGGAGGGACTGGAGAGTATTATGCTAAGTGAAATAAGCCCAGTCAGAGAAAGACAAGTATCACATGATCACACTTACATGTGAAAGCTAATGAATAAAATAAACTGATGAACAAAACAGATCAAGAGACATGGACGCATGCACAGACTGATGAATCCTAGAGGGAAGGGGGATGGGGTGGGAAGAGATTAACCAAAGAACTTATAAGCATAAGTGTAGATATAACCCATGGGACACCGACAATAGTGCCTTGAAGGCCTGGGGAGAGGACAGGGCAGGAGTGGAGTAGATGGGATCAATGGGGGGAAAAGAGGGACATCTGTAATACTTTCAACAATAAAGATAAATTTATACACACACACACACACACACACACACACACACACACACACACACACACACACACACAATGTTCTCGGTAACATTGTGTCTTCCAAGAAGACCCGGCAAATTCTCATGTCAACGTTATCCTACTTCTCTTTCATTCTTGCTGGGAATGTTTTAGCGGTGACTTCCTGAATGTAATCAACCTTAAGCCTCGTGCAGGAACCCTGCCAATGGTCCTGGGGGACTAAGGACGCTGACAGGCAGTGACTGAGTTCTCCTGGCTGGGCTGTGCTGGATTTTCATCGGAGCATGTCTGGTTACAAAGGGCATGAGAGCGGATCAGGGTGGAGCTGATGCTGGGAATGGGTGGTGTGGCGTGGAAACAAGCACATTTGCTTTCCCTCAGCAGGAGGCAGCCTGGTGCCCCGGAGAAGGAAAGCTGCCCTGGAGACCAGCATGTTGGTCTTCACTGGCTTGGCCAGTCTCTACAGTGTCTCTAGGGCAAAGCACTTGCTTTTCTGAGTCTTGGGTGCTATTGGGATTGACTAGTTTTCTGTCTCCTTAAAATCATTTGATGCCTTTTACCGGCATCAGTTGGGTGTGCGAGTCAAACAAAGCCTTAGTGAATACTACAACGTCTGATTTATTTAATCACTTTTTCCTTTGGATTATTGGATTGCCACATAAACCGTGTTTGTCTGAGACTATTAGTTCTGGACAATTTACATCTTATTGGAACAAAATCTTTCCAATCCAATGGGAGTAATTAATCTCTAATTTCATAATTGCTGTAAAGTGGGTTTAACTTTATGTCCTCACAGTGGGTACCAGGCTGAAAGCACTGTAAACAGTCTGGTATGCAATCAAAATATTTACTTAGGATCCAGAAGGGTAAGTGGATATCCCAGAGTCTAATTACCAGCAAGATGAAAAGGGGTCACCCAATCAAACCACAACTTTATAAATCACACCAGCCAGATAGCTGTTACAATTAGAAGTAAAAGGACAATTAACTTATTAGTGTTTTTTGGTATAAATTTATTTTCTCTCTCTGATATTGTCTTCAAGTCAGAGGAGGGTTTAAGAAATCATATATTTTTTTCCAGCTTGTTAAAGTTTTAGAATCTAGGGTAGAGAAACCACCCCAAGGTTGTGTCAGCTCTGATTAGGTATTCTACCTTTTCTAGGCTCTCGAAAGTGATTGCAAAAAATGTGATGTGTAAACATGGAATGTTATGCATTTCATAGCAAAGGCTTGCAAGCTGCCTCCTACAAAGAAATAGCTTTAGATACCTTCAACAGAAAAAGAAAAGAATATGTAAAATGAAACCCCACCTTATATGCTTTAGTCTATCCAGAGCACCATTTAGGGGTGAGTGCCAAAGGAATCATGCCCAAATTTCAGCACAAATATCAATTAGAATTGAGAGCCTCATACCCCCAAAAATCTGGCTATAAAACTTAAAATGTAGAATGAACTCCCTTTGTGAGAGATCCTTATGATTTGTCTGAAAAGGTTAAGGTGACCAGGAAAAGAGAAAGGAAAATTTCCATGTTAAAAATGTATCTTTAAAAAATTAAAAATATTTTAAAAGTATATATTATTTCTTCTTTCTAACAAATATGTATCGAGCACTTCTGGTCCAGAAACTGTTCAAAGTTTTAGCCCACGTCTAGGTGTTAGATATGATAAGAGACACAGAGCAGACAATATAAATGGACCAAATAAATCTATGAGATTATATTAATTTATTGAGTGTCTCTAATAGTGCCTATGGAATGCCCAGATTGTTTAAAAAAAAAACTGCAGTAGCTCAAGAATATATAAAATGCAGTGCACTCCCATTTGAGGGGCCTATAGTCTAGCTGGGGAAGCAGGATAAACTTATATGAAAAAGAATGATAGATTAATCTAAAGCAACATATAAGCATACATGATGGTCTGGTCCAAGTCATAGTTCTCATATTTTGATGGCCTTCAAGACTCATTTTATAACGGTGCTTGCTAGGAAAAGCCCCTGGAAATAAATAAATGGTGAGTTATTGCTTGAAAAAAGTAGAAGATGTAGGTAATAGGTAAACCAAGGAAGAGCATTCATGGATTTGCTTTTTTGTAGGTGGCAAAGAGATGGCATGAAAGGCCTGCTATTCAGGGAATGGTTAGACAGGAGGATGCATTCCTAGAAATCAGCCATTCTATGGAAATTCACTAACAATAAAAACTTTTGCAGAGGAAGAAAGAGAACTG
The DNA here is from genome assembly GCF_951640355.1 of Cnephaeus nilssonii. NCBI lineage: Eukaryota > Metazoa > Chordata > Mammalia > Chiroptera > Vespertilionidae > Cnephaeus > Cnephaeus nilssonii. The sequence continues at coordinate 38,135,815 of NC_137089.1, read as the reverse complement.
TCTTTCTGTGTTTTCATGAGGAAGTAGTGATGTGAAAATTTCAAACACATTCGCCAAGTTTGCAAAGGTGGTTGCCTGATGGAGTCCTTGGCAACTACGAGGCCACTGTCCCCCATGATGGTAGTCCAAGGACTCGCTTCTTATGTGGCAGATTCTTCTTAAAAAGAGACTAAAAAATAGTTTAAAGGCAATTCAGCATTTGCTTTCAAGTAAATAATTGCTATATTTACATTTTCAATTTCCTTGCCCCTACTTGTTAGCTATCTTTAAATGTATTGTAGTAGCACCGTCTGACTTTGAAGACCCTTAGAGCCACAATGGAAAATGATGGTCTTATCCTTCCTGAAGGAAACATTTGGTGGATCTTCCTGCTATTATAATATAGGCAGTGTTTCTAATATTAGATATGGTCATTATTTCAAAACATCAGTAAAGGACCTAAGCTATACACTTTGAAATGCTAAGCATCCCAGAGTGAGCTAAACAAATTCAGCCTTCCAGGAGTGTACAACTTAAAGCCATCATTGAAATCATTCAGATGACCACTAGCTCATCCTGATATTGTATAATTTCAACTATTACACATTATCAGAAAAAGCATTATTTTGCAATGTGGTGTCCAGAACTATACCCTGAACCTTGGTTTCAACATATTTTATTGAAAGCTCACATCACAACCATTTAATACATTTTGTCTGATGATTACATTTAAAGCTCATTTTTAATATTTTGCCAAGTTTCTCCATTTCATAAATTATCTATATCTACAACTTTTCTTTGCCAGATGTATCAGCTTACATTTTTCTGTCCTGATCTCACTTTATCATATATCTGTAATCCTATCTTTCTTAAGTATATTTTGTATGATGTCTCTATCTTGTTGATATATAACATTCTTTATTGACAATTATAAAAAGGCCTTATTAGTAGACTGTCCAACAATATGTGCATTGGATGGTAAACATACTTCTTTTCTAGGGAAAAAAATGTAGCCCTTACTTTAAGGTTCTACTCTACTACTTTTTAAACCAACATGCTCTCACTCTCAAACATTTACTGGAGTAAAAGAACTGCTAATAGTTTCTAAAACTCCAGTCCAATGTCTCTGACCATAAGTAAACTTACTCTTGATTATTCAGCAATATTATTACAAAACTGAAATAAAAAAGAATGTAAATGATATGAAGAGGTGCATATTATATTTGCTGTCTACAAGAGTACATAGGCAATATGTACATATGTATATGTGTGCATATATTAGTACATTTATATACATATGTGTGTAATCTCTATGTATATCTATAAGTACATATATACATTCATATACATAATCAGCCTTCTTACAAAAAATACTGAGAAAAGCAAGAAGAGAGTCCGGAGAGAGAAGGGAAGAGAAAAAGGAAGAATAAGAAATAGAAGTGAAGCCGAAATCGGTTTGTCTCAGTGGATAGAGCGCTGGCCTGCAGACTCAAGGGTCCCAGGTTCGATTCCGGTCAAGGGCATGTACCTTGGTTGCGGGCACATCCCCAGTAGGAGGTGTGCAAGAGGCAGCTGATTGATGTTTCTAACTCTCTATCCCTCTCTCTTCCTCTCTGTAAAAAATCAATAAAATATATATTAAAAAAAGAAAGAAATAGAAGTGAAGCAGTGACAGCTTTTACAAATGGCAATGGGAGGAGATAGAAATGCTCTCTGCATTTGGAAATGAAGATGGCTTTGAAAGAACTGTCTGCACTTTCATTGCCTGTGAAGGCACCATCACAGGAATGGGAAAGAGGGGACAATAAAATAGACAAGAAGACAAACAGACAAACAAACAAAAACAACCCACAAGGACCTCAGTAGTTTCTAGGGGTTTGTTCTCTGCCATACTAGACCAGGGGAAATATAACCCATAACCCATAATCCATAATCCCTAATCCATTTCTTGTCAATGTGTTTGTAGTAAAATGGGATTTTTAAAAAAGCGAAAGCAAAGAGGAAATGAAAAAGTGTGAAAGGAACTGTAAATAGTAGACTGCCAGTTTGTACTATTTTAACCTAGGTGTAGTGCAGCAGAGCCCAATGACATATTATGGGCCCTACTGTGCTATGGAAGCATATGGGTGATTAGCAGAATATCTACATATCAACACCTATTACCAAGCCATGTTGAAATGCAAAGTAAAATCAAATTTAGAGTTGTCAATTCTAGATATTGCATATTACTTGCCCATTAAATTAAATATGAACATTTTATGTGCTTATAATACTTTAGTCTCCCCTTTTTCACTATTGTCTTGGTCCTTCTTCAGTAACTTTAAATCTCTTTGATAAATTTAAACCTCTATTCTGAGTTCCATCAATTTTCTTCAGTATCCTTTCATTTCTATTTTGTAAAAATAGTTTATTATTGCATGACCTTTACCTTTATCTTTTCTCTCACACCCACTCCCATTTCTCAAATTCTGCCAATTGTACTTTTATTGCATAGTTGTTAGGACTGTTATATTCAGTTTTGTAACCATAAGCAAATCTCCTATATGTTTTACATGTGGGTTGATTCTGAAAATGGAAAATCAATAGTGCTTACATTATCATGACTATGTATATATTTTCCATTGCTTAGTGAAGTACTGTTGTAAATCTTAAAAGAGAAAAATAAAAGGACTGATAAGGGGAAATAAAAAGAGGATCTTGATTGATCAGTGTGATATTAGTTCAATTACCTTGTATAACATTAAGACTCAGAAAGTCAGTCATTAAAAATCTTTACAGACTCCATGTCATTTATCTAAAGCTTTTAAGAAGAGCTATATCCACCACTTGCCCACATTAGGCAACACAGTCTGATAGCAATGATTTTCAGAAATCTCAGGAAGAAGCGTATTTTGAAATGGCCATTATGCTTATTTAAAATGTAGAATATTTTGTTTTAATACTCAATTATATTTATTTTCCAGAGAATAGATTTTGTGCTTCTAAGCGAGGCAATATAAGAATACTTGTGGTTATGATATTTGTGAAGAATAAACTGAAGTATATTAATGTGGCATTTCCAGACAATGGATTTTGAACTCTGTTTTAGGGTTTAAGCTCTAGCTAGAGTCACAGTGCTCGCCTCCAGTCACCAGTGAAGAGGGAAGAGTAGCTGAGTGTAAGCAGAAGAGGGTCTGGCTTTCCTTTCCTCTCCTGGACTTGAGACTCCACTAAGAGAACACTTTTGATAACTGAATGAATTCGTTGTGTTTTCAAAGTTATTGCACCTTTGCTCTTTGTTTTCAGAAGTAAGCTAGTGCATGCAAAAAGACATTTCTTTTTCTCTTATTCTTTTATATTTTAACTAGTGGCCCAGTGCACAAATTTGTGCACATTGAAAGGAAATTAATTAGAAGAAATATTTTAATATTGCTATTTGCCCTTTCTCTATAATAGAAGTGTCAACCAAATTCATAATCGACAATGACAGATGGAAACACATGCGTGTGATTGGTGCCAGCAAGAGCTTTATATGTATCACGCATGCACGGGTCAACTTATCCATATATATATATATATATATATATATATATATATATATATATTAACCTTGCTAAATTAGACCTGCTTTCTGATTTAGCTAAACTTTTTTAAAAGATGTATTTATTTGTTAAGGTATTACATATGTGTCCTCATTCCCCCATTACCTTCCCATGATTTAGCTAAACTTTTTCCAGCTCAGTGAAGCACCCCAACTTCTCTTTCAGGTAATTGTCAGCAACACAGCAGTAAATATCAACACGAAGCAGATTATTATTGTAGACCACGCAGAAAGAACAAAGGGTAAAATATTTAACTGCAGCAGTGTTTGACTCTATTCTGCACAGTGAGAAAACCTGAAGTCATTTTTAAGGTCCGCCATTTCTTCTTTTCAGTTGTGTCAAGTTTCTAAACTTGCTAAATTTCTCTGTTTTCTGGCTAATGAAAGAAAATAGGATTCCACTCCAGGACTTTTGTGAGGATCAAATGAGATGAGGCATGGGAATGAATGTACCCTAATATCATCATCATCAGGTTTCCTGCATCACTCATGCCACCATTTCTGAAGAAAGCCAATCATATGGCCCTGCCAACTGGGCCACAGCTAATTGGACCACAGGTGGGTGCCAATACGCACTACAATAGAGATCTTGGGTACAAGCAAGATAAATTGCTAACTTATCAGAAAATATATTTTTGAAAGGGGAACAGATATGGGAAAACTTATAGAATTTATAGGAAGTTTAAAAACAGAATTCCTTGGAAACAGGAGTATAGGAGCAGCAGGGGATATTGCCAAAGGAACATCTCAGGTACAGTTCACTTAAGTTACCACTGCTCAGCCTACTGGACTCTTGGCCATATTACCACCATTGCAAATAGTCTCTAACTGGCCCTGTGACTTTATGTCCTTTCCTCCTGGTGGGAGCACCTGAGTTTCTGAGCCTAGTTCATGTGTCCATTCTTTAAGTCAAGGAACAAGGAGGAGAAGTTTTTGGCTTCCTGTGGATGCTTCTAAAAACACACACAGTGGAAACTCTAAACAAATAGGAAGAATGTTGGATGCAGAGCAGCCAAAATTGGCAAAATCCCCTACAATACTTGTCCCAAGGGCTGCCCATAAGTGGGTCTGGAATGAGTGCTCTGCCCAATAGTGATAATAATTACCATGGAAACCAGTTAGACCTTTTTTCTTAAAAGGTTGAAAGGTGACTCAGACAGAGAGAGTCAGTATTTTATTCGGGGTTCTTTTAGCTGTAAAGCATGCAAAGAATAGGCAATCAGCAAAAAACAAAAAACAAACAAACAAAACACAAGATAGGAGATATCCCTAAGCAGATGTTGTGACCTAGGACTGTAAAGAGAAATTAATTAGTGCCAGCTAAGACAAGGTTTAACTTTATCACTATGAGCACAAAACCAGAGGAGGGAGTATTGGACATCTTACCCTGAAAAACAAAACAAAACCCCCAAACAAGATAATCTGGTTTCTAGAGCTGTTTGCATCATGAATGGCCTTGCCATTCTTGATCATTTATAAAATATGGATATTTCTATATCCCGTATTTGTTATAACTTCTTAAAGTAATCTCTTTGTTTAATTAGGTAAAAAGCTAAATTCTTCTAACAAATGGATTTTAAAATAGAGCAGCTTACAAGAAATAGACATTTATATCTTGCATATGTACCAGTCTATGGCAGATAGGTGGGCTTTACTCCACAGAGTGGGGACATCTTTGCTAACTTTAACTTGACATTTCCAGAGTTGGTCTAGTAATTTCCACCAGGAAAAAGGAAAAGGAAGAACAGTTACATAAAAGCATTTTTAAGGGATCTGGAAGTTTCCTAATCAATTCTGCTCACAACTCAATGTTGAGAACTCAGTCACATGACAACAGGTATTTACAAGGGAGGTTGGGAAATTTTATCTCTAGCTGGCCAGCCATGTGACTAGGAAGAAGACAATAGATTTTAAGCAGAAGAAGAATGACAAGTTACCCTATCTTCCAAGGTAATTTGAGCATGTTTATCTTTATTGGAAAGCTATCTGATGCATGACCACCCTTAAGAAGAAGACAAAAGGGGTTATTTTATAGATAGACAAATGTAGACATCATCCTGAAGTAAGAAGATTAAGATATATTATTATTATTATTATTATTATTATTATTATTAGTCTACCCCGTTTCCCGAGCTCTACCTCAATGATTCAGTATATATAACTTATTTTAACCAAAACCTATTTTGTGCCTGGCCCTGATCTCCTTTACAGGGCCTGTGAGCCCATCCTCCAGCTTCCAGGAGTATCAGGCCTGAAGGCTCACAGCTATGCCCTCATTGGAAGTCACTCTGACCTGCAAGGAACCGTCCCATCCTCTCATCCCCACCATGGATATGCCCATAACCATGATGTAGGACAACTCAGAAGGTCCTTCTTAAGTCCAACCCCCCCTGCAGAATTGATAAATGGAGACTTCACTTGCAACCACACTGTGAGCCGGCTTTTCCCTTTGCCAGTCCTGTATTCTCCACTTCCTCTGAGAACACCCTCCCAATAAAACTGTTTCATGTAAATCCCTGCCTCAGTCTACTTTCAAGGAACCCAAATTGAAACATGATACGATTTCAAAGAGATTTTATGAATACTTGATCAATGAGTAAACTATAAGAAAATTTCAATATAATAATTTGCTTTCAATTTTTAGATACAGTTTAAATCTTGCTTTAGGCTAGAATTCAATTCAAAGTCAAATGTTGAGAAGAAACTATGAGATCTCATCTGATTTCATTGTTACAAAATTCAAAAGCTTTGTCATCATCAGTATAGAAGTGATACCCTCAGATACACTAGCATGAATTCTTGAAACAGTGTAGAATTCTTCATCATACACTATGAAAAAAAGTATTGCAAATGGGAGATATGTTAAGTATAAATCAACAAAGAAGAAAGTACCTCTGTTTTGTTAAGTGTGCAGGAATTAAAACAGAAAATGTTCTGAATTATCAAATGACAATGGAAGATTAAAAAAAAAAAGGAGGGTATAGAACCACTTGGGAAATACATTCTTTGACCACTTACTCCATAATGTTTTTATCAAAATGAGTATTGTGTTACACTAACCAAGTAGCTTTTTGAAATCTTTCCTTGACTCCACCTTTAGGAAAAGGAATAATTAATGAAAATTTTATGGAAAACCACATATATTTAAAATAAAGGTATCTTATGTTTGAAATATATGAAATTATTTTTAAATGTATATAAAATGGTAATTTGATTCAGAATAATATTCAACATTGCACAATGCTAAATATTTCTATATCATATCTATTATAATAAATGAAATTCAGATCTTATCTTGCTTCTTTACCTTTCTTAGAACTACCACGAGAAAATGTCAATCTCCCAGCACTTTAAAAAGTATCCATTGTTAATCATGTTTAGTGTTATTTACTCTCAATCCAGTAAACACGTTTATTGTATTTAGCTACCAAAATGTGCCATTCCAGTAAGAAAATATTTCAAATAATGAATGCACAATGTAACTAAGTATTTGGAAGCTAGCAATTAATGCTAAATTCTGTCTGTGAAAAATGTGAAATTAAAGGACATTGCAAATCACTCCTATTCTCTGATGAGTTTAGTTTCCAATGGACACATCTGGACAATTTCTTTTAAGCAATTCAGGTAGGATTTTGTGTTGGAATATGAGGAAAAGCCCCAGAAAGCAGAAACAATAAAAATAAAAATCAACCCAAGTGGCTTCTAAAGCGTAGTCATCTGGTTACAAATTTTCAAATATTTCACTTTTGGAAATCACACTTTGTTCTGACTAAAACTTAGAGGGTTTGTGTGATTGCGTTTGTTTTATCATACCGATGCTTCTCTTAATGATCTGTGGTTACAAATTCCTTGCTTTCCCAAACCTGCACAGCTTGTTTTTTTTTTCTTTGTGAGCAACTTTAGAATATTGCTTCCAGCCACTGCAATTTTCATCCTTTTACTCGATTCAGGTCTTCAATTTCCTTTCCCCAAACTAGAGAATTCCCAAGACAGACTGCAATGGCCTCATGCATCTTTGAGTACGACTGATAAGCAAGCATCAAAACCATGTGGTTGTAATAATATTATTGATGTTATCTTGCATGCATAAACATATTGGTCTTGAGAAACAGGGGGAAAGTATTATGATAGTGTGTCTATTAATGTTAGCAAAAAGTATACAATCAAGGCAACTGATTCATTATGCACCTGCTCTGGGCCATTCTCTGGTCCCAGCACAAGGCTGTAAATTGTCACAGGAAAGGGATTCGGTAGTTGGGTGTAGTGCCTGCCTTTCTTCATCTTCATCTTTGACCTTAAAATTAGGTGTCCTGTGTTTGTAGCTTTCCTGTCTTGCTTGCCATCGTGCCTTATAAGCATTTACCTGCCTTTAAATTTAACTCCAGCTTAATTTGGGGGCATTATTCTGCCGTCAGACATCTCCGATGAGTTTAGTCTGGGATGCTGAGGTCCTTCACACCCTGGGCACAGCTCAGTCTGTTAAGTATCAACATTATCAAAAGACTCTCTAATCTCAGGATCAATGGTTGGGGAAATCATGATGAAGACATCTCAGGGATGCACATATTCCTTCCCTTTGTCAACTTAGCACATTTTAGAAAAGCAATTGATCTAAAGTTGACAATGCCTTATCTCTAGATGGAAAAACTGGCTGAGGATGAATACATCAGAAGCTACCTGCTGTATCAGTATCTATACCCAGAGAGTTCTGATTTTTTTCAAGGACTATGTCTTTCAGGGGTCTGTATCCAGACCCAGACTGCTGTAGACTCAGACTCATTAGCAAACATCTGCAAAGCACAACTGAAATTTGTCCAGGTTCATTAGATATTTACTATTGACAGCTGTCCCCTGACTGATGAAGACTTTCACTGTGTCCTAGTCTGTGCCTCTAGAAACCAGTCAGGAGAGTGTATATTCAACACCCGTGCTCTGTGATGGCGTTTGATCTGGCACAATGGTAGCCTACCTCAGTATGATGATTCTTCTTCTCATTGTGCTCAGTGGATGTCATGATAGTCTGAAATAAAGTTCTAACTTTTCTTGTGTTATAACTCAAAAGACACAAGAAAAACATAAAGTTTTTGAGCGGATGATTCTAAAAATAGAAAATATTGTTTTTACAAAAGGATTGGAAATTGACTACATTCATCTAAGCCACATTAGCGAGTGAAAGGGTTGAGAACAGATTTCATGTTTTATGACTTTTGGTCTGGTTCTCAGACTCCTTGTCTACATTGTCACTGTGTGTTCTTGGAAAAATCACTTCCCATATATTCCTTTTATAGGGAAATTACATTGAATCCATCTTATAAATGTACTAAGGGGAATCTAAAATCCCCTGAGGGCTGGGCTGGCGTCTGTTTTCACTTGCTTACACGGGTATTGCTGCCTGTTGTAATTGAGGAAGACATTCCCGATGACTTATTATCTGTGCACATTTAAAAAGACTGACCCAAGGCAAAGTCTTTTCCTCCTGAACCCGCAGAACTTTTTACAGATCCTCATTTATGGTGTAGGTTCTAGGGAGCCTCGTGAAGAGATTCTGACAGTTATTTCCAAACATAGCACGCTTCAGACTTCTGTCCTTTGTCTCTTCAAAAATGTCGATTTCTCCTCAGTATTTATGTAAGAAAATGCCATTACTTGTTAAGAGTCTTTATCACTTGACAATATGTTAACACAACTCATTAGATTCTGTGGATCTTTGCAGGCAGCACCTGTGGGAAGTAATGGGGAAGATTGGAGAGGAAAGCCCTAAGGAAGAGGGCAGATGTGACTTTCCTGCATCAGAGCATCTCGTAGTTTTATTTTTTTGTCCTTGATTCTTGCCTTTGAAACTACTGCTTCCAAGTACTAATGTCAAGTCCAGTCCAGGTAGAGAAATGGAAATTCACATTTTGATGTAATCATATAAATGTTTCAGAGTGATATGAGCCAGAAAGTTTTTGGGGGTTATCAACCCAGACTCCTAATGCTTGTTTAAGAGCAATAGAGGAGACACTTCTGAGTGATACAGGCCCAGAGTGATACAGCTAGGGATTCAAATCTATTTACCTTTTAGATCGACCTGATGTTTTCAGATGGACTTACTCATAGAAGTGTTTGAGTCAATATTTGTATTTCACTAAGTTCCAGAGTTGAGGTGAGGTAGTGAAAGACAGACTGAGGAAGCTGGATTCCAGAGTCCCATTACCATTCAAACCATAAAAATCCTGATTTGATCAGGACTTATCCCTATGATTTCATTGGGAAAACAAGCATCACATTAAGTTCTTCATCCAGGTTCTTATACATAAGATGGAACCACTTCATTTTTAAGTAGAATTTTCAACATAGCTAAAATAACTGTCACAGTAGAGTCATTGATTAGAATATGGTGCAAAGAGCAGAGCACTGTCTCCCATGATGCTGTCATCACGGACAGAAAGAGATGTTTCAGTGAAGTATAACCAAAAATATGGACCACAAAAAATGTGAGTCAGAGTTCCTATACCTAATCAGCCGGCTGAAACTAATGGTACCGATTATAGCATGCCTATAGTTTCTTTCAAATTCTTCCAAAAATGATATACTGAGTGAAATATATAAGCTATTAAAAATGAAGAGCAAGCAGGCAACTGGAAACTAAAATGCTAACATGCCACTTTAAGTGGGAACACATGGTCAACTGGAATACGGCCATGGAAAATAAATGGTAAGACGAGGGGTTGTGAGTATGAATGATGTTACAAATGGGTGTTTTAAGGCCTTAATAAGAACTGGTTCACTCCTTGTCCACTCTGTCCCATCACTCCATCACTCTGGGGCTATTTACAGGGTCGGTGGGATTCAGCAGAAGCAATATCACTGCTAAAAACTCACTGACATTGACACTATTTCTCACATGAAACTTACAGATTGATACATGGGGCTATGTTAAAACCCAAACCTAGTTTGTATGATACTTCATAGATGGAGCACAAACTAGACTGATTTATGCCTTTGTTTTGGAGATGGAGTTTTTTTCATGATCAATGAGCTGATTTGATGTCTTGTATCCTGAAAGAAAATGTGTAATCTGTTTTATTTTAAAATAAATGATGTTCCTTGAGAAATCTACTCTTTCTCCTTTAATCACAATATGCAAAAGATACAATGTCCCAATGGACAATAAGAAAAAGATAGCGCTGAGGAGTTAATAAATAAATAAATACACTGATACCTAAGGTTATCTTTACTCAAATAAGAGTGATTAACTTTATTTACTCAGGATATTTTTCCTAAACAAGTAACATGGCCTCCTAATTGAAGCCGGAGGGAGTGTAAACCTTCTCTCTCATCACTTCTCAATATAATCACCTACTTTTCCTTAGTCACCACAAGGCAAACTAGTCACAAAGAAAATCTCAGTGTTTGAGCCACAGAATAGGAGGCATTCTGGTGACAAGTAAAACAAAAGAAAAGATGCAAAAGGAAATTCAGCTCATTGGTCATTCCCTGGTAAGCATTCTGACTGTATATGTTGTTTAGTGTAGAAGATTTTGCTAACACCTGTGAACAAGCTAAACCTAAAGAGATAAACAAGGCTATCAGGTAGCATTCCCACTATTCAGTGCATGTCTGGAATGAGTGATGTGGACTGAGACAACAGTGATTTCCTATGGCAGCTGTAGCGAGCTCACTGGAGCCTGAGCAGAGAGGCTTACAGAGTTGTGTCTGCTGGAGACATTTACTCACCAGCTAAATGTAAATTGGTCTTCTTGCTTGAATGGAAGGCGAAAGGACTATGGAAATACATGTTTATGCTGGGCACCAGTAGAGAGGATGCAGAGCTAATGAGTGGGGTCAGAGAGAAGATTCAAATCTTATGGTCCAGGTCATATGATGTATTTCACTCCAATCAATGTGAACAGGTCTGTCTGTCTGAGTGACACTGGATATGGGACAGCGGCTAAGGACACACACTTGGTGGTCAGGCAGGCATACAAATGATAACTTTGCCACACATGATCTGGTGAATCTTTGGCAAATTGTTGAACTCTTGGAATTCCCAGTTCCTCATCCATTAAGTTAAATGATAATCGCCATGGTTGAGAATTAAATGAGAGAACGCAGGTAAAAATGCTCAGAAGAATGTCTAGCACTTAGAAGAAGAAGAAATACTTGGAACTGAGACTGATCCTCTCCAAACTTCCCCCTTATCACTGCTCCAGTCAGTTCCATTCTGCTTCTTTCTCTCCTGGGACTTCCAGGCTCGTTCTCACGTCCAACTCTGATAGTTTTATCATTTACCACTCTTCTCCTTCCTGAGTACGCCCCAACTATCCTGTCCCTTCTGGTCTTTAGAAGAGAAGCTTATTTATATTGTAGGACATTGTATTTGCTGTTCCTGTTGCCTGGGCAACATTTTCCCTGATCTTCATGTTGGTAGTTTCTTCTCTTTGGTTTGGTCTCATCTTTCCTGTCATATCCTAAAATGTTTCTTGAACATTCCAGCAATAATAGCTTCCCTGGCTCTCCAACCACTGGCATCATTCTATTTTATTTTCTTCATAGCCCTTATCACTAACCTGTGTTGATGCTTGGATTTATTTTCTGCCTCTCTCCATGGGAATGTAAGTTCCATGAGACCATTTCTGCATGTCCAGAAATGCAAGAATATAGATTTATTAGTAATAATCTGAGTTGAAATTTACCTAGATTTTAAAAATAAGACTGCCAAGTGGAATAGAGATAAATGGGAATAAGTAAAAGGTCACATATGGGGCAGTCGGAAGATATCTGTATAAAACTTTGATAAAGAACTATACCATCAGAACATCTTTGAAAGGTAATGATAACCACTAGTACATTAAAAATAGATTAACTATTTTTTAAAACACCAGAGAAGACAAAAGCTAAGAAAACATTCACAATACTTCACATAGCACAGAATAGAAAATAGACAGAAGTATAAAATAAGTTAATAAAGTGAGGCTGAAATAATCAGTTATGAAGGCAAACATAAGTTACTTTAAAATGCAACTTAGAAAAAAAGACTCTCAGTTTGAGTTACTAAATAAAACCCAGCAACAGCAAAGAATTATGCATATATACCATAAACATGACCTTATATATTTAAAACAGAAAGTGATGATAAATATTAAAAACAAATGGGCAGATGTATCAAGGAAAATACAAAAAAAAAACAAGGATAGTGAGGGAAGTATGAGAGCAATTTTAGCTATAGGAAGAGTAGAAAAGGTATTAAATGAGAGGAGGGTCATTTGAAATTTTTTAAAAGCATAGGAAAAGTATATCTTTACAATTGTAGATATAATTGTCAGAGATAGCATTTGTTGACCAAGCTAACATCAAAACTATGCAAAACAAAAATTATTTAAGTCCAAAGAAATGATAGAAACAGAATCATGCAAAATTTTACTAGCTTACTCAGTCTTCACATTTAAAGAATGAAAATAAATAAAAAATTAAGAGAGTAAAACATTATGATAATGTATTTCTTTGAAATTGAATAATAGATATAACAATTTAAATTCATGTTATTTTTCTTGTCTACTAGCTTTGTGACTTTGTTTTTCCCTTTATAAACTGCAGAAAATAACAATATCTACTCACAGTATTATTATGAAGATTAAAGGAGATAATATCTATAATTACATAGCACAGGGCAGGTAAACTGAAAAATGCTATGATCATTATTGTTATTAGTAAGAAAAAATCTTGTCTACTACAAACAGAAACTATTCATTCCATATTTGGGTGAAATATTTGTAAATATAGTTCCTATATTATGGAACAAAGAAAATCTCTAAAGAAAAATTGAACCAACCAATTTCCAATAAAATAAATGAACAATAAAACTTTATTTAAAGATAATGCAAACACATGTAAATTTAAATCTATGATATCTAATATTTAGAAACTATCTAGTCAGGATTAGTAAAATATCAGGATACAACCAAAGCTGTACATAAAATCTTTTGTTAAAAAGTGGGGGGGAAAGCAATTTTATTAACTAAAACTTTTAAAATGGCAATAAAATTACATCAAGGAAGCAGGAGAAAACAATAAAAATAAAAGCAGAAAAATGATTGTAAAACATCAAAAGTTTAATTGATATTTTGGTAGGCAGAATAAAGTTTTTCCCTCCCTCCCAGATGTCCATGTCTTTTTGTAAAAAAAGTTTTATTGAATTTATTTGGGTGACATTGGTTAATAAAATTATATAGGTTTCAGGTGTACAATTCTATAATACATCATCTGTATACTGTATTTTGTGTTTGACACTCAAAATCAAGTCTCCTTCTGTTAGCATTTACCCCCCCTTTATCTTCTTCTACCACCCCCAACACTTTCCCTCTGGTAATCACCATACTGTTGTCTGTGCCTATGAGTTTTTTGTTTCCTCCCTTCACTTTTTTCACCCAGCCCCCATCTTCCTTCTTCTCTAACAGCTGTTTGTCTGTTTTCTATATATATGAGTCTGTTTTTATTTTGTTTTTTAGCTTATTTTGTACATTAGATTCCACATATAAGTAAAATCATATGATATTTCCAGATGTCCATTTCTTAATCCCCTGTGAATATGTTAGGTTACCAGACAAAGGGGAATTAAAGTAGCAGATGGAATTAAGATTGCTAATTAGCTGATTTTAAAACATGGAGATTATCCTGGATGATATGATGGGCTCAATGTAATCACAAGAGTTCTTAAAGTGGAAGAAGGAGACAGAAGAGGATTTAAATTGATTACAATATATTAGTTAATAACCAACTAACTAGTTGGTAGACTTGAATACCAGTTACAATTTAATATAGTTCCTGTTGATCTTCTAAGGGAAAATTTCTATATATCTTCAGAAGTTGCTTTGTAGGCACACTAAAATTTTACAACACCAAGAGGCCAGTGGTAGCTTGGTAACCTGAAGCCTTACTTCACTAGGAAAACAGAACTCAGATGACCTAAGACATCTGACAGAGAGTCAACACAGCCATTGTGAAGAGGGTCCTGTTTTATTTTTGTTTCGTTTCCAAATTTACTTCTACATACACATTATTTTCTCCACTGTTTAATTCTCATTCTTTCCAAACCTATCATTTGTAATATTTGGCTTATATAAGAATTTTATTTTTGTTCTTTAATAAGCCTAATGATACTCTAACTGATGTCTGCTTGGATATGAAGAAGCAATAATGTACATCACTTGATGTTTCCAGTTTATTTAATGGTGTACATAGGAAGTATAGGCTCTTAATGTTTCTGGGAAATGGGGCATCTATTTTCATCATATACTCTAGGCTGGAAACGATTTTTTTCCCCTCCTGAAAGTGCCTTTCATCAATAGAGCATGTGAAAAATACTGATCTTTCAGGGAACGTTTAGCCCATAGAGAGTGCATAGTTGCCAGGAAGAACAGTGCAGAGCACTGAACTTAGAGCGAGGGAAACACACAGAACATTGCCTGGCACATAACAGATTCTCAATAAATACTTGTCTGATAAATGAATAAATGCATTCTCTGTGAAGAAATCCATCAGGCAGCCAAAAATGAACGGTATGTACTGAAAGGAAAGAACATTTGGGGAAGAAAGCAAACTGATTTGTCAGGACTCTTTGTGATTAGAATAAAGGTTCTGTAAAGAAGCATGGATTTCCAGCAGAGTCTAAAGGGAGAACAATAATGATTGGAACAAAGTAAAAAACCCAGAACAGTGTGAGAAACCAAAATCTCAGCAGAAAGGTCAAGTTTTGTCACTAGTTCTTTGGTGAGAGGGTGTATGTTCTATATATTTTTTTCTTCCAAATACATTATTCATGTGTGCATTTACTCTTTATTCTTTTAGTCATTCATCAACTGCTCATTAAACAAACACCTTTTGTAGGCGCCAGGTATAGCAAATGAACAAAACAGGCAAAGTCTCTGGTTTCATAGTGCTTTTGTTCTAATGGGAGGATTTAGTGAAGTATAATATATAATTATATTTTATCCTTAAATTAATATATAATTATGTGATATATGATTTTTATCACCCAGTGTTATGTGCTGTGGATAAAATTATAGCAAGGTACAGGGATAGAGAATGCTGTATGTGATAATGCAACTATTTTCTAAAGGACAACCAGGAAGCACTTTGTAATATCTGACATTACAATTGAAGATGATGAGGGAGTGAGCCATACAAACATCTAGAGGAAGAAGGTCTCAAGCAGAAGTAGCAGCAAATCTAAAGATGGTGTGGAGGCA
Organism: Cnephaeus nilssonii; assembly: GCF_951640355.1. Lineage (NCBI taxonomy): Eukaryota > Metazoa > Chordata > Mammalia > Chiroptera > Vespertilionidae > Cnephaeus > Cnephaeus nilssonii. The sequence goes on along the minus strand of NC_137089.1, from coordinate 38,120,026 downwards.
GGGGCAAATGGCAAATGGCTCATGCTCCAGAAATACGGCTGGAGCAAAGTGAGTGGGGTGGTCAGTGGTAGAAAAAAATAAGTCAAGGGTCATACCATTAAGTTATTTGTAGGGCATAGTAATGACATTGACTTTTTCTTTGAGTGAGAAGGGAAATCATTGGACATTAGAGGGTTCTGAGCAGAGGAAACACATGATCTACTGTAGACAATGACTGCAGGAGAACAACAGTGAAAACAGAGAGAACAGTATGGAGGATGTTGCAACAGTCAAGGCAACAGCTTCTGGTGGTTTGGACCAAGATGTTTGCAGTGAGGTGGTGATATCGCCAAAGTCTATATATATTTTGAAGGTAGAACCAAGAACTTTGATGAAGGATTGGATGTATAATGTAAAGAAACTAGTAAACTTTCTAAAACTTAACTTAAGCAACTAGAACAATGAAATACTACTAGATATCCCAATGCGATGTTGCACAGGCCATTACAAATGGGAGCCTGGGCTGAAGATATAAATTTGAGCATACAGATAATATTTACAGGTATTAACCATTGTTAAATCACCTGTAATGTGATGATTTTTTAAAAATGATTTCAGAGAAGAAGAAGAGAGAGATAGAAACATCAATGATAAGAGAGAATCACTGATCGGCTGCTGCCTGCGTGCCCCCCACTGGGGATCAATCCAGCAACCCAGGCATGTGCCCTGACCAGGAATCAAATCGTTCATAGGTTGATGCTCAACCACTGAGCCACGCTGGCCGGGCTGAAGGGACAATTTTTGATCCCTGACCCTCAATGCTATTTAATATTTAGAGAGAGGAGAAACAATAGCAAACAAGACTGAAAAGAACAAGTAGAGAATAAAACAAAAAGAGTTATTCCAGAAGTCAAATTAGTACAGGGTTTTAAAAAAGAATGGCTCAATCAACTATTATAAGAGGTTTTGGAAAGGCTGTGTAAGATAAAGACTGAGAATGACTTGCTTTCATGGACCTGAGACCCCTCTTCCATATGAAGAGACACCCCACGTTCTGGCCTGTTGAAGCTACTTTAACCCTCTCAGGCAGTGTCAGCACCAACAAGAGCCTCAGTAGCACCCGATAAGCCAAGCAGATAAAATTAACAAAGCAAAGGGTTTGAAACTGAACTGCCCTTGAAACCACAAAAGGAGGCCAGGACCTTGGGCTAACCATAGACAGGGCAACTGCTTGCTAAAATAAAAGATTTAAGTAAGATCTAGGGTCTGCTAACGGGACAGACAACATGCAATCAAATAATCTGCCAGGAACCAATATAATAAACCTGATGGAGAAAAGACAACCAGCAACAAAAGGTAAGGCCACTGCGGAGATGAATCAGATATTGGAATTACCTGCCAAAGGGATACCACTACCAACCTCGCAGAATGGCTCACATAAAAAATTGTGACAACACTGTATACCAGCAATCACGAGCAGGCACTAGGTTACTCATATATTGCTGGTGGGAATATAAAATGGTAGATTAATGCACAAAAAGTTTGGAAGTTTCTTATAAAATTACTAGAGGCCCTTTGCATGACATTCATGCACAGGTAGGGTCCCTAGGCCTGGCCGGCAATCAGGGCTGATCTGCGGGGCAACCAGTGGGGAGATTGGGGGGCCCCCGCTTGCACCCACCTTGGCTGGCTTGGGGCCTGTGGGCTGGGGGCAGCTCCTGCATTGAGCGTCTGCTCCCTGGTGGTCAGTGTGCATCATAGTGATCAGTTGTTTTGCCGTTCGGTCGATTTGCAGATTAGGCTTTTATTATATAGGATATATGCCATTGTGTATTACTCAGCGACTGCATTCCTGGGCATTTATTCCAGAGAAACAAAAGCATGTTCCCAGAGAAACCTGTGCATGGTTGTTCATAGCAGCTCTACTCATAACAGCCCCAAACTGGAAATAGCCCAGTTGATCTTCAATGGGTGAACGGTTAAAGAAACTATGGCACACCCATAGTTCCAAGAAAAAGGAACATATCTGTGATACGTATGCACAACTTGGTTAAATCTCTAGGGTGAAAAAAAAATCTCTCAAGTTTACATACTGTATGATTCTGTTAATGTTACACTTTGAAATGACAAAATTGTCAAACTGGAGAACAGATTTGGGGTTGTCAGGGATTAGGGATGAGGGGTCAGGGAGTAGCTGGAGGTGGGGTCAGGAGAGAGGTGCGTTTGGTTACAAAAGAGCAACCTGAAGGATCCTTCTGGTGATATAATCGTTTAGTATCTTATCTATGATGGCAGATGCATGCACCAACACATGTGATAGATTGTATATAGCTAATTATACACACAGGAGCACACACATGCATATATACATACACACAAACAAGTTTTAGAAAAACTGGAGAAATGCGAATAAGAGCAATGGATTATACCAGTGCCGACACACTGCATTGCATAATGTTACTATTGCAGGAAACTGAGTGGAGGCGGGAGATGATCTCTCTCTACTACTTTTTCACAATTGCATGTGAATCTACAGTTACCTTAACAAAACAAAACAAAACAAACAAAAAAGGAGTGAGAAACCTAGATTTCTTACGAAAGAATGCTTTACAATTCAGTCAGGGCGTCATGTTACTCATCAGTTCCAGCCCAGTGTCTGATGAACACACAGTTCTTCCTTTTTAAATAAATATTAAGACTGCAACTTTTTATCAATCTCAAACATTTATCTCCACCCCCCTCCACCTTTTTAAATATTAGCAGAAATAAATAGGAAAGAGGAAAAAATTTCATTTCTAAAGGTTACTTTGACCAGTGAGAACTAGCATCCTACCCATCCATGACGGGCTACAAAAACAACACGGGGCAGACCAGGGCTGTAACTTAACAAGTACCAGCCTGAGGGGTTTGAGCAAACACCCTCCATTTATTTCAAATGATCTCCCAAACCCAGAATGGAATAATGAGAGGATAAGCATAAGGTATTAATTGAGTCACTGTCTCCCTTTCTTCCTGGGAAAATGCAAAAATATAAAACATACACACTCAAAAAGATACACTGAAATCTCTTTAGCGATGCCTTTCATTTCACTGGGAGACAGGAAATGACTTAAGTAGAATTTATGGCATTCTTTAGAAATAAATTACCTGGAGTGATGAAATGATGTAAATCTTTAAACAGTGTGTTCTGTGACAATGTCATGGAGAAGAGTTCTATAGCTGCAGATCCTTTATCTAAAAGTAAGCAAACGAACAGCCATTACTCAATGCCCTGCGTACAGCACTGAGCAATTACAGTTGCACAGTTTTTTAAAATAGTGAAGTATTCAGTACTGTGTTTGCAACACCTTTCCCAACATGAATACACTCCTTTTTTTTTTCTACATGAATAAAGCCATCGATACTTTCTTTAGGCTAGATTGTTTGATAAACTTGCACAATAGAGTCTTAATCACAGTCAAATGTATACTATGAAGCTGTCTTTTCCTTCTTTTTATCCATTTAGCATCTTTGTCATGTGAGAAATGAATTATTCACATTTATACCTATTTTACTTTTATGTAGAGACCTGACTATATCAATTATCGCTTTTCTATTCAAATAAATTTGCTCTAGTTTATCTTGTTCCTTTCAAAGATATTATGCACTGCTCTAATCTCGGCTTTCTATGAATACATATCATCTCATATTCCTGAAATCTCACCTACTTTTTCCAAGAAACATGTTCCTCCATCATCATGAACTATTGCTTTATTGTTGTGTTAGTTTGGGGGCAGTTACAACAAAAATACCACAATTGGGTAGTTTAAGACAACAGAAATTTATCCTCTCACAGTTCTGGATGCTAGAAGTTCAACATCAAGGTGTTGGCTGGGCCATGTGCCCTCTGAAGGCTTCCTGGACTCTCCTAGTTTCTGGTGGTTGCTGGCACGCCTTGGCATTCCTTGGCTTACAGACACATCACTCCAATTTGGTTCCCTTTGTCAATAGATATTCTCTCTGCCAATAGATATCTTTCCAAAGTTCTCTCATCTCATAAGGACACTAGTCATTATGACCTCATCTTAACTTGATTACAACTGCCAAGACCTTACTTACAAATAAGGTCATATTCACACATAGCAGGGTTTAGCACTTTAACATTTCTTGGGGGGCACAATTCAATACACAATAATTGTGAACATATATTTTGATTCATGCTAATAGATTATGATACAAATATTTATGAACTAGAGGACCAGTGCATGAGATTTGTACACTGGGAGTGCGGGGGGTGGGGGAGAGGAGGGTCCCTCGGCTTGGCCTGCCCCCTCTCACAGTCTGGGAGCCCTCAGGGGATGTCTGACTGACAGCTTAGGCCTGCTTCCCTCAGGGAGTGGGCCTAAGCCATCAGTTGGATATCCTTAGCACTGCCGCGGAGGCGAGAGAGGCTCCCACCACCACCTCTGTGCTCGCCAGCCTTGAGCCAGCTTCTGGCTGAGCAGCGCTCCTCCTGTGGGAGTGCACTGACCACCAGGGGGCAGCTCCTGCATTGAGCGTCTGCCTCCTGGTGGTCAGTGCACATCATAGCAACCGGTCGTTCCCCTGTTAGGTCGATTTGCATATTACCCTTTTATTATATAGGATTAATAAATTCCACACAAACACTAAGATTAATGCAATCCTTTTCTGATTGTAGTTTTCTTTTTGTAATTAAACTACTTTCAAGGTTATGACAACTTAAATGGAGAACAACTAAATCCTGTTCAGATTTGGGCACAATTTATATGGTATTTAATAATGAATTGTTTATTTCTGCATGGGTAATTCAAGTACTTGGTACAAAGTCGAAAAACACAAAAGGAAATCAACTTCCAGCCATCTAATTTCCTTCCCAAGAAGCAAACACTGTAATTAGTAATTAGTATTTTGTTAATTCTTTTAGAAATATTCTTTGCATATTTCATATACAAGCATCTATCTATCTCTTTCTCTATCTATCTATCTATCTATCTATCTATCTATCTATCATCAAATGTATGCAGTAAAAATCAAAATACACAAATGGCATTTCTCTTTTTACTCCCTATTCTCCTCTCAATACTGTTCTCATTATCTAGTCTCTTTAACAGTAACACACCTCAAACAAATCATCTATCCTCACTGTTGTCTTTTACTTGCTTCCCCCTTCCTCCTAACACTCCCCCTCCCTGCCCCACTACTCCACTGGAATGGTTCACACCTCCTATAATAGCTGTCCCCTGCTCCACTGTCACTGTTGTGTTATCCTGTCTTCCTCCCTCTCTCTTATGCCTATTGTCTTAGAAACTGTTTTATTCCTAGTAACTTGATGGGGAAAAAAATGCTATCTCACTGTAGTTTTCATGTGCACTTCTCTTAATATGAATGAGGTTGACCATCTTTTCAGATGTTTAGGAGCTATTTAGATTTCCAGTTTAATGTACTATCTTCCATATCCTTTTTTAAAATATAATTTTTATTGTTGATAGTATTACAGATGTCTCTCATTTTCCTCCCCACTCCCCACTTCTCTCAGCTCCTCCCCTCCCCCCAGGTTTTCACTAACCTATTGACCTTGTCCATGAGCTACACATATAAGTATGCAAGTTTTTTGGTTTATCTTTTCTTGTCCTCCCAACCCCACATCGAGGTATGTCAGTCTGTCCCATGCCTCCCTGCTTCGAGTCTTATTTTATTGGTCAATTCATTTTGTTCATTAGATTCCACAAATAAGTGAGATCATGTGACATTTGTCTTTCTCAGTTTGGCTTATTTCACTTAGCATAGTATTTTCCAGGTCCATTCATGCTGTCCCAAAGGGTAAGAGATACCTCTTTTTTTAACAGCTGCATAGTATTCCATAGTGTAAATGTCCCACAGCTTTTTTATCCATTCATCTACTGATGGGCCCTTGGGCTGTTCCCAAATCTTAGCTATTGTAAACAATGCTGCTATGAACACAGGGATGCATATATTCTTTCTGATTGGTGTTTTGGGGTTTTTATGATATATTCCCAGAAGTGGAATTGCTGGGTCAAATGGAAGTTCCATTTTTATATTTTTGAGGAAAGTCCATACTATTTTCCATAGTGGCTGCACCAATCTTCATTCCCACCAGCAGTGAACTAGTGTTCCCTTTTCTCCACATCTTCTCCAGCACTTGTTGTTTGTTGATATTTTTATGATCTTCCATATTCTTGGCCTACTTTTAAATTAGATTTTTGTTTTATTCTCATTGGTTTATAAGAATGTTTATATATTAAGGAAATTAGATCTTTTTCCTTGGACATGCTCTTTACTATCATACAGTAGTTTTTCCTTTCATTACTCAGCCAGTCTCATTCAGATTTAAATATTCCTTGCTTCCTATCAAGCACTCTCTATTTGCTCTACTATTGAAATACCCTGTGCTTCTATTACAGTGTTCACGAGTGAGATGCAGGCATCCTCATCCCCATGTCTTCTTCCCCTGTCCTTCTTCATGCCAAGGTAGATTTGTCATGTACTCACTAGTAAGGATACTTGATTTCCATAAGAAAATATTATTCTTATTTTCTATTCTGTGTATTACCAAGACATGCAGATTTGCCATCAGTTAGCAACAGGAATATTTATACATCACATTTCATGATAGAGAATATAACCACTGCTCTGCCATTCCTGTAACCACTCATGTTTCCTTTATGCTTTCTTGGTGAGAGAACTTTGAACCTCATGAGCTCATTAATCCCCTTCAGCTCTTAATAATATAACTGTAACTTTATTAATAACCCTAACCCCTTTAACTCTGTATTGTAAACTACTTTAAAATCTTTTAGAAAGAAGTGGCATATATATATATATATATATATATATATATATATATATATATATATATTCAGCAGAAAATTTAGCACATACAATAAAAAAAATGAGATGCTGATGATAAAAGAATAAGATTTTTATAATACTTTTCTCAAGGTAGGAAAATGTTACCTAAATATAGAAGATTCTTAAAATGGTAAAATATAGTGCACTTTCCCTCCCAAATAATAAACTCATTAAATAACTACAGTACATACATACTTCCCAGCTACAACATAAATGGATAACACATTTGTTTCTAGTTCGGTGTGCTATGCAGTATCTGTATCTCAAAGGAGGTTTAATTACTGGTTTACTATGTAAAACATAGCAGTTACAGATTGTCTTTCACCATCTCCTCCTTATAATAAGAAATACTAGTAGATGACTTATTTATCCTATAGACATATACAAATATAGAGCCCCTCAACACAGAATATACTTGATGAGAATTAGAAGCATAGATGAATGTAGTCTTACAGGAGTTCAGATCTAGCATGTAATTTTTAATGTCCCCCAAAATGGAAGGGGAATCTCACAAACAAAAAATTGGTAAAAAAAATTTCTGGTAGAGTGAGAAAACTTTGAAGGCAAAGTTTTATGGGACACTTTGTATTAAATTATAAAGTTTTAAAGTTAAACTGCCTTTGAATACATCAGACACAGAAAAACGTCTTTTTTAAACCTAGTATATTGGTGTAAACAACTAATACACATAATTTTATATAGAAAAAATTACATAAGATTGGTGTAATAAAAGTCAAGTTTGGGTTTTGCTAAAATTTGATAAAGCTTGGGGTGATTTCATTATAGGTATGGAAGAAAATTTTAAGTGAATTAAAAATGAAAAAATAGCTTATTATAGCCCAGTCCCCTTTTTATTTCTTGAAATAATTCTATTAATTCATTATTGAGGGGCATGATATATGCCAAGATTGAGCAATAGAATAAATAATAAATCATGTTAATGTTCCTATATTCTAACTAGTTCTTTGGACTAAATCTTTCAGGTTTTTATAAAACATTTATTTTGCTATAGAAAATACCTTCCCACCCATCTAAAATGTTCTTGTATCTTCATTCCACCCATACCCCAATATTGCAAAACTAGACATCAGGTTGATATTGCTAAATAAAAACAAATTCATACCGGCAATTCAAAACATGTTCGCATGTACAATTCTTTATAATATCTGTTGGTCAGACAGAGATTAAGCCTTTCATTAATCCACAATGTACTTGTATCTTCATTCCACCCACACCCCCATACCCCAATATTTAGGTCAATTCCTGCCCTCTCTTTAGAGCCTTTTTAAACTTCCTTGGCACACAAGACATTATAACAAAGTATGTATTAATATTGGTGATGTAGTTAGCATTCTATTATGAGACTAAAAATGTGAATCTAGAACTATATGATAAACGGAAGTCTAGTGGAATGGAGAAATCCAGATTCCTTAACTAAAGATTTTCTATGATTCCATAAATACAGATTTCTAAATAAGACATTAAGGATAAATATATTTCAACCTAAAAAGATTACATGATTGCAAGAGTCAAATCTATCGAGTAGAATTTCCAGATTTACAAAATAAAAACACAAGACACTCAGTTAAATTTGAACTTAAGATAAACACTGAATAATTTTTTACTATAAGTATGTTGTCATTTTTCTAAAATTCAAATTGAACCAGGCTTCTTGTGTTTTATCTGCAACCCTAGTCTTGAGGTGTAGTTCTGGCCCAGTTCATTCTGAAGGCCAACGTTGGGTTTATTAATGGAGAAGTTAGTGGGCACACTGCCACTTTGTGGCAGCCAAGAGCAACGACATTACTGCTTTTGAGAGAGAAGAGGTGCTAGTCCAGAGATCAGACATTCATTTTCATTGTGCAGAACATATAAGATACCAAGATAAGCTAAAGTGCCCTTTAAAGAAAGAAGTATGGAAAGCGCCATGCTTATCTCACATAATATTAGCTTTGGTTGGCGTGATGGCAAGATTTATCCACTTTTTGAAGAACTGATATTCCAACTTTTCTAAATAAGATTTTTGAAAAGTGGGAAGATGACTTTACCAGTGAATACTGCCAGAAACAATACGTAAGCTGTTTTTATGCGACTGACCGACAGAGGTTATAAAGAACTATACATGAGAATATGATGTTTTGAATTGCCAGTGTGAATTTGCTTTTATTTAGCAATATCAACCTGATGTTTAGTTTTACAATACCTTAAAAGCACTAAAAGTTTTTAGCAATAAAGAGAGGGAAGGCTGAAATAATTTCTTAAAGGCTGCATATCAGGTTAACAATAGAGCTGGAGAGAAGAGTAATAATTTCCTAACTTCTGACCTTGAAGCCTTTCATTAATCCACAATCACTATTGTTTTCTGAAATGAGTCTCTTAAAATATTATTTCAGGAATACTAGCCATACATGTGGAAGTGATAATCTTGTGATAATTTAAGGCATCCTTGTGGAAAGTTAAAAATTCCCAAGTTAAATTTCTCAGCTATCTTCAGAATCTCCAAAGCAAACAGAACTTTCAAAAATTTATTTGCTTTTGTTCTTTCCTCTTCTGACTAATCTACTTGCATAATTGTATTTTCATGTTCTTGGAAAAAATGAGTCTTCTTGAGGGAGAATGATTTTTTTTAATCCACACAAGAATGTAAAAAAAAGTTAATTGATAGTAAACTACCCAATACTCATTTACTAACACTATGAAAAGTTTTAATGAAGCCTGAATTTTGTGTGGCTACCCATAAATATCCAAACCTTGACAATAAACAAAGGTAGAAAGTGGGGTTCAAATACATATTAAATCATTGTTTCTATGCATATTAGAAATGATATCTAGGTATAGTCTATGTTGAAATATGTGAAGCTGTCTTTAACCTGAAAAATATGAAGAGATTAGGCCCTGAAGCTATTATACTAAAAAAAAAAAAAAAGTTAATCTTAAAGAAAAAGTAAATCATGGTTTTACTAATTATCAAGCTGAGGCAAACACTGGTGGATTTTCTAGAACCACAGTTGGCTGTAATACTTGATTAAGAGTGTTTCAGCTTAATCTTGATGGAAGATTACCCAATAAATCACATTTTCAGTAATGTGACTCCAGACAGCCAACAATTAGAAAAATATGCATATGTGACATTATTTAGTTTAGCAATATGCCAAAAATGCCATGTAATCCTGTGATTAAAGAAAAGGGCAAGGTCACTCTGGTCTTCACCACTCACTGGCAGACCTGTTGACCTTATGTAACACTTAACAATCAGCTGGGTGTTCCAGAAAGTAAGTGGTTAGCATAGAGAAGAGAGGTAACATGAGACTGGGTGGCAATGACCGTGAGAAGAAGCTACCCCATCAGCATAGGTTCATTTGTTAGATCTATGGGATTCAGTGCATATAAAAAGATGACTTGTGAGTTCAGACAAGATCAGTGCTAAAATATAGCACTTTTCCAAAATATAGGCTTGCACAAAATCAGTTGATAAGTTGGTGTTGGTACTGGAAAGTGTTTGATATTAGAATGTGTTTCTGTTTTAGAAGTAGCAGATTATAATCTCTGGACTTCTCTTGTTATCTTTCACCATAAAAATATATGGACTCCTAGGGTTCAGGCTATCTGCATGTTTTGTATATAAATAAAAATGTGCTCCCATTTTTCTGTTATTTGTTTTGCCTTCTGTTATTTCTTTTTTGCCACTCTTCCATAATGTTCTGTCAATTTCTTTACTAGTATCCAGCTTCATTCTAACCACTTCCTTCCCAATCATATATATATATATATATATATATATATATATATATATATATATATATATACACATTTCTATTGATTCTCAGTGAAAGGAAGGGAGAGGGAGAGAGAGAAACATCAATGATGAGCCAAAACCGGTTTGGCTCAGTGGATAGAGCGTCGGCCTGCGGACTGAAAGGTCCCAGGCTCGATTCCGGTCAAGGGCATGTACCTTGGTTGCGGGCACATCCCCGGTAGGGGGTGTGCAGGAGGCAGCTGGTCGATGTTTCTCTCTCATCGATGTTTCTAGCTTTCTATCCCTCTCCCTTCCTCTCTGTAAAAAATCAATAAAATATATTAAAAAAAAACCCGAAACATCAATGATGAGAGAAAATCATCAATCAGCCAGTTCCTACACATCCCCTTCTGAGGATAGAGCCAGCAACCTGGCCCATGCCCTGACCGGGAATTGAACCATAACATCCTGGTCCATGGGTCCATGCTCAGCCACTGAGCAACACCGGCCTGGCTTCCCTCCATTCTTAATATGAATGTGCCATAAGAATAATTTGTACGTGAAGAGGTTCTCCTGGACCTCATGCAACAAGACACAGTAATCATCTTATCTTTGACAATGAAGAAACATTTTCAAGTACCAGTATGTGGACAATTTTAATAATTAGCAGACACCCACGTCACTTTTAACACTCGACTTTGTTTTGTAAACATGCAGGCCTAAGAGATAGTACATGGTCTCAAATGACATTATTTAAACTTAGTTCTAGATAGAATGGAATCCAATAAAATAAATTAAAGGCAAGGCCATCCAGTTAAAATGTATAGATAGTTTTCTGGGTTTACAAGAAACAACCAAAATACAAGTTCTGAAACTCCCAATAATTACAGTATTATTTTGATTACTAATATGAATAATATGAATGTTTATTTCCTTGGGAAGAGCTAACACTTGAAAAGCAATACCATCATCAGGAAACATGCCTTTCCTGATCAACTAATATGAATTACTAGTCACTAATATGAACAGTCTGTGGAAAATTAATTTCAGGATCAAAATGATTAAAAATCAACAGTGAAGAGATTCATAGTTTTCATGCTCTGAAATGCTGGCAACATTCCTGGCCATATGCAAGGCCTTTAGAATTATTAATGTTTAAAAAGTGGTCTTGGAACAAGAAATCCAAATTCTACACAGAAACACAAAACAGATTTTTTTTTTCCTACTCATCTTGCTTTCCATATTGTTTCACCTGATTCCAATTTTTACACCACAATATCTGTTTGGGCGCTGCAGTCTTTCTCACCTGTTTCTGTATGTTTCAAGTCAAAAATTTAAGTCCAATTGCTGGCACTGAGGCCGTCTTTCCATGTTCTAAGTGTCTCCATTTTCAAATGCAGATACGAGACAGGTGAGAAACTGACAACTAGGAAAGGCACTGCAGGACATTTTCCACTCATTCTTTGTGACATTGCTCCAATGTTATCTCCAGGGTGAAGGACTTCCCACCTTTCCAGAGTACTAGCTGGCTCTGCTCTGAGTTCCCATGAGCCTCCATGGTGTTATTCCTCTACTACACTCTGAGCTCCTGGAGTGGGTTGTTCCTCTCTGCTTCTTATTTGCAACAACAGTGTCTAGAACATTGATCTCGATGCAGTGGAACTGTCTAGCAATGTTTACACAATAAGTAAACTGATAAATGAATTAAAAATCCACAAAATAGTTGGACTCTCTTTGTATAATTAATGGAAGGTAGTAGCAAAGTAACCTCCTTTTAGACCAAATAGTGAGTGGTCTGGTTGAATAGTCAGGTCTGAGTGAATTAGAGATTTTTTTAAAAACCCAACAACTTGTGAACCTGGCAACCATACTCTTTAAATTAATATGTAGATGTCCTGGTCGGGTGGCTCTGTTGGTTGCAGTGTCATCCTGCACACCATAAGGTTGTGGGTTTGATTCCTGGTCAAGGCACAGACCTAGGTTGCAGGTATGATCCCTAGTTGTGGTGCATAGGGGAGGCAACCAATTGATGTTTCTCTCTCACACATATATATGTTCTCTCTCTCTCTCTCTCTCAAGTCAATAAACATATCCTTGGGTGAGAATTAAAATTTAAAAAAAATTTAACATATAGGCATACTTATGTTATTCTCATATAAAGAAATTATGCTCTGTAGCCTTTCCCATTTGGTGTTTTTCATGCTTATTTGTCAAAATTCTTGGTTGCAAGTGATAGAAATAATCTCAAACAAACAAATTAAAAGGAAGAATTTATTGGCTCACAAAAGAGCTGAAACAAATCAGAATTCTCTCTCTCTGCATCTTCTACTTGGATTCATATTTTCTTTCTATAGAGGGATTTCCTGCCCCCCCCCTTTTTTTCCATATTGAATATAGATCATGACTTACTGCAGCAGTGGTTTCATACCCTAAGATTTCCATTCCCGGAGATGAAAAGTGTCTCCCTCTGCCCCCAAATTCTAGATATAAAATTCCTGAAAGCATTTGAGTAATGTAGCTTGGATTCTGTGTCTCTTCCTGAAACAGTAGCTGAGACCTCAAAGATGGTTTATCCTTTCTGGGTTGCATGTCCATCTTTGAAATTAGGGGCAAAATCTAATAAGAGAAAAAGAAGGAGCACATTTTGGGCAAATAAAATGGCTAATACAAAAAGAGGTGTCACATTTTCCTTTATTTGTTTGTAAAGAACTTCTCAACACTTGCAACCAAGCAGGGAAGAGTTGGTTCAATTTCTAACAAAGGTGGCTAGCTATTCAGATCAACATACCATTAGAGGCCTTCTATGGTGGTAGAGATCATCCCCAGTGGAATTAGTAAAGAAAAAGCCCATAGATCAGGGGAGATAGAAAAGTCAAAATCTGAGTCACTGTCCAGCTGGCATGGCTCAGTGATTGAGTGTTGACCTATGAACCAGGAAGTCATGGTTCAATTCCCAGTCAGGGCACATGCCCAGGTTGTGGGCTCTGTCCCCAGTATGGGGCATGCAGGAGGCAGCTGATCAATGATCCTCTCTCATCATTGATGTTTCTACCTCTCTCTCCCTCTTCGTTCCTCTCTGAAATCAATAAAAAATATATATTTTTGAAAAACTTGAGTCACAAAGAGATAGGAAGCAGGGGTTCCTTTCAGAAAAGAGTTCTTATTCATGGGTAATAAAGACAGTTGCCAGGATACTGCTTGCCGTAACCACTGATATTGAGGCTGTATTATAAGGAATATAGGCTGCCCCAAATATTGCTGGTTAAAAGGCATCAACTACATGATTTATGCACTTTGTATTTTGAACTTAACCTAGTTTGAGACATAATGATATTTTGTAATATACATACAGGAAAAAAAGTAAATCAGCAGCAAAAATGTTCTCAAGACTTTTCCAAACAGATTACTGTCACATTGATAATAATCTTTAAGTCTAAGTGTTGAGGCTAGGTACAGCTGTAGTGTGTATTTAAGTATTTTGAGCTAAATTTTACTAAATTTCTACTTTTAGAAACTTTCCAAGTTTATATTCTTTAAAAGTGACCCATTTTTTAAAGTCTGAAAGACAAAATGGTGTGCTATTTTGCAGAGCTGGCAGAATGGAGTGTATTAAGACTTTTCTGCTTATTTTTAATCATCTATTAGCAGAGTTTATTCACATTTAAAAAGCCAACTTTAACTATTGTATGGCAAAATCTTTTACTAAATCTTGCTACTTAACAGATCTCCTGAATATTCCATTTGTAAGAATGGTAAGATCAGGGTATAATTATGAGCATTTTGAATTCCTCACACACAAGTCTTTACTGGTACATGAATAAGCATTTAAAACTACTCATTTTTCTATGAAAATAAAGAGGTTGTTTTAAGAGAAACAAGTATCCAAAGTGGTTATTCCTGCATGATCTTCAGAAATCCACTTGGACATGCAATCTGTCTAGGTCCATGGTCGGCAAACTGCGGCTCTCGAGCCACATGCGGCTCTTTGGCCCATTGAGTGTGGCTCTTCCACAAAATACCACGGCCTGGCGAGTCTATTTTGAAGAAGTGGCATTAGAAGAAGTTTAAGTTTAAAAATTTGGCTCTCAAAAGAAATTTCAATCGTTGTACTGTTGATATTTGGCTCTGTTGACTAATGAGTTTGCCGACCACTGGTCTAGGTTATCAAAATCTAGGCATCTGAGTAATTGGATCCTTGCAATATTTTATTTAGTTTTTCCTGTTTACAACATTAAAAACAGCAAGCATACATTAGGAATAACCTAAATATACCATCTCAAATGTCTATTTTCATAGAATCTTAAATAGATAATACTTTAACTCATATAAAATTCTCTATGGAAATTCAAGGCTCTTCTTTTGATGACATTTTGTGTAAAAAAGGCAATGACCTTTCAGCGAGTAGCTTTCCTGCAACTCTGGCATCTATTGGGTTGGATTTATTTCTGTAGACAAGACTTGTTCATTCATTACTTCATTCAGTAAATATTTCTAATATAATTATTAGTTCCACAGAGCACATTATTTAAATCTCAAGGGCAAGCCAATCTGTATTCTGTAACTTTCTTCTAAGAACTCAAAGCCATTGATTCAGTCATGATATTGATATAGTAACAATGAGTTTTTCATTTGCAAGTGTTAAAAATGACCAGAGATCACTGCTTGGCCATGTTTAACCAATTTGGATAACTAGGATGGTTTTAATTTAGTTCACTTTTATGTTATAAAAAAACACACAGAATATATTTTCCTTGTATAATGATTTACTTTATATAAAGCAGATTGATACTATTAGTTCATCATGTGAAGTAAATAAAGTGTTATAGGCCTCCTTTTGTTCCTGATCTTACAAGAGAAAGGACTCGTGAGGTGAAGACGCAGGTAGGCGGGAACACCTGACCTGCAGTTAGGCTGTCTAAATCCAAGGTCACTGTCCCTGCAAAGCAGCTGTGTCACATCAATCAGAGAAAAGAGAAAAATTCCACCAGTATCACCTCCTGAGGTGTCCCTCTAGTTCATAAACTACAAAGGACTCAGCTAAATGAGAACACTTACGATTAACTATTTCCTCATTAGCTCAAATTCCAAGGTGATTCAGCTAGTCCCAAAATAGCACTATTTGAAGGAAAAGCTTTCGTGAATTCCAATGAAACTCTTGAAGGCCAGTGTCTCTGGGTCATTTGTTTTTCTTGTTCATTTGAATTCAAACATCTATAGACAATCCTAGCATAATTGGCTATTTTCTCCTGAATTCCTAAGTACTAGTATGTCACTGGTTAACTATATAAGTAGAATTACCTCTGAGGTTAAGAAAAACAAAACACCCTGAGATTTGGTGGTTCACTACAGCCACTTCCTGTAAAATTCTAGTAGTTCATGTTTGTGAAAATTCCCTCAGTTGACTTAAGTTACTTGATATGGAAAATAAACCTCACTAATGAATATCAGTAAGCATTTCACTATTTTCCTTCTTGGGCAACCTGGAAATCATGCTAATTAGTTTCTTTAGGACTTCAGTATTGTGACTGGCAGAACTAAAGAATTAAAACAATGCAAAATAAAATGAAAAAGCTGTATCAAATTAACACACAAAAACATAAAAACACTGGTCATCTGAAACCTCCCTCTGCTAAATGCATTTTATATTCAGGCTTGTATTTTATTTTTTCTACACTAATAAATATTGAGTTTGAATGTGTTCCTTTTTAAAAATGTGCTTATGGTAAAGCAACTTCATGCAGTACTAGTGAGCAGCAGAATTTCAGGACTGGTATCATCTATCCATTTCTCACCACAAATCCTTTTTTTTTTGGGGGGGGCATAGTAATATTAGCAAGTTATTTAATAAAACACATGTAATTGCCATGCTTAATACAAGCTCAGCGATTGCGAGACACTAGAGCAGCAGTCTATGTATGGTAATTAAATGACTCCTTAATACCTAAAGGAAATATTGGGTGTTTTTCCTTTACATCACAAATGAAATCTAATCTAACTCCAAATACCTTCATGTACTTTATAATATTTTTCTTCAATAAACCTTATCCTGTACTGTACTTGAAATGAATTGAAATCATTTAAAATATCTATTATATAACGAATAAACCCCTTGCTGTGCCATCTATGTCTAAAAGGCTATGGTTTGATCTTTTTTATCTTTCCTGAACATTTTACAAAACATTATATATCTGAACAATCATAAAATATCATTCTTGCAACTTTGCCAATTTCAAAACTTTCCTTTGAATAGTTTATCATTGGTATTCTCCATTTCCTTTCTTGATCCTCTTTGAGAATTGGCCAAGCAAAATACTAGCTAAATTTATTTGCATTTATTAAATGTCTTAGCCTGAACTCTTCTTACTGAAGGGAAATCACAAGGCCAGAAAGAATAAAATTCGATTCTTGGCTGAGGCTCCAGTGGCATGGGGTAATATTAGATGAAACATAGAGACTGAGGGAATGTAAATTCTAGTTTATTCCGTTCAACTGATTTTCTTCCTATTAAGGTACATTCTGTTAGAAAGTTTTCCTCCCACTTACTAATAACTAAGCTCTGACATCATGAAGAAAACTGCAATTCACATCACTAAGGCTAATGTCACCCAAAGAGAGCTTGCTGTTTTAAATAATATGGAAACTGCCTTGGGATGACAGATAAGTAAAACAATCCTCTTTATTTTTAACTGCTTTTTATGTCTTCCAGACTTTGACTATTCAGACAGAGGAATAATGGAAAAGTTTTCCCCCCTCCCCTGTTTAAATCACACCTCCACACCCCAAATTACTATTTTTCCACCCCTACCCCTGACCTTTTGAACAAAATCGAAGACTCCAACTCTTCTTTTTATTTTATTTTTTTCCTCAGGAGAATAGTCCTGGGCTTAGTTTCAGAAGGTCTCAGATCACTGGCATTCTTGCTAGAACAGTTATATACTCCCAGGTATATTTCTAAGCACTGTCCTTTCTCTTGTTGGGGGAAGTTGGACTTTTGTTCTTGGCACCATATATGAGTTCAAGGCTAGACTCAAATATTGAGCTGCTCTTTCATTTGTCTTTGATTCTCCATCCATGAGCAGTTGTGGTGAGGGTTTACAATAGGACCACATTTCTGTCACAAACCAGCAGCAGAAAACTAGGATCACACCTAAGCTCATACTTTCCAACTTGTATTAGACAACATTGTTCCTAAATGAAGATCTCTGGCAAGATTTGCAGATAACGCCATTGTTCAATACAAAAAGGATATTTGTCATTTCTTCAATTAATCTTCGGCCCAAAACAGTCATTATTACTTCCTATCAGTTTAAAGAACTTCCATTAGCCATTTTTTAAGGTCAGGCATGCTAGAAATTACTTCTCTTGGTTTTCCTTTTTCTGAGAATGTCTTGACTTCTTCTTATTCCTGAAAGATATTTTCTCCTGATATAGAATTCTCAGTTGACAGTGCTTTTCTTTGGTACTTGAAAAATGTGTCACTTCCTTTCAGCCTTCATGGTTTCAGATGAGCAATCTGCCTTATTCAAATTGTTGTTCCCCTAAAGAATATGTGTGTTTCTCTCTGGCTGATTTGAAGATTTTTTCTTTGTCTTTAGTTTTCACAAATTTAATTTCAATATTTCTTGGCATGTATTTGTTTGAGTTTATCCTGTTTAGTTTCTTGAATGTTGTAGAGTTATATATTCTATCAAATATTGGGAGTTTTCAGTCATTATTTCCTTGGACACTTTTTCAATCTCATTCTTTTTTTTTCTTTCCTTCTGGGAATCTGATGGTATGTTAGGTCTTTTGTTATCATCTCACAGGTCTTGACACTGTGTTCATTTCTTTTTAGTTTATATTCTCTCTGTTCAGATTGAGTAAATTCCATAGATCTGTCTTCCAAGTTCATTGATTCCATCCTTTGTCATCTTCATTATATAAATAAACCCATCCAGCAAGTTTTTTATTATCAGTTATTATATTTTTCAGTCCATTGGTTTTTTAATTTTTTTCAGCTTTATTGAGATGTAATTGACAAATAAAGTTGTAAGATATTTGAAGTGTACAACATGATTTCACGTATGTACATTGTGAAAGGATTCCCCTTATCAAACTAAGGCATTTACCTCACTATTTACCTTATTATTATTATTATTATTATTATTTGGTGAGAACATTAAGTTCTGCTCTCTTAGAATATTTTAATTATACAATACAGTGCTATCAACTATAGTCATCCATTTTTTATGTAACTGTAGTATTTCTCTGCTAAGATTTTCTTTATTTTTTAATTGTGTTAAGAGAGTATATAATTGCTTAGTGAAGTATTTTTATGATGACTGCTTTAAGATTATTGTCATTTAATTCCAACATCTGATTCATCTGGGTGTTAAGTGTTTGTTGATTGTCTTTTTTCATTCAAGTTGAGATTTTCCTGTGACTTTTAAAAATTGTCTGCTGGAAATTTTGGAGATTATGAGTCTCTGGACTCTATTTGGTCTTTTATTTTTCCCTGAGGCAGTCACCCAATTACTGTGTAGTGTGAGAGTCAAGTAGGCATTTATGTTCAGTTTCATCATGTGGTTGCTGCAACGTTGGGCCAGAAGTTCAGCTCCCCCACTGAACCCTGATGACACTAGGGGTGAAGATGCCAACCAGACCTGCCTCTCACCATCTCTTTCTGCCTCACTGATACTATATGGGATGGGGGCTCAGTTCCCCACTGTGCGCTGCTGACACCAGGATAGGGGAGTGGAACACTGATTAGATTAGCCCAGCTTTGTACCTCCTCAGACAGTCTCATTGCTGCTGGGTGGGTATAGGTACCTAGACCACCCCCCCGCCCCCAGGGCCTCCTAATACCAGCAGTATTGACCAGCTCTACCTTGCACCCCCTTTTATAGTCTTGTTGACACTGGGTGGAGGTGGAGACTCAGATCCCTGCTGGGAAACACTGACATCACCCAGTGAGGAAGCCCAGGGTGGAGGAGTGGAAGAACCTTTCCTTGCTTGGCCCTACTGAAACCACAGGGAGATGGTGTGGTTTTTCCATTAACATTTGGCTCAGTAGTAAAAATGTTTTCTGTTGACACGCTACCCTTTCTCCATCCTCTGGTAAGGGGAATAGGATATTCCTGAAGTTTAAAATTTTTTTCTGTGACTGTTGGCAGTTGAGGGTTGAAGGCTTCTGACATGCTCTGTTTGGGATATATAGAAGTCAATTAAGGAAGCCCAGATGACTCATGTCTGTGTTGTTCCTCAAGTCCTGATGTCCATAGGCAGTCTATTTTTCTTCCACTTTTCTGAGTCTTCCTAGGCTTTTGTGTGTGTGTGTGTGTGTGTGTGTGTGTGTGTGTGTGTGTGTGTGTGTGTTATGTCCAGCATTTTTATAATTTTTAGATAGAGAATCTGGTAGGAATGAGGCTACTCAATCTTGGCTGAAATCAGAATTCTCATTGTAGATTTGTTTCTCTTTCCTGCATATACATTTACATATACACCCCAAAATCAATGAAATCAATTTAGTGCTGATAAAAAAGCTTCATGTATATACTACATTTATAGGTAGACCTTCTTATATGTGATTCTGGAACAAAATAATAAAATATTTCACCAAGAAATCAAAAGTCTTTTGCCTTTTTCAGCCCCGACTATGGGTAGTCCATAAATACTTTTCCGAGAATAAAATGAGACCACATGAAAAAGGGCATATTTTCCATTCAATTCTTACTATAATTTCTAAATTGTGTCCTGATTTCTAAAAATAGGGTCTTGAGGTACCTAAAGAACCTGATGCAATAGTGGTGGGTTCAACACTAATTGTGGTGAAGGATGCAGCATAAACCCTGTGAAGTTGAGTTGGAATTGGAGGTACTGATGTGAACACATGCTTTAAAAATATATATATAGATAAACGGATTTAGAAAAGATGCACATATAAGTGAATTTTTGTATGTGTATATTTCCTTGCTATAGCTTCTGAGAGGGCCCAGAAAACAATAACACCTCAGAGCAATAGACATGCTGAGATTCAGATCTTGTTTTCTAGATATAATTATCCACTTAAAGGAATCAGGGGTCCATAGAGAAACAACTGATTCCAAGCCTACTGCAGGAAATGCACATATGAGTCTTGAACATTTGTGTGTGTGTGTGTGTGTGTGTGTGTGTGTGTGTGTGTGTGTGAGAGAGAGAGAGAGAGAGAGAGAGAGAGAGAGAGAGAATAGGAATTTCCCAAAGACTGATGGGGTAAATGTCAAGATAATATAGAAGTCGGATTAACGCTGCTTCTAACAGTCAAGTCTAGGAAAATTCAAGCATTGATAAAAGGGAGATAGATAGATAGATAGATAGATAGATAGATAGATAGATAGATAGAGACATGAAGGGGGAGAAGATGATAAAACAAATATAGAATTTGGATACTGGAATATCTGCATGGAGAGCATGTAAGAGAAAGAAGGTCTTCAGTTTAGTGCAGTGTCTCACTTGGTTCTGATTATCGATGTTCTTCAGTTCCAACCCATTGGTAGTTGAATTTGAAAATGAGTAAATTTGGATACTGAAGGATACTTGTATTTGTTAAGTTAATAAAATATCAATAATGATTTGACTAACTGCTCTTTGATAAAGTGGGTCTAAGTTTATATTTCTTTTAGAAAATTAATGGTATAAATTATTATTTTAAAAACATGTTTGTTGATTTTTAAAAATATATATTTTATTGATTTTTTACAGAGAGGAAGTGAGAGGGATAGAGAGCTGGAAACATTGATGAGAGAGAAACATCGATCAGCTGCTTCCTGCACACTCCCTACTGGGGATGTGCCCGCAACCAAGGTACGTGCCCTTGACCGGAATTGAACCTGGGACCCTTCAGTCCGCAGGCCGAGGCTCTATCCACTGAGCCAAACCGGTTAGGGCCATGTTTGTTGATTTTTAAAGAGAGAGGAAGGAAGAAGGATAGAGAGATAAACATTGATGAGAGAGAAACATTAATTGGCTATTTTCTGCATGAAGATCTAGCCTGCAACCTGAGCATGTGCCCTGACTGGGAATCAAACCGATGATCTCAGTTCCGGGGTGGATGTTCAACTGCTGAGCCACACCAGCCGGGCAATGGTAGAAATTATCTTAAATAACTATTGTGATAGGCTCTGAGCACATGTAGGTTTGCACATCTGACACCCATGAATTTGGCATAATCATGAAACTTTCTTGGACTCATGAAATGTAAGCAGAAGTACCACGTTCCATTTTCAGGTGAAAGCTTGAAGAACCAATAGCATGAGTCACTACCTTTGCTTCTTTCACTGAAGTGAATAAGGAAGAATGTGACACATTAAAATGAAGCTTCACCCATTCTGCAACCTTGAACGAGCTCAATCTAGAGCTTAGCTAACCAATGATTGACATTTAAGTGAATGGCAAGTTAATTTTGTTGCTTAAAACCATTGATATTTTGGTGGTTGTTGGTTAGAGAAACATAACTTACATGGAATCATCACTAACCCTAACAGAGCATCACTACATGTCAGGCACTGTGCTAACTATCTACCTGAATGACCTCATCTTATATAATAAAAGCCTAATATGCTAAGTGTCCAGTCATCCAGTCATCCGTTCAACCAATCAAAGAGTAATATGCTAACGATATGCTAAGGCCTTTCAACCACTCACTATGATGTGCTCTGACCACCAGGGGGCAGATGCTCCAACCGGTAGGTTAGCTTGCTGCTTGGGTCCGGCAGATCAGGACTGAGTGAGATGGGCGGGACACACCCTGGAGCCTTCCTGTGGTGCCTCCCTGGCCCTGAGCATGCCTCCCCAGCCCCAATCGTGCACTGGTGAGGTCCCTTGGCCTAGCCTGAACCCTCTTGCAATCCAGGCTGAGGGACCCCCACCCCGAGTGCACAAATTTTGTGCACTGGGCCTCTAGTTTAATATAATAACCTATGAAATTTGGGCCATTCAGATTGCCTGTGCCATGCACACATGAGTAGATCTCCATTCTCTGGGAGGGTGGTCCTTCTAGGAACCCAGTTGCAAACCTATTTCACATGTGAAGAAAGTGAGTCTCTGAGAAGTTAAGTAACTTGCCTAAGGTCACACAGCAAAGCTGTAGCAGAACTGATAAAGATGTTTTTATCCCACATATGAATTGTGAAACATACTATTTCTTAAGTACTATAACATCATTCACTTGAAAACAAACCATTCTAATGAAAGTGAGAAATAAATGCCATCTGGTCATTAAGTTAATTCTCAAGGAACTTTATCAACTCTTGGGATGCTGAGGGTGTTGTGTAGAACATCAGGGCTTCAGGGCTTAGGAGTCAGAGGTTCCTAGTGAAAATAAAAATCTTGCCTTTGAATTTCTCCTTCTGTATGACCTTGGACAAGTTATTTAACTCTCTCAGTCTCTCATTCCTCATCTATAAATTAGCGTTCAAAATACCTCCCCACAATGGAATATTCTGAGAAGTAAATTAATTACATGTGCAAAGAACTGGCAAATTACTTCTCTACCTTCCCTCAAGTGAAGAATCTCTCTCTCTCTTCCTTCTTTCCTTCCTTCCTCCCTCCCTCCCTCCCTCTCTCTCTCCCTCCCTCCCTCCCTCCCTCCCTCCCTCCCTTTCTCTCTCTCCCTTTCTCTCTCTCCCTTTCTCTCTCTCTCTCTCTCTCTCTCTCTCTCTCTCTCTCTCTCTCTCTCTCCTATCTCTCTCTTTCCTCTCTCTGTCAAGATAATAATGGCTTTAGAAACAATCTATCATCAAAACTGTTCAATAAATCCGTTTTGCTAATTACTTCAAATTAATAAGAAAGGATTTCAAAAGTTGGGAAAGAACAATTTCCATTCAACTTATTGCTTGTGAAATTTCATGCTTAAAACATTACAGGATAAGAAACACAGTGCTTTGTGATATATAAAGTAGAAATGCAGGTTGTAAAATTCCAGTCATATCATTTCCTAGATTGTCTGGTTTGAAAATCTGGGCCATTCAGATTGCCTGTGCCATGCACACATGAGTAGTTCTCCATTCTCTGGGAGGGTGGTCCTTCTAGGAACCCAGTTGCAAACCATTATAGGAAAATCTCTTTTATGACCAGTCCTCTGGTTCCCTATTTCCATTTGAGCATGTTTGTCAGTCAATAAATTGCTGCCTCTTGCCCGTCTCTCCAGATATCTGGTGTTCTCCATTAAACAATGAAATACCCAGGCATTTTCCATTTTCCTGACTGAAACTTATTTGGCAAGGCTTGAACGGAATGCTGCCTGCCCATTCTGGCTTAATGGGGAAAAGCCAGTTCATGCCAATGTGGATTTCCTCCCTCTCATGTTATGCTCACTGACACCAATGGGTGCTTTCTTCTGAAATAAGATGGAAACTTTCTGATATTGCCAGACAATTACCTGATAATACTCAGCTTTTTGTTTATGCACTTACCAAGGGTCCCACTGGAGGCTCCCCAATAGGAGTGTTGGCCAAACTGAAAAAGCTCTTGGAATTCTAAGAACAAATGCTGCTTACATTGCTTCTTTAGTGTTTATTTTCAGTCTATAGAATAGATTGGATTAAATTTCCTTTATTTAGACTCCAGCAAGAATAGCTGACATATAACAAGGTAAGAGAGTTAAAGCTTAATTTGAAGAGACAGTCAAGTAAATCACTGATATAAAAATATCAGATCACATACACATGCTTATTCACCCTCATGAGCCAAGTGAGCTCAGGGAGACTCCTCTTTAATTTCCAAACTAGGACAATATGCATTCGCAGGTCAATGGGTCCATTGCAATTCAGAGGAAATGCAGCGCCCTGATTTTCTGTTTGGCATTCTGCAGTTGTATTATGAAGTTAAAACTTGGGGCCGTGTGTTTGTCATCAGATGGAAATACTTGCTTTTAGTGAACTTGACACATGTATGGTACTGTTAAAGTACTCTGAGTACATGATATTGAACTTTTTATGGAAAAAACAAGAAGAAACTCAAACTAATGTGGTGTTCTAACTATAGTTAGAACTATAGCTATTTTCACGACTCTCGTGGTTCATTATTTGAGTTTGTATAATGTTGTGTAATAGTCTTCCAAAGTAAGGGTCATTTTTATATTTCAAGGGACACTGAGTAAAGGGGATCCTGTTTGTCACACTGTCTGATGTATGATTAATTCTGTCACAAGCATCATCCCCTTCTTTGTATTCCTACTGTTATTACTTTCATTCAGTCACTCAATATTTAATCATCAGGCTTCACCTGGACTATTATAGTAATGCTAGAGGCCCAGTGCACAAAATTCATGCACTGGTAGGGACCCTAGCAGCTGGTGGCGGCCAGCCAGGTACTCCCTCCCTTCCCCCGGCCGTCCCCACCCCCTGGTAGAACTCCCGGAAGAACTTCTGGTCGAGGGGATAATTTGCATACTACGCTTTTATTATATAGGATTTTAATATGTTTCCTAATGCCATTGCATTAAAAAACACTGCAGTCAGTTTAGTCATCCTGAAGAACAACTTGAATATACAAATATCAAATGCTCATCTATTCAAACATTTCGATGGCTTCCCACTGTCATCCCAGGAATACACTAGCCATACCTCATAGCTCAGAAGTTGGTCCTTCTGCACTGTGATCCCAACCTACCTACTGAAGCCACCACAGCTTGCCTTCTGGTATGAACAAGCCTCTCCAGCATTCCCACATACACCCCCACTTCCCTACTCCTTGTCTTTGTTCTCTGTGCTACTCCCCAACACCACCTTTCCTTGACCTTCCTATGCTTTGAGTCTACACATTTACCACCTGCTCCAATTATGCCTTTCATATGAAATCTTTCTTTATATTCTCAGTTTTATAAAGAATTATTCCTCTTGTAATACTTATTTATCAAAATAAAAATTTTCTTACAAACATCTAAAAGATATATTTTATTAAAATTATTTTTGTGAAAATTTATTTATGCATTGTATAATGATTTATTATATATATATACATATATATACATATACATATATATATATATATATATATATATATATATATATATATATATATATATATGAGTTTAAAAAACTTTGGATGGATACACGTAACTTGATGTTTTTTATATGGTTTGAAAAATTTAGCCTTTCAAGTTGCCACTCTACCGAGAAAACTCCCCTTTCCTAATTATATAATTCTATGTTAAAGTAGCCTTTTCCCAATAATTTATAGGCATAAAGTAGCAAAAACCCTTTCATAAATACAATAGTATGTATATCATTTTTCTAGTCATTTATTCCTTTCTATGGGCCATAGTTATTCACACAAATGTCTTCTCCTTTACTAGTCCCTCAGCTTCTTGAAGTAAGAATGTGTGCCTAATTTATCAACAATTTCCTATAATTCTGAATATACAATGTTACATAAATCGTGAATAGATTAATCACTCAATCAATGTACAAATCCTTGGTGTCACCTCTCATGTTACTAAGTCCACAATTGAAAATCTATGTAAAGGTTATATATTTTTACAAAGTAAGTGAAACACAGTGCAAAACAATATTTAGGGAGATAAAAATGGAAGAGATTGGTAAATAGCTTAGAAAATTTTATTTAGCTGCCATAATTTTATAGATAAGTAGGCAACCCACTTTAACTTTCCCTATACAAGCTGATATCCAGAAAAAAATCAAACTAAATAAGAAAGTAATATTCTATTTTTATAAGCTTCATTTTCAGAAAGTTCAGCCATAAATTTTTAAGTCATTTCTGAGTCACTAGCTATGGGGTCACTTCATGGTGGCATGCTAAGTAGAGGAATGGTATTATACTTTGATGGTATTATACTCTGAGTATAGGCCAGTGGTCGGCAAACTCATTAGTCAACAGAGCCAAATATCAACAGTACAACGATTGAAATGTCTTTTGAGAGCCGAAAACCGACTTCTGCGCATGGGCCACGAAGTTTCAATCGCACTGTACGTGCACGCCCGCACGTGGTATTTTGTGAAAGAGCCACACTCAAGGGGCCAAAGAGCTGCATGTGGCTCGTGAGCCGCAGTTTGCCGACCACTGGTATAGGCTATTTGAATTAATTTTTGTTTCTCTCTATAAAAGGGGGTTTTAAATCTGTTTTGAACCATTCTATAGTTACTATTGGGATTCATGAGAAATACTGAGATCAAATTGTGATTAGCAAAGGATGTGAAGGACAGACGTTCATCAATAACCCTTTTAATATATTTTAGCCATTACTTTCAATTCTCTTTCCTCACTCTCACTGCTCTTCCAATGTCACCAAACCATTGACCAAACAATTTCCTGCACAGTAAAAAGGGAGAGTTTATGTGATTTGTTGCATGTCCCTCCAAGATCTTGAATATCTTCTACTGGAGGTGCCATTGGATGCGAAGTAGGCCAGAAGGAGCTACCAGTTTTTTAGGGAAAAACAATTAATTTATTGCAACCTCCATACCTATGTTTCTGGGTCCTTGGAACAATGTACTACCTCCAGAAGGAGGACTTCTCAATGTTTCCCTCTGTCCCCTTGGTCACTGGATTCTGGTTTACTGATGGACTTAAAGGTCTAAACTATTTATTAAAATTCTAGTTGCAAAACTTTGGTTTCTTTACTTTCTGCTAATGGGCCAAGTTCTGAACTTTGAAAGAAGTCTGAGGTGGAGAAAGAACTGGAGAAAGCCTGGATCAGGATGTTTATGATAAAACACTCTCTTCCGAAATGGTTTACCACAAAGGATCTAAAAAGGCAGCTGTGAGGCCTTGTTAAGTACACAGCTGGGAAGAACCCAAGAGTCTTTCTTTTTCTGCCAATAAGATACTCTACATGGCAATACTGAACAAAGCATATTTTTTTATGGTAAAAGATAATGCCTCCTCCTAGTTGTACTGTGTCATGTGGATAATTTATGGTGAATTTCCCATTATGTGGTTGTCACATCACATTATTTGCTTCAATATGTGGCTATAGATTTATCTCTAAGAGCCTTTATTTTTAGAAAATCTTTTAATAAGACCTCAAATTCTTAATATTGACTGACATCATTACAAAGTGGAAAGCATTTCTCTAAGGGTCAATAAAGGGTTATATGTAGAAGATTTCCTATAGCATAATTGCTGTCATTTGCTTCCTTATAACATATTATTTGAAAAACACAGTGATATGAACATAACCATAACCAAAATTACTTAGAGTTCTCAAGTCATCTTCCCCTAGTTAATGTTAAAGAGTTTTACTTTTTTTAAAACAAATATTTTTTAATTGATTTTAGAGTGGAAGGGACAGGGAAAGGGACATCAATGGGAAAGAGAAACATCAATCAGTTACTTCCCGTACAGAGCCTGACCAGAATCTGGGTATGTGCCCTGACCGGGAATCGAACCAGTGACCTTTCAGTGCATGGGACATGGGACGTCACTCCAACCAACTGAGCCACACCAACCAGGGCAAGAGTTTTAATTTTAAAAATAAGAAGCAACACACTGAAAGCAAGATGAAAGTAGAATCTCTCATACTGTTTTATTGTTCATAAACACTTAGAAGGAAGGTGTGCAGGTATTAGAAATCCAGGGTCCCTGCCTTTCCTGTCTCTCTGCAGCCACCACCCTTTGAGTACTTGCTTGTTAGAAGTTGTAGCCTAACCCCACACTCAACTCCTAACCCCTCACACATACCACAGTATGTCTGGAATAGAAGAACCATCGCAGGTCACTTACTTTAAAGCAGAAAACGTTATTGTACACTAAGGTAGGCCAAAAAAAGTCAAAGTCATAGAAACAGAGAGTAGAAGAGTGGTTTTCAGGGGCTGAGGGATAGGGTAAATAAGAAGAGGTTGGTAAAAGGGTACAAACTTTCAGTTGTAGGGTGAATAAGGACTGAGGAACTGATGTATCATGTGACTATAGCTGATGCTCCTAAATGCCCCCCCCCCCCCGCCAGCCTGGTCAACCCTTACTTCCCTCCCTGCCAGCCTGGTCGCCCCCAACTGCCCCCCCATTGGTCTAGTCACCCCTCACTGCCACCCTGCCAGCCTGGTCACCCCCAACTGCACCCCCCTGCCAGCCTGGTCGCCCCTAACTGCCCCCCCCACCAATCTGGTGGCCCCCAACTGCCCCCCCACTGACCTGGTCACCCCCAACTGCCCCCCCTGCTGGCCTGGTCGCTACTCATGGCCTCCATGCTGGCCTGGTCAACCCATGCAGCCTGCTGTTCAGTTGTTTGGTCGTCCCTCACTAACCCCCCTGCTGACCTGGTCGCCCCATGCAGCCTGCTGTTCAGTCATTTGGTCGTCCCTCACTAACCCCCCTGCTGGCCTGGTCATAGGCAGCAATCTTGTGAGGGTGTGAGGGTCAATTTGCATATTACCTCTTTATTATATAGGACTAGAGACCTGGTGCATAAAATTTGTGCATGGGGGGGTCCCCTCAGCCCATCCTGCACCCTCTCAAATCCAGGACCAACTGCCCCCCCTGTTGGCCTGGTTGCCCCCAACTGCCCCCCCTGCCAGCCTGATCGCCCCTCATGCCCCCCCCCCCCCCCCCCACCGGCCTGGTTGCCTCACACAGCCTTCTTGTTCAGTTGTTTGGTTGTCCCTCACTAACCCCCCTTCAGGCCTGGTTGTAGGCAGCCATCTTGTGAGGGCGTGATGGTCAATTTGCATATTACCTCTTTATTATATAGGATAATATTCTATTGCAGGCATCCTCAAACTACGGCCCGTGGGCCACATGCGGGTGTTTTTGCCGTTTTGTTTTTTTACTTAAAAATAAGATATGTGCAGTGTGCATAGGAATTTGTTCATAGTTTTTTTTAAAACTATAGTCCAGCCCTCCAACAGTCTGAGGGACAGTGAACTGGCCCCCTGTTTCAAAAGTTTGAGGACCCCTGTTCTATTGTATGGATATGACACATTTTACTTATCCATCCATCATTTGATGGGTATTTGGATTATGTTCCACATTTTAGGCTATTATGAATAATGCTGCCATGAATATTCATGCATAAATTTTTGTGTGGCCATATGTTTTCATTTTACTTGGGCATATACCTAGGAGTGGAATTTCTGGATCCTTTTGAGAGATAGCTGACTGTTTTACAAAGTGGCTGCACCATTTTAAATTCCTATCAGCAAGCAGTATGTGAGGGTTGCAATTTCTCTACAGATTGTCAATGTTCATTATCACCTGTGTCTTTGATTATAGCCATCCTAGATGATTGGTTTTTTAAATACACAGTTTTGGATAGCTATTAAAAGTCAGCTTAGTGCAGTGGTTAAGAATGCAGTCCCTATGGCAAAACCATCTTTTTTTAAACTGGGATTCTACTACTTGCCAGGATGACCTATGTTACCTCTACATTTCATTACCTTTGACTGCTCAGACTGTTATAGCAAAATACCATAGACTGGGTGGCTTAAACAACAGACATTTATTTCTCCCAGTTCTGGAGGCTGGGAAGCCCAAGATCAAGGTGCTAGCAGAGTTGTTTCTTGGTCAGAGCCCTCTTCCTGGCTTGGAGACAGTCACCATCTCACCGAGCACTTATGTAACATCTCTTTTACTAGTGTGCTTGCACAGGGGGAGAGCTAGAGCTCTGGTCTCTTTTCCAGGTCTTATAAGGGTACTAATCCCATTATGGGCTCCTCTCTCATGACCTCAACTGAACCTAATTGTGGAGGATTCAATTCTGGACTGCTGCTAACCAGTTTGATAGTCTGTGGCTATATTTTTAAGGGGGTGGGAGTGGGGAAAAATAGTTCCTACTTCCGGACGTGGGAGGCGATGAGAAACTTTCATAACAATCTCCCAGGGGAGAGAGAGGAGTGAGTGGGAGATGGCCTCCTTGTGGCTCCTTACAAGCCTCCTATCTTCTTGTGCTCTAGAGGAATCCCAGGGGGTCCTGCCAAGGCTAAAGTAGGGTACTTCAGCCTTGGCCTGTGTGTCCCTGTGGATGCGTGTAAAGTCATCTGTGTCCCCCTGCAAATACAGGGAAATCAATATCTACCCAAACCTTAATTGTGCATTTTCTTTTATAAGCATTATATAACGGAATTTTTCCTTCAGTGGCTTCCTCTGGTGAATATATTATGAATAGAAAAATGGGGGATTTTGCTTTCTTTATACAATGAAGTACTATTGTGTGTGTGTATTTGTGTGTAAGATTGTTTTACAAAATGCACAGTTTATATTATAATTTATAAAAGGCTTTTAAAAATTTAGCTTATGCATCAAATTTATATCTTCATAGCAACTGAAGTATGGTGAGGTAAGAAGTCAAATCGATTGAGATGTTTCTCAAAATAAAGTAATGATTGCTATTGATTCCATAATGGGGCAAATAAACTTAAATGCCTTTTAGGAAAGCAAAATGGAGTAAAGGTGAATTGGTAATTAAACTCATTTTTCCCACTCTGTCAAATAATATACAATTAAATAAGGGTTTCTGAGCAGGGCTGTTTCTAAATTGTGATGCACCAAGCCACATAGCTTTAAACTATCAAGCTGTTACATATCTAGTCAAATATTTATGTAATAAACTTAAGTAGCAATATTTTGGGACCAAAAAATCACATAATATTGCTTCAGAGAAATCCCATAAGGAACTTAGCTAAACTGCATCCTCAAACATGATTTGGATTTGATTTATATGTAAAGATAACATTCAATGGCTTAAACACCAACCAGTCAAAACAGATGCTTGTCATTCACAAATGGTCCAGTAGTACTATGTCTACTACTGGACATAGTACTAATATCAACTATGTTTTAATATCTAAGTGTCTTCAAATGATCTTTTTAAAAAAATATATTTTTATTGATTTCATAGAGGAAGGCAGAGGAGGAAAGAGATAGAAACATCATTGATGAGAGAGAATCATTGATCAGCTGCCTCCTGCATGCCTCCTACTGGGGATCGAGCCCGCAACCCAGGCATGTGCCCTGACTAGGCATCAAACCGTGACCACTTGGCTCATAGGTTGATGCTCAACCACTGAGCCACACTGGCTAGGCTTCAAATGATCTTTAATGACAACAGCTCATGCCTAAATACAAACACAAAAAATGCAGAATCCCTTCCTTCTATAATTCTATTAAGTAGTTGATATTTTGGCCAACTTTACCACATCAAGTAAATCATTTTTCATTCTGGAAGTTAGGGTTGCTACAAGTTGAACTCAAAGTCTTTTTCTCCTTTTGTGACTGAAAGTTTGACTTCTCATTGGACTGATAAGACATCGGCAGGAGAAGAGAAATGCAGGCACCTTAGATAAAATCACTTGTTCTCAAATCAATAAAACCACCCACATCAGAAATCCTTAAACTCTGATTCTGAGAGTTTGTGTCCCCAAAGCCTTAATGTGTGGCCTGTTTCCGCTGCAATGTTGGCTCCACCAGCAGATTCTTTGGAACTGCAGAGTGTTCCTGGGACAGAAAGTTGAGGCAAAAGAGAGTTCATGCCTGCATGCATTGTCATGATGACTTTTGGGTAAGGCAAACAAAACACAGCTACATTTCATCTGCTGCTGAGTCATGTGGACTACCAGAAAGCAAACGTTTTCTTCCCTTTATGTTGATTTAAAAAATATAGAAAAGTTAACTTTGAAGGAAATAAATTATACTATGATTTGGAAAAATAAAAATTGAGAGCTTAGAGGGAGAATAGGTAAAATAAAAGTAAGGGATGATTAATTTTATATGTCAACTTGACTGGGCTAAGGGATGACCAAATAGCTAGTAAAACATTAATTCTGGGTGTCTGGGAAGATGTTTCTGGAATAGATCAGCATGTGAATCTGTCGACTGAGTTAGGAAGATTCACTCTTAATAATGTGGGCAGGCATCATCCAATCTGTTAAGGCCTGAATAGAACAAAAAGGATGAAGAAGGGGGAATTCACTCCCTCTGCTTGAGCTGGAATGCCCCTCTTCTTCTGCCCTTGGACTTCAGAGCTCCCGGTTCTTATGTCTTTGGACTTGAGGACTTACAACAGCTGCCCCAGTCCTCAGACTTGGCCCAGAACTGGGAGTTACACAATTGGGTTCACCAACTTGCTGAACACAGACTTTGGGACTTTCTAGCCTCTATAACCATGTGAGCTAATTCCCATAATAAACACCTTCCTCTATATCTATCTATCTATCTATCTATCTATCTATCTATCTATCTATCTATCATCTATCATCTCCATATATGTCCTATTGGTTTTGTTTATCTGGAGAACCCTAATACAGAAGGTTAGCAAAAGAATATTTGGTTTCATTTTTCTTTCTGAATTGGAGAGAACATTAATACTATTTACATTTATACAATTAAGGAGACTTTTGTTGTTTATGTTGGAGGAAGACACTAGAAATGTTTCTTCGTGAGAAAGGAGGAGAGACAATCTCCTTGTAGCTTCATGTGGATTCTCCTTGGTAGACCATTATTTCCTTATATTATGTTCTTCCATCAAAAAAATTGTGAATTTTTAATTTTTCCTTCTTAGTGGGAGAAGTAGCCATATTTGCAAATGTCCTCCTAGCCTAGGGTTGTTCTCCTGACTCGGGCGGAATCTGAACAAGTGGAAGTTTGTCTCTGAAGTCCACCAGCCTCCCTTTCCCCACATGATTCTCTTGAGTCTTGTTGCCCAAGACCTCCTATTCTATAATGTGTCCCAACATATATCAACCTCTGACATTTACTAAGTTCTCTGCCACCTCCTAGAGCTCATACTGTTTCTACTGATCATGTTTAAATATTATTTCATACTAGGGGCCCAGTGCATGAATTCGTGCACCTTGAAAGGAACTGTGGGCCACGAGGCTGGGCACAGGGCAGGTCTTGGCCCATCCTCCCCACACTTGCCCTGCCCCTCCTGCTGCCACCCCCAGTCCCCTGTCTACCAGCACCCCTGCTTCTGCCGCTGCTCCCAGTGCTGACGGAACTGGCCCCACTTGCACCCCCTGACAGCGCAGAGCAATTGGGGCCGGCGCCAGCAGTGGGTGAGTAGGGCTGGTGCCGTCAGCGGGTGCGAGTGGTGGTTGCTGCCCTGATCGCCCCTCGGGAGCAGGGGGAGGTAGAGAAGCCCTCAGAGGTAATCAGGGCTGATAGCCACCTCTTGCATCCACTAATGGCGCTGAGTGATCAGCGCCAGTGCTGGGCGCTGGCAGCGGGTGTGAGCAGTGGCTCTGGCGCTGGCAGCGAGTGCAAGTGGGGCCAGCGCCGGCAACAGGTGTGAGCACTGGGCAGGACGGTGGTGCGGGGGAGCAAAGGATTTCCAGTAACCACCAGAGGCTCACCCCAATGACAGTGACTGGTGCACCACCTTGGTCTGGCATCCCCGCTCACCTGCTCCACCATCCTGCCGCAGCTGTCGCCCACCATGTTCCATGCTCTGCCGCCTGCTACCGACACCTGCCACGTTTTGTGCATGCCCCCTGGTGGTCAGCGCATGTCATAGTGATTGGTTGTTCGGTTGTTCAGTTGTTCTGCTGTTCAGTCTAATTATTAGAAATGGAATTATTGTATAAAATTGGAACACTAAAGAATATATTATTACCTTTTCCTACCTCCATGTACATGAGCAAAATTAAGGAAAGATTAGATCTACACCATATTATATCCCAATACAAAATCAAAGTTCACCTAAGTTCTCACTGTGACAATATTTGTCCCCAAGAGCTTTTCCAAAGGAAAAAAAAATTGAACGAAAGTTTTCTAAAATGTTGTCTGGCAACATACTAGGATCCAAATGTACTTTTGAACACAGTTGGCGTGGAATGTCCCACCAGGATCACAAGTTAAAATGTCCAAAAATAAGCCAGCCCTCATAAAATAAATTACACAATTTTGAAGACCAAGTGGTGTGAACTCTATGCATAGATACACTAAATGAATTTAAAAGAGCAAGTTGAAATGGTAACTATTTATGGGATTAAACCTCCCTTGTCTTTTATTTTTCTACTTGTGCCCCTTGCAAAGCAACTGAAGAAAATCACACAATATTTTGACTCCAGCTGTCAAAAAATAGGAAGTAAGAAAATTAAGCCTATAATTTCAGATCTTTCTGAGAAACTGGCATACCATACCCAAGATCCCATTAATTATTGGGAACAAGTAGTTGTAGTTAATTTCTCAAGTTTCTCACAGTTCTTATATAGCAATCTGCTGAAACTGATGTCTGGCTGGGATATAAGGACTACCCTTAGAAAGGTGAAAAAGGAATGATTACAAGTCCGAATACAAAAACTAAAATGATTTCTCAAATTTTCTTTAATATGTTTTCTGTTGGCAGTGACTTTGAGGTTACAGTGAGACACATAAAGCTATTTTCATACTAACTTTAAGTTTGAAATAAATGTTCACAGAAGAGGTGTAAGATTCTGAAATGTTTGAACGATGTATCAAAGGCTTTTAACTCCATTTTAATCTAGGATATATAATACCTCCTAGATCTATGTCAAAATGAGTTTCTGATTGTACATTCCAGAAGAATGGTATATTGAAAAGTTGAAAAGAAAATTGTTAAAATGGCTATGAATATATAAAAATTATTTGTGTTATACATTGGATACCTTTTCTTGGTGGTTAAAAACCTGCATTTGATCCAGTTGGAATTCTGGATTCAAAGAAATTAAAAGGCTCTAGTTCTTTAAAAAAATTTATTCCTATAATCTAAAATATTTTTACAGTCAGGGGTCATATTTACCTTTATAAAAATCAGTCTAGGATTTATTTGACTTTAGTCAGGGAGATTTTAGAATTATATCTTTAAACCGATTACTCATTGGATTGAAAAAGAGGCATTTTTTTCTATTACACATAGGTTTAGTTGTGTGTGTGCGTGTGCATGTATGTGTGTGCATGCATGTATTTAGGCATATTATAAGAACCAGAAAAATTGTTCATGGAATAAAATAAAATAAGATATGGGCAAAATAACAGATTAATAAATAGAAATAAATTAATTCAGGTTATCTTCAACATAGTTCTTTCATTCAAAATATCAATTGAATATTTTATATGCTAAAGACAGAATTTTTCACACAGAGAATAAACTAGATTGAAATTTTCTTCAATTCCAAAGTTCCATGACATTAGTCTCTTTTATAAAACTGTCTCTCTCTGTTTGTTCTAATTTGTCCTCAAACCTTGCCTCTGCTCTCAAAATACCACCATTTAAAAAATCTGATAATAAGAATTTCAGTGTGTATTAATATTTTTAAAGTTTTTCAATGGTTAGTTTATAAAATTTTCAAAAAAACTTTAGTAAATAGTCACATTATAAGAAAATTATTAGAACAGCTTGTTAGAGTTTTCTAGATATTGAAACATTTCCCAAAGATTTCCTTTACCTGATTATGTTTTCTGGCTAAATTACATTTGCCACAAAAAATACTGAAAAATGGTATTTGTTACAATAACACAATATAACATAATACTAAAGTAAATCCACAGCAGTAAAATTCAATATGTGATAATAGGGAAATCAACTTGTTTTTCTATTCTGAAATGGTTGGCATTTGAAGATAAACTAAATGGAGAAAGAGAGTAAATAGAGTTATTTTATTAAATTCTGAAAGGGAATTCTAAAAGTACAAAAGTTTTGGCATTTAGTGGTTATATACAAAAGAGTAGTTTTTATTTTAATATTGGGGTCTGGTTAGAGGAACAAAGGTTTAGGGGGCTAATGGAAATACAGGCACATTAAATGTCTAGTGATGTTAGGTGGTGAGTGGTATGAGACCTGAATTAATCTGCTACCTGCTTGCCTTAGGAACCAAGGACTCACAGAAGGACCCACTGAATGGATGTAAGGGATTTCGGGGAAAATCACAGACCTTTGGTACTGGAACTAGGACCCTCAAGCAAAGGGACAGGTGGCCACTCCAGGGTCAGCAGAGCTGGCAGGAGTGGGGTGGAGATAGGGTGTTAGATGGGGAGACAAGGGCCCTAACAAAGAATGATGTTCTCCCTACTGCATGACAAACCAGAAACACTTACGACTACTAGTAAATCACTAATGATTAGCAGTGGGAATAAAGGCTTTTAGTCACTTCCATCAAATTTTATCCTATGCAGAATATATTCCCAATTCTTTAGGAGCCATTGTGACTGTTAATAAAGAACTGTGACTGATGAGAATCCTCCCCAACAGCAGTGAACTCAAAGAAGAGGCATCCCAGGCTGGAAAAGTAGACAAGCAGGAGGAGGGGCTGGGAAGAATAGAGCTGAGACAAATGACATGAGCAACAAAGGAAGAGGAAAGAGTGGTTGTGGCTGAATGAGGCAGAACCCAGTTGCTGAGTAAGGCCAGCAAGTGTGATGGAACGGTAGGACTCCCACGGCATAAGTGGGAGGAAATGACAACAGTACTACAGAAACTGTTTCATCATTTCCCATACTGGCATAAGGCAAAGCTACTGTAAAAAGTATTCTTTCTTTCTTTCTTTCTTTCTTTCTTTCTTTCTTTCTTTCTTTCTTTCTTTCTTTCTTTCTTTCTTTCTTTCTTTCTTTCTTTCTTTCATCTATCATCTATCTAACTATCATCTATCTATCTATCTATCTATCTATCTATCTATCTATCTATCTATCTATCTATCATCATTTATCTATTATCATCATCATCTAACTCCTAGTGGTTCTGCTTCTGAATGATACACCCTTCCTAGGACACAGTTTCCTTTTGCCACATCAAACTACTTCGAGGCCTCCTAAAACATCAGCTGCTCTGTCTATCCATGATTTAAATAGACTTCGTGCCTGGATGTTTTCCTGTTCTTTGTCCCATTGTTTAAGGGTCAGCTCAGTCACCACTTTCGTAGAGCCTGTCTAAAGTTCCTTCATTCTAGTTTGCATTAGATTAACTGCTACAGTCTTTGAAGATATTGCCTATATACCACTGTTGAAGTCCATTGTAACATCTCTTCACTAGATGCTTAAGAACAGAAACTTGCTCTTTCAATTAAATTCTAGCACAGTTTCTGGTTCAATATAGACATACAATAACTGTTTAAATAAATTTAACTGAATTGTGTTTTATTTTCTTAGTTAGACCTAAATTTAAAATACATAATTATCTCACATATGTAAACAAAATCAACCTATTTGTATTTTTCTCTGTTCTTTTTAATGACATATTTAATTAGTATTAATGAAACTGAAAATACTATAATAAAGATATCTTTTATTCATTATACAATTAGTATTTAATAATAGCCTACTATCTTTCCAAGTTCTGAAAACATAGCATTGAATTCTTTTTTTTCAAATTTCTTTATTGATGAAGGTATTATATATGTGTCCTTATCTCCCCATTGCCCCCCATATCCGCCCCCCCCACTCATGCCCTCACCCTCCTGTTGTCTATGTCCATTGTTTAGGCTTATATGCATGCATACAAGTCCTTTGGTTGATCTCTCCCCCTTACCCCTCCCCTCCCCTACCTTCCCTTGAGGTTTGACAGTCTGAATGATGCTTCTCTGTCTCTGGATCTGTTTTTGTTCAACAGTTTATGTTGTTCATTATATTCCATAAATGAGTGAGATCATATGATATTTATCTTTCTCTGACTGGCTTATTTCGCTTAGCACAATGCTCTCTAGTTCCATCATGCTGTTGCAAATGGTAAGAATTCCTTCTTTTTTACTGCAGTGTAGTATTCCATTGTGTAGATGTACCACAGTTTTTTAATATACTCATATGTTGATGGGCAATTAAGATGTTTCCAAATCTTAGCTATTGCAAATTGTGCTGCTATGAACATAGCGGTGCATATATCCTTTCTGATTGGTGTTTCTAGTTTCTTGGGATATATTCCTAGAAGTGGGAATATATTAATACTAATATTAATACATTAATATTAATTCCTAGAAGTGGGAATATATTAATACTAATTAAATATGTCAAATGGGAGTTCCATTTTTAGTTTTTTGAGGAAACTCCATACTGTTCTCCACAGTGGCTGCACCAATCTGCATTCCCACCAGCAGTGCACAAGGGTTCTTTTTTCTCTACATCCTTGCCAGCACTTGTTTGTTGATTTGTTGATGATTGCCATTCTGACAGGTGTGAGATGATACCGCATTGTCGTTTTGATTTGCATCTCTGGGATGATTAGTGACTTTGAGCATGTTTTCATATGTCTCTTGGCCTTCCTTCTGTCTTCTTTCGAAAAGTAACTATTTAGGTCAGTTGCCTATTTTTTGATTGGGTTGTTTATCTCCCTTTTGTTAAGTTGTATGAGTTTCCTGTAAATGTTGGAGATTAAACCCTTATCGGTGATAATATTGGAAAATATGTTCTCCCATGCAGTGGGCTTTCTTGTTGTTTTGTTGATGGTTTCTTTTGTTGTGCAAAAGTTTTTTATTTTGATGTAATAAAAATAAACCCTGATAAACATATATGCACCCAAATACATTTTGTTTATTTTCTCTTTAGTTTCCATTGCCCCAGGAAAGGTATCTGAGAAGAAATTTCTTCGGCATATGTCTGAGATTTTGCTGCCTGTGGATTCCTCTAATATTTTTATGGTTTCCCATCTTATGTTTAAGTCCTTTATCCATTTTGAGTTTATTATTATGTATGGTGTAAATTGGTGGTCTAGTTTCATTTTTTTGCATATATCTGTCCAATTTTCCCAACACCATTTATTGAAGAGACTGTCTTGACTCCATTATATGTTCATGCCTCTTTTTTCAAATATTAACCAAGCATAGTGGTTTGGGTTGATTTCTGGGTTCTCTATTCTATCCCATTGATCTATATGTCTGTTCTTGTGCCAGTACCAAGCAGTTTTGAAACAGTGGCTTTGTAATACAGCTTGATATCTGGTTTTGAGATCCCACCTACTTTGTCCTTCTTTCTCAGGATTGCTGAAGCTATTCGGGGTCTTTTTTTTAATTCCAGATGAATTTTTGGAGAGTTTGTTCTAGGTATGTGAAATATGCCATTGGTATTTTAATGAGGAGTGCATTGAATCTATAGATTGCTTTGGGTAGTATGGACATTTTAATTATGTTGATGAACACGGTATGTTCTTCCATCTGTTTATGTCTTTATCTCTTTTTTCAGTGTCCTGTAGTTTTCTGCATATAGGTCTTTTACCTCCTTAGTTAAGTTTATTCCTAGGTATCTTAATGTTTTTGTGTGATAGTAAATGGGATTGCTTTTTCAGTCTCTCTTTCTATAAGTTCACTATTGGTGTATAAAATGCCATAGATTTCTTGGCGTTAATTTTGTATCCTGCTACATTGCTGAATTCATTTATTAAGTCTAATAATGTTTTGATGGAGTTTTTATGGTTTTCTATGTACAATATGTCATCTGCGAATAAGGACAGTTTTACTTCTTCTTTTCCAATTTGGATGCCTTTTATTTCTTCTTCTTGTCTGATTGCAATGGCTAGTATTTCCAACACTATGTTGAACAGGAGTGGTGAGAGTGGGCATCCCTGTCTTGTTCCTGTTATTAGGGGAAATGTTTTAGTTTTTGCCCACTGAGTATGATGTTGGCTGTGGGGTTGTCATATATGGCTTTTATTATGTTGAGGTATGATCCTTCTATTCCCACCTTGCTGAGAGTTTTTATCAAGAAAGGGTGTTGGATTTTGTCAAATGCTTTTTCTGCATCGATTGATATGACTATGTGATTTTTATCTCTCAATTTGTTTATTTTATGTATCACAATTATTGATTTGCAGATATTGTACCATCCTTTCATCCCTGGCATAAATCCTACTTGGTCATGGTGTATGATATTTCTGATGTACTACTGGATCCAATTTGCTAGAATTTGTTGAGGATTTTGGCATCTATGTTTATGAGGGATATTGGCCTGTAATTCTCTTTCATTGTGTTGTCTTTATCTGGTTTTGGTATCAGGCTAATGCTGGCTTCATAGAATGAGCTTGGAAGTGTTCCTTTCTCTTGATTTTTTTGGAATAGTCTGAGGAGGATAGGTTTTAGTTCTTCCTTGAAAGTTTGGTAAAACTCCCCTGTGAAGCCGTCTGGCCCTGGGCTTTTGTTTGCTGGAAGCTTTTTGATGACTGCTTCAATTTCTTCCACAGTTATTGGCCTAGTGAGATTTTTAGATTCTTCCTGATTTAGTTTTGGAAAGTTGTATTTTTCTAGGGATATGTCCATTCCCTCCATGTTGTCTAGTTTGTTGGAATAGAGTTGTTCATAGTATTTTTTAATAATCCTCTGCATTTCTGTGGGGTCTGTTGTTATTTCACCTCTTTCATTTCTGATTTTGTTTATTTGGGTCCTCTCTCTTTGCTTCTTGGTGAGCCTGGCTAAAGGTTCATTAATCTTGTTTATCCTTTCAAAGAACCAGCTCTTGGTTTCATTGATCTTTTGTATTTTTTTTTTTTTGTCTCTATGTCATTCATTTCTGCTCTGATCTTTATTATATCCTTCCTTCTGCTCATTCTGAGCTTTACTTGTTGCTCTCTTTCTATTTCTTTAAGTTGTAGAGTTAGATGATTTACTACCATTTTTTCTCTTTTTTTTTTTTTTTTTTGAGGTAGGCCTGTAGAGCTACATACTTCCCTCTCAGGACTGCTTTCATTGTGTCCCATATATTTTGGATTGTTGTGTTTTTATTGTCATTAGTTTCCAGGATGTTTTTAATTTCTTCTTTGATCTCTTTGGTAAACCAATCACTGTTTAATAGCATGCTATTCAGCTCCCAAGTGTTTGAATTTTTTGGATTGTTTTTATTGTAGTTTATTTCTAATATTATGCCATTGTGGTCTGAGAATGTGCTTGATATGATTTCCATCTTCTTGAATTTGGGGAGACTTTGCCTGTGACCCAATATGTAGTCTATTTTTTAAAATGTCCCATGTGCACTTGAGAAGAATGTATATTCTGTGGCTTTGGGGTGAAATGTTCTGAAGATGTCAATTAAGTCCATCTGATCTAGTGAGTCATTTAGGATTGCTGTTTCTTTGTTGATTTTTTTATCTAGAGGATTTATCCAGTGATGTCAGTGGTGTGTTAAAGTCCCCTACTATGATTGTATCGTTGTCGATCTCTCCCTTGATATCTTCCAGGAGTTGTTTTTTTTAATGTATTTGGGTGCATATATGTTTATCAGGGTTATATCCTCTTGTTGTATTGATCCCTTTAGTATTATGAAGTGGCCTTCCTTATCTCTTGTTATGGCCTTCACTTTGAGGTCTATTTTGTCAGATATAAGTATTGCTACATCAGCTTTTTTTTCATTTCCATTTGCCTGAAAGATATTTTTCCATCCCTTCACTTTCAGTCTGTGTGAGTCCCTTATTCTGAGGTGGGTCTCTTGTAGACAGCATATATATGGGTCTTGCTTTTTTATCCATTCGGCCACTTGATGTCTTCTGATTGGAGCATTTAGTCCGTTTACATTTAAAGTTATTATTGAAAGGTACTTGTTTGCAGCCATTTTTATTTTTTTGTGCCTGTGTTCCTTCTGACCTTTTTATTTCTTCCTTTTACAGCATTCCCTTTAGCATTTCTTGCATTGCTGGCTTGGTAGTGATAAACTCCCTTAGCCTTTTTTTGTCTCTGAAGCTCATGATTTCCCCTTTAATTTTGAATTATAGCCTTGCTGGATAGAGTATTCTTGGATTCTGTCCCTTGCTTTGCATTACTTTGTAAATTTCCTTCCATTCTTTTCTGGCCTGATGTGTTTCTGTTGAGAAATCATTTGATAATCTAATGGGAGGTCCCTTGTATGTAACTTTCTGTTTCTCTCTTGCAGCCTTTAAGATTCACTCTTTGTCCTGAATATTTGCCATTAACTTTCTGTTTCTCTCTTGCAGCCTTTAAGATTCACTCTTTGTCCTGAATATTATGATGTGTCTTGGTGTGGGTCTTTTCGGGTTCATCTTGTTTGGGACTCTCTGTGTTTGTGTGACTTTTTTCTTCCCCACATCAGGGAAGTTTTCTGACATTATTTCTTCAAATAGGTTTCTAACCCTTGTTCCTCTTCCTATTGTTCTGGCACCCCTATTATTCATATGTTGCTTTGTTACATGTTGTCCCATAGCTCCCTTAGGCTCTCCTCCTGTCTTTTATTTTTTTTTCTCCAACTGCAGTTCATTTTGGGTGTGTTTTGCTTCCCTGTCTTCTAATTTGCTAATTTGGTCCTCAGCTTCTCCTAGTCTACTGTTGAAACTTTCCTTGGTGTTTTTTTATTGCAGCTATATCACTCTTCATTTCTTCTTTATTCTTACATAAGTTGTTGATTTTTTCATCCATCCAGTTCATGGACTGTATGACCCTTATTCTGAATTCTTTTTCTGACATATTTCATGCCTCTGTTTCACTTAGCTGCCTTTCTGGTGATTCCTCCTTTTCTTTTCTTTGGGGGTTCCTTTGTCTACCCATTTTTTATCTCACTGACAGATCTAGATGTTGAGTCATGCAGGGGCTGCTCCTTGGGTGGCAGTGGCTCCTCGGGCTGCAGTTGCTCCTCGGGCGGTCGCAGCAGCGGCTGCTCTTCAGTTGGCAGCGGCTCCTCTGGTTGGTGCTGTTGGCAGCAGTGGTGGCTCCTCTGGCTGGTGGAGGGAGGCTGCTCGCACAGCTGCTGCTGCTTGGACGGGGGTGGGCTGATCACAAGGCTGCTGCTCCTCAGACAGGG
Source organism: Cnephaeus nilssonii (assembly GCF_951640355.1). Taxonomy (NCBI): domain Eukaryota; kingdom Metazoa; phylum Chordata; class Mammalia; order Chiroptera; family Vespertilionidae; genus Cnephaeus; species Cnephaeus nilssonii. The sequence continues at coordinate 38,076,852 of NC_137089.1, read as the reverse complement.
GCAGGCTGCTCACATGGCTGCTGCCCCTCAGTCGGGTGTGGGTTGCTCACACAGCTGCTGCTCCTCAGATTGGGGCAGGCTGCTCATGCGGCTGTTGCTCCTCGGACCAGAGTGGGCTGCTCGGGTAGCTGCTGCTCCTTGAATGGGGGCGGGCTGCTCCTGGAGCTGCTGCTCCTTGGATGGGAGTGAGCTGCATGTGCGGCTGCTGCTCCTTGGACGGAGGTGGGCCGCTCACCCAGCTGCCGCTCGTCGGGTGCGGGCTGCATGTGGCTGCTGCTCCTTGGACTGGGTGGGTTGCTCGGACAGCTGCTGCTCCTCGAATGGGGGCAGGCTGCTCGTGGAGCTGCTTCTCCTTAGACAGGGGCGGGCTGCTCACACAGCTGCTGCTCCTCAGATGGGGGCGGGCTGCTCGCACGGCTGCTGCTCCTTTCCTCTCTCTCAAGATTAAATTCAAACAAAGGCGTTTCATGCTTGGATTCCTTAAATCCAACTTTTAAATGTTTATCTCTTTTAGATTACGTATGTCTCCACATTTACCTTCCTCAACACCACCACCACCAACCAAACTTCCAAGGAAGCAGCCGGTTCCAGAACAATTAGTAAACATCTGGTATCTCAGAGACTGAGATTCTCTATCTTATTTCCCACCCCCAAAAATTCAGATCCTAAGGCCTGAGAATTTAAGTCCTGAAAAACACAGAATCTAATAATCCCTGGTCAATGAGACTTGTCACTGCTGTTTTCCACACCTGGAGGAGGTCCCTCAGTGACCTCATAAGTCCTTATGCCAACACTTCTAGAAGAACCTATTTTTTTTCCGCAATGTATAGTGACAACATTATAAAGGGCTCCCATTCCTGCATCATGGGATTCTCTATAGACTTGTTCATATCTAAATTTGGAAGATGTCATGGATTAGTAGTAATTCATATGCTACTTTTTTTTCTTGGATTAGTAGTAATTCATTTGCTACTTTTTTTTTCTTTCTACCTACTTTTTTCCTTAATTTTATTTGTTCCAGTTCTATGAGATTTTGTATTGGGCAGGATATTTGATCTGACCTCTCCAAAGTTTACTTTAAAAAAATTGTCCACATCCTCCCTTAGAAGAGGTTTCAGGATACTTCATACTCTAAAGGGCCCATGTTGGCCGGAGAGTCATGAGGCAAATGATTACATTGGCCACATCCTTGTCTTCCTTTGATTACACCACACTGACCCTCTTGGCACCACCGATCAGTCTGGCTTCATGGTCACACTAACCACAAACCAAATCTCACATTTCACTCCAGTTTGGATTTTCTAACTGATGACACAGTTCATAGTTGACCTACACATACTCTATCACTGTGCTTGAGGGGTAGGAAAGGATGGACGATGGGAAAGACCAGTTCCTGGCACAATGCCACTGGACAATTATTCCTTTAAGAAACAAACTGACAATTTCTCTCTGGTATTTTCCTGTTTCTCTACTGAGAAGTGTTTCTTGCTAGCACACTTAGACTAAGAAATAAAAGGACAGGCTTTAAAAAATCTTTCTTTAAATTATTGCTTTTCCTGACAAGAAGCCATTCAGTCATTCTTAGTTTTTAGTGCTTTCCTGCCCAGGATGTGTGGACAATTTTTGTATCAGCTTTAGTTGACACTAAAGTAAAGTAAGCCTCTCTATGCAAAGTGGTGGGATCAGAAGTAGATGGTAAGCTTTTTCTTTCAAGAAACTAATGTAAATGGAAAGCACCCTACACGTACTCTGTAATTGTTTGTGCTAAAAAGAAATGTTAAACAGAAGTACATTGATTAGGACTCAAGAATTGACCAAGTTGGAATGAAATGACTTAGCCTAATGCTAAATTCTGTACCCAGAGCACTGCCAGATCTTGAAGGAGGACTTATACAATAAGCAATCTGAGGACTGTGAGGTCAGAGAGCCAAGAATCAATGAACTTAAAATGGAAAACAAAACCCCCATGGAATAGCTCGGCATGGATTTGTTGTTTCAGAAGGGACAATTATACTGGAAGAAAGGTAATATTTATTGATCATTTACTATAGGACACTCCAACATCTCTAATCACCTTGAAAATCTTTAAAAGGTTATTACTATTTATAATTATTTTTTAAGGTGAAGACTATTTTACTGAGGAATGTTCAGTATTTTGCCTAAGGCTACATTGCTAGTAGATAGCTGGACCAGAATTCAGACTTGGATATAAGGTTAACCAATTTGTTTGAAAGCCAGTCTGGGGCACAACCATACCAAACAAACAAACAAAAAAAAAACATTATAATATAACATATAATAAATAATTAGGCATATATGTGTTTTAAAATTGACATTTTTTAGAAATTATGTGTACTTTTTATTATCTACTTTTCTAGCCATAATGAGATGAATTTAACAGTGGCAATTAGTAGTAGGGCTTATTAAAAAATCATATGTGTGAGAAAAATATAACAATATTTTAATAATGTATCATACCCATGATACAGTAGGATAATTCTATTATTTCTATTTCCTCTGCCAAAAATATGTGAACTGCATGCAACCTTTAGGACATTTTTTTTCTCTTTTATGTTGTGGTAAATTAAATGCAGTAAAAAAGAAAATGCATGTTGACTTTCAGTTCCATTCTTATCAAGTCCAAATCATACTGATTCCTGGTGTCCTTCCAAGCAATAGCATCAAGTGAAATATCTTCTCAACAGAAGCATTTGAGCATGGAATACTCTGGATTTGACTTCAGAGCAGCAGCAGGTAAGTTTAGACTTGAATAAAATCAGTTTCAGATCTAAAAAAAAAAGTCTATTCCCTTTGTATCTACATTCTGTTTGGTAGACCAGCTGTTTGCCAATCAGGTCCTTTGTGACTGCAAATATATCATAGTGACTCTCCTTGTCTAAAATGTCCATCATTTGTGAGCCCTTCAACACCATCCTAAATTATAACTTTCTTTTTCAGGGAATGTTTTTGAATTATACAAATAATTTAAACTTGTGAAATTGAAGCTGGAGGTTTAGAAAAGAGATTGGGAAAGTCTGATTTATTTTGACTGTCCTTTGCTGCTTAAATTCTGCACCCAGAGCACTGCAAGATCTGGAAGGAGAAGGACTTAAACAACAAGCAATCTGAGGACTGTGTTCTTTCTTTTAGTTCAAAAGCAATCTTCTTTTCCCCTCAAAACAAACAAAATATTCTTCAGCTTTTTTAGGGTGAATTACTTTATTACCAAATAGTTTTCATCATTCTCTGAATCTATGCATTACATGACACTAAATTTTATGTAGTCATTAACACACTTCAGGTTCTATAAATGTATTTTTCACACTTACATTTCTTAAAAACCTAATCTAAGTTGCTGCTTAGCATTATCTGCTTGTCATAAACTGGGATCCATTTACATTTGCCACATCCACACAGATCAAAATACTCAAAATTGTGCCTTAAGATGAAAAACACATCTTGGTTGACTTAATTAATTGCAAGCATGATTTGTGTTTTTCTGTTCTCTGAGACACTAGCTCTTCCACAGCAGGTTCTAAGGAAGGACTTAAGGCAGTTACCTATTCTCCAAAGGAAATCCAAAGTCATTAAGTTAGCATTTGTGGTCCTTCCAGATCAATTCCTACCATGTTCTTCCAACGTTGACTCCTTCTTTTCCCCACTATGTTCCTAGAATTGTGCTTCACTCAAAATAACGTTTGTCACTGGTGTTTCTGCCTTTCCTAATTCTTCTTTCTGGAAGCTCTCTGATCATCGACATTGTTTTAATGTTGCCTTCTCTTTCAAGTATAGCTCAACCAGCAGCCTTTTAATGTTATTTTCCTGTCATTTTGGCAAGTAATTCTGAATCTCTATACTTTCTACCTGTCAGCGGCATTTTCTCCAGTGTGCCCATCTCTCTCTCACTGAGTGGGAAGCTCTTGAAGATAGACACGATGATGTATTCATTTCAGCAAAGCCCACAGGGCCCTGAAATGTGCTCAAGAGGTGAGTTGGATAACCCATGGGTACAGACAATAGCGCAGAGAATGCCTGGAGGGGGGCAGGTGTGGGATAAAGGCGGTCAATGAGGGAAAAGGGGGGAACATCTGCAATACTTTCAACAATCAAGATAAGTTTGAAAAAAGGAGGTGTTGTTGAAACAACTAATTCCATCTACTTCCTCGTTTATTTTGGTTCTTATAAATAAGACATTAGTAAAAACAGCTTAGAAATTATTCTGTTCTAAGATCTACTCTTCAGCCTACATGACAATGACTTACTCATCTTTTTCTAGCATTTCTCTGAGTCCCCCTATTATTGGCACATGATTTCTATTTGAAGCTGTTCTCTTTCCAGCAACTGCTCTGGGTCCACAGTTCCATTCATGCTTGAATTCATTCAGTCTGATTTGTACTGATTATCTTTGCCTCCAGTCTCTTCTTTCTTATCTACTGTCCTTTCCATGGAGGCTACTTACAACACGAGTCACAGTCAGAGTGTTTCTTGCGGTCAGTTTGCTGCTTCCTCTCTCGCAACATTAGCCAATTCCCCCCTGTAGCCTTGCACTCGTGGGTCAGGCAGTGACCCCATCAGACTCAGCCCCAGGCCTTTCCTGGTGACTTACAGTGTGCAGTAGTTAATAGATACTCGGTTGTTTGTGGTTGGAAAAATAATGGAGAGATGAATTATGGTCAGATCTTCACAGTCCTATGCATTAATAATTTTCTACCTGGGATATCAAAACCTTTTCTTCTCTTACTTCTTATGTTACTACATATTACCTTCACTCTAGTCCAATTGGATTATCTTTATATCCTCAAATATACCCTTCATATACCACTTTTGTGCTCACCCCAAGCAATGAAATACTCTAGCAGTATACTGACAATATGTTGTAGTTAAACCTTGTGGACCCTAATGTCAGCTGGGCCTGGGTTTGAATCCTAACAACTTTACCTCTCACTTCATCATCTTTTGTTATTATTTTCTTGAATTATTTACTTAGGATTTCTATCCCTGTTTCCTTATTATCCATTAAGGATAAAAATAAGATCCACCTGTTAGCATTCTGAGAAGTGAATGCAACATTGTATGTAAACTGCTCATACTTTGCCTTGAATATATTAAGGATCTTATAAATCAGCGATTTTCACCCTTTTTCATCTCATGATATATATAAACTAATTACTAAAATTCTGCAGCACACACAAAATTACATTTTTGCCTATCTGACAAAAAATAGGTATAATTTTGATTCATTCACACTGGTCAGTTATCATTGTGTTGCCTGTTATAATTTTTTTAAATTTCACAACTGAAGGAAGAAAAGGTCACTGCCCCTGACTAAATATTCAGCTGTTGCATGTTTTAAAAATTCTTGTGGCAAACTGGTTGAAAATTGCTATAATAAATGGTAGTCATTATTAGTGATTTTGTTCCAGGGGACTTCCCATCCTATTGATATGGTCTAAGGATACCTGAGACAAACTAATCCACAAATATCTCCTTCGGAATAACAAAACTGCCTATGAGGACAGAGTAAGATATTGGGGAATGGTTAATATTCTTTCCTTTGGCATCTTGACCACTTCTGCATGTCTTTCATGTTACACAGAATGATAAGAATTTGGTAATTTATCAATCCATCAAAGACCAGAAAAGACAAGCACTAGAAACCAGTAATAAGTTAGTGATTATCTCCATCCATCCACTCACTTTTTAGATTTATGATCATTACAGAAAATTGTCTTTTTAGGCTATATTTCAAATGAAGACAAGGACCTATACACCACCTACTTTAGCATAAAAAATTCTTGTCTAAAGTTTTTTTTTTTAATGTGAAGAGAGCATTATTGGACTTTCTTAGCCCTTTAAAAGCAGTTGGATGAATTTTACTGTATTTGCCTTGAAAGCCAATTGCTTTTCTTTGTTGAAATTCTTCATAGGTGGCTTCAGAATGGTGGCTTGTTGTCTAGAGGATTTCATTTTTCATTCCAAAATCTATTGATTAGTAGGTCTTGTATTTTCAGTGCAAACATATGATCTCCAAATTGCAACTAGCCAACCACTTGTAAAAATCAAACAGGTACATAACAACGACCTTGACTTAGAAATTGGTTTTGATTCAGTGTCTAACTGTAATCTTTAGAGGCAGCATGCTTTCACCTTGGATTTCTGACTGCCTTTGATTCAAATGTTGACAGTAAATAACCTTGTCTGATTCAGTCAAAGTTCTCTTCACACTGTTTTCCATGACTTGTTTGCCTCTGTCTCATGTGGAGCATTATTCACCAATCTGGTATGATTCATTACTTAGGTTATAGAGAAGGCATTCACATTCCTCTCTGCGGCTGTCACCATTAAGCCCACAGAGGGAAAAAAATAAAAGACTTCCAGTAATTGGGTGGAGAAAGGTGTGGGTCTGAGACCTTCCTTAACTATTCTAAAAGAAGTCATTTTAGTGGAATGAACTCATGTTGAGGGCTAGGAGGGTTGGGGCCTTATTTTTAATTTTAAGGGGATTTACACCACATTCTTCCTTCTTAACAAAACAGTGGCAGCAATGAGGGCATTACCTGCCAACATTAGCTGATGTAAAACAGACTTGAAGAACTCCCTCCATTGTCTGCCCTAAAACACTCATTCATTATACACACTCCATTTGTGATGAAGGATCTGATTTTCCTGTAAATGTCAGCCAAAGCCTGGTTTGTTTTTTTCTCCATCAAGATTTCAAAGGTTACTCCAAACAATGTTTCACAGAAATTATAAAGAGACGGAGGTTTTCCTAATGAGAATCTGATCTCTGTGACTTGCTTTTTATTATAGTGTTCTTATACACAGACTTCTATTGAATCACCCTTCAATAGTTAACCTCTGAAGTCAGCATTGTAAACTAACACCAATTTGTGGCCGGCAAAATATGATTTCAAAGGCCAGTTACTTTCAGAAACCAAGCTATTTCTTTTTAAGCTGAAAATGAGCACCACAAACCAAACCATAATCGGATGTGCAGCACTTTTCCTGCATTTAAAATATGCATATACCATTTTCCAGCTAATTAATCCTTCAAATAACAAGGAATCATAGCAGATAATGGCTATTGTATTTTGATCATATTTAGATAGGGGACAAATACTTCCTTTTGTAAACAGAGTAAAATTTATTCACCCATTCAGCAATTATTTATTGTTTTTGCTTTTTGTGTGTTCAATTATGTTGTATATGACTATGCAATGAACTGGTATAGGAATCTTTTTAACAAATTCCACTAGAGATCAATTAGCTTTCATGAACAATGGTGGTTCCATCCTTGACAACTTTGGAGATAGGGAGGGGAGTTCAAAGGGTGGAATGTAGAGAGATATTTACCCATATGCAATGCTTTGGGAAAGTGCCCCAAAGTGGATATTTCAGAATGGTGTAAATTGTATTGCCTCTTTTATTGGGATGAGATAAATACAAGTAAAAATTATTCATGTACACTGTCTTCCCAATATACCCCAACAGGTTTTCTTGAGCACAAAGCTCATTTCCTCCTTTATTTTTGGTTCTTTGTGTTGCTCCACCTGAAATATGGTTTCTTCAACTCGACCCAGTGAATTTATATCATTTTTGTTGCACTAGTTTCTACTTAATGTCTAACCAGATTGCTTCACTTCTCATTAGTTTTGGAATTCCTAGAACACTGGTCAGTACCAATGATATTAACATTGAACCTATCCCTCTATTTACCTTGTCTACCAGGCAAGAGAGTAAATCCCTTGAGTTTATGAAGTGAGATTGTTAGATGTATATTTCCTATCCTTATCTTCTCTACCTCCTACTGCAGGCATGGTGAAAGTTAATAAAAATAAGAGAAGACACTCGATCACCTTGTTTAACCACATTTTTTCCAGTAAGGAATTGTCAAACAACTCTGGAGACATAGAATTTATGAATTATGGAGGCAGTCCATCTCATCACTATGTAGCACTAATTGTTACAGAGCTCTTCCTATTCAGAGACAAACTCTCCTGCATCTTGTACTGAACAAAGGAGCATCATTGCCAACAATCTAAAAAAATCATATTTCTAGGGTAGGAACATTGAAAGCAGACAATGCATGCTCATCTCTGTTGAACCTGGGTATTCATTCATTTAACCGAGACACAGTGGACCAAGCTGTGCTCTCTGGGCTTAGATAAATATGAAATGAGGTGCATTTTAGCACACAAGTGTTATTTTGTTGGTGGTGCTTGTTCTTTTTTAAATTTTAACTTTATTGATTTTTAGAGAGAGAGGAAAGGACAGGGAGAGTGAGAGGTAGAGAGGTAGGGAGAGAGAGAGAGAGAGAGAGAGAGAGAGAGAGAGAGAGAAAGAGAAACACTGATTGGCTGCCTCCTGCACATCTGCCATCAGGAGTTGAACCCACAACCTGGTCATGTGCCCCGATCAGGAATCGAACTGGCAACCCTTCAGTGCACAGGATGATGCCCAACCCACTGGACCACACCCGCCATGGCAGTGGTGCTTGTTTTCATCGTTACTGCTCTGGGGAGTTCTATTTAGCAAATGAAAATGAGAAGCATAAGCAACATGTAGAGAGAGGAGTTTCCTTCCCCAGACAAAATACGAAAATACAACTTGCAAAGCCATTTCGGGTACTGCGCAGAAGAAAAGCATTAAAGACAGGATAGAAATCCCGAGAATAACATTTGGTTGAAATGATGAGGTTTTGTAGACTTATTTTTAAAAAAAAGAAAAAAAAAAAAGAAAGCCATGAATCAATCAGTCTCTATCCCTCTGTTTTTAATCACTTGCAACACTGACACTAAATAACAAAATCATTAGGGCCTTTTATGGTGTTGATTATTTTTCACTCAATCTAAGTTCCTTCTTATAAAACAGTTGGTATTTTTGCCAGCATGCAAAGGCCATTGGTTCGTGTGGCAAGCATTTTGCATTTTGATAAAGCTCAAGGAAATGCTAAAAGCAAATAAAGCAGTGACTCTAGGGGGAGGGGAGGAGTCTGTTCTTTTCTAAACTGTGAAGCAGTGAAATAGATTCTGAAATAATGAAGACAAGCCTTCTCGGATGTGAAATTTTAGATACTTGCTGGTTTATTGGAAATGTCCAGGTGTATTTACCAAATATAAATTCTTAAATCATGACCTTGATTTATGATGAGCAAAAAAATCCCTTCTGCAAATATTAATTTATTTGTTCAGCACACATGTATTGAGTATGGGTACTTTGCAAAGCTAGAGTGCATACTGTCTGCTGTGAGAAATTCCCTTACACAACATACTAGGGGAAAACACAAGAAATGAAATAACTAGAAAAGCACAACAAATGCTGTTGGAAATTCATAGAAAATGTGTGGGAAATCCCAGGACACATGGCTAATGCTCAGCTGGAAATAGTCCATGTAGTTAGATTATAACAGGGGCATACTGACTACTGTATTTTGTTTTAAAATTACTAGTTCCTGAGTAATAATCTTACCCCATTTTTAATCACAGGTGCAGCATTACATTGTATCTTTTAGGTGAAAACGCTAACAAGGAGGAAATAATGAGAAATTGAAATGCTGCAGACTCAAATGGGGAACAATTGAAGTGCAGCTGGGAGTTTTTTGAATGTGCTGGTACCTGAAACCCTGTCACCCTGCTCCCTTCAAAGAAGGCTGCAAATTACAACTCTGAACAATGTTGCCTGCCTGACCAGGCAGGGCTGTGGCAGCATCATTCCCATCACTTAATGCTTCTCAGAGATGTAATGGCTATTAGGTGACTTAACAAGGGGGTGTGTGATGTGGTCACGAGATGGATGTTGGTGACAGTGATTCCTTGCTGGTAGTTTCTATTAAATCTAGACTTCCTGCCACTCATTGATCAACTGTGCAAAACCTTAAAGGATAAGTAATTTGCCCCAGCTTCCAAATTGTTGTGTCTGTATTGATGAACCCTGAGGTGATCCTACACAAGAGTCTCATGTGAATGACAATGAAATCTGTAGGACTGATACCCAAGATCTCTACCAGCAGTGTATGATATCATTAATTTTATTTTGTATCTTTAGAAAGGTTTAACTTTTGTTTTAAATGGAGTTTATTGCACCAAACATACTGGAAAATAGAGGGAAATCAAAGAGAAAGAAAACCCCAAAGACTATGCATTTTGATGTATTCAACTATGAGAAAGAGAGAGAGAAGGAGTGGAACATGATAGTAATAAGACCAGTGCATTTTATCAAAGCTCCAGAAAAATGATGAACTTGGAGAGAATTCCTAAGAGGTCTCCATCAGAGTCATCAAATATGAAACTATTAGCAGAAGGTCAAAGACCAGAAGGCCTAGGAAGTAGAGAAGTGAAATAGGCAGAAGAACCTCTGCAAAGTCAATAATATGCAAAAAAAGGGGAAATCAGAACAGTGACCCCAGAAGTAATAGAGATAATAATAAAATAGCCCCGCCGGGGTAGCCCTTTCCCAAACGGGCTGGCATTCTGATCTCAGATGTCCAGCCTCTAGATCTGTGAAAAATACATTCCTGTTGTTTTTAAGCCACCAAGTTCATAATATTTTGTTGTAGCAACTTGAGCTACCACAAAGACTGAATTAGAAATCGACAGAAATGGTTATCTTTCAGAAAGTGGAACAAAACAACAACAACAAAACACATCACAGCTGAAGTATTATAGAAAAGGTAAGATCACTGAATACTGACATGGTAAATGGAAAAGCCAGACTTAGGATCAACCTAATAGGAATTTTAGAATAAGATAATGAGAGATTAGGAAAAATATGATCAAAGGCAGGATATAAAAAATTACATCTAGATTAAGAAAGACTCATAGCTTAACAGAGAGTGCTAAAGAGATCCTCCCAAATCTCTAAACTATGAGGAAAAAAAGGAATAAAAGCTCCTTATCATGAATGAGACTAAAAATCTCATCAGATTTTTTTATATGAAACTCACAGTGTAGGAAGATAAACAAAATATGTCTTTAAACTGTGAAGGGAAAGCAATACATATTCACACAAAAAAGCTATTTTCAGAATTCCAATATTTAGAAAATATATACTCATTGTCTCTGAACAAAATTATTCAACAACAGAATCTGGTGAAATGAAAAATACAAAAGGAAGGTCAATGGAGGGGAAATATTTAATACTTTCAACAATAAAGATTTAATTTAAAAAATGATGTAAAAAAAAAAAAGGGACATGCAATATAATAATACTAGAGGCCTGGTGCATGAGAATTCATGCACTCGGGGTGGGGGGTGGGGGTGGTCCGTCAGCCCGGCCTGCGCTCTCTCGCAGTCTAGGATCCCTTGGGGGATGTCCGACTGATGGCTTAAGGAGAGGGCCTAAGCTGCAATCTAGCCTCCCTCTGCAGGAGGAGACCAGCAGGCTGATCGGGGGGAGGGGGGATGGCACCGGCCAGCAAGCAGCCGGCCCTGCCCCCAACTGCTGTCCCCTCCCTCTGCCTGCTGGCATCAGCCTTGGATGGTCTGGCGCTGCCTACTCCCTGGCCTTGTCCCCCACCAACCATGCATTCTGTCGTTCGGTCAATTTGCATATTAGTCTTTTATTATATAGGGTGAGGAGCAAAGAAAATAATTTGTAAGGATAAACAATTTTTGACAATGTAACTGAAATTTAATGCAGTGTAAGAAAAGATTTCCCAAATAATGCAAACACAGAGACCCAATCTAAAACTAAATTTCAATAAAAGGTGGTAAGGATAGTAGATATAAGATGATGAATGTCTTATTCAACAGAAAACAGTGTAGATATAATTTAGTCCTTGATGTTGAAAGACAAATTAAAGTGCATTTGTAAAAATTGATGGGCAGCATCTAGAAAAAAAAAGTAGCTATATAGTTTCTAATCCATGAAATGACAAAAGAAATAAAACAAATTGGCCAAACTGTCACTAGAAAAATGAAATCTATATATAGTAAATAGAAAACGTGCAGAGAAATGGCAGGCAGTAGTCAAACATATCAGTAAATGTAATACATTCAATGAGTTAAACCCTCACATTAAAAGGCAAAATTTTAAAACTCCAATTTAAGGTTCCATACAAATCTGTTTATTTCTCATTCTATTTCTTTAAAAAATGACATTGAAATTTTGAGGGGATTGCATTAAATCTATATATTGCTTTGGGTAATATGACCATTTTAACTATATTAATTCTTCCAATCCATGAACATGGAATATTTTTCCATTTTGTTGTGTCTTTTTCAATCTCTTTTAATAATGCTTTGTAATTTTCAGTATTTTAGAATAACATAATAAGAGATTAGGGAAAAGATTATCAAAGACAAGATGATCAAAGGAAAGATGTTCACATTCTTTATTAAGTTTATTCCTAGGTATTTTATTCTTTTGGTTGCAAAAGACTCTGAATAGCCAGGGCAATCCTGAGAAAAAAGAATGAAGCTGGAGTTAGCATGCTACCTGACTTCAAATTATACTACAGAGCTATAATAATCGAAACAGAATGGTATTGGCAGGGAAATAGACACACAGATCAATAGAACAGAATAGAGAGCCCAGCTAAACCATATGCATATGGACAGATAATTTTCAACAAGGGAGCCAGAAACACACAATAGAGTAAAGACAGTCTTAATAAATGGTGCAGGGAAAACTGGAAAGTCACATGCAAACGAATGAAACTGGATTGCAATTTGTCCCCATGTACAAAAATTTATTCAAAATGGATCAAATACCTAAACGTAAGATCTGAAACAGTAAGTTATATAGGAGAAAATATAGGTACCAAACTTATGGAGCTTGGTTATAGAGAACATTTTATGAATTTGACCTGAAAGCCAAGGGAAGTAAAGGCAAAAATAAATGAATGGGATTATACCAAACTAAAAAGCTTCTGTACAGCAAAAGAAACGGACAATAAAACAAAGAGGCAGCCAACTAGATGGGAGATGGTATTTGCAAACAGTAGCTCTGACAAAGGTTTAATTTCCAAAATATATAAAGAACTCATAAAACTCAATACCAAACATACAAACAGCCCAATCAAAAAGTGAGCAGAGGACTTGAAAACACACCTCTCCCAAGCAGACATATGAACAGCCAATAGATATATGAAAAGATGTTCAACCTCACTGGCAATTAGGGAACTGCACATGAAAACTACAATGAGGTACCACCTTACACCTGTTAGAGTGGCCATTATTAACAAGACAAGCAATAACATGTGTTGGAGAGGGTGTGGAGAAAAGGGAAGCCTCATTCACTGCTGGTGGGAATGTAGACTGTACAACCACTACGGAATGCAGTCTGGTGATTACTCAAAAAATTCAGAATAGAGCTACCATACGACCCAGCAATCCCTCTCTGGGTATATACCAGAAAACCTCAAAATCATATACACAATGGAATACGATTCAGCCTTAAGAAAGGATGAAATAGCGCCATTTGAAACAACATGGATGGAGCTTGAGAACATTATGCTCAATGAAATAAATCAGCCAGAAAAAGCTAAGAACCATGTGATTTCACTTATATGTGGGATATAAAACTGAAACTCGTGAACACAAATAGCAGTGTGGAGGTTGCCAGAGGGAAGGAAAGAGGGGAGAAGGAGGACCTAATACATGGTGACAGGAAAAAATTTGATTTTGGGTGGTGGGCACATGGTGCAAGATACAAATCTTATAATATAGAAACCCACACCTGAAACCTGTATGTTCATGTTGACCAATGTCACTCCAATAAATTTAATAATAAATAAATAAAAATCCAATTTAAAAAACCAAGTACACTTATTTTTATTACTAGAGACACATCACAGGCAAATTACCCAGAAAAGAATGGACAAAAATAAACCATATTCATACCAGGAGTGGCAATAGTAACAACTGATTAAATATGATTCTGAGTGAAAAAGCATTCAATTGGACTAAGCATGATAACTCACAATGTTAAAAGGCAGAATTGATCAAGAAGACATAACAGCCATGTGTCTTTATGGTCTGAATGACGTGGCATTAAAATTTATAAAGCAAAAACTGTTAGATGGAAGAAGAAATTCATAAATCACAGTATAGTGGTTTACAATATGACTCAATGATGCCTGCATTACCAATAAATCCAGATGGAATCATTTTTCTTTTGAATAATGAACACCCTTCAGTATTTTCTTTATGTGGGTTTGCAATAATGAATTTTCTGTTTTGGTTTGTCTAAAATATTTTTCTTGCACCTTCATTTTTGAAGTACAGCTTCATTGGGTTGAAAATTATTTTGTTTCAGACTTTGAGGATACTGCTGTTTTATCCTCTGATTTCTTTTTTCTATTTTTTTTTCTATTTTCAGCTGTTTGTATTATTCTCTCCTTTGAAGGTACTGTGCTTTTTTTTCTCAGGCTGCCTTCAGAATTTTTCTCTGTTTTCACTTTTGTTTACTCCATTATGGTTTGTTGTGCTCTTTTTCCTTTAAAAAACCCTTATTGGCATATGCTTTCAAATTTCTGATTTGATTTCCCCATTGGTGGTGGAAATTCTCATTCTTATCACTAAATATTTCTTGTACTCCATTCTTGCTCTTCTGCTAGGATGCAACTGTACATGTTGTTAAACTCTTTATAATACATCCTGTTTGTCTCTTTTGTGCTTTTCTCTTGTGTTCTTTATTACCTCTGTAAAATTTAGTCTGGGTATTTATCCTAATCTTTTTTTTTTCAGTTTGATTATATTCTTTTTGTTTCCCCTAAGTTAATTAATTGTTCTGGCATTTTATTTTTTCAGTTTTATTGAGATATAATTGCCATATAACATCATTTAAACTATATAATGTAATGATTCAATATGTGTATGTACTGCAAAATGACCAACACACTAAGTTCAGTTAACATTCATCTCCTCACAATTATTTTTTTCCTATTTTCCCCACATCTTGTGAGGAACTTTGTTCTCTAATTGACTTCTGGCTACAACCTGTTCCTGTCTACCTTAAGCCTTATTTTTCCACTTACTAGTAAGTTTAGTCTCAAAATGGATTAAAGAAAGACATGTGCTCATATGGAAGAGTGTACTCCATGGAGGCAATAGACTTGTCACCATGTTTAAAAGTTTCTTGAAGCATGTGTGTAGGTGTTACCAAACTCAAGGGGTTCACTGCTTGTTCCAGTCAAGAATGAGACATGGGCCCTAACCGGTTTGGCTCAGTGGATAAAGTGTCGGCCTGCGGACTCAAGGGTCACAGGTTCGATTCCCGTCAAGGGCATGTACATTGGTTGGGGGCACATACCCAGTAGGGAGTATGCAGGAGGCAGCTGATGGATGCTTCTCTCTCATCGATGTTTATAACTCTCTATCCCTCTCCCTTCCTCTCTGTAAAAAAATCAATAAAATATATCCTACCTAATAAAATGGTAATATGTAAATTACCATCACTCTGCTACGCCCACAATTGGGCCAGAGGGAGGCGCAGGGGGCGGGACTCGGGGTGGCAGGGGTAGCCGATTGGGCCGGCAGGACGCTGAGCTCGCGTCACCAGTGGCGGCGCGAGCTCAGCGTCTGCGCCATGGCTGTGCTGCGGAACAGAAGGGGCCTCTGGGGCAGCGAGCCCACGTCCCGCCGCGGACCATCAAAAGCGGGGGAGCTGGGTGCCTGTCTGCTCTGGCACCAGGCCTTTCAGAAGCCTCCGCCGTGCCGGAGGCTTCTGAAAGGCCTGGTGCACCAGCGGACAGGTACCCAGCTCCACCATGATCGAAAGCGAAAGCGTGTAGGGGACCCTACACGTGCATGATTCAATCATGCACTGGGCCTCTAGTTTAAAAATAAAAGAATGAGACATGGTTGTTGTTAGGCAGTCTTATTTGCTTGCAAAGGAGACAGAGAATTCACATCCAAAGCCACTGACACCATGGCAGGGGTGGCCTCATTGTACTGAGTGGTGGTCACTCTTCACTATGCCTCCTCTGATGCTATCCCATTGGGAAAAGGGAGGGCAGGGAAGTCCAGGCTTCTCATATGATCTCCATTTATACTGCAAAGGGGTCTTGTTACTGGGGAGAGGGAATGGCAGTCCCAACTCCCTGCTTGACACCCTGAGACACCACCCATGCAGGGGTGTCAAGTCACCTCTTTATGGCCTTGTGAGGGAGGAAGTGTAGGCTCCCCACTTGTCTTTGCTGCCATGGTGCAAAGGGGGTCATGGTTATTTTTCTCTGGGTATTGTTTGAGTAGAGTAGTTATTGTCTAATAGTTTTGTCTTGATAAGCTGCCACCATCCTGGCCCTTTGCTAAAGAGAGCGATCTTTTGTTGGGACTTTTCCTGCAGCCATTGTTGTTTCTGGGCTGCTGGTTCTTGAGCTACAAGTCTGGGATATACGAGAGAAAAGAAATCCCGGGGAACTCAGCCCATGCCATTCTTTGAGACCACGGTTTCTAGTTGGTCTGTCTTTGCTCCACATTTCAGTTTTCTTCCTTATTTTTAAACATTAGATTGTCCAGGATTTTTAGTTGACTTACATGGTAGAATAGGAAAAAAAAATGTGTCTACTACATCTTTCCATAAGTAGAAGTCATCCTCATCCCAGGCCTGGTACGATGTTATTTTTAATATATTACTACTTTAAATTTTTTTTCTTCTGAGATGACTCTTAATTAAATTGTTTTGAGGAAAATTTTACAAATTAAGATAATTGGCTCTTTTCTCCTATATGAACAAATATTTTCTGAAATTTTTAAATTCAACTATTAATTTCATTTATGGTGTTTTTTTCCAGCCATATAAAATTTAAAACTCTCGATGGGAAAATGTCTATAATAGTTACCCATTATGAATTCTTTTATTGTTTTGAAGTAATGTATTTTATGACCATTCGGCAGTTCAATAAATTTTTTCAATAAATGTTTTATGAATATTTTTTCTAGCTTTTTTTTTCTTTTTTGATTTCCTGGCTTTGGTTTAACTTTTACATTTAATTCTTTAATCCATGTGGAATTTGTTTGTGTATATAATAGAGATAAAGTTATAACTTAATAGTTTGTTTTATGCAAATAGTTAACAAACTATGCTATTATCTTTATTAAATAATCTTTCCTTTCTTTAGAATTAGATCCATGTGCTTTGGTTTCCAGGATGTGATGTTCTTTTTTGACAGACTTTCCTGCTTTGGACTTGAGCTCCTCTCTCTCAGACCTGCTTTGTCAACAAAGAAGATCCCACCTCTACGGTTCATTTGTTTTTAATGCCCACCGATTTGCTTCTTCTGCGGGGCAGCTGACTATCCAGGATGAAAAAGAAAGACTACATTGCTCATTATCTTGTAAATGAAACACTGTGCAGAGTGCTCATGCTAGGTGGGAGGAACACGAGCATTGAAAGAGAAGGCAGTTAAGCGTCCTTTATAATTCATCAGATATGAATTCAGGAACTTGCGTTTTACTTGTCTTTTAACTAAAGATGTCATTAAACATAATGACTGTAAACATTCAGTTATGTTACTGAAGGGTAATTGGCTTTGGAATAAAACAAGTCTGATTTTGAAGCTACCTGGGTTCTGCCATGTGGAAGTTAGATGTCCAAAAGAAAGCGAATGTGCTCCTTTGAAACTTGTTTCCTTTACCCATACTATTGGGATAGTGACATGTACTTTACATGCACATTTTTAAATAAGCCATTAACTATAGGAAAATATGGGAAGACACACTCCTAACTCAAGCAAAAACATTTAAACAACAAATATGGAAAGGCAAGATGTAGAATCATTTATTTTGTTCGTAGCTAGAAAGTACTTTGGGAAGGCGGAATAAGTTGTAGTTTTGCATGTTCTGTGGAGGATTGCCTTGGCTCAAATTCAGGCTCCCTTCCTTACTATCTTTGAGAATTTCAGAGAAGTTATTTAATCTTTCTGCATCTCAATTTTCCTCATCCATACAATGGGGCTAACATTAGCAGTGACCTTGGAGAGCTGTCGCACCTGACACCTAATAAGCTCTCAGTAAATATGAATTATTACTACTGACTTTGAGCCCTACATCTTCCCCACAGGGAAGCCAATTCAGAGGGATGAACCAATTTCCAATTTCGTAGAGCCGGGACCACAATCTCATTTCCTGGTCCTCATCCACCTGGGATGGCTGCTGGAGACCGGCGGGACAAATTCTCACACTGAGGAAAATGAATCTTGTTACTAAATGAAAAAAGGTGTCTGATCTATCAATTAACATGAAGCATGTCTGGTTTTGAGGCATCTGGACATTTAGAATGCACAAATCTTTGAAAACGAGAGATTTTTTTTTTTTTTTTGCACACGTATCATTCTGTGTGACAATTAAAAAAAATTGAAGTGAAAATTTAATGTACTTTGATCATATAGATTACACCTAAGAGCATAAAATATGCATTACCAAAAGAAGAAACCTTTATGACGCCTGAAACCACTCAATACTATTTCGGTCAACAACATATCAGGTTCTAGATAAACAATTCTACTCAGATTTTCGGGGCAACACTATTTAATTTAACCAATGCATCATAAAATATGGTTTAGAGTTTAAACTGAGATAAACCTTTTCAATGATCAGGAGGCAAAAAGAAACAACCCTATGTTAGACAATATATATTTTATTTTAAAAATATGGAATATAAAGATAGAGATTACCCTTCATGTTCAGCAAACACGTGTGGACCATTCTTTCTATATACACTGGCATTTCTTTAAAAAAACAGAACATGCTGCATGAATAGACTTTCCATAGGGCCTCAATTTTAATTTTCCGAAGTTTAGAGAAGCAACATCCATCAAGTTCCCTCAACTGTTGAGGATAATGCTGTTTTTGTCACACACAGGGTCTATTTTGAGCTCAAACGTACACACCGACTTGAGACTATAGGCTCACAGACCTGTCGGCACAATGCCCCATTACAAATTGTCCCTTTAGCAAGATGACTTCATTTTAGCAGCCTGTTCTGGTTTCTACATTCTTCCAGGTTTCACAGTTTAGTGCCGTCAAACAAGGTGATGGCATTTTTAAGGCTCTCGATTTTATTGGTCTATGAATTAAGGTAGGTGGCCAGGTGCTATTTCAGGGTTTCGTCTGGCAACCTGGCACTAAATTGGAGTACATTGAGACTAAGAGGGCTGTGATTTTTTTTAAATGTGGGGAACGTAAATATTGGCATTTATGGAAATGGCAGCTATAACAGGAAGTGATTTCATATGGCATTAGTTGAAATAAGAATATAGGAAGGTCTAACTTTAATCTGAATGATCATTAAAACGTGTTACATATTATTTCTCAAGAAGAACGTATTAGAATCCAAACAACCCTTATTTGCATTTTGAGCCTTCTCCTTGTTGGATGCTGATAAAACCCCTATACTTTAATTATCTCACATTACTTGCATGTTTTCCAATTTCCTATAAAGACATAATCATGTCTGAAACAGATATATATCATGGCCTATAAACAGTCATGTCTGCTTTTTAAGTTATATCCTTTGCCCAGAAATAAATTTTGCTCAAAAATGGACCATGAAAAGTAAGTCAGGTAAAGATAAACTAAAGAAGAGACACCTGAACTCCCAGTACTAGTAGGAGTGGATGAACAAAAAAAATTGTTTAGCTTATTTCATCTTTCATTTCCTTCCTCAAAAATAGCAGTAATGGTAGTATCTTCACTGGCTGGTGGGTGTTAAATAAGACAATACATGCAAAGAACTTAACAAACAACTAATATTTATCTGTCCTTCCTCAGTGACAAATACTCTGCTAAGTCCTTTGTGAATGTGCCTTGAGTTTTGCAAAACAATATATAAAGATATTAAATGTGGACATATACTTATGTACATAATTTGAAATGTATATGACTAATTATAAGTAAAACCTAAATGACTGAATGTATAAATATTGCCACTTTATTTATTGTTCTCTCCTTCAACTCAGTGATTTTAGAATTTTCTTCTTAACTTCAGTAATGAAACTCTCTTCTACAAGTTTGTATGATTCTCTACTTTAAATTCATTAAATTCAGTGAAACACATTCTGAGTGGGAATGTATTCTCAAAAGCTGAATTGACCCTAGGTATCCACGAAAAAGTCATTCATTCCTATATCCAGCTCTGTCTTAGGTGGGTATGCAGCGGCCCAAGTTTTACAGATTTTCAATTTAGAACAATTCAAAAACAACAAAATATCAATAGTTTTAAAGCAGGCTCTTAGTAATGTAAAAATCAAACTACCTATAATTTTCTAACAATTTTTATAAGTGAGTGAGCAAGAATGAAAATTTTGAGATCTCACAACTTTGCTTCGATAATTGAAAAATACAGCAAAATTAGAGTTTAAGTCAATTTTTTTAAAATATAAATTTTAGGGCATTTGGCCCCATTGATAAGAGACCCAGAAACTCTTAACTATTCATAAAACATTCATATTAATTGAAGGTAGAGTTAATTCATAAGACATTTATCTGTATAGTAAACTTTTATGTTCTCTGGGGTTCTGGTTATTCTGATTCTAAATCTAGTTGCAGGCTGAGAGAGTCTGATTTCTTGGTTTTACAAATAATTCATAAATTTATAATGCTGAATTTTTATCTTCATTACAATTTCTCTCCTGCACTTTATCTCTAACATCTTA
The DNA here is from genome assembly GCF_951640355.1 of Cnephaeus nilssonii. Lineage (NCBI taxonomy): Eukaryota > Metazoa > Chordata > Mammalia > Chiroptera > Vespertilionidae > Cnephaeus > Cnephaeus nilssonii. The sequence goes on along the minus strand of NC_137089.1, from coordinate 38,056,256 downwards.
CTCTATCAGCTCCATTCTTTTTAAGAGAGAAATTTTCCAGATTTCATAGTTAACATTAGGAATCAGAAATCTTGCCATTTCAATCCTTCCTAAGTGATGAAAGACAAATTCGATCAGAAGTAATTTGTTTTTAAAATTTAAGTCTAAATGAAGACCAGCTTCCTCTTCTTTGCTTCATTAGAAAAGCACAACATAGAGAATAAGCCAATATTTTGTGTGTTTTTTCACTGTCATGGGAAATAAAATAATCCTCATCTTAAATCTATAATAATAAAAGCATAATATGCTAATTAGACCAGACATCCTTCCAGACGACCTTCCGGATGAAGCCGGGCTGCGAGGGAAGTCTGGGTCCCGGGTGCCAGAGGGAAGCCAGCGCCAGCAGCCAGGGGAAGGAAGGCCTACCCTTGCACGAATTTCAAGCATTGGGCCTCTAGTAGTAAATAAATCTTAGAGTAATTAAATTACGTTATGATACTAAATTTATAGAACCACAGAATAAAACTGGTATGAAGGAAGTTGGCAATTGAGAATCTGTTTTAGATTTGTATTTTTTTCTGGGCAATATCTATAGGTAAGCAGTAGCAGCTTAGATTAGTAAATTTAATATTCAATTAATTCAGCTAATGTATTAAGTGAACGAATAGGGGATTTGTTGAATGAATAATTCAATAAACAAATGCTTAATGTGAAATGGAGGGGATGCAGAATTCTGTCCCTCTCTTCCCTATCTGGTCCTTGGAAACAGATAATTGATGTGGGGACTTTGTAGTCCTAGAAAAGGATAGAGCCACTCTGCAGAAACAGCCTGGTTCTCTGAATGGCTGAGTGGAATAGAGTATAGGAAACATGCATTATATTGAACCACTAGGCTACTGGGTGGATTAGATATTGCACCCAGACTATCTTGGCTAATTCAAATACCCCAAAGGGTTGAGGTTAACAGTATATAAAGATAATACTTAATGCACAAAAACTCATGCAGTATAAACACTATATCCAAACATTCCCCTTTCTTTTCTTTCTGTATCTTAGTGACCATACCATGAGGTTGAAGGATGTGGGGGGAATTTCTTATCCTATCTAATAAAGAGGGAATATGCTAATTGACCCTCACACCATTACAAAGATGGCGGCGCCCACAGCCAATAAGGAGGGAATATGCTAATTGACTGCCACACCCTCAAAGATGGCGGTGCCCACAGCCACAAGTTGGCCGTGCCCAGTCCCCTCAGCCTCCAGCTGCGCAGGGCCAGTCTGAGGTATAGGCAAGCCTCAGATGGCAGCTGCCCAGCCACCCAGGGCTGGCCTGAGGCACAGGCAAGCCTTGGATGGTGGCTGCCCAGCCGCTCAGGGTCGCCTGAGGCTCAGGTAACCAGGGCTGGCCGAGGCTTGCACTGCTGGCAGTGGCAGCAGCAGAGGTGTGATGGGGGCGTCACCTTCCCCTGATCGCCGGGTTGCCTCCCGCCCCTAAGGCTCCCGGACTGTGAGAGGGGGAAGGCCGGGCTGAGGGACCCCTCCCCCCCCAGTGCATAAATTTTCATGCACCGGGCCTCTAGTTTATAATAATAAATAGAATTATTTACTTTGTTCAAGACACTGTGCCAAGCATGATTGGATGTGTTGGGGGATATCAGCTGACATGAAGGAAAGTCACATGCTTAAAAAGACTTACTGATGAGTAACTTAAGAAATATTTTAGGGCAAGAAGTGCTTCTCGCTTATTTTTTATATCTATACAGCCTAGCAGAGGAGCAGCTATAATAGACAGAATCTCAGCAATGTTTGTTGAGCACATGAGTGAATTAATGGGTAAAAGATAAAAGTGTAGAATTATTTCGACACTAATGGAGCTTCAAGAAATTTGTGTCAAAAAAATATGTTCTTTTTTTAACATAAAAACTGTACGCCCTTCTCAAATTAAGGAAAAGCACAAGCCTATTATTTATTGATATCTGTTAGAACGATGGCCTTTTCAGTATTTATTTCTATAGGATAACCTTCCAGATGCGCTGTTCAGTGTCGCAAGGAAAACATTCATCTTCATGTGCTTCTAAATCTCTCTTAAATGATTTATGCTGAATTTCAGTCCAACCACCTTAAACAAATAAAAACAAACATTCCCCAAGGTGCTTGAGTTCATGCAGTTCCAATACACCATATAAACTGCAACAAACCAGATGCTGAGGGGTCTAGGATAAATAGCCTCTTTAAAACACTGAGCTGCCGACAGAATAGAGATTCCATTTTTAAATGATTTTCTGCAAAGTAAACATTTTTCAAGCTTGATCTTTGTGCAATTTTTTTCTTTTTTTTTGCTGGCATTTTTGTAAGCTAGCAACAACCTGCTCATGTCCCTTTTGTAAAGAAGGGTTTAATATGCCATGGTGTCACCAAGTCCCCGTGAGCTAATTTGTTCTAAAGACAACATTACTACATCAATACAACGCAGCTTAACCTTCCACTAACCTTCTTCTGTTTGCTTTCCACATCCCCACTGAGGCTCTCAGCCAAAACGTCCCTTCAATTCTGGGTTCATTTCTCTCGGGGTAGAAAAAAAATGTGCATGTAAACTATGCTGCTTTTGTATATCAGAGGAAAGGCAACATTCACACTACCCAACACACACACACACACACACACACACACACACACACACACACACACACTCACCTTGTTCCCTGTCATTAAATATGGAATCACTGCTGGGGGGCAGAATGCATGAGAGAGAATTCCATCTTAAAGCAAAGTCCCCCCTGAAAACATGGTGAAAAACCACAGTAAATCCAGATCCCACTGTTAGGGTTTTGGCTCAGTTCTGTTTATTTCTTCTTTTTAAGAGCCTCCGGCTCTAACATCCTTTTCCACATGAGCAAATGGTGCCAGTTCTTGGTGAAGCTGCCATGAAACTAGCTCTTACCTTTATTTCATCTATTATTTCTCCTTTAGCTCTGCATCTCTCTCTGACCTAAAATGGAATAGAAGCACTTCCAGTGTTTCTTCATTTGTTGAATTATCAAATTGAATTGAATTGTCTACATTTGAACATGCTAGAACTAGATCCTCCTCTGTGATGATAAGCTGATATTTTCCGCTCCCCAACCCAATCATGAAATATTGGTATGCTGAAACATAGGGTACAAAAGAGAATGTTTTACATATTTTAAGAAGAAAAATTTAATCAGCTAGGAGTTTGCTGACTATTGAGGTCATATCTCACTATCTCACATAACCATATATGACCACAGACCTGATTATTCAGCTATCAAATGGGTGATATAAAAATATGAAACCAAATGAGCTTGATAATTGAAGAATCACAGAGATTTAATTTACCCCAGAATTATGGATTTCTCTACAAACTTTATCTCAAGGCTATAAAAGAGCTCATGGGCAATAGAAACCATTTTGTTAGGGAAAAGCTTGATATTTTTAGCATAAAATAACACTGTTCTATCACTATCAACTTAGTTTAAAAATGTCCTGAAGCCACGATATTCTTAAAATGTAGCACATTATAAAATCCTCATCACTGTTTTGCAAATAAAGAAGCAATTGTATAATGTCTTCAATACCATTTTATCTGATCAGCATGGTCAATAAATGAACTACAGAATCCAACTACTAAAGTCTTTATGATTACAAGTAAGAACTATGTTAAGTTCAGGAAAATTTGCATCGCTACTATTTTATTAAAATCAAATATTGTTAAAATTGATAGTGCAGATATTACCAGTGGCAATGTATTTTTGGGGAGAAAAAAAAAAGACATCTGATCTTACAAATCGAATTGTGATCTCCCCAAATTCATGTTGAAGTCATAATCACCAGCATCTCAGAAATGTGATTTTATGTGGAGAGAGGGTCTTTATGGAGGTACTTAATTAAAATGAGTTTATTGAGATGGGCCCTAGTCCAATGTAACTGGTATCCTTATAAAAGGAGAAAATTGGGACACAGACAGGTACACAGGAAGAATGCCATGAGATAAAGGCAGAGATCTACAATCCAACGAATATCAGATTGCCAGCAAACCATTAGCTAGGGAAGAGGTAAGGGACACATTGTGACCCACTACCCCCCAAAAGGAAGCAATCAGGCTGACATCTTGATCTGGGCCCTCTAACTTCCAGCACTGTGAAACAGTAAGTTTCTGTTGTTTAAGCTGTGGTACTTAGAGGAGCCTCAAGCAACTGAAACGTCTGATAAAGATTGTCTCTTTTGGGGATACTTTCCTGACTCTCAACATCTGAATGAAATTTAAACATCTAAGTCAGTGATTTTATATACTTCTTTTACATCAGAGCTATTTGATGAAGTGTGTTTCTTTTTTTCTCAAGGCAAAAATGATTAGGCAGAAGCTCAAAAACCTTCTGAATCTGAATCACTGGTATCAGGATCAGACATCAATATTCATAAAAAGTTCCATAGGGCACTGATGTACACCTCACCTTGAGAACCACGGGTCTAACACATGGGTGGACCCCACAGTTCTGGGGGTGCTTGGAAGAGGGTCCTCTGCTTTTGTCAGTCATGGGAGTTTCATAGCAGTAACATCAACCTTGGCTGCAGGTTAGATTCACTGGGGAGCTTTTAAAAACCACAATTGCAGGCTGTACTCAGATCAAATAAAAAAGAATCTCTGGGGTGAGATCCAGACATTGGTATTTTTTAAACTTCCATGTGGTTACAATGTGTACTTAGAACTGAGAACCTTAGGTTTAAGTTTAAGAAATAAAAGTTGTGGGCAATGACTAATCAGTTAATTAGTGTTGCCAAAGATCTGACGACTCTATGTAGTCCAAGGAAATCAACTGACACACACCTCAAAACTTCCTCAGCTGGTATTGTTCTCCTTTGTTCTCCATTTCTCCCTTTTTCTGTATCCCTTTTTTTTTTCTCTCTCTCCATTCTATACTATCTTTAATAGTCACTCAATCCTTTTCCTTTTCTTCTCATCCTAGCTAATAAAAGGGTAATATGCAGATTGACCATCACTCCAACACACAAGATGGCTGCCCCCATGAGGTCAAAGATCCTGCCCCCATGTGGACACAAGATGGCCACCACAAGATGGCCAGCAGGGGAGGGCAGTTGAGAGGCACCAGGCCTGCAAGGAAGGGCAGTTGGGAGGGACCAGGCCTGCAAGGGAGGACAGTTGGGGGCAATCAAGCCTGCAGGGGAGGGCAGTTAGGGGTGACCAGGCTGGCAGAGGAGGTAAGTTGGGGGTGACTGGGCCTACAGGGAAGGGCAGTTGGGCAGGACCCAGGCCTGCAGGGGAGAGCAGTTGGGGGGGACCAGGCCTGCAGGGAAGGGCAGTTAGGGGTGACCAGGCCTGCAGGGGAGGGCAGTTAGGGGTGACCAGACCTGAAGGGGAGGGCAGTTAGGGGCAAACAGGCTGACAGGGGAGCAGTTAGGGCATCAATCAGGCTGGGAGCAGAGTGGTTAGGGGGTGATCAGGCTGGCAGGCAGAAGCGGTTAGGGACAGGCTTGCGAGCAGTTGGGAGCCAGCAGTCCTGGATTGTGAGAGGGATGTCCGACTGCCTGTTTAGATGGGCAGTCGGACATCCCTCGAGGGGTCTCAGATTGGAGAGGGTGCAGGCTGGGCTGAGGGACACCCCCCCTCCGTGCACAAATTTCGTGCACCGGACCTCTAGTACTACATAATATCTTCTCCAACATTAACTTAAAGAAAACATGAAACTGAAGTTATATATACACGAATCATATTTTTTGAGTCAATTTTATCCTCCCTGACCTTATTTTGGAAATTGTTTGAGCTGAGATAGCTTATGTCTCTTTAAGAAATACCATCATCTAAATCAAAATGCTTTTTCTTGTCTAAATATACACACCTCTCCCTCTCCACCATCCCTCTCCACTCTCTCTCCCTTCCCCTTGAATGGGTGATGTGCACACTCAATATCCTTGGCATATTTCAGAATACTGTTGGATTAGATGTCAGGCCTCTGACATGGAAGCGCTCAGGGGCATGGGGGTGGTGACAATGTTTTTCCATTCCTAGGTTTATTTCCCTGGTGCAGCCCTGAAGAACTTGGGGGTCTTCCTGGGGAGCATAAGAGCAGCTGCTGGAAGGCAGCAGAAAGTACGATGCATTGCACTCCGAGAAGGTGCTGAGAGGATAACAATGAGTGGCCTCACCATGGACGAAACTTTGAATGGTGCCAAGAGTGAAGGACTGCCAACAACACTATGACTGTGAACAGCAGATAAACTTATTTTGGGTTGAGTTGAATTCCCTGGGAGCCTCTTCTAAGGAAAACCTGAGTCCTCATTTTCTCAGGATGGATGGCCCCGTTTCCTTTTCCTTGTGCTATCGCCTTGTAAAGGAACAAGATCTGTTTTACTTAGGCCCTAGCTGGATCACAGAAGTAACTCCCCAGTTACTCCAGAGAATGTACTGCAGACGTCAGACATCAATCTATCCAGCAAAGAGCAAACCTGTATTAACTGCCTATGAGGCCAAGCAGAGAAAAGAGTCATCTGTTTGCCACCCATTCCTTTTAAATTTTTTTCTTTTTTTTTTGTATCCCCTTTCTCACTTTCCCTTCTTTTGTCCTCACAATTATAGTAAAAAATATAGCCTTTAAAAAGTCTCCTGTTTTATGGATCTGTATGCACAAACAAATCACATTTCATTAAAGCTTTTCAAAGGCTCACCACCTAGAAGTACTTCCTAGAACACATTGGCCCAGATGACTCTCATATAATTAGCTGACCACATTTTTAAAAAAGTTCACCAAGTAATCGGATTTTTATCCCAAATGACCAGTTGTTTTGTTTTTTTTCTTGGGTAGTCACAATTTATTTTGCAGGAAAAAATGCCCATTGCAATGCAGCAAAGTTGTAGATGTCTTTCTTCCTGCTTTGTGGTAAGTACTGTTTCTGTCTATTTTTAAGTTTTGGGATTAAAGATGGAACACAAAATTGCAATTTTGAAAATAAAAAAGTCAACAACTCAGTCAACTCTTAAATGACAACATTATGTTTATAAAAAGGACTATGCAAAAAACACAATGAACCAGTCTCTCCCTGCCTGATTCCACCCAACAGACAGACCAATAGGCACCAATCTTACACTCAGCGGTTGTATGAAGTCTGAAATCGGGGCGTCAGCATGGTTGGTTCCTTCTCAGAGCTCTGAGGGGGAGTCTGCTTCACATCTCTTTCCTAGCTTACAGTGATGACCAGCGAGCCTTGGTGTTCCTTGGCTCATAGATACATCACTCCAATCTCTGCCTCCACCTGCATATGGCACTCTCTCTGTTTTCCTTGTACCCAAATGTCCTCTGCTTATAAGGACACCAGCCCTATTGGATTAGGGCCCACCCTAATGACCCCACAGATCTTCAAAGACTTGTTTCCCAAATAAGGTCACATGCACAGGTACCAGAATAGGACTTTAGCATATGCCTTTGAGGGACACAGTTCAACTGATAATAGTGGGTTTTAGATGCATTCTGCCTATGTCCTTATTCAACAGTTAAATTTCAATGTTAGGAAAACGAACTGTTTGGCAAAGAGAACTGGAAGTTTGTATTCAGCATGTATGTTATGTGTTTGCAAAGTATTTCTGCCTATTTAAGAATTACTCAGTTATTTTGTTTCTAATCCTAGTTCTCATTTTCTGTGAATTCTATCTTTATTATTTATTTACTAGAGGCCCGGTGCACGAAATTCGTGCATGGAGGGGGGTTGTCCCTCAGCCCAGCCTGTACCCTCTCCAATATGGGACCCCTTGAGGGATGTCCGACTGCCCAGTGGGATCGGGCCTAAACGGGCAGTCGGACATCCCTCAAGGGGTCCCAACTGCTTGCCTGCCTGCCTTCCTGATTGCCCCTAACCGCTTCTGCCTGCCAGCCTGATCACCCCCTAACCACTCTGCTGCCAGCCTGTTTGCCCCCAACTTCCCTCCTCTGCTGGCCTGGTCACCCCTAACTGCCCTCTCCTGCAGGGTTGATCACCTCCAACTGCCCTCCCTTGCAGGCAGGGTGCCTCCCAACTGCCCTCTCCTGCTGGCCATCTTGTGGTGGCCATCTTGTGTCCACATGGGGGCAGGATCTTTGACCACATGGGGGCAGCTATATTGTGTGTTGCAGTGATGATCAATCTGCATATTACTCTTTTATTAGATAGGATTTTTACAGAGATGAAATTAATTTCTTTTCTTTTTTTCCAGTTTTTAACCTTTAATTTTGAAAAAAAAATTAACATATCCAAAAGTAGAGAAATAATGTAATGAAAATACATGTATTTATCATCCAATGTAACTTTAACATGTCTAATCTTATTACTTTTACACCTCTTACCCACTTTCCATATCTCTCCATATTTTTGAAGCAAATCCTAAATATCATATTATTTCATCCATACTATCCCAAACTGTGTCTCTAACTATTAAACATAACCACAATGCTCTTATCCCTCCTACAAATCTAACAATTCATTAATATTATTAGTCAGTGTTGAGATTTTCTCAATTTTCTTATACATTTCATTACAGTTTATTTGTTTAACTCAGCATAAAATATACTAAATATATTGTAGTTAGTTGCTATTTTCATTAAATCTTTTTGAAGTTATACATTTCATTTTCTCTGTTTTCTGTAAATTTTAAAAGAGTCAGATCATTTGTGCAATAGCGAGCTGCTAGTCAACATACTGGTCCCTATGAGATAAGGAGATTGCCCCAGAGTGACAATTGCACAGCTCCCTTCCACTGAACTGACACACGTGCTCAGGGCTGCATCTGATTTCCATCCTGACACAAGCTCCATTTCTCCTCATGGACTGGTAACAAACTGGTCCCAGACTTTTTGCTCTGGAACCACACTTAGAGAAGCACTGTTTTAGAGTATATCATTGTTTGGGTGCTGTTCACTGCACCCCCACAATGTCATTTATCATATGCCTTTGCCTCATAGTTCTTGTAGACTGGTAGGCCATCTAATGCCTTGATCAGATTTAGAGTTAATTTTTTTTGGCAAGTCAATTTCCTAGGTGGTGCTCTACACCTCTACCAGCAGGCACAAAGTGCTAGTTATTTCACTTTTTGAGGTACTATCTGCCAGTTAGTAACTATTTCTTATATTTGTTATTTCATAAGTGATGGCAAACTAGAGTACAGGTAGTCTAATTCTACTCTTCCTTCTTCATTTATTAGCTGGGATGTTTCTGTATTGAGAACCTTCTTTTTATCCACTACTGGGTTACTTTACTCCATATAGTGAAGGCAGGTAAATACTTGTTTATTTTCAATTATTACCAGTTTTCAAGATATTGAGGTGGTTTACTCAACATTCTTTGAAGGTGATCTATGAAGGAAATGATGGCTGTGTGTGCACACACATACACGTGTATGCACAGGTATGTATGCACATGTGTGATGAATTAGAGTTTTAAACATATTAAGTGTTTTAATATACTGGGCTTCTTGTTATGGATCCTCAAATTATCCCATGTTTGGCCAGTGGGAGCCTCTGGAACTTGATTTCTGCGTCCCTTTGATATACACTTGAGTAATCTCTAATAGATTTCTTGATTTCTGGTGCAGCACAATGCTCCAGGTTCACCTGTGTATCTGTCGTGCTTGACCTGAAATCAATGAGACCCCTATGGAGCCTGGGTCCTTTCATGGCCTCTGTCTTTTGACTGCACTTTTATAGGATGGTTCTGGGATTCAACTGCTCATTAGATAGTGTTTTCAACTTCTTCCTATATTTTATGAAGAACATTTCCCCCCCTGAAATAAAGATTATTGCAGATGCAATGGAGCCCTCATAGCCTGTGAGTTGCTTAGATAAAACCCAGATGGTTGGTCATAATAACCACAATAAAATGTAATTTTAAAATGTAATAAAGGGAACTTAATGATGAAGTCCCAAAGTGTATATTTTGGATCCTCCTATCCCCACATACACCACAGGAGGGATAGCTGAATGCCCATGAGATTCAAGTCTCTTTCGCTATGACAGTAGGTCCAACAGTAAATTTCCCTACTCAGATTAGGCCAACAATCTTTCAACAAACTAGTGCAGGCCAATTTTTTTTTTTTTTTTTTTGGTTTAGTTTTTAAATCACAACATGGAGGCAGGCTTAAGGCAGGTTTAAAATAATGTTAGTTCCAGATTCATATATTTATTTATTCTTTCAACATATTTATTGCATGCTCCTTCAGTGTATAGGGGTCTGGAGATTCAGAGATGAAGATAAGGAACCTATCATCCAATTTCTGAGACCATATGGAGAGATTAAGTTTCAACAGTATCTAAGATTTACACAACACAATCTAAGCAGCGTAAGAGAAAATTAAATATATTTGTTCTTTTAATTAGGTAGTAAAAAGGGCAATTCAAATGTATAATGTGTTATAATTTCTTACTTTTCATTGTTAATGATAGATTGTGCCAAAATAAAAAAGTCAGATTAATATAAAAGAGTGTGTATTTTAATAGAAACAGTACAACTTTGAGTTGAAGAAGGAAAAATTGGGTCTTTATCTGCTAAAAGTGTGAGACCTTTAAATACAAAGTGCCAGACATCTGGTTACTACAGCCTTAGGGCCACAGCAATAAGCAGGCAAAAAAAGGGACTATGTCATTCTTACAAATCCTGACCTCAGACTTGACATGAAGCCAAAGTGTTTTAGTACTTGGCAATGTTATTTTATTGGCACATGTCAAATAATTCTAATTTATGTTCATATAATCCTATATATTGAGGTTCAGCTTTGCAACAAACGATGGAATTCAATACAATGATAATGTTAATATTAGAGCCAAGTAAAATGAGAACTCAACTTTTCTGTTGAGCTTCAGGAGTAACAAGGAGGATCATAAAGTTGGTTGTTTTACTAATTCTGTAACCTGCAAGTATACTAATATTTTTACTAGATTTAGCATTTTTTACCTCAAGTAACCAAAGACACAACTTAATTTTTAGTATATTATGAATATAAAATGTCATATTCAAAAATTTGAAGTTTACATAAGATTAAAAAAACACCAAGGGAAGAATTCTCAGTGAGGGTCCAATCTTTATGAAAATGAGTTTACACACTATTTTTGATAGGTAGATATCTTATTTTCGAAGGAATCTCAGAAAAAAATATTCTCAATTGTACTCTGCCATCTATGCCAGCATTGGATATCCTTATTTTTGGCCATTCTCTCATTTATTTTCACATATGCAATTTTCCATTTAAACTAATAACTTCTTATTTATTGGCACTAAAATGGATTAAAAGCATGCAAAATGAACAATGACAGATTAATCTTATGGAAGCAATGCAAAAATTCTAAGATAAAAGTAACAAAGTCAAGATTGCAAGTATGGCTCAACATTAGGAAATAAATTGCTTGGATTCACCAAATTAATAGTGATATGGAGAAAAACCACATATCAAATGCATGGATGCTGAGAAAGCTTCCAAGGATATTCCTGCCTTGAAACTGTGATATACACTGAGTGGCCAGATTATGATGATCTCTGAACGCATAATAATCTGGCCACTCCGTGTATATCCTATATAATAAAAGGCTAATATGCAAATTGTCCCCTCGACCTCCTAGGAGTTCAACCAACAGGCAGGCTGGCCAACCGCCCACGTCCCCTGCCCCTGGCCAGGCTGGCTGGACCTCACTCATGCACGAATTCATGCACTGGGCCTCTAATATAAATATACATACATATATATCTATATATATCTACACACACACACACACACACACATACACACACACACTGAGTGGCCAGATTATTATGTGTTCAGAGATCATAATAATCTGGCCACTCAGTGTATATACCTTAGTCCCTGTGCTAGCTTTTTACATAATTTGGAGACATTGGACCCATTCCCACTAATGACAAGAATAAAACAAGGAAACCTACATTAAATTGGAGAAATTAAACAGTGTAGTCAAAAAGATGGTATTGAAAATAGTGACTCAAAAGATATACCTTTATGGTTACTGTTTTAAATATAACCTCCTTTTCCATTATAACTTTGATTGTGTGTGTGTGTGTGTCTGTGTCTAAGTGGGTAGATGAGAGAATACACTGACAATAGATATACTAGAAAGGATGCTCATCAACACATTAATAGTAGTTATTTCCGATATATGTGAGGGGATACTTTGAAAAATTTTGACTTTTTTCTTTATACTTTACTGGATAATATTTACATTTTATTTTACAGAAAATATATAATTTTTAATTAAAAAAAACTTCCTTGGAGAAAAAAATTATTCTTTAAAGATCCTGCAAAGTAGAACTATGTAATATAGATATGGACCAGGATAGAAAGTCAAATTATTCCTGACAACAAAATATGATATGATGTAATATGATATAGAAATAGACAGATATCTGACATCACATAACTTACTCTTCAAAGTCTTCTGAGTCATTTCCAAATTCAAAGTCAGTAAAAATAACCTAATATTCATCTCCTTTATTAGATTAAATATAGAAGAAGGAATAGACCGTGGGCTCTCCACTTTCTCTAGAATGCAGCACACCATTCCGCTTAGAGGTGGAAATGACACAATTAAACTTTTTCTTGAGGAAACCATGCATAGGAGGAGGACATGGATTCCAATTATTAACCACTAAAATCCTTTCTCCTAGTATAGCTGAAGAGAGGTGTTTTAATAGCATGTTTTCTTTTTAATCATTTACAAACCTTTCAAATTGTAGGAAAGAATGGGCCCCTTCAAGCAGCCGGTATAGTTTTTCCACAAGTAAATAATTCTACGTATAAAATACATATTTATAGACTTTCCACTGTGCCAGGCACTGTTTTAGTCTTCAGGGATTTGTGACGATTAAAGCATGAGGCTCAACGCTAGAGGGGCTAGATGGGAAGACAGATAGATGCCAAGAGGTATTTGGGGATACAAAGGGAGGATCGGTCTTACACATGGCTTTGGGGACAGAAACAAGAAAAGATTCAATTAAAAAATAATGCTTGAATTTGTTTTTAAACCTGAGTGTGGATTTTAAGCAAGCAGCAGACTAAGTGGTATGCACAAATCATGCAGATAAAGAGCTAAGAGCTGAGTATAATAGGATATTATGATATAAACAGAGGAGAGAAAGAGATGGCTCAAGATAGGCAAGGGGGCAAAGCCACATCACAAAAGGCCTTGTTACCATGCAAAGAGCCCATCAACAGTGATCTCATTCTCTGGCTAGAATGAACTCCTTTTCATGTCTTAACTGGTGAACTCCTATAGAGCCTTCATGACTCAAGTGAAAAATCAACTTTTCTTCAGAGCCACCACTGACTTAGCACTTACAACAAAGCAGTGATCACATAACCACGTGATAGATGACTAAAACACAAGTGAATAAGGTGAGTTGGAATATGATAGAGATATCAAAAATAAAACCTCATCTGTTAGAATAAGCCAGATCTTTGGGATAATAGCATATACTTGGGTAACAGGATATGCTGTGTTCAAGCAATTGAATTTCACTAGCACTTTCATTAAGTAGGTTATGATGGAATGAGTTTTAGAAAGACATTTGTTTCCCACCTGCTTTTGCCCTTCAAAGATCTATTTTTCTTGGCAGAGTCACACCCAGAAGTTTGGCTCCATATGAAGTTTGCATTTCCATTAATTCTGAAAAAATATAGCAAGGTTTAACACATGCTTAAATTTTAGTTCAGTTTGCTTTTTTTTTATAGGCCCCAAGCACAGGTGTATTCAGCTTGCACTGGTCATTATGTTATGACATTATGTTATTTTAAGCAACAATATTGTTTTAGCTGAAAAACAGGTTGATTATGTATAGAAATGGCTTTGTATAGGTTTTTCTTTTTTGGCTGAGATTATTTAACTGTTACAATAACCAAGTCAATGATATTCTAATGAAGTAATAATTCATTAGAGTTGCTTATGGGTTCATCTCTTCTTCTCCTTGCAGCATTGTAACATTTCTACTGTGCAAACATGATGAACAAAACACACCAACAGAAACTTGGTAGAACCAGCTACAACATGTAGAGTCTAAAAGTTAAAGTTATTACTTTATCAGAAGAATTTGATTCATTGATTATTTAGTGGATCTTATTTAGCCGACATACTGTGCTGGGATTACAGTAGGCAATTAATAATGTGATAAATGTCTGAGGTACTAGGCATTATGGAGACCATGAAGAAGTAAAATATATACTCTCAAGGATTGAAACATATATTTAGAAATATTACACATAGAAAGCAGAGATTGCTAGAGACAGAGGTTTTAAAGACTCTCTGTCTGAACTCTTAATTTGACAGTTGAGGAAACACAGGCCCCAAGGGGAGAAGCGCCATTGGATCCAGAGGAAGAAGAACTGTGGTAGATGGAGTCTCATCAAGGCCGAATACCAAATCAACTGATTTATATTTAAAAATACTTAGAGATTACCGAGTCAAAAGAAAATATAGGGGAGACATAGCCTTGTAGCCCAGACATCAGCTGTGCCATGGCTAGCTGTTCCAGTCCTATAAATCATCCACCTACCCGCCCCCCCACCCACCCCAACACACATATCCATGACTTCCTGGCCCAGATCCTGGGAAAAACACAACTCATTCACTAATGTTCACAGAAATCCATGCACAGCTGGTAGGACATCATCAGTTCAAGAGCTTTACTAAAGATGTAAATGGTTGTACATTAGGAGCCAAGGCTCACAAAGATGGTGACGGCCATCTCTCTGGCTTCATTCCTATCTTTCTCTTTCCCTCAACTTTTCTCCTGTTTTCTCTCACTAAAATGACATATGTTGCTAAAGGGGGAAAAACAGTTAACTTACACGGACAAAGAGGAGAGGAATGAAGATGACGGCATTATAATATGGAATCTTTTGAGCAAAAGGATTATTAATAACAGATTAATTGTAAGTCAGCAAAGCAAAATTCTAACCTAGCAGCAGAGAAAGCTAGGATCAACTTGATCTGTACTGCAAACCCCAAGAAGCCCAGGAATTGGTAGTGAGAGCGGCTTTTGAAAGAGGCAGAGAGGTTGGAGCTCAAAAGAAAGAGATGTGATGATGGTCCCTGTAAAGAGCAATTACCCTCCCATATCTAATCACTGTATAAAGGGCAATTACCCGCCCATATCTAATCACTGCCACTAGGAAAAGAGCCAGGGAACTCCTTCTTTTTACCTGGCTGAAAGCCAGTGGCATTTCCCTGAAGAGAGCACAACTGACTTTTCCTAGATTGGAGGACACCAGGTATAAGTGCAGGCAGGATTCTTATGCTAGAAACAGGCAGATGGAGGAAGGTATATATCCTGGATACTAAGAAATCTCTCTCTTGTCCCTTGTTTGGACTTTGCTCACAGAATTTTGACAGCCAGTTTTATACCTTCCAGGCAGGAGAGAAGAAGGTTCATTTCAGTGGAAATTTAAACAATTCAAAAGAAACCTAAAATTACTTAGATCATGGGCTCCTCAAGGAAACAACACCAACAGCAATAGAAACTGCCCGTTGAATTACCCTGTAGTGAAGCCTACAGGTGATAGCCCTGTGCACAGAAAGATCTCTCTCTCTCTCTCTCTCTCTCTCTCTCTCTCTCTCTCTCTCTCTCTCTCATTAACAGACAACCAAGGAAATCTAGACATCTGGAGAAAACTCTAAAATAAAATATAAAAAGAAAAAGGTACTCGGAAACAACAGATACAAGGACAGAAACTTGGTTATGTTGTGTTCATTACAAATGGAACACACCAAGGTACAACATCATGAAATTTCAGGAACACTGGAGACTAAGAGAAAACCCTAAAAGCTTTCAGAAAGAATCATATTATAGTCAAAAGGATAAACAGGTGGAATGAAAATAACTCTAAACAGTAACCCTTGTAGCTAGAGAAAAATGGAATAATGTTTTCAGACTTCTAAGGAAAATTCTAACTAGAATTTGTTACTTGCTGGATTACTGTCTGGGAAGTTTCTTCCATTTCATTAGGGAGTTCACCATGTCAGTATTTTTAGTTTTCCTTTTGGCTGGTCAAGATTCCACAAGAAAGAATTTTCAAATCTCCTGCCTGGAGGGAAGGGATAACCTGATAGCCAGAATTCTGTGGGCTGAGTCTGTAAATAAGAGTGTGAGTACTGAAATTCTTCACAGAGTCAGACTATCACTAAGGTAGGTAGGTAGGTAGGAAGGAAGGAAGGAAGGAAGGAAGGAAGGAAGGAAGGAAGGAAGGAAGGAAGGAAGGAAGGAAGGAAAGAAGGGAGGGAGGGAGGGAGGGAGGAAGGGAGGAAGGAGGGAGATAACCTCAGCTATTCATCAATTGGAGGTCCTTTCCCATCAAAGCAAGGGATTAAACAACAACAACAAAAAAGATAAAGCACAGAATCCAGAAAACCAGGTGCAAACCATATAAACGAGGTAAAATAAAGACCTGTGAGGATGGTATCCGCACAGCAGGCCCAGGAAACAGCATGTACAGACTGCAGCTGCAGAGGCTCTGGGGAAAACATCTCTTGCTAGATTAAATTGATAGAATACCTGTTATTTTTTAACACATTAGGAAGAATTTACACAATTTAAAGAGTTTAGAATCAGACATGAAAATTTATAAAACTAAGTAAACATAAAAGGAAAAAATTATGAACTTCAGGGGTAACAAGGAGTTGTAATGAAGAGTAAGTAATCACAGATTATGGACATGGTTGAACTATGCATACCACTGCACAGGCATGATCATGTAGACCCTGAACACTGACCGAAGAAAGACTATGATTGCATTGATACTGGGCAGGTGGGTAGTATGTTTATAGATAGCAGGTGCTAGGAGGGCAGTGCAAGTTGGCTAAATCTTCATCTTTCATAACAGAGAGCCAAAAAGGAATAGCTATATTTTAAAAAAATCAAGAAATAGAAAGACAAGTATGTATACTATTTAAAGATATGAATATGAATGCCAAAGGAAGAGCTAAAGAAAATATTAAAAGCTCTTAAGAAGGAGACATTTGTGGTGGGAGATGGAGATATAGACAAACATTAGATAGAAGAGAGATGGATGGATGGATGGATGGATGGATGGATGGATGGATGGACGGACGGACGGATGGACAGATAGACAGAATGATTAAGCTTTCTAAAACTACTTAACCCAAATTAGGTGCATGCATATCTTTGAAAAAATTAAAACTAAATTTAAGACATCTAGAAATTAAAAAGCAATAGTCAGAAATAGAAAATTATTTGTAACAAATATTACCAAAGGCGAATATCCTTAAAATATAAACTATATTTATATTTAATTTTAAAAAATCAGCAACACTCCAGTAGGGGAAAGAAATGAGAAGATGAGAGATAATTTGCAGGGTAAGAGATGCCAAGAAGTATGGTATTTTTTGGTAATATATTTTTTAAATAAAAATTTTTATTGATTTCAGAGAGGAAGGGAGAGGGAGAGAGAGATAGAAACATCAATGATGAGAGAGAATCATTGATCGGCTGCCTCCTGCACACCCCACACTGGGAATCGAGCCTGCAAGCTAGGCATGTGTCCTGACTGGGAATCAAACTGGGACCTCCTGGTTCATAGGTCAGCATTCAACCACTGAGCAACACTAGCTGGGCTTTTTTAGTAATATTAATAGGGGGAAGCGTATGTATCAATGCTGTCCCTGCTTAATTTGGCTCAAGTAGTACGGGTGGACTCAGACGTGTTATGTTCGGTATCAACATGAACTGAAATCTTAATGAGATACGTTTTCCAGATCAAAGTGGGAAACATTAACAAAGCAATGTTACTCGAGACTGGCACAGATACTCGTCCATGGGCTCCTGTACTGGCTCTATAAAATAATTCAGTCTTTCCCAAAAGCTATTTACCAATATGTATAGAGAACTTTAAGAATTCTTATATTATTTAAATAGTAACTCAATTTCTAGGAATCTTTCCAAACGAAAGGAAATCAGAATTGTAAATAAAGTTTTATGTGTTGGGAAAAGGAAACAACCTAAATGTTCAAAATTATGCTTTTGTGGTATGTGTTTCTTAGTCTGGCTGCTGTTTTCACCAATGTTTTCACTTCATGAACATTTATTGAGCTGTAGAATAATGATTTGTTCACTGTTCTGTATATATATATATATATACACACACACACACATATAATGCAATAAAGTGTAACAGTGAAAAAAAATGGTTAAACACTTACAAAGAATATTTTTTTAAAAATGTGAAAATGTTCACATTGTAAGTGAAAAAGCAGAAGTATATATGGCATTACATAATATTTTTAAAAAGCTAATAGTATAAAATATAAATATAAAATGTTATAGAATCTGGTGTTATAAAAAGTATTTTTATTTTTTATTGGCATCTAAAATAATATTAAAAAATAATATTTGTGTAGCAAGTTTTGGCAAAAAGTTTTGAAATTTGTAATATGCTTTCTCTTTTTCTTATCAAAGTCTGAAATTCTAGGGTCTCACAACCCCGAGTTCTTTGTGATTTTTCCTATGAGGAGGTCACTGTATAATTATGGGAAGGTGGTGAAGAAAGGTGCTAAGATTGTGAGGGAATTTTCACATGTAATTCCAAAATGATTAACTCAAACTTCATGGTGTATTAAGGACTACAATTTTATATAAGTAGAAGTTATTTATAATAATAACAATGACAGCTGTGGCTTATTGCACCCCAACATGTCAGACAATTAACTAAACAATATATATATATATATATATATATATATATATATATGTTCTTTATGTAGGTTTACATTGCTTTTTAAACTCTCCTGCATGCTCTGAAATGTCGCATAATGAAAATGTGTTTAGTTTTAAAACATTATGAATGATGATGATATCACTTTAATTCTACAGTTATATATATATTATCTGATTTAATCCTTGTAAGAATACTGAAATATCGCAGCTTTGTTACTTACTGGTTATGTAATCTTGAGAGAGTTCTTTAATCCCTTTTTATTTCATTTTTCTATATGTAAATTGGAATAATAAAAGAACTTAACCTCATAGAGCTGCCATTGGGATTAAATAAATGAGCACAAATCACTTCAAAGAAACTGGCACACAGTAGTTGCTAAATAAGCAGTTTTTATATTTTTTATGATAGCCCATGTTTTAGAAGTTACTAAATTTTAGAGAGATTAAGTAGAGCTGGGTGTGATGCCTTAAGGTTCTGGATCTTAATCCAATGCAGTACAGTTACGTCCTTATATAATGGTAACTCACTTACATTGCAGTAGTAGACAGTAGGAGTGGCAGACTGTACTTTCCAAACTTGGCCACACAAATGACTTCAATGCATATCCTTCTTTATTCTAATGAACAAAATAAACTAATAAACCAAATAGGAATAGATTCATAGATACAGAGAATAGATTGACAGCTATCAGAGGGAGGGGGCTGGGTGAAAAAGGTAAAGGGATTAAGAAAAAACAACAACCTCCAAACACCAAAGCTTTGAGACACAGGCAACAGAATGGTGATTACCAGAGGATAAAAGGAGGATAAATGGTGACGGAAGGAGACTGACTTGGGATGGTGAGCACCCAATACAATATATTGATGATGTATTATAGAATTGTACACCTGAAACCTATATAATTTTATTAGCCAATGTCATCCCAATAAGTTCAATAAGACAATAAAAATTATATAAAATGTGACTTTAGCATTCTCCCAACAGATAGAGTTTATTTCTCTACCACCTCGAATCTCTGTGACTGCTTTGACGGGTAGAAAGAATATGACTGAAGTGACACTTTGCCAGTTCTGGGTTTAACCCTTAACGGACTCACAGCTCCTTCTTTCTGTCTCTTGGCACTCTTGCTTTTGAAATGCCCCCTCTTGGAACTAACAGCCATACAATAAGAAGTCCAAGACTAATGAGAGGCCCTGTGTAAATGCTTTGGTTGTTAGCCAGCTGAGCTCCCAGCCAAGAGCCAGCATCAACTGCCAACCATGTGAGTGCCCGTTTTGGATCCCGCCACGTCCTCCCCCCCGCCTGCCCAATGCAGCCCCCAGATAACTGTGGGCCAATATAACATCACATGAAGCAGAAAAACCAGTTAACCATAGAATTGTGAGAAATAATAGAAAGGTTGTTCTTACTCACTAAATTTTGGAGTGGTTTGTTATGTAGCAATATTATGTGCCTACACTGTTTAAGGAGAATTTCAAAACTGGACCAGCAATCTATGATTTTTAAAGCACTGGTCTCTGGGAAAATGCTTTCTAGATTCTAAAGTACTGGCATATACATCGGTTTTAGGTAATGTATTTGTAAGGTTGGGGTCACTATAACAAAATGTGAACAGAAGTTGATTTTGGTGGGTAGAGCTCACCATGGAAAAGCTACAAATAGGAATTGGACATGGTTTACTACTGGAGATCAATGACATCTATTTTGTTCTTTGTTAACCTTCTTTCTCATTTCCCCTTCTTAATATTTTGAATGTCTTCCTGCTATATACACCTCTCTGACCAAGAGTAATCGTACTTGGTTCTAGATTCCAGACTTCCTTTTTCACTCATAAATACCAAAGTCTATTTTCAGTGAACTTGAAACACTTTAATTAAGGATGAGTAATGAAATGTTACTGAGATTAGTATCATTTTTATGTAACTCCCTTCAGAGATGTTTATATTTCAACTAGTGGCCGGTGCATGAAATTCGTGCAGGGAGAGGGGGGGTTCCCTCAGCCCAGCCTGCACCCTCTCCAATTGGTGACCCCTTGGGGGATGTTCAACTGCCGGTTTAGGCCTGATCCCCTAAACTGGCAGTCAGACATCCCTCTCGCAATATAGGACCGCTGGCTCCTAACCGCTCACCTGCCTGCCTGCCTGATCACCCCTAACTGCCTCTGCCTGCCTGCCTGATTGCCCCTAACCCCTCTGCCTGCCTGCCTGATTGCCCCTAACCTCTCTGCCTGCCTGCCTGATTGCCCCTAACTGCCTCTGTCTGCCTGCCTGATCACCCCTAACTTCCCTCCCCTGCTGGCCTGATCTCGTCCCCAACTGCCCTCCCCTGCTGGCCTGATCTCGCCCCCAACTTCCCTCCCCTGCTGGCCTGGTTGCCCCCAACTGCCCTCCCCTGCTGGCCTAATCTCACCCCCCAACTGCTCTCCCCTGCCGGCCTGATCTTGCCCCCAACTGCCTCTGCCTGCCTGATCACCCCCAACTGCCCCCCCCTGCCAGCCTGATCTTGCCCCCAACTTCCCTCCCCTGCTGGCCTGGTTGCCCCCAACTGCCCTACCCTGCTGGCCTGATCTCACCCCCAACAGCCCTCCCCTGCTGGCCTGATCTTGCCCCCAACTTCCCTCCCCTGCTGCCCTGGTTGCCTCTAACTGCCCTCCCCTGCTGGCCTGATAACCCCTTTTGGCCTCTGCCTTGGCCCCCTCCACCATGGCTTTGTCCAGAAGGAAGTCGGACATCCAGAAGATGGCCGATCGACCTGGTCTAATTAGCATATTACCCTTTTAGTAGTATAGATAGATTATATAGGATAGGATTGCTTAAATGCAAGGGAAAAGCCTTTTTCATCAGGAGGAGATGCTCTTGGTAGACAAAAATACATAATCCCTATATCTGGACTGATAGCCAGCTTTATGCACTAATATTGCCAAACTGGTCATTAAAAAATTGAACCACTTTTTTATACCTTACACTAAACAGCTGTTGCCCTTCAAAGCCCTCCTCAGCCCCCACCTTAGGTTCTGCCTTCGCACTTCACCCAGATTAGGTTCTGATTGGTCGGTTTCTATGCCAATCAGCGTCAAAAGCTCCACCTCCTAGGCAGCCATTAGCTCCTTGCACTTCACCCAGATTTGGTTCTGATTGGTCGGTTTTTATGCCAGTCGCGTCAAAAGCTCCACTTGCTAGGCAGCCATTGGCTCCTCGCACTTCACCCAGATTTGGTTCTGATTGGTCCGTCTATGCCAGTCAGCATCTCTGGGCCTATCAACGGGCCTGATCAGAGAGGCAGGGCTGATCCGCAGCCCCCATGGCAGTCAGTGCTGGGTCTGGGCTCCCACAGCCTAGGCCAGTGATGGGCAACCTTTTGAGCTTGGTGTGTCAAACTTTGCCAAAAAACTGAGCATAACTTGGGTAGTGTGTCACTTTGAGGAAAAGACATTATTTCGCAAATGTTCCATCCTCAGCATGTGGCCGCCTCAGCGGCCGCATGTCATCAGAAATGGCTACACGTGTCAGTGCTGACACGCGTGTCATAGGTTTGCCATCACTGGCCTAGGCAGTCAGTGCTGGGTTACCACAGCAACCCAGCACTGACTTCCAGTTAGACGAGCCTTTGGTCATTTTGGATGTTACGGACCTGGGTTTTTATATATTAGGATGAGGATCACAAACTCATTGAAATGTCTAATGGTGAGGGTGAATAGAATATTTTTTAGGCTGAAGTCTTGATCATTACCTGTATCCAGGACATATGTGCAGACACTGTAAGGTTGATTTCAGGAAAATAATCCATGTAATGATAGCTTAGTGTCATTTTAAACATTTTTTCCCTTTGAACTGGTAGATTATTCATTTATACAAGTCTATAAATTAGGCCCATGCACTTGAATTTCTATAAGGATGAGAACATTTTAATGGCATATTTCTTGGCAGGGACCCAACATCACACATTGACTTACATAACGCAGTTTGAATTAAGACAGGAGATCTGGAGCAAACCACTAAATTTCCTCTATAAAAAAACTATAAAAAGCTTCCCAATGAATCTGTGTTAGTGCCTATCTTCTGTCCTTGACTGTTAGCTGTTATTCAGCTATTATATAAAAGTGACTACTCATGCCCTCAATAGCAAATAGCCATACATTATCAAATTCATAAATTAGGGTTCTATTTGTCATCCCATGGTGAATCAATCACTTATTTCCTTAAATCGAAGGTAGCTCTGCCAGCTTCAGAGCTCTATTTCCCTAAAAATATTAACGGAGGCAAGATCCTGCCAGAGAGTGAAAATATCTGAATTCTGCACACACTTGTGAAATTCTAGGACATTATCTCCTACATAATAACTATCATAAACTAAGGAGCTTGCTGCTTAAAGTTAAAACATGAGTTATAGCTGACAAATGGAAAGCATTATCCCAGGTAAAGAATTGGTTAGAAGACAAAACTCTGGGGGGTGAGGGCATGTATGGGTGTGGGGTGGGGGGGGGGGTAATGGTAAGATATGTACACATATAATACCTCAATAAAAAAAAAAAGAATTGGTTAGAAGAAATTACTATCATGGATATTAATGTTTAGAGTTTAAGTATTTGAATATATGATAAGCTCATATTAAATATCATAGGTGCCTCTGGATAATTAACCTTCTAATAAAACTTGACATAAAAAAGAGGCATTATTCCAAGCAACGCCTTGATAATTTAGATGTCATTATTTGAGAATTCCAAGAACCTTCAATATGTATAATCTGGTGGAGTTTTAATTTATTCTGAATATTTTTAATTGGTTAGAAAATAAAAATGTTTCTGCCAATAACTGCATACTGTTTATCTCTGGGTGAACATTTATAAAAGATTAAATTTATAAATTTTTAGGACACTTAAAATGATGGCTAAATCATTACTCAAATAGGTATTCTCAAAAGTTTACTTTTTCAAGGAACAATTTATCTTAATTTTCAGGTTCTTTGGTTTTCATGACATAACTATGAGTGTATCACTCTCCACATAAGATGCCAATAAATTAGTCTCAAAGTACAGTAATATGTAGAACAATAGTTTATACTGTTTTCTATGCAAATATTTATAATTGAAATTTATAAACCATCCAAACGATTGCATGGTTTCCTAGCAATTAGCAGTCAGAGTGGAGTCCAAGGATATCTGAGAGCCCAAGGTGAGCAGCTTCCCAAGAGAATGTTGTCTGCTAAACTCACTGAATAGCCTCCTCCCTTCCTCCTGGCAGGGCATCTTCTTTCTCATCCATGATAATGGCTCCTGTGGAACCAGACTCCTTAGCTGTCCTGCTAACTCTCAACTACATAGTTTTTAATTCAGCACACTATTTCATGGGTTCTTTATATTCCTTAAGTTAGAAGTATGGCAGGTTCTTTTGTTATGGGTTTTAAACACTACTATTTTTTTAATTTTTTTAGGTTAAACGACCATCACTATTTGGTATATCACATTCTCTGCCCTCTCCATTTCTCTATGCTGATTCATTTTTCTCTTGATATTGCACATCCTTAGGTACTTTTCTCAGGAAGAGTCTGTCAGTTGTATATACTTGGAGTGCTTACACATCTTAAAATATCCTAATAATATTTTAAATTTCTTATCATTTTTTTTACCACTATCAGAATTAAAAACATGCTAAGATAATATCGTGTATATCCCTCCCCCCCCTCCCCGCTCGCCCTATAGATATGGCTAATGAAATTCCTGCATAGCCTGGGATGAAGGTTACATTTCTCCTAAATTTCTGTGGCCTGCACTTTAACTGAACATATTGGCCTTGTCACTACTGGAGAGATCAAGCCTTCTAAGCAGTCATTTAAAAAAATATTATCTTGGCTTTTCTTTTTTTTTTTTTTTTTGAGTCAGAATTTTTACATTGAATTCATGTAGAGATTTTTTTGAAAGAAAGCTTATGAAACCAACTTTGAGAGTTTGAATTCCAGATTTACTTATAACCTATGCAATGCACCATTTATTTAATGCTTAACATTTAACTATAGACTGAAAAAAAATTTCTGTCAATTATTTGGATAGTTGTTCAAAAATGTAGTAAACAGTTTTAACTCTGAGTTAATGGAAGATTGTTAAATTTAGTCATGAAACCTAAGAATTTAGTTTCCCTGTAACCTTATTACTAGATTATTATGAATATTTAAAAATAACTTTTCCTAACTTGATAGGCAAAAACCATTTTCCATCTCTGGCAATTTAGTAAGCTATATTTGATTACAAGTGAGTTCAATCATTTTCCTCATTTGATTGGACAGCTGTACTTTTTCCAGTAGATTTCCTGTGGTTTCCCTTTCTCTACTGTTTTGGCTTTTGGCATTTCTTAGTATGACGATCACATTCTGTGACTCTTGAAAGATCACAGTACACTGTGACACCAGGGGAGAAAAGGAGTCCCTTCCAGCTGCCGCCGACACTCGTGCACACCTTTCCCAACATTACTCTGACTGTCTTACACTTTTTTAGATAAAAATTTAGGTAAAAATTGCCACAGTGTTAACTACAGTACGATTTTGTTTGGGATCAATTTAAATATATATGGCATTTGGAGAGTAAAGTTATCTTTACCATTTTGGCTTCCCATTTGGAAATATATCTTCCATCATATCCCTTAGTAAAAGTTTGATGTTACATTTATTCCTAGATATTTTATATATATACTAGCGTTCCCGTTGCAGGAAAAATCCTGCAATAGGGTTTCCTGCTGCACTCTACCCCACCCTGCCTGCTCTCCTCCCTTGTCCCCTGCCCCCCCCCCCCCCCGATCTCTGCCAGCCCCCCTGCTTTTCTAACTTCTCCGCCAGCCCGCTCTCCTTCCTTCCTTCCCTGGCCCCGCCTCCGCTCCTCCCTTCTCCCCTGGCCCCGCCTCCGCTCCTCCCTTCTCCCCTGGCCCCGCCTCTGCTCCTACCTTCTCCCCCGGCCCCGCCCCTTCTCCCCCGGCCCCGCCTGCTCAACTTCCTTCTCGCCCGGCCCCGCCTCCGCTCCTCCCTTCTCCCCCAACCTGCCTTCTCCGCCAGCCTCCCTGCTTTTCTAACTTCTCCGCCAGCCCGCTCTCCTTCCTTCTCCCCTGGCCCCGCCTCCGCTCCTCCCTTCTCCCCCGGCCCCGCCTCCGCTCCTCCCTTCTCCCCTGGCCCCGCCTCTGCTCCTACCTTCTCCCCCGGCCCCGCCCCTTCTTCCCGCGGCCCCGCCTGCTCAACTTCCTTCTCCCCCGGCCCCGCCTCCGCTCCTCCCTTCTCCTTCCCCCAGCTTGCTTGCTTCTTTGCAGCTTTGCTCCCTTCTGCAGCTCTTGGCTTCTTTCTACGCTGTCGCGATATGCAAATTAGCCGCCATCTTTGTTTGGATAATTTGCATATTCGTCCTGATTGGTTGGCGGGCATGGCTTGGCTGGTGGGCATGGCTTTGGCGTAGCGAAGGTGTGGTCACTTTGCATATTTGTCTATTATTAGATTAGATAAATATATATTTATTCTTATTGGCACTTTCCCTTCAAATACATTTTCTAACCAAATCCTGTTGAGTATAGGAAAATGAATGCTTCTTTATTTATTATAAGTAGGCAGTTCCTATTTTATAATATCAAAAATTTTAAAATTGATTTGGGGGTTTTTCAAAAAATCATTGTGTAAATAATGAAAGTTTTCTTCATCTTTTTAACAATGAACAGTTCTTATACTGTTGAATTGCTTAAACCTGCTAGAAAAATACTGCATAATAATGGTACTTTTCTGGCTTTTGAAATTAAGAGAGATGACTTTAGTATCACACTGTTAACTTATGATTTTTCACTATAGGTTTTAGAAATATATTTTGTATCTTAATGGGAAATCATTCTTCCATACCTAGTTTACTTAGAGGGTTTTAATATATTTTATTTTAACATAAATTGTTATTGAGTTTTATTAAGTTTTATTTTCTTATCTATGCAGATAATTCACTATTTTTTATGTTAGCCTACTAGTGGCTTAGTATATTAGATTTTAAAATATTAAATGAATCTTTCATCCTGAAATATATTTTATTACATATGTTGTATTACTATTTTAGTATTAAAATAAATCCACTAATCCACATTTCAATTTCTGAGAAAAACTCAGAGTAGGTATAAGTTATTCAGATCTCCTATGCTGCTAAAACTATTAAAACAGAAGTCTCTCTTTGGTTAAATGCTTTGTCAGTTATTGATTTTCCCAGTGAAATTGGTGGTTTACCTCTTTGATCACTAGGAAAGTGTTGCCACATCTCAGTTCTCTAATATTTAAAAGTTTCTACTAGTAATTTGCATCCTTAAGTTTTTAAAAATGTGCTTCCCATTTCTATGGAAGGTAGCACAAACAAATTTACCATGAAGGATTGGGCAACATGCAAACACGGTGAGAGGTAGCAACATATTCTTGTACTAATGCCAAATTTCAGATGGCCTAATTTAGCCCATTTTCTGTGTTAGGCACCATGTAATGGCTTCGTATGTGCTAGTTTGACTTTTTTGACTATACTGTATGTTTTCTGAGTGCTAGAACTTTGACATAATTTTCTTGTATATCTCACAGCAGTTGTTTACAGGGGTAAGAAAGGAGCGGTGGCAGCCTGAGCATTGGGCCTCCACCCAAACTACACCCTAACCTGCTTCATTGTTTTGCTTCCCATATTGGAATACAATTTTTACAAACAGAGACTGTTGATATAAATAAATAAGTAAATAAATAAATAAGTAAGTAAATAAGTAAACAAATAAATGAAAAAGGCTGATAGAAGGAAGGAAGGAAAGAAGGGAGCGGGGATGGGAGGGAGGAATGTCAGAAAGAAAGCCATTGCCCCACAGCTTCTAGTATATAGCTGGGAACATAGAATAATAATGGGTTGATAAATCAACACAGTTTATTAGCCATGAATCTTTATTTCTTCTCTCTCTCTCAAAAAAATATAGAAATAATATTTTCAGTCAAGTGGTGGTTGGCTATTAGTTAAAATGGGATAATTTTTTAAATGCTGTAGATTTTATGGAATCTTCCTGGTTCACACAATTTCACTTCATAAGAGTCATGTAATTCTGGAATCAGATCCAAAATTCTTATAATCAACCACAAAAAGAGGAAGTTCTATTGAATTACTAATGTTGAAAAGTGACTTTTGACAGTAGAATTCTAGATATAGAAATTGCACAGTTGTGCTCCAAGTAGGAGAGAGTATACATTACACTAATGAAATTTTGCAATCAGCCCTCCCTTATTTGACTTAAAAAGGCCCTGGCCTTTCAGAAAAAAAAATTGGGTCTAGACATCGATTCTATTCCACATGAAGCTGAATTTCTAAAACATTTTTTTTACCAGATTATTCTAAAATGCCTACAGACTTCTCTCATCTTTTAAAAATGTGTTTACTTTTATTTTAATGCACATTGACACCTCACGCTTTCCTCTGTGTTTTTGTCACATAGAAATGAAGGGCTATCCATTTGTACCCTATTCTTTCAAAGAGAGCTTTGCAACTTGGAGAAATGCCTCATTCTCTCTCTATTTCTTTTAAAACTTTGATGAAACAAGAAAAAGATTCCTGACACTCTAAATTTATCCCATTACTAAAACAAAATACAACCAAAAAGTTTTAAAGAAATGTACTTTCAACTCTTTTTACGTATTCATTTAAAGATAATCCTGTCCTCTATACTGATTTCTTTCTGTCTTCTGTTTACAAAACACTAAGTCCCCATTTTATTATGTCTCAGTAATGTCCTTTTTTGCTTTTTAAATATCCCACTTCTAGACAAATGTAAAGAAGATGTATGAAGTAAAAAAAAATTTATCAGGATAACAGAGTTCTAGGAATACCATTTTAGAATATGGGTCCCCCAAAATCAAATTTTAATTGACATTTGCTCATATGTTAATTAAAAAAATACATAAATAAGAAACAAATTCCCAGAAGCCTTAAAGAAAGAAAGAAATTATCAGGGGAAATTCCATTTTGATAGGTAAGATTCTACTTGGAGAGATGGAAAAAGACTGTGTTGATGGTCCCAGTGCTTTTCAAGCTCATTATTTGGCCAACATTAAAGAAAGAAAAATCCAGTAATAATCTATTCTCCTTTATTTGACTTCATAAAAGCAGAAAATTATACCGTGAGAACATATGAATATATTCTAAAAGGATATGCATAATTTTCTCCTCCTTAGTATATTATAATACTATGGTATAGATATATTTATGTGACTAAATGGATGGAAAGGAATTTTCCATACAAAAATTACTGAGAACTTTACCCTATTTTGTAACTCTTTAAAATAATTACCTTGTTCCCTTACCACAAAAACCTTCTTTTTGACTTCTTTATTGGGAGCCTATTAAGATTTCTTCAGCATGTTTGGTGGGAGTAGGAACATTTCAAAGTGTGATTCAGTCCACTGTTTGGAAACTTGGAATAAAAAAACAACCCATTTTTATACCCATATAAATGTAGTGTGGGTGACCAAGTAGCTGCTATTCTGAGACAAATCATGGGATTAGAATATCTGTGAGCTTCTTGCACTCCCTACAAAAAATATTTTCTTGTTTCTCTCCATGGTTCTCACTATCCTTTGTTGAATATTCTATTATGCCATTTTAAATAATGATTCAATTATTAGTCTCTACTAGTATAATATGTCTTCAGAATAAATATAATTGGTTTGGAGAAAGTTGCATTTTATTCTTATTTAGCCTTAGTGTGGGAGTTCCTTTTATATTTGATAAATTTGACAGTACAATTTGTACATTTAAGGTGTACAGCATATTACTTTGATACATTTATATATTGTAATATAATTGCAACTGAAGTAATATTTATCACATTAATTCATTATAGTGCAGCATTATTGACTATATTCATAACACCATGCATTAGATCTCTATGGCTTATGTACTACTCATTATAAGTTTGTACCCTTACTTAAACACCATCAGTCTTATCCCCCCTCCTCCATCCCCTGGCAACCACTATTTTACTCTCTAAATTTTTACTTTTTATTTTTATTTCACAGTACTTTTCTTTTTCTGACTTATTTCATTTAGCATAATATTCTCAAGATCCATCCATATTGTCTCAAATGGCAAGGTATCTTCCTTTCTCATGACTGACTAACATTTCATTGTGTATATACACTACATCTTTTATCCATTCATCCATTGTTGGACATTTGGGTTGTTTCCATATCTTGGCTATGGTAAATAATGCTGCAATAAACATGGGTGTGTACATACTTTGTCGAAATCCTGTTTTCATTTTTCTTTTGGGTATATACCCAGAAGTGGAATTGATGGATTGTCTTATAGATAAAATTTTGATATTTTGAGGAACTTCCATACTGTTTTCCAGGTAGTTGGAGTAACTTACATTCCCATAAACAACTGTCTAAGGATTTCTGGTTTCACCACATTTTTACTAGCACCTGCTGTCTCTTGTTTCTTTGATGATAGCTACTCTAATCGGTGAGGTGGTATCTCCTTGTGGTTTTGATTTGCACCTCTCAAATGATTTGTACCTCTCAAAAGATTAGATCTTTTCGTGTGCTTGTTGGACATTTGGATGTCCTCTTTGGAAAACTATTTAGTTTTTATGCCCATTCTTCAAATCAGATTATTTGTTTATTGTTGTTTTTAAGTTCTATTAGTTCAGGCTCTTTTTTTTTTTTTAGACTTTTAAATTTTAACTACTTTAGTGTTTTTATTTTTTCTGATTTCTCACAAAATGATCTGATGGTTTCCTTACCTATTGTTTTTAAGATACATTTTTATTGATTTCAGAGACAGGAAGAGAGAGAGAGAGAGAGAGAGAGAGAGAGAGAGAGAGAGAGAGAGAGAGAGAGAGAGAAACATCAATATTAAGAGAATCATTAATTGGCTGCCTCCTGCACTGGGGATCAAGCCCACAATTCGGACATGTGCCCTGACCTGAAATCAAACCATGACTGGTTCATGGATTGATGCTCAACCATTGAGACACACAGGCTGGGCTCCTCACTTATTTTTTAGCAGAGTAAGCATCAGCTTAGTGTGACTCTAAAACTTGGATATTTAAAATATAAGACTACTGCTTAGAAGAGAATAAACCTCTTTGTCCATGAGTGGCAGCTATAAAGGAAAAAAAAACACACAACTAGATTTCTTCCAAGTTCTTTGCACCCACTTGTTTGTGCTAAGTTCGAATGTGATAATCTATTTGAGAATAAACTCTTTGGAAGGGTAATACCTTGATGTGCAGTCTTTAGTTTTTGTTACGGGTTGCTGTCGTTTGATAATTCTTTGTTTTCTATGGAAACATCACAACAGAGCCAGAGTGACTAGGCCACACAGAAGAACATTCTAGACATTCTTTACATTGTTGATAGAGGCAGTACAGGTAAAGACCGAAAGGACTTCCATATTGAGTGCCTTTCATTCTAAAGCCCTTTATTATTTCAACATTCCTGTGAATGAAACATAATTGATATTTATTAATGGAGCATATAAGGGAAAATGAAGTCCCCAAAAGCATATTGTCATGATAAAAATAGAAAAAATTCCGAGTCTTGCAACCAATTCCTTCTTTTGATATTTGCTTGAAACTTCAAATAAAGTTTATACTTCCCCACTTTTCTTTATGTCAGTAGTTCCTGCTGATGTCTAAATAGAGAAAATTTAATCCAACCAAACTATAGACTGAAAATAAACACTAAGGAGCACAGTAAGCGAAGTAAGTTGTTTGAGATGTGCAGCAGTTTGTCCTCTGCTTTTTACAAACAGCTTTGCTGATTATTTCCTGGTTTTTCAATCTGTTCTACTGGAAAATGTGACTGAGGTAATCTATTGCTTTAAATTTATTATAGGCAGTTCAGATCATGGAGGCTGCAATAAACTGAATTGTTTCCCCCTACATACTGGTAGCTCCTTCTGTCCTATGGGAAGCGTCTTATGGCACCTCCAGTTGAAGTTATTCAAGATCTCGGAGAGATGTGCAGCAAATCACACAACTTCTCCTTTTTCACTGTGCAGGAAACTGTGTTTGGCCAATGGTTTGATGACAATGACAGAGCAGTGAGAGTGGAAAAGAGAAAGAAAAGTAATGGCTAAAATATATTTAAAAGGGGTATTGATGAACTTCTGTCCCTCACATCCTTTGACAATAAGGAGTTGACCTCAGTATTTCTTATTAATCCCAATAGTAGCTGTAGAAGGGCTCAAAACAGATTAAAAACACTTTCTGACATGGAGAAACAGAAATGAACTAACTCAGATATTCCACAGAGATATCAAAGTATTAATACCATTCCAAATACTCAGCATGTGGATATTGGGTCTCCATGCTACCATAGCCAGTGACACAGATAAGTGACTTAAAAATATATGTGGGTGCAAAGAACTTGGAAGAAATGAAGTTTCTGAAAACGTGGCTTACAAAAATTGACTATTGCTTACTTCCTTATTTAGTTTGATTTTTTCCCCCCTGGATATCTGGTTTTATGAAGAAAGTAGGAGTATGCCATCTACTTATCCTTAACATTCTGGAAGCTAAAAAATGATGAGAAAAAATGAGGAAATTCCATTGCATGTAGCGAAAGCAGTAAAGTTGGGATGGAAAAGGAAATCATGAAAAGCCACATTCTCTTCCTAGCATCATGGAGTTTCCACCACAAAACCAGAAAGTCCGCGTACAACAGATACATCACACAAAAGCCACTTAACCACATAGGCAGCCATGTTTGGCTTACTGCCCTC
Organism: Cnephaeus nilssonii; assembly: GCF_951640355.1. Lineage (NCBI taxonomy): Eukaryota > Metazoa > Chordata > Mammalia > Chiroptera > Vespertilionidae > Cnephaeus > Cnephaeus nilssonii. The sequence continues at coordinate 38,023,803 of NC_137089.1, read as the reverse complement.
AAATCCTTATTTCTTCGGTTGGCATTTATTTTATTCTCTTATTCTAGTAAAATTGCCTATAGAGTGGATGAAAACTGGATATGTATACATTTTACCCATGTTTTAGTCCTGTAATTGACAGATGGCAAAGAAACCAAATTCAAAAATCAAGGAAAAGATAGGACTTATTCTATTTCAAACAATCCTCTCTCTTAAGCCCACTCTTTATTATGGTGTTCTGATGTGCAGGTATTCATTATTTTAACCATATAAAATATTTCCTCTGAAGGCACAAGCATTTTTACAAAATTAAACTTGAATAGTATCAATGCTCATGAAACTAGGATTATTATCCTTTTCTCATTAAGTTTACATTTTTATTAGCATCTGAAAGGCATTTAAATAACTACTGTGTTTCCATGAAGTTAGAGTAAGAGATTTCTTGAGTTAGAGACAGGGCTCTTGCCCATTTGAAAAGAAAAAAAATTGCATTTATAGTGGCTAAAAGAAATTCTCAGGTACCCTCCCCTCCCACCAATATTCTAAACTTGTTCATCCCTGCAGGTGCTGAAGTGTTAATATGGGCTATTCAGCTTGAAACCATTGTATGAAATCATTTTTCTGAGAGTGGAGAGTTCAATGAAAACCTGAGTATACCTGCTGTGAGGATCTCTCTTTTCTGTACATTTAGTAGAAAACTTCTTACCTAATAGACACAGGAATGGTGATTTTTCTATTAATTGTAAGAGTTTAGAAGATACATAATAAGGTGATATGTAATCATACAATAAAATTTTTCTTTTAATTTAAAACATAATTATATGTTTATTCACCAATATTTTGATGTAGAAAAAAAGATTTTTTTGATGATCTATGCCTGACCAGAACTTAGTTTTTTTTATAAAAACTAAATTTATATTATATCATATATAAATTCCAGTGTCAACTTTGTAAAACAGAATTATGACTTAAATATATTTTCAAGGCTGTCTGAATGCAAAATGATTCTAAACATGTACAGTTTTAAAAAATCGACTCACCCATACCTACATCAACATGAATATTTTAAAAATGACTACTTTGCTGCATTAATTTTAAAAAGTAATATTTTATGTAATCAGTAGCTCTTTTTACTTCTGCTAATTTATCTTTCCTTTTATAACCACATTTAACTAGTTAATGTAATATTTAATTACACTATTTAATTACAAACACAAGTTCAATTTGCAAAAATAAAGTGGATTGGGGACAAATACAACTGATTCTGGCAAGCGCATAATTTGTGTTGCCAGTAAAAGTTTGTGGTTTCACAGAGTGGCTTGTTAGTCATGATCACTCTGTCTGTGTTCCATCGTCAGTCAGTCTGCCTTACAGAGGAGAGGGATTTATCATTCGGCCTTACGGAGGGGACAGAGAGCATTGGCCTACCTGGCTAGTCATTTAATTTGAAATTGATTTTAAAAGCTTCTACAAAGAAGCAGCGTCACAGTCAGACTGCTGGGGTTGGACTCTTGATTCCACCACTTACTGACTGTACAACTTTAGTTAAGTTGCCTTACTTTTCTTTTTCATAAAATGGGGATGGTAATACATAGTTGCTGTAAGAATGAAAGAATCCGTTCCTGTATTGTATTTAGAAAATTGAGTTAAATGCTGAATATTACTGTTACCATCTTTCATTAAGCTGGAGGCAATTAAAATGCAACACACAGATCACATATTATAGAAATGTGCACTCGAAACCTATATAATCTTATTAACCAATGTCACCCCAATAAATTTAATAAAAATAAAAAACTGGAGGCAATTAAGATTCCAGGATTCCTCCAATTTGGAAAAAAAATGCCTTGGATGCATACATACACCCACCCACCCATTCTGATATTCAAACATATACACAGTCCCACCCCTTGTACCACCACTGTTCCCTAGTTCTCAGCCAAGAAGCTACCAGAGAGAGTTTAGGAGAAAGTAGGCCACATAGGCAAAAGCAATCTTTTTAAAAAAATATATATATATATTTTTAATTAATTTCAGAGAGGAAAGGAGAGGGAGAGAAAGATGGAAACATCAATGATGAGAGATAATCATTGACCAGTTGCCTCCTGCACACCCCTACTGGGGATCGAGCATGCAATTCCGGCATGTGCCCTTGACTGGAATACAACCTGGGATCCTTCAGTCCACAGGCTGATGCTCTATCCACTGAGTCAAACTGGCTAGAGAGGCAAAAGCAATCTTTATGGCTCTCCACAATCTAGTCAAGCTCTGCATGGGTTTAAAGTTTAACTCTAAAACCAATATCCCAGTCCATGTTCCTTTCCCTACTACCATGCTCTGTCCACACCCCTCTCACAGGGTTCTTGTGGGGAAGGGAGGCTGTCTGGGGTTAGAATTCATGTGTCACTGGATATGCTGATCAAATACCACAGTAACATTCCCTTGTTCCCAACAGAAGGTGCTACTGATATTTTTAGTTAGGCTATTGTATAAGCGATAGCAGTCTGTGTGGCTCAATGAATCAAAACATTACCCACAATCACTTGCTGTCATATTTCTAAGTCTAAATAGAACTGATCATCCCTTCCTAAAGTCAGCTCTTTTCTTGGCTTATGTAAATGACACCCCTAGTTTTCTTTCAGTTGCTCCGACCTCAGATCCTAGAGTCATATTGGAGCCTTCTTTCCTGTCTCTTCACATCATATCAGTACGGAAGCTTTTGCCTTAATTGCTACAAGGACTTGAATCCTTCCTTTCCCCCTGCTGTCCTATAATCATGGGTATTCGATAGCCTGATAGAGTGCTTGATACTGACCTAGAATTTGCCAGTAGTACCCTAAGCAGTCCCTCCAGGTCTTCTCTCTCCTCATTTCATCCATGCTATATCAGGTGAAACTTCCTAGCACACAGCTTTGGTCAAACTACATTGTTGCTTAAAACAAGGAGCACATTGTGGAAATTTATAGCTTATTATTATTGTTGGTGCATGTCCATCACAAATGTTAATGTTCCTGTCTTTCTTTACTGTTTAATGGGATCTGAAACATTACATTTTTAATGATTTTTCTCATTATATACTATAATAAAGCATCTGTTTTGTCTATAAACTCACTAAGCAAAAATGGTTTGATATATCTCACTGCATTTAGAGATTATTTCAAATGGTCTGGCTTAAAAATATAAATGATTTTAAATGCTTATAAATGCATAATTTACTTTGGGGGACTAGTGTGAGTATTAAAAAAGGATCAGCAAATTTTCTCCTGAGTAAGTAGCTGCAGGTCATGATTTGTGTAATAAGGCAAATCTGTTTTGAATGTCCCTGGGTAAGTAGAAGCAAAGGTTATGTGTTCACCAATGCTTAATAATTCTCCTAAGCTCTGCTGCTCAAAATTAGCTAGTCTGTATTCTCCGTATCTCTGTATCTTCAACAGCCAGGACTATGCCCTTCACTATGCTTGTCACACTTAGGGACTCAACAGTATTTGGGGAATGAATGAGTATTTCCTGAGTGTGATGAACCCATACATTTTAGACCTATTCCATTCTTTCTCACTGCCCTCATGAGTTGGTCAAGGTATATGGACTTTGTCTTCTTTATTTCTAGCAGAATGTAAACTCCAAGAGGGCAGGGACTTTGCGTGTCACTGTCACTCCTGAACCCTCAGCACCAGACAGTAACTGACACAAGGTAGGCACTCCATACATGTTTGGAGGATGAGGTCACTGCATATTGCTTGAAACCATCTTCTCTTTCCCCATTGCTACTGGTCCAATTCAAGTAGTCAGAGACACTGTAGATTGAAGCTGAGAGCACTGAGTATCAAAAACTGAGTTCTACAAACTAAAATAATTTTGTAATGGTAAGAAAGCTAGATAATATCATTAGGCCTCAGTTTAATCATCTTCAAAATGTGAGCAAACTAACTACTGCTGTCTCATAAAATGTCAATATCTTATTCCTTCTCTTAGGCTGAATTGTCTTATTTCCTGTTTCCTGCCTGTGAACCCACAATCATCTTCAAAGACTCTGTTCTATGAAGTTTTTCTTATCTCTTGTTTGCTTTTTTCACTCATTTATTTTCATGCCCAAATTCCCTACATCATGTAAAACTGAATATGCCATTCTTTAACTCTTCACCATACCTTCCATCAATCACAGCACTGTAGCAAGTCACTTGTTAGTACCCCTGTCTCCCTAATTGGTAGGATTGTGCCTTGCTAACCTCAGCACTTAGTGTAGAACAGGCAATCGATAAATATGTGCATAATTATTTTGCATGTTAGGATATTTTTTTTTCCCATTATTGGGTTTCCTTAGACCGAACCATATGGGAAAAATAAACCTGGAATCTAAAATACTTCACTTAAAAATAGTTGTATAAGACTTTTCAGCAGCTGAATGCTAAAGAAATAATTGCACTAGGATATGAAAGAGAAATAAAATAGATGTACAGCAAGTCCTTATTTAATGCTGTTGATAGGTTCTGTGACTTTAAGCAAAATGACATAAGGAAAGCATAAGATAATTGATATAAAAAAGACTTAAGTTCCTACGGCATCTCATCAATAGAACATCAAAATGATGTTGAATGAAATGACGTTACTTGGAAAACCTGCCGTATAATAAGAAAGTAGTGAGCAAAGATGATAGTGATAAATTTAGCTTCAGTCTACCAGGGAAGATTTATAAATATCTATGAATATACATAAAGTATAATAACTATCTATATATCTATACTAATAAAAGGGTAATATGCTAATTAGACTGGGAGACCTTCAGGATGTCCTTCCGGACAAAGCCATGGTGGCGGGGCCGAGGCAGAGGTGGTTAGGGGTAATCAGGCCAGGAGGGGAGGGCAGTTGGGGGTGATCAGGCCGGCGGGGGGGGGACAGTTGGGGGTGAGAAGGCTGGTGGGGGGGGCAGTTGGGGGTGATCAGGCCGGCAGGCAGGTGAGCAGTTAGGAGCCAGCAGTCCCGGATTGCGAGAGGGATGTCCGACTGCCGGTTTAGGCCCGATCCCACAGGGATCGGGCCTAAACCGGCAGTCGGACATCACCCAAGGGGGTCTCAGATTGCAGAGGGTGCAGGCCAGGCTGAGGGACACCCCCCATGTATGAATTTCGTGCACTGGGTCACTAGTATAAATATAAAAGCCAAGCAACTGGAATGACTGGAACAACCAGAATGACCAGAATGACTGGTTGCTTTGATGCACACTGCGGGGCCCAATCAGGTGATTGCTTGATGGGTATGGACTTTCTCTGGGAGTGTTAAAATGCTTTGCAATTATGGTAGATAGAGGTGGTGATTGTACAACACTGTAAATGTGCTAAAAGCCACTGAATTGTGCACTTTAAAATGATTAAATTTATATTATGTAAATGTTGCCTGAATTCTTTTAAAAGTAAAAAAAGACAATTGACCCTGCCCCTAGATAGCTACAATATCTGAAATAATATAATTTAAAAAAAACCTGTGAATAGCAGCACCCTCCACTTATCAAAGCAAAGTCTAGTCACTGCAACCAGGTACAGGATCATTTCATTTCTAGACTCTTCCTCAGGTTTCTGGGCTCTGAGTCAGGCAGAACAGCCCTAAACTCTCTTGAGTTAGGCACCTTTCCAGAGTCCCCATTTTTTTCCGTTGCGTGTGTCATCCTAATTCCCATCACCATCAGTCCCCGCCACAAAAGAGTTCAGAGATATACCTAACTGTTTCATTCTGGCCACTGCAATGTGAGCCTCCAGCATTAAAACCAAAGCCCGATGACAATAAGCCACTCTGGGTTACCTTCACACACATCCATCAGTCACACATCCCCTGCCCCCACAGCCCAGGACTCCCCTCACAGTCTAGCCAGATAAGCTTAAATATCCTTTTATTCCTAAAGCTAAACTTACTCCACTAGATTACGTGGCTTTACGGCTCCGATCCCAAGCGTTAATTCTTTTTGAGACTAAATATATTCAATAGTATTATTTAAAGCCTGCTTGGCTTAAGTTAATTTCTTATTCTCTTCTAGGAGTTTCTGGCCTTGGGCTTTAATTAATCTATGCTAAGAATGTTAAACCCCGTCTTTGCCATCCTCCCTTATTTAATAAGCTTAAAAATGCTAACACAGCTACTCCAGTCCATAGCGCTATGTCTGTGACCAAATATTTGGTTTGTAAGAAGGAAGGGGAAAGGGCTGCATAAAGGCAGGGCATGGTTTTGAACTTCATTAAGGAAGTTACTAAAATGTGACACTGGAAAGATTTATAAATTTTTTGTTTCAGAAACATTGGGCCAATATTTTGCAAAGTGAGTTAGCAGAAAGGTGTAGGCATCTTTCAGTCACCAAGTAGTTAATATCACCACTCTCACGGAGGCCTTTAGTTTGGAGAGGATCCTGCAGGACTAGGAAAATAGATAGTCAAACCCTATAATGGGATCCCTTTTACCTTTTCCCTTTCACTTTTTCAGCACTTTGACCCTATCTAAGCCCATTTCAACATGCAGTTCCTGGGACTCAGACTCTTCCAAATGGCAGTTGCTTCTATGTTAATAACTAGCATTTATATGATTACAAGGTAATTTCACATGTATTGTCTCATTTGCTAGAGTAGAAAATATAAATGTTATCACCCTCACTTTAGAGATGGGCAGCCTTAAAGTCAAAGCATTGAAATAATAAACTGATCAGCCACAGATCTGAAAGCCAAACCCAGACCTCTGATCCCTGGGCTCTCAACTCAGTATGCTCTTTCTCAAATGCCATGTTATACCTGATTGTCCCCAGTATATGTTCATCTCAATTATTCATGTCTATTTTTTCTGAAAGGACTTTAGGTACATACAAAATGGATATGATAATTTTGAATTCAATCAGAGAATCTTTTTATTAATTAGCTAATGTACAGAAAACATTGCATACGATATGTTGGAAGATTAAAGCCAAAACAAATGAATAAAATGTTGAAAGGAATCTAGTGAGTGGTAAGATATACACAAATGGCTAAAATATACATTAAAAGTGTTTTCTAGATGATCCCTAAAATATAACTCATGCGGGACACTGAGTAAGCCTATAGAGCCCTATAGGCCTCCCCTGAAGATTCTGATTCAGTACTGGTATGTAATTAAGTATTCCATGAGAATTCAAGGTAATTCTTATGATGGGGAACACTGCGTTACAGAGTGGTAATAACAAGGAACACTGAAGTCCTGTGGCACCTCAAAGAACATAGAGTTTACCTACACTTGTGGAAATCTACAAAGACCACATGGAGGAAGTGATATGTAGGGCGTTATAGATGGGTAAGATTTCAATAACAGAAGAAATTCAGAGGCAGACACAAAAATCTCGTGAACACATCCAGTACATTTCAGAATGGAAATTATTTCTGCATAACTGATGTCTGCAACATGGGTGAGGAAGATGAGGCCGTATTGGAAGGGGTCTTTGATTACTTATGCTAGAGAATTTTAAGTTAATTCAGTGTGTAATGAGAAACACAATGAGTTTGTTTTTGTAGAAGCTCAGCCAATTAATTGCTTGTCTAAAATTCTCCATGTTATTTTTTATTGTCTCCAAAGTGAGCTAACAGTGATCACTTAAGCCAAAAGTAATGATTTTTTTAAGAAAGAAAAACAGTTTATGTACTTTGCTGTGCAAGTGAACAGATCATTTGTATAAATGCAAGGTTATACCTGGTATGTGTAAATATAATAGACTAGAGGCCCTAACTCCCCTCCCCCTGCCCCTGGCAACCACCGATCTGCTGTCTCTATGAATTTGCCTATTTAAGTTATTTTATATAAATGACATGATATAATATATGAAATAAGCCAGACACAAAAGGCCACATTACTAAGTCAATCTCATTACTGGTTATATATTTCTTCTTGAGATAATTTGATAATTCATATTGCTAGATATTTGTCCATTTCATCTATTATCTCATTGGTTGGCATATAAACATTCATAGTGTTCTCTTAGGATCTTTTTTTATTTCTGTAAGTAGGGTTAACTTATGATGTGACACTGTGCAATGTCTGCATATTAAATAATGTGTTATATTGATATGCTGGTAATGTTGTCTTAGAGTGACGGTGCCTAGAAATCAAGAATTTACACATTATTTGCTTAGCATATGGCTGCCTGGGACATTCAAGTAAAGTGTTTCCATTTGGAGAGGCAATATTACTCTCTATCTCACCATGCATGCATGGAAAACTGAACCCCAGGATATCATGAAAGATGAGGTAAAAAATATAGGGAAGATAACGATGATATCTGCCATTTATGGGTCTCTCAGTATATTCTCGGAACCACACTAAGCACTTAATTTTATTTAATTATCATTACAAATCTCCAAGGTAGGTACTACTTTTATCCCATACTTACAAATACAGTCAAGAAAATTTTGCTTAACAAAAGTTTAAAAGGTAAAAGAAGACTTTTCTAAGTTCACAGAATAAGGGGCAGAGGTGAGACTTGAACTCATATCTTTCTGTCATTAAGGTTTGCCCTTTCTTCCAACTGGTTATACAGAAGCAGTCTTAGTGATTTTCCAGAATTCATGGAAATTTAGGCATTTATTTTTCATAGACAAGTAAGTTTCTCAATTTTCTCAATGACTAAGTTGGACTGAGAATGAATTTGAGTTATAATTATTTCCTGCTTACAGAGAAATGCCACAGGATTTTAAGGTTTGACATGTTTGAGACATTCTGGAAAAAAGGAAAACTATTTATAGCCATATAGTATAGTTATTTCCAGGTAAGGAAGTTTATGAAGTTTTAAAAATTTCAATGTAACATAAAGTGCATGAGGTAAAATTGTAAAAACAAATATACCATATTTCAGTATTTAATGACTTAATAAGGTTTTTATTATTCCAAAGTGGATTTGCTTAGACCAATAAATCCAATAATCTACCTAAAAGATTCTTTTATTTTCTTTTTACAGCCAAGCAATGAAATAAGCTTGATCTAAATTAAATGTACTGAAGGAGAAATTAAGAGAAGGCTCACTATGTTCAAAATTAACAATGGCCTTGTTTTATACAAAATGATTTCTGATATTTTTGGTATAAGGATAGCAGTTGTATACGTTTTGGAACTAATAACCTTACTAGATAGCACACACTTAATCTCACAATTGAACAGAAAAGGATGGTATCAATAAAAAAAAAAATTCAGGCCCATTATAATTTAAAACACTTAGTGCCTGATTTAAAGCCATTGGCATCTTATTAAAATATCAGATTTATGATGCAGACTGAAAATGATAACAGAAAAACTAAAAAGCAACCTAGAAGTAAATTAAGGGCTAGGAACACTAACAGGAAAACATATACAGGAAAAAAACACTAAGAAAAAAATTCCACTGTTATAATTTTAGCCTTCAGAATCTAGCACTTAGTGTAATTTCTCTTATTAGAGTTGTTAGGAGACTATTACATTTTTATGATACTTATAAAACTCTTATACTTTTCCTGCAAATGTTTTCTAAACCTAATTAGGAGAGCAAATTGCTCTAAGCAGGTATTGATGAAGATGGAACTTCATTTTGTCAGCTGATTGTGGGGCAAGAAAACATTACCTTCTCAAATGTTACGATAAAAATTCCTTTTGTATAAATTATTCCCCATGCAACAACAACTTTTCTCAGGAATCACAGAACATAAATGATGGCAAGTAGGTAGAAGGAAATGGACTTTTTTTTCCAGAAAAATTCTCCTGTGAAAATTCTTCATGCTTTCTCCATTCTTATGGTTGCTGAGAACATATTGCATGTAGCATAGTAAATCATAGTTAAAATAGTGATTCTGAACTTGGGCTGTCTGGTTTGAGACCTATTTTTACTACTAAGGTATGGTTTCAGGAAGTCCCTCAACCTCAATAATATCTACTACTTTGAGTTGTGAAGATTAAATGAGTTATGTTAAATTCTTGAACCATCAGATGGCATATGGTAATGTTACCAGAAGGGGCTTTAGGCTGAATTCAGATAGGAACAAAACCCCAAAATATTACCTGTCATTATTATTTTTGTCTAAATTACCTCAATGATCTTCTACCAAGTCTCCTGGTAGGTGCCAAACTTGCCTCTCTTCCACCCATCACCCATAACTGATGACAGTGATCTTTGGTCGTAAGATCATTACCAGGTGACCAGATGGACATTTAGACATTTCCTTTTTCTTTTCTACTTTAAACATTACTGTAACAAGCATCACTGTGTATGCCTTCTAGAGCATATGTTGAAATAGGTAAATGTACCTTTTAGTAAATTACCAATTTATAAGACATGTATATATTTCCAGCACACCTCCTGTCTGCTTAATTTTTAATTTATCTTCATCTAATACGTATTTCACATACACATATATCTCTTACATTTAGTCATGAGTCAGGACTCGGCCACCAAAACGCCTGACAGGCAGTTGTCTGATAACAACAGGTGTTAGCGTTGGATAATGTTACCAGAAGGGGCTTTAGGCTGAATGGGGAAGGTGGTCCCTTTCTGCATTCCCATGGAATGTTGAGCTCATTGCATGAGTTAGAGGGCAGCTTCTTCCACTGAGAGAGTGTAAATCCCTCTACACTGACCCAAGAGAGACAAAGCCCCAAATCTCAAAGGGCTTATTGCCAGGAAACCTGAGATCCCAGAATATTCAATGGGCATTTCTGCTTATCTTTCTTCAGATATAATATAGAAAGGCAGTAATTCACACTTTCATTTATTTACATTTTAGTAGGGGCAAATAGACAAGAGCAAGTATCTACATATATAAGAGCCTAAGTGACCGAATGACTGTTCAACCATTTGACTGTTCGACCGGTAGCTATGATGCATACTGACCACCAGGGGGCAAGGCTCAATGCATAGGCATGGAAACATGGAACAGACTGATGAATCTCAGAGAGAAGTGGGGAGAGGGGAGGGTGGGAAGAGATTAACCAAAGATTTATATGCATACTAGAGGCCCGGTGCACAGATTCGTGTACCAGTGTGGATTTGTGCACTGGTGGGGTCCCTCAGCCTGGCTTGCGGGGACCAGGCCAAAACTGGCCTGGTGCATGGATTTGTGTGTGCACTGGTGGGGTCCCTCGGCCTAGCCTGCAGGGATCAGGATGAAACCAGCAGTCCAACATCCCCCAAGGGGTCCCAGATTATGAGAGGGTACAGGCCAGGCTGAGGGACCCCACCGGTGCAGGAATCTGTGCACCAGGCCTCTAGTTAAGTTATCTATAATAATAAAAGCATAATATGCTAATTAGACTGGATGTCCTTCCAGACTACCTTCCAAATGAAGCCAGGGCTGCGAGGGAAGCCCGGGTCCCGGGTGCCAGAGGGAAGCCAGTGCCAGCACCAGGGGAAGGAAGGCCTACTCTTGCACAAATTTTGTGCATTGGGCCTCTAGTAATGATAATAACAGGAACAACCATTCATTTCAGTTGCCAATTGTAACTAAACTCTGAGTGAAGTTTCATGTATGTTATTTTGCTTAATCTTTACAAGAACAATAGGAAATAAGTATTGTGAATTCCATATTACATGAGAGGAACATGAGGCCGAAATGGGTTAAACATGTTCTTTTTTTGTAAGATGCTGTAGCAGCTTTCACGTGAAAATTTAAATTAAAATTTGAACCCAGATCTACCTGAACCCAAAGTCCATGGTGTTTCTAGAATAATAAATACCACGCTGCTCTACTTCAATGAGATACAGCATGAATATTTTTGGGGAAAGTTATTTGGAGATAACCAAGGTTAGAGAGAGAGAGTGAATGAAAGGAGAGAGAATTGGATAGAAAAACAACAGACTTAGTCCAAGTCAATGACCTGTCAATTTAGGTTTCATTTCTCTGGCATCATAGAATGACATTAGTAAAAAAAATAGCAATCTTTAAAATATTATGACATACCTTAATGCCTTGGTTTCAGTTGGATATGTCTCAGGCTAGTCAATTTCCTCCAGAGTAGATAATCCTAGAAAGAAAACCACAATACCTGTTACCTCCCATTCTTGAAAGTTCCACACTATCACTTCTGCAATATTCTACTTGTTAGAAGCATGCCAATATTTACAGCCCAGTCTTAAGAGAAGGGAGACTGAGTTCCTCTGCTTAAAGGGAGAAGTATTAAAGAATTTGTGAGCCCAGCTGGCATGGCTCAGTGGTTGAGCATCGACCTATGAACCAAATGGTTCAATTCCCGGGCAGAGGCACTGGGTTGTGGGTTTGAACCCCAGTGTGGGGCATGCAGGAGGCAGCCAATCAATGATTCTCTCTTATCACCAATCTCTCTCTCTCTCTCTCTCTCTCTCTCTCTCTCTCTCTCTCTCTCTCTCTCCCCCTTCCTCTCAGAAATCAATAAAAACATATTTTTTAAAATGTTGGGCATATTTTTAATATAGTCATATTTAAAAAAAAATTCTCATGCCAGAATGCACTTTTCATTTCATTACAGATGAGACATTTTGCTACCACTTAGTGCTCTTACACAGTGCCTATCAGCATAAACTCTGAAATGAGTGAAACATTGGCTAGAGTAGGGTTCATTTTGCTACAGGAAATATTCAATAAGTACTGCAAATAACCTTTGTGAGCACATTGCCTTATGGGTTCTTTAGTTGGTTTGGTCAGGGCAGCAAACATTTCTCTCTAAACACCAACAGTGCTGAATGGTGAGCAATTGACCAGTCGCAATAGGTATCGTTATGATGTGGCAAGGATATCTTTCTAAATATGTTGATTTGCTTAGTATTATTTGGATTTTCCAATCTCCTCATGGATAATGCCAAAACTTCATTTACTAGAAACAAAATGTGGGATCAATCCCTGACTTTTGATGATTTCATTTATCAACTACGTATTGGTGTTACTGTAAGGTGAAAAAAAAAAAAAAGGCATGTCTTCAGTTTAGTTAAAAAGTCAACTACAGTTAATTAAGTCTTGTCAATCTAATGGTTGTCCTCTTCTTCTTTCACAGAAGAATATACATTGCTCAATCAATTGAAAAATGAACAAAAACCAGTCTGCTAATCACTTGTTTTGCTATTATGAAGCACAAAAAATTAATTTGGCTATTTCTGTCTTTTAAGTGGATCAACATGATGTTTTGACATCAAATATACAATACTTTCTCTCTTCTCCCTCTTGGGTGAAATTACATCCAAGGGAACTGGCTTTATTTAATCTAGTTTCCTTCATTAAAAATAAACAAAGCCTGTCTGAGAGTGAGGCCAAAAGCCCTCATGACCACAGCCACTGTACGCTGTTGTCACCGTGTGACATGACCCATAAATAACTCTGTGAGCTACTCTTGTTGAGAAATCCTGGGGCCCCAAGTAAAGATGAAATTTCCTATGGCCAGATGATCAGCACAGTCAGGAATAAACTTCAAAATTGCTGACTCATCATTGCTGATCAGAACTTTTACTTAATGTCTTTGTTCAGGCTGGGAAAGTTCCCCCTGTGTGGCCAGGAAAGGATGTGAGGAATGTAGTGCCCTTCTGGATGCATTCCATCATGGGCTCCTGCCAACCTTCCTCTTGGGTCTGTGGGATTCCAAAAGAGACACAGGACAGTTGCCTAATCCTCCTAAGCACCACATGAGAGACCCCCTAATAATACTAAGCCATGGTATTTAGCTCATCAGTAATAACCAGGGAGTTTCAGAATACAGTTGCATTGTTTAACCAACATCATTTCAAGGAGTCACAGAAAAGTGTAATTACTAAGTTCTAATCTTCCAAGCATATCTCTGCAGGTTGGGACTGTAGATGTTAACATGTCAGCCGTTTTAAACTCTGAGAATGTATGTATGTGTGTATCAGTATATGCATTTAAATAGTCAATTTATATTTTCAGGGTTATCTTTTTTATTTTTTTCCCCTGATGACATCAGGTCAGAAGTAAACTATTGCAAAGGGATTTTTTTAAGAGGAATAGGAACTGATCAAGATCAAGATTTCTGGTCAAGGTCAAGATAGTGCAGTAGGTAAATACTGTGCTCGCCTCCTTCACAACCTATGAAAAGGACAACTAAATTACAGAACGGCCACCCTTGAGAACCACCTGAAAACCAGCTGAACAGAATAAAGGATATAAAGAAGAAGCCATGGTGAAACTGGACTTAAAAAAATGCCACCTCCAAATAACTAAAACATGGACATGTTCACTGTGTCTCTAGCTTCCAGAAGATTCAATATAACTCAGGTGAAGGAGCTTCTGATCTGCTTGTGTTATATGTAGTGTGTTGAACACCAGTGCTATACTGCTGGCCCCAGGCAAGGCACTTAACCTTTCTGTTCTTCATGTGTGAATGGGGATAGAGTAGTACACACTCGTATGAAATATGTAGAACAGGATCTGGCACATGGTAAATGGCCAATAAATGTCATTTATGGTTATTTTTTAGAAAACAGGAGAAAAAAGTCAGCCATTTAAATTATTATCCTATCTAATAAAGACAGACTATGCTAATTGACCGCCACACCCTCAAAGATGGCGGTGCCCACAGCCACAAGATGGCGGAGCCCACTCTCCTCAGCCCTGTCAGGGTGTCAGGTGCGCGGCACGGCCAGGCCCACCCCCAGGAGTATCCCAGTTCCCTCAGGTCCCCAGCCACCCAGGGCCAGCCCGAGGGATGACCAAATGACTGAACAAGCAGGCTGCATGGAGTGACCAGGCTGGCAGGGGGGTTAGTGAGGAACTACCAAATGACTGAATAGCAGGCTGCGTGGGGTGACCAGGCTGGCAGGGGGGCAGTAAGAGGCAACCAGGCCGGCAGGGGGGGTAGTTGGGTGTGACGAGGTCAGCGGGGGGCGGTGCAGTTGGGGCAACCAGGCCCAGTTGGGGATGATTAGGCTGGCAGGGGGCAGTGAGTGGTGACTAGGCTGGCAGGGAGGGGGCAGTTGGGGGCAACCTGGCCAGCAGGGGGGTGCAGTTAAGGGTGACTAAGCCGGCAGGGGGGAAAGTTAGGGGAGATCAGGCTGGCACTCAGAGGCAGTGAGGGGTGATCAGGCTGGCAGTGGGGGGCAATTAGGGGCAATCAGGTAGGCAGGCAGGTGAGTGATTAGGAGCCAGCAGTCCAGGACATCCCCCGAGGTGTCCTGGATTGGAGAGGGTGCAGGCTGGGCTGAGGGACCCCCCCACCCCTGTGCACAAATTTCATGCACCAGGCCTCTAGTTTTTTATATTTCTCTAATCTTCTTAAGAGTTCAGCCTTTAGCACTACTGCCAGGATATTTCAGCATTTTCCCTGCAGGGTGACAGAACACCAGGGATGCAAATATGGGCTACATTAAGGTGGCTTATCTTCCTGTCAACCTTGGAAGAAAAATATTTAGTGGGCAGCAGAGTTTTACTTATAAAAAAGTCATTTAAAACAATCTGGAGAAGATTCAAGCCAGCATTGCTTCAGTTGTAAAGGTTTTCATCCAAGGTTGGTGCTATCTTTTAAAACAATTGCCTACTTTATATAGACTCCAGTCCTATCCATCCATTTATATATTCTGGTGGCTATTATGAGGACAGACTGAAGGGGGATATAGGCAGAAGCGGGGATCCCTATTAGGAGGCAAGAGATGGTGGTAGCATCGAGGCCACGAGAAAAAAAGTCAGATTCTGAATATGCAGTATTTCAGGTTAGACCCAACAGACTATAATGATAAATGTGATTTGAGAAAAAGACATAGTAAAAAATGGCCACAATGTTCTTGGTTTGAAAAACTTAGTGGTTGCTTTTCTCTGAGATGAGCAACACTGCACAATGAACTGGTGTGGGAGGAAATGCCAGGAGCTCAGTTTTGGGTATTTTATATTTGAGATTCCTCTTGTCATCAAAGTGGAGATACGGAGACATTAGGTGGTAGGGTTGTCAGAAAATACAGGGCACCCAGTTAAATTAAAATTTCACATAAAAACAAGAACTATTTTTAGATAAGTACAAAACAACTATTTCATGTTACATATTTATACTAACAATTACCCATTATTTGTCTGAAATTCTAGTTTTGCTAGATGTCTTATGTTTTTATTTGATAAACCTGGCAATCTTATTAAGTGGACAGTTGGATGATGAGGGCAGGGTCACAGGATGGAGTTATCAACCTAAAGACCATCTTTCAAGTTATGTGATTGGATGTGATCATCAAAGAAGTGAGCATGGACAGCAATGACAACTGACCCAAGGACTGGGACCTGGCACTCAATGTACAGATAAACATACTAAGGAGAGGATAAAAAGTTAGGAGGGAAACCAGGCAAGTGTGGTATACAGTAAGCCAAAATAAGGCAAGGGTTTCAAGTAGGAGTGATCAACTGTGTCTGTTGTTGCTAACAGGCGAAGGATGATGAAGATGAAGATGGAGAAGGTATGCGTCCTTATTGATACTTTTAGGGACACATTTTTTTTCCCTGGGTTGTGAAGGGAAAAATATCTGACTAAGAGTAGGATCAGCATTCTTTTGGAGATGGTAAATAGAGACAATTCTTTCAAGGAGTTTTATAAAGTGAAAAAAGGGAGGAAAATGGTCTACCTTTTCACATATATAAAATAAATTACAAATGTTTGTATACTGATGAGTATGATGCAAAGAGAGAGAAAACTTAATGATGCAGGAGGCAGAGGGGATAACGGCTGGAAAAAACGATCTTGTAAGGAAAGAGGGAATGGGATCTAGAGAGAAAATGGAGGAGTTGACCTTGGATTGAGATACAGGTCCCTCATAGTCACCTGTGATAAGCTGGAGTTGACGGCCCGGAGGCAGGGGGGTGGGAGTGGTGGTATTTATGAAAGTTCTCTTCTGATTGCTTGGGTTTCCTCAGTGAAATAGAAGCCAGGTAGCACCTTGCCAGTGTGATGATTAGTTAGAAGGTGGAAGAAGACTAAACCCCTTTGTTTCTTGTCTATCTGTCAACCTTTTTGCAGTTTCATTTTTTCTGAATTTGCTCATTTCTTGGTTATAAAACTCTTCTATCTTGTTTTTTTATCCTATTTGATAGTGCACATGTCTTATCTCCCAGAATTTGTAAATTCTCTGAAGGCAGAGTCCATGCCAACTCATGTGTAAATTCCTCTGCCTTGATCATATAGTAGACGATCAATGAAAATTAAGAGAATTAAGTTTTTAAAAATTAAATGCACTAATTAATCCCTCAAAATCTTTTATTTAGGCTAAAAAATATTCCTTTTTCTAACAAAGACCCAGGGTATATTGTAGAAAATTAAGATAAGTAAATCAATTCTTTGATCTGGCAGTTATAAAAATTACATTATAGAAAAACCATGTAAAATTATATAGCAATGGACAGTGAACCAAGAAGTACTTCAGTGTACATAAAATTGTGAAGTATCATAAACATATAAATTCAGTTTAAAAGTGGGAAGGAAAATTCTTGAAATAAAATCTGATAGATTCCAAACAGTAACCAGTAGATTCCACAAAGACCTTTAGATACAAATTTAAAACATGGAATTTAAAACAATGTTGCTAGTTATGTTATTCTAAAATATTAACCAGGTGAAATTATGTAGATATTTTCAAAAGGGCAAGGAAATATAAATAATTATTCTCAAGAAGTTTCCGTATATTAGTGGCTCAGAAGTGTTGATATGCTAACGTATTTACAAATAAAATAATAGACAGTTGTATTTGGTGAAAAGATGAGGTATTAACTTCAAAAGCATATGTAATTATGGCTCTGGTTTATTTTAGAGTATAGATCTAACCACATACTATGCAAATTAAAAAATATTATATTCAGTGTTTATGTAATTGTGTGGTATTTCCTCTAAAATTATAGTGAAAATATCTATAATTAAATAAATGCTCTCTCCAATTACTGTGAAGTCTTATAATCTTTTTGCCTCTGTAAACAAAGACCTATTCTAACATACTTATGAGAGTTCACACGTTTCCACTTTTTTTTTTTAAAGAAGAAAGACATAGTCAATTAACCCTGTAAGGATTAGTTATCACATAAATAACCTAATCTTCAATGATTAGCTGTAATGCCAATATATTCCTCCACTACTACAAATAAACAAATTGCCTTTTAAATTTACATATCATACTTTTAACACTAAAATTGTTTCAAACTTAAATCAGTTTTTAGTTATTTTTAATGAAATGATCTGTCTTCCATTTGTTCATACATTCCCAATAATGTTAAAGAAGCCACTACATCTGGATCCATTTTCGAACTATTTGATGTTCTATTTTCAAAAGAATAGCCAGTTCAATGCAATAATCAATTTAAAGTCTAAGCTTTTTATAAACAGCTGATTTGCAAACATGTGGCTGCTGAGAACTATCTCTGTTTATTCTATTCTTTTCAGTTTCGTTTCATTTTCAAATTCATTCTTCTCCTTCTGGAATTAACCATGTTTTAATTCAGGAAAAGTTAATTTTATTTATTTTTGGTATGGCATGAAGCGGAGACTTTACATTTATATATGCTTGACATCTATTATTTCTAAATCTGCGACATCTGTAATATATGCTCACTGGCTCTGCTGCCTTTGGAGACCTGTCATTGTTTGGGGCTGCTTCCTTATTTCTGTGACGTAGAGATGAGCTCTACCCTGACTGTGACCATTTCACTAGAGCTGCCTCTTGTTATTGCTTCGTGCCATTGCAACACAGCGGCAGACATCACCAGGGCTGGCCAGGGCTGGCATGCTCTTCAAGGTCCATCTGGTTTACCCATCCTGCTTTATGGCTGAGGGATGATGTCCAGCGATGGGATTGAACTCGCATATACTCTGAGTAGTGAGAAAACCAGCACGAGAATCCAAATCTATTACTGCTCACATTTCAAAGAGCTTTGGGCTAAATTTTACTTTTCCATCTTCCTTCTACATGAATTGGTCAAGATACTTTTTCTTTCTTAGGATCATATGTCTATGAACCTAGCTTAGATCTTACATACATACTTGCAATACACCAACAAGCCACCATCCATGGACCTGCTTTTTCTCTAAGCCAATACTATCCAAGGAGAGGAGTTACCCCCTTTTCTTTCATGTCTCCCTAGTGCCATATATTACCTCGATTACCACACTCATCACACTGGACTGTCAGTGTCCATTCTGTTACCTGTGCCTCCTGAGAGACAGGACAAACACCTGGAGCCCCCTCATCCTACGTCCCAGCATAGTCCTCGGGCCTGTGAACAGCTATGGACCATGTCTGAAGGCAATAATGTGTGGCTGCCCATGTTTTTTGTCCCCTGAAACAACAGTCTTATTCAACTGAAGGAATGTCCGAAAACTTCTTTCCCTATCTTTCTTCCAAGGCAGAATTCCAGACTCAGGGCCCTGTTATTTCACTTTGCGCAGACACTGTTTTTAGAGGGGGCCAGGGTGCTGCTGTTTACTTTCTTTAGCTTTTCTTTCTAAACCAGTTGAGGTTATAACCCCAGAAGGAGTTCAAAGCAGGAAGAAGGACGAAGGAGGCTGTTAGTGATTGCTGTATTCTGGGAAGTATCATCTTCCTCAGATTGTGTTTGAAGTAGAAATAAATACAGAAAGAGCACAGGAGGCAGAGTAGGTGGGTATTATTATTTCTAATGTAAATCTGTTTTCCAGAACCTCAAAGAACCAGATAGAAGACAATGGCGTTGATTCTGCCTTGGCTCAGCAATACCTGAATGCCAGTACCACACCAAGAGTCATTCCCACCAACCTCCCATTTAGCTATACATGGCCATCGTCGTGTGTATGTCTCATGCCATCCTAAAGGCCCAGAGAAAGTTAAATTTCCTGAATGAGGGACAGAGGAATCTGAATGCAGTTGCCCAGGGACAGTTTAACACAGTAGTTTAGTATTAAGCATCCTATTTATCTCGAGTCATACAAGGCTGGACTTCAATGGCAGATGTACCACTTTTTTGTGGTTGAAGACTTTCTTTCTTTCTTTTTAAAATTTTTATTGAATTTATTGGGGGTGACATTGGTTAATAAAATTATATAGGTTTCAAGTGTACAGTTCTATAATACATCATCTGTATGTTGTATTGTGTGTTCACTACACCAAGTCAAGTCTTCTTCCATCACTATTTATACCTCCTTTACCCTCTTCTACCTGCTCCCATCCCCTCCTTTCTCTCTGGCAATCACCATATTGTTGTTTATGTCTATGAGGTTTTTTTTTCTTTATTGATTAAGGTATTACGTATTGTGTCCTTATCCGCCCATTGCCCCCCACCCCACCTCTACACTCATGCCCTCACCCCCCTGGTGTCTGTGTCCATTGGTTAGGCTTGTATGCATGCATACAAGTCCTTTGGTTGATCTCTCCACCTTACCCCCTCCCTCCCCTTACCTTCCCTCTGAGGTTTGACGGTCTGATCGATGCTTCTCTGTCTCTGGATCTATTTTTGTTCATCATTTTATGTTGTTCCACAAATGAGTGAGATCATGTGATATTTGTCTTTCTCTGACTGGCTTATTTTTTCTTAGTCCTTTCACCTTTTTCATCCAGTCCTCCACCCGCTTTCTTCTGACAGCTATAAGTCCATTCTATGAGTCTGTTTCTATTTTGTTTATTTATTTCATTCATTAGATTGCACCTATCTATTTGCCAGATTTAACAGATATCTCACTGCACATTCTTCCTATAAAAATATTGCCTAAAGTAATGATTTAAAGAAATATTTTACATGCTACTCTGTAATAGTAATATTTTTGTTAAGTGAGATAGTAAATCTCTTCTTTAAAAATCTACTTAGAGTTTGTTTTTCTTTTACTATGTACTGAAAACATCCCAACTGATATATGAAGCTTAAAATATAATCAGAAACACAGATATGATTTTTATGTAAAATTGCAGTGTTAATTATAATATCAAAAATGAAAACAATAACAATGTGATTAATATGATTATGACATGACATGAGCCCTAATATACTATAAATATTTCAAAAATTATTTAATGGCATTAGAAAATATATTACAATATTTTCTCAAATTTCAGTTGTACATAGAGGATTGGGTCTGAATTATACATATGTATATATACAGAGTCTGGAAAAGTAGGTTTACAGTTGTGAGTATGCAAAAACAGTTAATTTTTATATTTTCCATAGGAACAACTGTAACCCTACTTTTGCCTCCCCCCCCCCCCCCGTGTGTGTGTGTGTGTGTGTGTGTGTGGTATTAAAGGAAGCAAATATAAAAGTGCTAACAATTATCTTAGTTTTAGATAATTCAAAATTTCTTTCTCATTATTTTTCTAAATGTTTGAAATAATTCACAATGAATAGAAAGTATTTTATAATAAGGAAAATGTACATATGTTAAGAAACTCTTGCCCTAGCTGGTTTGGCTCAGTGGATAAAGCGTCATCGGCCTGCGGACTGAAGGGTCCCAGGTTTGATTCTGGTCAAGGGCACATGCCCGGGTTGCAGGCTCAATCCCCTGTAAGGGGGCATGCAGGAGGCAGCCGATCGATGATTCTCTCTCATCATTGATGTTTCTATCTCTCTCTCCCTCTCCCTTCCTCTCTGAAATAAAAAAAAATATATCTAAAAAAAAAGAAACTCTTCAAGAAATGGAAAACTTTATTCATGAGAATGTAACCAGGAATCCAGTTAAAACTATTCGGGATCCTAGAAGGATATATTGACAAGTCAGAGATTAATGACCACATATTCATCACTTTGAATAAAATTAGGGAAGAGGCCTGCCTTCCATGCCAGACTGTGATAGGGGCTTCCACACAGTCCTGGAGTAGGCTGCAGGGGGAGCAGAGCAGGAGGGAGAACTCTACATCCCTAGGTGACTTTTTCTTTTTCTTTTTCTTTTTTGCGGGGGCGTGAGGGTGGTTCGGGGGCGAAGTCCCTATATTGGAACTCTGTTTCACAAGATAAGGAAGTGGGCGCAATAAGGTTAAGACCGTGTGTAGGATCGTGGAGTTGGCCTTTTCCACAAGCGTCACCTGGAGCCTGAGACTCGGTGGCTAGCTCAGCTTTCCAACTACAGTGTTTCCCGGTCCCACATTCTTGATGCCTGAGAGGTGCGCTCGTGTTAAAATGAACTATTGAGCCATATGCAAGAATCATAAACTTTCCTTTGAAAATATTTCACCAACAGAACGGGATTAAAATTATGTTGGCGAACGTGGGTTATAATGATTTTACCTATTGGGAGCTATTCATCTGCATGTTGTTTTTATCATTTCAGATGTTGTTTGTGGAAGGAGAGTGGGATTACTCGCCAAAATCTACATTATGTCATCTGCTCTGTTCTATAAACAGATTACATAGACCGTACAGACATAAGCTGTGGGCTGTGGTTAGCTAATTATGTTTAACACAAACACACACACACATGTTCAATTCATTTTAAAGGGATTAATTATAAGTGCTATATTTTAGTTACAAGGGCTATAGGAAATACCGCATCACAGTAGTATACCAGAGCCATTTAACAGGTTATTTTTTTTAATTTGGAATGTTGTATACAAAACTGATTTTTTAGAAAATATTCACTAAGTACATCAAAAACTATCAGATAATTTGGCAAAAGTGCTCATTTATATTACAAATAGATTTGGTCCAGGTACATCTGTTGCCAAAACCTAACATTTCTATTTTCATTTCAAATCTGGCATACCAACTGCTTTCAAACACACTCATATGACTATTAAAACTGAACAATGTAGCTTAGCATTTGCCCTAGCAGCAAACAATTTAGATTAAAATTTAAATATAAAAGACTTTTGTTCTTAGGGAAAGTAAAAATAATAATAATAATCCATCCTGTTGGACAGATGCAGTGTTTATACTGCTCCCTTCTGTTCGCTGCGACAGATGCCTCTGATTGCCTACTCCATGTCTATTCTCCACCTGTGCTGATACAGCATGATTTTGACTGAGGCGGTATGTACCCAGGTGCAAAATTACATTTCTTAACCTCCCCTACAGCTACAAATGGTCATGCAATATTTCTGGCCAATGAAATGGAAGTGGAAGTTTCTGGGTGGGAGTTCTAAGTTATTTTTGTGTGTTTTTTTTAAAGACACAATTCTACTTGTATACAACTTCTGTTCCTTCACTTCTTCCTGCCTAAAACGCTGGATGTAGAAAATACAACATGTGAATAGAGGCAACAGCCATGCATGAATGCTGCATCAGAGGCTACTGAGCAGAAAGCTGGAAAGAGCTTGCATCACTGATGGCATTATGGAGTCGTCTACATATATCAGTTTTGAGCAGCCTACCTCTAGGCATCTTGTCTCATGAAAAAAAAAAATCAACTTTATTCAGTTGAGTCCCTGTAATTTGGGTATCCTGTAAAATGGATTTAAAATGCCTTCTTTCCTGATAAAAGTACCAATTATGATTATCAGCAGATCATTGTTTAGTAGATGTTATTAAAGTCACTTAAAAATTGTCCACTTTGAATTCATGAAACAAAGAATGCTTGGATGACTTACATGTCTAAAGTGTTCCTCCATCTTACCACACAGCACATTGCTCTTTTTATTTATACTGGAGAGTATGTTTCCACATTACAGAGTTTAGACTTTTTTTTATAAAAGCATGATTTCTTAATAAAGATGTTGGGTGTCATATATCCTAAGGTTGTAAATTTGCTCCAGTACTGTATGACATTTTAATACCACGAACTAATGCTTTCACGATGTTTAGAATGTTCATCTTTAAAGAAAAAAAAAATCTCAGTGCTAACCAAGGCCACATATTCTATTCTATAGCCTAAAGAGTCTATTTTTTTAAAATCTATTCTACAGCCTAGAGAGTCTTATAAGGATTCCCATTGGAATTCAATCTTAAGAAGGAACTCAATGAATGTAAAACATTTGAATTCTCATATCTGATTCATAACTTAGTTCTATGAAGGCCCAGAAGTTTAGTAATACACCAAAATCACGTCATTATATGGTTTTGATACACATACCCTTTGTTCAGCATCTTCTTGTAGGGAATCATTGAATACTACAAAATGGGGCTAATGGCTTTATCCTATCCTGCTATAATTACTGCATGTTTTATAACTGTACTTTATTAAACTAGGTATGAACGAGGTTGACAGATTAAGTGAATTCTGAATATTTCTCTGTATAATATTGGTTTTCTTTTCCTTTTTTCTGAAAATACATATAAATTCACTTTTCCATTAACTCAAATTTTTCTCAATATTTATAAAGATATATAAAAATTTCAAATTTTTAAAAAATGTTTTGTTCATCATACGTCATCTCCTAATAATTGTGCAATGCTTCATTACCATCATCATTACTGAACACTTATGATGTAATTGACTAGCTCTGGTAAGTGATTAGAATGGTGACCATAGAAGCAAAATGAGAACGAGTGTGCATTCCTTACTTATCAGTATTTCATTACTCATGGTACTTTTCATCCATCAAAGTTACTATGGTAATTTTAAATGTGCTGGGTTAAAATTGGGGTGGGGTGGATGTTTGGAGTTACCAAACAAATAAGGAAAACATTAACCTTTAAAAGCTAGTATTTATGTGTCTCCACTTGGATTATGCAAAATATATCCTATTGTCCTTTTCATGCTGTTTCAGAATTCTCCTAGAATTGTACTAATTTTAGATTTGAGTGAGATATAAATGGTAAATTATTTGAACCAAAGTCTTAAAATCTGATTATTTAAAACATGTAGAAATAATTATGAATAAAAATCCTGGGAATGAAATATGCTTAAATCAGTACACAAAGTATCGCCTTTATAATAATAATAATCTGAAAAATTCATGGGATTGTCATTTTCCTTATATCCACACAGACATTCTTGAACCATCCTTATGTTTAATGCCACTACTGACTGCCACTCATGTAGTGGGCAATCTAAGATGGCAAAGTGAGATCAGGTTTGGATTGATGGATAATGTGGAGTTTAGCATCATCTTCAGACCAGCGTACAACCATGAGTTAAACACCACACTTGCTTGTAGATATTGGGCCATTAATTATTCAAAACAAAGCATCTGCTAATTTTAAAAAATATATATTTTATTGATTTCTTTTTCTTTTTCTTTTTTCTTTTCTTTTCTTTTTTACAGAGAGGAAGGGAAGGGGAGAGGAATAGAGAGTTAGAAACATCGATGAAAGAGAAACACCGATTCAGCTGCCTCCTGCACACTCCCTACTGGGGATGTGCCCGCAACCAAGGTACATGCCCTTGACTGGAATCGAACCTGGGACCCTTCAGTCCGCAGGCCAATGCTCTATCCACTGAGCCAAACCGGTTAGGGCAGTATCTGCTCATTTAATTAAAATTCACTTTATATCATGAAACATCTCAACCTTAGTTATTTGTTTTCTCTCATTAATTTTTTAAATCTTATTTTTAATCAGTTTTACTGCGGATTTCTTTATATCTAATCAATGCACCAATTTCAAGTGCACAGTTTAATAAGTGATAACTTATATATACACTTATGTAACCACCACCTCAATCACGACATGAAATACATCAACCCAAAATGTTTCTTTGTGCCTCTTTCCTGTCAATCCCCCTAATCCTGCCCGCCACAATTGCTGAATTATTTTATCACTATAGGTTTACATAGTAATTAGAATTTCATAAAAAGGAAGTCAGACAGATTTTGTGTCTTGGTTTTTTTCCCTTTTGGTTAGTATAATGATTTTGAGACTCATCTATGATGTTGTGTATAGCAAGAATTTGTTCATTTCAGCTGAACTGGATACTATGATATGAGTAAACTATCATTTGTTTATTCATTTACCTGTTGATGGACATTTTGGCTGCTAATTGTTTTTGTTTCTGTAAATACAGCTGCTATGAACTTTCATGTACAAATCTTTGTGTGGGAATATGTTTCATTCACCTTGGGTAATTACACAGCTGGAGAATTGCTGGATCATAAGACAAGTATGTTTAATTGTAAATATTCTGCCAAATTGTTCTCCAAAATGGTTGTACTATTTTACATCCCACCAGCAATATGAGGGCAAGCATTCCATCAGCCTCAGCCTCCCCAAATTTTATTCACTGTTTCATCAACTTAGACCACTAAGCTCTGCTTTGGATTCTCTCTCAGGACCAGAGTCTATAAACTCTCCTGGCAGAAAGCTTGGAAATTTTATGCCTCCTTAGACACCATTCTGACAGGAATCAAAATTCTGCCTACTGTAACAATTCCTGAAAACAACTTATAAAATACTAGAGGCCCGGTGCACAAAATTTGTGCACTGGGGGGGGAGGGTAGGGGGGATATCCCCTCAGCCTGGCCTACGCCCTCTCACAGTCTGGGAACCCTTGGGGGATGTCTGACTGACGGCTTGGACATCCTTAGTGCTGCCACGGGGGAAGGAGAGGCTCCCATCACCACTGCTGCGCTTGCCAGTCATGAGCCCAGCTTCTGGCTGAGCGGAGCTACCCCTGTGGGAGCACACTGACCATCATGGGGCAGCTCCTGCGTTGAGCATCTGCCCCATGGTGGTCAGTGTGCATGATAGCGACTAGTTGTTCTGCAGTTTCAGTCGATTTGCCTATTAGCCTTTTATTATATAGGATACTGTCTAGGTCCTTTAGTTGTATATAGCCAGAGGGCAAGTTCTATACTAGCTACTCCTTCGCAGTTGGAAGAAGAAATCTCACCCTTACAGTTTTTATGGTCATAGTCATTTATTTTCACTTAATAAATAAAAGTGTACTAGTATGCTTGATAACACAATATCCTTTTGTAGAACTCCTAATTTTGCAACTTTACCTCATTAAGCATATATCAGACAAAAATGTTTTTATCACCATAATCTTTCTTTCTCAGTCCAGACCTGAGTTTTCTACACTTCTCTTCGCCATCCCAGAAATATTCATTAATTTTGTTAGGATTGCTAGTAGGAGGTGATACTTTCTTAGAGGTTAACACAGTTCTAACAAGTTAGGAGGGAAAATGATAAACTATTTCTTGAAAGTAAAAGAAATATGACCATATAAAAAGTCATGCAATACAGAAATAAATAAAAGAGAAAATGAAAATGATTCCATGGGTTTCACTTTGGAGTGTCTACTGCACTAGTTTTTAGATAACAAAAAACAGTGATTTTACATTTCACCAAGGTTTGGGGGGTTCAACTCCATCCATACAATTACATAAAAATGCCATGCCTGTGCTCCTTCTGACTTGTTCTCCCCATCCTCAATCCCTTCTCTGCCAACCTGGATATCCATGTTTACTTTCAGCACCACACTAAAAATTCCTGCTCCCAGTAAACAGACCACTATAGTCTCATTCCTGTGTGTGCTATAATTACTCTGTACTTTCCACTATTATGACACTTATCAAATTGTGTTGTAAACATCTGTTTCTTTATCTGACTCCACAACAAGACTGCAAAGACTTAAATGAAAGACTACATTTTACAAATTACTGGATCCTTAAAACATAGCACAGTATATAGCATGAGAATGGTTTATAATGAAATTCTCATTTTAGCTAATAACATTAATATATTGGCTGTAAAATGGTTTCGATAAACACAATACTGAATATCAATCACACTGCTCCTGTGTATCTCAGAAATGTCTCAGGTTTATAAATTCATGAATACTAACACATGAAAAAATACAAGTCAGAGAGAAAAAATCTCTATTGGGTTGGAGTCTAGTAGTCTGTACAATGCCATCTATTCAAACAGCACACTATGCACAGTCTTCCTATTTTTTTAAACATTTTAACATTTTTCTGAATGTGATTTTATTTATTTATTTTAAAATATTTTTTTTATGGATTTCAGAGAAAGGGAGAGGGAGAGAGAGAGATAGAAACATCAATGATAAGAGAGAATCATTGATTGGCTGCCTCCTGCATGCCCCCTACTGGGGATCGAGCCCGCAACCCTAGCATGTGCCCTGACTGGGACTCGAACCATGACCTCCTGGTTCATAGGTCAATGCTCAGCCACTGAGCCACATCAGTTGGCTGAGTGTGATTTTATGAGACACGAATAACTCCCAGAGTTTTTGCATCAGTGGCTACAGACAACTCTGTTTCCTGGAAAGATCCAAATCAAGAGGGTGTAGGGTAAAGATTAGCTAAAAGATTACGAACTCAGTGAGTCAGGGATTTAGCAAGGTAATATCCTGGCCATAATCCAGCAAGGGATGAGCTAGATATAGTTCCTTGAGTGATATGCTTTACACCTATCAAACATGTGCTTTGCTATGCACAGAGGACAAATGGCTAGATCTAAGTCATCAGCTGAGATAAATTATACAGATTCTAACTATTACTAGTTTCTTTCAGTAGCTAAAAGTAAAGCGGAATCCTTTCTACTATCTATTATATTCCATTCCTTTTGCTACGCAAACAGTCACCTGTAAAATAAGAGTTTATAACATTGGTGAGGTGCCCCCTGCTTTTCTGTGATTTGAAAGTAATAATTTCTTTTGATTCCTAGGTTGCTTCTTCTCAATTGGGAATCATTTAACTTCTTCCGCTGTTATGTCTATTAACTATAAAGTAAGGTTATTTCACTTGAAAATTCTTAAGGTCCTTTCCTACTGCATTTTGCTATGTGGTATTAAATCTCTCAAGAATGTACTAGTGCTGGAGTATTGCACACTAAATTCTACAAATAAAAATGCACTGGGTGAGTTTGTTAAAGAAATAAATTAGAATTTTCCAGATATAAAAATGGCCAAAAGCTCAACATCATCAGTCATTTGGGAAAAGCAAATTAAAACCACAATGAGGTATCACTTCACACACACTAGGATGACTATCATAAAAAAGACAGACAATAAGGAGGATTGGTGAGGATGTGGAGAAACTGGAACCCTTATACGTTGGTGGTAGGAATGTAAAATGGTGCAGCCATTTTAGAAAACAATTTGACAGTTTCTCAAAATGCTACATACAGAGTTATTATATGATCCTTCAATTCTACTTCTTGGAATACACCCAAGAAAAATGGAAACATGTCTACATAAAACTTGTACATGAATAGTCACAACAACCTTATTATTCATAATAGCTCAAAATGGAAACAACCCAAATATTTATCAGTTGATCAATGGATAAACACAAAGGTTATTTACAGCCTTAGAATGAAATGTTATTAAGCAATAAAAAGGAAGAAATGAAGTAATGACACATGCTAAAACATGGATGAACCTTGCAAACATTATGCTAAGTGAAAGAAGCCAGTTACCAAGGACCACATATTGTATGATTCCATTTATATGAAATACCCAACATAGGCAAGTCCATGAGAACAGAAAGTATATTAGTTAAGTAAAGTATAGTAGCCATAAAGTTGAATGTTATGCAGGTAATTTTTAATGGTTCTGAGGACAATTTAAAGACATGGGAAAATGCTCCAAAAACATTTATGGGGGAAAAAAATTGAGTACAGAATTTTATAGAAGAAAGAACACTATTAAAAGTATGTTTTAAAAAATATATATCTAAAATTTTTCTTTGATGATTATACAAACATTTATTACACTGGAATTATAATGCTAGTTTAATGTTCTAATATTGATCTAAGGTGACATTATTTATTATGAAACATTTCAGAACAGAACAGTCTGAAATAAAACTGTGCAATCTTTTAAATAACATTCAGCTGAAAAAATTAAAAATTTAAATAGCCATTAATGGCACAAGTAAATGTGCTTTTTTTCTTTGAATTCAGAAATGCTGCCAATGAAACATTACTTTTATCTAAAAAACTTCAGAATTAGAATTATGCCCTATGAAATCAAAACCATATTTCAACAAATTTTTTTATTGATTACCTACTAATTGCCAGATACTGCTGGACACTGCAAATGTATATGACAGAATCACAACCCTCGAGGAGTAATGAAGAAAAGAACATATATAAGTAAGTCACAGTCCATGTGTGTGAATGAGGGAAAAATGTGAACCTGTACAGCTGAGCAAGTTGTAAGAGACAGAGCAAAATTAACCTTTGGGAGCATGGGGTGGAGGGGACTGTTGGTGATGGTTTCTTATGGGAGATGATGTTTGAACAGGGCATTTTAAATTAAGTAATTATTTTGAAATTTAAATGAGAAGGATTAGAGCTGAAGGTTATGTCATAATAGACAAAGGGAAAAACATGAACAAAAGCAGAAAGATTTGAAACCATTCTAAGATCTGGGGCCTACATGTTGTTCATTATTGTTGTAGAGAAAAGTCCAAAAAAAAAAAGAAGAGATGGGATATGAAATATGAGACGTAGCCAAGACTTTGAAAAATAATGGATACATATTTTAGGATTTATCATGCCTAAATGTGTCACAAATTCAAAATAATATTGGCTTATACAAGACAGAAGTTTATTTCTCTCACACATGAATAAATCCACATCTAAGGCAAATTAGGAAGTTCTGATGATTATAAATTCAGGTTCTCTCTGTTGCTCCACAATCTTTAGAATCCCACCTCACAAATTTAAAGAGGTGATCTAGCTCCAACACTCACATCTACAATCCCACCTATCAGGAAATAGAAAGGGATTAAGAAGGACAAGTTTCCACCCTTTAAGGATACTTAGTACAAGTAACACATGACACTTTTCCTTCCATTCCTTTGGCCAGAACTGAGGCATACGGCCACAGTGAACTACAAGGGAAGCTGGGGAATTGAACCTTCAGTGTGGGCAGCTATGTGCCTCTTAAAATGGGTGGGTGGGTGGGGGGAGGTTCTATTACTAAAGGAAAGGCAATAATTAGAAGACAACTAGCAGTATATGGCAGGCCAACCTAGGGATCTTTAATCAATTCCATAAGGCATAGAGAACCACCCGCAGGTTTTAGGAGTGAGAAACGCAATCAGATTTGTTATTTTAAAATGCCAAGGTACAAAAGGTACAAAGGATGAGTTAGAGAGTGGCAGTGAAAAAACAAACACACAAATAAACAAAAAACTAAACTGGTTAAGAAGTCAATGTGATAACCCAGACAATAAATAACACAATGGTAGTGGGTGTAGGGAAGAGAGGATGGGTTTCCAAGATAGAATAGAATTAAAAGGACTTGACTAGTTGCGAGAGGGTAAGGTAAGGGAAGAGGAGGAAGAGATAACAACTCCTAGAAAATATAGTAACATTCAACAAACAGAAAGAATTGAGAAGTAGACTTCTAAAGATAGATCAAAAGCATCTCAATTGTACAGATATAGCATTTACATGTGTTGATATAATTTTTTTTTTTCAGGGGAATCTGTAAGTTTGCTTAACTTAAATTACCTTAATCTCAGTAGAGCAAATCTATAATTTTGGTTATCTATATATATAAAAGCCTAATATGCAAATTGTCCCCAAGGGAGTTCGACTGGGAGACTGATTGCCAGTGCGCTGACCGCCAGGGGGTGGCAGAATGAAGGAAGGCCCTGGCCGGCAGCTGGGGAAGGGAGGTCCCCATCGGCAGCCAGAAGGCCCCGATCGGCCCTGATTGCCAGCCAGGCCTAGGGACCCTACCCATGCACGAATTGCGTGCACCAGACCTCTAGTGTTAGTATAATGGCAAAATCTTAATTTAGCAGCTCTTTCCAAATACTGGAAAACAGAAAATACTAACAAAACTGTCAGTAAGACTTTATTGTATTTCATTCAATGCATACATATCATGTGCCAAGCAATGTGCTAAAATCTCTTACATTTTCCCAACTCTGTAATTTTACAGATGAGCAAATGATTTAGAGAAGGTTTATTTAATCCAACCTCAGAGATAGAGCTAAGATTTAAACATGAATCTTTCCGTGCTTTTGAAGAAGCTATCACCAAGCATATACAATGCTTCTAGGGTCACTGTATTTCTGAAATGGAAAGAAACAGATAAATACATGAATGATCTTTGAGAATGTGAATACACAAGCATTACTCACATTCTATAAGGAAAACGGGAAAGAAAGATGAAACAAGAAAATAGCCATCTCCGCTATTTCTTTATTACAGAAATAATGTTTTATGGTTGAAATATACTATTTTTATACACTAAATTACATCATTATATAAAATTAGTGGGAAAACTGACAACCAAAGATGGGGAATGGAAAGGTCAACCCTCCTAACAAATCATGCCTCCTCCCTTTAGCTCTCACTTTTCCTGAGCCAGCCACAGCATGATTGTCATGGACCGAATATTTGTGCCCCAATTCACATGTTGATGCTCTAATCCTCAATATGGTGGTATTTGGATATGAGTTTGGATGAAGTCATGGGAACAGAGCTCCCTGATGGAATCAACGCCCTGATGAGGGGATGGTGGGACTACCGGCTGTCTACAAGCCAGGGATAGGGTCCTCACCAAGTACCAAATCTGCAGGCACCTTGATCTTGAACTACTCATCCTTCAAAACTGTGAGAAAGAAAAGTTTGTCCTTGAAGCCACCCAGTCTGTACTAATTGGCTACAGCAGCCCAAGCTGAATAACACAATGATACAAGTGAAAGCCCTTATATTCATAATAATTGGAAAGGCAAAAAGTGTAACCCATGTACACAACAAAAATTCAGTTCATGCAAGGAATCCTAACGATGTAAATTTTTCCTCACATTCACCCTCAACTCACCATTTTAGGTCATACTGCCATCTTCCTTGTCTTCTCCCCTCAAGTCCTTCCTGTCTTTCTACCACTTTACCTTCCCCTGAGTCCCTTCTGCTTCGCCTTTTTTGGCCAGGCTGTCAGTTAACCAATTCCAATCAGCTTTTCCCCCAGGGAACTTGGGGGAGAGTAGAAATCAGGCGAGTGGGAGGATGGAAAGGGGAGTTAGGGGCTTCAGATTCTAGGAAGATGGAGTGAAGAGCTGACCTTTCAGCCCCCTGCTCCGAATGAGCACAACAAATCTTCTCAGGCTGACAGTGGTCACTGTGTTGCCTCTGTCTCTTTTCCCCTCTAACCAGACACAGATTCTCTACTCCTGGGTTAGAGACTCAGAGGGGTTAGGCGCTGGTGGGAGAGACATCACCAAACTCCCACACCGATGGCGTACTGAAATCAGGCAGTGAATGTGTCCCACAGAGGAAATGCCCTTCCCCTCATTTGTGAATCTGGGAACCATCCAGGAAGTATGATTTCAGAGGAGATTGTCCCACATCAATCCAGGAGGAACCGTTAGGTAGTTAATTAACATATACAGTATATGCCTGTCTAGTTAGCATATATATGCTTGTCTGTCTAGTTAGCACTAGGATGAAGCAGCACCAACAAAATCTTCCTTATAATCTGGAAGAATGCATTATGACCTCATAGCTGTGTAGAAATTATCATCAGAGCCATATTTCTGATTATTAATATATTATAGTCAATTCCATTTTACACTCAAAACCCTCTTTATTCAAAGCATTTATAAGTGGTCTTGCCTGTCCTGCAGTATTCTAAAAATAAGCAATCTGTCCTGAGCTTTCTAAATACTATGCAATTCTATAATTTATAGCAATAAATGAGATTACCTGATGTTAAATAATGGAACCATTTCTGAACCACCTTTTTTCAGATTAAAGTATTTTCCCCTTTAATTAGATATTATCTACTGTTTTATTTGCTGTATGCATTCTTGAATATGGAAATATCTATTGAGCCCAGCTGGCATGGCTCAGTGGTTGAGCGTCAACCTATGAACCAAGAGGTCGATTCCCAGTCAGGGCATATGCCCGGGTTGTGGGCTTGACTCCCAGTGTGGGGTGAGCATGAGGTAGCCAATCAATGATTTTCTCTCATTATTGATGTTTATATATCTCTTTCTCCCTCTCCCTTCCTCTCTGAAATCAATAAAAAATATTTAAAAAGAAATATCTTTTAAATAATAATAATAGTAGTAAAATAAAAATAATAGTAAAACAACTAACTTTTATTGAGCACTTATTCTTTCTTAGGCATTGTGCTAATCAACTTAAAGATGTTTTCTTACTTAGATCCACAAGAGTTGGTCATATTTCCCCTTTTACAGATAAATAAATTGAGGCTTAAAGAGTTTAAGATACATACTTGAAATGATAGAGCTACTGACCATCTGGCCCAGAGTCTAAGCTTTAAGCACGATACCTTACTATTTCCCTACTGTATAACTAAGTCAATGCCAAGTTATGTTCTACTAATCCTGTGGACTTGCACTCTACTTGCACAGAATACATAGCATTTATATTAGCAAATTCTTCTTAAATTTTGAAATATTTAGATAAGCAGTCTTATATCTATGGTAATTTCTTGGTCTTAAAAAATGTCTATTTTTTTTTTCAACCAAGAGGTAGAAATATTCATCATAAACTCCCCATATGAAGGATCTTGCAACATGCTATGAAACAAATACAATTATGGCCATGAGTCACACAGAGCAGCTCTGCAATTGGTCAAAGTGCCTTTGTCAAGTGAATTAAAATATTTGAATAACTAAATCATGGCAAGATCAGCACCAGAAGATGATCAGAGGAAGAAATCTTTTTTTTTTTTAAATCTTTATTGTTTAGATTATTACAGTTGTTCCTCTTCTTTTTCCCCCATAGCTCCCCTCCACCTGGTTCCCACCCCACCCCACCCCATGCCTTTACCCGCCCCCCGCCACTGTCCTCATCCATAGGTGTATGATTTTTGTCCAGTCTCTTCCCACACCCCTCACACTTCTTTCCCCCCAAGGATTGTTAGTCCACTCCATTTCTATGCCCCTGATTCTATTATATTCAACAGATTATTCTGTTCATCAGATTTTTAATTTACTTGATTTTTAGATTCACTTATTGATAGATATGTATTTGTTGTTCATAATTTTTATCTTTACCTTCTTCTTCCTCTTCCTCCTCTTCCTCTTCTTCCTCTTCTTCCTCCTCTTCCTCCTTCTTCCTCCTTCCTCCTTCCTCCCTTCTCCTTCTCCTCCTCCTTCTCCTCCTCCTTCTCCTCCTCCTCCTCCTCCTCCTCCTCCTCCTCCTCCTCCTCCTCCTCCTCCTCCTCCTCCTCCTCCTCCTTCTTCTTCTTCTTCTTCTTCTTCTTCTTCTTCTTCTTCTTCTTCTTCTTCTAGAACACCTTTCAGCATTTCATATAATACTGGTTTGGCGGTGATGCACTCCTTTAGCTTTTTCTTATCTGTGAAGCTCTTTATCTGACCTTCAATTCTGAATGATAGCTTTGCTGGGTAGAGTAATCTTGGTTGTAGGTTCTTGCTATTCATCACTTTGAATATTTCTTGCCACTCGCATCTGGCCTGCATAGTTTCTGTTGAGAAATCAGCTGACATTCGTATGGGTACTCCCTTGTAGATAACTGGTTTTCTCTTGCTGCTTTTAATATACTCTCTTTGTTTTTTGCTCTTGGCATTTTAATTATGATGTGTCTTGGTGTGGTCCTCTTTGGATTCCTTTTGTTTGGGGTTCTCTGCGCTTCCTGGACTTGTAAGTCTATTTCTTTCACCAGGTGGGGGAAGTTTTCAGTCATTATTTCTTCAAATAGGTTTTCAGTATCTTGCTCTGACGGGGAATTAAACTGTGACCTCCTGGTTCATAGTTTGATGCTCAACCACTGAGCCACACCAGCTGGGCCCACTCATAGCTTTTTAATGCATAACACTGAATATTGAAATTCACAAAATTTTGTCCTACATTTATAGAGTTCAAAAGAACAATAATG
Organism: Cnephaeus nilssonii; assembly: GCF_951640355.1. Lineage (NCBI taxonomy): Eukaryota > Metazoa > Chordata > Mammalia > Chiroptera > Vespertilionidae > Cnephaeus > Cnephaeus nilssonii. The sequence goes on along the minus strand of NC_137089.1, from coordinate 37,988,235 downwards.
TGTATTTTGGAATAGAAGTGAACTTGTGAACTTAATAAAATAATATGTAATGAAAACATTCTCTTGTTGGCAATCTGTAGAGAACAAAAACTATAGAAACATTCATTATTTTGGTTAATAATTTTTCAACAGAGTTTTATTATTGACCTCATCATGTGCCTAAAGAGCACAGAATTGGAAGTCAGGGGCCTCAGTTTGAAATAAGTTCAGAAACACAATTTACTTCTGAGTGTCTCTGTTTTTTTAACCTATAAAATAAGATTCATATTTTATAATATCTAAGATTCTTTTTGAGTGCTGAAATTCTGTAATGTCTTAAGATAAGACTTATTTAGGTCCTTTCTCTATGACAAAATCATACACTGTATTACATTCCCTAGATGTTACTTTATGAATACCAATAATTTACCCAAAATATGGCTTATTAATCCCCCACGAAGTTATCTTAATTTTTCTAAAATAAAAACTCCTTGAAGCATATACAAAACATATATCTTTTAAAAACCTTTGGATAAAACATTATTTTTACAGACAATCTTTGATTATTTAATCAATACATATTTATTCTATATAAATTAAGATGTGGCTAATTTAATAGTCAATCTGCCATTAACAGCAAAGACATATTATTGTAATGTTAAACATGCATGAAAAAGAGAAAATTCCCAGGGTTACTCATCTACAGAGAAATATGAGGTGAAAAGTTCTAAAGCAGCCTGGATACCTCTATCAGCTGTCTCTTGTCATTTCTGTGCTTGGTGCTCCTCAGCACATATTATGGGCAGAGATTCTTGGCTACGCTATTAGCTTACATTTTACATTTATTGCTCTGTAAATGTGTCCTTTGGCTGTTTAATGAGTCTCAATGGTAGGTAAGAATTGTGTAAATTTGATGCCAGGGATGAGATATCTACATATACAGCTGAGAGTCAATAAATGTTGACTGACCTTAAATAAAGTTTGGCTGGCTTAATGTGCAGGGATTAAATGATGCATTTCCTATTTACTACTGGAATTTAGCCCCATAAAGCTCTAGCAGTGTCTGAGATCACTTTGAAAGGCTTAAAGAAAAAGCATATGTTAGAAAAAAAATTTTAAACATAAAGCTTAAAAAAGAAAAGAAAAGCTGGTTGAATAATTCAAAGCTAAATGTTATATAGAAGATCAAATAGAATAATGGAATAGAGAGGTGTAAGGGACTATTTAAATCATAATGAAATAAAATTTTTCTTTAGCTCTGTGCAAAGATATACAACACACACATGGGTGGGTTAGTGTGAGTTCTTAATTTTTTTCCTTGTTGATCAATGTTAGTGATTTAAACATAAAATAAACTTGTATCAGGGGACTATTGGAAGTTGTGTGTCTGTATGTGTGTGTATGTATGTGTTTGAATGTGTTTGAGCTATGTGATATTTTTATACCTCTTAAAAAGTATATTAAGCCAAAACCGGTTTGGCTCAGTGAATAGAGCATCGGCCTGCGGACTTAAAGGTCCCAGGTTCGATTCCGGTCAAGGGCATGTACATTGGTTTCGGGCACATCCCCAGTAGGGGGTGTGCAGGAGGCAGCTGGTCGATGTTTCTCTCTCATCGATGTTTCTAGCTCTCTATCCCTCTCCCTTCCTCTCTGTAAAAAATCAATAAAATATATTTTTTAAAAAGTATATTAATATTTTAACCCAGTTATTTCATGCATTTATTGTGAATTTTATAAATTATTAACTTAATTTTTAATATATATATTTTAGATAATTTAAAACTAAGTAGTAATTTGTTGATAGTTTAAATCTATTTTGCTTCTGAGCTGGATCCTAGAATCTCTTAATGGCATTTTAAGTTCTGAAGCATCATGTTACATCATTATCCTACTAGATTTACAATCGTCCGTGAAATCATTATTACAGTGTCTCATAATTTCCTTCTTTCCCACTTGTCTTATATGCAATTAGCCTTACTTTCCAATTATGAATCTATTTTATGACTATATAACCTTTATATTGAATTGCAGTATTTAACTCACATAATTACGAGTAATATTTTACAGTGCCAATTTAATTACAAAACCAAGATACACAATTCTTAATTATGGGTGAGTACTATAAAATATATCCTTTACTCTTAAAGGACAGTGCCAAAGTTCTCTTTCGTATTTCTAGAATAAGTATAATTACTTTAGATTTTATTCCTTTTTAACAAAGAAATAAGAAAATATTTCACATTTCTTATTTTAAATATCTAAATAGAATAAAATTATGAAGTTGGAAAGGGCATATAAAAACATTTTTGTTCTATCTTGAAATTAAAAAGAAAAACTAGAAGAATAGCTGACTGTAAATGATTTTTAAAAAAATATATCTTTATTGATTTCAGAGAGGAAGGGAGAGGGAGATAGAGATAGAAACATCAATGATGAGAAAGAATCATTGATTGGCTGCCTCCTGCACACCCTCTACTGGGGATCGAGCCTGTAGCCTGGGAATATGCCCTTGGCCGGAATCGAACCTGGGACCCTTCAGTCCGCAGGCCGACGCTCTATCCACTGAGCCAAACTGGCTAGGGTGTGCAAATGATTTTTCATAATCCATTAGTATTTAAACAAATAAATCAGCACCAAATTCAAAGGCAGAAATGTGATCTAAAATAAATAATATCCTGCAAAACTTAAAATCTCTAATTAAAATAGAACCTTATCAACTTAATTGAGAGGCAATTGTGGGCATTAAGAGGAGTACCTGAATTTGAATTAAGGCAAACGAACACATGAGTGAATTGGGAAATCTGTTAGTTCACAAGCATGACACTGTAGAAAGCCCTTAGGATGCAGAGTCCTGGTTCCTCTTACTAATACCTATGTTGGATATGTTTCTCTCCAGAATGCATGAACTAACCTAATTAACTAACTCACTCTTCCTCTTCAAAACACTTTCTTCCAAAACACTTTCTTCATATAGATTCTGGTACACTTGCAGGCTTTTACCACAGTGGCCAATCCTCAGTTTTCAAATGCTTAATTTGTAATGTCCAGAGTCTTTTCCCTGGCTTTCCATCTATATTTTCCCTAGATGCTTTGACCAGCTGATGACTCTCAAATTTATATCTCTAGTTTCTAACCTGTTTTAATTCCAGAATCATATAGTCAAGCATTGCTGTGGCATATCCACATAAATATAGAATTGGCATCTTTAATGCCACTGTCAAAAGTCATGACTTTCTACTCAAATTTGGTTATTGATACATCAATAAATCATACCACAAGCCACCCATGTATGTAAACCAGAGTCTATAGCAAATCCTAACAGTTCTGTATCCAAAGTCTACCTTAATTCCATTTACTTCTCTCTGTGGTCACGGTCACCTCCCTGTCCAAGCCACCATTATCTCCCTCCAGGACTGCAGCAATAGCTTTCTCACTGGACTCCTGATTCCTGAATTTGAATCTATATGAACCAGTGTCCACACAGTAGCTACTCTCCTTCTAAAACTATTCGAATGACTTCCTATAGTATTTATAATAAAAAGCAAATCTATTGGAATGACTTACTAGCTTTACATAAATTGTCCTGCTTACCACTCCAACTTCACCTCTCCCCACTCTATCTTACTCTTATTACATTGATGTGTGTTGTCAAGCCCATGCCATCCTTGAGGGCTTGCCCTGACTCTTTCCATGACTCCATTCTCAGTCTTTGGATCTCTGCTCCAATGTCACCAATGCAGAGACCTTCCCTGAACACACTATCCAAGGGCAAAATCTGCGAGGGAAGGCAGGGGAGGGATGGTGGGTGGGAGATAATCAACCAAAGACCTTTATGCATATATATATATATATATATATATATATATATATATATATATATATCCCATAGACACAGACAACAAGGTGGTGAAGTCCTGGGGTGGGGGGCGGGGGTGAGTTGGAGGGAGTCAATGGGGTAAAAAGGGACATATGTAATACTTTCAACAATAAAGATTAAAAAAAAAAGAATGTATTTGCATGATTTTTCCCATTATATCCACATTCCTGTTTCCTTCATAAAATTTGTCATAATCTGTAAGGATTTTATAATTTGATTATTTTCATTTGTTTATTTTGTAGCCTCTCCTCAGAATGCAAGTTCTGTGAGGGCAGTGACCTTGTTTATATGATCTGCTCTTCCTCCCTACCAAGAATTTCCTGGAATAAAGCAGACAACTGATAAGTATTTACTTTGCCATTACAACTTTAATTTATTCATCAGCTGAGAAAGGAAAAGTACCTTCTAGTGGTTTCAGAAATGTTAACTACACTAATACAGGTAATACTCCTGGATCTAAAACATGGTAAATACCCCAGGAATATTATAAACCAATAAACAACAACAAAAAATCCAACAGAGAAGCATCGAACAGACTGTCAAACTACAGCGGGAAGGCTAGGGAGAGTTCGCGGAGGGAGGTAAGAGATCAACCGAAGGACTTGTATGCATGCATATAAGCATAACCAATGGACGCAAGACCCTGGATGGGGGTGGGGGGAGGAGTGAGGGCATGTGCCTGGGGGTGGTGGTGGTGGGGGGGGGGGTAGGGGAGGCCGGGGCAAGGTCAATGGGAAAAAAGGAGACATATGTACTACTATTTGTAATACTTTAAACAATAAAAAAAAATAAAGTAACAGAAAAAATATCCAATAGCAAGCAGCCATTATCAACACATAACCAAATATGGTATCCATAAATACTGGGGGATGTTCCATAATGGTATATGTCACAGCTTGGCACACTATGAGTAAGAACGATTTTTAAATTTTTAAGTGGTTATAAAAAGAATATTTCATGACACATGAATATTATGTGAATTCAAATTACAGTGTTCATACAGTTGTTTTTTTTTGGTGTGTTTTTTTTTTTTTTTTTTTTACATATTGTCTATGGCTGCTTTCTTGCTACCACAGCAGAGTTGAATAGTTGTGACAGAAACCTGGTGGTCAAGACTAGGTTGTCATCTGAGAATGGATCATATCAACTCATACCTATTTCTCTGTAATGTGTATTACTTTATCCTCATTTTGTTGATATAGAAACCTAACTTAGCAAATGAAATCTGAGCTTCATTCTGATTCTAGTGCCCAATCTGTCTCTCCATGTCATTTCATTTTACTTTTACAATAACCATATGAGATAACATTATTACTAGTAAAGGTCACATAGCTCATAAAACACAGAGCCAGATTTTGACTTCTGAACTCTGACTCCAAAGCCTTTTCTTCTTTCATTATATTATTACTGACTCTTTCATGATTGCTTATTAGTGGTGCTTATTTTTCCCATCCATAGATACAGATACAGGTTTCCTACATGCTGATCATTAACACTTCTGACATTCTTGGCAGTTTAACTCAATACATGAGGAAAATCATTAAATATTTTGAGGTAGGATAAAGGAACCAATAATTGCAGGTTATGCATCTGATAAATATATGGCAAGCCCTAAAAAACATCCTTAGAGCACAGCACAATAAATCTAGGACTCAGACAGTCCACCTGCGTGAAGAAGCTTGATAATCTATGATTTTCACTGGCTTAAACGATAAAAACTGGCATCTGTATCTACTACTTGGGCAGCATGACTTCCAAAGGTTTGTATAATTTAGCAGTAGAAAATGGCTTTTAAAATATCAGTTTATCTGCTGGAAACTAAGGAACTTGAATACCTAACCTTTGCTCCGCTCTCTCCCCACCCAGTGGAAATCATCTCAGTGAAGCTTTTCTGGCCTTCCCTCCCTACTCACCCCTGCATCTTCTATGCCTCCCAGGTTCCACGCACAGGCATGTGTCTACCATAGCTTATAGTGCAGACACGTTTATTTGCATATTCATCTCCACTATTCACTCCATCTTTTATGTATCTCTGTAGTTTGTACATATAAATGCCTAATGTTTAATGATCTATAAATGTAGATTGTTTCTTTTTTTAAAAATATTTTTGATTTCAGAGAGGAAGGGAAAGGTGGGGAGAGAGAGAGAGATAGAAACATCAATGATGAGAGAGAATCATTGATTGGCTGCCTCCTGCATGCCTCCTACTGGGGATCCAGCCCACAACCCTTGATCAGAATAAAACCTGGGATCCTTCAGTCTGCAGGCCAACGCTCTATCCACTGTGCAAACCCGCTAGGGCTAGATTGTTTCTTTACTAGTAGTGTAAGTCACTCCAATAGTAACCTAAAGCAATGATTTTTTTCAACATTAAAATGTCTTATAACAACAGAGCAAATTGAAACAGACTATCAGCAGAGGTAAGGTGAGCAATGCTGTAAAGGCAAATGAAAGACTGATAATAGATAGATATTATGGGTTGAATTGTGTCCCCTCAAAAAAGTTATGTTGACCCTCATTACCTCAGAATGTGACTTTAGTCGGAAATAGGGTCACAGGTGTAATTTGTTAAAATGAGGTAATAATGGAGTAGGTAGGGCCTCTAACCCAATATGTATGGTCCTTATCAGAAGACAGCCATGTAAAGATGGGAACAGACATGAAGAATGTCACATGACGACTATAGCTGAGATGGGAGATGCATAGTTGGAAGCAAAGAAATGTAAAAAAATGTCCAGCATCCTCATCAACACTTGTTATTTGTCATATATGAAATCTAATGAACAAAATAAACTAACAAACAACAGAGAAACGGACCCATAGATAGAGAACAAACTAAAAGCTGTCAGGAGGGAGGGGGATTTGTGGGGCTAGGTGAAAAAGATGAAGGAATTAAGAAAAAAACAAACAAACACCTCAAACAACTCACAGACACAGACAGCATCATGGTGATTACCAGAGGGGAAGAGCGGGGAGAGGTAGAGGAAGGTATAGGAAGGATAAATGGTGATGGAAGGACACTTGACTTGGGGTGATGGAACACACCTTACAATATACAGATGATGTATTATAGAGTTGTACACTTGAGACCTATATAATTTTATTAACCAATGTCACCCCAAAAAGTTCAATGAAAAAATTCCAGCAGAACTACCAAAAGCTAGAAAGAAAAAAGATTTCCCTATACGTTTCAGAAGGAGCATGCCCCTGCCAACATCTTGATTCTGGACTTCTAGCCTCCATAGCTATGAGATAATACATTTTTATTGTTTTAAGCCACCCAACTTGTGGTACTTTGCTATGGCAGTCCTAGGAAACTAATAGGCAAAGAATGGCAAATGAGGAAAACAGAAGAAACTAGGAAAACAAAAACAGTCTAAGGCATAGCTGATGTTGAATAATGTTAGTGCTAATAATATGGCTGCTATTGTTGGAGAACTTCTTGTGATCAGACACTGCTTTATACACATTAAATCATTTAATTTTCACAGCAGTCTCGTGGGATTGCTGTTATCAGGGGTGTGCAGGGAAACTTTAACAATTGATTCTTGGGGGAAAGGAGGGAAGCCCTGATTTGAGCATTGCGTTTTGATGGTGTAACTGTTCCCACTATGGCTCATTAGTGACATCAACCAGCTCACAAAATTCTTGAAAATTTAACACTCGTTCTCAGGAGCCAGTGTGAATTGGCTCCGTCACATCACTGGGTGTCATTAACCTCCGTCACATCACTAGGTGTCATTAACCCTACTTAATTGACGTGTAAACTAAGTTGGCATGATTAAATAACGTGCCCTCGAGCATCAGAGTGTCCAAAGTGACAGCCTGATTGGAAACTAGACATGACTGACAGTAGAGAAGACAGATTCTGCTAAATTACAGATTCAGCCATAGACGGTGACAATCATAGCATTTTGTGCTCGGGGCTTGGAGGGTCCTGTTGTCAGCAGCATCATTTTCATCACAAACACCATTATAGGGTCATGTGTACACTTAGCAAAGTACAGTTTGCTTTTCTCTGTAATAAATACAGAAAACTCAGAATAACTCCTTTGGAAAAGGAAGTAAAGGTCTACTGCTGAACAGTATCAACACACCGGACCTGGCAGGATCTGGTACAGTCAAGGAGAATGAGCTTCAGTGCTCTGGCAAGAATTCAGCTCCGCCCTGATGGTCTTACTCTGTCTTCACAAACTTCCGCGAGCTGGCAGCATTTCTCTTCACATAACCCTGGCACTGCTCCACACTAGAGAAGATGCACCGGAGAACATCAGTATCTGAGGGGTGCGATTTCAGCCCTTGCAACCTCTCATCGATGGTTTCTGCCACACATTGGAACTTCGAGAGTTATTATGGCATGGAAGTGATTTGGACTGGACAATGAATTCAGTCAGCATAAACTCCATTATCCTATCTTCCCCAACAAACATATACTTAAAATTGGTGTGCTTATTAACACAGCTTCAAGAAAAGTCCCAAGACCCTCCTCTGCCATCCAATTGCACTCCCTAAGCAATGCCTTTCAACCGTCATAGAATTTCTGGAACCACCATTGATCCTTGATTTGGCACTGAATCCAGTATCTTAGGGAGCAAAACATTCTGATACATGATAAAATCGAATCTTCTACTGGATGCCAATGCTGGCTAGTTTAAAACTTAATACAACGGTATCAACTCAACTTATTCTAAATTAGTGAGGGATGTTTGAAACAACAGGGACGTCGTTTTCAGAAGCCACTATTTCTTTTTCTTTCAGCATGAAGCCTGGTGCAGGGACTTTACACACATTTGCACCATTTATTAGAATCTGTGAACCACCTATTATGACATTTGATTCTAAGTTTGAGGATAAAAGTAATATAAGTACCTAGCAGATCAGTGTATATGTTACTACCTGGTTCATTTTCCTGTTTAGACAAGATTCATCAGCAGACCTTAAAAGAAATCCTCCGCAAATTATCAAGGGCAAGTGAGTTAAAAACTTTTAAATTCTCATGGACAGCCAAAATGCAAATTTCCAACTTCTTCTGACAGAGATTAAAATCTCTGAGGTCTCAATGACAATTAGAAGGAGGAAAAGACTCCCTAAACTGTATGACTGTCAAAAAAAAAAAAAAAGGTTACACAGGGTTCACATGTTTGTTCTAGTTTGTACAGAAAGCTCAAATGACAGGGTCCCTAACCACGTTAAATAATGAGGAAAACATGAGAACATGATTTGTCCTTTGTCGTAATCACTCTCTTAGGCAACAAGCACATGCCTGGGGCCCCATGAAGATAACAGTGCCAGCTTCCACTGGCTGGGCCTGCAGGGGGTTCCCCGGGGTCCAGGAGGTTCCCTGGGATCCAGGAAGGAGGCATGCTTCCCTCCTAGAAATGCTAGACAACCCTATCTTTCCTAGCACTTTGTAATTTGTAATTAAATGCACTTTTGTTAGTTTTCCCTTCTTTGTGCTCCTCCTTAAAGTATGTCTGTTTCATTCTTTGCAGAGCTAACACAGTGGAGTCAAGATCTTTACATCAATGAAGAATCAAAGCTTTCCAATAACATCAATAATCTAAATAGGAATGTTGCTTTTACCCTTCATGCAGGTAGGTAACTGCCTTATTTCTTCCAAAATGCCAATAGCTATCTTCATTCTTCAGGAATTGTGCGTTATTGTATTTTTTCCTCACAACTAACCTATGTGACAGATTTCATTTTCCCCAAATTTTATGAATTAAGCTAAGTTTGTGCTTGTTGAACGCTCTTCATTAGCTATTCCATAATTAGAAATCAGATATCAACATCATTTTTAAGGGCTTCAACTCTAGAATCTAATCATGCCTCTGTCCCTCCCTAACATATGACCTTGCACAAGTTAACTCCCTTATACCTCATCTTTCTCATCTATTAAATATGGAAAGTAATTATGTATCTCGTCTGTATTTTATTCACTCGAAGAAATAATGTGTATAAAACCCTTAAAAGATGGTGCCTGTTACTGGTGCAAAGTAAGTGCTAATACATGGAGTTTCTCTCTTTATACTTGCTCAACGAAAACATTTTCCTCTGATTACATAGTAGAAAGGGGATTTCTTACTTATCAATGTTTTGTGTGTTGCTGGTAAAACTGAACACCGTTTTGTGAAAAGCCATAAAAAATGACTCTCAACCATACAGCAACCTGAAAAGGAGAACCAGAAAGTCATTCACCTTGAGCCCCTAACAGAGGAATCCTCCCAACTTCCTTGAACTTGGGGCAGAGCATCTGAAAAAATTCAACTCTCCTTATTTTTAGAAATTAACAATTCCAGTGTCTACAGTTACAGAAATAAAACAGGACGCTGTCAAGTAATATCATAATAGCAAATAGCAAGACTGCGCAGTGATCACAAAGGAAGAACAATTAGCCTTTGTTGGAGAGGCTCGGGATGCCAGCCCGGATTCAGCTGGCCCAACAGGTTCATGGTTTCAGAGGGATTAGTTCATTGTTACGTTCTTCTGGCGGAAAGAGCATCAGTCATAAAAAACACTTAAAAAAATGTGATGAAATCCTTGAGGACTGGCTTCTTTGTGCATTTGTGAGTAGTTGGCTCCGCCCAGGAAAAGCATCTTTTGGCTCTGAGAAAGTGCGTCCTGGGTCACGCTGGGCGTGATTTTCAGCTACAATCCAGCCACCTCTGAAAAAAAATCCTAGTTATATTCTTGCACAGAAACAGATGTCCATGGGCAAAGAAGGGGGTGTTGTGAGAGACAGAAGAGGAATGGAAAGCATGGGAAGGAGATGGCATTTGACAGAGCCGCCTGGGGTTCATGCCCTGCATTCCGCGACATCTGCCCACACACCCCATGACCTGTCTTCATTCTTGTTATGTAGATGTCATCTTAACCAGGGGCCAGATCTTGATTTGCTCTATAAAATGTATCCGGTCTGAGTTGTTCCTGCCAGGAACCACAGTTTCCATTTTGTTTTTGAACTCGGTGGATCTCTTATTATATGTTCTTTTCCAGGATTATCCTGATTTGACAAATCATGAATTCTCATTTGACGTTTTGGCTAAAGAGGGAGCTTTGCAGTTCAGTCCAGCTGTCTACAAAGTTATGATCAATCCACTTTAAAGCCTGCCAGCAATTTATATGCTTTTAAAATCATGTTTAGCCTGGGACCATATGGAAAGAACTGTGCGTGTATATGGGAATATTTTGTCTTTTGCCTTTGTTTAAGGTACTCTAAATGCTCACTGCAAACCCACATTTGGGAAAATAAACAGTATTGATGCTGTCTTTGACAAGGCACTTATTCTCACATTAAAAGTATTATTCAAAGGACACTAAAATAAATGCCTATTTGGCATTTTCAGAAAGGTTATTAGACGGCATGTGAGATTCCCTTGGCACTCCCAGTCAGTTAATCTCCATTACCTTTACCAGTTAAGGAGATCACCTATAAGAACATCTGACTTAAATGAGTCACAGCTCACGGGATGTTCACTTTTATTGCCGATTTCTCTTTCCTCATTTGCTTTACAGGCGCCAACACTGATCCAGTTTTCTCTCTCCTTAGTGGACAGAAGAGCTATGCTGTTTGAACAGCAACCAGCCATGCATTGTTTGGTTTTGGAGTGCCCCTCCCTGAGGTCAGGTCTCATAATTTTTAAAAAGTTTATCAACAGGGTTGGAGTGATGAAAGTTGGAAAGGGGGATAAAATTTGCAAGCAATTTGTTTTCCCTAAAAGGGACTGTTTGAGAAAGTTACCCAACACAGCATGTTAAATATTAAAATAAAATAAGAATTTTAAGTGCCTTTACTATGGAGGGCACAATACAGATGTTTTAGAATGAGGAGTTTATTGTTCTCTTTGGTAATGAAAATTACTGTATGACGAGAGGGAACCATTTTATAGGGGTGAGACTTGGCTTTCTGAGGTGCAGGGGTAGAGTGTGGAGGGTGGGGATAAGAATGTTTCCTTATATAAAACACCTCACAGCCCAGGTCCCACCTCTGGTGGCTGGGAACCCTTGGGTCGGAGTGAGAGTGAGAATCTAGAAATCTAGATGCTCAAAGACCAGGGGGCAAGGCCAGCCAGAGGAAGTATTGCTGGGTCAAGAGAACTGTATCCAGAGCTTCCCACATGAAATGCATATGCACCCATGAGAAGGGCCCATGAGGTAAGAGCCAGCGCCCTAAATTAATTCCCATCAACTCCAAACCAATAGCAGCTGCAGGTAGTAGAGATAACAAAGCCAGGAAGAGACAGGATGTCATCCACTGTGTCAGCACATCCCTCACGCACCCAGGCTTTCAAGTCTAATGTGACCCCAAGCTGGGGGAAGGGATGAGCTTTCCATTATATAAAAATCAAAATGATCATATTAAGATGATATGTTGTCAGTAAAATGAAATTGTTCTGGTGACTGAAAGGAACCAGAATAGCCAAGGAGCTACCTGAAATTTCATGTGGGAGAGAATGCTCACTAGGATGCTGGGCATTAGCTCAGAGTTACTGACTCATTTCCTTTTCCACTGAACACAGAGGAAGACTGTCTGTCCTCATTTCAGGGTTCAACCGGACTTCTCTAAGAACTAAAGAGACACCTGAGAATCTGAGAAGCGGTGCTACTGTCTCACCAAAGCAAGCCAAACCCCACCATATCAGGACCTAGTGTTAGGTTGACTCAAAATCAGCATATCTATATATATAAAAGCCTAAGCAACCATTATGACTGGCCGACCTGACAACTGGCCGACCTGATGACTGGCCAGTAGCTATGATATGCACTGACCACCAGGTGGCAGACACTCAACGCAGGAGCTGCCCCCTGGTGGCGCTTCCACAGCCAACTTCCCGTGGTGGGCCAACCTCCTGTGGTCCCTCCCCTTAGCCGGCTGGGTGGTCAGTGCACTCCCACAGACAACCTCCTGCAGCGGGCCAACCTCCTGCAGCCCCTCCACCGGCCAGCCTGATCAGCCTGATCAGGACTGGGTGAGATGGCCCCATTGGCCCCAATCACTGGCCAGGCCAAGGGACCCCACCCATGCACAAATTCATGCACCAGGCCTCTAGTTACTAAATAAAACTTTAAGAAAAATTTCTGTTGAGAACAGACACATTGGAAGCCAAAAGAAGCCTTAAGGCACTGGGCAAAGTACTGATGGAAGCCATAAGAAACAGATACCAAGGATAAAAAAAAAAAAGGAAAAAAAAAGAACCAACTACATAAATAAATGTGATGGTTGGTCTAAGACAAAACACCCGTGCTCTGTTCCTCCCTTTCTTGTCAAGGGGATTCTGGTTGAAATGAAAGGGGGGGGGGCAGAACTATTTGCCCACAGATGCATGTGTTTAGTTCTGTGATAATATTATTTTGTTTATAAAATTATGTGACTATTACATTCTACAATTTTGAAATATACAGTTCATTTCCAGTTTTTGTTTTTAAGACAAATAACTTGATTTTGATTTGAAACATGGAAAACTTAATATAATTTCTTTTCCCTTAGCATTTATAATTTAGGGTAGTTTATTTTGATTTTCATTTCTATCCCTGATGTGGCTACTCAGAAGGTCTTTGGAATGTTGCGAATGGGGGAGGGGGAGAGTAACCTTTGTAAAATGAGTTGAAATCAATAGTAATGTCATAGACGATTTCAAATGCAGGGTTAATTTTTTTAAGGCTGATTTACAACCAAAGGCTGAAATCTGGAGAAGCCCAGGGAATCAGGGTCACCGCATCACTCAAAAATGTTCCATTTCCTTGTGGGTGGGAGAAGATGACATGAGCCCAGAAATGGCAGATAAAATAGTTCCAGAAAAGAGATGATGTTTTTCTTGTTTGAGACTGCAAAACTCTCCTGATTCTTTGTAATGACACCGTGAATTATAATTTCAGGGGAGCAATGAGTGGTAGCAGCTAAAATACCCAAAGGATGTAGTGATAGGGTTGGGACAAGGAAATTGAATGGCAGAAGTTTGGCTAAATGTTTCAAAGCCCTTTTTGTTTTGCAGAATTCCAAATATTTCCTCCTAATCCCCAGGGTGTCCACATTATTATTACTGTATTAACATTATTTACATTCATGATTTTTTTTTTTTTTGCCCTCCTTGAAGCTTAAGGTGATTTAGTAACTTTAAATTAGCCAAAGCCAATAATCCAAAATGCCAACACGAAGACATGGTAACTCTGCTGTTCCTAGTTCCTGAGGGAGTGTGTATCTGGTATGCCTACTCAGGGCTATAAACACAGAGTTCCCCCCACCCCCATTTTAATTTACTCAGGGCGGTCGCCAGGGAAAATACTTTGGTTAAAGGAAGTAGTGACCAACTTGCATCAGGTTTGGGAATAAACCATGTTCTCCAACCCGGTTTTGACAAATTTTGAATCTCAAACTGTTCAGAGCTGGTAGGGAATAAGAGTGTGATTAATTAGTACACTTCCAAACCAAAAATGACATCAGAATGTATGTGCTGGCCTTCCTTCCTTTAGGTCTGCTTCTTGTCTTGAATAGTCATTTTACAAATACATGGCAAGAATACCCAAGGGAGATGAGTTGAATTGACTGTCCTAGAACAATAGCAATGCTGTGTATCTTCATACCGGTGACTCAGCACTACTGTCTCCATACTGACTAGCCGACCAGTAGCTATGATGCACACTGACCACCAGAGCGCAGACACTCCATATGTAGTGCCAGGGTTCTTGTCCCACCCTTACAAAGGGGTGCTGCAATCTGGAGAAAGGGGCTGATGCGTAGATTCAATAAGGAGTCCAAAGACGAAAGATAATTTTGAAAGGCATTGGGGGTCAGAGGAGCTTCAGCTGAAGGATCTAAAGACTACGCCTTGTCTTAGGACCCCATGCTATTTATTAACATAATTTGTCCTAAGGCAAGGTGGAGACATACACTTCAAAGGGTAAGGTTTACAGAAGCATTAGTTTGGGGAATAGCCTACAGCTGTTCAGGTGTTTGGCCAACAGGAGGCAATAACATGCAGATTTAAGATGCCCTGAGCTGTCTGGCAGTTAACAATCCTATTCAGGTTTGGGGGAAGTGCCGTTTAGCCGTTCCAACAGGTAATTACATATGTAGCTCAGCCCTTGTTGATCCCCCCAAGATTCACCAACCTTTTGGTGAAACTCTTGTAATTATGACATGTTGGAATTGGTTTCTGACAATGTAGGAAAAGCTTACTCCAGATACACAGGAGCCAAAGAAAACTTAGAGAATTAGAGACACTGTTGTGGTCTATTCTCTCTCTATATATAGAAGCCTAAGCAACCGGCTGACTGGCCGACCAATAGCTATGATGCACACTGACCACCAGAATGCAGACACTCAATGCAGGAGCGGAAACCACAGGCATAGAACCATGAAACAGACTTATGAATCTCAGAAGGAAGTGGGGAGGGGAGAGGGCGGGAAGAGATTAACCAAAGATTGTATATGCTGCTTCTCTCACAATCCGGGACCCCTCAGGGGATGTTGGAGAGCCAGTTTTGGCCAATGCCCGCAGGCTAGGCCAAGGGACCCCACCAGTGCACAAATCCATGCACCAGGCCTCTAGTTATCTAATAAGAATTCAAAACCTGGTTTTTAAAATTAAATGAAGAAACTCATTAGACTACCACTCTAGGTTAAAAAAAAAACATATATTACTTGTATGCCCTAAGATTTCTCTGGGAACACAGAGTCAGTACTTATTTTGAAAATCTGGCTTGCATTTTAATAGGTAGTATTTTCTTATATATATTTCCTCCCAAATATACCAGCAATGGTATTTTCACTCCCAGTAATGAAAATGTTTCATAAATGATCTAAAAGAGTATTCAAGGAAATTTCAGGCTCTAAAAATAAATGGATTCTAAAATCAAATCAAATGTATGCTTAAGATCTTTTTGTATTGGGTTCTCTAAAATGTTATAGTACATATTGTTTCCAAATATCTTTGATGATTTCCAACTTGTTTTCTTTTTGTAAAAAAATGTGGGAGAAAGAGAGAAAACCAAGAGGAAGAAATTTCAAATGCAATAGAAAAACTGTATAGGAGATCTTTTGGGTATAACTTATCTTTAAACTGCTAAGTGCAGTGATACCCAGATCAAACAATGTTTAGCAATAACAGCATTTCTGCTATTCAGAAATGTTTGTGCTTGGAAACTTCAAGAAAAAAAGCTTTTTATTGCCTGAGTTGAGCATTTCAACAGGAAATGGGGATTTCAGTCACTAGAAAAGCATTTTTTTTTTCTGACACAACTTTTGCCTTTGTGCCTTGACGGACAGCCATCCCACTGTCTATAAACAATCTCCCGGTTGCCCCACATCACCATTCGGTTCCCCCACCCGACATTTAAACATGGAGTGCTTTTGCGCTCAATAAAATTCCTTTTCATTCCGCCCTAGGTTGCCATGTCTCTTCAAACAGAGACAGAAGAGCCATGGTCTGTGTCAGACAGATTTTAATTTTCAGTCCTCATCCGTTCAGGGGGCAACTAGACACAGCAAACAGAGTCTACCCCAAAGCCTAGCAACCTGGGGTTTAAACAGTCGATGCATCTGAGTCCTGGGCCGGGGGCCTGGACCTGTTCACACATGAATAAAGAAGATTAAGATTTCCTTTCAAAGACGGGAGGCCTTTGTGACAGCCAGTGTCAACAGCCTGGTCTGCCTTCAATGTGAAGCAGTCTTCTCGCTCAGATTCCCACAGGGAGGTCCTGCTGATTAGCATGCTCCGCACTGCTGCGCCATGTCACTGTTTAATTGAAGAATAAGGGTGTAAAGTTTTGCAAACTCTTACTTATCCACAAAGAAAGGATAACTTACAGGAATTGTTGAAAGGAAATGCCCAGGAACATGAACACCCACGGGGAGCGTTTAAAAAGTGAAGAACAGAGCCGGGACGTAAGGCGCAGCAGTGGTTTCTATTATCTGATTGTGGAGACTTTCACAAAAGCTTCGTAGTCAAAATACATGTTTGGAAGTCACAAAAATCAGTTCTACTTCTAGAGAAAAGAAACATATAACTTTTCTTCCCAAATAGGGTTATAAAATCGTACCAGAGAACAAGCGTGGATCCTGAAAACTTTTGACAAATGAATACTCTTTGCCTCAATAAATAATTCAGGGGGAAATCCTTATCAGTAGGTGTTACTGCAATTTTAACTATGCACAGAGGCACTGGATAATGCGGGTGTCACATCACATCACATAGCCTTACTAGGAGCTAAAAAGGAAAAAAAGTGTCATGTCTACAAATGCCAGTTTCACCAACTGAATTATCCCGCTTCAATGACAATTTCAAACATGTTCAAATACCGTTTCTGCTTTGAAATTATATGCTCATATGAATTTCCATGTACTGAATTATTTGGGGATGGGTTTCAATAGTCAAGTTATATCTATTTATAGGAACAGAGCTGTGTTTGATTATGTGACAAATGTTTATGCAATTTGACCTCAACTGCTTATGTTTTTCAAAGCTGGATAAGAATGTAAAACTAAAAAAGGGCTACCCACGTATATAGACGCCGTGTTTCCTCACCAATGGCACATGCCTGCTACTTCCTTTTCCAGGGATGGTGAAACGTTCCTACTGATCTATTTTCATTCACTTGTTAAACATTTATGTTAAATACTCATGGTTTGAGCACCTACTGTTTGCCAGGGATCTGGGTAGGTGTTGAGAGTAGAAGGTATGGTGTCCTGGAGCCAGATCCCACACACCTGCGAGACCCAATGGTGTGCATCGCTCTCCAGCACTGTGTTTGGTGTCACCATGTGGGTAATTTGAGATTGGCAGTGGAGGGAGTATTTATACCACAGCAACCAGCAGCACTATACTTCAGGTCTTGCTTTTTCAGCCAGTTGTTAAACATTTCGTAGCATATCACTAGACAGAGGGGTGAGTAAAACTGGTAAGGTTCCTGCCTTCCCATGTCCTCCCACCAGGTGTTACCAGGTTAACCCTTGCAAACCATCTCTCCAGAGACAATGATGCATTTGTGGTAAGAGATCAGGGGGACACCACAAAGGGTCTGAGTCTAAAGTTTTGCCTCTTGGACGTCAGCAGAGCTGACTTAAGGCAAGGCTGGCTAAGCCAGGATGAGAGCCAGACAAGACAGCAGGAGGAGCCGGTGACTGTCAACGTTGTTCCATTTGAGCGCTATCACTAGGGCCCCATTACCAAAATAGAAGTCCCTCCACTCATCACTCCACCATCAGAACCGATTCTTTTGGACCTTCCGGATCGATTCATATTTACTAGTAGAAGTAGTCTCCACCTTCAGCTCTGAATGCTCTCTGAGAAACCACAGCTTTAAGTGGGATTTTAATTCAAATGCAAACATCACCTACCTCACAAAACTACCACTTTCTGCCTGGAAACAGAGTTTTTCTATCTCTATTGATTTATTCCCCCAAATGACCCATTATTAACAAATTTTCCCCCCAAGTAAGTACACTATAATTGAAATCAATTGCAGAAAAAAAAAATTACATGTGATATTGTAAAAAACCTGACTTTTATTCAGTGATATTAAAATATTTGTGAATATATCCTGGATGCTTTTCAAAAGTCAGCAAGTAAACTGAGGAAAAACGAGGAGAGAGAACTCTGTTTACTAGAATTAAACAAAGACAGCAAAGGATGACTGTGATGACAAGGATATTCAACGAGAGCATTGAAGAACTTCCCCTTCAGTTACCCTGGACACAGTATTGACGCTGAATCTTTCCTGTGTGACAGATGCCGCATGGGAAATATTTAGAGTCAGAACCTGGTGTGCTTTCCTAATCACATTCTAACATACCCACTATTAGCTGAAAATACATAAAATATTTCACAGCTTTGGTTTGGTTTTAACGGGATTCATTTTAATTTAGGTTGAGAAAAACAAAAACGGGCATTATTTATGTCATGACCATATATAGAATTTCATGAATGAAATTTTAATTGATAACATGTTTTTTGTCCAATTCACATCATTTCATATGCTTCAAAAATAGAAGTCAACTTATATTCTAATTTACTAAAATAAACATGTCTAGACACTGAGAGATTATAGGGAAGCACACGAAGGGACGTATAACAGATGCACAAACACTCCAAAGTGGATTTTGTTCTCAGATTTCAGTTATTTACAGGAGTTTGTTTTCAGACTGAGGAGCATAGCCTGGTGGCAGTCAGGGACCTGCCATTTCAAAACATGATTTCTCCCACAAATAAAAGTGCTTTTTACTCATTTCAATAAGTGGTTCAACAGAACTCAAATCAACTTAAAGGATCATATGTATAGGTTTGGGCAACAGTAGGGTTACAGTTGTTCATATGGAAAACAATACAATAATTTAAAAAATAATAATACAAGAATAAACTCTGTATTTCGCATACTCACAACTGTAAACGTACTTTTGTCCCTCCCTGTATTATCTTCACAATTCACATAACTGTGGTTCATGAATGGCTTCTTGCTTATGTTCTGGAAATAATAATAATAAGACGCAGTGTAGGTGATTTGTTCTCCCTCAAAACGGAGGCTCACATGGCTTGATGTCCCAGTTTGCAGATTTTCTTTTTCTCCAGACAGCATCTTGGTTCTTCCCCAGGATCTTGAACTTCACTGGGAAAGCTGCCCCTCCTTCCTTATCTGCACCAGGTGGAGGAAACCCAGGAAGGTGCCAGAGCTGTCACTCACTGGCTCCCCAGATCTGACTGCTCAATTTCTTAGGAATTTTGCAAGCTGGTTCTTAAACACAGCCATTGCAAAAATTAAATTATAAACATCTAGGAATAGCTCCTATGTTAAGTGTTCTTATCACAGAATAATAATAGTAATAAGATGGAGGACATTTTTTGAGGTGATGAATAGGTTTAAGGTATAGATTGTGATGATGGTTTCATGGATGTATGCTTATCTCCAAATGCATCAAACTGTATTCATTAATGATGTACAGCTTTTGCATACCCAAAAGACAAGTAAATAAGTTATATACTAAAAATAGTAATCAACGAACAAAATCCATCATTTTCTAATTGTTTTTCTATGTTTTCTTACTATTGCCTAAGTTTTAAGCTCTGGGGCACCATTCCAGCTTTGGAGGTAATCATCAGAAATTTCTTATGCAGCATTAATTACTTTTTCTT
The DNA here is from genome assembly GCF_951640355.1 of Cnephaeus nilssonii. NCBI lineage: Eukaryota > Metazoa > Chordata > Mammalia > Chiroptera > Vespertilionidae > Cnephaeus > Cnephaeus nilssonii. The sequence continues at coordinate 37,968,255 of NC_137089.1, read as the reverse complement.
CTGATTTTTTTTAAAGGAATACCATCCTTTATCCTCCATCACAAAATACATATTTAAGAAAAAATATTTTAGCTTTAAATGAGTTGGTTAGAGGAAAGGGGAGAAAGCCAAGGATTCTATTTGCATGAATAAAAATCATTATTTTCCTCCTATTCCAAGTCTCAGCAGTAGAGTCTGCATTTGAGATTTTCAGAAGATACTTAAATGGGTCAAGTGTAGGCAGGCAGGACACTATGCCCAACTTGTCTCACAATCAAGGGTTAATCTCATTATGGTAAGGAGGTGGGCAACTCAGAACCATAACTTCTAGGAATTCCAAGACTTTAGTGTCTCACACCAAAGGCACTTTTATTTCACCATCCATCTGTTGAAGTACTAGGTGTGCCAGTTAATAATGCGGATTTTTTTCAATAGATGGAGTTACACATATGTTGATATATATGCAATTTGATATGTATGTTATTTTGTTGTATTGACAACAAACTTCAAAACTTCATATGTCAAATTTTATGAAGGTGTTAACATCATAGATATTTTTACGCTTAAAAATGTCGAATTTCATGCCAAAAAAAAAAAAAAGAGCTTTTGCGGGAATTTTTAATTCATTATTTTGAAGAAAAAGTTATCGTATACTTTGGGAAGCTTATGGTGAACATGCTCCATCTCAAGATACTTTTAAAGCATTTGAACGCTGGTTTAAATGCTTTAAAAGTGATGATTTCGATGTGAAAGACAAAGAACATCCAGGTCAACCGGAAAAGTTTGAAGACCAACAATTACAAGCATTATTGGATGAAGATGTGTGTCAAACTCAAAAACAACTTGCAGAAAGATTAAACGTTGCTCAGCAAACAATTTCCGATCATTTATAAGCAATGGGAAAGATTTTAAAGGAAGGGAAATGCGTGACACATCAACTGAAAGAAAGACAAATGGAAAACCGAAAAGTCATCAGTAAAATGTTGCTTCAACGGCATGAAAGAAAGTCTTTTTTGCATCAAATTGTGACTGGTGATGAAAAGTGGATTTATTTTGAGAATCCCAAATGCACAAAATCATGGGTTGATCCAGGTCAACTATCAACATCGACTGCAAGGCCAAATCACTTGGGAAAGTAGACAATGCTCTGTGTTTGGTGGGATCAGGAAGGTGAGGTGTATTTTGAGCTTCTAAAACCAGGTGAAACCATTAATACTGATCGCTATCGACAACAAATAATCAATGTGAACTACGCTTTGATTGTGAAACGACCAGAATGTGCCAGAAGACACGGCAAAGTAATTTTGCTTCATCCTAATACACTATCACACACTTCAAAACCAGTTAAAGACACGTTAAAAGATCTTGCCTGGGAAGTATTAACCCACCCACTGTATTCACCAGACCTTGCTCCTTCAGATTACCACTTGTTTCCATCGATGGCACACGCACTTTCTGAGCACTTCAAAACATATGAAGTGGAAAATTGGGTCTCTGAATGGTTTGCCTCAAAACAAGAAAAGTTCTATTGGGACGGTATCCACAAATTACCTAAAAGATGGGGGAAATGTGTAGCTAGTGATGGACATTACTTTGAATAAAGCACTTTTGATGTTTCTCTTGAAGTTATCATGCTTTCTTTGATGACAAAATCCGCAATATTAACCGGTACACCTAGTACATTCTTATATCCATCAACACACACACACACACACACACACACACAGTACTGCACGTTGTGTTTATCTTCATTTGCACTGAACTTAATGCATTTTGTATTCTCAACTTATACTTGGTAATGGTATTAGTCTATTTCAAAACTGAAAGTCACTGCAAAAATTTAATTCATCCTGGGAAAAATGATATTTCTTCAAATACCTTTAGAAGTAATTCTACAATCATACCCAATGGGTTGAAGTTTAGATTTCAACTTTTAGATTGCATTTCTTCCTAACCAACTATCTCAAGTTCAAAAAATTAAGCAGATTGCTTTGTGCATTTGTTATCACCACCACATCAACCCTCATGTGTACTTCCTGAAACCCAACAAGAGCCCTCAAAGAAGCAGTGTGTATTTGTCAATATCCTGGAGTTTTCAAACTCCCAAGTGCTTCTACTATTTGACCCAAAACTTCCTCTCTTCTCATATTCCTGCCTCTAAGCACAAAATAAACAAACCTTTACTTAAATTGGCCCATGTGTCAGTTTTTAGGGTCATTTGGTTCAGATCCAAAAGGATTTCAAGTCTTACTGCTAAATTTTGGTATATCTTGACTCCAATGCCAGTAGCCTGAACTCTTAACTTGAGCAGTCCCCGGGCTCAGTATCAAATGCTGAGTAGGTCCTGTATTTGGGTATTTATACTTCATTCATTTCTCCTTTCAGAATATAGGAGGAGTACAGGAATGGCAGCTTAGTTGAATATGGACCCTACAGCAGCTGTTAATTTGTGGCACTTATAAAAATAGGAAGTTATTCATCATCATTCAGTCAACATTCATTGAAGGATATTTGACTATCCTATTCACACTTGCCTGGTATTACTCCACAGTGTTCAAATTTCATTTGACCAGATAAACTTTGCTATAATTTAATAAATAATAAAAATTAAAAGATTAAAATGATTGCATTTGAAATGAAAAAAGAGAGCAGGATATATTAGACATGGTGGTTCTGTCTTTGGGAAAAAAGCAACATAGATAAAAACAGAATATTTAAAAATCTCTCTCATTTTCATTAATGCTTACGGCATGCCTTGTCATTCCTACAACTGATTCAGTGACTTGTCAAAAACAATGAAATCCTTAAAATGTCAACAGCCTATTAGCATAAAATTAATTGCATTAAAAAAATAAAGTTCAAAATTTTGCCTCCCATCATTGTTTTATTCAGGTCAGTAACCAACATTTTGTTCATTCACAAAATATAACCAGGGCCAATGGATAACCAATAATAGAAAATGTGTAAAGTAGAATCAGAAGCTACACAGGAAATTTATAATCATTGCAACTACTTAAATATTTTAAATAGATCTATCTAATCTGATATGGCATCATTCTGAAACTACAAAAAATTATATTCTGAAACTCTGTGAACTTGAAGTATGCATTAACAAAACCTTGACAATGTTGATAAATAATTATTCTTCATTTCTTAAGAAAATGACATTTGAAATGGATTAACAAATGGTCTAAAAACAGAATTCTGGGAGGAAAAGAGAGGCAGTTGAGAGATTCAAAGCAAGAAACTATAGTTCTTTGCAAAGTTGAGCCAACTACTGAGCCTGAGTTTTCTATCCAGTGGTGACCATGACCCCTCTGGGCATACCTAGAGTGGCCTGAATGTCTTCTCTCTACTGGCCTGGTCATAGGGCCCCCACAGGAACCCAGAAAACCACATTTGCTGCTTAGAGATTGTGAGCTTTATCCTACCTACCTGGACTTTTGTAGAAGTTGTTAGAAAACCTTCAACAGCCCAGAATAACTAATTTCCTGAGCTGGCCCCGTCTCTGAGAAGCTTCTAAAAATCCTCATGCTCATTTCTTTCTTAAACAAACACAAGGAAAAATCTAGAGCATCCAGAGTGAACATCCCAGAGTATAATTAAAAATTAGTGTCATTACATGATAAGAAATTTTAAGAATTATATGTCAAGCTCATATTTTATAAATGCCAGATATTGATATAGTAATTACAAATGAATTATATCTATGGTACAGGACCAGGATAAATTAAAATTTTACTGTTGAAAAATCTCCAATCCTTAAAAAAACAAACATTAAAACACAAATAGCCATTAATAATAATGATATAAAAGTACAAATAAGTGCACATATATTAGAGAGAGAAAATAAGAGAACTGCAGCAATCTTTAAAAAATTCAGTGACACACTTCTGAAGTTATTTGAAATTTTCTAATTCAAAATATTCAATAGCTCACATATGGGGGAAAAACCTTAGTATTTATAGATGGATGATTGGATAAAGAAGACACACACACACACACACACACACACACACACACACATATTGTTCATCCACGAGAAAGAAGGAAATCCTACAATTTTGCAAACACATAGATAAACCTGGGGGGCATTTTTATGCTAATGGAAGTAAGCCAGACAGAGAAAGATAAATACTGTATAATCTCACTTATATGTTGAATCTTAAAAGGAAAATTTTAAGAAGTTGAAATAGAAACAGAGTAGAATGGTGGTTACTAGGAGCTAAGGGGAGGGGATGGTGAAATGTACCTTTGGTCAAAGGGTACAAAGTCTTCAGTTATAAGATGAATAAGTCCTGAGGATCTCATGTGCAGCATGGAGACTATAGTTAATAATACTGTATTGTATACTTGAAATGTACTGAGAGCAGATCCTAAGCATTCTCACTACACACACAAAAAGGTAACTATGTGAAGTGATGGATGTGTCAATTAACCAGATTGTGGTAATCATTTCTCAATGCATACATATATCAAATCATCACGCTGGACACTTTCAATATATACAATTTTATTTGTCAATTATACTTCGATAAAGTTGGGGAGGAAGAAATAAAAGAAAAATGTTGCCATGTGTAGTTTTCACAAAAGATGATTTAGAATGTATATTTAAAAATAGCCTATTTTGCTCAAATAGGATGACTGGGACAATTTTCAATTCCTATCTTCTAAAACATGAAAGTTATAAGCATTACATTCCAATTGTAAAAATATTACTGTGTTGTGAATACTTTATTAGTAACATAGATCTACTATTAACCTTAAAATGTCTCTTGCAATCTGTAAAAAGGACATGATGAATGCATGGTCTCAAACATTCAGTGTTTTATGATTTAAACCATAGGTATTCTTATGTTTCTGGTAAAACAAAACACCCAAAGTCACTATCTGTTACGTGCTGTGTATCTGTGACTGCTTCACACCTCATTTAACAGAAATATTATGAGGTCTGAGTTGGTATTTGCGGACAACTCTGTATATTTTTCTCATGGCAAAGAGCCAACAATAATTTTACTTGTCTACCACTTTTTATGTAGAGCTGTCTTTGAAACACACTTGCCAACATTACCTAAGTGGAGGTCTAATCTCAGATGACTGCCAACAAACAGATATTATTGACAAAATGTGAGGAAGGTGGAGAGACTGAAAACAAAAAACAGGAGAACCAAAGTAACTGAATTTTAACAAAATTCAGACCAAAAATTAGAGAATGGTATATTAACAAAATATGAAAGTGTAAGGGAAAGCTAGTGGGAAAATAGATGGGTCAGACTTGATAAGAACGGATTTTATAAGTAAGAAGCTTCATGCATTCACCGGGGAAATTCCACGTGGTTTCTAAAAGGGCAGTATCCAAATATCAATTTCAACTGGAGTGAATTCTCACTGGATCTTCAAGAAGTACTGAGCGCAGAGTTCCTGATATAGGCAGACTTTGATAAGCCATCTTTATGAAACTCCTTTTATGATCTAACCTTAGAGTTTGATTAACTTACCCAAAACATTTCTGTTCACTCTTCACTGTGTCTATTTTCATTTGCTTATTCCTTCTATCTTGAGAGCGCCGAACCTCTCAAGATTAATCTGTTCCAAATGTCAAGCTAAGAAAATGATTTCTGTTTTTCATTTAAGAATTCACAGTAAATGCTAAGATAGAATTTTATAAACACATTGAAAGAAAAAGTCAGGGTTTTAATAAGTACATAAAGTGACATAAAGTGATTGCTTCACCGTCAAATTGGTTCAAAGGAATTTAAGTTTTTCATGGGAGAATTTGGTTGTCTGGTCTCTGGTTGAGTCTTCTAAATGGGCCTTCCTTGATACCGAACACAAAATGACCAGATCACATGCTCTCCCAAGATCTAAGACAAAGTGGATGTTTTTCACTTCCAAATCAGACTAAACTAAAACACTTTATAAAAGTTTTCCTGGAAGGTTTTCCCTTGGAATTAAAGTATTAACTATTTGGACATGCTCTGCTTATATAAAGTATACATCCTTGTAAAAGAAACAATTACTCAACAATCTTGGTTATTTTTCTTTCTAGTTACCTACCTCTCTAGTTCCTTATTCTCAGGTTCTTTTACTGCCTGCCCTTTAGATGTTGGCGTTTTAAATGACTGTATTCTAAGCTGATTTTCTTCACATTTGTAAGAAGTGTAGAAATGTAAGAGAATTGTAGAGAAATGTCCCCTAACAATAGCAAATAAATTATCTTGTGGATTTGATGGTAATTTATTTAAATGTTATTATTTAAAAGTAGGTGGACATGGATGCTGACATACACTAGTATGAAAGAGCATCAGAAGATATTTTCCTACAGTATCATCCTAATTTGTCTTTTATTCAAATCACAAGAGTCTGTACTACTCAAAGCAAAGAATCCCATCTGAAGCAATGCAAAAATCTTTTAGGAGTGCTTTCTGAAGGACTACAATCCCACTCTTGCTAAGACTTTTAAGTTACCAAACATAAGAAAACACTAATAAAATGTCTGAGATGATAGTCACTATAAGTGTATTGGCCAATAATCAATACCTTTCAACTTAATAGTATGTTAGTGTAGACACATTAATAAATATTTTAAGCCTTAAGCTCCCACAGTAATGTAGTCAGATTGAGCACTAAAGACTTGTAATAGAAATTCTAATCCATGATTAAAAATGGTTTCTGTAATCGACCCAAATCACTATGCTCAATTAATATTTGACAAAGGAAGCATGAACATACAATAGAGTCAAGACAGTCTCTTCAATAAACGGTGTTGGGAAAATTGGACAGATATATGCAAAAAAATGAAACTAGACCACCAACTTACACCACACACAAAAATAAACTCAAAATGGATAAAGGACTTAAACATAAGACGGAAACCATAAAAATATTAGAGGAATTCACAGGCAGCAAAATTTCAGACATATGCTGAAGCAATATCTTCACAGATACAGCTCCTAGGGCAATGGAAACTAAAGAGAAAATAGGATTACATCAAAATAAAAAGCTTTTGCCCTGCAAAAGAAACCATCAACAAAACAACAAGAAAGCCCACTGCATGGGAGAACATATTTTCCAATTTTACCACCGATAAGGGTTTAATCTCCAACATTTACAGGGAACTCATACAACTTAACAAAAGGAAGATAAACAACCCAATCAAAAAATGGGCAATGGACCTAAATAGATACTTTTCAAAAGAGGTCATAAGGAAGGCCAAGAGACATATGAAAACATGCTCAAAGTCACTAATCATCCAAGAGATGCAAATCAAAACGACAATGCGGTACCATCTCACACCTGTCAGAATGGCAATCATCAACAAATCAACAAATGACAAGTGCTGGCGAGGATGCGGAGAAAAAGGAACCCTCGTGCACTGCTGGTGGGGATGCAGACTGGTGCAGCCACTGTGGAGAACAGTATGGAGTTTCCTCAAAAAACTAAAAATGGAACTCCCATTTGACCCAGTGATCCCACTTCTAGAAATATATCCCAAGAAACTAGAAACACTAATCAGAAAGGATATATGCACCCCTAAGTTCACAGCAGCACAATTTACCATAGCTAAGATTTGGAAACAGCCTAAGTGTCCATCAGAAGATGAATGGATTAAAAAACTGTGGTACATCTACACAATGGAATACTATACTGCAATAAAAAGGAGTTCTTACCATTTGCAACAGCATGGATGGAACTGGAGAGCATTATGCTAAATGAAATAAGCCAGTCAGAGAAAGATAAATATCACATGATCTCACTCATTTGTGGAATATAATGAATAACATAAACTGATGAAGAAAAACAGATCCAGAGACAGAGAAGCATCGATCAAACCATCAAACCTCAGAGGGAAGGTGGGGAAGGGTCGGGGTAAGGGGGAGAGATCAACCAAAGGACTTGTATGCATGCATATAAGCCTAACCTTTGGACACAGACACCAGGGGGGTGAGGGCATGAGTGGGAGGAATGGTGGGGGGAAATGATGGGATAAGGACACATATGTAATACCTTATTCAATAAATAAAATAACATAAAATAAATGGTTTCTGTTAAAATTACATAATCTGCATCTCAAATTTAAAATGTTCATTTACACAGCTTGCTTCCAATATACTTAAAAAGATATCCACATAAATTAAAATTGTCACCTAATTATTACTGCATTATTGAATAAATTCAAAACAGCTCTTTTTAATAAGACTATATTTGCATTTATATTTCACTATACAAAGGTGGATTACATTTTAAGAGGGATTTTAGATATTGTATTTCTGTTATAGAAGAGAAATTGTGTTTTTATACATTAATAAATTAAACACATATTTTACGAGTTAGGAGTAGCATATGCATAGTTAATAGTGTCAAAGTGGGGCTGAGTCTCAGAAAGGTGTTAGAAGTTACAAAGTTGTTAGAGTTAGAAAATGTTGTTGAACAAGGAGAAGAAAAGGATTGATGAATTGGATGCCATGGTTTCAACCAGAGTCAATGAGCTCAGTCTACTACACACACTGTCATTAAGTAGTGGAGAGGGATGGGCAAACTACAGCCTACAGGTTAAATTCTGTCCATTGCCTGTTTTATACATAAAGTTTTATTGGAACATAACCATACTTGTTGGATTATTATTTTAAACCATTTCTTCACTGCAATGGCAGAGTTGGGTAATCGTAACAGAGATCCGACAGCATGCAAACCCCAAAATATTTACTATCTAGTTCTTTACAGAGAAACTTTCCTGACCTGTAATAGAGAAAAGTTTTATAAAGTTCAAGACCAGATAGTCAAGTTTCTAGGTGATTGAAACAAAAAAGAAATTTGTTAATGGCTACTTAGTTAGCTGACAGGTTCATCGGGAGGGTTGGAGAGCTGATTTGGGTTGCCTACCTCAGAACAGTATCTAAACACAGTGTAGGTGTAAAACTGGCCAAGTGACAATACCACTGCTATTGCCACCACTAAGCATTAAATGCTGCAGCTTGCACTGCCAGTATCATTAGCACCGGCCTCTGGAGCCCAACCCTAACCTCGCTGCTCTGTCCCAGACTGAGTCCACCTGGCTACTGCCATAGCCAGAGAGTGTAGGGTTCTTGGACAATGAATATTTGGTATTTTCAATTCCTCCCTGCCATGGAGATCACTGGATGGGGCATTCCACAAAATAACGAGGGGCTTCAGACATTGGGTGGCCTAAAGTAATGATTTTACTATAACGACCACTTGAAACAGAGTGGAAATACCATAGCATTGAGTCAATTAGTAGACAGTTTTCCTTGGATGATATCATATGAAACAAAGTAGGATTATTTAAGATATGAATAACATATTCAGAAAACTTACAGAGGCCAACAGTTAAGATAAATGAAGGAGATAGACTAAGTTAAATATAAAAATTAGGAGAGCTAGTGACAAGGCAAACCAGAGAGCATAAAGTCAATCTAAAGACAGCCAGTTGTAATTATTTTGCACAAGGATTGCTATGTAATTTTCTCCAGAGAAATCTACTCTTTAGAACATAGATAGAATTTCAAGTGTAAAACTGTAATAATTAAAATAAAAAGACTAGTGGTAACTTAAGACTTTGAATTCTTTAACATGGTTCTACTAATACACTAAGTTGAAAAGTTGTGGATATTAGGCAATGTTATTTTTTTATGATTATTTGCATTGGTTCGTTGATGCTCCTAAATTAGGAGGACTGACATTAAATGCCTCTACAGACTTGGGTTCTTTCTGGGAGAGACAAAAATATAACTAGAATATAGAGTTAATGAGAGTTTATAAACAAGTTATGAGTTTGCTCAATGGTAGTCTCTAACCATTAAATTAAAGCCAAAATTATGAAAATTAAAACTTTAATATAATGTATATATTTCCATGATCTAAAATTAAATATTCTCAAGTGCAGCTTTTGTAGGTTTCATTGTCTATGAGGTCAATAGATAAGAAGCTAATACATCCTTTCCATACCCTCCGGTATTCTACCTGGTGGTAGAAATATACAAGGATTCAACTATGAATTTGAAAGCACACTGAAAATAAATCAATCTCTCAATTTCCTAATACCAAGTTACTAACTATATTGGAGAAAATCACAACCACTCCAAATCTGATCTAAATAATATAATTAATAGTAGAAAAAACATGCAAAACTAAACAACTATTTGGATGTTGGAGTTATCACAATCACCATGAGTAAGGTTAAGTGAGCTTGAGGTAGATTTAAAATGTTCCAGAATCTCTTTAAAATAAATGTGAATTTTGGCAAGACCTAACTTCACAGACAATTTTTAAAAATAACTTTGAATCTTTTGTAGATTTGATCATGAAATTCATCTAAATTTATAAAGAGTTATTTCCTTTCTGCAGTAAAGTTTCATTTTGAGTTTTGGTGGTTTGGATTTGCAAACTACTAGAGGAAAAAAAAACACCTCATGGAAAATATGTGAAATAATCATACCATGTCAATTAACTGAGTCTTACCGACATAAAATCTTTGTCAATTACTAGTAAAGTGTATATCATCTGGGTTTACATGTTGGACACTAAAGTTTAAAGTTTATGTTTTGTAAAGTAGCATCTGGACAGGATATATTTTCCTTCAATGTGTCAGAAGCCAAACAGAAATCTTATATTGAGACTTAGTCACCTTAATTGTCAGTTGTTACTATAGTCCACCTAATTAATATCTCTCACTATTATTATATCCATTCCCAAACCATGTGATAATTGAAAGTATTCACTGAAACTTGAATGAGGACATATTTAAGAGCCTAAAGGCAGTGGTATGATGCTAGAATATATCACCTATGCCGCAATAATATCATACACAGAATATTTTGAAAATTACTCCATAGAGAAGCAGTATGTACTGAGTTCTCAAGCCGATTGTTTATCAACAGAGTTATCTTCTTGTTCTCTTGTCTCTATTTGCTTTAATATAATGTATATATTTCCATGATCTAAAATTAAATATTCTCAAGTGCAGAATATTTCTTTTAATTTATACATGTTTTTATAATTAAGACATTTTTAAGTATTCACAATGTTTAAAATGATACTGCAGGTTTATTTGTAAAAATATAAAACTAGAAATGAGAAAAATGTCCATCAGTAGGGGAATTACTATAAATTAGGAAACATCAATACAGTGATATACTAACTAGTTACCTCAATAAGATTACTGTAGATGTACAGACCTAGAAGGCATAATGACATAGTACATTAAAAAAAGAAACTTAAATATTAATGTGCATTGCATCCCCATTGCCCTTTTTAAAGATAAATTTTTATGTGTATGTTTGCTTAAGCGTAGAGAAAAAATATTAGGATTAAAGGGAACAAAGGGACTTTCACTCAGAGCCTACAATTTTGAAAGGCTATGAGTGATTTATACTTTCTATTATGTTTATTTTTCTTGATTTTTCAAGTAAAACATCCCACTATTAATTCAGTGGTATATGCAAATAACTTTGCCAACCACTGTAAAACCAAAAATCTACTGGGGAGTTTAAAATCTCAGCCTCAGGACTCCTTTGACACCAAATCAAAAGGAAATGTGTTTCCTGTTCAGTTTCTAGTTCAATATATGGGACCGTGTGACTTAAAAAAAAATCTACAAATACAATAAATTACCCTGTCATCCCACACTACTAAATGATGTTCTATTCATTCTTGACTAGATCTTTGATTTTTTTTAAAAAACTTATTTGAGTGTATTTCTTTCCAAATTTTCTAAGGTTTTAAAAAAGTACTTGCTACATTAAAGTAACAGTGACAAATTGGGTGTTCTACTTCGATGCTCTGGTACTGGTGTGAGAGGGATGGAATATTTGACCTCAGGTTTCCTTCCAACACTAGCCTATTAGCAATAAAATGTGTTCTTTACATTTTACTTTGCTAACAAGGCACTGATTGATGTCATAACATGTATTGGTCATATACTTTCGGAGATAATCACATACCTTCCAGTACTGAATTTGCCACAGAAAAGAAAATCAACTCTTCTTACATTCATTTTCAAATCAGTATTGAGGATTTACTGTGCTCTGAGTATCCAAATTATATTTTGTGGACTACCACTTAGGCATGGAAGTGGCACAAAAATAATCTTTTATACCAGTATTCTAACAACTGGAGTGAAAAATATGGTAACTTTAGTTAGTGTTAAAATATCCATACTGTCAGTACCTTGATCCGATGTGACCTTACTTTGGAGCTCAGGGTAGGTGTGTGAGAAATAACTTTTTCTAGACAGTGTTTAATGGCCTGCAATAGGGATATGATGTGATATTTCACAAACAGACAAGCCAATCCTATATAATAAAAGGCTAATATGCAAATCGACCAAACAGTGGAACGACTGGTCGCTATGATGCGCACTGACTACCAAAGGGCAGATGCTCAATGCAGGAGCTGCCCCCGGTGGTCAGTGCACTCCCACAGGGGGAACACCGCTCAGCCAGAAGCTCTGAGCCGGGCTCACAGCTGGCGAGCAGAGCGGTGGTGGCGGGAACCTCTCCTGCCTCCACAGCAGCACTAAGGATGTCCGACTGTGGGGAGTGGGCCTAAGCCATCAATCAGACTCCCCTGAGGGCTCCCGTACAGGCCAGGCTGAAGGACCCCCACACCCCGAGTGCACAAATTTCATGCACTGGGACTCTAGTAGAATATAATTATGTTAGGTGTAATTTAGTTTAGCTTTAAGGATCAAGACCTGCCAGGGACACTACTCCTAACATAATGAGAATAGTTTATATTCCATAAGAGTTATCTGTACAAAGCCAAATATTCAAGAGCCTTCTCACACCTACTGAAAGATGTGTGTGCCTCGGACCTATTCCAGAGAATTTTATGAAAATATTAGTTAGGGCAAGACCAATCTTTTTGTGAACCACATTCTTCTCTTCAATTAGAAATAAAAATAACTCCTGTTGATAAGACCAAATGTAAATAGCATGCACCACAGGGGACTTTTCAATTCATAACAGTGTTTCTTTTTTCAATAAACATGCTAGTTGAAGAAACTGAAGCAAGCCATTGAGAGTAAAATTGATTCTCTCTCTAACATGTAATCAATTAGATCTCCTAGCAATTATTTCATGAATATAATTTATAAAACTACTTAATTTTAGTGCAATTCATCACATATTCCTGGCTCACTGTTTTGGGGCATGGGATGTAACTGTGCTTCCCTATCTTCTTTGAAATTAGACTTGAACAAGTAACTTGCTCTGGCCAATGCAATCCAAGCAGACATTTTAAGACCTAGGTTGAAATGTGCTATATTTCTCTTCCCACTGCCGCAGTGGAGTTATGTAAGGATGAAGTCTTGAGTGACCATGATGTTTGAAATTCCCTGTTGGCCACAATTGCTGGGTAATGGGCTTGAGAAACAAACTTCTATTGACTTAAAATTTGGGAGGGTCTTTTTTTAAACTATCAAAGCATAATCTAATCCATCCTGACTGATACAACACCTAAATAAAACACTCTCCTTTCAATTCTAACACCTATATCTCCCATCCTTTCTTTCTATTTCTAATTCCTTTTCATTAACAACATCTATCTAAGTCACATCCAGGAAGACAATATCCTTTTGGAATGTGAGTTTAAAACATCACTGAGATATAGCCAACTCTAATTTTATTTCCTAGGAGAATGAGGACAATAGATTGCAAAACATATGGAAAATTTTTTCACTATATGAAATATTGTACCCTGAAGGAAACAGACACCACATATTTGTATTTTATTTTCTCCTAAAATAAAAACACAGTTCTATCATCCCATCTCAATTCAATTTATGTTCACTAATACATTTCTGGCAAAATTACAAAATATATCTCCCATAATCCTTAAAAAGTCTACCTCCAGGCAAAATACATAAACAAACCAGAAAGGATAAAACCTAGATTTTCAAAATGCCATTTCTGTCTCTCATATTTGCAAAGCAATTACCAATTTCCCTTAGACTTAAGACTATTAGAGTCGAATATTGAACAAACAGCCCAAGTGTCTTGCTGTCAGCATATATAAAGTAATAAAACAGTGAAGATCACCCAGTATAGCCACAGCCAGCTCTATATGGGTTATTTTTTAGAGACCAAAGAGAAAGCTTAGATGGAGGCGAAAGACCTGTATGAAGTCCTATATTACCTTGCCACTTCCCTTTCCAAAATGACTTCCCAACTGCTGTGGAGTAAAATTCCATTTTAAACTTTCCAGTATACTTCCTGTGTTTCACGTGAGATATGTTTATTGTTCATAAGCCAGCTTAAAAAATGCAATTGATTCTGATATAGAATATATACTTTGATCCTAATTATTGCATCTTCACCTAATAAGTCATTATGTTCTCTTCAATGCACAATATATGTTTTTGCAAATAAGAGGAACAGTGTTTTCCTAGGAATAAATTTCCTGAAATTGTGTTCATGTTTTCTCGAGTTTCCCTTCCCTTGTACTGACATCTCGAACTCTGATTTCTAACAGATTCCAATTTTAAGACTGGAAGGCACATTTCAATCTTCTAGTAATAATGAATATTTGGGAACAGTTCTGGCAGGAATGACATTTTGTCTTAACTCTATTTAAAAAGGCATCTATACAACATGACTACCCTACTTGTAATTTTGAATATTTTAATGTGCAAGTAAATAAGTACTATGTTCTTTCAAGCTGATTTATGAGAACCAAGTAGAAAAAATAAATGCAATGAGAACAATTAAAAACCTATTGATTAATTTAAATTATAAATACTTGGCAAAGCTTTTCTCAACTTTTATGGTTAATATAATTTCTCATATGTTAAGAGAGTAGAAGTAAATTAATTTGACTTAGTAAAAAATGGAGAGGTGAGTCATAGATAAGTCTTTGAAAACTTGGAAACTCTTAGGTTCACACTCTGTGATTTTAAGAAATTAGGATGTAGGGAACCCATTTTAGGAATCTAAAAAGACCCTGAAAAAAATGGAATTTAAATTGTTAAGTCATTATTAATAGTTAATAGATTGAATTACTCAATAAGTTTATCTGAGACATATGGTTCTAATTACATAATAATAATATAAGAATGATGGCAACTTCAACAATAGTTCATATTACAACATAAATTTTCATTGAAAAGATTACAAAAGGAAAATGATTTAGATAATTAGATAAACGCATTCATCATATCCCAAATAGTCTCTAGATAAATGTAAAATAACTTTGCAAATGGAATCTTGCATCACTTTTCAGCATGATTATGGAAATACTAAAACTGTAATATCAAAAACCCCACAGGATGGTACTTCCTAGCTTCCTTCCTCAATTTACATACATCCCCCTGAAGCAACACCTACTTTCCTCCAAGAGACTGAATCTATGCAAAGTCCATATTTTCTACAGTCTCTAAATATTGCTACAAACTTAGAACACATCTTTCAAATGTGGACATCCCCTACTGTTAACCTTTAGCTGTAGACTTTGAACAGCTCTCTTACTTTCTTCCCCCAATCCTATAATTTCCACCAGGTTGCATCTCAAAACCAAAACACTTTCATAAGAAAGCTATTTCATTCTCTTTTTATGGATTCTTTTCTAATACTAGCCCACTTTTTTCTTAACCAGAGCAGAATATACATTAAACATAGAGTAACATATGCTACTTTCTCCTCCAACACTGTCTTTGAATTTCCACTAACACTGCGTTGAACTGAATTTCTATAGATCATGGCTAGTTAAAACCAAATAAAAGGCAGTGAAAGGATCATATGATGATAGGTATGACAAAGCAATTGCCTGATATTTGAAAATGGATATAGTTAGTTTTACTGAATTAAGACAACTAAATAAAGCAACATGTCAAGAAATCAGTAATGAAAGATCTTAAAATAAGTCACATTCCTTATTGTTGAACATTGTCCAAAATATCCTCCCCCATTTCCCCTTCCCCTCTTCACATATGCTTTGATAGCTTCTCTGTGTGGATTGAGGCAAAAAGAGAATGTGAATCTGAGAAGGAAGAAAAGTTTTTCTGTTTTTAATCTTTATTAAGATTTTATTTTATTTCTGAAACAAGGACTTATAATGCTTGGTCCTTTCTAGTCTTTAGTCACGATTCTTTGGCAATTGATGTGCAGCTAACTTGCACATAACATGTCAAAAACAGTTTTGACAGGTACCAATAATCCTTGGTACTTGATGCTAAGAAGAAAAAATAAACTCATTAATCTTAGAAGTTGCTGAATTTACTGTGTGAATTTACAGAGAAACCAGGGTAAGGACAATGTTACTTAGATTTCGTTTATGTGAAACTAGCCAACTGAGGCTCACCTGCCTTCTGTTGGGAAATAATGACAACCTTAGACTTTGAAATAATTTGTAGAGGCAGAAATAAATTACTCACCCTTTTCTATGAACAATATAGTCCTAATAGGCTTAATGTTTGCTTATTATTAAGAGTATGGAAAAATAGTTATGTTAAGAGAAACCTGCCTTCCAAGTACTTTTAAAAATTTAATACCTTTATTAAGGTATAATTTATGCACCAATAAAATTCACCAATTGCAAGTAAAACAGTTGGTGATTTTTATAAAATTTATATAAATGTGCCACCACCACCACCACAATATACTTTTAGAACATTTCCACCCTCCATGTAGTTCCCTCATGCCCATTTCAGTCAATCCCGCTCCCACTACCAGCCCCAGGCAACTGTTCTATTTTCCATCCCTATAAACTTACTTTATCTAGAAATTTTAAACAAACAAACACATACAATATTTTCCTTTGTGTCTGGCTTCTTTCACTTAGCATAGTGTTTCTGAGCCGTATCCACATTGTTGCATGTTTCAGTAGTCCATCTGTCTTTCTTAGTAAATAGTATTCCATTGTATAAATATACCACATTTTGTGGATTCATTCACTAGTTAATGGACATCAAGATTAGTTTCAGCCGAAACCGGTTTGGCTCAGTGGATAGAGCGTCAGCCTGCAGACTGAAAGGTCCCAGGTTCGATTCCGGTCAAGGGCATGTACCTTGGTTGCAGGCACATCCCCAGTAGGGGGTGTGCAAGAGGCAGCTGATCGATGTTTCTCTCTCATCGATGTTTCTAACTCTCTATCCCTCTCTCTTCCTCTCTGTAAAAAATCAACAAAATATATCTATATAAAAAAGATTAGTTTCAGGCTTGGGCTAGTATAAATAATGTTTATAATACATGCCTTTGTGTGGACCAGTGTTCTCATTTCTCTCAGGTAGATAACTACGAGAGGAATTCCTAGGTTGTATGGTTAACGTTTTAAGAAATTGTGAAAGTGTTTTTCAACATGGTTCTATCATTTTGCATTCCCACCAGAGGAAGTGTATGAAGTTTCTAGTTTCTCCACATTCTCACCAACACTTGGTATTTTCAATGCTATGAATGATAGCCATTCTAGTGAGTATAACGTGGCATTATATTATAGTTTTAATTTCCATTTCCTTAGTGACTAAGGATATGAGTATTTTCTCAGACAGTTATTAACCTTTCCTATGTCTTCTTTGGTGAAATGTCTATTAAAATAGTTGGACCACTTTTAAATTTTCTTATTATTGAGTTGTAAGAGTTTTTTTCACTCCGGATATGTCCTTTATCAGATATATGATTTACGGATATTTTACCCAAGTATATACCTTGTCTTTTTATTTTCTTAATTATGACTTCTGATGAGAAACCTTGCATTTTGATGGGGTCCCAATCAAAGGTCACCATATTTTCTCCTTTTTTCCCCCCAGAAGTTTTGTAGTTTTTGCTCTTACAATTAGGTTTATAATCCAATTAAAATTAATTTTTACATGTGTTGTATAAATGCTTAGCATAAGAGTCATCAAAAAGTTCTTTGCACATGGATATCAATTGTCTCACCACCACTTACTGAAAAGACTGTCCTTTTGCTATTGATTTGTCTTTGCACCCTTGTCAAAAAAATCAATAAATGTAAGAGCATTTCCTGACTTGCTATTCCCACATACCTTCATTTTTGTTATTTTCCTTGTTTCCTTATTTCACATTTTTAGTTGAATTTATTGGGGTGACATTGTTTAATACAACCATACAGGTTTCAAGTGCACACCTTAATAAAACATCATCTGCGTACTGCATCTTTCCTTCCCTGTTTATTACCACTTTGCCAACTTCTACCTCCAGCACCCTCATTTTCCCTCTATCACCATACTATTATCCTTGTCTATGTCATATATGTGATTAAGATACAGTATATATATATATGTATACCTTAATCCCTTTACCTTTTTCCCCCTCCCTTCTGACCGCTATTAGTCTGTTCTATGTATCTATGCTTCTGTTTCTATTTCATCTGCTATATTATTTTATTCATTAATTTAGAGGCTCGATGCATGAAATTTCATGCAAGAGTAGGCCTTCCTCCCCCCAGCTGCCAGAACCGGCTTCCCTCCAGCACCCAGTACACGGGCTGCCAGCACCGACTTCCCTCTGGCACCCGGGACCCAGGCTTCCCTCCTCCGGCCACCAGCAGGCACCCGGGACCTGGGCTGCTTCCCTTCTCTGGCTGCTGGCAGGCACCAGGGACCCAGGCTGGCTTCCCTCCGGCCCCGGCTTCGTCAGGAAGGATGTCGGAATGACATCCGGTCTAATTAGCATATTACCCTTTTATTATTATAGAGTCCACATATAAGTGAGATCATATGGTATTTGTCTTTCTCTGACTGGCTTATTTCACTTATAATACTCTCCAGGCCCAGGCCCATGCATGCTGTTGCAAAAAAATTAGAGTTCCTTCTTTTTTACAGCCAAGTCATATTCCATTATGTAAATGTACTACAGCTTTTTTATCCACTCATCTACTGAAGGGCACTTGGGCTGTTTCCAAATCTTGGCTATTGTAAGTAATACTGCAATGAATATATGGGTGTACATATTCTTTTGAATTAGTGTTTCTGTTTCTTCAAATATATTCCCAGAAGTGGGATTGCTGGGTCAAAAGGTCGTTCCAATTTTAATTTTTTGATGAAACTTCATACTGTTTTCCACAATCGCCGCAGTCTGCATTCCCACCAACAGTGCAGGAGGGTCCTCTTTTTCCATGTCCTTACCAGCACTTGTTGTTTGTTGATTTATTGATGATAGCCACATGGGCAGTAAACTTTCAGACATGTGATCTTTTCGTGTATTCTTAAATGACTAATAATGTCAGCACAGGACCTGTGGTTTTTCTCTCAACAGAAACAGGAATAAAATTCTGGTTCTCAATTTATTACTTTCATTCCTTTTTCCTCATTGTTTTCTTACAGTGTTGTTTCCAAAATGCATTGTCTTCATGTGTTTCTCCTGTAGCAATCACAAAACATAGTATCCCAGGAGGTCTTTCCCCCACCACACCGAACATGGGAATAAACAGCATTCGCTTTTCCTTGCTAAAATACCTCAAGTTTGCCTTAAAAATAAGTCAGCTTACTATTGTACCCTACACATTAATGAGCTTCCATAAATATGTTTTGGTAACTGATTAAGGAAATGCTTATAGTTGCAAATTTTAAACTAAATTTAGGCAGAAGGATAAACTAATCTATTTGAAATGTACTTCTTATTTCATTAAAGTAGGCCTTATTTTGGGGTGAGATATAATATGTTTCCAGGTAATTCAGGGTGATTTCTTCCCTGGGCACCAATCATATTCTCAATTAGCTTCAGTGACTGAAATGAACCTTGTTCTTCCCTCTGACCCTCGATATGTTTGCTCAAAATTGAGTTTTTACTCATTTTTTCCAAAGTGGTGCAATCAGCAGGCGATCACTTCAGGCAGAAAACCAATGTCTTCATTCTGGTTCACTTTATTCTTTCCAGACTACTAACAATGAAGGCGTTGTGACTGGATAGAACTGCAAACTCACCCTGGGTGTTAGCTGATTTCAGCAGAGTTTCTCCCGCTTGCAGCTGTTGTTATTGTTGTGGTTTGCATTTATAAAGAACATAGTACCTATAAATCTTTACTACTTAATTCTTAACTTTGAGATCTTGTTTATTTTAACTTTTTGATTCTGGCAATTTATAATTTCTCCATGAAAATAGTTCTCTTAGTCCATATTGTTATCATTTGTATTTTTATATTTACACCAGAGGCCCAGTGCACGAATTCGTGCACAGGTGGGTTCCCTGGGCCTGGCCAGCGATTGGGGCTAGCTAGCAAGGGGTAGAGACCATGGGAGGTTGGCTGTGGGAGCATACTAACCACCAAGGGGCAGCTCCTGTGGTGAACATCTGCCTCCTGGTGGTCAGTGCGTGTCATAGTGACCAGTTGACCGGTCGTTCGGTTGACCGGTTGTAATGGTCGCTTAGGCTTTCATATGTAGATAATCATTTTGAAGGACTGAAAAATGTGCCACTGGAATGTATGTACTCCTTTGATTTTGTGTTCTTTGTGTCATCTAAGCCGAACATTGAACCAGTAAAGCGTTCACTTGCATTACAGTGGTGTCAGGCAATTGACAATGTCTGGCCAAATTATACATGGCTCGTAAGTAAAGTGGCACTTAGGGAAAGCCGGAGAAGGCTGGAGAGGGGGAATGAAGGTGAAACTACACCAGCCTAGCTCACTTAACCAAATCATGATGCTTTTCTAACTGACAAAATGCCAGCAGCACTTACAGCATCTCCAGTTATACACACACACACACACACACACACACACACACACACACACACACACACACACAACTTAACGAATTCCTGATGGTCTTTTTTATTTTTAGCCCACAAACCAGATGGAACAATTGAATTGGGGGTCATAAATAATTTCCCAGAGAATGAAGACACATGAAGCTCGATTTCAGGATATTCTGAAGCCAATAGGTCAGAGCCAATAAGAAGCAACAAGGAGCTGGAGTGTCTGAAAATCTGGCTTTATGAGCCCTTGCGTAAAAGCACGCTGAACTGGTCATGCCCTGCACTTGGTCCCGAGGCCAGGATGATGCAACATCTAAAGAGCATCTTACAGAGAGCATTGCATCGCTCAGCACTAATGTCCCTGGAATCTCTGCTAACACTGCTCTCGTCTTCAAAGTTCACAGCTCCAAACCACGTCTGGATTCTATTTCAGTCTGAGCAATGGGCAGAGCGGAAACCACAGCCACATGGAGAGTAAGGATGCCTGTTTCTGACTTGCCTTGAATATCAAAGGGTGAATCATGATTTTAAACAGGACTCTTCAGGGCTTTCTTTTTTTTTGAAAAGCCATTAAGTGTCGGACACTGTAAGTAACATGAGGGACATTATCACATTTGTCTTATCCACCACTGAATGCTCTGTGTCTGGCAGAGAGCCTGTCCCATAATGAGCACTCAAGAAATGTTTTTGAATGAAAGATTGAGCGGGCTGATTGGATTCCTTGTCCATTCAAAGTAATCGTCCCCATTTATAGAACACATAGTTTACTGAGTGCATGAAAACTGAAAACCTTATCACCAGTGTTGTTGATAATGAGATGAAGACAGACTTCCTGCCATTATAGGATTACAGATGTAAGCAGAGGTAAGAGTTATGTTACCATTCAAATGATATCCCAATTCTCACAATGAACTTAGGGTTCCTCAAAACAATCTAATAGGCTGGGCAGCTGACTTTGAGGCAGAAACCAAGCCTAAATATAGCCACATGGACATAGAGGATAATTGGGTCTCTCCTTCATATTAGCAACACAGCCCGGCTGGAAGTTAAGGACTGTCCAGGCAGAAAACTGTTTGATAAAGATGCAGGCTCACAGACATCCTGAGATTTACTCTAGATAACTGGGAACCAGACAAACATTCTCAATTTTCCTGTGATTGCTACCCTAGCCCCCCCCCCCCTTTTTTTGGCAAATCTTAGAGTAATGTCACAATTGAGCAAAAACAGCCCACTGAGATGCTGGTTTATGTTTCCAACACTTCAGCCCTAATACTCACAGAGAACAAAGTCTGTCTCCACAAGGAAAGAGGGACTGATCTATTAAATTACACTGATATGTAATGTAGACTAAGTAGAAACAGAAACATTTATACAGGATTTTTATATTCCACATCTACTTGGGCCAGCCAGCAGATAATGCCCTTCAAGTTAGCTGTCAAATTAACTTTTATATATATATATTTTATTGATTTTTTACAGAGAGGAAGGGAGAGGGATAGAGAGTTAGAAACATCGATGAGAGAGAAACATCGATCAGCTGCCTCCTGCACACCTCCTACTGGGGATGGGCCCGCAACCAAGGTGCATGCCCTTGACTGAAATCGAACCTGGGACCCTTGAGTCTGCAGGCCGACGCTCTATCCACTGAGCTAAACCATTCACGGCTCAAATTAACTTTATATATATATTTTTTATAACAAGCACCATTAAGAGATAACTGAGATGTTGCCTAGAATACATGGCTGAAAAAAGTAGACTTGGACATTATTCCTAGAGATAATGGAAAATATGTATAAGTTCCAAGACTAAAAAAGGTGACTGCATAATCAATTATTTTATTACAATACTAGAGGCCCGATGCATGAAATATGTGCAAGAGTAGGCCTTCCTTCCCCTGGCTGCCGGCACCAGCTTCCCTCTGGGACCCGGGACCCAGGCTTGGCTCTGGCCACCGGCATTCACCCAGGACCTGGGCTTCCCTCTGGCCCTGGCTTCGTCCGGAAGGACGTCCAGAATGACGTCTGGAATGACGTCCAGTCTAATTAGCATATTACCCTTTTATTATTATAGATACAATAGCCTACTGGAAATAAGTGTTAATAACTATTAACAACATTCTGTTAAATATAGAACCTTTTCTTTTCAGTATATTAGCTTAGGTATTAGTTGAGTTAGACTAAATCAATATAATAAAATAGAACATAAATTAATATGTGAATAAAAATTATTCCAACATTATAATTAGCACTGCATCATCTTTTTGAAATATGAGATACTTTAATTGAAAATAAAGCAATTCCAATATCCATATAAAATACTCTATATTCATAAAAAGACAAAATGTCAGATAATATTATGAACAACATCTATACACATATCTCTATGCATTATATATACATACTATAGACAAACACAGATAATCATTACAGACATCTATGCTATTTTTAAAATGACATTGAAGACAAGTGAAGTATTCAAGTGACATGAAATCATGACAGCTTTTGTAAAAAGTTTCCAGTAGTAGATTGCAAGATCATTCTATGAGTAGATACACACAGAATATATAGAAAAACATATATAGTGTCTAAAAGTAGATACTCCATCTAAAAAAGGTGTGTTCTCCTCTGTACGATATCCTTAAGAATGGCAGGGAAGGGAGGGGTAAAGGGGAGAAATCAACCAAAGGACTTGTATGCATACATATAAGCATAACCAATGTACACAGACTCCAGGGGGGTGAGGGCATGAGCGGTGGGGGGGTGGGGGGGTGAGAGGGCCATGGGGGGATAAGGACACATATGTAATACCTTAATCAATGAAGAAAATAAAAAATGTCTTATAGATAAGGTTTTTCAATCATTTTTAAAAAACTAAAGTTAAGAAATACTATTTTTATAGACATATTTTCATATGTATTAAGCTTTTCTGTCTAGAATATCTTCAAACTACTGAGTTCATGATTCCATTTAAAGGAACATTAGTTAAGGTCACTCTTACTTTTCTTATATAATGAAATCCATGCAACAATATGAGTTTCATGTTTTGTCTTAGCTTACAGAAAATTAGCAATTAAGTTTTATATGCAATTGCAATAGTTTTCTAAACATCATTTTTAGTGGAAAGATGGAAAATGTGTGTTGTTTTTTTATATATTAGAGTTTATTATCTCTTTAAGTTTAGTATAAAATTTATTAACATAATTTTTGAATAGAAAAATGTGTATATCAATAAGTATATGAAATAAGCCATTTGGAGAAAGATAAATAACACATGATCTCACTCATATGTGGGATATAATGATCAACATAATTTGATGAACAAGAATAGATCCAGAGACAAATGGTAGGGGAGGGGAGGTTAGAGAGCAACTAAAGGACTTGTATGCATGCATATTAGCATAACCAATGGACACAGACACTGGGCATGATGTATCAGCCTTCATAAGTGAAACAAAAGTTATTCAGTGATCTATCAAAGTTCACATACTACATTTATTTCTCATGTGGTGGTGAACTACCCAGCCAAAATGTCTGAAATACTTAGCCCTCTCTCCTGACACATGTGCCATATAACTTGCCTGAGTTATGGGATAGTCTAAGACCGCAGAGCAGAATGAAGGAATCACCAAGGCTTATGAGCGATCAAACTTTGAACACAGGCTCTGTTATCCAGTGTTCAAGTTGAATAATCCCAACAAATCAATGGAATGGGGCTTTGTGAGTGTTTCACTGGCAATCAGGAGAGTAGTCATAGTTCACGAAAGAGAGTATAGGCTTTGGATACTTATTTTTCTCCAAATAAAACATAACTGGCATGGATGACATCGTTCACAGACATTTGCAAAGTTCTTACAAAATGCCTCAACCTGGATTTGGAAGAACTAAAAGAGTTTTGACATTTCCTTTTCAGTTACAGAGCAGTTGAAATTTTGCATTTTCAAGTCCTTAAGAGTTCATATCAAAGAAGATTTATGAATAAAGTCATTTGATAGATCATTTTACCCTTTGATGATTTGTATTTATTTTAGACCTGGAAACACGATTGCTTGTTAAATAAATCAGTAGTGAATGCTATTGTCCTCCAAGGAAATTGCAGCCAGAATTATTCCATTGTATTATTGAGACACAGAGAGCCATCATGATCCAGAACATGATCCCGAAAAAGAAAATTAGAAGAGCTAGATGTCCTTATAAAATAATAATAATAAAAAAAAAACCTAAGAGGCATAGTTACGTACAAAAGAAAGTGAGGAACTGTTGTTATCAAGAACTCCAAATGAGGAATATTTCTATTTTAAAAAAGAAATAAAAAAGAAGAAAACAAAACAAAAAACCACCTTCTTCTCTGCAGCCAGGTTTCATCAGCACCTGCCATCAGCTAACTAACTGTACCTATGACTAGACATTCATATAAAACAAACCCAAGTCCAAGTGCTCATATCTGTCCACTGAGCTATCAGAAGGTAAAATAAAATGGGAAAATTGCTGGACATGACAAGTGTCCACAGGAATGAAGCTTACTCCAAGCAAGCTTACTTGTTGAAAAAGAAACTCACCAAATTACAGCATTAGGAATTTAATTTATGTGCTGCAATATTCACCACCACAGGTATTTTTTTTTGTTCCATCTATTTTTTCCACACTCTGAAAATCCCAATCCAGATACTTTTGCATGCAGCGTTTTCAAAGAAAAATACTTCAAAATAGATAGACATTTCTGCCATTAACAGTTAAGATAGATAGTATTTGTAGATAGACTACAAATTGGAATTCCATGGCGTTTCCCTTCTCTGTATTACAGAAAACATTTTAAACACCCTTTACAATGACAATAATTGAAAACCATTACACATAGATTTCCAATAGCCTGTACATATCTTTTCATTGTAATGCTTCATGCACTTTCAGAAAGAAATACAAACCACTCAATATTGCCAAATCTGTTTTAATGCTCAAAATCATATTGCAGAACATCAAGTTCTAGAGAGTAAAACTGAGGGGCGATGTGTGATGTTGCTCTGAGACCATCCTGAATGACAGCAGCAGAAAGGAACCAAGACATTCATGGGTTGTGTATGGGTCCCATCGCTTTCTAACTGGAAGGCTCTTTAAAGAAAACACATTAACCTTCATGACAATTAATCAGTAAAATTAGCAGTTTGCTTTTCTAAGTTTTGAATTCCCACCAGGCTATTAAGCTTACAAGATGATTTCCTTCACAGAAGGGTATTATTAAGTCATAGAACTCATTAAATTATAAAAGTATTGATACTTTTGATTTAAAAATGACAATTTACCTTACATCTACAAATCTATTACTTTTTTCCTACTGTTGAATTTGTCGTTTTACTAGTGACTAATATAGGGCAAGTTTCATAAACAAAATGTTTCTCTACTTCTTTATCCCTTATTTAGTTCTTCTCAATAAGGTCTAGGCTGTTAAAGGTAAAGTTTGCCTAATTGTCTTGATTAATGAGGGAAATGAGAAATGGCGGTAAGTATGGGTATTTTTCTATTAGATTGCTAAGAAAAAAAGTTATTTAATAAGTGAAATGGATGCAGGTATGATATGGTAAGGGACTCTTGACATCTTTTCATCGACCAAAGGCAAGTATTGCACAGGAAGGATTGAATTTTAAGACTTGGAAATGGTATTTGGTATCCTGTCACCAAAAGGGAAGTGGCTTGTTAAAAAGTCATCCTATTTTATTCCCATGAAACAGTACCTGTAATGCAGTAATTAAATGTTTATGCTTTCTACCTTTGAAGCAATTACAAATGACTTAAGCATCATATGGGTGTCTTATTTCAGAAGATAAAATACCAGAAGCATTTTTATACAGCAGAACATGTTGGAATCAAGCAATAGTATGTAACCTTCAGATTTCAATGAAAACTAATATCCAGACTTTGAAATAATTCCTTTTCTTCCTTGAGATAGAAGTAAATAGAAAAGTACTTTACCTGTTTGCCAATAAGCTGAATAATTTCTTAACATGGGTTTACTTCAAAAATCTTTTTATGAGCTAAATGATTAGTTAAAAGGTTCTCTGGATAGTCTCCAGTTATTTGAAATATTATAACCAGTTTTTAATACAACTTTGAAATAGTCCTTTTATGAAAAATTGTACATGCAAGTACATACCTTTTCAGCTTGTTTCTTAGGTCTTGAAAATATAACTGTCATTAAAAACTATTTTAAAAATTCCTGTGAATATAATGGCAGGGATTTTCGTAGTGTGGTGGCCATCTATTCTTCTTTCTACTTACTTTCAAGTTCTTGAATAATGAGATCTCTGGATTGAATTAAATAAATCAGATTTTATTCTTTTTCTCATCAGGCTATTTGTTCACTAGCTTTAGTCTTAAGGTATCTTATTAATAAGTTTCATTATTAGGTTCCTGACATTTAACATTTGTCAAGCTGTTGCGAAGCTCAAGGTATTGTGGTCATTGTCCAAATCACAGAGCATATTAATTGTAAGTGAGTGTTTTCTGAGCATAAGATATATCTGCATTACCAACGTTATTAAGTTCTGATTTCTGAATTCCTTACAGAACATGTCAGTAGCATCTACTGGCCTTTCACCACTTACCATATGTTGTCTGGGGGGAAAAAAGTAGATTCAGTTCTCAACATGGATCCAATAAATACAGGTATCATGTGACCATTAATTAGCTGATTTTGCAGACCCTGTCTGTATCTTCTCCCTTAGTGCCTGAACTTTTGTCATTCTGATGGCACATGGATTTGAAGGCTCAAATTTAGCCAGTTAGTGCACTGGCCCTTAACTGGGTCCAAGGCATTGGTAACATGGGAAACTGGAAGTCCACAGAGAAGATCAAGAAGTTTCATGAACTTGAATGTAGGCAACAAACCATCATACTATTAGTAATGGTTTGTTTTTATTATTATCACTAGAAGCCCGGTGCACGAAATTCGTGCATGGCGGGGGGTTGTCCCTCAGCCCAGCCTGTACCCTCCCCAATCTGGGACTCCTCGAGGGATGTCCGACTGCCTGTTTAGGCCCGATCCCACCGGAATCGGGCCTAAACAGGCAGTCGGATTTCCCTCTCACAATCCAGGACTGCTGGCTCCCAACTGCTTGCCTGCCTGCCTTCCTGATTGCCCCTAACCCCTTCTGCCTGCCAGCCTGATCACCCCCTAACCACTCCACTGCCAGCCTGGTTGATGCTTAACTGCTCCCCTGCCAGCCTGTTTGCCCCCAACTTCCCTCTCTGCCAGCCTGGTCACCCCTAACTGCCCTCTCCTGCAGGGTTGATCACCTCCAACTGTCCTCCCTTGCAGGCCTGGTCCCTCACAACTGCCGTCCCTTGCAGGCAGGGTGCCTCCCAACTGCCCTCTCCTGCTGGCCATCTTGTGGTGGCCATCTTGTGTCCACATGGGGGCAGGATCTCTGACCACATGGGGGCAGCTATATTGTGTGTTGCAGTGATGATCAATCTGCATATTACTCTTTTATTAGATAGGATAGAGGCCTGGTACAGGGGTGGGGGCCAGCTGGTTTGCCCTGAAGGGTGTCCCGGATCAGGGTGGGGTTCCCTTGGGGTGTGGGGCGGCCTGAGCGAGGGGCCTGTGGTGGTTTGCAGGCCGGCCACGCCCCCTGGAAACCCAAGTGAGGCCCTGGTATCTGGAATTTATTTTCTTTCTACAATTGAAACTTCGTAGCCTGGAGCGGAGCCAAGCCTAGGGCTCCCTCCGGAGCGGCAGCCATTTCTGTGGCAGTTAATTCACCTTCTACAATTGAAACTTTGTAGCCTTAAGCGTGTGAGCCCGGCCAGGGTGCGTGGAAAGCTTTGCTTCCCCTGTTGCTGCCGGCAACCCTGGCCTGCTCTCTCAAGCTCCATTCTGCCTCCATTTGTTTGAATTTGTTTACCTTCTATAATTGAAACTTTGTAGCTTGAGTGGAGGCTTAGGCCTGCAACGGCTATGGAAAGCTTGGCTTCTTCTGTTACCTAGGAAACCTTGCTCTCTGTGGCTGTAGCCATCTTGGTTTGGGTTAATTTGCATACTCGCCCTGATTGGCTGGTGGGTGTGGCTTGGCTGGTGGGTGTGGCTTATGTAGCGGAGTGATGGTTAATTTGCATATTACCATTTTATTAGAGAGGATTACCATTATTATTAACAGAGTATTATCGATCTTTTGAAATACATTCAGGAATTATTAGACCTATCATCACCTCTCATTGTTTAATCTATCTATATATATATAAAAGGCCAGTGTCCCTCTGTCCGACCGGTAGCTATGACACGCACTGACCACCAGGAGGCAGACGCTCAATGCAGGAGTTGCTATAACGTGCCCTGGCCATTTAAAAATAAATGCATCACAGACCGACAAAACAACACTTGGCTCCCCCCAAGTGGGGCACAGACCCAGCCACCACCCTAGATCGACACCCCACCAAATTGCAACCAACGCTGCCAAGACCCCATGGCACAAAATGCAGCCAACAGCCCAGCCCAGCCCCAAATGGTGGCTGTGGGCGTGCCAGGTAATGACATCATGTAGCAATGCCCAGCTCCCTCTCCCTAGCGACTAGCCTCCTTGGAGTTTCTTTAGCCCAGGAAACTGACTTGCTTTATAGCCAGGTGCAAACAATCTCTCGCTGGCGCCAATTTCACACGTTTGTCATTGTCGATCATGAATTTGGTTGACACTACTATTATAGAGAAAGGGGGAATAGCAATATTAAAATATTTCTTTTAATTAATTTCCTTTCAATGTGCATAAATCAGTGCACTGGGACACTAGTATGTTAATAAAAAGCCTTTAGATTACCATGTCACAAATCTGTTTTTTAAACTTTTGATAACTGCATTTTTTTAAAAAATATATATTTTATTGATTTTAGAGAGGAAGGGAGAGGGAGAGAGAGATAGAATCATCAATGATGAGAGAGAATCATCATTGCACACCCCCTACTGGGGATCAAGCCCACAACCCAGGCATGTGCTCTTGGCCGGAATCAAACCTGGGACCCTTCAGTCCCCAGGCCAATGCTCTCTCCATTGAGCCAAACCAGCTAAGGCTGACGACTGCATTTCAGTGTCATTTGTTTTCATTTGTAGACCTAATTATTTTATTTGGGACATTTAGCAACTTATTCTTAGAAGAGGCTTGTCGTTTTTCCCAGCCATGGGGAGGGGACAGCTGGAGAAGGCCCGTGGCCACTGCTCAGTGGAGAATGGTGAGGAAGCCTACCCTAACAAGGCTGTGAACTGGCTGGGAAGTGGAGAGCAGAGCCCAGACTGACTTTGGGAACCACACTTACGGTGACTCCTTCACAAGCATGTTCCCGGTACATGTTCCTCTTTCTGGCCATTTTTTCAAGTGTTTACCCTGAAATGCTATCTGTTTGTGTTGACACTAGAGCTGAGTTAATGAGATCCTGACAGCCAACTATTGGCCCCAGCCTCCAGGCACTTGCCCTAGAGTTAAAGTTTTGGCAGCCCATGTTATAGTGACAATGAGATAATCTTAAATTCTGACAAACTCTTGCCAATTTAGGTTGCTTACAGAAATGGGGTAATATTTAATTTTCTATGCAGTTAATTAAATATTAACAACTTTTAAATTTCATTTTCAGACATTAACAACATTTCCACAATTCTATTAAACCAAAAATTGAAATATTGCATGATTTTATCAGTGTAATATTGGAAGCACATTCCAATTTTCCTCAACAACTCCTGCCCTCTGCAGGCCTGTCATCCTTCAGATCTAAGCTCAAATGTCATTTCCTCATAGAACCCTCTCTGGAAAGACTGCCCCCATGTTTCATACCTTCCTAGCAATGTAGAGCTTTCTTCTCCATCAGATTGCAAGCTTCATATAGACAAGCAGTCAGAAACAGTGTCTGGTTTTAATTCCCACCATTCAACAATGTACCTGAGACACAGCAGACTCTAAATAAATATTTGTTGAGCAAACAAATGAACAGGCATACACTGCATTTTTAAGTTCAGTGCCATCTTTGTATGATGATCTATACAGTTCAGCAAACTGTAGTCTACTAAGTGAATACTTGAAACATTATAATACCTGTTTTTATATCAATGATTAGGAGAGGGCCTAATTATCTTGAAGCCCTACCATCTAGTGACTTCCCTCTTGCATCGAAGACTGAAATGATAAAGTCATACTCACAGAAATCCAACTTTAAATTAAACACGAGTGACCAAAAGTCTGAAGACCAAGGGCATTAGAATATTGAAACGAGTTTGTTGAAGTGATGCACAATGGGTTCTTTCCAGGTAAAGGAAGGAAGTGGAAAAATGAGAGGGCTAAAGGATGAGGAAGAAGTGAGGGCTTTTTAGTTAAAAGTCTACATGTCCTTACAGAAAGTCATAGGGGACAGATAAAGAAGCTCTAAGTAAGGGTTTGCTGTGGAGCTGTTACAGCTCCAGGTGCAACTACGGAAATGTTGGCTAAAGTGATGACGTGAAGTGGACAAGGACAGAGGGTCCTGGATGGGTCATCCTTATGGACACTGAGTCACACAGGGTGACCAAAGCATTTGAATGGAGAGAAAGACATTGATAAATACCCTCGGAAATGGGAAAGGGAGAGAGAGTATGGTCCAATTACTAGTATATGGGCTTCAAAGGGGAGGGTTTTTAAATGACGATAGGGTAATAAAAGTTTTATTGTTTAAGGAAATATATTCTGATACGAAAATTCATTGCACATGGGAATGAGGATGAAAGGGGCCTGGAGAAGCACTGTGGGTGGCTTTGGAGGCTCTGGAAAGGCCAGCTGAGGAGGTTTCTTCTTTAACAAGTATGGCCACCTGGACTCAGGAAGGGCCAGAAGAGGGAGAGGCAGTGCAAGCTCCATGCACAGTGCTCTGCCTGTCAGAGAGATTTGCATAAACGGGCTGCAAGTGATACTGGGGTTTCCAAAGAAACAACGCTGCTCTCATTTTTCTGTGTTACAACCAAGGGATAACATAAGGCAACAACATTAAAGAAAATGTTAGCCTAAAAGGTTCTGAATAGCCCAAATGCCATGTGTATCATGAGTCAATATTACCTACAAATGACATAGAAACTTTTCTAGCAAATCTACAAACTGGCCATTAAGTATTTTATTTCCCGGAGATCAGCTTCACACTATGTCTATGTATGCAAACTATTCTATATGTTACTGATTGTTGGAGGAACAATCAGTTTTGATAGCAGTTTTTATAACTAACCAGGGATCATTTATGACTTGGTAATAAATATGCATATAAGTCTGGGGAGACCTTTTTTGCCTAAAGGAGAGAAGGTAAAATAAGTACCTCATGGTGGCCCCCAAATGTCTAGTAGAGTCAGCTCAATTGTATTCCCAGCCTTGGAAGAAAACTTAAATGATTTCAATCTTCTTTCAGCTCCTAGAACACTTTAACAGCTCTTAACACTCACTAGGCACCCAGGAAGGTCCTTATATTTATGTTTTAAAATGCTTATATTTCATGCATATTATTACAATCACGTAAGAGCATTAATAGCAAGAACCAAATCTTATACTTTTTTTGTTTTTGTAATCTGCATCAGCTTCTAAATCAATGCTAAAAACATACTCAGAACTCATTAAACCACTGACTGATTGAAAGTTACAAAGTCCCAGGTTAGAAAAGCAATGGCGTGCTTGGTTTGTAAGACCAGGACTCCCAGCCCCTCTTAGCTTACATTGGAGCTCCTGTTCTCTGGTAAGGGCTGCCTATCAAAGTCATCCAAATGCATATAGGAACCCCATTATTCCCAGCTAGGTTTTTCCATTCCCTAATTAATTCAACCCTACTCTTTCAAGATCGCCCAGTGAGTAGCTCTATTGAGTCTGAATGACTTAAGAAGCTGGCTCTCACAGCAAGTCGTTTTATGAACTGAGTGTGAACTAGAAGCCGTGATAAAATATTACCTGTCCCTATTGCTCTATTTGTTCTAACGCTCTTATTTTGAAATTGGCTATTCCTGTCTACATACCATTCACATAGAACTAGGTTTTAAATCAGGCAGACTTTCCAAGAAGCCAGACACCTTAGATGGAAGTAAAATGATGAAGCAGAAACTGGCACAGAAATAATACAATGCTGGCACCCCCACACACACATATACACTAGGATTCAAAGGCTGATTCTGTTCAGAATGTTCAATTCTTGCGGCGCTGGGAATGAGTTGAATTCTTGAGAAGCAAACCGATGTCTTCTCATGTAATAGAGACACACACAAGACTTCTTTTAGCTCCTGGTCTCTGTCTAAATCATCTCCAGATTCCCACAGCCCAACCCTCTCCTCGGCCAATGGGGAGTGCAGAGCACTTACTGATCTACATTCTGGAGAAGCTCCAGAACACGTCCTCTTTGAGGTGATATTAGTATTTTCTTCTCCTGGTCTTTCCCTTCCATGTCAAACATAAGGATCATAACTACTTGGAAAATTACTTGTCGTTCCTGGTGGCTTTGTTAGGACTCTCACTGTTAATATGGGAAAAAGTAAGCCCAAGACTACAGTGCAAGAAACAAGATGATTTCAAATGTAAGAAGCATCTTGAAAATCATAGAAATTTGATCTCTAAGAAAAAAACTACAAATCCTCAAAAATCACAGCAATAAAATTGCTTTTAAAAAAATGTTTTAAATCCCCCTAGACAGTAGGGGAATTTGAGACTATTCAAATGACAGGATTCCTTCTAGCCTCCGTTTTCCCACATAAATAAGTCCACAGCCTCAGGATATTTGTTATTTCCTTTTAAAACCTCCCCTAATCTTACCAATATTTTTATAGTTAAAAAGGTGGGGGGGGGGGGGAGGCAAATGGCAACAACATGGAAAGGAAACCAGCAACAAAAAGAAGACTACAAAAGAAAAATTTAGTTTAGATACGAGATTAAATACTTAAGTACTGACACACGTGGCCTTGTCTATGGGCCTTGAGAAATGTATATGCTGGATCTTATGGGAAAGGGCGGGTGGCACAGGGTTTCTGCAGGACAAGAACATGAGCTGGGAGGACGGACGCAGCTGAGGCTGGGAGGCTCTGGCTGCTCCTCCCTGGTTCCCACAGCCCCTGAGTTGGAAGGCTCCCCTCAGCGCAGGAGCTCTCTGAGAGTTTGAGAGCCAGCCACTGTGGGAACTGATGCCCCACCGACCTGGAAAGAAACGGGAGGAAATCCACTCCCAACATGCTACAGCACTAACAAGAGTGGGATTTAAAAAAAATTCTCAAGGAAAACAAAACAAAAAGCTCATCAAGGCTTGTCACACTGACCTCATCCTGGAACAAGGATGTTTCTGAAACTTGAGTAAAGCACAGGCTTGTTTTAAGGAAAAATATTTCTCTCCCATCCCTGACAGTGTCTTGGGACATTTTCTCCTGCGATCAGGGCTTTTCAGATCCCAGTTAGAGAAACAGATGTATTCAACGAAATAGCTTTCATTGTGAATTATAATTTAGTTGGTATTTATAAGTTATATGTTGTTGGATTCGCAGAATATGTCTCTGGACTCCCAGGTTTGAGAATAAACATTAAAATGGAGAAAGTGCAGCTTAATCATGCCTGGTGTTGAATATGAGCACAAATAGTTAATTGGACTTAAGATATTTATCAAGTTTTTTAAATATTCTGAGCTGAGGTTAATATAGAAGCTGGCACATGGTAGGTGCTAAAGAAATTTTCCCAGCCTACATTCACAAATGATTTCATATTCTACCTTGCATCATAATTTAGGCAAGAAGTCACTGGCTGCCTCAGTTTGTAAAATATTTTTTCCTTTGTTCCCTTCTTTTAATTTTTCCTTGTTGTTGTTGTTGTTGTTTTTGTGATGAAAAAATTAGATTTCAGGAAACATACTAAAACTTCTTGTCTTCAGAAAGATTGGGTGTTATCAGTCCAGATCTTGACAAATCTTCCTTTCTTTAATTTAATTCCAGGCATTGTGGAAGGTAAGAAATCACACAGTCACACCACCTCCAAACTCATGGAAATGTGGGATTGAATATAACAATAAAATAATTTTAAGTATATAGTCAAGTTCAAAAGAAGAAAAGAAATATCTCTGTAATGCAGAAAGGAAGAGTGAATGCCAACCCAAGGCTGTAGCGGTGGGGGAACTGGATGTGGAGAAAGGCCTTTGAGGAGTGGAGTTTCAGGGCCTACGCTGGGACAGGAGACAAGATCTCGGGCTGTTGAAAGGGGTACGAAAAATCACAACCTGAGTGCCCTAAATAAAGCTCGCAGGCTCATGGGAACTCAGCTTCCATGAAACTAGGACTAGAAGATTCTACCTACTATCTAAGCCAGTGCTTGGCAAACTGTGGCTCGCAAGCCACGTGTAGCTCTTTGGCTCCTTGAGTGTGGCTCTTCCACAAAATACCACGTGCGGGCGCGCACGTACAATGCGATTGAAACTTCGTGGCCCATGGCAGAAGTCGGTTTTCGGCTCTCAAAAGAAATTTCAATCGTTCTACTGTTTACATTTGGCTCTGTTGACTAATGAGTTTGCCAACCACTGATCTAAGCAATTTGTATTTTCAGGGCCTGCTGAGAGAGGAAAGTTGAAAAGCCCAGCCAGTAATACATGCAGGAGTGAGGTCTATACGTATGCTATCCCATGGTCTGGAGATGCAAATGGACAAAGTAGTAACATAACAGGGAGTTTGGATGTAGGGCCCAGGAAGATGCAAAAAGTATGTAGAAATGCGTCAACAACTCAGGGTTCGTGGGAGTTCCAACATAGGTCATTCCACCAAAGATGGGCTCACATTTTAACACAGCTATGAGCCCTGGAAGAAAATGTACTATCATCAGGGAGAGACAACACGGGCAACAAACAGAACATTTGAGTCCCAAAGTTTGAAAAAATAATGGAGCAATTGGTATAGAACTTTTGAGAAAATGTCAGCACATTGAGGCTTTTAAAAATCAAAGATGCAGGATTACTATCCAGAGTGTGTGTGTATGAGTGTGTGTGTGTGTGTGTGTGTGTGTGTGTGTGTGTGTGTGTGTGACAGAGAGAGAGAGAGAGAGAGAGAGAGAGAGAGAGAGAGAGAGAGAGAGAGAGATTGATTTTGACATAGTCTCCAGCAGTGTTTCTGGTCTGCAGTTAGAGTTTATCAGGCTGATAGACAATCTTGGAAAGGGAACTGGTGCAAAGATTTTTGCACATCGGTAGGGCCTCGGAAGCTTTCCGTGGTTTTGTTTCAAAAGGAACCAGAAAAAAATCCATACATCAGCCCAGGATGGCAGCAAAGGAGTCTTCCCATCCCTGGGACCATAAGTGACAGAGGAAAAAGGCACAGCATGAACTTGAAACTCAGCCGTTCCCCATGTGGCAGAGTGGTTCAAATGTACCCAGCCTGTATGTAACTTGCTAGAATCCCAAGACCAAACATTAACATAAAATCCCAGACAAGGGGAACCCAGAGGTGCTGGCAGTGAGACTACCTTCTGAGAAGACAGTCAGAACCCAGCGCACACAAGCCACCCCTGGAGAACCTTAGTTCACAACCTCCATTCTGACCACACGAGAAAACATGAGGTTAAATTGGCATAATGCAGCAAAGGAGAACTGGTACCCCAAGAAATGGCAGTAAGAACAATTTGACTTACACCATAAATATGTTTAAAAGTAGAACAGAGCAAAAGAAGAAGGGGAAGTGGTGATATTTACTGTCGTATATTTGCAAATACTTCCATGTTAGATCATTTTAGACTAATGGAGACTAAAGGAAATCATTAAAAGGACAGAAATAGAGAGGACAATTTCCAAATTCAAGGGGGTGGGGTAATAAAACTAGATTAACCTAATAGACAAAAGAATTAAGGCCTGTTTTTACTTTTAAAATGTCTTAATACTCCTTTTAAAAAAATTTTAAATCATGTTTCAAAACACTTTAATTGAATGCTTGATCTATTCATTTTTAATCTTTCTTACTTATCAAGGTGATTATTTTAGGCCTTTCTTAGAGCAACGTTGACAGAGCACATGCAGCTCTGATTTGCTTTCATTATTGTTATTTTCTATATAATTTGTAATTTCAATTTTGATGAGTTGTTTAATATCTTTCACCTTCCCATTTACATGATCCAGTATAACGGAAGTAAAATCAGAGAATGTTGTCTGTGTTCTATATCTTGGAATTTATTGAGATTTTCTTTGTGGCCTAATATTTGATCAATGGGTTTGATGTTTTTTTGAAACCTGAAGACACATTCTCTGTTTCTAATTTATAGAATTATATCTATGCATATCATTTTTAATTTTTAAATCTAACTTACTTGATACTATATTTCTTCCTCACTTGACTTGCCATAAAGCAAGAAGCAAACACCTCCTACTCTTAATATCTCAATATGTCTCTCTCTCCCGTCCTCTGTCTCACTGTTTGCTTCATGAATTTAAATTTTAGTTAACTGGTACTTAGATACTGATGACATTTAGATAACCTGTATAGATTGTGCTCATCCTATATAATAAAGAGGGAATATGCAAATTGACCATCACTCCACCACAAAGATGGCTGCACCCACAGTGGAGGCGGGGTTTCCATAACACAAGATGGCTGCACCCACAGCAAAGGCCAAGTTCCCGTAACAAGCCTTAACAAGCAATCAGCAGAGACCTGAGGCTGCGCCCCACTCCCGCCCCGTGGGGCTTGACAGGGGACCTCAGGCTGGTGGACCTCAGGCCGTGTCCCCCACCCTGGTGCCAGGCCGGCTGACCTCAGGCCACACCCCCCGCCTTGGCGCCAGGCCAGGGGACCTCAGGCCACACCCCCCTGCCCAGCAGGGCTTGACGGGGGACCTCAGGCCACACCCTCTGCCCTGGCACCAGGCCAGGGGACCTCAGGCTGTGCCCCCTGCCCGGCAGGGCTTGACGGGGGACCTGAGGCTGCACCCCCCCTCCTAGTGAGGCTTGACAGGGGACCTGAAGCTGCACCCCTCACCTGGCAGGGCTTGATGGAGGACCTCAGGCCACACCCCCCACCTGGTGGGACTTGACACAGGATCTCAGGCTGCGTCCCCCACCCGGTGGGGCTTGACGGGGGACCTCAAGGTGCGCCCCCCGCCCCAGCCCAGGCTGGGGGACCTCAGGCCATGCCCCCTGCCCTCGTGCCAGGTCAGGGTGCCTGAGGCTACGCCCCCTGCCCAGCAGGGCTTGACAAGGGTGGAATCAGCCAGGTCTGGATCTGGTCCAATGGAGGGGGTGGCCGGGTCTGGGTCTTGCGCGATTTTGAGGCACACGTGGGTGGGAAGGGACTTGGCTCTGGGTCCCGTGGTTCGCCCCAGACTCTGACAGGAGGAAGATTTTCACATACATTTTACTAATTTCCTTTCATCTCTGACACTTCTATTATAATGAAAGGGCAAATAGCAATATTAAAATATTTCCTCTAATTAATCCCCTTTTAATGTGCATGAATTTCGTGCACTGGGCCACTAGTTATTATTATAAACTAGTATTGTTCAATATTTTCACTCTGAATCTACTTGTCTGGTATTAAAATTGTGGCCATTTCATTTCCTGAAACACTTTTCCATCCTTTTTATTTTCTTAGTCACTTTCTTTTAGGTATTTATTCATGCTTTGTGAATTTGTATGAGGACCATATTATAATTTGGGAGGTTTGCTTTCTGTTTAAGAACTTCTGTAACTATAATTTAATATAATACATTAATATTCTATTTATTTGGAGATTACCCAACTGATTCTCCACTATGAGGCCATGGGAATTAATACCATACTTCCTTTAAGTTCTCCTTCCTTTCCTTTCTTCTCATTACCTATAATTGTTGATTATATTATTTTTTTTGGTTCTTATAGTATTTATCTTTATAAAATTAAAAAGATATACTTTAGTTGATTTATCAAAAATTGAACTAATGGACTGACTCTTGAACATAAAGTGAAAAATCAATTTTATTTATACATTTCCCCCAACTCTCTACAAATTAATTTTGTGTATGTTTGTTTCTTATTCTCTTGTTTTTAGGAATAATCTTTAAGAAGTATTCAAATAGTAGAACTGTCTATATGTCACATTCTTAAAATGGGAAATCCAACAAGAACTTTATGTCTCTCTAAAAATAAATATATTTTAAAAGGTATGCAGATTTTCCCATAGTCAATAAAGAGCTAACATAGGAATTTAATAAGGAATTTTGGCAGCATAAAGGCCTGTAACAGCACAGAAAAGAGTAAGTTGAATGGTGTTAGAGCGGTATCAGGTAACTCGGGGCTTACAGAATGTTTTCAGTATGTACATTTAAGTTGTGTCATTGAAGTAGTATGTATGTATATAATAATGTTGCAAGAAAATATTGCAAGACAAAGATAATATTTTCTGAAGTGAAATAAGAATGGTTTGTTTTAGCTTCACCTGCATAGTGCCTTATATAAACACATTTCTGTTTGCTCACTAGAAAGAATTAGTTGAATACACATTCTCTGGACAGCTTGACATACAGTCAAGAGGTAAAGTTGTACTACTTGTCTAACTATGCAAACTTTTCATTTTGAGTTAAGTAGAAGAGGCATTTGCTAATGGGTTTGTCTTTTGCATGAGAACCTCTGCACATCTCATGTAACCCCAGGAGAAAATACCTTTGGACTTACTTGGATTGGAATTCAAACCACCAGAGTTGGATGTGAGTTTTATTTGCTGTGTCAGGGAAAGTAAATGTCTGCTGGGTGACTGTTGCTATCTCAGAAGGAGTTCAGTCTTCGTCACTTAGGAAGTCACACATGGGCAGTCCTAGGATGGACTCTTCTATGCACTTAATCAGTTGAGCCTACCTCATGGTGCCCCCTGGAGTCGAGAAGGTTCATCGACTTGGGCTACCTTCCACTGTGTGACTGCCAATCACAATGTATCTTTACTTCATTGCTCGGTTATTCACTCATACATATATAACCATAATTAAGATTTCCAACTGACTTTATTGTGAAGTAGATAGGTCATGTCCTACTGGTTTTCTAACACTGCTCAAGAATACTTTTAAATGTTTCCTTAGATAGACTAACATGCTTAAAAGCAGATATAGATAGAATTGCAATAACTTATCCAGCAGTTCACAAGCTTCAGTTACCTTGCTTGAAATATTATCAATACTAATAATGTTTACCAAACCACCATCCTAAGAAAGCCAGTCTTCTTCTTACATGCTCTAACTCAACTCAGTGCTTCCAACTCAGAGATGGTTTTCAATCAATATATCCATTGTTTTAGAGTTTCTGCAACATGGCCCTCAGCCAACGCTATGCCCAAGACATTAGTCCTGTGTTCCCTGACTGAATTCAGCCTTTCTTATAGGATGCTGGTATTTAATCACTTCATGTCCGCACAATATCACTGTGAGCCCGGGGAAGCATTACCACATTTCTGTTTTTATTTTGTCACTCACTCCCCTGACTGGTTTGTTTTTAGAGGTTTAACTGAGCCCTTAGCCTAAAGGCTGTTTCCTTTACATGTGTTGTACAGAAGTATGTAGGAATTTCGCCAAGAGGCAATATAATGAATGTTGGAAATGGGACAGGTTTTAGGGTTAGATGGA
Source organism: Cnephaeus nilssonii (assembly GCF_951640355.1). Lineage (NCBI taxonomy): Eukaryota > Metazoa > Chordata > Mammalia > Chiroptera > Vespertilionidae > Cnephaeus > Cnephaeus nilssonii. The sequence goes on along the minus strand of NC_137089.1, from coordinate 37,928,049 downwards.
CCTGTATTTGAAATCTGGTTCTGCCACTCACTTATTGAGCAACCTAAAATTTACTTGACTTCTTAAAATCTTATTTTTGCCTCTGTAAGTGAACATACTCTACTCCAAATTAATTATTTTGAAAATGAGAAGTAAAGTCATATATATTTAGTAGATTTAAAAAACACACAAATAGCTCTTTTGTTTGTGGGTATGTATATATTTAAAGCAAAGATTCACAAAAAAAAAAAAAAAACTTGTGACACTATCTATACTATTAAGGGGGAAAAGGAAATGAAAATAAGATACTACCATAAAAGAATAAGATATTACTGGATTTTTAGTTCTAACATTTAAGTTAATATAGTTTGCATGAAACTATATTACAAACTTGGAATTACAGATGACTTAATCCAACAGTGACCACTGAGTATGAGGACTGTGCTGGGTTCCATGAGAAATTCAGGCTGCATTAGAAGGGCTTTGCCCTCAATGGCTATATGTACTAGTATGATCCAATGTTGTGAGGGGACAATACAAGGACATTATTACATAAAGACATAATAAAAACTACTTGAGAGGAACTGAGAGTGCTTTGCAATTTGACAGAAAAAATTCACACTTGGCTGGGGAGAATTAGGAAGAATTTCAGAAAGGAGGAGAGACATCTTTGAGTTGGATCTAGCAAGATGAGTAGGAAACCTCCATTCAGGGAGAGAGAAAAAAGCATTCCAGGAGAAGAAGATAAAAACAGAAGTAGCTGCCTGTTGTTGACATTTGACTATGTGCCAGACATTCCAATAAATACTTTATGCCATTTAACCCCCAAAGTGTTCCTGTGAAATAAGAATTGTATACATTTTATAAAACAGAGAACCAAGGCATAGAGAAGTTAATTGAGTCAGCTGAACAGCTAGTAAATAAAGTCAGTGTTTCTTATTGAATCAATCAAGATCTGTCCAATTCCGAAGTCAATCTAGTAAACACTATACTATGTTGTCTGTAGGAAAGTATGGTGTGTCTGTAGAAAATAGCTAATTTTCAAGTTGGGACTGAAACTATGTGGTAGGGTCAGATACAAGAGAGCTTTGATTAAAAAAATAGAATTTATTTTGAAAAGGCAGAGTTTTTGTAAGTGTTGAGAAATAATTAAAAATTTGCCATGCACATTATTTTTACTATTGTGTTTAGAATAGGGACAGTGGTAAAGTTAAAGAGAAATAATCATTTTGGATTTTATTGCAGTAAGCTTAGGGTCTGAACTAGCTTAGAAATAAATGTCTCAGAATTATTGTATTCTCTAAGAAACTATTGGAATATTGGATAATTGAGTATTGTTTCACAAAATAGGGATAAAGCCAAAGGTTTTTGTTTATAATAAAACATTTGGTTGGCATTTATTCTGGTTCCTAGAAGGGAGACTCTAAATCCTTGGAATTTTCCAATTAATAGTGATATCGGATGAAATGGAAGGGTCCTCTTCCCCACTGGGTACTGCTGGGGTTGGAGTTCTCACAATATCCCGATAAAAAGAATTTTCTGAGACTCGCACAGGAGAATGAGTGATTGTTATTTGGGTGGAATTAAATTGTGTTTCTAAAATCCCATTTCCCTTAGTCCAGTCATAGAAGAAGTGTAGCTGGTGTTTTAGTGAAGCTAGAAGCAAAGCCAGTGCCCAAGTTTCCCTTCCATGTTGGAGATAGGTCCAGTTCAGCTAGTTGTGTGTGGGGTCCACATAGCGAATGCAAGGAAGCAGGAGCAGAAGAACCCCACGAGCCTGGAGTCAAGCACAATGCACCAAGAGGAACCGAGAGCATAAGAGAGCTCACTCCTTTGTTTAGGGGATTAAGTATCCCAAATCATCTAGGGCAGTGGTTCTCAACCTTTCTAATGCCGCGACCCTTTAATACAGTTCCTCATGTTGTGGTGACCCCCAACCATAAAATTATTTTCGTTGCTACTTCATAACTGTAATTTTGCTACTGTTATGAATCGTAATGTAAATATCTGTGTTTTCCGATGGTCTTAGGCGACCCTGCTAGCGGTTCTCAACCTGTGGGCAACCATCTCTATCCCCAGGTCTGACTGACAGGCAAGTATCTTTCCTGTCACCCCAACTTTACTGGGCATGAGTCTATCGTCCCTTTGCCCAGTCCCCTCCCTGCAATGTTTTGCAGGGATCAAGCCTGTAGTGTCTGGCTTTCCCTTTGCTCCTTTCTTCTTATTAACTAGAGGCCCGATGCACGAAATTCATGCAAGGGGCTCAGCCCTCACAGCTGCAGCGGCTTGCCTCGGCCCTCGCAGCCCCGGCTTCATCCAGAAGGTTGTCCGGAAGGTCGTTCGGCTGTCTGGTCTAATTAGCATCTTATGCTTATTTTATTTTATTGATTAAGGTATTACATATGTGTCCTTATCTCCCCATTGCCTCCCAGGCCCCCCACTCATGCCCTCCCCTCCCTCCCCCCGGTGACTGTGTCCATTGGTTAGGCTTGTATGCATTCATACAAGTCCTTTGGTTGATCTTTCCCCTTTACCCCCACCCTCCCCTACCTTCCCTCTGAGGTCTGATGGTCTGAAAGATGCTTCTCTGTCTCTGGATCTGTTTTTGTTCATCAGTTTATGTTGTTCATTATTTTCCATAAATGAGTGAGATCATGTGATATTTGTCTTTCTCTGACTGGCTTATTTCACTTAGCATAATGCTCTCCAGTTCCATCCTTGTTGTTGCAAATGGTAAAAATTCCTTCTTTTTTACCACAGTGTAGTATTCCATTGTTTAGATGTACCACGGTTTTTTAATCCACTCATCTGCTGATGGGAACTTAGGCTGTTTCCAAATCTTAGCTATGGTAAATTGTGCTTCTATGAACATAGGGGTGCATATATCCTTTCTGATTGGTGTTTCTAGTTTCTTGGGATATAATCCTAGAAGTGGGATCACTGGGTCAAATGGGAGTTCCATTTTCAGTTTTTTGAGGAAACTCCATACTGTTCTCCACAGTGGCTGCACCAGTCTGCATCCCCACCAGCAGTGCACGAGGGTTCCTTTTTCCGCATCCTCGACAGCACTTGTCATTTGTTGATTTGTTGATGAAAGCCATTCTGACAGGTGTGAGATGATACCACACTGTCGTTTTGATTTGCATCTCTTGGATGATTAGTGACTTTGAGCATGTTTTCATATGTCTCTTGGCCTTCCTTATGTCCTCTTTTGAAAAGTGTCTATTTAGGTTCGTTGCCTATTTTTTTTTATTGGGTTATCTTCCTTTTGTTAAGTTGTATGAGTTCCCTGTAAATGTTGGAGATTAAACCCTTATCAGTGATAACATTGGCAAATATGTTCTCCCATGCAGTGGGCTTTCTTGTTGTTTTGTTGGATGGTTTCTTTTGCTGTAAAAAAGCTTTTTATTTTGATGTAGTCCCATTTGTTTATTTTCTCTTTAGTTTCCATTGCCCTAGGAGCTGTATAGGTGAAGATATTGCTTTGGCTTTGACATATGTCTGAGATTTCTCTGCCTGTGGATCCCTCTAGTATTTTTATGGTTTCCCATCTTATTTTTAAGTCCTTTATCCATTTTGAGTTTACTTTTGTGGATGGTGTAAGTTGGTGGTCTAGTTTCATTTTTTTGCATGTATCTGTCCAATTTTCCCAACACCATTTATTGAAGAGACTGTCTGGACTCCATTGTATGTTCTTGCCTCCTTTGTCAAATATTGAGCATAGAGGTTTAGGTTTATTTCTGGATTCTCTATTCTATTCCATTGATCTATATGTCTGTTCTTGTGCCAGTACCAGGCAGTTTTGAGAACAGTGGCTTTGTATCTGGTATTGAGATCCCACCTATTTTGTTCTTCTTTCTCAGGATTGCTGCAACTATTCGGGGTCTTTTTTTTATTCCAGATGAATTTTTGGAGAGTTTTTTCTAGGTCTTTGAAATATGGTGTTCGTATTTTGATGGGGAGTGCATTGAATCTATAGATTGCTTTGGGTAGTATGGACATTTTAATGTTGATTCTACTAATCCATGAACACGGTATGTTCCTCCATCTGTTTATGTCTTCCTCTATCTCTTTTTTCAGTTTCCTGTAGTTTTCTGAGTACTGGTCTTTTACTCCTTAGTTAAGTTTATTCCTAGGTATCTTAATTTTTTTGGTGTGATGGTAAATGGAATTGTTTTTTTAGTCTCTCTTTCTGTAAGTTCACTATTGGTGTATAGAAATGCCATAGATTTCTTGGCGTTAATTTTGTATCCTGCTACATTGCTGAATTCATTTATTAAGTCTAGTAATTTTTTGATGAAGTCTTTAGGGTTTTCTATGTACTGTATCATGTCATCTGTGAATAAGGACAGTTTTACTTCTTTTTTTCCAATTTGGATGCCTTTTATTTCTTCTTCTTGTCTGATTGCAATGGCTAGTACTTCCAGTACTATGTCAAACAGGAGTGGTGAGAGTGGGCATCCCTGTCTTATTCCTGTTCTTAGGGGAAATGGTTTTAGTGTTTGCCCATTAAGTATGATGTTGGCTGTGGGTTTGTCATATAAGGCTTTTATTATGTTGAGGTATGATCCTTCTATTCCCACTGTGCTGAGAGTTTTTATCAAGAAAGTGTGTTGGATTTTGTCAAATGCTTTTTCTGCATCAATTGATATGACTATGTGATTTTTATCTCTCAATTTGTTTATGTGATGTATCACGTTTATTTTATTATGCTTTTATTATTATAGATTACAACGGTATCAAAAGGAGTAACTTTGTTATTCATGGGCCTCTGTGATCATACCTCAATATATGCTGAGAGATGAGATGATTCGGGGTTTGGGATGGTCACCAGAAAAACCAACCATGCAATTAGAGAGTTGGCACTGAAGTATGGCCAGTGATTCAATCAACCATGCCTACATAATGAAGCCCCACTAAAAAAACTGTGGATGCTGAAGCGTCGTGGAGGTTCCTGGCTGGTAAATGCATTGCAAGAGAGTCAGGAGTGCTGATTCCACAGGAAGACCCTCCTAGACTATATGCCCTATGAGTCTCTTCATTTGGCTGGTCCTGATTTGTATCATTTATAATAAAAAACTGTGATTGACAGAAGTGTGGGTGGCCCTAAAGTGTAGCTGGTATTTGAAGTAAAAGGTAGTCTTGCTTGGGACCTTGCCCTTTAATCTGTGGAGTCTGACACTAATTACAGGTGGGTAGTGTCAAAATTGTACAGGCATACCTTGTTTTATTTTGCTTCGCTTTATGTGTTTCATAGATGTTGTTGTTGTTGTTGTTTTAATAAATTGAAGGTCTGTGCAACCCTACATTGAACAAGTTTATTGGTGCCATTTTCCAACAAGCTCACATGATGGTTGGCATTTTTTAGCAATAAAGTATTTTTAAGTTAAAGTATGTACATATTTTAGACATAGTGTTATTGCACATTTAATAGACTACAGTGTAGTGTAAACAGAATTTTTATACGTACCGGGAAACCAAAAAATAAAAATAAAAAATTGTGTGACTTACTTTATTGCCATATTGGCTTTATTGCGGGAGTCTGGAACCAAACCCACAATATCTCTGAAGTATGCCTGTATTGCAGTATACAAGTTGGTTTCAGAATAATTGCTCATAAATTTCAAGCCTAATTGGGAAGCAGATAATGATAAAGACAATATCAAAAACAAAGAAGTCATCTGGAATTGCACTGGGAGTCATTAACGATATTCAGATTTCTGAAGCTGGAAAGCTGTATGTATTAGTCTTCTAGAGTGGCCATAACAAAATACTACAGGCTGGGTGGCTTAAACAACAGGAATTAATTTTCTCACAGTTCTGGAAGCTACAAGTTGCAAGGTCAGGGTGTCAGCAGATGTCTTAGTCCATTCAGACTGCTCTAACAAAATACTACAGTCTGGGTGACTTATAAACAACAGGAATGTATTTCTCACAGTTCAGGAGCCTGGAAGTCCAAGGCCAGGGTCCCAGCATGGTTGGACTCTGGTGAGAGCCCTCCTCCAGGTTGCAGACTGCTGCCTTCTAGCTCTGCCCTCACATGGTGGAAGGGCAAACAAGCTGGAGCCTTTTCCCCAGGGGCACCAATCCCATTCATGAGGACTTTGCTTTCATGGCTTAATTATTTTCAAAAGGCCCACCTCTTAGTATCATCTCGGAGATTAGGACTTTAACATATGCATTTTGGGGCACATTCAGACTAGAGTAGCAGGTTTGGTTATTAATGAGGCCTCTTTCGTTGGCATGCAGATGGCTGCCTTCTCCCTGTGTCCTCACACGGCCTTTTTTTTTTTTCTGTCCACACCCATCCTAGTGTTTCTTCTTCTTCTAAGAACCAGTACTTAGGATTAGAGCTCCATCCTAACAGCCTCATTTTAAATTAATCACCTCTTTAAAGACTTTATCTCTCAATATGGTAATATTCTCAGGTTCTGGGAGTTGGGACTTTAACATATGAATTAGGGGGACGTGGGACATGATTTAGTCCATGATACTAAATTGAGAATCACCTAAATATAAGGTATCACTTAAAAACATGAAGTTAGAGGAAATTGCTAAGGGAACAGTATAAAATGGAACATGGATTAAGTGTTAATAATGAAATACTTAGGAACTCCACATAACAAAATTATACAAACTAGCCATTAGAAATAAGAGAATACTTGAAGATCAAAGCAGCAAAAATAATGATAAAATGCTCAGCTATTAGAACATCATCCACAAATAGTTAATTCAATTAGCTGGTAGCTCAACTAATAAGATACTAATAAGATATATATCACTGTGACTCACGCAGCAATTATTTAAATGTTGAGGAAAGAGGCTAACCAGGAAGATAATTTCCAAAAAGCGGATGGTTGCAAGGAATAATGGGTGTGGGCAGAAGAACAAGGAATGAATGACTGTGAGAATATCTGTTTCATGAGAACTCTGATTAAAAATTGACCTATGATCCATGCATGGAAGATCAGCTGATTTCATATCTGAATATCTCTGGTATCCGAGGCACCTAAAATAACATGCACCAGTTTTTACACTCTTTTTCAAGGTTGAGAAAAATTTCTGGCTGATTTTGCTTGAACTTATCAGCATTTTGGGTTGGAGGATAAAAATGAAATTTCTAATAAGCTTATCAATTATGAATATGAATAAAAGTACTAATTTTTATATATTTCAGTTATAAAAGTTTGCCAAACTATCTAGAAAGGAAGGATCCTTTCATTGGCTCGTTACATATTGGAAGGCACCAAGGAATGGATATCTCTAATTCTGTATTTTGTCATTGAAATGACCACAGCAATTTAAATCAGAATTCAATAGTGATTTTACAGAGTCAAACTCAAGAAAAATGCATCAAAATCTGCAAATAGGCTTTACTAACATATATGACTTAATAAGCTCTGAAGCTATAGATTTTGCTAAAGAGAACTGTAATTGAATCATAGCAGTTAGTACATGAAACCACTTTCAAAGGACAATATTACTTCTTACCTGCTTTAAAATGGTGTTTGTTTCCTGGGGATAATTTTTCACTCGCCCACCTTTAAACTGTTTCTAGTCAACTACACAGACACAGTTAAGGTTAACTCAAGAAAAGAAAATGATGCCATAGTGCCACGCTCAGGATGAAGTTCAACACATACTTATTCATTGTATTTAATCAAAGGAAAGAAAAGATAGCACCATAGACATAATGCATAAATTTAGCAGTAGATAATTTCATTCCAGAAAAAAGGAGTGATCTTCTCCATGCCACTAGACCAGTGGTCGGCAAACTCATTAGTCAACAGAGCCAAATATCAACAGTACAACGATTGAAATTTCTTTTGAGAGCCAAATTTTTTAAACTTAAACTTCTTCTAACGCCACTTCTTCAAAATAGACTCACCCAGGCCATGGTATTTTGTGGAAGAGCCACACTCAAGGAGCCAAAGAGCCACATGTGGCTCGCGAGCCGCAGTTTGCCGACCATGGCACTAGACCAAAAGACCTAGCATTCTCTTTGAAAAGAAGGAGAATAAGATTAAGCCTGGTGGTTACTAGTCAGTTGTATAGGTTGAGAATATCTTTAGGACATTATATCTGCATCTTTATAAGTAAGAATATCACGTTGAGTTAATAATACTGAACAGAGCCTGTATTCTAAGTGAGCTGGGAGACTACGTTTTTATTTTCCTTTGTAACAGATAATGTAATTGCCCACAACAGTGTTCATAGGAGCCCTACAGGTTGGTAAAAAAAAAAAAAGAGAGACATCTTCAGATATCTCCGTCCTTTGAAATGGGGACATCTGATTCCTTTCCAAAAGCTACAGCTCTTTGTATCTTTTTAGGACATCTGTATTCTGCCATGTGTCACGTCTATCCATGTCATTGAGTTACTTGGTCTTAAGGTATGCCGGAGGAGCTGGCTGAGAATAAGAATATTTAAATTTGTTCTGTGACAAACTAAAGAATAATGTTTGTTGTCATCACTGTGATAGCAGTGATTGTAAAGTGAGACAGAAGCTGCTGTTTTGTTTTTATTGAACTGTTTTTCTTAGCTGGAAAAATAAAACTGAGGATGAGGGGTTCAAAAATGTGGCTCCTTTTACAAAGCTAACAAAACTCACAGCATTTAAAGTTGTTTTTAACAGGAGAATGGTGTGGGGCCCGCATGGACCTGGAAATACCATTAACTCACTAAAATTCCTTGCATTGTATTGCATTTGTCTACACAAGCACATACTTTTCTGGTAAGAAGTTCCACACTTGCGACAGATTCTCAAAAGAGATCTGAATTTATGAAAGTGTAACAAACAACTGAGTTAGTCACTCTCCTTTTTTCAGATTATATCCAAAAGCATAAAAAACAGCACATTTATTCTTGGCATTTATTCAACATTGTTATTATCATGTAATCCCTCCCCTCAGTAAATTACAATTTTGTGGAAGAGATGCTAATTTAATACTAAGGTTATATGCATGTTAAGAGGTAATAGTTTTTAAAAGATAAAAGCCTGGCTCTCAAAATATATAAAATGAGCATACATAAAAGACTTTATTAAATTCATTCATTCATAATTAATGAATTATTAATTAATGTTACAATCAGTTCAGAGCATATTTTTTTAAAAAACCAATTATACATATACCAGTATAGGCAATATAGAATGCTGAACAAATGTATGAATCCATGCAAAACTGGTCTATCTACAGGGCATAGTCAATTGCACTCCACAGGGCCCCAATCTGTATTTCATGAAAAGAACAATTTGCATTACTATGAGTCTTAAGTAGTTCACACAGTAAAAAAGCACAGATAACCTAGAAGAGTGCTCTGTCAAGGATACCACTGACCACTCCCCCACCTCCCCCGATTTGAGTTCTGTCTCAGTTTTTCCTGACATCAATGTACAGAAGGATTGTGACAAAGCTTTTCTATGATACAAAAAACAAGTAACTAATTTGACTGAGGGAATTAGAATAAGTCCTCATGGAAGTGACATCTGAAATGGAAGTTGAAGAATGAATGTGAGTTACATATGCAAAGATAAGGAAAAGGACATAAAATGCAGATTCCACATCTATGGGGCTTAACCTTGTGAAAGAGTCTGGACCATCTATAAAGTGTGAGGCTGTCAGATGGCGTTGGAAATGTAACTCAGTTTTATTTTGAAGAACGCTGAGGTCCCAGTGACAGAATTTGAGTTTTTATAATTTCCCAAAGTACTTCTGATGGTGAAGTGCCCTTCAGTGTTTGAGGGTGTCTGAGAGCTCTCCATGAAAAAGTGAAACCGACCTGTAATCATCTGTTGTATCTTAACATTTAAGGTATATTTTTAATTTGATGATGTGAAATTATAACTCATGGAGCAAAGTTTACTCTGCCTGGTATATGAGACCCTGGAATTATACTGGTTCTGAATTTTGGCTGAATTGACATTCCAGGAAGGTGTCCCAGGCTCTGAGTCACAGACTCTCCTGGCACATCCACTTTGTCTCGAGATACACAAGCTCCCCAAATAGAGATGCACAACAGACATTCACAGCAGGTTCCGTGACATTTTCTTAGTCAGAGAAGTAGCACAATAAGTTTTTTTTTTTTTTTTTTATGTTCGAGGAAAGTTACTGGCAACTCCATGAAAGACGACTTGGATCAGCACTGATAGACATTAGCCTGTAGAAACAGCCCAGAAGAGAGATGAGAAGGCATGGACTAAGGCAGTGGCAGTTGGATGGAAAGGAAAAATCTACATTAAAGAATTAATTAGAATTTTCTTTCCAATGGGCTGCGGGGGATAACCGAGGAGGGTTCGTTATATAGACGTTTTGCTGGTGGAATCAAGGTGGGCTAGGCTGCTAAGACACAAGAACAGGTGAAGGGTTCAGTTGTAGCCATCAGAAAATTTCTAAATCCCGGGTATCTTGGATTATCCATAGGTCTTTAAGAAAGACATTTTTATATTGGTTTTTAGAGAGAGAGAGGAAGGGAGAGGGAGAAAGAGAAACATCAATGTGAGAGTGAAACATCAATCAACTGCCTCCTGCATGCCTCCTCCCCTCTCCCCCCCCCACCCCCCCCCCACCCCCGCCCGCCAGTGATTGAGCCTGCAACCCGGGCATGTGCCCTGTCTGGGAATTGCTGGCAACCTTTCAGCGCATGGGACGATGCACAATCAACTGTGCCACACAGGCCAGGGGCATAAATCTCTTCTTTTGACTTACTTAGAAAGATCTGTAAAAGAGCAGCCTACCTTTGATTTTTCTTTTATCTTTGGACTCACATAAGCTTTGCATTTGAACAGGTAGCAGGTAGGTCACCATTTTAAGACACTAAGAAGGCATATCCTGACCCCTGTGCTTCTGTAAAGAAGTCTTCCACGATTAAGTCATTGTAAGAAAACAACATTGCCAATATCCTACTTGGGATAAAAGGAAGTTCGTTCTAATATTAATGCTGTCACTGGGTGAATGTGAGGGTGTGAAGCCAAGCAAATTTATCTGCCTAAAAAGTTGTTTCTGATTTGGCACTTTAGCTAATGGATCTCATATAAAAACTTCACCTAAATTCCCACATAACTGAACTTTCAGAAACACAACATAGGACCTTTAAGGGATAAGCCATATAATCACAAGCAAAACTGTGTATGTGTAAAGTTTCTTTGGATGATAGAAGGTAGCACCCAAGAGGAAAGGTTTTGTACTGAAGCAATTTTGCTTAATGGAGTACTAGAAACACACACACACACACACACACACACACACACACACACACACACACACACACTCTGTGTTTCTAGAACTAGAGTTACAGACTTTAAGAGGGCCAGGACACACAAATCCCATTTCTCTCGTATTCCAGACGTCTGGCCTTGTTTAAAGGGCATCTGAGGAGAATTATGATAATTTTTTTTAATACCACCTGGTCCTAAACTTTCCCACAAGTCTGGTCATGGGGAGATTTCCCAAGGCGTTCTGCTTTGAGTATTTACATCCATCTGACTTCCAGGAAAAAGCCAAGAAATTGATGGAGCAACAAAGAATACCCTCAAGACACTGAAAGATGAACCATAATGTAATGCTACACATTTCTTATGACAACATAATATATTAGAGTGGGTTTGCTTGGATAAGAGTCAGAAACTTGGGAAAACAATGGCTCTATCAGCACAGGGAGCCCTCCGCCTACCATGATGCCTTGTTTTTCTTAGCACACAATGGATTTCAAGTTATGGCTCGAGTGGCTATTCCCAGCTCAGTTGATTTCTCATGAGCACATGCCCCAGACAAGATCATTTCCAGTTTTCAGCACTTGTAGTTCTGAGAAGGGAGAGCTAAATTACATGAGAGCACTCCCAGTGGGGGAACATACAGAGATAGTTATTCTAGAAGCAATAAAGCTAGGGCAATAAAGGGAATTCAAGGTTGGGCAAGTTTGAGGCCTTAGACATTGTGTTCAATGAATAATTAGAGAAGGGCCTTAGCATAGACTCCAGCTGAAATCTTCAGTGTATAGTGGCTGGATTACGCTCATCAGAGAAAACAATTACCGTATTTTTCGGGCTATTTAGGAAGATGAGCTCCATAAGCAACTCTTATTTTCATAGGAAATATCAATTAACACTTCAACAAACAAATATGAAGTATATTCTGCATGCTGGGAATATAACAGTGAGTACACAGAACCTTTCAAAGGACTCTTAGTCCTTTCACAAATTACTCATGAATATAGTAAAAACAGTAACTAGAGAATATTTATACCCATAATTAATATGTTAACTCTTTTCATGGAAAAGAAAGGCCAAAGAGTATATAAAAGCAATAAGCTAGCCTCGATAAAATTGAAGCTTATGTTACTGATTCACACTACCACCAAATATTTTCAGACTTTTCAAACTGCCACCTGCCCTTAGTAAGAAACTCTTCTTTTGATAATTTGGTTTCCATGATTTGTATGAGCTGATTTATAACATTCAATTCCCTGTAAAAGCAGAGACTACTGTATTTCCAATAGCTCCACTTCCAACCCCAGGTAGAAACCATTTCTGACTTCCTAGCATCAGTCTCCCCATACATTCACCTATTACATATATATATATATATATATATATATATATATATATATATATATATATATATACATACACACACACACACACACACACACACACACACACACACACACACAACAAAAAGGAGAAGCTTACCCATAGTAAGCTACTAAGCTACCAATAAATGCCAGCAATTATTGTTATTGGTATCCAGGTTATTTTGGTTTTCATTAGGTAGATATCCCTAAACACTGTGATTTTTGCCCCACTCTTTATTCCTGTCCATGGTGTGAAGTGCTGTAAACTGGTAGTTGTAGGGTTTCATTTGTTTCCTTACTGTAAATAATCATTGCCTTTTATTGCCTGATATCTAACAGCTTGAACCCCATTATGTCACATATTCTGTCTACTGCTTTATTTATTTTTTTTAGGTTGGAGGGTAAATCTGATTTTTATTATCCCACACTGGCCAGAAGTGGAAGTCCTATTACTCATTTTCAAAATGAGCAGAGTCCTATTACTCCTATTTGTTCAAGAATAATTTACTGAGTAGCAGAAGAAGTAATCTGGGCCTGTCAGCAAATTTAAATGAGATGTGTCTTTTGCAAACACATCATATCTTTTTTATTTTTTTCCTATGCCATGGGGACACATTTTTCCCCAACATGAACAGACTATCCAGATAGGTTAGCATAGCTCAAGATTAAGCATCTTATTTATCTTCTGCTAGTTTACTTAACTTACTTATTATGCCTCGTTGACTTTGACCAGGAGTTAGTAGCTTCTGTTTCTTCTTAACTTCACTTTACGATTTCTCCTATTTAAGGAGCCCAGATTTTAAAGAAGCCTCCATCCCACAGGGATGTTTATTACTTCTGCCCACCCACACTCCCTTGGGAGTTTCACTTACTTTTAGAGAACTCTATACCTCATTCAAGATGTGAACATATTCATTTATTTTGGCTTTCAGCAACCTTCAATTCATCTGAATTTCAGAATGTTTGGCAGATATTCTTTATAGACTGTGGTTTAAGGAAGTAGCTGCTCTCTATCTTCACTGCAAATAAAATTTTCTTTTTCTTTCTTCTTTTTTTCCTTTGCGTTGGTTTCAGCAAGGGTTACAGATTTCACAAGTACATTACCATAATTCACTAAAAATCCTACCTCTATTAATGAAACTGTAAGTTTCCTATTCATCGAAGCCTAAAACCTCAGCCACCTTCCTAAACATGGAAAGCAAACATGAAGGATGAATGTTATTTAGCTGTCAATTATTTTTAACAATTTTCCTTATACTGGTCTCTTTTTGTTACTACTAAAACACTAATCTAGGCCTTTATTATTGCATGCTTGACTACTGAAATTTTTCTTTTTGTGTATTATTTTAAACCCTTGTTCTTTTGTAAAAAAATTGTTTATGCCCTAGCCGTTTTGGCTCAGTGCATAGAGTGTTGGCCTGCGGACTGAAGGGTCCCAGGATCGATTCTGGTCAAGGGCACATGCTGGGATTGTGGGCTCAATCCCCAGTGGGGGGGCTCAATCCCCAATGCAGGAGGCAGCCAATCAATGGTTCTCTCTCATCATTGATGTTCCTTTTTCCTTCCCCCTTCCTCTCTGAAAGCAATAAAAATGTAAAAAAAAAAAAATTGTTCATATTGACTTGTAATATGAGTCACAGGTATGAGTTTTTTCTTAGATGTCACCTTTTCAGTAAGGCCTACCCTGAGCGCCATACTTAAAATTGCCATCTGCTCTCTCCTGACATTACTAAATTTCCTTATCTCACTCTAGTTTTTATTTTTTAAAATAAAACTTATGGAAAATCTAACATATATGAAAGGTATATAATAAAGTTATATAGTATATACCATAGATGCTCTATTCTGAATAACCTTTATTATGATATAACTCATTTTTATCATGCTTATGAGCTGTCTCTCTCTGTTAGAATGGAAGCTTACAGAAGCAGGAATCTGTGCTGCGTCTTCCTATTTTGTTCACTTAGAACAGGGCTGGACACTTAGTAGGTTTGAATACATATTTGTTGAATTAATAAATAGACCTAATAGAAAACAGATAAGCCGTGTAATGGAGTAAGAGAAACAGATAAATGAGGACATAGAACTAATTACTGCCTTTACCGAGTTTCTTGGCAGAAATGCAGGAATGTGATGAGTTACAAAGCTCACTTTTGATACAGATTGAAAATGATCTTTTATCTAGCAACAACCTTCTACCTTAACTCTCTACTCTTTTAAGGTTCATCTTCCCACCCTGCTGGCATGGCTCAGGGGTTGAGCATTGACCTATGTACCAGAAGGTCACAGGTTCGATTCCTGGTCAGGACACATGCCCAGGTTGCAGGCTTGATTCCCAGTGTGGGTCATGATGGAGGCAGCCGGTCAATGATTCTCTCTCATTGCTGATGTTTCTCTCCCTCTCCCTTCCTCTCTGAAATCAATAAAAATATATACTTAAAAAAATTCATCTTTCCCACTTGTGTATGATCATTCTTGCTAAAGCTCTGCTTTTCTGCTGAATATATTCTTCAATTCAAAAACTTAAGATGCATTCAAGTTTGCTACAGGCTAAAGTGTTAACTTTTCAATGGCATGAAAGACATTTTCAACCTGGCCCGGACTTCTTTGTTCTTTTCACTTTCCCAGTTTTCTAAACATGAAACTTCAAGGATATCTACTTCTGGTCAAAATGTTAACAAAAAAACTTTTTAAGAGTACTGCTATCCTTTCCTTCTCTCTGTTATTTACATGGTTCTTGCTGTCTTAGCTTAGGCTGCCATAACAAACTCATAGACTGAGTGGCTTAAGCAACAGACATTTATTGTCTCACAGCTCTAGAGGCAGGAAAGTCTGATACTTTCCTGCTCAGAGTACCACTGGGCCAGAACCCCTCAAGGAACAGCCTCAGACTCTGCACTTCTTTCAATTCCTCTCCTGTGGACTTGACCATTTTGTAAAAGGCTGTCAATCCATTGCAAGGATTGGCATCTTTATTCCTGGCCCCGAATCAGGCTTAAAGGAGCACTTTACACAAATAAACATACACTAGAGACAACACCTTCTTAGAGAGACTTGTACTTCAGAGAGAACTGGCTCTGAATCCCAGCCCGTTTCTATCAGTGTAAACTTCCGCAACTTTATTTCTCCAGGTTCAGTTTCATTTATAAAATTCAAATAATCTTTGCCTTACATGGTTGAAAGAAGATTAGAGATAATGTACATTAAAGGACTGGAACATTGCCCAGCATAGGAGGCTGGAAATGTAGAACTATTATTGAGAGATGCGTTGTGAAATTCTTTCTCCCACTTTGAGTAGTCTTGGATGCGGATAAGGAAGGTTGCAGGCTCATGGCTAATAGGACTGAAATACCAGGTCGGAGTTTTTAATAAGCCTATGTTGTATACTATAGACAAATGTCTCTCAGTGCATGATTTGGCCCAAATCCTGGGTATATAGCATACTCATGACCATAGGAGTCACCTCTCCATCTAACAGCTACCATCCCCCCCTACGCTCAGAACTAGGGAGCACACTAGAAATCAGTCCCAGTTTAACTACAAGTGATCAACAGTCACTGCCCAAATGGGAAATGTTTCCTTAGCTTTCTAATAGTCATGCAAAGAGAAAAATAGAGACATACATTTTTCTTTTTCTTTAATTTTCCTTAGCTACACGTGTTAACCCAGAAACCACAGTGTCTGATCTCACAGACTATGTGTAGATGGCACAGAGTCATCATGCCCCCCTCCCCTTCCATTTCTGGTTCTCCCAATTTCCTGACAAGAGGGGCAGGGCACCCAGCGAGTGTCTCCTTGCATCAGCTATAGAGACAGAGCCAGGTGACATGTGTGAATGTGATACTGGAACCAGCTCATAGCACCTGTTAAGAGCTTATTATAAGCATCTCTTCCATACTACATGGTGAGTGATGACCTGTGGGTAGCTTGGAATCAACCGTAGTGAGGGTACACTGTCTGGTGAGCATACACCACATGCTGGGGCCTTTAACTAGGGGACGTCAGGTGGCTAGACACAGCACCGAGTCTGACCTTAACACATCCTTATCCTCTGCTTTTACACCAGCTTCCGGGGCTTTAACAAATGCAGAATCTCAAATGCAGACTGGTTATGACTGAACTTTGATATCTGCTAGAGGTGGAAAAGTTAGCATCATATTTGACACCCTGTAAAGCAATGTCTTGGATTATTAAAAGTGTATTTACTTAATGACTCTGAAAAAGAGAGAAGGGTTAACCCAAAAAGTCAATGTCGTGACAGCTGAGTAAAATAATAAACAGAAGCCTGGCAAAGGTTCATATTGAGGACGCCCGCACATCACTCCAAACCTCTCCGGTCTGGGTCTGGCTATCGGGCTGGAAATCTCACAACCTCGGGCTGGCAATGGATGTTTCCAAGGTTTCCTGGGTTTGGCTCCGTCGGGAACACCACAAGCTTGCTTCACTTTCTTCTGTGGTATTTCTTTACTTCCGATTCCACAAGAATCATGAAGTCAAAGGATCAGGCAAACAAAACAAAGAGCATGAAAAAGAAAACAGGAAGGGAATTTGACGAATGACTTCAACCTCCAGCGAGGATCTGGTTTGATTTTCATGGCAAGTGTCCTCATGTAGTTCAGACCGACGCAGGCACCCCGAGTTCCTTTTCATCCACTCATATTCCACTTGGCAAGATTGCATCGCAGAGATACAGAGCTGAGGCCATCAGTTTGCTGCTCTGGCGTCTGGCAGCTCGTCTGAGGAGCACTGGCAGGCAACAGTGAACCTGCTTTTGGAACCAATCAACTTGGCAGAGGAAGACCTTCAACTTGTAATGAAAGTAAATTTGCTGTGTTCCCCATGCATTTCTGAACAGAACATATAAGGATTTTGTTTTTTTACACCTCCCAAAGACGATCTGTCCTGCTGAAATGCAATTTAAAAGCAATCAAGAGGGAACCCCGGAGAACTCACTGTGCCTTTGCCAAAGGTGTCCGTCCCAGGCAGGGCACATACAGAAGAGCAGAATGGTAGGGGAGTCATTCCCTCTCCTTCCCAATTAAAGGCCATTTCTAATGCAGCATTAACGTCTACATGGAAACAAAACCTCCTAAGTATTTTACCACAATTTTCAAGGAAAAAAATGAGGTGTGATGGGCTAGAGGCAGCCAGGAATGTCGGGGAATGAGGTGTCAAGTTGGGAGATGTGCCAGGATTAGCCATAATCTCTTTCTTTAGACTGATCAAAGTTTGAAGCTGCCTGCCTGTGGCTCCACGTGGGGATCCTTTGCCTTCATTACATGGCAAAGAGTTTGGCCTGCTGGCCTCTAAGGAGGTACCTACCTGCCTTTCATCCAGGGCCTGCTTTTGAACACCCGGACAACTTTGCCTGTCTTGAATTATACATGTAATGAAAGTCTGTCAAAAAGCCTGAATGAAAGAAATGGAGAGAACCAGGAATTCTCTCTCTGAAGACCAGCGAATAATGGTAAATATTTACTTTGAATCCCTCGCTCCTCAGCCACATCAAAGGGAAAAGGGGTGGTGGAGGCTCTTTCAGAAAGGGGTGGGGAAACGGCTCCCACCTTGGTTTTATCTGACCACTTACTCTTTGAAGCCAAGCCTACGTGCTTATGCGCACTAACGAAGAGGGGGAGGAATATAATGGTCACATCCTTGGCTTTACCCATCGGACAGCTGGGGTTCAAACCCTGGTTCCACCGCTTCTTGGCTTGAAGAATACTTAGAGTGGTTAGCTTTAATCGGCTTACGCATCAGTTGAGGAAGACAATAACCAATGAAACAACTAAACAAATGCCTCCAGGTTCCGATGTTTTTAATCAGGCCCCAGGTTTTAGGGCGCCGGGCTGAACTCATTGGCTCATGGACATCGGAGCAGCTTTCTTAACATCCCAACCTGCTTCTTTCCTTGGTGCCCTGGTGCCCGTCAGCTGCCGCGCCCCATCTACAAACAGCAGTGTCTCTTGCAGCTCTGGTTCTTTAGTTTAATTAATATCCAGAGTATTAATATCATTATTCATATTAATGCACACAAGGTACAGAAGGAGTCCATGCTAAGCATTGGAACCATTGCAGCCACAACATGATTATTGTACTGACACTCAGAGAAATTGATATTACCTAACATCTACACAGCTTCTGAGGAATACAGCAGGTATTGAAACATACGTTTCTGAAGAACAAACCACCTGGTCTTATTACTACAATACACTATCCTTATCTTTCCACTTCAATAGGTGTCTGTTTTGGCACAAAAATATTCCTTGTAATATGAAAGCTATGTTTAAATCTGGCTATCATTGGCAAAGATCCCCTATATAAACTTAATTTTCCAAAGGCTTTTATAACTGTCAGTATCAAAAGAGTTTTCCAAAGTAAACAATTCTGTCTTTGGAACACAATAAACCAAAGATAGAAAGGAAGGTGTTTAAAATGTATTAAATCATCATATGAAATTATGCAATCAGTTTCATCAAACCTGGTGTTCTAGGTTTGGGTTTGCCTATGGAAATGTGACATCCCTTTACTCTACCTGATAAACCTCATAGACTTGAGAAGCTAACTCCCTTATTTTCCACCTGAAACTTGATTCTATCTTGAGGTTCTAGAGTCATGTAAATCCAAAATTTTAGAATATGCATGAGATATAATCCTAAATGAAATAACATGACCATCTTATATGTATGTTAATATATATGTGTGAAATTCTTTGATATAATAAACAAAAATTTAGGATAAGTTAAAACTTATGTTAGACAGATGGACATTATTTTACGAATGCATCTAGCTGCAATCTGCTTTTCTCAAAATATAACTTGGTAGTTTCTTTAAAAGGATCATGGTCAGGCCCAGCCAGTGTGGCTCAGTGGTTGAACGTCGACTTAGGAGGTTATGGTTTGATTTCAGTCAGGGCATATGCCTGGGTTGTGGGCTAGATCTCCAGTGTGGGGCATACATGTGGCAGCTGATCAATGATTATCTCTCATCATTGATGTTTCTATCTCTCTCTCCCTCTCCCTTCCTCTCTGAAATCAATACAAATATATATATTTTTAACAAGGATAATGATCATTTATATTTGCTGTAAGCTCAGGAATGTCTACAAACCTAAGTTAACATGACCAAGAACTAGATGTTTTGGAGCCATCATCTTCAGTAAGGAGAGAATTTGATCTAGCATAAGTCACATCCTAAGTCTGACACTAAGCCATACCATGATGCAGTAACAAATAAACATCTGACCTCCATTGTGGAATGAATATTTATTTTTCACTCACATTACCTAATCCAGGTCAGCAGGAACTCTACCCACATAGTCATAAACCCAAACATCTTTAGACATGTCCATCTCGATTTATAACACCCAGGCTCACTGTAGCAGAAGAAAAGAGTATGGAGAACTCACACATCTACTAAATGCCTTGAGCTGGAAGTGCTACACGTCACTTCCACTGATGGCCCATTGGTCAGAATTAGTCATGCAACCCTGCCTAACTGCAGATGCCTGAGAAATCTTTCCACATGCCCAGCGAGAAGAGAACTAGATAGGGTGAGCAATCCTCATGTCTATCAAAGACCCAAAGAAAGATATCTCATAATGAATTTAAACAATATGTATATTAAATATTTAAAAAAAACCTCAGTTTACAACTTACTGAAGACAGATGCATAGTTGTTTTCCACAGTAAAACACAATTTTCCATAGCTTGATTTAAGCCACTGATGATGTGATTCTGATTATACTCTTAGAAAAATTTCCTGTGCATGCTCATTATCTTTACCTAAAAAGTTTTGCAAAATGTAGTAATAAAAATATAGCAATAAAAATGTCCATAAGCACAAGAGTTCCCCTTTCACTCAGAATCCAGGTGGTAAACCTTGGCCAAGTCGTTCAATCAAATGCCTGTGGTTTATAAAGGGCCCTTCAGACACAGCTGTAATGTACGGCACAGGCCCCTGCCAAGTCTATCAGGTTAGTTGCAAGCTCTTTCAGAGGCTCCATTTTTAAACCATTGGTTGACCATTTCCCTAGAGAATCATGTACACTAACAACCTCAAAGCCATTCCCTCCCCCTGCCATTAGCGAGGCAGTTTCTGAGAGAAAATTGCTGTATTTTTCAGACACTGGGTCGTATTACCATTGTTGTCTTGCACGTAGCACTTAGGGATCTTCAGGCACATTTTAAATGATTATAATAATAGTGAGAAGAGCTGCCAAATCACAGCTCCTGCTCATTTCCAAATCCACTTATGTTGGCTTTGCAGAGATGGGTTCTATAAACATCAAAGACTCAAAAGAGACAAGAAACCACCGTAGACATTTAAAAAAACAAACAAACAGAAAGAATAGTGGTAAGAGAGCCAAATGCAAGTTGAAAAACCAACAAACATTTATAGTGTAGGCAAGCCATGATTTGCAGCAGAACAGCTCTGTCCTAAGACCCCGGAAGATGACGGATGCTCCCTCCTCTCCCTCTAGGGAGTGCCTCAGAAGCTTCAGTCTAGCAGCTGGCAATGCTTATTTTCCTTATAACCATCCAAAACTATGTTGGAATAGTTTGAGGGGAAAAAATGGAAGATAAAAATGCTGCAGCAGGGCTAATTCTTAAGCTGTTTCCTAAAGATTTTAGTTGTCTCTTCATCACTATTAAGCAAAGAAAAAGGAATTTTCAAGTTGGATGTCTCTATACACCCACTAAAAAGACCCCAAATCGGTCATGCCTTAGTTTTCCTTCCTAAATAAGGAAAACTCTATGTTCTTTAATCTCCCCTCCCACTGCCATAGCCGCTTTTTACTCCATCCACCCACAGGAAGTTTCTACAGCCTCATTAAACTAGACAACTAAAGGTTGTTCAACAAATGAGCCCATGCTTGTCTCTCCCCTGAAATCCAGCTGTGCTTACAGGAACTCGGGACCTTGAAGTGCACTGATTTTGACCTTCTGCTTCCTAGAAACAGTGTGTGGGCCACCCACTCTGTCCAGTCTACATAAAAACCTTTACTTTTGAAATCATGTTTTCAGTCCCTTAAGTGCTGGTGTGTTCCTGAGTCTTCTTTCTTCTTCTCACTGCACTCGCTCTCATTGGGTGATGCTATCTACTGCCTTGATTTCTAGTATGCTCCACTGGGCCATTTTTAGGTTGATGAGGCTCAACGTCTCAGCTGTGTTCTCAACCTCTTTAAATTGGACATGTCCCCAACTGAACTCCAGCCACATCTTCCCCTCATTCCAAACGTTATTTCACTACCAGGTGTGTTGGCCAGAAATCTTACCATCTGCAACTCCTCCCACACATCTTTAATCATCAACCATCTAAATCTCTCTCCTAAGCACTTCTCTATCTCTGATGTTGATTACTGGAAGTGTCCTAGTCATTCTCCAGTCTCCAGTCTTGTCCCTTTATGATCCATTTTCTATACTGAAGCAAAACATTTTCTTTCTAAAATGGAAATATTACTATTCAACTGCTCAAAACTCTTTTGTGTGTCTCACTTGCCCCTGGATGCAATATATCTTATGATACCCTTAATAGCTCCGCTGCTACTAACTTCTCATCTGCATCACTGACAATGCTGTGCGTCCCCTATGTTTCAGCAATACTCAGCTGTCCATGTCACCTGATAGGCCATGCTATCCTTCTCTCTGGATCTTTTTTTTTTCTTTCTCTCTGGATCTTTGCACACGCTGTTCTCTCAAAATACTCTGAAGCTCCTTTCTCTATTACTATCCCCAATTAACCTGACTTCCCCCACTTTCACCTGAATCACCCCCCTCATTTAGATTACAGCTTAATCAAAGCCCCAGATTCCTTATTAGGTTAGATATTACTCAGGTGTGATCCCTTAGCAACCCGTGTCACCCTCTTAAACTCCAGAGTAAGCGACTGTTTGTCAGTGTTATGCCCATACCAGCCACCAGCTCCATGAATGCAAGAACCACATCTGCCCCAATACTTCTGGGCCCCCCGATCTAATAAGGTGTTAGATACTAGTACATAGAGGGTGTGTTGAATAAGTTAGATACAGCTGGGTGGGGGGGCTTGAAACTCTCAGTGGTCTACGGAGGAGCTATCCTCTTTTTCTAAAGAAGGAAGGTAAAGCAATAGCCAGCTCAGGTGACATTTCTCTCCTCCGTCTCTTAGTGTATCCTGTAGTGACATCACATGAAGAGCGTTGCAGTCCTTGCCTGTCTCTTCCCTGGAGGCTCCACCCATGGTGAACATTTTCCTGGCCTTCCAGAGCATCCCAACCACAGTTAGATTCTTAACATATTTGCCTTAATACATCTAAATAAGGCTTTATTATTTTTTAACTCCTGAAACAGTTTCCTAACTAGTTTTTTCCATGTTTGCCCATTCCCCGTGTTTCCTACTCTGTCATTCTCCCCATGCTGCCAGAGTGAGCTGCCCTAGCTATCCATCAGACAGGTCACTCTCCTTTCTACTGTGGAAAATATGTAGCCGCTCTCGCTGGCAATGGCTTTCATCCTTGGCTATTCATTAGAATCAAGTAAAAAGCTTTGAAATAAATACTGATGACTGGGGTCCACCTCAAACCAGCTGCATCTTAATCCCAGAGAGGCTTAAGCATCTGTGATTCGGATGAGCGACCTGTGTTAAAGACCACAGAATGCCATATGCATTTTCCTATCCCAGCGCATGCCCACTTCTCTGTCCCATCAACTGCCACCTCCTAACATACTCTGTGTGCTCCAGTAATAAATACCACGTTCTCATCCTCATGTACACTCTGCCCATCCAGACTTCCATACTGGGCTTCATGCTGTTGCTCCCACTAAGACCCTCGTATTTGCCTTTGTTGCTCGATTGACTTCATCTCATCGTTAGGGAACCAGCTGAGGCATTATCTTTTCCGTGGATCCTTCTTTGACTTCCCACCCACCCCACAACTCATGCTCTTCCAAGTCCAGATCCCCAGATGGGTTCACAACTGCTCTTTTGTGCTCCCATAAGAACCTAGCTTATAAATGTCATCCTCACTGCCCATTACCACACTTTACTTAAATCATCTGTTCATATGTATGTTTCCCCCACTAGACTGTGATGCGCTGGAGAGTGAGGATCTGGCCTCTATGACCAGAAGGTCAGAGACTGCTAGTCAGGGACACCCAGAGGCCATGGCATGACTTAGGGCCAAAGCCATCTCTCTATAGAGGTGATGTTTGCATAGAGAATCTGACAAATATTTCTAGAACCCCCTTTCCCATGAGGTTTTCAAGCCCTACCATTGAAATGACTCTGGATCTTTGTTAAAAAATGCAACAGAGGCAAAATGAGTAATGGCAGCCCAGATGAGTGCTAACAGATTCTGATTTCACATGTAACACTTGAAACAGGAGACAGAAAAACAATCTAGAAGAATTTCCTAATTTGTTCTAGTTGTTTACTGACTTTGACCTCTGTCTTTGGAGTTGACAAAGAAGAGAGAGCACAGGTTGTGGAGTGTGTGTCTGTCTGTGTGTGTGTCCTGCCTAGTTGGCATAGACAAAGATTCTGTCCTTGGGAACACTCTAGCCTGGCTTTTCTGAGACCGCTTCTTGACCAGACCTGAAACTTGGCCTATAAAAACCACAGATTCTCAGTACAGATCATTTCATCCACCACAACACACTGTCACATTAAAAGGCTTGAACAAACACTTACATAGTTTTTAACAACTCAAGGCAGCATCCCTAGGAGATGACTTCTGCCCTCTTTAGTTCCTGTCTGGGAAAGCTCAGGGCTGCCAAAAGGAATTCCTGATTGTTTCAGCCAACACCTGAAGACAGACCCCGTTTCCCAGTCTCTGTGGGAGGATAGAAGTAAAACTTTGATCATAAGCAACAGTGGGCGAACTCAGATGAGCTTCACATGGAACAACCTCCTTTTAAAAATTTCCATTTCCCCAACTCTGTTCAAGCCAAAGAAATTCCCCATTCCTACTCCCTCACTCACCCTTCAGAATATCCAGTCACCTCTGCATAAATCGAAGTTGAGTTCAGTTCATGCTGGGCCCTCTTCCCTATTGCAATAGTTTATCACTGATTAAAATATATATTGCCACTTTAATTAGTGTCTGGCTTTGTTTGTCTTTGGTAGAATTTAAATATATATACATATACTTAATATCCTGGTAGATCTGATTCCTGAGGTTGATGTAGCACTTAGTAGGGTGACTGTCCCCAGAAACAGGTCAGTGGACAAGAGAATGACAAAAACTGACCAAGTAATGGTTGAAGGAAAATATGGTTCAGATGAAGGCATTAGGGATAACACATTTTAAAGAAACACTATTATGAATAAGACAAATATTTGGATCCTCAGTTAAACATTTTTGAAGAAATATTCTCTGTGGTAAGGATATTTAAATAGAGAATTGGCCTGGTCCTGTAAACTTACTCTCTTGTGTTTTCTCTGTTCTGCTAAATATACTGTTTTCTAAGCCTTTAATTTGTTTCTACCTATTAAATACAACCTTTATGAAAATTAGCCTCATGAGTTTCTATTCTCAAGAAAATGTTAATGTAAGAAAATGTATTATTTGACTTAGGAATATAACTTCATTCATACAATAGGAACTTCTTTGTTTATTCTTTAGCCATGTTCTGGCCTTTAACATTTGTTTCTTTGACAGTTATACAGGCAGTTTTATCATTTAATCATATGCCTTAAAGGTCCAGAAAGAAAACTTAGGTTAAGACAATTAAAACAGTTGAGATGCCCAATAAATTACTTAGATCTAGTCACTTTGCATCAATGCATAACACATTCCAAAAGCAAGCATATATCAGCTTTAAAATGGATAGTCTTAGTTGGGTTCAATAACTGCATAAATGGTCAAACAGTTTTCATTGCATATGCGTTGGGGCATGCATTTCATTCCTTATTGATCTGCTTTATTGAATTAACATATCAATTATGTGTTTTGCAAGGAGCAGGGACAATAATTGCAGAAAGGATCAGTGGTGGAGAATGCACCTCACTCTGCACAGAACATATAGGGCAGGTCATGACACTGAACAACAACTAACTCCCAGAGATACCCAAGTGGCACATCCTGGCACATGTGGGTAAGTATAATGTTTATTAATCTAAAAAATGAGAAAATGTTATAAAAATATAAGAAATAGAAAATCCTAGACAAGTTAAAATACAGAAAAAATTTAAGCAAAGTCTTTTGAATCAGGCAATATTTAGTGTATCAAATAGTAACCTTAATAGCTAGATATAAAGTAATCTAAACCCAGGGCACCAACCATGTCAAAAGGCAGCAGGCATGCTGACCACCCAGAATCCTTTGCCAGGGTTAGTGTTCTCTGATTACTGACTTAGGCACGCCCCTGGTAACAAGAGTACTTGTTTGTTATTGATATTATAAAAATAACCATTCTTTAAATGATTACACATAGTAAATAAAATTAGAACTATACATAAGGATTTGAATAATTTCAATTTCCTTAAGGACCACTTGCAATCTCTGCCTGTTTCACAGACCTGTAGGAGAGAAACAAAACAAAACAAAATGTGCTTAATGACATGTCTATAGTGTAGCATATTTAAAAAAGATGTGTCAACTTTATCCATTCATCTACTGATGAACAGTTAGGTTGTTTCCTATCTTGACTATTATAAGTAATGCTGCAATGAACATGGCTTTTTGAGACCATTTTGTATTTAACCATTTATTTAGACAGTATTGTGCAGACATAAATATATAACTGTGTGTGTCTGTGTGTCATATACAACAAAACTAAATTATATTTAATAAACTGTGTTGTGACTCACATTTTATGTAAAAATATAAAAATGTTTTCCATATTAGAATATACTAGTATATAGATATAGGTAGGTAGATCTATCCAGTTAATATATGTATATACCCAGTTAATATATGTCTCATCCATATTCCATTATGTAGATTGCTATACATTTTTAATAAATCCTCTTTTGTTGATCATTAGATGATTTTTAAATTTTTACATGTTTTCTATATTTTATTATAAAACAGGTCTTATGTTTTATTATAAAACATGTGCAATGAACATAATAATATTCTGATAACTACACAGTGCTGCATTGCACAAATTGTTTTTTAGGTGATTTAGTAATATAGAATTATTGGGTCAGTGAGCAATCAGAGCAGAACAAAACTGAATGAGCTGCCAAAGTGGGTAGTATACTTCTCATTTCATGTAGAAGCTGGGTGACCATTTGGTAGGGGTTGTGCAGAGAAACGACCAGCATGATATTGGAAGAGACGTAGCTGGTTCTAAATTCTTTCTAATTTTGAAATGCTGTGACTCTGAGTGCTAAGAACAAACTCAACCTTTGCTTCTCTCTGTGACATACTTGAGAGAATATACTGTGAACTGCTCATGTTTATATATTCACTTCATGGGCTAGCCTCATGTCCATGGATCTGATATTGTTCTGAGATGCTGTGTCTCCGGGATATATTTAATGGTGCTATGGAGTCGGTGGACTGCACAGTGGGGGAATATGTTTTCATCTCACATATATTTAAAAGTGATTTTCCTGCCAAGAAGAAGAGTTCAAATTCCCTTTCTACCTCCCCAGTGAGTACAGATTCAGTGAGGAGCCAGAGAGCCACGCAACATCACAGAAAGAAGGAAACCTTGTGCAGAGTACTTGGAGGAAAATCTTTTTTTCTCGTTAGAGGTCATGAAGACTATTTTAGAAAGTCTGATCCTTGAGCAGTTGTAGGATAGTACCCATAATCACCCGACATTAATAGTAAGTGCCCTGAGCAAACATACCAGAGTAGACCAGAGTAGGACAAGAAGAGCACGGAACACAAAGAAGAAGGTCGGTAGAACCTGCACGATGGAAGAAAGAGAGAGAGGTAACACGCTGCACCAGGAAACACCAGTTAAACACAATTCCCCCCTGGTTTAGCCAACTTCGAGTGAAAATGAAATGAAATTAATAGTAAGATTACATTTATACTATACAATGAGCTGCAATTACATACGTTAACTGTTCAATAGTGAGTATACTTTCACATCATAATTCAGTCATGTTCAATTTAAACTTTTGTTGATTTTTAAATAAAATCCAGCCCCAAATGCCCCTCTGAATAGTGTTAGGAATACATATGTCAGTTGCAGGAAGACACTATCTCAATTCAAGTCGTAATGCTTATGTTCAGCCTGGGTTAGGCAGGAAAGCAGTCCCCTACAGGCTGTAGCCTTAACACAGCTTATTCTGGATTGGATATATACATGTCACAGTACTGTGGTGCTATAATATTTGTAATTTCATGTTATCATCACAAAGTTATTGAGCTTCACATGAAGTAGTGCATATACACTACATCTATAACACTGCATGCTAAACGTAATTCCTCTGAATACATCCCTAAGGCAGGAGAGTAAACCTAGTGGGAAAATTTAAAACCATGAGGAAATAAAGAGGATAAAAGCAGTGAAATAAAGGAATCAGTACACATCAAAGATATTAAAGGGTCTTAAAAATCCTACAATTAAAATAACTATTTAACCTGATGTTTATCAAAGTGATTTGATAATAGATTTTTATGTAACTCACTTTTAAAAATTCTATAGAGATCCATTGGTGGGTACTGCTTCAACCAGAGGCATATCAATGCAATTGTTGGTTTACATAATTCAGCAGTGAAATAGAAAAAGCACAGGTTTGTACTCAATAGACCTGAATTCAAATCTTGGCCCCATTCCTTCTTATATACTAGTAGGGGACCTTGAGTCAGTAGCACTGCTCAGGATTCTCCACTGAGGATTATTATCAAGAAAATGCCTTTGGAAGTATCATTAAGTAGTGGGCATTTGATGGTTTTACAGTATTCAAATTTAGATAAATAGGAACTACAAAGTACATTTGGAGTGAAGGTGGTCGTGGTGATTGTATATGGAAAGGGTGCTTTATTTAATAAAGCTGGAGAACTTGGTACATTTTTAGAAATCTTAAACATGGAAGGATTTAGGAACAAAATAGTGATGCATTCACCTTTGGGTGCTGGCAAGAGACCAGTTGAATTAATGCTCTATATAGAGTTTCTCAAATTTTAAGGGTATCAGATCAACTGGAGAGCTTTTTAAAACACGGATTGCTGTGGGCTCCACTATCAGAGTTTCTGACTTTAGGAAATGTAGGGTGGAGGCCAAGGGAACTGCATTTCTTACAAGTTCCTAAGATGTTGCTGGTTTATGGACCACAGGTTGAATATCAATGTTCTATGTAGCATGGACTTCAGGGTGAAGAATAAAGCCAGCTGTGGCCTGACATACTTGAAGAAAAAGGAGTAGTGAAGTGTCTGGGCACCAAACAAAATCAAAGTGTAGAGAATCTTAAGTGCAGGAGGTTTGGGACAAAGATCCTATATAATAAAGAGCTAATATGCTAATTAGACCAGTTGGCGAAACGACCTTCCAGAACGACCAGTGGGCAGGGCCGTGGGGCCGCAGGGCTGTGAGGTAGCCAGGGCCGCAAGGCAGCTGGGCTGCGAGGGCCAAGCCCCTTGCACAAATTTCGTGTGTTGGGCATCTAGTTAGAATATAATAATTTAAATTTTTAGAGTTGGATGCTATTTCACATTTGACAAAAAAAAAAAAAAATACATTGCCATAGAAGACCAATACATTTGAGAGAGTCAAGGAATGATAATGGTAGGGCATTGGATAAGTCACCCACTTGATAGTCAAAATTTCCTAATAGGAGTTGTGGTAGAGAGGAAAACAGTAAACCAAATGTAAGTGCTCCACATGAAAGAACAGAAGTGATGGGCAGGATTACAGTGACAAAGAAACTGGACAGCAGGACAAATGGCGTGAACCTAAAAGAAAAGGAGAATTTCAAGTAGACTGTTTCATGCTTCCTCATGGTGCAAGCACCATGCCAAGACACATGGCAACTGAAAGAAGGATCAACTTCCCTGGGGAAGGCTCACAGGGAAGCAGTGTCTTCTAGAAGAACCCATTTCAAATAAGGCAAAGAAAGGCATGGAGAGTGTTATTTGAATAGCACCGAAGGAGAATCGGTTTGCAAATCAAATTCCAGTTGCACATGGTACAGGGGAAAGTTCTGAGAAATATATCAATGGTGGTAAAGAATACAAAACATGAGATGGTTTTATTTTGACAGGGGCAGTAGGGCAAGACAGAGTGGCCCAGGGTAACAGGAATAAAAAACAGAAGTAACTGATCTCAAGTTTCTGACCTGAACTTTGGTATAACGTTGTTCTAATATGGCAACAACCTTACATGGCTTCCCTCTGTGAAGTAGGACTAAATATCAGGGGATAGCCCATTACTTCCCATACTTGGGGGAATGCAAGGAATGAAGCAGCTTTTGTGTGGTGGGGGGAGGGAGAACAAGCAAGCAAGCAAGGAGCCAAAAATTGTAGAAATAAAGGTAATTTGTTTACGCATAGAACCTTCTTCTTTTCTTCTTGAATGCCATATGTACAGGTTTATTCAGTAAAAACCAGCAACACAAATCACCTGAGGCAATGGGTTTCAAATGCGTGTGTGGGATTGATGTAAAAGGCTGCATTAAAGCACCATACTCTTTGCAACTCTGAATTACCATTACCACAGAGGAGCAACACAGTGAACATTGAAGTGTCACTGAACATATCATGTTTGGTTGTGTGTGTACTGATAAAACCACTTACTACATAACGTTGTCCATGTTTCTAATCATGGCCTTCCTGAGTAATCAGAAGATGCAACTTGGGCTTGGCCACTTCTCGAGTCACTTCACCAGTCTGAACTAAATTTAATCATGCATTCATTCAATTCATCCAGTAAATACTATTTAGTAAATAGTGAATATATAAATATTTATTAAATAATTGTGTGCTAAATGCTTACAATGTAAAATATGAATATTACAACAAAATTTTCCCTAATAGGTTAATTTTTGGAATTAAATATGTGGGAGCAACTTATAAATTATAAAGCCTATATAACTAGTGGAAACTTTCTGAAAATTGTTGTGAATGTTAACAAATGGATAATCTTTTTGGTCCTAATATGAAGGAGAAAGTCACGTGGAATTTACATTTCAGAATATAAATAAAAACTCTGTTTTTGGTCTGAAGAATGTTTAATTATACTAAAGTTGATATAGAGTTTTGGGATATTTAGTCAACATTTCATAACAAGTCAGTTTGAAGACATTTGGCAGCATGCTTTGAACAGTTGTTCTATTTTAAATAGCTTACTATGGGATTGAAAACATGCTTAATGTAATTACTAAATGTTGTTTATTTTATTCTGTCAAAATTTTATTTTTTATGTTTATCAAATATGCCTCCCTTAATTTTCTGGATGACTTTGCCTGTAGATAATAATTCAGAGCACAGTGTAAATATAACTAAATCAAGTTGAAGTTATATTAAAAGCAAATTTCCTAGCCAAATGTATTACTGCTTATTTCTTTACATGTCACTTTTCCTATTTTCATGTTTCATAGTATTTTCTTTATGATACAAACTCTTTCAGTGCTCAGTGAAATAATTACTCTCTTGATACTATTTATACACACATTTCTCCCACCTTCCCTCTTCATTTAGCTTCTAGAGATGGAATGACATTTTACACTAGAACATATGACCTTCGATTAAGTTAGAATGTAAATTGCACTTATTAATCATGTACCCTTGGGAAAGGGTATTTAATAAATCTAAGATTGTAAAATCAGAGTACTATCACTCACACATTCATTTGTCACGGGGATAAAAGAAGATACTACAAACATTTAATAAATGTCAGTCCTCTTCCATTTCCTCCTATTTTAGAGAACATGTGTTTCTATATAACCTTAAAATGTCAATTACTCATAATAGGTTTTAAAAAGTGGAATTCTGTAATTCTAAATATATCCCCCAAGTTGACTTTGTAGTTTTATTGTATACTAGTGGCCGGATTCGTGCACATTGAAAGGAAATTAATTAGAAGAAATATTTTAATATCGCTATTCACCCTTTCTCTATAATAGAAGTGTCAGAGATTAAAGAAAATTAGGGAAACTGTCTTTTAATTAACTTAGATGGGAGGCCAGTATCAGATGGGGACAAATATCGCTCATGCACGAGTCAACGTTTATTTATAAACTAGAAGCCTGGTGCACGGATTCATGCACTGGTGGGGTCCCTTGGCCTGGCCTGTGCCCTCTCGCAATCCGGGACCCCTTGGGAGATGTCAGAGAGCTGGTTTCGGCCCAATCCCCATAGGCCAGGTCAAGGGACCCCACCAGTGCACAAATCCGTCCCCCGGGCCTCTAATATGCATATAAGATCTTTGGTTAATCTCTTCCCGCCTTTCCTTCTGAGATTCATCAGTCTGTTCCATGGTTCCATGCTTGTGCATTGAGCATCTGCCCCCTGGTGGTCAGTGCACTTCATAGCTACCAGTCGAATGGCCACTTGGGCTTTTATATATATAGATTAGGCTATGGGACAATTTCCCCAACTTATTATTAAATTAATACTGATTAGAATATATGCTAGTTCTCTCAGTGAGAAAGATTTATTAAGCACAATGTTCTGTGCTTAGAACATTGATTCCCCCCCTTTAGTAAGTAAGTGTGAAATAGGAGGAAAAGGGAAATCCTATATAATAAAAGAGTAATATGCAAATTTTCCTCTCGACTGGGAGTTTGACTGGAGTTCAACCGGGGGGCAGGGCCAACCCACCAACTGCCTGCATGCCCTCCCCCCAGCCGGCCCCACCCCCGATCAGCTTCCCCACCCCCATCGAGGGCAGGGCTGGCCCGCCAACCACCTTCGGCTCCTCCCCCTGCTGGCCCAGCCCAATCGGCCCCAATCGTGGTGGGCCAGCCAGACCCCACCCATGCACAAATTTGTGCACTGGGCCTCTAGTGAAATAATAAGGAACGTTGGGATCAATGATGGAGTGGCTACATGTACCCCATTGGTAGGCACGAGACGAACTCACACAGCCTGGAAGAATATGTGAGAGCATTGCATAAGGTGATGATACTACCCATGAGTCTACACAAGGAAGAGGTCACTCTTTTTGCCCCAAATTAAGACTATGTAATCCTTCTCTCCTCTAAAGTGCCAACGTATACTAGAGGCAACAAGTTGAATGCAAAAGCCATAGAATAATTAAGAAAAATGAGCTTGGGCTTTATAAATGAAAAAGATAAATTATTACCAGTAAGTAAAAGGTGGAAAGTGTTTGGCAGAGAATCTTGGAGGAGAGCATTCTCTTTCATTCTCATGTAGTTAATGTACCTCTGATAGTTAAAAATCTGGGAATTGAGCACACATAGATACAGCTGAGCGTGAGTCTTTCCCTGCAATTTGCTAGCTTGTGGACAACAGGGAAGCAGCAGGAACTTTGATGAGTCTCCTGATTTCCAGTTTTTCCAACTCTATCAGAGCTTCTAGAAAAAGAAAATTAGCCTCACACTGACATAATTAAGTGTCACATGTATGCTCACAAAAAAAGTGAGTCCAGTAATAAACTGCAGTGAGAAACTAACAAATGTCTGGCAACAAATTCCATGAAGGAGTGAGAGACTGATGTCCTTACGGGATAGAAGATAAACTAAATATTGTCATTAACATTTGTGCATAAATAGAAACCATTTTACATGCTATATTGCTAAGCCAAAAAGTAAGAGCTTAGAATTAACTAATATTTACCAAGCACATGCTATGTGTCTGACACTACGTTTGGAACAAATTAAAGCAATAAAAAGTAAATCTTTTATTAGTCTATAAAAGCAAAATGCAATAATCTGAAAATGTGTTAATTATGCCTAAATCTGTTGAAATATATTGAAGTGAGAAATTGATAATCCAGTAATGGTTGGGTAAATTATGGAGATAAAGCATCCCACTAAAAACATGAAAAATACATTTAAAAGTATGTGTGAAGGCATCAGAGACCTTTCAAAGCAATAAAGTATTACTACTACATGGCAAATATACAGGAGAATAAGAAAATAAACAGAAATTTTAAAAGTGAAATTTGGGGACATGCTTCTGTTAAAGGTACCTGCCAGTTACTGAAATAAATTCTGAGGGGCTGACCACCAAAAGAGAGATTGCAAAAAACTCCTAGAATCGGAGCTCCAGTGTTACTGAGGAGGTGACTCAAATAAACTCCCCAGGTTTTGGATTGCTACTCTGAAGGGACACACTACAGGAAAGGAGTAAGGGCAACATGGGAATATGGCAGCCCTCTAAATGAATAAAGCCCAACTTAAAATCTCAATTTTTTGTTGAATTTCAAATAATCTAGGAATACTTCTTTCAGAAACAAAGTAAAATGTTCTCTTGGAAGAAGTTAATATCATGGGAGGCCTCAAATTATCTCTCTAATTTTTCATATAAATTTCAATACTTAATAAAAAATAAACAGGCATGCATGGTGACAAGACTATGTGATCAAATCCCAAAATAATAATGGAGAATATTTTGAGTGGTGATATTATGGGAATTTTTGTTACTTTTCTCTTAGCAAATTTCCAGTATTCAATATGGTCTGATTAATTATACATTAAATGCTATACATCAGATCTCTAGACATATTTATCCTACATAACTGCAACTATTTAGCCCTTGACAAATATCTAACCATTTCTCCCATATCCTGGCCCCAGTAACCATCATTCTATTCATTGCGTCTCTGTATTTGACTTGTTTAGATTCTACATATAACTGAAATCACACATTTTTTTCTTCTTGTGTCTGGCTTATTTCACTTAGCATAATGTTCTCTAAATTCATCCATGTTGTTGCAAATTACCAGATCTCCTGTTTTAAAAAATGCATATTAATATTCCATTGTAATATATATAATAATTTCTTTGTCCATTCATCTATTGACAGCTACTTAGGTTGTTTCCATATCCTGGCTATTGTGAATACTGCTCCAATGGGAGCATAGCTCTCTTGTGAGGTGCTAATTTCATATCCTTTGGGTATATACCCGGAAGAGAGTTTGTTAGATCATATGGTAGTACTAATTTTAGTTTTTGCAGAACATTCACATTGTTTCTCATAATGGCTTAACAATCAATTTACATTTAAACAACAATGTACAAGGGTTCTCTTTTTTTTCCACATCTTCACCAACACTTATTTCTTATCTTTTTTATAATATACATCCTAAGACATGTAAGGTGATATTTCATTATGGTTTTGATCACTTTCCCCTGATTATTAATGGTGTTGAGTACCATTTCATGTACTTGTTGGCCATTTGTATGTCTTTTTTGGGAAAATGTCTATTAAAGTCTTTGCCCATTTTTTAAACAGGTTATTTTTTTTTTACTATTGAGTTGTATGAGTTTCTTACATATTTTGGATATTAATCCCTTATCAGATATATAGTTTAATAAAAATTAAACAAAATAGGTGGAAAAGAAAAGAAAACTACCACAAAAGACACTGAATAGTCAAATCAGTCTTGAGAACGAAGAACAGAATTGGTGGCATCATACTTCCTGATTTCAAATTATATTACAAAGCTATGGTAATTAAAACAGCACAGTACTGGCATAAAAGTACACACATGGACCAGTGGAACAGAAATAGAGAGCCCAGAAATAAACTCCAAATATATATGGTGAACTAACTTTACACCAGGACACCAAAACTACACAGTGGGGAATGGATAGTGTCATCAATAAATGGTGCTGGGGAAACTGTAAACACATGCAAAAGACTTGCAGCCAGCCAATACATTCTTCTCATTTGTAAAGATACTTTCCATTGGATATAAGGCTTCCATATAAGCTAAATCCATCAAAGTTAAAGAATAAACTAGATTTTTTCCTTCATTTTGTGTCCATTATTCTATTTTTTTTTTTTAGCCACACCTAGAGCAAATATAAGAATATTCCAAGACAAACAAAAAGTATTTGGTGAAAGTATTAAAAACATGTGCTAGTCATTCATACTTTTGATTTTTAAAAATAACAAAAAACTGGACCATGTATCTCCTATTTTTAATTTTAAAGAATTGAACTCCACATGTACTCTAAGCCAGCAATTTTTAATGTTTTTCATCTCATTGCACACGCAACAAATAGGGATAATTTTGATTCATTCACACCAGATGGCTATTGTTGTGTTGGCTGTTGTCATTTCTTATTTGACAATCCAAGGGAAAAGAGGTTAGTGCCCCTAAATAGCCAGGTATTTCATGTTATAAAAATTCTTGTGGCACATGGTTTGAAAATCACTGCTCAAATCCAAAGAATTTTGCAGTCCAAAATAACAGTTCTGCTGTCTTGTTGTTTAAACACAGGCTTCTCTGACACTTGTTATAAAAATTTCTGACTAGTATTGCATGTGGCAAGGGCATTTTAATAAACAAAGAAGGTAGTCTGAAGCATGCAACTTTATGTATTGCTGAGCAACCTGACCCATTTTCCCATTACACTTAATAATAGTTTAGTTTGTGAGATTATGTTAGATATGTCATTAAATGCAACCCTTTAAATATTTTCTAGGAGCTTAGAAATCAATTGAACCATTCATAATATAAGAATTTTACCACAGACATGGGAAACATTTCAAAGTAAGAAGGCCACATGAATAATTCAGAGGCATTTGGCCTCTAGAAATTACAAAAAAATGTATTTATAACCAAATAAATATCTTCTAAAACCAGTATTAGAAAGGAAAATTGCAATTTGGCATTAGAATGTTTGCTTCTAACAGATAATTAACACTAGTTGTTAACTCACTTTTATATTTATTGATTAAAGGCAAGTCCTTAAATATTTATGATGATAAGTTACCCCACATACAAATGTTGAAATACCTAATTTTGAGGATTTACTGCCTGCTGTCAGTTCAGATGCCCTGAAATTCTCCTGAAGCCTTAGCATTTTCTGAATACTCATAGAAGATTGAATGTGCTGACTACAAAGCTACTGAGTGTGGATTTCAGTGGCTGCATACAATAAATAATATAGACTTTATAGAGCTACTTCAGTGAAGTCACTCAACAAAAAATAGCAACAATAATAACAAGAACCAACAGCAGCAAGAACAAACTGGGGACAGGAGGGAAGATGGTCCAATTACTAGAGTTCCCACATTATATTAAATGTCCAGTTTTAAACAAACAAACCAAAAAGTGACATGCTTTATTAATCATATTAAACATGCTAATAAACATGAAAGTGTGGCTCATAAATAGGAAAAAAAATTCAATAGAAACTCTCCTGAGTAAACTCAGATGATGGACTTTACTACACAAAAACTTGTCATCAACTACTATAAGTATAGTCAAAGAATTAAAAGAAATCATGTCAAATAAAATTTTTAAAAAGCATGAGAATGAACTTCCACCAAATGAGACTACCAGTTAAAACATACAAATTATTAGGGGGAACAAAATAGAAATTCTAGAATTAAAATGAAAAAATTCACTAGAGGGCCTCAACAACAGATTTGAGCTGGCATAAGAAAGGATCAAAGAACTTAAGATAGGTGCATTGAAATCCAATCTAAGGAACTTCTGAGGAATTCTTAAAAAAAAAAATGAAGAAATGTGAACAGTTCCTCAGAGACCTTATGGAACACCATCATATAATATACAAAATGTGTTAATCGACTGTTTATGCTATCGGTAAGGTTTGTGGTCAACACTAGGCATTCTTTAAGGATCAACTCTCTCTATATACTAGAGGCCTGATGCACGAATTCAAACACAGGTGGGGTCCCTAGGCCTGGCCGGTGATCAGGGCCAATTTGGGCCGTCTCACCCAGTCTGGATCGGGGCCGGGAAGATCAGGGCTGGGCCAATCGTGGCCTGCCAGCTGGGGGAAAGGATGGGGAGAAGGACCACAGGAAGTTGGCTGGCCGGGAGGAGGGACTGGCCAAGGGGAGGGACTGCAGGAGGTTGGCTGGCCAGAGGACTGTGGGAGGTTGGCTGGCTGCGGGGAGGGACCGGGGAAGGTTGGCCCATCGTGGAAAGTTGGCTATGGGCATCTGCCCCCTTGTGGTCAGTGCACGTCATAGTGACCGGTTGACCAGTTGCTCCGGTCATTCTGGTCCCTCAGTTGTAATGGTTGCATATATATATATATATATATATACCTAAGCAACCATTACAATATATATATGCTCATTTAACATATATATGCTCATTTAACTAATAATGATAATTTTATATATAACAAACTGTTCCTAAGATATTTTGATTTTTTTAAATAATCACAAGTTATCACTGATCTAATTATATATTTATAGAAGATTCACATTCTAAATGGACATTTATGTTAGTGTTCAAGAAGAATAATTCCTTCTTGTAAGGTTCTGTACTTGTTCTCAGAAAGTTAGTTTATGGTTCTCTGCAACACAATTATGACATAATTGAGTCAAGATCTATATAACTGAAATATAGCTTATCTTTGCATGGTTTCCTAGTCAAGTCTGAATTTTTTTGCAGACAACATCTGATATTATGAGAGGAATAGACCTTCAGTGTAGATTTCCTTTGGCTAAAAGCAATTTGTCAATAAACAGTAGAGTCTACTCACGTTTCTCTTGTTCTGCTTCCACTCCTTCGCTTTCTGTGTCACTTGGCAAGATCCATGGTTGGTGAACCACCTGCAATTGCTTTAAAGAATCATCCTGCCAAAGAAAGAAAATTCATTTCAGGTTAGACTCTAGAATAAACTTGTGAATACTAATATGGGTGAACACTTCAGTCTTCATAAATTATGTCCAATAAACTATAATAAAAATTTTCTTACAGAGTTCTAAGTTTAAATTCATTTTCATGTCATAGACATGCCACAAACTCTAAAATCTTTTAAAAATTTTCTTCCCTTTTAATAAGATTTAATGTCTTAATGAGAAGAATATCTTGACCATGTTCCTTCCTGAATTAACACTTTTGTGGAAATGTTGGCACATATTCTTAGAAATGTAATAATAAAATATCTATACTAATAATAGAGGAATATGCAAATTAACTGGGAGGCTGTAACGTCACAACTGAACAGCAGGGACCTGAGCTGCATGGCTCCTGGCCAGGGCTAGGGACCTCAGGCCGCGGCCCCTGCCCGGCAGGGCTTGACGGGGGACCTCAGGCCATGCCCCCTGCCTGGCAGGGCTTGACAGGGGACCTCAGGCCACACACACCGCCCAGCAGGGCTTGACGGGGGAACCTCACGCTGTGCCCCCTGCACCGGCACCAGGGGACCTGAGGCTGCACCCCCCACCCAGAGGGGCTTGATGGAGGTGGGGCCGGCCAGGTCTGGGTCTCACCCAATGGGGGAGGGCCGGCTGGGTCTGGGTCTCCTGCATTTTCAAAGTGTGTATGGGTGGTGGGCGGGGACTTGACTCTAGGTCCCATGGCGCGCCCCAGACTCTGACAGGAGGGAGATTTTCATATACATTTTACTAATTTTCTTTCATTTCTAACACTTCTATTATAGTGAAAGGGCAAATAACATTATTAAAATATTTCCTCTACTTAATTCCCTTTTAATGTGTACGAATTTCATGCACCGGGCCACTAGTTCAATATAAAATTGCACAAATAGTACCTCTTTGACATCAAGGCTTGAAGTTCCCTCTAATGAGAATAAAGTTTAGTAGGATATATAGAACATTCTCAACTTCATCCTTCAGTACTAAGTCACTACCTCCTTCCCCTTTGCAGGTACTTATTTATTTATTTATTTATTTATTTATTTAAAATATATTTTTATTGATTTCAGAGAGGAAGGGAAAGGGAGAGAGAGATAGAAACATAAATGATGAGAGACTCATCGATTGACTGCCTCCTGCACATCCCACACTGGAGATAGAGCCTGCAAGCTGGGAATATGCCCTGACCATGGAATGAAACCGTGACCTCCTATTCATAGGTCAATGCTCAACCACTGAGCCATGCCAGTCTGGCTTTTATTTACTTCCTTATTTTTATTATTATATTTTTCATATATTACTTCACTGCTCCTTGACTTCTGTCACTGACCTAAAGCAGACCCTCATCATCTTCCAACCTGATTGGAATAGACATCTGTGAAGTTTTCTAGGATCAAATTTCATATGCTTTCTATTTTTTCCCCCACAAGTTCCCTGCCAAAGTGAGTTTTCTAAAGTGCCATACCCTTGTTCACTATCCTTGAGTAGCCTCCTCATTATTCCCAGAATAAGATCTCAACTCAAGGACCTTCATTGCTTGATTTGCCCCCAATTAAATCTCCATCCACTTCAACTGACATGTCCATTCCAGCTATAATTAACTGGTAGCTCCTCAATTTTGTCATCCTGTCTGATCTGCCAAGATGTTTTCACAGGTCTCAAATGCACTAAATTTACCTATATCAAACATGAACATTCCTTCAGGCAGGTGTCATTTCTCTTACCTTCCCTGGTCCTCCAAGAGAGAGTCACTCCTCTATTCCAGTATGTGCCTATTGCACCAACAGAACAACTATTACTATATAGTAATTTCCCCTTCATATCTTCCTGCCTCAATAATAATGTGGCAAGTCCTTGAGGACAGGGATAACTTTTTCACCTGTGCATTTCCAGCATCTATTATATAGTACCTGGCAAAAAATAGGTATTCAATCAGTAAACATTTGCGTAGGAGGCAAGTAAGGAAGAGAAAAGAAGAGAGGATGAAGGGTAGTAAGGAAGGATGGATCCCCTTCAGAATAAAATATAAGTAATAATTTCAAATTTATTGAATCATGATTCAAGAAAATATTTTCAACCAGATTTTGAAAATTTAAAACACAAACTCAATGTGGCCTGTCAATTCACTCTTTTGTCCTCTCAAATTCATTCATCATCTTCCCCCACTTATAATGATGTTTGACTCCAAGTTGAGATAGTTTGCTTTATGTTGCTTAGATAAATACCAGCAAGATAAAAATAAAGGCTTACAGTTAGATGGTTAGACATATCGGCTGATCACTTGAAAAGTTATATAAATGTCTAATCACTGTATTGTACACCTGAAAATAATATAATATTTTATGCCAACAGTAACTGAAAACAAATCTAAAAAACAAAGGCTCACAACCCCTGATCACTAAGAAACACTATATCAGAAAACATCTGTTTAAAAAAATTCCTTTATGGCCCTGGCAGGGTAACTGAGTTGGTTGGAGCATCGTCTCAATATGTAAAGGTTGCAGGTTCCATCCCCAGTCAGGGCATATATAAGAATTAACCAATGAGTGCATAAATAAGTAGAACAACAAATCCATCTCTCTCTCTCTCTCTCTCTCTCTCTCTCTCTCTCTCTCTCTCTCTCCTCTCTCTCTCTCTCTGCCTCTTCCCCTCTCTTTCTAAAATCAATCAATCAATTGATCCATCAATTAATTACTTTATGAGAGAAACATCCCTTGATTGTGATGGTTACCTCTGGAGATATTTAGTACCAATTTAGAGTTTAAATAAGGCACAATTTTCCAGGAGTTTTGGAGCGGGTTAGAGAGTTGAATAGGTAAAGCATGGGGATCTTTTAAGGAGGTAAAACGATTCTGCATGGTATTATAATGGTAAATATAATACATTAAGCATTTGTCAAAACCCATGGAACTTCACATTACAGAGTACATGTTGATATATTCAAATGAAAAAAAAATAAATTAGATGGTTAGGGAATTCCAGGATGAAAGGCAAAATACTAAAAAATAATCTAAATAATCTAAATGCATTACAAATGTCTAAAAGAACCTCACTGAAGGGGCAGGAGAGTAAGGTGCTGACCTGAGTAACTGAAAATGAGTGCACTCTAAAAGACCAAAAGCAAAAGGAACTGTACATAACAACTGTACTATAGTTGATAAACTTTTTTCCTATGGGCATAGAGATTAACAATTCTAAAACACACTATATATATATATATATATTTGGAGTGGGAGTTTACAGATAAACAAGGCTAGAATGATCCAGATGTAATGTATTAGAGTTGGCAGTGGAGAGGACTTAAACACAATGACACCCCAATAGCAAAGAACACAACTACCACTCTTGCCTTAATTTGTAATACCATTTTTCCACAAAAGAACTTGGAAATGACTGATTTTTGGACTGAGGTAGAAAATATACAAGACGTCTAGAGCATCCGGTATTGCCAGAAAGAAAATGCTCACACACACACACACACACACACACACACACACACACACAGAGAGAGAGGATATTTCAAAAGGATGAAGAAAGCCAACTGAAAAATCTCTCAGTGGCCAAATCTAGAACAATTTGAGCAAAAATAAATAAATAAAGAAAGAAAGAAAGAAAGAAAGGAAGGAAGGAAGGAAGGAAGGAAGGAAGGAAGGAAGGAAGGAAGGAAGGAAGGAAGGAAGGGAGAGAGAGAGAGAGAGAGAGAGAGAGAGAGAGAGAGAGAGAGAGAGAGAGAGAGAAAGAAAGAAAGAAAGAAAGAAAGAAAGAAAGAAAGAAAGAAAGAAAGAAAGAAAGAAAGAAAGAATGAATCATTGGGCTATTACCTAAAGTATAAAATAAATATTTATAAGCTCATTGTGATAAAAATAAATTACTGAATAAATAAATGAATAGACCAATATGCCATGCAGAAGGATTTCAAATATTTATGTAGATTCTAGAGGCCCAATGCACAAAATTTGTGCACGGGGGGAGGGGGGCGGAGGGGTGTCCCTCAGCATGGCCTGCACCCTCTCCAATCTGGAACCCCTTGAGGGATGTCCGACTGCTGGTTTAGGCCTGATCCAGGGATCGGGCCTAAACCGGCAGTCAGACATCCCTCTCGCAATCTGGGACCACTGGCTCCTAACTGCTCACCTGCCTGCCTGCCTGATCGCCCCTAACTCCTCTGCCTGCCTGCCTGATTGCCCCTAACCCCTCTTCCTGTCTGATTGACCCTAACTGCCTCTGTCTGCCGGCCTGATCACCCCTACCTTGCCCTCCTGCTGGCCTGATCACCCCTACCTTGCCCTCCTGCTGGCCTGATCACCCCTACCTTGCCCCCCTGCTGGTCTGATTGCCCCTACCTTGCCCCCCTACTGGCCTGATTGCTCCTACCTTGCCCCCCCTGCCGGCCTGATCACTCCTACCTTGCCCCCCTGCCGGCCTGATCACCCCTAAGCACCTCTGCCTCAGCCCCCGGCTTAAGTCGCAGTCTGCAGGAGGCAACCTGGTGGAGCAGGGGAAGGCACAGCCTCCATTATTCTGCTGCTGCTGTCACTGCCGGCCTGACCCTGGGCCCTTCACAGCCACCTGCAGCTTCCTGAGCCTGGGCTCTTCACAGCTGCGCCTTGGCCCTCGCAGCCGCTGCGGCTTTGTCTGGAAGGATGTCAAGAAGGTTCTCTGGAAGACGTCCGCCCTAATTAGCATATTATCCTTTTATTAGTATAGATTCCATCCTTAAGGAAGTGGAGAATAACTTCCCTCTTCTTAAGTGTGGCCTGAATATAGTGACTTTCTTCTGAAGAGTAAATATGGAAAGGGAAAGCAAAAAGAATAACTCACTGTACAGTAGAGACACCTGACAAACACTACCTACAGCAATAATTCCTGTTGATAGTATGTTCCTTTGATAGAATGGGATGAATGTAAAAGTTTACCTCTATGGTTTTCCTCCTAAAAGACATATTATCCCAGTCTAGCCATAAGGAAAATACCACACACATCTCAATTAAGGGATGATCAACAAAATATATGACCAGTACTCTTCAAAACTGCTGTGGTCATTAAACACCAAGAAAGTCTGAGAAATGGTCACAACCAAGAAGAGCCTAAGGAGCCAGAACTACAGAGCATATCTTGGATGGGATCTTAGGACAGAAGAGGTACATGAGGGGAAACTGAGGAAACTTGAATAAAGTAAGGGCTCAGTTACTAATATCATATCAATATTTGTTTATTAATTGACACATGTACCATACTAATATTAGGCAACAATAATAGTTGAAACTGGAGAAGAGGTATATAGGAACTCTCTATATTATCTTTTCAATAGATTCTGTAATCCTAAAAGGATTCTAAAAATTTTTTTACATTTATTTAAAACACTGAAAAAACCCCACAACATTTTAAAAATGACTTTCACTTTAAAATATCACATGAGCAACTCTTGAAAACAGTCTGTTAATTGAATTAAAATATAAATTCCTGTCCTGTGAGAGAGGGTTTGGCAGTGAAGAGTCCTTGACCCAGGGGTGTTGAGTCACAGCTTTTTATCCTGGTTAATCTAAGGCATGTCACTTCCCCTCTTGGGATAGAATGAAGAGAACAAAGGCCCTGGATTAGATAATCTCTAGAACTGTTGGGAGGAAACTCAGCAAATAATTAAAGACTAGATTAAATCATGCGGGTAGGGTCCCTAGGCCTAGCCTCCTGCAATCAGGGCCATCTTTTGCCTGTTCACCAGTCCCCAGGCCCAATGCTGCCTCTGCCGCCGCCACTGAGCTGCCAGGCTGTTGGGATCACCAGCTCATCCCCAGCCGCTGCCGCTGCTGCTGGGGCTTGAGGCGCTGATGAAGGGGAGCACAGCAGGGGATCCGGGTGCTCCCACGACACCCGGCTCCCCGCCTCCGATGGCAGGGGAGCCAGGTGTCCGGGGTGTCCGAGGCAGGCCCCCTCAGAGGACGCCAATCCGGCCGTTGAGAGGCGCGGGGGGCGGGAGTCCCGCCCCCCACGCCTCTCTATGGCTGGATATGCCACCCTGAGTCCCGCCCCCCAGCCTCCCACCGCCCAA
The DNA here is from genome assembly GCF_951640355.1 of Cnephaeus nilssonii. Lineage (NCBI taxonomy): Eukaryota > Metazoa > Chordata > Mammalia > Chiroptera > Vespertilionidae > Cnephaeus > Cnephaeus nilssonii. The sequence continues at coordinate 37,883,800 of NC_137089.1, read as the reverse complement.
TCGTGGGCGTAGCGGAGTGATGGTTATTTGCATATTGCCTTTTTATTAGGTAGGATATTCAATTGTGAAATATATACTTTAGATATAAATTGGTGTGTATTTTAAAGATTTAACTTATTTTTTTCAAATTTATTAATTATTCATTTGGTCTTGGAGTTTATACTAAAGAAGCAGCATAAATGTGAAAAATCTTAGATTTAAAGTTCTGTAACAGTAGAGAAGGACAGCAGAAGTCAATTTTCTGAAAGTTTCATGAGAAGAAATTACATTCCTCAGTTTTTAAAAAATAGAACATGCAGTCTCTAACGTTTAAAGATCTATCAAAGATGCTCTTTTTCGTTTTGTAAGGCAAAAATCAAATGGTTAAAGCTCTTTATGTAAAAGAGTAAATTGTAAAATGATCATGAAAAACTGTTTTTAATTTAAAAGGTATTTTGGTTAATTAGCTTTTAGACCCAAATACTAAAGTCTGTTTTAATAAGAGGAGATGATTAATAAATCCGTTGTATTACTTTTTCCCACAAAAGTTCAGAATATTCAGACATACAACCAATTGGTTTCTGTTTTTAATGACATTACTTCTGAGCAGATAAGCAGCATTCAATTGTTAATCCAATTATTACTATATTGTTTAGATGTTTTGCTTTGGTTTTCCCTTGAATACAGCTGGTAATGCACCTGTTTTCTTTATCAATGCTGGCAGTACTATGTGTGTCCAAAGTTGAGCCCATCAGACTACTTATAATTCTTTTTGATGGGGTCAAGGAGCTAAAACCTTGACTATTTTTAAAAACAACAACTGACATTCCTCTTTGCCAGTTTATGAAAAATTTTTTCTACAAGAATATTAAACTGGGTCTGAGCATAGTACAAACTCTTTCATATTCCCAAGAGCAAGTTCTTTGGATTGTTTTTAGAAGAAATGCCATTCATTCTTTTTTTCAAAACACTTTCACCATAAGTATGCAAATGTCCAGGGACTAGGAGTGGTGGGAAATAGTGACATGTGTCATATGGAAAACAGTTGCTAGTCTTGTATCAACATATCATTCTATCTGCTAACAGAATGAGTGCTTTATAAACTCCAGCAGTATTGTTATTCCACATGGCTAGCTTATTTTTGGATTCTCTAAATGGAATCAATCAGTGATTTATGTCATGTATGACCCTGAAACTTCAATATATTTAGAGAAAAAATGCTTCTTTGCTCATATTTTCACCAATGGATACTTCAATTCAGCCAACTAAATATTTCCTTCCCTTTGGTTAAGAATAAAACGAATGCAAAAAATACTAGTTTCCATCTTTCAAAAAGGATTAATCACCTTTTTTTTACTTCTATAACCATAGGATCTCTATAAAGTAAGGATCCCTGAAACATGTTGCATATAAAATCAAAACAAAATTACACTCTACTCTAGATGCATTGAATAGACTGCTTCTTCTGACAAAGAATCAAGCCTCTACTTCCATTAAAATGAAACATAATTTACATATTTAAATAAATAAAGTTTGAAAATAACTTTATATTTGTTAATGAAATGTCCTGTCTTATCAGGCTGAAATCCATCAATTTTTAGTTAATTATACTTCTGTAGCTTATTTCTTAGGAGGATTGCAAAAGGGCAATTGAAACCCAAGAAGGGAAGTAATAAGTTTCAGAAGCTATAAATTTGAAATTTGGAGCACCAACTTTTGGAACAAGGATTTTGGAAAAGAAAAGAGAGGGGTCAATAATAAAGTTAGAAAAAATATGGTAGATTGTGAAAAACATTACAAAATAAATTGTAGGATAAAGTTGTAAAAGGCTTTGAAATGAATGAAACACTATTGAGTGTAGTCAATGAAAACTAGGTCATTTTGTAACAGTGAAATGCTGGGTATCTATGACTCCATCTTGTTCACACCTACATTGTTTCAATGGTCTTCAGGCTAATAGTGCCTGCTGTAGAGATGCTAATCATCAGAGAAATTCTGCTTGGGGCTTGAGTATTTACAGAAATAGCCCCTCCTATCCCCCCTCCCATCCCTTGACATAAAAGAAGCCTAAATTCTTTACTTCCTTAAAATGAATTTGAGAAACTGCTAGCACCCCTATCTTCTCAATTGGCAACTTCTCAATCAATAAACCTTTCCTTACTCCAAACTCTGGTATTTTGAGTCTTGGCCTTTCAGAGAATTTGGACCTGTAACAATTTTTCTAGCATGTCCTTCCAATTAGCAGGTTCGGAGTCATTCACTGACTTTGAGCCATTTTACAACTATGTAATTTATAAAAATTTATAGTAGTACAAATAATTCTTGTCCACAAACATGCAAATTATGTCAATTTAAATGCAATTAATTATTATCCTATGGATATACATTAGGTTTGCCAGTTTTTGCATTTATTTATAACTTCACTTCAAGATTCCTTATTTAACTATATATGTGAGGGTTTGAAATTTCCTTTGAATTTGTTGCAACATCTTATTGGTTCCTTCATTAATTAAAGAGTTGAATAAATCTTTGACATATGATCATTTTATATCTGTATGAGAAACAGGATTATAACTTTAAAAAAAAATGTTATCCTTTAACTACATGCATTATTTCTTAGTGAATATCAATGATAGGTGAGAGTTTCCTTAAAAAAAAAAAAACCTTGTTTCCTAGTTTACTAAGTGGAATAAAACTATGATACTAAATAATATTTATTTCCATTTTAAAAAGTAAATCCCTGTGCATGATAAAAAGTCCATTATGTCTTATTTATTATAGAAGAACCATGTCATACACTCTCCTTCAGAAGTATAGTTGGAACTTCATTGCATTAACAATCACAGAATATAAAACAGAGGAAAAGACAGACAGAATTGGCAGAAGTGATTCTAAGATATTTTGTAGCATAGAATCGGTGGTACAGTTGGTAAAACCAACCTCCACAGATTTGAAAAAGGTCTGCCATTCAACAGGCTTTTCCTGCCTGACACCCTGAGAGACTGTGAAACTGCCACCTGACACCTGGAGCTAGTTCACACTCCTGTGTATGTTGCCTCCAGCCATCACCAAATAACTTCCTGAGGTTGTGAAGAACTGCTCTAAGTGGTTCTTTAAAAAGTTTTCAAAATCATCAACTTCAGTCTTTAGTTCTTCAGAGAACCTCAACCATTTAATTTCACAATGTTTATCTGATTTATGTATACTTAAATTAACACATTTCTCCAATAAGTAGGGGATTTTTAACTAGTATATTATGCTGCTCTCAGTTATTCATCTAAAGAAATATATTTTTTAAAGACTAGCTTCTCTGCAAAAGGCATAGTGAGCTTTGGAAGTAGTTGATTTTGATAAGTTATTTTAAATTGTGTGTGTGTGTGTGTGTGTGTTTTATAATGAATGTTGATATTATGATTCCAAACATTAAAATTTTTACAATGTAAAATTATTATTTCTGCCTTGAGTTACTAAGAGCCTTGTAAGTAAAGAATATGTAATTTTTAAAAATTGTTAAAACAATTTTGAAGATTAGGGAAAGTAGACTATTATGAAATACCTTGTTTTTTATTTGATCAAAAATATAAACTCTATTCTGGAAAACTTATACATTAAATAACAGAAAATATGGACCAGAAATTCCATTTTAGTTTTATTTTTTTGAGGAGACCATATTGTGTCTTTAGTTTTGAGTTAGGTCTAAACAGAATTGTCTAACTTCATGTGGTTATGATTCTGTTTAATTATAAGACTAAATAAATAAGAAAACCAGAGACTTTGATCTGTAAAGAGTTGTTCAAACTTTAGCAAGAAATGTTAAATATATTAAAAATGTAAACACTATGGTTTATTTGAGTTTTAATGTATACTAAATAAAAGCAAATGTTTGCTAGCTCAGTACATACATATATATATATGTATATATATATGTGTGTGTGTATATGTGTGTGTGTGTGTGTATGTGTGTGTGTGTATATATTTATTTATATATACTGTTCCTTATTGTTTGCTGATTCTAGGAATATGAAGAAAGAGGGAAAAAGTGAAATAAGAGCATAAGTGAGAAAAAAAACCATCATTTTTTGGCTCACATTTTTAACTTGTTCACAATAAAGAAGAGTTTGGATATATTTCCTAAAGATCCAATGAATTAACGTCTGAAAAGAACTTTTAGTAAGTCAATAGTTCACTAATTAAGATCAAACTTAGTTTTACTGTAAAATATGATCATTTATTGATTTTAAAAAGAGCTAAAAGCTAAATATCAACCAACATTAGATAAAAAATACTATGTGAAACTGAACCCCTAAGAAAGGCAAGGCTTACCTTGGGCAGTTCACACATACTTGCAAACTCAAACTGAAAGTCGGTAATGAATCTCATAAGATACTGAGCTTTTATACCCTGAATCAACCAAATCCTCAGAGTAGATGAATAAGCAAAACTCATAAATTTATTAACAAAATGTTACTGTACTTATATAAAATTGATTTTTTTCCCATGCTGTATGAAGTTCCTCTCTAGAAATAACATTGGAAAGAACACTTTATGGCTGTGCCCACAAACTTTAGAGTGTTTATGAATTACATGGGGATCTTGTTAGAATGCAGATTTTGATTCTTTGGATCTGGTGATAAGTCCTGAGATCTTGCATTTTTTACAAGACCTCAGGTGATGACGATGTTGCTAGTCTGAGGACCACACTGAGAAGGTACACATTCTCAGTCTTCATGTCACATTAAGCATTTACAATTGCGTACAACATGTACACTTAGATTGCGCATCTGTAATGATGAGGAAAATAAGGATCTTTTGTTGTTGTTTTAGAACTGCAAAACTAGTATCAGACACTTTAAAAGTTCTATCAGCTATATGTAGCCCATTTCGTATATCAACACTTCAATGCTCCCTTTCCTCCATAGGGCTAGACCAGTGGTCGGCAAACTCATTAGTCAACAGAGCCAAATATCAACAGTACAACGATTGAAATTTCTTTTGAGAGCCAAATTTTTTAAACTTAAACTTCCTCTAACGCCACTTCTTCAAAATAGACTCGCCCAGGCCGTGGTATTTTGTGGAAGAGCCACACTCAAGGGGCCAAAGAGCCACATGTGGCTCGCGAGCCGCAGTTTGCCGACCACGGGGCTAGACCTATACAGGACACATTAGAAGGCCCCCTGCCAGCAAGTGGGATGCTGAGCCAAGAGCCTGAGCAAACAGAATCCTAGAGGGAGATTCTATTGGTGTACATGTTGAAAACAGTGTCTGTCTCTTCTTGGCAACATTAATTGCTTAATGTATTCTACTCAATTTTTGTATCAAATTCATTAAGTTGAAATTTAAAGTTGGTGCTCCAACCCTCCAATATTTTGCCCCAGATATTTTGATTTTTCTAACCTGAACTTGAAACATCTGCCTGGTTATTTCCTTTATTTTCTTCATTACCCCTTTTCCATGTACCTTTCACAAAATTCTAACCACCTCCAAACAAGCATGAAAACTCAGAATGTTAGAGACTTAAAGGGGTGCTATCCACTCTGCTTTTTCTTTCCAAGTGATATCTAGAAGTAAAAGCGAGTTTAAGTATGGGTTCAGTATTCTGAATGAATCAATGGACTACATAGTACATTTAGCAGGGCAATCAAAATTGTTTTTGAATGGCTTTGTGCATGGGAGAATAGACTATTTAGAGACACAGATTGTCTTGCTGAGAACCAAATACATGGTGCTTCCATGACATCATCCCCAAATTGTCTCCCAGTTCCCTTCACCTGCAACAATTCAGGTGGCTAATTTAGAGACCTCTGTGGATTGGTTTCAGATCAAGTTTTATGGATTCTATGCGCTGGTTTACCTGAAAGTCCACAAATCCCATTTGCAAAGTGCACAAGGACACATCATGTGACACAGAGCACCCTTGGATACCTTCCAAATAAATCAGAAGTCTAAATGGGTTTTCCACAAATATCTACGTATTCAAATTGTTAAGACGGTTGGTATAGATTGTTCTTGTCGTAAGAGCAATGATCATGTCTGATTTTTTTGGACATGGCCAATAAAAATCATGTGTTTTTCATTTACTAGGATATCAGCAAATGTTTATGAGTGACAATACATAATAGCACTAGGTTTATACCTTCATTTTCAGGATGAATTGATACACAGTATCTCCCTACCGATGAGGATCAAAAGCCATTTTTATACCATTATTTGTGATCTTGTTTTTGGTGGGCGTGACCAAAGAGTGGGCAAGGCCTGGAAACCCTACAGGCAGATGGAGAAAGCCCACGTGAGGGTTCCATCCTATGTGATAGTCTGTTTTCAGACTGCGTGACAGGCCACCTTAAAACTCACTTCTTCCATGTAGTTTCTCAATGACTGTCCTCCACTGGGGGCTTCTCCCTAGAGGCAAAGAGGAAGAGAGGGTGACAAAGTCAGGAGAGGGAGGAGGAAGAATGAAAGGAGAGAGTCAGGGAGGAGAGGCAAACCTAGGAGCAACACCAAAGCTTTACTATCCCCCCCAGCATCTCAGTTGATGTTTGTGAGATTAAACAGATGGGCAACTTCTTACTGTGAAGGAGAAGTTTTTTCAAGGCAACAGCAATTTTAGGTCACATAAACGTATAACCACCTAGAATAGCTAACTAAATCTTAGGACAGGATGCTAAATGTGTAGTATAAAATGTCTTGCAAATGTGTTCTTACAATAAGATTAAGAAAAAAGTCACTAAGTCTGTATTCTATGAATGTGTTTGGGGATCTAATACATGGACTTAGGAATATTTTAGGGAAAGTGTACAGGTCATTAACCTGCCCTTTCCCAAAAGTTTATATAAATCTTCTGCCCCTTACTTGTATGTTATTAATTAATTCTCCATTACTTGTGCCTTTTCCTAGCACTTCATTGAACGCTGGTAATCACTGCAGTTTAAATCACTGACATTTAAAATAAGTTAAATGTATATCGCAAGTTCATCCGAACACTGGTGATCAAAATTGTCAAACAACTTGTTAGTTTGGATAAATTATCTTTTTATCTTACATGCGGGAGACATTTGGAAATAAATGATGAGATACCGGGAAACGATAAATTCTAGGACACCATATGTGTTTAAATGATAACTAAATAAGTGTGAATAAGTTTACTTTTGTTCCTAACTCTTTGAGGACCGTCTTTGTTAACTTTTCAAGAACTTTCACATATATTATCTCATTTCATTAGTTTTTCACTATGACTTGAGAAAAGACATCCCCAGGCCAATTTAATACATGAATTGAAGAATGCTGAGACCTGCTGAATGAAGGGTTCAAAATCAAGGCGCTAAGCAGGGTATTTCTGGGACTGGATCCTCTTTGCCTTGTGGAAATAAAAATGTTAAAACATAAAAAAATAAATTTAGTTTAAAAAGTGATGTATACTATAAAGCACTTTGAGGGGATTTTTTAAAAAGCATGCTCATTTCAAAACAAAATTAAGCTAGAAATAAAGTGCTGGTATTCCTAAAAACTTACATATGGTAATTTTTTTTCCAAATCATGGTTTTCACAACAAAAATTAATATGCTGCAGTTGAGATGTTTCCACATGCTCCAAGCTTGTAGGAAGCTCAATGGATAAGATAACAAAAGAGGAAAGATAGTTGTACTTATTTAAACTAAAAGATAAGCTATAAAGAAAAATCAAATCCATAGAAACCCCCTTATCTGTGAGGAATTTAACTCAAAGCATATAGAGATGACTGGAAACTTACTTCAGATAAACTGCTTTTTATGGTTGAACTTGCTACACTATCTCCCCTCATTAGGATAACTAGTGTAGAAGGAATGCTGTGCAGTTGGATCTGCTAAGTGACAGACCAGTCCTTTTGTCCTAATAATCCCTCCCCTGTGCCTGGCTGGCTAAGGGCAAGAGGATGCGGTGACAAACTGCTTGTTGTTACAGATGCTCTCTGGAGGGGCCAGCATCTGCAGTCTGGATGGAGGGCCTCTGAACACCTGAGGGCTAATGGTGGGATGCTGCAGCGCAGTCCCTAGGTGCTCACTGCAGAGGGTGCTTGGTTTCCCTGGAGCTGGAGTGCAATGGTTTTCCCTGTTTGTCTGGACACATGCACTCTTATGCTAAGACACGGTGATAACTGGTGGCTTTCTCGATGATCACATGTAACTAAATCACTAGGTGGCCTCTAAGCCTTCTTTCTCAGGCTTGCTTCCCCCCACAGTGTCAGGCGGGTCCTCTTCAACTCTGCCGCAGAGAAAAGGAGCAACTCACACAACACTGTTTGTTTCAAAGGCCACACAGAACTGACGCATGGCTGTAACTGCCATTCAGGACTCACTGACACGGATAGCACTGGGGAGGAAGAGCACTGAGGAGGAGGGGCATGGGGTAAAAGATGGCAGGTGGAAAATGCAGAGGAAACAAACACCTCGCAGAGAGCATTACAAATATGGTGCAAGGCCAAGTGGACAAAGCCAAGAACAAGGCAGCAGGATCTCTATGTGTTAGGATCGGAAGATACGGCCCAAATCAAGAGGCTGGATTCCATGTGTCTGTCTCAGGTTCCCCATTTCCAACATGGTACTGCCCAAATGCTGACCTCTCCTCCCTCCCCCTGTAGGGGCGCTAGTGAAATAAAATATCCTTCAAAACGCAAAACTATCAACTTCAGTCGTCCTTTCCATAGTTTTAAAGAATTGGCATTTTAAATAACAGGTCATTCTAACAACATCATATTTTGGTAAGCACCTGGAAATGAATTAAAAATATCCAAATGCAATTCCCCTTGAGAAACAAAGGTAGGAAAGGGGGTATAAGGGAGGCAGACAGGGCCTGTGAAGGAGGGAAAGGGCAGAATACATGGAAACTATGCCTTAAACAAAAGGGAAAACAATGTATTTCCTGAAATGTGGTTTTACTTATCATGAACCTAAATATAACCAAAGTTGAGATAAAAATGTTTTAAATGTGAGTTACAAAACATAAACTCAGAAAAAGAAACATCTGACATGACTGCTAGAGACAAAAGCTCTTGTCACTCCCCTAGTTATTCTGCAGTTAAGGAAACATTCTCATTGAGGTGGAATATCCTAGAGACAGAAGTAGGACTAGGCCCACACCCTCCTGAATCTATTGCCATTTTCACTATACCGTGCTTCTTTTCTTTCAATCAGTAGGTAATTTTTATTCACCTCTTACTAATCCTTAGACAAAATGCATACAGACTTTCGTTTGTATGGAGAGTCCATTTACTCACACACCTTTAATGTCTAAGACCTCAGGTACTAATTTCTGTCAAAGACATTTTCATGAGATCCTTACCTCCACCCGAATGACCCTTCTCCCCAGCTTTTTTCAAATGAAACTGAACAATAGTCCTAACACAGAGAGCACCTTCTTAAGAAGCGCATGAAGTATTTAGAACCCATAGAAGAAGGGAGCTCGAGATGGATGGCCAGGACATTTCTGAACCCAAAGGGCCCACAAAACTCCACCCATTATTTATTCCACCCTATTTATTAAGCACCTATGGTGTGCCGCATGCTGTGCTTGTGTGGAGACAAATTGGTGAACAAGAACGAAGCCCTATCATAAAAAGTTCATTTTGAGAAAACAAATACACAAGTTATTAGAATATAGAGCAAAAGTTACTTGGCACAGGTAAGCCCAGGCTGCTATGGGGAAAAAATAGGAGGAAAAGGTACATAGCTTTTCATTTATTTATCAGGCATGTGTCGAGAGCTCGCATGTGCTGGGAGCTGGTGCAGCCCACTGGATACAATGATGAAGAAGACAATGTGGAGGGATTAGAAGTTGAGGAAGTTATTATAAAGCTTAGTCCTCAAGACTTAGTCAATTAGCCAGAATAGGAAGCTGAATAGAAAGAGGACTCATATCAGGCAGAAAGAAAAGTTTGTGCAAGGTCCCAGGCACAACAGAGCAAATACCTATATGAAACCACAAGTATTACAATGAAGAGCATCAATTATACTATGCACTGTATTTTTAGATAGAGAGATATTAATATCATGTGTTATTCTCTAATTTTATACTATAATTCCCTACAATACAGATGCTGCTATGATGTTATGTGCTATGTTTCTTAATTACGTTATTACACAGGGCTCCTGAATTAGTGACAGATGGTGGAGGATTGAAGTTCAGCTTTCCAAACTCCAGCATACTCTACTGGCAGCTACTGATATCCAAGAGAACAGGCAGGGATCTATTTCTAAATAGTAAAACAGTGGGTGCCATAGTTAGAAACACAGACATTTTTGGAAAGTTCATACATCTTTTAAATCTTTCAGAATTTTTTAATGAAAATTTGTCTACAATCTTATGGATAAATACAGCATCATTGCAGACCATTTGTCTCTGAAAATGACACCTTTATCCAGTAGAGAAGATACCTGATTGCTTTAGCATTGCTAAAGGCTAACAGACAGGGGCATTTTAAGATAAAATGTTATGCCCGGCGGGTGTAGCTCAGTGGATTGAGCATCGTCCCATGCACCAAGAGGTCACTGGTTCAATTCCAATCAGGGCACGTGGGGTTGAGGGCTCAATCCCCAGTAGGGGGCTTGCAGGAGGCAGCGATGGATATCTCTCTCCCTCTCCCTTCTTTAAAATCAATAAAAACATATTTAAAAAAAAGATAAGATGTTATGATCCACTCTGCCTTTAAGTTCCACTAATGATCAGGAGCTAAATTTGTCCCCTCAGAAGGGACAAAGAATATTCAATCCCTAACCAACTTTTAAATTAAAATAAGCTAAATAGTGCCTTTAAGTAGTAATGCCCTCACCTTAAAGAATTACCTTAAAGAATGAAGAAGGGCAGAAGCAATTATGAAATTGATGACTATCCTATATAATAAAGAGCTAATATGCTAATTAGACCAAACAGCAGAACAACCGTCCGGACAACCTTCCGGACAACCTTCTGGACGAAGCCAGGGCTGCGCGGGCCAGCCGAGACAGCCGGGGCTGCAAGGGCTGAGCCCCTTGCACAAATTTCGTGCATCAGGCCTCTAATTACTAACGTTAAATTTTTAATGATTTAAAACATTTTAGTGTTTCTTACTATTTTCTGAAAAGTGGTTATTCAGTTGAAAAAAAAAAAGTATTTAATTCTTTCCTTGAATCCTATGTAAAAAAAAAAGAGGGGGGGGGGGGGGAGGTATGTGGCAAAGCCAGTAATGAATAACAGGCTCCCTGTTTGGGAGAGGGGAATCTTTCATCAGTGGATGTTGGACAAGAGAAGGGATGGGCGAGAGGGTGGGGCTGTAAGAATGGATGGCTAGTGTTAATGATTTTGAATTGCACTGACTTAAAAATTAGATTGAGATATATATCATTAGTCAATTGACTTTAGAAAAATCTATTTGACCTTGAACAATTTATTGCTCTAGTCACGTGAGTCTTCTCTGATATGTGCTGATTAATTTATCATGTCAATTATTAGTACCATTTCACTTTTATTATGTACAAAAAGGAGTATTCATTTTTTCTAAAATAATTTAATGTGGCAACACAGCAAATCATCTGCCATGAGATTTTGAAGAGTCACGGGTTTCTTTTGAAGCTGAGTTCCCTCAAATAGAAAGTACAGACAACAGAACCACAGGGTTGTGTTTCATTTGAGATTCTGAAGGTCAAAGAGTACTAGAAACTCCAAAGAGTTATACCCCTGTAAAGTGCAGTATTTAATGTGTATATCTCTACTGATCTGCCCACCTATTGGTTTCAGAATTGACTGAATTCCTGGCTAAGCAAATAGTAAATGAAGGAAAGAGAAAAGTATTCTAACATACAAATACAAAAGAAATAATAGAATTCAAATATCACCACTTAGCAACTACTAGTAAATAAATAAGTACTGGCATTAAGCATCAATGGCTGCTAAGATTATAAAATGAGAAACAACCATATATTACACACATCTTTTTAAAAAATGTTTTTATTGATTTTTAGAGAGAGAGGAAGGGAGAGGGATAGAGTGATAGAAACATTGATGACAGAGAAACATCATCAATTGGCTGCCTCTTGCATGCCCCCTACTGGGGATGTGCTCTGACCAGGAATTGAACCTGTGACATTTTGGTTCATGGATCGATGCTCAACCACTGAGCAACACCAGCCAGACATATGTAACTCTTTTTATTGTACTGAAGAGAAGCTTTATCCAGTTTCCATAAAATTTTCAGGAAAATATTAAGAACTGAAAACATATTAAATTGCACCAAGAATATGAAATGAGCATACCTCTGGATAACTACAGGTAAGGGTCAGGATACTTTAACAGATAAATTGTAAGAAAATGCAAGAAATAGAAGAGGAACCTATATATTAAAAGAGACTTAAGGACATCTAACTTTAAAAAGTTGGCGAGGTTAACATAATGTCAAGGGATGCATATTTGGGTGACAAAGCTACTTTTAAAATGCAAGTTGTTGATTATTATAAAGGTTAGACTACCGTATTTTCCGGCATATAAGACGACTTTTTAACCCAGGAAAATCTTCTATACGCCCAGTCGTCTTATACGCCGGAAAATACGGTAGTTATTTGTGGGAAGAGGCAGAAGTTGTGATTGGGACAGGGCACACTGAAGACACTTCTTGACCTGGGTAGTGTTCTCATTGTAATAAATAATTAAGCCAAACATTTGATTTGGGTGATTTTTATATGTTTGTGTTCTATTTGTAATAAAAAAGAGATTTAAAAGTAAACTGATAGCCATGTCTAATGGCAGCAATATTGTTACAGGCATAAATATAAAGTCCAAATGAAACTCTTAAATAATAAGAGTGAAATTTATAATGCTCTATCTCCTGTTGGCTACATCTCCATGGTCACATATCTAATCCTTCATTGATCCCAATCTCCCGGTCTATGTAGAGAGTAATTACTAGTTATATGTCTAGAAAGGTAGTTAAAGGACACTCCTATCCTTCTGATTGAATCTTAAGCTAATCTAATTATAACACCAACCTCATAAAAATCAGTTGGCAATTATGATTTTTATAATTTGAAATAATTAAGCCTTTAAATTCTCTTCCATTAAGCTTTTAAAAAAAATCAATAGATGCCACTTTGGAATTTGTAAAGTACCTGTATAAATTCTCCAAGGTCAGTGAAATATGAATGTCAGATTCGTAATTTAAATCAAATATACAATGTATTCTTTTAAAATTAAATTAACCTGTGTCTTTGCAAAACGGTTAAATGGCTAAGGTGACCAACTTCTTGCACTCTGACTCAGATGCAGCACGCGGGAAACCTGACATGCCCAATAATCATGCAACAGCAGGACTCTTTTGTTTCTCCTGTTCACAGCCCATGCTTCCTTCATTTTAAAAAAATGATTGATTTTTTAGGTAAGTAATAATACTAGGGATTTTTCTACATTGAGGGAAACATTTCTCTAACAGATGCATGGACACAAATGATTTTCTGTTTGTTTCTTTTAACTATGTGTCTGAGTTTTTAAGTCAACAACAAATAAGACCAGTTTCACATGTCAGATACCTTTGCATTATTTAATGAGCTGCAGAATAATTTAAACTTTGTAGGAAAAATTCTTTTTCGCTGACTTGTAAATAAATATAGGCAGTACAATGCAGAAGCACATTTAAATTCAAAAGTGTATTTTTAATCTTTAACACATTTATTTGAAAGGGGCTAATTTTAAATTTTTAATTGATTTCTTAAGTGGTTCAGACCAAATAAACAAAATGCATAAATTAAAATGATCCAGCCTGTCACAAACTTGGCAGCTGATGCCATACACAGTGTCACTAGGAGAGTTGTGACTTGCGTGGGGGAAATGTGTAGAAGTAGAATCAATATTCCGAGAAAAAGAGGTGACTTCCAAATGAGTAAGTGAAGTGACTAAGAGGAGGAGATAAGGGGTCCTTTAACTTATTAACAGTATCACAGTTACTAACTCTGAAGTTTTCCCTACCTCTAGGATAATTTGAAAAGGCAGTTCCCACTATTGCATCCAAACCCACCACCTATATTTATGTACAGTATTTCTGCTTAACATAGGTCGGGCACAAGAGTAAGACTTGGCCTTGACTCCATGTACTGTCAGAAGGTGGCAAAAGGTGGTGATTTCCTAGAGAGGCAAGAGTACAGGCTTTGGAGTCAAGCAAATAAGTGTTCATACCCTAGTTCTGCCACTTATGCTCATATGCACTGGGCAAGTTACACAAGTGCTCTGATTCTCCATTTCCTCATCTGTAAATGGTTATAACACCATGTGCCTTATGGCTTATTGTGATGATTAAATAAAATTAATGTCTCTAGATCACAGAAGATGAGACTAAGTCCCTGGCTGTCATCATTATTAATCAGGATAGAAATTATTAATATTAGTTTTAGCAGAATTTTAGTGAGTGAAAGACAGAGGAAACTAACCTTATACTCTATAAGTTAGGAATATTAGAGATATGCTTAATTCTTTAAGAATACAGCTTGGAAGAGGACCTGAAAGTGGGAAAATCAGATGCCACTTTTTAATTTATCTATTCTTATTTTTGTGTCATTCTTTCAATAAAAATTATTGCACTTTTAATGACAGGTGAATGGCTTCACATACAAATACATTTTCAGCAGTAAATTCATAGGTAAATGGAAGGTTGACTGAGGATGAGATAAAGGGAACTTTAAAAAGTCTGGAACATCAAAACTGCAAAGAGGTGAATGGCACAAGTCAAGATAAATTTATTGTTGAGGAAATGGAGAAAGACTAAGTATCCTTAACAATACTTTGTTTCTGACCATCTATCCTTCAACTCATGACCCTCTGCAGTACTCCAGTCATGCTCTATACATTCCAAGTCCCCCCACAGTCAGTGGCTCTATCTCTCTGCATCCTTTCACCCTTCCTTCTGTCCTTCCTTCCCTCCTCAACCCATTGTTTTGTGCATGGCGTGCTATCTTGTTGATGTCACCTGGTAAAATTCTACTCTTGGCAAGTCTAAGTTCAGTCCACTGGTTCCAGGAAGACTTCCCTGACCCACATGTTTGCATTGCCCCCACCCAATCCACCACATGTTCACATTACTCTCAATAATTACAGCATTTGCCATGCTGACTGCCTTGGCTGCTACATTGTCAGTCACACAGACCTACCGTTACCATTTGCAGGGCCTGAGGGAAGAAGTCAACAGAAGTCCATATTGCCAACAAACTCTAACATAAAATATATTTTGATGTTCAATCAGACTTGACAGGCCAGCTTGAGAGACATAATTTTGGAAATATGCTGAGAAACATAGAAAGACAATGACTTTGTGTAAAAGTTTTGAATATTACAGAAATGACAGAATCAGGGAGATTTTAGTAGCAATAAGTCATACTTTAGATCTATTCAAGATCCACAGAAACTATTATCCAAATGTGAATTAGAAAAAGAAAATTGACTGTTTGTTCTGAGTTTTATAATGGCCCCAAAACATAAACAAAAATAAACTATGATATAATCTACACTAATAAAAGAGAAACATGCAAATTAACCATCACTCCACTACACCCACAAGCCACACCCACCAGCCAATCAGAAGTGAGTATGCAAATTAACCCAACCAAGATGGCAGCCAGCCATGGAGCTGCAGCAAGCAGGAGGCTTGGGTTTCCCCGGCAATGGAGGAAGCCAAGTTTCCCTGCCGCCCTGGCCGGCCCTGGCCTCCGCTCAAGGCTACCAATTATAGAAGATAAATAAATCCTAGATACTTGCTTCCAGCCGGCCCTGGCCTCCACTCAAGGAGGTGCTGGAAAAAAAAAAAAAAAAAAAAAAAAGGAAGAAAAAGAAAAAAAGGAGGGGCTGGAACCTTGAGTCGCCGTGGGGTGATCAGGACAAGATGGGACAGCAGGGGCTGTTGGGGGTAAGCAGACCGTCAGTGGGGGTCAGTTGGGGGTGATCAGGACAGTGGGGGGGGCAGTTTGGAGTGAGCAGGCCAGCAGGGGGGCAGTTGGGGGCGAGCAGGCCAGCAGAGGGGGCAGTTGGGAGTGAGCAGGCTGGCACAGGGGGCAGTTGGAGGTGATCTGGCTGGCGGAGGGGCATTTGGGGGCGAGCAGGCTGGCGGCGGGGGGCAGTTGAGGGTAAGCAGGCCGGCAGGCAGAGTGGTTAGGGGCAATCAGGCAGGCAGGCAGGCAGGTGAGCGGCTGAAGCCAGCAGTCCCGGATTGTGAGAGGGATGTCCGACTGCCAGTTTAGGCCCGATCCCTGTAAACCAGCAGTAGAACATCCTTTGAGGGGTCCCAGACTGGAGAAGGTGCAGGCCGGGCTGAGAAACACCCCCCTGTCCCGTGCACAAATTTTGTGCACCAGGCCACTAGTATAAGAATAACAATAAAGAAGGGAGCTCCAATGGAACTGTCAAAAAGAGACTTTCAGTTCCACCAGCTAAAATGGTCTATCTGAGGTGGGATCAAAGGCAAAGGTTCTCTGTAGGACAGACAGAGTGTTTTGCAGTACATTTATTAGAGAAGCTGGATAAAACTTAGAAATGAAACAAAGTAGGGAAGGATGTGGAAGGATCTGTTTAGAGAAGGTACCTTTGCAATCATATTCTGCTACCTACAGGGCATACTCTACACCCCTTCAGCCTCATCTCACGTTTTTGTAAACTTCACAGTGATATCAGAGATTATACATATCACCCAACACCCACCAACCTCACGAACCACAATCTAAAGGCTTCATTAAATCTAAGATAGGACCCAGAGCTCATGATGACATTCCCAGTCTCTTTGATGCAGTGTAGTTTTTCCTTTGTGGTCTAAAATCCTTGCCCCTTTGGAGACTAGAGCCTCAAGATGTTCTATAGGAGGAAATTTCTATGTTAATTCTTAGTCCAAAAGTGAATTTAATGTGCCTTACAGAACAAAGATTACTTTAGGGCTCTGGAAAGGGCCAAACCACATCATAGAGAGTAAGAAGATATCTTTCATTCTCATGAAGGTATGCCCATCTTTAGAACCAAGTTCAAAGCAAACATCTTTTGAAGTCTTACTGAACATGACTGAACATTGAGGTTTATTACAATGTTTTTGCATGTGTTTGCATTTTGTGAAAACAGTTAGGATCAGAAGCAGAAGAGCCAAAAAGATTGCCTGCCAGGTCTGGGAATCTAAAAGCCAAAAATTTCAAGAGAAAAAAAAGGATTCTTATAACATGTGCAGCCTAATTTTACACACTCTCAATGTTAATTGTGATAAACATTTGAAATACTGGATACTTTTTGACAATGAACTTCAGAGCCAAACTATTTAGCCCTGCCTCAAACTCATAGCAACATTGCAGGTTAGAAGTTAAATATAACTCATCTTACAGCCACTGCCAGTTAGTTAAACGTATCAACTTAATGAAACCAATTCATGAAAAGGCAGCCTCAATATTTTTAAAGATAACAAGTAACCTGGGAAACAGTTCTCTCTTCTCTTGTAGAATGCATTTTTGAAGCCCAGAGACAATACAAATGAAGCTAATCAAGGCACCTGCCACCCAGAATTTTGCCTTTGAATATTGGGAGATTCTGTAATGACTCATTTGGCTGTGCACCAGACTCAGGGCTGACCTCCTCATACAATCATGTACAATGTGCCCCAGCCAAGGAGATGAACGGAGGCAAATGTTGGTCACTTCTGTAGACAAGAAAGAGCTTTGACAGCAAGAGAGAGAAAACAAGGCAAAAAATAAAAAATAAAAAGAAAGGCACAATCATACATTTTCAAATTTTCCAAGAACCTGAAACTAACCTAATGAAATTAATTGCAAAATACTCTACCGTGATTTTAAAAAAATCACATAAATATAGAATTAAAGAAACATAGCTACATAGAAGTTAGTATTTTTTTAAAAGGGCAAACTTTAGGTAACTACAACTTTAGTGTACACCAGCAGTGCAGTGTAAATCCCTGAAAAAAAAAAAAGCTATTACAATAGTAGACATCATTAATGAAAGTACAATCAACTCCTCTAGGTTGTTAATAGTTGAATTGTACATTGCTGATCAGGTTTGAGTATTGTGCCTAGGTATGGTATGTTAGAAGGAGAAGTGATTAAAATGGTGAGAGGTCTAGATAGAAGGTCATGTCACATAAGGGATTATTAAAGAAGTTGCTCATTTTTCATCAAAAGACAGAGGAGAGAGTGATTGAGATATTTAACTGAAGATTTCAAAGATGGAGGAGAAATTAGAGTTCTTTCTTGTTCCAAAGAGCAAAATTAAGGCATTTAGCTGAAAGTTTCATGGAGACAGATTTTCCTTCAAAATGAAGAGGTGTTGTTCAAGAGCAGTAATAAAATATGGATGGGAGCAGGAAGTTTCAGAAAAGAGTTGTTGCCTGAAATCTTGGGGGCAAGAGCAGACAGTGGGCTATGGAAGGAGTTCCTCATTGAGGATGAAAAATTTTTTTGTTAAATTTCCTACTCCTAGAAAACATGGTCTCTTCTTAAAGTTCGAAAATTAGGCATGTAAACTGAGGCAGATTAGAATTTAGGGGATAGAATTAGAGTGACTTTTGCTTCCCATAATTACAACCCTTTTGTATTTAATTCAGAACCAGGAGGTGCAAAAGTCTTCCATCGGTGGTCTTGTTTTTTGGCTGCGTTGTCTGGATAAAGCAAAGGAAAATGGCCTATATCTAGTAGCTGCTATTGATCAAGCACAGCTCCGCTGTACTCAATCCTGACACTATTCCTGTGAAGCAATTATCTCCATTTTACAGATGAAGAAAATCTTGAATCCTATGAAGTCTATGAACTTTCTAGAAGACAGATAATGAAATCAACCACTCTAGTCAAACTGAATGCTTACACTTTGACAGATGTTGATTTAAGCCTCTGCATGGACTCCTAATCCAGTTGTCTGTTTATTACATTATGTTGCTATTTTCTACTTCTTGGTTTTGCTAATCCAGGGCCAGCTCAACCCATCTATATATATAAAAGCCTAAGCAACCAAACGACTGAACCACCGAATGACCAGTCAACCAGTCGCTATGATGCACATTGACCACCAGGGACAGATGCTCAATGCACAGGATCAGGCTCCCTCCTGTCTGGATCAGGCCTGCGGGGATCGGACTAAAACCAGCTATGCAACATCCCCCAAGGGGTCCCAGATTGCAAGAGGGCCCGGGCTAGGCCAAGGGACCCCACTGGTGCATGAATCCTGCACCAGGCCTCTAGTTACTTATATTAAACCTGAATGTAAATTAGTATTGTTGACAATGAACCCATTCAAATACATAGAAAGTAACTTAAAGAAAAAAAATTACTGTTAACATCAAAGCTTGTGTTAGGTTGTTATAAGAATTTAATTAATAATACTGTGAAAACTCCATGCCCAGATAAATTAGTGTATTTTTGCTAGGACGAGGAAGTAAGGGCAAGTCGTTAGTGTCTCTTTAAGGCTTGCAGGATATAAACATGTCATTCAACACTCCTGGAAAGCCAAGCCCCCAAATCAATAGAAAGAGCACTGACTTTGCAGACAAGATTGGGTCTGAATCTTTTTTGTGTGTTACTCATTAGGCGTGTGGCCTCTGGGTCAAGTCACTTAGGCTCCTAAGTTTTCCTTTCCTCAGTTGTGGAAAGAATAAAAAGAATAAGAATGCTTTCAATAAAAGAATAGGGATAATATCTATAAATTACAGTGCTAGGCACTCAATAAATTGTTCCTACTTTGATTATGTCCCAGAACTCCAACATCATAGCCTTCACTCTACCCACCCCTTTTCTCCATCTAATTCTCCAGCTGTGCTGAACTACATGTTGGCTCCCAGGCAGACTTTTCTCTCCCTCTGTGTTAGTGAACCTTCCCAGTAACTCACTAAGCCATCAACCCAGAGACCACCTTCTCCTGGAAGCTGTCTTTGATCACCCTTCACCCTGCAGACTACATTAGATGCCTCCTCCTGCCATGTGCATGTTATGTATATATCTGTCAGATAATTTCTGTGCTCTGACAAACATCTGTTCATTCAACTGCCCTTCCCCTCACACTGTAAGCTCTTTAATGGCAAGAAGTAAATCATTCATTTCCAGATCCCCAGGACGTCACAGAGTGTTTTACAATAGAAGATGCTCAATAGGTGTTTGTTGAATGAATGAATGCACTAAACCTAGAAGGTTAGTATAGCATATTGTTTCAATGCTATACCAAATCATTTTCTAAGAATAGTGTGATATGTCAATTCTCTCAAAATATTATTTAAGAATTCAACAGATTTAAAACAAATGTGTACTTTCAAGCATCCTTAGTCCATTCAGGCTGCTATAAGGAAATACCATAGACTATGTGGTTTATAAAAACAAATAAACTGATGAACAAAATAGATCCAGAGACATAGAAGCATGGAACAGACTGTTGAATCTCAGAGGGAAGGTGGGGTGAGTGGGTGGGTGGGAAGAGATTAACCAAATAACTTATATGCATATATGCATAACCCATGGACACAGACAATAATGTAGTGAAGGCCTGGGGTGGGAGGCAAATGCAGGCTGGAAGGGGTCAATGGGGGAAAAAAGAGGGGAATCTGTAATACTTTCAACATAAAGGTAAATTTAAAACAAACACAAAGCCAATATTTACATCTCATAGTTGTGAGTCTGGAAGTCTGAGATCAAGGTACCGCACAGTCAGGTGAGGGACATCTTTTGAGTGGCAGACTTCTGGTTGTATCCTTACATGGTAGAAGGGCAAGGGTGCTCTCTTGGGTCTCTGTTAGAAGGGCACATGCCCCATTCATGAGATTCCACTCTCATGACCTAATCACCTTCCAAAGGCCTCATCTCCTAACACCATCACTTTGGATATTAGGATTTCAACATATGAAGTTTCGAGGGACAAACATTCAGACGGTAGCAACAGACAACCCAAAGGCATTCAGAAAAACCAAAGGTAAGTGTCTCTACATTTTTCACTGAAAGTCAAGTACAGATACTACTAATTAATTTTCACGTATATTATATATTCAAAAGACCCAATATATGTGAGTAGGGTGCTTATCCAAATTCTTTAATTCTTTTACAGCCAAGCAGACTTGTAAGAGTTTACTGCTAGGGGAGCGCTCATTTCTGGCATACACATTATTGAAGTCTGTCTGATAATAAGGGTAATAAACGTGTGTGGGGAAAATGAAAATTCAAAATTATATTTTTTCTAATTTTCACTCCTTCTGGAAAAGGAAAGGCTAGATACTCTGTGGTTGTTTTCTTTTGAATGAGGGTAAAGTATCCTCTTATAAAGTTAATAGGCATTAACTTTAAATTAGCCTGATAATTTAATATTTTTTCCTCCCTTTAGTAAAATGGATGTATATATAACGGGTGAAAAAATGTGAATTTAGATATACATATGCAAATATATGTTAGAGTGGTTTAGATGCGTGCATATGAATGTATGAGGGTCTATATAGAATTTTTAAATAGTGCTTCCTTCAAAAGCTCTGGCTCTCTTCTTAGAAGTGCAAATACTAAAATAATTAATTTATAATTTTGTCATTATTGTATGGAATGACAGCCAGGACACAGCTGTGCCAGAGTTACTAAGAATAGTCACAGGAAGGTAAATATAAGTCCAATAGCCTTTATTCATGAGTTTAAAACAACTTCCAACCTTTCAGGAAAGTCATGACCATTTGGTAAGAAAGCCTACCTATTCAATAGAATCCACTATATCAATAGGTGAGCCTATAAGAATAGCACAGGGAAGTAAACCTAAGAATAATTTGTATGCACTACATTAGCAATTTTCACTGGTGCTGTAAGAATTTTTAAAACATGCAATACCTGACTATATAGTCAGGAGCACTGACCTCTTTTCCCTTAGACTGTCAAATAAAAAAAAATGACAACAGCCAACACAATAGCCATCCAGTGAATGAATCAAAATTATGCCTACTTTTTGTCAGATTGGCAAAAAATATATAATAGATTTTTTGGTGTGCCACAGCATTTTAGTAATTAGTTTATGTGTGCTCTACGTTATTGCTGTTTGGGCTGAAAACAAGTGCAGTTCTGAAAGGCCCTCCAGTTCCCACACAGACAGCAAGCCGCCAGGATCCCTTATAACTCTTCCTGCCTGAATTTGGAACCAAGTTAGCAAGACTTGAAAAGACTCAATTAAAGATAGATAGTTTTAAATAATGATGCTGTACTCACTGATTTCTCAGAACTAATGTAAATATGTTCATATATCACTTGTTTCCGGAGAGAATATTAGGCCCAATAGTCCCAGCCAAGTCAACCAAGTGTTGACTAAGGAATATGGCTTGAATTCAACTTTATAAAATAGCCATCCTGTGTCAGTTTAGTTGGGAATTTGGAAATACAATGAGTGGGGTTAATAAAAACCACTGAGCCAACAGAAAAAATAAGCAACAAAAACATCCCGACAAAGTCCTCTTTGGCGGTGGGGGGGGGGGGGGGGGCGGTGGGAGGGGGAGAGGAGGAAGACAAGTTAGTTTTATATGAGAGAATTTAAAAACAAAACCAAAAATGAAAAGGAACAGCCTTGCCTTTGTGTCCCTCTATTGCCCTCACAGCATGCGTTCTAGGTCTGCCACGTGACCTCTGCCAATGGGAAACCCTGAAGCACCAAGGCTGAGCCTCATCACATAGTTCCTGGGGCCCAGAGTGCTTGGCACCCAATAGACATGCTGCAAATATTTGCTCACTGATCGAACGGAACTCTCTTGGACTATCTCAATCAATCCAAGAACCCAGGACAACCTGCAGCAACTGTGAACAAGCTCGCTAGCTACCATTTTTAGCACTTAACATATACATGGTTTCATGTCATCTTCCCTGCAACTGTAAACGTTGGTCTTATGAATAAAAATGCCGAGTTCAGTGAGGTCATATTAATTGCCCAGTGTCTTAGAGCTAAAAACCACGAAAGCCAGATTTGACCTTGGCTGTAGAACTCCAGTGTCCGCATTCTATCCATCGTACATTGTCTTTATTTCTCGGAACAGATATAAGATTTGGCTTGGCATAAATTTAAAATTTTGGAAAATAACTCTGTACAGACTCAATATAATGTTCAGTGCAGGCAATATTTTTATTTTTAACTTTACAAACTTGTCAAAGTGAGTTGGTTAACAAATATCTCTGCCCACTACCTCCATAGCCTAATAGTAGATAATGTGCAGGACTCAGAAGTTACAGAACTTCCCTAGTGACAGTGCAGGGTTTAATCTTCATTATAAAAGTTGGCCTGAAGGATCTTGATTACAAGAAAACTGCAACAATAAATCATAAATCAATAAGGAAAAAGTTTTGTCTTTTATAAGTTGCACAGCAAGATTTTAAAGTGAAATCAAGTTTAATACCACTCTAATAATCATTTTGACTATGAAATGCAAATGCACTGCTAAGATGCCCCTTTTTTTAACGTTATGGAGGAGGAATTGTTTCAGTTCATGAATAGTGTTCTTGGTACGCATCTGATCACCCTATGTGTAAATCATCTATGAAGCCTGCTGTCAACTGTATTTAACTAAATGAGGCTTCTCTTTCATCTCTAGGAATAAATATCCATATGTGAAGACTCCAGATTTTCAGAGACACAAGCTAGTCCTGTTTAAAATCACATCAATCAACACCATTTAAGTTATTCAAGATTTGGATCAGAATATTTATTTATGGACAGAATTTCTGGAGTGTTGTGGTGTGCAGATTCACTCCCACATTAGTCCTGTTTAGATTAACCTTCTGTAATAACCTTCCAATGAACATATTGATAAATGTACAAGACAAACAAAAACCAAAAAAAGTAGAGTACTTAACTGAGATGTTATTTAAATGTTCTTACTTCATAAAATTTTCCCCCTTAAGCATAGATAACATCTCTTCATCCTTAAAGGTGCAATTTAAAATCAAAATTGTCCCCCTATCACCCTGCTTCCCCCACCTCAGCACTGCACACTTACATTTGGCAGATCACCCAGCATAGGTGCTTAGCAATATTTGGGGATATTGATATGAATGTATATGAATAATAAATGAGTTAATGTCAATTATAGTTTTAAGAAGAAAACTAACAGCACATTTTCTACATTTACTATGAAAAGTAGGCAAGAAATTTAGAATTATGCTTTTCAAAATAGAATAAATTAGTTCTTAACAGAATTAATTCTGTATAATTAACTATATCATTGAAGTATTTATATATTTTTCAGGCCACAAATGTAGAGTAAATAGAGTTCCCAACATGCCTCCTTTCTTCAATCAAGCACCCACACTGTGTCAGGGCACTTTACTTGATGCAGGAACATCAATGGTCTAATGGGAAACGCAGGCCTGCTGGCAGCTCTCACTGGGGATAGCTGTCCTGAGAAATCTGGTCTACCTCTGCTTTCATGTAACAGTACACAATATATGTAAACATTTCTAAGTGTACTTTTTCCAAGTTTGGTAGACTATGACATTCGTGTCACCTTAAAAGTTTCAAAAGTAGCCTATTAGAGTTGTCTTTGCCTTTCGGCCGTCTTAGAAATCTCAGAAGTTCTCCATGCAAATAGTACAGCTTCAGTTAATTCAGACATTTATTTATTCCCTGTGACCAGGAGAGCCTTAGGTATTCTTTTCCAGACTAGATTTATTCAAATCCCAGGGTAATTTGGGTGGGTTAACTTTACTTAATGTCTTCTTTGGCCTCAAGGTTTCAACCTTCATCTGTTGTTTAACATTCCTTTCCAGATTCTTAAAAGCCCTGTTTACATAGACAAGAAATTTTACACCTTAATACAAAGTAATCATGAAAGAACATACTTGTCAACTTTCCTCCTGGTAGCAGGTTTTGGCTTCCTTTACCCACTTTGAACTGAGAACAATTTAAAATAATTCTAGAAAAAAAATGTAAAAGTAACACTTTCGGGATATACTTTTCCATTTCTAAGGTCAACAGTATGTGTTATTAGTTTACAGTATGAATTATTAGTTTGTTTTTTCCCCATAGGATAGTATGATCCATGTAGCTGTATATTTTCATATTGTTTTGTTTAACCAAATTACTCCTGGCATTTTTTAAAAAGTGGTTTTTTAAAGTTAATACACGGAATTGCTTGAAAGAACATGGTAACCAAGGGCAAGCCATCAACCACGGAGACGGGAACCTGCACAGACTGTGGAGGCTCATTCTCAGAGCTTCCTGCTCCTGCCTAGAGCGTGGCTTGCTCTCCAGCAGCCACAGAAAGGGCTTGGCACCACCATCAGTGACTGTTTCTCACCAGGAACAGAACACACACCAAGAAATGTCACATAGGGGCCATGCATGACAGATCAAAGTTACCAGTCAGTGTCAACAATGTGGAGCATGTTATTCACACATCGGATTCCTCTTTATCCTGTGAAAAAGCACATTCCTAAAAATAAAGTTTTTGAGGTTATAATTTGTAGGACCTATTGAATCCTATGTAAAATGCATCCTCAAAATTCTAAAGAGGGTCATCTAAAATGTACCCAAGACCCTTCGTTTTCTATCTTCATTATGTTTACTTTGCAGAGATAGAAAGATATACTATGTCAAGTTGTAAAGCAAAGGGTCAAAAATGACTTATTTGGCATAAAAGTCAAGTTCAATTCCCCTTGCAATCTTATCTAACTCATCCAACCTATGGAAAGCTTTCCTAACTCTAAGTGACATTATGTATACATGTTATCATACAGTTTACTTAATGGTTTTCATCCTGGTGCATTTGGATAATCTTCTTAAGACAACCAGAATGTCTTTAGAGCTAAATGATTTCACTTTCCAATTTTCTTCTATGAGGTTTTATGCAATGAGGGTGGTGGAAGGGGCCATATTAATAAATTAATCAATAAATCTCAGTTGATTAACAAAGTAGTATGCATATAATAAATATAATACTGTATTATATTTCATATTCAGTGTTCACAAGCACATCTACATGATCCAAGAGTGCTCCATTTTTATAAAATAGTGATCATTTGCTCTAAGAGCACGTGTTTTCAATAATCCAGGCTATGACCGTAAAATCTATTGTCATTTTCTTTTAAGAATTCCTTCAAGAACAAAATAATGTGCAGCATTACAGAGCTTCACAAGCTACTGCCTACCATTTTACTTTTTTAAAATATATTTTTATTGATTATATTGATTTCAGAGAGGAAGGGAGAGGGAGAGAGAGATAGAAACATCAATGATGAGAGAGAATCATTGATTGGCTGCCTCCTGCACTCCCCACAATGGTGATCAAGCCCACAACAAAATGATATAAAAATATACAGCTATATGGATCATGTGCCCTGACCGGGAATCGAACCGTGACTTCCTGGTTCATAGGTCGATGCTCAACCACTGAGCCACGCCACCCGGGCACTGCCTATCATTTTAAAAACTCAATGGCCACTAGTGCATTGGCAGGAAATTGGATTCATACTATTTTCAAGAAGAACTATCTACAAATTTATGGGGAGTTTACTGATATTAAAAAAACAAAACAAAAAAACAAAAAAAACACCACACTTTAAGAGCTACCTAAAGAGAAATGCTGATCTAAACATGCCCATATGTAAAAACTAGAAAACAATCTTCCAACCTAACCAGTGTGTCTCTAATCCATGGAGTATGGCATCTCACTGACAGTTTATGTAAGAATGGAAGAAACATTTTCCACTTTAATTAAATCACAAAAATCCCAATCACACATTATATACACAACTCCGTGCAAGTGTCTATGAGGATACATGTTCCTAGGAGATGGGCCCTGGAGTTCCAGTTGTGTATTCAAAGTCAGCTTTGCTTGTGATACCCCCCAAAAGTGACCTGTCCGTTTTTACAGCATCATTCTCTATATTTCTCACCTGCATTCTTGATATCAGTGATGTGCTGGTAAAACTTTAACCACCAGCCCTCCAAAGGGAAACATTAAAGCTCTTATTAGGGAGCATTTCCTGATTTCGGCGGTGTAAATATTTTCACAGTGATTTCAGGATGCCAGTGTGATGTCACTGAACACAGAGTTGGGAAAAGATGGCATCCCAGCCCCAGGGAGCTACTGTGAGCCAGCTCCAGCACACCACCCAAAATGATACTTCTAACAATCTGGTCCAAAGAAGAGGATGTCCTAGATGATAAGGAATAAACTTACAGTTGTAATTCTCAGAGAAATAGTTATACAGGTTTCAAAGAGCTGTTCATTCATAGAATTCAAAGGGAGGGAAATTGAATTTCATGAGACATCAACACAAACAATCTGTGGAAGTTAAAAGGACCACATTTTGAACACTTTAAATAAGGAAGAGCTCATGCTGGCCAGTGTGGCTCAATTGGTGGAGCACCCAAAGGCTGTCAGTTCTATATTCCTGGTTAGGAATATGCCTGGGTTGTGGGTTCGACCCTCGTAGGGGGCATGCAGGAAGCAGCCAATTGATGTTTCCGTCTAATATTGTTTCTCTCTCTCTCTCTCTCTCTCTCTCTCTCTCTCTCTCTCTTCCTTCTCGCTTCTGCTCTCTCTACAAATCAATTTTAAAAATCTAAACAAAAAAAAGTAAGGAAGAACTCTTTAACAAGTTAAACAGAGATATGTGCTTTATCTTGAGTCCTTACTTTCCTTTCACCTGGAGAAGTTGAGGAACAGTTACTAGTAAAAGACCTCAACCTACATGTTTGAGAACGGAGTTGCTGTTAGGCTTTTCCATATCCTTTGAGGCTATGGAGTTGGGACTGCAATTAAAGAGAAACAGGAAGAACCATAACCCTTTCATTTTGTAGTCTGAAGGAAGTTCATGACAGTGTGGATTCATATCTGAATTTATACAGGAGATTTTCAGAAATATTTTGTAATATAATTAATTTTTTAAGAAATCACTGATATGAAACATTTATGCTTTTAAAATTTCAATACAACAGAAGTTTTACTAATAATTTCAGGAATATCATAATAAAATAATTCGTTTCTAACCCATAGATTCCATCTATTCAAGGTTAGAAATCTTCTTTGCTTGTTTCTTTTAGGATAATAAAGTATTTTTCAAAGGAATGGCTTATTTTCCCAACAACTCTTAGTAAATCTTTATGTCAAATGAATCCTAAACCACAGTTTAGGAGGGTGAGTGTAATTCAAGCCCCCAACCACTCAATACAATGTGGAGCACCAGCATCTTAACTTCTTATTGAAACCCTGACTACAACCACTTCACATAACCTACATTTTTCTATTTAGGCTTAGCAAGCAAGAATTAAGTCATTTAAGCTTTGCAATATTTTCAAGCATAGGGGTAAGCTGGTCCACTTGGTGCATAAAGTGATCTAAAAATAATAATCCTGTTCTGAACCTTGTCGCTGTCCTGGCAGTCAACTCTAATCCCTCCATCTACTATTAGGACACGGTTCTACTTGAAATGCCATGTAATTGAAATTACAAGCCCTGTGTTCTTCCTGGAAGCAAGCCAGAATATTTGGAATCAGCTTATAATAAGCAAATACTGAGGTTGGAACTGTCATGTCACAATATGGGATAAATTATGGTCATTGTTCCAGTTTACCCAGGGGCCCACTAGCATTAACTACAATGTGCATTTCCTAAAAATGCTGAGGTTTGCAATCATCGAGTCCCTTTCCAGGTTCTTCTGCGTTCTCCAATAATAATGCTTTGTTTTACTATTCTTTCGTGTGTGGTGCCTTCTAGCTAGTACATGCGCAAACAATTTTGGAAGAACAAAATATAGTATAAAATCCATAGGCCTAGAGTAAAAGAGAATGTATCTTGACTCCCAGTTCTAGCACCTACTAATTATTTGACTATGGACATATTAATTTCTTAGAACTTCTATTTCCTAACCTTGAAAATTAGAGATAATATCTACCTAGCTGGACCACAATGCAAATTAGAGGTAGTGTCTGCAATGCCCTTAGGCCAATGTATGAACAGAGTAGACACTGAATTAGTGAGCTATGATGATAACGAGGATGATTAATTAACTCTATGAAGAGATCATTCCCCTAACCTTTCTGAATCTCCCAGAGCAAATCCATCTGCTCTATTCTTGTGGATTTTAGAATTTTCAGTTTGTGGGCCATCAGAGCTTTAATTTTTTTTTAAATATATTTTATTGACTTTTTACAGAGAGGAAGAGAGAGGGATAGAGAGCCAGAAACATCGATGAGAGAGAAACATCGATCAGCTGCCTCCTGCACACCCCCTACTGGGGATGTGCCCGCAACCAAGGCACATGCCTTGACCGGAATCGAACCCGGGACCCTTGAGTCCGCAGGCCGACGCTCTATCCACTGAGCCAAACCGGTTTTGGCAGAGCTTTAATTTTTTATTGTGATAAAATACATATAATGTTTACTATTTTAACCATTTTGAAGTGTACAAGTCAGTGACATTAAGTACTTTTTTCATGTTGTACAACCATCCTCACTATGTCATTACAGAAAATTTTCATATTCCTAAAAGAAAATCCCAAACCCATTAGCAATGACTCCCCATTCTCCCCTTCTCTCAGCCCCTGGCAACCCCTAATCTGCTTTCTGTCTTTATGAATGTGCTTGTTCTGGAAATTTAATATAAATGGAATCATATAACTTGTGACCTTTTGCATCTGGCTTCTCTCACTTAGCATAATATTTTCAATGTTCTTCCATATTGTAGCATGCATCAGAACCTCACTTTTTAAATAGCTTAACAATATTCCATTGTATAGATGTAGAATATTTTGTTTTTCCATTCATTAGTTGATGGACATTGGGTTGGTTCCACATTTTGGCTATTCCCTTAGCACCTGTTTTCAATTATTTTGGTTATATACCTATGAGTGGAATTGCTGGGCCATATGGTAATTCTCTGTTTCACATCTTTAATTTTGTGCCCTTAAAATTGCAAAGGAGAAATTTTAAAAGATAAATATAAACTTACCATAAAACCCAACAATTTTACTACTAGGAATGTCCCACAAGAAATGAAAACATATATCCGCAGAAAGATTTGAATGTGAATCTTCATAGCAGCATTGTTCGTAACAGTCCAATGTTGGAAACAACCCAAATATCCATCAACCCATGAACTATTAAACAAAATGTGGTGTGTCCAGCATCAGAATATTACAATTCATCAATACAAGAGAATGAGCTAATAATCATATTACAACATGGATGAACCTCAAAAACATTATGTTAAGTGAAAGAGGCCAGACACAAAAGACCACATGCTGTATGATTCCATTTATATGAAATGTCCAGAATAGGCAAATCTAGAAAGACAGAAAGTAGAACAGTGGTTTCCTAGGACAGGGAGTGGAAATGGAGATTAACTGTAAATGGGGCATGAGGAATCTTACTGGGGTGATGACAATGTCCTAAAACTGGATTGTGATGATGGCTGAACAACTCATGATATTTACAAAAAGTCACTGAATTATATACTTGAAATGGGTGAATTTTATGATACATAAATTATTCCTCAGGTGAGTGAAAATAGTTACATAAAAGCCATGCTGTTCCTCCTTGTTATCCATTGCTAGTCTGAGTTCAGAAATTCATCATTACACTTAAGGATTGTAAAAACTCTTGACTGGTGTCCTTGTCATCTCTATAATTGTTCTCCATTCAATTTTAATTATATGAAGTAGTCATAAGGTTATTCCTTCAAACATTCCAAAACTAATAGCACAACTTTAGAGGTATCAAGTGATCTCTAGTGCCCTCAACCCAGCATTCAGGATCCACAATCTATCATTATTTCTACAACTCATAACAAATCATCTGCTACAACCCTACGGGTTTCTATGGCCCTTGCAATAAAAGCAGCTATTCTCAACTTCAAGACTTCCGCATGTCTCTTTCTCACCTAGTGTGTTCTACCCTTCTCATAGTTCACAGAAAACCTTCCCAACATTTAAGATTTCCCTCAAGTTTCACTTTCTTCAAGAATTTGTTATTATGCTTTTAAGCCTACTTTAAGTGTTTGGTGGTAATATTTGTCTTAATACTTCATTTTTACCTTTAGACATAGATGGGATTGGGTTATAGAGAACTTGAGAACTAGATGCCTGGGTTTGAATGATCACTGGACCATTTATAAGTTTTGTTTTGAGCAAGTTTAATTAACCTTTAATTAATTTACTCATTAACAAAACAGATTTTTTTGATTTGTTGCTAAATTTATATATCATATATAAAAACACTTATCAAAGTAACTAGACACATTGAAAGAAATAAGTAAACACGGTTCTTATTAAAACTTATATTACTTTTATAGTGAATTTGAATCCAACTGATTTCTAGTGAATTTCTTAATTCATATGATTAGATAATACAGTTTGAGAATAGAAATTATACCCAATATTGCCCTGCCCTAGTGGCTCCATTGGTTGGAGCATTGTCCCTTAACCAAAAGGGTTGGGGGTTCCATTACTGCTCAGGGTGTGTACAGGAGGTACACAACCAATCAATGTTTCTCTCTCTCTCTCTTTCTTTCTCTTCCTCTTTCTTCAAAATCAATGAAGCATCGGGTGAGGATTAAAAAAGCAAAAGGAAAAGAAATTATACCCAATATATTTCTTTGTATTCTTTAAAGCTTTAGACACAATGATTAGACAACTATTGATTGAATTCTTGATTGACTGATCAATCAATTAAAATAAAAACCTGAAAGACAGTTTCTGCATCTATGCTGGGTACTATGGAATTATTGGTTTCTTTCCAGTTCTGCCTGAAAGTCTATCCTATTGAACTTGTCTGTACTTGGACACAACAGTCAGAGAGCAACTTCAACATGAAACAAAACAATGTGTTAG
Organism: Cnephaeus nilssonii; assembly: GCF_951640355.1. Taxonomy (NCBI): domain Eukaryota; kingdom Metazoa; phylum Chordata; class Mammalia; order Chiroptera; family Vespertilionidae; genus Cnephaeus; species Cnephaeus nilssonii. The sequence goes on along the minus strand of NC_137089.1, from coordinate 37,852,040 downwards.
AGCAGCAGCAAACAAAAAAGTAACAGATTTTTATTTCCAGAGACCCACAGTTACATTATTTATTCATTCATTCATTCCTTTGTCTGCATAATTATGCCCTGGGTTAAAAATAAATAATACCAGTTTCTAATCTCAGGGGGTTAGAATCTAATAGACTGAGATAGATGAATTAATAACAAAATTCCTTAAAGAATAGCACACCAGATTGAGATGGGCACAGAATGTAGCAGCAATTGGGACCCAAAGAAAACTTCCAAGGGTGTCAGGAAAAGATCTGGAAGGCTTAACACTAATATATAGGGGTTTCCTGGTGATTCAAGAAGTGAAAATGAGGCTAAGAAAGTTTTCCATTAGGCAGGAATATAGAAAATCTAAGTATAAAATCTTGAAACTAACATCTGTGATTCCAAAGATGGCAAGTACTTTACAATGACTAGAGGGGCAAGATACAAGGTAGAAAAATAAATGGGCTAGATAATTGAGAATTACGTTTGTCAAACCAGCAACTAATTTGAACGTTATACTACCAGAAACAATAACATGATCAGATTTTTATTTTTAAAAAATCTTCTTAGTTTCTAATACATGGCTTTATGGAGTATAAGAGTAAGGGAATAAAGATAATTTTTAAAATAGCTTGAATGAGTGATGGTTAGGGTTCTGAATTAAGGTAAGCTTAAGATTGTCAGCTTTGATATTTTAAGACTAAAATGCCAATAGAAAATCCAGTGAATAGGTTCAATGTTGCTTTCTTCTTTGCGGTAGGGGTGGTGTTTTGGTTTGGTTTGGTTTGGTTTGGTGTGTATAATTCTGATCCTCAGTGAGAGATCCGGAAGAGAGAACTGGACTTAAAGTCAGAAGAAATAATGGGTGTGAATGACATTACTGAGAGAGAATTTGTTTGCAAGATGAGAGGAGAGAGACAAGAAGTACTATTGAGAAACACCAACATTTTAGAGGCAGACAGAGGGGAAGAGCTAGCAAAGAGGACAAATGAGAGCTAGATAATCAGAAGAGAATTGTGTCTCAGAAAACAAAAGAAGCAGGAGATTCAAGAATAAGAGCAGAGTAATAAATGTTGAAGGGAGAGGAAGGAGAAAAATTACACAGACATCCATGCTAAGTAAATCTGCTGAAGCTGAACATAGAAATTTCACTTGTAGCCTATCACAGAACAAATCCTTTCCATTTAAAGGATGCAGGCACGCACATCCCTTCTTTCCAGCAAGCTCACAGAGAGGAGCTGGTTGAGAGTTGTGTAGTGGTGATGAAGAAACAGACTGACTCAGCAAGTCACTACTGTTAATCTACAGTCATGTCCCTGCTGTTCTGGATCTATTTTCACATAGTCTAGGGGAAATCGGAATATTTAATCCCACCAGCCTTTTGAATTACAGAGTTGTATGTAATATAGTCTCAGTTTCTTTGAATGGTGTTGAGAGGAAATAGCTCCATAATGTTTGGCTCCTTACTTAAGCTATTTGGAGCAGCCTCCTTGTTGGAACCAATTTTCACCAAAAGATTAAAAAAATTGAAGGCTAGCAGTAGTTCATTGGACTTGAATATAAGAAATTAAAATTCACTTTTGAAGTGGATTAAAGAATTGATGAGTGGGAAGAAAGATGGATTTCTCCAGGATTTTGATGTAAAGGACATGAGAGAGACAGAGGCCTGTCTCACTAATGGTGAAGTATGAAATGATTCATGTATTTGTTTGCTACTGGGAGATGTTTGAGAAGGCTCATAGCTTGCAGAAAATTTAAAAAGGATGGGTTGAAAATACAGCAGAAAAAAAGAGATGTTAAAGAGAGAAATAAAAAGATTTTCTCAAGAACAATCTTGAAGCAATACAGTTCAAATCTCTTCCTCTGAGACTGGATGAAAAATAAAGAAGAGATGCTGATACACATGGGTATAGGCTTATAGGATATTAAGATGCTTCACACTTGAGGGCCCAAGTTTTCTTTGTTTGTTTGGTTTTGTTTGTGTGTATTTGTTTGTTTATTTATTTATTTATTTTGAGAAGTAGAGAGCCAGAAATAGTTTTGGGATAGCTGGTATGGAAAATGAGATTAGAAGCTGATTTAGAGCAGGTGAATGGACTGGCAAGGTGCATGGAGAAATAAAATTAGAGGGCATTGCTATTGCATTGCAACAATCTCCATATTCTGTGATTTTTTGTCTGTCTATGTGTTGAAATATGGAGTGTGAATAGGTTGAATGGACCCCAGGCTGGAAATTAGCAGCAGTAGAAGGCTAAATGGGCAAGGCATTGATGTGTGCAACATTGAGATCTCAGTCATATAGGGCAGCCAGTAAGAGGCAATGCTAGGCCTGGAGCTCTTTGGGAAAGTTAAAGGTGGGAAGTGGTGGAACTAAGGGAGTGAGAAAACTAAAAGAAGGGTATTATCAGTAGAGACTGATGCACTGAGTTTGAGTCTAGAGATAAACAGAACTCAGTCTGATAAGGTTCAAGTCTTGTCCATAGGTGGAAGATATTGGGCAGAAACTTTGAAGAATAGAATAAAAAAGACATTCTGAAGATAGCATGTACCAAATGTCAAAGTCCTCAATGACTGAGGAATGTGATCAGGAAATTGACATTGTATCAGATCATCTGAACCTCAGAAGAAGAGGAATTTTTATTCAGATTTGAAAATGACTTGTCAGAAAGTTGCAGAGGAAAATTAAGATAAACACAATATTGCCTCTTAGAACTGGTCTGAGAAAATAATCAGTATTTGCATAAAGGCACAAGGGATAAAAAATGTCTGGGGAAGTATTATGTTTCCACAGAGGACAGAAAAAGAAGACAGCAATAGGTAAAGGGGTTGAAGATACGAAGCATATTATTTTCTATAAGATTTCAAAGTAAGATAATTGCGAGGGTATTCTGCCTGAGAGGGTGTTTTCTGAGCCTGTTTTACTAGTACAAGGATGGGTCTTAGAGGTACTGGGACCTCCTGATTTCCAAGGTCAGCCTGAGCACAATTCCATATTTATAGTTAAACTGCCGCAATAGCCACAAAGATCATAATGTTATTTAATTAGACGAAAGGAGAAATTTTAAAAGAGATTATAGGTCACAAAATGGAAATCATTCAGACCCACATCATCCTATAACCCTCAGCCTAAGCCAGAGGCTCCAGAGAACTGGGAGGTATCCAAGACAGATGAACTGCAGCTTTAAGTACAGTTAAAAGCTTTGTAATGTTATGTTTAGGACGACAGCCATTCTATTCTAGTTAGAACAACAGTCCTTTGGAAAATGTGGCTAATGAATGAAAACAAACAAACAAACAAAACACACCAAATATTTGGAGTGATTTTTCCTCCTTCAGGTCAATCCAACGAGCATTAATTGAGCACCTCTTCCTCTTGGCACTGTGCTAGGTGCTACGTATCTTGAGATAATTGGGTTGATGATTTTACCAGATACACTGCCATATATTTGCTAAAAGTTTAAAGGATATTCAGAATGAACCAAAAGAAGTCCTAGTTCTGTGTAATTTGGAGCAACTTATTTTCTCTGAGCTTCTTTTCACGTCTTTAAAATGAGAATAACAACAATACTTATAGGATTGTTGGAATAATATAAAAGCATTTTATAAACTGAAATGCACACATAAAAGTTAGTTATTGATTTTGAAACCCAGCCACAGCAATGTGTAAAGACAAAGTTTGCCTTGTTACAGTCTCTTTTACTGACCGTGTGAAAACACATCAAAAGTCAACTGTTTATTTGACATTTGCACATCATGGCTGAGCAAAGACTGAAAAACCACAGATAAAAATGAATATGTTACGCTTGAATTTCCAATGTACAAAAGATGACTTACTAAGTTTCTATGCTTTCCTTTTATGTCAACAGCTGTATGAAAAAGTCACCAGTCTCAGAAATAGAAAACATTTCTAGCAGGAAACAAATCAACAGGGAATAAGGAGGTTTTCCTAACTGATACAGAGCGTTGTTGAACTGAAGGTTATGAACTAACTTTATTCTGTAGAATTAGCCTCCCAGGACAGACTCTTACAAAGAGAGGCAAAAATTTGGTGTGTTACACAGTTGGATTAAAAGTAATATAGTGGAAATGTAACACCCATTAAGATAGAAAGTGATAAGATTGGCTAGGACCAGTCTCGAGTATAAGACATTTCCTCATGAATTTCCGACAATTTTCATTTATTCGTGACATTACATTTATGCACTTTTATTTATTTTTCCTCTTTCAAGTGGAGGAGTAATTCAAATATGCAGTCAAATATTTATTTAAACCTATAAGGACTGAATTTTTCAGACGTATTTGCAATTAATTTAATGAATAAGAAATTATAGCTATGACTTCATATAAATTTTATCAATCTTGAAAATGTTTCATATTCTTTTGCTTAATACAATTAAATGTGCTTGGTTTTTATAAAATCTTTATTGTTGAAAGTATTACATATGTTCCCCTTTCCTCCATTGGCCCCGTCTAGTCCCCCCTGCCCCTCCCCACCCCAGGCCTTCACAAACCTATTTTCTGTGTCCATGGGTTATGTATATATGCATAAAAGGTCTTTGGTTGATCACTTCCCACCCACTCACACACTCCTGCCTTCCCTCTGAGATTCGGCAGTATGTTCCATGCTTCTGTGTCTCTGAATCTATTTTGTTCATCAGTTTATTTTGTTCATTAGATTTCACATATGAGTGAGATCATGTGATTCTTGTCTTTCTCTTACTGGCTTATTTCACTTAGCAAAATACTCTCCAGGTCCCTCTATGCTGTTGCAAAGGGTAAGAGATCCTCCTTCTTCACAATTGCATAGAGCAAATATACCACAGCTTTTTTATCCACTCATTTACTGATGGGCACTTGGGCTGTTTCCAGATCTTACCTATTGTAAATTGTGCTGCTATGAACATAGGGGTGCATACATTCCTTCTGATCGGTGTTTTGGGTTTCTTAGGATCTATTCCTACAAGTGAGATCTCTGGTCAGATGTCAGCTCTATATTTAATTTTTTTGAGGAAAGTTCACACTGTTCTCCATAATGAGTTCAAGACATTAATAGTGTGCTATCCCCCATCTTCTTGGGTATTACTTGCTTAGAAACTCACTGTCCTTGTTCTATATCAATGCATATTATTCTTCCAATTGTCTTAAAAATAAAATGCAGAATTTAACTGATCCCAAGAAATTTTATCATAATTTTAGTAATGGAGAAACAGTAAAATTATGTAAAGAGATGATTAATTAGAAAAACTACAATCAATGATCTAGCATTTATATCATACTTAATAATCTCAAGTCACTTTTTTCTATGTAAATGTTACATTTAGAAGTTACATTTTAAAAATTCACAGGATTTTTTTTAAATATTTATGCCAGTTTGGGCAAATATTTCTATCATCAATGTGTTGGAAATCAACAGACCAAAAATGTCAAAAGGAAAAATCCCACTGGATCCCAAAATTTGGTTAGATAATTTGCCTATTATAGCACTTGGTTTTAAGAAGTTTTATTGGCATCTGAAATCTGAATCATAAAAGCCTAGCAAAATTCCACATACTAGAAGGAAAAAGAAATATAAAATTCTTTAGGGTGGAACAAAATTTGTATTATTTCTAGAAGAAAATTAATTGCTGCAATTAGCTGCCAAAATTTGTCAACCCTATCTTTTGAGAGACAAAAATCACCATAATTTATTATTTGTATTTGATGAGATGATAATGAACATTAACTTAGTTTCTTTTTCACTTTGCAAGAGTGCTAATTAAAATGTTTTATCTTAATTCCATAAATGCTACCTGTGTGTCTAATTTTTCATACTGGATATACTAGTATAATACAAGAAAATTGCAACTGTTCATTAACCTATTCATTCAACATTGCTTCCATTGACCAGCTATTTAAGGCAATTTACAAAGAATTATAAATACTCTAAAATATGTACAACAATATACTTACCATAAAATTATGTGAGGGTATGAAAAATATCAAAGATGTTTTATTGGAAACATTTAAAATGTAAGGGTGATGAAATTAGTCAAAATTTTAATAAGGGGAGGGTTATGTATAGTGAGAAACAATATTAGTAAGAAACAAAGTAAAAAGTAGGGTTATCAAAAGTCATAGTTAAAGAAATAGTCTGAAGGCCCTTTAAAGTTCATACCCAGTCTTACATGGGAAACCTATAAATACAATTCTTTTTATGCTTTTTGTCAAATCTAAGTGATAATTTTCTGTTTTATGACTTTTAAATGTATGCATCTTTTTCAGTATGACTTAGAAGAGGTAAAGATCTGGGAAAGAAAAAGTAGAATAAAAGGAATAAATCTCCAAGGGGACCCACACTATTTGGCTTGAAATTAATATACAGATTTCTAAGATAGAGAAGGAAAAGGCATTGTGCAACCTACATATTGTAAACAGTCATATAATTTCAGCAGATTGTGACATTTTCATTAAGTTTCAGAAATCAGAGATCATGTGCAGGGAAATTCATCTTTTAACATAATTCCCAAGAGCACCAGGGATTTTTTTTTTAATGACGTGTGTTTTTTTGTATATGTTTTTATCGATTTTTTTAAAGAGAGGAAGGGAGAGGGAGAGATAGAAACATCAATGAGAAAGTAATATTGATCGGCTGCCTCCTACACACCCCCATCAGGGATTCAGCCAACACCCCTGGGATGTGCCCTGACCAGGAATCTAACCAGCGACCTCTTGGTGCATGGGACGAGGTGCAACCAACTGAGCCACATCAGCCGAGCAAAACATTAATTTCTCCAGGGATTTTTTTCCCACAAGGATTTCACAGTACTGTAAACTAACAATGTAAAAGGGAAAAGAAATACAGGTGAAACTTTGCTGACCTATACACTTTATTGGATAAATAAAAATTTTAAAAAATCAATAAAAACCAATTCACGTAATTCTTTCCAGTCACAAGAAATTCATTTAGGAACAACATCCTTCCTGTCAAAACTCTTTTCTGAATTTGTGTGCTAGTTGTATGTGGAAATAAGCACATCAATGTTTCTTTATCTTCATGGCTTCCAATTATAGTTGTAATCCAATGAGTATTATAACCCAAATGTGTACTTTTTAAAGTTCATATGTATGGGCTATGGGGAAAAGGTGGTATGTGTAGGAAATTCCAACTTTAGATAAACTGGGTCTGAATCCCTTACTATTTGTGAGTGGAAGTAGAAAGAATTAGCAAAAAGTGAAGGCAAAAACAGAAAGCCACCCACTTGTTACTAGAACATCAACAAACAAAATGTACTAATTCATAAGCACATTATTAATCAATCTTACAAGTAATTAACGTTTACCTCTAGTCCAACTAACTAGACACCTTATTAGATGATGATTCTGGAATCGCCTACGTCTAACATCTGCGTTTGCCACAGGCAATTTTTCCAAGACCCAAGCAAGACTCGTCTTTCTTGCACCAAATTACTGATACCTTCCTTTCATAAAAATATACCTGTCTTTTGATCCCTCAAACTTCTACTTTTTTACTTTATAACAATTCTGTCTTTGATATAGGCTACTGATAATGTTCTCCTTTTAGTCCTTTCTATATTACATGTCCAATTTAACAGTGGCCTCATTGCCTTAATAATTGTATGGACCCTGACAAGTTCTATTAAAGGGTGTTGGGTCACTGAGAAATATGAGCTTTAGTTTTCCCCCATTTATATGACCGGGGAAAAGTTAACAGATCATCTGGCAGCTCAATATGCTCACCGCAAACTTAGAGTACTATTATTTCAAGGTTGTCAAGCCTAAGAGATAAATCATAGGAATTGAAAAATTCAGAGATGATTGATATTAAGTATGTAAAAATGCTTAGCAACTAAAAAGTACCATACAAATATGTGCTGTCATTATCATTATTACTATTATCATTCTAGTTAGTTGTATATACCTCCTCAAATATATAAAGCTCTGCAGAAGAAAAATGACCTGAAAATAAAACTCTTAAAAACTCCAGGCTTTTTATAAAACCTTTCCTTATAGGAGTCCTTTGAATTTTTCTTCTACTTTAACGAATGATCCGTTACATAAAGTCTTAAGGGAGTCAGCTCATCAGCCCAAGTGTCTATCAGTAGATGAGTGCATACAAAAGCTGTGGTACATTTACACATGGAATACTACTCGGCCATAAAAAAGAAGGAAATCTTACCTTTTGTGACAGCATGGAAGCATCTGGAGAACATAATGCTAACTTAAATAAGCCAGTCAGAGAAAGACAAGGACCATATGATTTCACTCATAGTTGTAATCTAATGAACAAAATAAACTAACAAACAAAATAGAAGCAAACTCATAGACACAGAGAACAGACTGACAGCTTTCAGAGGAAGGGCCATTGGGGGGCTGGGTTTGAAAAAGGTGAAGGGATTAAGCAAAACACCCCAAAAAACTCATAAGCACAGACAACAGTATAGTGATTAGCAGAGTTTGGAAAGGGGGATAGGGGAAGAAATAAGAGGGTAAAGGAGGGATAAGTGGTGATAAAAGGAGACTTGATTTGGGGTAGTGAACACACAATACAATATACAGCTGATGTATTATAGAATTATACGTAATTTTATTAACCAAAGTCATCCCAATCAATTCAATAAAAAAGAAAAAAGGAGAGTCAGTTTTTGACGGGCTGGTCAGTGCTGGCGAATAAATAAAACAAATAGCAGATTTACAAAGAAAAAAGAAAAAAGTCAGTAAGATACTTAATGTCAAATATATTTCTTAGTTATCCTTTTATTTTCTCATTATGCTCATATGCTTTTGTAACAGAAAACAATATAGAAGTTTTAAGAATGCCATAAGAACTGTGAAATTAAAATATCATTGCTATAAGTCTTTTTGGCTCATTGATCTAGAAAAATATGTACAACATTTATGAACTAAAAGGTTATAATCAATATCTGCTGCTTGGTATTTTCTTCCTAAGATTTTCCTTTTGTTGGTTTGTTTTTCACAAATAGATTTAGCTAGCAAATTCAGCTTCAATCTTCACAGCTGTGAATATGTTAAGAGACATTCCAGAACATAGGAGGAGGAAGGGAAGAGGGAAATTCCAAAAGAATGACTTGCTTATTAGGGAAACGATAAAAATCTAAACTAAATGTTGCCTTTACTTCACTTAAATATTCACTAAATATTCATGAAGTATTTTAAACACAGGTGAAGCCACTGGGGAAAATTTTCTAAAATCCTGCTACCCACTTATTAATATCCAATACCCAACATGGAAAGTTAGCAAATAGAGACAGCATGTGTTGAAATTACTCTAAATGGTTTTCAACATTTGTGGCATGTTTATATTTTGCAGTATATGACTCAAAATTTGCTATAAAATATAATGCATTTCTTACAATAATAAAGAAAAAAAGTTGTTTTGTTTCAATTCTCCATTCATATCTATATAAAGCCACAATTTTCTTCTTGATTTACAAAAATACAGTCCTCAGAAATATTATAGAAGTATGTTTTTGGGAATTTTCAACTCAAGTGTCATCAAGCTGACATAAATTTTTTAAAATCCATGTTTTCTTTACAATAAAAGCAGCTACCACCTAGAAATTATGTTCAGGATCCTGATATTAAGTTACACAGGTATTGTTTTTATTCCACATTTTCCAAAACGAATTAGGGTTAATTTGACTAAATAGAATTATAGACTTTTCAAGAATTCAAAGTCTAATCATTGATAAATGAAAACAAGTAACATTGACTTAGAACAAATGTCTGCATAGGAGAGCACTGTGAGAACAATATAAAAAGAAAGCAGAAAATCTTTTAAGAGCCAGTTTGTAATAACTCAAGAGAATTTTAACCAAAAAAGCTAACTTTTCTTTTTTCACCTTTCGGGTTGGTAGGTATTATTAAGTAAGTCAAATACTATAAACAAATATACCTGAATTTTAGAAAGTGATTAGAAAAAGAATCTAGCTGTATGCTTTTAGATATGAGGCAGATAGGTATATGGACTTTGGTAGAATTAACAGATGATAAAACAAATCTTTGTCAAAAGTGATGAATGACAGATTATTCATTATTATCATCATGAGATTATGGATACATACTGAAGTTTATAAATGTCAGAAAGTTCCTTTAAAAAACATTATTACAACTCCAGGGCATACTCCAAAGATAATATTTACATCAAGTATGTATCCCATTATACTCTCTGAAGTGGGAACATTATTGGAACCCTAGGTTTGGTTGTGGCATAACTCCCACGATACAAGAGACTTGGCAAACAAGAATATGTCCAGGGAAAGAATCAATTAAGTTAAGAGGAAGGATTGGACTCGGGCTATTGCCCAAGGAATAGAACTAAAACCAATGGTTACAAGTGGTTGTGAGGAATATATGAAAGTATCTAACAAACAGGAATAAACTCCTAAAAGAAATAGGGAAGCACCTGGAATACCAGGGATATGCAGTAGAAGGGAAATTGACTAGCGCTCAACTCCTGACCTTTTCACTCTTTTACCTTTGGGAGCTTAGTCCTGTTACTAAGCTTCTCTGACTTTCTGTTTCCTTTTCTATAAAATGGATATCCTTACCTTCCATGAAAGTGGGTAAGCAGCTCAGAATACTGAGATAAGGAAGAAGAAAGGCTGAACTAGATGGCCGCCATGGTTCTTTCGATTTCTAAGGCTCTACATATATTTTTCATCTCATGATGAGAAATTATTGATAAAAATTTCATTTATTCAATATATACTAGTATGTATTGTGTATCTACTATGTGTAGGCACTTTGCTAGGGATACAAAAGTGAAAAAAATGCACAATAATTTTTGCCCGCATAGACCTTATGTGAAGAAAATGAACCATAAGCAAAATAAGTATAATACATAGTATATTAGGAGATAACTACTATATAAAATAACAAAGAAAAAAAAATTGAAGTTTTAAATAGGATTCTGGGAAACTTCAAAGATATACTAAGTTCATCAGTAATTTAAAAATTATTTTATTGTGAAATCCATTGGAAAATGTGGTGCCCTCAATCAAATCTTTCGATCCAAGTAATGTTCCAAATACTGGAATCTCATCAGAGTGTTATGGTCTAAATTATGTCCCCCCAAATTCATATACTGACATCCTAACCTCCAGTTCTTCAGAATCTGAGTGTATTTGGAGACAAGGTTTTAAAGAGGTAATTAAGTTAATTGAGATCATTAGGATAGGCCTTAATCCAATATGACTAGTGCTATTAAAAGAAGAGGAGATCAGGACATAGACATGGACAGAGGGATGATGATGTGAAGATACAGGGAGATGACCATCTGCAAGTCGAGAGACCTCAGGAGAAACCAAATCTGCTAACACTCGGATCTGCCTCCAGAATTGTGAGACAATAAAATTCTGCTATTTAAGCCACCCAGTTTGTGGTGCTTTGTTATGGCAGCCCCAGCAAACAAATATAGAAAATATTGTAGCATGTAAACCCAGTCTAAATATTAAGTTTAGAATAGCACAATATTGCACAGTCATTTTGAGAATAACTCAGAATCATTTATAAACTTTGTTTAGAATTTACATGTAGATTTCAGTTTTCCTGTATTTATTCTCTCAACATTATAGTACATTGAAAAATCTTAAAACTATTGGTTTCCTCCCAATATACTCTATTGAAAAGAGATAGTTTAACAAAAATATCACAAGGACTTCATAACTAATAATAGCATGCTTATGTTACATGTGAACTTTCAGGATATGTAAAACATTTATTTTTCTATTAAGATAGGTATAAACTTACTGAAGTTTAAGATGGCAACTCATATCTTATAGAATATTCATGTGCACAAATGGGTATTAATACCAGAATTTAGTTCCTCCCACCTCATTTGAATCTTCTTCCTTAATTGCAGCCTTGCTGTATACCTGTCATCCAGCTGGCCCCCTACTGATATAAGTACTCTGCATGGCTATGAGGGACACAGTGGGTGTACACACGTGCCAGGGAGTAGGGGAGGCTGGGGGAAGGTCAATTGGGGGAAAGAAAAAAAAAAAAGGAGACATATGTACTACTATTTGTAATACTTTAAACAATAAAAAAATAAAATATTCTTTAATTTGAAGTTATTGTTTCCTATTCCTTTCTACTTCTATTAGATTTTCTTATCAATGAGATGAATTAGTTTTAGAGATTAAAAACAAATAAGTGAATATACTTACAGGTCCTGTTAATTTAGATGCTATTTCAAATTCTCCACCCTCCTCCATTAGTGCTTCTTCAGTCCCAGGTAAAGAATCTATTTTTACCAAAAGAACGAATAAGTTACCGTCACATATTGCTTAAATTTGATATACAAGCCTATTACAAGAAGGATATTAAAGTGACTGAACTGGTTGTTGAAAAAATTACAGTGTTTGTGAGTTAAAGCAGAGTGTAAAATATTGTTTATTCGGCTTAAAGGCAACCTATGAAAAATGTTAAGAATTTCTAATGTAGAAGGACACAATGAAGTTAGGAATGGAATGTGCAAGAGCTGCTGTTATCTTGGATAGGGCAAACTTCCTTTTAGCATTTCATTCAGCTAATTGTTGGGACTTTAATGTTCTTTTTCTGGTTTGTAATTTTATATTTATTTGTTTTACCTATCAACGGTCCTCTTTTTTTCTTTACTGGCCACATAATGTAATTGTCATTTTGTGTTCTTTCTCTTAAATGGGATGGGAAATCCTGAAAAGTTTGGAGAAGAGTGCATATTATTAAATGATGGAAAGTTTTCCATTTTAATGTATTAAGCAAGAAGTTGTGATTTCTTATCTTGAATAGATTGAGGAGTGAATGAGTAGTGACTTTCAAATATGTGAATAAAATTATGGCAACCCTTTTCATATGTCTGCTGAGTTAAATTAATTATGATGACAAGGATTTATATGGGTTATAAAAAATTCTGCAATAAGGACAGATATATAGAGAATCTAGAAATAGTCCATGCTTTAATACCTGCTATTCAAATAAAAAAAATCAGTAAAAAGGAAGACATTTTAAACCATTGGAGACTTCTAAAATTGATTTTTTAATAATTATTAATATTTGAAAGAGTCATATGAATCCCTAAAAATTTTCCTTCAGATTCATGTAAATATGGAGACAGATTTTTCTGTTAATACAATGTGTGCTCTAGGAAGAAAATGGGAGCATTAAATCTTTCAAGCCTTTATCAGCCACTCAAGGCCAGGGAGACAATGGAAAGCTTAGCATAAAGCCATAATTATAGCTTCTGAATCAGAATTTACATTCAATAACCACTACATTCTCAAGTTGTAAGCAAATTTAAAAATTTTACCTACCACTCTTCCAGACATTAAAAAGAAGGAAATTTTTGTTGACAAAATCAATACAGATGATGAGAATTACATCAAGTTTAAAAATATTAATGCACTAACAAAGAATATTTGAACCCCTATTTACTAAAACCCAGTTGGTAAGAGTGACAATGTATAGACTCTTTACATTAGGATGTATAAATTAGCATAATTTTAAGTCCTCTAAAACTGAATTATAATCTACTGAATTGTGAATAAATACTAGTGTAATTTTAGTATTTACTCTATTTTTCCTATTTTATTTGTGTTGAAACTCAGAATATTAGCTTAATAAGTAATATTAAAATGTTTTATTCTTCATTACAAAGCAAATTATTTCATATGTAAGAAAAGAAAACCAACTTTCTAGTGGATTTGCTGATTTTTTTAAGGTTAGAAATTTATATTATAACTGAGTTTTTAAGTTCTCAGTCAGTAATTCATGGTTTTAAAGAGGTATTGTCATTCTGTTTGATTTTTAATGCATGTATATATTAGTCAATTCATCTATTTCTGTGTGTATATTCATTTATTCAACAAATACTGTAAGTCACTAGAGACACTCTAGTAGGTGCTTCATAACAAAATAATTTTTATGAGGAGTGAATTCTGTTCTGTTCTTGTTTGGGTTGAATTCTTCCTGTTTATTGGTACAATATTTAGTGGGATAAAAAATATGATGAGTTTGCCCAGCCAGTGTGACTCAGTGGTTGAGCGTTGACCAGGGAACCAAGAGATCATGAGTTTGATTCCCAGTCAGGGCACATGCCTAGGTTGCAGGCTCAATCCCCAATAGGGCGTGCAGGAGGCAGGTGATCAATGATGTTTTTCTCTCATCAACGTTTCTCTCTTTCTATCCTTTCTCTCTCTCTAAAAAAAAAAAAAAAAAAAAAAAAAAAAAAAAAAAAAAAAAAATCAATAAAAACCATTTTAAAATATGATGAATTCCATTCAGTGTAGTGTAAGACAACTGTGAGGTCCTGCCAGAATATTTTTGAATTTACATTCTAGTAGGGACAATATATATCCTAAAAATAAAATCTTATTTCATGCTTGTCGCTCCATTTTTTAAAGTATTTTAGTACATTGCTGATTAACAATAATTGGTGTGTGCATACGTGTAAACTACTTTTCCCTATGTATTTACTCTATAAGTCTATATGATTTTCACTGAGGGAAAAATTTCACTCAGAAATACACTGAGGGAAAAATTATTCTCTAAATTGGTCAAATATTAGAGCTTATCTTATCGTTTCATTTTAGAGAAGAAGCAACTGGAACATAGAAAGATGAAATAATTTTGTCAAAGTCTCTGGCAGAACTTGAACTACAAACTACCTCTGTTGTAATTGGGCATGCTGCTAGAAATCTAGAAAGCTCTAGAGTTTAGTTTTATTCACCTTCTTCCTGCCATTTTTACCTTTGCTGTGTGTGTCACAATAGGCTTTTTATGCACAAATTACACATTCATAGAAATATTTTTTGAGCCAAACTCAGTGTGGATACAAAGCTGAAATAAAAATCACATTAGCACTTTTCAATAATATTGAATTATTGAATCTAGTTATTTGACTAATGTAAGTGGAAAAGAATGTATTGAATCAGAAACTCATGTTTTCAGATTTGTTCATTAAATCTAGAGAAACTTGAATGTCAAGAATGCAGAAGTTTAAGAAAGGACCTTAAACATAATAAATACATTTTCCCCCAGTGGATACAAGTAAATATAATCAACATATTACTGGTGTATTGTTTAAATTTCCAAAAAAATTGAGGTTCTATAATTCTCAGTTATTATGAATATGATTGCTGAAGATACAGATTTGTAGATTGGTGGATTGAGATGGTTTTGGGAGAATTTTAAAAAATAATGGGCCAGTAGTTAAATAATATCTGTCTTTTGTCAACAAATGACTAACAAATGGCCAACACACTGCCCAACTTCGGGTGTCAGTGTTAAAAGTCTCAAGTGTTTCATGTCACTAGTACTGTAAGAGATTTGAGTGCATGTTAACTACCATTATTTCATTATATTGTGCTACACTGGCATTGGTGTATGTTCCCATTGCACTTTACTTTTAAATGTTTATTGGGTAATACTTGACATATAAAAAGCATATTCAAAATATACAGTATTTATGCATAATATATAGTGTATTTATATTACAAAACACAATAAAATAAACACCCAAACACCACCTAATCTAAGAATTAGAACTTTTAAATAGTCTTCATATACCTTTGCACAACTTTCTTATCCTACCTCCTTGCTTCCTCTACCCATTGACAATAACCACCATTTTAAGCTTTTCATTCCCTTCTTTAAATACAGTTTTATCACTTATGTATGTCTTCTTAAGAACATATTACTTAGATTTGCTAGTTTTGAGCTTTTACATGAATTTAATTCTATGACTTGCTTTTTTTTTCAATCAATACTATGCTATTAAGATTTATTCAGCTGTGAACTATATCCTGCTCTTACCAGTTAGGAGTCCTAGCTGCCATTTCAGATTGGTTACTTGAATTCAACTTCAGCGGGAGCACATTATGGAAACCACCAATTCCTACAAATCAGGGCTTTCTCTTTTCAAAGAAACTGTTGGTAATATTTATTAGCATTCCACTAGTTTCATCCATCTTATGTGTAGTTGAAATGCATTCAGTTTCCTACAATATACCAATTCCACAATGTCTATCCGTTTTCCCCTTCGGGAACATACTAAGAAGGGTTGTTCACATTTCATGGTACAAGACTTGTTTCGCTAAGATATTTTCTTAGAAGTGGAGTGCCTGGGTTTTGATTATATAAACGTTCAAGATTTTAAGATAATGGAAAAGTTTCCAAAATTGTTTATTCTCACCTGTAGTGTATGGATTTTCTTTCATCTATGTCTTCACCAGCACTTGATTTTGCCAAATTTCTTAATTAATGGCAAACAACTGGTGATAACACAGCATCGCTTTGTGGTCTTAATTTGCTTTCCCTTGATTACCAGAACAGTTAAGCATCTTTCAAATGTTCACTGGCCAATTGGTTTCTCTTCTTCCATAAAATGTCAATTCATACCTGTTACTTATTTTTCTATTGGTTTTGATCTTTATTAAATTGTAGATGTTCAGGGGATGGAGGGATTGAGCAAAAAAGAAAAAAAATGTAGATGTTCTTTATGTATTCTAAATATTAATATTTGATCAGTTACAAATATGTTTCATATATATTTTCTTACTTTGTGGAATAGCTATTCACTTTTTATGGCATTCTTTGATGAACAGTTTTTAACTTTCTATAGTTGATTTTTTATTTCATAGTTAAGAATTTTTCCATCTTGTTTAAGATGTCCTCCTCTATCCAGATGTGAAAAAAAATTTTTTTCCTATTGTTTCTCTTTTAATTATCCCATCTGAATGTCCAACTGCTTCCTCTAGAATACGGAATGATGAAGCAGTGATGTACCTTTAATGCCATCGTAGTGACATTACACGTGTTTATTTACTCAGCAACCATTTTGAAGTGCCCTGTTGTGAACTTCATATGTCAAGCTGAGGAGTTTGAATTTTGTAGTATAAAAAAGGGGGTGATATAAGCAGCTTTCTTTAAAAAAAAAAGATAATGAGCTAAAGAGGGGTGAGATAGTACAAAGACTATTCGAGGCACAAACAAGGCTATTAAACTAGACCGAGAAAGAGGACAAACACACAGACCAGGCAGCATCAGGGAAATGAAGAGGAGGCTGGCCGGGAAAGGCAATTCTGAAGTGACATTGACATGATTTGAGAACAATTCAATATAAGGATGAGAGAGGAAACAAAATCAAGTTAATATTGATACTTCTGCCAGGGAAGAGTAAAGGGATCTATGATGTGAGAATAGGAGTGAGCAATATGAAGTACCCCAAATAAGCTGGAATTAGTGACACATTTTGGGAATAGCCAACATATAATTGACCTGTTTGTACCAAAAACAGGCATAGACATTAAGAGCCTGCTCCTCTGAATCCATTCTCTTTTGCCCTTAACCTCCTGATACCCATCCTGAAAGGAGGGATACACATATGACAGGCAGCTATGTAGATATTGTGGGATTTTAAACTTACTCAAAGAATCCAGGATTATCTCATCTGGAGAAGGAAGCATTTGTGACGTCTCTTCTGTTCTTTCTGCCAAGTTGTCTCCTTGAAGTCTAAATAATTAGAAAGAATTAGAAGTGTGAAGTATATTCTATGGGGGATTGGTACTATTAACTTCTACACTCTAAAATCAGACATGCTTCTTCAAAGGAGAAATAAAATTGTACCAAAGCCTTTGTAATATGGTGTTTTTGCTATACTACCCTTGAAAAGTCTTTTTTTCTCTCTCCTGTATACATGGGAAGCTTAGTCTAGGTAGAAACTGCTTTTCTTCTTAGCCTGACTGGAGGACAGTTTATAAGCAAATATTTTCACTGAAACTACAACAAGGGAGAAAGTGGAATAAAAACAAGAGTCTAACAGCATATTCACCTGATTTCTGGGTCCAGGGGCATGGGAAGATTTCCATTCTACACAGAAGTTTACCAAACACAATTCTCCAAATAAACCAAACCTGAGCTAAGGCCTGCAGATCAAGGTAAGTCTCAATAGTGGAAGTAAAGATTCCTAATTCATGTGACTTCCCAGGTTCTCAGACACTGGGGCTTCTTCAGGAGAGGAAGGCTGTGTGGGTACTTTTATGACAGTATATTTCTGAGCCTGTCTATCCACATCTCTATGCTGAGAAAAATAGACTAGCAGAACCCAATTCAAACAGTCTGGGTTTATATTACACTTTGAACTACGCTATCAAAGGAGGTAGAGCTCATCAATAAATGTTGGCACTCTGTCCTAAGGACAACAGATTAAACTCTGCTAATGTTGGAGGACATTACATCAAACAATCCGGAGACTGGAGTTTTTATCAGTTCCCTTACTTTTTTCTTGTATTTAGCTGAAGGTAAATGCCCTCACTGAAGAATATTAATAAATGCATAACACATAGCATTAACATTTTAAAAAACCAAGTCCATTTCATAACTGTACACTCTTAAAAATTAAAATTTTCAACTATTTTTTATCTTTGCTTTTGTATGCCCCTGTGGAATCACGTAATAATTTGCATTTGACTTCTGCATATTCAAACACATGCATGTCTTTCTCTACCTTTTGTGTAATAATACATATTATAAATTATATTTTCATTTGTATTCCTAAATTAAATTCTACATGTTTCTGTATATAGTATACATTTATACTTACATATATTCCCTTCTATACACAAACACACATTTGCTAATACAGTAAAAAAAAAATAGCAGCTAATTAAAGAATTCTCAAGGGTAACTTCCTGACAGTTATAACATTTTTTGGCCAAATATGTGTATTTTATAAATTTTTAAATTACAGTTGATATTCAATATTATTCTTTATTTATTTCATATATACAACAAAGTGGTTAGAAAATAATGTACTTTACAGAGTGGTAGCCACCTGGCCCAATACCTATTTACTTCTATATTATTGACTATATTCCCTGTGCTGTAATCTACGTCTCTGTGACTATTCTGCAACTACCAATTTGTACTGCTTAATACCTTCATTTCTTTCACTCAAACCCCTAATACCCCCCACACTTTGATAGTTGTCATTCTGTTCTCTGTGTCTATGAATCTGTTTCTATTTTATTTGTTTATTTATTTTTTCATTAGATTCCACATGTAAGTAAAACCATATGGTATTTGTCTTTCTCTGACTGGCTTATTTCACTAAGCATAATACCCTTGAATCCACCCACGCTGTCACAAAGGCTAAGAGTTCCTTCTATTTTATGGCTTCATAATATTCCATTGTGTAAATGTACCACAGCTTTTTTATCCACTCATACACTGCAATAAACACAGGGGTGCATATATTCTTTCAAATTAGTGTTTCGAGTTTCTTCGGAAATGTTCCCAGATGGCCAATATATATATATAAACAGATGTTCAACATCACTAATCATAAGAGGAATGCAAATTAAAACCACAATGAGGTATCACCTCACACCTGTCAGAATGGCTACTGTCTATAAATTAAGAAACAACAAGTGTTGGCAAGGATATGGAGAAAAGGGAAACCTAGCACACTGTTGGTGGGAATGCAGATTGGTGTGACCAATATGGAAAACAGTGTGGAGGTTCCTCAAAACATTAAAATAGATTTTATACTTTTTAAAATTTTACTTGAAAAAAAACAACCCAACTTTTAAATGAATGCTTCAGCTACGTCTCAAATCTGCCCAACTATTTCTTCATCTTTTTTTCTAATAATAACTAGAATAAATACTTCACTTATCAGCAATATCAAATATTCTTTTGGGAGCTTTTTCCTAGCCCCACTTCATAAAAATTATCAAAGATAGAACATATGTAGGTACATGAGATATTAAAAGGTATAAGTCAAAGTTGTTAAACATTGATAATGAGCTCCAACACATTTGGGTATTTAATATTAGGTTAAAAACCTAAAAGGAAACAAAATCTCCATCAAAGGCAGAAAAAGGTAATAAATAAATAACTTGTAAATTTATTTTGCTCACTGCCAGCTTCAGTAAAAAGAAATATTTATTTAACATTTATTAATATGCTCAATAATAAGTCAAATGTTGTGGAGATGTAAAGAAATGACAATTGTCCCTGATTTCACAGAGGCCGCAATGTAGCTGAGCTGAAAAGACAAGTGGCCATGAAACAGCCCAACAAGTTGGGTGGCCCTGAATCTGGCCCATCCTTGTTCAAGCAGTGCCCTCCAGATACCTTAAGAGTTGAGTTTACCGTGACTTGGCACCAGCTCCACGGCGGAACGCTTCACGGCCTGCTATCCTTGAGTGCTCTGCCAATGTTTCCCAAGCCGTAATCCACACAGCACGACCTCTGTAAGAGGCTAATAGGTGCTATACAAACAAGGGTTGTGTGGGCAAGTCCAAGAAATATAGCTTAATAATAGTTAAATCATTTTATCCCCTACAAGAGTTTTACTCACACCCCTAAACTTTTTTTCTTTGCTTTCTAAAACTCCTTTTCTGTATGAAACACTCTTCTACATTCTCACCCTCTCAACAAAATGTGTCCTGCTCCTCCTTGTCATACATGAAACCCTTTTCTCTTCTAAGAATGTTACATCCCCCTTTTCTCTAAAAGTAGAGCTTGCTAAACTCCACCTCAGATAACAAGGGATTATAAACATCAACCTGTTATCTTTCTGCCACGAAAGCTTTGCTCAGGCTTAATTTTTTCTTCAACTCAAGTGTTAGTATTATCTTGACTGATTTTCATGTTCATGTGTATTTATCCACTGTTTCTTTTCTTTAATTTTAAATTTAAAAATTTTAATCCTTATTGTTGAAAGTATTACATATATTCCCCTCTCCCCCCTTTCTGGCCTGCACCTGCCCCCTTCCCCAGGCTTTCGCCACACCACAGTCTGTGTCCATGGGTTATTCATATATGCATACAAGTTCTTTGTTTGATCTCTTCCCTCCCACCCACCCACCCCCTCTGAGATTCGACAGTCTCTTCCATGCTTCTATGTCTCTGGATCTATTTTGTTCATTAGATTCTACATATGAGTGAGATCATGTGATACTTGTCTTTCTCTGAGTGGCTTATTTTGCTTAGCAAAATACTGTCCCAGTCCCTCCATACGGTCTCAAAAGGTAAGAGATCCTTCTTTTTTATTGCTGCATAGTATTCCATAGTGTAAATGTACCGCGATTTATAGTAGTTAAGATCTGGAAACAGCCCAAGTGCCCATCAGTAGATGAGTGGATATCCACTGGTTTCAAAGTCCCTCCATCTCAGATCTGGATATCTTCCCTCCACTTCACCTTCCCTAACCCAAAGACCGAGAACTCAGAATTGTCCTACGTCAGAAATTGTTAAATATAATGTTCATTTCTCTAACAACAAACTCATCCCCTTTAGGCCCTTTAATTGTCCTTAACACTTTTTCTTCAATTAGACATAGATCTCCATTTTCTCTAACTTTTCTCCCGGGTATCTGGCTCCTCCTGATTCCCTTCCTGCCCTCCTCAGCTGGACTTGTCTTCTCAGTTCCCATGGACCCATGTCCTTCTGCTATCACTGCCCAACCAGACCCTAACCCTAACACGTGCAGCTGAACAATGCTGGAGAAATCGTGACACTCTAGGAGTAGTGAGTATAAAACAAAGGTCCCTAACTTTGAATTTGGGCTTCTTGGTTGTTTTCCTTTCTTCAATTCCTCTCAAAGTCTTTTTAAAAAGTTCACCTCCCTTCTGTGTCATCCAGAAAAGTTATGTAATCTGGAACAAAGACCTTCTACTCCCCCTCACATAGCACCTACAAAAGTCTTCACCTGGACTTGTATTTACCTCTCATAGAGGGTGAGAGGCCCTCTTTCCTATCCAGGGGTGGGGAACCTTTTTTCTGCCAAGGACCATTTGGATATTTATAAGATCATTCGAGGCCCATGTGGAAAAGGCCATAAGAAGTGGACTGATCTGGATAAAGTATGTAGCTGGAGCCAACAGTACATCTCATAAATTGGGCTTGAGTTTGTGAGCGAAAGGGAGGAGTCAACAATATCGCCATTTTCTGTCCTGAGCCATTGTGGAGGTAAGGAAACTGAGGGAAAAGAAAATTTAGTGCCAATTATGTAGAGTTTACTTGGACATGCTAAGTTTCAAAGGCATTTTAGACATGTTGGTGGAGGTGTAAAGTCACAGTTGGATATCCATGTGGAGATGCTGAACAGACTGGGTCCTAGGATGAGCTTCCCCTTTCTGGGTTGCAAAATCTCTACACAGAATTTCAGAATATGGTATTCTATTCTTTCTATTAAAATGTGTTTTATTGATTTCCAGAGAGAGAGAGGAAGGGAGAGGGAGAAAGAGAGAAACATCAATGTAAGAGAGATACATCAATCCACAGCCTCCTGCACACCCCACACCAGGGATGTGCCCTGATGGGGAATCGAACTAGCAACCCTTTGGTATACAAGTCAATTCCCAACCAACCAAGCCACACCAGCCAGGGTGACATTCTACTCTTTAATTTAGTTATTTTGAAGAATATGATACTCTATTTCACTGGAAAATAAATTGTATATCATAATACATGTTGATTAGGTCAGGGGAACCATAATAAACAGTTTTGGTTTTAAGACATTCTGAACCATTATCTTCAAAGGATTAGAAAATTAACCTATCTTTCCCCTCCAAAGTCTGCTTTTAATTCACAAAGCCTCTTTTATAACATCAGTAATTGAGTTATTTCTAAGTCTCTTCCTAAATGTTCATTTTCCATTGTAAGATTCCATGGGTCTCCAGAATTATTTTTTTTTTTGAGGGAAATTATAACAACTTATTGCCGCTTACTCAATTTTGAAGTCTCAAAAAAGGCAAAATTGTCATCAACATAAAAAATGTACTGGAAGCCTCAGACGCAAAACCCTCCTTTGGATAAGGAGCCTGCAATCTGGCAGGAGGCCTGTGTGTATTTGCATGGTCTCTCCAACTAACGTTGAGAACTTCCTGAAGTCAGAGACCAGGCCTGACATCCTCCACATCAGCAGGGCTTGGCACATTAATTCACATCTCTGTTCCCTATCTCACTTAAATGGCAGCTATCTGAGGTCACTAAGCACTTGCTATACTTTTCTACCCCAAAAATGTCGCTGCAGCACTATGGAATGCTGCCTCTCTTGCCCCTTGTCCCAGCTCTT
Organism: Cnephaeus nilssonii; assembly: GCF_951640355.1. NCBI lineage: Eukaryota > Metazoa > Chordata > Mammalia > Chiroptera > Vespertilionidae > Cnephaeus > Cnephaeus nilssonii. The sequence goes on along the minus strand of NC_137089.1, from coordinate 37,828,952 downwards.
CAGGGAATTAATTATTTGGACCTTCTTCCTCTCACTCCCTTTCCAAACCCTTGACTCCATTTGGCATTCTTGCTTACCCTGGGCCATGCCAGTTTGACCCTTGGGTGCTTACTGTGACTCTGTCCCTTGGACACTGTCCCTCTGGTCCTCTTAGAACATTCTCTGTGGCTCAAACACAGCCTTATGTCCCAGCAAATACCCTGTCCCCCACCCCTCTCCTTTGCCAAAAGAAAATGCCTAACAGTACCTAGATTTTCCTTCTTATTTTAGTACTGTATGGATTTCAAGATCTTCCTTCTAGCTTTCATCGGTAGGCAGTCTTGCTTTTTCTTGACTCCCACTGCTTATGTGACCTGAGGATAAGTAGCAATACATCAGGATGAAGCACCTTGCTCCTGAGAGCAGAATGGATTAGAATAACATTCTCCCTCACTAGAGGGCTGCCTTTATATTCTGCTTTTTAAAGTCTCTCTCAGTGGCAAGCACCTCTGAACATTCCCCTCTAAAATGTCATGATTGATGGCGACATAGAGATAAAAACCATGCTCTTTCCCGTTCAATTTCCCTTTTAACTTCCTATCTCCTGAAAGTGAGATAAGTGGACCAGCAAACCATCTGTAGCTCTAATCAAATTTATAGTTCTCTCCTGCATACCTGAGTGCAGACATGCAGCTGCCATAGGTGGCCTCCTATCTCCGCGGCTAATTACCCTCCTGGCAGAGGCTTCAGCATTCCAAAACCAAATCTAAGGCAAGTGCACATGGCGAATAGATATGTGGTGTTTTCAGTCTTTTCTGCTTTACCTCAACGTGAATGTAAGATGTCAACTCGCAATCGGTACAGCAGATGAGGCACAGAGCAGAACTGATTCTCTGCATACCTTGGGAGACTAAGATTTTCCAGGCGGATATGGCTGGAATGTGGGCCACCAACTCACACACCTTGGCCAGGTTACTATTCACACAAAGGACGAGCCTAGGAACTTGACAACCTTCCTGAAATCTGAGGCAGCCACGAGAAAGGACTAAACTCAAATTGCCAGGCCTCTCTGGAGCTAAGGAAACTCCAAAAGAAAGTAGCCAAACACGTGATGTCTGAGCCTGAAGAAGCCCTGGGCACCAGAATCCTCAGGCTTCCTTCCCCACCACTGTTCATGCACGCTCCGAACTAGACTTCATGTCCGTAAAGTGATCTGGCAAAGTGTGCTTCTCTCATAGCTTGAGGGAACCCTTTAAAAATCTACCTAAATAGAAATGGGCAGTTAGGTCCTTATTTGACACTGTAGAGAAATGGCTCTTCAATTTTTAGGATGCACTGGAATCACTTGGAGAGATTCTGAAAACACGGATTGCTGGGAGTATAGTCCCAGAATCCGTGTTTCTACCCAGATCCTGGGTGATGCTGATACCTCTGGCTGGGGGCCAGCCCTCTCTAGTGCCCTCTGTAGTGACAGCTAGTGAAGGTGAGGGACCGTCCATCCATCCATCCTCACTGTGGCTGCAGTATTGCACTGTGCCTCAAATGCCAAAAATAGAGAAGACTCTACCAAAGGATGTTGAGATATACTCTCTAATAAAATGGTAATATGCAAATTAACCATCACTCCGCTACATAAGCCACACCCACCAGCCAAGCCACACCCACCAGCCAATCAGGGCGAGTATGCAAATTAACCCCATCCAAGATGGCTACAGCCACAGAGAGCAAGGTTTCCCAGGTAACAGAGCAAGCCAAGCTTTCCATAGCCGTTGCAGGCCTAAGCCTCCACTCAAGCTACAAAGTTTCAATTATAGAAGGTAAACAAATTCAAACAAATGGCGGCAGAATGGAGCTTGAGAGAGCAGGCCAGGGTCGCCAGCGGCAACAGGGGAAGCAAAGCTTTCCACACACCCTGGCCAGGCTCACCCGCTTAAGGCTACAAAGTTTCAATTGTAGAAGGTGAATTAACTGCCACAGAAATGGCTGCCGCCCCGGAGGGAACAGCAGGCTTGGTTCTGCTCCAGGCTACAAAGTTTCAATTGTAGAAGGAAAATAAATTCCAGATACCAAGGCCTCCCCTTGGGTTGCCAGGGGGTTTGGCCGGCCTGCAAACCACCACAGGCCCCTCGCTCAGGCCGCCCCACGCCCCAAGGGAACCCCACCCTGATCCGGGACACCCTTCAGGGCAAACCAGCTGGCCCCCACCTGTGTACCAGGCCTCTATCCTATCTAATAAAAGAGTAATATAAAGATTGATCATCACTGCAACACATAATATAGCTGCCCCCATGTGGTCAAAGATCCTGCCCCCATGTGGACACAAGATGTCCACCACAAGATGGCCAGCAGGGGAGGGCAGTTGGGAGGCACCCGGCCTGCAGGGAGGGCAGTTGAGTGGGACCAGGCTTGCAAGCGAGGGCAGTTGGAGGTGATCAACCCTGCAGGAGAGGGCAGTTAGGGGTGACCAGGCTGGCAGAGGAGGGAAGTTGGGGGCAAACAGGCTGGCAGGGGAGCAGTTAAGCATCAACCAGGCTGGCAGCGGAGTGGTTAGGGAGTGATTAGGCTGGCAGGCAGAAGCGGTTAAGGGCAATCAGGAAGGCAGGCAGGCAAGCAGTTGGGAGCCAGCAGTCCTGGATTGTGAGAGGGATGTCCGACTGCCCGTTTGCCTAAACGGGCAGCCGGACATCCCTCCAGGAGTCCCAGATTGGAGAGGGTACAGGCTGGGCTGAGGGACAACCCCCCACCGTGCACGAATTTCGTGCACCGGGCTTCTAGTATATATATCTTTCACTTGCTGGGTATTGACTTTTAGCTGAACTCTACATTTTATTTCCCACCAGGTACGATTGCACCTTACTGAGGCTGAAGATCTCAGAGTCAGACTCCATCCGAGAATGGCTTGGCCAGCAGGCATCTAGTTTAGGAACAGCTGTGAAGAGTCTTTCTAAAGCTCTGATTTCTAACACGTTGAAATGTGGGACTGGGTGGGAGCCAAAACACTCTTTGAAATACTGCCAAAACTTTGTTCCTTCCTCAGCCAGCCCTTCGTTTAATCAGAGACCGCTTACTCATGGTTCCGAAACTGAAGGCTGCCTCACAGATGTACCTGACAGAAGACCACCCCATCTTCTGTCTGTCCCCTGGAAGCATCTGTCAGGTGGCTGACTCAGATTGTATGTAGCCATTCTTGCCCTTGCTCTGTGGTTCAGAACATACCGAACACTGTTAGACTTTTCAATGCTATAGCCCTGGGCATCGCAATAGTTGTGCTGCCTTAGTTGAATGCGTTATGTTAGTTTCTTTGCTTTTTCCATTGCATAAGATTTGGGAAAATTGAAATTAAGTTGTGATAACTAATAGAATTATGAGGCATACTGAAGTTCCCAAAGAACAGGTCATATTACTTGGTACCAGAGAGAGGTTAGATTTTAGCAGGGTTCTATCTGCCCACAGATGGCAATTGAGAGAATATTGCCAGTGATATGAGTACCACAGATTCTGAAAAAAATGTTACAAGATATGGAACCAGCATGAAGGGATGAACCACAGGTAGTCCCACAGCAATCCTTCTTCATAAAGCCGTATATTTTTGTGAGGAATAAAAAAGCCCCATCAAGTTCCATCTAATTAGGAGGAGTGGAAGGTAAAGGATGGAAAAATCTGAGATTTCCTTAGAAATCTGAAACCCCTGTATTCTGAGGTTGCATCCTAAGGAAGGTGAGCTAGCAGTTCCACATCAGATGTGGGGCATTCCCAAGTGGGGGTTTTATCACTTGACCTCTCCAGTAGAACACAGTCGAATGTAAGGCAGTTAAGCATACAAACAACTTGGTCTCTTTCCTTATTTCCCCCCTCTTCAATGCTTTACTTTAGTGCTTTTAATATAGCACTGATGTACCCATAACAGCCAATAAATAGTTGCAATTTGAATGTCTTACTTCAGCACTACCTCCAAGAGTGATATATTTTCTAGGTTTAAGTTTGTTGGGGCAGGAAGCTTGGCTTGTTTGTTTTAAACAGAATCCTGTGTGGTAAATACAAACTTGGATAACAAATGGTTTTTTAATAACTAGATATTAAATTGCCTTGTGTTTTAGTATTTAAAAAGCATGCTGAAATTTGCAAATAAGTAAGTTGATGATCTGAGAACAAGGTTGACTTGGGAAATTGGAACATGGAGTCCTTGAAGAGATTATAATAGGACAGATAAAGACCTTCCTTGACTCTTTTAACAATGCTTTTAAAATTCTTAAGAAGGACAATACTGAATACAAATGTCTACATAATTGGAAAAGCCAATAAAAGGCATAAAGATGGTAAGATGCCCTTTGGCATAGAAGAAGAAATATATTCAGTGACTTTCCAGGGAATATAAATACTGCTTTGTGAAATTTTAACTTGCCTTTGTCTAAAATGCATTTTTCTGACTTACAAATCATTTGATCTCTTAAAATGATCATAGGATTTGTTCATAGTAGAACTTTTTCTCTCTGCCAACTGGTTTGCATTGGTAACCACATCTAGCATGTAAATAAAATTTCCCAAGGAGTCTTAACTATTTCTTAATTTGATTCATTGTTGGATAATTATCATATTTCAAGTCATGTGTGTTTTTTTCACAGACTTCATTTATTGTTTTGGCTTTTATATGGCATGTTTTAGATGTTATAGAATTGCTGATTTTAAGTAAAAATATGTTATTGTATCTAAAATTCTGAAAAATAACTATTAAAAAACTCAAATGGTCTTTCCGAAAAAATATAGACATAGAAACATAATGCATGTGGCATTAGTATCAAACTTATGCTTTCCTTTTAGGTATTTCATAATATATTTTGAGCACTAACATTTGTAATTGAAAATAAATACATACTCTGTGAACTTTGGTTCTTATTCTGAAATGTTATAAGAAAATGCAAAATGTAATGATACTTAGTATTCTTTGTTTTAATAGTAATGATATATCTAGTCTGCTGATTCTAAAGTATATCTTTTATATTGTTGAGACTAGTTAACTGATCAGTAGTTATAAAAATAAGTAATAGAAGATATGCAAAGAGATAATATAATTATACATTTCATATGACTTATGCAGGCAATTCAGGAATTGTTACCCAATTATAAGAGTAATTACTATAACAAGTAATTGAAAGTAATTGCAATTCCAATTTTACTAGAATGTGTACCAGGGAGGTCCAGAATGTCAAGCAAGTGAGTAAATAAGAAACTCCCAGATAATGAATAAAAAGTAAAGTATAATTTTTCACTATTTGTTTCTATTTCTCATAAAAAATGCGTCATATTATGCCAGTAGTGAAATAAAAATGGGGAAAAAATGAAGAGTCATTTAAATTAATCTTCCCTATTAAACTATTTGACATTTTTTATATGTTCCCTTGAGCAAGGGAAACAAAAGCAAAAATGAACAAATAGGACTTCATCAAACTAAAAAGCTTCTGCACAGCAAAGGAAACTATCAACAAAACAAAGAGACAACCTATTGAATGGAGGATATATTCACAAATGACATACTTTATAAAAGACTATTATCCAAAATATGTAAGAAAATCATACAGCTCAATAACAACAAAAAATAAACAATCAAAATAAATAAATGGGCAGAGGACATAAAAATACATTTCTCTAAAGAAGATATACAGATGTCCAACAGATGTTCAACATCACTAATACTCAGGAAAATGAAAATCAAAACCACAATGAGATACCACCTCACACCAGTCAGAATGGCTATTATCAAAAAGTCAACAAATAACATGTGCTGGCAGGATGTGAAGAAAAGGGAGCCCTTGTGCACTGTTGGTGGGACTGCAAACTGGTGCAGTCCCTATGGAAAACAGTGTGGAGATGCTTCAAAAAACTAAAAATGGATGTACCATATGACCCAGCAATTTCACTCCTGGGTATTTATCTAAAGAAATAAAAAACACTGATTTAAAAACACATATGCACCCGTATGTTCACTGTAGCATTATTTTACAATAGTCAAGGCACAGAAGCAACCTAGATGTCCATTAATAGAAAACTGATAAAGAAGATGTGGTGTGTGCGTGTGGATGGATGGATAGATAGATAGATAGATAGATAGATAGATAGATAGATGATATGTAGATAGATAGATAGATGATAGATAGATGATAGATAGATAGATAGATAGATAGATAGATAGATAGATAGATAGAGATAGATAGAAGGGGGAAAGACCCAATGGAATACTATGCAGCAAAAAAAGGAATGAATTCTTGTCATTTGTGACAACTTGGGTGGATCTAGAGGGCTAAAGGGCATTATGCTAAGTGAAATAAGTCAGGCAGAGAAAGACAAATACTGTATGGTTTCACTTATATGTGGATTCTAAAATAAATAAATAAATAAAGTGAACAAGTAAAACAAAAGGAAAAAGGACTCATAGAAACAGAGAACTAGAGGGACAGTTCCCAGAAAGGAAGGGTTGGGGTGATGGGTGAAAACGGTGAAGGGGACTATTGTCAATAATATTGTGATAAGTTTGCATGATGACAGATGGTTATTAGACTTAGTGGGGTGATCACATTGTAAAGTACATAAATGTTGAATCACTGAATTACACACTTGAAACTAACATAACTAATATAATGTTGTATACCAACTGTACTTAAATTTAAAAAATAATCTTTCCATAGTATGACAAAAACATGTCCAATTGTGCTATTAGAAAGGGTATTTAAGCAAGAAAAGACTTTAGGATACCTTTAACCCTCTGCACTCACTTTCTTTTTTCTCGATTCCTTTATTCTACTCGGGATTTAATTTTTTCAATACCCTAGATTTTACAAAGCACGGCAGTAGAATAAAAAACTGGAGTTTCTTTTCATACAAACTTATTTATTTGGATTTTTTTATATTTCAAATTATTGATACATTCAAAGAGTATAAAAAGAGCTGCTACCGATGCTAACCGTGTTGAGTTACACTCGACATCCAGTGCAAAAGGTTAAAAGTGATTTTCATATCATATAGATATTCTTGATAATAACTATATGCACAAAACTGAGAAACTCATGATTTTCAGTCATGGCAATTTCTATGATTAGTTGATTTGCAGAAATACCACATAAAGCATAAAATCTTTCTTAACCAAATTGTCATCATTTCCAAAATCACTTAAGTAACACATTTTTACTTTGTGTCATTCTGTCTAGCAGCTTGTTTTAATATTCCCAAAGGAGAGGTGGGGGAGCCAAATGCATGTAATGTCTTTTGTTCTTATTTTCCTAAGGTGTTTTTTTTTATGGCAGCCCGTTTTCCTGGATAATAATGTGCTTGTGGAACAACTATCCTCCTACCTCCCAAACTGTGGCCCTTTGAAAACATTCAATAAAAAAATTAATGGGGGGCATTTAAAGAAAAAGGCTTATCAAAATTGGAATTTCAGGGGCATCTATGTAGCAAATCAGTAAGATGTTTAGAAATATTGCTTGTTGAGGGAGATTATTTATTTGAACAAAAATACAACAGCTTGCACATTGCATTATTTCTCCACTCTTCTTGTTGAGCCCCTTCAAGATTGGCACCACCCTCTTCAATGAACTGGAAGTCATCTACAAGAGCATGTGCAGTGTCTATGTGTCAGTTACTGGGGGATGAAACACTTTGCCCGAGGTTGCCCAACTAGGAGAAACTGGGACACTGTTAGACACTAAAGTTCAAGGTCTTAACCATCATGCTCCGCTTGTTTTCGGGGACTCAACTGATAAGGTAGAAACATCATTTTATTGGGCCAATTGCCAAAATCAATCGGAAAGTAAGGGCACCATCCTCAGGATCTTATCACTTCTCAAAGGCCCCACCTTCTAATACCATCACCTCGGGGGTTAGGATTCAACATGTGAATTGGCGGGGGTGCAGGGAGAGGGGAGACACAAACATTCAACCATAGCACCTCAATATTCTTTTGACAAGCTAATGTTCATGAGAGGAATCTGAATAGAGTTTGAACTTTAAATAAGTCCACCAAGAATTAGAAACATTACTTTATTCCCTTTATGTGAAACAGTAATAATTAGAATCAAGATACCTATAAACTACATAATTCTTGTAGTGTTTTCCTTCACAGTAACAATTTAATTTTTATCCTAAAATGTAACTAGCAAAAGGATACTCAACTTCTCAGTTTGAAGATATGTATTACTACATTATTCCCAAATTTCTAGTGTAGTATATAAATTACCAAACTCACAGCCTATTAAAACAGGATAATTATTTTATCCCAATAATGTAGGCAAAACATTGTTTGCTTTATTTGAACTTTTATAACTTGACAGGTTTTTTATTTCTTATAAACAACATTCCTGACTTGACCTTATTAGTCTTTTATCCCCAAAATGGATTAGGCAGTAAAATAAATTTGAAAAATGTATCTAATTCCAAAATAGGATAAAAAATCTGGCTCCTAGTTAGGAGGCAGCACTGTATAGTAGCAACAATTGGGTTTTCAAGTCAGATGGAGCAGGGTTCAAATTCTACCTGTTCTACTTACCAAGCTTTTTACCTTAATCACTTCCGCTGGTCTCGTGAATTTCACTTCTCATTTGCAAAGTAAAGCTAAAATCATTCAGTTGAGAGGATGAGATAATATTTTTAAATATCTAACGCATTTGGTACACACAGCGGCTGCTTCTGAACAACCTTAACTTCAAAATGCTTTGCAGCAAGAGATGCTGTCAATGTGCTTTTTAAAGCAATATTCAAACCTATGCCTCAAGGTACATATTTGTTTCAATATTATAGATGAGGGCATTGAATTGGTCAATTTGGATGAATTCATTCACTGGGGATTTTAACTGAACTCATCATCAAAGTTTTAGCACTTTGCAGATATAAGATATTTTAGTTTTATTTGTTCAATAAATGTCAATTCTGCTCTGAATTGTTACATCCTTTATCACCCCCTCCCACCACTTTTTCTGACCATTTTACTTTGAGAATTTAACAGGGTAGTGAATTTAATCTCAACTCTTTATAATATTCTGAGAAAGTTATAATGAAGAGGAGCTCTAGTTATAAAAAAAAAAGTAGAGAAAGAAAAGTTTGGAATAACAATAGGTTCATGGGTTAAATTTGCATTGTATTAGTTCATGGATTCTTTCACCAGTTCCATTATCATAGACTAGAGGCCCGGTGCACAAATTCGTGCACGGGTGGGGTCCTGAGTGGGGTGGGGGGACCAGGATGCAATTGGCCCTTTGGGCGGGCAGTGGGATGCCCTTGCCGGCCCAAGATCCAGATCCTTCCTGATGACATTCACACTGGTTTTTGGGAGCCACCTGGCAGCCACTTTTATATTGTTTCTTCCTTGCGGAGTGTCTAGGGAGGGGAGGTTGGCAATGTTGTCGGGATCTTGCTGGAGGCTCTGGTCCATCTGTGCCTGGCCCAATCTCTGGAGATTGGACCTGCAGGACTACTGAGGGAGTGATTGGTTGCCACCAGGCTGGTGGGCCCCCAGGGATGGGCCAGTCAGCTGAGCAGTGCTCCCGCTGTGGGAGCACACTGACCACCAGGGGGCAGGCAGTTCCTGTGTTGAGCTTCTGCCTCCTGGTGGTCATTGCACATCAAAGTGACCAGTTGACCAGCTGTTCTGGTCAGTGGGTCACTTAGGCTTTTATATATATACAAGTAGATGTTGCTCTTCCAGAAAAGTATTTACTATGTTGCTTATACAGTCCCTTAGTTTCAAAGTGTTTCAAATTCTTATCACTTGTTTTACTAAATTCAACATTGACTGTTTTTCCTTTTATACTACAAAGTTTTTAAAAAATTTAAATGTTTTCTTTTTTAAATTTCTTCTAGAAAGTTACACAATATTAGATAAGCCTTTTAACAAAATTAACTTGATTCACATGTTTACTATCAGGTTTCTGATTACTGTTGGTTATAGAACATTGAAGGCTAAATATCATGCTATTTTTTAAAATAGATTTTTATTGATTTCAGAGAGGGAGGGAGACGGAAAGAGGGAAACATCAATGATGAGAGAGAATCATTGATTGGCTGCTTCCTGCATACCCCCTCCTGGGGATTGAGCCCCCAACCCAGGCATGTGCCCTTAACTGGAATCGAACCCAGGACCTTTCAGTCCGCAGGCCAATGCTCTAACCACTGAGCAAAACCAGCTAGAGCTCATGCTAATTTTTTTAATCATTCTTAGGAATCACACGTCAGAGACTAAATTTAGGCAATCAGTCAGAATTAGTTAAACATGTTCTAGTCTAAACTTAGACAAGTTTAGAAAGATGTAATGATAAGTCATGACTTTGAGAAAAGAGAATAGCTAGCTCTCTAAATGGCTTGTCTCTTATTTAGAGCAATATACTCTTATTACAGAGTTTATAAATATTTCCTGCAACTCAAATTTTGTAATCCCAGTGTCTACCCAAACCTGCTCCTAAATCCTAATACTCCATGCCTATTAAAGATTTTCTTTCTGTGACGTGAAGCTATCTTCTACAGAAGGTATTTAGGCCCCCTCCAATTTTCTTTCTTTTCTGGACTGGTGATGGATCTCATGTTTTATTTTGCCATGAAGCAGACATATCCCGGGCCAAGAGTGTCACTCATTGAGTGTTGAAAGAAAGCCCCATCACACTCTTTATTTTCACGAGCTCATTGAACACTTGAAAATAAACAAAGTTTGGTTGTTCACATGGGACTTCATTCACATGGTGAAAGAAAAGGGAAGTGAAGCAAATGAAATAAAGGAGATGAAAGAAACAAGAGAAATAAGCAAACTGACCCTCCTTTGGATGTTATATACAATGATTATTGTTTTGATAAGTTTTTCATTTTAAAAGTCAATTTAAAAACATGAGCCAATCTTTAAAACAGTTCTGAAGGTAAGCTCAGTGCAGCTGCTGGTCTCCCCTTCCATCGGGGTATTACACAGAGTGCGGACACAGCCTGGTGGATGCTGGCTTGTATGAGTGGGTTTGCTCACTTCTAACTCTTACGATTAATTTCATCATTTGAATGTGAAAAATTTTTCCCCAAGCCAACTATCAAAAACTAATAAATGTAACATCTTTTTTAGTGTTGTCTATCAATCACTTACTATTGGAAAGACAGTGTACAATTATATTCTGATTTTTTACTATAATAAATATTTAAAAGCTGTTGGGATATATTTTTCTTTCTGAAACAGAAATCTCTTTCTAGATTGATATATCTGTCATTTTGATTCTACCCACATTTCAAACTTGTATGTCTCACAGTTCTTGCTTGTTTCTCTTTCTGTTTGGTATCAAGAGGGACACAGCAAAACAGAGTTATAGCCTTTTCACTCACCCTTTCTCCAGGCACTTGAGAAACAGGCATCTAGTAGAGACACCGATCAATACTCCATGCCCAGGATTGATGGGGTCTTTGTTCCTCCTCACAGGAATCGATTGTAAGCCTCTTACTATCTGATGGAACCTGACTATGGTTCCATTTCTAAAACTTTAAGAGTGGACAAGACTGATATGAATCAATTCCAAGCCATGATTCTGTCTAAATCTTCTAAACATCATTTTAAGCAAAATCTGAGTTCCCCAAACAACATTCCATATGAATTCTGTAAACTTATTTGACAACAGGCAACTAAGTGTACCTGTAGGCCTGGGGTCTGAGCGCAGATTTCTCAATATTGTCTAATTTAACTGTAAATCATTTCATTTCTTTCTGTTCAATATGACTGTACTAAAAATCTTCCTTGGGTCAAAAATCAGTGTTAAATCTCCATAGCCAAGCTTGGCATTCAGTCTGCCTTGCTGGCACTTGGCTCCAATAAATCTATCACATGTGGGATCTCTAGGAGTATCTTTCCAAGTACAGCTGCATAAAATATTTTTCCTCCTAAAAACCCAATAGAAATTTAATGGTTTCCTTCTTAATTTGGAAAAAACAAACAAGATTCAAAAAGAATTTTGTGAAACAATTATAAAATGTCTTTCGCCAGAAAACTGTGAATTTCACTATGCTCTGTAACTTAATTTTTTTAATTTTCAAATTAATACTTGGGTGCAAATTGATCTAACTCAACAGCTGCTCATTGATTACTTAAACTGCCCCTAGCACAGTGAATTTGTGTCTTGAATGCACTAGTCTAACTATTAAATTAGACAAATTTTACTCAATTATAAAAAATTTTAATTATAAAACAATAAAAATTTAAATTTTCAGCAATAATTTAATGCAATTATGAATGTGGGTTTGGCTAAAACGAAATTGTTAGTGTAAATGTAGTGCTGACAATTATAGTGTGAGCTCTTCTGGACCCAGCATGCCTAGGCTATTATGTATGTCCTCAAATGTCCCTCTATTACTATTCTCCATTTAACTACTGAGAAATTGAGATCTTAAAGTGAAATGAGACTGTTGCTAACGTGGCACTGAGGTAATTAGGTACAGCTGTTTCTTGTCTCTATGACTTGAAAGTAAGGTAAGTGGCACCAGCACCATCTTAAACATCTATGGACACTAGAATCAAGTTATAGTTCTCAGTGATCAGATGGTCAACCATATGATCCAGAATATGCTTATAGCTTTTAGTTCACCTTTAAAATGAAAATACAGAATACTGCAGTTCTTTAAAAAAGATGTGTGGGTCTAGTAAATACAACTTAGTTTGAAAGACTCTGGATTAGTCCACAAAATTTCAACGTCTCCCCCTCAACTCACTACCACTCATGATTTTAGAGGTGATGTTAGTTGTGACCCTAGACACAGCAATTCACCTTTGGAAAGTGTTGGTGCAATTATAGATTTAGCTATTCAAAACATTATTGAGCACATAGTATATGCATTATGTTTTGTTAGATACAGAGGATAGAAGAGAGAGGACTTGGAGTTCAGTCTCTAAATGATGTGTCAGCATTTTTCAAAGCGCAATAAGAAGTTTCAGTGCCAAATCACCTAATATAATCAGATGACCTAAACTAGTCAGGAAACTGTGAAGATAAGGCAAAAGGGACAGCTGCTGACCAGAGGGGACAGCACCTTCTCTCCCTACAGAGGTTTCATTGCCACGCCTGGTGCCAAAGGAGTCAGCTCCAACTCTATATCTGGAAGGCGTGCTTGAACGCAGGTGAGGGGGGGGGGGGGCGGGGGGAGGGGGTTGAACTTATGTGTCTTGTCCTCAACAATGAAAAGCATCTTTCTCCATTCTTTGGGGAACCAGAAACCCATCCCAGAATTAGGGATCCCAAAGTGAGAGTGCCCTAGAGATGATAACTGACCTTGAAGAAAAGCTGTATGCATCTCTTCCTGGGAGCTCTAAAAGACCTCCTTGATACACGAAGGAGCTCAGCGGGTCGGGCTGCAAAAACGGGCTCAGCCAGGGAGAGATGTCTGAATTCAAATTCAGCTCAGAGCTTTATTCAAGGCCCAGGAAGATGGAGAGAACATTGTCTTAGCCATTCAGATTGCTGTAACAAAAGACCACAGACTGGATGGCTTATACATTTAATTCTCACAGTACTGGAGGATCAGTCTCGCAGGTCGTCTTGCCCAATCTCTTACTCCCCACAGACCCTCTACCAGACAGCTATTTAACCTCTGCTCGGACATTTCAAGGAATGGAGCACTCACACTTGCTGGGATTGAACCTTTCCATTTCATTTCTACTCCTCCAGTTGTCTCGCTGTTCTTTCTTAGGTTGAAATAAAGCCGGTGTGTCCTTTAGTTTAGTGCCAGTACTGCTTTTTTGGAGCAACAAAAATAAGTATATTTTTTCTTCCATGGGATTGCCCTTTAAATATGCACCACTCTATTTATTCGCTTCCAACATAAACTCCTGAAATCCTCCTATTTTCTTGAACCACTGAGCGGAGGAAAATTTTACATTTCTCCTGTGCTGGACAACTTGTTATTTAGACCCAAAGAAAATTTTTAATGGAGATTCAAATTTTTTTTTCAAAATGCACCTTTAGGACTAATTATTGTAGCTATATATTGATATGCTAAACATTTCAGAAGGGCATTTCATTTTCTCTCCCGGTTTTATTTTGTAGAGTTAAGGCTGTCAGAAAGTGATTCAATTTCATATCTTTACAAAGTCTCTTTCGAAGTGTGCTGATCAGTTGTGATAGAGAATTCAGGTTCCTTCATCCTGAGCAGAAACAATTTACTCTAAGTAGTTTTCCTTTTAGTCACCTATTCATTTTTTAGTGACTACAAAAATGGCTTAAATATAAACACCTATTCACCTTTTAGAATAACTGAAATATTGGTATAAATGCTTTTCATTCACAATAAAAAGGAATTAAGGTGGATCTAAAACACGGAATATTAAGCCAGTTTTTGAATCAAAGTCACTGCAGTATTTGTCACGTCCAACCTATGAGACTGCAGCGTAGATCAGGTCTTATTTTTTTCTTGAGTTAGTACCATGTTCCTTGACAAGGAGGGCATTGAATCTACAGATCCCGTTGTGAGAAACTGACATCTATATACTGTATATAAAAGCCTAAGTGACCGTTTGACAGTTCGACCATTCGACTGGTAGCTATGATGCACACTGACCACCAGGGGGCAGACGCTCAAAGCAAAGGCATGGAAACATGGAACAGACTGATGAATCTCAGAGGGAAGGGAGAAGAGGGGAGGGCGGGAAGAGGTTAACCAAAGATCTTATACGCATACTAGAGGCCTTGTGCACAGATTCATGCACCAGTGGGATCCCTCAGCCTGGCCTGCAGGGATTGGGCTGAAACCCGCAGTCTGACATCCCCCGAGGGGTCCTGGAGTATGAGATGGTGCAGGCCAGGCCGAGGGACCCCTCTAGTCTTATAATACTGAGTCTTCCTATTCATTACCATGGAATGCCTCTCCATTTATTTAGTTCTTGAATTTCATTCATCAGAATTTTGAAGTTTTCTTCATATAGATATTGTATATGTTTTGCCAGATTTATACCTAAGTATTTCATATTGTGTTTTTTATTTCCAATTCCACTTGTTCATTGCTGGTATTTAGGAAAGCAATTGACATTTGCATAGTAATCTGTATCCTGCAACCTTGCTACAATTGTTTATTAGATCTAGAAGTTTTTGTCAATTATCTCATATATTCTACATAGATGATCATGTCATCTACAAAGACAATTCCATTTTCTCATTCCCAATCTAAATACATTTTATTTTCTGTCTTATTGTATTAGCTAGAACTTTTAAAGTACAATGTTGAAAAGGACTGATGGTAAAGAATATCCTTGCCTTGTACCTGTCTTATTGGGAAAGCTCATGTTTTTTCACCATTAAGTATGATTATTAGCAATAGGATTTTTGTAGATATTCTTTCTCAAGTTTATTGAGAGTTTTTATCATACGTGGCTGCTGAATTTTGTCAAATGCTTTTCTGCATTCATCATTATGATCATGAGATTTTTCTTTTTAAGTTTGTTGATGTGATAACTTAAATTAAGCAATTATAGTGAAGTTAAGCATTTTTGACTTTTTGGTAATTCTGAATAGCCCTTTATTCTACTTTAAATAGCAATATCCAGCGGGTGGGTAGGGGGCTTGGAGGAGGGGGAGTGATGAGAAATATCTGTAATACTATCAACAATAAAAAATAAATAAATAGCAATATCCATTTAGATTATACACCCAAGGGGGCTAGGACTAAGATAGGCAAAGCAATATTGGCAAAGTCATTCCCACTGATTGTTCATCATTCTCATAACGAAGTAAAGGGCTGACTTATTATGGAAAATTTAACTAAGTATGGTAACCACAAGCCAAACATCCATACCTTTCCCTCCTCTCACACCCACTGTCCCCCCATTATTATTGTTGGCAGCAGAAAAGGAAAGAGTGTCTATTCTGGAGCAAGACCTGGTTAAATTCCCTGCACTGCTGCTTATGAGCTGTGTAACATTGGATAAATTACCCAGCCTCTGTGATATTGCCAGCATTTAATGAATTAATATATATATAAAGTGCTTAGAAAAATACCTGACATGGAACACACTCAATAAAAATGAGCTCTTATTCCAAATTTTTAGGTAATGTGCCTTATGCATTTGCCATTAATTTATTTAACCATTCAATAATTATATGTGTTACAAACACTGTTATTGGTGCTGGAATTACAGCAGTGAACAACAACAACAACAACAACAAAACAACCAAGATCCCTGACCTCATGCATCTGACATTGTATCAGGCAGAGATAGAGGGAGCATGTAGTAAAATAAATAACATATGATGAAACTTTGAGGAAAAAGTTGGGTAAGGAGAGAGACAGATGGAGTTGGGATCAGGAAACTCCTGTCTGGTGAGATGACATCTGAAATGAAGGAGTAGGCCCTGCAGAGGGCTGAGTAAGGCCCACACACGTTGGGGGAAATGGCAAGTGCCAAAGTTGAGCAAGACAGGAATGCACTTGACCTATTAGAAGAGCCAGAAGGCCAGTGTGATTGCTGGTCAGGAGCAAGGGAAGAGTGATTCAAATGATCTAAGAGAAGGCAGGAAGTACTCGCACATTAAGGGCACTTAAAGCAGGATTCAGTGTTTTTGGCAAAACAGGAAGGAGGTCTTGGCTATGACACATCACCCAGCTGCCTTTATGCAACAGTAAAGGAAGACTGCCGCTAGAAGTGAGGTCACTGAATAGAGGGGAAAGGCGTGTTGCACACTCATCTGCCTTCTGAGAAAGCTAGAGAATCAAATAATCATCTCATGAATTCCTTTTAAGGAAAGTAATAAAATGGGATGATTGGATCTAAAAGACAACCGTCCCTCTCCCCCATAATAGGTAGCTTTCTAAAATACCCAGGTTACTGAGCACACACACTGCAGCACATCACCTTGTATAGGTACAATTTGAAATTACCTTCCTTATTTCCATCTGTATTTTAAATCAAAATTGATTTATTAAGACATGCCATAAATATCTCTATATTAACTCACTTGAGGGAGTAGACTATTTATTACACCAATGTGAATTTCATCTTGGCAGTAGATTTTTCTCCTAACATTATGGCATCACTAAATTGAACCCACATTTTCCTACTGAATCTATGGCAGTAGAGAATTAACTTTTATAACACAGCCTGTTCCTTGAGTATTATTTTATTGGAGGATGGTTTTGTAAATGTTTTTTATTGAATTTTAGAAAGAGAAAGGGCAGGGAAGGAGGGAGAGAAAGAAACATCGATGAGAGAGAAGCACTGATGAGAAAGAAGCTTGGATTGGCTCCCTACTACAAGCCCCCTACTGGGGATCCAACCAGTAACCCCAGCATGTTCCCTGACCAGTAATTGAAGTAGGGACCTCTCAGTACAAGGGAGGATGTTCAACCAACTGAGTCACACTGGCTAGGGCTAGATGATGTTTTTATAAATCTAACTTTTAGATATTCTCTCAATTGTAAAACATAGGATATATTCTAAGATCTAGATCAGAAAGTTTTCAATTCTAACTTTGCGTGATGTAAAATGTGAATAGTACACCATCATAGAATACTTTTATGGCTAATGGGCATGGTGGGTCGAACTGAAATCATCTCCTCAGTTAGCAGCTCCTCTGCCACCAGCACATCCCCTCTTGGACCCAGCAGGACATGCCATGCTGTGATTCCTTGGTGCTTTCTCTGAGGATGGACTAGGGCACCTTGGTGCATTCAAGCTTAATGAGGAAGAAAAGGGCATCTGGTTAATCTTGTTACAAACGAATGGCTGATCATTTACAAATAGTAGTGCAAAACTTTTACTTCTGCTGAACAAAAAAGCCTAAAAACTCTAGATAGAGAACTAAACCTAAAACTCTAAGTACTGCTTGGGGCAAGGTGCCCATAAGGCTACTAAAACCTTAATTACTCTCTCTCTCTCTCTCTCTTTCTCTCTCTCTCTTTCTCTCTCTCTCTTTACAAAGTGGCCTTAATCCTCTAGTTCCAGACTAATACACCACGGATTGCTCAATGCTGAGGCACTGATATAAAAATGGTGTAGAATAAGAACTCTGTTCCTCAAGTTCAGACATAATACTGAATGCTAACTGGTGGGCACCATCAGATTCACTCTAGTAATTTGTAGATAAGATTTAGTGGAAGACATGATTGTAAAGGCCGATGTCTTACCTCAGGCTGCTGTATCAAAATACCATAGACTGGGTGGCTTAAGCAACACATTTATCTCTCACAGTTCTGGAAGGTAAGAAGTTCAAGATCAAATCTGCCAGCAGATTCAGTTCTTGGCTGCAAAATCCCCTCTTCTTGAAACCAGGCTAACTATGTGAGATGAGGCTGAATGAGATGTCCAACTGGTGAACAAAGGCTAGAAACGCGCAAAACCACCACAAGTCTGTAGGCCAAAGAATGACTCAAGGAAGCAGAGAGGGAGAGAAAGAGAAAAGCAGAAACAGCCATCAATAAGAAATCCAATCAAGCCACCTGTTGGCTGGGAGTTTGTTGCTGAGGGAGAGATTCGACCACACATGTCCAATAGGCTTTACAAATCTAACATGTGCAAAACCTCCTGAGTTCTCAGACTTCTCTGTCTCACCATATGGTTACACCATACTCCAGCTATTCTTGCAAATACCTTGAAATCATCTGTGACTCATCTCTTTATATCACACACAACTCTTAAGTCTATTGGCAAATCCTGTCATCTTACTCTTCAAAAGAATTCTAAATCTGACAGTTTCTCACCATCCCTACTGCTATTCTAAGATTAGGAAATTTAGACATATGTCTTGTTATTTTTTTCAAAATCTTCACACCAGAGGCTGGGTGAGTACCTCACTTCAGTTCTTCCTGCCTGGAGATCATCATGAAATGACATAAACCATATTTCAAGATACTGGGTCATGGTCTGTCTTTCTTTCTCTCTTTCTTCCTTTTTTTTTTTTTTTTTCATCAAGCGTCACATAACTGGGGTAAAATTTGAGCAATACAAACCCTGACAATAGCAGAGGTAGCCTACAAGATATGGACAAGTTCTTATTTTCATGTTTTCTTCCTTGTTTTCCTTCACTTCCAGGGAATCCCAGACACTGCTGCTCAGATGCTATAGACCCCAGTGAGAAACCACAGAACTATACCTATGTTAGCTACTAAAGGGAGCTTCTCTGTATTCCACATGCCTCTGATCTGACTGATGGTTTCTACCAACCTACAAAGACTGTGGCTATTGGTGAGGGCAACTGGACAACTGTGAGAGCCACTTGGAGATATACATGTTGGGCGCACTCTATAAAGGAACTCTTTCTCTGAAAATAGAAGCCAAGATAAGTACACAAAGGCAAAACACTCTTTTGGACCTACTTCTTCCCACTCTCAACAACTGATGTCTGAAGTGTGTAGAATTTGAGAGCAGGGAAAGAGTTGAGGAGGAGGAGAATATGGAAAGGGCTCTAATGACTTAAACAGCTCATGGCATTCTCTCTGAAGTGTCCAGAAAAAAATTAATTTGTTAAAGACTATTAGCCTAATAGCCTTCAAGAACAATTTCTCAAACTGTTGAGGACATTGCGAGGAACACCAATAGGCGCTAAATGTCAAATGATTTCACCTGTTTTTTTCCAGATCTTAAATAACAGATGTCGCTTACTGTACAGTTGTTTATTCATGGGGCCAATGCCAGGTTTGAAGTGACTGAAGAATTAGCCTCTATGAAAAGTATGCTTGGAACAACTATAGGTACATTGTGGAAAATATCTGAATCTATCATGTTATCGAACCAGTAGTATCAGTGATGAATTTCACTTGTTCCTGTGGACTTAACCATTAATTCCATGAATTTATGTCAGAAATAGAAGCTGAATATTTTGACAAGCTTTACTGTTATAATTGGCTTGCAAATATCAATATGAATTAATGATGTATAGATATATTTATTAAATAAAGTATCCTAACCTTATTCAGTAATCTGGCCACAATGCAATGCTGCTGCTTTACTATTGACGTACTATTCTAAATCCTCAGTTGACATTCCAACAATCTTCACAGCACCTTCACCAGGAGTAATTCCATCTCAAGGTGGGAATCCCTTTTTTTGCTCATCCTTCAGAAGCAACACATGGACATTCAAGGACCTTCCTCCCTTATGAATCACAAAGCAGTTACTGAAAGAAGTGGGGAATGAGAGGATCTTGCATTGACATATAAATAAAAGAAAAACTATGAAATTACTGTGTTTAGAACTAAAATGAAGTGGTCCCCAGCTTTGGACTCATGTTTGTTGTTCTCATTTCTTCCTTCATGTGGATCTTGAATTAACAATAAAGCCATACATCAATATTCCCAAGAGTATGGACTTTTCCCACTGCAATAGCCTCTATGAAATAACCATCAATAACCTAGCCATCCCACCACGCTTTATTTTTCCCATAGCACTATCACTATCTGACATTTGGGGTTGAACTTATTTGTTTACATGCCTTTTTCCAGCTAGAGTGTAGGTTCCTAGGGGTCAGGGTTATTAATTTTTGTTTTCAGAGCTTATCAGAGAACTTGACACAGAATATGTGTTCCATAGATGCATTTTGGCTCAAATTAAATATTTTTGTCACTTAAAACATGGCAGTAGGTGTGCTGCATTGTATTCATGACTCAAATGGGAACTTGTAATCCTCTAGGACGATGTCAATTTTGTGGAAAACGTTTAACTTAAAAATAAGCGATAGTCCATTTTTATCCTTATCCATTTTCCTTCATGTCCATTTTGCTTACCTTTCCTTCAAAGAGGAACTTGCTGAATTTAAACCTTATACAAATAATTGAGAAAAAAATAAAATAAATACATAAGAAAGTGAAAAGAATATAATGTATGATTAATTTCACAAGTTTCCTCAAATCAACTGGTAAATCCTAAGATAGTTTGAAATTAATTCACATTTACGAGGTTTGACGTTTATCTTCTCTGCAGCTTGCCATCACCAATGATTATCTGCTTTAACTTTATCTCGTAAACACAAAACTAAACTCAGTATTTTAATGTCGCGATGTTTAGAATAAATGATGAACAATTTTTGGTGCAATGAGGCCAGTTAAAAATCAGCAGGCTATTTGGAAACAAATAGCTTTCAGTGTTCTCATGCTGGAGTTGCTGAGGCAGTATCACCGCATGTTCTCTGTAATCCAATTTCTTTTCAAATGGCTTTCAGCTCCTTTTTTTGTGCAGTACTGATGTTAAGCATGAATGAATGCAAACACTTGCACCATCAAAAACAAATATCTTCTTACCACCCGGAATGCCCTGGCGGGAGTCCACAAAAACAAGATTTAACTCCTCAGAATGGCAGTGAGTAGACAGAATTAATGGGTGGTCTTTCCAGAAAAGTGGCTTATAAACTTCACTGAAATAGTAATTTGGTGCCTTGGTATCAGCATTTGTCTGCTTGTTATTTTTAACTTTTATCTTAAAACAAAAATTCTGGAGATTTAGTAGAGAAGTTCCATTTGAAACTCACAATTTTGCAAACCACTGTTTTTTAAAACCATAAAAGTTTTGCTGACGATTCCTGATATTTTGAATTATTGCCCTACCGACACTTTACTTTTTGGTTGATATGACTCCTAGGCAACAAATGCAACCTCTTTTGCCCACACTATTCAAGGATCTGTAGCTGTATTTGTGGAATCTTCTGAAAGTCGAGCCAAGATACGCAATATATTAAAAATCTACCTTGTAATGAATAAGATGGATAATTATAAGGACACTGCTATATCCTACACAGAAAATTCTTTCTTTAAAATTTTAGTTTTATGATGTCTTCTTTCCCTTTTAATCTGAGGGGGGAAATGAAATATTCTGGGTTAAAATTTTAATGCATCTTGGTTAAAATCAGCCATGCATTTTTCCACTTGCCAGAGGATGTCATCTCTTTGCTTAAATCACACAAATTGCAGCAATGTCCACATCAGACCAAAGTCACCAAGAGTTGTGGGAGTAACACTAACCTGGATAATTTTCCAGCTCACAAACACAAGCTTTCTTCCATCTGTGTTTATTATCCATGTGCAAAATATTTATTAAAAAGTCTGTGATCATCTTATTTCTTCTAATCATGCTAATCAGTAAACTTTTTGACATTCTTGATATTGTCGTCATTTTGCTGCACATAAAGGCTTACAAAGCAATTTAATGTGGCTTAATTCCTTTTGTCCTGATGTCTTGTAGAGTGGAAGTTCCTATGTATCTTACATCCCTCAATTATTGCCGGTAGAGCGTATCAGTCTCATTTCAGATCATGTCTTCCAAGCAGGCTCTGAATGAGAAGGGCTCCATGGCCTTTGGCTATATGCCCTCAGTTTGACAGAACAAAAATGTCTGGACATATCAAATGCACACTCCCTTAGAGCTACTATGACCCCGAAAGTAGCTCACGAGTGTTGCAGTGTTTGAAAAAGAGATTGAGGAAAATCACAATCTAACGAGTAGACTGAACCTCTTCCCACTCACTTGATACTTGATGGGTTCTTTGCAGAAACTCTGAACATCGTTTGAGTCTCATTGACTCTATATTGAGGTTGTTGATAGCATCTTGGGGCTATAGTATTATTTCAAGATCACAACACATCCATTTAACTCACTTGTTACATTTTACCTCTCCAGTTCTATGGGGAAAATGATCCCTTAACCTTAACACTCCAAGAAACAACAAGCAAACAGACAAAAATGTCTCCATCTTATACTGTTTTATTAAACACAGAAAATGCTGGAGAGTGGACCATAGTTTCTCCCCAGTCAGAAGCCTAAGGCAGGAGGAGTTTCCGAATGTCAGGAAAATGAGGCTACTTCTTCCTCCATACCTGAGTACTGTCATTTGTGCCTCTCAAAAAGATGGGCAAAAAACAAGGCTCAAAGCATTTTAAGCTGCTCAAGTATTTACATGGTAACTGTCCCAGAGAGTGAGAGGAAGAGTCCCTGTTCCTGAGCGCCTCGCACTGCGAATGCTTTGCTAGCTGCCTTTGCACACATTATCCTGTCCAGTGCTCTCCATCCTCCTCAGAAATTACCTCCAGGATTACATGAACTCCATTTCACAAAAGAGGGACCAGATTTTCTGAATATTGGCATAATTTTCCCGAGGTGACACACAAGGTACTTTAGAGTGTGGACATTTCATCTTTGTCATTCCTCAGAAAAAAGGTTGTCTTTGTTGTAAAGCCTTGGAAGGAAGGTCTTGGTAAGTACAAGGTAACATCAATTATCCTAAGTTTTCTTATCCATTCGCCCCACACGGTCGCCAATCAAGCAAGATCTGGAATTAAATCCGGATCCCAGGTCCCAGATCCAATGTCCGGCTTCCGGTATGAAGGCTGCATGATCTAGCTCTCACAGGTTTCTTCCAGGCTGGTGCCAGGGCACTGGCAATGGGCACAGTTCTCTAAGTGAAACGATCGTTTTCTCCATGTTGATCTAGTTTGCAGAGCTGGATTTCTGATCAACTCACTCTGAGTTCTGAGAGATTGCCTAGTCATTCTAAGATCACAGTCTGGCTACTATAAATCCCTGCCCGTAACCTACTGCCGAGACAGTACAAGCTGCCTCTTGCGGGCAGCAGATCCTGCTCCTGGGGGCCCAGCCAGGCTCCTCAGTCTGCATTCCTCCAGTCCTAATTCACTGCTTATCTTTGCACTTCCAATGTTTCTAAAACTCAGAGGTTACAAACAAGGGTCCACAGACTCCACACAGGTAAGTGCAAATGAGCGAAGATGGACAACCTGAGGTGAACGAGGGCAGAATTACTGGGTCTATGGCTCTAGAGGGGAACGCTGCTCGTGTATAAACATTTGAGAATGTGGGCCGAGTGTTAGCACTTTTATGGATTTTTAAAGAGAAGATAAAAATCCCAATTTTTATGTAAAATTAGTAACTAATCCAGTGGTATTTTCTTTTTCTGTTATGTGAACACACAAACCTGTATACTACTCATAGTCCTTTAGTTTATGACTTCTGCTTCAGATAACTGCTTAGCCTTGGCTTACAAAGTATTATTCTCACAGACTGAAAAAGCCTTACATTAGGAGAGGTGAGTCAGCAACATAAATTGATGCTTGAGAATTAATTATGGAAAATTCCGATAACCACATCAATGCATTACCCAAGTAGTCTACTCTAACTAATATCAAGGGATAGTTCTCCGCAAGTCTCTCATGTTTCTACATATCTTGAGTGGAGACACTGACAGCCTTTGTTTCAGACAATCTGTTCAGGAATGTTTTATATAACAAACTAGAGGCCCGGTGTACAAATTCATGCACCAATAGGGTCCTTCGGCCTGGCCTGCAGGGATCGGGCCGAAACTGGCTCTCCAACATCCCCTGAGGAGTCCCAGGTTACGAGAGGGCACAGGTCAGGCCAAGGGACCCCACAGGTGCACGACTGGGGCCAGGGAGGGTCCACAGGAGGGCTCCAGGGCATGTCCGGCCCGTCTCACCCCCTCCCGATTGGCCGAACCCCAGCAGCAAGCTAACCTACTGGTTGGAGCGTCTGCCCCCTTGTGGCCAGTGTGTGTCATAGCGACTGGTCTAACAGTCAGACACTTAGCATATTAGACTTTTATATATATAGATAGCCTTGTAAGAGAGATATGGAGTCTCTCTCTCTAGAGTGATGCTAACTTCCCATTATAAAATATTCATGTTTCCTAAACTCAGGGTCCTCTCATATACTGCAACCTACTGCCCCATCTGTGTCCATCGATGAGATTTGTGCCTCAGGGATATAGTGAAAATGCTAATACTCTGATATTTGTTACTGTTGTGCTTACTAAGTCCCTGGTCTCTGATTCAGGAATGTCATGTCTTCTGCCGGCATCTATAAAACATTGGCAGACTAGCATGTTAGGATGCAAATAGGGTAAAATCTCAAGTCCTTCATAGTTCTTGAAAATTGATATTAGCTTTTCTTTCATTCTGAACTCTGGCTGTAGCAGCTACTCTAAAATTAAAAGCCTACTGTCTTCTTATATACTGGTTACCACATTTCCCTGAATCAATATATCTCTATCTTGCTTTTGAAAGTACAGCATTGCTTTATGCTCCATCAAAACAATCATGAACTCCCATTTCAAACACCTAAATCTCTCCCTATCTCATTCTTTCTAGCTATTTTGGCCTCCATCTTCAACTTCAGAGAATAGCTTGATGCTTAGCAATACAGCAAAACAACTAAGCAAAGAGACTGTCAAGCTATACTGCCTTGGTTTGAAACTATTGCTACCTACTAGCTGTGTTCTCTTAGACAAGTTATTTAATCAATTCATACCTCAGTTTTCTTCTCTCTACAAATGAAAATAATAATAGTAACTAACTCTCAACATTACCTGAGAATTAAATAAGTTTTTATATTTAACGTGCTTAGAATAGCATCTGGTACATAGTGAGAAGGCAATAAATATAACCAGTTACTCAACTGAATATTTTTCCAATAAATGCAGTAAAGGACCACCTTAAAAGCAGATTGTAATTTACAGTATAACCCTATCACATGGAAGATGAATGGTAAATAATTTAGGGCTGAGTATGTATCTGGTCCTTTCTAAATTCAATAGTTTAAAGACATAGTATTTCCATAGGTTTTCCCATTTGAAAAACCAACATCTCATATCCCAATCTTCTCCAAAGGACATGAAAGACCTTGCAGCAACCCCTCTCAAGTCAAGTTGTAAATGTATAAATGTGTACAAAATGTACAAATGTGCAAATAAAGGTTTTACTTAAAATGCCAGACTACTCTTCCATAGATGGCCTTGTATACTCAGGATGCCTAACTGCTATTGGTGGGGTATCCTCTATTTCCCCACCAGTTGCCAGTGGAAGTGGACTTCTTGGGGTGTTGCTGGAATAAGAATTTCCAGAGGCCCTCACAGGAGGATGAGGCATCCTGGAAAGTGTTATTTCTGTGGAATTAGATCCCGGAGTTCCCAAGGTCCCCTCTCCCTCCATCC
The DNA here is from genome assembly GCF_951640355.1 of Cnephaeus nilssonii. Taxonomy (NCBI): domain Eukaryota; kingdom Metazoa; phylum Chordata; class Mammalia; order Chiroptera; family Vespertilionidae; genus Cnephaeus; species Cnephaeus nilssonii. The sequence continues at coordinate 37,803,042 of NC_137089.1, read as the reverse complement.
TGCCAAGGAAAAAGTCCCATTTCATCTTCAGCAGAGCTAGCATTAAAGCCAGAGCTCAGAGTTTCTGCTACACATTTGCACAGTCCAGCCCAGCATCTGGCTAGGTTAGCTTATGTTCCCAGCTGCAGTTCATTGTGTATAGGATCCACATGGCCATGGGCCATGCAGCTTCTAGGGCCACATGGCTAGGGAGGGAACATGGATGAGTGCAGGAAGCAGAACAAAAGAGAGAAATTTTTTGTCTGGGGATTATGTATTCCCAAATTTTTGTGGGCTTGCATTGGGATCCACCCCTCTAAATAATGATCTTTGTCCCCCAATTAGACTGACAGGCAAGTACCTTCTCTATGTCACCCCAAGACACTGTGCGTGTGCCCATCTTCCCTTGTCTGGTCCCTTCCCCAGTGATCCGCAGGGAATGGACCAGTGGTTTCCTGGGGCAATTGCAGCTTCCTGGTGAAACCGCCCAGATGGCCGTGTTTATAATGTCTGGCCTTCCCTTTGCTCCTTTCCTATTATTAATAACTAGCTGATTGCAATGGTAACATAACTATCACCACACAAATATTACCAGTTTTCTTCACAGCCGTAACCAAAAACTCAATTCACCAAATACCACTTGTCTGAAGCATTGTTTCCATTGTTGTATTTACTGTGCAACAATTAAAAACAAAAATCCCAAAGGAGTAAAAGAGGAAAAGCTACAAAAATCTGATTTTGATTTTTCCTACACTTTCCCCTCCTTATTTTTCAAGCAGCTAATCCCCTCTCACACTGTACAATAGAATAGCTAGACATAAAGAAAAGGAGATAAAAGTGGGCAGCCCAGTGCATTGTTCCTGCTAATCTGCACCATTTACATAAGGGTTGGAAGGCTTGTTTTATCATTTAAAAAGGCTTAAAAGCCTCTTTGCAAATGAGATTTAGTGCCTACAGAAGAATGAATTCTAGCTATTTGGTGAGTTTCTGCTGGACCAGCACGGGGAGCTGACTTGGCAGTAACTTAAGCTACTTCTTTGGCCTCATACAGTTTATGCAAAGATTGCTTCCAGCTGCCAAAACTGAAAAGCCTCAAGCTGATTAAATTCTTTCCAGGAGGTGAAAAGGATAAGGAGCAGGTTAAGAGGCCAATAATATTAGATTTTAGACTGTACCTGGGCAAACTTGTGCATAATGCAGGTGCTTTAGAAGTAGCTTTGAACTTTTCCCCTTGAATCCTCCTTTGAAAGGGAACAGAAGGGCAGACAGCAAATGAGATTCAGAGACAGAGACTTAAAATAGTCCCAGACTGTGAAGCGAGGACAATCTAAACTCTTTGATTCATTGTTGGTCGGAGTGGCACTGGACACAAGGATCAATGGCACAACAAACTCCCTTGCCAATGTCAGCACGGAAGATAAGTAGGAGGAAAAATTTTTCTTTACACAAAATACATGCTTTTCATCGAAACCTTAGATTTTTAAAATCAAAATCACATTGATATATACGACACCTATCATTGGTTTTACCTGGCACACCTTGAACAGATGTTCAGTGTGACCTTGGCCTGAAGTTCAGCAGGGTGAGTAGCACGACCTTGATTAAATTTGCTCCCAGAAGGTACCAGAGTAGTTACTCCCTCCATTCTTAAATCATCAAGATCCTCTGGAACAACACAAACAATTTCAGAGAGAAAAATTAAATGTTAATAGTATTAAGGAGGGAAGTCCATGTTTTCAGGTGTCTGCAAGTAGTTTAGAAGTTAAAACATTACATTTCCACATTGCAAAAATCTTACCTCATGCATCAATTATCTGTTAATCATTTCTAGATGTTGTTAGAGACAAATTATAGGAGAAGATTTACAGGAAGCCAAACCACAACCTCTGCAGCAATTGGACCAAAATGGTCAGGACTAGGTCAATGGCTACCAGCTTCCCTTCTTTTTGTCTTTACTTACAACTCAGAACAAACCAGAATATGACAAATATGTTCCCAACTGATTACAAAAGATTCTTTGCTTCTAATTAGCCTGCCTTCTCCTTCCTTATCCAACAATCTCCAACCAGAACATATCTGAAACTTTCTCTTTTTCCATTCTAAACCTTTCCTTCTTGTCTTCACCTGGGGAGGAGAATACTGTTCTCTGAAGTCCATTCCTATTTTTCCCAAATTCTCAATCAAGACTTAAAAGGTCTAAGTTTCCCTTGTAATTTGGTCCTGCTACAATAGTACATGATCTCCTGCTTTATTCAGAAAACAAGGAATCTTATAAAAAGGTGTTCCATTTACTTGCTCTCAGACTTAGCAAAAAAGGTACATAAAGTTTCAAAAGATAAATTATAATTTTGCCAAACATAATCCATTACTGAGTTTATAACCTGTGTAAGGAAGGCAGTCACTCTCTTTTGATAAGGCTATGGACAACCCAAACATTGTAGAGCTCTTACTAAACAACTCGCATGAGTTGTAGGCTTAAATGGATAATGCAAACAAATTTTCCTGAGATTGTAACGACTCTTAGTCCAAGTCATGAACTGGCCTTCTATAATCTGAAGAAGGCTTGTCAATAGATCCTTCCATAGGCATCCCCAACTGAAAATCTTTTCATCTACATGAGTAATCTGGACAAATACTTAGGGTTTTAACTCAACTTCATGATAGTCATCAAAAACGCATCTCCTTGACCTGGTTGCAAAGGCTTATTTCCCTGTTTCAGGGAAATAGCTGCCACTTCAAAATTCTGCTTAACCAGTTATAAGCTCCTCTCTTGATCTCATGGTTACTCATGCAATGCAGACATTATGTTGCCTGAGAACATAAAGCACTTTTCAGCTAGCTAATTAACCTCTCATGAGAATGTGCTGAACTTTCCCTCACATCACTCTTCACCACTGCAACACCCTGATCCTACCAGAATAAGGAACCTCACAATTTTCTTAGCTCAGTTAGGAAATCTGCCTGCCTCACTTACGTTTTTTAATAACTGAAAACTTGACCTAATATTATTCGTTGATAGATCATACATCAAAATTTGACCTAATATTATTCGTTGATATATCAAAACTTGAAACTGGAATGGAATATGCTACCACCAACTTAAGCTTGCCTTTAGAATACAATCCTTTGGGTTATTGCACTTACTTAAGCTTGTCAACTATCCAAAGACCACAGAATAAATACATATATAGGCACACTTTTCTTTTTTTTTTTCTTTTTTTAAATATGACTTGGGATGCGTTGGAAACAAAGGTGTTCTCAACTCTGCTGAAAACCCTATCAAGCCCTAACCGATTTGGCTCAGTGGATAGAGCGTCGGCCTGTGGACTGAAGGGTCCCAGGTTCGATTCCAGTCAAGGGCATGTACCTTGGTTGTGCGCACATCCCCAGTGGAGGGTGTGCAGGAAGCAGCTGATCCATGTTTCTCTCTCATCAATGTTTCTAACTCTCTATCCCTCGCCATTTCCTCTCTGTAAAAAAAATCAAAAAAATATATTAAAAAAAACAACAACCCTATCAAAAGTGAACAAGTGCCCCAGCCAGTTTGGCTCAGTGGATAAAGCATCAGCTCATGAACTGAAGGGCCCTGGGTTTGATTCTGGTCAAGGATACATATCTCGGTTGCAGGCTCGATCCCTGGCCCTGGTCAGGGTACATGCGGGAGGTAATCAATCAATGTGTCTCTCTCATGTCGATGTTTCTCTCTGTGTGTCTCTCCCTCTCCCTTCCACTCTCTTAAAAATCAATGGAAAAATATGCTGGGGTGAGGACTAACAAAAAAAAAAGTGAACAAGCTGTTTAAGACATGTTTAGATATACTCTTATTTCATAAAGATGTAGCTATTATAAAAGTTGGGGCTCATGAAAAAATAAATAATAATGAAGCTCAAGGAAATACTCTAGCAGATCATTTTGCCAAATAAGCAACCTTAACCATAGACATCATGCTATCTAAACTCATCGAGGATAAATACTTACAGGAATTCAAAGAAACTATTATGAATATCAACATTCAGCCCCTAATTCTAGAGAAAAGGAAGAAAAAATATATGGTTCTAGCTTCACTCAGATAATCTTTGGTGCTCTCAAGATAGCTATTGGGTGACATTACTTAGTTTCAAATGGATAGTAGCTAAATTTCTCCATGAAACTACTCATTATGATACAGATAAATTGCTTACTGTGTGAAATCAACATGACTGGGTAAACTTTCAAAGACAGTAGAGGTCAATTTTTAGTCATGTTTTCTTTTGTCAACAACACAATTCTAGAAAAACTGTAAGATGGGATATGGCCAGGAAGAAAATCTTCAAGGGCTCTTTGAACACTGCATAAATTTTAAGCAGCTTTCACACTACACAATATTTTAATGTTTTAGTTATATGTTTATTTTCAGGAAGGGTTGAAACATCTCTTTGGCAAAAAGCTACAGTCTTTATAGTTGCTAAAAAGCTGCCTGACTTTTTGTTTTCAATCTTGGGAATACAAACTTTTATATCAAGTACCCAAGGTACACACTTCCCAAGAAACATTAAAGAACTCATTACTCAGAAACCATGGAAAGGTGGAATCAATAACATTCTTAAATGAACTTAACCGAACTTTCAGAAATCCTTGAGCTCCCATGGGCAAAGGTAGTCCCACTCACCCTTAATCAGTATGGTCCACTCCCTGGGAACACATTGTTTACTTCCCTATGAACTGGTAACTGTGGGGCCAATGTGCTTCAGGATTTCACCTGATGCTGAGCTCTACTCTCTGTATCACACCTTGTAAAATACTGCATGGGACCCATGTACCTACTCAGTCCTATCATCAAGAGGTTAGGGTCATATTTAAAATACCTTCTTACAGCCTCTTCGTAATATTCAACTATGATATTTTGTCCATTGGAAGATACATCTGAAAAAAAATTGCTCTTGAACTTCATAGAAGGGATTTTATCAAATACTATAAATTACTAATACAGAAGTAAAACTCTCTGGAGTAAACCCTTGGATTCACATTTCACAACTAAAGAAGCAATCCAGAATCAACAAAACAAGAAGCTATTATAATAGGGAACCTCAAACAGGATTCTTTAGAAAAGTCCAATGACCCTCAGATAGTGGACAGTTTCTGCCCAAGATGGTGGATCAAAACCCCTACTAATTCCTATTTTGTTTTTCATCTACTTACTTACAATCATTATTCTCATTTTCTGTAGACTCCCGGTTGCTGCCCAAACATGATGGCCCCTTTTCCTCTTCTGTCTCTTCTAGATTGGAGCATAATCAGTCTACCACCAATCTCAGATTATTCAGCTAATGTAAGGCCATGTCATGAATAATTCCTTTTTCCCTGGGTACCTGTGTGTTCCTACCAGATACTACTGGACTTCCTTTGCAGCCAGGATAGCTAGGATCACTTTCCTCATACTAATAACTCATGCACTTTAGGAAGAGTATTACAAAAATTATCTGTATATAGGCACCCTAATTCTATAAATCATCAAACTGGAAATTATAATTCAGACATGAGCTCTAAATGAGGCTACCCCTGATTATTCAGGCACTTTACCTAGGGGAGTTATTGTTTCATTGTTTATACAAATAAAGCAGTATCTATATATATAAAACCCTGATATGCAAATAGACTGAATGGTGGAACAACCGAACAACCGGTTGCTATGACGTGTGCTGACCACCAGGGGGCACGCGTGGATCATGGCGGGCATCGGCCGGGACGTGATGGTGGAGCAGGTGAGTGGGGGCGCCAGACCAAGGCAGGGTGCCGGTCGCTGTCATCAGGGCGAGCCTCTGGTGGTCACTGAAAATTCTTGGCTCCTGTGGGCTATGGTCCCACCCAGCGCTTGGACCTGCTGCTGGTGCAGGCCCCGTTCACACCCGCTGCCAGTGCTGGAGCCACCGCTCGCACCCGGCACCAGCCCCGATCACTTGGCACCGTCAGTGGGTGCAAGCAGCAACTGCCGGCCCCGATCGCCCTTCAGGGCTTCTCCACCTCCCCCTGCTCCTGAGGGATGACTGGGGCCGGCAGCCGCCTCTTGCACCCGCTGCCAGCAATGGTCCCGTTCACACCCACTGCCAGCACCAGAGTCGCCGCTCGCACCCACTGCTGGCACCGGCCCTGCTCACACCCACAGCTGGTACCGGCGCCACTGCTCACACCCACAGCTGGTACCGGCGCCACTGCTCACACCCACTGCTGGTGCCCAGTGCCAGTCCCAATCGCTTGGCGCCATCAGCACAGAGCCAGGCTGCCGGCAGACAGGGGACCGGGGGCCATGGTGCGGAGGATGGGCCAAGACCCGCCCCTGTGCCCACCACAGCTTCATGGCCCACAGTTCCTTTCAAGGTGCATGAATTCATGCACTGGGCCCTAGTTTCCAATAATAGGCATCATTCAAACATGATATGTAAAACATGTATCATTTTAACTCTGACGGAACTTATAAATACTATTACCTCTACCCTAGATGAATATAGATCAGTCTCAATGCCTTGGCAAAAATAGTGATGAACAATCTAGATTTCATGTTCACTAGTCATGGTAGTATCTGTGCCATTGATAATACTACTTGCTGTATTTGGCTCAATGAAACAGCTAAGGTATAAAAGAGTGTATCACCTTAAGGAAAAAGCTACCTGACTCTTTAAGATTGATCTCTTATGACCTATGGCAGTGGTCGGCAAACTGCGGCTCGCGAGCCGTGATTTGTCGCTCTGTTGACTAATGAGTTTGCCGACCACTGACCTATGGGGTTGTTTCCTTGGCCTTGATTGAACAATTTAGATTTTTGTTTTGGATACATTTTTCCCCCTTTTTAAAAAATATGTTTTTATTGATTGTTTATAAAGAGAGGAAGGAAGAGAGAGAGAGCAACATAAACATCCATTGTTTGACTTCTGTACCCAGCCCAACCAGGGACTTAACCCACTACCTAGGTATGTGCCTTGGTCAAGAATTGAAGCAGCAACATTTGGTACACAGAATGATGCTCAACCAACAGAGCCACACAGGCCAGGGCTATAGTCTACATATTTAAATCCAATAGTCACCGCTCGTAAACAATGTTCAGGGGACCATTAGCACGTGATTACACTGCATCACACAGTAATTGGTTCTGTTGTCCGTGGTGTGACTTTCTGAAGCAGTTTTATTTTTTAAAATAAGTTTAAATTTTAATATCCTTAAATAGACTGTTAATGGTCCTTGTTCTTTTAGCGGTCACAATACCAGTCCATAGAATTCTATCATCTATCATATTAGTGCTGACACGGGTCTTAAAAGCTTCTGTACAGCACTGCCTCATCAGATGATCACCATGTTAATACAACATCAAAAAGTTAAACTCTTTTGATAAAACTGACTATGGAGATGAGTGAATACTCATCAAGCAGTGAAGATCTGGATCTCTAGTCTTACCTTTTGGCCAACTTCCTACAAGAAAGAGAATAACCAAAAGAGGGACCTGAGAGATTGAATATATAGTAGTAAACACACACTGTACTGATCACATATGATCTTAGAACAGTGACCTACAAGCTCTGCTGGGATTAACCAGAGAGGCCAAACCACAATCTCTGCAGCAGTTGGCCCAAAACATTCAGTACTTGGTTACTATAAACCAGCTTCCCCTCCTTTACCCCCAGTGCCAACTCAGAACCAATAAAAAAAGAGCCAAATATGCTCCCCAAATCAATTGTATGAGATAGTCTGCTTCTAGTTAGCCTGCCTCTAGCCTCCCCAGGTCAACTTCCAATCAGAACATATCTCAAGCCTTACTTTTTTATTTTTTCATAAAATAAAAAATATTTCCTACTTCCCTACCTGCTTTTGGGTCTCTGGCAAACACAAGTGATGGTGGGTGACTGCCTTGCTATAAGGAGCTCTGAATAAATAGCCTCTGCTTGTTCTCAGTTTAAAGGTCTTCATTTATTTCCTTCATGGCAACCTTTAAATATACATCATGCAGAAGAGATATCACATATTACAGTTCCCCCTGTGACTTCAGAGAAGAAATGGGTCTAAGAAGAGGGAAGGGTATTTCTGAGTCTACATAACAATCTTCCTACATTTATAGCTATTCAAAGGCATATTGAGCAGTGTTCATGAGGGAGATGTGAGTACCCCATCCATGAAGCTTCTAAAGCAGAGGTTGGGTAATTATGGTGGCTGACCTAGAATTTTGCTAAGCATTGTACTAAATGATCTCTCCAGTTGAGTCCAAATCTTAGTTTCTCTCAAACTCTGCCATTACAATTCTATGATGGATTTAAGGCATATCTGATACTGATAAAAATAGAAAATTGAATGTTTAAAAGCAGACTATTTAAATGAAGTAATCTATTGAAGGCTATATTGCTATGAATTAAACTAAAAAGTTGCTCCCTTAGTTTTATTTTTTGAGCTGCAAAGTATACCCCAGTGACTTTTCAATGAAGTGAGTACTGAGTTATTATAGATACTGACATGAAAAAATTATGTGGTTTATTCTACATCAGGGAATAGATATGATGGCTACCCCTTACCTTCGAGGCCAAATCCTCACTCCCTACTTGCCTCTGCATCATTTTTCTACTAATAATATAAAGCACAAGGGTATGGAGCTTCACGATAATTATCTAAGCATTTGTAGGTTGCTTGATGTATGTAGAGAAAGTAACAACACATGAATTTGATAATTTCATTTTTAAAGATTGCCTAGCCACCATATCCCCATCTGGGTCTCACTTCTTTTTAAAGATTTGTTTTTTAATTGATTTTTAGAAAGAGAGGAAGGGAGAGGGAGAGAGAAAGAAGGACATAGATATGAGAGCAAAACATCAAACATGGATCTGCTGCCTCCTGCATGCTGCCTACTGGGGTTCGAGCCTGCAACCTAGGTATGGGCCCTGACCTGGAATCTCACTGGCAATCTTTTGTGCACAGGACTATGCCCAACCAGCTGAGCAACACTGGCCAGACTGGGCCTCACTTCTTTTTATACAGCTCAGAATAACTGTCACAGCATTTGGGTGGAGGGGAGAGAGAATCCTCGAGTAAGAAGCCTTCTAGAATTTATTTGCTTATTCATTGAGACTTCAGGTTGCTGCAAACTGAAACTCAGCACCTGCTATGGCATGAAAGTATCAGATGTAACTGTGATGATGGCAGTGAAATTGATTCCTCTAGTCTTGGGAGAGGTCTTACTTGGACAAATATTAATTTCTTCATTTGTTAACTAACATTCATTCTCTCAAAGAAAACCAATAAACTTCCTTACCGAGCTTTAAAGGGTGATGCAACTATAAAGAACCTTGCATCCTGTTTAGTCATTGAAGGTTGCTAATAATCTGTGTTTGGTTTACAAAGAATAAAAATAAAATACAAATCTAGGCCTTCATAGTTCCATTCCCTTAATAACTTTAAAGGGAGCAGGTGTCTAGGATTAAATAAGCAAGGGAAATAAATCAAAATGCCTAAACCTAGAAAAATTTAGAAAGTTTGCATAAATTGAGAGGATAAAAACACATTAGCGAATTTGAGTAAGAGCTTGTCCAAGGAATGTTTAATGCTGGATATGTCAGGGGACAAAATGCCAGGAACAGTTTTAAGTACAGAAACTTAGAATCTTAGAATATCAATAGTATCAGCCTCCCTCCCTCCCTCCCTCCCTCCCTCCCTCCCTCCCTCCCTCCCTCCCTCCCTCCCTCCCTCCCTTCCTTCCTCCCTCCCTCCCTCCCTCCCTCCCTTCCTTCCTTCCTTCCTTCCTTCCTTCCTTCCTTCCTTCCTTCCTTCCTTCCTTCCTTCCTTCCTTCCTTTCCTGGCTATTTCCCTAAATAAAATATTTCCCATGATGTTCCCCAACACCCAATTTGGTGCTATAGGTAGAGCAGATATATACCCTCTTGGGTGGTAAGTAGATACAAATTCAGTATAAGGAGAGACTCTGGCCAACTAAAAGTCTCTGTGAAGCAATCAAAAATACTTTTTTAACCAAAGAATCTCATAATTCTTAAAGTAAAAATGGTATAGAAATATTATGTAAAAAATTACCTGATGGGAACTTTTAAAAATATACTTGATCTATTTTGATACTCTGAAATCAAACTAACTAGTGAATGGCAATGTACAGTTAAGAAAGTAGATAGCTTTCATATAATCTATCCCAAAAAAACATACACTCACACACATACAAAATAAATGTTTCAAATGTTATAGAAAACATATAGGAAAGCAATTAACTGAGTTTTAAAAAATTACAGATATTGTCTATGAGCATTTGGCACTATTTTATTTTAATGAAGCAGAATAGTTTCAGTTTTCTGATGAAAACCTAAATGTAAAGGATTATTAGTAAGATCAATAAGTTGGGTAACAGGTAAGTAGAAGTATACAAGCCAAACCCAGGAGTGAAGGACCTTTCAGAGCAACAAAAGAACATGAAAAAGCACAGAGATTTGAAAGTACATAGTATTTTGGGAAATATTATGCATCTTATATAACTACTAGAGGCCCAGTGCATAAAATTCATGCATTGGGGGGGGGGTGTCCCTCAGTCCAGCCTACACCCTCTCCAATCTGGGACCCCTCGAGGGATGTCCGACTGCCCGTTTAGGCCCGATCCCCGTAGGATCAGGCCTAAACGGGCAGTCAGACATCTCTCACAACCTAGGACTGCTGGCTCCCAATTGCTCGCCTGCCTGCCTTCCTGATTGCCCCTAACAGGTTCTGCCAGCCAGCCTAATCACCCCCTAACCACTCCCCTGCCAGCCTGATTGATGCCTAACCGCTCTCCTGCCAGCCTGATTATCCCTAACTACCCTCCCTTGCAGGCCTGGTCACCCCTAACTGCCCTCCCCTGCAGGCCTGGTCACCCCTAACTGCCCTCCCCTGCAAGCCTGGTCCCCCCTAACTGCTCTCCCCTGCAGGCCTGGGTCCCCCCCACTGCCCTTCCCTGCAGGCCCGGTCACCCCCAACTTCCCTCCTCTGCCAGCCTGGTCACCCCTAACTGCCCTCCCCTGCCGGCTTGATCGCCCCCAAGTGCCCTCCCTTGCAGGCCTGGTCCCTCCCAACTGCCCTCCCCTGCTGGCCTGATCACCCACAACTGCCCTCCTCTGCAGGCCTGGACCCTCCCAACTTCCCTCCCCTGCTGGCCATCTTGTGGCGGCCATCTTGTGTCCACATGGGGGCAGCCATCTTTGACCAATGGGGGCAGCCATCTTGTGTGTTGGAGTGATGGTCAATTTGCATATTACTCTTTTATTAGATAGGATAACCTGAGATGTATAGGGATAGCAGAATGTAACGCCAGAGAATAGTTTAGTCTCAGATGACAAAGGGGGATAAAATGATCAAGTCTGTAGGTGTATTAATTGAAATAAACAATTTTCTAAATTTATAATATTAACTTTAGGAATATTCTTTTTAAACATAGTTGATATTATAACTAATATAATCTATAAAATAGTCTTCATTGAAATACATATTCAACTAATATATTCAATGAATTAGGTTATAAATATATTCCTCACAGCTATAAATTCACTACTCATTAACATATTATTTAAAACTATACAATTACATATTCAACTAAATATCAAAAATATATTAAATATAGTCAACATAACCAATATAACCTAGAACTGTATCTTCCAATTCATTAGTCACTAACCACATGTTGCTATGGAGAACTTTCAATGTGGCTCGTCCAAATTGAGATATGCTGTAATAGTGCAATACATACAGTATTCAGAAGACTTAATACAAAATATCTGATTATTAACTTTTTATATGGACTATGTGTTGAAATAAGAATATTTTGGATATACTGATTTAAATAAAAATGTATTAAAATTAATTTTACCTGTTTCTTTTTCCTTTTTTTAATGAGACTGCTGGAAAATTTAAAATTACACATTACTTCAATTGATGGTTCGCATTATATTTCTACAGGACAGTGCTGTTCTAGAACAAATATTTCATGAATATCTTAATAAAATTATATTTTTAAATAAACTATACTATGTTATATCATATAGTTTTAGACTAAAGATTTCCTTACAGTGATGCAAATAAGAACAATTTCTTTTTTTTTGGCTTCTAAATAAATCTTTATTGTTCAGATTATTACAGTTCCTCTTTTTCCCCCTATAGCTCCCCTCCACCTGGTTCCCACCCCATCCTCTGCCCTTACCCCCCCCACCCCACTGTCCACATCCATAGGTGTAGATTTTTGTCCAGTTTCTTCCTGCACTCCCCACACCCCCTTACCCCCGAGAATTGTCAGTCCACTCCCTTTCTATGCCCCTGATTCTATTATATTTACCAGTTTATTCTGTTCATCAGATTTTTTATTCACTTGATTTTTAGATTCACTTGTTGATAGATATGTATTTGTTGTTCTTAATTTTTATCTTTACCTTTTCTTCTTCTTCCTCTTCTTACAGAATACCCTTCAGCATTTCATATAATACTGGTTTGGTGGTGATGAACTCCTTTAGCTTTTTCTTATCTGTGAAGCTCTTTAGCTGACCCTCAATTCTGAATGATAGCTTGCTGGGTAAAGTAATCTTGGTTGTAGGTTCTTGCTATTCATCACTTTGAATATTTCTTGCCACTCCCTTCTGGCCTCCATAGTTTCTGTTGAGAAATCAGCTGACATTTGTATGGGTACTCCCTTGTAGGTAACTGTTTTTCTCTTGCTGCTTTTAATATTCTCTCTTTGCCTTTTGCTCTTGGCATTTTAATTATGATGTGTCTTGGTGTGGTCCTCTTTGGATTCCTTTTGTTTGGGGTTCTCTGCGCTTCCTGTAAGTCTATTTCTTACACCAGGTGGGGGAAGTTTTCTGTCATTATTTCTTCAAATAGGTTTTCAATATCTTGCTCTCTCTCTTCTTCTGGCACCCCCATAATTCTGATGTTGGTATGCTTGAAGTTGTCCCAGAGGCTTCTTACACTATCTTTATATTTTTTTATTCTTTTTTCTTTTCCGGTTGGGTGTTTTTTGCTTCTTCGTATTTCAAATCTTTGACTTGATTCTTACGATCCTCTAGTCTGCTGTTGGATCTCTGTATATTATGCTTTATTACAGTCAGTGTATGCTTAATTTCTAGTTGGTCCTTTTTCATATCCTCGAGGGACTCATTAAATTTATCGGCGGTTTCTAGAAAATTCTTGAAAAACCTTATAACCATGGTTTTGATCTCTATATCCAGAAGTTTGCTTTCCTCCATTTCTGTCATTTTTGACCTGTTTCTTTGTCTCCACATTTTGGCTGCTTCCCTGTGTTGATAGAGTGGCTTTGTGTGCTAGGTGTTCTATAGGGCCCAGTGGCTCAGCCTCCCCAATTACCTCAGGTGGACACTCTTGGTGCACCCCTTTGTGGGCTGTGTGCACAGTCTTGTTGTAGTTAAGCCTTGATTGTTGTTGGTATCACTGGGAGGAATTGACCTCCAGGCCAACTGGCTGTGAGGATCAGTTGTGTCTATGATGGGAGAACTTCTGTGCAGGAGACACCCTTATGGGGCAGGACTTGCTTCAGTGGGGCTTTGGTACTCACTGTGTCTGCCCCCTGAGTGTGTCCCTTATGGATCTGAGGAGTTGTAATCTGGATGGTTCCACTCTGACCACTGGGTACACTGGCTCTTGGATCTCCAAGAAGGTGCAAAGTCAGCCAGTGCCTGAGGCCACCCAGCAAGAGCTACGGAGAGATCTGCAGATTCCTCTTCTTTGTTTGGGTTTTGGAGGTGCCCAGATGAGGTCCAGCTGTGAAGCAATGCAAGCTGCTGTGGAGCCTTGGGCCTTTTTTTGGAAGTTCTGGGGATCTCTGACGTAGCTGCAGTTTGTTAGGTAATTTTAGATTGCAAAGGGCCAGGCCATTCATATGCAAAAGCCTCTGTGCACAGCTGGGGTAGGGCTGTAAATTGTGTGGGGCATGGTCTCAGGGAGTCAACAGGGCTGAGCAAACAGTAATGGCTGACCTTCAGCCCTGCCCTAAGAGGCCCCTGGGTCTCAGTGTCCCATACTAATCACTGCAAGCACCTCTGAGAAAAAGCCGCCTTCATGTTCCGGCCCAATGCCAGACAGTCCAGTTTCCCCCCCGTATGAGTCTGGGACCCCAGAAACTCACCCGGAACTGGAGTTCAGAGCAGTTTGGAGCTTGTGTCTCCCTCCCGATTGAAAAAGACAATTGCGTCCTCAGTTGCCAGCCCTTTCCGCGTGCGCGCCTCCGTACCTCTGTACTTTACTGCTGCAGCTCCTCTGAGTCTCAGTGTGCTTTTCTCTTCCCTTCTAGTTGTAGAATTTCCACTGAGTCAGCCTTCCTGTGGTTCTGGATGATGTCCGTTTTGTCTTATATAGTTGTAATTTTGAAGTGGTTGTGCAAGGCAGCAAGTTTAGGTGTTTACCTATGCCGCCATCTTGGTTTCTCCAAACACATTTCAATATATCCATTAATATTTATGAAAAAAATATAATCATATTCATTGTCTCTATTTAAAAGAATATTTACTTTCATTACTTGCTATCCTACTATTTGGTTTCATTTTTATCCCACAGTACTTATTACCTGACTATATATATTAATCAGGTATAAAGATAGATATATATGTCTATATACCTCTGTGTTTGTAAATATATATATACACACATACTTAAACAAAACATACATGTACATATACAGACACACACATATACACATTCCTACAGTTATTCATTTAATTTTAACATTTTGTTTCTTTTCTGATACCTCAACATAGGAACTAAGTCTTTCTCATTTACTATCATAATCTCAGTGTTTTACAAGTGTATCCAGCACAGAGTAGGCATTTGTTGATCTTTACTGACTAGAAAACTTTTGTATAATTTGATAATCCTTGTTAATTATTTGATCAATTGATCTTTGCATGGGATTGACTTTTGGAGAATGGGTTTTTGAAGAAATACACTTGTTGCACTTACCTACACAATTTGGAACCAGGGAGATGAGGCAGGAGGAAGCCTGCATCAATGCTGCCTGTATAAGCTTCTGAGGGTCTGGAGAAAGGGTGAAACAGTAAAAGACAGAAATATACTAGAGAGTAATTGCAGAGGTAGGGTCAGTAGGTTGTAGTGAACTATTGATTGAGAAATCCTAACATGTTTCTCCATCTGACCACTTTTAGGAAATACAGGAAGAGATAATAATACCTTTGCTTTTGCACATGCTGAGATGGTGCTACCTTTAAGATAGCCATATGGGTATTTGGTAGACAGTTAGAAGAACAAGTCTGGAGCTAGGGAGGGAGTGTGAAATGGAGCGACAGACCAGATGGCTGAGAAAAGCTGGTATAGTTATCAGCCTAGCAGTTAAAATCAAGCAGTGACATCGATGCCTAACTTTCTTTACAAGAAAAATGTGTACATTACATGAATATTATCTGTAAAAGAATAGAGTACTATATCTATTTTTTTATAATAGAAAGCCCAAAGCAATAATTTATTTGTTAAAGTAACCTATAAAATTGTGATGCATCTTTTGAGTCACAGGGACACTAATTGATAAAAATGAACAAATTTAAAACTACAGACATGTCAGCACTTTATCTTTATACCATCCAAATAAGCAAGAATTAATCAAGCAAAGAATTGTTTTGATTTAATTTAAGGAAATAACAGCTGCCTTGATGAAATAAACCCAGGACTTTCATTTCACTCAAGTGTAATCCATGAAATAATTTACAGCTGCCTGATCTAGACAATGTGAATTTTCACATCTGTTTCTAGGAACTTCATAACAAAAAATTAAAAACTTTCCAAACACAAGTCCCTTCGCAGTGATTCAATGATGGTTACACAAGAGTTATATGGCAGTTTCTCCCTGCACTGCAATTGGTTTGTTGATTTACGTCAATAGAGCTGATTTGTTCAAGTATTTTATGCAGATGTTATACATTCCGAGTGAATTATTAAAAATAAAATAAATGTTAAGAAAACATATAAGAAATCAGACAAGCTTAAATAAAATATTTATGAAAACTTTTTTGCTATGTGAGACAGCTATAATTCTTTAAGAGGAAAAGAAAGAATATAGAGTGAAGCATAATTCACTTTCCGGGGACAAATTCTGGTTGAAAGGTGGAAGAAGGAGGTTCAGGCCATGCTTCTATTGATTCCCTCTTTCTACAACCATGCCTCAAATATAAGCTCAGCATTCTTTCTTAGAACATCAGAGTAATACAACTTAACCAAATTCATAAATATTAAGAACAAAGTGGTAGAGAGCAGAAATTTTAGGTTGTAATTTTTACAAAATATCCTTCCTTTAAAGCATTTAAGTTAGAATTGCACTTGAAAAAAAAAGTCTTGTGGAATTGAAATGCTATGCTGAATTTTCCCTTTTTAATAACATAAGAGAATGTTACAGAATATTTACTTTCCTTGACCACATAAGAGCAATAAACAAAGAAAGTGATTACACCAGTAAGTTACAAACCATGTTTATGTAAATTTAAGTTTACATGTAGTCTATGTCTTCTATCCTTAACTTGAAAGGAGCAAGAAATTTCCTGAGATATCCTTTAGCTACCAATTCCTGTTTAATTTCTTTGACTATCAATAGCCAAACACATGATGACCACAAACATTTGAAAATATTTAAAGGCTAGAATTTGTTCACTTAGATTGCAAATGAATCACAAGACTTGTGCTAATTGAACCCATCATTATATAAATTGTGAAGGCTTTTCTGTTAGTCAGACAAATTAAGACATCTGGGAGTGGTTTTCTCCTTCCAATCTGGAAGAAAATGTCAGTGCTTCCAGCAAATTCAAACCCAAACACTCCCCAAAGTCTGGTTTCTGCAACGGAGTGCATCTTTATTTTTCTTAAATTTCACCCACCACAAAATGCAAGAGATTATATTATATACACACAAAAATTAACTTTTTTTCATGAAACTTTTGTTATCCTCTGAAGGTTTGACAGATAGAGGTTGTGTATAATTCTCTTTCAGTAAAATTCACTGAAATTCCAGGCATGTGGACTCACATTATATATGCAGACTGGCCTGGTACAACTGAGCCCAGGTACAGCCCTAATTGAAGTGAGGACACAGTGTGACCAACTCAGAAATCTAGAGACAGTGTCAGAGGCATGGTATTGGGACCAGGTTTGAGGGGCATAGACAGGAGATTTGAAAAGAGCTTAGAAGTAGAAGTCTTCAGGAATACAACTGGAAAACAGAGAGTGAGGGGAACCAGGCAACATGTTCAGTGCAGACATAAACAAGGCAAAGATGATATCTAGGTAGTCTTGGGGAAAGGTTGCTTAATGTTTTCAAAAGGCTGGATTAGGTAAAATATTAACTGTATAGACTGATAGGCAAAAAATGTGTGATGATTTTCAAATATGAAAACCACTGCTATATCTTGCTTACAAAAGCTTATCATTTTAACTACCATTTAGAAGTGTATGTATTCTATCTTACTTCCCCTGGGCTGTATCTCTCCCTAAAGCACTCATATAATTATTACCTCTCAATAGTGAGAAAGCATTTCTCAACCCAATAGTTTGGTTATGGAAGATGGCTGGCTCTTTTAAGCACCATTATGTTAGAGCAAGCATTATTTCAGCTGGTATAGGTGATTCACTATACTAACACTTATTTTTTCTTGTTTTAAAACTAATGATTAACCCTCTTTAATACAATATTTATATTCCCATAAACTCTGGATCAAATAAATAAGGTCCTATGTTAAGAACTTCTTATATGCATTGTATTAATTTGTTGACTGTTAATGATCTTTGACCATTAACCTAATCATTGTACCCTGTACCATGTCTGATGATATTTTTATTCTTTATCCAGACCATGAGTATTAATTGAATTCCTATGGATGAGTGTTTTAGCATTGGTTATAGAATGTGCTAACTCAAAAAAAGCCTTTTGGTGAAAGCACAATAAATTCATACACTAATTGTTACAATCCCAATGCTAGCAGTTAAGTTTTCTGTACCCATGCTCTATACTCATCTTTAGTCAAGTTGACTCTGCCTGAAGTCAGTTTACTTTATATACATTGCACAGACACACAAAACTAAATTGATATTATATTAGTGATTGAACTCAAGATTTATTCTTAGTTTACTTTTTTCTTGGATTTCAAATGTTACAAGTCTTGGATGGTTCACATCTTCTACTACCTCCTTCCTTCCTCTTCCTTTTCTTATATTCTATCTTTATTTTTGCTTAAGTCTTAAGCTTTGGTAGTATTCTTTCTTCACTAAACCCTTGATCATGTAGACTTTTTTTGCTTCAACTTTCCTACATTTCATTTCTCTTTGAACTTCACAACCTTCCATCTCTGAAATTTGTGCTACTGATATTGAGATTTTCAACCCATCATGCAATATTCTCAATGAAGCAAATATTAACCAACTTAATGCATATTAAAAAGGAGGGGAAAAGGTAAAAGGAGGGGGAAAGGAAAGTAATTTATTATGCTTATCACAAGTGGTAGGATTCTAAATCTAGTATGATAAATCTAAAAATTGTATTAAGCATCATAGCTACCCACTGTTATCTCCCTTCAAAACTTCCTTTATTTCTGTCTTATGCTCAGCTCTTAGAGATAAATAAGAAAAATAATTAAATTTTAGAAAAAAATTAAAAAGAAGAAGATTGTGGCTGGCCATACACTAAAATTGCTGCTGATGTGTTTTGGCTGTGGTTGCCGACTCATTCTCCCTGTGGTGTGCCACAGGCGAGAAGCAGGCACAGGACATACCTTTCCCATCCTGACATGCGAGCCACACGCCACAAGATGTTGCCACCCTGTCTGACACGTTGTAAATCCACTTTCCGTTCTGTGCTGCTTTCTTGGAATTCACATGCTTTTCTCATCTCTTACACTTCCAGACACGAAGCAGTGCCACCCCGAATGAAATTTAACAAAACCTTTTTCAACTCTGTTCTATTTTCTTGGAGAGCTGCCTCTGGAACTGTTCTTTAATAGCATGCAGCTTGATGGCACCTGAGAACTTCATCTCACATCCTACATTGTATAAGTTTTTTTGAGTTTTCAAAAAATGGGTTTTTGGTGATAAAGAAAAAATATAAAAATCTAAATATGTACAAATTGGCTATAATATTCTATATAGAGCAATCCAAAGATGGTAATGTTAACTTGGTGTGCCCTCTACCTAGGATGTCCTTACATCAAATAAAACCATACTGGCTTCTTTTGCTTCAAGTTTCTGTTCAAAGAGGGAATTTCCTTGAGTATCCTACAAGAGCATCTTCTATTATTTAATCTCCTTTATCAATATCTCCATAATATTTGTTATATCCCAGAATGACATTATATATTTACTGTTCATCATTTGACACTAAGAAATTTCTAGGAGGGCAGAGACTGTCTCACATTTTCTGTATAGTCCCTGGAACTTATGGGTGCTCAATAGGTATATATTGAATGAATCATCCTGACACATGATATACATGTCATTATTATCTTCATTTTATAGGTAAGGTATATTATAGATAAGGTCCCTTAGAAAGCCTGAATGATTTCCCCAGAGTGTACAGTATTAATTGGAAGAGATAGCAATTAAAGCCTGATGGGTCTGAGGATCAGCTTTTATATATACATACAAATACTTACTATAAATGGTTTCTCAAATAATTTTATTACTATTTTTCACAGTATTACTTGCTTTTCATGTTTCAATAAACTTCTACTAGCTAACTCTATATGTAAGATACTACTCTCCAATGTCAAATTTTAAAGGACGGTTATCACTTGTTGAGTGCCTATTAAGTTTTAATCACTCTTTTAGGTGCTTTCACATATTACACCTTATTTTTCCCTTCACAACAACCTTATAAGGCATTGGTTCTCCACGATGGGTGATTTCTTCCTCCCTCTATCACAAGGAGACAGCCGGCTATGTCTTCAGACATATTTTGTTATCATAACGGGAGTGGGGGAATGAACCAAGTTTGAATTATGGGATCTGACACTGGAGTTAGAGTTTAGTTCGATCAAATTACACAGCTAGTATGTGGTGCAACCTGGATTTGAGATCAGGTCATCCAGCCACATAGCACAACACCCTGCTCACACTACATTACTAATTAACTCTACATTACACAGAGATAACTTAGTCTGGTAGGGCTACTCTGCTTTTACTTTATCACCATTAACACCATTCTCAGTATCTCATCATTGTACCCTCACCCCAAATAATATCTTAGGAATGGGGATTTTGACAGGAAATTTCACGAGACTATGAAAGAGATAGTTAAATTGAACTTTGCACAGCAAAACTTTCCTTAAATCACCTTTAAACATCTTGGATCTTTCACAACGTTTTGCCCCCTATGGCTGCTTCATAGTTTGCATTCCATCTTCTTTTTCCATTCTCCCACCTTTCATTTCCTGACTGCGGCCTCATCTGAAGTCCTTTTGAAGTACAACTGAACCTACTTACAGTTTGCATCCCCACTCAACACCATGATTAATCAAACAAAGATTCCACCTTGAGTTTTATCTCCCTCATGAAGTATTTTCTGTCATGGCCATTCATTACAATGCCTTTTGGTATTATGAAAGCCTCATGCCTATGAGCATACCATCAACCCACCGCTCTGCTGTGTAAGCAACACACACATTCTGGTTCCTTTCCTGCTCAGATCGCTGTGATTTCTTTGCCCGGCAAGAGCACTGTACATGCGAAAGAAAACAAGAAGAGATGAGATTAATATGATGAACACATCTGGGCCAGCATGACTCAAAGACGGCTCCATGATCCCTGCTTTTTGGTACTCATGCCCTTGAATAATTCTCACCTGTTGAAGATAGGCTGAACATAGGGACTTGGTTTCTAACTAAGAGAAGGAAGCTAGGTTGATTGGAGGTCACTTTGGGATTGGGTTATGAAAAACTATACCTTTTATCTTGCTAGCACACTTTATTGCTTTTTTGGCTTGCATATTGATGAAACAAGTTAGGGAGGCCCAGGTGACATGGAGCTCAGGGTAGCTTTTGACCAACAGCCAACCAAGAACTGAAGCCCTCAGTCCAACAACCTTTTAGAAACTAAATTCTGCCAACAACTGTGAGTTTGGAGGCAAATTATTCCCCAGTTGAGATTCATCAGGAGGCCTGCTGATACCTTGATTACAGCCTGTAAGAATATTTAAAGTAGAGGACACAGCTGAGCTGTGCCTGGACTCCTGATCCCCCCCAAAAAACAAAACAAAACAAAACGGTGAGATAATTAATGTGTGCTGTGTTAAAATGTTAGACATATGGTCATTTGTTACACAGCTATAGGTAATAAATGAAACATTCAAGCAATTTTTCTTTTCTCCAAATTATGTGGAATAAAATTCCTAGTGAAATTCTAAAGAATTACTTTAATAGGTAGTTTTACATTAAATAACCTGAAAAATATATATATATATCAGTTAAAATTCAAGACTACCTTATTTTAAGAGACCTGGTCATTCAATTTATTCCTTAAAATCTTTTTCTAATTTCAAAAGGGCAAGTAAAATTCATAGTTATCAAAATTTAACATTTAGCCAAATTTATGATATAACCAAGTTGTCTTAGGGTATTTTTATATACTAGTACAGTTTATAGTACATTGAAGTCCCACCTCTAATTGTTTTACATAATACTATTATCCACAGCTCATAATATTTTCATATAATTCTGCTATTTTAATTATTATAAGGTTTTTTAGTAACCGATTTCCCGCTTGCATTGTAGTGTTGATTACAGCTATGATTTATCTGATGTTGTGTCTTAAATTCAATCCAAAATTATAACATTGTTTGGATAGGAAAAATGATCTGCTTTATGAGTCTCAGATTCAATATGTGGTTTCCATGAACACATTCTGACAAAAAATGGAGTCAGCCTGTAGCAGCTTTTCATAGAACACATACATATGAACACACACATATATGCACACTCATACACAGGCACACACAGGCACATCCCACCCATACTTTGCTGGAGTACTAAAGTTCTGCATGACCCATTACGTCCCACACAGTCCTACCTCAGCATCTTAAGATGGACTACAGCCATGGCTTAGATAAAGCCAGAGCCAGGGAAAACTTGTCCAACATTTTGTCTGGGGTCCACCTCCTGAAACTTATGAAATTAGAGCACTTTTTCATATAAAACATATTGAATATGTTTCCAGACCCAACTTCAATATATTGGTGTTCCCACATCCAGACAAATATTTATAGATTCCTAACTCTATGAAGCACTATTTCCTCACACAAACACTCTATCCTGGAAGGTTTGGTTTATTCATATTCTCCAAAACACATGCAGGCTGCCCAGAATAAAAAATAATTAAGATGGGTAAAAAAAAAAAAAGGTAGCATTCTTTATTTTCTATAAGTAATCTGAACATCCATCCTTTTGAATAATGGGGAAAACAGAACAAACAAAATCGTCTGTGTCCTGACAATGGCAACAGGCAGGTCTCTGTGCAGGTTCTGATGCGCCTCATTGTGCTCCTCACTGCACTCTCACCCAGCCCAGTGTCTGAGCACAGCTTGTGCTCAGCAGGATCAGGAGCCTGGCTATCCATCCCTTCATCCTTGATCCAAGGTCCCCTTTCCTCTGGATCATCTGAGTCCCCCCTGTGACCCTCACAGGGCATGCAGCAGCCCCTGGCCCTCCTCTGCATAACATAGAGCTTGGGGGGGATTGTAAGTGCTATCAGAGGTCCATCTTACTGGTCACTTCCTTTCTACCCGTTTCTGTACTACAGAAATGGAAACCACTGGCCCAAGAGCTCCCAGATTTTACACTAACCAGTCTAAAGTTTGTTGTTGTTTTTTTAAATATATTTTATTGATTTTTTACAGAGAGGAAGGGAGAGGGATAGTTAGAAACATCGATGAGAGAGAAACATCAATCAGCTGCCCACTGCACACTCCCTACTGGGGATGTGCCCGCAACCAAGATACATGCCCTTGACCGGAACCGAACCTGGGACCCTTCAGTCCGCAGGCTGACACTCTATCCACTGAGCCAAACCGGTTAGGGCTAAAGTTTTTGAGTCAAGATTCTGTCATATTCATCTCTAATCCTAACCCACCTGAATGTGTCTACATGCCACACAACTGGGATTTCTACTCTGAGGTTTAGCCAGGACACCTGGCTATATCTTTTCCTACTATTCGGGATTGCATGGGCTTTTCTCTTCCCTCTTTGGCAGGTACCTCTCAACACCCCACTTTCCATTATGAATATGATCCATGATCAAACCTCGGAGGAGCTTTCCTTTGAAGATGCAAAGGGGGAGCTTGTAAAATTTAGACAATACCTTCCTCTCTCCACAGGTATTGCTTTAAGATGACTGTAACCCTTTACCATCAAAAAAGTTATCTTTGAAACATAAAGCTGATCAGTAAATAACCTCTCGCTTTTAATTGGTACCTCTTTTCCTCTGAAGTGATAGCTTCACTGTGGTCAAAGGCAATAGGAAAACATACTTTAAATTTAAGAAATAATTTAAAATTTAAAGAAACATTCATTTAATGGCAAAACCTTGTTTCTTACATGCCCTCTTTATTGTAGCCTACATGTCTTTGTTCATATTTTCCTCTCATCTGCAAAGCGCTCTTATGATTTTTCTACCAATAAAAATCATATTTCTCTTTCCAAGTTCAGCTCAAAGAGTATTTCCTTCATGAAGGCTTTCTCATCACCCTAGCTCACAGTAATTACTCATTTCCATTGAACTTTAGTGACACAGTAACCCATGGTATTAGAAGCTTAATAGCAATCTTGGCATCATTATTTAATTTTCAATATTAGCTCATTCATTGACTCATTTATTGAGAACTGACACATAGATGTGGATCATCTTTTACCTGTTCCCTACCATGTCCATTCAACTCCTATTAGTTTGATAGAAAGCTTCTGAGCTACGGGCTAATTTTATCCCTTTTAATTTTGTCCACATAATTTTGAACTTTTAAACAAAGTGACCTTTGGCAGAGGTAAACAACTATATACAGATAAAGAAATAGAAAATAGATAAGGAAAAAAAACTATTGGATACATGAACTGCATCTTTATGATGGCATTAAGGGCCTTTGATAATTATTTTAGGAGCATAATTTTGATAATCACTCTTGCTATTTTATAAAAATTCAGAAAACATGAATTTAAACATACCTCAAAATTATTTTAAGAAAATCATTATCTGTTTAAAACATTAAAGATGGCAAGAGTACTGCAGGTTTTGAAGACTGGTTTTTTAATTGGTAAGTAAGGAGTAGTCATTCAAATAAGAACACAGCATAGAAAAAGGCATACAAATTGAAACAAGACATAAAACTCTTCTTCATACACAAAAGAAGTTCAGTCCCTAGGACAAGAATTCCTACTACTTCCTCCCCATTGTACCTTCAAGTTCAATTCCAATAATATCCACCATTCTTACTTTCCTTTAATCTCATTGAAATCTACTGGGTTCAAAGCCAATCACATTAATTGATTTTGGTCCTATTTATAATGGCTAGTCTATAATCCTGTAGGTACAGCTTTCTAGAAGAAGAAATACATATTCTCAATGTCCCCATACAAAAATAACCATACTGTGCATATTGCAAAACCACTAATACATAGTCAAGTGGATGAAGCGTTTAATGGTTCTAGAAACAAAGTCAGCCATCTGTTGGCTAGCCAACGCCTATGAGGTAGGCAGGGATTTTAATTTTCCTAAACATGAGCATATTTTCCTGGATATTGACTTAATTAAAATAGATTTTAAGACTTATAGGAAAAACCATTTTAGAAAAAGGTCCAGAGATACATAAAGAAAGAACTTAACACAAGTAATGATGTAGGGAAAGGGACATGTAATTATTTATTTATTTGTCAGTGTTCCTCACTAATTTTAAGGTCCTGAAAATCAGTAACCATAGCATACTCAACCTTCTATCTCTAGTACTATGAATAGTTCATGGCATATAATAGATATTTAATAAATGTTCGTTGAATGTATAAATAAAGAAAAGGTCCTTATGGGAAATACAACTCGGTGAGTAAAGTGATATTTACCTATGAAAGGTCTTCAATGGCAATATAGGTTGAAATGATCAGAGGAGCATAAGAGGTTTGATGCGATTTTTAAAGTATTTCAGAACAGTGGAGAGGCGAAAGAAATGGTTTAGTGGTTCAGAATGTCATCTCTACAGCCAGGCTACTAAGATTCAAATTCTGATTATCTTCCTACTAGGTTTGGAGCAAATTGTTTAACATCTCAGAGCCCCAGCTTCCCTATGTGTAAAATGAGGAAAAGCAATGGCCAATTCGGGATTGTTATGTTGGTTACATAGTCAATGCATGAGAAAGGCAAAGTACTGTCTGGCACATAGATGGTAGTTATGTTGTTATTAGTTTGCAAAGTGACTAAGCTGGATTGGAAGTGGAGGCTCTGCAGGTGATACCAAATGACTGTCCTATTTTTTAAAGCTACAGGGGAGACCATTCCACCATCTTTATATTCATTTAACAGGTACCACGGACCAGCATAGTTCACTCCCAAAGTAGCCCTTTACAAGTGTGATTTTTTGAACTTTCCAGGAAAGGGCAACAATACAAACCGTAACATTTGACAACAAAGCCATACTCATTTGAAATTAATATGAAAAACAAAGCTTTTCTCTTCTGACTCACTGGAGTACAAGATTTCATTGTTGGGACTCTGCCTACTGCTTGTTTGTAAATACATGGACAATTGAAGTCAGAGACTAAACTAACAAGCATTTTGCTGTTTACCCTTTAATCAAAACTTAGCAGACTAAAAAATCCATAAAAAGTGGGTACCAAGTAATATATGACAATCTCTCAGATGTAAAAAGTTCGATAAATTAGTTGATACTGACTTAAGTTCATATCACTACAAAATGAAAACTATAAAACTTGTGGAAAAATAACATAATCTTTCAGCTTAATTATAAAGACTAACAAATTTAAGTAGTAGCTTTTCTTTCACTCTGAACTCAATAATGCTGTGTTTTGACTTCTATGATACAAGTACTTTAGGTTCAAAACATTACCTGAGCCCGGCTGGCATGGCTCAGTGGTTGAGCATCAACCTATGAACCAGGAGTCACGGTTTGATTCCTGGTCAGGGCACATGCCCAGGTTGCAGGCTCAATCCCCAGTCAGGGGTGTGCAGGAGGCAGCTGATCAATGATTATCTCTCATCATTGACATTTCTCTTTCTTTCTCTCTCTCTCTCTCTCTCTCTCTCTCTCTCTCTCTCTCTCCCTTCTTCTCGGAAATCAATAAAAATATATATAAATTAAAAAAAACTTAATTGACTCTAAAGGTTTAAAGGTATCTCTCTATATATAAAAGCCCTTCGAGCTTTCAACCAGTCGCTATGACACGCATTAACCACCAGGGGGCAGACTCTCCGACCAGTAGGTTAGCTTGCTGCTGGGGTCCAGCCAATAGGGACTGGGAGAGACAGGCTGGACACGCCCTGGAGCCCTCCCACGGTCTCTCCTGGCCCCGATCATGCACCAGTGGGGTCCCTCGGCCTGGCCGGTGGCCTCTGCAATCCGGGACCCCTTGGGGGATGTCAGAGAGCTGGTTTCTGCCTGATCCCCACAGGCCAGGCCAAGGGACCCCACTGGTGCATGAATCCGTGCACTGGGCCTCTGGTTTATTTATAAAATGCATATTTCTTATAGTCTCAGCTAACAACCCAAAAAGGAACCTCCTGAAACCTCAAGGTACTTTATCTTAGACCTAAGAGTTCTTCAATTTTCTTTTTATAGGAATGCAGCTGACCTGACTTGACAACTAAAAACAAGATATATAACATAAACAAATATAATATTAATTCTAGCTTTCTTGTAAAAAGCTCACCAGTTTTCTTATGTCTACCTAATTTGCTTGTTTCCATCTTCATACCTTAGCTCGTGCTACTTCCTGATGGTGCTCTATATTAGTCACTTCTTTGAAGGCATATCTAAAGATTCACTATAACTATAAAATTTGGATTAATCCAAATTCTTTCTAATCAACCCGTGTTTATTTATCACTGGAGTACATAAATGAAATGTATACCACACTAATGTGCCCTCATTAGTTACCTTTAACTTAATCCTTAACTTTTTTCTCATAGTTTTCATGTGTGGTCAACTAAATAAAAATTGAGGACGGGACAATATCTTCTACTTTGTCCTACTGCTCTGGCTTAGTAACTATTTACCTCCCAAAGTTAAGTACCTCAGAGGTCTTAGTGAATATGTGAATAATGGCAAGAATATACAAAGTTTTCCTAGTTACTTTTAATGACCTAAGTCTAAATATGATTATAGTAGACAGTAATATCATATGTATTTCTGAGGTCTTAATATATATTTACCATACTAACATTCATTTGAATATTTCTCAGGAATGAATCAGTGAACTTCTTGTCAGTACCTCATTAGAGGGAATGACTACATAAATATGAGGACCATTTATATACAGATGTAAACACAAACTCTTGGTACACATACTGCCACAAACAGTATGTTCTTCCATGCATTGCCCATGTAATTAGTTTAATGAATTACTCTCTTCCTACCCAACTGCTTTTCTCATGTATTTATTTTTCCAGAATTCCTAGAAATATATGAACTACACATCAATCATTTTTGCAAAAATTTGTTAAGAGGCTTGTTAGTGAAAAACTTCTGTGTTGTATGTATATCAAATATAATATAAGTATACTGAATGGAGACATTAGAAATTGATGCTTGAATTTCATCTTCAATTCTACATTCTTGTACTTTTTCCTGAGTGAATGTGGAGATCACATTTGACTGGTTTCCATATTTAACCCCTCAGCCCTACCCTATCCCTAATTTCATTTGGAAGAATCTTGCAAATGTCATAAATTCCCAATAAATTCATTGACACCATTGATTTCTGTTCCACCTTATTTACATAATTATTCTTTATCTCCATCTGGCTCCACTTCTATAGTTTTGTTATGTTTGATCCTGTTACCTTCCATCTTCCAGGAAACTAGTAGTTGTACCATAACTGGTGCTTATCTGGTCTGAATCTCCCTTGAGACCTATAGGCCTCAGAATATGAGAAAGGATATTAATGGCACTTAACCACTTTCTCTAGAAGAGTAATCCATACTATCCAAGAGAGTGTTATCCAGTTTCTTACCCACCATTAATTTTTCCATCTACTGCATTCTAAATGCTGCTATCACCACACCACTGTTCTCAGTAGAGCCAGTGATTTCTGAAATGTCAAACCCAATAAGATTACTCAGTCTCCATCTTAGTTTGACACCATTGATCACCAAATTTACTTAAAACTCTTTACACACTTGCTTCTGAAAACATGCCAATTTCTGTTTTTTTTCTTACAGCTCTCTGTTAAATCTTTCTTTTGTGTTCTTCATTTCGAGATTTCCGCAAGTTACATGCTTAGTTTTCTTCTCTTATTCTCAGTTCTCCTCTAGAATATCACTCCCTGGATTCCAACTATGAAGACATGCTAATAACTCCTAAATACATCTCCAGTTTGTTGAGCCCCAAACACTGAATGGACACCTGAATTTGCAACACAGAAAAGAGAAATCCATCTTGATTCCTACTGAACCCTACTTCTAACCTGTAATCAAGGTCTGCTCATTTTGCTTCCCAAGTATTTCTTACTTGTCTTGGATTAAAACACTTGGACTGCTGCAAAAACCTTCAACTCTTCTCCTTACTTCTTGTTAGGTCCCCTCAGATATACCTTTCACACAGCTGCCATATGATCTAGAGAATATGTGCATCTGACCATGTCGTACCCAGACCTTATGACTACAGAACATATATCAACTTCTTTACATTTCACAGAAACCATGTGTGATGTGATACCCTGTCTTCTTCTCAACTTCTTTTTCTGCTTCTGACTATAATCTACCTTCATTGATTAATAGCTTCCAATTTCCTTTCACACATTATTCTACTTCTTTGCACTGTGTATTTGCTCATATTGCTCCCTGAGCTTTGCAGTCCTTTCTCCAGCCCCTCATCATCTCTGTCCTCTTTACCAGAGAAATTCTATCCATTAAGATTCTTCAACCCGGTCCTCACAGCTCTTGCATGGTTTGGCTCATTTTCCTCTATGTTCCTATTATATTCTATTCTTTACCACAGGGTATTATAATTTATGCTAAATATGTCTTGCACTCTCAGGTGAAAACCCTGAGGGGACTGGCCATGTTTTATTGCTCTTTTTGTACTCAGTTTCTACTTCACTCACAAGCACATAGTAGAATATCAACATGCTTATTGAATGGAATGAGAAAATGGATAAATTAATAAAAAGCTACTATGCTGCTTCCTACCATCTGATTATATTTGGGATCAGAAATTTCTGTTCACTTCCCCATTGAAACTTCACTGGCCTGGCTGACCACACAGACTTCCAAGTTGCTCTACAATTCATATTCATTAGAGTTTTGTAAACAACTCAACCATATCCTTTTAAACATATCTTAGCCATAAACTTTGCCAAATGATGATCAAGACTAGACACATCTTCTTTTCTCTGAATGGCATTTCACATTGGTTCCCTTTGATTCCAAAACCTTACGTGAGAAACAGAAGATTCTCCGGATTTTGTATTCAACACTGCACCAGGAATGATTCCAACTTTCTGATAAATCTGGATTTTTAGGCTTCAAGATGAATATGTAGGTGTTATGGGCTGAACTGCGTTCCACCAAAATTCATATGTTAATGTTCTAAACTCCTAGTACCTCAAATTGGCTATCTACAAACCAAGGTAAGAGACCTCAGAAGAAACCAACCCTGCAGACATCTTGACCTTGGACTTCCAGCCTCCAGCACTGTTGTTTAAATTACTTAGTTTATACTTTGTTAGGGCAGTCCTAGTAAACTAATAGCATAGGCAACAATGTTAGTCTTGAATATTTTATTATAATGAATAACATTTATTATAGGAAAACATAAATCTTGCTACCAATGAAGCAGGAAAAAGAATAATCTTTCTCCTTTGACTTTTTTTTTTAATCAAGAAAGCCTTAGGAATAGCCTGGGAATACCTTCAGTTGTTGATATGCTCTGATTGAAAGTAAGAAACACAGATGGTAGTTTTCATTTTTTTTTCAAATACTCACAAATGCTAAACATCTGGAGATGTGCAGCATGTGGGTGAAAGTTTCTTGAGAGTTCCTAATATGCAAAATTTTACTTCTCTGGCCAGAAATGCTTCAACGGTAAACACAGGGGGATCTTAAATTAGTTCCACTAGTTTATTTCATCTCAAAATAAGCAAGACACAAGTAAAATGCAACCAAAAATCTATATTAATATCAGGTATTAATTAAGTACCAGATTTTTAAAAATTTAATTGATGTTATGCATGATTTCAACTATGTCCTTCTTCACCCATGTCTTGTACACATCCCTTCTCCCACAAGCTACAAAAAAATCCAAGGACCACTGCCTTTCCATTACAACAGTTTTCCAACAAATAGTGAATATTAGGAGGCAGGATATCAGATTAACTGTGCTGATTTAGGTATAAATTTATTGTATGACATTAACCTCACTAGATCCAAACAAAATATCAACAAATACAATTTAGCTTCCTTCAAAAGATTGTGATCTGAGGTAGTAGATGACTTCAAAGATCTTAAAATACAGATAATTTCTGATTAGTAAAGAGTGAGTGAGTAGATGGTAATATTCTTTATTCTTTTGCTTCTTCCTATAATTTATGGCCCAACATTGTCTATAAAAATTTTATTTATGATTTAGTTAATAGCTGGTCAGGATACATTAGAGATTATTTTATCTCCAACAAATATTTGTGGCACACATTATTCCAAAAACTGCAACATGAAATAGAATAAGACACAATTCCTACACTCCTAAAGTGATTTTCTTTCATAATATTAATACAAACCAATTTACCAAATACTTCACTAAACACAAGTCACTTTAACAAATAGTTATTAATTATGATAATGTGTTTCCTCCATTTTTCTCATTAGATAACAGAATTATTTCCAAATAATCATGACTTAGTTTTCCTTATTAGTTATGGCATGAAAGATAAAAATCACATGATCATATCAATAGATGCAGAAAAAGCATTTGACAAAATCCAGCACCCATTTATGATAAAAATTTCCAACAAAGTGGAAATAGAAGGATCATACCTCAACATAATAAAAGCCACACATGAAAAACCTACAGCCAAAATCATACTCAATGGGCAAAAACTAAAAGCATTTGCCTTAAGATCAGGAACAAGACAGGGATGTCTGTTTTCACCACTCTCATTCAACATAGTACTGGAGGTCCTAGTCACAGTAATCAGAGAAGAAGAAGTAAAAGGAATCTAAATTGGAAAGGAGGTTGTAAAACTGTAATTATTTGCAGATGACATTATATTGTATATAGAAACCCCTAAGGAATCCACCCAAAAACTACTATCATTAGCAAATGAATTTGGCAAAGTACAAGAATACAAAATTAATATCCAGAAATCAGTGGCATTTTTATAGACCAATAATAAGTTCTCAGAAAGAGAAACCAAGAAAACAATCCCATTTACCACTGCAAAGAAAAAAAAAAAAGGTACCTAGGAATAAACTTAACCAAGGAGGTAAAAATATCTATACTTGGGAAAACTATAGGTCACTGAAAAAAGAAATAGAGGAAGATACAAACAAGTGGAAGTATATACCATGTTCATGAATTGGAAGAATTAATATAATTAAAATGTCCATACTACCCAAAGCAATCTATAGCTTCAACACAATCCCTATTAAAATATCAATGTCATATTTCACATACCTAGAACAAAAACTCCAAAAATTTATATGGAATAAAAAGACCCTGAGTAGCCTCAGTAATCTTGAGAAAGAAGAACAAAGTTGGAGTGATCACAATACTGGATATCAAACTATACTACAAAGCCATTGTAATCAAAACAGCCTGGTAATGGCATAAGAACAGGCATATAGATCAATGGAACAGAACAGAGAGCCCAGAAATCAACCCACAGTCTTTATGATTAATTCATATTTGACAAAGGAGGCAAGAGCATACAATAAAGACAGTCTCTTCAATACAATTGTGTTGGGGAAATTGAACAGCAACAAGCAAAACAATGCAATTAGACCACCAACTTTCACTATACATAAGAATACACTCAAAATGGATAAAAGACTTAAATATAAGTTGAGAAACCATAAAAATCCTGGAAGAAAACAGGTAGTAAAATCTCACATCTCGTGGAGCAAAATTTTTGCTGATATGTCTCTGAGGGAAAGGGAAACATAGGAAAAAATAAGCAAATGGCTCTTCATCAGACTAAAAAAGCTTCTGCACAGCAAAAGAAACCATCAACAAAACCAAAAGGGAACTCACCGTATGGGAGAACATATTCACCAATGATTCTTCAGTTGAGTTAATTTCCAAAATATATAAAGAACTCATACAACTCAACAATCCTATATAAAAATGGACAAAGGACCTGAATAGACTCTTCTCCAAAGAGGACATATCGATGGCCAATAGACATATGAAAAAAATGCTCAATGTCACAAATCATCAGATAGATGCAACTTAAAACCGCAATGAGGTATTACCTCACACCTGTCAGAATGGCTATTGTCAATAAATCAACAAAGAAAAAGTGCTGGCGAGGACGTGGAGAAAAAGGAACCCTAGTACACTGCTGGTGGGAATGCAGACTGGTGCAGCCATTGTGGAAAACAGTATAGAGCTTCCTCAAAAAATGAAAAATGGAACTGCCTTTTGACCCAGGGATCCCACTTCTGAGAATATATTCTAAGAATCCCCAAACACCAATCGGAAAAAAATATATGCACCCGTATGTTCACAGTGGCGTTATATGCAATAGCCAAGATCTGGAAACAGCCCCAGTGCTCATCAGTAGATGGGTGGATAAAAAAGCTATGGTACATTTACACAGTGGAATACTACGTGACTATAAAAAAGAAGGATCTCTTACCCTTTGAAACAGCATGGAAGGACCTGGAGATTATTATGCTGAGTGAAATAAGCCAGTCAGAGAAAGACAAATATCATATGATCTCACTAATATGCAGAATCTAAAGAACAAAATTAACTGATGAACAAAATAAGACGAGAGGCATGGATACATGGAACAAACGGATAGATCTCAGAGGGGAGGTGGCAGGGTGGTGTGAGGCAAAGGCAGTCGGAAATAGGGGAGACACCTGTAATAGAGTCTATGATTTAAACAAGTTACAGATAAAGTAACTTTTGTCTTATTGCTGACTTTATGAGGAATTTCATCTTTTTAAACATATAAAATGGTAATTTTAAAGATTTACTTTTATTTTCATAAATTCACATTTATTATCATAGTTGGTGTGTTCTTAATCTACAACTTGTTTGTACTTTATTTTTACTTGTATTTTCTAACAAAATGATTTGCTATCAGTTTCCAATAAGCATACATTCTTTACCTTTCTCCATTGAAATCCTTTATTCCTTAAATTTAAGAAGTGTTATTAAATTTATATGCTTGCTTTTAAAAAACTCTTTGTTGCATGGTACACAGGGACCACATTAGGTCTGTGGAAATTTTATTGCCCTTGGCTCTCTGATTCTGACTTTCCTTCTATTTGTTTCTGGTCTCTTCTTATGTTTCATATCCTTTATTTTTACTTCATATATGACATCATCTCTTTCACCATCTTCATCATCAGGCTTTTCCTTTCCTCTGCATTTTGTGAAAACAGTGCCTTCCATTAATAATTTTAATTTCCATGGTGTTTTTCTGCCTTTATTTCCAATGCAAATTTTAATTATATAGGTCTATTTTGTAGTTTTCTTCAATTCTTTTCTGGTCTTATTTAATTTTCTGTCCCCCAATTTTAGAACATATATGTTATTTTTTTATTGAGATAAAATTTACATGCAGTGACATGCACAGATAGATCTTTAGTGTAATTTGAAAAGTTGACAATTTAGTCTGTAGCCAAAACTGCAATCAAAGTACAGAAATTTTCTATCACTCAAGAAAGTTCCTTTTTGCCCCTCCAGTCAGCACACATTATTCACAACCCCATTTTGATTTCCTATCCCTATAAGAAAAATGTTGTCTCTTCTTGAAATTCATGTAAATGAAATAATAAAATATGGTTTCTTTTGTGTCTGGTTTATATAACTTAATCTTAATATTTTAAGATTTATCCAATACTGTTAAATGTATCAGTAATTGGGTGATTTCTTTTGAACATTGGCTAAGTAATATTTCATTGTACGACTACCATGATTAATTTTTTTCCAAAGGACATCTGGGTTGTTTCCATTATGAGTCTATTATAAATAAAGATATTATGAATATAATCAGGAACGTATAATTTATTTCTTTTGGGCATATACCTATGAGAGGAATTATTACGGTAAGTGTATATTTAATTGCCAGGGTCACAGGGTAAGTGTATGTTTAATTTTATCAGAAACCATTAAGCCTCTTCCCAAAGTGCTGGTACCACTGTAGACTGTCAGCATTAATGATGAGACTTCTTAAGACTTCTGCTTTTGGCCAAGATGAAGTAGCTGCATTCCTCCCAGCTCTTTCTCCTACAACTAAATACCCTTGAACTTACAAAAAAAAAAAAAAAAAAAAAAGGAAGTCGGTGCAAGGTGGAAAGAAGAGTGCGAACTGATTAGGAATCTTGGGACTTGAGGAAAGACATGGCATGATTTCCCTGGGATCTAGACCTACCAACATGTAGACAATTAAAACGATCCAAGTAAATATTGTGTCCTCCACCCAGGGATTCAGGAAAAGGTGGCTCAACCAAACAAAAAACTTTTTTGGCAATATGTGCTCTACTCCAATGAAAAGCCCAGAGAAAAACTGCCCCTTCTCCCATGGCTTCAGTGGGACCAGGGGAGAGATGATCTCTTATTCCCCAGCACCAGGGCGCTGTCGGTGGGTGGTCTAGTGGTGAGCTGAGCCTCCACCCCACTCAGCAGCATTGAGACTTAAGACCTGTGAGACAGGATGTGCTTCACTTTGCTTCATTCACTCCTGGTGGCGTCAGCAGGGTGCAGCAGGAAGCTGAACTTTCACCCCTACCCTGCATCAATGAGTTAGAAGGTGATGGGACTACTCAGAATCCACATCCCCCCACTTCTCTTCCCTGGTAAGCAGCACTTAGTTCTGAGCTAAACTTCTGCTCCCATCATACAACAGGGAGGGAAAGAGAGAAGGAGGGAGGGAGGGAGGGAGAAAGGAAGGGAAGGATCAAAAAAGGATTTGAAGAAATAATGGTTAAAAACATTCCAAATGTGGCAAGAAAACATAAACCTACAAATTAAAAATTATGAGCAAATCCCAAATAGCATAAACTCAAAGAAATCGATACCAAGATACTGTTTGAGTCATTAACCTTGTCACATCACCGATAATACCTATAAACTTTGGCCCCCCCAGAATCACTGGTACCCATTGCTTTTATCTCCAGTAGCAAAACTAATCCCAAATGGTACATTGCTAGAATATCATACATCTTATGTTCCCTTTCCACCTTCCACTGTCTTCCTTTTTTTTTTTTTGGTAAGTTCTATTGGTATGGGAGGAATTGAGGAAAGAGGAAGTTGCTTAAAGATGTTTTTCTCCTTAGCTTAATATTACTTTTTAATTTTTAAAAACAATTAAAATTATTTTGAATTTTTAAATTACCTTATCAGAGTTGTGTCAAAATATTACTGTTCTTGAGTGTAGTAAAGAAAAAAGGGGAGGTTATAATTTAAAAGTGCTTAAATCTAGTTGTGGGAAGAAAAACATTCCTTGTTTTAAAATAAATTATTCACCTTCTTCATTTCTTTTAGAATTAGTACAAACAAAGTTAGAACTAAGACATATGTGCCATCAGACTGTGACAAAAAGCAGGAATAAAGTTACTCTTTCCTAATAGTTATATTACTTTAAGGCTTAAAGTGGGCTTCAAGGTATTATCTGAAACATGAGAAAAATTGCTCTTACAGTATCCATTTTCAAGCAAAGAGAGTCCCTTTGGGGTTCTTCCTTAGATGCCAAAACACAGAGGGAAAGAATCTATTTATATTTCCTTTATCGGTGTGCACAAGCATACGCACACACACACACTGATTTGGCATATGTATTATCTGAACTTCATGATGAATTTATTTAAGCTCCTCCGATTCCCCAGGATTTTCACTTAGAAAAATAGACAAATGAGTTTTCAGTGTCAAGTCAAGTCCTTATGATTCAACTAGTCTTTTCAAAGCACATGGATGAGGTCCTTTGTTTAAAGGGTAGAGATATTCCCTATAAACCCATTTTAAAATAAACATCTTGCCATTTCACACATATGAAAAATTTCAGCCAGTAGAATACAGTCAGAAAGCCAATCTGTCAGCCATATGAGTGGGATCAGGTGACCCACTCTCACGTTTGAGAGACTAGTCACCTGCCACTCAAATGACACAATGCTTTTCTTTGTGTCCCACACACTCCCTGTTCCATGGGGGGTATTCTGACCTCAGGAACACACTCATGACAGTAGGTTCACCTGAGATCCTGCCAGGGGTATCTTGTCACATCTCTGATGTTCTGAGGTCAGGATTCTAATGTGAGAGCTTCCCTCTGCGTTTCATTTGTGTTTTTGAATGTTTTGAAAAACAAAATTCTCTTTGAAATGATTCAGACTTCCTCCATCCTTGCCTTTTCAGACAATGGTTGAGATTTTTCCGAGTTTTGCTCTATAGGCATATGGTATGCTTTTGAGCAGGGCAGTGGTCTCAATTAATAATTCTCAGTAAAATCATAAACTTTCCAACACCGTGTAAAATGTGGCTTTGAAAGTGTGTATGTTTCCAAGGAATAATATGACGGCAAAACATGATTATTTTAATTAAAGTGAAAAAGTCAAATGTCAACCCTCAGCTATAAAGTGGAAAATATTTTAAATGCTTAAATGATTCATAGCACCTATGTTTATTGAGGATCCATAATTATACAATTTTTTTAAATTGAATTTCAAAATAGTTTATCCATCCATGTTCACAAATGACTGTGTTTCTGCATGCCTTGATGTCCTTCTGTCCTAGAGTAACTTTTCAAGGATGTCTGTATAGTAAACAGGTTTGGAACATAGAGAGCATATCACTAAGGTGTAGAATGCAGGATTGGCCGAAACCGGTTTGGCTCAGTGGATAGAGCGTCGGCCTGCGGACTGAAAGGTTCCGGGTTTGATTCCGGTCAAGGGCATGTACCTTGGTTGCGGGCACATCCCCAGTAGGGGGTGTGCAAGAGGCAGCTGATCGATGTTTCTCTCTCATCGATGTTTCTAACTCTCTATCCCTCTCTCTTCCTCTCTGTAAAAAATCAATAAAATATATTTTAAAAAAAAAGAATGCAGGATTGTTTAGAGCCGTGGTTCTCAACCTTTCTAATGCCATGACCCACAGGTTGAAAACCGCTAGCAGGGTCGCCTAATACCATCGGAAAACACAGATATTTACATTACGATTCATAACAGTAGCAAAATTACAGTTATGAAGTAGCAACGAAAATAATTTTATGGTTGGGGGTCACCACAACATAAGGAACTGTATTAAAGGGTTAGGAACTGCATTAGAAAGGTTGAGAACCACCAGTTTAGAGGATATACCGGTATCTCCCTCCAAACAGGTTTTTTTGCAGCCCATTATAAAAGACAAGAGACTTGGGTTAATTTCCTGTACACAACCCAAATATATTCAGGTGTCACCTGGCCTTATTATTGCAAATTGGGCTCTGAGGAACCAGCATAAGAAAATGCTGATACTTTGTCTATTACTATTGCTATGAATAAAGACTTGCACTTGTCTCTAATATGGGCATCCCATGAAACTGTAGCAGACTATTTTATTGGCTTAAAAGGTAAAAATCTTAGACTCTTCATAGTGTTTGACACCATTGTGAGCATTTGAAGAATATATTAATGGCTAAAAGTAAATGTGTTCAGAGTAAAGCCATAATATTTAAACAGAAGATGAAAAACTCTTAGAAAATGAAGTATCTAAAATAAATAATATGGTTATCTAATGGGGATAGTAGTTGCACTCATATTGCAACACTGAGATTCTTTATCCCACCTCCATTCCCCAACTCTCTGAATTTACTTGCAGATGGGGACTGGGCATTTGCCCCTTTGCCTACGTATCAATCAAGTTAGCCAAAGGGAATATATACTCATGGATAAAGAACTCTTATAGCATTCAAGACGCATAAGTACAATAAAAAAAAAAAGCACACAAGTGAAGTAGCAATTAAGAAACACACATACACGAAACACGAAACCATTCGTAAGGAACATAATGAGGTCTTCAGAGAGATAAAGGAAGATATTGAAAACATGTTGTAAGAACAAGTAGTTACAAGAAAAAAGACCATTTGAAGATATTGGATACAATAACAAAGCATGCAGTATTGAAACAAATAAGTGGATTGGTGAAATATAAGCACAGATACAAGCAAAGAATCAATTAGTATTCTGGAAATAATTTTAAGGGTCTTTGCCAGAATGTCTCAGGAAGGCATAAGAACATGAAAAGAAAATATTAAAACATATGGATAATATAAGCAGAAGCATCAATTTCTATAAAATGAATAGAAAACAATATAGAAAGGAGT
Organism: Cnephaeus nilssonii; assembly: GCF_951640355.1. NCBI lineage: Eukaryota > Metazoa > Chordata > Mammalia > Chiroptera > Vespertilionidae > Cnephaeus > Cnephaeus nilssonii. The sequence goes on along the minus strand of NC_137089.1, from coordinate 37,764,361 downwards.
CAATATTTTAAGAAATAATGGCTGAAATTTCCCTTGAACTTGCAAGTCCTCAGATTCAAATGATTTATAAGGGGAATAGGTACATTATAAAAATATTATAGGGAAATGTAAAAACCCTAAGGACAAAAAAAAACTGTAAGAGCTTTGAGAGGCAGAAGTAAATGGTCTACAAGGAACAACTGAAATAGCATCAGGCTCCTTTTTTGGGAAAAAAAATATTTCAAACTAGAATTTATATTTGTCATTGATTTAACGTAAGAACAAAAATCATTTTAATGATTTGGCAATAAGCTCTTAAAATTTATCAACCAAAGATCTTCTTTAAAACAACTGTTAGAGAAAAGTACACTATAAAGAGACAAATGAATTAAAGAGACTGCTAAAAGCGTTTTGGAGGTGAGTGTAAATTAATCATTTAGAAAAGTTTATTTTTGTAAATAAACAAAAAGTATAACTCAAAAAAACCAAGAACTGAAAAATAGGTACAGGAAATCAGCCAATGAGTAAAGTTGGAGGCTCAGAGGAAATTAAATGGAAGCAAACATACCTGTTTTAGCTTAAAAATTGGTATGGAAAGATAAAAATATGAATAGATCTTAATAAAGCAGGGTAAACTCTAGAAGGTAAAAATAGAATTTATAAATTTTAAATGACCAGAAGTAAAATGTATGTATCATACTGAAGATATGAAAGGAGGAAAAAATAATGATGAACAGAAAATTTTAAACAGGATAGCAGAAATATTTTTTGATGGAAGAGTAAGTCAATGAGGATGCAAGGGTAGATTTACTGCTCAAAGACCAAGATTCTCAGGTTGAATTTTTAAAAGATTCAGAATTATAATGGCTAAAAATTATAACTTTAAAAATCCCTAGAAGGTAAAACATAAAGATATAACAATAATAAACTATGAAGATGTAAACAATAAATTCTATAGTACCCATTTAAACATTTTAAATAAGAGAATTTAATGTAGAAAACATGTTAAAAGAAAAAGGGGACTCATACTTAAAGGCAATGCCCTGGCCAGTGTGCTCAGTAGTTAGAGTGTAGGCCAGAGTACCAAAAGGCCACGGGATCGATTCCCAGTCAAGGGCACACAGGTACCTCAGGCGCAGATTCTATCCTGGCCCCAGTTGGGTGAGTGCAGGAGGCAACCAATGAATGTGTCTCTCACACAGCAGTGTCTCTCCCCATGGCATCTAAAACTGAACTGAGATACTTAAAATATGACCAGCCTTATGTGCATCCTTTGATCCATACGTTGTATGCTGTTGATGGAGCCTGAGGTTACGTATTTTCTCTTTTACTCCCTAACGATCTTGCTCCTACTCCTCTCTCTCCTTTCCCAAACAGCCATGCTGCTCTGACAGTTCTCCGTTTGCCATGTATTCATGCTATTCAGTTAGTTCTTCTTTGTCAGATGAGCAGCAGTTAAAGAGAGCACCCCAATTCTATATTTCTACAGTTGTTACTAAAACCAAATTGGATTTTTCATTTACATCAGTGAAATTTCATTTTCTTAGTTTTTAATACAATGCTTATCTAGTTTTCCTATCTTTGGGTCACTCACGAATATAATAAGCATGTTGTCTATCATGATTCAAATTTTGGCAAAATGTTCAAAAAGGATTACAGGCAATTCCTCAGAACTTCACTTGAGGTCTAGATTGAAATCAATTAACCAACACAGATCCTATAAAATCATAACATAACATGATAAATCCAGTTAAGTGCTTATGCTTAAAGGTATTTGAATTCCTCATTCCATTTATTTCTATTACTTATAGGCCATCTGCTTAATAATCTGTCCTAAATTTTTAATCCTGTTCAATGCCTACATACTGTGCTGTACTAGACACTTTGTACACATAACATTTCATCCTCAAAAAAGTCCTATGTTAGATTATAGAAGTGTGACTCCAAGGAAATTAAGTGAGTGGTTCAAGGTCCTAAGACCAGACAGGTAAGAGCTGGTTTAGACAAAGATGTGACTAACCAAAGTCAGTGTCTTCAAATTTACCTGACACTCATGTACTCTGGACACTCATTTAAAGCATTTAGAACAGAGGTTGGTACATTTTTTAAAGGCTCTATCTATAGTAAATAATTTCAGCTTTACAGGCCATAGAGTCTCTATTGCAACTACTCAACTTTGCTGTTGTAGCATGAAAGTAGCTATAGAAAAAAATGTAAACAAATTAACAAACAGGCAAAGAATCACATTTAATTCTTGGGCTACAGTTTGCTGACCCCTTATATGGCATGTTCCTATTATTTTTACTCCTCTTTCAAAGGAAAACTAGTTTTGAGAAACTCTTTCGCCATAAAATAGGTACAATAAGATATAAAAAAAATATTAAGTATGCTATATTATCTTGTTTTGGTTTTCCAAAAGGAGAGAAATTAATCTTTATTTTACATTACAGATCAACGCTGGCACCCTCACTTTGTCTCTGTCTTAAGGTTACATTTCAGGGAAAGAACTTGAAGTACCTTGAGGGTTAGTAGGATTCACTGAGCAATAGCAGTAAACATTGAGTCTTGTTCTGTTCTTGGTGAGTGAAAAGGTATTACACCTTATCTGTCCTGATTAAGTGGATTAATAGAATTTATTATCCAGTTTTAACTAAGTAGCCCTCACAAAATAGAGGGATGGTTTAAAAGGTTTCTCAATAGAAGCCACAGATTAAAGATAACACTTACAACACTAACAGTGAAAGCATAAAGAAATAAGAAAATGGCAGAACTGACCCTTCTGCCTGTGGTACAAGATCTGTGTCAGCCACAGTTAGCAGTAAAGACGTAATCACCTAAGCTCATCTGACAGTAAGTGCAGATCTTCTTTTCACATAAGTGCATATTTTTTCATTGAAATGTTACTGGTGATAAAGGACAGTTAGACAATATAATTATATATACATGCATCGAGGCCCCTTTCCTCCCTCGAATGCAGAAGGGACATAATCAAAAACAGCTGGAGGGCACTGTCCTACTAAAATGTCATGGCCCTTCAGGGCAGGGACCATAGTCACACACCCAGTGCCTTACGTTGTGCTTGGAACAGAGTATGTAATTGAAAATACAGATCGAATGCTGACATTCCAGCAATAATACAACCTTGGTCCACTCTTTCCTTCACTCTAATCATTAAGTTAAAGGCTCCTGGCAAGGAGACAAGTAATACAGGATGACTCATATGGTAAGAAATTGCCGCTGGGAATGTCAAGTCAACTATGTGACATCATGGGGTCCACTGACTTCAAGGTGGATTGGGCATCTTATATGTGTGGTTCAAATAGAAACTCAAACTACCTTGTATCTAAGCCTTATAAAACATCACTGAAACTTTTGAAAATAAAAAAGATACAAGTACTTCACGGTAAGAGATTGTTACAACAACCTAGATTCTATGATAGCAAATATTAATGTAATATACTGGAAAGAAAGAAACTTTAAGGCTTTTTGGCTCCAATAGATCTTCGTAGTATTTCAGAAATATTTTTATATCTTTCAGTGTTTAAAGCACTTAATTTTTGGATGTATGCCTACACTGGTCAAATATGCAACATAATCTGAATTTATAGTCCATTTCAGTGATATTCCATCTGTTTCAGATTTATGCTTTAACTACAGATTAGCTCAACTTGATAATAGTTTGCATTCTTCTCAGCAAATAAGAAAAGGCATAATAGAGGACATGCTAAATGTCTTCCCCTGTAAAATCGTTCCTCTCCCTTTTATGCGCATACTTAGAATCAAAATCTTGTCAGTCTTCAGTTCTTAGTGTTGTATTTTTGTTTTAGTGTTTGTGGTAGCCAGCCTCCAAGATGCTCCCCCATGAGCCTGCCTCCTGGTATTTACACTGGCCTTTCCCACACTGTTTTGGGGCTGAACTGGGTGACTAATGCAAAATGACAGGAGTGATGCTGAGTTAACTCTCAGGGTAGCCCATAAAAGACGTTATGGCTTCTGATTCTGTCTGTCTGCCTCGTTCTTTTTCCTTCTTTCTTACTTTCCTCCTCTCCCTTCCTGGGTTGTTCACTCTGGGACTAGTTAGTACCATGTCAGGAGGACACTTAGCAGCCGTATGGAGCAGTCTTTGTGGTGAGGAACTGAGGCCTCCTGCCACAGCTATGTGAGTGAGCCTCTTTGGAAGAAGATACCCCAGCTCCCTGTCAAACCTAGCTGACATCCAGATTATAAGTTCATATGAGTCCCTGAGCCAAAACCACCCAGCTAATCTGAGACCAAGTTCCTGACCCCATCAAAACTGTGAGATAAAAATGTTTGTTTTTTAAGTGACTAGGTTTTAGGATAATTTGTTATGCCAAGATAGATAACTAACACATTATTGCAACTTATGACAAAACAAAATACAAACAACTGCATAAGGGTCTCCTCAATATTGTACCTAATATACACCTTTTACCCAATATGAGGATCCAGCTTTTTGTTTAACCGTAACTGAAAATAGATTTTATCCCATTTTTGATAAAACAAAATCCACAAATTATCCCATAAAACTCCTCCCTACTTTTTCAAGCTTTCCTTCACCCCCTCTGCCTCCCCATTGTCCAATCACTTCCAAGAAGCTACATTAAACATTGTAGTTTTCTTTCTTCTTCTATTCTGCACATCTACTCACCACACTACTCTTTTCCCCACATTTTGCTCAATAAATTGAACTGTAAGCATCTCAAGGGCAATCTAAGTTCGAATCTTAGGTTTTCAGGGTTCTGCTTGTAGCCCAAGGCCGAGCACCAAGCTCAAAGACAATATTTTGTAATTTAAAAGGATCTTAGTTCAGACGTCTTAATATTTGAGGTCTAGATAGAGTAAGCAACCTCCCAAAGCCTGCATAATGACAGGTCTGCATTAGATTCCAGGAATTCTATTTCATCCAGTCCTATTTCCACATCACCACTTAAAAAAAAAAAAAAAATGATGGTATGTTAATAAACTGCAGAGGCAGAGGAAAAGGGTTCTATCTAATTCTATGTTCTTTATGGAATCTTTTAAATCCCATCACAATTCGATTCATGTTTATTATTTTTATCATGCCAAATATTCCATTTTTAAGCAATAAGAACCAGGTTTTTCAAAAAAAGGAAGAAACCCAAGCCCAAAGGACGTTACAGTCATGATTTATTTTAAGACCTACGTTTTAAACAATGTTTCTCTTTCCAGATTTCTGGACTGCGTTGTCAGAGGGAACACTCCACCTGACGAGTTTTTACCTTGATCCTGGCGATGTTTCTGGGTAATGATTCCCAGCTGCCCTCTCGCTGCATTTGCTCTTTCTGTGTATGTGGTGCCTGAGAGATTGGACACTGAAGGTATGGACATGTATACTTGTATGCAGCTGAGCAGAATTTCCACAGAAAGATACAGTCATTACAGTTGGTGGGATATAACAGCTCTCCCATCAAGGAAAATGGATACCCATACGAATGTCGTTTTGCTCATCTGTCCTTATTTGCCTTCATTCTTGGGTCATGTTCCGTCTGTCTTCTTTTTCTCCTAGAGAATTCAATCAGATTGGGCTGTTGGCAACAACCTCAAGTGAGTTTAAGGGGCAAAATGGAGAACTGATCTTTCTGAAGGTGTTATTTAAGAACTAGTGGCCCGGTGCACGGATTTGTGCACTTTAAAAGGAAATTAATTAGAAGGTGGCCTGCGGGGCAGAACTGGGCAAGATGGGCCCGACACGCCCTGGAGTCAACCTCCCACGGTCCCTCCCTGGACGGCGGCACCTGGGGCCGTGTCGAAGCTAGAAGGGCGTCTGCAGAGTGAGCAGGTTCCCTCTGGCAGGTGGGATCCCTCAGCCTGGCCTGCGGAATATGGCCAAAACAGCTCTCCGACATCCCCCAGGGGTCCCAGAGTGTGAGAGGGCACTCTGCAAAGTTGCTGTCACTCAGCAGCTCCTGTGTTGAGTGTCTGCCCCCTGGTGGTCAGTGCACGTCATACCTACCGGCCGGCTGGCTGGTCGGTCATTCGGATGGTCGCTTAGCCGTATATATATACTAGAGGCCCAGTGCATGAAAATTCATGCACTGGAAGGAGGGTGCCTCAGCTCGGCCTGCCCCCTCTCACAGTCCAGGAGCCCTCAGGGGCGGGAGGCGACCCGGCAATCAGGGGAAGGCGATGCCCCATCACACCTCTGCTGCCAGCAGCACAAGCCTTGGCCGGCCCTGGTTACCTGAGCCTTGGGTGGCCAAGGGCGGCTGGGCAGCCACCATCCGAGGCTTGCCTGCACCTCCGGCCGGCCCTGGGTGGCTGGGGGCTGAGGGGACTGGAGGACTCTGGAGGCAGGCCCGCCACCCCAGCGGGGCTGAGAGGACTGGGCGCCACCATCTTGTGGCTGTGGGTGCTGCCATCTTTGAGGGTGGGGTAGTCAATTAGCATATTCCCTCCTTATTGGCTGTGGGTGCCGCCATCTTTGAGATGGTGTGAGGGTCAATTAGCATATTCCCTCTTTATTAGATAGGATAGATTAGTGGCAGATTTCCTAATTCTACCTGTGCAATGCATTACAAGCAATGGGCATATAATAAATACTTGTTGAATAATAAAAAGGATTAATGCATCAAGTGGTTGTGCCAAAAAGTTTTCCTCAACATTCTACATCAGTCATTTCCAACCATTTTTTCCTTCATGATAAAAATGTTACCTTCACATGAGAGATCACATTTATATAGATGACATACTTATCTGGGTATATCCAAAAATTTTTGAAAAGTTTTATACTTAATTTTTTTTACTTAATCATAAGTAGCATATGACATTAAGATTCATAACCATCAGTAAAAGCCAGTCACAGTGCGTGTGGAATTGATTAAATAAATTAGAGTATCTTACATAGGATCCTCCAAAAACATATTTCATCTCTGCCTCTCAAGAATGGAATGGAATGGAAGTGTGATAATGATGCTGTTTTAGAAAACTCTGAATTCTCTAAGCATCGGTATACTTTAAAAGGCAGGGTTTGGGTGATTTCCAATATCCCTTAATGCTCTGATATTCTGTTTCTCTATTTAAAGATAAGTTCTTGATCTGCAAGGATTTTGTGCAAGAGATACTTTACAGTTCTGAGACTGAATAATCCTCTCTCTCTCTCTCTCTCTCTCTCTCTCGCTCTCTCTCTCTCTCTATATATATATATATACACACACACACACTCTTGCCACTCATCCATTGTATTTTGTTTTGGTTTCTATATTACTATAAATTTATGTTGTAATGCTCTCATGAGCAGGCATTTCAAAAGTAATTTCTCTGTACAGGTTCTTTGGAACTAATCCTATATAATAAAAGGCTAATATGCAAATTGACCAAGCGGCAGAACAACCAGTCACTATGACGCGCACTGACCACCAGGGGGCAGACGCTCAATGCAGGAGCTGCCCCCTGGTGGTCAGTGCGCTCCCACAAGGGGAGCACCACTCAGCCAGAAGCCGGGCTCACAGCTGGAGAGGGCAGTGGTGGTGGCAGGAGCCTCTCTCGCCTCCGCGGCAGTGCTAAGGATATCCCACTGATGGCCTAAGCTGTTGGACATCCCCCGAGGGGTCCTGGACTGCGAGAGGGTGCAGGCCGGGCTGAGGAATCCGCCCCCCCCCCCCCCAGTGCACAAAGTTCGTGTACTGAGCCTCTAGTGTCTTTATATTATGATAAGATAAATTAAGTTAGGTCTAAAGTATACCTGTTCAGTCTGTCTTTTTGTTGTTGTTGTTAATCCTCACTCGAGGGTATGTTTCCATTGATTTTTAGAGAGAATAGAAAGGAGAAGGAGAGACAGAGAGAAACACTGATGTGAGAGAGACATTGATTGGTTGCCTCCCGCATGCACCCCAACCAGGAGTGGGGATTGAGCCTGCAACTGAGGTATGTGTCCTTGACCAGAATTGAGCTTGGGACCCTTCAGTCCATGGGATGACACTTTATCCACTGAGCCAAACTGGGTAGGGTCCTGTTCAGTCTTTCTATTTTCATCTTTAAGAATGGAGACACATTGGAAAACTGAATTTTTAAAAATAATTCTGCTTTCATCAATTAATTCCATTCTTTTTGTTCTTATGGAATATCATAAAATTTGTTTATGAATTCTGTCACTTATGTCAAGATGAGTCGAGGCACAGAAGTTTTTGTGTCTGCTAGCAGCAGGACAATGAACACCATTAGTTATAGCAAAGAACCTTAAGGGGTTGAAGTACTCAGAGGACCAGAGTCTGGAACACCAACCACATAAACACATGTCATTCGTTAACTCTCATTTCAACATTAACAAAATATTTCTGCACAACTTTGGAGGACTTGTGCTGTGTTCTTTTAATGAAGGAGGCTTATACTTTATGAGCTAAAGAGCTCTCCCCCTCAACACAGAAACAGGTTTGATTATTTTAGGTACCGAATAACTGGGGACAGATCCTGGAAAATACTCCAAATAGCAAAGCAAAAGTAGCATGTTTAGGAATTGTGATCAGCTGTTTGATTTTAAGTTTTGAACAATATAGTGTGTTTTTTCTCTAAGCAAGATCTTCTATCAAAATTAGAAGAGTAATAGATCAAATTTTGATTAGATATACAACTGAATGAAATTCAAGTGTAGCAATGCTATTCAAGTATGTTTAATATACTGGTGGCAAAATAATGGCAAACCAAGGTAAAACTTGCTAACTAGTTAAGTTCTTAAGACTGTAGATCAGTATTGAAGAATAGATGTACATTTACTTACCATATTTTCACTACAATAAACCACAGATCTTTCACTAAATACTTTGCTGTAGCTCCTGCACCTAAATGATTTATTGGCACATTAATGAAGCCTTTTAGGAAACCTACCTCTAGAGAGCATCAAGTTTGTTCTAGGTTTAGTAAGGTAACCACACCAAGGGCACCCTCCTGCTTGAGAACCACTTTGTACTACTTTTGGTTTAGTCTCACTCAGTAAGAAGTTTCTATTGAAAAAAAACAACGTCTATGGTTGCATCAACTTAAGCAATTTCAGCAGGAATCCCAAATGAAGTCATGATACTTTCCCTGCAGCCTCAGTATGTTCTGCAAAAAGACAGGTATCTAAACATTTTAACTTAATCCTATTCACAAGATTTATAATGCTTTGTTTCTTGTGTCCTAAATATGTTTAAATCATTTATAAATCTCAAGCAAAATTTGAGTATTAGCCACAAAAAATCTTGGCAAATGCGTGCTAAATTAACCTTTCCTTCCTCCTTCTGTCCCTCTTCTCTCCCTCTAGGTCTCCCTCTTTCTGTCTTTCTCTTCCTTCCCCCCATCCCTCTCTCCCTTCCTTGCTTATTTATTTATTTTTTGCTGGTTATAAATGCAATCTCTCATGATCATGGTAGAAAATAAAATGGAAAATACACAAACACATTTAGAAGAAGACAACAATCTCCTAAATGCTAGACTCATGAGATAGCCATTGTTCATATTTCAGCATATTTTCTTCTACGTTTTTAAATTAGTTTCTTTAAACGTTGCAGAAAGTTTTAAAAACAATAAGAAGTTTGTGTGTGTGTGTGTTTTTTGCATAGGAAAACTTGTAAAACAAATTTAATTTACAACTCAGATTTTCATTTTAATAACTTACACCATTTTGTCCTGTGTGGGGTTTACTTATATATTACACTTTTTTTTTTTTTGAAAACTTAATTGTATCTAGAGGTAAAATTTCAATATTGCAAATCAAAAGCATTTAGCACCCTCTTGTGGTGTAACAAATTTTATGCAGCAAAGGAGTGCTTTCCTTAAACTTCCCTCATTTTTTCTCATTTATTCTGTTTTTAACAATGCATAAAATAATTTAAAATCTCTAAGTATACTGTAGTCATCTAAAAGTTCAAGTATAAAACATAAATCAATTCCAAGTGTTTAAAGATAACACTGATTTAAAGAAAATTTTAATATTTTGTTACATATTTATATTAACACTGTATATACACTGTCTCTGGACACATAATAATCTGGCCACTCAGAGTGTGTGTGTGTGTGTATGTGTATATATATATTAGAGGCCTGGTACATGAATTCATGCATGGGTGGGGTCCGGCCAGCCTGGCCACGGAAAGGGACATGGGTGGTTGGCTGGCCTGCCTGCTGGTCGAACTCCTGGTCAAGGGGACAATTTGCATAATAGCCTTTTATTATATAGGATATACACTGAGTGGCCAGATTATTATGCGTTCAGAGATCATAATAATCTGGCCACTCAGTGTATTTTCTATGACTTTATAATAATAGAATTTTTAAAGCACCTAAATTTAATTTTTAAATGTAGATAAACTTGTCAAATGTGTATATGAATCAACTGGGGTTTGCTAAAATGCATATTTTGATTCAATAAGTTTGGGTAGAACCTAACATTCCTAAAGATACTGACTTTGCTGTTCCAAACAGCACACTTTGCAACAGTAATTAGGCAGAGGAAGTATTTACTTTTTTTTTGTATAAAGCATTTAAAAATATTTAGAAATGTTTTATACAACCAACTATATAATAAATATAAAGATAGAATCCTTGGGAGATGACTGAATGTTAAAAAGAAAAATATCTTTATAAATTAATTAATTTGTGTGCATTTTAATATACTAGCTTCTATTAATTTGAAAGGCAATTCCCAAGTGGACTTCTCTTAAGCCTTTTTGATTTGTAAATGTGGAAACAAAAGACTATTTTAATACATATTGTATTTTTACATGTTTCTCACCTAGCAGATTTTCACAGAAAAATACTTGAATTAAAAATCAATTAGAAGAATGAATTTTGATCACAGAACTTTGATTAGCACCAAATGTCAAAGGCACAATATGGTTAGCACAGTGCTTGACACACAATTAAGAACTCCATAAATTTTAGCTATTATGTCATTCCATCAAGTCCAATATTCAAACAAAGCCTCCGACGATAACAGACTTATTAGTGATTGTGTCGACAATGATACTGAAAGGACTGCAGCTAAGAAAAAGTAACGAAGCAGTGGTGTCTCCATCTGCAAAGGGATACTCTGCCTATTACCTCTGGTAGTAAGCAGCTCTTTTAAAGACTCTTGGTTTCAATAACTTCAACTGCTAATTTAGCACCTTATTTAGGAAAAAACATACTATGTGAATACATTTTACTGTCTGTGTTTTATCCTTTACCACAGAGTGTTTACAGCTTTAAGTCTTCAGGAAAAGGATACTATTTCCTTTTGAATATTTCCATATACTTATAATATTATTCTAATAATCAATATTTCTAGAAAAGCAGATACAGAACATACAGAATGGTGTGTGTGTGTGTGTGTGTGTGTGTGTGTGTGTGTGTAAAGAACCTAACACTTTGAATCTCAAGATAGGAATAAAAGCAAGATTATTGTCTAGGCCTCAGGAAACATGGGAAATGACAATCATTTTGATGTCCAAACAACACAATTTTATTTTACCAAAAGGAAAAGGGGGGGGTACCTCATAGCATGTGTAAGTCCATCACATAAACAAAGTAAGCATGCATTATCATCCAACTTGTCTAAATTAGAAAATCAAAGTTTAGAGAGGTAAATAACTTACCTTGTCACTTGGAGCTAATGATAACACTTAAGTCCCCATAACAATGATATGACCCTAAAGACTAGGAACTATAGTTCTTTAACGTATGTCACCCCTCTAGGACACACAGCACATGGAAGACTCATCATACTGCATTTGTTCACTCTTAACATAGAACCCCACTAAAGAGCACCCATTACTGGGTAGTCAGTGCCCATGGTAGGCACTGAGAACGTCAGTCTAGACATTTAGGGTGTCATCATTGTGTGTGAGCTCTAGAGACTGTACACCTCTATCCTAACAAAATGTCTTTATTCCTATTCAAATTATTTCATAAGATGGAAAATTAGAAGTATCCATCTCTAAAGCCAATTTCAAACTCTTGTCCAATGTACCACTGCAGGCTGCAGCACAGATGGGTTTGAAAATATGAGGAGGCAGTAATATGATACCGTCACTTCAGGAAGTAACAGTGTAAAGGATGAGAACACTACACTGTTTATAGTGCCAAAGTAGCAGTAGAAACTGAAGAGTAACAGTTTGACAAAAAAAAGAGTGATTAAGAAGTAGCTGTTATAAACTACTTTTAGCTTTAGAAACTTAGTTTACAATAACTAAAGTACCATCTTATTGGCATTTTAATATAATTCACAAAGAGTATGAATGTATCACATTAGCTAAGTACAAGGCATACTTACAAGTGAAAAATTATAAACTTATGACATATTCACCTAATGATATTTCCAACATTTAATTGTTTGTATTTCTTTCTTTGCAGACAGTATAATTAATCTAGAAATGTCATGTAGAGTTTAGATTTTGCATACACTTATTATTTTACTTAGAACAGCTTCCAGCTGTGGAGTTAATATTTTTTCAAATTTCTATACCTATGAAAGTAATAAATTCAGATATCCCTATTTCCTTTGTTTTATGAAGGAGGAGGAAGAAGAGGAGGAGGAAGGAAAGGAGGAGGAAGAGGAGGAAGAAGACGAGGGAAAAAAAGAAGAAATATTTGACTGAGAAAGCCTGAGCAAGGACAGAAAATCTTCCAATATGGACTAATTTGTACTTCTTTATACTTCTGAAGCAATCAACACTGTTGTCAATTTTTTGATAAATAAAACTATAAGATCTTGTAGAATTTCAAATATGATCTTCCATCGAGAAGAACATGTGTTTTGAATTTATATAAAATGGAAGACAAATTATATATATTGTTATTACATATAAAACAACAAACATAATGGCTTCTGTTACTGCGATCTCCACTGTGGGTTAGATACTACTAATTAATTTTATATAATCTCCAAGAAGTATTGTCTACTCTGCAGTTGCAAAAATTACCCAGACTGTTGCATCTCAGAGGGAAGGTCGGGGTGGGTGGGTGAGTGGGAAGAAATCAACCAAAGAACTCGTATGCATATATGCATTACCCATGGACACAGACAATAGGGTGGTGAAGGCATGGGGGTGGAGGGAGGCGGGCTAGAAGGAGAAAAAGGGGACGTATGTAATATTTTCAACAATAAAGATAAACAACAAAAAGTAATTAATAGAGCACAATGAAGTCAACGGAGATGACCTTTGCCATACACTAGATTATTTTTTTAATTGGAGAAATACCCTGATTTTAAGACCATGGATAATTATTCTCACTTTGTAAACAAGATGAAGATGAATAACATGTCAGCCAGGTGAATAATTTCTGGTTAAACAATGATATTCAGAAACTATCGCATAACCATGGGTCAGATAATAAGCTGAGGCAAACTCTCTAGTAGGTTGTCCTAACAATTTCCACTCTTTTACTCATTATCTTCCATGAAGATAAATATAATCCCTCTCAAATACTTACATTTTTTATACAGATGTTGAGATAGCAGCTAATATGGTTGGAAAATCAAATCAAAATTAAACAGTTCCAATGCACTAGGTTAATAATTCACAACTACCTTGAGCAGAACCCCAGCTTTAAGGTGTGGCACTAATATTACTCAAAAATAATTCTGCAAATAAATTTTAAATGGGTTTCTTAACTGCAGAACTTAGAATTTTAAATTATCTAATGGTCATTGAAAATCTGCAAGACAGGAACATACTATAAATAATTTTACAAATGTATTTGACCATAGAATTTTTTAAGGAACATCACATAAGACTAACATTTCATGAGATGTCTATTTTGAAGGTTTATACAAATGGCCAAATGACTTAAGTAAAATTTCACAGGGATCAATGTAAAATTATATGTTTAGATTATATTAAAAAAAGGTTAACCAAATGAGTACAAGATCTACTTTAGCAGGTCTATATGAACTAAGAATATCTTTGTAATGTGAACACAGAAAAAGCCAAATGCATTATAAATGACATACAATATATGTGTTTGTTCACACACACTTAACTACAGTAGATCATCATGATAGAAAAAGCCCTAAAAACCAGGATGGTGTGGAGTAAATAAAATGAGGATGCTTAGCAGAAGGAAAGAAGATTTGGCACATCCATAACAGCTCTGCTCAACTAAGGACTGAGTATGAAAGGGAGCCCAGAATTATTCAGGGTTGCCCCATAATGAAATAATAGAAAGGCAAACTCCAGCCATATGTGTATATATAGTCACGCATTATCATTATTCAAGTTGTTTTCAACACATAAAATCTGTCAGATTCAAAGTAACGATCATCACAGTGCAATCCTGCTGAGCTTAGCACTTTCAGGAACCAGACATCAGCCATAAAAACCAAGCATACTGTTTATGGTGCACTAAAGTATAGTAATCAAATCTGGACAAACAGAAGTAAAATACATTTAAGAGCACCCTGAAGTATAGTTTCAAGTAGTGCTCTATTCTGTAACCTGATAAGAAAAACACCACACACATCATTCAAATGTAGACAAATAAAAAGGATTATTTTCTGGGTCATCAGTGTCATAGATACACACACACACACACACACACACACACACATATATGTGTGTGTATATGAAATTATATATACATACACACTGTAAACTATATTTATATATGAAAATATATATCTATACACACAAACATATAGTGATTTCAATAGCACTGCAACACTATTATAAAAATCTTTACATATTTACAATATGAATGTGTCAGATGTGTAGTGTAGAATACACAGCTAGTATAGTTTTAATATGTTCAAGTAGAAAATATTAAAGCAGGAAAAAAGATCTCATTTGAAAAAACAGTGATCAAATTCATTAAAAATATTATTTCACAATTTGTTTGAAATACTATATCTAAATGTATATATTTTTAATATTTGTCACTATTGTTAGTATTAAAATTTTACATATTTGCCTTTTATACCAAATAGAAGAGACACCTGTTCATATGTTGAAATCCATGTGAGCAATATAAGGGGACACCTAGCCACCCTTGGCATTAAAATATAAAGTGGCTAATTTGCAATTTCTTTATGCTTCTTCCCACTATGATATTTCAGCCAAAATAAATAATCTAACACAGAAAAAGTATTTTTCCTTATCTCTTTTTTTATACTACCCACAGGAATCTGCCTGTATTAAGCTCAACCACCAGCACAGTAGGATTAAGAGTAACTTTTAAAGCATCTTACAGATTGTGGGTGACCCATACCTTATTTAAAAATTTAAATATATTTTTGATTTCAGAGAGGGAGGGAGAGTGATAGAGAGGTAGAAACATCCATGATGAGATGAGAGGATCATGAATTGGCTGCCTACTGCACTCCCTCCACCAGGGATGGAGTCCACAATCCAGGCATGTGCCCTGACAGGGATTCTAACCATGACCTTCTGGTTCATAGGTTGGTGCTCAATCACTGAGCCATGCCAGCTGGGCCATTTAAATTTTTTAAACCTGCCCTTTTAGTGTACAGGATGATGCTCCAACAAACTGAACCACCCAACCAGGGCCATACCTATTTTTAGATGAAAGGAATGATGTTCCTGACAAATTTGACATTGACTTCACTGCCACAGTTGTCTTCAACTTTAGGCCTAAAACACTGACTACAGTCTTCCTCAAATTCCAAGGTCCCAGAGGACAATTTCCTTCTGGGGATTTACTTATGAAAAATTAAGCACAATTTTTTAAAAAATGTCTCATTGTATGGGAAGTAGACATACCAATAAATAAATATGGCCGTTACTAAATGAAATCTAGGTCTAGCCAATGGCACAGGGCACTCCTTCTGCGGGGAGATGGGGTCTCCCTGGAATGGCTTTTTTGAGCTCACCGAGGTGGACCATGTGCATGCTCTCAGTGCTAAATTCCCAAAGGTGGACCAGTTCCTGGAGAGCCACGCTCTTCTCTCAGGACAAGTGCCATTTCCCCAAGATGCCTTTGAACAGTCAAAGCTTCTTCCATCAGCCTTCAAAATCAAAGAGCAACAGACGTACCCATTCCATTCTCTCCAGTAGAGGAAACTGCTTTTGCCCCAGGCTTCCGGGCCTGCACACACCATCTCCTTTCCTCCTTTTGACCACTGTGTAAGTACCGTTTTAGAATTTCCAATCTAATGAGATGACTCCAAGAGTTACACTGGTGCTTCTTACACCTTACTGTGCACATAGATGACGAGGGATCCTGTTAAAACACAGATTATGATTCGACAGCTTGGGGTTCGGCACTGAGATCCCACATTACTTGCAAGCTCCCCGGCGATGCCTATGCTGCTGCTTCAGGAGCACTCTTTGGGTAGCCAGGGTCCATAACTTAGCGCACAGGGCTTACATTTCATTCAGCAGAGGAGACGTCTGTGCCACTGCCAGGTGCCAAAGACACATTTTAAGACGTGCATACGTTAGGTAGGGGAACTGCAACTAACACTGGACACTTCACCAACACTGACAGTGAGGTTGGTTTGTATTGCATTTTTTTATTAGCTTGAGCACTGCCCTCCTCAACTAAGATAAACCATGAAGACCACGCCAAAATGGGTTTATACGTAAAAATCAGATTCAACTTCTGAACTATATCCACTGGCCGGTCAGTGATTCTATGGTCAAGCCATGGCAGGTTTGGCCTCTGAGAATAGCTCTGGTACTTTGAAGAGAGGAAACTGTTTCCGATATACAAAAACGGGGGCCTCCAGGCTACTATTTTGAGAATAATAGAAAAAAGAAAAAAAGAAAAAAAACAACAACAACAACACAACTGAGAGAACTGAACAAGAGCAGTGAGATGGGGTCCAGGTGAGGAGGACTGAGTCAGAGGGCATCCTGAACCAGAGCTTATTAACTGAGGACCCCGCCTCGTCATTTCTTGAAGTTTCACTCACTTTGCAGGTAGATGGGCTGTAAGTTCAGATGGAAGGCAGTGTTCTACAGAGGCAGCTTCTAAAATACAAAACCAGCAATATCTGTCCTCAAGGCTGTTTTAAGACAAGGTAAGGGTAGCATGTTTAAGCTTCACTGAAAGTGACCATCATTGTCCTCGAATTCCTTGGCAGAAGAGGACTGAGTTCAGCGAGACAGGGGTAGCACAGCTCAGGGTGGAGAACTCTGCTGGACATGTGGGAAGAGAAGTGAGGCAGGAGCCATGCTGAGGCCAGGAAGGTTAGGGGCAGGACACCTGGGATGCAGCAGAGCGGCCTGATGCGGCTCCAGCTCCTGCCCGATGTCTGCCTCAGGGGTCTGTGACCCCCCCAGGCCAGGAGCATGTGCAGCTCCACTGAAGTGGGAGGCCCAGGGGTGTGGAGGGCTCACATGGGTTCCAGTTCGTCCTCATGGGTCTGGTTTGTCTTTGTTCTCTCCTACTTCCTGTCCTTCTTTCCTCCATCACTTGCTGTTCAGCTGACTCCGCCCAATACCAAACAGAAGCAACAGCCTCACATAGATGATAACCAGCTCCTTCCGGGTGTGGTGGAATACTACAGTAAATCTCTTATTCTGTATCACTCTCAGAACTTTTGTTCCTTTGAGCAAACTCTAAGTGATGCAAGGTAAATTCCAAATTCTCTTTTTTTAGTAAGAGTCAGCATGGAAAGATTAAAGATTTTGGCATAGAAACCTATGCTGTTTCTAAGAGCCAATAAACCTGGTGATATTATTATTACTGTTAT
The DNA here is from genome assembly GCF_951640355.1 of Cnephaeus nilssonii. Lineage (NCBI taxonomy): Eukaryota > Metazoa > Chordata > Mammalia > Chiroptera > Vespertilionidae > Cnephaeus > Cnephaeus nilssonii. Next base: position 37,746,735 of record NC_137089.1, on the reverse strand, counting down.
TGTTATTGTTGTTGTTGTTGTTGTTGTTGTTGTTATTATTATTGGAAGATAAGTGGGTGAAGGGACGAGAAAGCAGACAGTCCGCAACATGAGTTGACAAATCAAAGCCCATAGGCCAAATCCAACCCATTGCCTGAATCAAGTTTTACAGGGACACAGCCATGCCCGTTTGCTATTCATTACTTATGACTGATTGCACGATATAGCGGCAGAGTTGTTCAGTGTGAGACTATAGGTATTACAAAGCCTAAACTCTTTATTATCTAGCCCTTTTCAGAAAAGTTTTCTGACTCCTATTCTTAACCTTAAAGGCAGAATCCTTTTAACAAGTACAACATTAAAATATTATCAGTTTCTATTTTAAAAGCTTTACATGGTTAGAATTTCTCATATAAAGATTGTTTAACAAATGATTCTAAAAAAATTGGGGCCTTTTGTAAAATCTACTGATATAGTTACTAGTATAATGTAAATTACCATCTATTAATCTACTTTGTGCTAAACATTGATGAAGTTGTTCCACATTAGTACATTTTACAGGTAATAATCAAAAGTTTAGAGAGCCCATTATATTTCCTAGGATAACACAACTAGAGGGACAGAGTCAATATTAAGCCCAACTTATATTTAACTTAAGCTTAAAGTCTCCTCTAGCAATATTTAGGTTAAATATTTAGTAGAGCCTTTACTACTAACCAAGTTCAGTGGACTAACACTTCATAAAAACAGAGATAAGTAGTATTTGATATAAGCACATGCAAAATTAAAATACAACTTCACAAATAACCATAGACATGAAGTTATGTCCTTGAAATGCTTAACAGATAAAATAAATAAAATCCATATTTTAAAAAATTCTATGTTTAACAACAGCATCTTCAGTTAGACTTTTATCAGCTGACCTCTTACCTGTTTGTGTATAATTTGTACCTTCTTCCAAACTATTCCTGTTTCTTACATGATTGTCCACTTGAATACATTGACGCTGCATTAAAAAATTCTCAATAGCTATCTAATTGTATTTCATAGCTAAGAGATCATCTCATTAAAAACATTCTAAGCCCTATGTCAAACATTGTTTAAAGGTAAGATAAAACCTGAGTAAATGTCAGTCCACGCTGCCAGATAATGTACCAGCTTAGGCAACGTTATGATACGGTCTGTGCAATCCATCACTGCTGTTCATATCACTTGGCTGTGGGATACAAAAGATGGCCCCATTCTGCTATGAGCACGGTTTTAGCTTTAGAAATGTACCCGGGGGTTTTATTTATTCACTAAATGCTCATTCCCTCTCCCTCTTTCTTTCCTTCATTGCCCCCTGCCTTTTCCTTTCCTTTTCCCTTGGAAGCAGAGTTGAAGAAAGTCTTGTTTCAAGGTATGTTCAAGAGGCTATTTATGGAATGAGGGCACTGGTTCATTTGGCTTTATTCTGACCTCTAACCATTGGGCTAGCAGCTTTATCTTTGGGGGAATTGATTTGCTTCCGAAAACGTAGGGAGTACCAATTAATCTAATTGGATCTAAGAGAGACCTACACCAAACATGTCAAACTCATGGCCGGCGGGCCGCATGCCTCATTCCTGCTGGCCATTGAGTTTGATGTGCTTGACCTACACTATGCAAAAGCCCATTCTTTCAGAGAGCACTGGCCCAATTCCGAAAATATCGTGACTTCAATGCTAGAGATAACCCAAACGCACAGAAACAATGAGGCCAATGTGGCCAGACAAGGACAAACTAGAAGGGGTGAGCCATCACGTGAGGCAGAGAAAAGGATATCAGAAAATGCAAAGAAAACAAATAAAGGTAAAGAGAATGAAGGAGCAATCCACTGGTTACTACCTCCCCCCAATGGGCCAAATGGAAGAAAATGATTTCAGATGTTTTGAGGGGAAAGAGTGGTTCTGTGACTGCAAAAGGCATCCTGACCTTGACCCAGCACTAGAATCATGTGCAGAGCAGAACCAAGTACATACTTCTGATATGGTAGCTATCCCATGGGTTTACATTTTTCCCCCTCTTTTTCTTATTATCTACTGTTATATCTGAGTAGGGACTGTACTTCATTTGGCTCTATATTTTCAGTACCTAGCACAGGGCATAGCATTATCAATGACCTCGGCAGCTAGTAGAAATGCAATCATAAACTTCTACTGGCATTGGTGTCTAGATATTATCACAAAGATAACTAGCCTATTTTTACATTTAGCCAATTTTTTTTTTTTGCTAGAAGACAACATTTCTTCCTATGTTTGTGTGATATTTCACTCTGTCTTCTGAATCCTTGCTCTACCACCATATTCATAACAACTATGAAATGTTTTCAAAAAATTAAATTACATTCTATGAAGAGGAAAAATGAAACTACATGGTTAGAAATTTTCCGTTTGGTGAGAACAATGTAATTTATTGTAATAAAGTTATACTTTATTAATATTTTAAAAATTGCAACATACTTATCTTTCCAAATTTATATATATATATATATATATATATATATATATATATATATATATAGAGAGAGAGAGAGAGAGAGAGAGAGAGAGAGAGAAAGAGAGAGAGAGAGAGAGAGAGAGAGAGAAAGAGAGAGAGAGAGAGAGAGAGAGAGAGAGTTATATTTCAGATTAGTCATCAAATTAGACTCAAAGCCAAAAATGAAGTAAAGCCTGGCTGGTTTGGCTCAATGGTTGAGCGTCAACCCATGAACCAAGAGGTCACTGGTTCGATCCCGGTCAGGGCACATGCCTGAGTTGCGGGGTCCATCTCCAGTAGGGGGCGTGCAGGAGGTGGCTGATAAATGTTCCTATCTCCCCCTCTCCCTTCCACTCTCTCTAAAATCAATAAAAACATATTTTTAAAAATGGAGTGAAGAGTATTGTCTAACTTTACTCTTAAGTTAGGTGCCTATGCAATCTGTGCTTGCTTGAATAATAGACATTTTGTTCTTCGTTGACACAGAATAAAAATGCTGAGGGCTAGGAATAATTTTCATCTATAAAAATTTCAGAACTAAGAAATGAGGACCAGTAGATGAGAAACAGCTTCATAGAGAAGCTACTGAGCCACAAGCCTTCTGTTCATATTTGAAGTTACTAACTCACATCTGTTGTTAATTTGTAGACTCTCATCTCTGACTGCCAACCGCCATGCTTCTCATTCTGACGTTTACGTTATGAGCACCTGGCCAGGAAAGGCTCTGTCACTCATATCCCTTAGAATAAAACAGCACAAAGGAAAATATCCCTGTTGTTGTTATTACAGATTGAATATTGAGTAGAGACCACAATGAAAGTCACAATATTCCTTTAATAACAACGCCTCTCAATCACTCTTTGGGAAGTTTATCCCTTATTTGGTGCAGAAAGCTGATTTGATCAAGTCACACTTTTTGTTTCAGTCTGTAAGAAAACCAAAGCACACTCCGATAGCCCATGGGCAAGGTGGGGGGGGGTCTTCTATTTACTTCCATGATCTGGGTGGGCACACAGCAAAGAAATACTAACTCAATAAAATAAGAGTTTTGCCTTAGTGAGTCTCTTCATTCCTAGGATTAGCAGCCTCATGGTTGGTCTAATAATAACTTGAATCTAATATCTTTACAAGTAATCTGTAAGTAGTTTATTTTTAAAAGTAGAAACATTTTGGTTAAACTTTTGGGAATTAAGCTCAGAATCAATTTCCAAAGGATCAGCTAATTAGGCAATTTAATTTACAAGAAAATGATGCCCCACAGAGAAGATTAATGGATTTTTCAGTGTAAAAATTATTTCCCTTGACCTAAGTGCTGAGTAAGATACCAAATATAAATATGTAATGAATTAATTACAAAACACCGAAGCTAACAAACTTTATTTTACCCTGCAGGAAAATAGTGTAGTCTGAAGTACTGCTCAATTAGTATGAAGAGAGAGCAAGAGTTTTTCCCTGGTTCCATTAATATACTGAAATGCAATAAAGCACACGTTTTGTCTGTTGATGTGGATAACAGAGGTTGTGTGTATGGTAAAAGTAATCTGTAAGTAGAATAAAACATAAGCTAAGAAAACTTAGGTTGAGGAAAATTCATGGTAAGCATGCTTATTTCTTATTTTACGGCTGTGGAAGACTGACTGAAGAATGAACGAAACATAAAGGGAGCAAGTATATGGCTGCCAGAATTGAAGTCAGTGTTAGCTGAGAAGGAAATTCACTTGTCCTTTAAATGCCATTTGTGGATGGCATCTCTCATACCTACAACCTGCATCACTACAAATGTTTTTAAATCCATAAGAACTTTGTGGCCTGATACAAGAAACTCAAAAATGCCATAAGGCTGCCATAACTGGGAGGAACAGGTGGATACTGAGTTCTCTCGTGGGTGATGGTGGTCGTGGTCTGATTTGCGTGGTCCTCGTCTTCAGCAGGCATCCAAGATGCAGTCTGTTCTTGGTCACTTCCACCATCTGCTTCTGCTCCCAGATCCTGGGGTTCGCTCTGATGTTGGCTCCCAACTTACCCGTTACACCACAGTCTATGAAACGAGTTCACAGTCTGTCTTTCAGGCTCACAGGGCTTTCGTGATTAGTAATTATCAAAACACTAATTGGGAAAATTACAGAATGCTTCCTCTTAAAGTTATCACTAATTTTAGCATCTTCTTCACGCTTAAAATGCCTGTGTACAAAATCAAACAATGCAGAAATATAGAAAGTAGAAAAATGAAAGATCTCTCCCTCCTTGATTCTGCTCCCCTAAGTTAACCATGGATAATAGTTTGGTTTTAATACATAGAGATAGAGATAGATACCTATATATTTATAGCTCATATCATTTTACACAATGTTTGACCAATTTTTTAAAAAATCAGATAACATACATAATGTTGGCTATTTGTTTTTGAAAGCTAATTATTTTTATGTAGTTCTTCATATATTTCTTTTGTATTTTTATTAGTATTTGGATTTCATTGAAATTAAACAATTTAAATTTCTACCAATATCGCTAACTAACTGAATGCCACAAAAGGCTTTCTGTCATTCCAAATACAGAAATGCTTGATAAAGTTAACAAAATAAAATTACTCCCAATAATTTCTAAAAGAAATGAAGTATTCATGTAGCAGAAATAAAGAAGAACAAATCCAGAACAGAAAACCTAGACTAAAACCTACATGGGTCTAAGGTTGTCTAGGCCTCTGGGCTAGTGGCTGAAAAACATGAAGAAAAGAGATAAGGTCTTTAGCTCATGTAAACTGGGGAGCTGAAATAAAGTCTTCTGAATAAAGTAAAGAACCCTAAAGAGCTGTAAGTGACATTAAACTATGATCAGACACTGGGATAGGAAAAATTCTCCCATTCAGCCACGAAAGTGGCAAGGAAGCTTCTCATCACTGGTGACTCTTGTTGTAAAGACATCATTAGAAATGGAAATACAAACTTAGGTTACATGGTCGTGTAATGTCCTGATTTTCAAGGTCCAAGTGATGGAGAAAGCCTGAACTGAGAAAGCGAAAACTCAATTGACAAATCCTCCTACAGCCCTATAAGAAGCCAATGAAGAGCCACCTTGTCTGAGTGCTTCTGCAGCACTGGGCCAGTTAAAAATTACACACCATGACTGGCCGGAGTGACTCAGTGGTTGAGCACTGACCTATGAACCAGGAGGTCATGGTGTGATTCCTAGTCAGGGCACATGCCCAGGTTGTGGGCTCGATCCCCAGTGGGAGAGGGGAGGTGCTGGAGGCAGCTGATTAATGATTCTCATCATTGATTCTTACTCATTCCCTCTCTCTCTCTCTCTCTCTCTCTCTCTCTCTCTCTCTCTCTCTCTCTCTCCCCCCTCCTCCCTCTCTGAAATTAATTAATAAATAAATATATATATATATTTTATTATTCCACACTTTTTTATTAAGGTATTATATTGAAATTAATAAAAATATATTTAAAAAATTATAAACCACATTAAAAAGAAGAAAGAAAACCTACCACAAAAAAGCATAAGCCAGTAAAAACAAAAGGAGAATTAACACCCCAAGAACTGGAGATGATCGATTCAATTCAAAGACTAAATATAAGTTTATTTAACATTTTAAAGAGAGAAAAACCATTCAGGAATTATAAAAAAAAAGTGGTAAATATGCTAGAAAACAATAAGAACAAACAGATTTTAATTTAAAAATTACTAGATATGAAAAATATAATAACTGAAACTAAAACTATCAATGGACAAGATAACTACAAATCAAACAGAGAGAATGGGACAAAATATCTAAAGATATTATCCATAATATAACAGATAAATAAAGAAATGGAAAATATGATAAGTCAACTTTATTAGTTATCTGAGAAATGAAAAGTTTTGAAGTAATAAGTTCTTTCATAATCAAATTGACAACGACTTTGAATAACATGATATTTTAAGGTATACAACATGTTGATTTAATCCACAATGAAGTAATTAACATAGATATCACTTTACATAGTAAAAGGGTTTTCTTTCTTAACTTTATTTTTATTGTTTATACTATTACAGATGTCCCTATTTTCCCCTCCTTTACTCACCTCCACCCAGCCACTGCCCCCCCCCCCCTTCCTTCTGGCCATCACCTCATTGGCTGAGAACCATTACCCAGACTCTAGAGAAACTAACACATATATTCAGAGACAAATGAGATATTTAATAAAATCCAAAAAGTTGCATACAGTATATGCAAGCACCCAGGACCTAGAAGTGCTAATCTCAGGTGTATACCCAAGAGAAACTTCAGCACGGTGCCTAAGGAATCAGGATAGAGGTATTCATAACAGCACTGAGGGTAATCATTTAAATCTGGAAACTGATGAATAGAGAAATGGATACATACATTTTGATATATTCATAATGAAATAAAAGAGGGGACATTATTATGGATACCATGAACATTAAAAGGATAACAAAGCAATAATAAAAACTCTGCAGACAAATTTGATAACTTACATGAAATGGACCAATTCCTTGAATGTCAGAAATTGTCAAAATTCACATAAGAAGAAATAGGAAAAAGACAATATAAACAGGTATATATCTTTGAAAGAAAATGAACCAATAATTATTACGCTTCTACCTGGTTGGTGTGGGTCAGTGGTTGAGCATTGATCCATGAACCAAGAAGTCACTAGCTCAATTCCTGATCAGGGCACATGCCCAGGTTTCAGGTTCAATGCCTGAGGGGGTGTGCAGGAGGCAGCCAATCGATGATGTTTCTCTTTCATCGATGTTTCTCTCTATCTCTCTCCTCCTCTCCCTCTAAAAAATAAATAAAAACATATTTTTTACAAAAAATAATTAATATGCTTCCCCAAAAAAGAAGCACCAGGCCCAAATGAGTTTACCTGTGAATTCTCTCAAACATTTAAGGAAGAAATAATACCAAATTCTCTATAATTCCTTCCAGAAGATAAAGGGAATACTTTTTATCTTATTCCTTGAGGCCAGTGTTACTCTAATACCAAAAACAGAGAAAGACAATAAAGAAATCTACAGATATCTCTCATGACCATCAATGCAAAAATCCTCAACAAAATATTAGCCTTTCTAATCCCAAAATGTGTAGAAATAATTATAAACCATGACAAGATAAGTTTTATCTCAGTATGCAAGGCTGGCTCAACATTAAAAAATCAATAATTCCTCATATTAACAGATTAAAAAAGAAAAATTACATGATCATATAAATAGATGCGAAAGCATTTGACAAAACTCATTCCAGATAAAAACTCTCAGTAAACTAGAAACAGGGAAACTTCCTCAACTTGAGAAAAAATCTCTACAAAAAACCTACAGCTAAAATCATGCTTAGTGGTGAGAAACTTGAAGCTTTCCCACTAAGGTCAGGCAGAAGGCAAATATGTTCTGTATCATCAATCCTTTTCAACACTTTTTCAAGTTCTAGCTCATACAATAAGAAAAGGAAAGAAAATGTACAAACATTGGGAAAAAGAAACAAAATTGTTGGTTTACAGATGATATGATTGTCTATGGAGAATATGCAAAACAACTGACAAAACTCCTGGAACTAATAAGAAATTATAGCAAGGCTGCATGCCAATTGCTTTCCTAAATACTGGCAATTAAAAGGTGGAATTTGAAATTAAAAAGACAGTTACCATTTACATTAGCACCTTTAAAAATAAAACACTTAGATATAAATCTAACAAAATACGTACAAGATGTACACTAGGAAAACTAGAAAACTCTAATGAATGAAACTAAAGAAGAGCTAAACAATTGGGCAGGTATTCCGTGTTCAAGGAAAGGAAGACTCAATATTATAAGATGTCAGTTTTCCCAAAATTGGAGGACAGACTACCAAAGTCAAGACTTACCATAAATCTAAAGAAATCAAGACAGTGTAGCATGGGTAAAGAAACAGACATACAGTTCAATGGAACAGAATAGAGAGCCTAGAAATAGACCCGCATTAATATAGTTAACTAATCTTTGACAAAAAAGAAAAGGCAATAAAATAGAGAAAAGGTTGTTTTTTCAAAAATGACACTGAAACAACTGGACATACATACACAGAGAAATGAATCTAAACACAGATCTTACATATACCCTTCACAAAAATTAACTCAAAAAGGATCACAAACTTAAATGTAAAATGAAAAACTATAAAACTCGTAGAAAATAACATAGAAGAAAACCTAAATGATCTTCAGTAAAGTGGTACCTTTTTAGATAAAACACCAAAGGCACGATCAATGAAGAAAGAATAAACTGGTCTTCATTAAAATTAAAAACTTCTCTGTGAAAGAAAAGATCAAGAGAATGTGAAGACAACCACAGACTTGGAGAAAACATTTGCAAAAGATGGATTTGGTAAAGGGCTGTTATACAAAACACACTAAAAGCATACACAACATGGGTAAAGGGGATAAAAAAAAACAAAGAGCTTTCAAAAATCAACAATAAGATTTGGACAATTTGTTATAGTTTTGTCAATTATGCTATTGGTATTTTAATAGGGATTGCATTGAATCTGTAGATTGCCTTGGGTAGTATGAACATTTTAATGATATTGATTCTACCAATCTATGAACATAGTATATTATTCCACTTCCGTATATCTTCCTCTATCTCTTTTTTCGATGTCTTGTAGCTTTCCAAATATAGGTCTTTTACCTCCTTGGTTAAGTTTATTCCTAAGTATCTAAATTTTTTTTGTTGCAATGGTAAATGGTTTCCCTTTCTGAAATACCCATATATTTCTGGGTATTAATTTTATATCCTGCTACGTTGCCAACTTCATTTATTAAATCTAGTAGTTTTCTGATGGAGTCTTTGGGGTTTTCTATGTACAGTATCATGTCATCCGCAAATAGTGACATTTTTACTACCTCCTTTCCAATTTGGATGCCTTTTATTTTTTCTTCTTGTCTGATTGCAATGGCTAGGACTTCTAGTACTATGTTAAATAGGAGTGGTAAACGTAGGCATCCCTGTTTTGTTCCTGTTCTTATGGGAAGTGGTTTTAGCTTTTGTGCATTGAGTATGATGTTGGCTATAGGTTTTTCATATAAGGCTTTTATTATGTTGAGGTATGATCCCTCTATTCCCACTTTGTTGAGAGTTTTTATAAAAAAGGGTGTTGGAATTTGTCGAATCTACAGGGAATTCATACAAATTAACAAAAGGAAGAAAAAGGACCTCAATAGACACTTCTCCAAAATGAACATACAGAAGGCCAAGAGGCATATGAAAAAGTGCTCAAAGTCACTGATCATCTGAGAGATGCAAATCAAAATGACAATGAGGTGCCACCTCACACCTGTCAAAATGACTATCATCAATAAATCAACAAACAACTGTTGGTGAGGATGTGGAGAAAAGGGAACTTTTGTGCACTGCTCGTGGGAATGCAGACTGGTGCAGCCTCTGTGAAAAACAGTTTGGAGTTTCCTCAAAAAACTAAAAATGGAACTACCATTTGACCCAGTGATCCCACTTCTAGGAATATATCCCAAGAACTCAGAAACACTACCAATCAGAAAGGATATATACACCCCTAGGTTCATAGCAGCGCAATTTACAATAGCTAAAATTTGGAAACAGCCTAAGTGCCCATCAGCAGATGAATGGATTAAAAAACTGTGGTACATCTATACAATAGAATACTATGCAGCTATAAAAAAGAAGGAACTCTTACCATTTGCAACAGCATAGATGGACTTAGAGAGCATTATGCTAAGTGAAATAAGCCAGTCAGAGAAAGATAAGTATCACATGATCTCACTCATATGTGGAATATAATGAACAACATAAACTGATGAACAAAAATAGACCCAGAGACAGAGAAACATTGAGCAGACTGCCAAATCTCAGAGGGAAGGCAGGGGAGGGAGGAGAGGGGGAAGAGATCAACCAATGAACTCATATGTGTATATGCATAACCCATAGACACAGACAGTGGGTGGTGAAGGCTCGGGGGGCTGGGGGAAGGAAAGGGCAATGGGGAGGGGAAGGGACATATGTAATATTTTCAACAATAAAGATTTATTTAAAAATACAACAATAAGAAAATGAACAACCCAATTAAAGAATGGGCCAATGATGCGAACAGACATCTCACCAAAAAAAAAAAAAAAAGACAGTTGGCAAATAAGCATATGAAAACGTCTTCAACATCATATGGCATTAGGCTCTTGCAAATAAAATGAGGTAACACTGCACACCTATTAAAATGGCTAAAGTCCAAAAAATGTACAGCACCAAAAGCTGGTGAAGATGTGAAGCCACAAGAACTCTCATTTCTTGGTGGGGAGAATGCAAAATGGTACAGTCCCTTTGAAAAATACTTTGGCAGTTTCTCACAAAACTAAACATACTTCTACTATACAATCCAGCAATCATGTTCCTTGATATACACCCAAATAAACTGAAAACTTATATTCACACAAAAATCTGCACACACAGATGTTTTTAGCAGCCTTATTTATAACTGCTAATACTTGGAAGCAACCAAGATGTCCTTCAGTGGATGAAAAGATAAATTGTACCATTCAAACTGGAATACTATTGGTGTTAAAAATAAATGAGCTACCCAGCCATAAAAAGACATGGAGTAATCATTAAATGCTAATGATTACTAAGTGAAATAAGTCAATATCAAAAGCCTGCACACTGTATGATTCCAACTGCACGAAATTCTTTAGAAGACAATACTATGGATACAGTAAAAGGATCAGTGGTTGCCAATGGTTATGGGTGAGGGAGGCATGAATAGAAGAAGCATAGAGGATTTTTAGGGCAGTGAAATTACGCTGTATGATACTATATTGGTAGACACATGTCACTATACAGTTTTCATTACCAATAGAATGAAAAAGAATGTACAAAACCCAAAACAAACACTGGTGTAAAAGTATCAACTTTACATGATAATATTTTGCTAATGTATGTTCATTTATTATAATAAATGTATTACTGTAGGGCAGTGGTCAGCAAACTCATTAGTCAACAGAGTGGTTTGTCGCCCACTGCTGTAGGGTGTTGCTAGTCGGGGAGGCTGTGCATATGGGGGAGTTGGTGGTGTGGGGGATATCTCTGTGCCATAAGCTCAATTTTGCTATGAACCAAAAAATGCTCTAAAACCTAGACTATTCTTTTTTCTTTAAAGGAACAAGGACTAATACAACTACAATATTAATAAATTTTGTAAATATTACACTAAGTAAAAGAAGCCCTTCACAGAAGACCACCATAGTGTATGATTTCATTTATGTAATGCTCAGAATACCCAAGCCATAAGACAGAAAATAACAGTAATGATTGCCTCGCTGTGAGGGAGTGGGTGGTGGTGGGACAAGGAGTAACTGCTAATTGTTGGGTTTTTTTTTGTGGCGGGAGGCAGGGGGGGGGATGAAAATGTTCTAAACTTAGATTGTGGGATGGTTGCAGAACTCTGTGAACATAGTAAAAGCCATTGAATTCTATACATTTAATGAATAAATTTTATGTCATGTATGTATATCTCACTAAAGATGTTTAAACAAAGAATATAAAAAGAATCACATTATATGTACTACACATTTCCAGTTGATAACAATAACATTTTCAGTTTAAATTGCCACAACTTGAGCTCTTTGTATCACAAGCAAGTCAGTAAGGAAGGAAATTTCAGTATATCAAATAAAGATAGTGTGACCACATTGGAAGAGTATATATATTTAAAACTAGGAAATTTATCATCAAAGATCAAATTCTGAAGTGCAACTATGAAATTAAAATGACAATTTCTATTTTTGTTCGGGATTATTCAAACATGATGCTTACAATAGGCACAGACTTTGGAAAACATATTAAAGGTCACAATTGAGACATTTCCATAGCAAATGCCTATATTACGGTCTTAAATTACCTTTCATATCTCATGTGTGTTTCTATAAAATATAATCATTTTATTTCAGGAACAATAACAAACGTCAAATTTAATTTTGACTCCTTGAGTATTCTCATGATCTAACATTATGCAGCCATGATTTTTATATACAAAAATTTCTATTTTATTTTTTCAGATTCAAATCTACAAGAAAATGCACAAATAGTAAATGTACAATGTAATGAGTTTTGATAAATGTATACACCCATGTAATGAGCACTTCAGTGAAAATATAAAATATTTCTATCAGCACAGAAAGTTCCCTCATATACCAATCCCTCACCATCAGCACCATGTTCTGATTTCTATCACCATAGATTAGTTTTGTCTGTTCTTGAGTTTCCTATGATTAAATTAGCATAGTATGTAGTCATTTGTTTCTGGTTTCTCTTGTTCAGCGTAATGTTTATACGTGTCTTATTTGGCTTAAATTGCCATAACAAAATGTCTTAGACTGGATGGCTTAAATAACAGAAATTTATTTTCTCGCAGTCATGGAAGCTGGAAAATCCAAGGTTAAGGTGTCAGCTGGGTCAATGTCTGGTGAGAGCTCTCTCCTTGGGTTGCAGATGGCCACCTTCTCACTGCATCCTCACATGGCCTTTCCTGAGTGCTGAGTGTGCGTGCACAGAGGCAGAGAAAGAGGGAGAGGGAGAGGGAGAGGGAGAGGGAGAGGGAGAGGGAGAGGGAGAGGGAGAGGGAGAGGGAGAGGGAGAGGGAGAGGGAGAGGAAGGGGGAGAGGGCTCTGTCTCTTTCTCTTCTTATAAGGCCACCAGACCTACTGAATTAGGAACCCACCCTTATGACCTCATGTAATCTTAATAATTATCCCTGAAAGTCCTGTCTCCAAATAGTACCAAAATTAGGAGTTATGGCATCACTATATGAATTGGCCCATAACAATGAGATTCCTTCAGATTGTCACATGTATCAGTTGAGTCGTTTTTATTATTTAACAATATTTCATTGTGTAAATATATCACCATTTATTTATAAGTTCTCCCAGTGCTTATAATTTTGATTTGTTTTCTGTCTAGGATATTTATAATAAAACTGCTTTCATACACAAATATTTGAGGATACATGTTTATTTCTCTTAGGAAAATATCTAAGAATTTCTAGGCCATAGTGTAGGTACACATTGAATTTTATAAGAAACTGCCAGACATTGACTCCAAAGTGACTGTGAAATTTTTCATTCCTATGAGCAATATTTGAAATATACAGCTACACCACATTCTTGGCAATATTTTGTGTTGAGAGTCTTTAACTTTAGCCTTTCTAGTTGGTTTGTAGTGATCTTTCAGTGTTGTTTTAATTTGCATTTTTCTGATGGCTAATGAAGTTAAACATTGTTCATGTGCTTATTTACCATTTGCTTAACTCATTTTGTGAACTGCCTGTTGAAAGCTTTTGCCCTTTTTTAAAAAGTATATTGTCCTCAGCTAAAGGACATATCAGATATTAAGCTGATAAGAACAGATACTATACTTGATCTTAGCCAAAAGGTCAAGAAATGATTGCCAGATATATTGTCCATATATTCTCCCAGTAAGTGGTATGCTTCTCTATTTTTTAAATTTTCTTCTTACTTTCTTCTCATTTTCTGAGAAGCTTATAATTTTAATGAGGTCCAGTTTATCAAATGTTTCTTTTATCCTTAAGTTATCTCTAAAAAAATTTCTGCCTGCTTCAAGGTTGTCCCTATAATTCATTTAAAAATAATTTTTGTTATGGTTTGATTTCTTTACATTTATCTCATTGTTCCAGTGCCAATGCTTGAAAATATTTTCTTTATATATCAAATTGCCTGATGCCTTTGTTGAAAATGAACTGACCAGATATACATATTTCTAAACTTTAAACTATTTCATCGATTTGCTTATCAAGTTTTACATCAATACCATATTGTCTCGACTGTTGTAGCCTTATGGTAAGTCCTGAAATCAGATATTTTAATTCCAGATACTCTCCTTTTCCCTGATGATTTTATTAATTTCAGGTCATTATTTCCATATATATTTTTGAATTAGCTCATCAAGTTCTTTCTTTTTTTAAGCCTATTAGAAATTTGATTGAGACCGTATTGGATCATAGAGATTTAATTTAATAATATTTTGTTGAGAACATATGTATCTGTGTCCATAAGGGACATGCCAGTCTCAAAACAACCTGCAAAGTTTTCTCTCTTCTCCAATTCCTGAGTTTATTACATTTGGCATTAATTTTTGATTTAAGATTTGAAAATTCATCAAAGAAACCATGTGAACCTGAAGTTGTCTTTTGGGGAGGGATTTTGTTTGCAAATTCAATTTCTTTAACAAATATGGAACTATTCAGATATCCTATTTCTCCTTTTTTATATCTGGTATGATGTGCTTTGCTAGAATTTTTTTTCATTATACCCAAGTTGTCAAATATGCTGATATAAAGTTATTTTCACATGTTTTTTATTATCTTTTGTGTAAGATCTATAGTGAAGTCTGGTCTTATCTTTCTTTTTTCATACTGTTAATTTGTGTTTTTCTACCCTTTTCTGTGTCAGCATTATGAGGGATGTATCAGTTTCAGCATTGCTAATATTCTCTGTTAGCTTTCTAGGTCATTGATTCCTCTTCTTAACTGCATCATTTCCTTCTTTCAACTTACTTAGATTCCATTTGCATTTACCTTCTGTGATGCCACATTTTTTTACACTGAATATCTGCCTTTTAATAATAAAAAATAAACAGTATTTTAGAAGAAATTTGACTCTCAGATCTGATATTAAAATCCCCTAAAATAAGCTATGTTGACTTATAAGTGCTAATAGTTTTCTTAAAAACAATTACTCTTTCTTGAAATTTTTTGCTTATCTGGAAGGCAATAAACAGTGAAATCATGTTGATAGTGTTCACATGTGAACTAAGAAGGCTAAAATCCTGAAACTATTGTAAGACCAGTAATAAGCATGTATTACTTTTCTTTATTTTAAAACTGAGAAATAAGTTCACAGTTGTAATGGAAATAAATAATACCATAATTAACAAATAATAATACAAGAATAAACTGTGCTTTGCATACTCACAACTGTAAATCTACTTTTGTCTACCCTGTATATCCTATGACTTCACAGAAGGAAATATTTAATACTTCGAATGTGAAAGCTATTTTTATATATCTGTGTGAGGTTCTAGTTTTTCCATAATACTAAGTCAATTAGTGAACATTTAAAAATATATATACAGGATTTCTATAATATTTAATTAACCAGTATAACTCTGACATTTGTAAGAATATCTTATATTTAAAAATGAGGTTTACTTAGATGCAGGTTATTTGGGATATAATTTGTTCAGTATGTTCTAGACTTAGAGCACTAAGTCAGTGGTGCTCAAAATTATTTCATTTTGACACCCCACAAATTTAGATATTTTAATCTCTAACATGTACTGATTCCACACTAAGATACTTTCATACTATGCTGAATGAATTTCTAAGTAGTATTTAAAGCAATTTTACAGACAACTTAAAGTATCCATACGTTTAATTTTGGAAGTCTTCATACATTTTAACAGAATCTTTTCTACAAAAAATATTCATTTTAAAACTGATAACGTTTCTGTTGCCCTGATACACCCAATGAGTGATATGCAAAGGAAACAAAGTGTGTATCCATGTTCCCATGTGCTCCAGTCTATTTCACACACTTTAGACCATTAAAATACAGGTATGACAATAGGTAGTTAGATTATTGTTTTACATTAAGGCCCTCCACCCCCGTGAACAAAAGAGAGTGACAGCACCCATCTCTGATTAGGTAAAATGCATGCTATTTTGCAAAAACGGGTGCTCTCTATTTTAAGAAGGCTCCAAAAAAAAAAAAAAAAAAAAAGAACAAAACAAGAGAGTGAACGTTTTCTTTAAAAATGCAGAAGAATTTGCCAAAGGATCATTTTGTTGTCATGAGTGCCTCTAGAAAATTAAGTTTATATTGTACAGAATGTGGTAATATACTGAGTTTTTTAGAAACTCAATTACTATATTCTGCAAAGAATACCAGCATAATTATGCTTGTTCTTAAGTATTAAATTTACAACAAATAAAAAATATTTTTAAGCACCTTGTATGTTTTGGTAATATAACTTTAGTTTTAATGTTTAGATGACTGTGACGTAGGATTTGTCATAAGTAACATCGTAAGTAATGAATTTATATATACTAGTTACTTTTGAAGAAAACTCTGAGTTTATATTTTAAATATGTATATATGACTAGAAAATATAAAGCATGACTAATCCTGTTTTTTCTTTTTTAGTAATTCTTGCACGTGATTTTTAGATATTAGCCTCATCATCAATTCTGAGAAAGTATAAAAAATCATAAAGTGTAATAACCCATACTAAAATGTGTAAGAAAAGTAGTTGTATCTTTCAAATAATTCTAATGATATTTTAATGAGTATAAATCATGCAGAGAACAAACATGGATTGCAATTAGCATTTCATAAATAATAAGAGGAAAAATGCATGTTACATGATGATAATGGGTTCATATTCACAAAGTGAAATCTTTGAAACTAATTTAGTCCCTCAAATTTTCTGTAAAAAAATAAAACAAAATATATAAAGGTTTTTATATCTTGTACCATTGTAACTTGTCTTTCCATTTTTGAAAATTACTTATTTTAATAACTTAAAAAGCATGAAAATGTTTTATTATGGTTTACTCATTGTGGTCAATTTCTAGCACAATTACTAAAATAACTGAGAATATCTTATAGTTGAAGTGAAAGTTACTTAAATTTAAGGTGACATGGAGATATTTTATTCAATATCTTCTGTAATCAGAGTACCAAATTCAGAGATGATTAAAATTGTTATATCTTACACTCCACAAATTTTGATATGTTATTCTCTGATACATATTAATTTACTTATATACTATGAGTTTATAAGTAGTGTTTAAAGCAATCCTACAGAAAATATTTAATCTACATAAAAAATTATAAATGATATACTAAAATTTTTTTCACATACCCAATACATTTAGAAAAGAAATCCACAAAAATGCAACTAAACTGTAGAGAATTAAATATTAGTATATATTAACAATGCTAGATTTCATAATAAATAAAACCAGGATTAATATTTTGTTAAAAGTTTACTACTTCAACGAAAAACCTTTTCCCAAAAACCCTTCCAATCAATCAGTTTTGCTAAGAAATGATTATTTATATATTAATGTAAGCTAATCATTACACCTTTTACTTATCATTTCAAAAAGTTTACAGTGTTTCACATACATAATAAAAAATTCAGCCTATTAAATCATGGTATACATAATAATAATTTAAACCCTAAGACACATAAGCTAGAGCTAAACCATTCTACAAAACATGGTAGATTAAAAAAGATATTTTAAATACCAGATGTCTCTGATTTTACACTTGATTCTATGTACTACAATTTTATTTCATTAAATTTTCAAGAACTTAGCATTTGCATTTGCTTCAAATAAATATAATCAGATGTTTCTTTAGAAGCAGAGTTTCAAAAATATTGTCTTAAAATTCTATAATAATAAAGAAAATGATGGAAATCTAATATTAAAAGGACTAGGAAGGTAGATTTTTATAGTTTCTAAACAGATTTAGGAGTATTGTACCAATGGTTCCATTGAAAAACATTGAAATATTAAGAGATATACATGGCTATCCAAGACGTCAGGTCCTAAAATAAATAAGAACTATTTTACGCTATATCCATACGTGGCATATTAACCTGTCATTGTATCATGACTGAAAAAATTCTTCTTGTGTTAACTGAAATAATCATGTACATTTGTTTAATTTCATACAAAAGATGAGTCATTACCTTAGTGAAAGACATAAGTAACATCGTAAGTAATGAATTTATATATACTAGTTACTTTTGAAGAAAACTCTGGAGTTTATATTTTAAATATGTATTTTAAAAATAATTAAATGATATCAGTGGGTACAAATATTTGGACCTTAAAATCAAACATATTTCATATTCAAATGACATTTTATTTAGTAGATGAACTTTCTGGGTGAAACCATCTTTTGGATTGAATTTTCTGCTATATCACCTTTGTTCACTGAGACAAGTAGGCAACAGGGAAAGCTGCGTACGGCATTATTTTAGGGGACAGACCAATGGACTTGGAGCATCTAGAGATCAGCATTAGTATACCACCAGCCATCTGTGCTGCGACATGTAGAATTACATGTCTCAGGAAGAAAGTCCAAGTCCTTTGATGATCTCTTGTGATTAAATTTGCTAAAATGTCTAAATGAAAAAAAATTAATGAGGACCAGCTATTCGTTGCTCACGTTAGGTAGTCCCCAAAACCCACTCTGGTCTTCAGCTTGGGAGACCAGACACTTGATAACAGAGCAGCTGGCATCTAGGGGGCACCAGCACTGAGTGGACATCAGAGTCCCCTTAAAGAATCCCTTAGAGAATTCCTTGAGATATCACTGAGGTTCTGTGATTTCCTCTGTCCTCCTGAGGCTGTCCGAAACCCTAAAGTGAGTCTGAGCCTGCATTTCTTCAAAAGATTCTTGTGGCAAGCTATAGTTGCCTTCACGTGGACATTAGCTGACTATGAGCTGTCATTTACAGGAATGGATAGAGAGAGGAAGATATTGGCACAATCCAATGTCAATTCATTGTTACTGACCAAAGCAGAGGAACAATTTATAAGCACTGTCCTAGGGCACAAATGCAAAGAGTCCATTCCTACCAGAGTAAACCTACAAGGAGAATGATTGCACTCTGCCTGCTAACGATGCATCTCAGGACTCACCAGAACAATCAGTTTCTCTAGGAAATATTCCCTGATCGCCGTCCCCTACTGCTGCATTAGGGGTTCTTCCTATATACAACTGTAAACTTAATCAAATTAGACCTGCAGCAACACTACTGGAGTGATGTATTTACATTTTTATCTTGAACACTAGAAGGTAAGGTTCTAGCAAACAGAGACGGTGATTATTTTATTTTTATGTCTCCAGGACCCACTGCTTAGCACGTCGTAAGTGCTCAGTAAATACTTGTTGAATGGAAATTAATTGAAAAAGGTATGTGTAGAGAGCGCCTGGGAAGGCACATGGGCATTTCTTTAATTATTGTCAGCTGAATCCAGTGGCCTTTGGCAAAGCCACGTCCTGGAAACATGCTTTGCCAAAAGGCAGGCGTGTTGTCAGCTTGACCTTCAGCCCAGGTGCCAGGGAGTGGGTTTTGTTATTTAAATCCAGCCAAGCACCAGGAATGAATATGACCCGGGCCCACCCAAGAATGCACATAATCTCCTTTGTCTTGACTTTTAGTAAAACTTCCTGTTTTTTTGCTGTATAAAATTAACACGCTGTATTGGCTCAGGGTCACTGTTCCTGTCCCTGTCCATGTCAGAGGACAGTGATCCCACCCGGCCCCAGCTTTTTCCTTCTACCTTTGTGTCTGTCTCTTTCTTTCATTTTCTCAATCCCCAGCTGTCCCAACTCAGGAACTGGATTGCTCTCTAGCCTCGATGGACATGGAAAAGAGAGAAATATTTACAGGTATGACCACCACACCTGGCACATCTGCCACAGTAATGATTTGGAGGTGGGGAAGAGAAGATTCTTTAAGAAGGACGGAGGCTTAATTGTTCTATTAAAAAAGAGAGAGACCAACAGCTTGAAAATACCACGATAGAGTCTCCTCAATGCTAGAATAAATGCAGGTATTATAACATCAGAAAACATCAGTGAGCCTGCCATCACTGACTAAATAACAACTCTGTAGGCCAATGCAAAGAAACCTACATCATCCTACCTAATAAAATAGTAATATGCAAATTGACCGGACCTTTGCTATGCCAAGCCACGCCCACCAGCCAATCAGGGCGAGTATGCTAATTACCCAACAAAGATGGCAGTTAATTTGCATACGCTGAGGGAGGAAGGAGTGAAGACTAAAGACAACTTAGAAGGAAGAGGGAGGAAAAGCGGAAAGCATGGTGGCTGCCAGAGGGAAAGCCCGGGCGGGGCGGGGCAGGGTGGGGCGGGGTGGAGCGGGGCAGGCGCGGCGGCCACAATGGCGGCGGCAGCGGCAGCGGCAGCGCACAATGGCGGCCGCAGCGGCCGCGTGCAGGATTCTTCCTGCAAATGGGCTACTGGTTTATCATAATGATAGTGTTTTACTGTCATAAATACTTAAAACCAAAGAATCTGGCATAAGAAAAAAAATTTAAATATATGCTTATTTCTGGGACTCCATATTTTATGTGTTAAACTTATTTAAAGCTTTCAAATGACTAGACTACTTATTCTCTTACTGGTATATTGTTACAAAGTATTTTAAATTGCTCTAACTATTTGGAATAGAATAATTGATATCACTGAAACAAAAATGTTGTTTTATATGTGGGTCACTTTCTCTGAAATAAAAGTTCATTCCTTCTTTTGGAAAAACGGTTTTCCAAAGGGAAGTTCAAGTTTTTAAAGTTACTACAAAAATATTTCTGAGGACACAAAAACATGCATTTACTTCATCAACAGACATAAAAGGATTTCTTACATGTACAACATTAATAACGTTTTTATGAAAGTAATGGGCCTGTGAAAAAATTAAAAACTGAAATGTCTACATTTCAACTTTTCTGTCATTTATGGAAGATATAAAGCATTATTTTACTCTCTGCCTCTTTAAATTTAATCTATTTTTATGAAACATTCTTAAATAACAGGGGGACATATGGGATGAGGATTGAAATATGTACTTTGGATACATTTTATAGACAAAAGATGTGATCAAGGCAATTATAATCAGAAAATAAAGCAAACAGAACTGAGTATCACAATTGCACACAGAATAAAGCTTGATTAAATAGTCAGAAGGCTGCATATATAAAACACAAAATACAGTCTAATAGTTCGCATGCTTAGGTGATTTCAACTTAGCTCTTAGATGCAACTTCATAAAAGTCTAATGTAAATAAAATGTGTGTTAAGCTCTTTCCCTTAAGACAAAACTATTCAAAACTCTTAAAGTCTCTTAATCACCATACATTTACAATGCCAAAGAAGAAGAAAAAGAGAAATTATTAATTTTTAAAATTACCCAGCAATTCCATTGCATCATCTTCATTATCAATATCTTCTTCTGTTACAGGTGGGGGAGGGCTGTGAACAGACTCAAAAGAATCTTGAGAGAGCATTGCTGCCAGCAGTTTCTTGTGTTGCTGTTGCTGTTGCTTTAATCCCTTTGTCTTGGGTTCCACCTTTAAGCTGAAGAAATATTTAAGGGTTAACGTTCAACGATGATGACATGATGCATTAGCTGTGGTGAGTGAAGAAAATAGACAACCACATTTCATTCCATTATCTTGCCATGCAAATTTATGGGCATTTTATCAAAATTTTCCCCCAAGTATAATAAAAATACAGAGCCTGTCTTCTTTCTTAGACATCCTTTGGTACCTCATTTCTCACGTTTTCATTTTCATAAAATCAAGCTCACATTTTTTTTCATGGATTGTGCCTTTGGTGTTATATCTAAAAATTCACTGCCACACCTGAGGTCATATAGGTTATCTCCTGTTATCTTATAGAAGTTTTATAGTTTTACAGTTTACATTTAAGTCTATGATCCATTTAGAATTAAATTTTGTGAGGTCTCTGTCTAGACTTGTCTCTTTTTCTTTTTCTTTTTTTCTTTTTTTTTTTTTTTTTTACATGTGGATGTCCAGTTGTTCCAGAACCATTTGTAGAAAAGGCTATCTTTGCTCCATTGGATTGCTTTGGCTCCTTTGTCAAAGATCAGTTTACTATATTTCTGGGCTATCTGGCCTCTCTTTTCTGTCCTATTCTCTAATCTTTTGCCAATATACACTGTCTTGATTATTGTAGATTTATAGTAAGTCTTGGAGTAAGATAGTACCCGTTCTCCGATTTTGTTCTTCTCTTTCAATAATTTGTTCACCATTCTGGGTCTTTTGCCACTCTATACAAACTTTGGAATCAGTTAGTTGATATCCACAAAATAGCCTGTTGAAATTTTTATTGGGTATATACATAAGTTTTAGTCTATTTTCTCTCTGGTGTTCATTTTGGATAAATTCTATAGATCTGTCCTCACATTAAAAAATTCTATACTCTGTCATTTCCAATCTGGGTCCATTTAACAAATTTTTATATTTTGTTTCAGTTACATAAATTTCACTTGGTTCTTTGTCAGTATTTATATTTGTTGATATTTTATGTTCTCATTTGTTTCAAGGGAACTTGTAATCGCTTGTTGAAGCATTTTTATGATTTTTAAAACAGCAGGATTAATTAGATTTCATGGGAAGAATTCAAAATAAAGTTGAAAGTTGTAAACTAGGATGGCTGAGGGTTTCAGTGACCCTGACGTGATCAGAGCAAATTGCTGGAGTTGCATGTTCACTGAATAAAGTCAATCACATATTGTAATCTAATGTCTGATGTGAGAATGACGTCACTTTATCTTCTGACTCTATTTTAGGAAACACGTGCATTTAAATTCTTTGCCAGGCAATTCCATCATCTGATTCATCTTAATGTTGGCACTAGTTGACTATCTTTTCTCAGGTAAGGTGTGATTTTCCTGGTTCTTGGTATAACGTGATTTGCACAACTTGACTATTATTTTAAGAGTGTCTGGGGCCTATTCATATCTTTTATTTTAGAAGGCAGCCACCTGGCTTACTTTTGTAACTTGTGGTTCCAATGACAGTTTCAGAGCTCTTGAAGTGCTTTTTTTAGACTGCTTGGGCTGTCTGGTGTTGCTGTGGCTCCCAGTGCACCTGCTGGTGTTGCCTGAGAGGGCAAAAGGAGCATCTCCAGGTTGTGCATCTGGTGCCTTTAGGTAGATAAAGGGAATGTCTGGCTGTGGGGACATAAAGGATTCCTGTGTCAAGCTTTGCTGTGGAGGGATCCCTCTTACTTGTGTCTTTTTGTCAAGTAAAAGGCACTTAACTGCCCCGTCTTCAGTGGGGAAGAGGATTCTCAAGTCTGGCAGGAAAGGACAGTATGCCCTCTGACCCTTTCTTGTGAGTGGGACTCGCATCAATTCCCTGCCCAGTGCAACCAGGCTCTGCCAGGGAGGCTGGCAGGACTCCTGTTTGGTTAGGAGGAGAAATGAACTTATCGGGGCCACCACCTCCTCTTGCTAGTTTGGGGTGGGGAAATACCAGGCCTCGTTTGCCTTATGCTGTTGGGGGGGGATCATATGTTGCTAGCCACTGTTGTTCCTCCAGTCGTCAGAACCCTAGCCAATCCATCTTCCTCTTTACATTTCTCACAGCATAAAGTTACGTTGGCTGCCTCTTGCATTGTTTCCAAGGTTTATAGTTGTATTTGAGAGGGAGGAGCTGAGAGAGTCTGTGCCATCTTTTCCAAAGCAGAGGGGGTAGATGACTTGTTAATTACAAAGAGCAAATGATATCTTCACAATGAAGAAACCTAGTGGATATGGCCTTAACCTTGCAAGTAAACAAACTCAGTTTCAACAATAATGGGGCAAACTGACATTATGAATCTCTAGATATGGAAAAAAGGAGAAGTACTCAGTACTACTACCTAGGTAGAATTATTGCCAAAAATATTTAACTTGAGTTTAATGATCGGGAAACAATCAGACATGTCCAGATTTGGAAACAATTGCCTGTCATCTACAAGGATATCAATGTTATAAAATAAAACAAAGGTTGGAGACTGTTCTAGATTATAGAGACTAAAGAGACTTGAAAACTTAACTCCACACATGATCCTTTATTAGATGGTGGATAAAAAAGAAACAAACAAACAAATACCAAAACACAACAATCTATAAAAGACTTTACTGGAAAAATGAGAGAAAGTTGAATATAGACTCCATATTAGATAATTTATGGTACCATTGTTAAAAGTTTTGGTATGTTAATGGTATTTTAGTTGTATATGAGGATATCCTTATTCTCAGGAAATGAATGTTAAAGAATTAAGGAGTTAACACATTATAATATGGATAACTTATTTTCAGGTGGTTCAGTATAAAAAAATAAATAGAACAAATAAATTAGAATTGACTGATCTATTACCTTAGGTAACACAAAGGCAAAATGTTAATTGGTGAATATATGTGGAGGGTGTGTAAATATTGATATTACTATTCTTAAATTTTTTGCCGTTTGATACTTTCCAAGTGAAAACTTGAGGGTAAAAATAAGAGAAATTATAATGAAGGCATACTCTTGTCAACAATAGTTATTTCAACTTTAACTTCCATCCTAACTTAGGTTCCCCACTTAAACAGGAACTATTGTTGTAATAAAAATTAAAAAAAGGCATACCTTTTAAAATATTTGTTTCTATTTTAGTAACTATCAGTATAATTCAAATTCAATTAATGAGACTCTTTGTTATACTTTAATAGTAGAGATTAAACATAAAAAAATTCATTTGAAAATTGATGGAGGTTTATTTACCCCAATTTCTTGTCATGGCATCAGTCTTCTGAATAATTTCGTGTGTCTTTTAAACTGAGAAATAATGTAAAAATTTAAAAATCTTCCTTGACCAACTGTATTCATTGAGAAGGCCTTTAGAATGAGAAAGGCCTGTGGATTGTAGAAGTGAAAACTGCACCAGGAGAGAGAACATGGGAGGAAAGCAGGATCTTATGCAAACAGGCGGTGGAGAGATGGGGAGAGATGGGTTTGGGGTGTTTCTAAGAGCACTGAGGGTTCTGGGCCCCTTCTTACCCAAACACTGAACCTAAATTTTAATAATGTTGTGATTCTTAGAACTTTTCCCTGAAGAAAAGCTGCATAGCAAAGTATTAAGGACATAGAATTTGAAAGCAAGACAGCCTAGTTCTGCTACTTCATAGCTATCCACTCCGGGACTTAGTTTCCTTATTCCTAAAATGGGAATAATAATAATGTTGTCATGAGGAAGCACACAGAGCAGTCTCTAAAGTGGTAACCAACATCATTATATGTTCAAAAAACATAATGGGCAGCTTTCTAAATATTTACATGTTTCTTCTTGAGCATTTATATCTCCCATAGACAGTACAGCACAGGGAATATAGTCAATAATATTGGAATAACTATGTGGGTACTGCAAATATCAGGGGAATTACTTTATCTAACCACTTGTTGTACACCCGAAACTAATACAAAATAGTATTTAATGTAAACTTTAATTGAAAAATAAAATTTAAATTAGAAAAACAAAAGGGAAAGGGAACCACAAGAAGCCTTAGGCCATATGAAAAAGAATAGCAGTTAATATTTTCAGTGTGGTGTTAATACACTCTAGGAATCTATTTTGCTTTGCTTTAAAAGAGTAACTTCTACACCAAGATCAGATGGAAAGGGACAATTTAAAGTGGCTTTGATGTCCCTACCCTGGTGTGCCTACCTCTCCAGGTGAAGACTTCCTCTTCCCTCTGGACAGTCTTCTTCCTGGTCCCACTCTTCCCCGATACTTGACCTTGATCCATTTTTTTTTTTTTTTTGTGGTATAGCAAAGGTGGAGATTTATTGAAGAATTAAGTACAGACTCCCACATGGGGAGAGGGAAAGAGTCCCACAGAATGGACTCCCAAGTAGGGAGGGAGAAAGGGTCTCCGACCTTGATCCATTTTGTTTCACACACTGTTTCTGAATACGGGTTAGTAAATATTCTATTTGAGACCATACGCTCTAGTTAGTGGCAAACTGGATGATTCCTCTCTTGACTTGTATCCTAAGCTTGTTTCAGTTCACCATCACAGCCTAGTAGGCAGAACCTAATCTGTACCTAGCATGTTACCTTCTGCTAGTGCTCAATAGATATTTTTTAAAATCACCTTTCTTTTTGAACTTCATTTTTAAAACACACTAAATAAAATAAGAATTCATTTAAGTAAATGTATATGAGTCTTCCGCCTTGAGAGAAATGAAAATCCAGGGCAATAGGAAGACTGGTCATGAAACAGAAGAAGGAAAAATTTGAAGGTCGAAATGTGGAAGATAAGGAACAAATGGCAGGTTGCAGATGTGTGACTCCTATTCATCAACCAATAATGACCAAGACCATTTTATGAGGGTGGACACAATTGTTGTCATCAGTCTCATTAAAATACATGGTTTGGTCATAAAGATAGTGCTGGGCTGTGAGACCTAACCACTGAGTAAGTCCCAAATGATGACTGTTTAATGAGAGTCCATCGATGAGTCTATGAGTCTATATTTTGAACATATAAAAATGACCTCATCAACATCCTGATATAAATTCATGACTTAGTGATATATTTTTTGGCTTTAAATAGAAATTTGTAAGTCATAAGGTATAATTTTTATGTTTTAGATCTTTTTAAGGCTTCTGTTCTTTGGTTGATAAGATTTTTGATTAACATTCTTTATGCTTAAAATCTACATGTTAGAGTATTCCTAAATTAATAAGTTTGATTTAGTCTCTGCCACATGTATTACATCTATCTATCATGTCCACACAGTCAAAATCTGACAATATGTATTAAGGTTCTTTGTTCCATCCATTTTCTTCCTTTCTATTGTGGTTTACTTTCTATCACATTACTTATCACTACTTTAACTTATGGCTGATATTGTTATATTCACTTGTTTATTTCTTGTCTCTTGCTGCCAATAAAGGGTACTCTAAGGGAAGGGGAACATTTCCAGCCTTTGTTTATAGATATAGCAATGATGAGTTTTAACCCTTTGCACTCACTTGCTTTTTTCTCGATTCCTTTATTCTACTCGGGATTTAATTTTTTAAATACCCCAGATTTTACAAAGCGCGGCAGTAGAATAAAAAACTGGAGTTTCTTTTCATACAAACTTATTTATTTGGATTTTTTTATATTTCAAATTATTGATACTTCAATACAATTCGACATACAAGCTGCTACCGATGCTAACCGTGTCGAGTCACACTCGACATCTGAGTGCAAACGGTTAATGTAAGGGAAAACTTCTCAATGGGAAGAGATTTTGGCTTTTATTTTAATAATACTAGAGGCCCGGTGCATGGGATTCGTGCACTGGTGGGGGGCATGGCCTGCAGGGATCGGCCCACTGTGGGAGCGCCACTCATCCCGGTCAGCCGAGTGGCTGTGGACCTGCCCTCGGAGTGTTTGCTCCCTGGTCCGGCATCTTCTGTGGAGCCGGAGCACTCGCCTCTCCAGGGGACCCGGTCAGGGCCAGGCTCAGGGACAATAGCACTGAGAGGTGGTGGAGTAGGCCTCAGTCCCATGGCGGCCATGAACCTGCCTCCCAGCCTCTGGGGTCAACTCTGTGAGCCCAGAGGCGGCGCTGCGAGGCCTGTGGGCACCCAGAGGAGGCAGCAGGGAGCGTGAAGGAGGAGGCTGGGGGGTGGGGGGGGAGAATGCAATGATCACAGCCCGGGTTCCTGCCTGTGGCCCGGGGTTTACAACAGGAGCAGCGCTCAACCTGGTCAAGTGGCACTCCCACTGTGGTAGCACACTGACCACCAGGGGGCAGCTCCTGTGTTGAGCGTCTGCCCTATGGTAGTCAGTGCGTGTCATAGCTACTGGCCAATCGGTCCCTGGGCTTTTATTATATAGGATATATTTCTAAGTTGTAAGATTTTTCTATGCATTTTATGGCCTATTTACCATCCAATAACAATGTTCACTTAGCAAATAAAGCCAATTCACCAGTTCTATATTATTTATTGATATTGTTCTTGTTTTAATAAGGTGGCTCAACTTAGAGAAGCTTCATTAGGCTTTCAAGCCTTGATGAACCTATTTACAAATTCACATTACAATTCAGCAAGTAATTTTGGGAACTCCATTACCCAGCTTTCACAAAGTCTAGTTAAGATGGCTTAAGATAGAATTATGTAGTTTTATTAAACTTAATTTTTGTTTATATTATTGTGTGATTATTTTTAATAACTCTAAATGTGCAATGAACATATATATTTCCCCCCTAAATGGCTAGACAAGCCATAACAACTAATGCCATTTGGTTGTACCTGACAATTGTGGAAAACTTTAATCATTCCCCAATATATTCCCCTTTCTCTTTTGTAATCCCTCTTTCTTTTATAGCTCAGATGCTTTAATTTATTTCTTTGACTGTCTTAATTTAGAACCACTTTGACATCTATGAAAGATGTGGCATAAAAATGCAGGAAAATGTCCATGTGCACATACATACAACATTTTGCATGTAATTTCAAGAGATTCAAAAATCTCTTGAGTCTATCCAGTGACCATATAGGGTTCATGGATTCTGTGTTAGTAGCTTCTGTCTTATTCTAATAGTTTCTCCATATCTCCTTCCTAATTGCCTTTGTTTGAACCAGCCCCTAACCCTTCAAGTAACAGTAACACTTATTAAATTTGTTGACTCTTTTCATACAATGTTGTATTGCAGAACCTAAGGAACAAGTTCATATAAGGAATATCATTAAAAAAAAAAAAACTTCCAGGAGGAAATTGTGGGTAAGTTTCTACCCATAAGACTCTTAAGGTTCACTATGCTTTTATTTAATCCTCTCTAATCTAATGGTGAAAGTCCAGCCTATTGTGTATGTATTATTCTGAATGAAAGGGAAAGTTGGGTATGTACCAAAGATGGAATGTAGTCATAACAGACATTCAAATAAGATTTGAGCATTAAACAACAGTAAAGGCCAAGGTAGAAAAAATTAAGTTGGACAATAAACAATCCTTCTTATAAATAAACTTCATTTAGCACACGTCTACTGGATGCCATCTATGTGCCTCCTTCACTCATATGACTGAGGTCAATAGACATCAGTCATATGAGTGAAGGAGGCACATAGATGGGTCCCATTAGCGGAAAGGAAAATGGAAGGAGTCATCTTTGAAAATTAAGTCTTTTCTTTCCAGATCTAGAATATCATGTAGTCTGTGAATGTCTGTGACTGTTAAGTTATAGTACAATTTCATAACTATTTAAAGACAAAAGCTAACACTAAAGCTGCAAACTGTAGAGTCATTTAAAAATTTCTTCTCAACCCCTTCTTATTCATCCAAATTAAATCTAATGGTATATGAGTGCCTGGTATAAATTCAGAAGTACTGTTATGTATTAGAAGATGGGAGAGATATAGTTTCCCATCCATAGTTTATTGTTATTCTTTAAATCCAGTTCAGGTATGCATGCATTATTTCAGCTCTACTGGGGCATCTGAGCAGGACTTAAGCACTTTCTTCATTTCATAGGTAATACCTCAACTCGTAATTCAAAGCTAGAGAAAAATAAAACTGGAAACGTTTTTACACAAATATTTGAGAGAGATATTTATGGATTGAGTTTTTATGGGTAAGGGATTGAACTAGAATTGCAGGAAAGATTCCCTTTAATGGTATTCAAGAGAAAATAAGAGCTCACATAAGCAAGGAAGAAAATAGAAACACTAACATTTGCAATAAATAGCTCCAATTATTATTATGACTAAATGAAAGCAAAATGAAAATTGACATTTCTCTATTTTATATTTAAGAACTAAAGATCTAGCAATGAATAAAGATAAAGCAATACCAGGTTTTATAAGCCTGGTATTAAAAATGAAATTACCCTCATTGACAGGTGAAATTGATCTGGCATTTTACAAAAGAAGGTAAATGGATTTTTAAAAATGGTTTTATTCTCCTTATATAGGAAACTCAAAACTACTTAAATAATTTAAAAGTTATTTCTCATGGAAATGGAATCATTTTTTTCCATATGCCTAAAGCACATTAACGAGTATTCTGAATTTCCTTCCCTCCAGCCAAGTGATAAGTCAAAGTGAAAAAAGCCTGAAAGCTATTATATTGTAGAAAATATAATTTTTCCTTGAGAAAGAATAGTTATTGCTTGCTACTAAATTTAACATAGGATATACAAAGTTACTGTGGCTATGCTATGCATAGGAAAAACTCTTCTATGGTGCTCAGCTAGTCACACTCATGGATAGTTTTAGCTCCAGCCACATTTCAGTTCATGGGTATTTATATCAATTTTCTCAACCTCGTGTATGCCATGCTTCAGAATGCTTTCATCACTCCAACTCTCTTATAGAAGTTTTCATTTTTGTTTTGAGTTTTACTCATTGCAATTGCTATTTAAATATACTTTTTCTAGTAAATATGATCTGAACATTTCCCTTCTACCAGCATATGGAAACATAAGGCAAATCTCTCGTCACCCATTCTGAGCCTCACAGGTCTGAGTAAAATGAAATACGGACTTAAAAACTTACAAATCATAAATGTACATGCAGTCATAGTTATCAACTCTAAACTTAAATGGTTTTAACCAAGGGTTTTTTTTTCTTTATATTCCACATTAACACTGCCTTATATTGTCTATTATACATTTAATAGTTTTCTTATCCTTGATTATATGTCTCTTGTACATCAGAAGTTCTCCCTTTTGGATACTTTTTTAAATTAAATGTATTGATTAATACCTCTATATGAGTTTCAGGTATACAATTCCAAAATACATCATCTGTATATTGCATTGTATGCTCACCACCCAAAGTCTCGTCTCCTTCGTCACCATATATTTGCCCGCCTTTACCCTCTTCATCCTCTCCTGACCCCCTTTCTCCTCTGGTAACCACCACACTGTTGTCTGTGTCTATTTCTGTTTTATATCCCTTCATCTTAGAGATGTTTTTATGAACTTGACCACAAAGGAAAGAAAAAGCAAAAATAAATGAATGGGACTAACTATATCAAACTAAAAAGCTTTTGCACAGCCAAAGAAGCCATCAGCAAAACAAAAAGGCAACCAATTGAAAGGGAGAAGATATTTGCAAACTTACCTCCAATAAGGTTCTTCAATAAAGAACTCATACAACTCAACAACAAAACAAACAATCCGATTATAAGAGGGGCAGAGGACATGAATCAACACTTTTCCCAAGAAGACATACAAATTTATGAAAAGATGCTCAACTTTACTAGCTATATGGGAAATGCAAGTCAAAACCACAATGAGATACCACTTCACACCTGTTATAATGGCCATTGTGAATAAATCAAGAAATAACAAGTGTTGGAAAAGATATGGAGAAAAAGGAACCCTCACACACTGCTAGTGGGGATGTAAACTGGTACAGCCACTATGGCAAACAGTATGGAGGTTCATTCAACAATTAAGAACAGAGCTACCATATAACCCAGCAATCCCTCTTCTGGTTATCTACCCCAAAATTTTGAAAACACTTATTCATAAAGATATATGTTCTTTCAATTCTTAACAGTCAGCCATTCCCTGCTCAATATTATAGAACATCTCAACTACAGTTTTTATCCTTGAAATTATTTCTCTATTTGGTATTAGAGACAAAGAGATGGTAATTTTTTTTTTAGATGTAAAGGGAAAAAAAATCAAAACCAAAATCTAAAAGCAATTCTAGTAGTACTCTAATTTTAAAACAGAGAAATTAATTTTTATCTTGTGTGGAGTCCAACATAATTTTCTATATAAAATTGCTAAGACTTATTTCAACAAAGTCATGCACTTGGGTTTATTTTCCCTTCACCTTGTAATGATTAATAATTTTCAGAATCTTAGACACCATCTCAACTTACCTTCCTGTGGGGCTAGAGCTGCTATCTTCACTTTCCCAATGTTCATTTTTACTTCTTGGAATTGGGGGCTGTAGCATTTCGGCTGCTAATGGATCAGCATCATTCTCTTCTCGACCAATCCATTCTCCAATTACACGGGGTCTTAGAAGAGAAGCAGTAAATGCCACTGTTTCCTGAAGAGGAAAAAAGAACGGACTGCCTTAGCTTATTTACTCTTTTCAGTAGGACAAGGAAATAATTTTATCTAGAGTTTCAACTGCTTCCTCAAATCAAAATGCTCTTTTTCCTTTCTGAATTAACTTGAAACTCCAGTTCTTCCCATCTCTGCTAGATGACTCACTCTATGTGGTTTGTGGTCGTTCCAGAAGGTCACAAAGAACTGCAAGAAGGAATGCAACTCTATGATAGTCAGGAACACTCAGGTAGAACTTCTAAACTATAAAACGATAAGGTAATAAACCATCTTGCTTTACTTTGTTACAGCAGCATAGAAAACCAATGTAGTGACTAAGCAGAAAGAAACTTCCAGCATTCACAGTTTTTTTAAAGGCTTTAAAACAGTATCAGTCTTGTTTTATTTTATCTTTTCATTTTAGATATAATTTAATAACTCTTAACTTTTATAGAATTCATAAACTACTTTTAAAGATCACAGAATAAATAATTTCAATGAAATTATGACCTAATTAGAGTGACAGTCACAGGCCAGTATTTTATAAAGGTTAGGAAAAATATATCTTTAGTGAACCCCCAAAATATTAATGGAAGATTAAAAGAATATTTGTTTATTTTTATTATAGTAAAGACAAGGTGTCATCTCAACACAAATTGTAAACCTTTCTGTTTGACTGATTTTTAAAAATGTATCTTTATTGTTGAAAGTATTATAGATGTCCCCTTTTTCTGTTTGATTGCTTTTTTAGTACCTGCCTGAGATACACGTTTTCTTACTGAGCAAAATGCAAAACTGAGTTTTGTGGTCACCAGAGGGCACCATGGGGCAGGCTGTCCCTCTCCTCCAAGATCAGTTCCAGGAAGTCAAAGAATGTAGGCTGTGTTTCTTTCGTATTATCCTGAAAATCAGGTGTGAGTGGGAACAATTCCTTTTATGAACTTGTTCCTAAATGTATAAATCTGAATCAAAACTTTATGAGCAACTACTCATATAAATAATATTTAACAGACAACTCAAAATAAACAATACAAAAGCAAACTCTTTTTTGTTGTTGTTGCTAATCCTCACCTGAGGATATATTTCCATTATTTTTAGAGAGAGTGGAAGGGAGGGGGAGAAACACAGAGACAAAAACATCGATGTGAGAGAGACACATCGACTGGTTGCCTCCCGCATGAGCCCTGACAGGGCCGGGAATCAAGCTGGCAACCCAGTACATGCCCTTGACTGGAATCAAACCCAGGACTCTTCAGTCCACAGGCCGATGCTCTATCCACTGAGCAAACTGACTAGGGCTAGGAAAAAGAACTGTTGATGCTATCCCAACCTGTCAAATTTGCTCTCTCCCCAGTTTTTCTAAGTTTGGTAAATGGCACCACAGTTCATTTAATTTCTCATCCTCCAAACCTAAGAATCATCACTGTCTGATCTCTTCTACTACTCCTCAGATCCAATCCATAGCAAGCTCCAATGATACTACTGCTAAAATATATTCC
Organism: Cnephaeus nilssonii; assembly: GCF_951640355.1. Taxonomy (NCBI): domain Eukaryota; kingdom Metazoa; phylum Chordata; class Mammalia; order Chiroptera; family Vespertilionidae; genus Cnephaeus; species Cnephaeus nilssonii. Next base: position 37,713,078 of record NC_137089.1, on the reverse strand, counting down.
TAATCATATCACTTCTCACAACTATCACTAGTGCAAGGCATCATCATATTCTCCTGGCATCTTAAAATTACTTTTAAAATATACTTAGTAAGCCCTAGCTGGTTTTGCTCAGTGGATAGAGCATTGGCCTGCAGACTGAAAGGTCCCAGGTTTGATTCCAGTCAAGGGCACATGCCTGGGTTGCGGGCTCAATCCCCAGTAGGGGGCGTGCAGGAGGCATCTAATCAATGATTCTCTCTCATCATTGATGTTTCTACCTCTTTCTCCCTCTCCCTTCATCTCTGTAATCAATAAAAATATATTTTTTAAAATAATTAGTCAGGTTTACGAAGAGCAACTAGAGAGAAGAACAAGTTTCTTCCATATCTTCATCATCATCATTAATGCAAGCAGAATCCAAATAGTTTACATAATATTATTAGTTTTCATTTTTTAATATAGTTGTTAATGATTACAGTGGTTCAGTTTTCTCTAGCCAAATTTGAAAATCCTTAACTCAAAAGAATAGGTGTTATTACATATTTCATATAAAAACTTTCATTTAAAAATCTAAGCATATAACTTTGAAAAAACATTTTTTAAATATTAGCACCATACATTATATTTGAACATTTAATGTTCAGTGGATTAAAACCTAAATTCTATATGTTCTTTTCATTAGATGTATAGTTCAACTTACCTTATCGATTTCATCTGAAATTGCAATACCTGGGATTCAAAAGAGATTTATAAAAATGTTTTAGAAGCAGTCTTTAATAAGCTAATGTCAAAGACAGAAGTTCTACTTGTAAAACTAGTGTATTTTCCATTCTATTCTTTCTTTTTATTAGTGCTTCAAAATAGTGTGATACATCCTTTTTACTCATGAAAACAAATTAGGAATTCAAGTCAACTATGACAGCAGAAACTGCTGAAACAATGCAAATGATGCAACAAAAACAAGTACCACAATGGTTTTTAGATGCAGAGCTAATGTGCATATAATTGTGGGGATGTAGTCTTTATGTTATAACTAGAGGCCCGGTGTACGAAATTCGTGCTTGGAGGGGCGGGTGTCCCTCAGTCCAGCCTGCACCCTCTCCAATCTGGGACCCCTCGAGGGATGTCCGACTGCCCATTAAGGCCCGATCCTGGTAGGATCGGGCCTAAATGGGCAGTCGTACATCCCTCTCACAATCCAGGACTGCTGGCTCCCAACTGCTCGCCTGCCTGCCTTCCTGATTGCCCCTAACCGCTTCTGCCTACCAGCCTATCACCCCCTAACCACTCCCCTGCCAGCCTGATTGATGCCTAACTGCTCCCCTGCCAGCCTGTTTGCCCCCAACTTCCCTCCTCTGCTGGCCTGGTCACCCCTAACTGCCCTCCCCTGCAGGCTTGATCGCCTCCAACTGCCCTCCCTTGCAGGCCTGGTCCCTCTCAACTGCCCTCCCTTGCAGGCCTGGTGCCTCCCAACTGCTCTCCCCTGCTGGCCATCTTGTGGTGGCCATCTTGTGTCCACATGGGGGCAGCCATCTTTGACCACATGGGAGCATCCATATTGTGTGTTGGAGTGATGGTCAATCTGCATATTACTCTTTTATTAGATAGGATAGAGGCCTGGTGCATGGGTGGGGGCCAGCTGGTTTGCCCTGAAGGGTGTCCCGGATCAGGGTGGGGGTTCCCTTGGGGCATGGGGCGGCCTAAGCGAGGGGCCTGTGGTGGTTTGCAGGCCAGCCACACCCCCTGGCGACCCAAGCGGAGGCCATGGTATCTGGAATTTATTTACCTTCTACAATTGAAACTTTGTAGCCTGGAGCGGAGCCAAGCCTCCTGCTTGCTCCGTGGCCGGCAGCCATTTCTGTTGGAGTTTGTGTATATCTTCTATAATTGAAACTTTGTAGCCTTAAGCGGAGGCCTGGGCCGGCCAGGGTGTGCGGAAAGCTTTGCTTATTCCATTGCTGGGGGGCAACCCTAGCCTCCTGCTCTTTCCAGCTCTGTGGCTGCCGCCGTTTCTGTTTGAATTTGTTTACCTTCTATAACTGAAACTTTGTAGCTTTGAGTGGAGGCTTAGGCCAGCAAGGGAAGGCGGAAAGCTTGGCTTCATCCGTTACCTGGGAAACCCAAGCCTCCCTCCTGCTCTCTGTGGCTGTAGCCATCTTGGTTGGGTTTATTTGCATACTCGCTCTGATTGGCTGGTGGGCGTGGCTGGTGGGCATGGCTGGTGGGTGTGGCGGAGTCATGGTTAATTTGCATATTGCTCTTTTATTAGGTAGGATGATAATCAGATATAACTTAGCTCATTACTATTTTGTTCCTGCTTATAAACTGATTTAGACTCCTAGAGTGACAAAATATTAAGGCAGAATGGTGGTTGGAGATCATTTATTTTAATTCCCTTTTTTACCGATGAGGACACAGACTAGAGAGCTCCAGGAATTTGTCCCAGTCTCTTAGATTGACAGCTTCTTAAGCCAATGGATAAATGATTCTTCCTCACAATTACCCTTATTACCATTCACAGATTCCTCACTGTACATCTTATTTCTGTCTTTACCATTCCTCCAAAATTGTTTTAAATCAGCAATGTAAAGAGCTTAGTCCTTAATTTATTTGTCATCAATACCCTGTCATTAAGTGCTGTTAACTCCCTCTCTTTTCTATTCTCCTGCTTTGTCTCCCCCACAGGAATCCTGTTCTTTGGAGTCCTTTCCTGAAATGCCAAGGGTTCTTTGCTGAGCTGTCTTTCTTTTCAGTTGATATACTTTCCTGGGTTATCTAACCCATACCACTGTCACTGTTAATTCTCTATATAGTGATGACAAACAAATCTTTATCTACAGCACAGACTTTCTTCCTGAGTTAGTTGTTGAATTCCTAAGTGCATTTCAGTCTCAAAGTGTCAGGCTAATGACATCACCTTCCCTGCATATCACTTCCCCCTTTTTGAGAATGATGCTATGCCTACAGCTGAACATAGGCCCTGGGGCCAGGCATTGGAGCTGGTGTGGCCATGTGGGGGGTATTTTACCCATTCCTAGAGCCTCTCCACTCCAATAACCTAATATATCCATTACACACAAAGCAGAAAAATATTGCCCTACTATAACTCAGGAAACGGCACCATTCTTCCCCTTATAGATAAAACTAGAAAAACAGGTGAATCTGAGACTCATTCATCATAGCAATATCCCATATAGTTCTTTTTTTTTTTTTTTTTGGTAAAAGTTATTGGTAACTAGGACTTGTATGTGTTACTACACTAAAAAAATGTCTAGCTACCGTTTTGGGAATTTGGGGTGACCTAAGCTTAACAAGTATTCAAGGACATGCTGTATTAATTAGCTCCTTCAAATAATTCAAGAAAGGCTTCAGGAAGGAGTAGCATTGCAGCTGGCCAGTATCTGCATTGGTGTGTGTGGTGGAGGACTCTGAGACATAATGGATTCGCAGTGGGAGGATATGTAAGACCAATAAGCGATTCCAAAGCTTTCCGAACAATTATAAATATTTACAAAGGTCTAACATAAGTACCCATTTATGAATATTAGGGTTTAAAAATATATATAATATTTTAAGTGGTCACTTGGAATAACTCAGATTTCAAGATAATGTGTACAACACCAAATGGTGTATGTCACAGTCTACAATATATTTAAAACTAGTGGCCCAGTGCACAAAATTCATGCACATTAAAAGGGGATTAATTAGAGGAAATAATTTAATATTGCTATTTGCCCTTTCTCTATAATAGAAGTGTCAGAGATGAAAGAAAATTTGTAAAATGTATATGAAAAACTTCCTCCTGTCAGTCTGGGGCTCACCACGGGACCCAGAGTTAAGTCCCCACCCACCCACATGTGCCTCAAAATCATGTGAGACCCAAACCTGGCAGGCCCCCGCCCCCATTGGGCTAGATCTAGAACCGGACAGTCCCACCCTTGTCAAGCCCCGCCAGGCAGGGGACGTAGCCTCAGGTCCCCTGGCCCGGTGCCAGGATGGGGGGTGTGGCCTGAGGTCCCCAACCCAGACTGGGGCGGGGGGCGTGCCTTGAGGTCCCCCAGCAAGCCCCGCTAGGTGGGGGACATGGCCTGAGATCCCCTGTCATACCCCGCTGGGTGAGGGGCACAGCCTGAGGTCCCCTGTCAAGCCCAGCCAGGCAGGGGGGTGCAGCCTCAGGTCCCCTGGCCCGGTGCTGGGGCAGGGGGCGCCGTCTGAGGTCCTCCGGCCTGGTGCCGGGGTGGGGGGGCGCAGCCTGAAATCCCGTCAAACCCCACCTGGTGGGGGGCACAGCCTGAGGTCCCCTAGCCCAGCACCAGGATGGGAAGCGCACCTTGAGGTCCCCTGTCAAGCCCCGCCAGGCGGGTGGCATGGCCTCAGGTCCCCTGGCCTGGTGCCAGGGCTGGGGGCCGTGGCCTGAGGTCCCCTGTCAAGCCCTTCCAGGTGGGGGGGGCGTGGCCTGCGGTCCCCTGTCAAGCCCCATGGGAGCAGGGGAGGGTGTAGCCTCAGGTCCCTGCTGATTGCTCGTTAAGGCTCCTTATGGGAACTTGGCTTCAGCTGTGGGTGCAACCATCTTTGTGACGGAGTGATGGTCAATTAGTATATTCCCTCTTTGTTAGATAGGATAATTATTCCAGTTTACAAAAACTAAGTTAATATTTTAAGTACTTATATTTACATTTAATACAAAAAAATGTTCCTTTCCAATATGAATTCAATATTAAAACTGGATATATTGTGTAAAAATAAATATTTAAAAGACCATCTACTTTAAAAAGAGGGAGAGAGTAGATACATAAAACAAAATTATCTTTCTCATCCAAAGCCATAAAACTTAGATACCTGGAATTATATAACCCATGATTTCATTGTCTGAGATTTTTGAAACACACTTGATTTTTTTAAAAACTTTTTGCATTAATGCCCTTGGTCCTGCAAAATGAGTTTTCTCATTAAATTTTTGAAAGCTACCAGTTGATCTTTAAATTTCTTTTACATCTCAGTTTATGAATCCATTATTCATAAATATAATCACAGTAATTCACCTATCTGGACTGTAGCCAAGAACTAGCAAGTAAGTCAAAGGACCTTTGAACAGCCAAAATCTACGTGTGACACAGAACTTGCCCATCACTTATGACCTTGGATCCTCTATCCACTGTCCATCACTCTCAACTTTAGTCACTATCGGACACTGTTTTGCAGAGTCAAGAAATGTTACCAATGAGAAATGGAGATGAAGGGAAAGGTTGCTATGAAGATATATTAACATACTAAGAAGTAATTGGTCCCACAATAATATTCAAACTAGATAAATTGGAAACTTGCCTTGGGGAAAAAATTATGTTTCTAATTATTCCAAGTGTTTGGTCGGACATATTTTATTGAGATACCTATTATTATATTTTTAACATTTATATATTTTTATTTTTTGCCTAATAAATTATCTAAATAAGTATCTATTCTAGTGCATACAGTTCTTTCTGCTCCCAGTTGACAATGTCAACTACCGAGGGTATTTTTCATTTTTTTGTAATTTCACTTTTAATCAAAGCTTAAACTAACTAAAAACAGTTGAAAGAATTTTAAAGAAATGCTTCTTTAAAGCATGAAGCTCCAATGGGAACCATTTAGAATGGGTAGCCAGGATATGTCTCTTGGTGCCTAGTACAACATTCACAGCTATTCATTCTTAAAAGCTATCATATTTTAAGATGATATTTTTAAAGTATGTAGGAATGCAGGAGCAGCAGTGAACTGAAAATATCCAAAAGAAAATGTAGTGAGTGGGTTGCTACAATATGCTGTAAGGGAGAAAGGCCCACTGCACCACTGGCTCACTCCACAAGCTATTCCCTGAGTGAGAAAGTACTGTATTGTAAGAAGCCACATGATTTAGGCCATGAGACTCCCCTAACATCAGGTTATGGCAAGCTAGCCAGACACAGCTCAGTAAAGGCAGGAATTGCACCTGTTATTCCTGACCTGGGGCAGGAACGAAATGGATCATGTTAAATGGATAAACCAATGATCTGGGCATTGTCATTGTGAGTGTGAACTAGGGACTGGAGAAGAGAATCAGACCCAAAACATATTTTAGAGGGGAAATGAGCAAGATTTGGTAAGAATTAATTTTTGAATAGGTAAGGGGGAGAGAGAAGAGTGTAGAGGGACTCCAGTTTAGGTAAATTGGTAAGCAACGGTGCCACCATCTGAGACAGAGCACACAGAAGAATGGTCACATTTGAAGAGGAAGGTAGGATCTACTCTGATATATTGAACTTAGCATGGCAGTGAGCTATCCAAGTAGAGATATGTTTTAGGCATTTTGTTTCAAAAGCATATACAGACTAATGTCGCCAATAGCTTCTGCAACGTTAAGCAAAACGACATACAATAAAACCAACTTAGCATAGGCTAATTGATATAAACAAACATTTCTATATCATCTCCTCAGAATTTGCACATATTAATATAAGCCTTTGACATATTAATATGATAAGGTTCTTTTCATGAATATGGTGTAGCAATAAACTGAAAACTCACTTTAACATGATTTGATCCAAAAGTAAATCACAGGTGGCAGAACAAAACCTCTAACCTAGGCACTTGGATTATAAATCATTGCTTTTACACAAAGTACATTACACGGCACTATGTTAGGCTCTGAAAGGATTCTAAGAAGAATCTGGCCCAGTTACCATCCTTAAATGTAGAGACATTAAAAACCCATGAAAGCAATAGGAATAAGTGTTAAGATGACACAAAACAAAGAGTTTCAAAAGAGAAGAATGAATAAGATACCATTAGGTGTACACTTGATCTTGGTAACAGAGATATTGTAGAGAGAGGTGGTGAAATAACCATGAGGGGTCTATAGCTCCTCCTACTCTGTATAACCAGTCTTCCCATGAGTCTGTGTAATATGCAAGATCAATCTCACTTCCAATCCAGGCCCTTAGAACTCCTCAACCTCTCTCGGAATTTTAATGAGGATGTTGGAAATGGGTTACCGGCAATATTAATGAATGCTTCTACTTTAACACTGGTTAGGAATTTCAATTAGGATTAAATAACTGAACTTACTTCGAGAGAGCTTCTCAAGGGCCTTTCCCAGCTTCTTGCTCTCTTGAAGGATGTGGTTCAATTCATCAAAATCACGGCTTTCTGGTTTAGTTCGCCAGTTCCACTTAGGATGATCTACTGACCTTGACACTATGTTTAAAAAAAATGATTACTTCATAAGCATCCTGCATAGTAATAAAAACTTACTCTTCGTCATTATGTGAAAGACTGTATAAGATCATATACAGAATAAAAATGTTTGTCTTGGAAATGGTTTTCTTGTGAGCAAGCTGTGTGAAGTTATAAAGCTGGGTTTTAAGAAATGTTTTAAATGAACAAGTAAAGGGAAGTGTGATGCTTTTTATAGAAAAAAAAAGAAAAATCAGGTACTGATTTAAAACTAACCATTTCTAGAATTTAAGGAAAACATAAAAGTAGATTTGTTTATGTTTTAGCAGCTTAAAAATAATCACTAACTTCTTTATCATATATCAGTAAATATTTCTAAGACATTCTTGCTGTCTTCTAGTAAAACTGAGACGGCAGTAATTACCGTCATTTCCCTTCAAATTCCAAATTCCCACTAAAATTGTTAGAGTAAAGGAATTTTTATTTTTATTTTTTTGGACAAAGAATTAGTTAAGCAAGGAGAGAAGCCACTATTAATATGATGGCAAGAAATAGCATCATAGTTTATTGGAAGATGCAAAATGAATTGATGAGTAGTAAACAAATTTAGCAAGCTAGAGAATACCGAAACCTAGTCCCTGTAGAGAGAGATGCCCCCCAAAAGTGATCATTTCAGACCATTTAAAAATTAAAGTATCAAACAGGACCAATGACAAATAATAAGAATATAATAACTTTCTTCTTCAGACTGGAAGAATTCATTGAATATCACTAAATTTTACAACAATAGAAATAAAGAAAAGATCTTAAAAGCTTTCAGAGACAAAAATAGCAAATCATATTGTCATCAGACTTCTCAACAGCAACACTTCTCCTCAGAAGATGGGGGAGAAAGTCTTTCAAAATTTCAACTAAAGATTACTTCCAATTTAGAATTTTCTACCCAACTCAAGGATCAATCAAGATACTTGTAAAGACTCAAAATTTATCTTGCAAGGTTTTTTTCCAGAAAGCTCCTAGTGGATGCTCCACCAAAATACAAAGTGGAAAGACTTGGGACTCAGGCAGTAAGTGATCCTCCATAAGAAAAAGGAAAAGGGATTCCCCAGATGACAGTGAAGAACAACCCCAGGAGACAGCTGAAAAAGCGGCTAGAGACCCAGAAGCCAAGACTGGAGCAATAGGACACATAGCTACAGGGGAAATGGATGTAACACTTTTCAAATGAAATAAAATATAAAATAAGACCGAAATTAGGATCACTTGATGTATTTGATCATATTGAGAGTGTTTAATAGTTTAACACAGGATTTAGTGAAGTATTAGTGATGGATACATAGAAAACAAACAGGAAAAAAAAGTCAATTATTAACTCTAATTAAAAGTCAACTAATAAATTAATAGTTGGACATCTTATGGCTGTACTGTAAAAAATGCAAATTAATGTAGTCTTACCAATACCAAAGCAGAGTATATATTCAACCAACATTTGAAATATCTGCATGATGGTAGGGGGATGCTGAGATGGGGCCAGAGTATAAAGCACAAAGTCTTAGAAGGAGGTCAAAAGATGATGCCTCAAATGTAAAAAGAGAACATGTAAGTACCTTGTATGTTTAGATATTTAGACCTGTGTACCAAAAGCAACATCTAAAGGAGTTAAAAGTGGTTCCACATTAGAAGAATAGAGGAAGAAGAAGAACACTGTTGCTTTGTAGTACCTACTACTTTACTTTTTAAACCATATATATTTTTGTTTTGATGAAAATAAAATTTTATATATTTATATGGTAAGGCTATAGGAAGGAGAGGCTGTTGAAATATCTTTTCTGCTACCTATTTGAAAGGTAATCGGGAAATATCGATTATAATAAAAGTATAATGACCTTCTGGCCTAGCAATGTTATGTTTGGTTAATTATAATAAATAAAAATGCCTATAGTAATGTATAAATTACAAAGTTGTTTATTTTATCAGGAAGTAAAAGGTATTAATATATTTAGTAGTTTGTGGTGGAAAAATTCTGGAAATCATTTAATGTCTTTCAACAGGGGAATAAATAAATTAAGGTACATTCACACTATGATACAGTCTGCACTTATTAAAAAGTTTATCTTAGATCCCAGCTTATTAGCATGGAGATATGTCCACAATGCATTTTAAAATAATAAAATCAAGTTACTTAATGTTTACAGTTTAAAGCCAGTTTTATGAAGCAAGTCAACCCATATATATTTTGTGTTAGTTTATACAAAGAAAAGGATGTATTTTTTATACCTATGTTTCTCTCTCTATATATTTCTTATTACTATGACAGCAGTCTCTTTAACATTTCTTGCAATGCTGGTTTAGGGGTAATAGCCATTTTTTGTCTGAGAAGGTCTTTATTAAAAAAGAAAAGGATGTAAAAAATGCAACCTATTTCAAAGGCTGTGAAAAGATACAAACTATTTCTGAGGGAGTAGAATCTGAGTGGACTGAAGAAAGAAAGACTATCTACATGTCTGTATTTTTTAATTGTCAAAATAAACAAATATTACTTCTGTAATTTAAATAAGTCTAAAATATAAAAAACAGGATGCAAGTGCTTCCTCTGTGTTTCTTTGTTTAAGGGATTCTGGGATAGAGATATCCGCTAACATCAACACATTGGCGATCAAACATTGGAGAGTGGACAGAGTGAGTGTGATAAATGGCTCTAGAAAAGACTTCCAAGCACACTGCTATTACCCCAGGGGATCTCTGGGAACAAGCCCAGGCATAGGGGAGAGAAACTCAGAAAAGGAAGCAGATAAAACTATATTTGTACCATATCCTTCAAAAGACTGTTTGGCACTTTTGTTAACCTTCATGGAACAATTTCTCTAACCTATATCATTGCATTATCTAATTTTCCTGCATATTAACATATGCTATCAAGAGTTCTCTCTCCTTTTAATTTACAAAATAAGAGAATAGTGTTTGTTTGTTTGTTTTTAAAATCAGTCCCAATTAATATTCCGGAATAACCACCAGACATGGCCAGCTCCCAAGTATCCCAGTCTTTACAGACCTACCAACTGACTGCACTGACATGGCAAGACCAGAAGAAGCAGCGCCCATCAATCCACTGAATCATGAGGAATTACAAACTGTTGTTTTTTAAGCCGTTGAGTTTTAGGGAGGATATGTGAAGCAACAGAGGACTGATACAACACTCAAGGACTTTCCTCAGCAACTTTCAAGAGGAACTAAAAATAACGTTTTAAATATTTTGTGGCTTGTGATGATCTGATATATACATGCACATATATCCAATTTATCAAGGAAACCAAATCTAGGTCAACCAAGGCCACAGTATGATGATGGTCAAGTCAACTACGCTGGGGATTTCAAAAGATGGCTCAATAAATAATGGAAGGACACAGACTCCAGATGGGGGCATCTCTTTAAGGTTTCTGATGGATTAAAAACCTTACTTTGTTATACTTAATCTTAAAACTGAGAACTACAATTTAGATAATTTTAACAAATATTCTCGGGAGAAATGGAAAACAGCAGAACAGTATCAACAACATCAGATGACACATATGTGGTGATAGAACCTAAGAGAGGGCACGTCTATGACTTCACTGGGGCAAACCTCACCCCCAATGCAGGAGTCCATCCACAGTACCCTGCAGATGGCATCCGCCATTGGCCCATACAGCAGCCTACTGTACTAGTATACCGAGCAGGGCTAATTTTGAGCAATTCTTTATTATACTAATCAAATTCTGACTCACTGTGACCACCACCCAAAGTTTCTATGTAGGGGTTAAAAATAAATGTACTGTTTCCTCCAAATGACTTTACCAATAAAACTGCTAATATTTGATAATAATATGTTTATGTCTAGGATGATAAAGGATATAGTGGTTTTTTTTAATCTAGCCTGATAGTCTTTGCTTTTTAATTGAGATGATCAGTACATTTACATTTACTATAATTATTAACATGTTTTTACTTAAACCTAACATCTTGGTATTTGGTTTCTATTTTTCCAATCTTTTCTTTATTTCGCTGTTCCTCTTTTCCTGCCTTTGCTTAGGGAGGATAAATTTTATTTTTATTTTTGCATCCCATTTTAACTCATCTACTGACTTTTTATTTATACCATTTTATGCTTTATAGTGTTTCTTTACACATTACAATATGCATCTTAAACCTATCCCAGTGTAAGTTCAATACATATTCTGTTACTTCAGGAATAATTTAACATACTGTATTTTGACTACATTTTTCCAATTAATAATTCTGACCCTGTATTCTTATTGTCATATATGTAATCTCTACATATACTATAAAAGCTCACTTTGTTATTAATTTGGCTTTAAAAAGCTGACAGTTGGGTGGAATCAGAACTTGGGAGTAGGTCACCTGAACAGAAAGAGATATCATCCATCAGATGCCAGAACACCAGCAACAGTGTGTGACTCGGCCGCCTCCTGTTAGGAGCACAGGCTCTACAGGCTCTTCAGAATGAGCAGCCTTTTAGCATTCTTCCCTAAAGTTGATGGGATCCAGTACTGACCCTTTAAAATTAGTAAGCCTCTAAGGTTATAGACTTATCATTGCGGGGTAGGGTGGGTGTGGGAGGGTAAGAAGAAGACAATGAGGGAGGGAGGGAGGAAGAGAGAGAGAGAGAGAGAAAGAGAGAGAGAGAGAGAGAGAGAGAGAGAGAGAGAGAGAGAGAGAAACAGAAGTAAATATAGGGGCTTCAGGAATAAATAATAAGTAGGACTTCAGGGAAATAATCAGTGAAGGACTTCATAAAATTTTGTTACATGTTTTGAATACAAATCTCATCTGCTCCTCCGCTAATAGATTTAATTTGCTTTTATGTACTTTTTAAAATGTAGAGTGGATGTTGCTTTGAATGTAATACAAGGCTGCAACAGGCCATGAGAAGCAAGGGACCTATTCTAGGCAAAATACATTCTTAAAAGAGTATGCTCCAAAAGCTCTAAATCTGTTACACAGGGAGGGGCTGGGTGGAAGGGGGCAAAGCGGGGAGGAAATGGGGGGCATCGGTAATGCTGTCAACAATGAAAAATACATTTAAAAAAAGAATATGAATAAGTTACTAAACAGAAATAAAGCTCAATATTAATGCTGAAATAAATACAAAATTCATTACGATTAATAGCCAGAAATGTCAGATAAAACATTTGGCTTCAATTCTTACCTTTTCTTCATTTTGTTAATAACACAGACTTACATATACATTAAGTAATTTTTTGAATAACAAACTTCCTTACATGATTTGGATTCTGGTGACGGTGGAGAAATATTAGAGACAGCAAGGTCACTTTTTGACTTTTTGGGCTTCTTTGCATTTAATTGCCAAGGTTTATCATAGCTTCTCACATCCCTTCTTGTTCCTTTATGTTCTGTTCAAACAAACAAACAAACATATATGTAAATACATGCTCACTAATGTGATTTCAAGATACATAAAAAACTAAATTCATGAAGTTATTAGGTATACTCAGCAAAATCTACAGTTCACCTTATATAAAAAATAATGCAAATAGTCCAGCCGGTGTGGCTCAGTGGTTGAGTGTGAATCAGGAAGGTCACGATTCGATTCCTGGTCAGGGCACATGCCCGGGTTTCGGGCTTGATCCCAAGTGGGAGCCATGCAGGAGGCAACCAATCAATGATTCTCTCTCATCATTGATGTTTCTATCTCTTTCTCCCTCTCCTTTCCTCTCTGAAATCGATAAAAATACAAAATAAAATAAGATAATGCAAATATCCAAAAGCATTTCTTGCTTAATTTCCCCTGTACATTTTAGTTATCAATTTGATATGAATCAGTATGTATAGTAATATGATAAAGATTATTTTAAACTGTGAAATTATTTGAAAGACTTTGAAAGGCATGGGTTACCATTGATTAAAATAACAGTCTTTAAATGCTGCCATGGAAGAAAACATTGTATTCTGCTGAAAATAAAACAAGTAAATATTTAAGTAAATTTTACTGATGTTAGTTTATCTGTTATTTACTGACACAGAAAACTGACATTCACCTAACCTTTTGCACTCGGATGTCGAGTGTGACTCGACACGGTTAGCATCGGTAGCAGCTCGTATGTCGAGCGACACTCGACACATAATTTCACTAAATTATAGAGATTAAAATTACTCTTTGAATGTATCAATAATTTGAAATATAAAAACATCCAAATAAATAAGTTAGTATGAAAAGAAACTCCAGTTTTTTATTCTACTGCCGCGCTTTGTAAAATCTGGGGTATTTAAAAAATTAAATCCCGAGTAGAATAAAGGAATCGAGAAAAAAGCAAGCGAGTGCAAAGGGCTAAGTTTCTTCCACAGCATCACTTATTTTCCCATTTGTTTCTTCAAGGAAGATTAATTCAACCAACTTTGCTAAAGTTATAGTTCCCCTTCAAAGGTGGTCAATGTCATACCAATTCCAAAGTTAAATGATCTTTTCAAGAGTTCATCCCTCTTGACTTCTTCACCAAGAATTTCATCTTTTTAGACAGACTTATTTTTGCAGAATGTTTTCTTCTATTCTCAGAGCATTATGAACTTCTCATCCCATTAACCTGACTACCTTCTCTGTCTCATTCATTGCTTCCTCATCTTCCTCTTTCATCCAGATGGCATTCTTTAGAGTTCCCCTCTGTCTTCTTGTTTACATTTACAGGTTTTCACCCCAGCTTTATGTACAAGTCATACATCTTTCTCTGGCCACCCACTTATAAGCACTAAATAAACAGCATGTGGATTTCTCAAATGTTCATGTTAAGGTTGTACTTATCTAGGTGTTATTCAATTTTTCTACCTCCAACATCCCATTAAATACCAAAAGAGGTATAAATATTTTAAAACACTAGGAACTGAAATATTGGCCTGTGGACTGCCAGAATCCAGGTGGTATTTCTATTGGTAGGATTGAGACAAAAGATAGGCAAATCAGAAAGAGGTTGGGGGGTTTCAAGACATCCACAACGCTTGCCCCTGTCTCAGAGTTATCTCCTTATGTTGTTTCATAATCTCTCAGAATTGTTCTTTCTACATGCATTCTAGCACCATAACTTATTCTAATGCAATAGGGGTAAAGGAATAAAGAATCCTGTTTGTAAAATATAGCAGCTCGTGATACAAAGAAAAGCTAAAAGGAACCAGAGAGAAATGATACATTGGGTTTTGTGGCCTTTTAAATTCTCCATGACTGGCAAGGAAAAACAAATCCACATTAATTTAAATAATCCAGTAATAATATTGTTCTTATTTAGTTGTTTGAAAAGAGATGAGGCATACAGTCACTAGTCAGTTTAGCTGAGACCCACAGGATTTTACTGATACTGGAAATTTTAGTAGTGGCTTTGATTGCTTTCACCTGTTTCTCTAAAATTCTTTAGAAGGATTCAAAAAATTCCAAGCTATACAGTGAGAGGACAAATAGAGTCTATCTATTGACAAGCCTAAAAATAGAACATTCCTCATTTAAATTTGAATAAAAATATGATTTTAAGAAAAACATTCAATATGCAAAACAAGAATACAACATTCAAGATACAGAGGAAACTGATGGTTTTACAAAAGATTTATTATTGAAACATTCAAATTTTACATTGTGGCTAACTTGCCAATAAAAATAAAATAAAATGGATTCTATGAACCAAAAAGAAATGAGAGAGGAGATAGGCTAACTAACCTATGATAAAAAATTTAACTGCAGACAGAGATTAAAAATAAAAAAAGAAGAAGATAAGGAAATACTGATAGGAAGCTGAAATGCAATACCAACATTTAAATTTCTGTTCAAAGCCAGAGAGAGAAAACTGATACTGCAGAAAATTCCATCAGTGACACAGAACACATTGACAAATAAATTTCCCTAGAAGTTAGTCTATAAAGAAAGGCAAATATCATGTGTAATAAAATGAGAGAAATAGAGAACAATATTTACACATACTTGATTTTCCTTAAGAAGAAATCTAAACAAATATAATAGAAGCAATAACTAAGTACAAAAAAGAAAAAAAATGTTCTAGGCTTAAGAGCGGGATTTGTTGATTGCAAGGATTTAGTGAGCATAGGAAAAGTTAGAGAAAAGAGACAAACATTTAGATGTATTCCCAGTAAACTTCTGAACATCAAAAATGAAAAGAAAGCAAATCCCATTCGTGTTTAAAAAGAATAATTAAAATATCTAAAAAGGAATAAAATAAGGCTGCTTTCAGGTTTGTCCTTGACAATATTAAATGACAAACTTCTGGAAAAGGTGTTGTGTCCTAAATTGCTAGATCCATTTAAAGGCAATAAGAGGACATCTTGAGATATTTTCAAAAAGTATCATACCCATATACTTTAAACATTGAGACATTTTCTAGCTAATTAGAGCATACACCAAAAGAAAGAATTCAAAATTGCAGACAAGGTTTACACTAGCATTATTGACTGTCCCCTGAACTAAAATTTCTCCAGCTATATCCATATCCAAGGATTATTCTGTGTTTTCTTCCTCCCTTTTGTCGTACTCTGCCCTCCAAAATTTTTCCTCTTCATTTTCTGGAACATACATTTCATGGTAAACAAACATTCCTCTGTTCCTAATCCCCGCCCCCTCTCATGTCTTAAGAGACACCTCATTCCTCCCCCACAAGCACTCCCTGCTCCGCAGCTTCCTGGAGTGGCGAGTGTTCTCTTCTCCACGGGCTGGGTTTTCCGGGTCCAGCCATGTTAAGTTGAAAGTCCCTCCTGACTTGTGAGTAATGCTGGCTGTCTACACTATTCACCACACTTTATTATCACCATCGTACTGGCCCTGATATCTCTTGCAACCCTTCTCACGATATTGGCACAGTCTCCCTAGACCTTTCAACAACTTGGATGAAACCCTGATGACCTCTTAATCCTTAGAAAAACCACCCATTAAACCTCAGACTTCCTTGTCCTCAACTTTGAAAGCTTCACTTCCCTGATGCTTATGATACTCCCAAACTAAGGCCATCAATAGGACTTTCTCATCGTCGGGAATCATTCCACCTCAAGTCTCAGCACAGTCTGTTGTCCTTCTGTACCTCTCCCATTTGCACTGAACCTTCACTTACACTGGCCTCCTAAAGATCTTCAGCTGTCCTCAGTAACCTCACTTCTCAATGTACAGACAACATTTTAGGTATCAGATATGACCTCACACTGGCCTTCTCCCAGTCCATCTCCTACTCAATCTGTTCATTTAACCACAACTTCTTCCATTCCTTCACTCCCACAGTTTTAATGATTTTATGTATGATATGAATGCCTCACCTGTGACTCCTGCTTTGACCCATCCCAAAGTCTTATTTTAGACTCATTCCTGCCTGCTGGAATTATCTACTAAGATGCCCCACAAGAAGATCAAATCTACCAATAGGAACTGGACTTACTATAATTCATAAATTTAGTCCTGTGTTATTATCTTACTTTATTAAACAAGCATTTATACCATTACTCAAGCTAATAAACTGGGGAGTTATAGTGATCTCCACCCCTCCTTCACCCTGTCTAAGCAGTGCGTCCTAAAGCACTTGTGCCAGTCAGAATTCTAAGATGACCCCCGTGATCTCTGTCCCCTGATGTTATACCTTATATAGTTCCCTCTCCTTCAGTGTAGACAGGATCTTTGACTTACTTCTAACCAACAGAATATGGCAAAGATGATGGGATGTCAATGCTATGATTATGTTATGTTATATAGGATTCCATCTTATTAAACTTGAATGAGAGAAATCCCCTTGCAAGTTTGAAAGAAGTAAGCTGCCATAATGTGAGAGAGGCATGTGGCAAAGAACTGCAGGTTGCATGTAGGAGTTGAGAGCAACCTGGACTGAAATCCAGCAAGGAAACAGGGACCACAGTCATAATTAATTCTGCCAATAACGTGAATGAGTTTGGAAGCAGGTTCTTTCTTATACCAGATGAGAATGTAGCCCAGCCAATAGCTTGATTTCTAGACTTGTGAGATTAAACAAAGGATCCAGTTAAACCAGGAGCAGACTTCTGACCCATGGTAACTGTGAGATACTAAACATAAGCTGATTAAATCTGCACCTTCATACATTACTGCCTCTTCAAATAGTATAATTTATAAATATAGGCTCATACGAGTTTCACTGGGCTCACAGATGCTCATCTCTTCTGCTTAACATAATGAGTGTCTTCTTTGTACCTGCAAACCGGAGTCCATGCCTATATACCCAAGCTCCTCAGAGCCTAAACCCAAGAAAGTGAGGCCAGGAAGAAACAGGAATTTGCTCTTTTGTATGCCAACAGCTCATATCCTAGTTTCCTGTATGATGCAGATCACTTCCCTCTGGATAAGTGACACCAGAGATGTCTACATTCCGAAAGGAATCCCCTAAACCCTATGTACTTTAGTGTGCTTTTGAGATATGGTCTCAAGAAGGTACTAATATGAGAATACAACCAAAGAGACCAAAATCCTTGCAAGGCAGCACGAGAGCATAAAGAGGATGAGAGGAGTGAGGGGGTCGTTGCAGGAAAGCATGTGGAGGCCCGGCAGTCAGATTTCCCGTAGGAATCCATCAGGCAAGGAACTGGCTACTGAAGCAACAGACATGGGGATATTTGGTTTTGAAAGTAAATGCCAACCCAACAGACCAGTGTGTAGAAGGAAAAGGGTTATCTTACAAGCCAATATGGGAAGTTAAGTCTACCCAGTTATTTCACCAGGCTCACTGGGAAGATGAGGCTATTGCCTCAGGTAAATCTGGTTCCCAATTTCCAGAGTAAAGGCATCTTTCTAAGGCTGCCCTGCCTACACAGATAAAATCAGGGAAATCAAGAATCATCATCAATTTGAGCAACAAGAAAAGTAACTTTGGAGAAATCTACTGTTTACCTTTCTACAAGTGAGCTACAGACATTTAATTCGAATTCTTCACAAAAAGAAATAAAGAACAAACGCTTAGAAAAATTAGCTTGAATTCATATAGAATGAAATCTTTTCATGAAAATCTGACTCTTATTTTCATAAGTTTAATACACAAGTTCTCATACTTTGAAGCATAATACTAACACTATGTTCAAATTCAGTCATATTTTATGACAAATTTTAGCATATGGGTGGTTACAGATTAATTCATGAAACCCTAGGTAACCATCTAGATTTATCTCATTATAATCAGAAAGACTTTTTGTAAAGTTTTACATTCCATGTATCAGAATTAACTATAAAATGCATTGTTTCGTTTACCTGATGTTTCACTTTCTGCCCAGAGAGCTGCAGATCCAGATAAAGTTCGCTGAAGCTGCCCTCGGTTTCCTTGTTTGGACTGAAGATGGTCAATGAGAAATGGGATTGGCTGGTCAGGTGTCTCAGTTATTAATTTGGTCATTAATTCCTGAAGGTAGAATAGAAAATACATTTACATCTAACAATTATAACAAACACTTACTCAGCAGTTACTATTGCCAGCTGCTTATTCTAGCTGCTTTATATATAGCAACTGATTTCATCCTTTTAAAAGCAATCTTTTCAGGCAGGTACACCTTATTGTCCTCATTTTGAGGAAACTGTAGTGCAGAAAAGTAAGTTGTCCATGTTACACAGCTGACACATGGCAAAGCCAAGATATTTATATAGTATTATTCTATGAAGATTGGTATCTAAGAAGCTCTCATTAGAGACGCATGAGTACAAGCCAGCCATTATTATTATTCTACTTGGTTAAAGACATATTAGAAATTTAATCTAAACTCTTTTTAAAACCATAGCCTAAAAATTTTAACTTCTAAAAAAAAAAAAAAAAACAAAAAAGAATTTAAACTTCAGATTAGCATTTGGAGAGATGGCGTGATAAACCCAGCTTTTCATAAACCTCACCATATACTTCATATACCAATGATATTTTTTCTTCCTAACTGTATATAAATATCACAAAATGAAGAACATTTATTTGGAATAAAATAAATGAGTAACAAGTCACAGAATCACAGAAAACAAAAAGTGTCTTAAACTGGCCTACAGACACTGCAGAATTTCCTTTCTCCAAAAGTCCTGATGGGTATTCCCTCTTTCTTCTTTTTTTAACCAGTTAAGCAACGGAGATATCTCCACCGGCCAGACAGGCTGTTCCATTTTTGGACTGCTAATGATGCCTTACACTGAGCAGAAATCTGACTAAGGGTGATATCTACACACTGTTTTCTTTCCAGTCAGGAACAGCAAAGAGCAAGCTCCAACGTGTGGTCAGTTAGACTCCCCAGACTGTTCTCCTGTGAACAGCTGCCAACCCACACGGATATACTGAGCAATGGGGTTTGTTACTCACATGCACCATTTTACATTCACATCAGTCACATTTCCTCTTGTTGGTTTTAGCCCATCATTTCAGTCTGTCGAGGATCAATTTAAGTTCAGAATTTGTGAGAGGCAGTGGTTCTTATGAGTAGGCCCAACAATCAGGTATCAGAGTGCTAACAGAAGGGGTACTAGAAATTTCCCACCTTGTTGTTGTTTTTTTTGTCCGTAGCCTATTTCCTCTGCCTTGAATGCCCTTCGCTCAGATGTTGAGATGGCTGGCTTGTACTCTCATGCATCTCTAATGAGAGCTTCTTAGACACCAGTCTTCATAAATCTTTATCACTTCCTTATTTTATTTTCTTCACATCATTTAGCACTCTCCTGAATCATCTCATTGAATAGTTGCTCACCTGTTGGTGCTTGTCTCTTCTCCTCCCTCCCAGAGCACTAAGAGGAAGGACTGCCTGGTCTGATCTATACTCTCTCCCTAGGGCTGGAACTCTACTGCTCATAGGTGGTATTGAATGAATGAATGAATGATTGATTGCTAAGTTTACTGACCCCAGATAAATATTAGTTATTAAAGTGCCTAACTGCCCTGGTAAACAATATTTCAAGCATTCATAGATTTCTTAGCCCAGAAAAATATACTGTTCTGACTTCATATACAAGAAACTGCTGTCATGATACCTCAAAGATATTAATGGACATTTCTAACAGTGTAGGAACACACAGATTTATCTGAGTAGAGGCAAAGGATTGTGTAGATGACAAACTTCCAATGTGATCTCACAGACATGGATAAAGCAATTCAAGGTATCTCAAAAATGTGCAGATTAAACAGAGGAATAAAAGGAGTAAAGGAATCCCACCTTAAATATACCATGAAGCAACCTATCACACAAATGTAATACTTTTAATATTCTGAAAACAGATAAGCAAGCACCCAGCTGACACAGGTCTTCTTTCTTTCTATTATTTAAAATAGCGATCATTTAGTTATGAACTGAGAGATCATTGCTCTATTGTGGTAAAACAATGCAGGGTTCAATTAAATCCCAGTTATGGATCAGTGGAATGCAATTGAAAGCATTTTGGAACTTGCTTCTGTAGAAGAGATGTGTTATGCTCTATTTAAATCCATTGTACATTACAAAAGCTATGGAAAAAATGGAGAAAAAGATAAATAGTAGGACCGACTAGATCACTCTTGTCACATAAGGCCTGAGCATTCAGATAAAGTAACAACCTATCTAATAAAAGAGTAATATGCAAATTAACCATCATTCCGCTACATCCACAAGCCACGCCCACAAGCCACACTCATCAGCCAATCAGGAGAGAATATGCAAATAAACCCAACCAAGATGGCTACGGCCACAGAGAGCAGGAGGGAGGCTTGGGTTTCCCCGGCAATGGAGGAAGCCAAGCTTTCTGCCTGCCCTTGCCAGACTAGGCCTCCACTCAAGGCTACAAAGTTTCAATGATAGAAGATACATAAGTCCAAACAGAAATGGCGGCAGCCACGGAGCTGGAAAGAGCAGGAGGCTAGGGTTGCCCCCGGCAATGGAGGAAGCCAAGCTTTCCCCACACCCTGGCCGGCCCAGGCCTCTGCTTAAGGCTACAAAGTTTCAATTATAGAAGATAAATAAATCCCAATAGAAATGGCTGCCACCATGGAGCAAGCAGAAGATAAATAAACCCCAGATACCAGGGCATTCACTTGGGTCCCCGGGGGGCATGGCCAGCCTACAAACCACCACAGGCCCCTTGCCCAGGCCACCCCATGCCCCAAGGGAACCCCCACCCTGATCCAGGACACCCTTCAGGGCAAACCAGCCAGCCCCCACCCGTGCACCAGACCTCTATCCTATCTAATAAAAGAGTAATATGCAGATTGACCATCACTCCAACACACAAGATGGCTGCCCCCAAGTGGTTAAAGATTAAGGTGACCAGATTTTAACAGTGGTAAAGCGGGACACCATTGACCGGGGGTGGGGGGTGGTTCTTTTTTTTTTATATATATTTTATTGATTTTTTACAGAGAGGAAGAGAGAGGGATAGAGAGTTAGAAACATCGATGAAAAAGAAACATCAATCCGCTGCCTCTTGCACACCCCCTACTGGGGATGTGCCTGCAACCAAGGTACATGCCCTTGACCGGAATCAAACCTGGGACCCTTGAGTCCGCAGGCCGACGCTCTATCCACTGAGCCAAACCGGTTTCGGCCCGGGGGGGGTTCTTGATTAAAAATTGGGTCTATATTGTAATTGCTTTTGGTTTTTTTAATAAAAGGAAATTCACTTCTTAGATCATCGTTGAATTTGCATCCTCTTTTCTTACTCATTATGTTAAAAATCTAAAAAAAAATAATTTAAAATTATATTATAAATTATTATATACATATTTCTTAAAAACACAGTAAGTAGGTACATAATTACATGAACATATTTTATTGTTAGTTTATAAATTAAATTAATTTGATTGTTATAAAGTAACTGTATTTTAAAAATTATTTCAATCCTATATTTCTTTCTAAATAATAACAATACTAACTTGTATTATTTTTCCTCTGAATTTGCCGTAATGTAAGTCGTGTCACTTTCAAGGCCGGCGCTAGACTTTTTGCCGCCACTATAAAATATAAATAATACGAGTACTGTCTGCTAAATTCAAGAACATTTATGTATTTATGAAATAAATAAATAAATTACTTACCTAAATTATCTGAATAGCTGATCTGTAATGACATCACTTGTTTAACTAGCTTACTAGCACGCAGTACGATGTGTATCGTCTGAGAGACAGTTACAAAATGTTTTCGTCGTTGCCAATCCCAAAAAATGCCATTGTTCATTAAGTCCAAACAATTCTAACAACTGATCAACAATGCGAACTTTGATAAGCAGTTCTCGATAATCAGTTCTCAACAATTATTTGTTATTATTTAACATTATAAAATTAATAAAAATAATATAAAACTCATATCCTGGCTAAATAGCCACATGGCTGCCAAAAACCGTATATTCCCTTCCCGTTCTCCCGCCGTTCCCTAGCTTGTCGTGCATTCTTTCCAAAAATCGGGACTTTTTTAAAACGCCGCGGGATGCAGGACAAATTGTTAAAAATCGGGACTGTCCCGCCAAAAGCGGGACGTCTGGTCACCTTATCAAAGATGGCTGCCCCCATGTGGACACAAGATGGCCGCCACAAGATGGTCAGCAGGGGAGGGCAGTTGGGAGGGACCAGGCCTACAAGGGAGGGCAGTTGGGGGCAATCAGGCCAGCAGGGGAGGGCAGTTGGGAGGGACCATGCCTGTAAGGGAGGGCAGTTGGGGGCGATCAAGCCGGCAGAGGAGGGAAGTCGGGGGCAACCAATCCTTCAGGGAAGGGCAGTTGGGGGGGACCCAGGCCTGCAGGGGAGAGTAGTTGGGGGGGGACCAGGCCTGCAGGGGAGGGCAGTTAGGGGTGACCAGGCGTGCACGGGAGGGCAGTTAGGCATCAATCAGGCTGGCAGGGGAGTGGTTAGGGGGTGATCAGGCTGGCAAGCCGAAGCGTTTAGGGGCAATCAGGAAGGCAGGCAGGGGAGCAGTTGGGAGCCAGCAGTCCTGGATTGTGAGAGGGATGTCCGACTGCCCATTGGATCGGGCCTAAACGGGCAGTCGGACATAAGATGGGTCCCAGATTGGAGAGGGTACAGGCTGGGCTGAGGGACACCCTCCCCTATGCACGAATTTCATGCACCGGGCCTCTAGTTAGATTAATAAGAGCTTTAAAACCACAGCAATTTCTATCCTGAAACTTCTTAAGATCTGGTGCACTTCTTTTTTACCTTTCAAATTGGATGGAAAGTTTCTGTGGGTATGTTTTTTCTTTTAAAATAAACTGAAGGGGCCCTGGCTGGTTTGGCTCAGTGAATAGAGTGTCAGCCTGCGGACTGAAGGGTCCCGGGTTCTATTCCAGTCAAGGGCATGTACCTTGGTTGCAGGCACATCCCCAGTGGGGAGTATGCAGGAGGCAGCTGATCGATGTTTCTCTCTCATCAATGTTTCTAGCTCTCTATCCCTCTCCCTTCCTCTCTGTAAAAAAATCAATAAAATATATTTTAAAAATAAAAATAAATAAACTGAAGGGTTCTTATACTGTCTTTAGCAGATAGCTCATACAGTCATAATAAACCAAGTAATCACTGTTAAATATTTTATCATTAGTAACTAATTTTGGATATCCTTATATTCCATTCATGAATATATGAGATTAAAGAAAGGATACATTCGGTTATAAGCAAAATGAAATAGTTATTGTTTGCAATAAGCTATGTTGGGAATCATGGTTGGGTCAGAATCTAATTTATGAATGCAGTTCATCCCTGAACATGGATCTGAACTGCTTAGGTCCACTTATATACAGAATGTTTTCAAAACAGTGGAAAGTTTTGGGGAGTCAAAAGTTATATGGGGATTTTTGACTGGAGGGGGTGCCTCTAACCCCCACATTGCTCAAGGGTCAACTGTATTGTATTCATAAGAGGAATTATTCTGCCTCTCACTCAATCCAGAAACCTCTTTCTTGAATGTGAATATTTAACTCCTGAGGTTTTCAAAGTTGCTCCTTACAAGAAAAGGATCGATTTTGCCCCCACAAGGATTTATACAGATACAGAACAGGGGGCTGACAGATTGAGGTGAGGAGTTGTGCAGCTGGCATATCAGGTTGGAGACGGAGACAGGACTGCAGAAAGTTCCACAGCCTTATCATTCTCCATAAGTAAAAAGTATCCTAGAACAGCAAGCCAGTGTCCAGGATGGAGGCTGATCGCCACTAGGGAAACGTCCTGTGCTTACAGTGTAGGGGAGAGGGCTCATCCACAATTATTGCCATGCGTGAAACAGTGGTAATATGAACTGTCTGGGTGCCAGAGCCTGACCAAGGTGGACACTTTGCACCTGGCCATCTGCTGCACGGGCCACCTGTCCACTGTGTTGGCAGCGCCGCACACCTAGATTTAAGCTCAGGCATGCTATTATTTCCCCCAGAAAGATGAGACATTGTAGCACATCTTAAAACATGGGGAAAGGAAGGGACGGGGGGGGGGGCGGGGGGGCGGAATATGTGAGTTAGTGTGGCAGCGTGTTTTCCTCTCAGGCACGTTCAGCTGCACAGGTGCAGGCGTGAAAGAGGTAAGAATCTGTATTTAGGCAGGGCTGTGGTTTAGCGAAATGCGCGCAATGATCTGAGAGAGGGACAAGGCACTTGTGAGTACATGCAAAGAAGCAATTACAATAACTGTCTACAGAATTACAATAACTGGCCCCAGAATTTAGGATGGACAGGAAACTGAGTGAGGGCATCAATGTGATAAGGGAAAATAATGATATGGTAGGATCCATGAACTGGATGTCCAGGTGGGGCCAAAGAAAAGCTGGAATTAGGATACTAGAGACAGTAAGCTAGAAGGATAGAGGAGACGGTCAGAGAGAAGGATGTTTGAAGTGAGACTATGAAGAGCCTACTGTTAGTTACCGGTAGCAGCAATTGGAATGGCTGAAACAGGATATTAGGTAAAAATCATTGGCTGAAAGGAGTTCACTAAAGACACCAGGATGATGAAAAGGCCATCTACACGTATGTGGAAATCGCCAAGATGGAATACAGGTGTAGTGTTAGAGAGTGTGGCAAAAATTAGGAGATAAAACTATTGAGGAATCGAGTTGAACCACCCAGAGGTCTGTGGATCAAAATAACAATGAAGGGCAGTGGGCAATATAATCTGAAGACATGGAGTTAAAAAGATATTTTAAAAATAGTTCTTAAAACTAGCAAGTCTAAAACATATAAGTACTAATGTTTCCTTTTTATTAGGAATATTTTCTCAGCTAGAAAAACTATACTATTACCATTAAAATCACAAATTATAAAATATTACATGCATTAACATTTATATATTCATTTTTCAAAGAAAAATTGTACCTAATACACAGAACACCAAGTCAATTTACAAAAATGTTAACAGATAAGGCATTTAATACTAAACTTACATAAACTAAAATCATGGCATTAGGTATAGACAGAAATTCTTAGATAAGCTAAATTTAACAGCATGCTGACATCATGCACTCCCTATGGTTTATGGTAAGTAAAAGAGCATATTGATGACCTGAGTAATTGCTGGAAATTCATTTCTAATTTACAGACACCTAACAGCCCCGTTCTCAGAAGGTATGTGCTGAACTCTGTTTATATATGCTTTATATAAGGTTTTGTAGAGTTATATGTGTTTTGATAAAAACAGATATCATATGCTTAAAACTAAAATTCCTTGATGAACAATAAACAGAAATCAATTACAACAAACCCGCACTGGGTCTGGCTGAGCGCAGTGCAGCTGGTAAACTAAGAAGTGATTTAGGAAGATTCACAATCATTCAGTAAAATCCATTTTCTGCTGAAGCAATGAAAATTGCCAGCTGTTTTCAAGAATGTTTTACATATGAAATACGCTGTGTATGCTTATATATTTTTATTTAACTAAAAACATTTTTTTTCAACACAAAATTCAGACCACAGATACCATTTGGAAGCCATGTGATTCTGTAACATTTGTGCAAATAGTTAAATACATGTTGGTTTCTTGTATAATCTATGGTCTTATACACTTACACATTGACTGGCCCTTCCCTCATGCCCCAAGGACCCATTAAAATAACAGAAAAGATATTATTCATAGGATGAAAACATACTAGCAAGGATAATAAGGAAGGGTGCCATCACTTGACTAGAGCTTTAACAAACTCTGGAAGCAAGAAAACTGAAGCAGGTGGGGTAAGACTGTGGTTGCATCAAAGCATGGAAGACACTACAGCCCAAGACAACAGAAGTCAGTTCCATTCTTTCCAAGAGCCAGAGAGACTATCCAAGCTAAAGCACAAAGAGAGGCCAAAGAGACACCGTCAGCGTAAGTCATTAGGAAATTGCATTCCCAGCAGCTGGGCTGGCTGAAATCCCATCTCCCTCTCCTAAGGGGTGCTGTTGGAAGCCGGGCTTTTACACAGAGTGAGGTCAGAGAACCTTGTCTCATGCTACCTGTCTAAGAAAGTCTCCAGGAACACTTTTGGACTCCAAGAAGCAGCAGAGTAGAACCAGAGGTAACACTGGACTCCGCATCTCATGGAAGGTGAGGTCAGATGCCTGGGAGTGAACCCAGGAAAGCAAGTCCCCGTCAAAGCAAGGCCCTCCTTATCGGGCAGCACCTTGACTACCCACTGATGTGTTGTTCGAGGAAGCCCAAAGGCTAACCTCTCTAAGCCAATACCCAGCTTTCCTTGTCAAGGAAGAGGTCAGATGGGGAGTACAGAGAAACTGGTACAAGCTACCGATGATAATCAACCTTGTGTTTCATTCATATATATGAATCAACAACCAAAAATCACTAGAAATTTCATGAAAAAATTGAACAAGTATATAAACAAAGAGAACAACTGATCCAAGAAGAAATAGAGCTATTTCAGGAAACTACTGGAAAGAATGTTGCATTTATAAAACAGGAATTTTCTGCCATGAAACCTGAGAAATCTGAAGCAAATATAGAATTTGTGAGGATTAAAACAGTATGGTTAAAATCAAAATATACATGGAAGGACTCAATTAATTTGAGGCAATGTTAGTGATCTAAAAATAAAAATGGAATAAATCTAATGATAAAAAAACAAAATTACAAAAATAAGGAGAAATATAAATTAAGAGACATGGAAGTAAGATATGGAAGGCCCAATATCCTTTTAAGAAGCATTTCAGAAGAATAAAGTGAAAATGCAGATAAGAACATTTTAAAAAATTAATAAAAACTCCCTAAGCTGAAGAGATAACCAAAGCATCAGACTGTAAGACTAATAATGACTCAAGAATATGTTCTAATAAATACAGTTTCATACTGAAAAATATACTAAAGGCTGTATAATTTATGGGATACAGTACAAAATGAAAATGCGGGGCCCCTTGTTCAAAAATGATTAAGAATTTAAAGATAGCGAGAGCAGAGCATTAAATCAAGTATGGGGACCTCTGAGCGCGGGGGCCCGTGTGACGGCCCAGGTCACACCGCCATGAAGCCAACCCTGGCTAAAGGAATGTTAAGAGTTGCTGAGTCAAATACTGCTGTGCTGTACACTGCTTTTTTCAGTAAATTTCCCCAGTGCTAAAACTGCATATTTAGCAAAACAACTCAAATATAGCATGAATATCTCAAGAGTACTTGAAACTTTTTCAAAGTGTTATAAAATCATTTCTTTCATAGGGATTATATAAGTGAATGCTCCTGGACCAAAATAATAATCCTGATTTGTGGTAAAACTACTGGATTTTCAAAATAGTATTCCAGTATACTATGTTTGCTCCTGACAACTGTTTCATTACATATTCCTGTAGGCTTATGCTAATCAACATACGAGTATATATTTAATATAAATGGGATAGTGTTCACAGATACCAATCACTGGTTCAACTACAAGTGAATTCTAACTAGTTTTGTTTAAGCAGACCTATTTGGTTTTTAAATTAACTAAGAGGCCCTGAAGATTTCTAATAGTTAAAGTGGCTACAGAAAAATCATCGATTATATTTTAGTATCTTTGTATTCCTGTAATCTGTGTTTCAGGCTTGTAAACTGTGGTACATATATTTCGCTTTTCTTTAGAAATATGCCATTAATAAAAGGATAGAAACAGTCTAAAAGAAACCCATAAAAATAAAATATTCAGTGACAGTTCATAGGACTGAGTGTTTCTTAAATAGGGCAGCACAATTAAGTAATGCATTTCAAAAGTAAAAATGTGCAACCCAATTCAGCAATTCAAAAAATGACAACTATATAAGGATATTTATTGACCATTATGTAAAATAAAGATAGTGAATAACCTAAAAGTCTATTGATAAGATTTTGGCTAAAGAAGTTATTATATACCATATTTTGGAATATCTTAATTATTAAAGAGAATAAAGCAGTTTATATATACTCAAATGGACCCTTCTCCAAGTTTAATTGCTAAATGAAAGAAACACTCAGAGAGTTCATTTATGATTTTTGAGATAATGATGCATAAAACTGCAAGTTGGGACACGAATTCGGATGGCACTTAGGAAAATATGGGGATTGAAACGAGAATGGAGAAATACCTGGGAGGCTAGGAGAAAGGATTCTGTCGCACTGTAAAAGCAACGAAGGGAACTAGGTGAGTGAACCAGAGTGATATTCTGAGATCGACAAAACTGGAGAAGACTAGCAAAACCATCTGGAAAAACTTCTCACTTTACGAGAGAACTGAACACCACCGGGATGGGCTGACCTGTCTGGGCTTACAACGCCACCAGGAGTTGTGCTGTATACTGTGCAGGTGGAATTCCTCAGTCACTGATTGCTATGATTACTGATTAATGTCATCATTAACATTATAGGAACTATAATACATTTAGAAACATTCAAGAAACAGACACTGAGCCTTTTGTTTTTCTTTAATCCTATGCCAAATTCCCTGCTAGGGCCTGAGAGATAGCGGGATGAATAGGGCATGTCTCCTACTGTTTGGTGGCAAGGAGGTGTGTGTGTGGCGGGGGGGGGGGGGGGGGGGGGAGGGGGAGGGGGCAGGGATTGAGACAAAGATATGCCCCCAAGGTTTCCATTTAGTGTGAAAATTGCTAAACTTCTATAAGTACAGCCTCCCAAGAAAGAGATATAGTATACAGTTTTTTTATATGTAAAGTAGTACCATTAAAAGTACCCAGCATACTTCCTATTTCCCTGCCTTTAGGATCTGCAGATTTCCTTATCACTGAACCCTTGGACAAATATGTTTATTTTCCACCACACAACATC
Source organism: Cnephaeus nilssonii (assembly GCF_951640355.1). Taxonomy (NCBI): domain Eukaryota; kingdom Metazoa; phylum Chordata; class Mammalia; order Chiroptera; family Vespertilionidae; genus Cnephaeus; species Cnephaeus nilssonii. The sequence goes on along the minus strand of NC_137089.1, from coordinate 37,683,727 downwards.
AAACTCCAATATAGGCACTGGAAGCTCACTGGCTTCCTACCAACCCCCACCCCCCCACCACCACCACCACCTCCTTTGCCTGCTATTATACAGTTGTTCTAATAATATAGTTCTAATACAATAGTTGTCCATGTGTCTCTCCCTTAGCAAACTATAAACTCCTAAACCACAAGGACATGTGCTCATATGTATTTCTAAATTTCTCATAGTACATATTGTTGACTTGTACTAATCAGGTCAGACTGCTCATTTTTATTTTAATTGTTTGTTTGACATGCTGAGGCAAACATGAGAAGTATAAAACAGACTACATTCCTTGACATCAAAGAGCTCACAATTAGTATTTGACCAGCGATTCTTACTAGGAACAGGGGGCCCCATTCCAGATGTTCAGAATCTCGAATCCCTGATTGGAGTGCCTGTGTGCGAAGTTGGATTCAGAGAGGTATCAAAACAAACATATATTTTTCTACCTTCCTCCAGTACAGCTATATGTCCAGGGAAAGCCCCTTGCCCTCTTCTTTGTTTGTGTCCCTCAGAGTGTGACAATGTTAATCCCCAGGCACACAAAGTTGTTCACTGATAGTTACAAAAATCCATATGTATATATCCCCACATATTCTTACTGGATATGATATGAAGGAATTCACATTATTGCTTTTTGTTGTTGCTGCTGTTGTTAAATTCTCCCTAAAGCTACTAAAGTAAGTTGTTTCAAGTCCTACCCTAGAAAAACTATAATTTAAGCTATAAAATTTAACAGTATTTTCATATCACTAGCATTCTACCTAGTTGATTCATTTGATTATAGGGATACCTACTGCATTTCCAAATAAGCTGATTCTCTCTAACAGTTCATATGTACTATAGCATGGCCTTCTCTCTCAGCGAGACATAATTCAAGAAATTAAATCTTGAGCACACAATTAAGTGAAAGGTTCCATAACTACTAGTGGCCACTAGATGGCAACAAGCAGAAATGTTGTTATTTTTAGCACTAAATTATTGAGATCCCTGCCTTCACTTGAAATGAGAAATTATGAGCTTACTACAAAGCATCTGAGCTCAAAACAAGATAAAATCCATCACTGAAATTGTAGGAAATGTTACAAGTTTAGAAACAAAATTGCTTTGCGCACTACTCGGCACTTTAAAATCAGGCCGTAATTGCCAAAGGAAGCATGTTTCCTCTCTTAGAAAGAGCATGCTTACCCACTCAGTGTCACTCTCTATGGCATTATTCCTGAATCCTTCTGCACCCTCTTTCCCACAGGTAGCCAAACACTAAGTCTGACTGCTGGTACCTCCTAACTCCATCTAGAATCTAGTCGGTCCTCTCCAATCAGATGCCACTGCCTTGTTCTCACCACCCATCCTCGCTCCCCTAGATCACCGACATGTTCTCCTCTTCTAATTCTCTCTTCTCAGACTCTGCACTGAAATAACTTGCTTCCTTTAGGAAATCTTCTTCTCAAGGTTGTCCTCTCTCTACTATTTGCCATGCTCTTGACTTCCCTTCCCTGTGCCACCCTTAGGAAGCCAAGTGAGAGCGAAAGTCATGCAGAAGCCTGATTTTTAGGCTGTGAAATAGCTTCCAATTTGTCACTGCAGGTGGGAAAGAAGGTTCATTGCAAAATTCCTCATTTTCACTGATCTTCTCACATCCCCATGCCTTGCTCCACCAACAATGTAAGATATTGATATATTTTATCATGCTTCATGATATCCTCCATTTATTTGTTGCAACAATGAACAGTTCTGCCAAGGAGAACACGTCAATTCTCTTGTATATTGGATCATATTACGAAAGCCAGCATTCCCTGTAATTAATGGACTTATTGTGAGACTACCCCTCAGTTTCAGAAGGGCTAAACGTAGCCAGCACCCACTAATACCTACATTCAACTCACGTTACTCACAAAAAGGTTATCCAGTTGTAGGACATTCACTAAATATGTAGATGGACATCAATTTCAGTGTTCAGTATGTCCAGCCCCAAATAATTAGTTTAATGCATGAGTGAGCATGCTTTGTTTTACAGCCTTGTTTTACAAATAAAATAAAATTTTGATTAAGTGGATTAAACAAAATTAAGAAAGTAATGTGTTTCTCTAATATATTCCTTGGGAAACTTTTCCAAGGTCAACATTCATTCCTTGGGCTTTTTCCAAGCTTAGTCTTTATTCCGTGAAGCCAAGAACATGATGTTATCAATTTTCAAAATCATAATAACCTATGGGAGAAAATAAGACTGCAATCCCTAATGTAGGCTACTCAAACCAAGAAGAAATTGAGGATGAACTGGGGTCAGTCTCCTTTAAAGTGGATTCTCAGAGGCTATCAATTTTTTTACATTTAATTAAGGATTTTTTAAAAGTAAAGCATAATTGGGAATAAAATGTATTTGGAGAAAATAAGACTGCAATCCCTAACTTGGGCTACTCAAACCAAGAAGAAATTGAGGATGAACTGGGGTCAGTCTCCTTTAAAGTGGATTCTCAGAAGCTATCAATTTTTATACATTTAATTAAGGATTTTTTAAAAGTAAAGCATAATTGGGAATAAAATGTATTTGGTAAGCAAAGTTATTTTTTAACAAAATTTTATCTGCAATATATTCAAAACCTTTCAAATGAAAAATAATAGTTTTGGCAGAACATTACATTTTTATATTTTGGGAAAATATACAAGAAGTTACAAAGACCAATCCAGCAATCATTCTTGTACTCAAAACTCAAAAGTGCCACACATTATTTTTGTTTCTAGTTTAACTATAAAAGAAATCAAACTCCTCCATGCACCCAAGCAAAGATGGGAACTTAATATATTTTATAGATGACCTTACATATCAGAGGAGAAAAATGGACTATATTATAAGGATACTGAAACAATTTGCTTTCTATATATTTATTTTAAAATCTTTAAAATTAGATTCCTAATTCAAACCACATACACAAATAAACTCAATTTATTAAAGTGGGGAGAAAAAAATGTAAAAGAAAATCTTTGTGGCCTCAGCGAAGGAAAATATCTTATAGATAAGAAACAAAAATTGTGGTAAAAAATGGAAAAATTCATAATTTTGAAATCTGAATTTTACACTCACTCTTCAAATCGGTTACCCTTTTTATCAATAAAACCAATTGATTTTATCCAATGTATTTTGAGTGAAAAGTTATATGAATTATTCACTATTTATTAGTGATGTTCATCAATTTTCCTGGTTTTCCCCTTCTGGGCACATTGTAGAATTACACTTTCCCCCTCCCACGGGGCTTTGGGTTTGCGTTGGACAATGAAATGCGAGCAGAAGTGATATGTGTCACTCTGGGCAGAAGCTTTTAGAGCCAGTGCACTATCTGCCATGCTCGGGCCCTCTGCTGTGGTGGCCAGCCTTATTGCAGACAGCAGAGGTTCTCGAATGAAGATGCTGGAGACCAGACTTACCACTGACCAAGATGAAAACTGAATACAAATGAGAAATAAGCCTGGCCGGTATGGTTCCGTGGTTAAGTGTCAACCTATGAACCAGGAGGTCACAGTTCGATTCCCAGTCAGGGCACACTCCTAGGTTGTGGGCTCGATCCCCCATGTGGGGCACGCTGGAGGCAGTCAATCAGTGATTCTCTGTCATCATTGATATTTCTCTCTCTCTCTCCCTCTCCCTTCTTCTCTGAAATCAATAAAAATATATATTTTTAAAAAGAGTGAGAAAATAAATCTTTGTGGTTCAAGCCAGTGAGATTCTATAGATGTTTGTTACCCATCAGTTTGATAGCGGTAGGACAGTATCATGCTGTACTCTGCTAGCAAGTGACGGAAACCCAACTCACAGTTGCTGAGAAAAGAAAAGCAACAAGTAGGTAACAAGGTCTAACTGTAGAAGAGGAAAGACCTGTAGGGTCACCCATGGTTACCTTCCTCTGACTCTCTTCATTGCTTTTCTGAGCCTGTTGGCCTCATGGCTCCTCAACCAGCCTGTTTCATGGCATGGTGGCAGGGGAGCGGGCAGGGGGCATGGCCACCAGCACATCAGGACACCTTGAGATGGTAAAAAAATTTTTCTTTTGTAATTTGAAAACTTTTGTGACAGAACTCTAGTCTAGATGACCAGACATGGCCTGGCTCCCGTGCCTGTGCAAGTTACTGTGGGACAAAGGAAGTTTTATCCTAAGATCATAATTTCTATGGTTTTTATCAGCATGAAAGGAAATATTCCATGGGAACACTGAACTCATAGTTAAATAATATGAGCTATTATTAATATGATGACTCTGACGATTAGTTTTATGTATCAACTTAGCTAGACCGTAGTACTCAGTTATTTAGTCTAATACTGAGGTGTTGCTATAAAGGTTCCTTGCAGATATGGTTAACATCTACAACCAGTTGACTTTAAGTAAAGGAGATCACCCTTGCTAAGATGGGTGGGCCTCATTCAACCAGTCTAAAGCCTTAAGCACAAACACTGACGGACAAATTCTGTCTCCATACTACAGTGGTAACTCCTGCCTGTGCTTCCAGCTGCCAGCCTGCCCTACAGATTTCAGACTTCCCGGCCTCCACAATTGCCTGAGTCCCTTTCTTAAAAGAAATATCTGTTGTATCTGTTTTTCTGGAGAAACCCTGGCTGATCCAGACTGCAACTACACTCACAGGTAACCTTCATCTCAATTTTATAGACAAAAACCTGAGCTGATAGGTAGTAGAGGTGAACTCAACCTCAGATTCTCTGGTTCCAAAGCTCATGGCCTGGGGGAGATACAGGAACTGGATTTTCAAAACTTGGTAAAAGCCCCATCAGAGAGAGAGAGAGAGAGAGAGAGAGAGAGAGAGAGAGAGAGAGAGAGAGAGAGAGAGAGAAAAGAATGGAAAAAAAGAGTCTGTCCTAGTTTTAAAAAATTCTATGTGATGCAGTCTCCATTCATAATCCCTCCTGATTTGTATTACCTCCTACTACCAGAGCATCTGCCTTTATGTATAGTACCTTATTGCCAGCTTTTTCTTCTTGACCTGCTTATGGGTTATGTAGAAAGCATGTAGCCACCACCTTTTAGCTCAAAAATTTTCATAGATTTAATCAGTCAAACTTGGCTACCTCAGACTTTCCAAGGAGAACTCAGTTCACCATTCTCAACTCTTGGACATGAAACTCAAATTTTAGGATGCTGATACAGGAGACAGACCAGCAGAATCAAAAGCAGAACCCACATCCATCATCCTCAATCAAGTGTATACTCATTGCATTCTGCTTCCTTCTCATTCCTTCCACAGTAAAAAAAAAAAAAAAAAATCCATTATCAAAAGGAAAGATACAGCAGTGAGGGAGAAGGCAAAACACACTCAGATTAATGAAATAGGATACATTAATCTGGAAAAATGGAGGAGTTACCTTTTTACTAATAGTCATGGTGGTGGTGATCACTTCGAAAGAAACTGTAGCTCACCAAAATGCTTACTCATGTGGCTTAATACATAAGCATCTTAGAAAAGAGATTAAAAGAAAAGTGGTTATCATTAGGATTATGTAAACCTAAGAATAATTTTCATCCAAAGAAACTGTCCTTGAACTAGATTTTCCTCTTATGTGAAAGGTAAATATATTTCTTGCCACTTAAGTTCACCAATCCTTTTGAAAAACAAATAAAAAAGAAATCGTCAAATCGCCTCTTCCATAAATCAAAGATCACTTTCTTTTATTTGGTCTCACCTTTAGATTTTTAACGTATAACCCCTTGGATGAACAAATCTCCAAGTGCCTAATAAATTCTGAGTTCCTAAGCAAATATTTAAAAAAGTGTCACCCATGACCTTTACAATACAATAATTATAAAATAAATTCACACCTTTAAAGAGGAAGGCATGTGCCATGTACAGCAATGTGGACAGAGAGTATACTTAGGTGTTAGATGTGCTCAAAATGAGCTTGTAAGATAGCATCACAATGCCTTACAGTCATCCATTTCTTTGTCTCCCTCATGGTCTATCTCACATGCACTAGAAGCATAGTTCATACCTCACATCTAAGTAGTTTTGGTATCATACTAGGCACTTATGAAACCTCATTTAATTCACGGCAACTATGCAAGGATTATTATCATCACAGATATGGAAAACTAGAAGGATCCTAAGATCATGGATGATGCTGAGCCACCGAGATGGAAACTGTCTTTGAATTTTATACCATTCTTTTTCCTTGATACATTAAAGGCTCCATGAGGAAAATATTTTGCTCACTATTCTATCTCTATTTTCTAGGAGAGGGGTGATTTTATAAATCTCTGTATAATAAATGCATACTAAAATCTGGATTCCATATCTTATTAGTAATGATAAAAGCTTCACGTCACTGTATACCTGGTGGATAGCACACCCTATAATTGGTATTTTACATGCATTCATATATATATCTTCTGGGCACATGGTAGAATTACACTTTCCCCCTTCCAGGGGGCTTTGGGTTTGCGTTGGACAATGAAATGCGAGTGTGTGTGTATATATGTATATATATATATATATATATATATATATATATATACATATATATATATATATATATATATATATATATATATATATATATAAAATCTTTATTGATTTCAGAGAGAAAGGAAGAGGGAGAGAGAGAGAAAAAAAAAGTCAATGATGAGAGAGAATCATTGATCAGCTGCTTCCTGCATGCCCCACATTGGGGATTGATTCCACAACCCAGGCATGTGCCCTGACGAGAATTGAACCATGACCTCCTGGTTCATAGGTCGACACTCAATCACTGGGCTACATCCATTCTTTATCAATTGACAATGCAAAAGGGTTGCAGTACAGTTCCTAGTGAGAAAAGGCTAATGTGAAACTTACGACACTGATGTAAAACTCAAAGAGCAGTGGTTCTCAAAGTGGATCTCTGGGCCAGCAGCATGCACATAGACTTGGGAACTAGACGTGCATATTCTTGGTCTCCACTTCCTATCTACTGAATCAAAAGCTCTGAGAATGGGACCTAGCATTCTGTGCTTTGTCCAGATGACTTTGATACATGCTAAAGTTTTGAGAACTGCTAGTTATTGTGAAACATCCATAGAAGATAGTTTAATGGTTATAGGGTCCTTCTACTTCTCTAAAGCTATGTTAGACTCCACTGGGGCTCTGGAATTAAATACAATGAGGCTATCAAGCTTAAAGGACGAAGTTGCTAAATTCAAAATACAAGCAATTACATTTTATCCCCAAACCCTTTATACTAATACAACCTTTCCAAATATGTTTCTCCATGGAATCTAATTAACAAAATAAACTGATGAATGGAGTGGATCGAGAGACATGGAAGCATGGAACAGAGTGTGGAATCTCAGAGGGAAGGCAGGGGAGGGTGGGTGGGCAGTAATCAACCAAAGATCTTGTATGTATGCATAACCCATGGATGCAGACAGTGGGGTGGTGAGGGACTGGGGAAGGGGGCAGGGCAGGCTGGAGGGGGTCAATGGGGGAGACAGGGGGGCATATGTAATACTTTCAACAATAAAGATGAAAATAAATAAATAAATAAATAAATAAATAAATAAATGCTAATGTTCGTAAAAAAAGAAAACGATTTTTCTCTATGGAATAATGAGCAAAAAGGGAGACGACACAATAAATTGAATGTCTGCTTTATCTGAATAAAAGTAAAATTTCATGGGACAAAACCCGGAAGCAATCTTCATGAAATTCATTACTGGAAAAGACCAGTGGAAAATAACTATCAGCGGGAAGCAATCAAGTATTCGCGGGGACACACTACCAGGAAATGGGAGTTGATGCTAATCAGAAAGTTGCTCTCTAACAGCAAAGAAGTCATACAACAATTGTAGAAAGTTCACGTTTGTGGGCTATTAAGTGTCGTTTACTAATTCAACCTAAATGCTCACACATTGGAAGTGCAGTAATAACGTTTTTTATTGTTTTTAGTTCTGCCCAGTCATTAAGAGTGGCTCTCTATATGATTATTTTCTTTGGAAAACACCATATCAAGTAGAGACATAAAGTACTATGAAGAAAATTCTATTTCTGTGTCTTCTACCATAGGAAATCAATTTCTTTTCAAGAACATTTTCATCTTCCTCTCCACCACCACAGCTGCCCCCTTCTCTATTTCTAATGGTGTTTTCTTCATGTTGTATTCTTTATCCAGATGCATATTAATATATGCTAAGTGAGAAAATGAAGTGCTTTGCTCCCTAACTTGAGAGGACACCTGATGCAGCACCCCACCTGGGCTTATGCTCCCTTAAAACATACCACCTACCTAGCTTTTGCTGATTCTTGTCATACTATCTCCCTGAATTTAACTAGTTCTGTATTCCGTTTCTTCTGGCCACAGTTAACATTGCTAAATGATAAAGCGGCCCAGTCTGCCAAGTCAGTGACTTGCCTTTTAAGATGAATCTTAATGCCTTTCCCTAAAGCAGTGGTTATTCATCTGTGGTGATGTTGCCCCTCGGGCCCATTCTTGTAATGTCTGGAGACATTTTTGATGGTCACAACTGAGAGAAGTGCTACTAGTGTGTAGTCCATAGAAATGCTAAATATCTTGAAACTCATTTCCCCTCGACAAAGAATTATCTGGTCCAAAATGTGAACCACGCTGAGATTGAGAGACTTTGCCCACTGCCATAAATAGCATGGATATTAACGATCCAGTGGTAAACAGCATTTTGGAAGGAGGTGAAGGGAATGCCTTAACATTTCTCGAATCATAACACAGATCCAAGTGGAAATGGCAGTGACCTAAGGTCAGCCTCTTATTGTCATGGACATTTAGTTTGCACAAGAAAAGACAAGCCATTATATTTTTAAACTGTTAATATCATTAGGAAGTTGTTATGTTGTTTTGATGGTTTTTAAATATATTTTTATTGATTTCAGAGAGGAAGGGAGAGGGAGAGAGAGATAGAAACATCAACGATGACAGAGAATCATTGATTGCTGCCTCCTGCATGCCTTGCACTAGGGATTGAGCCCACAACCCAGGCATGTGCCCTGACCAGGAATCAAACCGTGATCTCCTGGCTGGCTGCTTTGGTATTTTAAACACAGGATAGAAATGGTGGAGATGTTCCAAAGATGACAGAATATTCAAAAAGCAACATTTGCAAACCTAAAATATAATGGCTGTATATGTAAGTCTAGGATTTAGTAGATTAATTAAAACCTAAATAGTTGACCTATAAAAGGCTCCTCTTTGGAAGATTTAAAGTTAGAGCAGGACTTTTGAATACAAAACATGAAGTTTATTGTTTCCCCTTCTTGTTAGAAAATTATAGCCTAATCTTCCTCCTTCAGATAATGTGACAATTAAACTAGCCAATACTAGTATAGTCAAGCTCCTTGTTGCACTTCTTAAAATATTCAGAAAAAAAATGAAGTATTCTTTCATTAATCTATTCTTGTACTAGATAACTGAAATCTTTCACACTTAATTCATTATAATTTCTTCTAGAATTAGTAATGGTAATTCTGTCACCTCAAAGCCTTCTTTTTCTGAGGACAACTTAATGTACTAGCTTTCAACTTTTTGCTTGCATTTTATTATCTATTTTATTAATATGGACTTTCATTGGAATTTAGCTTTCAGGCACATTTTGACACGTAAAAAGAAGTTAATGTTTACCCAAAAGAATCTTCTGAAGCCAGTGCATGTATTGTAAATCTTAATGCCTTGAATTGAATACATACATATATATATCTCAGGTGTACCAGTTAATAATGTGGATTTTTTTTTCACTAGATGGAGTTACACATATGTTGATATATATGCAATTTGATATGTATGCTATTTTTTTGTATTGACAGTAAGCTTCAAAATTTCATATGTAAAATTTGCTGAAGGTGTTAACATCATAGATATTTTTACGCTTAAAAATATCAAATTTCATGCCAAAAAAAGAGCATTTGCTGGAAATTTTAATTCATTATTTTGAAGAAAAGTGCTGCTGAATGTTATACTTCGGGAAGCTTATGGTGAACATGCTTCATCTCAAGATACTTGTTAATGCTGGTTTAAACGCTTTAAAAGTAGTGATTTCGATGTGAAAGACAAAGAACGTCCAGGTCAACTGAAAAAGTTTGAGGACCAACAATTATAAGCATTATTGGATGAAGATGCGTGTCAAACTGAAAAACAACTTGCAGAAATATTAAACGCTGCTCAGCAAACAATTTTCAATCGTTTACAAGCAATGGGAAAGATTTTCAACTGAACGAAAGACAAATAGAAAACCAAAAAGTCATCAGTAAAATGTTGCTTCAATGGCACGAAAGTCTTTTTTTGCATCAAATTATGACTGGCAACGAAAAGTGGCTTTATTTTGAGAATCCCCAACGCACAAAATCATGAGCTGATCCAGGTTAACCATCAACATCAACTGCAAGGCCAAATCGCTTCGGAAAGAAGACAATGCTCTGTGTTTGGTGGGACCAGGAAGGTGTCGGGTATTATGAGCTTCTAAAACCAGGTGAAACCATTAATACTGATCGCTACGGACAACAAATAATCAATTTGAAACATGCTTTGATCGTGAAACGACCAGAATGTGCCAGAAGACACGCAAAGTAATTTTGCTTCATGATGACGCACCATCACACACTTCAAAACTAGTTAAAGACAACATTAAAAGATCTTGCCTGGGAAGTATTAACCCACCGGCTGTATACACCAGACCTTGCTCCTTCAGATTACCACTTGTCCCGATCCATGGCACACGTACTTTCTGAGCAGCACTTCAAAACGTACGAAGAAGTGGAAAAATTGGATCTCTGAATGGTTTGCCTCAAAACAAGGAAAGTTCTATTGGGACAGTATCCACAAATTACCCGAAAGATGGGGAAATGTGTAGCTAGCGATGGACATTACTTTGAATAAAGCACTTTTGATGTTTCTCTTGAAACTATCGTGTTTTCTTTGATTAAAAAATCCACATTATTAACCAGTACATCTAGTATACACACATATGTGTGTGTGTGTGCATGTGTTTCTTTCCAAATTGTCTTACAGATGAAATATTTGCTGAGCTCATCAATGTCTTACATATGAATATTTACCAAGCAGTATGACTGAATTCAGTCAGTGTGGCAAAAGTGGTTTTATGTCAATTACATAGGGATGTATTCAATACGCCCCAGTGAGAACCAAGATATTGGGCCTGCATTCATCTAAAAAAACCTGTCAACTGTTTTGCTGACTTGTCAGCCACTGAGCCAAATAATGACAAAAACCCACTATGCTGAAAGCAGGACATTATCCTAATCAAAATGTCACTTCCAAAAATATCTTTTTAGAAATGACAATACTGTAAACAGAAATTTCCACAGTGACAATTAAACATAATTAACTGCTAGATTTCTCTTCAAGCTTCTTTCATTCTCTACAACGTATTTTTCTGGTACATCTTGTTCCTGTCAGGGAAAAATGTGGCTACCATTTTTTTGTTTTGTTTTTTAATGTAGTAAGTGAATTTAAAGGCATATTGGTCCATATTATAAATCTTAATGACTGTCAAGGTATTTTCTCTAACCATAAGCAGAGCTTGGGATTCACATGCAACAAGACAAAAGGTGAGAAGTATATGTATATGTTCGCGAGGAACAGGAGGATGTTCTGGCACATCGGTATCCAAGACAGTAATGTGAATTCTCTTATTTGCTAGAAAGTGGCCTACACTGTTCAGGGTTTATTTTATTTGGATTTTTCATATGTGTTTCTTTGAACAGGAACCAGTGACTCATGGAATGAATCAGAAAATGTTGCAGAGAGAAATTAAAGGAAGGTCCAAGCCATGGAAGCCACAGAAGAAAGAGAATGGATGAAGTTGTAGCAATAGCACCAGTGGGACTAAAGGAAGAAAAGCAAGAGTCACACAATGGTTAAAATGATATTCCAATAGATTTCTGTCTAAGTCAATACTGCTATGGAGGAGGGCAGGAAGAGGAAGAGGGAGAGAAACTTCGCGTTTGGCTAATCTACCCGCAGGAATGTGGACATTCTTCCTTCGAGGGGAAGAAAATAAGTCCTTCCTGGAGTTTCATTCAGAAGAGAGTTTGATTTTTGCCATCAGGAATGGATTGGGCCTGGGGATGACCACTAATGTAAACACTAGAATTTTTGACAAAAGCAAAGTCTTTGATTCTCAATTATCCAAACTGGCTAAAACAGTCCATCATCTCATTACTCTTCAAACAATGATTAGTTATAGGCTATTGTTTACAAACTAGGGTAATAGTCAATTTTAATTAGTGGGTTTATATAAGTACTAGAGGCCCAGTGCATGATTAAATCATGCACGTGTAGGGTCCCCTACACGCTTTCGGTTTCGATCACGGGGGAGCTGGGTGCCTGTCCGCTGGTGCACCAGGCCTTTCAGAAGCCTCCGGCGCTGCGGAGGCTTCTGAAAGGCCTGGTGCCGGAGCGGACAGGCACCCAGCTCCCCCGCTTTTGATGGTCCGCGGCAGGACGTGAGCTCGCTGCCCCAGAGGCCCCTTCTGTGCCGCAGCACAGCCATGGCGCAGACGCTGAGCTCGCGCCCGCCGCTGGCGACGCGAGCTCAGCGACCTGCCAGCCCAATCGGCCACCCCGAGTCCCGCCCCCCCGCGCCTCCTGGCCAATTGTGGGCATAGCGAAGGTATGGTCAATTTGCATATTTGTGTATTATTAGGTAGGCTATGCAGCTTATTAATATACATAAGTGCATGTAAGTGTGATTATTTTGTTCGTATGGCAAGTCTTTCTTTGAAAACCTTAAGAACTTTTAAAAGGCATTTAATGATATACAAGGAATTAATATACTAGTATACATTTGACGCCTCATTTTCTCTTCTCATTTCAAAGATAATCCTTCACCTTTTGAAATTTCTAGTATTAGGTTTCTATTTTTAGCTGGATGTTCTTAATGTAAGCCTTTTTATATTGATCTAGACTTCAGATTTTAAAAATAAATGTTCCTCACAACAAACACAGGTATCCCAAACTATTTCTTGTCCCCCAATTTACCTATCATATACGATCATTGTTGAAGATGTTTTAGGGTGCAAGCAACATAAAACCCAATTCTAACTAGCCTAAATAATAAAGGCAACTAACTGGCTTACTCAGCTAGACAGACTTCTAGTTGGTTGACTGAAGGGCTTACTAACACCATCAAGGATTTCACAAGGATCTGGTCATTTCTGCTTCTCTGCTCTGCTGTCCATACTGTGGGCTTCATCCTGAAACAGGCTCCCTACATTGTTGTAGGAGAAACTTCAACCTAACTCTTCCCAACAAATCAAAGCATCGGGAAGATAAGCAGGCAGGAATTTATACTGAAGACTGTTACCATTCAAGCATAAACATGGAAAACAGAGTATATATACAATATGTTGTAATCTTTTAAGGATTTTTTTGGTTTTGGTTTTATCTGTTACATTAAAATATAGTTGCATTTACAGGCAGGGACAAAGTGTAGTAAAATGAGAGAAAAGGAGACAAACACACAGTATGTAACAAGAAAGGCAGGGAAGCCAAAAGGAGGAAGTGCAATGAACCTACAGGTTTTAGAGGATCTGGCCCCTGACACTGTCCAGCCACATCCTGCAGCCTTCCTCCTCCCTAATTCTCTACTCCCAAGGCACACCAGCCTTATTACAGTTTCAGTTAAGCCAAGCATCTCACTACACCAGGGCATTCTTCCACCCTGTGATATTTTGCACTCTTTCTTTCAACTTATTAACCTGTTAAGTCCATGTCCTGCCGCATTGTCACTGCCTGAATAAGCCTTCCATAACTTACCACGGCTTCATGAGATGAGGTCCCTCATTTTTAAGCACTCACAAGAGCTGTACTTTTCCTCTCTCTTCTCAATACAATCAAAATTAAATATCTAATTTTGTTTTTATTTTATGCCTGTCTTTTCTAATGGACTTCATGATCTTTCTTTCCTTCCTTCATTCTCACAACAAACACATGCATTGTTCAAGGCCCTGTGGGTACAAACATTCACAGAACAGAAGAGGGACCTTGGCACTGTCTCATGCAGCTTGTGTATCCTCAGCACCTTGGTGCCTAGCACAGTCAATAGTTGATTGTGGGCCACGCTATAATATTTGAAGGTTAGATGATGGTTGAATTAATGAAGGGAGATTACGAGTTATAGGTAAGTTAAAGGACTTGATTCAAACTTAGATGTGCCTGACTCTAACGCCCATTCTCTTAACTAGTTGGCAATCCAGCCAAATGCATCTCTAATAATAATAATAATCTATAATAATCTAATAATCTATAATAATAAAAGCATAATATGCAAATCAACCTGTGCCGTGCCAGCACAGCCAAGGGTTCGGCGGGCCCTGAGGGAGGGCGGCGAAGGATTGAAGAAAAGACAGACAAAGAGAATAAGTTGGGTCTAGGTGGATCTTCCTGTGCCTGGCTGAGGCCACAGAGAGAGAGATCCAGACAGCAAGCTGAGCCTTTATTTTATAGCCAGAGGTAAACAAGGTAGTGGTCACTATAGTTACAATGTTCTTGTGAGTTTCACTTGTTTTGGCAGCACTTGCTGCACCTCCCACAGCCCATTAGCTACCCAGGATGGATCTAGGGAGTGTCATAAGGTCAAGCTTAATTATGCTAAGAGGGCTGTGCCCTCTAAGATGGACTTGTTTGTGGCTTTGCCAACAGGTCAGTCCGAGGCTTAACCCTATAGCCGCTCCCTACACAACCGAACGACCAAACAGCAGAACTACCATCCAGACAACCTTCCAGATGATCACACTATGACATGCACTGGCACCAGGCCAGCCAAGGCGGGTGCGATGCAATTGGTCGGGGGGCCCCACCATTGCCCCACGATTGCCCCACAGAGAGAGGCCTAGGCCACCCTCTGCGGGGTGATCAATGGGGGGCTCTGTGATTGATCACCCCAAAGAGGGAGGCCCAGGCCACCGGCCAGTGGGGTGATCAATCCAGGGGGGGCAAGGAGGCTCTGCGATCACTCCAAAGAGGCCCAGGCCACCCTCTGTTGGGCAATCCATCGCGGAGCCCCACGATTAATCACCCCACAGAGGGAGGCCCAGGCCACCTGGCTGGCAGCCGCTATGGCAGGTGGGCAGGGCCTCCCTCTGCAGGGCGATTGATCTGGGAGCCCTGCGATCAATCACCCCACAGAGGGAGGCCCAGGCCACCGGCCAGTGACACTGTGGTGTGTGTACGGGGCCGGCCAGCAATGGTCCCACAGAGGGAAGCCCAGGCCAGCCAAGCGATCGCACCCCACGCCTGTCGCCTGCAGAGGGAGGCAACTGGTGGCAGGGGAGGTGGGGAGCAGCGCTACACAGATGGCAAGCAGTGGCAGCAGCAGCGGGGGCAGGGCCAGCTGCCAGCAGCTGGGGGAAGGAAAGCCCCAATAGGCCCTGATCACCAGCCAGGCCTAGGGATCCTACTCAAGGGGTCCCGTATTGCAAGAGGGCGTAGGCCAGGCTGAGGGACACCCATCCCATACCCCAATTTCGTGCACCGGGCCTCTAGTTTAAAAAAAGAAGCGTCTTCAAGTATATTCATACTTTTGTTACCAATTAACACCTAGATCAGTGCTGGCCATAAATTTCTATGATAATTCCTAGATTAGAATAGATAAAAACATGTATTTTAGATAGTTTGTGATTTAAATAGTTGTGGTTTTTTCCTAAACAAAATAATACTCCCAGGGACCAACTCTGTAAGAAATGCTTCATGAATCATCTTTCAAGATTAAGATCGCCTTGTCTTATGTCATCCTGTTTCTTTTCTGGAGTTTGACTAAATGGTTAATGGCACAAGAACACCAATAGAAGCAGAAAGAAACATATGAATATTCTATACAATAAGTCATTATCACAACTATACCAATGTCCTCCACTTAGTGGTTGGAGCAAGCAGTGGTGTCCTAATGGGGTACACATGGCCATCTGTTAGGGAATGGAAGAAAATATTAGACTTACACTTGGATATATTTTTATTTCATCTCTTGAAAATGTCCTTGTTTACATGTTTTATTGTGCATAAAATTTATTAACACATTTGTATACGCCTATCATTTAGACATGAACATAAATATTGTGGATGCATAAACAAACATTTTTATGAATAAAGTTGCATGATCAAAACATTTGGACACCACTGGGTTAGAACATGATGTAGGCAAAGCCCATGTCAAAAATTCAATTTCCGCCTGATTGGCATGGTTCAGTAGTTGAGAGTCAACCTATGAACCAGGAGGTCATGGTTTGATTCCTGGTCAGGGCTCGTGCCCGGGTTGCAGGCTCAATCCCCAGTGGGGGGCATGCAGGAGGCAGCTGATAAATGATTATCTCTCATCATTGATGTTTCTATCTCTCTCTCTCCCTCTCCCTTCCTCTCTGAAATCAACAAAAAATATATTTATTAAAAAATTCAATTTCCCACATCACCTTATTGCACATAAATTTCCCACATCACCTTATTGCACATTCAATTTCCCACATCACCTTATTGCACATCTTGTGTTGTACGAATTGCTCAATCAAAATACGTATCCTTATTTAATCTTTACAACAATCCACTAAGCTGGAACTATTTATCCTATTTCATGTTTGATTGTTAGTTAAGAGAGTTAACTTCCTAGTGCACACTTCTAGTAAAAGAAGAAACTGGTATTTGAACAATTTACAATCACAAAGTCAAGCACTTTTTTTTCCCTAAAGCAGAATCCTAATTTTGGCACTTAGATTTATTTGATCTTGGACAAATTATCTACACGCTTTAAGCCTAAATCATTTATTTTTTTAAAAGAGAATGAAAGATAACTACTTTTAGTTGATTAGTATGTTTTACATATGCACTTTTTTTACCACAGGAAAAAAATATGCTAATGTTTCAGAGCTCTGAGGTGTCCTCTAGGCTTCACTCTCTGAATCCCCAAGCTCATGTTGAATAATTACAAGGAAGTTCAAAAGTTTTCATCTGTTTGGTGGCTAGCAGGATCCTTGAGCAATATTCATATCTGGTCAGTTTTGAACTACAACAAATCGTGTCTAATATGAATAATGAAATAGACTGAAGCCTGCTGTGCCTTAGTCAGAAATTGGAGAAAATTTTTTATTTTAAATTGGATTTCATGAGATAACAACCTGAGTATCAAGGACTATGAGCTCCCATCCTGTGTTTGATGTAGATTTATCAAAAACATACCAGAATAGATACAAATATGTTCCTAATATAAGCTTCACAGAAAAATTTCCAACATTTAGTATAACCATCATTTAACTAAGAAAGAATTGTAATATATCATTTTGGTTTTGCTAATAATAATAATGCCTTGTGGCTCTATTTATTTTAACTGTGTGGTATACCACGATTACTAATTGGATAATAAACTCCAAGAAATGTATTTATTTCAAAATGAATCTAGAGAAAACACATTTTGTTTTTTTAGCCACATGTTACTGTAAATAAAATATACTGTGACTAAGAAAAGGAAATAGATTATATTATCAAATTAATCAGTGTAAAAGAGGGTAAAATGAGACAGTTTCAGATGCCTCAGAATTTTGGGCTAAAACATTAAAGTTGAGAAGAATGGGTGAGAAGTAAATCTTGTGATGCCTAATTTTATTTGTCAACTTGGCTAAGTGATGCCCAAATAGCCGATAAAATATTTGAGTTTGTCTGCAAGAGTGTTCCTGAAAAGATTAGCATTTGAATCAATAGACTGAGTAAGGAAGACTGACCTCAGCAATATGGATGGGTGTCATCCAATCTGTTAAGGCCCTAAACAGAACAAAAAGGCCAGCGAAGGACAAATTTGATCTCTCTGTTAAAGCTGGGACATCATATTCTCCCAACTTTGGACATTGGTACTCCCCTTGGTCCTCAAACATACAGACCCAGAAGAAATTACATCACAGACTTTCCTGGTTCTCCAGCTTCCAGAAAGCAGATCATAGGTCTTTTTAGCCTCTATAATCATGTGA
This sequence comes from Cnephaeus nilssonii, assembly GCF_951640355.1. NCBI lineage: Eukaryota > Metazoa > Chordata > Mammalia > Chiroptera > Vespertilionidae > Cnephaeus > Cnephaeus nilssonii. The sequence continues at coordinate 37,665,736 of NC_137089.1, read as the reverse complement.
GTCAACTGATATGGGAGAAGCTAGAGATTACTTATGTCAAGTTTTAGCTGTCATGTTCTAACAATTTGCTGGACTCATTTACTGACACTTGGCCTCAACAGAGTCCTACATTCAATGAGGTTGAGATGTCCCAGTATATCCCATATAATAAAAGGTTAATATGCAAATTGACTGAATGGCAGAACGGCAGGTTGCTATGACGTGCACTGACCACCAGTGGGTAGATGCTCAACGCAGGAGCTGCCCCCTGGTGGTCAGTGCACTCCCACAGGGAGAGTGTCGCTCAGCCAGAAGCTGGGCTTGCTGCTCCTTAGTGCTGCCTCAGAGGCAGGAGAGGCTCCCACCACCACGGCAGCCCTAAGGACCCCTCAGAGGATGTCCACCTGCCGGCTTGGGGAGCGGGCCTAAGCTGGCAGGCGAACATCCCCCGAGGGGTACCAGACTGCGAGAGGGTGCAGGCCGTGCTGAGGGGTTCCCCAGTGCACAAATGTTATGCACTGGGCCTCTAGTCCTAATATAAAGAAAAGACTTCAAAGGCTTAGAAAGATAAGAACAGTGAGTGGAGTGAGTTTATCATGTGCAAACTGTACATTCACTCACCACCAATTCTAAACAGGCCTAGAGGACATTCTCTTCACTCCCAAGAGAATGCCCTTGATAAGCTCTGTGGTGATAGTCTCTACAGGCCAGAGATAACAGTGAGAGTTGTCAACTGAATAGGCTCTGCAGTCAACTGGGATGATGTCATTCAAACTAGCAAAGACCAGGTGGCAATGCTTAGCTTCCATAGACAAGATGGACATATTTGCCATAATGGGGAAGAGGGACAAAATGATAAGCAAAATATTTTGACCAGCAGTAATCTTTCATATTGTCTGATAATCAATCATGGTGTCTTTAAAGGTGAAATAGATGGGCAGCGTATGGAAATATAACTTAATCTATGTAATAGAAAAAAGAAACTAGATCTGGTAAGGTGAAACCTGATTTGGGTTACCACAATAGAGAGTCTGGCCTCATGAAAATTTATGGGTGCATCAAATTGGTGAAGCCTCTGAAGGCCCACTAATCCTGTAGAATATCCTCTCCAAAGGGGCTGCACCCCCACCCCCACCCCACCTAATTCTACAAAGAAGCAAACCCTCTTTGGATTTTGGAGGCATCATGTACCACACGAGAGTGAACAATCCATTAGGTTACCCTTTTTGACTCAGGTCCAGAGCAAGACAAGACTCTGCAGCAGGTCCAGCTTCAATACATGCTGCTCCAGCACTCAATCCTTATGCCCCAGGAGATCCAATGATACCGGAAGTGCCTGTGCCAAGCAAGATGCTGTTTTGAGTGTCTGGCTAGCCTTCATAGGAGAATCACAGCACAGAACTCTAGAGGATTTTAATGAGGTCCTGTCTGCTTCTCCAGCTAGCCTGTTTCCTTTTGAGATGGACCTCTTGGCTTGTTACTGGACCCTCTAAGAACATCTGACCATGGGATATGAATTGGCCATGAGACCCGAGATGCTCATCATAAAGTGGGTATTCTCTGACTCACCAAACCATAAGATTGGATATGTGTATTAGCAATCTAACTGAGTGGTCAGATTATATGATCTCTGAACGCATAAAAATCTGGCCACTTAGTGTATTTGTATCTCAAATGGGTAACAAAAGTATTCTAGACTTTTGCTGGAGATCAACCACCTATTTGCCCTGAGCTTTCTATCAGCCAGTGCAAAGGGGAAAACTGATCAGATGCACGATTTATAGTATCTTTTATATCAAATAAATGAGGTACTCAAGAGAAGTACATCGAGTGGCCAGATTATTAGCATTCAGAGATCATAATAATCTGGCCACTCAGTGTAGAATACACAAGTAAGTTAAACATGCAGGTAGCCTCCTTCAATGCATACGTCTGCTACACTGCCTCCATTCCCTCAATCCATTCATATGTCTTCCTGGGGAGTTCATTATGACCCATGACTAAGACGAAAACTTGAGACTGGTTTAGACCTGGTCCTGCATGATACAGTGGCATAAAATCCAAGTGGACTACTGGACTGTTACAGCACTATAAGTTCACTCCGAAGTCTGCTAAAAAGCCAGGTAGAAAAGCTCCCATGCCTTAAGAATATTTATTTGTCCCCATAGCTGATCTACTGCCAGAAGTAGAGATCCACTGATTGATAGACATTGGATAATGGTATGACTCAGAGATTGAAAAAGAACAGAATTGGTATATTGTTTTCAAGGATGTCTAAGGACAGGTGTTTGAAAGAACACCTTAAAATATGCATAAAAATTTAAGGTATTTGTTTCCTGTCTGCTCTGTGGGTCTGGACCAAAAAAAGAAGAAGAAGGACAAGAAGAAGAAGAACTGAAATAAACAACAGCATATAAGCTGGGGAAAGTGGTAGCCAGAAGTAAAGCACTCGAAAGTCCTTTCATTTTTCATGAGGAAGGCAAAGATGTTGCTCAACTTCAGGTTTTTAAGTTAAAAATGCACCCTACTATTTCTGAGATAATCGCAAAAGAAAGAAATTAAGTTTAAAACTTCCAAAAAGTAGAGGAAAAATATCTTAAACAACTTATTAGCAATTAAAATTCAGCAATGTAAGAAAATAAATTATACATTTTAATCAGAATCAATTTCTTCCAGAAATACAAAATTGGTTTAACATTTTTAAAATTCAATAATGTAGTTTTTCCCATTAATAAAGGTCAAAATCATATGATAATTTCAATATACTAAGAAATATCTTTAAATATTATTGAACTCAACTTTTAATTTAAAAATCCTAGCAAACTATTAAGAGAAGTAAACTTTCCTAACTTTATAAAAGGTATCTATTTAAAAAACTAATAAAATTACAGTAATCATTCCTCTTAAAATCAGGACCTATACACAAAAAATATCAAGTATTACCATTTCTATTCAGCATTATATTAGAGGTCTTAGCCATGAGAGTAAAACCAGAAAAAGACATAAATGCCACTGAGTCTGAAAAGAAACTGTCATTTTTCCCATTTTCCATTAAGAGTAGCTACCATATAATCATATGGAAACCTCCAAAAAAGGAAATAAAAGCTATAGTGACTAAAAAGAAACCACTCTGCCATTGTCACCAATATGGCTCTCAGGAATGAAAAATACAAAATAATTTTCAGCTAAAGTAAAAAATAATAACATAGCACATTTCTAGATGCACATTTAGAACCAAACTGAAAAATGTATTGCATTACAATGAAATCCACTTTCTAGTCCAATTAATAAATTAACCTGTGGTAAAAGCCCCTCCTGTTGCTTTCACAGATAATGGCATTCGGAAACACTTTAGGTCATGACTTTACTTACATGAGCCTCCAAAGTCACATTTTTAAGTCTCATTAAAGTACCGAAGAAAGTAAACTAATAGATTCTCTAGCACCTTCACTAGTCCAAAGTAGAGTAAAAATGACCAATCTTATCTAATAAAGATGGGCTATGCAAATTGACCATAACTCTGTGACAAAGATGGCGGCACCCACAGCCAATAAGGAGGGAATATGCAAATTGACGCAACAAGGCAAGAGGCGGAAGGCAGCTCTGGCCAGAGTGAAGGTGGAAAGGCAGCTCAGGGCCAGAGCGAAGGTGGTGCCGGCAGCTGGGGGAAGGAAGGCCTATTCTTGCACGAATCTTCATGCATTGGGCCTCTAGTTTATCTATCTTTAGCTCAGTAATGCATTTGCTTTACATTTAACCCTTTGCACTCGCTTGCTTTTTTCTCGATTCCTGCTATCGATGCTAACCGTGTTGAGTCACACTCGACATCCGAGTGCAAAAGGTTAAGAAAAACAAATGTGGACTCTGCTAGGTATTAAATAAAATCTGTGTTAATAAACATCAAATTCATAATTAATATGCACCAGCTATATTTTATTGAATCTTTACTACCTAATCAATAAAAGCCAGCATGAAATATAACAAAACCTCCATTTAACAATTCCATGTATACTATACCCATGTGAGAAAGAGGGCAAACAATTAAATGAAATAGGATGCCTTTTATTTTAGCTGCACCTTTCTTAGGCTTGAACGATTGAATGGCATCATGATTTATACAAATCACAATATTTGTAACTACACTGATAACTGAGGACTCTATGTTACAAAAAGAAAACCCAGAAAATCCAAATCAGTCTTGTTTACACACACACAAAAAAAAGGGGGGGTCAGCTGACTCACAAACTGACTATAAATTTTAATTCTTTTTCTTTTGTGGATCATCTTTTAACCTTTGTGTATTTTTCCTGGTGAAGTTTAGAAATAGCAGAAAATTTTAGCTTGCTTTGTGTACAACATTATGTTGTATTTCTGTAGAGCATGCTGTTTTATATGCATTTATTCAATCAACAAGTATTCAGTTGAATTCTTATGATGCATATACCGTAGTCAAAGACAGATCCTTAAAGAAATGGGAGGGGGGGGAGGGGAGCCAACAATATAGTTAGAAAGAAAGCCATAACTCAGAAAGTAGTTAAGTAACAATGTGGTTAACCACTAAAATGAGTAGCTCGGCCTCTCAGTGCAACAGGAGTTCACAGAAACAGAAAAGCTGGGGAAACTAGAGCAGTCAAAAACTTTAATTAAAAAGGCAAAACACAAACTATCCCCTAATAAGTGATGGATGGTTGGATAGGGGAATACAATAGAAACTGGGATTTGTGCCCAGGTATTTCCTTCAGAAACAAATGCTCATTATGACAGCTGCCAGGAATGTCGGCTTTTGAAGGTTCTTACCTGAAGCCTCCTCCAGAACTGTCCTCCCACAGAAGGCAACTTACTTACCCAAGGTCACATTCTTTCCCTGGAGGAAGCCTGCTTCTGATGACTGGAGTACAAAGGCCTGACTACCATGTATCCACTGGAACAACCCTTACCTGCCTCCCCATTCCAGAGCTCCCCAGGTGATCCCGTCTGTATCATCAGCTGAGGACTCTATTGTAACTGCCTCTTCGCCCAACTTCTTCCTCTACTCAAACCCTCTACCCTCACTCCCCTCAAGGTGCTGATCCCGTGAATGTACATGCAAAGCTGCATCTCTGAGTCTGTTTCTCAAGGAACCTAATCCAAGACTTTATTGAAGAAAAGGGAAACATTACATGTAGAGAGATTATCAAGAAAAGACTTGACATTATATGTTTTGGCAAAATTGATAAGCTAAGCTGGCTAGCTGAAGGTGGTGTGTGGGGACAATGAAAAGTTCTGGTTAATCAGATTTTGAAAGACCTTGAATGCCACCCTAGTTTGGAATTCATCTCATAATTCAGTGTTGCAAAACCTTTGCATCCTCAGTGCTCCAGGACTGTTAATTCATCCTCCCAGCTGACTGGAGGCAAAGCCAAATGTGGTAAAAGGCAAGCATAAAAATTCTCTAAAGTTTGATTAGCTTTGAAATTTACATGAACCTTAGCTGATGTATCATCCAAAACGAAAACAATAGCCAAGTTAAAGTATCTGAAAGATAGTCCAAGTCTCAAAAACCAGGGGATTTGTATGTTTATTTCCCCTTGATCCAGTGAATTAAGAAAGTCAATAAAATAAGGTGTGCAAAGTGGTGATAGTGAACAGCTAGTCCAGCAATTATATCACTAATCCATGCAAAACCACTATGACCCACCTGGTGTAATTTAATAATTCCCTTCCTTTAGCCACATTCAATAAACTTTCTCAGGTGTGTATGTGGCGGGGGGTGGGGCGGGGAGGGGGGGAATTACATGAACCTTGTATTTTGTCCACAGTTAGCATTTGTTATAATGAATGCATGCTCTTGTTTAAGAAGCATGGCCCCAGTGAATGGATAAATGACATGATAAATGTCACTGTTTGGAACAGTTAATTTGTCAGCCACATGTAGAATGGCTCAGAATGGCACAATCTGATGGAGTTTGTGTGGTTGCCAGGATTAAACTAGCAATGATGATAAGAGCAAGGAAGGGCATTTCAAAGAACAAATTGAAAGGATTTGATAATTTACCAGATATATTTGTTTAAGAAAAGGAAGGCATGAAAGCTATCTGGACCTTGGGGAGAATTATTAATCTGTAGCTGAAATAAAAAGGTAAAGAGTGGCACATCTTGTGTTGTTTTGGCTTCCCTTTAGTCATTTTGAGTTTGAGGTACCTATAAGATAACCTACATGGAAAATCTTTCAAACAGTACCCAGTCAAAATTATTTCTGGAATGGGAGATGCCATGTAGACAGCTGTCGATGTGGTGATGGTACAGCACATTCCCACCTGGCCTGAGACATGTCCAAAGGAGATGCCCCATGTGTCCTTTATAATGCTGTCAGCCACCTCCCTCAGTGTTCATTTTTCCTCATGTTAGGGCAGTTGATTCCTGAGTGTTACTACAGAGCCGAGGATAAGTCTTGTGAAGCCAGGTAATATGTAAAGTGCACAATTGTGTGTGTGTGTGTGTGTGTGTGTGTGTGTGTGTGTATGTGTGTGTGTGTGTGTGTTCTCTTTGAAAAAGGATTTTAAAGGCGGGGGAGGGCTCATAGAGTGACAGTAGGCTTGTATTTGAAATGTGTGACTTACTTCTTTTCCACCTCCCCAGGGCACCATTTCTAGTCCCCTGAGGCTCACTTCTGCTCTGTCCTCTTATCACCATCACTTCTGATCTGGTTCATCAATTAGGGTTTTTCTCTCAGCCTGGGGCAAAAATCCCCATTAAGGTTTTAACTGACAAGAAATTCAGTATTAATATGCAAATATGCTACTAGTCATGTGAGAGTCGGTAAAGGCCTCTAGAAGACCAAATCACCTAAAAGCAATATAGCAGCAAAACAGAGCTTGGAAAACAGAATGGGGTTCTCGGAGCAAAAACTAGCCCATTAATCTGGTACCTCATATAAAAGCTATGAACCATTCTTACTTTCCATACTTTTTGTGTATCTTACACAGTTGTTCTAATATTGCGTATGCAGGGATGGGCAACAAGGAGACTTAGAGTTGTGAGTACATGAAACACAGAGCTTATTGTATTATTATTCATTAACCAATGCATTATTTATTTGTATTACCACTGTACGCCTACTTTTGCCCACCCCTGTGTAATGTGGAGTTCATCTTTTCTGTATTTTTAATGGCTAATCCATGCAAAACGACTGGGGAAAGTTGATTTAACCCTTTTTGAAAAAAGTTAAGTGAGAGGAATAAAAATGAATAGCCAATTACAGGAAACGGGCTCCTGAACAATGTGGAGATATGTCAAAGGACAAGGTTGACCAAGCCCCTTTCCTCGTGGAGGTTATATTATAGGAGGAGCCACATACTGAACAGATGGGTAAGAAAGGGCCAGTGACTGAGTACTGTGGTGGCAATAAAACAACGGCAGGGTGGAGGCTCACTGGGAATCTGCGGAGAGTGAGCTGTCTGATGAGAGGTTTAACTTGAGATCCGAAGGGCAAGAGGGGCAGCCAAGCCAGGTGTTGGGAGGAGGGGAGGACCTTTCAAGCAGAGCAAACAGATCATGCAAAGGCCCTGACACACAGGCAGATGTTAGGCAGCCATGTCTCTGCTACTCCCGAAACTCATCCTGGGAGAGAAATCATCAAACTGAAAATAAATTTTCAACAACCCAGAAGGAGCAAAATATTTTGTCCAAAGAAAGCCAGCTAGAGTGTGTATCAACAGGAAACAGATAATTCAAATATATCCGATCATGTATCTAAATTATTTGGACCATGAGTGGGTGACTTTACGATTTAAATAACATACTTATATTCATCCTTACTTCAAAAAGAGTTTAAGATATCTCCCATAGAAGTAAAAATTATGATCAAATTGCATAAATGAAATGTGAAGGGAATAAGATAAAAGTACAAGTGAGAACATTATGGGGGGCAGGCGGGAGAGGGGTGGTGGTGATAATGGCCTACATTCTGGCTATCACTAGGCTATGAGTTTTCCAGAAACCTAGAGCAGGGGATGTGTGGTGGGAAAGTAGGGCAGGAATGCTATTAGTTAAACAATTCAAAATATTCACACGCCTTCTCTGGCATTATAAAATTAAGCAGTAGTTCCCATAAGAGGATTCTGTCTGATGTAATGAACACGCCCCTCCACGTCCTTGAATTGACAAAACTGTATTTTCATGATCTGGTTCTCACGGTGACTCTCAGTACAGGCTTCTTAAATCACTCCACCGTACCACTCAGTGAAAGTAAGTCTTCAATGGGCCACCTCGTGCAGAGTGGGTATCCAAGTCACTGTTCAACTAATTTCACCCAAAATACATTTTTAATAACTCGAGAACTTAATGTACATGACCCTCATGAATTCTTCCCTAAATATTACTTCTCAAAACTGAACGATAGATGAACTTAGTGACACTGATCTCTGTCTTGGATTCCCTACCAATCCACAGATCATAGCAATGGGATGTTGCCAACTATACACAGACTTCAATGTCTTAACTGAATGTTAAGTGAGGATTTGAGTTAAAATAATTCTGTGAAAGCTGATGCTTCATATGAATTTCCAAAAAGTAGAATATTTGTCTTCTGTGTAAATTTAAAGGTGTTTTTGCCACTAAGAGGAAAGATACCAGGGAATGTCTTAATAAATATTTTTAGTTACAATAAAATAATATTCTGTTTAATAAACTGTAGTTGTTTTTATTACCATTTATATAATGCTAAGATGATTATTATATTTTGTAAACAAAATATAAAAAGAAAAAAGAAAATACCAGGTCCGCTAGAAAGAATTCATAAAAGTAAGCATTAATTTAAAAAAATCTCCGACATATAACTACAAGAAAGATTATATAATGAAGTCCACTTCACACATATAGATATGTTATTTCAAATACAAGAAAAACTAAATGTATTCTCAATTCAGTTTGTCACTATGCATTTTGATCAATAGTTCAAACAGTAAAGAAATAGCATGAGTTATATACTACTCTATGCCCCAGGCTATGCTTCAAAAAGAAACTCCTCTTTTTTATGTTAAAGGAACAACTTAAAACTATCAGAATGTTTCACATAGAACACTACCCAACAACCAGAGCACTTAGATATTTTTAATAATTCATGTTTTAATGTGATTTTTGCTAAGGACTTCCAGGAATAAAAGCTACAACAGAAACTAACAAATCTTCCCTTGACTTTATTCAGTTTACATACTTGATTCTATGGCAAATTTCTTGAAAACCAATATCTAAATCTGATTTCAAAATGAGTCTTACTTCTAATATTATAATGATGGAATGAACTGATGAATATGAAAATGGACATGGCATATAAACATAAAACAAAGATAGCTTTTATAAAATTATGAGTGTATCAGTCTTATCTAAATACACCTGAGTTTTTGAGGACAGGAAATGTTTTACTACATTTATAAGTTCTCAGTAGATAATACAGTACCCAATAAATATATATTGAAGGAATGGAAATAAAGTTTCAAATATTATGCACCAAAGAATTTAATATCTGTTGAAAAGATAATAAAGTCATAATGAGTTTTCAAGGTGAAATCTCCCATAAACTCTGAGGATATTCCCAGACTCCTAGTGCACATTATCATTTATACACAAGCCACACTTTTCAGAAGTGACGGGCTGGTCCTGATTTCTTTTCATTCATATATGCATTGACAACTATTTAGTAGACTACCTGCTATGCACCAGACATTTTCTATGAAGATATAAGCAGTTAAAACTGATTAAATATCTGCCTTTAAGAAGTTATATTCTAGTGGAGTAAAGAGAACATAAACTGAAATTATAAAAATCCAGTGAAATAATATCAAATGACAATAGGGATGCGAAGAAAAACAGAAAAGCATATTACAGAGAGTGATGGGGAGTGAGGGAGTGAGGGTTCCTTCTGAAATAAATAAAAGATATTCTGGGCTGTTTTCTAACTTTATGCAATGCTTTCAAATTTTGCGAAAGTATATTGTCAATGTTGAGATATAGCAACAAGCAAGGCCTCCCCTGCCCCCACCAACGAACACACACACACACACACACACACACACACACACACACACACACACACCCTACATTCACACTTTGCCAAGTGCTGCTCTCCTTTCTCCTTTTCAGAGACAGCAGAGCTACAACCTAAGCAGATGCACACTCTGAGTGTGTTCTAATTTCCAAAAGCAACTTATTACGTGGTCTGTCACTGGGTTGCTAATATCAACAGAAAAGAGAAATAGCAGCAGCAGGTAATGTGATGGCAGCCAAAACTGACTGGGTGTTCACCAAGTGGCAGGGACTGAACCGGGCTCTTTAGACTTTGTTTCCTCTCACATGTTCCTCATAAAATACTCCTCAGGCACTGTTATTCAGATGAGGACAGGGATGTTCACAGGGATCAGGTAACTTGCTCAGGGCCAAGCGGACAGTAAATGACACTAAGCCAGAGTTATCACCAAAGATCACCTGCCTCATCCCATGTAACTGTGCCATGCATCTTCCTCTATATTAAATGCAAATGAATTTGGGGGAGTTAGGCATTAAGCCTTGCACAGCGGTGTGAATTAATTTATCAAGCCCTCTCCAGAAAGCAGATATTAAAAAGAGAAAAATATGGCTGAAAGGGAATTAAATTAGGTTAATTCACTTAAGTACATAATTAAAAGTTATTCACTGTTCATAAAGGCTAATTAATAGAATGGAGGATATTTTGCTCTCCATTTAAACAAATAAGTATTAAGATGCTGTTCGGGCCAGCGTAGTTCAGTTGGCTAGAGCATCATCAGGTATACCAAAAGGTTGCAGGTTTGATTCCCAGATAGGGCACATACGGAACGCAACCAACTGATGTTCTCTCTCACATCAATGTTTCTTCTCTCTCCTTTTTCCTCTCTCTAAAATCAATAAACATAACCTTGGGTGAGAATTTTTTTTTTTGAAATATGCTATTTTCTAGCTGGCTCTATCTTCAATGTGGGTTTTTTTTCCCCACAGAAGGAAAAAATATATACAAGTCAATGCTCTGTTTAATTCAATGGATACCTACTGAGCTTTGTAACCTTCAAGAGTTTCAGATCTACCTTTAGATACAGGACATGATATAATATATGAACACACACCTACTGTCAGCAGATTACTGTAACACAGTGGTCGGCAAACTGCGGCTCGTGAGCCACATGCGACTCTTTGGCCCCTAAAGTGTGGCTCTTCCACAAAATACCACGTGCAGGCGCGCACGTACAGTGCGATTGAAACTTCATGGCCCATGCGCAGAAGTCGGTTTTCAGCTCTCAAAAGAAATTTCAATGGTTGTACTGTTGATATTTGGCTCTGTTGACTAATGAGTTTGCGAACCACTGCTATAACACATCTTTCAGCCTGTCCTCCACTAGAGGGAGGGCACAGAGAAAAGGAAGAGAAAGCAGGGGAGGGCCCCTATTCAGACCAGTCACAACAGGTCACTTTTGTAACATATGCATCTTAGAGCTGTAAAATTCCCTCTCAGCACTGCTTGAGCTGTGTCTCACATATTTCGATATGTCATATCTTTCTTTTTGTTAGTCAATATATTTTTAAAATTTCCCTGAGATTTCTTCTTTGACCAGTAGATTACTTAGAAGAGTGTTGCCTATTTTCCCAATGCTTTGGAAATTTTCCTGTTTTCTTTCTTATTTAGTATTTACTTAACATGTCTTTTCAGTCTGAGACCTCCCATGACTTTCACGACCTTAACATTTTTGAAGACTCCAGGAAAACAGGATTTCCCCAACGAGTTTATCAGATATGTTTCCCATTACTCAATTCAAGTCCTGCGTGATTGGCAGAAATATTACAGAAGCAATACTACATTGTTTTACCTGCATGCTACCAGGAGGCACAGGATATCGATCGGTTTGATTATTTAAAGTAGTGTCTGCCAGGTTCCTTCACTATAAAGTTACTTTTTCCCTTTGTAATTAAAACTATTCTGTGAAAAGACTCTAGAGATAATGTAACATCTCATTCCTCATCCACTTTTCACACATTTGTTTTAGCATCAATTCATGTTTCTTGCCTGAATTACTAAGAAGATGGTTGCCAAGTAGTGATTTTCTAACTCCATCATCCCTTCAATTTTAATTAATTGGCATTCTACTATATAATAAATTGGTTTCATCTCCCTATAAATTGAATACATTCAGGTATCTCATTATTGTCCCTGTGCAATAAAATACTCCTATTTTATACAGCAAGATAATCTATTACCATCATTTGTTTGTTTTGATTCTTAAGACGCCCCAGATTTAGTTAATAAGAGCTTCTTAAAGTTGCCTTCTATATTCTTCTGACATGTACCTATTTTTCTTTGGCCACTTTCTTACTTTCTAGCATAAGATTTTTCAGGTTCATCTTGTACTTTCTTAGCTCCAAAGCTGGAATCAACCATTTCTCCAAGGATACCTGGTTCCACTAACAGAGAATGACATTTATAATCCAAAATCTGGTCACTAAGTGTGCTCATTGCTACTGGGGTGTTGCTATTCCTAGGCCTTCACAGTAAGGCAGAGTAAGGAAATAAATGTATACATTTATATATACTAGTTTGTTAATACACACTAGTATATATACAAATCTATACTTACTTTTATTACATCTATATCTTTTTTATTATTGAAAGTCATGAGACACATTAATACCTCCAATTTCATTCCAGCACCACAAGGTTCATTCTACCTCTTTTCCTTTTTATATTTGTGACGCCCATCTCCATCAGTGTGATAGTTTGCTCGCATTGTGTTCAATATATTTAATTACTTTCTCAACACTCCCCTACCTCATAAGTAACAAATCTCCCGATCCTGCCAGGTGACTACCTGGTACTCACCAGGCCAACTGGATTTCAGGGTTGCAGATGTGGCTGGAAAGTGTGGGGCAGGGTACCTGGAAAAAGCCACTTGTGCAGCAGCAAGTGTGTGATTGATGCAGGCTATGGGTGACCATACACTGGACCTGAGTCCATCTCATAACACCTGCCAAATCAATTAGCACAAATTCAGGCCGTGTAAGTAGAGGTTCTTTGAGCTAAACAAAGAAGGTGATTTTACTTGGAGTGAATCATATTGCATTTGGAGAAATACAGTGAATTTGGTTGGCCATATCTTCAATACACAGAGATTTAAAATTCTATGGAGATTTTTATAAAGGACCTTTTATTCTGCTTTTTGGTAGTTTAGAATTTTACACTCTTGTGAGTACGCTCGGGCTTGAACCAAGATATATGACTGCCCTGAGCAGCTTACAACCAATAATTTTCAAGTAATTATTCTATTTTAACTGCAATGTATCCTTCTCTATGTTGAAAATAAATTTACTGTGATGTTTCACAGCATATAATCTCTTGGAAATGAAGTTAAGCTGCTTACAATATCGACAAAATAAATCTCTTGATCCCAATAAGAAGCTATATGCCAGTTAATTATTCAGTTTCCGAATTTCTGACTGCCAAATTCTTTGATGGTTAAGTGGTTGGCCTTAGGGTTTGAGATAAGTCTTGTGTTTACATTATACTTCTTCTCTATGTGTGTTGCAAAAATACTCCCCTTTGGTGGGAGACAAACCATGTCACAATTAAGGAACTATGTGTGGAAATCCATAGTAAATGGGATTTTAGTGTTAATTTATTGAAGTGGTGTCAAGCATTCCTTATAGATTGATGCCCAGGCTTCCCTACCTACCAACCCTGAATAAATCAACAGAATACTGAAAGTGTTACATCTTACAAAAATATGAAATAGTTGTGGAATGTAAGTCATCACTACCATTTTCATCTTAAATCTTCGTATTATTTGATTAAAATATCATTATCCAAGACTCTAATGCAATGATTTCTAGGCATCTATATAATAAAAGCCTAAGCAACAGTTATGGCAGAATGATCAGAACGACTGGTCACTATGATGTGCACTGACCACCAGGGGGCAGACGCTCAACACAGGAGCTGCCCCCTGGCGGTCAGTGCACTCCCACTGCTCAGCCAGAAGCTGGGCTTACAGCTGGCGAGCACAGCGGCAGTGGTGGGAGCCTCTCTCGCCTCCGCCACAGCGCTAAGTAGCAGCAAGCCAAGTGGTAAGGAGCAGGGAGCAAGTGGGAGGTAAGGAGCGAGGTGTCCCGGACTGTGAGAGGGCACAGGCTGGGCTTAGAGTCTGCCCCCCCGCCACCCCAGTGCACGAATTTTGTGCACCGGGCCTCTAGTAGTTTTATAATGCCTCAAAACATCTTCAATCATATTTAAAGGTAGCATAAACTTACACTACTAAATAATCTGGAAACAAGATTCATTTTACTTTAAAGTAGTTTTTGAAACACCATATTGTATGCAATACTTTATAAGCTTCTCAAATGATAAGATGTTAGAAATAAACAAATTAAGAGATAAACTAGCAAGTAAGTAAATAAGATATCCAGGTGAAAAACAAAACAAAACAGGATACAAGTATCCTCAATAATAGTATATGTGACCTTTGCTATTGTTTTGAAATAACATTCACGTGCTCTCTTTGAGATGCCTCATTCCAATATGTTTGTTTGTTTTTTTAAAATAAAAACAAAACATTCCAAATTTACAAAATCTGTAAAGGGGACATAATGTCAGGTCTTGTATATTTTCAAGACAAAAGTAAACTTATTTCACCAACTCCACTACCTCAGCACAAACACAAAAAAATCACAACAAAGCACATATAATAAAACTAGGAGACATCTAACCATTTCAATAAGTGATTGAGAAAAGGAGATTTTAGCTTATGCCACTGTTTCTTAAAATGTGGTCCAGGAATTAAATACATAATAATTTGTGCCTCTTACTATATTTGGATTCCTGGCTCCCCCTCTGGTTTCCAGAGCAGTTCTTATAAGAACCATTAACCAAAGTGCTGGGAGCACTGACGAGAATGTTAGATCAACAATATCTGTGTTACACCAATTTCACTGGTTTTCTAGAATGAGAAGAAATAGGCAACTACAAGCTGGTGAGATTGTTCAATTTTGTGAAGTATGTGTAATTCTACTCTCAAAACCGAGCTCTAGAAAGATCAAAATTATTGTATAAAGACCTGCTTTTCCTAAAAGAGAACGTATCCATTTTCTCCCTTCAATTTTTAAAAGGGCACATCAATCCTTAAAAATTAATTACTCATCACTACATATGGGATGTATGTAACATGTCATCAACAAAATCTACAAAAATCAAAGCACATCATTTTTTCCTTTGTATGGAATTTATTGGGGTGACAATGGTTAACAAAACTACATAGGTGTCAGGTGCACAATTCCTTAGCACATCATCTGTACACCGCACTATGTGTTCACCACCCCAAGTCAAGTCTCCATCCATCACCATTTATCACCCCTCTCCCCCGCATAGTTTCCTCCACCTCCCCCCAATCACCACACTGTTGTCTGTGTCCATAAATCATATAATTTTGTCATTGTTTTTTAGTGAGGAAGTCTTATGATTTTATGAAAAATTTTGACAAAACTTAAATCTCATCAGTGCAGAACTAGCTGGAGAGCATTTTTTTCAAATGCAGACTTGATAAATATGAAGTTGGATTTATTTCCTAATTATGTAGAAAGTTTACATACATTCCAAGCTCTATTATCACTTGGAGAAACTCTTCAGAATTTTAAAATACATTGAGAACAGCATCTATTTAAAAAAACAACTCAGTTATTCACCCTAGCAAATTGTACATATTCCAAGAGAGTAGAAACACTCTAAATATATTTACTTTATCTTTCTTTTGATGTAATTAATACAATGTGCCACAAAGGGTTATTATACTTCTGTTTTTTTAAAAAATATATGCATATGGCCTTGCCTATAGTCTCCAATTATTTCACTAAAGGTAAAGGAAACTAGTAGCTCCAGCAATTGTACTTTCCTTTGCATTTGGACCTCCTTTGCTAACACTTTTAGCAGAAACAAGAATCAGTTCACACTGTGTAGGACATTATGACTACACAACATGAGTTTCTGCAGAAACTATGGCCAGTCTTTCAAGACAGCACAACATGAAGGATGGACAGAAAAACCAAGAGATCGCGCAATCCTGGTTATTTCAAATCGCTCCTCCCCAGAGAAAAGACCTATCTGATGGCAAGCCCTGTCCCTGTCTCCCTTTTTGTGTTGAGGCATTAGTTTGAATCACTGTTTTCTCTGCTGTTCTCACTCTCTTAAGTCCTAGAAAAGCTGCTCCATTCTTGGTACCTCTCCCCGCTGCTGCACTTCAGCCCCAATCAGAGGCCAGGGACATGTAACCCCACAGAATGGCCACAACTGCTTTTTGCGAGGGCAAGCGAGGGTATCTGGACCCTCCCACAGCCCCTGGATGCCTGCAGGTGCCTAAGCTAGGAGGTTCAACCTGGAGGAGAAGGGACAGTGGCCTCCCTCCCTCCCTCCTGCCTCCACATCGGCCCAGCCCCCTGGCAACCGGTGGGACACTTGGCCCGCGCAGGGTTTCCCTCTCCCATTCTCATTTTCTTGAGTCCTCCCCTTCTTCCTTGCTCCTACCGTATTTTTGTCACCAACATTGTTGGCAAGAGAACACAGCACAGAGCTACGTCCCCTTCCCATAAATGCGTGTGTGCTTTCCCTGAACCCTTCTCCGCCCCTCCCTCCCCCTCATCCAGGTAGGGTCTGGCACGCTCTCCTTTCATCCAGACCCCAATGTCAGCGTCTCCCTTTGACAATTTCATTCAGCACGCCCGCACCTACCCAAGCCCACTCCTTAACCAGATCCACCTTCTCCCTATTAACCGTGTTCCTTCCCCGGCTAAGCACCTCCTCCACCTTTCCCGGTCTACTACTGCCCACATTTTTAAAAATTCAATATGTGAAACAGCATGAATTCCAGAAAGCATGTGTGTGCGTGTGTGTGTGCGTGCGTGTGTGTGTGCGTGTGTGTGTGTACCTTCCCTCAGCCTGTCAGGGTCTTGGGCGTGACTTGGAGTGCTGGACAGTCAGATGGCTCAAACTTCCCTGCCAGGCTGAGGCTGGGCCCCGCCGCGCTCACCTGTGTGCGCCCAGGTGAGCAGGGAAGTGCCAGCCCGCTGTGTTCCAGGACACCTGGCCCGGAGGCAGGGACAGCAGCGACCTGGAGCCACAGGGGCGCCCCTCCTGCGCGTTCGTCTCCATTCCCCCTTCCCGCCAGGTGGTCTGCTTGTGGCTGGGCACCCCTTCCTCCACAGTGCCTTACCTCAAACAGGGGACCAATCTTGTTCTTCTCCAGGTAAGCCTGGATGCGGGATTGCTGATAGGACGCCATGGAGACAGCAGAAGCCACGCAGCGCGCGGGCTGAACGCGCCTCTGCCTGGGGCTCGCCCGCCTTCTCCCCGGACTGGGGCTGGGACAGGAGCTCAGGAGCCTGGGCTCCCCGGCGTGCGGGTCTGGCCCGGCCACGGGTAAGCGAATGGGGCGCCCACAGCCCGGTAACCCGCGCAGCGCCGCCAACTCAGACAACTCGGAGACTCGGAGACGCGGGGGGAACTCATTCACTGCGCTCTCCGGCTGCACCGCCCCCAGGCTCCTGCTCCGGCTGCGCGGCACTGGCTGCGGCGCCCCGGAAATTGGAGCAGCGGTGCCTTCCTCCTCTGGGCGGCAGCAGCGGGGACCCGGGGGCCTGAGGCTAGCGGGGAGCTGCTGCTCCACCCAGAGGGGCACCTGGGGGCGCCTTTGGCGGCCGGGGGGCCGGGGGCTGCCCCTCGCCTGGAGTGTGTGTCCGCGTGCACAGTGCAGGATGCGTGTGCCCCTCTCCCAGGTTACAGCACCAACAACCCGCGCTTCTCCCCAGCCTGTGCTCGCCCTGCCCGCCGCTCCCTAGCGACAGCGCTGCTCAAAAAGCCAATGGTGAAGGGGCTTCTTTCAAAGTGCATATAAATCTGGTGCTTGTTGGCTAATATATGGCAGCTGCAAATGCAGTTCGCAAGGGGGTCTGTCCCCACCACCCCATGGGATCCTCTCCTCGCCAGCTCCTGCGTTGCCTCCACTGGTTCAGGGGCCGAGAAGGGCAGGGTTGTGAAAAGGGGCTTGGGTCTGAGGGTTTGCCACGAAAATGAAGTTACCTTCCTTTGGAAAATCTGACTTGGCTTGGAGCAAGTGGACCTGGCGACTGCAAGCTGAGAGCCCAGCAGAAAATTCCCAAGTGTTGGGAGCAACCCTTGAGCTTTGGACAGGAAGAAGAGATCAAAGCAAGCCAGTCCTCCCATCTAAGATCGCCTTCCTGACCCACACATAATCATGTCTATGTCTAATTACATGGCTGCATCTCAGATGCTACCCTATTCCACTGAACGGTGTTCCTGTAGATACTACATGACCTCCTCCAATTTAGCCAATACCTTCCTTATCATGCAGGGATTTCCAAGATGAAGATCTACAAACACAGAGGTTTCTTCCCAGAGCTCTCTTTCTTGTGAAAAAACAAACAAACAAACAAAAAAACCATTGAGGCTTCTAATGACGATTTCCCTGGGTCCTAACCACGACATGCTACCAAACTAAAAAAGATTTATGTAAGTAAATATGAAGATTTAGAATGAAGGGAATAACTGTCCTTGAAGCAGACTGTAACAGTATAGATTTCTTTTTCTTCCCTGTGTTCTGGATTTCTGTAATTCATAGTTTCTTTATTATCATCAGTGGTTTTTCACCTGATATACTTATGTGGAAATGTGCAATAGTTTAGATAAGAATGGAATATCCCAGAAAGTATCATTAATTTCATTTAAATAATTCAGATATGAAATCCACCAAGATACCTAAGAGCTTAACTATCGCTGGTAAACAGAAATAGACATCATTTGGAGTGGGAAGATGCACAAGTATTACTCTGACTGTCCGACTCGGCGATCTGCCCAGGGAGAGTTAAACTGAATAGCTGTGAGATGCTCAGGGTTGTCATGTGTTTTCCATTGTGGATCAAAGGTGTACTTTCTTATGTTTTTTAAACATGTCCAGAAGAAATTAAACATATGACCAGGTGAAAAGTCAAGTATTTGATACCACATAGCACTGAAGAATCAGAGTGGTACTTTTCTGAAATCAAGGAGACATTAGTAGGATACTGTTTAAAAAGCAGATAATTAACATGCTAACTAAGTCTTCACTGTTCTCAGAGCACTGCACGAGGGCATTGGGTAGAAAAAGACAAAATACATATTCATGGGAGAATCGTTAAAATATATACATTTGTGTATGTTAATACACGGAATACCCCAAAATTACATTTTTAAAATTCAGGAAATATTTTGAAAGTTTTCAATGCCTACCTCAAATACTAACTCCTTTTCTTGGTTCTTTCCACTTATCCCCAAACCTGATGTCATTACTACAATAAATATGTATGGCACAGCCTCTCCATGGCAGACATTACGTTAGGACTGAGGATGCAAAGGTGAAAGTCCCTGTCTTTATTCTCAGGTGTTCAGTCTTGTCTAGGCAAGAGGCAGACACAAATAATGACATTAAAAGTATTGTGTTAATACAGTAGATATATAAAACATGCTGTGCATTTACTAATGATGGAAAATTACCTGTGCCAGAATCATCAAGGAATGCTTCATAAAGGAGATGGTGTTTGAGCAACATGTTGAAGGAAGAGTAAAATTTTAAAGTTTTTCAGATAGGATTGGTAGTGTGAGGATGCCGATAATATTTTAAGCTTTGGCATTAAAAATGGCATGTACAAAGGCAAGGAAACACAAAACAGATTGGGGGTTAGAGAAACATAGGGTGTGGTTGGAGGAAGATTGGCATGTGAGGTTAAAAATGTAAGGCGAGCAAAGCTCATTAAAGGTCTGAATGCTTTGTTCAGAGTATAGACTTGCATATTTTGGGCAATGAGAAGTGACTAGTTTTGAGCAGAGGAGTATTATACAGAGTCAGGTAAAAGTTTTAGAAAAATTGCTTTGGTTACAACATTCATGATAAATGGAAGAATGAGATGGGGATTACAAAACCAATGTGGGTAACAGAATCCATAAACAAATCATAAGGGCCAGCCTTAGGACTTGGTGTAGATAGAGAGGATACGATGTACACAAGAAATATCTGAAGACATATTTGTTAATTAACTATTTGTAGGATGAAATTGGAAGAGAGAATCAAAGATGACCCTCTGATTTCTACAGTGAAGTTAGGAAATTATAAGTTAGTTGCCCAAGTCACCCAATGAATAATTGATAAAGACAGGTTTTATTCAGGTTTTTCTAACTCCAAATCTGAAACTATTTTAATTCTCTATCCAGTACTCTGCAAACTAGTCAAGAATTTAGTTTGCAGATATCATTGTCCCTTAGTAGGAAGGGCTGTCTCATGACCTGTCACATAGTAGGCACGCAATAAATTGCAGGTGGATGAACTGATTACCTTTTAGTAGATCAATTCAATCCAGCTACGTTCTTTCAGGGTAAATTTTGCCTCTAACACATGGCATTTTGTTCTATTTTGTTCCGTTTAATTAATTACATACATATCTTGGTCCCTCTTTTAAATTGCAAACTCACCAAAATCATGAACTGTATCTTAATAATTCTCTTACACTTTACAGTATGTAACAGTATATTACCATATAGGTTTTTCCTAAACATATTTCAATAGGATATTTAATTAATATCCTATTGTTGTACATTTTATGAATTTATTTCATTTAGTCCCTTTAAGATAACCTGAAAAGGAACCATCGTCTTAGATTGAATTTAACCATTTCACCCATAACATGGCACCCTTATGATCCTTTCCCTTTTGATTTATTTATTTATTTGTTTGTTTGTTTATTTTGACTTAAGCACAGCCTGAAAAGGCCATTTTCTCTGAGACCTTTGACCTCATTGTGTTATAAGATCGCCTATCAGCATAATTGACAAATATACAGAATCAAGTTTATAGGATGTACTAAAGCCCTTGTCTAACTTCATTTGTAAGACACCTTGCTCAGCACCTTCCACAAATGATTTTTGATGAGAGACAAGGGAACAATGGTGAAGGCCAGTTGACCTAACTAGGAAGTATTAGCAATGTAACCCCTTCAAATTAATTAAATATTGAAATCAGAGAGCAGAGAAGGTCTATACAGGCTCCTGGAATCAGACTACTCGCCTGAAGCATACTTGTCCCCTTCCTGCATCTCTCTCACCCTGTCAAAGTATAACAGGGACAAATACCTGCCCAAAGAACGCAGTGCAGCATCAGGATTTTGATTTTTGAGCTATAAGGCGGAGAGGCTACATCAGAGACAGAAAAAATAAAGCAGGTAAGTGGAAACATGGAATAGTCCTGGGTGGAAAACTTCCCTAATGTAATTTGATTTCAAAGTCTGAATTATCAGAACAAGAACGATAATTACAGTTCATACTACATTAACTTAT
Source organism: Cnephaeus nilssonii (assembly GCF_951640355.1). NCBI lineage: Eukaryota > Metazoa > Chordata > Mammalia > Chiroptera > Vespertilionidae > Cnephaeus > Cnephaeus nilssonii. The sequence goes on along the minus strand of NC_137089.1, from coordinate 37,644,357 downwards.
TACACCGTAGGATATTCTATATATGGAAACTTTCAAAGTACGTGTTTCAGAGAACAATTCAAAAGATAACCAGGGTGTATTTTGACTCTAATACAAGAATGTTTATTATCATTTCACATATTATAGTGTCTTTTCAATTACAAAGATACTGATACTAAAATGCTGTTAGATTTGTGGTTAGCATGAGCCTGGCTCATATCTGTGTTAGTATGTGTGAAGGGCCATTTAAGTCACCACTGAATTTGATTCTTTTTAATAGCTCCTCAGTAAAATTTAGAAAGTATTTTCTTGTTTATTGTTAAGTAGTGGTTCAAGTCCAGCTAAAAGGGAGAGACGCATTATTTGGGAGCCTATCAATTTCAACCATTGAGAACATTGACCTTGGAGTTCTAGCCTAGGACAGAATGTAGGCTTTGCCACCAGCTGTGCCATCTTCAGGAAGCTACTTATTCTATCTCATCTGTAAAGTGAAGGCAAACAGCACTTAGTTCCTACATTTATTATAGGGATTACCTGAGGCAATGCAGGAAGCACTCAATACAAGGCCAGGAACACAATAAAGATTCAATAAAGGGTAGTGCTAATATTGTTATTATTGTAATTATCTATATTTATAAAAGCCTAAACGACTGTTACAACCAAACGACTGAAATGACAGGAACAACTGGTCGATCAGTCACTAAGATGCGCACTGACCACCAGGAGGCCGATGCTCAATGCAGGAGCTGCCCCCTGGTGGTCAGTGCACTCCCATAGTGGACCTCCCGTGGCCAGGCATCGGTGTCCGGCGCCCATTCCTTCTGTGCCAATCCCGGTGACCATCGCTACCTCTCCCGACTCCGCCGGGGCCTTTGGGCCCCGGGCTTGGATGGGAAATCGGGGGTGAGTGGCGGCAGATGCGGCCCCTTTCCCAGGGGGGGCTGATGGCCGGTTCCCTCCTCGGGGCTGGCGGCCAACCTTCCACACCCCATCTCTCCCCTCAGTCGGCAGGCCCCGATTGGCCTGCGGTCCCTCCCCCCTACCAGCAGGCCCCGTTCGGTCTGGCCCTGATCAGCCCTGATCGCTGGCCAGGCCTAGAAACCCCACCTGTGCACGAATTCGTGCACCAGGCCTCTAATACCATAATAATTATCACCACCATCGCTATCAATTCCTTGAGAATGAGATGAACCCAAATGATGCTGCCAGCTTGTGAAATCCCAGCCTTCTCAAGTGACATATCTCTTTAATTCCCACATATAAATAGCTTTTAATATTTAATTTTTAATATGTGGGATGTTTATAAGCAATAAGCATCTAAAATACTTTATGTCAATAACTTCATGTTTATTTGCATTACATCATGAATCACTTAAAGGAAATCTACAGATGCCAAACTGTGTAGATACCTTTGATATTATCAATAAATTGTTAAGCCTGACATGCTTTTTGCTTATACTATCCAAAATAATACTGTCTTAATTTTTCATCCCAATAAGTGAGTCTTTGTTAAGAAGAAATATAACTTGGACAATGAAAAATTGTCACAAAATACTGTAACGTGATACTGGATTTACTGAAAGGAAGGAGACAATAAGAGGGACTGAGCAAACAAAAGATGACTTGGAAAGGAAAAACCGTTCTACTTGGTGTGCAGGGTGGGGAACCAGGCACTCTGCCTGAGACAGGATGTGCCCCTGCTCCCGTCCAACTATCAAGGAATAAGAAACATGGGACCTACTTCTCCAACACGCATCCCTGTACATGCCAGCTAATGCTCAGCCATAACGCGCACCTCCCAACACCCCAGCACTAAAGGTTAAGTGTGCATTTTAGAAGAATGAGTGGAACCTGCCCTGCCTAGAGGGAATTTAAACAAAAAAAGAAGATAAGGAAGACAACTCTCTGCAAATAAAAGCTGGATACTATAACACCCCAAGTAGTCAGCAAATTCTCTCCTTCCAAAGTCAATGTTGGTCCATTCCCAAAGGGTAATACTCATCCTCCAACCCTCAATAGGTTTTGAAACTCTGAGACAGAGAATTCTATGATGTCTAAGCATACGCTAAGCTTCTACACATGTCAGGGAATCACACTGACATATACCACAAAAGATTTATGATGAGGTCATGAGTAATAGCAGTTAAACTTGCTAACTTTGCCTGGGAAGATTCGGAAACCAAAAATTGAGTGAATGAATGAACGAATGAACGAACAAATAGGTATAGAATAAATGAATTAAAGAAAGAATAAATAAATAAGTGCTGGTAATTCATGGCATATCCAATAACCAGTTTGTCAATCACTTAGATTTAAATCCCCCTTTTTACATGTGTAATAAAGTCTAGTAGATTTTGTTCAGTAGATTCTAAGTATTTGTCAAGTATTCAGATATAGTGTTTCAATAAGATAATGGCACTGATTTGCCTTATGTGTTTCTTGAGTCTATCCTCTTCAATTTGCCACTTTTCTTTTTCTCTTACTTTTTTTCTTTCTTTTCTTTTTTTTTTAAGGAGGGTCATTCATCTTGCAGCCTGAGCCTGAAACATGAGTAAGCAATTGTCAGTGGTCAGTGAAAATCAATGGACTAAAATTGATGACAAATGTTTTCTGCTACATCTCTTTTCTAAAATGTATTGTAAGATCCCTTTGTGTGTAAATGCTGCTCTTGACCGTCATATCCCTATGCATATTTTAATATAAAGTCATTGTCACTGAACCCAAGATTTCATGTATGTTAGGATGGTTCTTCCTTACTCTCAGCATTCCTGATGACTCCGCTTGCCAAAATTATTATTATCAAACAAAAAACACTTTTATTCTCATTTTCACTTAAGAAAATGGCATTGTATCAAAAACTTGTCTTAATGTAGCAATGACTGTAAGAATATTTCAAAATTTAAGTAGAGAACAAGGAAACATGGTCAACCTCCTATATTTCATTGATATTTAATTTTAAAATAGTCTCCCTATTACAGAATAGTATTAAATATAATTGTAATTCAAAAAAATTTTAATGAAAAATAATTTTTAAACCTCAGTGAGATACTACTTATACCCACTAGTATGGCTATCTAAATATATAAAAGCCTAAGCAACCGTCGGACCATTCGGTAGCTATGACACACACTGACCAGCAGGGGGCAGACACTCAACTCAGGAGATGCCGAGCTGTGGTGACTTGGCAGCTGTGGTTCCCGGATGATACACCCGGAACCAGAGAGGAGGGAGCCGAATTCTGTGGTGCATCACCTGAGAACCACCCTCTCGCAATCCAGGACTCCTCAGAGATTGTCGGAGAGCCAGTTTTCAGCCCAATCCCCACAGGACAGGCTGAGGGACCCCACCGGTGCATCCGTGCACCGGGCCTCTAGTACTGTAATAAACTAAAACATAGACAATAAGTGTTGGCAAAGATGCAAAAAAATGGGAACCTTGGTACACTGCTGGTGTGTATGTAAAGGGTGCAGCCAATTTGAAAAAGTCTGGCAGTTCATCATAGGGTTAAAATACCAAGTTATCATATTACACAGCAATTCCACTACCAGGTATATACTAAAAAAAAAAAAAAAAAAAAAAAGAAAAAAAAGAAAAAGAAAACGCATGCCCACACAAAAATCTATACATGAATGTTCATAACAGCAATATTCATAAAAGCCCCGAAGTGGGACTGATCCAAATATACATTACTTGAAGAACTAATAACATGTGGCATGTTCATTTAATATGATTTTGTGATAAAAAGGAATATAGATAGTACTAATACATGCTCCAGCTAAATGAAACCACAACATACCACATACTGCATGTTTCCCCTGATGTAATATAGCCACAAGAAGCAGATCTATAGAGCAGAAAGTAGACTAGTGGTTTCTTAGAGCTGCTGGATGAACAGGAGACAGGGGGAGGGGACTGCTAATGGGTGTCTTTTAGGGCTAATAAAATGTCCTAAAATTTATTGTGCTGGTGGTTGCACCACTCTGAACATGCTAAAAGCCATTCAGTTGCACACTTTAAATAAGGAATTGTTTGGAATATGAATTATTTCTCAATGACAATGTTATTTTAAGAAATAAGAGTAACTGTTAAATTTTGCTGGTTCCAAGGTCCTCCTAGACTCCTTTTTTTTTTTTATTGTGTGTGACAGAGAAAAATATTGTTATAAACACACACAGAAATATAAATATCCTAAACATGAGTCTTTGGTGAGCAGCATGATGGGATAAAACTGCAAGATTAAAAGCAAGAGAGTTAAATGACTCTGCCTAAATCTGAGAGTATGTGCACCTGTGTGGACTCAGTAACCAAGAGGCAGTTGGCGAGGCCAGTGAGAGGTAAAGATGTGGTGCAGAGAGGAAGAAGATTTAAGTAAGCTACTAGTATACTGAGTCGATTTGAATGTTGGTGAAATAAATGAATACTTGGGAAATATTCAACAAAAACCACCATTCCATCTTTCCTGCTATGCAGTGGGACTTGTTTTGAGGGTCTGTCTGCAGGGTAGGTGCTGGGCCAAAGGGAAGCCATCTGCAATCCTGTGTTGCTGGCTTCTGTGACAGGGGTTATTAGAAGCCCTTTTGCTTTCTTTTTTTCTTGAGGTTAAGAATTATAATTTTAAAAATTCTTTCTGATTCTCTACATTTCAGCACTTAGATTTAATCATGCAAATACTCTGTAACTTGGTCTTTATCACAAAAGTGGAGCTTTACAGAACCATCCCTGATGGCCCATGCCTACAGTACACTGATATTCACTACTCTGTATATTCCATTATATGAAGGTAGCACAATTCATTCATTCGCTCTTCTCTTCCAAGTTTTCACTTAATGCAAACAACATTGCAATAAAATTCTCATCCATGTCTGATTTTTCCCATGGTCTAAACTTTTTTCAGGGTATAAACCTGGCTAAAGAATTGCTTGGTCATAAGGATGCACAAATTTAGATTTATGAGACACTATCACATGGCTCTCCAAAACGATTGCATAAATGTGTAATCCTTCCCACAACTTTGGGGAGTTCTCTTTGCCTGAGTCTTCACACATACTGAAGGGCTGGCACATAAAAGGTGTGGGTCTCAATCCCAGTTCTCCCTCACTGCACATGTATTAACTCCCAGCCCCTGTGCTGTTAGCCCCGCAGACAGTGCCAACTCTGCAGATCCCTGTCCTAGTTTTCCGTTTCTTCTTCATTTCTGGCCCAAGGCAATTTCCCTGCCTTTCTCAGCAGTTCAGCCTGAATTTATAAGGCTGTTATAATTTATTGATCAATTCTTGGTGTTTGTAGCTGGAGGGTTTTCAAGTTATCTGTACTGCCAGACCCTTACATGCCTGAGAACTTTTTCAGCACCTGAGTGACTTTTAAACATTCCCCAGATGTTGGACACCTTAAAGAAAATGAGTGAAATCAAATTAGCAACTATGGTGAGCTATTAAACTTTTTCACTTGTATTTATTAGTCGCCATACTGCACAACAATTAACGGTAGGGACTCGACAGCTTACCTAGTTTGAATCCCAGCTAAGTTCCTTACTAGCTGTGTGACCCTGGGCAAGTTACTTCATCTCTCTGAGCCAGTTCCTTCATCTCTAAGATGAAGATGTAAATAATAGAACCTATCCCTGTGGGGTTGCTATAAGGATCCAATGAGTTACTACTTATTAAAATGCTTAAAACTATATCTGACACAGCATGTACTGTGTAATTATGTGATAAATAAAATGGAATAATGACTATTAAACATTCGTTTTTGTATTATCCACGAATATTTTAATAATGATCTTTCTTTCAGTCCCCAGCATGGACAATATAACATTTTAAATACTTTATCCAAAGTTTATAGACATATCTACAGGAAGTTCAGCCTAATAAAAAAACTACCTGAGCATCACATTGAAAGTAGTGCCCCAGTAATCTATTACTGTAGTTTTATGCTACTCTCTACATGTTCCCTGTGTCCTCTAGAGGTTTGCTCCTATTTATTTGTTTGAGTCTCTTTTAAAAGCTTTTCTTTACTGTCTGGTGAGCCTTGATTGCACTTTCATTTTTTAAAGTATTGCACTCAAAGGCAGATCAGAAGGCCACACTGGGGGCAGACTGCTCTCAGGGGTTATCTTGCTGAGATTTTCTGAGTATTTTGATAGTGGACCTTCTGGACTGCATGCCTCCAGGTCTTTCTTTGGGGTTGGTTAGTTCTATGGTCAGATATCCCAATACCGTTTTCATACTGAAATATATTAATTAAGGTGGTTGTCAATCAGATAGACAGAGAGCTTTAGCCTGAGGATCCTTCTTCAAATACATTGAGTGTGCTTTATCTGTACTCTCCTGTGCTTTTCTCTGTGAGCACTTGCCTACTGACTGAATTAGATACTGTAGAGAGGATAAATGGTGATGGGGGAAAAATTAAATCACATTTAAAAAATAAAAATGTATGTCAAGACAAAACCAAACAAGCAGAACCTCCTCAAAATCTGCAAAGTGTATTTTAATTGCTGGGTGATGGCATGCGATTGCAATCACCTGAACTTCCTTGTGACCTCGTTTCACCCTCAGTGAGACAGGCTCCTTTCTCACATGCATTCTGTACGGCCATATCGAACTTACATTCTGTCAATCAGATCTTACTCTTTCATCCTTTCCTGACTTTCCACAGAACGTCGTTTCTTCCTAAAATGCCCTCTTTTCTCTCTCTATTTGGCTAGAGAGCTTCTACTTTCCTTAAATATCCAGCAGGATGATCTTTTCTGAGGGGCTCTGACCTCGCCAGGCAGACTCATTCTAACTTATCCCTTCTGTGCTTAACCGAAACGGTGCATTTACCTCTACTGACATACTTATTGTCTTTCTCTTCTAAGTTTGTATATATGTCTTCCTTACTAGTTTGTGAATTCTATAAAGTCAGAGACTCACACTATTTTATGAAACCATCTTACCAACTGGAAGCATTTCCACTAACAACCAAAGAGATCTATACCAACTGCATTCCATACTCTATTTGCTGTAAGAGTCAGATTGCCCTGGTGAGAGCTTAGACTTTTATTATGGAATGGCACTTAGTTAAAAAAAAAAAGTGTATGTGTGTATGTGTGTGTGTGTGTGATTATCAACATTTTAGGAAAGTATTAGCTAACTTTTTTTATATTTAAGTATTTAAAATTCCAAGCGATGATCATTTAGAGCTTCATTGTGTAACCTCAACTGCATGCATTACAGATAGCACAGGCTCTGTTTCCCTTTTATCTACTATGATTTCTGTTGTGGAATTTAATATGAAAGAGATGATTGTTCTGTAATGAATTTGCAAATGTGTTTCCATTTGGAAATGCGTATTCATGTATGCATGTGCCAGCTGGATAAATACATATAACAGCTTTTTAAGTATTATAGATTTTACTCAATGATGATGATGGAATCAATACTTAAAATCTGTGGAAGCTAATGTTTTCATTATAAGTGACAAACTCTGGGCCTGGTATATAGCGTGAACCCTGAACAGTACTTTACCTGGACCTTAATGTTACTATACAGTTTGAAGAAGAGCCCAGCAGCTGGTGTGTGAATCTGCTGAAGCATTAGGAAAAAATATTCTCTAAGTAAGTTTAACTGAAAATTCTGTAAAATTTTTGGGAAAAATGCAAATAGTTGCAAACCTCATAGCTATGAGAAACTTGACGTGATAAAGACAAATACTCTTACAAATATCATAAGATTTCATTAAGCAGCAACTTCAGAGATCCTGGAAGTAAATGAAAGTAAAATTATAAAGAAGTCTATTTGCACTTTAAATGAATATAGTATAAGTTTCATAACATGCAAATGAAATCCACTTCTGAAAATAAGTGTGCCACTAATTTCCTGAGAATTCTTAAAAATGTCTTCACCCCAAATGTGAGGAAAATGAATGGAAAACCACGAGAAGGTTTGCTTAGCCAGATGGAGTCTGGAGAGTCAAAGAAAAAGGAAGGATAAAATATGATCTAAGCTAGTATAACATGCTCAAGTTTTGCATTGGTGAACATGTGTAGATGTGATAAATGCATGGCCACCAGGAGGCAGGACTGGGGGTTTGGGAGTCCTTGACTGCAACCCCCTTCAGAGACAACATGACTGGCATGACTGGCTGTGCACCCATTGAGTCTAGTGTAGGGAGGGCAGCTTGCCCCATGAAGTCTCTCAAGTAAGGACTCTGTAATTGCGTATGATTGGACCTGAAAGATCACAGATGAAATTATGGCCTGGAGCTAGACTTCCCAAAAGCCAATATAAATAATTGGTACTTTCTTTATATTGAAATGTTCTCTCTTAAGAACAGATCAGTCTGACCTCATCTATTAAAAAAATTTTAAGAGGGAGATAAATGATTCAATAGTTATATAGATCAGTCTATCGCTTTATAGTTGACTAGAGGCCCGGTGCATGAATTCCTGCATGGGTGGGGTCCCTCGACCTGGCCAGTGATCAGGGCCATTGGGGGGCCATCTCATCCAGTCCCAATCGGAGCTGTTGGGGGCCGGCCAGTTGTAACGACTGCAGGAGGCTGGCCAACTGGGGAGAGGAGCCGCGGGAGGTTGGCCAGCCATGGGAGGTTGGCTGTGGGAACGCAGTGACCACCAGGGGGCACTCCTGTGTTGAGTGCCTGCCCCCTAGTGGTCAGTGCACGTCATAGCGACCGGTCGTTCAGTCGACAGATCGTAACAGTTGCTTAGGCTTTTATATATAGAGATATTGAGCTATATGGATCATTACCATATTTTCAGATAACACTTACTTTAAAATTTTAATTCAAATGTATTTAAATATAAAAATAATAATGATTCCACACAAAAATAGCCAACTGATCTTTGAGAAAGGTGCAAAAGCAATTCTTCGGGAAAAGAAGAGTCATTTTAATAATTGGTACTGATACAATTCCACATCCATATGCAAAACGATGAACCTAGAGACAGACCTGACACCAAAATTTACTCAAAATGGATTACAGATCTAAATATCAAATTCAAAAATATAAAACTAGAAGAAAACATAGGAGAAAATATATGAAACCTAGTCCATTAGTTTGCTAGGGCTGCCAAAGCAAAATGCTATAGACTGGGTGGTTTCAAGGACAAAAATTTATTTTCTCATGATTCTAGAAGCTGGAACTCCAAGAACAGGTGTTGGTAGCTTTGGATTTTCCTGAAGCCTCTTTCCTTGGCTAGCAGATGGCTGTCTTTTCACTGTGCCCGCACACAGTTTCTTATCTGTGTGCATGGATCCCTAATGTCGCTCTCACATTTTATAAGGACAGAGGTCATATTAAGTTAGATTTCCACCCTAAAACCCAAAATACTGATAATACTAATTGCCTGTGAGGATGCAGAGTAGCAGCAGCTCTCAATTTCTGCCCGGAATGCAAAAATGATTCGGCCACTCTGAAAACTATGTGGCAGTTTCTTTCAAAGCTAAACATAGTCTTACCATATGATCTAGCAGTTGTACTCCTAGCTATTTACCCAACTGATTTAAAAAGATATGTCCACAGAAAGCCTTCATCCAAATGTTCATAACATATCCTATATAATAAAAGCCTAATATGCTAAGTGTCCGGTCATCCGGTCATCCGGTCAACCAATCAAAGCACAGTATGCTAATGATATGCTAAGGCCGCTCAACCACTCGCTATGACGTGCACTGACCACCAGGGGGAAGACGCTCTGACTGGTAGGTTAGATTGATGCTGGGGTCCTGCCGATTGGGACTAAGCAAGATGGGCCGGACATGCCCTGGAGCCCTCCCATGGTCCCTTCCCAGCTGGCAAACCTCCCACATCCCTCCCTGGCCCCGATCGTGCACTGGTGGGGTCCCTCAGCCTGGCTTGTGCACTCTCGCAATCTGGGACCCCCTCGGGGAATGCCGGAGAGCCGGTTTTGGCCCAATCTCGCAGGCCAGGCCGAGGGACCCCACTGGTGCACGAATTCATGAACCGAGCCTCTAGTTCATTTATAATTGCCCAAAACTAGAGGTGACCAAGATGTCTTTTAAGAGATGAATGGAAAAACAAAGTGTAGTACAACCATACAATAGAATACTATTTGATGATAAAAAGCAATGTACTGTCAAGTCAAAAACTGACTTGGATGAATCTTAAATACAAATTGCTAAATGGAAAAAAAAAAGCCAGTCCAAAAAGGTTATATACATTATGATCCAGATTAGTATATTATATTCTGGAAAAGGTAAAGCTAAGATAGTAAACTGATCAGTAGTTGGGTTTCTATTGGTGGGGGGAGGATTGAATGGGTGAATCACAGAGGGTTTATTTAAGGCAATGAAACTATTCCTTATGATACTGTAATGGTAGGCATATATCATGCTATGTATTTGTCAAAATTCATAGAACTTTACAGCCCAAAGAATGAACCTTAACGTATGCCAATTTTTACAAAGTAATTTAGGCAGTTCAGAGACCTCAGAATGAAATGCCGATGATGACAAAACAATCTATCTGAATTGTTAAATTCATTACACAAGGAGGCCACTAGACTGAGGTGGCTTTAATGCCTTAATCTACAATAATAAAAGCATAATATGCTAATTAGACCGGACATCCTTCCGAATGTCCTTTCTTCCCGACCAAGCCGGTAGCAGGCGGGGGCTGAGGCAGAGGCAGCAGAGGCCCTGGACGCGGGCGGCAGGCAGTGGGTGGCGGCCAGGGGCAGAGGTGCCCACCGCAGCGGCGGGGGCCAAGGCCGTTGCACGAACTTCGTGCATCGGGCCTCTAGTAGTCTATGAAAGCAAACCAAAACCTAAGCCTGAAATGCTTCAAGATTAAGAAATCAAAACCTAAGGATAACCAAATCCAAACAGCCTACGAGGCTTTCCCAAATAAGGCAACAGCTTAAGCTATAGCCAATCAAATAATTTCTGCTTCCACCTCTTCTCTGTAAAATCTGTCCCTGAGCTCCTGTTATAGTGTCTAGCCACTTCTGGTTAGACACTGCCTGATTCAAGTAGATTTTTGCTCAAATAAACTCTGATACATGCCTGTTTCTATTTTAACAGGTCTATAATTGTATGAAACATCTCACTGGAGGAATGATATGTATGAAAACACCTGATATGGGGAAAAGGTGATGACCTAAGTAACCCTGGAAATTAAGTCTATAAGACCAAAGGCAAAGGAATCCCTGTACTCTAGTAAACAAAGTTATTTCCCACAGGAATACAGGTTATCAATTCTAAAACACATGTAGATACCTGAACAGAACTTCAGTAAGGAGGATATGTAAGAGGTAATTCAACACACAAAACGAGGTTCATCATCACTAAATGAGAGGGAAATGCACACACCACACATGAGAATGGCTAAAATGACTCATCATACCAAGGCTGGCAAGAATACAGAGCATTCAGAACACTGGTATACTGCTGTTGGGGATGCAAAGTAATGTAACCACTCCGCAGAACTATGCAATAGTTTTTATGAAGTTAAACATAGATTTACCACATGACTCAGGACTTCCATTCTTTGATATCTACCTTAGAATAATTAAATATTATGTTCACACAAAAACATATATGCAAGTATTTATAGCAGTACTATTATAATTGCCAAAAACTGGAAACAGTTCTAATTTCCTTCACTGGATGAATGGATAAACAAACTGTGGTCCATCCATACAATGAAATACTGCTAAGCACACACACACACAAAAAAAGGTATTTTTATTTTATTTTATTTTAATTAGTTTAACTTTAAAAACTAATATTTGATTCAGGATTGGAAAATTTTAAGGTATGTTTGAAAAAACTTGGGTATGTGAATCTTCTTTATCAACTGTAAATTTTATAAAATCTAAGTACAGAACAAATATATCTTATAAAATTTAACTTTCAAATTAAGATGTGTTGTAAGCGTAAAATTATACACTGGGCTTTGAACACTCAGTACACATCAAGAATATAAAATCTATTATTCATTGTTATGTGGATTATATTGTGAAATAATAGTTTGGGTTTATTTGGTTACATAAAAATATTAATTTATCATGTAGCAGATATAAGGGTGCAAGAAAGAATGAAATGATAGTGAAAAATCACAGAATGCTAAAAAAGCTTTGGGAAGATACATGAAATAAAAGGATTTAAAAGAGATGATGATTGCAATTAGCCCAACACTACAATGATGTTGGTGCAGAACTGATTAATTTCGGTCCTCATGCTCCACTCACAAAGTATTAAACTAATTTTTCTTTTAACAAATTGGCCAATGGAGATCACTGAAAGTAGCATCTTTTAAAATTAATGAAGGGGAGGATTACAATGTTTCTGTGATCCTTCAATAAATTATAATATGCCTTCAGAGGGAGAAGTTAGATTAGTTAGGAGATAACGATTAATATTTTAAAAATGTAAAGCCAATTTTAAGGTGCATGTTTTGGGTCAGGTTGGTGGGTTAAATTTTGCCAGTTTAAGAGAAAGAAAAGAATTCAGGTTATTATAATATAAGACTTAATACTATATATGCCTTTTCATTACGTGGAGGTATCCCTTTATCTTTTATTTTCCTGGAAAATAGCATTTGTGCTACTGGATGAGAGAAAACACAATAGTATAATCTTGAAGACTCTCTTTGTGTATTGCTTAAGCCAGAATGGCATTCTGCTACCTCATCTATTATAGGCATTCTTTGCCAGTATATGATGAGATTCAAGGTTCAAATCAAATAATGAAATATATGTTTTTTTTTGTCTTTTTCTATCATAATATTTCCTTCAGATACATATTTTTTAAATCAGTGATTAAAGCTCTCTTTTCCAGATTCTAATAGAAGACAGTCTGTGTTCCAGTTGACAGCGCAAGGAAAATTCAAGGAGAAAGAAGAGGCCAAACTGTGAATTTAATATGTATTAGCCTTTCCTTCTGCATAACTAAACAAAGGCTTTGACTTGCTCTTCTCTTCAATGTCTCCTAGGTCAGAATAGGGTCAAGGAGGGCTGTGAGATGTATGAAGGAATCTTAGTATGATTTATTTATGAGCATGTAAGGTGACCCTCCCAGTCTCTTGATTATTCATCCACATGAAAAAATGTATGGTTTTCATATCTACCCTATAGAAAAGATATAACCAAAGATACAGGCTCCAAGGATAACATGGTCAGGATATACCAATTTCTTTCAGTTTTTTAATATCAGTAATAGGTTTCATTTGACTTTATGAGAACACTGAAGTCTTGCTATAACAAATGAAGTAATTTCTACATTTTGTGCCATTATGACATTATAAATGCTATTTATTAGAGGTTAATGGTTCATTTGGGTTTTAAAATTAAACTTCTAAAAACTAAGTTAAATTAATCTAATAAAAATGAGAAAGAAAATGATAGAAAAATATATTCAGAAGTTTTTTGTTTTATTGTATTACTTTTGAAGCAACAAAAAGAACCCTGTATATTTAGATAAGAGTAAAGATATAAAGTATCAGACTCTTCAATATATGGATTGCAAGATACTTTTAAAAACTCCTTTTCTGCCCAGTGTTGCTCAGTGGTTGAGCATCAACCTATGAACCAGGAGGTTACAATTCGATTCCAGGTCAGGGCACATGCCCAGGTTTCAGGCTTGATCCTCAGTGTGGGGCCTACAAGAGACAGCTGATTAATAATTCTCTGACATCACTGATGTTTCTATCTCTCCCTCTCCCTTTCCTCTCTGAAATTAATAAAAATATATATTTTTTAAAAACACTCCTATTCCCATTTCTCCAATTAAACCAGATTGTTCTGCTTATTATTCTCTTTTTATTCTCACACTGGTACTTTTACTGAGATCATTTCCTCCAGTTAAATACCCTCCTCTCCTCTCCCTCACTTGAAATCTATATTTTGAAACATACCTCCAAAGGTACCTCCTCTAGCCACTCAACAATCTCTCCCTTTCCTGGACAAGCACCCATGGCTTATAGTCAATTGTGCACACAGGTACAGCATACCACCCAGCGCCCGCCCATTCTGATTGGTTAGCCATACTATTTTATTCAATGGAAATGATGTCATATCAATTGTAACCTTAAAAAAATTTTACTTCTGCTACCCATTGTTCATTCATTGCTTATTCACTGAGCTGCTGCTCTAGCACAAGGGATAAATGATGCATAAAAATCCCAGAGCTCATACTCTAGCAAGCTTTCATTCATATATTTGACCATGATTTGATTCTAAATATATATCTTGGGTAATTATATTTCTACATGTGTATACATCTTATGTCTGTAAGTCTATTTCAAACATTTACAGGACAGTTTCAATCTTTGTATCTGACATAGAATTGTATCAGAATAGAGCTTATAAAACACTGAGATAAAGAAAAGGGAAAAAATCTTTAGCAATCCATAAAAGAAAGTTGAGGACGCGGTAGAGAGTGATGAATATCTTACACCAGGGGTAGGTGAAAGGGCCCCACCAGCTATGTCAGTAATTAATTTAAATGTAAATAGATTAAATACTCCAAAGACAAAAGTTACTATACTGAATTTTTAAAAATAGCCAAGTTCCAATTACGTGTTTTAAATATACACTTTAAATACAAAGACACAATAGGTTAAGAGCAAACACCACAGTGTTGGCACAAGAATTGGTAAAAAAGGGGACGTAAGGAAATGGTAATGTTCTGAAAGGATGACTCTGAGGAATGAGAGAGGGAGTTTGTTAGAAAAATTAGAAGATTTCCACTTGACCTCAAAGGCCAGCTTGAACCTGCAGCTCACAAATTTTCAGAACTCATCTCCAATAATAAGCCCAATACAAAAATACTATTGTAAACAAAAAGTTAAGGATACAAAGTTAAATTAAGACAAAATGAAAATATTTTCATTGTGAATGAAACTCAGGCTTCTAGCTAATTTGGATGCAATTCTTCCAAATCCTATGTTGCTCAAGCATTTTACAATTTAAATGAGAAACATTTCTGACCACATGGTCACACGTGGCAACTAAACTGACTTCATGGAACCACCTCACAAGAAAACACAAAACAACAAGTGTTATTCATGCTGTATTTTTAACAGCCACATCATTAAGCATATAAAAGGATTTGCAATTAAAGATAATTGAATTACATTTCAGAAAATATTTCAGTTCCAACTGCATTTTAAAGCCTTTTAATTAAAGACAATAAAAATTTCATACCTTGCACATTATATGTTGCTAGAATTTACCTTCATATGTATATTATGTATTAGTTAAATTATCACAGTCACAAGACTGGAGGACTGAGAAATTAGAGAGCTAGATCATTCTTCAAGTGAGAAATCAGAGAGCTAGATAATTTCTCTTCTATGAGCTTCAGATATGTTTCACTTGAAGCAATATGTAGGAGAATGTAGTGCAAACTTACCTAGGCACCCTCTGTGTGTCACTGACTGGGTACCTTGACCCACCATCAGTTAAACTTGGGCTTAACACCAAAAGTTGACCTTATCCTAGGCTTTCCTCTATTAAACATGTAAATAAAACACTCCTTCATTTCAAAGCACTTAAGGCCATTTCTTCTTTTTGCATTTGAAAATGGCTATTGACAGCAAAGTCTAAAGAACAGCTATCTAAGTATTATTTGAACATAGAGACTATTTTCTGATTTGTGGCCTTTTTACTTAGTGACTATCTTTTATATTTGTGGCTATCTATGGCGCTATTACTATTTGTACTGTGTGCACTTCTCCGTGCTGAACTAAGTACACGCATTTCTGATGCCTGAAGTTGTTTTGCAGAACCTCTTAGCTTGATTTTGGAGTTTCCTCTTAAGCAAGAGTTGAAGTCATATGCATGGCAAAATGGTAATTTCAGAAAAGAGGGTGGTCCAGTGCCCTATTCCATTCAGATCAGAAACAATGCAGAGTGCCGAAACCGGTTTGGCTCAGTGGATAGAGCGTCGGCCTGCAAACTGAAGGGTCCCAGGTTCGATTCTGGTCAAGGGCACGGACCTTGGTTGTGGGCACATCCCCAGTAGGGGGTGTGCAGGAGGCAGCTGATCGATGTTTCTCTCTCATCGATGTTTCTAGCTCTCTATCCCTCTCCTTTCCTCTCTGTAAAAAATCAATAAAATATATTTTTTTTAAAAAAAAAGAAAAAGAAACAATGGAGACTAAGAAAGGCTGTGGACAAAAAGATCAGAACAATAGAGGTCATCTTGGAAAGGGGGAACCAGATTGTCAATTATTCCATGGATCATCTCTTAGGATCTTGGGAGGGGTTTTACGTTATGTCAGTGTTGGTACCACACTCTGTGTCCCAACCTTTCCTGAAGGGTAGAGGGGAGCAAAATTTGCCACCTTCAAATGTGTCTCTGGCAGGAGGATTTTTTGTTTTTAAGAAACAGAAGCCTCAGAAAATTTTTCTTTCACATCCCCCTGAACTGCCTAAAATAGTTTAGATCGAGGGCCTGTTCCAGGAAGAGTAATCACCAGTGATAATTACAAAGAACCTGAGTGGTGGGGCGTGGG
Organism: Cnephaeus nilssonii; assembly: GCF_951640355.1. Taxonomy (NCBI): domain Eukaryota; kingdom Metazoa; phylum Chordata; class Mammalia; order Chiroptera; family Vespertilionidae; genus Cnephaeus; species Cnephaeus nilssonii. The sequence continues at coordinate 37,627,899 of NC_137089.1, read as the reverse complement.
TCTCTGTATGGCATGGCAAACATTTGTCTTCCAAACATCTGCTCTTCCCATTTCCTGTGAACTGCCTTTCTCCCCACTGAAATCCCAGATACTTATCCTATTCCTTAGCTCAGAATGGCATATGAACCTCAATTGCCTGACTTGTCCTTGGATCGCTTATTCTTATGGAATTCCCATACATATGTAATCAAATTTTTCTCCAGTTAATTTGTCTTATGTTAATGTATCAGATTTTCAACTTCTAAAAGGACGGAATTTTTTTTTTTTTTCTCCTCAACAACTTCATGGTGTTCTTTGTAATTTGATTCCCAGCTCACAGCAACATTGAGCATTTGACAAAGGGAATAAGAGCAATCTGTGGTTGCTCTCCCCTCCATTTCTGAGGACATAAAGACAGCACATCACCACACATTGACTGGGAGGGAGGAGAGTAGTATCAGGCTGAACCAACAACATGAACACCCTCCACACCAGCACTATGAATAAAACGAAACAAAACACAACTTCAAAATAATGAAGTTGCACTTGGATTCTATCTGTACAATAAAACCAAACAGCATTTCTCTGGGTTATAACATAGGGGTGTTAAAGAGCAAAACGTCAGTTGTGCACATTTGAAAATCTAATTGGCTTTATTTAATGATTCATGAGTCAGGCCACATCCCATCTAGCAAATACAAGGGAGGTCCCAGGAGTTATAAAAAATGGAAGGTTTTTATAGGCAGAGGGAGGGTGGAACAAAGTAGTTTAAGAGAGTCAATTATTTCAGGCAAGGTCACTTCCCCTGAGGAAAGGCACAGGGCCTTATCAGGCAGAGTCACTTACTAGTGTTGATCATGAAATCCCAGACTGATTTAAAATTCTACTCCTGAGAGAGGCTAAAACTGAAACTAGATTAGGTATCAAGTCTTGGTGGGGCTTACCACAAATGATTCCATTTTGTGCCTGTTGTTTCTTTTTGACAGGGGTAAAATAATATTGTATGAGTTTAACAATTAATATGTGCATATATATATAATAGTCAAATCCATTTGCCAGCCAAGAATGCCTATAAAAAGATCCTCAGTTATGATACCTTCTGATTTTAAATTTGGTAAATATATTTTCAAACATAAATTCCCTGTTTGAATTATATACCTAATATAATCACTATTTTGTTGTTGTTTTTTAAAGAAAACCATTTTGTAAACAAATTAATCTGATTTTTAATATTTTTTAATTTATTGTTTAAGGTATTACAAATAGTAGTACATATGTCTCCTTTTTTTTTCCCCATTGACCTCCCCCCCGGCCTCCCCTACCCCCTGGAACTTGCCCTCACCCCCGCCCCGCAGTGTCTTGTGTCTATTGGTTGTGCTTATATGCATGCATATAAGTCCTTCTGTTGATCTCTTACCCCCCCAACCCTCCATACCTTCCCCCTGTAGTTTGACAGTCTGTTGGATGCTCCTTTGCCTCTATCTATTCTTGTTCAATAGTTTATAATGTTCTTTATATTCCATAAATGCATGAGATCATGTGGTATTTATCTTTCACTGACTGGCTGATTTGTAATATTTTTTAAAAGATAATGACCTTTTTAAAAATTAAAATAAAAGCCTTCACTTTTCTAAATATCTAACTGAATGTGAAATTGAGTAGAGAACTACAGGTAAAATACACAAACCACTGAATTACAGCACTACAGATATCCTCTCTAATAAAAGAGAAACATGCAAATTGACCGTACCTTCACGACACCCTCAAGCCACGCCCACCATCCAATCAGGGCAAGTATGCAAATTAACCCAACCAAGATGGCGGTTAATTTGCATATCCAGGCCAAAGCGAAGACTGAAGACAGCGTAGAAAGAAGCCAAGTGCTGCAGAAGGAAGCGAAGCTGCTGAGAAGCAAGCAAGCGGGGTGGCGGCAAAGGAAGGGAAGCAGGCGGGGCAGGGAGAAGGGAGAGAAGCAGGCAGGGCAGCGGAGACCGCAGCAGGAAAGCCCTAATGCAGGAATCTTCCTGCAAGGGGCCTCTAGTTTTTAATAAAGTTGACATTACCTTTCTTATTTCTGAATTTTTAATCTGATTTTCTAAGTAAATATCGTATTTTTTAGAAAAGTAGTCTCCTGAAAGATCAACTTTTGACATTGCAGAAAATATAAGAACTAGATATATTTGCAAAGCATAATGCTAAAAACCCATGCCTACTCAACTATTCTAACAACAAATCTATATATCTAAAAGCCTAAGCGACCATTACAACCAAACGACTGAATGACCAGTTGCTATGACACACCCTGACCACTAGGGGGGCAGATGCTCAACTCAGGAGCTGCCCCCTGCGGTCAGTGTGCTCCCATAGCCAACTTTCCTGAGCTGCCCTGCCAGCCAGCCCTGATCAGCCCCGATTGGGGGGGCTGGCCAGCCAACCTCCCGTGGTCCCTCCCCCCAGCTGGCCCCAATCACTGGCTAGGCTGAGGGACTCCACCTGTGCAGGAATTCGTGTACCAGGCCTCTAGTATTTACATAATAGTGTATTTTTTAATCACTTGATATAAACTTGCATTTGAACCTTATGTTAATCCTATTGCTGGTTTCTTCTAGAGGTGAGAAAAGGAAGACAAAAACTCAACCACATTTAGAAAGCTTCAAAATATAAGAATCAAGATGTGAATTGAGGTTTTTTAATTGACTTTAGTTTTCTTCAGGTAAAATTACTGTTATTTATGATAGAGATTCTTTGATAAATCTCTCTCTATTCTTATGATGGAGCAGACATCACTTTCAAATTGTGTTGTTCACTTTGAAAAATGGACAAAATGCCTGAAGTCACATATATCTTGATAATTATACAACATCTTTTTATAGTCAAATTTGAATGGAGAGACCCCCAATTATTAGTCTTGAATCATGAAAAACAATGCTTTTTGCTGTCATTATTTTGCATGCTCTCATGCTCTAATTAAGGATGATGAACCATTCATTTATACATTCCATGTTGCAAGAAGCAGTGGTTAGGCTTTTCTGTATAAACAGATCATTGGAACATGATGTGATGTGTGTATTAAGCAACAGAAGAATATAGATGCAGAAACAACATTCTTTATGATGATTAGAGGGGACAAAATTCAAATAAATATATGGAATAGCTTAACCCACACTCTCCAAAATAAACAACCAATAAAACCATCCCAGCTGTAGAAATGAGGCCCAGTCTGCAGCAGCTGGTCCTCTCTTCACTCTGCTCTGGGGCTTCTAAAGGCAAAGAGGAAGAATACCCAGCTATGCTGCTGCCTTTTTTTTTTCTCAAAGAATTTGTAAAATCACATACACAAAGTATTTAAAGTGAAAAGGACCTGGGCTCCATCACCCAATATCTCCTTCAAAATACTCCCCTTGGGAAGGACCAGAGGAAACACACTCTATTTTTGAGGCACACCTGTTTAGGCTTCCCTGGCTAGTTGTGCTTGAGCAAAATTTGGTGTTGCTTATTTGTTCCTGGCCAAGAATAATCCCAGTTCAATTCAAACCAAATTACTATTACTAATAATGTCTTTATTTGTGTATTTATTTGTTTTTTCATTCAGCCAAGAAAGATAAAGTATTCCAAGTTATAATAAAAATAGAACTAGGTGATGTCTTCCCAAAACAAATAATTATGGACAGGTAGATGATGAGATAGGTAGGTACATAGGTAGACAGATAAAGATAGATAATAGATAGATACCAGGGTGGGGGGAAACAAGGTTCACAGTTTTAAGACAATTTATTCTTGTATTATTATTTATTAATTGTTGCATTATTTTCCATATGAACAACTGTAGACCTACTTTTGCCCCACCCTATAGATAAACAGATAGAGTGGGCTCTTGAATCCTGCAGTTAGACTTTGAAGGAGAATAAATCTAACAAGGCCAGAGTAGCACTCTCCAACTAGCCTCAAGAGATTTGCAGCATTGCTCCAAGACACAGAAAATATTTTCTTGTTTCTTCAGAAATCAGGGGAATGAAAACTTGCCTGTGGTTCAGTGCCCACAACATTTTCAACAACTCGGTAAACATGCATCTATTAAGGCACCATCTGCCAACAACAGAACCGTCCACGGAAGTGCCAACAGGACTGCATTCAGCTGCCTCTGGTCTCCAGCGTCTCTGCCTTTCCTGGGGGACAGCCAGCTCCCTAGACTCCTATTCCTAACCTGGAATTAGATTCCACTTCCCTGCAAAGCAGGAAATGTCTTCTATCGATTTCAATCCGTACTCCAAGCCCCAAACCAAATGGCATTTAATAAACTATTATAAAGAGGGGACATGATTACACTGGAGTGTGGTAAGAGATGATATAGGTTAGAAAGAAGCAGAAACGGAGCTTATGAGCAGAGGATTTGAGAATTTAAATGAGGTCAAAGTCTACAAAAAGGGAATGGAAATGATGCAAAAGCCATGGAGAGAGGTGGGGGGAAGATGGCAATGATCAGAAAACAAAATTAAGAGCCCGTTTTGCTCACAACATTAGAAGTTGGCAAAGGCTTCATGTGGTGTCTGAAGGTATTTGAGAATACTGCTAAAATCCGTTAAAAACATGCCTAGCTCTGGATCTCGAGAGCTGTGGCGATAAGAGCCTGTTATAATGTGGACAGTAAACAGGAAGGTTGAAAACACTGAGTGAAGGCTGGCCCTCATCTGCAGGCACCCCACACGATGTCACAACCAATCACAACACCCACAATGTGGCGGCAAGGGAAAGGGGAAACAAAGGAACTATATACTCTGTTAGGCTAATATTAAGTTGTGTATTTTGTCCATTATTCTTTCTAGTTTTCTATGCTCAGGGTGTTTGATACTTGTACATTGGGCATACACACCTCCTGGTCATAGTTCAACATCATAAAACTTAGAATCTTGACTCTTAGCCCAAAACAGGAAAGAAAGTATTTGGCAAAACATGTATTAGATATAAGGTTTTCTGTAGTGTATTCCAATTATTGAATGTGTCTTTAAGAGTTATGAAAAAAATAGATTAATCAGAGACCAGCTGCCAATCCACGCCAAATCTACTTCTGAGATAAACATCCTTATTGTCCCTTCTCTTCCATTTCTATGCTTATTTCCCCAAGTCGGACTTTGACTCTTTCTCTCTAAAATTATTGCTTTTACTTGGTCAACCCTAAGTTGAGCCTACCTACTCCTTACTACCAGGTGAATATTTCTGAAATTCTCTTCTGATGTTCTCCTGCTCAAAACTGTAACAGAATAAAGCCCAAATTCTTTAGTGTCTACCTTTAAAGCAGACCAGCATGCGTACACAACATGCAATTAGTGTCCAGCAAAAAAACTCTGAAGGAGCCACTCCAGGTGTCTGCCTTCATAGCTACTTTATAGTTTGCTTCCTGACCTGTTGCTGGTTGTAGGCAGCACAGGTTATGACAGGAATAATGAGACTTTAGGTAAATTCAAATAGTTTCAATGGTTCTATAAAACTTCATTAATATATTGAACAACCATCTATTTGAAATTTGTATGAGTTTGGTCACAGGTGATTATTACTTTATTTTAATATTCTATGTCCAGAAAATCTTAAATGTTGTAATATATGTATTATGAATTGAAGTTTTAACTAACGGATGTCATTTGACTTATGAGAAACCACTTAGAAATTAAATACTAATGCATGGCTGGAAGCTAAATAAAACAATTTACATGTATAAATATACAATAAAATATACAATTTTGTTACTATTATAATATATACAATATGTAATTGTAGTATAATCATCTACAACACATAATAAAATAAATAATTCAATAATAATTCTAACTTTTGGATTTTTAAAATAAATTTAAAGAGCATCCTTTCCTATTTTCATTCCTAAAGTTCATACTGCATAGGGCTATTTTTATAAATAAAACTAAAAAAAAGGAAAAGTTGCAACTGAAAACTAATACAACTCGGTTTATAGAAAGAGTTACCATTTATTGAATGCTTGCTGTGTTGTTGGACTGGGTGTTTTATATATATTATGGCATATATGTTTACGTATTCCTCGCAAGCACCATCGAGAGCTCAAGATGCCTCCATTTCTCAGGTGTGGATAATTGAGTTAATTGTCCGCCTCGCTTAGTAAACAAAATAGCAGAGATTCAAACCTTCTGACTACACAACCCACACTCGTAACCCATGCCAAATCTTTATTTGTTGGCATAATTATTTTTAAGGCCAAACTTGGAAAGATGTTTTATAATAGCCTAGCTCATCTCTTCATAAAAGAGGCTCAATGAGGATGGTGTTTTATTGGATTTAAATGACCTCTTTCTGTAGTAATAAACTGTTGTAAAGCTTCTGCTATATTACTGAAGGATTTTTACTGGAAATAATATTTCATGATTTCAGCCTCAAGGAGAAAATAATTACTGGGTAAAACAGGAGACTTTACAAGGAATTATCTCCAAAAAAGCACATTAACCTTCGTGCATGTATATCTTAGCTTTGAGGCCTAGGAAACACATGCCTGGATGTCCACAGTCTTCAAAAAAAAAAAAAAAATAGCATTATAAGAGGCAGTAGGAAAGGAAAATGGATTATATAAAATGTTATGTCTGGTATCAAAATGGTTGATAAGAATCAGTTATATTTGAATTTGTGTAGTTAAAATGCTAGCTCCAACGGACCTAACACATCACCTTGCTACAAGTTGATAGGAATTGGAATTTTTTTTTCTATTAAGTTCCTACGTTCGTTAATTGACATTTTTAAGACAGAGACCGAGTAATGCATCAGTAATAAACTGAGGTTTACATGAAAATATTCCCTGTTTGCTACATTTTCCATTCGCATTTTACCTCACACTGTGAAAACACTGAAAACTAAAAGGTGCACAGCCCAGGAAGGAAACCGTGGCAGGTTTTCTCTTTTCCACTAATTACCAAAGCAGAGGAAACGGGCCCCACTTGCATCTAAAGCAGTGGTTCTCCACCTTCCTAATGCCGAGACCCTTTAATACAGCTCCTCATGTTGTGGTGACCCCCAACCGTAAAATTATTTTCGTTGCTACTTCATAACTGTAATTTTTGCGGTCGAGCCTAAGACCATCGGAAAACACAGATATTTACATTACGATTCATTAACAGTAGCAACATTACAGTTATGAAGTAGCAACAAAAATAATTTTATGGTTGGGGGTCACCACAACATGAGGAGCTGTATTAAAGGGTCGCGGCATTAGAAAGGTTGAGAACCACTGATCTAAAGAGTTAGGTTAAAATTATTAAAAATAATGGAAAGGAAATACATGAATTGAAAACAGTCTTGCATCGCTACCCGATGGGGATACATCCTGGATCATGCATCCTTAGGCAATGTTGACGTTGGGCTAGCCCAGTGGTCGGCAAACTCATTAGTCAGCAGAGCCAAATATCAACAGTACAACGATTGAAATTTCTTTTGAGAGCCAATTTTTTTAAACTTAAACTTCTTCTAATGCCACTTCTTCAAAACAGACTCGCCCAGGCCATGGTATTTTGTGGAAGAGCCACACTCAAGGGGCCAAAGAGCCGCATGTGGCTCGCGAGCCGCAGTTTGCCGACCACTGTGCTAGCCTCTTGCTCCTAGGCTACAAGTCCCTGCGGCATGAATACTGGAGGCGACCGGACTGCACATGAACATCTGTAAATACAGGAACGGTGACGCATAAAAGATTAAAAAACAAAAACAAAACGCTGCGCCCGAACAGGGCACCTACCGGGTGTGGCGCTCGCTGGACTGCACGTTGCTCTGAGCCAGGGAGTGAAGACAAAGGCCTGGGACGTGACCCTCCGGCCAGGCACTGCACGCCGACGCACCACCCGGCTTTACTGTCTGCGTCCTTACGCTGTTAGGACGTGATGTGGCGCAGCTTATGACGTCACGTAAAGACGTAATGCCAGCTGTGATGTTACGACGCTGGAATGTTAGGATGGGTACCTCCTCAGGGGGAGACAGGAATTTTCCGTTCCGTTATAATCTTATGAGCCCACCATCATATACTGTATGTGGCCCATCTTTGACCAAAATGTCATTATGTGACATAAGAATGTAGAGGAAGACCTTCTAGACGAGATAATGTTTACCTTTATGGGTATACATAAAGTTCCATGGGAATGTTTGGAAACAAGGCAGGACTTTGGCCACTATATTTTTTTTATTTTTTTGTTAAAATTGAAAAGTCTGCCCTAGCCGGTGTTGCTGAGTGGTTAGAGCGTCCATTGTGCATCGAAGGGTCATGGGTTTGATTCCAGTCAAGGGCAGGTACCTGGGTTACAGGTATCAATAGATGTGTTTCTCTCACATTGATGTCTCTCTCTCTCTCTCTCTCTCTCTCTCTCTCTCTCTCTCTCTCTCTCTTCACCTCCTCCCTCCCTCCCTTCCACTCTAAAAAGCAATGCGAAAAATATCCTCGAATGAGGATTAACCAAAAAAAGAAAATGCAAAAAATTGAAACTTTGAAAGCAGATATCCATCCTATTTGATAACCAAGGACCCTTCCTGGCCCAGACCCTCATTGCATTTTACTAAAATCTTGTTTGTTTTGGGGAGAAACTGCCTTAGAGGCAGCGCGGGGTGGGGGTGGGGGATGTGTGTGTCAGCGAACTTACAAGATGGAGGGGCACATGGAAACATCTCCCCTGAGTGGCTTTCCTTAAGCTTTTCCTCTTTCAGGTTCCACTAAAAAGAAGAGAACATAAAGTATTCTACATACTTTTATTCTTGTTTGAAAAAACTGAGCTTTATACAGCTATAATCTGAATGGAAATAAACTACAGATCCCATACCCCAAAAGGAAATGTTAACTTTATTCTGGTATCAAATAGTGTGGCTTTACAGTCACATTTTTCAAATCTTCCCTTTGCTTACATGAGTGAATAATACTGGTACCCGAACAGATGGCATTAAGTGACTAATAAGTCAGAAAGAAAAGCTACCGTTGAGAAACAGAATTACTAGCTCATCATCTTGCATTATGAAAAGCCAAGAAAAAAATCACTTCCCATAAAGAAAACCTGACCTTTTTTCGTCCGCTATGGGTCTTATTAATGTCATGATACTATTGTCCTCTAGAGGGTAACATTTGGTTGCTATTTGCATCTTTGTAATTTAGCCTTTATACAGCACATTCATCTTTTTTTAGGTCTAAAAGGTCAATTGTGACTTAGTTTTTTCCAGCTTCCCCCTCTTCTCTTTTCTTTGAATTCAGTTAGGACGTTTGGTTTGCTGTCCTCTGAAGGAGTCCATGCTGAGTGGGAAACCCATCCTTAGGATGCTTTAAGGAGACAGATCTTGATGACCTTGATAATTTATAGGTGCATGTGTTCTCATCTGATTCAGCACGTGGCTCACATCTTGGGCTGTTCACCTCCAGACTCTTCAGATCGCTGTTAAAGCAGATAGGAGGGCAGACAGAATCTTTAAAAACTTGAACCTGCCCTAGCTGGTTTGGCTCTGTGGATAGAGCATCGACCCATGGACTAAAGGGTCCCGGGTTCTAGTCTGGTCAAGGTTATATAAACCTTCTTTCTCCCAATACATTCTTAAGACTTATTGAAACTGTTAGTCCCCATCCCACTATATCACTGGCGTTACGTCTTTTCTTTCTAACCTAGACCCCTTCTTACAATTGCCATCAATTCTATTTTCCCTGTCTATCTTTAACCTTAGATAAATCCAACCATTGGACTTTTCTCATTATATCTCCTAGCTGGTAAAACTTACTAAAGAAACTTGAAACTTAAAATTTATAGTGTGTTATTTTCAGGCTCTCAGCAAGCATCGAACACATACATAATCAGAAGCTGTTTTACCATTCATGTTCCATACATTATTTTTTTAATTACTTAATTTCATTAAAATTTGGATAAGTTTGAATGAACAATTTGTTGTTGACATTCTATTGTGGACTTTCACAAATACTGTTTGTGAGGCCTTTTAAACCATAAGTATTTTTTTGGTGTGTGTTTAAAAATGAAGAGATGCCACACTATATCTGGCACAATATCTCTTAGACCAGGGATGGTAAATACACTTATTTTGAATGCCAATTTCCATTAGCTACTGAACTCATGGTGCATAACTTAGTCAACAATTGGTTGGATACAAAGCATTAGGAAAGGCAGATACTTCACTGCTGCTTGGAACAATCTTCCAAGCTCCAAGCTGTGCCTGGCTGACATTGACTCAACCTTTAGGGTTCAGCTTAAATATAAAAACTTCAAAGATTGTCCACTCCAGACATGGTCAGATCTTCTTGCCATAAGCTCCCCTATCATAGCTGTTTAAATAATCTATCTCCCCCAGTAGACTAAAAGCTCCCCTAAGGAGACCCTACCTATCCGGCAGGCTCACTCACCATTGTATCTTATGCTTAGGATGGTGTCTGGCACATAGTAAGTGCTTAAAAATATTTTCTGTATGGTCCCCATCTCTGCATTATTAAATCTAGTCTCTACATATTCTTCCTGTTGTAGCCATACAAAGCCCCTTGTCCTTCCCCTAAAGGCTCCACATTTCCCAGCTTTCCTAATATTTACTTGTGGGAATAAACCCTGCCCCCACCCCACTAACCCACCCCCTAGCAAACTCAACATGCCTGATTCTATTATGTATCCTTCAATGTCCATTCCAATTCTACCTTCTCTAGGAAGCATTTCTGTACCTTCTCTTCCCATTTGGAACCCCTGCACATTTGATCACTTTCTCTTATATATGTTTAGACCTGAAAGGGACCTTAAATTTGATTTGCTCCAACTCTGTAATTCAACATATGAGAAAACAGAAACCCAAAGCATGTAGGGCTTTCTCCACGGTGACTACTCAGTGGAGCGCCTGAGTCTGGAAGTCAAGCCACCTATGTTCTTTCCGCTACACAGTGCCACCTTCTGAAGGTAGATGGCCAACTTTGCCATCATCAGCTGAGAATTCTAGCGCATCTGATGGATATGCCAGTATATACAAATGATCACAGTAGGGATACTTTACAATTGAAAAAATGCTGTCTAACTTTCTAGACTTGCTAATGCTCAGTGTATATTTTTTGGTAAATTAGGATGGTTGTGTATCAGAAATGTTCACAGTCAGATGCATCTATATCAATGGTTATAATGCTTGAAGAACATTTTTACTTTCATGCCACTTGAATATATTCACCATGATTCCAGATTTTTAAAAAGACATTTTAAAGCTGATTACATCATGGTGATATTAATCTCCAAGGAGAAGCTTTTACAAGCCCTTAAACTGGAATCCAGAAGTGAAATCACTTTCGAACCTAAACTACAGCTTTTATGGAAGAAGATTTAGCGAAGGTTGAAGAGCATTTCTGCTGCAGTATTTTCTCCAGGAGCCCACAGTGCCTCCTAGTTCCCATCACCACCCTCTCTCTGCCTGAACTAAAAGTAACTACCTAACCAGCTATCATGTTTTGTTGTCAATGTGCCATCATTAGCACAGATTGATTCAGGGCCCCTCACAAAAGAGAATGTAATGATCCCAGATCCTTGCTTTTTCTATTTCCTGAATATCTTAGCACAAACACAGCCTGTTCTCTCTTATTAACTCCATTTAGAAAAAAAATTACCCTTATCTTTCAAGGCCCAGCCGAGTTCCTGACCGACCCAGAAGAATTCCTACTCAGATCAGCCAGCAGCGGTGCTCCATCTGTCGTCTCCCAAGAGACGGATGGTCGGTAGATCCAGGACAGCATGGATCAGCAAAAATTGGTGGAACCTGTTTTTGTTGCTACCTGTTTTGCTGAAATAGTAAGTGGAGAAGATAGAAGAAATTCTGCTAATGTTGTATAACCAGCATTTCACTTCTAAGATGGGATGGTTGACATAGACATTTCTAATAATCAGGAAGCCAGCAACTAGCTGATATTAGATGCAAGTTTGGGCTAAAAAAGGCTTAAAAACTGAATTCCCTAATACAAACAAAAATCACTCCTGAAATACAAACAACTAAAGGTAAAGGTTACTTTCCCATAGGTGGACAAGAAAATTAAATACCATGGAAAAAGGAAAAGGGATGCGTTAGAGGAAGGTAGCATGTATTAAATGCTACTATGTGCTGGGAGTTATTTTAAGCACTTTATGTCATTTTATTTAATTCATACAACCATATTGTGACAGAGTATCTGGTGAGCTGGTGTTTGTATAGGCTGCTGGCCAACAATTCTTGTGTGTGTGTGTTGTTTTTTTCTATCCAGTACCCCACACTGCCTGATGCAAAATAGACTATCTTCCAAGAGAATCAACAAAGACAGACAATTTAGGAACTATTGACGTGAAGAGCAAGGCTCTTGCTGTGTGTCTGGGGCTGACCAAGTAGAACTATGTCTTAATTTGTTAAGGCTGCTATAATGAACTAAAAGTAACTACCTAACCAGCATAGCCAGTCGTGGACTCAGAAGCACAGTAGATGATGCTGGATAGTCCCATAGCCTCGAACTGCTGGAAAATAAGAATCTCTGCCTAGGACTGTCACAAAAAGGTTTTGGAGACAACTTGACTAGCCAATATAGCTTTACTTTCAGCTTCTCAGATACTCAAAGAAGACATTTACTCCTGCCCCCTCTTTACTATCACCCCTATTTTTTTTTTAAAAAAAGGTTTTATTATTCAGGCATTGTGAGGCCAGAAGATCATGAGATGATTGCCATGGAAAAGATCTTTTGTTGCTCCCAGTTCTCTAGAGGAGGGGGGTATGCCATGCTGCACGGGGCCACATGGGGAAGCACCAGGGTTGGACAGGAGGCAGAGGAAGAGGAGGGGTTTCTTAGGGAAGAAACAGGCAAGGTAGGATAAGCAGGCTTAGGATTGGCTAGCTTAAATACCATTGCAGGCTCTGCGGTGTAGGGGCTGTCCCTCGTTGTTTGGTAGCTGGCTGGGGGTGAGTAGAGCAGAAGAGTTGTGGCCAGGAGTATAACAGCCTGACAAAGGAGGTAGTTGGGGTGTGGGCTCTGCCTTGGTTGGTTTGTATTCAAAAAAACACACTGGCTGGCGAATTGTTTAAAATCTCAAGGTAGCTAGCCGGTTTGGCTCAATGGATAGAGCGTCGGCCTGCAAACTGAAAGGTCCCAGGTTCATTTCCGGTCAAGGGCACATACCCAGGTTGTGGGCTCGATCTCCAGTGGGGAGCTTGCAGAAGGCAGATGATCAATGATTCTCTCTCATCATTGATGTTTCTATCTCTATCTCTTTTTCTTCCTCTATGAAATCAATAAAAATATTTTTATAAAATAAAATCTCAAGGTATTGAGTAACCCCGGGAGGGGCAGTCCTCCGGGATCAACCAGGCCCCAGATGTCAAAGCATCAGAATACAGAACATAAAAAACATGGTTCATATACCCCCTCAGCCCCACCACACTCAGTCAGCCAGGGTCAGAAGCAGCCCTTATGCCAATCATAGAACTAGTACTGCCTTATATGTACAAATCCCTCTCCTTCCTCTCTGGGTGGCATTTTCCACTGTCTCTATATTTAACACAATAATAATTATGAATTTGGAAAAGAGATGTGATTCAACTCTTAACATTTCAAATGACGTGTTCCCATGAGCACCGGCAGCAGTTGCAACCAAGACTCCACTTCTTAAGTTTCCTGACACAGCTGGGTTTTTTTCAACCATTCCCTTAACTAATGTCAATATAAATGTTCATGTAAAATAGTTTGGATAACTCTTCACTCTGCCTCTTCTCTAAAGGTGGATCTGGCATCATTTGTCATCTGTCACTCTGGCGCAGGCATCTGCTAACTCTGTTTAGTTTATGTCACACAGACTTGGATGAAATAGTCCTGGGAAAAATGAAACTGCATCTCATAATCTTTTCCCTTTTCGCCTCTGGTTGAGGAATAGAGTGGCAGTGGGTTAAAGTCCCTCCAAAAGATCCTTGAAACATGTCCTAGATGTTTGAGAAAAGCTAAGGCAATACCTCTCACATGTCTTCATGATTTATAACGTCAGATGGGAAAACACTGTAATGGCTTTCCATTATCTTCTTTTTGTCAGAATGACACCAGACACATTTCTTTCTGGATTTCAGTTTTAAAGTTAAAGTTCAATGCCACTGACATTTATTTATTAACTTAGGCAGTGAATACTACCCTGGTAATACTATCATCTAGTTCTTCTACCTCTGATTTTTAATTTTATCCTAAAAGCAAGGAATGGTTAGGGAATAAGTTCAGAATCACACACTCCATCCATTGTTTAGATCTGAATTCACAATAGAGTGCCAAAACCTTCTTCACTGTTTACTTTTTTAAATATTCAAACATTTGTTAAAACATTAACTATTTAACATTTTTATTTTTTTAATCTTTATTGTTGAAAGTATTACAGATGTCTTCTTTGTTGTCTTTTTCCCATTGACCCCCTCCACCCTGCACCCACCCCTCCCAGGCCTTCACCACACTAGTGTGTGTGTCCATGGGCTATGCATATATGCATACAAGTTTCTAGGTTAATCACTCTTCCCCCCACCCCCACCTTTCCTCTGAAATTCATCAGTCTGTTCCATGCTTCCATGTCTCTGGATCTATTTTGTTAATCAGTTTATTTTGTTCATTAGATTCCACATATGAGTGAGATCATGTGGTACTTATCTTCCTCTGACTGGCTAATTTCCAGCGCAATTTACAAAAGCTAAGATTTGGAAACAGCCCAAGTGCCCGTCAGCACATGATTGAATAAAAAAGCTGTGGCTCATTTACACTGTTTACTTTTTAAGAATATTTCCTTCTGTGAACCATAATGTGTGCAAATTAAATGTAAAAATCTGCATTGTTTAAATGGCCATACTTACAACTTTTTAACTCTTGGAGGAAGCCTGATGTACAACATGTTGCTCACGTTCAGATCATCTACCTGCCATTATGCATTGGGACTCCTAAACCCACTTTCCCACAAAACATGGTCTCTACCAAAGTTAACGTCATACTGAAGGCTCAGATTAAGTAATATATCTCCAGGGCCAAAGCCAAATAAAATAAATCCAAGACATGTATATTTACATACCCTTACCATGAAAAGCATTTTACCTAATAGCTACATGGAAAAAATATCTAAGCATTTTCATTCTTAATGGAAAAATGAATCTTCATTGATCCCTGGCCAACTAGCTAAAAAAACAAAAACCGTTTTACACTGCTTTTACTTAAACTAGAGCTCCAACTTCCTCCTTTCTTTTTCTATTAACTTTATGAGAAAAGTAATCTAGATTTGCTTCGTTTTCCTCTTTTTCTGCTTAATATGTTATCTACTGTCACCTGGCTTCTGAACCAAGTGTCTTTGTAGAGATAATTTTCCTGTTCTAGTTTGATAAAATCGGGAAATGCACAGAAAAGGAAATATACTAATAGACTTGCCAACACAAGATAAAGCATGAAATTAAGATCGGTACATGAGTTCTCCAGTGCTGCTTTCACGGCCATCTGTTGTTTAGGCCTGCTCAGAATCTATTCCTGCTTCTGATAATATCACCCTGATTTTTATTGTTTATTAAAAAAAAATTTTTTTAGGAGTCTCAGACAGCACCCTCTCTTGAAATCGGGAATTCGACGATGTCTTGCCAATGAAAGCACAGCTTCTCCTTGGCTCTAGTGATGGCTTAAGAGAGATCACAGGACTCAGACTAGCCGATCAGAAAGCAATGCAGAAATTGTGCTGCAATGTTTGGGAAGTTCTTTTCCATTGAAGTTGGTAAACTGTATAAAATAGAAGCTTAGTGATGTTGGTGGCCACTTTGCTACCATTAAGAGGGAGCTGGTCTGAGCAAGAAGCGAACACAGAGGAAAGCAAAGGCAAGAGATGAAGAGAAGATTTCTGATGACGTCATTTTAAACGTGAGGTCTGGTCCTGCCCAGGAGATCCACCTCTAACATTTAATAGCTTCAATACATTCTTTCAATGCTCTGTTTTACTTGTTAAAACCACTCGGACTTTGGTTTCTACCAACCACTTATACTAAAAGAACTGGAATAATACAAATATCTATGTTATATAATCTGTATATTAGATATATAAATGTGCCAGGCAATAGGCATTCTGGTGGAATTATTATAAGCTATAACTTTTTTTGAAAAAAAATTATGATCTTACAAAAAGCATGTGAAACTTTTGCAACTAAAATAAAAGAGAATGCAAGAAATAAAAGTAATTTAAAAGCCAAATGTCCTTTTTACCTCTCATTCTACTTACAATCACTGAATCAGTTGACAAGTCCCTCTTTGAACTCTATTTTATTGACTTCCATTACCACCTAATGTTTTGAATCTCCTCCCAACCACTTCAAATATTCCTTCTGGATTCCATTCACAACATCTTTTCTTTCATTTACATTTTAGTGTCCCAGAATTATATACTCGGTTCTCTAGTTATCTATCTCCTTGTACTCTGGCGATTATTGCAATAACCTTCTAACTGCACTGCTGTGAATGTAACTATTTTGATAGTTTCCTTTGTTTTCTTGCTTGAAAACTTCCGAAGGGTTACCACTGCCCACAGGATAAACTACAAATTCCTTTCCATGGCATCCCATGCTTTCAAATGGCAGCTAACCCCTCTAATCCCATCTCTATTCCCCAAATAAGCCATCTGCCTAAAGACACTGTCTCTGGAGAGTAGGTCTTTCCTCCTACTTCTTAGTTGAACCTCATAATGATACAATATTCTATTCTCTAGTGAACATTATAGAGTGCTTCTAGGTGCCAGTCTCAGTGCTAAATTCTCACCTGCATTATTTCATTTAATTCATGTTACAGCCCTATGAAGTAAGTGGTATTATTATTGTGATTTTATAGTTCAGAGAATCTGAGGGAGGGTCAAAGAAGTACCTTGTTCACAGTCATGCAGCTATTAAGTGATGGCTTTGGCCTCTTAATTAGACTTGTAGAATATACCTCTGGTTACAGGCCTACTGCACCATTAACATATGAACTCCTCAAGCGCCTCTGAATGTTAGCGGGTTACTCAGCCCCAACACCAAGCCTTCCGGAAAGTGGGCTCTCAGTTTGTGCAGTTGACTTACTGAATGAATGAATGAATGCTATGAGGGGCAAAGAAAAAAGAAAGAAGTCATCATATTTATTATTAGCCTCTATCTCAAAATGTGATTTCATTTCCAGGAATATATTTTCCTTACTAATCCTTTAAAACTACCATTTTGAGAGACATTTAATACTCATTCTATATTTTTAATTGAAACTTCTATTAAGGTAAATGTAGATTCACATTCAGTTGTGAGAAATAGCTCAGAAAAATCTCGTGTCCCCTTTATTCAGTTTCCCTGAAAAATAAAATCTTGCAAAAACAATACTACAGTTTCACAATCATGATGTCAACAATAATACTGGCACAATGGAGAACCTTCCATTGCCACAAAGTTCACTCTCATTGCCCTCGTATAACTAAAAGTGCTTCCTTCCTTCCCATTTCTCATTCGTTTTCCATTTCCATAATTTCGCCATTTCAAGAATGCTACATAAATGGAATAATAGTTTGAAGCCTTTCACACCTGCTTTTTTAAAAAATTCTTTACATGTTCTAATTTGTCAAATAAGTAATTTGCAACTATTTTCTTCCTGTCTGTAACATACCTTTTCACTGGCTTTAAAATAGAAAAGTTTTAAATTTTGATTAGATCTCATTTATCAATTTTTTCTTTTATGGATCATGTTTTTTTAGATCAAGACTAAAAACCTCTATCTTGCCTTGGATCATGAAGATGCTCTTTTATATTTTTTTCTTAAAATGTTATAATTTTATATTTTACATTTAAATCCATGACCCATTTTGAGTTAATATTTGCGTGAGATGTAATGTTGAGTTCAACATTTTTATGCCTATAGATGGATGTCCTAGAACCTATTGAAAAGGCTATCCTTCCTCTATTGGGCTGTTTTTGAACTTTGTAAAAACTTTGAATCTAAAGTTATTTTTTTAAAAGTTTAATTAAAAATAACCTGCTTGAAGGTGATGAAAATGTTTTGGAAACAGATAGACATAATGGTTGCACAGCATTGTAAATGTACTAAGTGTCAGGGAGTTGCAAACTTTGAAATGGTTGATTTTGTGTTACATGAGTTTCATTTTAATAAAAAAAGTGGAAACAAAAAGCTTATTGGTTGGACATCAATTAATATTTTAAACAATTTAAATAAGGTTTTCAAAGTCAGTGTATAAAAGCCACTTTTCCTATCACCCCTGAGCCTGCTCTTTACTCTGCATTTGGTTATAGTTTCTAGATCTCCCATTGCTAGTTAGGTACCATCCTAAGTCTAACCTCTGAGGGGAGCATTTTTAACAGTGAGTCAACATGTGGGCAGTTAGAGAAGTTTTTTAGTAGACCTAATATTTCCTGTCCCTCAATCCCTGCATGCCCTTTGTCATTCTTTGATCATCATTTATATCCTCACTTGTCTTTATCCTTCTGAACTAAAGTGCCAGAAACAGAATGCTCTACTATATCAAGGGTGATCTCTGCCTTTTTCTCTGAGCACACAGCCCCGGAATAATATAGTGTATCACTTTTCTGGCAAGAGGTTCACAGGTCTCTCCTAAATAAAAGCAACATAGTGAGTCAAGGGCAGAGTCTCTAGAAACTCCATGACTTGCTGAATGTCTAGACAGTTCTGCAATGAAGCCTTTTCTTCTGCATCTACTTTAATGAATAGCAAAGGAGTCCACATTTAGATCTGGAAGATTCCTGATCCCCAGGAATCTTGGAGATGACCTGGGGGCTCATTGTATCAAGACCTAGCTTTTAAAAAAAATCAGTGTGATATATGTATTACTACATTCACATTATGTCCAAATGGCTGACCAGTGTCATTCTGGAAAATCCCACACTTAGCATATGTTTATATACTTTCTGGAGAGATAAAATTCCTTCAAGTCATCTGACTCAAGATACCTAGTCATGCCCATCAAAAATGACAAATTTAGTCCAGAAAACATGGTAAACTGGAGTCAAGTTTATACATAATAGTAAAACATCTCATCAGAGTATAGAGCTGAAATGATTAGCGTGCAGAGGAGGCATTTGCATTTCTCTGTGGATTAAGCTCTTCCTCATGACTAATATCCTGAGCAGAGATGAATGGTGAGAAAATAAACGTTATAATATTACAGCCTGCTTTTAATTCTAATTCACTGTTACTGTTCATTTATGTCACTATTTGTCATTTCTTCCTTTAAACCCTAATGACATCTCCATCAGATAAAAGCTGTGCCATCTCCTATGAATGCATTTATCTTTTTTTTCCCTTCATATTATCATGAAACTTCTACACCAGTGTTCCCATAGTGTGCTTTGCTGAATATTAACAAATCTTCCGTGAAATATGCCCTGTCCTCTAGTAATTTTAGGAAATATTGCATGCCACCTGTCTCCCCCGAAGTCATGATGTTCATAAGTTCATTAAAAAGTTGGAAAAGTCCTAAAATAGAGCTGTTTAACTCCATTTCTTAAACTTATTTTGACCATATGATATTTTGTATGTGTATTTCACCTAAGAACCTCTCTGGAACACCAGTGTCTAGAATGCTGTTATAGAACAGCCTATGTGTGCTGGTTCCATTTTGTTCTTATTACTGTAATTAAATTTGCAATCTCAACATATACCTGCAATCTCCAAAAAGTCAAACCTAGTTATAGATCTTTGTTTCCTTCAATGGATATTTCTTTTGACATTTCTGAGTTGGCTTACACAATCAATAACATACACATTTTTCAACCATCTCCCTGGGATTTCATAATTCTTTATCATTGTTATGAACTAGATATTTCTACTTGCTTCTGCATACCATGCCCAGACTTCCTAGCCTGGCATTCAGAGACCTACACCATCCAGACCCAACCTTCTTTTCTATCAGTAGCTCTTCCTAATCACACTCACAAATCTTAATTCTCTATTCAGACTGATCCACACACCATTCCACCAAAATACCTGCTGCATTTGTTTCTCAGCATGTGTATTCGTGCTGTTCTTCTCAGCAAGGTTGCCATTCTCTTCTTCTGTTGTTTAACCTTACAAATCCTGAAAGCTGACCCAATCTTCTCTCATCATCTTTGTCAGTTTCCCCCCATCTAGACTGTAAACTCCACATGGACAATAGCCATATATGTGTTTCTAATTACTAAATATCCAGCTTAGCTCAGTACCTGATAATTTCTAGATGCCCAATAAGAAGATGTTGGGTTAAATGTAAATTCTCTGAAATTTTGTGGTACACATATCTCATCGCCTTACTTCTCATTTTGTATTAGTGTGTATTGTTTATGTCGATAGTTATCATTTTTGTTTGTGCACTGCATTCAGTATCTGTAGATACCAAGTTCTTCAAGTGCAGAGTATGGGAATTATATGCATTGATAACACCCTCGGCAGGTAGGACAGGGCCTATACATAATAGGTACTAAATAAATCTTGATAGATTGGCTAGTTAATTCCATGAACAGCAAAAGTCTCTTATCTCCCATGAAGCTTTTCCAAGCATGGTCACTATTAAGCTTTGTTTTCTGACACACACACCCCCCCCCCCCCCACACACACACACACACTTCCTAGCAGTTACTGTCTCTACAACTCACCTTGGCTCATATTTGTTGATTTGTTTCATATGTGTATAAATTTTCTTCTATAAAGCCTGTGAATTCTTAAAGGGTAAAAATCTGTTTTTCATGAAGTTTTGTCTCCTAAACAGGTGAGAACAGCAGAGGAATTGGTTAAATTAAAATGGAAAGAAGTTGATATGATCATACTACATTACACTTTATTGTTATTGACATTTATGATACAATGTTACTATTCTAGTCTTTTATGCAAACAAAATAAATGATATAAAACACATAATACACTTTGATCATTTTAACCATACACAAAATACTGTGTGATTGAAACTATGTTACATGTATATTTTACAAAGGAAAGTATAGACTACTTTAATAACATCTTCAGATGAAATTTGTCATTATATTTTGGATGTTATATAGCATTAAATATGGATATATTCAAGAGAGTTACTATATATAGAACCAATTTTACTAATTAAGATAATGATAACTGTGTAAATGAATACTTATAAAAATATGTTTAAGCAAAAGCTATGTTCTACTTATTTATTTGGCAGTAACAAAAATATATATTCATCTGAAACTCTAATAAATTTGCTTGAGGCATTAGATATTCAAATTAAAAATGTATGTTTTCTAAAGCATTTTATCAACTTAGTGTTCTTGACTTAATACAGTATATATACCTCCATGATATTAGAATAGGTTTGCGTTACAAATAATGTTATTTCAAGTAAAAAACATAGGCAGTCATTAACACATCCAATACATAAATGAGGCCCACGGGCTGTGCCTTGTACACAGTTGAACTCAAACACATTTGTTGAATGGATACACAAGTGGATGGCATTTATTCAGTTATTTTCACCCAAATGTAATTACCCAAAGCTTTCTATTTCTAGTAAAAATATCATTTAAAAACTCAACACTTTGACTTAATCAGCTACTTCTTCTCGAAAGCAAAGATTCCAGATTGAGTTGCAAACTAATGTCAGTGTTCAAAACGATGCTCTACCAGATGTGCTTACTGTATATGTAGGCAGCTCTGGTGTTTACAGGACATTTAATATTTTGAACAACTCCATATATCATATCTTCATACAAAACAAGACATCATAATCTAATTTCTATAATGTATTATCATGAAAAACAAAAAGCAGTAAATATCAATGTGTATATTTATATATTAGTAGACTTAGCAGACTTCAGGTGTCTCTCAGTGAGTGAGGCAGCTATCCTGAGTAAAGGAGGCCATGTGCCTATGCAACAAAGGCTAGACCCGTGGTCGGCAAACTGCGGCTCGCGAGCCACATGCGGCTCTTTGGCCCCTTGAGTGTGGCTCTCCCACAAAATACCATGGCCTGGGTGAGTCTATTTTGAAGAAGTGGCATTAGAAGAAGTTTAAGTTTAAAAAATTTGGCTCTCAAAAGAAATTTCAGTCGTTGTACTGTTGATATTTGGCTCTGTTGACTAATGAGTTTGCCGACCACTGGGCTAGACGATGCACAGGCCATACTGAACCGTCTTCCACGCATGCACGACTTGGCAATCTGAATGCTGAGATCACCGGCAAAGGTAGTTTTGAAGCATTAAAATTTTCTAAAGCAAAAGTCTAACAACAGTTGTGGCATTACAGCGCCTAAGGAGATTGAGGCCACTATACTTTGAAGGAATCAGCCTGAACCCATTCGTGGCCCAAGTTCCTCGTGTACCTTTCCCCCAACGCTTCGGCTTCATGCAGGGTGAAACTTTCTGAGGCTCATCACGAAAACTTCAAACACTTGATAGGGTACAGAATAGCTTTCTTAACCGAAGTTCAGATCATCTATTTCAAAAGCTTTGGCCTTTATAATTAAGCAGAACAACTGAAAACTCATTCAGCAAACTGGTTAATATAGTTACATATTAATGAAATAAGGACTACTGGCTTTGAGAAAGTAATTAAACTATAATTTAGTGCAATAATTCTCTTGAAAGTACGTCTTTAAAAATGAAACATAGTTTCCAAAAGCTTAGAAACAATTTAGTCACCCACTGAAGGTTAGTTTCAATATTAGTAAATACCACTAATGTAGAAAATATAAAAAATGACCATAGTAAAAAATCCTTGTACAACTTGGGAACCCCCCCAAACATAACTAATAGTCTACTCTTGACCAGAAGCCTTATCAAGAACATAAACAACTGATTGATGCACACATTGTATGTTATATGTATTATATACTGTATTTATATAATAAAGTAAGCTAGAGAAAATAAAATGTTATTAAAATCACAAGCAAGAGAAAATACATTTATAGTATTGTATGCATTTGTTGAAAAAAATCTGCATGTCAGTGAACCCAATGCAGTTCAAATCTGTGTTGTTCAAGGACCAACTACATATTATAGTATCATACGAATTTAAATTAATTTTAAATTGAACATCGTGGCTACAAAAAGAGTGGTCACTGAATTGAAACCACTTGAAAAATGTGATTTAAAGAGACAGGAAATAGTATGAGACTTCTAAGATTGGGATATTGGTTCATAAAATCAAGCTATACTCTAAAGTCAACATTAGATATACAATATAAGGAAAATAATACAAAATTTTTCTTTCTTTCTTATTCCCTCCTTATTAAATAGTAATGGGCAATATATGTAAAATTTTAGTTTCCTAAAATTGCTCATATTTATAATTCTGAAATTGTAGGATATCTTTGTAAGATATAATAAAATATTTAATGTGTATGACTAGGAGTTACTTGTTATCACATAATTTGGAATCCAGTCCCCAGTTAAGAACCACATTTTCTATGCATGCCCTTCCCTTTTAGGTGGAGAAAGGCAGATGTCCAAACTCAGAACTTGGAAGAACTGTTGGCAGACTTTAGCAATGTTTAAAGGTACTCAGGTTGTACAGGAGTGTGTGAGCATTTAGGTAAACCTGTTCTAAAAACTCAACGCCAGTGAAATGTCCAATGTCACACAGAAGTGCATCATGGTATTGAAAAATTGTTTTTATTCACTCATTAAATAGACATTTTTTACTGTTACCACTGCTTTGGAATCACAGTCAGATATTATATGATGTACTATTCCAGATTCAAAATATAGCTAAAACTGTTATCTTTAATTTGAGGAATTTTTTTTCAGATTGCAACAGCATTGGATTACTTCAAAATATGTATTTAGAAAGGTAAAATGTCCTGGAAATCCTACGATTTTCATATATTAAAGGCATTTTACTTATTTCCATTCATTTTTTTCTCAATATAAGATGTATAATTTAATGGCCACACAATCCACATAACTCCTACTTTACTAAGAAATAATTGGTAACATTTACAACAGTTCTGCTGGTAACCATAATGTATTAAGAAGGCAAACTTGCCTCGCTGGCGTGTTTCAGTGGTTGAGTGCCAACCTATGAACCAGGAGGTCATGGTTCAATTCCGGTCAGGGCACATGCCTGAGTTGTGGGCTCCATCCTCAGTGTGCAGTGGGGTGTGCAGGAGGCAGCCGATCAATGATTCTCTCTCATTATTGATGTTTCTATCTCTCTCTTCCCCTCCCTCCTCTGAAATCAATGTAAAAAAAGAAAAGGCAAACTTCCTGGGTTCAAAATCCTGGTTCTACCACTTGTCAGTCATGTAGTCTTGGGCCAGTCACTGGACCATTCTCTGTTTCAGTTCCTGAACTGTAAAAAGGGGGTTATGAAAAGAATGCCACCTGGAATTGTCATTATGAAGATTAGTGAAGCAATAACAAAAAGAACGGGTAAAGCACTTGTACGTATTGCTTGGCACATAGTAATTATTTAACTGTTATCTATAATTTTTATTACAATAAAAAATGAAAAAGGCTGATGGTAACATACACCATTATTAACTTTGGAGCATTTAGTAAATGCCAAGCACTTATTAAAGTAAATGGTATCCTTACACTATGTTTAACCCTTAAAGTAATAGTAAAAGGATTATATCACAAAGAATGTAAGTCCTTAAAAACATGCTAACTTATACATACCACAAGAGCAGGTAATTCCCCCATGAAACATATCAAAGTGTGACCAAACTGTTTAAGGACCTTTCATCCCTCTAAGAGATTACTGCTGCCAGGACAGTGATTAGAAGACACCAATGACAGTATGAACAGTACCTGCTAGTTAGTCAGTTTTGCTCACTTATTAGCTCTACATAGAACTTACTCAAATTTTCAGTATGTGGAAAGTCACAATTTGCTGATATCATGAACCTTTAGGATCACTTGCTGATAGTATTGAGAATGTTAAAAGCTAAGAATGTACTTAATATAAATATTTATGTTATACTCATCTCTTTATTACATTCAAAATGTTCAATGTTTTTCTTTGAAAACTCTGATGTTGGTTTCTTTATTTTTCATTACAAATATGGACTTATTGCCAAAATCTTAAGAGATCCTTTGCCAAATAACAATATTACTTTAACCAGTATATAAATAGCTCATACATATGTAAACATGGTATTTTTGTTATTTAATACACAACTGCTAGTGATGAAGGTCGTTAATGATAGCTTAAAAACCATAAACAAAGTTTATAAATTAAAGTGTAGTAATGGTTTGTATATACTTTAGTTTTGAAAGCATTTTTCATACTAAATTAGTCCAAATTCATAAAATTATAACAATCACAATAAGGGCATTTTAATTATTTTGAAAGTTATGAATTTAAACTCAACATTACTGTATTCACTATGCTAACAACATTATTTTATCAAGGTAGAAATGATAAAAATTATGCACCGAATACGTTTTGTGCTTCCATAGATTATCAAGGTCTCTAATAGTCCTTTTAAAGTTCACCAAATAAAGCTTTAGTTTCATATCTTATACATATACCTTGATAAAAAATGCTGGGTAGGGTGTATTCTCTTTAGAGTTTGATGTCTTATATGAAAGCCTTAATAAAATTAAGAATTTTAAGTATCTAAGTTAAAGGTTGAGTTTTTAAATAGACTTATTTTCCCCTCCTTTAGCCTCGTCTTCTTTCCACCTCCCCAATCTCTGCCTCTTCCCACCCCCTGGCCATGTCTGACAGCACCAGTACACGTGGCCCAAGAAAGCCACGCCCACTTCAGAGACCCATAATAATGATCATCATGTCCAGCTCTGGCCTCTGGAACTGTCCAGGAGCATGAAGGACACCAGGAAGCAGCTGGAAGAAGGTCTTGATGGAGGCCTCAATCGGTCTCTTCTCTCCGGACAAAACACCCTTTGAAAGAGGAAAGCATGCTCTTCACCTTTCATTCAGGAACTATTTTCTGTGAAGCAGAGGGACTGAGGACTAGGACGCCAGTCTCTGTTTTCTGTAACATTTCTGCACAGTTGAGGAAATGTGGGCATGTGTCTTCAGAGATCCATTATTACGTCTTCCCATTTGGAGAAGATAAAACTAAACACAATGAAATAATTTTAATAAATGGGAGAGTGGGCACGATGGTTCATTTTGTCCTCTGATATTTTTTTCTGTAATATCCAGGGATGAATTTTACCCTAAAAACGAATAGTTCCTGTCAATACATAGAGAGATCGGTTTGTGAAGCTGAATTGTCTGAATGAAGGGCTATCCATTTCCAGCACAGGAGGAGCTGAACATTAGTTATTGACACCATGGTGAAAGATTAAGAGAAAAAATTCACTTTTCTTTGAGTGCAGAGTGTTTCGCCAGGCGGTCCTTTGTCTAGTCCAGGGCTCAGAAGCTCTGCTCGCCAGGTTCCCAAGGTTCTCTTCATTCTTCTCCAACGGGGGGAGGCGGCTCGCACAGCTTGTACAGCCTAGAAGAGGCATGAGAAAGTGTGACCGTGGCCTGACCCAGTGACATGACTGGAGGTGTTGTTATTAGTATAACAAACACATTAGTATAATAAATACACTAACAATAATTTCCTGGTTTGGGAGGCATGGCCATATTGCCTCTTTCACTAAAAATCACATATGAATTAGCAAACTCCCAAATTTTGGTTCTATTTTTTAATTTTTTATTTATCCTCACCAGAGGATATTTTTCCCATTGATTGAGAGAGAGAGAGAGAGAGAGAGAGAGAGAGAGAGAGAAATATTGATGTGAGAGATACATCGATTGGTTGCCTTTTATACGCACGCACCCCCATGGGGGCTGGGAAACCTGCAACCCAGGTATGTGCTCTTCACTGGGAATCAAACCCAATACCCTTTGGTCCCAGGGCCAATGCTCTAACCACTTACCAAACTGACCAGGGCTGTTCTATTCTCTAGAAAACACCAGTGTCTCTGTACACACAAATATGATGTGCCCTAACCGGTTTGGCTCAGTGGATATAGCGTCGGCCTGCAGACTCAAGGGTCCCAGGTTCAATTCCGGTCAAGGGCACGTACCTTGGTTGCAGGCACATCCCCAGTAGGGGGTGTGCAGGAGGCAGCTGATGGATGTTTCTCTCTCATCGATGTTTCTAACACTCTCTCCCCTCTCCCTTCTTCTCTGTGAAAAATAAAATAAAATATATTAAAAAAAATATGACGACTGGTTGGGCAATGCTGTCTTGTTCACGCCAGCTGCTTTGCTCCTATGCCCGCTGTTCTTCTCCCTGGTAGCAAAATTGATTCTCTAAATTCCACAAGATGATATTATTATGATAATCATCATCATGTCTCTCATGATTGTCTTGTACCAAGATTACATCTACCCCTTAGGGGTCTCCTGATTTTCTGACCAGTTTTAGAAATTGGCTTCATTTGGTACCATCTGGTGGTACAGGCAGTTCGATATGGAATGGCTGCTGTGGCAGAGTCCTGAGTCCTGAATATCGAAGGTACAACTAGCTGGTGTTTCCGAAGAAATATAGGCCCCGCTTTGCCCATCCTTCCCCTGACCTGTCAACAGAATCAGGTGGAGATTCACGTGGGTCTAGGAAACCATCTGAACTGATGCAGATGCCGGGAGATGGGGAGACGCTCCCGCTTTTCATCCCAGGTCTAGTTGTTTGTGACCATACAGCCTCAAGGCCAAGTTCAGGGGACTGACCTAGGACTAGACACATTCTAGTGCTCCACATTCCCCTGAGTGGTGGAACCCTAACTCCACAACAAAGGAAAGAGGAACATGGTTGCAATAGTGACCACAGGGCATACCCAGGATGTAAGGCATAGTCTGAGAGAACATCAGCTGGCTAAGGTGGCTGGATGTTGGACCCCACCTGTGGTCCTCAACAGTGCCCTTGGCCACGCTGGTTCTCCTTAGTTTCATGGTCTAAAACATAAGTGCAGATTTCTGCTTTGCTTCCTTTGAAAAGCACTCCAAACCCAGGGATAGCTGCCATATTCACTCCCTTTAAACACATTAAAGTGAACCCAGCTTAAATGAGTGTTGGTAAATTTAGCAAGTTAAAAATTTCCTCTCCCTTTAATACTTAATCCCATGCTAATTCTAAATCAAAGAGGAAGAATGAGAACGATTTAATATTGAGTTAGAAACTTAGTTAACAAAATGAACTTTTCCTAGTCTGGACACACATGCAAGAAGTTATTGCCTTGGAGGTTTGTAAAACGTATTTCAGGTCTGGAAGGTGGTTACTGTTCCACGTGTCACCTCCATAGAAGAAAATAAATACTGAAATAAGGACATCTGATATCAGAAAGCTTATTTCACCCTTCCCGGGGAAAATAATACATTAAAATGACCTGATAGACTTCTAAGCAGCTTTTTTCCAGCTAAAGGATATGGTATTGCTTCAAATTGCATGCCCGGGGCTGGAATAGCAGAATAATTGGGAAGTTCTTCCCCTCGTGAATGCCTATCCTCATTTCCCAACAGTGCTGCCTGGGGAGTGAGAAGGCACAGTGGCCGTAGCCACGCAGAACAGACACAGTAAGTTGGGTAGAGGATGTCCTTCCTCGGCTGAGCCATCACATTCCATTTCTTTGAACTGCATGTTCACACAGAATGTAACTAATGCCACGGGGTAGGCAAGTCTTTGAAACGTCTGCCTTGCAATCTGGCGAAAAGGCTACTTACTGCCTGTGATCACCTAATGAAATAATAGCTCTGGGTACTGCAGAGCTGGGCAGATTCAGCTTCTACGAGGCTTTTTGGAAGCGATTCAGGGTTATTTGAGTTCAGACACATTTGTAATGGAAATTGTGGGGCTTTCGGGATTTAGAAAAGCAGATGAAGTTCGGAAGTAAAATGTAATAGGTAAGAATTAGACTTTTTCTCTGCACCGAGGCATTTGTTTTTTGGCAGCTAAATTGTTAGGTAATAGGAGGTCTTTGTTTGGACCTTGCTTTTCTCATTCCACTCATGCACACCAAGCGGCCCTGCACAAAGAGGTGTGGTCCCAGCTCCACTTTTGTCTTTTCCTGTTGGAGCTGATGAAAGTGAATGGTTTTAGGAAAACTATGAAGAGATGGGTTGGAGATTAGAACCAAATATTATCTTAGGCAGAGGTAGCAAATGTTACCCCCACAAAGATATTTGCAGAAATATTACCCCAGATTTGCCTGTGGATGGCCTGGTTGTAAGAGCCAAATGTTCTTCAGTTTGATGCCTTTGGGGAAGGAATACTGGTTCCCAGCTGGGAGGGAATCCCAGCCCCTCTTCGAACCTTAGCACTCTCTTATCTTCTACCTTTCCTTATGAGTTACATTTTACTCATCTCAGCTCTTTAGCCGAAAGCTCCTTGAGAGATGAAACTATTTCTATCTCGTATTTTCCTTCAGCATAGGAGATAGCAGAGTACTCTGCATTTCGTAGGTCCTCAGTAAACATTTGTAAAGTGAATGAAAGGATAAATACAATAAAATGTAAAAAGTACTCTAGCTCTCTCTCTCAAGGCCATTATTCCCTTGTGAAAAATGTCAGTTTTATAGCTGGCACATTTTATTGTGTTTCATTTCAAGTGTTTTAAAACATAACCCAATAAAGAAAAGAGTGAGTTCATCAGTTTCTTTTCTTATATTCAGCCTGCTACTTATCGGTTTATTGATTAGGATGGGGAAGTCTTATCCTACCCCACTGTTTATTATCATTTATAAGCTCTAGCTGAGAGGACCTTGCTGAGCTGTTATCTTGTTTTCTTATTGTAATTTTAACACTGCACTGGGCTCATTATCCAAATGTACCCTGTCAGCTCCAGGTGCTAGAGAGGTAATTCCTACGTGAAATGGTTCTTGGGCAAAAGAAAAGCCTTAGATTATAATCTAATCAAATATGGAAGACAACACTAACAAGACTTGAAGCTCAGACAGGATTAGGAGTCAGCACTAAAAATAAATGCAATTAGAACATGAGTAGTACTTCATCCATTTTCAGGGGGAAATGTGTTTTGTTTTTTGAAAGTACTTTCACTGCCCACACAGTATTTCAGAGCGAAATTTAACTTCATAAATGCTGCAGTTTTCACTCTAACTCTGGTAACTGCTTTGTACACAGAAACAAAGAGTGTCTCATCTGCAACAAGGCTTAGAAGGGCCTTCTTTTTGTTAAAATGCAAAAGTACAGACACAATCAAATGTAAAAGAAATTACTTAATTTTGCCCTCCTTCAAGACAGATGACTGCCTACAGGGAAGTCAAATCAACAACATTTCTTTGATGGCTGTTCCCATCTTCATTTATCGTAAGGGTGAATTAAAGTCTTCTCTTGTGATGACATGTAAACTGTGAATATTTGGTCTGATAACAAACAAAAAGCTCATTCATTCATTTATTCTTTCATACATTCTTGAAATCAGCTCAGATATTCATAGGTAAGCAATGATAAGCAATGAACAAAATCAAAACAACATATTCCCTGCCCCCAAATAATTCATTATTCAGGTTGGGTGAAGAGACATGTAGCAGTATATTGTAACACAATCAGGGCTATCAGCAATCAATATACAAGATGCTAATGGAGCATAAAGAGGAAGGAAACTCAAGCAAGACTTCAAGGGGAAATGATATCTAAGTTGGGTTTTGTGGTTAAATAGGAGTGTTTCATACAGACACAGATGGCAAAGGCAATCACGCCAGAGGGAACAAACAGCATGGCCAGTCATAAATGAAAATAGCATTTTCATAGTTTGGCACAGTTGGCATATACATTTTCATAAGAATTGTGTGGACTTTTGTGATTGAATTCATGATGAAACTTGCAAAATTTAAATGATGTCAAGACTTCTACTTGCTACCTCTAAATTTTCTTCAGCTAGAATTCCATTTCATCCTGAGGGAAATTATGCCTAATCACATAGCCACAAAATGTCTACAAGGCCAATTTCTATGACTATAATCAGGTCTACACTGGGCATAGCCTCGAGCAGTTGCAGTAGCTGTGAGTGACGCTGCCTGGGAGAGGGTGGAACAGAGCAGACATGGGGAGTCACTTACCTGGGAGCAGACTGTGGGGTCCGGTCTCTGACTCCTAAATTCTTTGCTGTGTTCTGAACTCTTGCTCCCTGAAAAAAAGTAAAGAAAATCACTCTCGGCTCTGCATCGCATTAGTAATCAACATAGCATTAACACTTGAGTGTAGAGTATTTATTCCAACCATGTACTTAACATCAAGGGAAAGTGGATGAGAAGGAAGAGAGACATTTTCACCTGAGCATTTTCAAAAGTAATGCTTTTAAGAATTAAAACATGCTGATATATTGCTTCAAAGGATTGCTCCAATAGCCCTCTAAATTATTTGAAATTAGTTGAAATAACAGCTTCCTGTTCACCATCTCATCTTTATTCCTAAAAGCAAGCAACGCATAAGACAATAGGAAATGAGCAGGTTATAAATATCTGCTGTGTCTTCACTTTCGTGGAACAAAAATCACAGTTATATTACACTCGTGTGTATTAGCTAAATAATTAGCTATTTTAAACTTCATAGTGTTTATCAAGAAAATAATTTCTTAAATAGTTCTAAAGCAATTTGCATGTGGATCTCTGAAATGTAAGAATTCTGCCTCACCATTTATAGCACAACGACAATGTACTTTGAGCAATGAAAAAGTCTTTACAATCTGTCAAGTTCATGAATGAAGCTATAATCATTGTTCAGTTCCTAATGGGAATTAGTTATTACATAGAACAAAACACCAGGGTGTGGGGCTGAGAACAGATAAAGGAGAGTAGTTTAAAAAAAACAACAACTCTGAAACCCTCTCTCCTGCTACCAAATTCTAACCTATGGGAAAGGAAGAAAGGAAAGAAGAAAGAAAAGAAAAAGAAAATTTCTCCCAAGTGGACCAAGCAGGGATGGGCAACCTCTGGCCCACGAGCTATATAAGGCTTGCAAAATCATTTGGTCTGGCCCTGCCAAGGCGTTAGGAGTTAATTGTTTGCCCAAATATAGTAGGCTAATTTTAAGTTGATAATTCTGTATGGCCTGCCAGTTATAAATATGCAAACGGCCCTTGCAGAAAAAAGGTTCCCCACCCCTGAAGTAAAGGAAAGCAAAAGGGGTAAGGGATGGGGGTGGGGATGGGAGAGATGGGAAGGGATTTAGGAATTGCTATTAAGCAGTTTAAAAAAAAATCACTTTTTTATTTTAAAGTAATTTTAGACTTAGAATTTGTAAAAGCAAAATAGAGAATTCGCATAATTTTTATTAGTTTTCTGACTTATGTCCTGAGCCACTGGGTTGTACACGCCTGAGAGTACTTGCCTGTTGGTGCCTGTATCACGGTGATCTGCCTACACAGGTGTCCACCATGGTATTAGGCAAGAAGTGCATCTTCCCTGGTCCTTGGTCCTGGTGCCCAGTCTAATGCTCTGATACTGTAGCTAAGGAGCCAGAATTCTTTGCAATCCCAGTATTTGTTAAAATGGTCAAAAAAGAATGGTTGGCTTCCATCAAAGAGTATTTAAAATGTATAATTTATTGGACAGAAAACTTTAAGTTCCTAATGTAAATGGGAGTGTCAACCTCAATTATTTTATTAATCAGATCAGATGGTTATGTGTAAGTGCTGCCGAAGATTATTATAATTATTACAAAAAAATTGTAAGGAGCACAGTACCCTTCCTTCTATCTTTTACTTCTCCTACTAACTCAAGCAGTTAATTCAAACAACTCTACGGAAAGCACATATACAAAACCTGTACGTGAAAACTGTACTGCAATTAGAAATAAGAATAATAAATAATGCTGAAAAGCTTCTTCCTAAAAAAAAAAAAGAAGAAGCTAAATATCTTAGAAATGATAAATCACTAATTTGGCAAATATTCTAATCATTCAGTCTTCTGAAAAACGGAGTCTAAGAGGTTGAAAGGCAAAAGAAACATCTTTCATTACAGATATGTCCTAACTGCTCAGATCCCACACTGTTAAGTGCTGGCTTGCAGACTGGTCCCAACCATTAATCCCATTGCCTGAAGCTGCTGAACACTGGTCAGAGGATTAGCAGCAGGAGGAATATTGCAAAAGTCTACTCCAGTTTCTCTAAAGAGAAGGCCTGGGCTCCATAATCTTTCACCGAGAAGGTAGAACTCCATCTTTGTCTCTCAGAACCACTTAGAGATGTCACAAAAGCTTAGAGCAGACAAGCAACAAAGGAAGGGGTAGGGATCTAAATGTATTTATTCAATAATTAGAAGGAAGACGAAATGATAAATACTAAAAAATAGTGCAAATTAGAAATCGACCAGGGACTTTGTAACATGTTAGTCTTTTAAAATTACATTTTATAAATATATAGCAACAGGTATTAATGCAAATGTATGTATATTATGTTTTAAAGAAGCTTGTACCAGTTAAACAAGTCAGTAAGGCCTACATAATATTGTTTCACTTTTTTCATTTTCTCTATCCTCATTTTCAGTTATAAGAAGTTAAAGGTTTTGAGTGTTTAAGTATATATACTTACAACGTATATGTAGCCAACTCATAATTACCCCCTTACTATTATAAAAAGATTATTATAAAAGAGGTTAATATAGTCTCCGATAAACCACAATTTTGAAATGGCTCCTACAAGTCTGGTTGCAAACTGAATCTAGTAGCAACAGAGTGAAACAGAAGATTTGTCTCTTTCTGTATGTTTCAGAGCACACATCCCAATCCAGATCTGACTAATCGCACTTTCGCCTTAACCTACTTTTAAAAACTGAACCCCAAGAAGTTCTTCCTAAACCTGCCACCTTTGCATCTATATTTGCCCTTTTCCAGCTGAACCACAGTATGCCACGTGCTTCTCATGGATCGAACCTCCTTGCAACAAATCCCTCCTGGACCCTGTGAGACCTGGGTGTTCAATCTTCAGGTCTGGGGTTCACAACCTGAAGGTCCAGGGTATGTGCCCGCTGCACCTCATGTCTGCAGTGCAGTCCACAGGCCAGCGCTGGCCTCACTATCACTGCTTCTGGGTTTTTGTGTTGTTGTTTCGGGTTTCTTTTTTGGTGCAAACCCATAGGGATTTATGATTAAGATTATCCACTTTTTAGTAAACAAAGTTCATAATTACAAAAGCATATCTTAAAAATGAAGTCCCTCACCATCACTGGACAACTCAAACCAAGTCAGCAGGTAGAGAGATTGGTTAAACCAATTTTCTGTGGTAGCCCTAAGAGAAGGTGGCAGAATAAGATATAAAATTGTCTTTCATCCTGGCTAGGTAACTTAGTTGGCTAGAATGTTGTCCTGATGCTCCAAGATTTCGGGTTTGATCCCTGGTCAGGGCAAGGCATATACAAAAATCAACCCATGGAACAACAAGTGGATCTCTCTCTCTCTCTCTCTCTCTCTCTCTCTCTCTCTCTCTCTCTCTCCCTCCCTCCCTCCCTCCCTCCCTCCCTCCCTCTCCTCTCCTCTCCCATTCTCCCTCTCTAAAAATCAATAAATAAAATTTAGTTTTATGTTTCTCAACTTCTTTTGTCCTTCTACTCATTATGTCTTTTCTACTAGAGTAAGCACATTTTCCTAATAATCACTAAATTGGATATTAGTGCAGTTTTGCTTCTATCTTTTCAAAGAATTTTAAGGGTTAAAAACTAATTGACCACTCCAAATGCTCTTGGATTATAGAATGTTCATCCCCTTTATAAGCTAGGACATTCTTACCCACACATACTTCAGAGTCCTACAGGCAGTCCAATGGCGGGCTTCATCCTCTAAATGAAAAACCAAGGTCTGTGCTTATCTGGCCCGTGAGGCCCTGTGAGATCTCCAGAAGTGCGCAGGGCCCTCAGTTCTTTCCTCTCCCCCAACCCCTTCCCCAGTTTATTCCCTGCAATTCCCAGGAAGTGACGCGTATCTCCTCCTTTACATAGGCCCCAAGCCACCCTGGCTCATTTTGCCTGGCCAACTCCCTTTCCTCCTCAGGTGACCTCTTAGACACCCTTTTTCCAGGTTCTCTAAGTTTCCTGAAGAACCTTCATGTGGACATCCGTGCTGTCTTCTTCCCTGGGAGTGTTTCTTGTTTCCAACTTACTCTCTGAGCCTGGAAAACTGCCCGTCACATCCAGGCACTTGTCAGACATCTGATGAGCGAACAAAGGAACCTTCAAATCCAGGTCTTATAACTCAACTCCCTACAGTGTGTGAGACTCACCTGCTTCCGCATTACATCTGTAGCCTGCATAATGTAGCGAGGAGGCAGTCCGTGGCTTCTGGCCAGGATGGTGGCCTGCTCCACTGTCACGCTCAGGGTGCACCTGTGAGCAAAGGCAAGGGCGAGTCAAATCCCACCAGTTCGTGGTAAGCACGTCAAGACGCTTGGGGTTACTAACGAAGGTAGCAGAATACACCACCCCCAAATATACCATCGTGGAGCGTTACTCATTTTCCCTTGGGTATCTCCCATGTATTCATGATGTATACATGTTAATAAATTTGTTTATTTTTCTCTTGTTAATCTGTCCTTTATTACAGGGGTCTCAGCTAAGAACTCAGAAGAACAGGAGAAATTTTAATTTTCCTCCCCTACACTAATTTCAAAATCAAAAGGCACCAGGCAAAATCAAAGCAACGAGACAATGAACCATTGATTTTTCTACAAAATACCTTTTCTAAAGAGATTATAGAGCTACCCTGTTGGGGTCCAAAATTAAGTGTTTAAATTTCAAACAAATCCATAATGAACTATGTTTATTGGAAAGTTTGTACACAGGAAATTAAATAACCAAAATTATAATAAGTTTTATTACCAGATATTATTCTTTACTGATATTTTATGCAATTAAAAAATGACTTCCTAATATTTCCACTCATATTGATAATAGATTTATATTGTTTTATGCCTAATATAGCAGAAAATAAACAGTGAAATTAATAGTCACTAAGATCAGAATTGATTTTTAAAAAGTATATTTCTTGGACTTAATTTAAAGACTGTAAAATTTTCCAAAGGAAACTTTAATTAATTATACAACAATGCAGTACCCAGAGTAGCCCCAAGAAAATTCACAATTCAGTCCCTGAATTCAATGACTGGTGAGCCTTCTTCTTTTTCCTTCCCTTTATGGTCTTTCATATTTTTCTCTCTAGTGGTTCTTAGAGCCTATATTTAAGTATTTGTTAATG
The DNA here is from genome assembly GCF_951640355.1 of Cnephaeus nilssonii. Lineage (NCBI taxonomy): Eukaryota > Metazoa > Chordata > Mammalia > Chiroptera > Vespertilionidae > Cnephaeus > Cnephaeus nilssonii. Next base: position 37,591,817 of record NC_137089.1, on the reverse strand, counting down.
TTCTCAGGAGCTGGTTTCTGAATTTTTTTTTCAGGGGTAATTTCTGTACACATTTAATAAAAATGCTCATTACTTTCAGATGTTTTTCCTAAAATTTTAGTGGATATGTTTTACGTCACTTTTCAATTTACTAGTATTTTTATCGTATTTTCTCCATGTCTGCATTTACCCCCGTGTGGTTTGATTTTTACACATGTATCTTTCTAGATCGGTCTAGTTTTTCCCTACAAATGAAAGTAAGTTCAATAATACAATTGCTTTTTGTGTGTGTGTGAGAAATATCTAACCCATTTATCCCTGGTTATGAGGCTGAACTATAGCAGTCTAGGATGTGTGGTGGCTTTTGATACTGATGATTAAGGAAAAGAGAAGACAGTATTTAAAATATCACTGCTGTAAATTTAGAAAGAACCTGACAAAGTGCCACTGTGTTATTAGACATAATTGCGTTCTAAGGAGAAACATGTTGTGTTCCACTGGCTGTTAAATGACTTGAAAAGCAGCTTCCACGTTAACATTACAGAGAATTCTTCAGAAAGCACTAATAACCCATGTTCAGAGGCTAAAGTTTTATGTCTAGCTTCCAGTAGTGCACAAGGTTTACAAAGATTTAGTGTATGAATCTGATAATGCACCTGCCTGCTGTAGGACAGTATATGCCAATGAAAGTCAAAAGGTATCACTGACAGTTCATGTGTAAAAACCAATTGTTTACAAAGCATTTGTTAGGTTACCAGACAGACCATAACCTTATTCTCCTTCTTCAGGTCTCCTCTACTTCAATTTTAAGTCCTTACTGATCCTAACATTTTAATCAATAATGCCCATTACACCAGCTGAATGAAGTTAAAAAAAAAAAATTGGTATCTTTTTCTAATCACACTGAAATATCTGTATGAAATTTCTTTCACCAGCATATCCAAAAAAGATGGCTTCATCTATCCTTGCTCTTCATATTAACCACATATTCCAATTAGGCCCCAAGCTTAATTTGCCACTGTTTAAAAGTAAGACATTTTAAAACAGACAACCAGGTCAATGTGGGAGATAATGCAAAAGGTTGATGTCTCCATGAAGGCTCAGAGTTTCCCTCACAGCATCACAAGTCCATTTCCTAAACTGAGCTTATGAAAGAAAGCCTAGCCACAAGTCCACAACTTCACAACTTCACTGTGAATATGCCGTTATTTGCCTCATAACTTTTTATCTTCTCTCAACTATCTCAATCTGAATGTCCAAAGGAAAAGCTCAGCATTAGCAAGACGCATTTTGATCCTGGCATTGTCTGAAAAATCCCAGGTCGCGAAGAGTGGTGCATGGTTTTCCAGTGGTGTATAAATGTATACGCAGAGTCAGGTTTTAGGAGAGAACAGTTGATTTTGTAGCTATTCCCAGGGACAGTGATCTGCTAACCCTGGGCACGAGAGTGAAGGGAGCAGCCCGAAGGCCAGGATCCTAAGCAAGTCCCATTCAGTGCTAGATTTCTTGTCTGACCCACCAGTTTCCTTTCTAGCACGGTCTCTGTTGTAACATTAGACAGCACATTAAAATTTAAATAAATCTATATATTTTTTACTCCACCGTGGAAAATACAGACCTTCAATTTTTCAGCTTGTTTCAGATGCAATGCCACATAAAGTTTTTAGACAACTGTTTTCTTTGGAATCACCAAAACAAAAGGTCACAGAGTTGAAATTGTCCTTTGTAAAAAGGCAAATATAACTAGACATTGAAGACAGTTGTTTATTAATTTTAGTAATAAGACATTTCAAGTAGTGGCTCTGCTTAGGGCATACTCCTGAGGAAGTGAAATAGACAAGGCTGCAAAATTTTGCAGAAATTGTGCATTTCCCATAGAAATTCCAAAGAAGAAACAGAAGGTCAATATATCTGTGCTTATAATGAATAAATCTTGACATATTTTGTATTAATGATAGATCCCAAGTCAATATGATAAATGTGACTTGCAGCTAATTGGTCCAATTTAATTTGACTGTGGAAGTGTCACTAAGAAGTTCCTTTCCATCCATCCATCCAACAATTATTTTTCAGTGTCTGCTTTGAACCTACAAGTGACATTAGGTGCTGTCAGAAGTGGATTTACCATGCAAGGATGCAGAGAAAAAGGAACCCTCATGCACTGCTGGTGGGAATGCAGACTGGTGCAGCCACTGTGGAGAACAGTATGGAGTTTCCTCAAAAAACTGAAAATGGAACTCCCATTTGACCCAGGGATCCCACTTCTAGGAATATATCCCAAGAAACTAGAAACACCAATCAGAAAGGACACATGCACCCCTATGTTCATAGCAGCACAATTTACCATAGCTAAGATTTGGAAACAGCCTAAGTGCCCATCAGCAGATGAGTGGATTAGAAAACTATGGTACATCTACACAATGGAATACTACGCTGCTATAAAAAGGATGGAACTCCTACCATTTGCAACAGCATAGATGGAGCTGGAGAGCATTATGCTAAGTGAAATAAGTCAGTCAGAGAAAGATAACTATCACATGATCTCACTCATTTATGGATTATAATGAATAACATAAACCGATGAACAAAAACAGATCTAGAGATAGAGAAGCATCGATCAGATGCTCAAACCTCAGAGGGAAGGTAGGGGAGGGAGGAGGAAAGGGGGAAAGATCAACCAAAGGACTTGTATGCATGCATATAAGCCTAACCAATGGACACAGACAACTGGGGGTGAGGGTGAGGGCAGGACTGGGGGAATGGGGGACAATGGGGGGATAAGGACACATTTGTAATACCTTAATCAATAAAGAAAAAATAAATAAATAAGGTTGAATTTCAGGGTCCCTTACCTGTATGGATGCCTAGAAACCTGTTTTTATAGTCACACTTTTAAAAACTCGCAAAAGCTGTAATACTTTCAATAATAAAGATAAATTAAAATAAATAAAATAAATTAATTTTAAAAAAACTCACAAAAGCAAAATGTTTTCATTGCAAATGGTTACTACGGCTGCCTTTTTATATCCCGACTTCCCTCCATCATGTTCTGTAGTGTTCAAATGGCCATGGTTATTTCTGGAACTAAACTAAATGAAGTAAATTAGGGGTGCATTTAGGTTAGGTTACTGGGACCTATGTATAAGATTCCTAGTCACTTCCATTTATAGTTAGGTTATTAAAGAATCCTGATGCAGGAATGGATTCCAGAGTATTCCTACTGCCCACTCTACAAATTCACCCAATGTTGAAAAGGAGGTGCAGGACTCGAGGTTGTAATGCAATATGTTCATACCCTGGGGCATCCAGGACTGTTTATATGTGTGTGGAGGAGGAGAAACAAGGTTAGAAATGCACTGAGCCAGAAGCCGACTAATGTCATCTCCATTGCTCCTTGCTACTGACTCATACGGTATGTGTGCCTATATGAACTCATGTGGGCAACACATTATTTGGAAAATCTGAGGAACATTAGGTTTCAGAAATCCCAGTTTCTCAAATCCCTTTGTATTTTAATTAATTATTATTTTTTAATCCTTACCCAAGGATATGTGTTTATTTTAAATATATATTTTATTGATTTCAGAGAGAGGAAGGGAGAAGAAGAGAGAGATAGAAACATCAATGATGAGAGAAAATCATTGATCAGCTGCCTCCTATATGACCCCTACTGGAAATTGAGCCTGAAACCTGGGCATATGCCTTGACCAGGAATCGAACTTCAACCTCCTGGTTCATGGGTCAATGCTCAATTACTGAGCCACAACGACTGGGCAAGGATATGTTTTGATTGATTTTTAGAGAGAAAGGGAGAGAGAGAGAGAAACATCAACTTGAAAGAGAAGCATCAATCGGTTGCCTCCCAGACTCACTCCAACCAGGAATCAAACCCACAACCTGCGTACGTGCCCTGCCAGTCAACACTTCAATAAATTGAGCCACCCAGCCAAGGCTATTTTAACTATTTTTAAAAGCTTTCTACTTTTTTATTTTAAAGAGAAATTCATTAAAGTAACCCTGTGGTAAATTCTTTTATAAGATTCTGATGTTACAGGATTATGATAATTACATGGAGTAAATGACAAACTTCTACCAATATTCTTTTATAAACTGGGGTTTGGCTGAACTAGAGTTTTACCTGACATAATTAGGCATTTTTCTTTCAGATGTCTGTTCCAACTGATCCTAGATAGTAGCTATCAATTTTATTTTATACTAGAGGCCCGGTGCACAAAATTTGTGCACGGGTAGGGTCCCTAGGCCAGACCGGTGATCAGGGCTGATTGGGGCCTTCTGGCTGCTGGCCAGGGCCTTCCTTCATTCTGCGCCGCCCACAGGTGGTCAGCACACGTCATAGAAAGCAGTCGAACTCCCGAGGGGACAATTTGCATATTAGCCTTTTATTATATAGGATGTCAAACCACGGAGCTAAAGGTCAGGAAAAGCATGTGAACTGGTCTCTTATTTGCCATTTCTACTCCTAGATGCGAGGGGTTGAAAATGACCAATATCCAAACCTCCTTCTCAACCAAGTCTCACTGCAGAGACAAAGCCTGGCTTCCTATGTTGGCTTAATTGGAAAATTGTGTAGCTCAGTCATTAATTAAGTTGAATCTATCATACTCTATTTAGTTCACTTTGTAAGACTTCAAATCTTAAATCAAATTACATGTAAATCCTTTTTAAAAACATCAAACATGACATTTCTATAATAAATTAGACACAAGATTCTTGAAACCTAAGGACCGTCTACATATTTGGTCATTTGCCAGGATAACAGATAAAACATCGGTTGTACTCTAATTACATTTTCAAACCTCTCTGGATCTACTGCCTCATTTAATGTTGATTCAAATTGTACTGAACAATGAAGCCAATCTCCCAAGAGTTGAAATGTGTTAAATTGAACACTTGGGGAGATGCATCACCCCTTTTGGGCCAAGAGGGTGACACAGTAACTTAACCCGACATGGGAAAGGAGAACAATGCAAGGTTTGTGGCTTTGAGTTCTGTTTTCCTACAATGGATTTATTTGCTAATTCTCAGCAAGGTCATGGTCAGAAATTCTGAGGTTTTGCTAGGTAGCTAATGATTATATTGCTATCTCTTGAGGGGGATCCCAAATTTTCTTATTATTAGTGGAGGAGGGGCATTCAGATTCTAGTTATAAGCTAAATCACCTTCAATAAATCACCTGAAAACCTAACGTAATGAAGATTTTTGAATCTGCAGCCACAATAATTTTGAATAAATTAACATTATGTAGATGTTGAAGTGAAAACATATTTTTAAAAGCAATTAAAAATAAAAATGCAACCTTTGGCAAAGGATACTTTGTTTTTATTTCCCCCCTTTTTTTTAGAAAAAAAATATCAGTATTCATATTTCACCAACAAGTCTCTAAAGGACCAGGTGTTGTAATCACGGTCACACAGGGAGGAAGTCACAGGATTCAAAACCATTTTCTGATTCAAAATCTAGGTCTCTTTCCATTAATGCAAAATTGTATCACGTAGATGGCTGCATTTAGAGAATTCTAACTCCACACATCCATAATTCAACAATCACAATCTTGGCTCAGCATTTATACTTTAGATATGTTTTTTAAATTGATTTTAAAAAAAGAAGAAGGGAGATGAATAGAGAGACGGAAACATAGACTGGCTGCCCCCGTCATGTTCCCTACTGGGGATCGAGCCTGCAACCTGGTCATGTACCCTGACCGGGAATCGAACTGGTGACCTCTTGGCTCAACCACTGAGCCACACCGGTTGGGCAGCATTTATACTTTAAATTCATTGTTTTGGGAAAGTTTAATTCGGTCAGGCCAAATCACTTCGCTATGAATGTAGACCTCATCATACTAAAATGAATGTGTTCGTGATTAAAAAGGAACTTAGATGTGAAGCACGTTAAATGAGTATAACGATTTTAAGTCCATCAGGTAGTAAAAATAAACTGAAGGGAGACCGTGTACCTTCTCTATGCAGATTTGCATTTTTCGATATAAAACGCACTGTTCTGTGCAGAGAGTGTTCATTCCTGCAATGATCTCATTTATTCTGTCTTCTAATTACTTTTAACCACCGAGCACAGAGCACCACTGTGAAAAGTCTATTGACATCTAGAATGAAACAGCTGACTGAAGAAGCTAATTGCTTAATGTCGCAGGGTTATAGATCCCCTGCTCCCTTCTGTTACCTCACACCGAGGGAGAATGGTGCACCTGGGGCTGATGCAGAATGTTAAGTACTGATCAGTCCTGGATTGGCTGCTATGCTTCTACACAGACAGAGTGTCTGTGACATGAATATGGAAAGACCACTGCTGACCTATTGGTCTTTCCCACCTTGTTCGCCCTTAGCAATGCATTTGTGACAAATGAAAAGCCTGAGAACACTGTCACAGGTCCTCAGGGATCTCAAAACCCGAACCCCTGTGTCCTCGATCCCCTGTAACAAAGAAGACACTTTTCTTAATAAAACACGTAAGTATTATTATGTGGAAAAGGGGCAAACAGACTATTTGTTTTCAATAATAAGGAACTCACTTATATACACACTTATACACAGATAGAATAAAATATTAAATATATATACTCTCTCTTTAGGAAAATGTGAATGACTGTCTAACAACAGCTAGTATCCATAAGCCAGCAATCACTCAAGCAAGTTTCCAGTATATTCTATAGAAATAAGCTCTGGCCCCGCTGGTGTGGCGAGTCGTTGAGCTTCAACCCTATGCACCAGGAGGCTGCGTTATGATTCCCTGTCAGGGCACAAGCTCGGCTTGCAGGCTCAATCCCCAATAGGAGGCGTGTAGGAGGCAGCTGATCCATGTTTTTCTCATCAATGTTTCCATCTTTCTCTCCCTCTCCCTGAAATCAATAAAAACATATTTAAAAGGAAAAGAAATAAGCTCCGATGTCTTTTGAGGCTTTCAACATTACTTGACTCCTGTCCAACAGACTGTACTGATGACATCTTCCCATGACTATATTGGGTTCCTAGGTTTCCTGGTCTGCGAGCTGAAAGATGAGGGGTTAATGAGCAATAAGAAAAAAGAAAAACAACACAGCACAGAGATGGCAGGCAGAGCGGGGCAGGGTGGAGAAGAACTGAGCAGAAGGCAGAAGTGAGCAGGACAGCTGGAGTGAGATCCTGGTGGCACATGCAGAGCCATACAGAATACTCCGCTCACTCCATCGATTTTAAGGCAAAAAGCCATCGAGTGTAAGGGGCACATCTGCAGCACTGGCACAGGGAACTGGACATGACATTTTCATGAAAGATAATGGGACTTTCTATTGCAAGTTTCAATACATGTCTTGGCAGTCCTCAGTGTATAACTTTAAACCAAGGCTTACAAATTAATTGCCAGGCAAAAACTCTCCCCACCCCTCATTCTTTCTACGCAAGCACCTTAAAATGTGTTTTCGTCTGAAGTGGTTTCATGGCTGCGTTTAGCAAGGAGGCAGTCACAGGCCTTTGGGGAATTGAGCACTTGAGGATGTATGTGCTGTGCTGAACGTGTGTATGAATATGAAATACTGCGTGTGTAGTTTAGTCACCAGGTTTGAATCTGCTTCTTCACATTTTAGATTTTTAGCCCAAACTCTACCTATTTTATTTCATTTCTGTTTTGTTTGGGCGGATTTACCTGAATAGATTGGAAACCTATGGCAACTACCTGAACTTCCTTGACCTTACTCTCCATTTTGCTATCTGACTTGTATCTTTACTCCTTCCAGGTTCTCTGATGACTCCAGCACTTAAGGGGTGTCCGGTATGAGATTTCTTCCGTCTCCCCCGTTCTTTGACACCGGACCATAACTGTTTGTCTCTCTGACCTGTTTGTCCCAGACACCAAAGAGAGCTTAATCTGCGTATCGTCAGACGTTTCTGATGGGTCCTCCTGAGTTCTATTCTGAGGCCCCCACTGGCAGGGCCCAGAGAGCGCTGGGAGGTGGAGAACCCGGGACAGCAATACCCTGATGAGTTCCGGCGATCTTTCCTCAACCCCACGTGGGCAGCTGATTCTTCTTTGTCTCACTTCTGTGCCTTCTCCTGGGGTAGCCCTTCCTGCTCCTAACACCTGAGTGTGTTCATTCCCAGGAAGTTCTGAGTCATGCTTTAAACCCAGCTCACATGTATCTCTGTGAAGTCAGCTCTGACCTGGTCTCCTTCTCCTCTCTCCCTGTACTATTATCAGCCCCATTTCTGTTTTTCCATAGCCTCTTGCTAGGGGGGCGGGGGAGAGTCCAATTATTTCTAATTGCAGTATACATTGTGAAATAGTCATCATAGTCAAGCTAATTAATATATCCATCACCTCACACAGTACTACTTTCCTATTCTTCGTGTGTGTGTGTGTGTTTTGAAAATACTTAAGCAATGTCAGGTATATAGCACAGTATAATTAACTATAGTCACATTGTTGTACATTAGATCTCCAGAATTTATTCATATTGCATAACTGAAATGTTGTACCATTGACGAATATCTCCCCATTTCCCCCCTCCTAGCCCCTGTTAACCACCATCCTGCCCTCTGTTTCTCTGAGTTTGGTGGAGTAATTAAAATTTATATGTACTTATATTCTACTCTGAGTGGGATATATTTTTCTATTTTCCAAGAGCCCCATTATAGCATTTTATTTTTTCTTTCTAAAGATTAGAGCACAATTTTTTTTTCATTTTTTTTGTTTTGATTCATTAACTATTTTATTAGATATCGAACAAGTGAGAACAGTTGATTTAGTCATAATCTAATTATAACTGTTAAAAATAATTGAAACTACAGTTATATTTAATGACAATTTTAAATGTCAGCTCTGTCATTGTTATTCCTACCCTTATATAAAAGAAGTGTTTTAGACCAATGTGTTTCAGATTCATGATTACAGAGCACAATTTTAGAACCTCTTGTTAGGAATATACAGAATCTTGGGATCATGAGTAAGCAAAAATGTTTCTTCTGTTCTATTTAGCCGTCTTTCTGGAGATTTAAAATTCAAGCATTTCTACTAATCTTGTTACTGAATCTCTCAAATCATTTTTTGCACAGAAAGTAAAGGGATACATCTGAAACCTACATTTGCTTACTGCAGGGGTTTTTTCTGTCCCATAGAATCTAACCTACATAGGGAAATCCCCAGAGTGAATCTCCTGCCCTTACCTGCTGTTTCAACTGCAAGTGGAGAAAGATGCCGCTTCATCATCTGCCCCTTAGGACTGACGACCCGCACCAGGCTGCCCTGAGTGCCCCACTTTTATAAGATCCTGCATTTTTTAATCGGAGGCCTATTTTGTCAATTCGTCCTCCAATGTCATATGATGACAGATTAAAACACTGCTAAGAGAAAGTCCTTTAAAGTTCAAACAAAAGTGGTTTTCAAAATTGTTCATTGATACTTATCTGAAAAATATTTTTTTAAAAATTGTTTGTAGGAATCGAGAGTCACTACACTGTTTATCATAATTTGAAATATCAACTTTTTCATTAACCTAATTGGTAACACATAGTTCTCTTTACTGTTTTATATTTTAACTCCTAGATTTCATTTTTCTAACAAATGCTTACAATCATACGTTAGGTCCTATGCTATGGTCACACGACGGGTTATATAAGCTTCAGCTGGTAGGGAAGTGTTAGATAGGACAAGGGTCTCAAGGTCTGGGCGGTTCTTACTAAGTGCTCTTCTTGTAAGTGATAAAACGTACCACAGTATTTTGCAAATGCAGCTATAAACAGATGAGCTTGATAGCAACTCAACCTGGTAAGCCCACTGCAAAGAAGAAATCAACTTGTAACTAACCAAATAGTCCACATAAGCAATGGCGGAGCCTACCTTCCCCGAGACAGAGTTTTGGGTAGAAATCCTGTCTTCTTTACTTGTCACCATTAAAGATACTACCCCGCCACAACCATGTCTAGTCCTTGAATAGAACATCCCAAGTGGCCAACCCCTTGAGTTCAGTAACAGAAAGGGAAGAAGAATGACTGAACATTCAATCACCATTTGTAATACTGTCAAATGTGAGAATATATCCCAATTTCCAAATACCAAAATAAGTAAGCATCTTAGAAATAGACTCCTTTTAAGTTAGAAACTTCATATATCTCTATTCCTAATCTCTATATCAAAATCCCTTTAGTTCCTAAAACTTTATACACGTTAAAGTTAATTTCTACAATGTGCTAAAGAAAAAGCAGTCTAACACTGGAATACATAGATGATGGCCAGCTTGATGTTCATCATCATTACATTTTTTAATGATGAGAAGAAGCTGGTGTAGCCACAGACTGTTTCTCACACTTATATGTGGTTTTAAACGGGAGCTAGTGGTGATGCGGACTGGTGCTGCTGAATCCTGGTAATGCTGTTCACAAGCCCGACTGGATGTCAGTAAAAAATGCAGGGCCTTAGTTCCTGGAAGAAATTCACCCTCTCAACAAAGCATGATGATAAATGGTAAGTTATGAGTACAGAGCCTCCAAAGTTTTAATTCAAAGACGTCATAGGCGAGTCAGAAACATGCGGCTTGTGTTCAGATGACCCTTTTCCCTCAGGGCCAGCCCAGGGCTCTGACACCACCCAAACCCCATTGTTAACAGAACCAGAGAGTGTGGGCAAAACCCTCTGGAGTAAGTCCTTAGAGGGGGAAAATAATTCCAGATTTCTTGTCCTCACTGGAAATTTCTCTGACATATCTTTTCAGGTAGCCTCGGGAAATGTCCACCCACTGGCTCCCACGGCGCAGGAAGCTGAAGCTGATGGGGCGGGAGGAAAAGGGCGTGTTTGGTTTTGGACACACTAGGACTCATGCCTCTGGTTTTATAACATTTGTGGGTACTGATTTTTATCAGTTAAAGAAAACCAGTTGGCTAGTAAGCCGGTGTGGGAATTAAGAACCAAAACAAAATGAAATGCCGCGTTGAACGGAAGGCTGCTGCAGTATGAAATCAAAGGGACACGGAGAAATCCCCATGGCATGCTTCTGGATTGCCTGCAACAAATAACTGGCAGGAGGACAAAGGGAACTTTAACAGCCACAGTGCCGATTCAATACTTTAAAAATGTCCACTTGAGCAAAAACTTAAAAACACTCACTTTGGCATAAGGTAAAGTTGCTGTAAGGCATGCATCTGGACAACATATAACATAAATCTTGGTAGAAAAGGAAATTCAAAAGATCTTCAAATGTTTGTACTTGTTAAACCAAGGAGTGTAAATGAAAGCACTGCTGAAATATCAGTGCCCATTGAGAAGAGGAACATGATATGTACCCTCTTTACACAAGGCATGAGGACAATCCTTCTGGAACCTGAACAATAATATATAAACCACAGGTTTAAACTCTAGTAATTCTACCTGGAGGATATTTTTGTTTTCTTTTAGCTTAATGGGAAATAAAATTGAAATATGAATAGCTACATAAAGAAAGATGCCTCTGATGTACAAAGGATAAAAAAGAGAAATCACCAAAATAATACAGTAGTTGAGTAAACTGTGGAATAACAACTAGTTGGAATGTTATGTAACACAAATAAAAGTGATAATGAGAAAGTGGATGTATACATTTTGGAAATACATATAGTTGGTAGGAGCCTAAAGCAGATTGTTAAATTATATATACCAATAACACTGTGTTCAAATGTGTGTTGTTTGATATAAGTTGCAAGAGATGATATAAAATGAAAATAAGGCATGTCAGGATGTGAAATTCTGAGAATTTTCTATTATTAAACTACTTGTTAATAACATGTTTATATTGATTAAAAGGCAAAACCTGATCTTAAAAAGAGACAGTCCTGTTCTTCCACTATTTGAAAGCAATGAAGAGACTGTGGGCAGGAAAGTTCATCAGTGGAATTATAAGTCATGCAAAGGATTACCCTGGGAAAGAGAATTTAATAAAAACAAAGCCAGGCTAAATGCTGTGAGTGGATTTTAATCATTCATCCTGAATTCTTGTCCAACTAATCTCACATTCATTGTTGTATGCAGCTCTGCCATCTAATTCAAATAGGCATTGAGACACCTAGACATTAATGCTAATTAAGTCTGCCTTTTCATACTGAGAAACCACATTCTTCTCTTTAATTGGAAACATATGCAGTATAATTCAATCCTTTAAAAATATTTCAGAAAAGGAAAACTGACTCTCTAATGTGAATAGCATAGGGTTGACGATTTCTCATTTTGAGTTTAAAAGTAAATGATAAAAGGTGTGTGGAATATTTATTCTCACACTGTGAACTTCTCCCCTCTGCTGGATCCATGTCTAATGGCAGTGCAGGTGTGGATCTACCTGAGTTCCCCTCCAGCTGTCTGGATTATAACTAGTAAGAGAATTATTTTAGAACCAGTCTTATGTGGAATTTCTGTGTCCAACATAAATTAGTGCACATTTACCATCATGAAAAGTCTAAGCATAGCCTTCACTAAAAGGTTAAAGATATTATTAAAGTCTCATTTTATTCTGCATCATGGAAAAACAAAACCATACCATTTTCAAATAGTTTTGACCTTCAGTTCAGCATCTGTCATGGGGCATTTGTGCCCACACTTCAGTAAATGTCTCCAAAATGAACTAACCAAAACTATATTTATTTTGAATTGTAGAAATGGAAAAGGTCAAACTACTTTGAAATCCCAACGTTACTTGTGATTCTAACACACCCTTCAATGAATACAGCAATTGTAAAATAGTTGTGGGCCATCAATCTTTTTCTCCTATACAACATCAGTCAAATTCTCAATTGCTCATGGAATATCTGAGAATAATTTGGACAACTTGGTCATGGTTCTTAGATTAAATGACAAATTAATTGTATTAACTTTCAGTAAATTGATGTGGCGGTTGTCACAGTGTCTCCAGTCCTCAGATAATGATGATCTTGTACCAGAAGAACACAAACGCTCAAGATGATGACACTTGGCTGAGGCCACCATGCCATTCCTGGGACACACCAGGCACACTGCCACTTGAGCTCCCACAGGGGTGTGGCTGTTCCCTACCATGGCCAAATGCTCTTTCCGGAGATTTCTGCATAACTCCCTCCATTTCATACAGGTTTCTAATGAAATCACCTCTTCAGAAGGCAGTACCTCTTCTTCCCAGCCCGTCAACTTTTACCCCTTTGACTTGTAATCTTTTTTTGCATTTATTTCACCTATCATCTTCTCTAATAAAATGGTAATATGCAAATTAACCATCACTCCACTACATAAGCCACGCCCACCAGCCAAGCCACGCCCGCCAGCCAATCAGGGCGAGTATGCAAATTAACCCAAACCAGAGAGCAAGGTTTCCCAGGTAACAGAGCAAGCCAAGCTTTCCATAGCCTTTGCAGGCCCACCCACTTAAGGCAACAAAGTTTCAATTGTAGAAGGTGAATTAACTGCCACAGAAATGGCTGCCGCCCCGGAGGAAACAGCAGGCTTGGCTCTGCTCCAGGCTACAAAGTTTCAATTGTAGAAGGAAAATAAATCCCAGATACCAGGGCCTCCGCTTAGGTTGCCAGGGGGCGTGGCCCGCCTGCAAACCACCACAGGCCCCTCGCTCAGGCCGCCCCACACCCCAAGAGAACCCCACCCTGATCCGGGACACCCTTCAGGGCAAACCAGCTGGCCCCCACCCGTGCACCAGGCCTCTATCTTATCTAATAAAAGAGTAATATACAGATTGATCATCACTGTAACACACAATATAGCTGCCCCCATGTGGTCAAAGATCCTGCCCCCATGTGGACACAAGATGGCCACTATAAGATGGCCAGCAGGGGAGGGCAGTTGGGAGGCACCCGGCCTGCAAGGGAGGGCAGTTGAGAGGGACCAGGCTTGCAAGGGAGAGCAGTTGGAGGTGATCAACCCTGCAGGAGAGGGCAGTTAGGGGTGACCAGGCTGGCAGAGGAGGGAAGTTGGGGGCAAACAGGCTGGCAGGGGAGCAGTTAAGCATCAACCAGGCTGGCAGCAGAGTGGTTAGGGGGTGATCAGGCTGGCAGGCAGAGCGGTTAGGGGCAATCAGGAAGGCAGGCAGGCAAGCAGTTGGGAGCCAGCAGTCCTGGATTGTGAGAGGGATGTCCGACTGCCCGTTTAGGCCCGATCCCACCAGGATCGGGCCTAAACAGGCAGTCGGACATCCCTCCAGGAGTCCCAGATTGGAGAGGGTACAGGCTGGGTTGAGGGACAACCCCCCGCCATGCACGAATTTCGTGCACCGGGCTTCTAGTATTACATATTTACCTGTTTACTTTATTTCCTGTTTTCCCCAACACAATGAACACTATGTGAGAGTAGGGTCTTTATTTTTTCAATGCTGTATCCCCAGCCACTAAAACAGTGCTGGCCCATAATTGGTGTTCAATACATATTTATTGAGTGAATGAATAATGAGTGAATTAATAGGACCAGAATGAATGAACACAAGTTGATCATAAAGGAGAGATAATTTTTCTGCTAGTAAAAAATATGAAATGATTTTATATATTCAGTTGCAGACAATACTTTCAATTAATCTCTTAGTAAGCTTGCAATAGAGCACAAAGTAGCCGAAACCGGTTTGGCTCAGTGGATAGAGCGTCGGTCTGTGGACTGAAAGGTCCCAGGTTCGATTCCAGTCAAGGGCATGTACATTGGTTGCGGGCACATCCCCGGTAGGGGGTGTGCAGTAGGCAGCTGGTCGATGTTTCTCTCTCATCGATGTTTCTAACTCTATCCCTCTCCCTTCCTCTCTGTAAAAAATCAATAAAATATATTTAAAAAAACTTAAAAAAAATAGAGCACAAAGTACACAGCAATGAAAATAAAGATGGAAATTCTGTATACTAGTATTCTATCAACCATAATATGTAATGTTCCTTTCAGAAAAATCAAGTCTTGCCATATTGCATAAGCCAAAACATGCTGTGTAGGACCTGAAAACTAGAATTCAGGCATACCAAGTCAAACGGAATTTCACACAAGAGCACCTGCTGCCTTGAATCATCTTTCTCCCCTTTTCTACTTCATCAATCTGATGTAACAAAACCCAGTTCAACCATCAGCTTCTCCATGGAAACTTTCCAGTTCTAACCATCGCAAAGATCTTATGTTTTATGGATAACTTTCCTAGGTCATTTACATTTTCTGTACACAAGTAGTACAGATGTACTTGTGTTTGTGCGTGTTTTTTTAATTGTTTTTGCTATATGTTATAGTATTATTATTATTATTAATTTTGTTATTTTTTTCTGTTGTTTGTTCATACTTTATGTCTCTAACATGAGCATCACCACTTTATTACACAGCCAATAGCACCAACTGCAGTCCATTGCATGAGTTAAATACCAAGTGCGTTTAAATAAATAATAACCACCATCCTCAAATCTAACTGGCCTAGAACTAAGAGACAATGACAGATGACAGAAGGTTCTCTGCCCACTCAGATGACAATGAGAACTAAATTCTTCCCTATTTTCCCACCTACAAGGTTTTGCTTCCTTGTGAAAATGGAAGGATGACAGAAGAGGAACACATACTTATAAAAAAGAACTTAAGTTGTGGCTGTCCACTCCCCTTCTGCATCTGAGGTAGCCATATGAATTCATGCAGAGCACAGTTGCCGAAGACAAACCACCTGACTAGGACCCATCTGGGTGTCCCCTTATATGTTCAGGAACAACATACTATATGGGCTCTTACACTATTATTTTGCCAGAAGTGGGAAGATGGTAGTAACCCCAAGGCTGCATCCAGCTCACAATAATTGTGTAGTAGGGATCTAAACCACTGAAGAGTGGAGTGTCCACCAAATGCAATGAAAAGTGTCCTACCAAGCAAGTTCCTACAGTGGGATAAGGTCAATGAATGGTAACTTTGTACCTAAAGTACAAATATTATAATATAAATAAAAGGGTGAAAACATTCTGGGCTACAATGACAGGAATGTGGGACTGTCTTCATTTGGGTGAATAGTCACAGAAAATATAGGAACTAAAACCAGGAAATACTGTGTAAAAATTATCTAATTTCCGAAATCTTCTCCCAAATACATTTGTCCCTTGAATGCTGCCAGTTACAATTACATGTCGCCAAAACGTAAACCAGAACTACGAAGTGAAATTGGGCACGGTGCACGCTCACGTACCGGTGCACGCCGCTGTTGCACATGATGACGTGGCAGGCCCCCAGCCGGCTGCACAGCTCCGACGATACGGACAGCAGCCCCACGCCCGAGGCGCTGCACGCTGTGTTCGCACAGGCCGCCGTGCGCTTGGACCTGATAAACGAGGCGACCAGTCGGTAAAGTTCATCCAGGGCATTGAGAGGCCTCAGGAGCTACAGGACAAAGGGATGAACATAAAGTTCAACATGTTTAGTGGAAATAAATCCTTTTATTGATTTTATTTTTCATTGAATTTATTGGGGTGATATTGGTTTAAAAAATTAAAAAGGTTTCAGGTATACAATGTACATCATCTGTATATTGTACTGTGTGTTCACTACCCCAAGTCAAGTCTCCTTCCATCACCATTTATCCTCCCATACCCTCTTCTACCTCCCCCTAGCCCCTCTTCCCTCTGGCAATCACCATACCGTTGTCTGCCCATGAGTCTTTCTTTTTTAAGAAATACTTATAGATGGAATATAATTCATAGCTATTATAACTCCTAATGAATAGTCTAAAATATTTTATTATGGAGGTAACAAAATTGGAGACTGCAAATACAAAAGCAGAAAAATTGAGTAAGGGAGCTATGTAAATGATAAAGCATAAATAAATGCTATCCTCTTATTTGTACCTTATCAACATAGGCAGCCTTGGATGTGGAGTTGGGTGGTGAATTTGACTTGTCCAAGTAAAATGCCCTGTAAGAATCCAAAGAATAAAGTATCATTCATTGTGAGAGAAATTAAAATGCACGAGTGTGCTTGGTACACAAGTCTACGGACAAATTATTCCCTCATCCTGAATCCCACAGCTGCCTGTTGGTCCTGGGCACATAGCACTTTGGAAGTAACCCAGGGAAGTGGTCAGCTCAGGACAAAGGGTTACGGGGACAGAACCCCTGCAAAGTGGAACGTCCATCAAGTGCCATGACAATAGTTTCATTTAACTGGCTGAGTCAATATCTACTAAGAGCACAGGATGGAGAGCAAGGTCAAAGGAATTTGAGCTATTTTAAAGAGTTCTAGACTTTCCCTAGTATCCGAAGGAGATAAGAACTCTCTAAGAGGATTGCTGTTATGAGAAGAGGAAACCAGCTTGAATTGTGTGAGGTACAGAGAAATGCAATGCGGCTGGAGCTCGGTCAGAATGAATGAAGCTTTGGAAGTGGCTGGAATGAGCAGGCTCTGCAGGGCCCTGTAAGCCCTGATGAAGACTTGGGTTTTAACTGGCCCCATTACCAGAGGGCAGGCTGTTTTATAAACCTGATTGCTGTGCCTAAAAAGTCATGTTCTCCTGCAGATCTGAGTACCTTTTTATTTCAGCTATACAGGTACACACTTAGGTGAACGCTGTGAAAACCCATGCACGCACCACCATGCTTTAACTGTGTTAGTATTTTGCACTTTGTTTCTCCTTTAAAAGAAAGGAAACTTGACAGATGCAGATAAGCCCTTTGTTGCTCACCCTTCTCCATTCCCATCTGGCCCCAAACTCTCCCTCACAAAGGGCAGCACCACCCGGAAGCTGGCGCTTATTACTTCCACACTTTAAGGTCACCCATATGCTCGGCCTAAATGGAGGCACCAAGGAATAGCTGTGTCTCTTTACTTTTTTCCCCTTTAAATCCACATTTTCTTTCTAGGCTTACTTCCCCAAGAAGGTGATTATTGAATAAATATTTTGGTCAGCATCTGTCAGTGGTATGCTCCGACATAGAGTTCTAGAATTAGACTGACAGTACATTTTCCCCCTCCGTACTGCTTCGGTGTCTGCTCTCAAACTAGTTGTTTTTGTTTTGGGACTCGTCTATTTTTTCTCTCATAGGTTAAGACTTTCTTTTTATCCTCGATATTCTAAAGTTTTACAACAAACTATTTAGGCATTGATTTATTTTTATTTATCCAGACAGCGTCTTAAAGTGCACTTTCAACTTTAAGAGTCTTATCTTCAATTCTAAAATAATCTCAGCTACTATCTTTTTACATAATCTCACGTTCTCTCTCTCTCCACACACACAGATACTCAGACAGTGCACACTTTTTTTTAAGATTTTATTTTGCAATTACTGCATTTTAGATGATTTACTAAGTAATATCTTCCAAGTGAAAAAAAAAGGTCAAGTATAGAGTTTAGCACTTCTGAGAATTTTATTTCCATGATTATCTTTTCATTTGCAAGATTTCTGCCTAATCTTATTTCATTTCTATCACTAAATGCACGAGAATGTAAACTCTCCGTGTGGAGGTGGGTTTGATTTACTTTTGTTCATTGCTGCTTCTCTACACCTAAAACAGTGTGTGGAACATAGTGTTGACTTAATAAATGTAAATAAGTAATTAGGTTAAAAAAGGTGGAGGGATTACAAACACAAAACAGCTCACAGACAGACAACAGTATGGTGATAACCAGAGAGAAAAGGGGGTGGAGGGATGTAGAACAGGGTATGGGGGGAAAACGGTGATAGAAGGCAACTTGATTTGGGGTAGTAAACACACAATACCAGATGCAGATGATGTATTTAGATTTGTGTATCTGAAATCTATATAATTTTACTAGCCAATGTTCCCCTAATGAATCCAATGAAAAAGATACAGAAAATAATAAATAAATAAATAAATAAATAAATAAATAAATAAATAAATAATAAATAAATAAATAAATAATTGGGTAACTGGCTTTCTTTTTCTTCAAGATTGTCTACCTTTTTAATCCTTTGTTTATACTTTGAGCATCTAAAATATTCTTTGCCAGGCTATTTCAACATTTTAATTTCTTCTGAGTCAAATTTGTTTTCAGTGGCAATTTTGTTGGCTCTTTCCTTCTTCATGTTCTTTGGGATTTTGTTTTGCAAGTTCCTTTGACGTGGGAGGATTTTTAATTTAGTTTTATTTGTTATTTTGACTTAGCTCCAGCCCCTATCTCTCATCATCTTTCTCTTACAAATGATTCTGTGCTCATTTGGTGCCCAGAACCCCCGTCTTCATATTGGAGATGGGAGTATCACATTATGCGGACATCTGGATTATACCAGTCACATCATGAGCCAGGTTAGTTCCTAGTTTAATGGCCATGTAGGCTTCTTCCTTCATCTCAAGTCCATAAAAGCTATAGTCTCTGGCAGCCGTAGACAACAGATTGCTCATCCTTTGCTCAGAAGTGGAGGAGTCCTTCTCCACACCCTGCTTTTAAACTGTGAGGGTGGCTCTTGATCTCTACCTAGTGTGGAATGACTTTAATTCCTCATTTTCCTTAAGAAGTTGTACAGAACCCTCTGTCCACCATCAGAGGTCAACAAGCCAGAGGCCTCAGCACAGAATTGCCCCCATTTCCTTTCCATTCACCGGTCACTGAGATGATAAACTGTGACCTCAGCTGTGACTTTGACATTTTCTGCCTTCACATTTTATCCAGCATTGCTATACATTTAGAACAGAGGTAGGTGATGCTTCAAAGCTGGAAGCCACAGAGACACCTGATCAGATGTCTTCACGCCTCCTCAATGTGTGCTTGGTAGAAAAAGAGCACACGAGTCAATGAATTATTTAGCCCCCCAGGGTCTCAAGCACCTCATTTTTACAGAGGATATTAAAATTGCCCTGCGTATCGATAGCATAATGTTGAAGATTAATCGATGAATATTAAGTGGTCAGTACTGTGGTCAGCAAAGAGGGCTTATACAATAACTATTTTTCAAGTGCACACAGTAGGAGGCATCTAAGCCAAAGTGTCCAATTTTCCCCTAAGGCCATCTCAAACATTTTATGATCCATGTAGAAAATGAAAATTAAGGTAGATATTTGGCATCTACATAATTTTGCAATCACTGCACAAACAGAGGTTCAGTTCTCAAAAGAAAGGAAACTCTGTTTGGTGAAAGTTAAAGAGTATCATTTAAATGGCTTGCTCATGTGCACTGGTTGTGGGAACTGCAGCTCTTCCCTACCCTGAATAGTTTGGGGAGAAAAATATTCTGTAAAAGCACTCCAGGGATCATTAGTACACCAAGGAAAACTTCACTACTGAAGCCTGCCACCACAGCTGGCCACAATGGGCACTCTACCTACTTTCTGAAAGAAATGTTCCTTAAAAAGAAAAGTTAACAGGAGGATCATGTTGATCTAATTCTGCTACATTCATGAAAACTGACTTGGCAGAAATCTTCAACTTTTCAATGGAGCAACATCTTCTAACAAACATATTTGATGAAGAGAATCAGTAGAAAAATAACTTTTATAGATTTAAAATAAATAAGTGCTCACATCAAGTGAAACCTTATTCAGAAACAATCATATCTTTCCTAAGCTGCTATATAGCAGAACTAAAATAGAAAAAAAATCAGTGATATAAGCACATCCTGGAAAATACTCTTAGAAAAGAAAGGCCAACTATAAATTCAGAGTTAGATATATTATTGATCCAGACTTGGGCAAGTAGTTAATATTTGTTAGCCCATGATGATAGAAAGCAAGAAATTATTATAAAATACAACTGTGAGCTGATGACATTTAGAGAAAATGACCATGAAATATAGCCACCTTGTTATGCTTATGAAATTTACATAGACAACAAATATTTTAGTCAATTACTTCTTATAATAAAAACTTGAACTTGAGGCTGCAGCTAATTTTAGGTACTCCCCATCAGAAACACACACACACACACACACACACACACACACACACAAAAAAAAAAAAAAAACATACACAGGTGTGCAGCCAGTTTACCATCCCTATGGTTTGCAGGTATTCACAGAATTTCATTATTTTTCAGAATATGATAAACTGTGGACAGAAAATGAATTTCTAATGCACTTCCCTTAATTGCAAGTCTTACCATGCTCCTTAATCAAAATTTATGAAAAAGTTAATGGTAAAATTGGATCAATGCCAAAACTGACCATAGTTTATTATGTTTCTGAGGCTAGTAAGAATGAAGTCATGATCCTTTGTCTCAATATAGCAAATCTTACTGAGACCATTTGGAAATTGCTGCTCTTATTTTATTGAAGGTGAACAGTAAGTTTCCTTTCATGCTTGATTACATCAGGCTTCACTGTCACAATTTTACAAATTAACTCTACCATAGAAAATGGATATATTACAATAACATTTTTTCATTTAGTCCTTATAGAATAAAATACCAATGAAAGAAGTAATAATGTTATAAGTACTATCAGTAGTGATATGAACCTATCCAAATCAAATAACTACAATGAAACTAATTTGAGCAAACTAATTTCATACAATCTAATAGTAAAGACAAGTGTACAGGTATCTACAATGCAAGGTACAATGTTGGGAGGTAAATTAAAAAGTGCAGAAAGTCACTGGGATATACCTGCAAGAGAAAGAAGGAAGGCCACGTAAGAATCCTATATAATAAAAGATTAATATGCAAATCGACCAAACAGCGGAATGACCGGTCACTATGATGCACACTGACCACCAGGGGGCAAACGCTCAACACAGGAGCTGTCCCCTGGTGGTCAGTGTGCTCCCACAGGGGGAGTGCCACTCAGCCAGAAGCTGGGCTCAAGGCTGGTGAGCCTCTCCTGCCTCCTCGGCAGTGATAAGCTGTCAGTTAGGCATCCCCCAGGGCTCCTGGACTGCGAGAGGGTGCAGGCTGGGCTGAGGGACCCCTCCCCGAGTGCACGAATTTCATGCGCCAGGCCTCTAGTATAACATAAGAGTTGTACTTTGACCCATGGAAGGAATTCTGGACAGGTCAAAATGGGAAAGAATCATTTCAAGTGGAGGCAACACCATGAAGAACATAACTGATATAGAGTGGATGGAGCCAATTTGGCTGAAAACAAGGTTCATGTAAGGTAGGGAGAGAGAATGTTGGCCAATTCAGCTGGGTCATATTGTGACAAAATTAAGTAGCAAACTAAAAAATTGTAATTCATTTGTTAAGCAGTTGAGAAGTACTACACAGTAAACACTTAGCTGCCAGCAAAAAAAGAATAAATGGAAAGAAATATGTGACACACAAAATATGAAAATTCAGGGAATTTAGTTTCAAGAGACCCTAGAAATGAAAAGCATCATTCAGCATTCATAACAAGACCACAGTAATGGAAATAGGGAATTGATGTTTGCCATGAGAGAGAGAAAATTAGTTTGGGGAACATAGAGATTAGTTTGTAGAGTTAATCGAGTTCATATACTATTTTAAGAATCAGGGAAATGCTTTGTCAAATGGGTAAAGAACTAGGATCAAAGCTCTATAGGAGCAGGCTGATGCTCCTGGGATGGCCAGGTTTTCACACAAAGAGAGGTGATGCAACAGCTTTGATGTAAAATATTTAAATTTATTAATTTTGTCATTGAAGATACAGAGAGGTTAAATCAATGACAAATGTGACATTCTTCTTATTTGGCGCTACCCCCCTCCTTTTTCTGGGCATGTTGGAGTATATCCAGTTTTCCAAGAGAGATGACAAAGGCATAAGAGCCCCTGCTGTTTTATACATAGGGAAGAATAACTATAGTATTCAGCTCAGATCTCTGCTATATTCTTGTTTCTTTTCCAGATCACTGCTTATGAGATCATCTCTATATTTAAAATAATTATGGAAATTTCTCACTTGGCCAGACTCATCTGTACTTCTACATAAAATCGCATTAAAAGATACTGATCTCTTGTCCAAGTGAGCATCACCAGACAGGTTCAACCTGAGCTCACATATGGGTAGAAACCCACGATGAGTAAGGAGCTAGGAGAACATTAATTTGCACTTCCATCCCAACCCCTTTCCTTGTCCATAAGCATTAGCCTTGATTTCTCTAGATTAGGTTTTACTTAAAGTAAGAGAAATCCTGAATAATGAGATGAATGTGGATTTGCTTGGGCAAATGTGTGTTTTGGCTTGTCAAAAACAGAGCATATTAGGTGTTTGTCATTAGAGAACCACCTATTATCAATTAACAGCGCCATTTTTACTTCTACTTGGGTGTTGGGGGTGGGAGGGTGAGGAATTGCAGGAAGGCTAACAAGACAGTCGTGTGACCACAGAGGACAGGACTTTCCCACATTGAGAAAAGCACTCTTCTCAGACTTCCCTTCGGCTCTGAAAACAGGATCATGGTGTTCAAGGTGGTGGAGATGGACCCACTGTTCCCTACTGCTGCTGCTGACCACATTTCACTCTCCTTTTGATAGCCTTCAACCAGCAAATACTGGACTAGAATCCTACTCTCTGGTTTTAAAATGCTCCTTTTCTTCACTTTCATCTTGTCCCTCTTTTCATGAGGATGCTAGGGTGATAGTCCTTCCTGCACCCGCGACTTGTATATATCACCACACACTGGGAAGAGAGCGAGCCTTATACCATTTCTGGTCATGGATTCTGCTATGTTGAATTAGATGGAAGTGAAGGGGTAAAAGACGTGAGACTTAAAAGAAATGTTCCCTTGCCCCAATTGTCAATGAACTACTGTGAATCTGTCTTACCTTCCTGAAATCCTTGTGGCATTCAACAACAGTTGAGAGTAATAAAAATGACTAATCCTACACTATGGCTTTCTGGACATAAGGACATGTTCTTAATACTTTTCATTCAATTATTTCAACCAATATTGTGTGAGCATCTATTGCGGTGTGAAGCACTATTTCCTATTTTAGGAATACAGCAATGAGAGCAAGAGACAAAGCTTGTTTGCTAGAGAACGTGTACACACCAGGTGAGAACACGTGTACAAGTCAGGTGAGAATGTGTCCTTCCCTCCCTGTAAGGGTCCAAAGAGCCTGACTCTAGCAGCCTTTCTTCGTGGGAAAATAGAAACTCCTCTAATTCTGGTTCCCCCTACATCTGCTTTTCTACTATAGAGCAGCC
Organism: Cnephaeus nilssonii; assembly: GCF_951640355.1. NCBI lineage: Eukaryota > Metazoa > Chordata > Mammalia > Chiroptera > Vespertilionidae > Cnephaeus > Cnephaeus nilssonii. The sequence continues at coordinate 37,567,845 of NC_137089.1, read as the reverse complement.
CTGTACCAGTGTTTTTTCCAATAACATTTCTTTACCCAGACACAAGACAAGCTTGTTCTCACTCCTGTGGGATCTGCCCTTAGCTCACTTTACAATGTCCATCCTCATTTAGAAAATACACACACACACGAAGGGCCAAAGTGACATCTCTCACCAGCAACTGTTTATTTTAAATGCCAGCCTATTTCTCTATCTCAATGCCACTCAAAACGTGGTTTGCAGACTTAAGTAAAGAAGTTGCCAGCAGGAATTTAGAAATTGCATAAAAATATATATTGCGTCAACATGCAAACATTCATATTGAGCACTTGTCATATTGAGCAGGACTTAGACCGGCACAGTAAGCCCTGTGCTGTGTGAGTTGCAGAATAGTCACAGACAGCAGGGTCACATCACAATTAGTGTCAACTATAAACCCAACCTGTATAAAAATAGAAATCAAACATAAGCATGTGTTTTCACTTAAAACTTATCAACTCTACAGTCACTTTAATTACCAGTCAGAATTTTAAAAATTGATGGTTAACATAATTAACTAGGAAATAAAATTGGTAACATTTATCTATAATTTATAGATGACAATAAAAATTTAACTGGAGTTTTGTTAAGAAATTGCTTTTAAATCTTATCTTTCCTCCCGTTAACATATCTCTGAGAAACTGGATTTCCCATACTCTGAGGGTAAGACCAACGTGGGAAGAGTTTAGAGGTACATTTTCTCCTGTAAGCCATGCTTGCTTGCCATGCCAACCCAGAGTAGGCCCTCAGGAAGAAACTAGCTTATTTCTCACACTGAAAACTTTAAACATCGGTCTATACAGTGTTTGTTCAAGTATATGTAAAGACAGTGAATATGGAGAATCACAGTATCACTCAACTTTTATTTTTGGTTGCAGAATAGCAAAAGTGACTCATGGCGCTTCCGTATTCACTGCTGTAAGAATCTGGTAGTATTCAGATTCAGCGGGGCGGAGCAGAGCTGAGCCTGATACTTCCTGTTTGAATTACACCTGGCACGAAAAGCCCCTGCTTCCTGGGCTCTCACTGGAGAAGAGTACTGCAACCTCGTTCATCGCCGAGTTGGGCAACCGCATTTCCCATCGTTACCCCACACCCAGGACTGGAAGCACAGCTAGGCTGTTCATCCTTCTGGATAGTTCTCCACAATCACTTCTTTCCTTTTACAGTTTTCTGGTATGCAATCTGGGTTATTCTCATGAGTATCTCGGTGCTCTTCCAGTTCCATTTGCATAGCTGTTTCATGCAAGTGCCCTCTATGGTTTCCCCACTGGGACGTGAGGTCAGCTGGCCCAGCACCGAGGTCCTTGGAGAAGCCCTTCATACTAAACTTTATTCTCCAATGAGCTTCTTTGCAGGAAACCCATGGAACCCACCTTCTGAAACAAGCCTTTGCTACTCTTTATGTTTGGTGAACATGGAGATCTGCACAAACCTCCTCTTGGCTACTACTCATAGCAACCTCAAAAGCAATGCTAGCCCTAATGGACAAGTAAGGACATCAAGGCTCAGAGATATTTAGAACTTGTCAAAAGTCATACAGCTAGTAGGTGGAAGCAGGAGAGGCTCCCGCCACCACTGCTGCACTCGCCAGCCGTGAGCCCGGCTTCTGGCTGAGCAGCGCTCCCCCTGTGGGAGCGCACTGACCACCAGGGGACAGCTCCTGTGTTGAACGTCTGCCCCCTGGTGGTCAGTGTGCGTCACAGTGACCAGTTGTTCTGCTATTCGGTCAATTTGCATATTAGCCTTTTATCATATAGGATTACATAGTGTATATTCCAACATTTGATTGTAATTTGAGGTGAGGAACATGGCTGATAATGGATTTTGATGGCATTTAAAACATATGCAGATGAATTCCCCTTCCTGAGAGTGTGGAATCGTCTATGAGGCACATGCATTGTGAGGATAAAAATACATCAGTGAGATTGATTCATAGTCAGACTCTAGAGATGCTTTCAATTAATTAATAATATGATTACAATGATTTCAGTCTCTTTTGCCTTTTTCTTCCACTTTGGTCTCTTTCATCTCTTCTAGTTCTACAGCTATGAAACAAAATCTTTTCATAAAAAACAAACAAACAAAAAAACAAATCAGGATGCTTCTTTGCCCTTTAAAACACTTGGAAATTCTCATTCCCCCCCCCCCCCCCCAAAGATTTCACATATTTGTGTTGTATTTAATGCTTGTAAACGATTACAACAGCATTAAATCACTTCCCCAAGCCATGTACATTAATCCTGTGATCATTCACTTGTTGGGAGAAGAAATGGAGTATTGGTGTAAAAGCATATGCTTCAGAGCTGAAAATATCTAGTGTGAGCCTCGGCTCCCATGGAGCCAGCTGCCTGCCTTTGAGCAATTCACCGAACCTCTCTGTGTGTGAGGTGCTATCATCTGGGAACTCTCAGGCATTATTTTGGTTTAACTATTACCTCCGTTAGTGAACCCAGCCTACTGGATAGAGCCTCGTAGATAGCTATCCCATATCTCAAATTCAATTCAATTCAGTATCCTGACACTCTCAACCCCCAAGGAACTTCTCCTCTGCTTTTGCCTTTATATCAGATAATGATGCAGGCGCCCAATCCAATGTGTCTATCTCCCTCTCAACACACTATGTATTCTCTCAAGACTTTTTTTTCCTACCTCCTAAATATTTCTAAAATCGATACTTTCCTCTCCATTTCCATTTGCTTCACTAACTTCCTAACTAGTCTCTCTGACTCTGCTCTTAGTTTCATCCTTAATTTGTCCTCAATGGTACCACCAGGATGCTCAATTTAAAATGCATGACCCCTTGCACCACTTAAAACTCACAAGCCAATCACCTCTCTTACAGGCATAAGGCTAAGTTCCTCAAATGGTGTCCCAAGGTCCCCTTGGTCTGCTCCTGCCCACCCCTCCTGCTTCCTTTCTACCATTCCTCACCCATCATGGTTCTGCAATGTCTTTGCTCATATTGTTCCCTCCTCCTGAAGGAGCCTCTCTCCCTTCCATCAACTAGCCTACTAGCAGTCATCTGTCAGAACTGCCCATGCTAAACTCCTGGGTCTTTCCTAAGTCTCTTCTGCACTCCCTGGGCATCCTGTTGCCTCTACCATAGTGTTTAGTAGAGTGTTTCAAAATAACCTGTATACTGCATTTCCTCTCCCTTTCCTTTAAGATTTTCAAGGGCATTACTGTCTGATTCATCTCTGCATCCCAATGCTGTACACAGTTCTGTACTTGCATGAATTACACAATAGCTGGGCCGGCATGACTCAGTGGTTGAACATTGACCTATGAACCAGGAGGTCATGGTTTAATTCCTGGTCAGGGCACATGCTTGGGTTGCAGGATCAATCCCCACTAGAGGGCTTCCAGGAGGCAGCCAATCAATGGTTATCTCTCATCATTGATGTTTCTGTCTCTCCTTCTTTCTTCCTCTTTGAAATCAATAAAAACTATATTTTAAATTACACAATAAATATTGTTGAAACATAAAGACTATTTCTAAAAGGAAGACCTGTCAGCCGTGACAGTAAAGTCCACACTATTCTCCATGAATACTATTCTGTTAAAGTCACCATGTTACTCAGGAATCCACCACCATTTCTATTCTCATCTAGTTGCCCCAACTTTTGGGCATTTATATACATACAAACAAACATTCATTAATCATCTGTTAGTAGACACCTTATCAACAATGGGTAAATAAAAAAGAAAAAGACAAATCAAAAAGGAAAACCAGATATTCATAAAATGAATATAAAGCATGATGTGATGAAGTCTATAATGTAGGCATAGAAAGGAATATAAAGAAAAAGACCAACCTATGGGAGGAAGAAAGACCTAATGGAGGATGGATTTTGAGGTATGCCGGGAAAGATGGGTCGGAATTGGCCAAAGCACCTGAAATTAGAGTCAGTCCGGCTAAAATTACCAAAGAGCCAAGCAAAGATGTTTCGTTTTCTTCTTGAATGACTGACAGAATCTCACAAACTCGGATCTATATAAAACAGAATTTTGTCCACCATTGAAGTTGTAAGGTTCATGTAACTAGAGAGCTAATATTTGAAACAGAACTCTCTATTTTTCCCACAAATCATGATTTTTAGTAAGTCCACATTAATGTCTTCTAAGTTACAATTACGTGTTTTGAATCAGAAGTTCTGGGCCTGAGCTAAATTTCCTGATTGGTACAGAAGCAAAGCTTTGAGAGGATAATGTATAATCATTCATTCACCTTCTGTGGTCCATCCACCAAACAGAAGTTTGAAATGTCAGCAAAAGGAACTAAACAAAAGCAATAGGGGAAAAAATTACACTCAAAGAACTTTACCAGAATGCCTTGAATACATTTTTTAAAGACTGATTGTCCTTGTGATGGGCTAAAAAACTCAGCAAAGTTACAAATAAAAAGAAATCCTGCTGCTGTAAGCCCTGACAATTTTTCCTCACAGAGTACATTTCCTTAACTGAATCTTCAGGCTAGTCTTATTTTATCTCTAATATTTTCAGCTCTCCTTTATCCCAAAGGAAATTCTGGACACAAAGTCCTTTGATCTTCCCTTTGCTTTGGTGAAAACAACAGCTTTTCTTATCTTAGAGACAGAAGTAATTCAAAGGCTTCTTTTTGGAGATGATTTTATCTGCTTCTGCTTGTCAGCCCGAGTATCTATTCATCCTTAATAAATATTATCACAATAAAAGACTTATCATAGAATGTGAAAACACTGAGTTAAGTAATTCAAATCTCATTTGCTGCTCTTATCTAAAGACTGTATTAAAAATTCCTTTAATGTAGAAGTTAAATAAATATTAGATATAATTACAACTTCTCAAGGGCAAATGAATTAGTCTGCATGCAGATAAGCATGAGCAGAGTGCAGATAAATGAAATAAGGTTACATGTATATATGTAAATGCTGCTAGATCATATTCTCAGAAAGTAGTGGTGGAAACATTTAATAGAATTATAGTGTTTTCCAAATAAAGAAAAGATAGGTTGTTCTTAAGAGTGTCACTATAATTTCAAGTTTACCTGCTCTTGTCTCATGTGAAATTTATGAACCTTGGCTATGCTGATGAGTTTTCTTGAGAACGGTCTCCAACAGAGCCAGCATCTGTGCCCTTCAAATGGCCTAGAATTTTCTGTATATAAAAAGCAGACTGGATGCTAGAATAAGTTCAATAAAATAATAATAGCACAAAAAAGAAGGCTATTACACTAAAATTAATCTGATCTCCAATTCACTTCAACTATTTTTATGGTACTTACTACATACCAAGCACAGAGGCGACCAGGACCTAGTTGCCCTCCTATGCATTGAGCAAGGCAGATAAATAACTCACAAGTCAGACCAAAACAAATGACATTCAAGAGGTTATTAAGTTTTAAAGAAGAAAGTGATTAATTCCAGCTGAGACTGTAATAACTGAAGGCTTCCTGCAGAAAGATAAATGTGAGATGTGTCTTAAATAATTATACTCTTTCACCAAATAGAAATGGACCTGAAGCATGCCCTGAATGATAGCTGGGTTCAAAGAAGCTGAAGAAGAACTGACAGCAAAGGAGGTACAGGTGGACATGCTGACTCTATTCGTACACTTGTTTCATGCCACTCTTCCTTTTGAATTCCAACCTCATACCACTCTATTATCCGCCCCCTGAAGGATTTTCACACATGCTATTGTCCCTGCCCCACACTTCTATCTCCTATTCCTTCTCCCCTAAACACTATAGCTTCAACTCCTCTTTCAGAAGATTGCTGCACAAAGATCATACTTCCTCAAATAATTCACTCCTTTAACCTTCAACCATCTCCCTATCCTGCCTCCAATTAAGACAGATTCCCTTCTTATGCACATGCATAGCACCTTACACATTTCCTACATTATTTTTTCCACACATTGCTACAAATTGTTAGTAAAAATGTTGTTTGATGTTTATCATAACCCATAGGCAAAATTTTCTTGGAACGCAACAATCTTGTCTACCGGGAGGCCCCCAATGTGAAGCACTGTCCCGGGTACTTGGTGGGAATACAGGATTGCTGGAGTAAATGTAAGTATCCAGGAATACCTTTACTATTACATTGTGTGAGGATTTGGCACTTAAGTATAACTTACATATTGTAAATATTAGAGCCTTTATACAGTTCACATATAGGAAAGAAGTATAGAAAACATTCAGCCATTATAAGTTAATTCAAATTCTTTGTAAATTTAATTTCTCCTGCTATTAAAGAATCACTTCTCATATAACACAAAATTTACAACTCTGAAAACAGAAAGAAATTAGATGTACGCATTTAGTTTACAGTTTTTCTTAGAACAACAGAAATATGGATGCATCTTAAGGTATAGAAACATAGAATCTGCCTGAAAGACAAACTAGAAAATAAATATAAAACTATTCTAGAGTAGATAAATATGCATCTGGAATGTTTCCAGTTAATTTAAAAAGAAACCCCATCCTATATAATAAAAAGGTAATATGCCAATTGACCCTAATAGTGGAACGACCCGTCACTCTGACGTGCACTGACCACCAGGGGGCAGACACTCAATGCAGAAGCTGCCCCCTGGTGGTCAGTGCACTCCCACAGGGGGTGCTCTGCTCAGCCATAAGCGGGCTGACTGGCAGGAGCCATTCCTGCCTCTTCGGCAGCGTTAAGGATGTCCGACTGATGGCTCTTCAGCAGCGCTCCCTGTGGGGAGCGGGCCTAAGCCGTCAGTTGGACATCCCCAGAGGGCTCCCCTAAGCCGGCAGGTGGACATCCCCTGAGAGGGTGCAGGCTGGGCTGAGGGACCCCTCTGAGTGCACCGGGCCTCTAGTCATTTAATAACTCTAAAGCCACAGATTTACTAAGAAAAACAATTGAAGGATAAGGAATTATTTATATTCTAATTAATGGTCTCTCTGTCTCTCTTATTCTTTCTTTCCCAGATTTATTAAGTCCATACTCTTGTTGAGTTAAGGTAGTTTCCACAACTCCTTATCAATAGAACAACCAAAATTTTCCATTTCAAGCTTGAGTACACCATTTGTTATCTAAGCAAGGAATGAGAAACAGTGTTTTATGAGTTGAAGGCTCTGAGGGAAGAAGGACATGGGGATGGAGATAGGGGCTAGGACTGGAGATGAGGTATGAAGGCTGAGGTCCTTTATGTCCTCACACTCCTAGCTGTACTTAAAAACATGAAGTGGCAGTAAGCCCATACCATCCTTCACATCTACCTCACACCAGGAGAATGTATTCATGACATCCCGCCCCCCTTTCAGAATAAAGAGAAATGACACATTTCATGGAGGTGCTATCCTGGGAATAGCCAAAACTTCCAACCAGACATTTTTTCAGTTGAAAAAATTGTTCAAAATATGACTCTGAGATTGGTATTTGGGTAGCATTCCTTGTGAACACAAATAAAATATCTATCATTTTCCTAGTTATATCAAATATAGTTTGGCCCTTTAAAAACTTTCTTTTAAAGAAAATGTGCCAATCCATATCCACAAAGGCACACCTTAAGAGAATATATGCTTTGAGTAATTTTCTTGTCTTCCTTCTGTAAGGATGATGAATTCACATTTAGATACCCCGAAACATAAACCCTAGAATGTTTCAGTCTGAAGCTGACATACCGCAAAAATGATAAATGACCTCAGTAACTAATGTACAACTTGTTTCCTTTTGATTTTTTCTGCTTTATTTTACTGTTGACTTTATAATAAAAATGATACTTAAAAATAATCTAGAACCCTCTAATTGAAAGGAGTACTTTCATACAAGGAATAATGTTCACACTGACATTACATTTTATCTCACCGGTCACCATGCAGTGGTGCTTTTGGCCAATAACCAGGATGCATTAAAATGAAAGAGTTTGGTAACTTTAAAGTACATTTATGTAAGGCAGGAAAGAACAAGGCTAATGGGGATGATGGCTCGTGTCCAGAGGGAATGAATAAAAAGGAAGGCCTGGGGTAGGAAAAAGAGAATAAAATAGTTAGAAGATGGTGAAGGTAGAGAATAAAAATGCCCTTGCTCCTGAGTTTCTTGGTTAGAAATTATGTTAGACACTTTACATGCTGTTATCTACACTAATAAAAGAGAAAAATGCAAACTGACCATCACTTCACGATGCCCACCAGCCAATCAGGAGTGAGTATTCAAATTAACCCGACAAAGATGGAGGTGGCCCCGCCCCCCAGCCTCTCTGGGCCTCTGGGCAGCATGCGTGCAGGCACGGAGCGGCCAGGCGGGGCAGGATGCCTGCTATGAGGGGGAGGGCGGGGTGCGGAGGGAGCTACAGGAGCGGCGCTCGGGCCGGAACGAAGACGGAAGGCGGCGGCCAGAGCGAAGGCCTGGGTCCCGGGTGCTGTAGGAAAATTGGTGCTGGCAGCCAGGGGAAGGAAGGCCTATTGCACAAATCTTCATGCAAAGGGCCTCTAGTTTCTTAATAATCAAAGGGAAATCAATCAAGAACTCTGACTTGGCACAGGAGGGTATAATTTAGACATAGTTGTCAAACATTTCTGCTGGCTTAACACTATCTATTGAGGATAACAACTAAACCAGGTTGCCTTCCAGCCACCAGTGTCAGGGCTCTGATGCAGGGGGCAAGGATGCCTCAGGTGCTCTAAATGCCTGGCCCGTATTCCCATGGAGACTGGCATGGGCAGACCAGCCAGTTGGTCTCTGCTGGGTGCATTAATGTCTCATGAGAACTTTAACCATTTTGAATGTTATTTGCAATAGAAGCTAATTAAGTAAAAACTTTCCAATGACTCTACAGTATGGAGAGCTTATTACGCAAAGTAGTTTGATAAGCACAATGGGAACACTGATAAACTTACCCTTCATTTTAAAGAGGCTATAAAAGAATAAATTTTACTTACATGTGAAATCTAAAGAACAATACAAACAAACAAACAAAACAGAAACAGACTCATAGATACAGAGAACAGACTGATGATTGCCAGAGAGGAGGAGGGTTGGGGGATTGGGTGAAAAGGTGAAGGGATTGAGAAGTACAGATTAGTAGTTACATGATAGTCATGGGATATAAAGTACAGCATAGGGAATATAGTTAATAGTATTGTAATAACTATGGATGGTGCTAGGGGAGTACTGGAATATCAGGGGGAATACTTTGTAAAGTATATGATTGTCTAACTACTACGCTGCACACCTGAAACATCCTACATAATAAAAGGCTAATATGCAAATCGACTGAACAGCAGAATGACCAGTTGCAATGATGTGCACTGACCACCAGGGGGAGCACTGCTCAGCCAGAAGCCAGGCTCATGGCTGGCAAGCGCAGTGGTGGTGGCAGAAGCCTCTCCCGCCTCTGTGGCAGCGCTAAGGATGTCTGATTGCAGGCTTAGGCCCACTCCCTGCAGGCCTAAGCCAGCAGTCAGACATCCCCTAAGGGCTCCCAGACTGCAAGAGGGTGCAGGCCAGGCTGAGGGACCTCCCTGCCCCGAGTGCATGAATTTCATGCACTGAGCCTCTAGTACAAAATAATATTGAATATAAACTGTAATTGTAAATATTGAATGTAAACTGTAAAATTACATATGTATATTACATATATACTTACATATAAACTATAAAAACAAGATTAAAGATGATAAATTTGTACATCTGTAATTTATCATCAGGGAGAAATACAACTCTGTAATAGTCACAAATAAAGCAAAATGGGAGACTGCAAGGGTGATCTGACATCCGTTTAGCTCAGGGCTGTGGTCCTGAAATCTGAGTGAGCATGATTATCATGAGAAAGCCTTGTTACAACACAGACTGCAAGGCCACCACGAGATTTTTAACAAGTTTGCAGGTGATACTGAGGCTGCTGGTCTGGAGATCATCCATTGAGAACTCCTGGAACTAAGGGACCAGGTTTTCAATTCTAGCTGCACATTAGAACTTCTTAGGGCAGTGGTCGGCAAACCGCGGCTCCCGAGCCACATGCGCCAAGTCTCCCATCGCCCGACCGACCGACATCCCCACTTCTTCAAATGCCACTTCTTCAAAATAGACTCGCCCAGGCCGAAAACCGACTTCTGCGCATGGGCCACGAAGTTTCAATCGCACTGTACGCGCGGGCCCGCACGTGGTATTTTGTGGAAGAGCCACACTCAAGGGGCGAAAGAGCCGCATGTGGCTCGCGAGCCGCAGTTTGCCAACCACTGTCCTAGGGGACCTCTGTAAAGTTCTAATGCCCAGGCCTCACCCCAGCCCAGTAATAAAAATGAAGGAGGAGACTCTACTGGAGCTGGACATAGAAGCATATGAAGAGTAGTTTTATAAACAGACACAGGGGAGCAGATGCTAAGTGAGAAGTCAAAGAAGAAGGGAAGGACAGGGCATGACTGGACATGGGGAAAGTGCAGCATGGCTGGTGCACAGGCAGAGCCATGGAACCTTGGGTCAAGTCATCAAAGACCTGGACCGCCATACCAAGGAGCTTATGACTCCTGAGGGGGCAATGAGAAATCACCCAATGCTCTGAGCAGGAGAAGGACATGGTAAGACAAGGTTTAAAGTTATTATCTGGAAGCAAATTCTTGAGTAGATAACACAACACTGGTTCTTAGAGAAAGACCAGGTAGGTGCCACAGCCATGGCCTAGAACTTATTTTATCAAACTGGACTCCGGGGATGTACTCTCAGGCCCACCTGTTCTACACAAATGCTTTCATTTCGTGTCTTTATTTGAAAGATAACCCAAGAATATATTTATTGGTTATGCAGGCAAAACTTCTTTTTTGTGAAGACAGTACTCAATGTTGAGATTTTCATAAGATTGAACTTAAGGCTTCTTAAGGCAGTATTTTTTAATCAGTAGAAAAACTATTTAAAATTTCAAGATTGGTTTTATTTTTTTCCTGTGAAAGCAGTTAGTATATTACATGACTTTGAGTTACAGGGATCTAGACAAGGCAGTAAAATTGGGGCAGCCTCAGAATCATCAGGATCTTCAGCTACATTTTAGGAGGAGGAGAAAATGAGAAATGAAAACGATATTGAGGGCTTGGAGGCTTGAGCTTCAGAGGATGATAAAATGCTGGAAAAAAGTAAAAATAAAAACCAGAAAAAGGGATAGTTTTTTGTAAAGCTGGGATAGGGAGACAAAGCATTTTTAGTGAAAGAGAGCCTACATCAGTCATAACCACAGGAACCAATACAATACCCCTTTCGTGTCAGGAATTTTAGGAATTGTCTTCACCGTTTAGCTATATTGTGAACAAAACCAAAATATTGTCTCAATAATGTTTTTGAGTTATTAGGGCTTACGGTGGAATAAAGATATATTTTCTTAAAAATAAAAGCTGCAATCAGTTAGCAATTTTAAAAGGCAATCTGTTAGCAGAATCTATAATAATAAAAGGGTAATATGCTAATTAGACCTATGTCCTTCTGGAGCCAGGGCCGGAGCACAGAGGGAAGCAACCCGGGTCCCGTGTGCCTGCTGGCGGGAAGCTGGTGCTGGCAGCCGGGGGAAGGAAGGCCTACTCTTGCACAAATTTCCATGCATCGGGCCTCTAGTCATTTATAAGAGGGATGTTAATAACTTGTTGAAAATTAAAGCTGCTGAATTATTACACATTGTGGTTAATTTTCTCTGCCATTGATCACTGTACCAGTAACATTTTTAGAGAAAAACAACATAGTAAAATGCAAACATTAACATCAGATGTGTTTGAAAGTAGATATTTTTTCCGATACCAAGTACATGTTTCTTGATATCTTCCACGTTAAAACATGCTTCTCTCTTTGTGAGGGTGCCAGCTGCTTAATGGTGCATAACGAAACTATTTTACCCTCAACCCACTGAACCTCCTAGGGACACCACTGTAAACATCAACGCTTTTCCGCCGGGAAATGGTCTACTAAATATTTAATCCCTTAATCTTCAACAGAAATTAAAAGGATAGCATGAAAGTTTACAAATATGTTTTCTATTTTATTTAGAAAATTAGTACCCATTAGAATATATGAAATAGTAAACCCTAAATAGAGAACTTTATATCAAAAGAAATATCATGAATCATCTAATATAATGAATAATATAAGAGGGCAAAAACACTATCTGCCCCTGTCAAAATACAGAAACAGAATTTTTTTTTTAATCTTTACTGTTGAGAGTATTACACATGTTCCCTTTTCCCCCCATTTCCCACCTCCACCTAGTTCCCATGCCACCCAGTCCTTCACCACCATTGAATAATTACATACCTGAGCTTCTGGTTGTATTGTTTGACCTTTTCCAATGAGGCTGCATTTATTTGGGCTTGAAATTCTTCCACTGAAACATTGTCTCTATAATAATATCCTTCCATGCTCTCTAGAGCTGTGGAAACAAGTAAATGTACTTTTCACATGATTTATAACTCAGTTTCTCCACATTTAATCTAATTTTTAGTAAACTAGAGGCCCGGTGCATGAATTCATACACAGGTGGGGTCCAGCTGGCCTGCCTCAATCGGGGCCGATGGGGGCCGGCTGGCCGGGGGGAGGGGCCACGGGAGGTTGGCCGGCTGGCCCTGCCACCAATCGAGGTTGGGGGGCTGATTCGGGGCTGGGCCAGCTGGGGAAGAGGGACTGCGGGAGGTTGGCCGGCTGGCCCTGCCACCACCGGGCCAGTCATTCCGGTCATTCTGGTCGTTCTGGTCACTTGGCTTTTATATATATAGATGTATTAAATATCACCAAATATAACCATATATGCAAGAAACTATCTTTCATCAGACCAACAATGAATAAAAATCATTCTTCTGCTCTCATAATAAAAAGCAAACATTTGATGACTTAAGCAGGGAAAGGGATTTCTAATTTAAACTGTTTTCTGTTCTTAAAACATTTTGTATATGTTCTTTGTGAAGCTAAACTCAAACTCGTAGATGTTATTAATATATATATAAACACAAAGGTAAATACACACATACTTATGTATGAGGCAGAAATGTATATTAACATATGTGAGTAAAAAATTGAAATTGTCATCTCCATGTATATTCACATTCTCTTATAGCTGCAATTAAATTATGAAATATTAGTGTAATAAATAAGACATTTAAAGTTAAATCTTAAAATACTGCCTCTACCCAAAATTAAGTTTAAAATAAACAAGCATAAACATATATATGTATATATATATATGTGAATATATAACTAATATAATAAATGAATGAAATTCACATTCATTTTAAAAGTCTTTTGATTAATATAAATTTCCTTCTTAACTAACATTTTTGGTTAAGTGGTTCTTTTTCCTTTAAACTTTATGCAGTGATATTTTTAACCTTTTGGCGAGGAAAGGAATCACATGGAATTGCCAGAAGTATAAGATTTCTTATAGAGAGGTTGCCAGCAACAGGAATGGCAATGGAATTAATCTTGTCCAATGTAAATTATTTCCCCGTGAAATTATTGCCACTAAAGAGCCTCACTTGTCAGCAGACTATTTCAAAATTGAGTAAAAATTAATCTTTCAAAACTGCTAAATGCAATCATTTCTAAACTAAATAATAAGGTTTCCTTGAATTGACAGAGACTTATCACCATTTTGGGAGGCAAAATAAAGTCGCTGTTAATTTTAGCTGTGCTATATTTTCTAAACTAGTCAGCTTGGAGCACTGAAGAAACAAAACTTTGAGTACTGCTGCATTTGAAATTTTAAAAATGGAATTACTGGCCTATAATCAAGAAAAGCATTTGTGCAAAATTAGACAGAAAGACTACTACATTTAGTTCAGTACAGGAAATAAAATGTGGAGCTTGTTTCAATGATTGTTTATTTGTTTATTCCTTAAAACTTCTGCATTAATTAGAATATTTGCACTAGTTCAGCAAGCTTCTGGTCCTGAATACACACAAGTCATACAAAGGAGTCTTCCTGAAAAATCAATCTTCAAATATTCCAGGAGGATTCGATCTACCAATGGTCAGACTTCGATGTGGATTCCTCTTACTAGTTGTAAAGCTAATAATGAAAGCCCTTGCACTGGAGTTAAACCACACCTACCGTCCCATAGTAGCTGTGTGACCTTGGGCATGTTAATTAATATCTGAGATCCTCAGGTTCCTCATTTGTGAAAGAGAAAAGAAGACTACCTACTCATTATGGTTCTTGAATTAAGGCAAATAATAGTATTAAGAGAGCCTATGACTACTCTTATCATTCACGGCACGTGTTTTATGTACTAGGCAACATGCCCAATGCTCTATGGGCACCATCCAATTCTCAGGGCATATAGATTACACATGAGTGTGCTTAGCCAAACAGGAAGTTTGTGATTCCAGACCAAAGAGACTGGAAAAACACTAGGAAGGAGTGAGAGGGGAACAGGGGCTGGGGGGTGGGAGGGAAAGAAGAAAACACTTGGGATCTAATTTTTATAAAAGTCTGGATGGCTTGACTTTAACCAGAATGTCCAGCCCTGCTCTAAACGTTTGCTATAATTTAAAAACAAACGGACATTTCATCACTCTTCTCGACAATATTTCCAAATTAACAACAGTTAAAATTCACAGCTATGTGAAAACAAATTTTATGAGAAGAGAGTCTAATAATTTCGCAAAATTTTATGGTACCTGCATGGTGTTGTGGGGAAATGAATAAATAACATGAGTTCTATATTTAAAAAGTAAACTTTGTATGGAACCTCTTTCCCCCTTTTAGGTCCATGGCTTGGTATTTGTTTTAAAAAAAAGAAAAGAAAGAAAATGGGATGACATTTTGCCAAATTAAATTTCTATTCTCAGGAAAGTAGGTTAAATATACATTAACGTCCAAACTTTACAATTTGACCTCTCCTTAGCATTTTACCTTAATTCTCATTCTGTGGACATCTAGCCTCAAGAACTCTGATAGAATACATTTCTGTCGTTGTAAGCCACCTAGTTTGTGGCCATTTGTGTGGCAGTCCTGGAAATGAATACAAATTCAGTTCCAATGCCTCACGTAGGGAATGTGTTCGTTCCAGCCCTGAAGCTCTGGCTCCCTGGGTTTAAAGATTCCGATCCTCAAAGGGGCACACTTTCCCTAGGAGACAAAGCAGGGGTCCCACAGAACTGTAAGCTGTGGTTGCCACCTGGGCACTGGAGATTCCTTGTACCAGGCATCAGCAGCCAAGAAGAGCAAATACCATCTTGGCAAGACTAATGGACCCTGATCATCTTAAGGGAGTAGTTATGATGTATAATATGAATGGCATCCAGGTAATCCACTCAGGTCCCTCTTGGTACGCCCTTGCCCACTTTTGACCCTCCGGGATGAAGGTCCTAGTCATGCCACAGAGACAAGCAGAGGTTCAGGCTGAGAACAAGGCTAATCTGTAATGGGTAGCAGAAGAGGAAAAATGAAAATCTATTGCAGCCCAAGACCAGCTGTAGCAATAGGGCTATAGCTTGTCCCCTTAACATGTCTTCTCAATTATCCTCCCAGGAAGGGAGGCCCATCAGTCATGAAGGACACACTCCTGATTCTTAAAAAATGAATGGATTTTAGGGTGCGAGATGTGGACTATGGCAGATGCTCTGAAAGTCACCCACTCAGATTCCCCTTCAAAAATGTTGCCCAGCTGCCAGAAACAACAGAAAAACATCCTCAGCTGTCAGCTCTCTAAAGCATCTTCAGCCTTTGCTGGAAATTTGTCCCACCCAATTACATCTCCTTCGGAGGCAGCCTGCATCCCAATGACCTAACAACGCAGAAGCAAGAAGGCCCAGCTCCCTCTCCCCAACTACCCAGAATCTAGAAGGGTCAAACATTTGTGAAATGGATTATTCTAATTAAGCAAATATTTACTGGATAATTGCACAGTGTTTCATATTCCACATAGTCCTGTGCCTTCTCACTCCCAGTGGACATTCAGAGTCACCTGGAAGGCTAAAATATACCGGCACTTGGGCCCTACCTTCCAGAGATTGTGATGTAATTGGTTTAGTGTGGGACCAAGCCTGGGTATTTTCTAAACCTTCCCAAGGTGACGAATATGCAGCCATTACTGGGAACCACAGAGACAGCATGAAAACAGGCCTGTGGGGATGAAGGGAAAGTCAGGGAGGAGGAAGTGACCCTCAATACCCCCCCTTTATTCCCATGTCTTACTTCCTTTATCTTACCCAGGGCTGGGGGGTCCCCACAGGATTAATCCCCTGACTCGCAGGATGTATTGACAGAAGATAGTTCCAGCGTGATCTTCACCTTCTGGCACTGTGTGATGCTTTGTGCTGACTTTCCTGACTGTCTGTGCCCCCCACCTTGGAAACCTGTGCCACTCGTTTTTGCCTGCCTATAATTCCGTTCTGCAGCTCTGATCTTCAGCGATGCATGTTCCCTGATGTGTTCCCCACTGGCCTCCAACCCTGGAATTCCTGGTCTAATTGTTGGTGCCATCTCTGCAGGGTGTCCCCTCCAGGAGTGTGCCCTCTTCTGCCCAAAGACCCATTCTAGTAAGAAAATTGGGGAGAAAGGCAGCTCATTCACTTCCTGTTCAAGTATACGGTACTATTGACAGCTTTCAGAGAGATGCTGTTAATAAATTTCCCAGGAAGTTTTCAAATCCATCTCATATTTCTATATTCTTATTTGCTAGCAAAGACCCAGGTATGCATGTCCACACAGAACTAAAACCCTCCAAATAAATGTTTATCCCAGAATAGATTCCATTTGGAATCTCTTCCATTTACTAACTCTTTCAATTACCAGATGGTAGTCTCCACTCAAACCAGGGCTGTATTTAATGTGCTTCCCTCAATCTGATGAATACTGAGAGCTACTGATGGTTCCTCATGGGAGTTTTATGAATGCAGGGGAACTCCTGCAAGCCCTTTCTATAGACAACTTTATCAATGACAGAATCTCAATGAGACAAACTGTTTCCAAGTCTTCTTTACCTGTGACCTCAACTGCACAAGTATTTCCACTGATGCTTATTCAATTCATTTTTCAAATTTTACTGCTGTGTGACTACTAAAACTAACATTTGCTGTAGTTTCTGTTTACATTACATTTTTAAAATATATTTTTTATTGATTTCAGAGAGGAGGGGAGAGGGAGACAGATAGCCTATCTATATTAATATATATATTAAAGGCTAATATGCTAATTATATAGTGTCACTATGCCACACACTAACCACCAGGGGGCAGATGCTCAACGCAAGAACTGCTGTGATGCACACAGGCCATTTATAGACAAACTAGTGGCCTGGTGCACGAAATTCGTGCATGGGGGGTGAGGGAGTGTCCCTCACCCCGGCCTGCACCCTCTCCAATCTGGGACCCCTAGGGGTATGTCCGACTGCTGGTTTAGACCCAATCCCTGTGGGATCTCTCTCACAATCCGGGACCACTGGCTCCTAACCGCTCACCTGCCTGCCTGCCTGATCGCCCCTAACCACTCTGCCTGCACAGGCCAGGCAGAGGGACCCCATCGGTGCACGAAAGGGGCCAGGGAGGGACTGAGGAGGACTCCAGGGTGTATCCGGCCCATCTAACCCAGTCCCGATTGGCTGGACCCCAGCAGCATGCTAACCTATGGGTCGGAGTGTCTGCCCCATGGTAGTCAGTGCATGTGTGTCATAGCAACTGGTCGAACAGTTGAATGGTCAGACACTTAGCATATTAGGCTTTTATTATCCTATACAATAAAGAGGTAGCATGCAAATTGACCATCACTCCAACACACAAGATGGCCACCCCCATGTGGTCAAAGATGGCCGCCACAAGGACAGTTGGGGGCGATCAGGCCCACAGGGGAGGGCACTTGGGGGGGACCAGGCCTGCAGGGAAGGACAGCTGGGGGCGACTAGGCTGGCAGGGGAGGGCAGTTAGGGGCGACCAGGCTGGCAAGGGTGGGAAGTTGGGGTGACCAGGCCAGCAGGGGAGGGCAGTTGGGGGCGACCAGGACTGCAGGGGAGGACAGTTAGGGGCAACCAGGCCTGCAGATGAGGGCAATTGGGGGTGACCAGGCTGGCAAGGGAGGGCAGTTAGGGGCGACCAGGCCAGCAGGGGAGGGCAGTTAGGGGCAATCGGCCTGGAAGGGGAGTGGTTAAGGGGTGATCAGGACATCAGGGGAGCAGTTAGGGGGTGATCAGGCTGGCATGCAGAAGCAGTCAGGGGCAATCAGGCAGGCAGGCAGGAGAGTGGTTGGGAGCCAGCAGTCCTGGATTGTGAGAGGGATCGGGCCTAAATGGGCAGTCGGACATTCCTTGAGGGGTCCCAGATTGGAGAGGGTGCAGGCTGGGCTGAGGGACATCCCCCCCACCCCCGTGCACGAATTTCGTGCACCAAGCCTATAGTATAGGATAAAAGGTTGACTCACGAATGCGCAATACATATAATGCTCTTGCTGGTGCCAATCGCACGCGTGTGTTTCAAATTGTCATTGTCAATGGTGAATTTGGTTGACACTTCTATTATAGAGAAAGGGCAAATAGCGATACTAAAATATTTCTTCTAATTAATTTCCTTTCAATGTGCATGAATCTGTGCAGTGGGCCACTAGTCAATAATAAGAGACAATCATTGACCAGCTGCCTCCTGCATGCCCCACAGTGGGGATCGAGACGGCAATCCAGGCACTTGCCCTGACTAGAAAGAGAACTGTGACCTCTTGGTTCATAAGTCAACGCTCAACCACTGAGCACACCAGCTGGGCTAAATTACATTTTAAAAGTGATATTGTACTTACTGAAATAATATATATTTAGGGATTCTTTTAAAATTTGTTTTAGCCACAATTATAAAATAAAGGTTACTTGCAAAGTAGTCTTTCTCCTATGCACACTTGCTGCTGGGTATGGATATTCAGCTATTTATGGCTGATATGGCACACATGTAATATATATTTTTTTCACATGTAATATATTTTTTTAAAAAGATGCTTAATGCCATCTGTCATCTCAGTAATGATTTCAAAGACAGAGTTTAAAAAGAGACAAAGGAAAAGAAGGGAAGAGGCTGTAACAACTGTAAGCTCTGGTTAAACTCTATAAAAGTTAACATTCTAGACCAGCATCCTTCCCTGTCTTCTAAATCAATGTCTCTATAATGGCTTTTAACGTATTTTAGGCTGAACTTAATTCTCTTAACATAGCTCCAAAGGTCTATTTTTGTTTAGTGTTTGTTTGTTTGTTTTACCTTTTTATTCCTTTTCATTATAGAATCTTGTGTTACCTTTAAGGACCCTAATACAGTCGGAAGGAAGGAAGGAAGGAAGGAAGGAAGGAAGGAAGGAAGGAAGGAAGGAAGATAGGTTGAGAGATTGAGAGAAAGGGAGAGGGAGGAAGAGGAAGAAGGGAGGGAGGGAGGGAGGGAGGGAGGAAGAGGAGGGGTGGAGGAGAAGGACAGGGAGAGGGAGAGGGAGGGAGGAAATACCTTATAATAACTCCTAAGATCCTCTCATCACTGAAATTTTCCTTTGCTAAAATGTATTCTTGCCAAGAATCTGTTCGTGGTGGTCACTGTTTTTAGAATTAAAATAATATGCATGTGGTACAAGCAGAAATTTCACTTGGTAGTGAATTTAGGTTTCATATGCCATCTGCTCTTCAGTTACAAAGGTTGATTTTATTCCTCTTTTCTTCTCATTTTTTTTTGGTAAGAATATAAAATTCCCCAACAAAACCAATGCAGGTATTGAAAACTCAGAAGAAAAAAATGAAATGTTCTATCATACCACTCAGAAAAATGGATATAATCTTGTGAACACAGCATGAATTAAAAAAAAAAAAAACAGACTTAGACTACAGGAAACTACACAATAATCTGGACTTCTGATCTTTCCTAGGCAGCATTTATTACTCCAAAAATAAAAAAAGACGTGGGACCTTCCTTTGGAAATGCGTTCACTGCAAGAATCTTCTCACTCGTGTTAATCTTAATCTCTTCTACTGCATTGCTACTCACTGCTCATTTCCAAAAGAAATTTTTAAATTTATAAATGGAATACATATTCATTGACATAATGCATAAAAACTAAAAGAATAAAATATCATCATTAATCATCCAATTATTTTAAAAGCATTTTAAATACATGTAAGTATATAAATACATGTATGACATAATTGAGATTATAATATAAATTCTTTTTTCATAATCTGAATGTGTATATGTGTACCTTTTTCTATATCATAAAATATTGTAAATAATACAACTTTAATGGCTCTACCATCATTTATTTAAGCCAAATTAAATTATCTTTATTTATTTCAACCAGTTGTGTCTTGTTACTCTATTATAAATAGTGCTGCAATCCTATTTTATAAATATTTAAACCACATGTGATTATTTTCTTAATAAACATTCCCAGAAGTAAATATATTAGCTAGGCATTATGCATGAATTTTTTAATTAATGGAAAAACCATGATGATGATTACAATTAAGTTTATTTTTAAAAATTAATCAAGATAGAGTAATTTAGATACACGAAGTAAAAAAAAAAAGGAAGCAGTTTACCTTGTGCAAAAAGAACAGGATGAATTTTGAAACCTCCTCCATTTTTCAATCGTTGAGGCAGTTGTTCAAAATGATAACTATCAAGGTAGAAGTAAACTTTCAGAGCTTGCCGGCTTCCTTCCACTTGATATGTAAGAGGAACATCTAAAATGACATTTAATGTTATATTATTTCCTAAAATCAAATATACTGCATAGCATAGAAATTACTAGAAACTAAATATCTTAAAGTACCCATGTTTATTAAGTTCAGGTTTGGGCACCCTTTCAGTGTCATTCAGGGAAAGACTATAAATCAGGTTCTCATTAACTAAATAACAGATTTATTACTGTACTGTATATAAAATCATGTAATACGAAACTTCATCACCTGATACACCAGGTGTCTCACTTAACTAAATGAGAAGTTACACGTGGTTTGGAATCACAATCTCCCAGGGCCACTGCCTCATTCACATTTTAGCCAAATGGGTCCATAGGGTACACTTCTTAAGTAGGGTGCAAGGAACTGAGTACCTACCAACCATTATCAAGGTCAGCTCCAGATCAAAACTGGATGATCTCTGTTTGTGTCCAACAGTCATTAGAAATTATCTGTCTTTTTTCAAATATCCTAAATTTACTTACTCAAAAAAACAAAAACAAAACCCAAAACACCAAGAGAAAATGCTGCAGGAGTATTTCACAGTGCTGTCATAAATCCTTTTCATCTTCATCATGGCAAATAATTTGCAGATAACTTTTTAAAAAATGAATGTAAAAACTTTCATAAAAGCACTGTATTAACATCTGCAAATCTCTTTTATGCATATACCAATAAAGTTCATTTTATTTCTGTTTCTTTTTTTAAAGGGAGATGAAGGATTTTGGTTTAGGAAAAATAATAAATTGCATTTTAATGATTGGGAAAATATTTTTTATTTTTCCTGATTCTAAAATAAATAGGAAAAGATGCATGGACATCAAAGAAAATACAAATTTCTATATTTCAGATATTGGTATCTTCTTGCTCCCCTTTTCATACAATGTTATTCATATGTATTTTTTTAATTTTTTTAATTTCCCTTTGCTCTTTGGCAACAATGTAGCCAATCTCTGTATAAGCAAATGAACCATGTTATTGGAAAGAAAACAATGCAGCAGTTTAGTTCCATATTACAGGACTAACAAAGAACAAATAAAGATGATTTACCAGAAATTAAGAAACTGAAAATAAAAATAATCAAACAGACTGAATTTAAAACCAAGTAAAAAACTAAGAGTGCTACCTGAAAGAATGGAAACCCATTTCTCTCAAAGTATTTGGTGCACCTAAAAAGTGCATAATAATAAGGAGTTGAAAACTGCTGCCTTTTATTTGTGGAAATTTATCAACTATGAAAAGCAAACTTGATGATTAGGACTATGCAATGTTTAAAACCTTCAAAAACATTATCGAAAGGTCTCTGATTCCATCCTACGGAGAGATTCACCCTTGAGAGGTTTCAGTGGTGGGATCCCTCCCTGTAAACATGCCCCCCATCACGGAATGGGCCAGTGAGTTTGAAAATAAGTTTTTGACTCAGAGTTGTTAGTTGCCTTAGCTTGAATTGCTCTTCCTTTTCCTTCTGCAGAGCTGGGCCCTTCATGCCCTTCAGATTTCAGCTAAAAGCTACTTCTGTTGCGAGCCCTTCCCTGGTGACTCCTAAAAGGGCCACTCCACCCTGGTTCTTCATGCCTTACTTTTCTCCTGCACAGGATTGATCATGTCCCTAACTGGCTTAGTTGTTGATTCCTTTCTTGCTGTCTCCCATTAGGCCAGGGGTCCTCAAACTTTTTAAACAGGGGGCCAGTTCACTGTCCCTCAGACAGTTGGAGGGCCGGACTATAGTTTAAAAAAAATAAACTATGAACAAATTCCTATGCAAACTGCACATATCTTATTTTGAAGTAAAAAAAAAAATGGCAAAAACACCCGGCGGGCCGGATAAATGTCCTCGGCAGGCCGCATGTGGCCCGCGGGCCGTAGTTTGAGGACGCCTGCATTAGGCTGTGAGCGCCATGAAAACAAGGATGTGTCCGGTGTCTGTCTTATTCACCATGGCATCCACAGCTCCAGGAGCATATAGATAGAGTGGAGGTTCAAAGATATTCATTCTCCTAATAGTTACCATAAAATTAAAAAGGGAAAGATCTGCTGTCATTATATTATTCTTCAAAACCATAAAGATTTCCCACAAAATTTAATTATATACAACATAATCATTTAGCTCCTTTATTCCTCCATCAATCTATAATAATAAAAGCATAATATGCTAATTAGACCGGACAGCTGAATGACCTTCTTGACGACCTTCCAAACAAAGATGGGGGGGGGCGAGGGACGAGCCCCTTGCATGAATTTCCTGCATCAGGCCTCTAGTTACATAATATGAGATGAGAAGTTTCTTGTATTTTCCCTATACTGAAGTGAGTCAACTTGCCCATTTATGCCTTTGTATCTCTCTTTGATCTTTAAGCTTTATGCCAACAGGGACTTTGTTTCATTAAGTCACCATTATATCCCTAAAAATTAGTTTAGCACTTAACACATTGTATATACTTAATAATTATTTATTTCAAGAAAATGAACTGTTTTCAATCCAGACATTTGAATTCTACTTTCTTGGCATGTCATATTTCTTCAGAATCTCACCATTATTTAATAAAAAAATTAGATTATAAATAATGCTAAATATACCTTTTTAAAAAGATGCAAAGTAATAAAGCAAGGAGGATGGATTAGAATATTTACTGAATACTACCATTAGCCTTATATAATGCTGGAGATTTTCAAATACATTACTATATTTAAAACTCCAAATCCTGTGAGTGGGGAAAGCTAATATTCTCATGCAGATAAGAACAGAGCCAGGATCTGAACTAAGGTTTCTTGACTTCAAGGTCGATGTTCCCTATTAATTCTCTTTATATATTCATGCTTCCACCCTCTGCACTCAGTCCTTCTCACATAGACATGCAGCCAACTAGTTCTCCTTACAGTGACACATATTAATTAGTCAATCTGACGCCTCTGCTTCTACGCTTATAGAAATTAAATCACATGCAATTAATGATAAAGCTCTGGTTTTCTTACACCACATGAATAAGATGTGATGACCCTCAGGTACTAAATCATTCTCTTCTTTCTTGACATTAGCTTAGAATAACTAGATTCCTATCGTCACTATTTTTAATTTATTTGGAATATCTAGTAATGTAGCCTGGGAACTGACCATTCACTAGGTGAGGTTATGCTTTGGGAAAGACATAAAAGAATGTATTGCCAAATGTATCTCACAGTTTTTGTTTGTCGCAGATTCGTCTACATTTACATACAAAAGATAGTTAATTGGTCTTCATTATGTAACAGTGTATTTTCAACATGCCAAAGTCAAATCTCTCATAGTGCATATGCAACAAGTAGTTATTTTATCAAGCTCATGGAATCGGTTCCTCTTCTGCTTGTTCAACAGACCATTCATCCAGGAATGTCATATTTAAACCCATGAAAAAACAGTACTCCTGTAATTTATAGTCCCTCAGGCAAAATTTAGAAGAAAGAAAACATTAGGTTATATTGTGAAAATAGAGTTTCTCTACCGTTAGCAAAGTTGAGCCTACATTACTCAAGCAGATGAAAATACATTTTATTTTACACATGCCCACAGAAGACCATACAATTTGTTCAAATAATATTATTCTTATCAAATAATCCCCTTTATCATACAAATTCTCCCTAGAATATAACCTATATTCTTAACAATGTAATTCATGTTTGTGTTCACTGTCATTTATCAGTGAAGGTGAAAATTTAATAAGATTTTGTCCTCTTATCTTCATAATTTCATACATACAGAACCAAGGACTTTTACCATCTCCACAGCTACTATCAAGGTCAAGTCCCCATCATCTTTCACCTGGGTCACTGCAATTGCTTCCGAACTGCTCTTTCTGCTTCTGCCCTAGCTGCCAGTAATGATTTATTCAACACAGCAGTCTGAGGCAGCCTTTAATAAGCAAGGCAGATCATGTCCGTCCTCTGCTCAATGGCTTCATTAGAAAGGCAAAGTTCTTTCAATGGTCTGGCCTCTGCTTCCTTCTTATCTCCTATTCTTTTCCCCTCCGTCACTCCATGCCAGCCACACAGGCCTCCTTGCGATCCTGAGAGCATGCCACACTGTTCCAATGAGTCTGGAACACGCCCTCCCAAATACCTGTGTGGCTCGCTCCCTTAACGCATTCAGGTCTCTGCTTTGCTCCTTAGTAAGGCTTCCCTCCCCAGCTTGTTAAACATTCGCACCCTTTCATCTGCCCCTTCATTTTCATCCTCTGTTCTCTTCTATTTCCCTTATACATTCATATTATTATCTCCTAATTTATTACCAAATTACCTCATTTTGTCTTGCTTATTATTTATATCTCTCCACTTGAATATCAGCTCTGTGAGGGCTGTCTGTCTAGATCTCTACCGTATCCAGCACCTAGAATAGTACTTGGTGATAGTAGATATTTAAGAAATTTTTGACGAATGAATAAATGATTATCATTCTTAAATCAGATCACAGATTAAATGGATATTTATTGAGTCCCTATTTATTGTACTAGACATCATGTGTGAAAATAAGTAAGAACCTTTCCAGCCCTGGAAAATTTAACATCTACATAGTACATAAGATCCTCACACTTATGGGGGGGAAAAAAGAGAGACAGAAAAATAATAAAACTGATAAAGATTTCTTGGACTCACAGATAAATTTTAAACCTACTTATGACAATGTTGAAATAGTAGGTAAATGAGAACTTGCAGAAACTAAAAGATAGAGATTAAACCCTAGGTATTGCTATTTCTCTGAATATAAACTTCTGAATTACTCCCTTCATTGGGTATACTGACACCAAATTGCTAAATCAAAGGAATATTTTTCAAACCCTCAATTCATTAAGTAACTTCTTCATTACATTAGATACAACTACGTTCTATTGAAGTTCTCTCCTTCAGTCTTCACACTAAGTTTGTTCTTCCTTCAACTTTGATAATAATAAAGCCCTTCTGCCCATGGCAATGCATAAATTTAATTGATATTTGTTCCTTCATTTCCTTGGGGGAAAATAACGACGTTGCCTTTTCTGTTTTAGGCACTCTCTTAGGTGTTGGAGATATAACAATGAACAAGACAGGAAAGAGTTTTGCCATCCTGGATACTGTAGAGCCAGCATGTCAAACTCGCGGCCCATGGGCCACATGCCTCGTTTATTTGGCCCTTGTTAGCCTTTTAGTTTGACATGCTTTATTGTGATTATATTTTTACACATTAAAATTCTCATTATTGTGATTATATTTTTACACATTAAAATTCTTGACATTCAGAATGAAATGATTTTTGATTTTCATTTTTAAGCAAGCCAAAGGTACAGAATGTGTGTCTACTTCAAAATTAAATTATAACTTTTTTCAATTATTGTCAGATCAAATAACTATAATGTCTTTCTCAATTGGTTTATATCTAAATGTTATACAATGTGAGCATAACATAGGACTCTTCTGTTCATATTGGCCCTAAATACTTGTTTGTGTTGCCTGCTAACACATTCCCTAGAGGAACAATTGTGAAGATATGGAGTACAAAGTCAACTCAGTAAATTTTGTATATATTTGAGAAAAAGCTTTGGAAGCTACAGAAATATTAGGACAGTCCTTTTATTTAAAAAAAATCTTTATTTAAAAAAGCAGTAGAAAGAATAAATATTCTATGACTCTACTTAAATGAGGCACCTAGCATAGCAAATTCATAGAGATAGAAAGTTAAAAAGAGACTACCAGGGAGTGGAAAAGGGGTTGGGGGGAGGATGAAGACTTATTGCTTAATGAGTATGAAGTCTCTGTTTGGGAGAATGAAAACATTCTGGAGATGGATGCTGGAAATAGTTGCACAATAGTGTGAGTTTATTTAATGCCACTGAATTCTGCACTGAAAATTATTTAAGTGGTAAATTTTACGGTATGTATGTTTTACCAAAATAACAAAAATAAAAAAGGGAAGAAAATCTTGACTAGCACAAATCTTGATGCACACATTCAAAACATTTTGGAGGCCAAAGTAATAGGTACAAATAAAAGTTTAGAATTATTTGTAGGTTTATGTTATATATACTTTCTATGCCTCCCAGTTTGCTACTATTATTTTCTCTAAATATGATATTTTATATAAAATAAACTTCAGTCCAGCCAGCGTGGCTAAGTGGTTGAACGTTGACCTATGAACTAGAAGGTCACGTTTTGATTCCTGGTCGGGGCACATGCCCTGGTTGGGGCTCGATCCCTGGTGGAGGCAGCTGATCAATGATTCTCTCTCACCATTGATGTTTCTCTCTCTCTCTCCCTTTCCCTTCCTCCCTGAAATCAATAAAAATATATTTTTTAAAAGTAATAAAATAAACTTCATTTAAAATATATTAATATCAAAGTATTACCATATGTGTTTGATGACAAAGGAATTCTATAAAACACTTAACTACATACTTGCAACCAGTGGTTCCTCTTCTGATGGTTTAAAGTAAAAAGAAACCTTTTCCAAATCAAATAGTGCAACCAGTGTATCTTCTAGCATGGCCTGTTCATCTGTCTAGAAAGAGAGGGAAAACAAACGATACATGATATAATAGGATTGTGTATAACATAATGTGACATGACATAGCTTAGCACAGCATAGCATAACATAATATTATATAACATCTCCAGATCTAAACTAGCTTCACTTATGTTTTATTCACATACAAACCAAATTATCAACATTTAACTAAAAATCTGCTGTTTAAAATAAAATTAATACATCTCTCAAAGTTAGAAATTTCTTTATAGTTTTATATTCTTACTATTCCCAATTGTTTAAATTGTTCTACACAACTGTTCATTCTATTTTGTAGCTAGAGTCTAATCATATTTATTTTGCTTACTACTTACAAATAAATCTTTACAAAAAAGCTTATCATTTGCCTTTAAATTTCTATAATCTTATTAATGTAACAGCTGAAAGGGGAAAATGTTGTTGTATTAAAAAGCCACAACACATAATGGTCATCCTTATTTTACAATAAGATAACTATGCATTATACATTTTGTAATTTATTAAAACTGATAAAAGCAATCTGCATGTGTGTAATGATTGTTCCAAGGGCTTGGGGATAAGAATCATTTTCATCTCACTTGCCTTTTGGTGCTCTAACCTAGAATCTTGTGACTATGAGATCCAATCTGTTTTAATCATTTCTTACATCCTTAAAGCATGTTATTTTCCAGCGGAGGCAGGTAAGGCCAGGCGTGATAACAAGTTCAGTGCGTGTCTCAGTGAGCACTATCATCTTCCTGGTGCTAGATTCTGGCCTTCCTGGGAGCAGTTCAGTGCACTATCTAGTCCTTTACAAATTTCCTCATGAAAGAATAATGTGCCTTCCCGTATACCGCTTATCTTGTAAAGGTGACATTTGTTTCTTAAGAGTGTCAATGATACCTTCAAACATTAATGTTAATATGCTTTACACACATTTTTTAAAAGGTGCTTTAAGTTTACAGCCATATTTTGGGGGCAGCATTAATAGAAACTGCTTGAGATGGTGAAGAACTTCCATTGTGTGAAAAAGAATCACTGAGTGGAAACCAAGAGGTTAAGAGAATTGCCACCTTTGCATGTTGGTGTGGTACTTAATATAGTGTATGGTACACAGTAAGTGCTGGATAAATGTTTATTGAACTGAATTTTTTAAAAGTCGTTTGAAGCAGCAGAAATATGCCATGAACGGAAATGGAGGGAGCCGACTAAAGAATTGGCATTTTTCCAGTTGAGAGGAAAACATGCAAAAAGAAACATCCCAAAGAGGCTGGCCTCCGATTGCTAAAGTGCACGCCACAACGCTGCAGCTGATGTGACTGGAGCCACAGCCAAGTGACCAGGACTGTGCTCAGAGCTCGGTCTCACGGACCTCAGAGCCTGCCCCTCCCAGAGCGCCCTTCACAGTCCCAGGAGGCGCTTCTGCTCTTGTTTCAGAGGCAGAAAGACGCTGGGTGCGTGTGTTTTTCTTGTTACCTTTGGATTTTTAATCGATTCTGTAATAAACGTGTTTTGCAAGAACAATTTAAAGAAAACACAGCTTTCTTGAGATATAATTCACATACTATAAAATTCACCCCTGGAAAGTGTACAGCTCAGGGTTTTAGTATATTCACAGAGCTGTATTACTATCACCACCATCTAAATTTAGAATATTTCCACCACCCCAAAAAGAAACTCAGTACCCATAAGCATTCCATCCCCCAGTCCCTAGCCCCAGGTAACCACTAGCCTGCTTTCAGTCTCTACGATTTCCACACGTTACATAATAATGGAATCACGTAATATGTGGTCTTTTGTAACTGGGTGATTTCATATTGCAAAACATTTTCAACATTCATCCATGTTACAGCATGTATTGATATTTCATTCATTTTTATTGCTGAATAATGTTCTACTGTATATCTTGTTTACCCACTCATCAGTTCATGGAAATTTGGGTTGTTTCCACTTTTTAGCTATTATGAATAATCTCGCCATTTACCTCGCCTGTGACAGTATCTCACTGTACTTTTGAGTTGCATTTCCCCAATGGCTAATGATATTGATTATCTATTTTATGGTTTTTTTGGCAATTTTATATATTCTTTGGAAAAACAACCATTCAAATCCTTTGCCCACTTTTTGAGTTGTCTTTTTATAGCTTAATTTTAAGAATTCATTATATAACCTGGATATGTCATTTATCTGATATATGAATTATAAATAACTAAAATTTCAAATAAAATTCAGGTTAAAGTACCAGCACTTGACTAGACAATGGCAGTGTTAAGGCAAGAACAGAATAGAAATAAAGGCTCATTCATTCATTTATTCATTCGTTTGACATTTAATGTCTACCATGTGTTGGAAAGTAGGATTCCTATCTTATGTAATTTCTGTTTCGTAGGCAATGATTAATTAATATTTATTTTAAAACACACTTTCAAAAGTGCCTTATTTAAGTATTTCATTAATTAAATCTTATATTTGGTTGTAATAGCAACCAAACAAGAAATTGATCACCCATATGGAGTGCAGTAAAGTCTTTTCAGAATAATCTAATTGTTTCTTTGAACTGCAGTGAGGTGGACTGGCTTAGTTAACTTTCCAGAACCTTTTATGGCTGTGCAGTACAGCAATGACCTCCCTATCCTCAATGTCACTGAAGAAAAGCTTTATTTTGATGTATAAACTCATATGCTTTTGTTT
Organism: Cnephaeus nilssonii; assembly: GCF_951640355.1. NCBI lineage: Eukaryota > Metazoa > Chordata > Mammalia > Chiroptera > Vespertilionidae > Cnephaeus > Cnephaeus nilssonii. The sequence goes on along the minus strand of NC_137089.1, from coordinate 37,538,041 downwards.
AAAATCTTAACCATGTTACTTGGTAGCTACATTATCTGGGTACTTTTACAGATAAAATAGCATCTCATGTTCAAAATCACTATTCCATTTAACTAGCACCTTAAGCTTATATTTAAAAGTGAATATATTTGCCTTCAAACATCATGACAACTATCAGAACCACAGAAAGTATGGGTGAGAAAAACAAGTTTACCACAGTGTTATTTATCACATATTTCAAGATGCTTTCTTCATATGCACTGTGGAAAACTAATGCACAAACATAGAATATTCTACAGTAATTAGAGCAATGTTCTTAGATTTAACAGGACAAACACGATTACGAAGGAAGGAAAAAGAATCATTTAACACATGCAAATTTTAAACAGATTGTCAGACCATATGACAGGCAAGTTGTCAGAGCTCTCTATCAAGAATGCTCCAGAGTATCAACCTCAGCGGGAGGTTGGTTTCCATGCACGGAAGGACCCTTTTCCTGCACTGGAAATAAGGAACCATAGCAGAGAAACCCTCGTTCCTCTGAAGACCCTTTTCAGCCAGTGCTTAGGGATACAGGATTTAATAACAGATCAAGGCTTTCTCAGCTTTTAGAAACCTCTGAGAACAGGTCAAAATCAGGAAAGAGAGAACTCCTTCTACATGCCTACTAAAACTACATTTGCCCATGAAAAATATACACTGAGTGGCCAGATTATTATGATCTCCAAACACATAATAATCTGGCCACTCAGAGTATATCCTATATAATAAAAGGCTAATATGCAAATTGTCCCCTCGACCAGGAGTTTGACCAGCAGGCAGGCCAGCCAACCGCCCATGTCCCCTCCCCCTGACCAGGCTGGCCGGACCCCACCCATGCACGAATTCATGCACCGGGCCTCTAATATATCTATACTAATAAAATAGTAACATGCTAATTGACTGTACCTTCGTGACGCCCACCAGCCAATCAGGAGTATGTAAATTAACTTAACAAAGATGGTGGGTTAATTTGCATACACAGGTGCAGAGCGGCCAGGGGCGTTCCTCACCACCCCAGCTGCTCTGGGCCTCTGGGCAGCATGGGAAGGCAGAAAGGCGGCTCCGGGCGGAGTGAAAAGGTGGCTCTGGCCAGAGCAAAGGCGGTGCCAGCAGCCAGGAGAAGGAAGGCCCATTCTTGCATGAATATACTGAGTGGCCAGATTATTATGCGTTCAGAGATCATAATAATCTGGCCACTCAGTGTATATTCTTTTGAAGGAGCTGAATGACTGCTGATACAATAATAACCACTTGCTATTTGGGAACATGTTACAATGACTATATTACAACAGACACAGACAACGATGTGTCCTGTGGTTCCTTACCAAGTTTGGTGACAGAAGGGACTGAAAGTGAAAAAGAACACCTGCATTGGCGATCTGGTCCAGCCACCTTCTGCTGGCTTCCCACGTTTCCATCTCATTTTCCTTGCTGTTGTCAAACATCTGGTTTAAGGCCGCCATAAGCTGCTCGGAGAAGGCACAGACTGTGGCCACGAGACTTTGGCAGAAAACCATGTCTCTTCGGAGCTGTGGCTCACTGTCTGCGATCCAGGAGAACAGAGGGAGTTTTGAGAAATGTCATCAATCAAACCAGTCCAGTAAGCATTTACACTCGCTGTTATTTCGACCTCTCACTAAATTCACACTATGTGAGAATGTAAATTTGAGTTCTCTTAATGAGCACATATATTTTAGCAAGTTTGTTTTTTAGAAAACACCAAAAAGCGTTAGAAACATTAAAATAATTTTTCTTATATGACATTGTGACTTTATTTTATAATCCCTAAATTGCTTTAGAAAACCTAAGGAAAAAACCTAAGTCTTTATTTATTTACTTTTTTATTTTTCTTGATGGTCCACAAATTGTGTTTGTTACGTGGAATGTCCCTAAAGGAAACTCAGAGTCCATTTTTTCGGTTTGTGCTGGCAAACAAAACACAATATCATGCCTGGCCAGCATGGCTCAATAGTTGAACCAGGTCACGGTTCGATTCTCGGTCAGGGCACATGCCCAGGTTGCAGGCTCAGTCCCCAGTGGGGGCATGTAGGAAGCAGCCAATCAATGATTCTCTTTCATCATTGATCTTTCTACCTCTCTCTCCCTCTCCCTTTCTTTCTGAAATCAATCCTATATAATAAAAGCATAGTATGCAAATTGTCCCCTCCACCAGGAGGTCATCCTGGAGTTCGACCAGGGGGCGGGGCCTGCCAGGGGAAGGGAGGGAGTACCCGGCCAGCAGCCGGCACCTGTTAGGGACCCTACCAGTGCATGAACTTCATGCACTGGGCCTCTAGTAAAAAAATATTTTTAAAAATACAGTATCATTAATACTAAAATTTTTAAAATTGCCTACTAAACCTATTGAAATATTGATGTGAAATGCACATGGGAAAAAAAGTATCGATGTCCAATTATTTGTAACAATAAGCAAATCTGTATGTCCTGAATTTACTATTCAACTTCACAAGTTATCAATATGTCCATTCATAAGCTCCTATATTTCTTTGAAATAAGTAATGTATCTACAGTTTTAGCACAAATTGATTTTTACTAGGATTCTTATTCTGCAATTGACTGGCATTTTCACTGAACCACTTTGAAGGTATATTTCCCATGTGAACTGCCACTCCTGGGCCACAGTATTTTCCAAAGGAAAGAAGCTGTGCCTGAGAACCTGATCACAGAGGGTTAACTTCCTGGGGTGGTTGGATATATACAAATTACATAATTACTATAAACAGCACGCCATGTTATGTACATTGAAAAATCACTTGTACTAGAAGAACAACAAAGGTGAAAATAGTCTATTCCCTCAAAGTCTATTGAATATTTTGAGGACTCAGAATCTTCTGAAATGAAGAAGTATTGTCAATATTAGTGTATAATGTAGTATAAATACTGTCTTTATTCAATGTTGAGTTCTAGCTTTATTCATAAAAAAGCATAATTTTTAAGATGTTTACCAAGAATACAAAACACCTGTTTTTAATAACCATCAAAGGCATGTGTGAACATAATGTAATTGCTATGTTACTCAGTTTCACTGTTAGTAAAAGCTACTCTTGAAAATTTTATTAGAAAAATAATTAAATATTTAAAATATTTAATTTTATAACAAAATATGTATTTATTAGGTTAAACTATAAGAACTTGCTATTTCAGCAGGTCAAAATAGTTGAGTATGGCAATTCCATATGGTTTGACTTACTAATTTAACCAACAACATGTGTTAGACATTTTCCTTATGTAGTTCTATACCATGTGCCCCATTCTAATAGATGGAAAAGAGCATTTTTATACAAGAAACTATAAAAGGGCTAAACTGGAGAAAAACTCTATTCAAATCTCAATTAAGAAAAAAAGCAAAAACACTTATTTTGTTGTTGTGTATAACTTCTCACACAATGTGGACATTCAATAAATGTTTACTGAATGAATGGATGAATATAATAAACCAGTGGAGCAACTAAGAGACAAAGGAATTAAGTGAAATGAAAATGTCTGAGCTCATTCCCTGGCTTATTGAAATCTCTGGATTTAGTTTTACTTAAAAGGGGACTTCAGAAAGCTTTTAGCTCAGCAGTGCGGCTAGAAGATTGACGTTCAAGACGGGGACTAAATAAACAAAAATTGCCCTGAATCTTCCTTAAAACGTTGTTGCTTTGTTATTCCTTTGTCAGAAAATCTGGGCAATTTTAAAATATACTTCAGTAGCTTTGGCAGGGATACTCCCACCTATAATCGGAGAATAATTTCTTAATAAAAATCTAAGTGGAAAGAAATTGCTTCTATCAAGAGCAGAGGGCTGACGTCTGTAGAAGGAAGGATCTGGCTCCACTGTGAGCTTTAGAAGAGATCACAAGGCTTGTGTCACTAGCAGAAACAATTATCTCCAAATGGCTTTTGAGAAGAAACTCTCAAATTTCTTCTTCTTTTATCCTAAAACAAACACTTAGATGTTTGTTCTACTCTTTGCTATATTCTGTATGCATTTTAAGCCAAATTAAATTTTTCATTCAGCCTCATTATCAAATCAAAACTAAACATACAAAAGTTGAATTCGTTCACTAATTCAAGCTTTCACATGAATGCCCCACAAGAATTAAACATTTTTGCACCAATTGCTGGGGGTGTAAAGAAGTCCAAGTCGAGGCCTTGGCCAGGGCTATGCTCCCAGCAGATTGGGAGAGTAGATAAGCAAGATGCCTTTGGACCACACTGCCTCTGAAATCTTAAACCAACATACTTTCAGCTGAAAAACACTTAACACTTAACAAGTGCTTATTACTTCATGAGGTGGTTTTCAATTGCCCCTTCCTATTTTTTGACAGAGAGTAAGTGACGAGTTTCCCTAGACTTCACAATGCACACCATATATTAAAAGCTTTTTCAAGTGACGTTTGATATGAGGAACGAGAGTAGAAAACTGAGTAGCAGAAGCGTCTATCTATGCCCAACTTATGTTTATAGCTTCTCCACACATCACCTCCCTCCATCCATCCCAGACAACCAGCAACCATCTTCACACAATTATTGTGAGAATATAATAAAACAACGTATCTGAAAACAGCCAGAACAGTGCTGTACAGACCTCTCCGAGCCACCCAGTACTGCTGAGCGTTCCTCAGACATGCGAGGCCCCTCTAGCCACACCTTTGTTCACCGACTCGCTGGCTGCAGGCCCTTCCCTCCTCTCCACCAGCAAACTTTAAATCATCAGTTAAGAGTCAAGTCACTGAACTACTGAAACTCCTCTGAACTATTAAAATATTGTCTCCCCTGGTAACATTTCCCTTCTCCTTCAGGAAGTATTGTGCACTTCTACCTGCCACTAGGCCTGGAGCATCCCTGTACTAGATGGCTAATGACCTATGGTTCTTACATGAGTCTGTTTACTAGTTTGTGAACCGCAGGGACCTTCAGCACAGGCCATGGGAAGTGGCATATAACGTACAATGTGTGAATTATGCTCATGGATTTTAGAGGCATATGATCGGCTTTTGTCTACCCATTCCACCAGTTTTAAACCATATAATCCTAAGTATTGGATTCTAATATGTAAAATGGGGTATACCTATTTCTTAGATCACAATAAAGATAAATGACATAAAAACATTTAGAGCATTGTCAGCCGGTGTGGCTCAGTGGTTGAGAGTCAACCCATGAACCAGGAGGTTCCAGTTCAATTCCTGGTCATGGTACATGTCCAGATTGTGGGCTTGATCCCCAGTGGGGGCGGGGGAGGGGGGAGGAAGGGGAGGATGTTTCATCGACGTTTCTCTCTCTCTCTCCTTCTCCCTTCCTCTCTGAAATAAATAAAAACATATTAAAAAAACATTTAGAGCATTTAGCGAAGTGAAACTGGATAGTATTATTATGGAGATTCCTTTCTCTAGCATCTAGCAGGGTGCCTGGCACTGAGTGGGAGCCCAGTTTTATTGCTGAATGGAGAGAGGACAACATGATAAAACAAAAGAAGCTAACTCCAAGCAAAAACACATAGTTGTTTTTTTGTTTGGTAATTATACAGCTGTTTAAAATTCACAAGTGTCCATCCTTTCTAAAGCTATTCTCATTCTTTATTTTTATCAGTAAGAGTTATAGCAAGAATCACAATTGCTGCTTCCAGCTTCCAGCAAACGAAGAAAAGCAGAGAGCTGTGTTTTCTTGGTGACAGCTTGTTTATTTCTTTTGCAGAGTAAGTATTCTCTTGTAGTAGAAATGGAATAAAAAATGGATTTTTTGAAACTTATCAAATGCTTCTGTTTCATTTCCGTTTTTAAGCACCTACTTCAACTCATTTTTTACAAACATGCTTTACAATATTAACACTTCATTTATCTCACTGTTATAAAAGTTCCATAGTTAGCTAGCTGGCCTAAAAAGAATGAGATGGTATCTAGACACAGAAACAATCCCAGCGATTTTTCTGAGATTGTTGGGAAAGAAAGCAAAATAAACAAGGAAGCAAAAAGAAAAGATCAGAGAGACAGGAATAAAAGTGAGTTAAGAATATTTACCAGACACACTCTACCCTTTTCAAGGGAAGAGTGTAATTTCACAGCCAACCATATGGTGTAATTTGGTTACTGTTTTGGTGCCAGGCTATTTATATATGAGGGAACAAAGAGTGAGTGAATAAAGTAGAAAAAGGTAGAATTATCACAAGAATAAAAAAATGAAAATGAAATCAAAATAAGAATCTACAAGAGCAGCCATTTGAATATTAATGAATAAAGTAATACATTCCAGGACCACTTCTGAAATTAGCATAAGTTTGAATTTCAAATCTGCCACTTACTATTTATTAATTCATGTACTCAATGAAACATATTCTAGTTGCTCAAAGATATGTGTTGAATGAACATCATTTACAAATTATTATTAGCCTTACAGATTCTTAATTTTTAATTATTTTTAATCTGCCTGATTATTAATTTCTTCAACTTTAAAACTGTGGAAAAATAATTATATTCTCACAGAGTAGTTGTGAAGACCTAATGAAATACATAAAAATGAGGTCCATCAACTGTGTGGTTATTAGTAAAGCTTAAAAAATATAAGGAATGTATTATATTATTATTCAGTCAAAAAGCAAAGCAAAAACTTCTTTAAACAACCAACAAACAAAAAATCCCTCTTGGTTAACTTGGCTCCTCCATTTATTTATTTATACTTTAAATTTCCTAACTGCGGCAGATTTGTATAAGTGGTCACTAATTCTTCCCCTGTCTGTACCATGCCTTTGCAATACGATTTTGAGATTGAGACTCTCCATCAAAAGCACAGTCCATTTCCCCACCCCGTGAGTTTGAGCCCACCTATATCCTTGTTCATATACAGAAGTTAAACACAATTTATCAATATATCCAATTTGCACAATTAACTTTACCAAACCTGCTTCCTGTCTCTTTTTAATTATATTTTTAATTGATTTTAGAGAAAGAAACAACTATTTGCTGTTCCACTTATTTTTGCATTCATTGGTTGCTTATTGTATGTGCCCTGACCGGAGATGGAACCCACAACCTTGGCATATGAGGATGATGCTCTAACCAACTGAACTGCCCTGCCAGGAACCTAAATTATATTCATATAAATGTCTATATGTGGTCACATGTTTCTATTTGTAATTGAAGATGAATATACATTTTTGTGTTTTTCTTAAAACTAAGTTATTTTTTCTATCTTTGCAAGACTTTAGATAAGATAGGGATCATATTTCCATCTCCTTTGCTGAAGGCATTGCTTTGATATCATGACACTTCTAAGGGCATAATTTTAAAAAGTAAAAATAATGAAAATTATTACCTGAATACTCAAGAAGTGCCAAAAGTATTCTACACTTGACTTCTGCAGAGGAAAAACACAACAACATATCAGTTAATTGTTCGACCAATTTCTGCCACATTTTAACTATTCCATAATAAAAATTAGCACAATCTCATTACATCAGATAATAAAAATCACTTGAAATGCTATTCTTTCCTACCTGCTTATATAAATTCTGTCCATTGCTCAAGACCCTAAAATGCCTCCTAGATCTGAATTATGTGAGTTGATGAAACATCATTCAAATCCTGCTATCTATGTAGGTCCTCTTTTGTTGCTATAGCTTACATGGTACTCTCTAAACTCCTACAGTTGTCATAGTTTTGATCAATAAACTATCAAATGGTATTTTTCTTAGTTATTTTAACTTTTAAAAATCATATATAATATATATAATTATCCTATAAAATAAAAAGGTTAATAAGCAAATTGACCGAACGGCGGAACAACCAGTCACTATGATGCGCACTCACCACCAGGGTGCAGATGCTCAACGCAGGAGCTGCCCCCTGGTGGTCAGTGTGCTCCCACAGGGGGAATGCCACTCAGCCAGAAGCCGAGCTCACAGCTGGCGAGCGCAGCGGCAGTGGCGGGAGCCTCTCCTGCCTCCATGGCAGCGCTAAGGATGCCCAAATGATGGCTTACGGGGAGCAGGCCTAAGTCATCAGTTGGACATCCCCTGAGGGCTCCAGACTGTGAGAGGGTGCAGGTTGGGCTGAGGGCCCGCCCCCAAGTGTACAAATTTTGTGCACTGGGCCTCTAGTATATTATATTGTGCATTATATATTACAATTATAGCTTATATATAATTACATAGATTATATTTATAGATTCTATAGAATATAGATTGTTTTCCTTTTCCATCTATAATTAAAGATACTGTGCTAAAGGACAGAAAACTACTAAATGTTTCCATATAGTCATCTTCCCACCCCATCTACGAACAGGGTCAATCACAAGTATTTCATAAATGATGTGTATGCACTTCATTCTCATTGCTCTGTGTCCAGTGAGTTATGTGTCCACTTATTTCCAATTGGCAAATAGTTTATTTGCCATAAAAACCTACAGAGTTTTTTCCCAAGATTATGGGAAATAACAAAGGTTAGATTGCATCCTATTCAATAGTCAGAGCAACAAAATTAATCTACAAGAAATGCAGGAGATACTTAAGATGGCATTAAATTTTACAAGTGAGACTGCAAAAACAGAACACCCATGTGTCATATACTAGCTGTGTGGTCTTTAAAAAAATTGCTAAAATACTTTGAGTCTCAACTTGCTCAGTTTATTAAAAAAGGACATAACTTAGGAACAGCCAGATGGAAGAGAGACAAGGGCAAGGTATGGGAGAAAGGCATGGAGCTTCCATGCTGTCTGCATAGGTCACTCTCCCAGCAGATAAGAACGGTTCAGAACATGCTACCCCAACATGTGCACTTTGGCATATTAAATATTTTAAGCTGAATTTGAGAAACAGCAGGTGCAGGAAGGACTCTCTGACCTCCCTCTTCTCCCCTAACGCAGGTCATAAGACCCTCATATGAGATGTGTCCTCCCTATACCTGGAGGAACAAAGCGTCCTATGTCCAAAGATGCTGAGAGGAACAAACCCTGCTAAGTTTCTCCCAGATTACTGTCCTTAGCCTATACCCTTTGTTCTACCATATTTTCCTACAACTTTCCACTCTTCATCAAACCTAGTATAAAAACTCTTAGGTTTAACTATTTCTTTGGGTCCTCATTTCCTTATGAAGGTTATTGTCGCATGCAAAATTCATATTAAGTACATTTATATGCTTTCCTCTTATTAATTTGCCTTTTGTCAGTATAATTCACAGGAGGATAGAAGACAAAAGATATTTATTTCCTCCACAGGAACATCAGAATGGGGTCAATCCCAGCTACGTATATAAACATTGAAATTCTGGCAAGTTGGCCTTATGTTAACTTGTAGTAAGCCCTGACTTTCCCTATGTAAAGACAGTTTAAGAAAGAAAATGGAAATTACTTCTGGTTGCATTAGATAAATTCATGCTAAACTGGTGATGTTACATCAGAGTACCTCCATAGTACAAGCAGCTGATTATAAGGATCCCAGGGTTATGCTTCTAACCATATAACAGGACTAGACACCACACACATTAACAGGAAATGGCAAATCGACTTCTCCTTTGAATAGTCCATTGAGCTGAACTCGTGATTAATAGTTTTTCAGTCTCACTTAATATGGGGACAATCATAGCTCTTATCCAAAGTAAGTGCATCTCACTGAAACTTGCAACAAGGGATACAACTGAAGTTCTGCAAAGAGGCCTCTCCATATCATCAACTGTACATCCAGCCACGTTCAACCAGCTCTTGGGCTCCTATGACCAACAGTGGCACATATTCAATATCTATCAATCAGTCAATCAATCAACCAACCAGTCAATCAATCAATGTAGATAGCTAACATTCCTATTGCTGCTTATTGTGATATGAGGTACTAAAGATATAAAAGCAGGACTTAAGATGAAAATGTATCAGTCTTCAAATGAAGACCTTTTTAAAAAGTAAGCATTTTATTCTGTAGAAGAGGTTTATATTTTAAAGATGAAGCTCTTCAAAAAACAAACAATAAAAAATAGATTTCTCTGTTCATATCACTATTTCATTTACTCTAAAAGCAATATAAGGTTTAAAAAACTCAAGGATGATGAGAACACCTGCATTTAGATTCATGACATAACTTTTAGGAGTATATGATACTGGCATCTATTGAATAAAAATACACATTTTACTTAGTAAAGTGTATATGCCTAGATTCCTTAAGCCTAACACCCTTTAAAAATATCACCCTTCTTGCTAATCATTATTTTGGGGGAGTGTTATAATGTGTAGCAAGTAGCTAATATATATATATATATATATATATATATATATATATATATATATATAATAAAAATATAGCCAAGAAATCTAGCAGTCAAGAACAAAATATTTCATCGCACAATAGAATTGCTGAGATTCATTTGGAGTTTTTCATATCTGTACAAACTCCTCTACTGGTCTCTAAACAATACCTAAGCTGTTATATTGAGTTTATTTCTAGGCAGAAGACTTAGTAATCACAGAACATTTAAACCATCTCTGTCATTTATGAAGAAAAGAGGCCCCCAAAATGATGAAACTGAGCCCCCAAAGGGGTTAAGTGACAGGCTCAGATTCTGTTGAGTTTAAGAACTATCATTTATCAGGAAAGCATTATAAAAGACAAAACCAGACCCAAAATGGCATCACTTATGCTAAAACCCATGATACCAAACCTAGATTTGATGCCTGACTTAACTGCTGTTTAAACCTTCTTTGAAATATAACTCTAATCAACAGTCTGGAATTTTCTGATCAAGCACCACTAAGGTAATCTGTTGAGTGGGCCCTCTCCATCCCCCATAAAAAGAAGAGGCAACCGGCAAGATAAAAACCCTTGCAGTTCCCTTAAGAAGATGTCTTAGGGTAAATATAATCCTTTATCTTCTTTTATTAATAGCTCCCTTGCCCCACCCTTCTTCCTATAAAAACCTTCCATCTTGTACATCCCCTCAGAGCACCTTTGTAGTCACTAGATGGGACGCTGCCTGAATCAGAAATCACTTAATAAAGGCAATTAGATCTTCAAATTTACTCGGTTGAATTTTGTTTTTTAGTAGCATAAAAAAAAAATCCAGCCCAACTGATGTTGCTCAGTGGTTGAGCGTTCACCTATACAACAGTTCATAGTTCGATTCCTGGTCAGGGCACATGCCCAGGTTGTGGGCTCGATCCCCAGTGTGTGGTGTGCAGGAGGCAACTGATCAATGATTCTTATCATTGATGTTTCTATCTCTCTCTCCCTCTCCCTTCTCTGAAATCAATTAAATACCTTTTTTAATTTACCCTGAAATAATGGTAATGACTGGGGTAATGCTGTGATTTTGCTGAATACTATTTACCATATCGAACTGACATTCAAATCATTGTGGAATAAAAATTTAAACCCAGGCATAATACTTATTCATTGTATAGGTTCCCTGGTCTTAGCACTATTAACATTTGGGCCAAACCATTTTTTATTGTGAGGGACTGTCCCGTACATTGTAGACTGTTCAGTAGAATCCCCGGGCTCTACCCACTAGATGCCAGTGGTATACCCACAGTGGGGACAACCAAAGTGTGTCTCCAGATACTGCCAACCACTGGCTAAATATTGGAAATAAAATCATGAATTAGATGTTTTAAAAAATTAAACAAATTTCTCTCTTCATCATTTTCACCATAACCATGTTGGAAACTCTCAGAATTTTCTACTTAATAAGTCTGAATCTAAACATGCAATCAGATTTTGGAGTTGTCTTGAAGTTGTATCTTCAATTACAGGTTGTACCAATTATACGGTGTTGAAGAAACAATGTCATGGTATATAATAACACCATCAACTCAGACAAACAATTCTGAAAAAGAAACTTAAAATGAACGACGCAACCTATGTCATTATCTTGAGTCTCACACAGATGCCCAATTGATTTTTTTAGACTCAGGTTTTTTGTGAATTCTTTAAAAAATTTTCTGTTGTCTCATATTAAAAATATGAAGCTCCATGTTCCATTTGTCTTCATAAATATAAGCTCTTATTTTATTCACTGAGAATATTCTCGATCATGTAGATCATTTAGATCCTTGGAACATAAGGTTCTGCAATCTTATTCCTCCTTTCTCTCATCCTTCATCACATTTTACACTCCTTTTATTTCACTCTTAACAGGAAACATTGAAAAAGTGATAAGACCATTACTGAACTTTTGGGTTTAATGGGTTTTTAAATGATTACTACTAATATAATGAGATATTCTTTGTTTTTCAACCTGACCTTCAACAAATTTTCTGATGTTCTGAGCAAGACTCCGGACGCTGCTGGGAAGATTCCAAGGATCTTGCTTGATGTGAAGCCTTAACCGTTTTGGACAACTCAGCTTTGGTTCCATTTCCTGCTGAAATTCTAAATAAACACAAAAAAACCTCTCTTAACTCTCAACCATTTACCAAACAATTAACAACACTATCAGCTTCAGAATCTTCTTGTTTTCCTTGCTGTTGTCCTAAATTATTATCATGTTGGTAATTTCTTCAGCCATATCACAGGAGAAAATATGTTAAATCCAGAATGCCAAACCTTAGTATTATTTTCTTACAAATGTTTAAACAAAGGAGCAAATTTAGATGAAAAACTATACTTTAAACATCTTAAACTAGATGTCGGAAAGTGGAAGCTCTAGATCTTCTTCTGTTAGCCTATTCTGTTTGCCCAGCCACATTCTCAACCCTCCTCCCTCACCACTGGGATATAAACAAGTAGCCATTATGCCTGGTTTTGGCCAAAGCAACTCAATACCTGTATCTCTTCAATTAACTCATATATGTTCAGTCTGGCCCCATAGGCATTAAACATTTTAACTTTCAAAGAAATCTAAAAGATCCTATACTGGTTTTTACTTAGATTTTAAAATTATCAAAAAGAAGCAATATTAAGTGAATTATGAGGCATGAGCAAACAGAACTTTTCTTATAGTACTACTAGAGGCCCGGTGCATGGATTCGTGCACCGGTGGGGTCCTTCAGCCTGGCCTGCGCCCTCGCAACCTGGGACCCCTAGGGGGATGTCAGACTGCCGGTTTCGGTCTGGTCCCCACAGGCCAGGCCAAGGGACCTCAAGAATCCATGCACCAGGCCTCTAGTATGCATATAAGATCTTTGGTTAATCTCTTCCCACCTTCCCCTCTCCCGCCTTCCCTCTGAGATTCATCAGTCTGTTCCATGTTTCCATGCCGGTGCGTTGACTGTTTGCCCCCTGGTGGTCAGTGTGCATATGGCTACCAGTCGAACAGTTGAACCGTTGAATGGTCAAATGGTCAAATGGTCACTTAGGCTTTTATATATATAGACTAGAGGCCCAATGGACGAAATTCGTGCAAGGGCCTTGGCCCTTGCAGCCGCGGTGGCTTGCCTCAGCCCTTGCAGCCCCAGCTTCATCCGGAAGGTTGTTTGGCTGTCCGGTCTAATTAGCATATTACGCTTTTATTACTATAGATGCTTTTGCTTCATAACTATACTGTCTCCCACTTTGGTTCCCAATTGCTTCTAACAGTTATTTCATAAACCTTACCCTGCAATCCTCGACCTGGGGTGAGGTACTTGGTTTGCTCAAAGGCTCTGACCACAGCTTGCCCTTTTAGGAGATTGGAAATCGAATCCACCTATGACAATAGTAGAGATTCTGAAAGTTACATAATCTTGTAAGACATCGCATATATTTCCAAGAGTAAATCTTGGAACATATTTTTTTTTTTCGTAAAGCAATGATTACTGTTTGAAATCCCATGATTCTTATGAAATCTACCTTTAAATAAAATATTGGAATAAACTCACCTGAGAACACTTGCAATAACATTTACTATCCTACCATATATTAATACAAAATATAATTTTACAACACAAGAGAAGTATAGGTCCTAGAGTTATTAAAGAAAACTAAAAGTTATCAAAATCCTTTTCAAAGTAATAAAAGCTTCTACACTATAAATTATAGTTATGGATATAAATTTCTAAAGGAGCCCTATGACAATCTTTGTGCTTTTTGAAATTAAGAATAAAATTAAATAAGAAATGTCATAAAGGGTTCTGAAAATCCATAAAAAATAAACAGTAAAAAAAAAATAACTCCTGTGTGTATAACTCTTTATGATTTCCTCAGGACTGTAAAATACTTGACATTACAATAATCCTTTGGGTTAGTTGGCTGAAGGAATATTTATTCCCATTTTTAAATTGTGGGAATTGAGTTAAAGTGGGTGGAAGGACAGATTGAGGCCTTTCTATTCTAATTCCAAGCTCTTTTCGGTATATCTGAAAAGAGATTCCTGATAGTTTAGTCTACAGAAAAAAAATACCCACAGGTGTCCCAGTCATACCTGGCTGAAAAGATGCTCCAGACAACTATGTATCTTGTCCTGTTTTTCATGAGAAATTCGAACACTTAGTGGAAGTTCATCACCTAGATATAAAAAAAAATAATTAATCCTATGTTTAACATTCCAAAGTATTTTAATATAAATAAAATGAAAATATTGAACACAAGCTCTTATTCATGACATTCGTTTTCATGATCAGAAAATGAATTCTAAAAGATTTAATAGCTATGGAGATATCAGATTATTGATCCTAGCAAAGTGGAATGAAAGTGGCCACACAGAAAGAATACTACACTCTGTTAATTCTTTCAAATGGTACATTTTTCTAATGATTAAGTAGTTGAAATAAAATTCAGATTTAAAAATTAAGATTTATCCTAATTGGCTGCAAGATCTTGTTTGTAACACACACAAAACAAGAAATTTATGAGGTATTTATATCAGGTATTTATTTATTACTCCCATCACCTACATTAAGGCCATTTCAGGTATATCTACTGTCCTAAAGTCCTTGGCTCAAAAGCCCTTCCACCCCCATACCCAATCAACAATGCCTAATGTTTGAATAAAACTTGCTTCCTGTATACCTATCATCCTTCATAGTGCCATAGAAGGATCATAAAACCTATATTAAGGTAATTTAAAAATTTTCATTTCTTTACTTCATCTCTTTAATTCACTATTTATATCAGGATTGAGAAACGGACTTTATCAAGCACATACACTGAAATGCAGTACGTGTAGTTACCAAGGATGACTGATAAAAGGTAAAATGCAAAAGGATCCAACAGGTCAATTCCAATGGTACTAGCATCACAAAGCACCCATGCCTTCACCAAACGCACCTGAGTCCATGTCATCACTATGGAAATATGAGCTGCACTGGCTGCTACAAATGCTCGTGAAGGAGGCGATGGAGTTCCTGTTGCTATTGCAGTCGCTGAAAATAAGGAGTTGCATTGACTTTAAGGTTGCATTCGCCACACTTACCCTGTGATTTCTTATGAGAGAAACTTACTATGCCACAGTTACAGGTATTAATATGTTTTATAGAAAATGATGCAAAAGATAAACTTCTCTACCACAGTTTATCTAACTTTTTTCAAAAAAAATGTATTTTAAGTTCAATCACATTTCAAGTTTTCTTGTTATAGAACATAATCCTAAATACATTTTTAAGTGCATGGTTATAAAATTTTTAAAAATGAATATACAAACCAAGGATTCAAACCAAACTTAAAATTCTTCATAATCTTTTGGATGGTGTACTAGTATGCCTGGAGTTAATTTGTTAATAGAGACAAATAAAGTTCTCTTTCAGATCCCTGACTTGCAACCCTTACTGGTACCTTAAATTATAACTTATCAATGGCACTCTGAGCTTCCCTAGAGGGTAGGGAGGTCAGTGCCTTCTCCCCACCTCAGAGCTTAGCACAAGGCATGCACCTTGAAAATGTTCAATAATGGTGAACACTGAAGGAAAGAAAGTTTAAAATAATTGTGAATGTATATGGATATACTACACATATCTGAAATAGTGCAGGAGATTAAATATTGTTTTCCTCTCACAATAAATAAAAATGATTTATTTAACTTTAAATTTACATTTAAAATTTCTATTTTCGCCTAGTGGGAGACTGAAGGTAATTTTAATTACTTGATAACTGGAATTTTAGGCAAGAAAGTATTTTTAGGCAAGTAATTTCCCATTGGAGAGGAAACCACAGGTTCCTATTAAAGAGCATATTGGTATCCTTAGAAACTAAAAGTAAATGAAATGGTAAGAGTGGTCCATCTGCGTGATATATTATTAAATCTCTAGTAATAATTAATTTGTATGTATTGGTTAAAATCCCTTTCACATAGAAATTGGGAAAGTAGAGTGGTTAAGAGAGAAGCTCAGGACCAGACCATCTGGTCTCATAGGTAAATTAGGTAAGTTCTGTGGGCCTCAGCTTCCTTATATGTAAAATGGAGCTCATCTAAGAAGCAGTCACATGGGGCTGTGGTGGGAATGATATGAGAGCATCCTGTTCCTCCACGTGTCGGTAAAATATGTTTTTAATAACTATTAGTATGTACTAAACATCTCTGATGGGAGTAACTTTGATCGAATAATAATTATTTTTTACAAGACCTTTGTGGAAAATAACCGAATCACATTTGACCTTGTTGATGAAATGAGTTCAAGGCATTAACGAATTACCTGTAAGAGTCTCTGTTGCTGATGGTGTCATGACCTGAATCTTCCTGCTCATCTCCGGCCACATTAAAACAGACTCGTTTGCTGTTTCTTTCCCCCTTCTCATTGTCACTGTCTGTGGGCACTATGCATTCGGATGCCTTCCGTTCTAACTTAGGAGAAGATGTTATCGAAGACAGAAGGCTGTATTGTAATATAAAAAAAGAGTAAGTGCACACTTTCAAACTGGCTGTTTACTGGTTGATATGATGGGCTTTCAAAATATGTCTAGAGTGCATCTGTGTTTCACAGGAAGTAAATATCCTACCACATCAAAACCCTGTCTTAGAGTAAATAATAGGAACACAATTTAGACTAGAAAGCCGTGTTCAAATCCTGGTTCTCCAACTTACGAGCTTTGTTATTAGAGCAAAACGATGAGTCTCTTTGACATCCATGAGATGGGAATAATGCGCATGAGTACCCCACAAGATCGCTGTGAGAATAAAAAGAGAACGACACATTTCCGGTGCGTCCTGGGCATCACCTCTCTCCTGGACATTAGCCACTAGCACTGCCATCTGAAAATACTTGAGAAACTTTAAAGGGCTACCCAGATATTAAAACAAACACTAAAGGTGCTTAAATATCCTCACTGGCTTACCCTCAGATATTAAAAAGCCACCTACACACCTGGGCCTGTCTTAGTTACCTCCCAGGCTTTCTCCATTTGTCAATCCTTTCTTACTACTCGGACTCACAGGAAGGTCCTGGTCCTTGTGATCATAAGATGCTAAACAGAGTCACAGACAAGGTATGGATAGGAAGCCAGCAGCTGCTACTCCCACATCATCTGCAATCCCTCAGGATGGAATGTCACAAATCTGCCCCCAACCTGGCTCAAGGCTAAAACGCCACCTTCAGATGCTGAACTGGTGTGAAAACTGATCTTGGACTTGGACAAGCACTCTAGCCTTGAATGCTGGGCTGTAAAACGTTTCTGTTAGAACTGTCTAACTCAAAATTATGCAAAAATGGAATCGGTCTTTACTATCAAACAACATGCTATAAACTTGAATTAAATCACATCTGAAAAAAGGGACCCATGTTTGGCTTCTCCAGCCAACCATTATCTTCTCATTTATCAAAAAGCAATGACACTCTGTTCTATCAATAGCAAATGTACATATCTTTGTTTTCAATCCTCATCTAAGGATATGTTTATTGATTTTAGAAAAAGAGGAAAGGAGGGAGGGAGGGAGGGAGGGAGGGAGGGAGGGAGGGAGGGAGGGAGGGAGGGAGGGAGGGAAAAGCATCCTGGTGAGAGAAAAACATCAATTGGTTGCCTCCTGTACATCAATTGGTTGCCCTGAACTGGGACCGAACCCACAACCTAGGTATGTGCCCTGACTGAGAATTGAACCTGCAACCTTTTTGGTGTATGGGACGACACTATAACCAACAGAGCAACCCAGTGAGGGCAACATGCACATTTACTCATTTTTTTCATAGCAATGTCATGTTTGCTTTATTTCAAGACCATGAAAATGTCTCATACTTCTTATATGTCAAACCCAATGTGCATTGAGTAAAGATTTAAGTGATCTGTACTAATTAATTAGATGCATTTATTATATTATGCATGGTTCTCAGGCTGTGCCTATCATAGTTAACAAAACAAACAAGATCTCCTGCCCTCTTGGAGCTTACAATCTCCTGGGAGGAAACAAAACAAAAAACAGTAAACTGTCTAGTAATCAGATGGTGACAAACTTAAGGGAGAAAAATGAAGACAGCAAGGAAGCCAGAGCTGCAGCTTCAAATCACGTAGTGAGGTAAGGTCTCACTGGGAGATGACATTGGAACAATATTTGGCAGTTTATGGTTTTTAGGCACCAGTGACAATCAGGAAGCTGAGGTACATTGCTCCAGACCTAGTGAGGCTTCTAATTCTTTTAAAAACAGTCCCACTTGGAAGGATACTTTTATGTCTTGTAAGATAGATGGAATATGTATTCACTCCCTCCACCCAAAAGACTGAAACATTATGCGCCACAAGCACCACACTGCACAGACAGATGAGCTCTGAATACCAAAGAGTTTGCAGGAGTTCTCATTCTGCAAGGCATCCTCTGTGCTCTATGTGTTTTTAAATCAGAAGCCATGGGGCTAAGCATAAACATTTCTTTCTGACTTATAGGCACTGTATTCACATATTTTCTTTTCATCAGAATCAGCTGCAATTATGCTCACAGTGACCCTGCAGGAACAAGTGTTACTCTAACAAATGTTCGAAAAAGTTTGTGACACCATGATTTTGCATAACAGCAAAATTCCTAACAGCAATAATAAGAAATAAAACTTAACGTGTGCATGCAAACACATTTTCCTATACTGTTGCTCATATGTAATATGAAGAAGCTACCTAACTGTAAGTGGTTAAGAGAGAAGCTCAGGGCCAGACCATCTGGTCTCATAGGTCAATTCATTCTGAATGAAAATTCTGAGCAGCCTGCCATTCCAGGTCAATCTTTTCCTGATGCCCTTGATTAATAAACAGTTTTGTATGTCGGATGTGCATTGACCTGTGTTTTTTTCTGTAACATTTAAATATCATCATCATCTTCATCATAGATAAGTTAGTGAGCTCTTACTGAAGTCATTATGCTAGACAGTACTTAACATATATTAATTCATTTAAGCCCTAAAACTACCTTATGAAGTTGGTATGATTATTATTATACCCTCATTTTAGAGAGGGGTAAGACACACTGTTTTATACATATACTTTCAAATTCAGCAGAATGCCTGCTCCCCTGCATATCAGTGACACACTCTGAAGGGAGGAAGATGGTCATCAGAGCTGTCCACCACATCCCAGCTCTCCTGGGCACATGACTGGTGGCCTCCCCTACCCCTGTGAGGGTGGGAATGACCAGGTGACTTGCTTTTGATGTGAGTGGAGGTGACATGGGCCCCTTCCACGTAGAAGCCTTTATGCCAGTGGGATTGGCCTCATTCTCTCCCCCTGCTGGGGCAATCAGACATCCCAACTGACCAGGGCTGTTGCCTAGATTCTGAAGGAGGTCAGTGTGCAGCAGAGACCCTGTGACTCAGATGGGCATGGAGAGTGAGTAAGAAAGACACCTCGTTGTGAGGCTTCCAGTTAACATAACAATGAAGGGAGTAAAAAGACTTGTATAAAAATAGATGTCTAAGAAGACATGACGTGAGCGACTGGGACACAGAAGTATCTACTCACTAGGGCAGGCGTCCTCAAACTATGGCCCGCGGGCCACTTGCGGGTGTTTTTGCCTTTTTGTATTTTTACTTCAAAATAAGATATGTGCAGTGTGCATAGGAATTTGTTCATAGTTTTTTTTAAACTATAGTCCAGCCCTCCAACGGTCTGAGGGACAGTGAACTGGCCCCTTGTTTAAAAAGTTTGAGGACCCCTGCACTAGGGGTTCTGAGGCAGAGCCTCTCTACACAGCAGCCATTAGCCTGACACTTAAGTGCCGAGAAGGCCAGCCAGGAAGACCTCAGGAGCAGAGCTATCCAGGCCGCTTGTCAAGTTCCAGGAACAGGAAGAGGTTGGTGTCTTGGAGCTTAGGGAGACGAGTCTCCCCGGAGAGGGGACAGGAGCAGATCATGCAGGGCCACGTAGGCCACAATGATCCATTCGATGCTATATTAATTGCACTGCAATGCCATCAAATGGTTTTAAGCAAGAAGCTAGCATGCTTTACCTTTCAGACCCCTCTGGCACAGGTGAATGTAGAATGTATCAGAGAGAGGCAGAGCTGAAAACTTTTACAGTGGGCACACGTGGGGGGACGATGGTGACCCAGTCTAAGTGATGGGGTGGATACATTCTGAGGTACAACTGACAGAACTTAATGAAGTACTGAGGTGAAGGGGAAGGAAAGGGAAGAATCAATGGTGAGACCCAGATTCTGACTTCATGAACTAAAGAGTTGGGAAGTACTTTACTGACAAAGGGAAGCCCTTGGTGAAGCGGTTGAAATGGATTGAGTAAGAGAAAATCTAGAATTCAATTTTGGAAACAAATTTAAAGTTTGATGTATCTGTGATACATCCCAGTGGTTCATAAGCCATATGACAGAGGGACTGTGACAATGAATAAGCCAGTGCATAAAGTGACATAATGTGTCTGATGCACAAGCTAACTTTCATGAAGCTGTGCCCTCTTGTATACATTTACCAGAAAAATGCTTGGGAAACCTCAAAGATAATTCCACCGCCAGACCTACCACTCCTATCTGTAACCCCCAGCTTGCTGGATGTTCTACAATGTTCACAGCTCAATCCTGGGCATCTGGTACCTGCAAAATGAAGTCTGTTTTCAAATGTCCTATCTTCAATAACCCCCAAGGCTCTTTATTTATTTCTTCCCTGTTTTCTGAAATCCCATGAAAGGTTTTAGACTATCCCAGACCATCCACAAATTATTTTCTATTTACTTATGTCTAATACCTAAGTGTCATTAATCAGAAAATATCCCATGAGAAGGCAAAAGTACTTAGTGTTCCACCGTGAAACAGGAAACACAAAGTCTTGATGAAATCCATAACACTGCCTTATTTCATGGTACTAAACAGTAAATTCATCTCCAGTTCCATCTTTGGACCTGAATGAAGTAGGACTGAGTGGAGTGTCTACATGTTAAGTAAGGTGTTAATTCTAGAAGTGCTCCCAGCTGACAGGGTAACCATGCTTCAGGGGAAGACAAGTTCACCACCAGGCCCTTTCACAGGAATGAATGACTTCTAGAAAGGCTAGCCCTGGGGTGTTTTGAGGCCATTTCCTTTAAAATGTGGCAAAACATCTGAGATCTGCTTCTCCATTCTGCAGACACTTCTATGTGTGACTAAGAATAATTACTACATGGTGAGAAAATTGTTTGGTAAGTAGCTTTTCAAATAATTTGGCAAGTTCGACTGTACTGCAGCATCTCTGAATTCTAAGGCCAACGGGGAATCCAAGCTCTTGGACAACTGTACTGTCTTAAAGTTTATTATATCGCACGTTGAATTATATTGAACACATTTATATTTAGAATTGAACTATATGGTGCACAGAGAAGACCAAATCATTTGCTCATTTCACATCACTTTCCTAATAAACCTGCACAGTTGGGTAATGGCTTTTAGAAGAATAGAGTGGGGAACTCTTAAGTAAAAATAGGTAATCATTTTAAGTAGTTTTAGATAAGAAAAATAACTCCTTTGTGCAAATAGTGCTTTAATTGTAAAGCATTTTAAATCAAGGAAAAGGAGTCCCTTAGCTCTTACCGTTTTCTTGAAAAAAACATATCTACATTAGCAGAACTTAAAAATAAAAAGGTCAAAAATTTAACACAGACAGAGGAAGCCTGGACAAGTGCCAGGCTGTGCTAGGTAGTCAATGCATCCAAGGCTTCATCTCCGAGGCAGTGTGCACTCAGGCAATCAATTATCCTGCCATTGACAGAGGACTCGTCTGAAAAGTAGGAACAATTACTCTTGGCCTGATTGGAGTATGGGATTGGTCCAGATGTTCTGCTAAAACCCTTTGAGATCTAAGATACATGACTCAATGCTATTATTTATGGCTTTATTGCATATATCTTCCTGAATGCATTTCCTAAATATTTCAGAGGGAAAAACTGATTTCTTATATAAAATATATCATATAATAAAATCATATTTATTAAATAAAGCAAAATATGATGCCCTAAAATATAAACTTCTCTGTCAAAAGGTCACATATCCATTCTAAGACAATTCAAAAGTATCATACAGTTGTTTGAAACTAGCTTCCTGTTCTCAAAAACTTCAAACTGTCTAATTCATCCTTAAATGGGGCAGTCACAGTATGATATGCAAATGTCATTTTTTAAAATTTATTTTCAAATTGTATTTTATTTTACTTTTTCTATCACCATTTAGCCCCTCTATGCCCTCTTCCACCTCCACCCACTCCTCTCCCCCTGCAATCACCACACTTTTTCATGTCCATGAGTTCTCTCTTTTTTCTTTTTTGCTCAATCCTTCCACCCACTCCAACCCCCCCCCCCCGCCACACACACACACACACACACACACACACACACACACACACACGAGCTGACTCCCAAGCACAATAGGTCATTTAAAAAAACTAGCATATTAGATCTAGGAAAACAGAATTGTAATTCTAAATTAACTCATTAAAACATCTGGAAAAATAGCATAGTAAATAGTAAATATTCAAAAATAATCTTATAGAAATGATACAGACTAAATTTTTAAGATGTGTAAAATCAGAGATGATGTCTGTTAAGACTTCATTAATATAATGTCTAATTGAAACAAAGGCTTAAAGTAAGCTCTAAATATTTTGTCACAACTGAATTATCCATGGAGGAATGGGGAGAAGTCTGTGTGTGTGTGTACTACACAACACACACCCAAAAGCAATCTAAATGTATAACTTCAAAGGGAGGTACAATTTAAAAAAAGAGGATTAACAGTGTTTATACCATTTGCAGATTCTACCAACTTTGGATATGTTTAACAATTTCAACTCCTTGAATGATAAGCAAGCATATTAAGTTGTATAATTGTCACCACAAACTTGCAATGTGTTATTATTCACCCTGTTGTAAATATGAGACACTGTGCTACACTGAATGCCGTGTTGTTTTGTACACACAGAGCTGTCTTGACTAGACGTGAAACTTAATCAGACACCATGATGGGGCAAATCATCCTGCAGAGCTCAGGCAATTCTCCAAATGTCAAACTCCTCAATTAGACTCGCGTTGGAAAAGTTATAATGAACTTCCTCTGCCTTACTTGATAAAATCTTTCAAATTACTGGCACAGCTATTTGGGTTATTGCCTACTATACCATTAATTTGGTCATTAGTCCAAGGAATATATAGGTTTGGATTGGCTCATTTAAGAAGTATGTTAAGGATTTGTTATATTTTACATTTTTCCTAAATATCTACTGCATGCATCTATACCAAATATTGTGCTCTGCTCTGTGAAGGCTACAATGAAATCCCTCTTTCAATCATATTTGTCAATTTAATATTTTCACACTGAAACTTATTTAGTGTTTTCCATACAATAAAGTTTTGTCACTCTCTTCCCTGTATCAAAGCTTCCTTAAAATATGCATCTATAGATATATGGCATGTTTTATCATTTTTAAGTTGTTAGAAGAAGAGGGTCTATGTGGTCAACAAAAATCTCCTACATTTCCAAAAACTAAAGAGAGAATGATGGCTGTTCAAAAGTGTTATTTTCTACAGCTATTTTATTAGGCACATTTAAAAACACAGTAAATAAAATACTTACTCGTCTATTTGACAAACACACATCTCCACCTCTTTCAGGGCAGCCTGAAGTTTGCCCAGCAGCTTCACATAGATGTCTTGGGTTTCCAAGTCTTCTTCTTTTAACAAATACCGGAGCCCGTGCCCGTCCTGCTGTGCCAGAGACAAGCCCGAAGGGGCCGCCATGGTTGTGATTGTGTGCTGAATGTACACCATAGGGCTCAGTTTCCCTGGGGAGGTAAAATCATTCCATCGTAATACTTACTACCTTTAACTTACAGTAGCAATCCAGGGCAATTCACTGTAGAGGCCCAAGCTTACATACAATAAAATGCAAGCCCAATGCTGAATTTAATTCCGGAATTAAAGCTTATGGGGAATTGCCATGAAAGGGGAGGAATACAGTTTGATCCCACATCCTGTGGTGATGGTGGGAATTACACTATGCGTCTCTATTTTTCTCAGAGTCATAGGGCATTTCAAATTAATTGTCTTCACAGCAAGAGGAGCTGTGCCTATCACGTGTAAGAAAGGCAAGAACCCCCATTCTTCTTAAAGAAAAAAACAATAAAATAATAAAATTGCATGCTCCATTTTCATTCTATAAATGTTTATCCATAATTATCCAAGTGATTATAGTGAGGAGTCTTTCTTTACAAACGTTCAGATTTGCTTACACACCAGGAATCTGTCCAAGGCCAGGGATGTGGGAACGATTATGACTGCCTAAATTACTTTTATATGATTTGACCAAGTTTCAAAAGCTAGCATACCTTGTTCAGATTTGTTTTCTTTATCCGGAGCATTATGCTTCCTACTATCCAACTGAACACCAAAGGCGCTCCCCAGGGAGGTCGATGTTTTGGGATAAGAAACTTCCATCACGTTGACATGGCAGTTGGTAGGGCAGAAATCACTGCTGTGCAGTGGGGATATTTTAGATTTGGCTTGTTTAAAGGTGGGCCAGGCTCTATTCTTTAGTACACGAGAAAACTATAAATTAAAGAAATAAACAGCAGTTGAACACACAGTGGTAACTCAAACATTTCACTTCCATCATCCATAGCAAAATCAAAATAAAATTAAATGTCAACTGAAACAAGTGAAATAAATTATAAGCTGCTAGAATTTAAATGGTTGTTTTAAAATCCACACATTTTTTAATAAAGCAAAGCAATGTAGGCAGCAGATGCATGTAATTCATTTGGAACTCTGTTCACAAGGTAGTGCTAAAAGAAATTAATTTAAGGGACCAATATCACTTCCTAGGATTCAAATTCAAAGACTCTTAACATTAGAGAGTTCGATAGAGAAATGAGTGTCCTACGACATCAATATAGGGTCTTCATCTTTAAAGTGAGACAAGGTGACAGAATAGGGTAGCTGGCAGGTCAAGGGTGGAAGATGGGATTATTCCAAACACTGCCAGAAAGTCAGTCTAAACCTGAGTCTGTGAGCAGGTTAGACAGCAAGGCGTGGTGCTGTTGACCCAGAATGGCAGGATGACAGACAGGACCAATTGTATTTCCCATGCCTTCTGTTAATCACTGCTGAGCACTTGGGTCCGGATCAGCCTGAGGACTGGTGTGGACTCTGCTTTAGTGCCATTGGGAATAAAGCACTACTCAAAGGATTGACATGCCTTCCAAGGATAGCCACTCCAGTGCTTAAAACCTTGCAATCCAAATCCATCTAATTCTTGCCATACTCTACAGCTGCCCAAAGTCTAATTGCACCTAGCTTATTTATCTCCAGCTCTCTTCCCCTTGCTCCCTGTGCTCTGTCTAGTCTTCACTCAGTTCCATCTACTCACTCTTTGTACACACTAGTCAGAGTGCCTGATTCCCACCGGTTATACTAGTACTTTTGTGTAAATAGGAACTATCTCTTGAAAGCTCATGAAATATGTATATGGAGGAAGTATGACCAATACCCAAAATAAGCTCAATTATGAAAGTATTCTAAAACAGAATAAATCTAGAATTAAAAAGGATTCCTAGGACAATTTAGGGTGAGAATGTTTCCTCCAACTGGTCCCCAGTCTTACTCCTGTATCACCACATATCCTCCAGAGATTAACCACATATCCTCCAGAGATTAACCCCTGGATCACCACATATCCTCCAGAGATTAACTGCCTGTGGAGGTCTCATCTAGGTCTCCAGTAAGGTCTGAACTTCTCTCACACCTGGGCCAAAAAGCATCGATGGCCTGTACAACTGGCCAGGAAAAATATTATAATGGCAACAGCCTGGGTACAGAAACTACAGAAATCAACTGCTTTCTATTTTTATAATCTAAATCTTTTAGAGTCAAAATAAAGGCAAGGTAGCCTCTTTGAGATTTCAGTTTCTATGGATACATTTTATTTTACAGAAAGAAAAGTGTTTGAAGCCTTCCTCTAGAAGAAAAATATGTTGCTAATAATACTATAAAAGTAAATATGTGGAAATTAAACACATATATTCACCAACGCTATTGTTTCTGTTGACATGCATTTGACATGCAAATGGAACTAACCTTACATGACCTATTGAGGCTATTATTTTAGGTATCTAAACTTTGTTCAAATAGAAAAGAACCTTGAAATATTCTCTTGCTAATCTGGTTTCTCTATCTAGTGAGAAAGATAACCAATTATTCTAAATATGCTATGGTCAAGAAGGGATAAGGAAATAAATAGCTTCATTTTTTTTAAGTCCTAGTTGTCTACAAATTTCTTTTTATTTCTAAATTGAAAATAAAAATAAGTGAGAGCTTTCCAAAGGACCGATACCTAGTCTTCCACTTGCCAGCTACGTGACATTAGGGAAATTATCAATCTCCTTGAGAAAGAAGCAGCTTTCAGTACACATGGTTATTTCGAAACTCAAATAATAATGTCCATACAAGAGCTTTCTATTATTCAGTGTTATTATTTTTGTCATCTACAATCACTGCCCGTTAGCTTCTCCATCTCTGCTTTAAAAGCTTCCCAGGCTCCTAGTTGCTCCTGAGAAAATGTAAAAATGATGTGTTTTCATTTATTTCACTCACCAGGAATAATGTGTTTGAGAATCCCCTGCATGTGGGGGGAAACCCTGGGCTTTATGTTTCTAATCCCCCACAACATACACTCCTTAGTTTATCACAAACCATATTTTTGTTAGAAGCCAGGGAATAACACCTGCTTCCTCCACCATAACCAATTCATCATAAGGCTACACATACTTTACCTACACGCACCTTGAACGGATCCTTTCCTCTCCATCCCCAACGCTTCCACACAAGCCTAAGTCACTGGCACTTTTTACAAACAAACATGATTATTGGGCCACTCCAAATAGCACTGGAAAAATCAGACTTCTTTCAGTTTACTTTTTTAATTGCATCCAACTCAAGTCCTCCCTCCTCGTCCAGGCAGTCTGCCAATTCTTCATCGATAAGATCATTGTCACGTCAGCATCTCTGCCTTCACTTAGGATATACCCCTTTACTTGAGCGCATTCCTCCCTCTTCACTCTGACAAATCTTTCCAAACGGCAGGTAGCACTTTTTGACGAGTTGATCCACAATAATTCCTCCTTTTCTGAAACGCTGTTGCCCTTGTAGTCTCAACTATACTGTTTAGCACATGAGCTGTGTAGCTCAGTGTCAAGACAGGTAAACAAGCAACAACCAGCTTTAGCACAAAAGAGAGCAAGGTTCAAACTTCACTGCTGTTTCCAGCTGTGTGTCTTTGGGCAAGTTACTTGACTACTCAGCTTCAGATACTTCACCAATGAAATGAATCATGTGTCTCATATCACTGCATTGGTAAAATTATCCTACATAATAAAAGGGTAATATGTAAATTACCATCACTCCGCTACGCCCACGATTGGGCCAGCGGGAGGCGCAGGGGCGGGACTCGGGGTGGCCGGGGTGGCCGATTGGGCCAGCGGGACACTGAGCTCGCGTCGCCAGCGGTGGCGCGAGCTCAGCGTCTGCGCCATGGCTGTGCTGTGGCACAGAAGGGGCCTCTGGGGCAGCGAGCCCACATCCTGCTGCGGACCATCAAAAGCGGGGAGCGAAAGTGGGGGAGCTGGCTGTCTGTCCGCTCCGGCACCAGGCCTTTCAAAAGCCTCCACCATGCCAGAGGCTTTTGAAAGGCCTGGTGCCGGAGCGGACAGCCAGCCAGCTCCCCCGCAATTGAAAGCAGGGAGCTGTGTGTCCGCTCCAGCACCAGCGGACCCCCTGCCATCAAAAGCGGGGAGCAGGCTGCCAGCAGTGTCCGCGGAGCGTGCTAGGCTTTGCGGGGCAGTGAATATGACCTGGATGGCAGGTTAGGCCTAGGGGACCCTACATGTGCATGATTTAACCATGCACTGGGCCTCTAGTATAACATATGCAAACTGTGAAATATCTCATGCAGTGCCTGACACCTGTGGCAGACTGCTGCAATCTGTTGTGCACTACATATCTCCAAGGAGCACCCTCATATAGATCAGGGTGTGGGATGCCAGCACGTCCACATTCACAATGGCACCTCCTAGTAGGTAAGCAGTCAGTGTTATTATTGCTCACCTCATGTATTTTGATCTTTCTTCCCAAGTTAATTGTAAGTGTGAGATGGCAAGAATCCTCAAGTAAATGATTTAAGGACTCATTTAGCAAACAGTTCCCTATTCTTCCTGCCCTATCGGCTTCTCTGAAGTTGAGTTTTGGCCTATGTCATTGGCTTTCATTAAAAGAGTGCATTAAAAATATCAGCCACATAAAACAAATTGCTACTCCTTTTGCATGGATATGTTTATGGGCACTGCCCTGCCATTTCCTGGTGTCGCCCATTTGAAATCCAGTGTGAGAGATTTATTTTAGAACTCAGTCCAAGAAAATCTTTGCTTCTCTTAAGAAACATGTATATATCACAGGGATGCTGATAAATATGTAATAGGCTATGTTTCCTTTTTTATTTGGGCCATCAGGAAGCTGAAGTCTAAAAAGAATATCCCACTTTAGTAACTAAATAGAGTCTTAGGACCTACTTACCTATGACCCCTTTCCCCTGGTGGTCTATTTACCTATAAATTTACCTCCTAATTTACCTCCAGTATTTGTCTCCTTCTTCCTTTTGGTAATAAAATTTCCTGAGTTTTAGTTGAGCACATGATGCCCAGGACTCATGGATTCCCAGCCTCCTTTTCACTAAGTGACTAACAGGATGTCAACAGGAGTGAGTCTGCAACATCTGGGTCATGCCCTCAAATGGAAACTCTTTACTCTCCTCTTCCTCTTTCCCCTCCTGGGGAGCTATGGCTTACATGGTGGTGGAAGAGGGCAATGTCCTAGGAGAGAGAGCAAAAATATAGGAGGATCCCTAGAAGACTGTCAAGCCCTACCCCACTGGATTCCAGGTTGGGCCTCCATAAAAATAAACTTTCTATCCTGTTTTAGTCTGTGCTATCTTGGTCCTTCTTAACCTTTTGCACTCGGATGTCAAGATTAAAATTACTCTTTGAATGTATCAATAATTTAAAATATAAAAATCCAAATAAATAAGTTTGTATGAAAAGAAACTCCAGTTTTTTATTCTACTGCTGCGCTTTGTAAGATCTGGGGTATTTAAAAAATTAAATCCCGAGTAGAATAAAGGAATTGAGAAAAAAGCAAGCGAGTGCAAAGGGTTAAAGCAGCTGAATCAATACTCTATCTACTATACCCTGATCCCAAAGATTTATTTTTATTTATAAAGTGTACCTATTTCCATGTATATTTCTTGAAGCTACTTCCACTGCTTTTGTTGTATGAATGGAGAGAAGAAAGTACCAAGAAATTCAAGAAAACATAAAATGACACACACATACCGACAAGTTTGACAACCAGAATTTGCCCAAGCCCCTGCCACACCTTATACAGATCCATCTCTGCAATAGAATGATTCTCTTTTCAAAATGTGTTCAAAAGGGGAATACTATTTTGCATTTGTTTAGAGGTCTTACATTTTACTCCAAAGCATTGTCACATTTTTTAGGGACAGGAGAAGTAAAAAGAAAATCTTCTTCCTTCAACTTCAACAAGGCACATTCACGCAATCTTGCCCAAACTTAAATAAATGAACTGAGCTCAGCAGTCATGGAAAGAGTGTTAACAGTGATCTAGAATATCATTTTCCTCAGTGAATGGGTTTATAAAAAAGTAAAATAGCAATACATATTCAACTTAAGGCAAACATTATAGGAAATGCTTAAAGAAAAACATAGCGATCCCTCTTCCCCTTGTCCCATTCCACCTAAGCCAGAGTTGGGGAACATCTGGCCCATGGGCCATATAAGGCCGTTGAAATCATTTGGTCTGGCCCTGCCAAGGCATTAGGGGTGAGTTACTTAAATGTTTGACCTAAAACAGCAGGCTTATTTTTAAGTTGGCCCACAAATAATGTTATAAATATCCAAATGGCCCTTGGCAGACAAAAGGTTTCCCACTCCTGATCAAAGGGAACCAAGTTTGATATCCCTTCAGTATCCATTCATGCACCTCTCTCTTCTCATATGGACACACTGGGCATGCATGGGTTTATCTTTTATTTATTAATAGAGGCCCAGTGCACAAATTTGTGCACGGGTGGGGTCCCTTGGGCTGGCCGGCGATTGGGACCAATCGGGACTGGCTGGGCTGGCTGAGGGGGGGGGGGAGGGGGAGGGGTCATGGGAGGTTGGCTGTAGGAGCGCACTGACCACCAGGGGGCAGCTCCTGCGTTGAGCGTCTGCCCCATGATGATCAGTGCATGTCATAGCTAGCGGCCAGTCATCCGGTCATCCAGTCCTAATGGTCACTTAGGCTTTTATATATATAGACTAGTGGCCCGGTGCATGGATTCATGCACATTGAAAGGGAATTAATTTGAAGAAATATTTTAATATCGCTATTCACCCTTTCTCTATAATAGAAGTGTCAGAGATGAAAGGAAATTAGTAAAATGCATATGACAATAATATATAAATTGATTAATAAATAAACAATAATAACATGATTTAACAACAACAAAAACATGATATAACAACAAAAACATGATGTACAAACAATAAAAACATTATATAAAAACAACATTGATAAAAACAATGACTGATAAATTGATTAAACTTATTCTACTATCTCCCTGTATACCACATGAAGAGTTAAAACACTTTCAGGATGCTTGACTAATTTCCCTTTTGTGATGAAGTATTTACAACTTTAACGTCACACGCTCTTTGAACTATATAACTGACCATGTCTGAAAATGGGTTCAGGTAGGAATATTCCTACTCTGTCTAGAGTTTGTCCTTGTGATTTATTAATAGTCATCGCAAATGCTGGCATCACGGGAAACTGTCTTTGAATTAATTTAAATGGGAGACCATTGTCAGACGGGGACAAATCAATTCTTGGAATCAGAACAACCACGATCGACAATGACAGATCGAAACACACGCATGCGATTGGTGCCAGCAAGAGCTTTCTATGTATCATGCATGCACGAGGCAACATTTATTTTTAAATTGCCAGTGCGCGTCATATGTACCAGGTTGGTCTTTCGTACAGATGTATGGTCGGTCACTTAGCCTTTTATATATATAGTTATCAGGAACATGAGACACATAGAGTTAATTCAGATTCATAAACTTTGAGATAAATTATATTTCCCAGATGGCATACCAAGCTTTAAGCAACCAGCCTCATTTTGAGATAAGTGATTTAATCAGCTAGTTTCCTGTTGATATAAATAAGAAAAAAATTAAAGCCTACTATATGTTTTGGAGATAAATTTCTATTCATTCTACCTCTAAATAAAGGGGTAGGAAAACACAGGTTTAGAGTTGTTCATATGGAAAAAGACATGTGGGTTATGATTACTACAATAGCTTTTATTAACTGCATTTAATGTACTCATAGCCATAAACCTACTGTTGTCCACCTTTCAATATTATCATATGCATCTAGTTTTCTCTGTCTCCCCACCTATCATCAGCACTCACCTAGATTATTTCCTACTTGTCTCTATGCCTCCATACCATCCATTCCTATAGAGGAGCCAGGATGACCTTTCAAAACCTCAATCAGGTGAAGTCATCCAACTGTTTACAGCTTCCAATAACTTCCCATTGATGTGAGAAGGAAATCTAACCTCCTTCCACATTTCCAAAAGTATAAGGACTTCACAAGTCCTCATACTGGTCCCTGTCGAAGCCTCTGACCCTATGCCTGGCCACACCCCCTTCCACCCTGGTCTTTTTCTGGCTCTGGGGCCTCAGCTGCTCCTCCTACCTGGATGCTTCCCCACTCCAGTGTAAATGAAGAGTTCAACTTGCCATTCACCATACGCTTTCTCAAGGAGGCTTTCCCTAGCCTCCCAGTCTAAAGTTACTACCATCCAGGCGTTTCCTGCCATGGCTCCCTATTTGAATTTTCTCATAACTCCTTTCAATATTTGATTTCCCTCCTTTGAAGATATTTATTTACTTTCTTGCTGCTTCCCCCACTCAAATAAGTGCCACAAGAAGTGCTTTGGCTGCCATATTCCTGGGCCCAAGAACAGTGCTTGGCATATAAAAGGTGCTCAATAAATGAAACAATTTATCAATTTAAAATAGCCGATGTTCCCTATATTTTCTGATTAATGGCTCTGTTCTCTCTGTTGAGAGAAAAGGGAAAGAAGAACTACAGTGTAATTTTAAAATTTGACTTCAGAATTAGGTGGCTGAGATTCAAATCCCAACTCTATCTTTTGCTGGTAGGTTAAATATAATTCTCTAAGCCTCAGTTATTACATTTGGAAAATGTGGCATAATGCCCTAGCTTACAGGTTTGCAAAGATCAAATGAGATGATAAATTTATAGGCATTTAAAATCATTAAAATGTTATGTAAAAGTTATCATTTCAATAAGCTGGAACATGAATAAGTAAGGAAAATATCAGAAATTGAATTAAATTTGACATTTAAACAACAATTTAAATAACACATGTGAAATGTATACATAGAACGTTTACCTTTTTGTAACTGGATATTCTCTGACAGATGTGCTCAACTTTTTCACTGCAGATGGCACTGAATTTACTCTGAAGTTCAGTAGGAATCACTTCATTTAAAGAGTTAAGGCTGGTACAGTTTTGTACAAAATGATCATCACTTTTAGCTAAGGCTTCGAGAATCTGTAGGGACACACAGACACACATGCAAAATGCAGAACAGAGCAAGAAAATAAAACCTTCAAAATCAGCCAAGTAAAACGTTCACAATTCCACAACACAGGTGACTTCCCAATACCCGTCTTGTGGCTGCCCAGGATTTCTATGTCCACCCAGCCTTGGCAGTGGAGTGATGGGCTTGTGTGTCTGGTATCTCGTTCTGTGCCTTCTGTTGACTATGAAAGGCTCCCTGACGGAGGTGAGTGGACTTCTAAGACATCTCACTCAATAAATCAGCACACTGATGTGGGAACTCAATGCCTATATGTTACTCAGAACACTTTTTTTTTTTCAATTTTATAGAGCAACAAAAACTAAGGAAATGCAATAGAGTAGCCTTCTTACTTTCCCAGTACAGAGAGTTCATTTAACAAATGTTTGCTGAAGGACTGAATAAATAAGAGGTTCTCTTGCTAAATTAACAACCAATGCTACCTGCAGTGTCTGTGCTCTATCTGATAACAGCATCAGATAAAAGCATCCTATTCTGTATTCAATTTGTAAATCCTTTTGACTATTTGAATCAATGGTAAGGCAGTGTGTGTGTGTGTGTGTGTGTGTGTGTGTGTGTGCATGTGTCTGTGTGTGCATGTGTATATGCACACACACATGTTCACACGAATACATACATACCCTAGATCACTGAGAATTTCTTATGAATTTAGAATTATTTGTCATATTTATATGTAGCGTTTTTTATTGTTTAAAGATCACAGGGCTGATTACACCCTTACCTAACGTATTTAAATAATTTGTGAGAAAAAAGTTACTAATCTATAAATTTGAGGGGTTTTTACTACCTTTAATTTTCTTTTCTTCTTGTGTGCAATGGAAACACATAAGTGTACTAAACTTATACAGCATTCATATATAAAATAATCCAAGTAATTTTGCAAATTTGAAATAGAAAATGAGATAAAACAATTGCAATAACTTGATCACAAATTCTTACATGGATCCTCTTTAATAGTATAATGCAGTTGGGAAAGGGTTGCATTTTTAAAATATAGATTCTTTATCAATAGATAGATATATAGAGTGGTAAATGTCATCAGAATGATGGCATTTTTTAAAAGTTGACTTTCAGAATATAAAACAGAAACATAATTATTTTTAAAATAGTGCATTTATATTTCTATAATTATTTTCTCTAACTAACATTTTAAAAAATATATGCTATAGCCCTGGCTGGGTAACTCAGCTGGTAGAAGTGTCATCCTGTACAGCAAATGGTAGGGCACATACCTAGGTTGTGGTTTTGATCCCCAGTTGGGGCTTGTACAGGAGGCAATCAATCAATGTTATTCTCTCTCTCTCTCTCTCTCTCTCTCTCTCTCTCTCTCTTTCTCTCTCTCTCTCTCTCTCTCTCTCTCTCTCTCTCTCTCTCTCTCTCTCTCTTTCCTCCTTCTCTCTCTCTCAAAAGCAATAAAAACATATCCTTGAGTGAAGGATTTAAAAAATACATGCTATAAATATTTTAAGTCTATCTTGATTGCACATAAGTGAAACAAGAATTGAGATGAAGAAATAAAGGCAGTGAAGCTATTTGTCATATTACTTACTTGTAACACCTGGATCCTCACAGGGTGATATAAAAGCAGACAAAATACTAAAGTTCTAACCTGTGGAGAGTCCCATAGGAGCTGGATAGATCTCCCTTGTAGAGGATAATGAAAAGCAAGCACAGGATCACCTCTGACTTCCTACATGATTTATCCTTGTGGATGAAGACTTGCTTTCTCCCTCCCTGTCTTGCTGCAGGCTAAGGACTAAGGATAAGATCCTTCACCACCAAGAATTATACAAATGTCCGAGGATCTAGTCGTAAATCATCTCTAAGCTTTGTGAAATTTTATGAAATAAAGCTGAGACTTGCAGGATTTGAAATTTCTTATAATGTATTCCATGACTTCAAATACTCCTCCGAGAACTATGTACATTTAAAAAAGGCGTGAAAATCATCTCAAACGTATACATGTCACTGAATTAACAAACACAGCAAACTTTCAAAATGCAGGGAAGACTGCCAAAGCAACTAACACTCCCCTGGGCTAGAGTCCCATCTAACTCCCCACTGTGCTCCACAAAGTATCAATAAAAAGGAAGACTGTACACATACTGACTAGTGGCGGGTGGGGAGAAGAATTTGAATGAGCTGACAGCTGAAACGAAATGCATACAGCTCTTTACATGTTTTAAGATGGGGGTGGGGGAGGGCTTTGGTTGCTTTATTTAGAGCGCAGTCCCTTGCTCCCAGGATAGCCCTTACCTTGGCAGTGAGGCTGAAGAAACCTTTGGGCTCGATCATCTTCTCCACCACGTTGCACTTGATGCCAGCGGTGCTGTCATACTCATACACAACCCCGTACTCCAGGTGCACATTATCCACTGTCAGGCTCACATGCTCCTTCTTCCCATCAATGATGGCCATGGTGTTGAACTTGTCAATTACCTCTGGAATAAAGACAATTTTAATTCAGCAAATTCATGAAGGGTCTGTTAGTCTTTTCAAATAATATTGAGTCTCTTTGAATAATTTTTAAGGAGTCCTTTAAAGGATGGCTAAGTTTAATGTGCTAATGAAGTATATACCCTTGTTAACATTTTTTAAAAGAAGAACATTTTTTAGAAATATGCTTGAGTTATCCAAATCTCACTACTCTATCTTCACACATCCATTTTGATCTATGGACCATATGCACGCCTATTTACACCACTATAAACATTATACACACCATTTTACATTTTCTCATTAAAAGCATGCATGAATTAAAGTCAGCATTCTTGAAACTGCCTTAAACATTGGATGAATGTTTTCTGAAAGCAGAAAAAAATACATAAAGCCATATTGAAGAAGCAGAAAGGAGATGCAGTAATCATTTTTTCAGCAGAGAGGGTGCCTGAATTCTCCCAAATAGCATTTTCCAGAGGGCTCATTGAGAAAATTTCTCATCTTTCACTATATTAACATTTCCATTTGGAACATCTTCTTATAGGTTTTGACCTATAATCAGTCAACTGATAAAAAAACAAAAAACAAACAAACAAAAACACCTAAAATCTCAAGTAAGAAACACTGAGAAACCTAACAGTAAATATTAAATAAGCAAAACAGAATATGAGTTTATTTAAAGTAATTCTAGAAATAGTGGAAATAGCAAAAATAATTAAATCCCAGCATAGCTAGAAATCGATTTCCAGAGCATCTCATCAACCCTCTCTACTTTTCACTGAGACAGCAATGATGATTAGCAGAAACTAACTCTAAATGAGGGGAAAAAAGCTTCAGGAAGAGGTTCTGAGATTCATCTTCATTTAAAAAAATAAGAGAGTTGATTTATCATAACAGTCTTGCTGCGCCAGTGAGGGTGAGCATTTCTAATACTGCCCATGAAATGAGTGGCTCTTACCAAGTGGCCTTCCAGGAGTGGGGAGAAATAGCTTTTCCTAAGTTCCCCCATACGAGCAGTGTGTATAGGGAATTCTCCACCTGTGCTGGTTTGCAAGAAACTAAAACTACAATAAAAATTAAGGGACACCCACCAAACATATGAGTGGAAAGATGCCAGGAAAATGGAAGAGAGGATTTAAGGACTTCTGTGAAAAACTTTTGAAACAATAATTCAAAGACAATTTGTCAATTGTCTCAGTCCCTTCACCCTTGGCAAAGAAGCTACTTGAATATAGCAATCTGCTGGCTTTCTTCACTGAGAAAAGAGATGATACAGTCCTTGTCAAAAGGTCTCTCTCTTTCTCATTTGCTTCTTTCATTACTATCAGTGCTTCAATACAGTAAAAGTTACTTGAATCAAGAAATTATTTTCAAAAGGACTATGGACCTTCTAAACCAGGGCTTCTGGAATGTAAGTGTGCATGCAGATCAGATCTTATTAACTTGGAGATTCTGAGTCAGTAGATCTAGGGTTGGCTGAGATTCTGGGACTCTCTCTTGCTCCAGGTTCTGCTGTTACTGGTCTGTAAACCACATTAGAGTAGTAAGGTCTATACAACATCTAAACTCAACACAAGGAAACACATTATAACTGAGATTTGAATCCTCATTCTATCACGTAGTAACTTGGGCAACTCCCTTAGCCTCCATTTCTTCTCCTATAAAATGAGGATGGTGATAATCATACCTTATGAGATTTTCTCTTTTGATGACTTTATGAGATAATCTGTGTAAAAACTTAATAAAGTGACTAACAAAGTGTAGTAGCTATTCCATGTTAGCTAGAAGCTATTATTACTTATGCATTTGACATGACATCTATTAGTAACAATGACTGAAGGAAGTGGCTTGAATGGGGAATGGGCAAAAAGGTGAAGGGGATTAAGAGGTACAAATTTATAGTTATAACATAAATTAGTCACAGAGATATAATGTGCAGCATAAAGAATATAGTCAATAATATAATAACTTCATATAGTGATAGATGGCTCTTAGACTTCTCATGATGATCACTTCATAAGGCATATAAATATCAAATAACTATGTGGACATCTGAAACTAATGAACTATTATATGTCAACTGTAATTTAAAAGAACTGTACATTCCCAAATGAAAAATATAAGTGGCTTGAACATATCAGATTTTCAAAAACTGGCACATTGATAAAGAATACTATGAGCAAATAGTGAGAAAAGAAGGAACCCACCTTCTACTTTGCAATCAAAAGAATCCCCTGCTTCATCTCCGGGGGGTTTGGTGTTAGACTTTTGAAGGTCTTCTTGGGCGCTCTCGAGGCTGTTATAAACCCACTGTATGGAATCTTGCTGGAAATGAGGAAGGGAAAAAACCTCAGCGGCATTAGTGCTTCCTAAACATGCATATCCGTTTCATAAACCTGCTTCAGAAGGAGAGCTGCAACCTTATTTTCCCTTCTAGTTTGTTTAAAAATAATAACTTTTGAAAAATAAGAAAATTAACATCAGAAACTAATAGAATGTCAAAGCCAACTATCATTGTTGTTTAACAAGCTGACCTTTCAAAGCTTGAAAGCTTATCTCCCAAAAGTATGTTTTAAGTAAGATATATTTCCCAAATGTCTTACTTAAATGTCTCAATTATAACTTAAATGAACTATAAATTACATTTTAATAAATAAATGTTAGATGAACAGTTTTCCAAAGAATCAAGCATCTATAATTGCACACAACCTTTAAGTGCTCTCCCTTTAAGTGCTCTCATAACAGTCATCTATATTTTAATACACTTAATGTTTTTTGAATCAAACCAATAAAAAAAATTGGAAGACTATCTTTCATCTCATTGGGTTCTTAAGTAATGTAACTATCTTTTAACCCTTTGCACTCGCTTGCTTTTTTCTCGATTCCTTTATTCTACTCGGGATTTAATTTTTTAAATACCCCAGATTTTACAAAACGCGGCAGTAGAATTAAAAACTGGAGTTTCTTTTCAAACAAACTTATTTATTTGGATTTTTTTATATTTCAAATTATTGATACATTCAATAACCGTCACACTCGATGTCCGAGTGCAAAAGGTTAATCCTCCCATGTCATAAATCATCCTATATCTTAATTGAAATAGCAGTTCCAGTCTTCCTATATAATAAAAGCCTAATATGCTAAGTGTCTGGTCGTCCGGTTGGCCATTCAACCAATCAAAGCATAATATGCTATGATATACTAAGGCCACTCAACCGCTCACTATGATGTACACTGACCACCAGGGGGCAGATGCCCCAGCCGGTAGGTTAGCTTGATGCTGAGGTCCAGCCGATCAGGACTGAGTGAGATAGGCCAGACATGCCCTGGAGCCCTCCAGCAGTCCCTCCCCGGCTGGCTAACATCCCACGTCCCTCCCTGGCCCTGATCGTGCACCAGTGGGGGTCCTTCAACTTGGCCTGGGCCCTCATACAATCTGGGACCCCTTGGGGGATGACGGAGAGCTGGTTTCGGCCCAATCCTGCAGGCCAGGCCAAAGGACTACACTGGTGCATGAAATTTGTGCACCGGGCCTCTAGTATTTAGATAAATGAGAAAGAGAAAAAGTGACTACCAAGTAAAGGCTTTTAGGGTTGTATTACTCTAAGTTTATACTTTTCCTAGGTAAGATGATAAATTGAATTGCACTACTGAAGTGTGATATAATTTGTATTATCCATTTTTCTCTTATTTATTAACTTCACAATTGTGTTTAGTTATATTATTGCTATGTATCATTAAAATGCTAACATTTGATCATTCAAATACATCTTGGTAACCTGTTGTGGCCTCCAATGACCCATATCCCCCAGAATCTACTCCTTTAGGTGACTCCTCCCACACTGACTCTGGGCTTGATCATGTGATCTGATTTTTCCAAAGGGATAGAGCAAGCATGATGTACATAGAGAATTGATCAATTGTATTATCCCCTCTTAAAAACCAGACACCATGAAGAAGGGAAATCCTGCTCAAGAATGGAAAGGGAGGCCATGTGGGGGAGTCTGGAGAGAGGTTAGCAGCAGCAGAACTGCAGTGCCCAGTGAGTCCCAGCGTAATGCAGACGTGCCAGTGCCCTCACAGGAACTGACACCCAATCAGCCCACAGAATCAAGAGAAATAATCAATCACTACTGTTTTAAGCCACCGAGTGGTGGGACAGTCTGTTTTGTGGCAATGAATACCTGATGTTATTCATTTTGTAAATTTTTCTATCCATTTATCATTTTTCTCAATCATTTTATTGATCAACAATACCTCTCCAAGAAGGCAGGCTGGGAAAATAAAAAGGAGTAAAACTGAAATCAACTTAGCTACTTATTAAAATTCTGATAGAAGGGGAAAGATTTGATAATTTCAGAAATACCCTTTACAAAAATTCATTCAATAATATAGTTCAATAAATATTTATTGAACTACTTACTATCAACCCGAATAACCTATGCACCAATGTGTGAATTCTAATTTGCTATGCTAATTTGACCTATTGGTAAGTAAAATTGATGAGCTATTTTCTTGTATGTGCAATATTTTGCAGGGTGTTGGCCCTGAACTATGAGAAAACAGCCATTTATCCTTCTGATTTGGACACAAAGTTTTAGTCCCCAATCCAGAAAACAGTACTTCAATACACATGACAGGAAAAAATGCAAAGCCTCTCATCTGAAGATTTTTTGTATTTAAAATCCTTTTGTATTTAGTGGATTAAACTTAATTTTCTCTTTTAGTCCAATATGCACTTGCACCTCATGAGATAATAACCTTTGCTTATAAATTAGGATTGTAATTTTATTTTTTGTATGACACTTGAAATTTGGACCAGAGGATAGTGCTGACAATTTTAAATAATGACAAGTATTTTCTGAGCTAAATTCAATTTATCCAAAAATCTACTGCAGACCCCATAAGTTTTTGTTTTTCACAAAATTCTAATAGTAAACATTGTAAGCATTTCTAATTCATATCTACAGACACAGAATGACCATCCTATATTCTCAAGCAAATACAAGGGTCAGGAAAACAGTTTAAACCTTTGGATCTCAATTCGATAAATTTAAAAACTCAAATCCCAGGGCATTTTTTAAACAGGTGATAATACTGCAACAATGAAATGTAACGTTTAAGCGCAATCGATCATCACTCATTACTTTGACAAAGCAATCATGATGAGATTTACAAAGCTGTGCTTAAATGTGAACCTACAAGTGGAAACCACAAACATCTCCGGCACTTCCTGTGCTGTCCCTGCGGTTTCTCTGCACGTTTGCAATTAGATCTAGATAAGCTGAGAGGCAGCTTACCTTGGTTGGTCTCCTGTACTTCCTGCAGGCCGTGACATGTGCAATGACGCTGGCATGTGTCTCTTTGCTGACATTGATCCCATTGACTTTGATGATACACTGTCCAGGGTGAAGACCGGCTGCTGCGGCCACAGTTCCTTTAAATACAAACGGAAAATTCCCAGAAAGTACTTTTAGATTTCTTTTGATCACATATGCAATAAGGAAAGCAATTAAAAATACATAGTAAGCATCTAGCTAGTGTGTTTTTGATTATTTGTTTCTGATAGCAATGCTCTCTCAACACGTTTCTGCTATTTAACGGGTCATTCAAACTGTGACTAACAGAATATTTTCCCACCTCCCTATGAATTAGTTTGAAGGGATATTGTAAAGTAAACTTTTTAATGCTAATCAGTTATTCTCCCTTTAAAATGTCTAATCAGTCTAATTTTCTGAATATGCATATATAATGGCAAAATGAGAAAGCCAGAATCGTGCCTTATTTATCTTTCTTTAGTTTACAAAAATCTCTAAAAATTAAAGAATAGAATTCACTTTCATTTTTAAAATGCCAACAATTAAAAGAAATTCTTAAGAAATCAAATCAAATCAATTAGCAATTACAAGTGGACTGGATTTGCTAAGAAAAATAAGTTCAGGAGCCAGAGAACCGAAGAATAAAATTAATCAGATAACATCAACTGCCCATCATTTATTTGCATAGACATATATTTAAGTATGGAAGTGGCATATCCTAACCAGTGAGTTAAGATTTTCAGA
The DNA here is from genome assembly GCF_951640355.1 of Cnephaeus nilssonii. Lineage (NCBI taxonomy): Eukaryota > Metazoa > Chordata > Mammalia > Chiroptera > Vespertilionidae > Cnephaeus > Cnephaeus nilssonii. The sequence goes on along the minus strand of NC_137089.1, from coordinate 37,496,489 downwards.
CCTTCCAGTCATTATTATTTGATATTCAAAGCACCATTAACAAAGCAATGAATATAATCCTCTCTAATAAAATGGTAATATGCAAATTAACCATCACTCTGCTACATAAGCCACACCCACCAGCCAAGCCACGCCCACCAGCCAATCAGGGCGATTATGCAAATTAACCCCAATCCAAGATGGCTGCAGCCACAGAGAGCAAGGTTTCCCAGGTAACAGAGGAAGCCAAGCCTTCCATAGCTGTTGCAGGCCTAAGCCTCCACTCAAGCTACAAAGTTTCAATTATAGAAGGTAAACAAATTCAAACAAATGGCAGCAGAATGGAGCTTGAGAGAGCAGGCCAGGGGAAGCAAAGCTTTCCACACACCCTGGCCGGGCTCACCCGCTTAAGGCTACAAAGTTTCAATTGTAGAAGGTGAATTAACTGCCACAGAAATGGCTGCCAGAGCCCCAGGCTTGGCTCCGCTCCAGGCTACAAAGTTTCAATTGTAGAAGGAAAATAAATTCCAGATACCAGGGCCTCCCCTTGGGTTGCCAGGGGGTGTGGCCGGCCTGCAAACCACCACAGGCCCCTCGCTCAGGCCGCCCCACACCCCAAGGGAACCCCCACCCTTATCTGTGACACCCTTCACGGCAAACCAGCTGGCCCCCACCCGTGCACCAGGCCTCTATCCTATCTAATAAAAGAATAATATACAGATTGATCATCACTGCAACACACAATATAGCTGCCCCCATGTGGTCAAAGATCCTGCCCCCATGTGGACACAAGATGGCCAGCAGGAGAGGGCAGTTGGGAGGCACCCAGCCTGCAAGGGAGGGCAGTTGTGAGGGACCAGGCCTGCAAGGGAGGGCAGTTGAGAGGGACCAGGCTTGCAAGGGAGGGCAGTTGGAGGTGATCAACCCTGCAGGAGAGGGCAGTTAGGGGTGACCAGGCCGGCAGAGGAGGGCAGTTGGAGGTGATCAACCCTGCAGGAGAGGGCAGTTAGGGGTGACCAGGCTGGCAGAGGAGGGAAGTTGGGGGCAAACAGGCTGGCAGGGGAGCAGTTAAGCATCAACCAGGCTGGCAGCAGAGTGGTTAGGGGGTGATCAGGCTGGCAGGCAGAAGCGGTTAGGGGCAATCAGGAAGGCAGGCAGGCAAGCAGTTGGGAGCCAGCAGTCCTGGATTGTGAGAGGGATGTCCGACTGCCCGTTTAGGCCCGATCCTGGCCTGGTGGGATCGGGCCTAAACGGGCAGTAGGACATCCCTCCAGGAGTCCCAGATTGGAGAGGGTACAGGCTGGGCTGAGGGACAACCCCCCGCCGTGCACGAATTTCGTGCACCGGGCTTCTAGTTAATATAAATAACTATAAAACATGTTATAAGTATATTAGAAGAGCCTTCCTTTATAAGCAATTTCCCCCATGAAAAAATTAACAAAAATATTGAAGAACATAATTTATATTCAAGAATTGCCCTCGCTAAAATTCACTCCCAGAAATTTTAAGTGCTTTTTCTGGATTGAACTGATTCTTGCTGGAGTGAGGGACATTCCCAACAGAAAGAACAGCCTGAAAACAGGCACTGTGTCAAGAAATAACCTGGACATTCAGGGACCTATTAGCAGCTGGGAGTGTGAACTTAGAACAGAAAGGATACTGGACAGCAGAGCAGAGCTAGGTTGGGAAGTTCTGGGTGCTTTGCATGAAGTCCTAAGTCTGAAACTTACTATATATGGAAGAGAAAAACATTTAAGAATTTTAAGCACAGAAGTGACATGATTCCCCCCCAAATGGACCATGGGTTATTGGAATTGAAGTCAAAAGTCAAAATCACAGCATCTACTGCAATTTTCCAGACTGGAACTAAGGTAGCATTAGTCATAAAGGAGAGAATGAGATCAAGTATTTGATGTGTGATGATGGAATTTGTGGAGAGGAGACAGTACCCAAGATCACTCCTGTGCCTTTGGACTCAGTGGCTGAGTAGATGGAGTCACTTAAATAAAGAGAGAATACAGAAGGTAAAGCAGCTTTAGAGAATGAATAAGTTCTTTTGAGGAGAATGCTGAGCTTTAAGGTGCCCAACGGCCATCCTATATAATAAAGAGGTAATATGCAAATTGACCATCATTCCAACACACAAGATGGCTGCCCGCATGTGGTCAAAGATGGCCACCCCCATGTAGACATAAGATGGCCACCACAAGATGGCCAGCAGGGGAGGACAGTTGGGGGGGACCAGGCCTGCAGGGGAGGCAGTTGGGGGCAACCAGGCCTGCAGGGGAGGGCAGTTGGGGGCAGCCAGGCCTGCAGGGGAGGGCAGTTGGGGGCGACCAGGCCAGCAGGGGAGGACAGTTAGGGGTGACCGGGCTGGCAGGGGAGGGCATTTGGGGGTGACCAGGCTGGCAGGGGAGGGCAGTTAGGGTGACCAGGCCAGCAGCGGAGGGCAGTTAGGGGTGACCAGGCCGGCAGGGGAGGGCAGGTAGGGGTGACCAGGCCTGCAGGGAAAGGCAGTTATTGGTGACCAGGCCAGCAGAGGAGGGCAGTTAGGGGCAATTGGGCCACCAGGGGAGGGACATTGGAGGCGACCAGGCCAGCAGGGGAGGGCAGTTAGGGGCAATCGGGCCGGCAGGGAATGGCAGTTAGGGGCGACCAGGCTGGCAAGAGAGGAAAGTTAGGGGTGACCAGGCCAGCAGGGGAGGGACATTGGAGGTGACCAGGCCTGCAGGGGAGGACAGTTAGGGGCGACCAGGCCAGCAGGGGAGGGCAATTAGGGGCAATCAGGCCAGCAGGGGAGCAGTTAGGCATCGATCAGGCTGGCAGGGGAGTGGTTAGGGGGTGATCACACTGGCAGACAGAAGCAGTTAGGGGCAATCAGGCAGGCAGGCAGGCGAGCGGTTGGGAGCCAACAGTCCTGGATTATGAGAGAGATGTCTGACTCACAACAGGCAGTTGGACATCCCTCGAGGGGTCCCAGATTGGAGAGGGTGCAGGCTGGGATGAGGGACACACACACACACCCCGTGCATGAATTTCATGCATGGGCCTTTAGTTATGTATATAACAAACAACTGTATCTGGGCAATAGTACACAGGAAAGAAATCTGGGCTGGAGAAAGAAATGCAGAAATCCCTGGCAAAGAGGATCAACACGATTGTTTATGGAGAACAAGAAAAAAGAGAATAAAATATAAACAAAGTTTTTAGTCACTAAAATCATTTAATTTAAAATGCATTTTATAGTTTAATAAAATGCATGGCTTATAGGAATTCTTTAAGTAATCATATGGCAACAGGCTATAAAGCACACAGATCATTTTTAAACCTGAAAACTCACATCTTTGAATTAATGACAAAAAGGTAATTACTTGCTGTCAGAAAAAAGGACAAAGAGATGCCCTTAAAATCATTATATCCTCTGGCTAAACTGAAGCATGCAGAAAAGTGATTTTAGGAGGAATCATTCATTATTAACTTTTTAACAGTGATACATATGCCCTACAATTTTTAAAAATATTGTTTTTTAAAAATATTGTTTTAAGGATATACTACTATTGAGTTAATACAGTAAAATATGATAACATTCATAACATGATTATGTACATTTTAAACAGATTCTTGTTTAGCGAAGAATGTAATACATGCTAGAAAGCTGTTCACCATGCTGTCTCACCTCTTCCCACCGCATGCACAACCGAGGGGCCATATCCCCGGATCTGGAATCCAAGTCCGTCGGCTGAATCTGGGATTTTCACTGTCCTAAAATCAATACAAAAATAGGGTAAGACGACTTTAAAACACCACAACTGGTTAAAACAATAGTTGTCCAAACTTTTATTTATTCTTTCAATAAATTCATATTGAGGGTCGACCCTGTGAAAAACAGTGGGTTCCAAACCCTCGAGGGAAGCATCAGGGTGCATGCCCTTGGAAAGGCACAGAGCAGGCACACACTGCAGATTTCTCGCTTGACACAGTCATTGCATGTACAACCTGAGTCAGGACAGGCTCTGGGCTCAGACACTCCTCGCTCTGAATCCACTTTTAGTCACTTGATAGTTGGATAACTTGAATGAACTCCTTAACTTCTCTGAGTCTGAGTTTCCAGAAAGATGATAGTGTCAAAACTTACTTTGCAATGTATCGGTGGAGATTAAAAGAGATACCCCTGGTCAACCGCCCTGCATTGTGCCATGAGCTAGGTAGGTATCTAACAAAATGGAAGCTCCCCGCCTTTGTTTACTATTACAAAGAAGACATTGGTGCACACTGTGAAATTTCTTTGCTAACATTAACATAAAAGAAACAGAGCTAATACATGTCTACCTGTTGGGAACTCCATCAAAAAACAACAAAGAGCCAGTTATAAAGAACAGATGCATCAAACACTACATCAAAGCAATTTAAGAATATGATTAACGTTAGTATTTATCCAGTGGTATTTTAAAAGAATAACACAACAAAATGTAAACGTGCATAAGTAAAAAGAAATTTTCAATGAATCCACAGGGGAAAGAAGATGAAGGGGTGGAAAACTTGAGTAAGCTGACATGGCAAACCAGGGAGGGATGTCCGATTTGGCACTAACAAATCAGCTACTCCTGAGAAGGAAGCCAGAAATCAGATAGTGACAATGAAAAGCAGAGAACAGGAGATAAGATGGAACCTCATAATAAAAATGAGTATAATAAATTGCGGTAGAGAGCACAGACAAATGAATACGATGCAATAAATTTTGATGGATAGCCCTTGATGCTCAAGAAACAAGTGTTCGCCAAAAGCTGCTGAATGAATCATGAAATAAATGCAGCAGTACTTCAAGGGCACATAAAACAGTCTCAAGTCTTCTTTGTAATTTATGAAATAGCTGTTGGAGCAGTTTGAGCACCATGGTGCCTAGAACATTGGAGAAAGCCAGATAGTGCATTTAGACCTGAAGGCAGGGGCTGGCACTGCCACCTAAAAGATAACCCAGGCAGGCATTCAGGCATTCGGCGACAGAAATGCACATCGCCTGTTCCAGGGAACCTTGAAAGTATTATCACACATTAGGTTATACTCTAGGAAGTGATCTGCATATTGGTGGGATGGAGGTCAAAAATGAATTTATCCTTTATCCTTAATTAGATAATTTTTTGGTATATAAAACTGTATCTGCTTTCTTTTAACAGAAACTTGTCACTAGAGTCTGTCAAATATAAACTTAAAAAGAGAAAATAACTGAGGGGGGGGGAAGGGGAATAAATACATTTTCTGAGCATGAAATAAAAAATAGAGGTAACTCATACTTCTATATATTACCAATGAGAGCTCCCTTTGTCTGAAATAACTTAGAGCTTTCAGGCCATGATGAATTATTGTTCTTTAGGATTGTGCAGAATTCTTGGTGGCCTCTCAACCCTTCCTAGGCAAGGCCTTCTTTCCTTCTAATATGGCTATGGAAGCTGAACCAACTCTAATCTTCTAGAAGATTATTATACTTTTCTTAACAAAATTTGTACAAAACACTTTAAGATGCATTTGGTCATAATTTGGGGACCCCCTTCATAAAATGATCTTTGGAAAATGTTGACTGGTGGAAACACTATGTTGCCTATTAAAGAAAGAATTAAATTTATACAAGAAGGATGCTGTAGAAAACAAGTGCCTAAATTATCTTCTACAAAGCCTGCTAAAAAATTCCTTGTGTTATCTTTTGTAAAATGCAGCTAGATTTGAAAGAAAAATTCTGTTGTATTTACCTCTCACATTTTTGCTTTCCCCCCCCAAACAAGATCAGGATACTTCATAAATTATAAGTAGCTATTGCAAAAAAATATGAGAGTGATTTATATGAGTCATACATTAGAATAAAAACATAAAGGAATGGTTATAAATTTTGAACAAATTAAAAAGAAAAAATGAGTACTCCATCCTCAAAACAGTCTTAAAATACAATGTATAATATATGCTCTTGATGTAATAAAGAAGCAATGAAAAAATGAAATTAGAGAACAAAAAAGCATCACAGATCAGATCACTGGAGTATATATTATGGGCTTAACATGTCACTAAGTTCTTACAAACCTAGATTTATTTAAGTGTTCTTAGTAGCTCCGCAACATAGTCACTCTTATCATCCCCACTTTTTTATGGATGAGATTGTTGAAGCAACACAATTAGCAAACAAGTGGTGGATGAGAGGCTTGATCTTGGACCAGAAATATCAGGGTTCCGGTTACTGTGCAACAAACACCTTGGGAAGAATCAGAAGATCCACGTTCCAACCCTGCTCATCTAGCAACTTCTTCTAGGACTGGGGATTTGCCCTATCTATTTAGTTTTCAAGCTGGTGACTCCAGTGACCTCTACCTGTTGAAAGGTTTGTGATCAGTGGACCAGTATTTGTAGGGTTAAATTAGGGATCAAGGGCCCATGAGTACAGCTTAGGAATGCTACTCCCTTATTCCTTTCCTGCTAAATGTCCTCACAATGTCCAGAGGTAGGCAACTAGGTTAACCTTATCCTAGGTGGGTTGGATAAAGGGGGAGCACTAGATCATAACTAGTTTTAGAGAAAGATGGCATTGTGATGGTTATCTGCTGCTCTCTAGCACAAAGTCCCTCTAAATTAGTAACTTTAACGAGGCCCACTCTGTTGGACCCCTTAGTAAGCTGTTGGTAGAAACATCTACCTTGATGACTTAGCTCTACAGAATGGAGCCCATGACACTGCACTACAACTCTTAAGATAAATAGTGCACCCAACTCTGCTGAGTATATATTAAGGCAGGAAAGAATACTCCATTATATATATTTAGAATCTTTCTATAAGCAGTTGAAATAAATCATTTTGTTTTTGAAGTGGTAACCTTCATTTATCTTAAAATTCATGAAGTTGCCTATCACTATTGATAAATAATATAATTAAGTATTAAACAGTAATTCTGACAAAACCATAGTATGTACACTAACACATTGTGGTAAGCACTTTATATGCATTATTTCTGTTACCTCATTGGATAAACAAGTGAAAACCTGATAAGGGAAAACAAGATCATCAATGATTTAGAGAAGAAAAGTCAATGTCTTCCAAGTATATCCATGATATCTTGTTAACTTTTGTAAAAAGAAAAAAAAATAGATCATAAAGCATATCCCATTTTATAAATATGTGATTATGCATCTGTCTGTCAGGACTTACAAAATTCAACTAACACTAAATTTCAAAAGAATAATAATGGTTATTTATGGGTGGTATGATTATAAGAAAAATCCTTTGGAAAGCCTGTACTCTAAATTTCCTGCGATAAACGTGAGTTTTTTCTAATCATAGGCAGATAGATAGGACCTATTTCTAAGTACACACAAGCATAGGATTGTCTTTCTCTTAGTTTTGATCCCATATCCTAACAGCATTTGATTATAAATGGTGTCGAATTAACTCATAGCCCCTGAAATTCTTAGGGCTGACCATAGAGGAATACAATTCTTTATTATCAAGTGTTCTATTAGTTTTTTTCCACTCACAGTCAGACTCAACCCAAACTAGACCAGGAAAATTGAGGCGTTAAAAGGAAATTATTATTTCTGCTGAAACTACATGATTCAAGTAGCAAGCATTTTGTCATCATAAGCAATGTAGTTTTTCCCATCATTTAAAGACCAATCTTAGTGATGTTTGGTGAGGTTTCAATATTCCAAGCAACGAGAAGCTTAATTCTAGACATTTGCTTAGTTAAATTTTCTATTTTATTCATCTATGCATAATTTTTTTTAATCCCACACAAATCAAACAACTTACTCCCTTGGCTTTGTGCTCACAAGAACTCTTAGAGGTTTTCTGCTGTTTAAGCAGGATTTCAGGAAGCAATCCACTTCACTGAAAGGTCTCATAAAAACTAGGTCACCGTTAATAGCAAAAATCTTTTTTCCAACTTCCATGCCAGCCATCTATGAGAGAAATAGAAAAAAAAAAGAGTCAAATTATATTTTAATAAGGGAACTATTTATTTCCCAGAATTAGAATCTGAAAAGGTCTAGCACTTATAGATTTTGACATTTTAACACATCTGCAATGTTTTTATACAATTTCACAAAATAAAACTGTGGGAGAAGTGACAGAATTATTCTTTCTGACCTAGTTTTAAATCTGATCACCCATCTTTACCTCCCTCCATGACTTAACATTGTATGCCTCCTGTGATCCTTTCTTCTGCTCTATTTTATAGTCCCTTTTTTTATTTCACCCTTTTAACTATAGTCAAACCCCAGGTTAATTTTTTTACCGCATTTTCCATGAATATCAAATTAACTCAGAGTTTCAATCTCAACATAGACATCAATGACAACCAAATATGTATCATTACCCTGAGAAAGGATAGGAGAGAGAAATGGCCTAGAATCCAAGGAAGTGTGCTCCAACAAGCACAGACTATAAGATGCTGAAAAGATGACAAAGAAGACATAATCCCAAACTTCGTGGTGCAGCCACTGTGGAAAACAGTATGGAATTTCCTCAAAAAATTAAAAATGGAACTGCCATTTGATTCAGGAATCCCGCTTTTGGAAATATCCTAGGGAATCCTAAGATTCCCTAAACACCAATCAGAAAGAATATATGCACCCCTATATTCATAGCAGCGTTATTTTACAATAGCCAAGATCTGGAAACAGCCCAAGTGCCCATCAGCAGATGAGTAGACAATTTAAATATTGAGACGTTTGCTGGGGGATTAACCATTTTATAAGCTAGGCAGCAAGGTGAGCATACGTTAACTTTGATAAACTTGGTATATAACACTGGAAAGTAGGTTTCATGAGGATAGGAAATGTCTATTTTGTTCGTTGCTGTATTCCCAGAACCCAGAACACTGTCTAGCATTCAGTAGGTACCAAATGGATATTTGTGAATGAATGACAGAATAAATGTTCAGGAGATTTCTTGGTTTAAAAGGCTGGTGAGGTGAGAGAACATCAGTCAGCATTAACCCAATGAGAAAATAGGTCAAAGTGTGTGCTTTACTGATGGAAGTTGTATTTATATGACAGTCAACAGAGACAGGAAAATAGAAGACACAGCCCTTGAATTAATGGAAGAACCATCTGACATGCATAACAGTCCCACCCTATGCAGTCCCCACAGGGTTCTGGGCTAGAATCCAGGAACAGGGAAGACCCAAGGGCATGGAATGAGCCATTTGGCCTCCCACGAGCTCAAGTTCACAGCTGTAGATATTTCCATTACCTCCCCGCAACTACCCTGAGTACCCAGATGTGACCCCTCTCACAGATCCCGAGAGTATTCGATAGAACCTCAGAATAAGGGTATTCAGAAACATTATTTTCAATAGGATACTAAAAGACTGATTTCAAATAGTTTAGAAATTTTATATTTATATGTCATGAGCAACAATTTAAAATAATAATGCTAATTTACATTACCTCAGCATTAGACCCCTTTTCTACCAACTTAATTATTGGAACTTTATTTTTGTCTTCTAACCCAAAACCATAGCTGCCTTCATTGGATTTAATCTGAAATGTAAAATAATAATATTATTAATAAAGCAAGTAGGAAAAGAATTTTTAAATCAAACAGAATTAAATAATATGCACCAAACATGTTTATGTAATCTCCTGCTAATATCTAATCAAGAAGAAAACTTATATAACATATTAATAAACTTACCAATAATGATTTAGCTATAACATTTTCCACAACTTTTAAATCATGTTTCATAAGTCGATGTTTCATATTGGATCCTTCCATTTCCTCATCCGCAAAAAAACGGAAAAGTAGAGGTTCATCTTTGAATTCACTTTTTTCAAGGACTAATGAAACAGAGATTCAAATTGTTTCAATTAATCCCCAAATCAAAGTGACAGACATTGTCCAAAGTGACAGACATTCAGTAAAGTAATAGCTGTACCATGACCTCAATTTTATACTCCTAGAACAAGTTACACTCACTAATATCCATAATATTTTTTCCATTTTTTCTATAATTTCGAGCCAATGTTTCTTTTAAATTTCTATTATCTAAAGGATTTTGAATTTTTAATATTTTGTCAATGTTAACTTTTTTTATACTTAACCAAGTCTTTCACTTTCCAGATTAAAACCTCAATTTAAATAAAAGATTATGTTGAATAAAAAATGTATACAATCCAAACACAGAAAACTACAGTGTTTTGAATTTGTAGTAAACATTTTAAGTCTGATTTTAATATCCTGCACAATTCTGGGAAAATTCAAATGGATTAAGTGTTGTTTTTATGTTGTGAGCAATTCCCATTGTGCTCACTGTTCTAACACTTGAAACCAGAACTATGTCTTCTGGGTGAAATGTGATTTTAGTTTCCATTAATTCTTAGCTCATTTCTGTTTCAAAGCAGTACTTTCAAATAACCTTATTTATGCAAAGCCCATTTTTTTTCTCTTTCATCTGAACATTAATATATTCCCCCAAATCCCTAAGATTCCTGGATACAAGAATTATGTTTTATAAGCTTTTAAAAAAATAAGGCTTAATATCAATAGAAAGAATTTGTATTCAGCAAGATCCTGACAGCAGTCAAATGTGTTAAAAGAGAAATCTTTTTAATTTCCATTAATCTTTCGGTAGTACCTTGAAGAGTTCTTTGTTGGGACAGGCTGATTCATTGAGCCAGGGAGCTAAAGGGGAGGCAGTGTCTCCACAGCACAATAGAAATTTATGGCTTTATGATGAGACAGACATGATTTAAATTCCAGGTCTGAGATTGAACCTACGTGTAACATTGGACAAGTTACCTATACTCTTTGAACTTCAATTTCCTCATTAAACCTTCATGATATTGTACAAAACTAAAATGAGGAAATAAATGTAAATAACTTGACATATAGTAAGAAATAAAAAATGATAGCTATTTTATTATTTTTACAGAGTTCCTAATAAAAATTATTGACCGGATGTATGCATGTATTAATCTTTGGATGAGAGATTGGCTGGCAATGTGAATTAACAAGTGAAACTATTGACCTCAGATTAAAAAGTAACACAGTCACAGCTGACAATAGAAATGAGAATATAAGTGAGATGGAGTTAGGTCTTGTCTGCATGACATAAGCAGTTTCTCAAAACACACCTTGTGTTTTGCTACTGTCTTCCTCCCCAAAAAGAAGTGAGAGAAGAAGACATCAGGAAGGCCACACATGCATTGAATTGATTGTGCTTTACTGACAGAGACTTTTGTAGGAAAAATGTTTGTTGTAACTCAGCATTTAAAAATTAGTGTTGAGATCCAATTACTGCTTGTTTCTGCTTGATATTATAGTTTTAATTCCCTATAATGATGCCATTTCTTCCATTCAATGGTTTGCTCTTCAAGGATTGATAAGTCCATTATCACAACTGACACAGTGCTCTAGAGATAGTGGAATGTAATGGAATTCTCAAAGGATATACAATATCCAAGGATGCTCTCAAAATTGCTAACTTTTGCTTCCTTTTTCATAAAAAGGTAACAACCTTCTGAAAGTAATTGACAAATGGGTATCAAATATTTGACAAGTGCTATTAATTAATGTATATAAGCACATATATTAACAAATAGTTGACAAGTACTATCAAATACGTTTTTATAAGCATATATATGTACATATATGCTATATAATAAAAGCCTAATGTGCAAATCGACCAAATGGCAGAACGACCGGTTGGCGGGGGGGCAGGGCTGGCGAGCAGGTGGTGCCAGGCCAGCCAAGGCGAGTGCCAGCGGGCAAAGGGTGGGGACAATGGTCAGGAGGTGGCGGCGGAGGGGTGATTGGGGGGCAGGGCCAGAGCTGCCCCCTGGTGGTCAGTGTGCTCCCACAGTGGAGCACCGCTCAGCCACAAGCAGCGCTGACGGCTGGCAAGCACAGCAGTGGTGGCCTCTCCTGCCTCTGCGGCAGCACTAAGGATGTCCGACTGACAGCTAAGGATGTCCGTCAGTCGGACATCCCCTGAGGGCTCCTGGACTGCAAAAGGGCGCAGGCCAGGCTGAGGGACCCCCACTCCCAAGTGCACGAATTTTCATGCACCGGGCCTCTAGTATAACAATAAAAAAAGATCATTTGGGTTTATGGAATTTCTAAGATGGTATGAATAGAGAGGGAAAACTAAGTCTCATTATTTTTATAAATTTAAGGGGAATGAAGTCATCAAACAAGAAAGAAAATCAATCTTTAATTAGTTGCCAAAAAATTAGATTTCTCCAAGATATTTATAACTTTGTTCTCTGAGATAAGTTTGAAAGTATTTTTATAAAAAGGACAATAAAAAAGAACAAGAAATACTTAATAATATATACTCTCATTTAATCATTTTAATATATACTAGCATTAAAAAAACCATAAATTTGATCTGAAATCGTTTCAAAGAAGCATATGAGCTTTTTTCCCCAAACTTCTAAACGCAATTCCTTGCTCTTCTGGAATCAGTTAGGGTCTAGAAAAATAGAAGATTAGTCATGGCAACTGGGAGATAATGCAGGTGTGGTGACCCAACGTGGACACATGGCAAGGCCTAGACAAGTCTTGCCGATTCATTTCTAAATTACTTCACTGGAACACTGGGATGCTCCCAGCATCCTAACAAAAACAAAACAGTGAAATATATCTGTAAGCTTCCAGAATAAAAATTCCTACCATGGTGCATAAATCCATTGTCACAAAGTCCAACAGCAAATATCATTGCCTCTTCTCTGGTGCGACAATCCCCCTGTTAACCAAAGAGCACTGTACAGGTTAATAGGCAACCGAAGTCCTGCATGTTTACTACATTTGATATTCGCAGCACTGACCTGACAAAGCCACTCATATATTATGGTTTCCGTTGCTTTCATAAGCCCACAATATATCTAATTGCTATAAAACATTCACTTGATAATGAAAACATCTTTTGACCTTCAATGAAAAACAAAGATTTAACATTTCTTGAGAAAAACTATACTTTATTAAGTATGAAAACATATAAGCAACTAATATTGATTGCTACCAAAATGATTCCTTTCTCTTATTTCTTCAATCTTGTATCCCAACTATGCATCCAGTAAATAGCCTATATATTGAAATCACACTAAAAAAAAAATCTCAGCTATCATTTCCCTTCCATCAAATGGCCTTGCTCTTTAAAAACTCTAAAATGTACTAATCTAGGGTGACTTGGAGTAAACGTTTTGGCTGAGACAACAAATGCATGCTTCTCCTTCAATATAACTGGACCCCTCCCCGCCCCCTCAAAAAAAAAAAAAAGAAAGAAAAGCCCAATGCAACCTCTTGTCTGGGTTTTGAGCAACTTATTTTATTCTTCGAATGCTCACGCTTGGAAAGTAAAAATGGCAAAAGAAAACAAATAAGATGATAACTAACTTCCTGGGTCAGAACTTTAAATATTTATTCAGCACCAGCTTTTACTTTAAAATAAATATTCTTCGGTTTGCTCACATATCCAACATATAGTACAAGATCTTGTGAATTCTATAACATTAAAGTTCCTATGTGAAATTCCAACTCTGATATCAAGTACAGAACCAATTCCAATGACACACATTGACCACAGTGTTAGAAAAGGCTCTAAACCCATTGTGTATATGAATTAGGGTTTTATCTAAAGGTAACTGTTGGATTAATCTAAAATCTTAACTTTAAATAGAATAAATTTAAGTGTAATAAAATATAAAAATAAGTGGTCTTGGATAATCTAGAAATTAATATTAATAATAAAAAATCTCAAAATGTGTACAGATTAATCAAATGTGAATTAAACATTAAAATTTGAAACCAAAATAAACATTTTTATGATTTAATATCAAATATTATACAGTTATAACAGGAAGTGGGCCACTTTCTTTAATAACAAAAAAGTAAAACTGTTTATGACACTGACTCAAATACCCAAACATAATGACAACTTTCAACCAAGCAATATCCCCTCCCAAAATAGTACATTCTGTCCAAGTGGATATCACTTTTCTTAGCCTTTTCTTTAATGAAGGGAAAATATTTGCTCATTCATTAGTTGACCTAGTATGATAAAACACTTAAATAAGTTTATATTTGAATGTCTATTATGATGGGTGACATGCCCTGATTAGCAAATATCATTTTCCTAGCTCGCACATTCTAAGCAGAATAAAAACCACCACAACAAATTTTGTACTTTCCTATTTAAAATATATGAAGATGGTTATTAAATCTCATAGTATCAAAGTACTATTATTACCTATTAGAGAATAGGCATAAGAAGATTAGAATAATTTGCTAGGATTAATAAACAGATACTTTAAAACAAGTTCATGAACAAAACATGCAACATTTTTAGTATATGTCCATTGCTTCTTTTCTGTGATATTCATATTACACTTCATTTTTTAATCTAAGTATCTCATCTGATTATTTAAAAATAGGAACATCTTCTTGAAAGACAATGTTGCACAAAAGTTAAGCCTGAAGATTTTTGAACTCAAATAGATTGTCTAGCCTCAAATCCTAACTCTGCTTCATATTAGCTGTATGAATTGGTCAAGTTATTTCGTTGTGCTTCATATGTAGGTGGAGATTTTTTTTTAAAATGTACCTCAATCACATGCTCAAACTTACATCAACAGTGAACATAACTGAGCAACTTCTATTTGTTTATTTACCTGTGCAATTAACCAGTCTATCAGTTTGTTGGCCATGACTACAGATTTGTAGGTCCTTAAATGGTAATCTTTATCTCTATAAAGAAAAAAGAAACAAAAAACATTAAGGAAGGAGATAAGTGAGTACGAAACACTTCATTTAATATGTGAATTTACTCAATGCAATCTGAATCAACTGTCCACATTATGTGTAAATAAGAGGCGTTTACAAGGTCTGCACCACACCTGAAAACTCCTTCATCAGCTCATACCAACAGAAGAAACCCACAATGATACCAAAACAGGACATTTCTCCTTTCACATTTTCTCATGTCCAAATAGATTATTACTGCTATATTACCTGGTAATAACTTAGCTAGACTTAAAATATCTCATTAATAACAGAATAATAAAATGGATTTTTTCCCCTTTAAATCAAGATAGATTATACAAAACATCTCAAAAAGCAGAGAAGAAAGCAATCACTGAATTCCCACTCTGACTTCTCTGGGAAGGCTGGACTTGCTCTAAAGGAGTGTTCATTTGGCTCAGCTGAACTGGAAGACGGTAGGCCTAGCCAAGGTAAACGCACTGAGAACCATGTCATGCATTTTGTCACAGTGACACCACATCCCCAGGGAACCAAGGTAGTCAACTGTCTCCCCGTCAGACTTCTTTCCGTAGACTTCCCAGATCTGAGAAACCGTTCATATTTTAGTTAGATAACACCAAGTGCTCGTGATCAGAATGAGGCCCCAAAGGCAAAAATCTCTAATGCATTGAGTTTGCAGGTCTGGATCAAAAGGGAATGAGAGCCCTGGCCATGTATCTCGGTTGGAGCGTCATCTTGATGTATCAAGGTTGTGGGTTTGATCCCCAAGTTGGGGCACAGGCAAAAGTGAACCAATGAATGCATAAATAAGTGGAACAACAGGTTGATGTTTCTCTCTCTCTCTCAAATCAATAAATAAAATTTTAAAAAGATAAAGTGACAGTCTTTTCAAAACGTCAAAAAATCCAAATTGTAAACAACTTGAAGTGATGAACAATTACTAACTATATTCAGAGTTCTCTAGCCTCTGGCAGGGACTTACAATGAACATTTATATCATTTTATCTACTTTCATAAAGAGCTCCCTGAAATACGGTTGAAATTTCTGATATTTCAATAATAAATGTATTAGATTAGCCAGTAATCAACAATCTTTTAAAATATATCTCCTTGTTGATACTTCACCACCCATTTCATCTTGGTGCCCATAAACATTATTAAGAAAGGAAAAGGTATATTTGTTATAGACCACATGTGGGTCTGTGGGTTCTTCACCCAAATAATTGTTCTTTTCATAAGCTGAGTTCACACATATTAAAAGAATGATTATCACACATCCTATCTGTTTTATGGGTTTTCCCCCCCATAAATATGCCCTTGACAGCTCATGAAAATTTGCCATTTCTAGCCAAAGAACAATTCCTTCTTATCAGCTCCTACCAAGTGTAACTTTCTCAATAAGAAATTCCATATGCCTAAAATATATTTTCAGAACCTATTTTCTCACATACAAACTCTACATCTACATAGGTGAGATGAAAAAATTTGACCATAATTGTTTTCTATTAATTTAGCAGAAAAATAAAAATAAGTATGCACTTGCTATAGAGCTAAGCAAACATCTTTTAGTATTAAGTTATCCAAAACATTTACAGGGTGTCTGTGCCACAGAATCAACAAATATTGGTTCTTTTTCCTCTTTTTACTGTGTGAAGCCTGCCCGGGCAAGGGGACAGGGCACTTTCAGGAGTAATGGGTAAGATCCTGCTTCTCTCCAGAATATGCAATGTGTTCTCTATGGAACATTAGTGGGCATTCCAAGTCACTTAAACAGCAACTCCTGAAAGGTTTTTATTTTTAATTAAGCTCTGCATTTCCTTGGAATGGGAAATCAGAATGAAGACTAGAAACAATGTACATCAAACATTTGGATTCTATAACCACAATTGAAAAACCTCTTTATTCATTTTGGAAATAGTACATCCATATATTTTGTGTGAAAAATATGTTTAAATCAACAAACTGCAAATGATATCTGGCCATTTGAAATCCGTTTACCATCATATTACATTCTATCAGTTAGTGTATATTACATATACAGTGTTTATTACAAAGCACCATAATACTCCTGGATGGTCTCCTCCAATTTTAATCATAACACAAAACTCAAAGTTTTCTGCTTTCTTTCTAAAGAGATAAACTGAAAATTAATCCTAATTTCTCTTAAAAGTAAAAAGCATATCTTTTTATAAGGAAAAGCACAGTGAAGAACAAAACTATTAAATTATACTTAACTTCCAAATGATTCTTAATTTTCAAGTATAAAATATTTTCTTTGAATAAAAGACCATTAGAAGGAAATATTGTGAAACAAAATACACATCCAACATTGGATTACACAATTTAATTTAAAAATTAATATACAAGTAATCATAATGGTAAATGTATATAATAAACAATATTTCCAAATCCTCTTCTAGTTAACTACTGTTTATTAAATATTAACTGAATATGGATTGTTTCATTATAAAGTCTATAATTTACTATAGATTAGTGGCAAATAATTATAGAAGTCAGAATAAAAGGAGTGGAAAAAACTATGTATTTAGAGCCTCAGAAAATTTAGGAATATTTTAAGATAAATTATTACTTAAAAGTAAAATTTTCACTTTTGGAAAAAAATAAACCAACAAGTTGCAGGTGGATAATATTTAACTAATACACAATATAAATGTTCCCACATAAGTTGCCCAGAACTTAGAAACCAGACTCACCTTATCACTGGAGTAAATAAGCTATGAAGACGGCAATATAATCTTACACCCTATTGTAAAATAAAGATACGTCAAAAGCAAGTAAGAGCACTAAAAGGACATACCAATGACATTCTGAAATAAATGTATTTTTTCACTGTATTATTCTAGAATCAATACATCTCAACCAATATAAAAGTTATTCAAATGTTACATTACAACATAACATATATGCTGTCATAAAAATAATGACTTAACCATTAAAAGTAGAACTGTGCTATGAATTTGTCATACACATGTGACATATACATACACAAAGGGTTTTTAATTATTTTTCTTAAAATACAAAATATCAAAATATAATGTGCCCTGGCCGTGTGGCTCAGTTGATTGAGTGTCATTCCATGAGCCAAAAGGTTGCCAGTTCAATTCCTGGTCAGGGCACATGCCCTGGTTTCGGGTTTGATCCCCTGTTGTGAGTACGGGAGGCAACTGCTCAATGTTTTTCCCTCACATTGATGTTTCTCTCTTTCTCCCTCTCCCTTCCTCTCTCTCTCAAAAGCAATAAAAACATATTTTTTTAAAAAAGATGTAAACAGAAAATAAATCTATCATCAGCAACATCATTTTACTTGTTCATTGTATATCAATATAAATTTTGTCAAGTATACAAAAAACGACATAACATTAATTTTAAATATTTGTATTTTTGTTTTAATTTATTCATGTACCATGACCACTTATTACTACTTATGAAATAGTTTTCAATGGTCATAACCTTCTGAATGATGCAATTGCATTACTTCCCTTTAGAACTAGGTAAGAGAATGAAAAAAAATGATTTAACATTAGAATTCTTGAAATAGCAATAAGAAATTGAGAGGTTTGCTATGTATGTCATTTAAAAACTTTCAATACCAGAAGAATATTTTAAGTCTCTCAACAGCATTTAAAAGTATGACATGAATTCTGATATCGATAGAAGGTTGTAGAAGCTGTTACCTTTGAAATCACATCCTGCATCTCATTTCTTGGATAAAATGTTCCGTCATCATAGCGAAATCTATATAACATCTGTTCTGGTTTGAATTGATGTTTATCAGTAACTAAGAACATAAAAAAAATGAAAATACTAAAAATCTAAAAGAGCATCAGCTAAAAACAAGTACATTTATGAAATACATATTTCCCAAATACTGAAACTTTAATTTTATCTAAAGCTTTTGTTTTCCTAACATAGTAATACAATTCTAGTATTTAGATAGTAAGAGTCATAAGATTTGGTTATATAATACATTTACCATCCTATATAATAAAGAGCTAATATGCAAATGGTCATCACGCCCTGATTCCATCATGCCTTGATGCCTTCATGTCATCACAATCCATCACCAGGAGGCTGAGTGCACGTGGAGCCATGGAGGCGGGTCCCGGCGGCTCTGGCGAGGTTCCCCTGAGGCCGCGCCCCCGAGGCCCTGCCCCCTCCTCTGGCGCCAGGCCAGGGGACCTGAGACCATGCCCCCTGCCCTGGCACTGGGACGTGAGGCTGCATCCCCCACCTGGAGAGGCTTGACAGGGGTGGGGCCGGCCAGGTCTTGGTGTTGCCCAATGGGGGTGGGGGCTGGCCAGACATTTCCATTATAGAGAAAGGGCAAATAGCAATATTAAAATATTTCCTCTAATTAATTCCCTTTTAATGTGCACGAAGTGCACCGGGCCACTAGTTTCCATATAATGACTTAAGAACTAAGTTGAGGTTTGCAACATTTAGCTAGCATATTATATGTAATTGTGTGTATTTATCCATAATAATAAAAGCGTAATATGCTAATTAAACCATCCTTCCAGATGACCATCTGGATGAAGCCAAGGTGTGAGGGAAGCCCAAGTCCCAGGTGCCTGCCAGCAGCCAGGGGAAGCCTGGGTCCCAGGTGCCAGAGGGAAGTTGGTGCCAGCAGCCAACTGGCACCAGGAAGGAAGGCCTACTCTTGCACAAATTTCGTGCATTGGGCCTCTAGTATTTATATAAATATACTAGTTTGTGTTTTCTATTTCTTAAAATGCCACAAAATCAAGCAAAATATGCCCTTCAAAGAGAAGATATTCCAATTAGTGAGTTATGGTTTGAGTCTCAGCCCTAGAAGTGAAATTTAACATTTATCTGTTTTATCCCACAGTGATCAAGCCAAGACCACACATACACCAGTCTTGACCATTTACCCTGTGTTTAATCTTGAGAGCAGATTACATAATTTCAATATACAACTGATTCCAAGATTGTAATGGCTTTCTTACACTGAAAAATACTTTTCTATTCATGTCACTTAATTTTTTTTCTGACATGAAATTAAGACATCAAATTCTCATTTTCCCTGAAGTTATTTTATAGACAAATTTTTTAAATGACTGTTCTATAAAAAAGAAAAACTTCAAATTAAAGCTCAGAGTTTGCATGTAAATAATTGGGTTTTTTTTTAATGTATTTTTATTGATTTCAGAGAGGAAGGAAGAGGGAGGGGAAAGAGATAGAAACATCAATGATAAAAGAGAATCATTGATTGGCTGCCTCTGTACACCCCCTATAGGGGATCAAACCCGCAACCCAGGCATGTGCCCTTGACTGGAATCGAACCCAGGACCCTTCAGTCCGCAGGCTGATGCTCTATCCATTGAGCCAAATCAGCTAGGGCAGTGGTCGGCAAACTCATTAGTCAACAGAGCGGCAAACCGTGGTTCTCGAGCCACATGTGGTTCACGAACTGCGGTTTGCCGACCACTGAGCTAGGGCAATAATTGTTTTCTTTACAGGGAATTCGACATTTGCAGAAGAGATAATTTAGTGCAATGGGCTCTGTTTTCATGATAGAAGACTCTGACCTTTTTGCTAACAATGTTGAAGGGGAAGGGAAAGCTGTCAGAATTAAATCTCATTAACTACATTTGGTGAATACAGAGGAAAAGCCAAAAGGTTTGTAAAACACACACACACACACACACACACACACACACACACACACACACATGCATGCGTGAATTTCCAGCTATTTTACCCTAAGCTATCCAAACCACATGTGTGGCTTATGGCCATAAAATTGGGAAAGAACTGCTACCCCAAATAAAGACAGACAACACAGCCTTTTGGCATCCTCTTTCCAAAATAAGCCCCCCAAATAAAATTTAAGAAGTATTTTGGAAAAAAATGAGATAAATATTTGGAAATCCAATGGTGTCTTTCAAGATCACTCACTTATTTCTCCTATGCAATCCACCTATTCCCATTTTTATCCCTAAAAATTCACTGAAATAAATTATTGTCTTGATATCCCAAAATTCAAGGAAATATTGGGCCCAAATGTCTCTTGTCACAATAGAACAAGTGGTGGTTTAACCTATTCAAAATGGAGTGCTAACCACAGGCAAACTCCTGTGACTTTGAGAATTACTCTTGGGTTAATCTGAAACTCTTAGCTGTTGCCTGGGAGAAACAGTGAACAGTTCTACATTCAAACCTACTCCCTCAATTTCTTGAACATGGAAAAGGGGTTTATTAATTGATAAGTTCAGGACATCTTGTGAGAAAGGTTGTGCCATCTTTTCAACAAGTATGTGATGTTACCAGGGTGCACTGGTAAATGGGAGAAGGAGCTCTGATTTGTAGCATTTGCCAAATTTCCGTGGTATAAATACTCCCTCAATGGCCAACTACAAGCTACTAAAACAAAGTCATGAACACAGATTTAGACGTGCGCTGACACATTATATTGAGTAGTTCCATCACATAGAAATGATAGATATAAGTAACACCAAGAGCACAGTTAACAGGAAAACATAGTAAAATCATTAGGAAGTGATGAGTTTTCAGAACATATCACCTTTGTTTATAATGTATGTCGTTATATGTTTCTATAACTTAAACTTTAATAATAGTTGTGTTTAACAATCCCCTTGCAAATTTTTTAAAAATTTAATTACCAGCTCTCTTGAGCTTGTACAAGCAACTTCAGCACACCAGTGGATGTAACAGTCGAGGTCTCTGAATTTTCACATTAGCATTTACAATGTAAATACTAGTGCCAGACAAGAATAATATTATCAGCACATCATAGAGAAAGCATATGTGCTTCAACCCCTGAACTCCTGGTGTAGAGGAGATAAACTGATTAGGAGTGAAATTCTCCCATTCTGATATCCCTTCCAAACAAAAATACTTTCGTTGTTGATTTTTTTTTTTTTAAGAGGGAGAGAAAGGAATTCCAGATGATTCCTATCTAGATAGATAGCGGTACAGGTACGTGATATCAGTGGCCCCCGGCGTGGTAGGGAAAATTTGGGAGGATCTAGTTTGTTTTCAACCCACTCCAAGTTAGAAAGAAAATCAACATCAAAATACTATAGCCAAATATTCATATTTATTCATAATTCCCTGCCTTTTTCTCCTCTCCCACATTAGACATTCTCCAAGCTTTTATTTTTAGTCTCATTATCATTGTTCTCTTGTATTTTGTTCATTTGTTGTTTCTTATTACTGATTTGAGCAATCTGATGATTCTGTTGAAATATTCCCAAATCTGTCTCTTACTCTCTCTACACTGAGCTTCACACACACATGTTCAACCTTTGCTGGGCACTTCCACACAGATGTCTCATATCCACCCACAGCAAATCTTTATTTTCTCCTCAACCTGTTCCTCCTCCTGATTAGCTCTTTCTGACATCCAAATAGAAAGCTCAGAATCATCTGATTTCACTCTTCATTCTTCATCCCCCTCATCCAGTTATCAAATATGCTGTTTCAGCTTCACCAGAATCTCTGCAATGGGCCACTCTCATCATGCCCACCGACACAGCCCTGGCAATGGCCTGTCCTTTCACTCCTGGGGGTGGAATGGGCCCCCCAAGCATGGGGCGCTCTGCAGTCTCCAATCTGTCTGTCTGCTCCAGGCTCCGCCCTGCCGGTGGTAGCTCTAAAACCAAATCTGGTCACTCCTTCAATTAAAAGTGTCCATCAGCTTCTTGCCTCAAGAATCAATCAGGGACACTACAGCCTGGGAGTTAAAAATCTCCTGGGTCAGGTGTTAGCCCACCTCTCTCACCACAACCCCCACCCCAGTCTATGCATTATGGAAGTATACTGCCTTGCCACATGAGACTGTGCCATATAATATTACTAAGGATGGAATGTCCTTCTGCCCTCTGTCCCTGGCAGAGTTCCATTCATTCTACAAGGCCCAACATTAATCCCACTCCCTCATGAAGCATTCCTAAATACTCTAGTTAGAACTCATCATCCCTTTCTGCACAATCCCACAACACTTACCTGCATTTCTGATTCTTGCCTGTGTTGTAGTTGTTCATTGTAAAGTTAGCAAATACATCACCATAAACTTTCACTCCCTGAAACACGGTTCTACATATATTAGTTATTCAAAATGTTGAAAAAACATAAGCACCTTATAACTTGGAGAATTATTATAATGTAAACTAATCAGTGGAGCTAACATACATGCAATCTATGGATGAATAGAATTTAAAAAATTACTAAAATCATTACCATGATGTATAATTCCATTTTCTAATAATGCTTGTCCCAAGTGAACACCTTCTTCAGGCCTGTGAATCTCTCCGATTTCCAATAGCCACGACACAAATTCACTGCAGCAGAAATCCAATGAAAAGGTTAACTAGTTAATTTCTTCCCCAGGAAGTCTATCTGTGCATGCATTCATCAAGCAGCTATGAAAGGTGTCTCAAAATAGAAGGGACTATTTTTAGTGTATTTCAGCATCCACTTTTCATATCCATAAAGCTCAGTTATTTAAACTGAACTCTTCTAGACAACCCATGTCCATACATTCAGACTTCCCTAAACTATACTTAATAACTATTTAACTTGTTGAGACTTATAATAAACACAAAGGGGAAAACAATTATAAGGTTACTATCCACATGACGGCAAATTTGGAACTAAAGCGTATACAACAGATCCTAAAGATAGCTAAAGGAGAGAACTAGAGAGAGTAATAAGAACTAGATAGAACAATAAGAGATAAACTCCTTTTGTAAAAATGTTTCAAACCACAATCATAGTCTTGGGGATGTAAAATATAGGGAATATAGTCAATAATATTGCGATAACTATGGGTGATGCCAGCTGGGTACTGGTAATAGTGGAGGAAACACTTTGCAAAAAGGTAAACTCTTGAATGTGGCGGTCCAGGCACAGAGAACCAGTGGATGGGAAATTCCAAGAGGGCAAACAAAACAAAACCGCGTGCCTGGTATGGCAGACAGAATCTGAAGATACCTGCCCACCCCCATCAAGAATCCCACCCCTTCCTTTTTTTATCACATCCTAAGGTAGGTAATGCCAGTGGATACTGCATATGTAATTAACATCCCAAGTCAGCTGACCTTAAAATATGGAAACCAACCCACTGGGCCTGAGCCAATCACTTGAGCCCTTTGAGGCCTTGGAAGCAGAGACTGGTGGCCCAAGAGGAAGTGAGGAAAATGAAAAGCCCGTGAGGAAGATGCCACTGCTGCCTTTGAAGGCGGAGGGACCAAGTCATGGGAATGCAGGCAGCTTCTATCTGAGGGCTGCCCTGGCCTAGAGCCAACAAGAGGTGGAACCTCCTTCTTATAAGCCAGGAATCTGCCACCAACCTGAACGAGCCTGGAAGTGAATGCCTCCTCCGGGTCTCAAGATAAGAGCCCCACCCAGCCCACACCTTGACTTTGGCCTTAAGCAGAAAACCCAGTATTGCCGGCCAGAACTAGGAGCTAATAAATGGGTGTTGTTTCAAGCCACTAGGTATGGGGGTAATTTGTTTTGCAGCAATGAAAAATTAATACACAACAACAGACACGGAATAGTTTTACTATTCTTTCCCCAAATTTTAAAATTATTTGGTAAATTCATTGGTGTATCTAAACAGTCATCTGTAAGGAATACTCCAGCGCAAAACCATCTCCCACACACAGGCTGTGACTGTGAAAGGCCACAGAGGACTAGGGCTCTCATCTTTCACCATTCCTGGCGGGGGTGAGGAGCCCCAAGCATCTCAGATAAGAAGAATGATTTTTGTAACACTTAGGAAAGAGAGCAGCAGCTCAACAGTAAATTTTTTAAAGGCCCTGTGGTATCATTAAAAGAACACTAAAGACAGAGACATTTCACAATAAAAATTTTATCAAGCATATGTTATAAAAATCTAACATTTGACATTTTACGTAAACTAATGAATATACTTTAGAAGGGTTTTACTTTTTTTCACAGAGGTCAGAGAAGCAAAGCTATGAAACATGTGGAGAAATTGCTTCTCTATTTATTTCAAAACCAAAAGCAACACGAATGGCTAAAGAGCAAACAGCCAAGGAACATGGAATTCTAAATGTGATGTCTAGTCTAACAAGCACATTTTAAGGCGGAACAAGTTGTTAGAAGAGTGCTTTTTATTCTTCTATTAGGTAAGCACCACCCGAGAGAAAGAAAATAAAAGAAGGAGAAATACAGTCTAACCATTAAGATTGTGTTCTTCACAATAAGACAACCTGGATTCAGGTCCAGTTCCTGCTTCTAATAGCTGTGTGATGTTGGATTAGTAAGTGCAGCTCTCTAAACCTCACGTTTTTCCTTGTAACAGAAATAATGTCATCCTCACAGTGCTGACACAAGATTAAATGAGCTGAAAGGTCAGAAACCCAGCCCAGTGCCTGGCACATGGAGCACTTATTAAATGTCACAGATGGACGAGGACGTTGAAATGGCTGGAATGTAGCTAATGCATGATTTTACATTCTAACGTCACCAGATTCCTCACTGCGTCAAATTCAAATGAAGGAAAGAACAAAATTCAAGTACTGTTATGAATCGGGAGCATGGACCAAAAGGGGATGCTGTAATTAATCGAACGGAAGTTCACTTTACAGGGTAATTTGATCATAAATTCCTAACTGGGCAGGTCATGGTGGACACAAAAGGGAGTGTGGCAAAGGCCACGATTAACACAGCTAACATTTCCTGAGTCTCCTACGTATCAGGCGCTCTGGGGAATTCTTTGCATATCATTGCATCTCACTAGCACCACAGCCCCAGGAGAGCTTGTGGGTAAAGGGTTAACAAAACCCGTCTCCTTCAGTAAGGACAAGTTTGACCCTGGGTTAACTTGCTGGCTCTGCTTCCCCAGAAACCTGATGAAGGCAGGGCATCGGCCGCATTAGTAGGCGGCACTGCTTATGGTAAAAATGACCCCGGTGGCTGAAGTGCATACTCACAATACCTAATGAAAAGCCAGAATTCGAAGTGACTCTCCTGTCAGTAGGCATGCCCCTGCGGGGACGTTGGAAGTTATGTCCATGAGGCTGTTAACAGAAACAGAGTCTTCCTTGCAATATGGACCTTCTAAGCCAGTGGTCGGCAAACTCATTAGTCAACAGAGCCAAATATCAACAGTACAACGATTGAAATTTCTTTTGAGAGCCAAATTTTTTAAACTTAAACTTCTTCTAACGCCACTTCTTCAAAATAGACTCGCCCAGGCCGCGGTATTTTGTGGAAGAGCCACACTCAAGGGGCCAAAGAGCCACATGTGGCTCGCAAGTCTCAGTTTGCCGACCACGGTTCTAAGCCAAGGTGGGTTCACATTTGCTCTTTCTCTTGCACAAGATCCAACTGCTGGGGCACTGGGGACATTAGCAACACTAGCCTGCTGGCAGCCACGTGGCCACGGTGAGGGCCATGCCCACTGAAGAAGCGCTCCATGCCACCCTCCCTGCAAGCACAGGCTCCTGGCCTATATTCTTCTAATAGGGAAGTGGGGGAGGAGGGGGGAGGGTGTGGCCCATGGTGATTTAGGGTGTCTGCATAGCTAATTAATTAATAAGACATTCTGGTAGGTAGTACAGGTAAGCACTATGATAATCTCCATTTTTAGAGAGGAAAGAGAAATTTAACTTTTCCAAATCTCAGGACCAGCTCTGAATGGAGAGAGCCTGACTGTGAAGTCTGGGCTTTGAATGCTACTCCTATCTACTTTTATGACCTGACTTTAACATCCACTAGCTGTATGAACTTGGGCAAGTTAAACTCCCTGATTCCTCATTTCTGCAACTTTATAAAACATAAGTATGTATTTGAGGATTAGAAATAATGTACAGAAAGAATCCAGCCCAGAGCCTGGCCTACCTATAGGTACCTGAGGCACTGCCCTTCCCTTTGGCCCTGTCTGCTTAACCCAGCAGGGATTCCCCATGCACAGCTGTCTGCATCCACCCCAAGGGCACACACAGTCCATCCATGCTAAATGCCCAGACGACTTCCCTGCCTCTTGCTCTGTGCCTGCCCCTCGCATGACCCACTTTTTCAGACTCTTCATCAATTGCCCTTCATCCTGAGCCTGCCTGTCAAAATACTAAACTAACTGGTAGTCACCCTCACCCGTTTGACTCAGTGGATAGAGAGTTGGCCTGTGGACTGAAGGGTCCTGAGTTCGATTCCACTCAAGGGCATATGCCTGGGCTGCAGGCTCAATTCCTAGTGGGGGGCATGCAGGAGGCAACCGATCAATGATTCTCTCTCATCACTGATATTTCTATCTCTCTCTCTCTTCCTTCCTCTCTGAAATCAATAAAAATATATTTAAAATTAATTAAGTAATTAAGTAATTAATTAATTAACTGGTAGCTTACACTGTGTTTCTTCAGTTCTCTAGCCTTCTCTGACTTTCATATCACTTTCACTGGCTAGACATAAAGATTGACAACTTGACCATGTAGAAGTCGAAGTTGATCTGGTGGGAATAGATGACCCAGGCAAGGAATCTAGTTTAGAGACCAGTGCCAAAGCGAAATCCTTGGTATTCATGTCCTTGCCAGTCTGTCCGCTACAGGCAAACCCACCTGCAGACATAGCCTCTGCATGCACAGCCTCACAGTATATCAGAAATTACTGAATCATGAATGGATAAATGCCTTACATTTTCATGGTTCCCAGCTCTACATCCATTCCCTCATCCCACTATAGGCCAGAAAATGTTGATAATAAAGAAATTTTCAAAATGCTTAGGAGAATATTTTTTAAAGAGAAACAAATAAAGTTAACACATGAGATAATGAAAATATAAAAATATATATATGCACCTAGACCACCAACCTTACCTTCCAAGAAAGCATTTAGGGAACGTAGTCAGTTTTCTTTTTCTGTCTTTGATCAGATTTCCTTGTTTGCACATCATTTTATAGAGTTTCTCACCCTGTTCAGAGATCATTACCCAGGTGTCTTGCTCCATTCCTAGCTTTAAACCTATCAAAAAATGGAACAAAGGACAGGTAACGGAAAAAGTCTCTTCATTCACTCATGCCTTTATTAAACAGCCTTTCATTGCATGTCTGCCATGTGCTGGGGCTGTGGGTACAGAGCTCTGTACGACAGGGGCCTGGTGTTCAGGAAGCTCATGAGATACAGGGAGACGGTGGAGGTAAGATGCCCAGGGCCATGTGGCACCTTTGTGCAAGCTCTGCCTCAAAGGTACATGGTTTGTCCAGTGGAGGAAGAACCGCTCTATGCACCCTTTTGTCAGGACTACATCAGAACGATTGGACAGGGACAGCCTGACAGGAAAAATTCCGATACAACAGGGACCCATTCAGAGTAGATCCCTCATCTGAGAAATTTTCAGAAAGGCTTCACAGAAGGGCCTGTTTGAATGCAGAGATCTGAACAGGATTTGCAAAGAGAGAGAAAGGAGTCATGAGAGCTAACTGAGGTGAAGCAGCACAGACAGGGAGCCCTGGGTTTCGGTGAGAGCACAGGAGATGCACTGGTGGATTAGGCAGAGTCCTTGCTCAACCGCAGTTCAAGGTCCTTCATTCCTTAGATACTGGGGAAACGTCTGTTTTAATCAGGGTGGGAGGAGGCAGGGTAGTGCAGGAAAGGAAGTTTTGTTGCTTTGGAAACTAAGCTCAGAGGACAAGCTGAAAGGGGGAGGGTTTAGAAAGAGGGAGATCACTTAGGAGGGAAATGCAAACGTTCAGACAAGTTTGTCCCTACAGACAATAATAGGAACAAAGTTGAGAAATAGCTAGGAGGTGGTACTGGGAGGACACCACCAGGTCAATTGTATGTGTGAAGGCAAGAGGCAAGAGAAGAAAATCAGGATGCCTTCCAGACTTTTGACATGACAACTGAAAGGAAGTGGGAAGCACAGTGGGCAAGGGTTTCCGGTCAGGAGGAGCCCAGCACTGACCAGGTTGACCTTGGACATTCAAAGGGAGTCCGGGGGTCAGTGGAATGCGTAAGTACGAAGCTCAGGAGAGCGGACAAGGCTAGACATAAAGATTGAGAACTTGGCAATGCAGAAGTGGAAGTTGATCTGGTGGGAATAGATGATCCAGGCATGGAATCTAGTTTAGAGACGAGTGCCAAAGCAGAATCCTAGGAACACTGACATTTAATGAGTGGGACTTTCATGAAGAATTATTGCAGAAGAAATACTTGAATTATTTTAGTCTTCTAGCTACAGAATATCATACTAACATTTTATTTTTTACAATGGCAGGAGCCATTAACATTTGTCAGTAATAGTGAATAACCCATTAACAATTGAGCCTATTGCCTGGCTGGTGTGCTCAGTGGTTGAGCGTCGACCTATGAACCAGGAGGTCATGGTTCGAGTCCCAGGCAGGGCACATGCCCTGCTTTCTGGCTCAACGCCCGGTGGGGGATGTGCAGGAGACAGCCCATTAATGAAAATCTCCCATCACTGATGTTTCTGTCTCTTTCTCCCTCTCCCTCTCTGAAATCAATAAAAATATGTTTAAAAAAGAACTGATCCTATTAACATACACAGATTTATTTATTTCTTCCCCTCCACTTTTTTTTGGAGGGGGGTGAGGGGTGGTTCTTGAGCATATCTACATACATAGCCATTCTGAAAAATAAATCTTCAATTTGATGAAAATTTCAACTTATTTTTAAATAATTTGCTATATTTGAGTAAACTGCTGGATTTAACAAAACTTAGGAGTCCATTAGACATTCAAAATTTTAGTCTTAAAAATTGCCATCTGGTTCTTCCTCCAACACCAATCAAAGGAGTAAGCATTTAAAAAATGCTTTGGAAATTCTTAACACAACTGTGTACTATGGATATTTTAATCAAGGTAGAAAATTTATACATCTCCAAGGGAAAATACCTGAAGATGGAAAGGGCTCTTCATGTTCTAAAATTTTATCACCAATGAGACGTTTTATTCCTAGACCTCCGGGGAAAGGAATAAACACTGTCGTGTTTCTTATTGATTATTTGATAAAGAAACTAGTAGTTATACAAGCATTTCTATTTCCTAGCTGAATTACAGAAATATGGTTCCTTGCAGACAACTGAATATTGCCAGACCAAATACCTCCCACAAGTCTCCCTAAAAAAAAACATAAAGCAAATTTGAGCTAGGCCTGCCTCATGTGAACAAGCGCTTTACTGGGTTATGTTACACAATACTCAGTGCCACTGTAACATGTTTAAAAAGTTAACATATATCCAAAGTGCCCTCTTCTATAATTAGGACACTAACATATTCAGAATGTTCAGTGTCCTACTAAATATACAGAGAACAATTGTTGGAGGCCCTACCACACTGCATATTGTTGAAGCTTGTCTCTTAAAGGAAAACTCTGTGATGATGCTTTAGAAATGGCAAGAATAAAGTGCAGAGAAAATGGAACGAATGGTAAAGCAAGTGAAACTGTTTGCTGTAGACTGAATGTCAGTGTGCCCCCAACATCCATATGTGGAAACCTAATCCCTAGAGAGATGGCATGAGGAGGTGGGGCCTCTGGGAGGCGGTTAGGTCATGAGAATGGAGCCCTCATGAATGTGATTAGTGCCCTTATGGAAGAGACTCCAGAGGAATCCCTCTCACGCCCTCCACCTTGTGAGGTTACAGCAAGAGGCCTTGTACGAGGAAGTGGCCTGTCACAGAACACAGAATCTGCAGGTGTCATGACCTTGGACTTCCCAGCCTCCAGACAGTGAGAAAGAAATGTCATGAGCCACCCAGCCTATGGTAGTTTGTTACAGCAGCCCGACCAGACTAAGACACTATTTAAAAGACACTGCCAGTCACAATACAACTATTTTGCTAACGACATAAGGTTATTTTTTTATTTTAGTAAGTAATAATATTGGAAGCTTTCAAAAATTATTTCAGCATGGGGGACTTATATCACATAGAAAATTCAAGCAAGCATTATATACCTTTTTCCTTTCTCATAACTTTTGCCCATTATCTGCTTTTCTGCTAACTTAGAGATTCACCACGCATAATAGTGCCCAATTCATATACCCACTTTTTCGTCTCTCTCTTTCTTTCAAAATAGCTTCTAACCATTCGTGTTTCTCTTCAGGTGTTTTTGCCATACACACAAACCATTTATTTTTTGCTGTGTTATGTATCTTCCATCCATTAACCACAATGTGTCCGCTGCTATGGAAGTCAGCTGGAAATTAAAGAGCAAAGGTGAATGAGCAAATGTTACATATAATATTATTTCAATGCAATCGTTCAATTCACAAAAGTTCCAAAACAACTGAATTCTTCAAGATATCTTTCCTTTATATGTGTGTGTTGAAAAACAAAAAATAAAAAAATTAACAAAATGTTTACATATCGAGTGCAGTCAGTGCTCAGTTGTGGAACATATCTAACATCCATCACCCCTCACAGGCTCTCACTCCCCTACATCTGACACAGATACACCGAGGACAGCATTTTATGCCCATCCCTCCAAAGGCCCTGGATGATTACATGTCTTTATCTAGGGTCCCAGTTTCCCATCAGCACAGTAACCATAGCAATCAATACAAAATCCACTTCGACTACTAGGGCAGATGGTACAAATGTTGACAACCACGTCATCTGAAGAAAAGGAAGGAAGTGAGACACAGGGAAGAAAACAAAGAGAGTTGCTGACGCACCGGGGCAGAGGTTCCCCAGGAGACAGGGCCAATAAAGGACAGCGTGGAGGCTTGGGTGTGCCTGCCCCGATCTCACGTCCTCCCACCCCAACCACAATGTGGGCTAGAGGATGTTCTCTGGAGCACGCAGGTTACTGAAGCCAGAGAGCTGTTCACATTTTAAACAGGTAGCTTTTCTAAGTGCCACTAAACGGTCTCTTTGGAAAGCCTTAAAATGAGTTACTGCCACCTTGTAAGGACTAACGTGCACACCTGCCATGGAAAGAGAGCCTGCTAGGTCCCACATGTGATCATGGGAGTATTTGCAATCAAAGTGTGCAGCACAGAAAGGGATCTGAAATGTGGGGTTTCTCCCTGCTCCTGCTGACTGACAGCTCTGCACCTCCCTCCCACCATCAGCCAATGAGGATCGTCTCCACAGCATGACTTGGTTCCCAAGGGAAGTGCCCTGTCTCAGGCACCACCCAACCTGGCCCATGGCATGTCTTTTCCCCTTACCTGCAGCAACCACAGTCCACTCCTTTAAGAACTGGACAATTGGTTAGGACACTAACGATAAGATGGAGAAATGGCACACAGGCGAGCATTTGAAAACCTGTGTTCCCGACAGATTATAAACATTCTTCTCCCTTCTGAGACCCAGGGATGACAACAAAGGTATGTGGGAGGGGGAAGCTAATCCGTACCCCAATCCCATGTTTAGATTGAATATTACAAAGACATTTCTCTATACGGGAATAAAAGTCATTTATCAACAATTAATATATTTTATATTATTTTGTCTTTTCTCTTAGGAGCATACCTCTGAAATTCTAACTAAAATATTTGGGAAAAGAGTGATTCAATTTACTAAGCATTCATATTAGAGACAATTTTTTTTTCAAATAGTAAATAATTAATTTACTTTAACTTCATTTTATATAATGTTCGTGTCTGATCATAATTTCATTAACTTACTTATAAAAGTCCATACCTTCTAATGTACAGAGCAAATGTTTACTATCTTCGTGAGATAAAGAACTTAACATTACACAAACCTTCTCCATCCACAACTTTCCTGTACAAGCAAATTGATAACCTGTTTATATTAATAACAGTTATATGCCAAAATAAATCTAAGGTTTGCTATATTCTACATTAAATATATTATAGGAACACAATGTCACATATCTATACTAATAAAAGAGAAACATGCAAATTGACCATCACTCCACTACTCCCACCAACCAATCAGGAGGGAATATGCAAATTAGAAGGACAAAGATGGCGGCCACCCAGCTGCTCCAGGCACAGAGTGGCAGGGCAGGGCAGGATGCCTGCTATGAGAGGGAGGGCGGGGGGGTGAAGGGATCTACAGGAGCGGCACTCCAGCCGCAGCAAAGACGAAGACTGCAAACTCCGGAGTCTGCAGCAAAGACGAAGATGGCAGACTCTGGCCAGAGTCTGCAGCAAAGGTGGCAGACTCCAGCCAGAGCGAAGGCCTGGGTCCCGGGTGCCGGAGGAAAACCGGTGCTGGAAGCCAAGGGAAGGAAGGCCTATTGCACGAATCTCTTCGTGCAACCGGCCTCTAGTATACTTATAACACATAAGATCACTTAAAGAAAATCAATTCATCCATTAAATATCTCTGCATTCACACTCACTAGATTGGGAACTGTGTCTATAACATTCCTACTCAGCTATTTCTTTATATCTGTGTTTAAGGTTAGTGTGTTTCAGCCAAAAATAATTTTTTTTTACAATAGTCTTCCTCTTCCTCTAGCCTTTTTCCTCTGACTGCTCTATCTAACAAGTATTTCTAAGCTCTAATGCACTGCACAGGAATCATTCAAGTGAGAAGTCTATCTTA
Source organism: Cnephaeus nilssonii (assembly GCF_951640355.1). Classification (NCBI taxonomy): domain Eukaryota; kingdom Metazoa; phylum Chordata; class Mammalia; order Chiroptera; family Vespertilionidae; genus Cnephaeus; species Cnephaeus nilssonii. Next base: position 37,463,256 of record NC_137089.1, on the reverse strand, counting down.
TGAGGGAGTTGACCATTGGCCTTTGATTTTAAATCTACTAATCACTTACCTGTACCATCATCCACATTCTCCACTTCCATCACCTCTGTATTGATCCGGCCACGAAAAAGGTACCGATGTCCATCTGTAGATGTCTTGCTATTCTTCAATCGTCTTATAAAGGAATGAAATTGCAAAATCGTTATTACCCTACTCAATGCAAGACAATGTTGACGCAATATAATTTAACCAAATCTTTGTAAAAGAGAGACTGATTCAACCAATGACATCAAATGTTAGGCTCTTGGTATTTTTTATTTGTGTTCTCCTATTCACAATAGCACTGGTGCATTATGAGATGTGACTTCTAGTTTTTTTTGTTTTGTTTTGTTTTTAATAAACTAAAGCTCTGGGCTCAAGACAATATATAGGTGGTAGGGTAAAGCTCAATACAGGACATCAAAGATACCTAATCACATGCTAACAGACACTAATAGTTGGTTGAAATTTCATTTGATTTCTTTCACCTTCATTTTTCAGTAAATAGCTGGTAATTTCCATTTTTCCAATCCCTAGTAAAATTCAGTTAGTTCTTATGACCCCTCTGCAAATAAATTGACTCTGCTGGAGGTTCTTAAGCATTATTCAGCTAAAAGTATTTTCCCTATATTGTTTTTATGATATGACTAGAGGTCCAGTGCACGAAATTCATGCATGGGTAGGATCACTAGGCCTGGCCGGTGATTAGAGCCAATTGGGGCCTTCTGGCTGCTAGCCAGGGCCTCCCTTTCCCGGCTGCTGGATGGGGCCTTCCTTTGTTCCACGCTGCCCCCTGGTAGTCAGCGCACATCATAGCAAGCGATCAAACTCCTGATCTCCCGGTCAAACTCCCAAGGGGACAATTTGCATATTAGGCTTTTCTATATATAGATAACTGTATACTTGTTGAATAAGTTTCTTAATACATTTACAATCCTTCATAAAGGTCATATTTATTTTCAAAATAGTCCAAAACATTCCAAAATGTTGCATATAGTGGGTCCAGTACTGGTCTTTAATCTTTAAAAGTATGTAACACAAAGTAAGAAAATCCAGGTTTACAGATGAACATTTGTAATAATGAATTAGGTCAGTGGTCAGCAAATTCATTAGTCAACAGAGCCAAATATCAATAGTACAACGATTGAAATTTCTTTTGAGAGCCAAATTTTTTAAACTTAAACTTCCTCTAATGCCACTTCTTCAAAATAGACTCACCCAGGCTATGGTATTTTGTGGAAGAGCCATACTCGAGGGGCCAAAGAGCCACATGTGGCTCGCGAGCCGCAGTTTGCCAACCACGGAATTAGGTCATTATATATGTTTATAGTTCAATCACTGAACATTCACAACTTATTGCTTTAAAAACTAAGTCTTTTCCATTAAATTTAAAAGGAAAGATTCTAAGGAATGATTCAAGAGGATTAAAGAATACCTAATCACTCAAGAGATGTCAATTGACCTGGACTATTCAAGTTGACTTACTGACACAAGTCTGCCTAACAATTTAGTATGCTGAAATAACTATTCATTTGTCTAATACAGTTACACCTAGCAAAAGTTAAGCTGTAACTGTATACCAACACCAGTGTTCTCTCTCCTCCTCTCCTTGGTAGATACTTGCCATGGAGTGGAAGGGGTGGGTGCAGGAGGGTGACACAAGGTATCCTCACAGTCCCTGACTTCCTTCTTTGGAAAACAGTATATATCCCTACTTATCCGTCTAAACCCCCATCAAAACGTATAGTCCTTCATCACTAATAAAGAAAACTAACTAAATTGATCAATTCAGCTGACTGACAATCTGTTGGACCCAGGCCTTCAGGATCTTGCACTCTTACGTTCATTCTGAAAGCAAAGGTTAAATGCCCTTCGTTAATAAGCCTAAATATATACTATAATTAGGAATTCAAGCCAAGTAGCTATGAAAGTTGGCATCATTGGAGGCCAAAGGTAAAGAATGCAGAGCCGACTAATATGCAGGTAACTGCATATTCTCTCAGGTAGGAAGTTGTATCCTGGTGTGTTGCAAAAAAGGATTTCTTATAAGTTGATACATCATACTTAAAACCAGTCAAATTTTGAAAAGCTTAATATCCTGGATGACAGTTTTAGTCACAGGCATGGAATCTATCATTGGGTCCTATTTTTCAAAGTATTAATTTTCTTTGTGATCCTGCTCTTAACCCTGTACAGGCTTTTTATATTCTCTTGACCTGCAGATGATAACAGTGAATATAGAATTCTAGTCAGTGTCTGAGCAATACAGTAATACTTTGATCAAACAGACCTTTGGTCCCTTCAGAAAGTGGCTCTATTGAATTCTAAAGATTAAAAAATCCATGGTTTGAAAATTATTTTACTCTATATTATAATGTTGAGTATTTGCATATATTGAGTCTATTATTTCCTTCCTAATTATGTGTTTCAATGGCCACTGGGATGTATGTACAGGAATGTTCACAGTAACAAAAAAACTGGAAAGAACTCAAGTCCATGGACAGCAGAATGAATAAACTATTAATTAAACTGTTATATTCAACCAATAGAATATTATGCAGCAGTTAAGATGAATAAACTATTGCTACACACAGACACATAGTTTAAAAAGTATATTCTATAAAACATAAGTTGCAGACAACTAAATACATGATAATACCATCTGATATACAAAGTTCATAAACAAGCCAAACTCAGCAGTCATGTTATAAGTATCAAATACTACATAACACATTTTTTTCAATACTAGTTTCTTCTAAGATTAATAGTGTTAGAAATATGGACAGCTGGGATGCCTAATTAGCACTCTTGTTTTTAATGAATGTGATTCTAAAATTAAAATAAATTCATCAGGTCCCTGGTTCTTGCAATTACAACATTATGGAAGCTTGGCAAAGGTCCAGTTTATTCATACTTTCTGAAGGATCATTAAAGCTTAGACAGTACAAGGTAAAGGAAGTGAAGTATTCTAAAATGAAGGAAACAGATGGTGGGTTCACATTACTATTATTCGGGAAGGGATGGACACACAGATTTATTTAGCGATTTCCATTTCTAAGCACTATGTATTTTGTCCATGCTACACATACATTCAGGATATTTGCTAAACTACAAGATCGTAATTTTATAAAGCCTGTTTTGTTGTTTAACTTATTTAAATATTAAGTCCATGAGACCATAAATAATATCATTATTGGTACAGTCTTCATTTGCAAAAGCTTTTAACTTAAAGGCAGGCATATATATATATATATATATATATATATATATATATATATATATGATCAACTATAATTTTAAAAAGTTATCATTTTCAAGTAAATGCCTTTAATAACTGCACCTACACAAATGTGTTAATTGACTCAATGGGGAAATATTTTCATAACATATTATGTATATCAAATTATGTTATAAACTCTAAAAATCTTATAATTTTATTTTTCAATTATACCTCAATAATGCTGGAAAAAATAATTACACCTAAACAACTTGAATCACATTACAGTTTTTTAATGAGTTACACACAAATAAAATTAACAACCTACATCTTCATAAAGCCTATTTCTATTAATCTCAGTCTTTCTACCAAAGACAAAGAATTTAGAAGAGCATACTAGAAAAAAATAACAGGTCCATTTTCACATTGGTAAAGGCCAATGTTTTAAAAGCTTATTGAGACACAGATGACAACAATTTAATTATCTTTTGGCTCTAATCCTGACCTGGTCCCTTTCATCAAGGTGCATGGTATCACTTCATTAAAACAAATGTTCCCTAAATACAGTTAAGAAAAGCACATAAAGGCTCAGGAAATTTATCAATAAAGTACATTTTACTATTTTGCTTAATCCACCGGCAAAAATTTCCCCCAAAAGTCCACATCCTATCAAACAAGTACCTTCTGAAGAAAAAAAAAAAAGTATCTATGCTTTAAAACAAACAATTACATCAGTAACTTTGATTGGGTTTCATTCAATCATTTATTCACTTATTAAACAAATACTTCTCGAGTAACTATTACATGGTAGGTCTGCTCCAGTCTCTGGGGAAATAGCAATGAAAAAGCAGCAAGACCCTTGTTCTCATGGCCCTTGCAGTCTCATCTTGTAAAGGTGGCAGAAAATAAGCAAATAAAAAATGGAGAAAATATCAGCGTGCATTTTCCAGATATTGATAGAGTGGCTGGGAGGCTGCTTTGGATGGGGTGGTCAGGGAAGATATTTCTGAGGAAGTGATATTTAAATGAGATCTAAAAGACATGAAGCATCTGGCCACACAAACATTAGAGGGAAGAGTAACTAGGAAGGAGAAACAGCCAGTGCACCGTGAAAGAAATAGTATTCTTTATTTCCTCATGGGGATGTAACGTACAGCAGAGAGAATATAGTCAATAATCCATGTATATAAAAGCCTAGCAATTGGAACAGTGGAACAACTAGAACAACCAGAATGACTGCGGCAGCCAACCAGCCTGATCTGGGCCCCGATCCACACCCAACATCCCAATCAGGGGCGGGGGCAGCCAGCCAACTGCCTGCGACCCCTTCCCGCTGCCTCCCCAATGGGCCCCCTTTGGGGCAGGCCGGCCAGACCCCAACTGTGCATGAATTCGTGCACCATGCCTCTAGTTACTGTAATAACTATGTATGGTGCCAGCTGGGTACTGGAAATATCAGGGAGAATACTTTGTAAAGTATATGATTGTCTAACCACTATTCTGTACACCTGAAACCAATACAAGATAATGTGAAGTGTAAAGCACAATTGAAAAAAATGTAATTACATTTTTAAAATTAAAGTAATTATTGATGTCCTCTCCTAAAACTGCTCCTCTCCAGTTTTCCCATCCATTTGTTTCCTTGATTCTAAAACTTAAGAGTTAGCCTTGGGTCCTATCTTTCCCTCATCCTCCCACATCAATCCATTAGAAAATCTTATTGATTTTGCATTTATATTATTTTATGTTTTAAATATATTTTTATTGATTTTAGAGAGGAAGGGAGAGGGAGAGAAAAATAGAAACATCAATGATGAGAGAGAATCATTAATCAGCTGCCTCCTGCACACCCCACAGGGGGGATCGAGCCTGCAACCTGAGCATGTGCCCTGACTGGGAATCAAACTGTGACCTTCTGGTTCATAGGTTGACACTCAACTGAGCCACTTCGGCCAGGCTGATTCTGCATTTAAAACATACAAAAATCTTTCCACATCTTTTTATCTACCCTAGTCCATTCAGTCCACTAGCATCTCCTCCCTGGGTGATAGTGGCTGCCTCCTAACTGGTCCCATTTACCGCTCCACAATTTATGCTCTATATTTTTTACAAAAATAAAGACATGAAAGTGTTATAAGAAGTAAGAAGTGCTCAACTAAGCTAAATACTGCTGAGAAAAACAAATGAAGCCTTACAGAGCAGAAAAGTGATCGCTTCCTTAGAGGTCAATCAATGGTGACTGATATGAGCAGCTTGGTGGAGCAGAGTGGAATGCTTTCCATCAAGATTTCAATTTTTAGAACTGTTAGTGTTGACAAAGTAAAGGGATGCCCACATGACAGGTAGCTCAGGTATAAATGAAGTAGAATATTGCTGCAAGGTGAAGAGTCTGCAGGCTTTCAGGTCCAAATACTGAACGGATCATTCATATGAGTTTTGAACACAGCAAAATGGTGACCAAGAAAACACAAGAAAGTGGTACAAGAGCTAAAGCAATCACTGAATTCGTGTGTGGCAAGGAGATATGAAGTGTTAAAAGTAAATAAACCAAGAAAGCTACTATGTAGGAAGGACTAATGGCATGAACTTTACATGTGCTGGAATTCTTAAAGGCAGAGGAGAAGAGGTTGGGAAGCAGCATTAGGAAACAAGGAAGACACACCTACCTGTCCTGCAGGGTCTGAGGTAGGGGGGTTAAAAACAACAACAAAAATCTTTCCTCTAGAAGTCTCCTGGGGAAGTAGTATCATCAAATGATAGTCATATTTCAGTTAGGTTTTATAAAAAAAACTAGAGGCCCGATGCACAAATTCGTGCATGGGTGTGGTCCCTCGGCCTGGCTGCCAATCAGGCCGATCGGGGCCATGGGAGGTTGGCCGGCCGCAGGAGGTTGGCTGTGGGAGCGCACTGACCATCAGGGGGCAGCTCCTGCATTGAGCGTCTACCCCAGGGTCGTCAATGTGCGCCATAGTGACTAGTCAACCGGTCGTCCTGGTCGTTCTGTCATTTGGTCGCTTAGGCTTTTATATATATAGATGAAGAGAACAGTCAGCATAGGCTGAGTATGTGGAAGTTTCCGTAACCATGAGATTGTGAGTTCCCAGGACCACAGAGGAAAAGGTTGAGCCTATGAGATGGATAAACAATTTCTGAAGTGTTACCTGTTTATCCTCTTACCTGTGTTTTCTTTTGCAATACACCAAAAGATTATCAAAAAGAAAAAACACCCGTTCTTGAATGTTCCCAGAAGAAATTTTCAGTAAGACTCCACACATCAGCATTTCAGTGCAGGTGTCAGTAATGTTGGACCCCTAAGTCAGGAAAAATGGAGAGAATGTCTGATTACTTATTAGAAACTTTCATGTGTAATTCTTTTTCTCTTTAAAAGCATATTTGTTTTTATTTGAAGATGCAATATATGGAAAGGATTAAAGCTCAAACAGCACAAATATTTATACACTGAAGGTAGGTCTCCTTCCTTTCCTCTCCTCCTTCAACAAAAAGAAAAAAAAAAGAGATTGAGTCTTTTTGCTATTTTATATATGTATGCATACTTAAGCCATCTATGATACATGTTTCCTATGTTATTTAAAAAGGAAATTATTTCAAACCTCAACAGGATGCTAAAGATTATTAGAGAACATCAAATAGCAGGATAATGAAACAAATCCTGGACTCTAAATTGAACCAGGTCAGAATCATTGCCATTAACCAAAAGAGCTGAGAGGATCCTAAAATAGTAAGAAGCCACTAATCATTTTATCTGCATTTAATTATCATTCAGCCCACTACTAGTATGTATCAGACAATGTCTTAGACACTAGGGACCCAGAGTTTGAGACATGACCCCCACTCCCAAGAAACACATACAACTAGTGGAAGAAACAGAAATGTGAATGCAATTATATACCATGTGCTCATTGCAAGAATAGACCTTTAATAAAATGAGGGTTGGTGTGAGTGAACGGTGATGAATATCAGGGATGGCTGTGTGTGTTTATGATTATGTGTGTTTATAATTAATGATATGGTTCATTCCATGTTGTGGTTTCAGGCACAATCATTCTCCAGTAATTTTCTTCATTGAATTTATGAAGCACACCATTTAAATATCACCTTCCACTATAGTTGAGATCGGTCTGAATGGATGAACTTCAGTCACAGACTGGGGCCCAGAGCAGCCCATTTTGACACCACTGCTCACCAACAACATATCTTCTTGCGGTGTGTATGTCACGCCACAAGATCCAGCAAGAAAATAATAACAATTCGAATCTAATTTGTGAAGAAGCTGAATAATTGTTCATCTATAATTTGAAACATATAATCGGCTGTCAATTACTTATACAGTCAGGATACATGAAAAACTATTAAGTTTCAGGCACCATTACAGAATTTAATGGGGACGCATGATAAATTTCATGAGCAGACACTTGTTAGGTGCCAAAGTATACTTTCAGAAACTGACAAGAGCCAGAAAAGGCAATTAGAAGCATGTGTATTTATTTTTGGTTTCTTTTCTAATTTCCACGTCTCTTCAAACATTAAAATCATAATTTATGAAAAACTGCAATAACAAAACAAATCTCTTCTCAAAAGAAACAATAAAATATAATATTGCTAAACCAAATTTGGACTCTTTTGAGAGGGTGTGTTTTTTTTTTATGTTAACAATTTATCTCAATATAAGTTACATAAGGGTTCATTACTGATTCTTTGCAGCTATGAGATGGCAAAAATCAGTATAATAGGAAACCATGCACTGATTATCTGCCCATTTTCAGCTCTCTCTGCTTAACACCAGGGACTGTCTCATTCATCTTGCCAACTGAAGGATGAGTGTCAGCATCAGAAAAACACAGACTGACTGCAGAGAGGAACCATAATCTGAGGAAAGATGAGAGATGAAAGAGTGCTTGAAACCTTTTCCTTCGTATACAATGTATTGCCAGACAAAGATCTAAGAAAGCGGGACCCATTCACAGCAGAAGAAAAGAATACTGACCAGAAGGACAAGTAGATGGGTATTTCATAAGAGAACAGTTCTAATATCAAAGCAGTTTCTTAAGAAACTTAATGAAGCATTTGAATATTCTTTTTAAAAAATCTTTTAAAACTACTATGAAAGTCAAACATGGAATGAAGCCTATCACATTGTTTTATTATACAACGTTGTCTTTAAATGTATGCACTCTCAAAAAAAAAAAAAAGACTCAACATTTGAGTCACTGTTTTTGAGATTCAGATTGTTAACTGAAATTATAACCTAAATTCTGTTATATATTAGGTAAAACAAACTAGTAATATAAATTTTCATTTTACCAAGATAATGTCCCAATCAAATTTCCCCCCAATTGTATTGTGAAATTTTGATCAATTTTTTATGTGGATTCACTTTAAATGCTCTTTTTTCCCCACACCACTTATCCTTCAATAACAAGGACTATCTATAAATTAATTCTACCTCAAGGCAGACAAGCTGTGTCTACCAAATCACCTTGTAGAAGGGACAGAAAGAAACAGGTCTCACCATAACCTTGGCAAGACTCACAGTCATGAAATAACAAGAGAACATGACTTGAAGTCAATACACTGTCTGACACAAACTTCATCAAATGTAAGCAACAAACAGGTTCCAAAAACAACAAGAGCTCATTTTAAAATGGTCTAGTAGCATTGTATGTCTCCTTGTAAAAAGGTGAGCAAGAGGTGTCAAATTTCGATTGTGTCTTTTTACTTTCTAAGACACAATTAATTATCTTGAATGTTATTTTTCCAGCACCTTCATATATTAATAATTCACTCTCTACCTTTTATCATATTTTTCCTCTGATTTGAGAGATCAATCTATCAAGGACGTAAAGCTGAATTACTAAATGACAAAGTTTATTGATACTTCTTTGTCAATATTGGGCATATTGCTCCAAAGATTGCTGTTATAATTACAATACTATCAACCAACTAAAAAGCAGACTAAGACTAAGAATGGTCCTGTTCTACGAAATGAATCAATGACTCTAACTAAACAGTTAATCAGTTTCATTTCCAAGCACATTGGTCATTGCTCTACAATTACCTTTAGTAGAATATCTGGTTCAATGTTTGGAATGTTGAATAAGACATATGACTCAGATATAATAAATGATATTAATAATATTTTAGCAGTGTTATTTTTATTGTTTCCTTTGAGAAGAAATTTGTTTTGTTATTGCATTTTTTCATACATTATGATTTTAATGTTTGAAGACACTTGGAAATTTAGAAAAGAAACCAAAAAACAAATACATATGCTCCTAATTAATTGCCTTTTCTGGCTCTTGTCAGTTTCTGAAAGTAGACTTTGGCACTTCAAATATGAACAATTAAAAAAAAAAACTACAGATCTTCTGTGGGAGCAGTCACTACCTAATGCTGACTAAAACCTAATTTTTATAATAGGCAAATTTATCAGAGATTTCACTGTAAAAAAGCCTTCATCTTCTGAATGGGGAAACAAGACCCTAGATAATTAAGTTACTTATTTGAAATAATAACCCCGCTAAGGTGAAAACAAGGGAAATTCATGGCATATCACACTCAGATCCCATTCGAGAGAACAAGAACGTCACCTTTAAGGTGGTCATAAAAGGTCTGCAAGAGTTCGTAGAAGGAGCTGTTTCCCAAGGTTAGCTAATGACTCCTAACCTCAAAAATTCAAGAAACTATGTCCTGTAAAGGTCATGCCATCAGACATCTGTCCTTGATCTGCCCTAACCCTGCTAGAGCCACTCTAAATATACGCAAAGCTGTCTGTAAACGGAACAAAAACGCCTGTTAGCAATTCAAAGAAAGCCCACTTCCTCCCAAGGCCAGAGTTCATCCTGGATGATTGTGTCCCACTGCCTTGTGACCTTTGGAGTCCTATCAGATAGCATTTCTCCTAACCTTCCCAGAAGGGACCAGGCAGAGCACAACAGCTTCACCACTCCCCCTGCTCTAAGGTGGTGGACTGAGATAAGGAATCAGGTTCTTATCACAAGTCATCAGACAACTGGCTGGGTCCAGCTCCAAGCTGCAGACCCTCAAAGTCCCCAAACTCCCGAATCACTGTACAGCCATGTCTCACGCAATCATTTTCAAATCTCCTCAAGTAGAATTGAATCACTGTACAGCCATGTCTCACGCAATCATTTTCAAATCTCCTCAAGTAGAATTAGTGTTGCCACTCTTTTTGGAACCCAACATCCAGGAGACCTGCTGGAACTGGCGTCCTCTCTGAACCCCCTTTTCCCCACCACCACCACCCCCCTCCCACCCGCCAGTATCCTCTGTGTCAATGCCCCTTTTTTCTCTTGTATTCCAGTGTTGTGTACTAGGCAAGGCTGCTGAGGTCGAGGCACCCACCACTGTGGGTCCCATATGACACAGTATGGCCCCCATACTTTCCTCCCTGGAGTAACTGGCATGTAGAGCACAAGAAATATCAATACTTTAAAAATAATCAGCCATTTCTGCAGTAAACCTGATTTTCGGGATCTCTACGAGAAGGAAACAAAATGATTACAGATCCTATTTCCACAAAGTGTCGAACAGAGACTGTGAAGTTTTTGTTTTGGTAAAAGGCATACAAACATCCCTAACAAATCCTGCAGTTTTTCTTCCAACGTTTCAGTGACAACAGAAGAGCAAAAGCAAACTTGAGCACATTTTTCTCATCCCAGCAGGACAACTGCTCCCTAGAAAAAGAATGATTATCATGAATCAACTGTAAAACACACAACCATTCTAACTGATTGGAATAAGTAGCATTTGTGCTGAATGTGGGGTCACTCTGGACACCTGAAATGGAAGAATGCAAATGAGGAGGAAGCTACATCAGATCCCAGTAAGCATTTTTAAAAATTCATGGGAAGAATGGATAAACAGGAGCATTCCCTGAGGTCAATGTTTGAGATTTTTTTGCAAGTCTAAATGGCTGTAATTTTAGATCTAAATGGAAACCAACAAACTGAAAATAAGAAACAAATCAGTCAATTATAATGCTTCCCTAAAGATAAAAGCAATCCACTTGGATTTGTGTGATACAATATTTGGTTAGAAACACTTTAAAATTGTTTTATACTTTTAAAAACTATGGTGATTTGCTTACTTTATAACAATAAAAATTTATCCAAGACCAAAGCTCATGCTCATCTAAATGAAGACAATGAAAAGAAAATTTTAGTTTATTCTTTATGTAGCACTAAAGTAATATAGGACTCCAACCCCATGAAGTAACTGGGATTCAAAGTCACTATAGCTGGAAACACATTACAGATTCTGAAAATCACTCTTCTTTTGCTTTGTTATAATTTAAAAAATTCTCTCTTTAAAGAATCATGAACCCATACAATTTTTCATGTTGAATGGATCTTAAAAATCACATCACAGGACTGGCCAGTGTGGTTCAGTTGGTGGAGTGTCATCCGATGCACCAAAAAGGTTGTAGGTTCTATTGCCAGTCAGGGCACATACCTAGGTTGTGAGTTCTATCCCTGGTCGGGGCACATATGGAAGGCAAACAATCAATGTTTTTCTCTCTCTCCCTCTCCCTTCCTCTGCTCTAAAATCAATAAAAACATTTTTAAAAATCATATCACAGCTACTTCATTCATTTTAGAAATGAAAAAATTAAAATTTAGAGAGATTAAATGAGTTTACAATTAAATTTATCACCTAATTTACAGTCTCAAAATAATATCACAGCACACATATGAAGCCTTAGTCCCCTTCTATACTCTCCCCAGGAGTCAGGCTGTACACTTACTGACCAAAGTTAAGACAGGGAAAAGGATAACCATGATGCTCAAATACTGAAATATCAAAGCTGATAACCCACACAGTGTCCACTGGCTCTATCACAAAGCTTGGGGTTAAGCCAATCAACTGCCACTTTAAAAATATCTCAAAGTAAAAATATTTCAAAGCACTTTTCAGAAATGCTTATAGCCCCCTAGCATTACTTAGGAAAATGAGCATCTACAGTTCCATCCAAAGCCAATCAGTTCTACACATTGCATGAGAAATAGCAAAGCTACTTTTAAGCTCGATTGTTGAGAACAGTGCATGTACCTCCCAGCCTTCAATGTGGGACTGCCATTCCTCCAACACTTCTAACTTCTCCATCTGTCTCTTGGCCTCGTTGATGTTGGAACAGACAGCTTTCATGGCTTGGAGAGCTTCCATCACTGCTGCGTAGTCACTGTGTTTCCTTGGAGTCCGCTTCAGCAACTCCTGTGTATACACAGAAAACAAATCGCCCTTTGATCTTCGGCTTTCTGGTACAGCAGGTTCAGGCTGACCGGGAAAGGAAAACTACAAAGATCATGAGAACCACTTTCAGAAGTGACGTTACCACCTCCACTAAGATTAAGATAAAAAAACAAAAGGTTGAACCAATGAAGACGTGGTACCCTGATAACGCATTTTGCAGTTACTTCTATTTTCCCCTGAAAATTGTTTTTAAAAACTAAATTAGATTTCTCTTTTCAAATTGTCAAATATCTCACCTGCAGAATGTAATTTTTTATAAGTTTGACTTTTGCTCCAACAGAAGTACACTTTCATATGTTAATTTCATTTTCCTAGTCTTTAACAGAATAGTAAATCTTTAGATGAATATTCCCCATGATTTCAAAAATAATTTAAGTGCCTTATTTCCTAATAATTTTGAAGACATTATAAAAGCATGTCATAAATAAAACAAAACTTTTAAATAATGTCTTTGTTACTCTAACAAAATAAATATTTCTAATTTCCACAATACTCCATCATTAAAGAAACAATTTATGCTGTTTTCATCAATAACTCAAGATCATGCTCTGCTATGAATGAACTGCCATATGCCCTCAATAGCTTTATTTTTCTTTTGGTTTTTGGAGAGGGGTTTTGGGCTTTTTATTCTTTTTCTTTTTCCATTCAAGATAGCAGAACTAGAAGTGATCTCTAATCTTTTAAATATATTAAAAGGTCTTGTTAGTTGTTTAGAAGCAAAAAAATTAAACATTTTCACCCACTGTCTAGACTCTAGACAGTTGTGACCACATTGCTTTTCAATTAGTCATTTGTTTCCTTACTACAGTTGCCATCATCATGTAACTAACACAATTACAGAAATCCTGAGGCAAATCTTTGTAAGAATTTTCTTAATTCTTAACATACAGTGGGAAAATATGCAGTTGCTATATTCTTTTGAAGTCTGTTTTGTGTTTGTTTGTTTTTTTACCAATTTGCCATAAACTTTGACCTTGCAACATTACATCATTCTCAAGACAAGGTTTAAAAAGTTATGCTGGATTACAAATACATATAAGAGATATGCAACGCTCTCGAGAAATTCTGAAGGGCAGAAATATTTGTGAATCATGCGAAGGAGTCAAGTCAGTCTGCAGGACATGAGATGGGGGACCTGCTGGAAGTGTCCCCACTGGGTATTTGCAGCGTCAAGACGGGAATTTAGATCACGTGAAATAGTGATGAGTAACAGTCGTCTCCGTTACCTGCTGTGAATCCAAAAATTTCAAGTTCCACAAAAAAGATCAACATATGTTTTCTTTAACACACAGCCTAACCCCCTAACATTTTTCTCTGAGTAAACAAAGCCATCCAAAAATCAAAGAGACCCCCAGCACAACTTTTCAGCTGATAGGACCAGGATGAAAAATAGCAACACCAAAGTGTCTACTATACAATGAAACACTTTTTCATGTTTGTGAAGACAATCTTCCAAAAATGGGAAAAGATATGACATCTCTCCCCTGCTTGAAGGTGCTTTGAAATAACCTTTTTCCTACGTAAGGAATTGTCCATGATCCTATCTGTTGAAAGGCTAGCTCAAGCACTGGAGGGCATCCTTATCCAGAAGGGAGTGATTTAGCACAACTACTTGCCATGCTGCACCAAATATCACTCTGCCTTCTGACTCTTAAAACAAACAAGTCCCTGGGATTCCAAAACGTAGGCCAGGAATAACTGCAGTGATGAGTACAGACGCAAATCTGAGTCACCAGCTTGGAAGTCTGAAGGGACTCTCCCAACAACAGGCGTCACATCTACACCAATCCTCCCTACCCTCTGGACTGTGCCAAAGCTCTGCAGAACTGGAGATCCCTGTATTAGCTCCTCTCTATGGCTTACCCAAGCATCTTTACTTGTTTGTTCAGTAAGGAGAGATGCTTTTCGAAGAAATTTTACACAGAAACCCAATTTATGCCAAAAGTTATAGTAAAAGGTATATTTTTCATTCAAATGTGTAACATTTATTTTATCGAAAAGTAAATCAATAAGAATACCAGTTAATATGTCCAGAGCATTTCAGAGTATTTTTAAATTTGGATACCAAGTAATAATTAATATATTAAAATAAATCAGAATAAAATACATATGAATAATAATGGCTAACATTTACAGTATATATACTATGCTAAGTGGCTTATTTAAAATAGTCCAAATAACTATTAGGTAATAATTTATACATACATATATATGTAAATATACACAGATACATACATACATACATACATAAAATTACATGTACACATTCTTGTAGGTATCTGCTATAATTTTGTCATCATTATTCTGATTCACAAGTGAAAACCCAAGGCTTTAAGAGATGACATTATGTGCTCCATCATACAGCTGTAAGCAGAATACTTAGGACTTTACTCATGTGCTCAACCACCACCCCAAACTGCCTATCCTGATGCTAATAGTTCCAAAACGCACCCTTTCCAGAATTACTATTCTAATCTATTCATAGGTCCTTGCAGAACAAGCAGTAATTCATACTTTACAATATGTTTTTCATAAAAAAAATGTTGGTCATTATAATGAGGCAATGTCCCTATGACCATTACTGAAGCATTTCCTATCTTCCAGAGGCAGTATTTTCAGGACACTGTCATTCTGTGTCCATCATTTACTGTCCCATGTGATGCTGAAAGCTAATTCCAGCATGTCATAAATGCAAGAAGTTTCATCAAAAGGTTGATGGGAAAAAAAAAAAGGTTGATGGAACTTGGGGACTCAGCAGGGCTGAATACATATTATCTGCTGCTGGAAAGCTAAGGGCATTTCCCCACACCTAAAGATTTGCATATATTATTACCTGCTGCCAGATAGCTGAGGGCATCTTAATCTACATGTTACTGCCTCCTGCTGGCCAAACACCTGAACAGCCGAAGGCAGTTCCCCCAAAACTGACAATGCCTACTGTATACCAAACCTTAATCTTTGATATGTATATCTGCTTTGCCTTAGGACAATTTGTGTTAATAAAGAGCGAGGGGTCCGAGATTCAGAGAACTTGGTTTCTAAAGCTAAGCCCTCCTCTGGCTCCCTCATGGATTACAAATTTATATTATATTTCTAGTCTCTTTATTAATTTACACGGCAGCACCTTCTCCAGATTCCTGAACCCTTCTAGATGCTGGGAAAGACCCCAGGCAATGTGGCCCACTCCATTCCCTGTAATAATGATTTAAAACCAGGCTCTGAAATTATATAACGTTGACCTTCACTTTGCTAGCACCAATGATAGAGTAAATCAAAGAATACACCAACAGAGAACTTACTTAACATAAAAAAGATAAAGTGCTATATAAACTGGACATAATGTACTTAATGGGATCTATCTTGAAACTAATGCATTTACTCTAAACGAAACTCAAACAAGTATGTTTTCTACAAAGAACACTTCTTGTTTCTTTTCTTAAAAGATTTGTTTCCTACTCCATATATAAATTAGTGACAAATTAGCCAGTGTCCCCCAATGACTACAATATGCCCTTTCTTTAGAATATCAGACTATTTAGAAGAAAAATAATAAAAATAATAAGCAAAATATGCAGGTACAAGGAAAATGCTATGATAAAGTAAACACATAAAATACCTTCAAAATGAGAGGGTACTTGCATATTCTCTGTATTGGAGTTACTAAATATCCTTCCAGGGGAACATCTGTGTTCTTCCGTCCTGAAAGTAGCATGCAGTTCTGGGGTGGAAATAGGTATAATTAATTACATTTTTAAAACCTGTAGCTATAAAACTCACTTCTATCATGAAATTTTCCAGTGAAAAGGGATGAAAGCATGTCTCTATATAGCTCCTCTGAAAAGATCACATTCAGTCACAAATAACATTCACAGGAACAAGAAATACCTTTGCCTTTCATATTAGTTATAGTAGTCAATATGTGTTTTGGATCTATGTCTCGAAAATTAATTCACATATATTCTCCTGAGTATTAAGTCTGAGAGAACAGAACTAGAGATGGAGGAATGAATAAATGGGTGGACGGATGGATGGTAAATAGGTGAATAGATGGATTAAATGGATGGAATGGTTGAAACGGGTGGGTGTGTTGATGGATGGATGGATTGACGGATGGGTAAACAACAGACAGATACATGGATGTATCCTCTTTATAAAGAGTGGTAGTGTTGTTTTGTAGAACAAGGTTCCATGTATACTCTACCACTGACTAATGATGCAACTGGATTGAGATACGGGACAGTTTTTATTTTTTTTTCTCACAGCACTAGGAATAGCCAGAGTATCATTATTTGGGGGCCAGTTTCCAAAGCCCCAATTCCCACATTACAACACAAAAAGGGCCAGATGACACGTGCACATGAACAACAGGACAAGAGACCCAAGTTTAGGAAATATAAATCTTTTATAAAAGCAGCATGAATGTCTAACCATTGCAGAGGAAGATCTCTCAGGCTGTTCGTGATGCAAATATTATTTAAAAGATAGGCAGAACAGCCTGGCCAGCCTGGCTCAGTGGTTGAAGCATCATCCCATGCAATGAAAGGTTATGAGTTCAATTCCTGGTCAGGGCACATACCTAGATTGCTGGTTCAATCCCCTGTTGGGGCACATACAGGATGACTGACAGATCTCAGAGGGGAAGGTGTAGGGATACTGGAAGAGATTAGCCAAAGAACATATATGCATATATGCATAGCCCATGACACAGACAACAATGTGGTGAAGGGGGGTGCAGGAGGAGGGCTAGGTGGAGGAGGGCAAAGGGGGGGAAATGAGGGACATATGTAATAGTGTCAACAACAACAACAACAACGAAAGAAACACAAGAGACCCATGGTGAATTGCCTCCCAAGATAAACTTCTAAATAAACAATGGATCAAAAAAATCACAAAGGAAACTAGACATTTAAAAAAACTGAATGAAAATAAAAACACATGTCAAAATTCATGGAATGCAACTAAAGCCATATATAAGGCAAAACTCACAGCTTTAAACACCTACATTACTAAAAGTAAAAAAAAGTCTTAAAGACTTTCAACAAACTATGAACATAATGGAAATTTATCAACCTGATAAAAAACGTCTACCAATAAAAAACTACAGGTAACATCATACTTAATGATGAAAAACTGAATGATTTCCCCCAGAGATAAGAAACAAGGCAGAAGTGTCCATTCTTACTACTTCTATCCAACACTGTACTAATATAAGAATTTAAATCACAGGATACAACACTAGAATACACAAGATACAAGAATATACAAAAGTCAATTAAATTTCTATATACTAGCACTGAACAATCCAAAAATTAAATTAAGATAATTCCAATCACAACATCAAAAAGAATACTATATTTAGGAATAAACTTAACAAAATAAGTACAAGACCTGAATACAGATGCCTTAAATATGACTACAAAAGCACAGCCATAATGAAAAACAATTTAATGAACTGGACTTCAACAAAATTTAAGACATTTGATTTTCAAAAGACAATTTTTAAAAAATGAACAGACAAACCACACTGGGAGGAAATATTTGCAAATTATATGACTGATATAGGAACTGAATCCAAAATAAGGCTATAGCTCAATATAAGATAAACATTGCAATTTAAATACAGGAAAAGATTTGACTGAGCATTTCACTAAAGAGAATATATGAATGGCTAATAAACACATGAAATCAAGCTTAATATAATTGGTCATTCAAGAAATACAAATAAAAATCACCTAGCATGGCTATAATTGGAACTGATAATACCATGTGTTGGCAAAGATACAGAAAAACTGCTAGCCTCATACTGCTGGTGGATATGGCACAGCCACATTGGTAGTTTCTTAATAAGTTAAACATAAACGTCCTATGACCCAGCAATTCTACTCTTAGTATATAACCAAGAGACTGAAAATATATGTCCGCAGAAAGACTTGTACATAAATGTTCATAAAAGCATTATGTATGGTAGCCCAAACTAAACATTTCCTGACTTTTCTACATTAACAAATGTCTCTCTCTGAAATGGCCTTTCATATGTGGTATCTTTAAGGTCCATCATTATTATAGCCACTTGTTGACCCAATGTTCATAACTGGCAATGGATAAACAAAAATGGTATATCCATTCAATGGAATGTTATTCAGCAATAAATATGAGTGGGATGTAGATCCATACAACAACAAGGATGAACCTCAAAAACATGTTCCTCAGTAAAAGAAGCCAGGCATAAAAAAGTTTACAGGGTGTGATTTCATTGATATAAAACCTGCAGAAACGGCAAATCCATAGAAACAGAAAGCAAATCAGTGATTACCTGGAGCTGATGACGGGAGTGGAGATGGGCTATAAACAGGCATGAGGGACTTTTGGGGGTAACGACCATGCTCTAAAGCCAGATGGTGGGGGTAGAGCTAAATGTCATTGAAGTCTACACTTACAGCAGATTTTTCACTGACAATTAAATTGGCCAAGTAACTGCCAAAGTACGCATTTGTGTTATCCTAAATAAATTAAATACGCATTTTTGCTCTATGAAAACTGAATAAGGAAAACATGTAGAAGGAAGATCAGTCTTTAAACTTCTTTTCTACCACACCCATCGTTTGCTTCCTTCCTGTTACTTCCCTACTTACAGCTCTCTTAGCAGAAGCAAAGGAAACCCCAGGAAGTGGGGGATACAAAAGCAATGCTGAATTTGTATAAAGGTCTTCGCTCCCTGGGAACCTGTGGGTTTCACAAGCAATTCAGAATCAACCAGGAGAGGGCATTATCAGGGTGTCCCCACATACTAGCCTCTCTCCCAACTCTCACCTCCTGCGTTTATGAAAGGACTCTAGCCTCCCAGACTGGATTCGGTAAGAGCTACACTGACGCGATTCCTCAGCTCTTGGCGGGCCTGCCAGCAAAGAGCAGCACATGGTAACACATAAATAGGTACTCACCAAAAGAAATGTCCGGATTGTTCTAATTTTGTTAAGTTCCAGAAGCAATTTTTGTGCCTTCTCATGGTTACTACAATATTCATCATAAATACGAAACTTGTCTTTCTGTGAATTCAAGGAAGAATGAGTTAGAGTCATTTTATTAGCCATTTTGAAATAGTAACCTGTGTGATGTTTATGAGCAAACTTTATGAAGTGTTTAGTATGTATTAAAAACTATACCACATGTATGTATAACTACATTTTATTTATTTCTTCTCTCTGATCTATGAAAAATAGCTGTAGAAAGGAGCTAGACATATTAATTACGGTCCAATAGGATGTGTGCAAAAACAGGTAAATGAACCACGTGGTAGGAACTTACAGAGAAGGGAGTCCCTAGCTTTGCTGAGAGGATTCATATACAGCTTTAAAAGGGGAGTAATGTGAAAGCAAGTTCCAGAGAGATGAGTCCATGATTCCCAGGCAGGGAGAGGAAAGAAAGCATTGCAGGTAGAGGGAAAGTGTACACCAGATCGCCCAGGGCTCTAGACACACGGCACCCTGCCTTTCACCATCACCGAGCTGGGCCGTGTGTTTAAGAGGAACACTGACTAACAGGAGAAAGGCAGTAAGTGACTGAGGTCAGGCAGCCACTGCATATGAGAGATCATTTCAGAAAGATATGGTATATAATAAAGAGGTAATATGCAAATTGACCATCACTCCAACACACAAGATGGCCGCCCCCATGTGGACACAAGATGGCCACCACTAGATAGCCAGCAGGGGAGGGCAGTTGGGAGGGACCAGGCCTGCAGGGGAGGACAGTTGGGGGGGGCAGGCCTGCAGGGGAGGACAGTTGGGGGGACCAGGCCTATAGGGGAGGGCAGTAGGGGGGACCAGGCCTGCAGGGGAGGGCAGTTAGGGGCAATCAGGCCAGCAGGGGAGCAGTTAGGCATCAATCAGGCTGGCAGGGGAGTGGTTAGGGGGTGATCAGGCTGGCAAACAGAAGCAGTTAGGGGCAATCAGGCAGGCAGGTGAGCTGTTGGGAGCCAGCAGTCCTGGATTGTGAGAGGGATGTCCAACTGCCCGTTTAGGCCCAATCCCACCGGGATCTCAGATTGGAGAGGGTTCAGGCTGGGATAAGGGATATACACCCCCCGCCCGTGCAAGAATTTCATGAACCAGGCCTCTAGTATTAGTATAAAAAATAAGAAAATGGTAACTATATTTAAGTTGTCATATTGCAAAGAATTTACAATTTTATGTAGCTCCAAAACACAAAGCTAGAACCACTAGGTGGAAATTGCAAGGGAGTGATGGGCAGTGATTGGCAGATTCTGGATTAACACAAAGATGTTCTAACAATTGGAGCTGTCACTAAAAGTGATCAGGTAAAAACAAACAACTTTCACTGATACTAGAGACAGGACACTTACAAAAAGAGGAGGAATTCCGCCATCATGGTCTCTAAGCTTTCCTCCATCTGTAAGGTTTTATCTAATTGGCTATGATCAGCATCTATCAAAGCAGCACCAACCGAAGAGGAAGACAGAAAATGTATAGATCAAATATTAAAACAGAAGGGTGTCCCCTGGCCAGTGTGGCTAAGTTGCTTGGGCATCATCCTGTGCACCAAAAGCCAGTTCGATTCCCAGTCAGGCACATGCCTGGGTTCTGAGCCCAATGCCCTGGAGGGGGATGTGTGGGAGACAGCTGATTGATGGTCCACCCTCACATAAATCAATCTCTCTCTCTCTCTCTCTCTCTCTCTCTCTCTCTCTCTCTCTCTCTCTTCCTCCCTCTCTAAAAGTCAATAAAAATATTCTTATATATAAAAGAAAGAAGTGTGTCCCCAGAAACTGTAAAAAAGACATGCAATTAGAAAGAAACATGGAGTGCTATTTTACATGGCCAGTAGGAAATGTATTGAATTACTTATTTCAAGAGATGGTTCATGTAACATTATTATATTTAAGATCATCTTTCTTGAAATATTAATGTTTATTGCATGTAACATTATTATATTTAAAATCACTTTTCTTGAAATAAAAAAATTAAAATTAAAAAAGAGAGAGAGAGAGAGGTGGTATGAACCAGAATAAAACAAACTTCAGAAATAGTTCAGCTGAATGCATGGATGACAGATTGATCGTGTGTTACAGAGGAAATAAGCGTCAGGGTGGAAGACTCCCAGGTGCAGTCCTGAACTGAGATCGCAGCCCCTCCAGCTGGCAGAAGCCTAGGATTCTCTCAGGAAAGGGAACCGGCTGGGTTAAGTGGACACAAACATGCCTGGCTTCCAGCCGTTCGTCTTCCTCCACCCAAGGAGCCTCTCCCATTAATATAACTATCTTTACGAAATAGTTTCTAATTACAAAAGTAACATATACAGCGCCTGCTCACTAGCATAGAGAAAGACAGAATTAGAACCTACATATAGGACGGGGGCATAGGGGACCAAATACATGGTGACAGTAGATGATTTGACTTTGGATGGTGGGCACACAAATGCATATACAGATCATGTATCATAGAAATGTACACTTAAAACCTATTTGACCCTACTGACCAGTGTCACCTCAATAAATTTAATAAAAAATATGTGATGAATAAAAGGAACAAAAAAAAGGAAACGACGTATAGTTACCTTCATAAAACACGAAACAGAAATTTAAAATAAACAAAAATTGATTTCAATGACAAAATACTCTTACCCATTATTAATAAAACGTTATTTGTACAGCATTTTGATAAATATGGATTCAAATTAGTATTCTGAATATTAGCATCAGTGGAATGGTATAACTAGCACATTTTTTAGATAAATGCTTTTTAGTTCTGAAAACAAGTTTCACTATACAGGAGGCTTTTCACTTTGCAAATCGTTTGCATACATTATTTCAGCTATTGTGCCCAAAGAGATAAAAATGATCACACAAGCATGAGGTACAATCTGAAAAAGCGGAGTTCTGGCTTGTTCTGCTGCTCGGCTCAGTACCCTTCTGAGAAGCCATCCTTGAGAAAAATTCAGGCACCGACATCCATGTACCTAGAGTGGCCGGGTTTGTTCACCTCCAGGTTTGTCACCAGTGGATTAACAAGGGAACATTCTGACTGATCAAAGGCTCCGCACACCATTATAAGAGTAAGGCTTTTCTGCCTCAAAAGAGAAATGCTCCATGTTTGAGAGAAACATAAAAATCCATTCATTATGAACAGCCTGAAAATTCATTAGAATTCAAAGCTACAGAGGATGCGAAGAACTAACTTGGGAAAATGAAAAGGCTGTTTATTCTTCACTGAATAAAATGGATGATGTGGGGCCCTCTCCTCTTTTCTGGCCTCAACTGGGAGATTTCATTGGCCTTAAAAGACCCCAAACTCTTGGTGTCAGATTTTACTTCTGATGCTGAATTCCCACATCCTACCGGGCCAAAGGCTAAACCTCAAAAAGTAGGGGATAAGAGCTTTTAAAATAAACAGAAATGTATCCTACAAAATGAAGAAAGCAGGTTCCCACTTCTTGCTGAGCGTTAGGTTCAGGATGCAGGCATTCTTCCACCACTTTTAAGAATTCCTTATGTACCGCAAGGATGTCTTCAATGTTTGAGAACAGAATCTGGAAATAAATGTGTAAGTAAGTACAATGGTAAAGCGAGTTAAAAAAAAAAAAGTCTATGCGAGTATAGTGTTCTCTTCCAAGCTGAAAACTTCAGTGGATAGCTATCTGTCCCACATCCATTCCTTCCTCCCACCCAGCGGGCAGAGGACCAATTTTGTCTGGACGTCCTCCCTCCTCCCACACAGCTTTGGGAACCAGAAACCTATTCCTGGCTCTCCGGAAAAGAGTGAGTGACTGAATCCAAGCATGGTGGTCCCACCCCCATTCACAAGAATTGGCTGTGGGTAAAACATTGCCAGCAGATTGGCTGGCAGGCTTTTTGATCCTAAGAAGGGTACCCTGGGATGGCTAGCCCTTTTCCACCTCTGGAAAGGAACTTTGTCTGGATAGCTACAGGGTTATTTTTGCAGCTGTGGCAGGAGCAATCCAGGGGCAGAGCTGATAACCTGGATGGCAGAGGGAAGAGCTAAAGAGAACCTGGCAATTTCATTAATTAACCTCCCTGAGTCATGGGTCCTGAACATTTGCTTCTGTCTGAAGTGCCCAATCTGACAGCCAAAGTATCTTCAAGTCAATTTGAGCAATAGAGGTCTTTTGCAACCAAAAGCATGCGAAGTAATATACTACTACTCCCCTAGTAGGAGAATTTGAAAGTTAGTGTTTAACTTATGGGGAAATAGGATAAGGAGAGCCAATAAAATCCTGGGAAATATTTTATTTTCCGTAAAGTAAAACAGCCGGTTAGCATCAAAAAGAAAAATCAATGATGATTTATACAACTTAAATGAGTAATAACGACTACAGCACAGTTCATTTTCATTTACCATACCTTTGTTTTCCCCAAAGCTCTGCAAAATCATCCTTCCGTAGTTTAAAAGGAAATGTTTATACATTTGTCTCTGAGTTGCAGATACTATTCGGAGTTTCCTTTCTGCACCAATGGACCATCCCGGTCGCTTGTTCTTTAGTGATCAGGGACTGGGAGCTGCATCTGCCCACACCCTATCTTCCTGAGCCACCTCTAGCATCTGCCTGACACAGAGCTCAGCTCCCTCCCTCTCACAGACACTCAGGTTCTTGGTCTGGGTTTATGTTTCTCTTTCCAAACTTGTCTCAAAGCTTGGGCAAAAACCATTTCTCTATGTCTCCTATTCCATCCTCTTCATCACCATTTCTTTCCCCAAAGTCTGGTTTTCCTTTTCTAATTATGACCCACACAAGTACATGGCACAAGAACGTATACCGGGACTGAAAGAGTCCTGAAGAAACATCCCCCAGATGAAACTTCATCTAGGAGGAACCTGTGTTTGGGGTGAGGGCCCACTGTCCCTCCTCACCTTCACTGTTTCCTCTGTGACATTTTTGTCAACTTTTGATGCTGCACACTGGTTCATTCGGAGTAAGAATGCCTGCATGGAACAAGAGAAGATATAAAGGTAATAACATTAGATTAATGAAATAACTGTGCTGATACACTTAATGTGTTTTTTACAAGAAACCAAAGCTTACAAATCCAATCATTGTTGAATATAGTTTTATCATAAAAGGGAGACTCTTTGTGCATTGCTGTTCCTATCTAAGAATTATATTTCCTTTATAGTTTTGAGTCAGGGCCACATAAATGTGAATTAAATTTATCCACTGGAGTCTCAAAGTTCTGTGGTAAATACTTAAGAGTCAGATGTTTCCTAAACTTCTAAGTATTATGAAGTACAAAAGACCAAAGTCTAATGAAAAATAAAGAAAAGGATTTCTGATTAAAAACAAAAGGGCCAGAAATTCTGAATTAACCCCTTTAGAACACAGAGAGATTGAGAGGGAGGGAGAGAAAGTGACTCTTCAGGAAGAAATGGAAAGATGCCCCCTTTTTATCTCCTCCTCCAAGTTTTAGGAAGCCATAATGTATATTTCTGGAATCAGCTCGGGGTTCTGCAGAGCCCTATGGTAGACAGATAATTTCATTAGCATTTTTAATAACCTGGATTCTTCATGATGATCATTAAGCTTTGGTCCATAGATAAATAAGCTATTATTTTTACAAAGGGGAAAAAAAGAGTAGAATGAGTTACTTATATTGAGCCTCAAAAAGAAAGTTTAGAAGGAAAAGGAGAAGAGGCTTTCCATCAAGCAAAGTTAATTTGTGTCCTCAAGACATTGTCCAGTAACTATCTAATGCCCGGGTGAGGCCATTCTCTCCCTGTCTGTCTCAGGACTCTACCCACTACCTGCCAAGTGAGGGTAAAACTGAGCAGGGCACCAGCTCCCCAGGGCACAGAGAAGCTCTAGGGACTCTCTGGACCCTGTAGCAAACAAAGTAAGGTAAGAATCCCATTTTCAGCATACTAATTATTTAGAAGATTAACAAAACCCAGATGTGGTCACAGTGTTCCAAAATTACCACCCTCAAGACATTGCTAGTAAGAGTATAAAATGGCACAACATTTCTGAGGACAATTTGACAACGTATCTCAAGTTTTTAAATGGGCATTCCCTTTCACTCAGCAAATGTAAGTCTAAAATTTATCCTAAGAAAATACTCAGACAAGGGGTTTCGGTGTGTTCATTACAAAAGTGTATAAAACAGTTATCTCTAAGATAGCATTTAGTGAAAATATTTACAGAGTGGTATACTTGATATGTACACACATATATGTACACTCATACATTTATACACACACACATACAAGTATATATACTTATATACATATGTGCAAGGTCAGTATACTTGCATCCTGAGAAAAAATATGTAATATATACCACAATGCAAACAGTGGTTACCTCCAGATAGTAGGAAAGCAACCTTTGTACATTTCCTTATTTTCAGAATATTTGACTATTAGCCTGTTATAACTTCTGTAAAAAGAAAAACAAAACTATTTGAAAGAAATAAAACAAATGAGCACAAGCTCTTACTCTTAACATTCGTTTTAGCACCATCTTTATTCCCGATTCAACCAATTCATACTTCGTATTCATAACTACAAAGACACATCAGTACTAATAGCTTCAATAGAATAAAATAATTTAGTTGAATTAAATAAAATGAAAAAGAACATAGTAGATATTGCCTTAAATTTTTTTATTTAAAAAACATGATACAGCCCAGCCGGCATGGCTCTGTGGTTGAGCATTGATCTATGAACCAGGAGATCACGGTTCGATTCCCAGTCAGGGCACATGCCCAGGTTGCAGGTTCAATCCCCAGTGTGGGGCGTAAAGGAGGCAACCGATCAATTATTCTCTCTCATCATTGATGTTTCTATCTCTCTCTCCCTCTCTCTTCCTCTCTGAAATCAATAAGACATCATTTTTAAAAAATGATACAATTTTTTGAACTATTTTCTAAATTTACATTTAATTAGCAATGGAAACACAGGTTTTGAATTGTCTGACTCTAAGTGTCCATTTAATTAGTATTACTCTGTTTAATTTTAGTTTTGTTTTTCTTGAATATTTTTCCACATCCTCATACCAAAAATGCTCTTTAGACCTTTCCATTTAGTCTTAAAATAACATGGGTGATTTAGTTGCCTTGTTTACATTTCAATATTGACCACACAGTAAACAGGTAACCTCTCATGCAAGCAAAGCTTAAACTTCAAGTCTAGACTTAAAAACATTTTCCTCATAAATTGAACTCAGTCACATCCTGAAACCAATAAATTAAAGTAAGGAGGTAGTCAAAATAATTCAAAATATGAGTGAGAAGAGGAAATACTAACTAATAAAGTAAACTATGTCTTTAATCTGACTTTTTATCTTCTTATCCTCCGTGACAATATGGAACTTTCTGCTTAACTATAAAAGACAGAAAACCTGGAATTTATTAGCATTTCTGACCATGCGTTTATTTTTCCCAAGAGCCCCATTTTACACAGCAGTGAAGGCAGATTTTTTGATAGTTTGTTGAGAGTTCAAACTTATAAAAAACTGGTTGGTATTTTTTCACAAAATGTGTAAATCTTCCTTCTTAAAAATAGAGATAAATAATGTGTGTTCAGATTCATCCTTTAAAAACCAGTATCTATAAAGTCCTTTCAGACTTTGGTAACTGGGCATTCAATCTTTCTCATATCAATCAAGAAAGCATTAATACCCTAGTCACAAAAACCTGGGAGGGAGTGAATACGCTGTTTATCTCCGCATTCAGTCATTCTCACTGGTCCAGAATTTTATTAGAATTAGATCATCTTCATTTTGATAAAAACATATTGGAAATAAGTACTGGCAAATAGCTTCTCATACCAGTGATTCTCAAAACTTTTATTGTGTTTTAAGATGTGGAAAGTTTCTTCCAAATACAGATTCCCGGGCCTATACCCAGAAGGTCTGATTCAGATTGGTTCAGGCCCCAGAAAGCAAGCTCCCTAGGATGCAAATAAATCTGCGTCCTGATGCAGTTGGTCTCCAGACCACATGTTGGTGACCATTCCTTTAGGTTCATTCTTCCAAAGTCTGAAAAAAAAACACAGACTTTGAGAAACAAGTGAATCTGAATGGAAAAAAAAAAAGGGTTCATTTGTTTCACCTTGACTTTCAACTCTGTCAAACTTCCTCTATGTACAACACCCTCTCATTCAGCCACTTGCGATTGCTAACACCACGCCAGAGGACCCTGCTCCCCAATAATGAAAATCACAACCAACGAGTAAACAGGTCTTAATAATCTCCAAGTCACACTTGGAGGAAGTGAGGCTCGAAGGGGTGCCTCCAGATACCTTTCAGCGGGCAGATGTGTCAGCTTGCACTCACTCGCCAGCATTCCCCTAACTTGATTCAGAAATCTTCAACTTGCTCCCCATGTTGTTTTCCTCTTATCATGTATTTGGTAAAATATGGCAAATGCCATGTATGAATTAAAGTTTAAGAAAGCAAAAATGTCACAAATTTGCTACAAAGAAATCAAACGAAGGAAGAAACTAAAATACAACAGGGAGATGAACACAATCCCCGGTCCCTTATTCTGCCCACTTGGGTCACTGACAGCTCAAAAGTGAAGTCCATGATGCGTTTAACTCTCAGCACAACTGCTCATGTCCTAATGTCAGTATAGTCAATGATCTCTCTCAACTCATTTTTGTCCTTTCCACTCTTTCTTTTGTCAGGCACACACAGATCTCTCAAAAGTCCCACAGATGTTCATAGTCTATACTTTTAATTCTAGATACCTGGCGCCAATCTGAATTTCATAATATTGTACAGGCAGTAAACCTTATTACTCCTA
Organism: Cnephaeus nilssonii; assembly: GCF_951640355.1. Lineage (NCBI taxonomy): Eukaryota > Metazoa > Chordata > Mammalia > Chiroptera > Vespertilionidae > Cnephaeus > Cnephaeus nilssonii. Next base: position 37,434,958 of record NC_137089.1, on the reverse strand, counting down.
TGACTATTCGACATTCAGAATGATCATAGCAACAACTTGTCATCTTAAAATGTGGCCAATTTCATATGGATAGAGATAGGTAAATTTTATATATAAAGGTGAAAAGGGAAAAATTTAAGAGGGGCTACACTATTGCAAGAAATTGTATACTCATTTCATGAGAATAAGTGGGGGGGAAAGGGTAAATATTTTCCTTTTACCTCTTGAACTTAAAACAATATTATCACATCAAAATTCTTTAGAAGTTAAGTTATTTTGTTTTGTCTTCCTGAGGGAAAAACAAAGTCCTAATAAATGACAAAGACTTGTCATTTGAGTGTGTCTTGAACACCTGCTTGATAGTGGTACCGTTTTATTGCAGTGGAGAAGTCTGAAGGAGCAGTCGGTTTGGGGATGAAAGAATCGGAGTATGTTCTTGAGTTTGAGATGCCTACTGGACACCAATGTGAAGATCTCAAGTAGGGCGTTAACTGTGCCAATCTGAAGTTCTGAGGAGAGAGCGGAACACAAAGACATAAAGCAGGAAATAGTCAGAGGCAGAAGGCCAACGGCCCCACTCCTTGAAGAATGCAGATGGAGAACACAAAAGGCCCAGACAGAACCTTGGGGCCCTCCAACATTTAGATGTCAAGCAGAAGAGAAACCAAAGAAGCCAAAAAGGTAGGAGCAAATCCAGAAGAATGTGGTATCATAAAAGCCAACAGCAGAGTGTTTCCAGCATGAGGGAGTGGTCAGCTGCTTTAACGGTGCTGAGAAATCACGTCGTGCACAAACCACACGCGGCTTGACAACACAGAGTTCGGTCACTGTGATTTTGACCTGAGCAGTTCCCAGTGGAATGGGCAGAGGGGGAAACGGAGGAAGCGGAAATGGAGCTGTTGCCACAGAAAATGTTTTAAAGACTTTAAAGTTTTGCTGATACCGGGAGCACAGGTATGGAAATGGATTTGGATCAAGGGAAGGTTTATTTTTTAAGTTAAATAATACGATCTCAATCCATCCTGCAAATCACATATTATGTTCCTTTAATATAGTGAACCTTTTGTAACCTATCCAGTGTACTGGAGCTCACCCTTCCCTGCACACCTATTGATTCCTAATTTGTTGAGTAGGAATCCTTCCCTAAACATGAAAAAAATGATAGACATGCATATTGTGGTGCTAATATTAATCTGTCAATTTAAATACATATTAACAACAAATTATTAGAATAAATTCAACAATGTTTATGCTATGTGCCAGGAAGTTTCTTAAAAGTTTCAGTCTCAGGACTCCTTTATACTCTTAAAAGTTATGGAGAACCACAAAGAGCTTTTATTTATGTATACTATATCTATCAATGTTTAATATATTAGAAATTAAAACTAAGAAAAACTTTAATATTTGTTACCCAATTAATTAATTTATAAGTTTATTAAAAATCAATAATAAACCCATTATATGTTAACTATATTAACATGTTCTTATGAAAAATATTTTCCAAAATAATTGAGAAGTGTGGTACTTTAACATTGATTAGGAGTTATGCAAATATGTGAAATATTAACACATCTCATTATACATTATCAAAAAACCCACATTCTGTTAGTTAATATCAGTATTCGGCTCATTAGGAAAGTCTTTATTAGGAAATTGTCAAGCTCACAGTCATAGATATAAATTCTCCAAAACTCTAAATTCACTTGCAAGCTTGAATTTCTCATCATCAACAAATATTTTCAGTTGTTTTCCAGGCTCACTTCATTGTCTTTTGAGAAAATATCTGCCAAATACCTCAATGCCCTGAAACTGAAACCACAGTTTGCCTCGCCGTTGTTACTTCAAGTAAATATGATGTTCCATAGCAACTCAAACAGGCACACAAATTCTTTCCCTGGTGACAACTGTAATACTTAAATATGCAGAAGTACTTAGGTCTACTTCCCATTTCACCACACAGGACATCAAAAAGACTTGTGCAAGAGTCAGTATTTAACAAAATTAATAATTTTTATAGCATTTTCAAGAACATTCTTAAGTGAAACTGACATCCTCCTACCTCCCCCCCACCACCATCATGAGTGGGTGACAGTGAAGTATACAGTGACCACTCTTACAGCCTGGTGCTATGCCTTTATTCACACTAAAGTATCGACAGTTTTACACACCATTGCTTTTGCTCCATCAGTGCAAATGTCAACAGAGAAAACAAGCAAATAAGGTTTTTTTTCACCATAAAAATAGTTTTGACCTTTCAAGTCTTTGAAAGGATTTCACAGAACTCCAAATGTCTGCAAACAACACTTTAGGAACTGCTGTTTTAGGCATATAGAATACATTACTAAACAAAATGGTCAAAATTCCTTGCTTATGTTCTATTGGAACATAATATGCAATAAACAATCATAAACATAGTTGGTATATTAGCTGGAAGGTGCTAAAACTGAGCAATAAATTTACCATAATAATAAAAAGGACTCTATACACATTTGAAAACCCCTATAATACCTTGCTATAATTCCATGCTCTCCAAGATCCAGGGCTCAAAATCCATCACCATAAATCTATACCACTGAATTCTGTTATTTAATTACACTTGACTTTCTCTTATTTACATCCACGGACTCACTTCTCACACCGGCCAAAGCGGCCTGTTCGCTTTTCCTTCCTCATGTCTTTCCTTCGCTCTGTTACTGTCTGCACCCACTCCGTGCGTAAGACCAACAGTGGGATGGGCGCTATAAGCTTCCTCTACAATCCCCAGCCACCTCCAAAAATAAGGAAGCAAGTATTCTTCCCTTTTATTCTTCCTGCCAAGCACTTGGGACTCATTTGACTAGGGAACTAAGAAAAATTAGAAACACAGGGAAATTACCAACCATAGATATTTTTATCTGACAATGATGATCCTGGTCTAGAGTTTCAGACTCCCTTTATTGACTTCTAGCCCATCCCTTCCTCCCTCCCTCTTTCTTAGTCAGACCTGTTTCCCACTCTGGGCCACTGCCCAAACCACACAGCCTTCCTGCTCCTCCCCAAACATGCAGTGCTCACTTCCACCTTAGCACCTTTTCACCACCTGCTTCCTCTGCCTGGAATGCTCTTTTCTGGCTGTCTCCTGCTGGCCACTCAGTTCTCAGCATATTTGCCACCTCCTGAGAGGTTGCTGATGACCATCCAGCATGGCACGTGCCTTCTCCAACCCCTATCAGTCCTCAGTATCACATTACTCTGCTTGTTTACCCCACAGCACTGCCCACTCCTCCATGTCCCAGGTTATGTATTTGTCTGTTTACTCGTCTCCCACGTTGGGACAGGAGCTCCATGGAGACAGAGCCTGTCTCTTGTGCACTGGGTATCCTCATTACCTTAGCACTGCCTCGCACTTTGTGAGCTCTCAACAAACTGCCATGGAATGAGTGGAGAATTTTTTCTTACCTAGGTTTTTGTGTCTAAACACCACCAGACTGTGTAATATTAATTTCCCTAGTATATTATCTTCCCAAATTTTCCCAAATAGTGTATTATCTTCCCAAATATCTTCCCCCAAATCCAAATAGTCAGCAATTTGTATTATAAGGATATCATATAACCTTTCTCTTTTCTACCACCATATACCAGCGTTTCTCAACATTGACACTACTGACATTGGGGACCAGATCAATCCTGGCTGGGGGCCCTGTCCTGTACATTCAGGAGATTTAACAGTTCCACCTACTGGATGCCAGCAGCAACCACTACCCCTAGTAGTGACAACCTAAAAACGTCTCAATACATTGCTACATGTCCAACCCCACCCCCACAGTTGAGCACCTCTAGCATATAAGTCCCAAAATACCTATAGCCATGCCGATTAAATTCATGAATTTGAGATGAAAGGCTTTTAAATTATTCTCTGGGCTACATTATAAAAATGATTGATTTTCCATGTCTAACTGAGCTTTTGCTCAGACCCTTATTTCTCTATATAGTCTCCTTGTTCCAATAAATGAGTTAGATTATGAATAAAAAGTCAAACACATTTTATGAAAATTATAATTAGGGGGAATTTATGTTTAAATGTACATGTTGTTACAATGAACAACAATTACAAAATACTGTTAGCTTGCATGTCCACTCTCCACGAGATTGTAAGCTCCTTCAGAATATGGGCAGCACCTTTTCATCTTTGGAACAGTTATTAGTTTGTCCCTAAATGGCCATGACAACATTCTGTCCATATTAAATTCCAAAAACTTAAATAACAGTAAATCATTTGTCATGGGCATCTATGACTCTACAAACCACTGAGAAATATATACCACCCCTGGATTACTCAGTTGCCTGAAGGGATCACAGTAACACCTAAACAGTACACCCAAGTCCCCTTTGATTGTTGATGTTTTCTTATTATTCAGAGCCATAGGGATTTGGTGTGTCTGAGTTATTAAGAGCCTTTTAGCATCTGATCAACTCCCCACCAAAATATGTTTTATTCTTTTTCAGAACAAATATTAAAGAGAACATCACCATCAGCGGAGAGCCTCGGTGAAGATGATTTTTCATCAGACCACCCAGAATTTTTAAACTCTTCAATGAAACTTTTCCAAGGATTCGATGATAATTAAAACATTATTTAGTGTCTTCTCAGAAGCCTGACAGAACTGTGTTCTTCAGTCTTCAATAGAAAGAATTCATCTTTGTCAGCATGTGGCCAGTGCACTAACTGAAAGGCACAAGATTGTAAAGATGTCTAATAGTTAGGTGGCTGGAAAGTCAATAGTGAAACTGGACAGAAGGTGAAAGAGAACTCAGAACCCTCCTCAATGGAATTAAAGTCATAAAATTATTAACAGTAAAAGTGAAAATTCAGAAGTTTGACATGATTACAATGAAATACTACGATAAGTGCACACTTTTCTGAAGTTGTCTTTTGTTAATTTTTTTGGTCTTGTTGTTATTTGTTAAGTTTTTGTTTAACATTTTTAAATGTGTTTTGCAATTTCTATTCCTACCAAATTCATCTCACAGCTCAGACTCTAAGAATAAGGATACTGTAGCTGACTTTCTTGGGTAATTTCCATTGGCCTAAGGCAATGAGTTTATCTAAAGCAGAGGTCAAAAGCACTGGAGGTATTTTTAGCATAGCACAGTGTGGTTAAAACATTGATTAACTTGCTACCATTTAAAGAAATGACAGCATTCACATAAAAGTCAGTATTTGTAGTTTCTCTTCAAACACTAGGGTAAAGGCTGAAGCAAAGAGAGCCAGGTTTCCTTAGTTTGCTACAGTCACCACTGTTCCCTACTATCCCTACAAAGCTACATGCTAATTACTCATTCTCACACTAATATTATCCTCTTTAACACAGAGTACATTTTATTCATTTTTGCTACGTAGATATCTCTGTAGCCACTTCAATTTCCAGCCACAACCTTGAGGTTTTGCCTAGGCCCTTTTAGCTCTTAACAAATTTTTCATACTGATCATCCAGAAGACTAAGTTTCAAAATGGCATTTGATCTTAATGTGTTTAAGTGAAAAAGTACTCCCAAGATGGAAGAGAGAGAAAAAATATTAAAGAAACTAAGAAAACTGGTGCCCATTTACTAAAATTCTAGTTTCCCAAGGAATTCAAAATTAAGTTAGATGTTAATTCTTGGAAGACAACTCTGGAAGCCATGTATTCAACTAGTTTTCTCAAACACTGAAAGGACTATATAGCCTTTATTTTAAACTATTAAATATTTATTTTAATGAAGTGACTTTTGACAATAAACTCCTCTTGGCTTATATATTCCAAGTATCATTTGATACATGATTATCTTGTGTTCCTTGTATTGTTTAGGATGATTTATGTCTCTTTCCGGAATGGTCAGGGATATACCAAACTCTAGGGAGAACTGAACTAAATAAAGTAAGATTAAGAAGTGCCCAATGTTAGTCGACTGATGTGAAATCTATCAAAATTAAGCTCCTCCCACCCTCCCAACACACCTAGAAACAGCTACCCACAAACTTATTCAGACACAGGATGTCTCCTAGGGGTGAAGTTCAGCCATGTGATAAGCATGCAAGAAGCCCAAGGCTCAAAGCATCATTCTTGCTCATTAATTGGGGTAATAATAATAATAACAGCTCTCTCACAGAGCAGGAAGAGAATTACATATTACAGGGAGGTAATTTTTGTTGCCACTTTGAACAGTGCTAGTGCATAATTAGGATCAAATAAATGTTATCTGATATTTCTGCTGTTACTGCTACATCCACAGACATTAGTCTATTATCTCTACTGTGAATATAATTATTGTTAACACTAAATAAAAATACAAGAAAGAATAAATTCTGTTTCATGTACTCACAACTGTAAACTTACTTTTGTCCCACCTATATATACATCTATACATATACATATACATATATGTACATATATACATATATATGTACATATATTTATACACACACACACACACACTAGTGGCCCGATGCACGAATGAAGATTCGTGCAAGAATGCGCCTTCATTCTCCAGGCTGCCGGCACCGCCTTCATTCTGGCCAGAGCAGCCTTTCCGCTACAGCCCAGAGCCGCCTTCCCACACTGCCCAGAGGCCCAGAGCGGCTTGGGTGGTGCAGAACGCCTGTGTCATCGCCATGGCGACAACGCAAGTGTTCCACCCTGTGCTCGGAGCCTGCGTACGCAAATTAACCCACCATCTTTGTTGGGTTAATTTGCATACTCACTCCTGATTGGCTGGTGGGTGTCGCAAAGGTACGGTCAATTTGCATCTTTCTCTTTTATTAGTGTAGATTCCACATTGTACTAGATCTTTTCTGCACAGGATTCCAGGCTGGTCCTCAACTGTGGCAAATGTCAATCTCTCTATTCATATTTTCTACACATTCCAGAAATGTGAAAATTAACAAATAGCAGAAGGTAGAAAAATTAATTCAGGATCAAACTATAAAGTGCTAATAAAGAGTAATATCTCCATAATCCTTAAGAAGATGTGGAAAACAAGGTATTAAAAAACCTGAACAATGTATGTGGAGTATGGCCAGACTACGGCTTTGATTTCAAGGAGCTGCAACAAGATCTGAGTATGGACAAGAATCGCACAGGCTAATCTGAGAACATTTCTATAGAAAAGTCAGGTGCAGAAAAGAAGACTAATATTCTTGAAGTTGCCTTAGTTCTTCTGGATGCTATCAACTCTTTATAGCAGCAACAGAACCATTAGACAAATGTCATGTATTAGTTAGGTGACAAAACATAAATTACAATCAATTCCTTATATATGACATCATATTTGTAAAAGAGCTTGGTGTTAGATGAAAATAATAAACTTTCAATTAAGTTCAGAATTACAACAAAAGTATTTCAAATATTCCACGATTTCTGGTGACATTTCAGATAAAAATATGTTTCATGGTGTCAGTTAGTGACCAATACAGGATGAAACGGATTTCTAAAAGGCAGTTCATGAGCTTATGTGAACATACTTGGGCACTTTTCCTTAATAAGATGTCTGGTAAATTGCTGTATTTTTAATGTTACACAAATATTTATACAGAGATGCCAGCAGGCTATTGTGTCTCCAATATAATACTTCACATTGTGCTGCTCAGGAATTTACATTGATATCAGATAACTTAAAAAACACAGCACAATGAAAGAGAAGGTTGAGCGGGAAGTACAAAGCACATAATATAGATAATATTCTCAAGCACAAATTTTTCTCTGGCACAGGAAACTGGTCATTTCCCGAATTCAACATGCAGAACACCATTCCTGTTTAAGTCGTTATTCGAGAAAAAGGAAATGTAAGCAGTGGGGGAGGAAAAGTGTTTGAAGCTGGAAAACAACCTAGAGAAAGGAACTGAGGATTCCAGCTTAAAGGTTCTCTGCCCAGCACCCACTACCCCCTTTTTTTCTCACACATTTTCCTCACTGTGCAACCCCATGAGATATAGAAAAGCAGATTTCAGCCCTAACTGGTTTGGCTCAGTGGATAGAGCGTCGGCCTGCGGACTCAAGGGTCCCAGGTTCGATTCCGGTCAAGGGCATGTACCTTGGTTGCGGGCACACCCCCAGTAGGGGGTGTGTAGGAGGTAGATGATTGATGTTTCTCTCTCATCAATGTTTCTGACTCTCTCTCCCTCTCCCTTCCTCTCTGTAAAAAATCAATAAGATATATTTAAAATAAAAAAAAAGGAAAGATTTCAAATTCGCTTCAAAACACATACTTGTTTCAACTAATATAAGTAACTTTTTATTCCAAAATTTATATATCTACTTCACCTTTTCTTTAAAACCTGACTCCTGAAATTGTCTACTCTTATCCTTAAAACACAACTTTTCTATCAACATCCTATTGCCCTTCTGACTCACCATATCCCCGTCTCCCCTTTTGTCATGCCCAAATATTCAATATACCATCCAATTCTTAGCCTGTAGTTTGGTTTCCTTTCCTTCTTCATTTTATTTGGACTCTATTCCGACAAGGAATTAATGTGTACTAATGAAAACCATTAGTGTTGGGCTGATCTAGACAAATAGATTAATGGAACAAACGAGAGTCCAGAAAACATCCTGAGTAGAGGGGGATTTAGTATTACAAACAGGTGGTGCTTCAAATAAGCGAGGAAAGAATGCACAGGTGTTGAGGCAATAGGCAGCTGAGTTTATAGACTTTGCCAAAATATAAAAGGAGACAAGAATGTGAAGTGATTAAGAGCTTGAACTCTGGAGATGTTCCACCTGGGTTCAAATCTCCCAACTCTGCCAATTACTAGACATGTGACATCTCACAAGTTACTACTTCTCTGAGGCAGTCTCCAAAGATGTGCAGACTTGCTCTAAAAATTAAATAAATTAATATATATGTAAAGCACCTGGCATATCAAGGACTAATATATAGCTGTTTGCTATTATTACTATTTTTTTCTATTTCATTTGACATCACCAAATGTACTTGGCATATGCTATTTTCATTTAATAGCTGCACACTTCATCTCTGAAGAAAGACCTTCCAGCAGAATCATTCTTTTTTTACAATATTCGCACAGCAAGTTGTAATCAATGCATTACTAAGAGGAATATGTAAAATATTTTTAAACTGTTTTTAAGCCATTCATAATTTTTTATATATTTTATTGATTTCAGAGAGGAAGGGGGAGGGAGAGAAAGAGAGAAACATCAATGATGAGAGAGAATCATTGATTAGCTGCCTTCTGCACGCCCCCTACTGGGAATCAAACCCACAGCCTGGGCATGTGCCCTGACCAGGAATCGAACCATGACCTCCTGGTTCATGGGTTGACAATGCTCAACCACTAAGCCACACCAGCTGGGCCATTCATAATTTTTATTCATAATGTTCTTTGTAAAAATTATATATCAACAATCTGCAAGAAGGCAAATATCTGAAAGCATTTGCATATACCATCAAGAAATATGAGAAAAAATAAACTCAATTGCAAATCTGGGGAAACAAATTATTATCGACAATACTATTATGTTTTAAAAAGTGAGAAAAAAATAAAATATTAAATATCATAAATATTTCTATATAACTTCATAAATCAAATAGGAGCCAGAAAAATCCTATTAATGAGTTCATTGCTATGGATATTGGCTTGCAGGTCTGTCAACAGTTAAATATTCATGAGGCAAGCTGGATGCAGGTAAACAAGAAAACTTACCTTTCAGGAAAAAAAGCTATGATAACTAAAATATATTTCATGCACTTTTTTCTGACCTGAATTATGTGAAATAACAAACAAGGAAAAGCTAATGTGTATTCAAACTTTATTTATGAGCTTTGTTATATAATCACAGTGATGCAATTGATTTTCTCAACTACTGAAAAATGACAAATATCCCCTAATATGAATAGTTCTTCATATCAAAGGACCTGCATCATCCCAGGTCCCCATGAAGCAGCCTTTTGGGGAGTAAGTGAAGTTATATCCCTGGGCTGAGAATGGATAACCAAGATGGTTTAGGACGATTGTTTGTAAGGCGTGGAGCTTAAAAATGCTAATAATATAAAGGATAAACTGCATGGTAAACCAAAACCTAATCAGAACTAGGCCAGATGTATGGGGGTGAGGAGGTCTGGAAGCCCTAAGCATCTCAGCAAGTAGACTTCAGGTAGCAGTGACAGTCAGTATTCAGGAAGACGGAAGCATATGGTGCAGTGTCACAGAGCTGAAAGTGACCCCAATTAATGCGACTTGAGGGGGGATGAGGAAAAGAGGGTGTGTGAAGAGAGAGAGTGTAGCATGCAACAGAATAATTGCCATTGTCATGGCCTATTATCAAATGCAGTGAAATTTAGGTTCAGGCTCCAGACCTGATAAAGAACAAGAATAAAAATCAGAAATGAAATAGAATCCCAATTTTATAGTGTGAATGCACATTGTGGAGGCAGATTATCATTAGCCTGAAGCCTGGTGGGGAATTTGGTGTCCCTGCTCATCCCAGGAAGCTCAATTCCAGACAGCAAAACTAATTCCAGACCCTGCCTCCCAGGTCGGCCAGGGATCCTCTTTCCCCTCCAGCTTGGTCAGGACTGCCTCTGGGACACTGGGGAGGCTGCGGACACAATGCTCAGAGGACCAGCAAACTATGAGTGAGCTGCCTCCCCCTTGAAAACTGTAAAACTGTACATTCTGATCAAAGAATAATGGTAGAACTGGATTTCAAAATGTGGCATTCAACGTTGTATCCTGAATCTTTTGGGAGTGGGCATCCCATTGGGAAACTAATGCCTAAGTCCTGAAGTATCTGCACGATTTTACTTCTTGTTACCAAATGTAAAGAACAAAATCCTTGTAGTCATTGTGATGGTCAATGAGATGATGAGATAGTCATTGTACATATATGAGATAGTCACTCCAGGCCAGGTTCTGTTGTAGGTGCTAGACAGATAGTGATAAAAAAAAAAAGGCCAGTTCCCAGCCCTGAATTAGGGAAGCCATAAAAAAATATTATTAGTAAATAGTGCCAACAATTGCTTTCTCATTATGTGCTATTTCATTAAATTAATAATAAATAAATTCGACCTGGCCATACTTACTTTATAGTTTTTTTTATTCTAAAGTGATGTCAATAACGACATCCCAGTGTCAAAAGTTCACACTTGAGGGAATAAGGGTTCAGAAATGAGAAGTATTATACATATATTTTATATAGGGATTGCTAACGCTTAAGAAAAATATTAAATGTTATTTTAATCAAGAAATGACTTGCATAATCTAAACTTAGTAGAATGTTTCATAATAAATTGACACTGTCCTTTTATCAGTGGCAGGAAATATAAACAACTTTGAATTTTCAATAGAGTCCAAATCAGTGAGGACAAGCATTGCTGGTTTGATGTCCATTCACTAAATAGTCAATGAAAGCAGGTATGAAAGAATGGATGTGAAATAACTACTCATTGCCAGCTGGCCAGAAAAAGCAAGAAAGACAACTACAGAATAATTACAGTTTCTTTTCAAACTTTCTATTTTTATTATAGTCATAGGAAAAATGATAAAGTGTTCATTTTTTCACCAGCTTTATAGAAATTATCTCAACTAATGCTTCAGTAATCCTGTAAAGTTGGGTGTCATCTTAGCTCCATTAGAGAAACTGAGCCTAGAAGAAGTAAGTACAATAAGTTCTCACTGTCATCCAGAGGTTCTTGCAAACATAGGGATGATGAGGGCACATACCTAGGTTGCAGGTTCGATCGCCAATTGGGAAGCTATTGGAGGCAACCGATCGAGTTTCTCTCTCACATACATGTCTCTCTCTCCCTCTCTTTCTTCCATCCTCTCACTCTAAAATCAATAAAAACAAATCCTCTGCTGAGGATTTAAAAAGAAAATCTGAGCTAGACACACATTTAAGTAAGATTTATAAAAACAAGTTAAGATAATTTTCCAACTTATTCCAGTTCAGGATCATGGGTGGCTGAAGCCTGTCCTGGCAGCTCAGTACAGGACCCACCCTATACAGGACACCTTTCCATCCCAGGGCCACTCACACCTATCCACACTCACTGAGACTGGGGCAATCAATTGACCTCACATGAACATCTTTGGGATGTCGGAGGAACCCACTCAGACGTGGGGAGAAGATGCAAACCCCACAGAGACAGTGGCCCTGGAATCATGGGTTTTTTTCTCGTAATGTTATAACAAACTAGAGGCCCGGTGCACGAAATTCGTGCATGGGAACGGTCCCTCAGCCTGACCTGTGATCAGGGCCATCTTCCCAGGCTGCAGCAGGGGGAGGGGGGGCCTGCTGGGGGGCTGGACCAGCAGGGGCGAGGGGCCACGGGTTGTTCTGGTCGTACTGGTCATTCTGGTCGTGCCATTTCAGTCACTGGATTTTTATTATATAGGATGACGTTAAACAAAACAACATTACTGGAGGACCTGCTGTAACTTCTCCTAGGTCAAACAGCCAGGAAATGAAGTAGCCTGGATTCATTCCCTGCTGGGCTCTGCACTAGCACTCTAACCAGTGATTGGATGATTACACCCACACTTCCTCGCAGGTATGTTAGAATGTCAGGCCAGGGGACCTCATGTAGAGGTGAAATAAAACCCAATTACACTCAGTTTCTAAATTTAATTTCCAAAGTTCCTCTTCATGCCTAGGAAAGGATGTCACTGCTTTCGGATCTTTTAGCTGAGAAATTAGATAAGTCTCTTCAAATTAAGGCTACTGGACTTTGATTGTAATGACTTTTTTCCTAACTAAATAACAATCACAGAAGTTGAGTAACCTTATATTTCTGTAACAGAATATTGCTTATAGAAGAAAATTCTCTAGAAACCCTTTCTTCTTATCATAATTACAGCATGTAAGTTAAGAAGACCATATTCAAAAACAATACAATCAAGTGCCTATTCTCAGTTCACAAGTTCCAGCTGACACCAGGGGCAGGCAAGGTCTTCCTGGTTCCATACTGCTCACTAGTCTGACTTAGCAAAAATGGCCCCATCGAAATGATCTTTTGCCATTGCGGAATTTAGATACTCAAAGGGTTTTAATCAGAAATTAATGTATTAAAGGGGACTTATCAGGGTTTAGGGTATAGTTAGGATTAATCCCAAACCTTTAAATAGTCTTCAGACATCTTTTGAGAAAAAAATGTACTAATGAATTAAAAGTAGCATAAAAATCTCCACTGAAGCTGACCTATAATGATAACAATTATACTAATCCCTCATTCTCCAGAGAGTTAACTGTTCTCTGCACGATGTTAAAACGTGAGTGCCTTAACCAGCATATTTTTCCTAAACTATCATAGATCCCAAGTTCCTAACTCAAAAATTCATATAAATAGATTTAACCAGTTATCAAAGTATAATATGTACCACTTTCATCAAACTAATGTTTCAACAAAATGTTTTCCACCATGTGATTAGCATTATGATTTTAAATGCATTGGTGACATATTACAAATCTCTTTAAGATTAGGAAGTACCACACACAGTTTAAATGGAATGGATTTGGATGAGGTAAAGACTTATTTAAGAATATTCTCGCCCTAACAGGTTTGGCTCAGTGGATAGAGCGTCGGCCTGCGGACTGAAGGGTCCCCAGTTCGATTCTGGTCAAGGGCATGTACCTTGGTTGCAGGCACATCCCCAGTAGGGAGTGTGCAAGAGGCAGCTGATCGATGTTTCTCTCTCATTAATGTTTCTAACTCTCTCCCTCTCCCTTCCTCTCTGTAAAAAAAATCAATAAAATATATATTTTTTTATAAAAGAATATTCTCAATAAGTTCACATATCACGAACACATTACCAATAAACTCACATATTCCAATAAGTTCATATATTGCAAACAGTACACTGAAAGCTTCTACTACAAAGAGCCACCGGGACAACTATATAAAGAAAATTAGTCTCTTCTCCATGCATCTTAAGTGATTACACGGAACTTCTGTGTTTTGGTTGGGATATAGAAAGTGGCCATACACCATTGTTTCCACTCTAACAAGCAGAACAAGATGGATAAATAACAAAAATCGTGATTTTTCAGGGAGCTAATGATGCAAAAAAAAATCTAAATGAAATATATTTCAGATAGTGGTGAGCCCTTCATAAGTGAGAAATGACCAGGCATTCTGCCTGCCTACCTGGAGAAGCTGTAGAAGGAATACGAATCTGTTATAGATCAGAGTACAGAGAAACTAGCTCAACTTTTAAAGAACTTTTAAAGATTACATCTGAAATTAGAATCCCAATAAGCCCCAGCAACAAGCCAAGTTCACACGCACCAGCCAACTCTTTCCCACAAGCTTTCACCAAGTGCTGAAGTGTGCTGAAGGGCAGTATGCTAAGCATTGCAGACAAAAGCAAGAAAGCTGAGGAAGATCCCCAGTGAGGCACCCCGGGCCTTCCCAGTGCAAGGCAAAAACCCCCTGAAAGCTGAGGACCAGAGAGAAGAACTGGGATTAATCACCACACAGGCCTCATGCAGCGCATGTTATCGCACCTGTCTCCATGGTGGGCGCAAGGTAGCAAGATGGAAAGGGAACTCCTGAGTACAAAAAGCCAGGTGCGGTAATGAGGCACTCTATTAGAAAATTAAAGGAGAAACCTGTACCTTAGAAATTGCTTTAGAAACACTCAGTCCCAAATGTGTTTTTAAAAAGATCAGCATCTGATCAGAGTTTAAGCAATGTTCCATAAAATTATAAAACACTCTATTTCTCCAAGTTCTTAAATGTTTCTCAGCCTAAACGCTTGCTGAATAAATAAATACTAAGGAAGATTATCTTACTTGTTTTCATAATGTATGTCTAGCTCACATTGATATCACTGTGATATCAATGAAGTCCAGGTAATAAGTTAGAAGTGTTTGGGTCTTTATTTAGAAGTTGTGTGTTGTTCTTGTTACCAAAAATATGCCATAGGAACTTAACTCTTGTTTCTCTCAGTTAGCCTCTGGACAAATTGGTTTTGTTATACATGGTTTCCCTTAAATTTTCAAGAACCTGTGGATGATGGGGAGGACTTATTATAGTTGCTTCTTCTGGGCTCAGTTACTCTATTGCTGATATGGAGCTAAGATTACACTCAACTTTACAGGATTACTGAAGCATTCATTGGGATATTTTCTATAGGTAGTGAAAACTTTATCACTTTTACTATGACTGTAATAGAAATAATAAGTTTAAACAGAAACTATTACTCTGTAGTTGTCTTTCTTGCTTTTCCCAGCCATCTGACAACGAGTCACATTATTTCACGTCCATTCATTCATATCTGCTTTCATTTGTGAAACATACTAGTGAAAATAAAAAATTAAAATCAATAATAAAAGGGTTTATAAGAAAATGTTTGAATTGTACTAATCATAGAAAAAGTAAGTATTAAAAGCCATATAGATTTTATTCCAGGGTTTAATAATAACTAAAACTTATATCTTCATTATCCATGAAACATTTATTAAGTACCACTATGTATGGAGGGCAGTTGATATACAGAATGCACCATCTTTGCAGATTAGTCTAAAAGAAATAGGAGAAATATGTGATGGGGAGAAAAGAGAAAAAATGTAATAAAGGATAAAAGGAAACAATTCTTTGACTCAAAATGATTATAGTTTAGTTTTAGGCTAAAATTATATACATATCAAATTATATTAAAACTTTATAGAACTTCTTAGCATAAAATGTTATCTAAGATTAGCCCCTGTCTCCTCTCCAGGCATAATTCCAACTTTTAATATCCCCCTGGATATTACACTACCTGGCACATAACAGAGGCTCAATAAATATGTGTGAACTTATTACCTGGACTTCATGGTGAAGTAATTCCCTGAAATTTTAGTCAGCAAAGCTAGTGATTGAGAAAATTCTTAAAGACTAGAATGAAATCTGTTCCTCTGATTCTCTCTCTGAATCTAGCCCAGGACTCTGCACATAATAATATATGCTTAACAAAGGCATGTTAAACTCATTGGGTGTGAATATTTCTTTCCTTCAGTGTACTTTTTTGAATTCAAATTTTCCAACAATTGTTGAATATCCAATTATGTGAAATAACTACAATAATCTTTATTATCTTCTTCAAGGAAGATATTTCATTCAAGAGTTAAGAAAGCCAATCAGTTGACATCAAAAGTAATCAATGAAAGAAGCTCCTCCCTTCTTTACCACAAAACTTACAACAATACATTCAGTAACAATATTTAGGCAACTCCAACAACTGAATTTTTACTGTAGTGTCTATGCCATGTGAAATATCTGTCAAAGGCAAACAATATGATTACTGGGCTGGGCTAATTCAGCTTCTCACCTGTCTATTATGAGTGGTGGTCTCAGCCGGCCAACCTACTAATGACAAGCAGGCACATTACTGAGACAGTAAGCACAATCTATGGCCTTGGAACACAAGAAAATGTGGTCTGGCTTGCAACAGATGCTATACTTTTACCAATGGAATCACCCAGGGCCAGATGACAGTAGGTAAGCAATAATCAGTTTAAAGTTATATATAGTTGCTATACATCATTCCTAGAGAACTTAATTTATCTTTTTTAATATTATCTCACAGCCATTTATCTTCCTAAAGTCATCCTATGACCCCAATCACTTCTCCCTTCAATCACCAGTGTTATTAATGATGACACCTGCACATACCTGCCCATATAAATTCAATCCAGCCTACAGGACCTACACATGAAAGCCCACTTTCTCCATGAACACTTCCTCAAATCTTTTGGCCCATGTATTTTTTTCTTAATAGACTGCCAATAGACTTTATTGGATAAAATGCTTATTTGACATTTAATCTTATATTTGAGCATGCCCCTGGTGATTGGCACTGTATAAGGTATTCAAGTAGGTACTGAAGTGAAGTAATATTCTAAAATTTCAAAAAGTAGTTGTAAGCCATACTATTCTTTCTAAGAAACTAGAATTATACACAAATTTCATCCTCAATCATCATACGACTCCAAATGGATGCTATTATCTAGAAAGGGGGCACAGTCTACCAGTAATAAAGTATGATGCATGATCAGAAAAAATAGCCAAAGCAAGACATTAATTTGAGAAGTTATCAGTACTTAAAAGAAACAATTCTTAGAGGAACATCAATCTATAAATACTGATAAATCTACAACCATTTTTAATAATTGTTTCCTACCATTATAAAATCAAAACATTTTGAAATATGTTTACCAACGTAAGCCAAAGATAGGTTCGAGTGGTTCAAGTTTAGAAATAAATAATTAACAATCTTCAAATATTATTTTTAAAGTACACACTGAAATTTGTTCACAACCTTAAAATTTACATTTGAAATGTGTTCAATGGACATTTTTCCTTAAAAAGATAACTAATTACATTGCCCGTGTTTTTCTAAGGTACCAGTTATTAACCCCCATACCCTCTTTAAAAAACTCAGTTTGGTTCCTGTAACAAGAAGTCAAAGTTCCTATTATGTTCAGATGAATAACCCAAACTAATGAAATCTGAACTGTTGCTATAGAAGCTATGGAAAATAAGCTTTCAACTGCTTCTAAATCAAAGTGCTGATATTTAGATCCTATGGTTGTACTGCCATTAACAATGATGTTTCTTGCAAAATATTGCCCTCTTTTAAGAATGCCTACACCATTATATGCTATATTAGAAAATTAAAGGAGAAACCTGTCTTAAAAATTGTTTATAAAACAGTCTCAAATGTGTTTCTAAAAGAATCAATAGATCATAGTTTAAGCAATATTTCATAAAATTATAAAACGCTCCATTTCTCCAAGTTCTTAAACGCTTCTCAGCCTAAATGTTTGTTGAATAAATAAATACTAAGGAAATGTTAATCATACTTCTCAGCTGAGACTCTTGCACAAGCACCAAAATTAGAAATATATTCATGAGACTAGAGCACAATCAGGATGTTACATTTTGGGAAGAAGGGGGGTATATATCTGAACACCTGTGTCTCTGACATTATGACACCCTCGTCCTTGCTGAACCATAGAGATAGCAAGGAAACTGGGCAGATGTCCTTGATTTAACTCAGAAGCTAATGAAGTAAAAGGCCATTAACTTAGACGCAAGCTAGGATGGGGGTCTGGAAGATAAAAGGTACACAGTGGGCAGCACCCCGGAAAACAAGACAGAAGAGTTTCCTCTGTGTGTTTTAGTCAGGAGTGGCACAGTAGAATGGAAAGAGAAGAGTCGGGAAGGCCTGTGCTTGAGTCATGGGCTCTACCATTATTGGCAGCGGGGCCCCAGGGGGGTAGCTCTCTCTCTCTCTCTCTCTCTCTGCGAACAATGGTGAGTATGCACTGGAGTGATGAAAGCACTGTGCCAGGCACGCGCCAGGGCTCAGGAGACTTAGGGAGCCATAGGGGGGAGACCATGGGACTGTCAGTGGTGAAATCTGGCTTCAGATCCCAACTGTGCTCCATCATTTTTTCCACGAGCTTCAGTTTCTTCATCGGCGAAGCTGAAATAGTGACATCAGGCTGCCAGGATAGCATCGGCTGCAGAGTGCACTCACCTCCTCAGCTTACTGTTAATCCTAGGGCTCTAAATCCAGTCCTGTTTCCAGACCAGGGTGAAGGAGGAGGAGGGGGAGGTGGGCACGCAAGGGAGGAGATCCGGGCAGCTGCTGAGAAGAGGAGGAGGTTGAGCTTCACAGACAGAGAAGGGCCCCCACAGGCAGGAGGATGCAGGGTAAAGGGTATTTTTATCAAAGGGAACCATGTGAGCCCAGACCCAGAGGCAGAAGCCACCAGTCTGTTTGAGGACAGGCGATCAGTCCAATGCATGTGATGGAAGCATAGGGTAGGGGGGAAGTGGGGGGGAAGAATGGAAACGAGCCTGAAAATGTACCTGCAGAGGAATTATAGATGCCTTTCAGGGCCAGACTGAGACTTCATTCCGAACACATTTCGGTAACTGAAACTTTGCACCCAATGCACACAGCTCTCCCCACGTAGAGAAAACCCCAGCATCCCTGCGAGA
Source organism: Cnephaeus nilssonii (assembly GCF_951640355.1). Lineage (NCBI taxonomy): Eukaryota > Metazoa > Chordata > Mammalia > Chiroptera > Vespertilionidae > Cnephaeus > Cnephaeus nilssonii. The sequence goes on along the minus strand of NC_137089.1, from coordinate 37,416,008 downwards.
GTACAGTGAGGTGGAGAAGGAGAATAAATATTCTCAAGGAGCCCAGACAGTACAAAGAAAAAGCATCAAGCTTTAAGGTGCAGGCAGTGGCTCTGAGTTGATCCGTTTAGCTTCGGTAGCCAAATAAATGCCTTGCTAGCTTAAGTTTTAGGAAGATTTGACAGGCTTCACGTTGTTCTAGAAAGATGGAAATATTAATGATAACAAGAAAGCAAACAACATCCAATGTGGAGAACAGTATGGAGTTTCCTCAAAAAACTAAAAATGGAACTCCCATTTGACCCAGTGATCCCACTTCTAGGAATATATCCCAAGAAACTAGAAACACCTATTAGAAAGGATATATGCACCCCTATGTTCATAGCAGCACAATTTACAATAGCTAAGATTTGTAAACAGCCTAAGTGCCCATTAGCAGATGAGTGGATTAAAAAACTGTGGTACATCTACACAATGGAATACTACGCTGCGGTAAAAAAGGAGTTCTTACCATTTGCAACAGCATGGATGGAACTGGAGAGCATTATACTAAGTGAAATAAGCCAGTCAAAGAAAGATAAATATCACATGATCTCACTCATTTGTGGAATATAATGAACAACATAAACTGTTGAACAAAAACAGATCCAGAGACAGAGAAACATCGATCAGACTGTCAAGCCTCAGAGGGAAGGTAGGGGAGGGTGGGGGTAAGGGGGAGAGATCAACCAAAGGACTTGTATGCATGCATATAAGCCTAACCAATGGACACAGACAACAGGGAGGTGAGGGCATGAGTGAGGAGGATGGGGGGGGGGGGGTAATGAGGGAATAAGGACACATATGTAACACCTTAATCAATAAAGAAATTTAAAAAATGATTACATATCACATGTAATAAAAACTGTAGGTAGTAAAAAAAAAGAAAGCAAACATAAACACATCAAAAATGTATTATTTTATTTCTTTAATCATCTTAACTTTAATTTCAGTAAATTCTAAACTCCACTACAAGACACTACCCCTATTCCTCTGACAAGAGTCAAAAAGTCACTCAATGCTCCCCACCTTCCTGTCACTCTGGGCCCCAGGTCACAGGCACTGTGTCCCACAACTTCATAAGGTCTGTGCAAAACCATAGAGGTACTACAAACCGAAAATCAATGACTTAACCCCAGTGAGAAAAATGCCCCATGAAGTGCTACCGAACGCTCGGAGACCAGCCCAGCTGTCATGTCTACACCGCTCTGAAGGCCCAGGCCGTAAGTAGAGGGCACTGGCTGAGAGCAGCAACTCTGTCACAAGACTTCTTTGGTTCAAATCCCAGCCCTGCCACTTACTAGCTGGGTGATTCTGGGCAATTGCTTAGCCTCTCTATACCTCAACTTCGCATCTCTAAGAAGGAAAGAGTAAGGGTTTCTACCTGATGGGGCTAGTGTGAGAACTAAGGGTTTGCACCCACAGTGCACTCAGTGCTGTGCCCTGCACACTGATCGTTTTCATTGGAATAACCTAATTAGCTCCGAAGACATCCTAGGAAAATATGTTAATCTTTCCCCATTTCCCCTGTCTCCAGCCAAAAGAAACATTATGAAAATGAACTTTTCTCTCAATACTCCTTTGCCAACCAACTGAAATTAACCTTGAACTTCCATCTCCCAAGCGACAGCTGGCCTGAGCTCTTTCCACCACCACATATGTCTTCCTATTCTCAAAGCTTCCTGAAAGCCTCCAGCAGAGCTGTGTACTCAGCTGAAAACCTCACCATCCTGATAAGAGAATTAAAGAGACATCACTCTGGATATCTCTGGTGGGTGCAGCTGCCTGCCTGTGTGGATGGAGCAGCTCCACCGCCCACTGGTAAATGGCTGACCCCAGGGCCAGCCATGCCCCAAAGCCCTGCCCTAGCGTCACTCTTAAACCAGCCACGGCAGTCTCCCTATTCCTGTCCCTTCCAAATTATTTTGGCCATCCAGGGAAGAGTCCCCGCCTGCTTCCTTTTCAGCCTCCTACACTCTACAGCCTTCCTGAGGACTGTCTGCCTCCGATTTCAGGATTCAGAGGATGTGCTGTGTGACAGGGAGAGCTTTGGTGTTCCAGAGCAAACACCTGTGTTCCCATCCCTGACAATGAGGAAAACGGAGCCCCATCAACGTGCACCTGAATCCGTCACACCGACAACCTGCTCTAACATTGACATTTGGATCCAAAGTGAATACTTTTTCAATTATTCATCAGATTTTTAAAAAGATAACTTAAGTACTATCTATTGCAAATGTGCTGGCATCAACATTGAGTATAATCTAAAGCTTGCACATGTTATAACTAAAACATGCGTGGCCAATAGAATCAGTATTTAAAGCGTTATGTCAAAAATTTAGACGTAACCATCCTTAAATAGAGAAAAATCAAATTTCCCACGAAGTCACCTCTTTACGAAAAGCATCCCCTTTATTCTCCTCCCTCTAAATTGAAATCTGTTAATTAGCTTGGCAGCAAAGCCGACCAAATGCCGATGAGTGTTCATGGAACTATTGTATTTGGCTTTGCAAACAAGTCATGATTAGGAAATCAACATGGGAAGCATACTTCAGCCATAGAAAAGCATTTTCTCTGCCTAGCAACTGGCAAGAACTTGATGTGTTTTTTCTGCTTCTATGTCATGTTGCTCTGGTCACTGGAACCACGTGGTCGCTACAAAAAGGCAGGGGGTGGGCGGGAGGGCGGGAATCTGCTTTTAAGCAACAGCACAAATTTAGCCTGAAGGCTGCTGTGCGGGGACCTGTGCGGCTGGGCTCAGTGCCTGCCACTTATAGGCCAGGAGAGGACGGGGGAGGGGCCCCTCCCGCTCCCAGTCCTTGGTTCCCCCTTACCCCACACTGCAACTGGGGACCTTCGGCATTTCCTCTCCCGGGAGGGCTGGGAATTGACTGTTTTTATGAAACGAACATGACCCAGAAAAGCATTCAGCACGATCAGCTCTGCACTTGAAAAGAGTCCTCAGCTGTACTTCCCATCATCAAGTGTTCGAGCTCCTGTTTATCAGAGCGCAGCTTGAACCAGCAGACAGGGAGTCTTCCAGGCGAACAGCAACACGTCTTTGGCACTGACCCCCCACCGCGGACAGCTTCCATGTCTACATAAGAAGCCGGAGACATTCATTTCTTATAAACTACCCGAAGTAGTTAAATAAATGAACAACTTGCAGCCGTCATTTTATTTGACCGGGTATATACTAATCAAACTATACACCTATCAGCATGACAGAGTGACAGAGTGCTCTGGATTGGAGTCCAATGTCTTAACATTCAACACCACCACATCACATTATGTCATAAAGGGTTTTGCTGTTCAATTTAAAACATACAGTTCCACAATTATTTGTGAATTACTTTGTGGCAGGCACTGAGCTAGCTCCTAAGGAGTCAATGATGAATAAATCATAGCCTTTGTTCTCATGACTTTGTGGTCCAGTAGGGGACACCATTATATATTTTAAAAATTGCATTGAAGTTGCTGGAAGCCAGTTCCAGCATGTCATAATTGTAAGAGTTTCATCGAAAGGTTGATGGAACTTGGGGACTCCACAAGGGCTGAGTCGCATATGTTATCGCCTGCTGGAATGGCTAACGGCATTTCCCCAAACCTGAAAAGGATGATTGTTTGCTGCCAGACAGCTCAGGGCATCTTAATCTACATGTCATTGCCTCCTGTTGGCCAAACACCTGAACAGCCGAAGGCAATTCCCCATTCTGACAATGCTTCTGTACGAAACCCTACCCTTTGAAGTGTATATCTCCACCTTGCCTTAGGACAATTTGTGTTAATAAAAAGCAAGGGGTCCTGAGACAGGGAGAATTTGGTTTCTTCAGCCAGGCTCCTCTGCCGCCCCCTGCCCCAAAATGCCTTTCAAAATTATGTTTCGTCTCTGGACTCTTATTTAATTTACGCACAGCCCCTTCTCCAGATTCCTGAACCCTTCTAGATGCCAGATCAAGACCTACCAGCATTAAGTGGCATCCAACATCCGTCAACAGTGTGTTGCATATGAATTTATTTTCAAGGTTCAGAGGTAGAACAGAAGATGGAGTGATCAGGTCTTTCTGAGAATGGAAAGGGTGACATGGAAAGGCTTTACTAAGGTGGTACCTTAGGAGGGTTCTAAAGAATGGATAGAAAGTCTTCAAGTTGACAGAGAGGAACACTTGAGACAGGGAAAAGCAAGGTGTGATGACACAAATTCCCAGAGAAGGATAGAGTAGAGTGATACTGATGTGTGCCTTAGTATGTGCCAGGCACTGTGCTAAGCTCTTTACCTGTATTAGCTCGATGTTCACAACAATCTGTGACTTGGGTGCTCATATCATCCCCATCTTACAAATATGAAAGGTGAAGGAGACAGAAATTAAAAACCTCTACTCTGATCACAAAGCTTCAATCTGGACCATGTGGATCTAGAGCCCACGCCCCTAATAACTACTTACAAGGCACACAATAATATGTAATGGATAATCGAAGAGTAAACAAATGAAAAAACTAACTTGTATTTCTGGAACATCAAGTCCAAGGGGTCTGGCAGAAGGGATAGGGCAGGAGAAGGGTGCTGCTGGAAATTCCATAGGGGAATGACCTGGGAAGGCACTAGGCCAGCTCAACTGCACAGAATTCCTGTGGATGATCTAGGTCCGTGGTCGGCAAACTACGGCTCGCGAGCCACATGCGGCTCTTTGGCCCCTTGAGTGTGGCTCTTCCACAAAATACCACGGCCTGGGCGAGTCTATTTTGAAGAAGTGGGGTTAGAAGAAGTTTAAGTTTAAAAAATTTGGTTCTCAAAAGAAATTTCAATCTTTGTACTGTTGATATTTGGCTCTGTTGACTAATGAGTTTGCCGACCACTGATCTAGGTGAATGAACACAGTCACCTTTCCATACAGAAAGTTTACTTTCTGGAGGGTGTGGCCTTATTTGAGTTAAGAACAGAGGCAGGAACCTCAAATTAGGAAGCTGTTATAATAACTCAGGTATGATAATTTTAGAATACAAACTAAGTGACAGTGAGGATGGAGAGATGACAGATATTGCAAAGCACTTGTACATTCAAGTATCACTGAGTTAACCTGGCTGGACAATGCAGGGGAGACTCTGCACCCACGTGTCCATGGAGTTGGGTCAGATAAAGGGAGCATTCAATCTTTTTCATGGAAGTCCTTTGGGGTAAGGCAAGAGTGACACACAGTTTGTTTCCTTCACCACTGATTCACAATTGTCAGTATAAGGATATCAAAGATTCATTAAGAAATGTTTGTTTTTGAAGAAAAACACAAACATAAAATTTTCAGAATTCATGTAACTGTTTAAAAAATAAAACACTATGGCCTATATAAAATGTTCTGAAGATGCCTTTCAGGCCCGGCCTGTGTGGCTCAGCAGTTGAGCATCGACCTATGAACCAGGAGGTCCTGGTTCAATTCGCAGTCAGGGCACATGCCCGGGTTGTGGGCTAGATCCCAAGTATGGGGCAAGCAGGAGGTAGCCAATCAATTATTCTCTCTCATCATTGATGTTTCTATCTCTCTCTCCCTCTCCCTTCCTCTCTGAAATAAATTAAAAAATACATTTTTAAAAAGATGCCTTTCAGTTTTAAAGGAATCAGCTGAAAAAAATAAAAATTAAAGCTTAACAATGTGGCTCAATTCAAAATACTTAAGTACAGTATCTGCATATCAGATTTGAGGTATTCCAAGAAACATCACATAGGTGGCAAAGGCCAGGCCAAAACTGAGCTTTATGTCATTTGGAAAGGGTAAGGTAAGTACATAAGTAGCTATTATTTTCGGCAGGAAATAAGCAAATAAAATCATTCTCTGGGGGTTTAATGAAAGACTCCCATTCCATTTTGTAGATCAGAAAAAGTTTATAAAGTAGGAAACATTTTAGATGGGCTTTGAGAGGTTGTAGGCATGAGTAAAAATATAGAGGGAAAATACTGTAAGCTGTTCTTATACATAAAAATGTAAGTTCACTCATGTGATTATCAACTCCCTACCAAATTCCTAAATGGAATGCATATGTGTTTAATGAAAATTCTAATACTTTTCAATATTTATTTTGCTGTCATATTCGCTTCCATTCTTTGCTAAATAAGGGAAAATTAAAGTAGCCTGGTGCAAATAGCGTGAGTTTGGGGCCATAATAAAAATTAAAGTATAATAGCAAACTTTTATTAAGCATATACTCTGTGCCAAACACATTTGACCCTCACAACATCCACACTTTCGGATGATGGAAATGAGACAAGGAGACATTATGTCACTCTCTCAAAGTGACACAACTAGGAAATGTCAGAACTGGACTTAACTTGTTTAACCCCAGTTTTTCACTGGCAAAAGGAAGGGTGAATAAAAAACACAAGTTTGTTGTGATGATTAATCAGATAGTGCATATAAAGCACCCAGCTGAGAATTGGGCACTAAGAGGCATTCATCTCCTAGTGACTGTGATGATTATTGATTGCATCTCAATTTAGCAACTAAGTCATTTCCCTCCAGACAAACATCAGATAAAACTTCTCAGCACACAGCCCTACCTTACACCCAGGGTTCGCTGGCTTTGGGGCTCTTAAATGCATTTAGCCGAGGCCATCTGGTCCCTACACATCTTAAGGATATCAAGTATCATATTTTACACTCTCAGACAAGTGGCACTGACAGTCATTAGGTAAAACTCCCACAATTCACAGCATCCCTGACAGCTTGGCACTCATTTACAGCGAGAACATTCCTAGTCCACAGGGAACTCATTATCTTAAGAGGAACTGTACTTATTCCAATGTTGTTTACTTCCCTATTCACAATAGAAACCATTAGAAAGATCATCTCATCTTCAAATTAAATCTACTCCCCGGACTTCATTTAGTGGTTGCTGTCTTCCCCCTGGACAATTCTTGGTTTCAACAACTGTCTGTCTTGTCTCCTTCATTCGACTAGAGGGTTTCTAGCTTCAGTTTCATTATCTGCAATATTCTTCCCAGACCTTTTACTGGCCTGGTTACCTTCCCCAGCCATTCTCTTCTCCGCAATTATCCTATCTAATAAAGAGGGAATATGCTAATTGACCCTCATGCCATCCCAAAGATGGCAGCACCCACAGCCAATAAGGAGGGAATATGCTAACTGACTGTCCTGCCCTCAAGGATGGCGGTGTCCACAGCCAATAAGGAGGGAATATGTAATTGACTGCCCCACCCTCAAAGATGGAGGCGCCCACAGCCACAAGATGGCGGCGCCCAGTCCCCTCAGCCCCACTGGGGCAGCAGGCACACAGCAAGGCCGGGCCTGGCCCCAGGCGAGCCCAGCCGCTCCTCGCGCCTGCCTCCAGAGTCTCCCAGTTCCCTCAGCCCCTCAGGGCCGGCCTGAGGCACAGGCAAGCCTTGGATGGCAGCTACCCAGCCACTCAGGGCCGCCTGAGGCTCAGGTATCCAGGGCTGGCTGAGGCTCAGGTAACCAAGGCCAGCTGAGGCTTGCACTGCAGGCAGTGGCAGCAGCAGAGGTGTGATGGGGTGTCACCTTCCCCTGATCACCAGGTTGCCTCCTGCCCCTGAGGGCTCCCGGACTGTGAGAGGGGGCAGGCCGGGCTGAGGGAACCCCCTCCAGTGTATGAATTTCCATGCACTGGGCCTCTAGTTTCTTAATATATGGCATCCAGACTAAATGAAATGCCTGGATGGAGGCTAGAGAGACACTTTCTCCCTTCTTTATCCAGATCTTCCTGATAAGACATTTGCTTTCTTAACCGTCTCATAACATTGTTCCCTTTCTTAGGCATTTATTTAAAACACCTACCATCTTTTCCCCAATAGTTGTAAAATTTTAGAAAGTTGTATTTATATCTTTAAACTTTAATTTCTTATTTTCAGGCTATTCTATCTTCCTATCAAAAAACCATTTTGTTGCCTGCTTCTGTTATCAACCACATTAGCATCTATTCTATCCAGTTGCCCTCTGTGATTTTTACCCAGGTCAGCAAAGAGAGACAAATGAAGAAAGCCATGGCCAGTATCTACAGCACTCTGATGGAGGTTTCCCTCCAAAAGGGTTGCCCATTTCATCTGTAGCATCTCTATTTTAGGAATGGCCAACTGATCTACTTATTGTTCTGAGCATATTCTTCCCCTTCTTCATATTACTTTGTTTTTTGGAACACCCAATCCTATTCTCTTTGCTGATCAAAAGCTGACCTTCCCTTCAAGTCCAGAAAGGGTTACCAGTCCCCAGATCTCCAATATTCCAAGAGGAAAGACACCTGGGCGAAGGCTGGGCTCTTCATTTCTGGCAGTGTGAATAGTAACTTACCTCATTCCCACTCTTCGCTCCTCTTCACTCCCCCGTGCTTTGAGCTCTCAGTAAATGGAACTTAAAACTGTGTCCTGCACATGCCAAACTTTTCTCAGCTCAGCTCTGTATTACCCTACTCCCTTTGCATACATCTCTCCCTGCACTTCTTTGTTCCAATTCCTATACTTCTTTTAAGTCTCAGTCCCAAGTTGATCTGCTCTGTAAAACTGTCCACACTCCCCTAAGCAGAATGAGTTGCTCTGATACTACTTTGCTCATGTATCTATTAGATGCATGTTGTTAATACCTGTCTATTTATCTGGCCATAGGACTGTGACCCAGTAGACTGTGATTTCCTCCAAGGCAGAGCCCTGACTATAAAAATGAAAGGACTCTGAGTAGTATTTGCCCCACGAAAAACACTCAAAAAATCTTTGCTGAATAAATAAACGAATGGGAAGATGCAAGAAAACATACTGGCAATTAAAGGAACAAGGATAAACCAAGATATACAATGCATGGATGTGTTTGTAAACACATATATTTTAAGCTTGGTAGTTAAAAAGATTCTTTAATCTTTTTATAAGTCCAGATTCTTCAGAATTAGCAATCACACAAGCTCTAAAACCATCTGATATTAATTTGAATATCTATGCCACTCTTTTTTTTTTCCCAAAAGCTACATTTTACCAAAAAAGAAAAAAAAAGTCTGGCATATTGGAGTTAAACCCTTCCATATGGAATTTAAGTAAATGTGCTAGGGTTGAAAATAATCAGACCTAGCTTATTTGAAATAGTTTTATCATTCCAATTTTTAGGTAAATAGTCCAAATGTTACAACAAAGAACAAGGAAATTTCTGGAATTGATTAGATGTAAGAAAAAAATATTATAATTTTAGTACCCATTAATCCATATTACAGTAAATGTTATGATACAGCTCTAAACAAATAGCACATCAAAACAGAGAATATGAACTCTAAGACTATTTTCAAGTTACACACAACAATATAATTTATTAGTTCCTAACAAGTGATTCACTGAAGCTTAAAACCCTTAGGTATACTAATAGTGCACAGAAACCTTAGTTACTCATAGTATCCTTTATTTTATCATTATAAGAAACAAAGTGATTTTCTTTCTCACGCTATTTGCAAAACACCAAACAATAGTTCTCGGCAAATAAAATATTTTCCAATAAGCTGTTATTAATTCAACAGAAATGGCTAACTGAAAGGATATTTCCTACTTTTTGCGCTTCAAGACTAGAGTGTAACTTCTATGGTTACTTTAAAACTTTTTTGGAGAAGCCAAGAATTTGTGCTTTGGAAGTTCTAAAAGACCAATCACATACATTTCCTGAATAATAACTCTAAACTTGAACTCTACATGCAAGGCATCATGAAGAGAAAGAAAAAAGTATATAAAGCCTAGACATTATATTCTAAAATGGCATAGAGACGACTTATAGAATTTAAACTAGTAAGTACAAAACATTTCAAAAACCACCCAAAAGAGAGGTGTACATAGGTTTACCAAAGACATATCTATGAATGTTAACAGCAGGACTGTCCATAATAGTCAACAACAGGAAACCACCCCAATGTCCATCAATAGAAGAAGAGATATATTGTGATACATTCATAGAATGGGATGCTATACAGCAATGAGAAGGTTTGAACTAAAACTAGATAAATCGCACAAATATAATGATAAGTGAATGATGCAAGACACAAACGAATACATAATGGATATATTTCATTTACATAAAATTCCAAACCAGACAAAACTAATCTAGGGGGCTGGGTGTCAGAGCGGTTGTTACTCGTGGAGAAGGCCATTCCTGGAAGGGGAAGAAACAGCTTCCAAGGTGCCAGCAATATCCTGTTTCTTGATTCTGATGCAAATTACATAGTTGTGTTCAATTTGTGAAATTTATTGATGATTTACAGGTTTCTGTATGTTACGTTCCACTTACCTATTGTTACATAACTAGGTGTGCCAAAACTTAGTGGCTTAAATGAACCATTTACTTCACTCATGATTTTGAGGTTTAGAAATCTGAGAAGAGCTCAGCCTGACATCCTGCTACACGTGGCATCCCCTGGGGTGACTGCAGGATCCACTGCTAAAGTGGCTTCATCCCATCATCACTCACGTGACTGGCACCTGGGTGAACCCTGTGGTGTGAATAGTAAAATATACAGGAGGTGATGGAAAGTAAGAGTGTATGGAATAGAGTAGAAAGGGATGTCATTATAAAAGATGTATTTAAACCAGGTTCTGAAAGTCAGGTGGAAGATAGATACTCAAGAAGAGAAGAAAAGTTATCCCAGCAGAAAGAATAGCATAAGCAGAGACAGAAAGGTAGGTCAGCAACATGAGTATCTGGATTACTTGCGCAACAAACTAACCATACCAGAGGGATTCTTACGTTAGGGATAGCTAACGTCAGAAGGTTTAGACAAATATGGTAAAGACCTTTTCATAAAGGCTCTAGAATGTCAAGTTGGGAAATTAGGATGTATGAGATTCATGGAGGTGAAGACTGTAACAAAAGAAATAAAAAGGTGAAAAGACGATTTTAGGAAGATGAAGCTGGGCATGTTGGCTGGATGGACATCACTCTGCCTGCTCTCTCATTGTTACGTCTCGCCTGCAGAAAGGGAGTTAATTCATAAGCAGCAGCAGCGAAGGCCTGGGGACATTTAGAAAGGGGAATCATTAGGGCATTGAGACTGGTAGACAGGGATGAAAGGTAACGAGGCAAAGATGACACAGCCTTCCAGTCCAGGGAGACTGGAGCATGCCAATTACAGCCAGGAGGTAGAGAGAGAGAAGGGATGAATAACTTCCAACGGGAAAATGAGTTCAATTTCGCACATGATGCGTTGGAGGTGAAAGTGAGACATACAATGGAATGTCCTGTATTAAAAGGCATAGCCTAAGGACTCAAGATCTTGCCTGGAGTGATATATTTGAATTAAGTTTTTTTTTTTATGTAATGGTAATTATTTTTTAAAAAGGGGGGGAGGTAATTGTAGAGGCCATGAGGAATTAATAAGCTTAGTGATAAAACTAAAAATTGTGTAAAATAGGGAATGAGAAGCTAAGACTGAGAGTTGAAAGCAGAGACTAACTATAGAGTTTCATCATGAACCCAAAAGGGACACCCTACAATGAGGGAATTTCAAAAAAAGAACATTGCTGAACAATGTCAAATGCCACAGGGAAGCAAAGGGAGATCAAAATTGGGACAGAGCAAAGAGAAATGATTAAAAGATGGTCACTGGAAAACTTCAGGAGTCTTTCTTCTACAGAGAGGGGTCAAGAAGCCAGGCTGGGAAGGGCTCAAAGAGGGCATAAAGCAGTAACTGCAAGTAAATATAGCAATGTGGGCAAGGAGTCTGAAAGCCTTGGGAGAGAATTTCCACAGCAGCTACAAGTGGCAATGAGATTAGGACAAGGTTTCCCGCATATTTTCAATACAAAAGACCTGCCTAATCTGATGGCATACAGTAATCTAATATATAATAGTAATAGCCTAAATTCTGTGAAGATTACCAAAGGACTTTATTACAGGAACTAGAGGCCCAATGCACGAATTCGTGCACGGGTGGGGTCCCTCAGCCTGACCGAGGATCGGGGCAATCGGGGAGGGACGACAGGAGTTTGGCCAGCTGTGGGAGGTTGGCTGTGGGAGCATCTGCCCCCTGGTGGTCAGTGCGCATCATAGTTACAGGTCAACTGGTCATTTGGTCGTAACAGTGGCTTAGGCTTTTATAAATATAGATTACTGCAACCAGAAATCAAACCATTGCAAATACAGTCAAAAGCAAAGGCATCTGAGCTTCTCACAACAGGGAACTTTATGCCTTTATACATGAGGGATGAGTAAAACCAAAACAAAACCTTTAAGGACATCACATCAAACCTTACAGTGGCTCCCTTGCATTTTAAATCTCCCTTGGTATGCAGATGCTTATATTCACAAATTGGCACTTAGAAAATAACTCTGCATAACTAATCACAACAAAGAACTTTGGAAAATACATCACTCCCCTATGGGAATCATCTAAAGACTTTAAAATATTAATTTTTACCACATCCTTATTTCCCAAAGTAGCATACTTCCTTTCCCACACCAAGAGTACTTCCCACTAATCACTATTGTCTTATTGCTTTGCTCAGATACATGAAAAATAATTAGTTGACTTCTACCTAAGTTAAATCCAAACTTTAACAATATATTTTCTACTACCAGCATTTCTCATTAGTTTTGAAAAATATCACTGGATAACCACTGACATCTTATAAATGCAGTCTCCTAGCTAATTTCATTTCTCTTTAGCTTCTTCTTCAATGTTTACTTATTCTTTAGTTTTATAAGTTAATTTTGTCAGGCTATCCTTTCTCATCATTCATTTTATTATCAATATTATTTAATATTTATAGATCTGACTTAAGTTTGTAGCTCATTACTAGACCTTCAATACCTTTCCAATATATGGTGAATGATTCAATAATTTTTTTCAACAAAGAGTTTTAAAAATATATTTCTATTCCTTAATAAGATATTGAGTATGACTCACACCAATTTATTCCAAAACATTAATGATCACCTACTATGTGCTAGGTGTAGTTACAGGGGTTGAGCAAAGAGCAATAAACTAACAGTCACGAATCCCTTCCCTTTCCTAAAGAATTCACTTTGTAATGAGAGAAGCAGCAGCCATAAACAAAATAATTAAGGTATTTAGTATGTCAGCAAGTACTTTAAAGAAATTAAAACAGAAAAGGTGAATGAGGAGTGTTGGACTGAAAAGAGGCGAGTTGCAATTTTGGAATATGGTGGTCATAGAGACCTAAAGGAAGCAAAGGAGCTGGCATCGGGGTATCTGGGAGGACAGTGCTCCAAGCAAGGGAGCAACAGTGCAAAGGCTCTGAGGCTGGAGCCTGCCCAGCACGTTGCAGGATCAGCAGAGAAGACTGTGATTAAAAGAGAGTGTGGGGAAGAATAGCAGGAAATGACATCATCAGGTCTGACAGGCCACTAGAACTTTGGCTTTGGCTTTTAAGGACATGAGAAGTATTCGGAGGGCTTAGAGCAAAGTGAAATGACCTGACATGTTCTTACAGAATCCCTTCAGCTACTGTGTTAATCCCTGGTTGTAGGGATGCAGGAAACCAAGTGGGAAGCTGCTGGATCAGAGTAACAGCAGTGGACAGAGGTGGGGAAAAGTCATTAAAGATTAGATTTTTTTTTTTTTTAAAGATACATGCTAACAGGATTTGCCATTATTCGATGAGGGGATGCAAGAAAAGATTAAGTTGTCATTTCTGACATGAGTCAGATCTCAAGAGGATGAGGCTGGCAGTGAGAGAGCAGGATGGGGGGCGGGGAGGGGAGGCGATCAGGAGTTTGGTGTTGGCCATGTTAATTTGAGACATCTAGCAGACATCCAGGAGGAGAGGCAGAAATTCAAGGCTGAAGTTCAGGGTGATCACGTAGGTAGAGAAGAGAAAGGGTCAGAGCAATGAATCCTGGGCCTCAAGGAAACATGTAGCTCCAATAGCTACTTATCTTGGAGAAGAACAACCAGCAAGGGACCCTGAGATGCAGGAGCCAAGAAGCAGCAAGGAATCAGGAGAGTGTAGTGTCCTGGGAGAACGTGGGGTGGAAGGTCAAACACTCCTTTAAATCAAGTAAAACGAGGCCTGAGAGGCTGACCACTGGATTTAGCAACATGCCTATTAATGGTGATTTTGACAGGCACTTCTGGAATGGTGGATGAACACAAGTAGGGCTGGGTTAAAATAGCCTACCTAATAAAAGGGTAATATGCAAATTAACCGTCACTCTGTCACAAAGATGGTGGCGCCCATAGCCACAAGATGGAGGCACCCAGTCCTCTCAGCCCCACTGGAGTTCCCCAGTCCCGGGGGGGGGGCGGCCGCTGAGAGTGGGCCGGTGGAATGCTTGCTTCATAGCCGCGGCGACTAGGCAAGCGTTCCACGCCCGGCTGCAGATGGGCCTCTGGGCCACGGAGAGCCTCTGGGTAGCAAGCACAGAGCAGCCAGACCCCGCAGAGAGCTACTGGTGCACGAATTCGTGCGCAGGGCTACTAGTATACTGTGTGTGTATATATATGAAGAGAGCAATATGAATTTACCTGTGTCTTCAGCCTTACTCTTCTTTCTGTTCTCCGGGTAACTGAACTCTGCCTCCTTCTGCACATGCTTCGTCATTTACCTTCACGAAACCTTGAACCCACCATCCATCTGAGTTACCTCTATAATAACTCATAATGGCAATAATAATACTAATCTTTGTGCTCTCCTTTATTACAAAGTTCTCAAAGTTTATCTCCAGTTTCTCATCTCTGCTGAGCCTCCTTTCATTTCCTATAAAATTGGGAGGTTAATCCCAATACCACAGGACTGTTGTGCAGGTTAATGATAATGTACTATATTAAATTCCCATCATATGGGAGCTGCTTGTCATACATCAGTTACTTTCCCCATTTTTCTAGTAAGCAGTGGGAGGACCAGAATTCAAATTTCACTGTTCCTCTCCCACTACATAGTACTTAAAAAAAAAAAAAAAAAAAAGAAAAAGTATTTCTCTTTTTCAGAGAGTAATGCATCTGGAGAAGTAAAGAATGGAAGGAGAGCATCAGAAAATCCCTAAGCACATTTAACTGCACAAAAAGCCTGTTCTGGCCATGACTGTGGTCACTCTGCCACATTTCTGGTCATTTTGACCAATTCAATAAAGTTTTTCTACTGGTGACTTTTTAACTACTCTGTAAATACACTCCAATTCTCAAGTCATTCTGTTTTCCTTTTTGTCATTTCAGAGCTCTCTCACTTTTCAAGGAAGCAAGCACACAACTTAAACCCACTGATCAAACTTTTAGGGGCATACTGGTCATACTTGAGACTATTTATCTCAATCCTTTATTGAAATGTACATTAATGCCATTTTATTCATTTCCCTGTATTTCTCAACTCTACGTAACATTAGAATCAGCTAAAGAGCTTTCTAAAAATGCTGATTCCTGAGTTTCCACCACCTTTCCCCTTACCCTGAGATTTTAATTAAGGTGGTCTAGAGAGAGGCCATCATCATATTCCCCACTGATTTAGTTTTTCCAACATCTGTTGGGCTCACTGGGTTGGTCTCTTCCAGTCCCCCTGTGCCCAAGAGAGCCACTCCTACAACCTATTGCCTGTCTAAAGCCAATCTTCCAGGTGACTCTTCCTGAATCAAGACTCAATTCTCTGATTCCCTGGCTCAGCAATGTCCCCTCACTCTCCATTATCTGTTGATAGTTCTAAGCTACTTCTCTGCCTTTCAAGTCTACCCACCACCATCTGACCCCAGGCCACCTTGATCATCCATCACTATTCCTCTATCCCCGTGGTCGGCAAACTGCGGCTCGCGAGCCACATGTGGCTCTTTGGCCCTTTGAGTGTGGCTCTTCCACAAAATACCACGGCCTGGGCGAGTCTATTTTGAAGAAGTGGCGTTAGAAGAAGTTTAAGTTTAAAAAATTTGGCTCTCAAAAGAAATTTCAATCGTTGTACTGTTGATATTTGGCTCTGTTGACTAATGAGTTTGCCAACCATTGCCCTATACCACCCCTTCAATCTGACCATTTTAATCACTGTTCTACAAAAGCAAAAGCAAACAATTCCCCTCAAAAGTACAGTCTAAACATCACAGGCCTTCACTCTGTCATTAGCGTGACAGTGGAAGGAGAATCTGTTTGCATAAAGTAAATTAGTGTAAGAATATAATTGCTAAATAACTTCAGATAGTCTGGGCCTGGGTCAGCAGGTGCAGCAAGGAAGCTCTGCAACACCAGGCTCTGTCCTTACCCTCCAGGCTCTGGTCTAGAAGGTTCTGAGTAGCCTCATGTATGACATCAATTGCATCACAATCTCGGAAGAGGACAACTGTCTCCTCATTTATTTCATATTTCTTACTCTGAAGTCAAAAGTGGGATTACCCCTTGATTAAGAAAACATGCGTTTGTAGCTACCAGTGTGAGAACTCTTTAAGTCCAAGTGTTTTTGGTGTATTTTCCCAAACTGGCAGCCCAGCCCAATCTCTGTAGGAGGTTGGTGGGGCTGAGAACTCAAAGTAAAATGTCAGACTTTTATTTGTAAATTGATTCCATCAGAGACATAGAAGGGTGAAATAGATTAGGGGTATTGTTATTTTCCTGGGATAATTAATCCCACGTCCTTAAGGGTATTAAGGTTTTTCTTCATATGAATAGGAATGGCTCTTGTTTGGGGTTTTTTATTCATTTTTGTTTTCAGTTTGGTGTGGCAGTTTGAAGACTAAATTGTATCTGGACCTTATCCTGTATTACATGAAATGTAGAGACTGTAACTCCGAACAACAGGTCTTAACCTCACTCTCAACAACTGTTCCTCAAACATCATCAAGTTAATAAACAAAACTACTTTGCTCTGTGGTTTCCCAAAAAAGAAGGAGATAACTGATTTCTGTCTTCCTTATTTTTTCATACTTCCTGAATCTCTAAACTGATTATATCACTGGCATAAACAATCAAGCGGAAGAAGTACTGAAGGTGCTTGGGAATTAGAATAAATTGAGCTACAGAAACTTGAGTTATAGGGCATTATATATTATATAACTTGAGTATTGGGCTCAGATGATGGGCCAAAAAGTCTCTGACTGTCCTTTTGTTTGGACAACCTACTTCACCTCTGTGCACCTGGGACCGTAAGTGACATGAAAGACCCTCTTAATGTTCACACAGGCAGCAAAGGGAACCTGCTCACCTCCAGAGAAGTCGTCAGGAGTGTTTTCAAGCTTTTCCTAAAGGCTCAGTCTCTAGGTAAGACCAGACTTGGTACATAAAGGAAGGTCCTTGTGTCTGGTAAGTATTCTTATAAATTACACAATAATCATAAAACATTAATAAACCTTCCTAGTTGGAAAAGGGACTAAGGGAGTAACTATAAACTAATTGGCACAAATGATGATTCTAATCATCTAGGAAAGAAGTTTAATAAAAGCAGTTAAAATCTAACTCTCTTTGTTACAGATATTGGTCTTTATTATTATGGGATCATCCATCCCTCAGACAGTATCACAAGCCTGAAGTCCTTACTCGAAGCTACCCGGCAGCCGGGAAGTGTCTCTGCCGGAGGATCCTGAAAGTGAAGGGTGCGGGGGGAGGAGGGGGGAGAGGGGGAGCAGTGGGGGACCAGACCAGAGAGCCTGGGAAGGGGCTGAGCAGCAGGAACTAACTACATTTCTCAAGAGTAAAAGGTGGCAGAGATCCCCGAAAGCTGCTTCCTTGGCTCTGTGTCACAGAGAACTCAGCTGTGTTAACCCTTGACCCCATTTCCTTTCATGACCCTCGACAACGTCCAGATGTTATCTTAGACCGACTTCTAAACCCAGCCTCGCTTCCCAGTGATGACCCCAAAGGCAGACACTGTGCTCTTGATTGATGAGCACCATCAGCACGCAGGGCCTCCTCCTGGGACTTTGGGACTGATGGCCAGGACGAGTGCTGAGATCCTGAGCACAGCGAAGCAGACGATCTCAAAGCCCCTAAGTAAGAGCTACTGATGACCCCGAACATGTTGTTACAGAATGAAATGGAAGTTCCCTCCTAGACACTGCATCTTACATGATTTCATGAGACAAATCTACTTGCCTTTGAGGCTCACTGCATATATTCTGTACACAGTCCCGTGGTTTAGCACAACGGCTGTTGGCGTTAGGGCTGGTTTTGTCCCAACCACACTCTCAAAACCCAGTGCCACTGATAAAGGAGAGATAAGAATACCAACTTTTTTTTTTTTTTTTACTTTGAAACAATCAGGCAGACAAGTCACAAATAGCACAAAGAAGTGAATGGAAAAGATTTCAACTTTCTGTGGTAATTGTGTTTGCACTTCCTTTTAACTTTTATGATGTATTAGCCATAGAATGGTCTCTACAGAGAAACGGAAGAGGAAAGCACACAAGCTTATCAAAAATTACAGGCAGCTAAACCCCTTCCCTTTAGTTATGCTTTTTTTTAACATCTAACATAAGCATAATTATTCACCAATTTCTATTCTGAAGTTGGTAAGGACGATAGCAATAAATCTACTTCCTCTCCTTTGTGCTACACAGTCAGCGATCTACAGAATGAAGTGCTGCAAAAGGCTGCTTTAAAAATATCATTTCAAGAACCAACCAGCCCTGAACCAGACTTCAGCCTCGGAATCCGAGCTCCTGGACGCTATTAACAGGAAGGCCTCGAGATGCGGAGGGAAAGGGAATATTTTCCACAGTCCTGAAGTGACCTTTCCCCTCCCCCACAGTCTGGCAGTGGCTCCCAGAGACACTTTACAGGCCACAAAGGGGCTGCAGCCAGCTGTCCACACTTCTCCAGGGAGTCAATTCTACAGGGACCTTAGGGGGACAATACCCTAGGAACAAGGGGGTGGAGGGGAGGTGTTGCCGGGAACACTGCTTACCCTTCCCGTTCCCTCTCAGGGAAAGACCCTAAACAAGTGACCTGTACCTTAGCTTTTAACTCATGCCTGGGGTTACCTAAGGTAACAGTTACAAAACTGGCTTTAGAGGCAGCGGAGCGTTCGGGATCTCCGACCCCCTCACCCCCACCCGCCTTTCCGGTGCCTCAGTCCACTGGCACTGGAATGAGGTAGTGGATTTTCAGTTGGCACCTCCAAAAAAATAGGCCTATTACGTTCAAATCAATGTACTGGAAAATGACAGCTAGTGAAAGCTTTAAATCTTAGTCACCACGCTTTTGCTAATCTGTTCTATTAACTTTATTAGCAATGTTCACCTGGGTTTAATTTCATGTAAAGATTATAATTATACTGGAGAGTTAAACAAGGGCCCTGCTTCTTCTCGGATACCGCCTGTTAAGGTAAGAGTAAAAAAATAAATGTCATTTTCAAATATTTTTAGAGACAGAGAAAGAGGCGTGACAGAAAGGAGTGAATTCCTGCCTTTTCATCCTATAAAATGTCAAAACATAAACAGCTTTTTCTCCCCGGCTCTGCTTCATTCATTCTCCTTGCCGTTTAGGCGAGCTAATATATCAAAATTTTACTCTGTTGTCTCGTATCTCCTGGTTGAAAGTGGGAGCTCCATGAAAGCAGGGATTCTTCATTATTATGTGTACATCTTCTTAGTCTAGAACAGTGACTCCTTTTGGACTCTAAGAATATATATAACTGTGCTAATTGTCCTTGCTAGAAACTGAGGAGAATACCCCGTATATAACATGCCTATTTGTCAAACTTGATTCCAGGACTGCCAGAATTCCAGTTACTCTATCTCAACTAAAGGATCAAAAGAAGTAGGCCTGTCACCTCAGAGGGGAGGGGATAGGAAAGAGATTAACCCAAGAATATATATGCATAGCCCAGGGACACAAACAATAGTGTGGGGAAGGCCTGGGGAGGGGCAGGGGTTGAGTGGAAGTGGGCAAAGGGGGTGGGGGATGGGAATGGAAGACCATCTGGAATACTGTCAACAATAAATAAAAATTAAAAAATAAAATTTATTAGGTGGGGAAAAAAAGTAGGCCTGTCAACAGAATCCCGGGAATAACAATCATTTCAATTACGGATTCACTTCATTTGTGTTTAAATTACATTAATGCTTTCTACCAATGTGATCTATACAATATCCACTGAATGCAGAGTAGCACACACATTTTGGAGGTGTGTACATGTGTGTGTGTATGTAAAATTAACCCTTGCCTCAAATATCTTTTGATTTAAGCATGTATAGGATAAACATGAGCTACATTTAACACATAAAACCAAGAGTTCTAATATGATATAAAGTAATAAGTAAATAAGTACAGAGAGATCCAAAATGATCCTAGAATACTTAAATTTGGCTGAAAGTAGTCTCAAGAATGATGTTTGTTAACAGATAACCAACAGGAGAACTAAAGTTGTCTATTTTTTTCAAGGTTCATTGTGCATCTTCATTTCTGAGCGAGAAACTCCTGACTTCTGGGTAATCTTTGGCTCCCGAGTATTTGCCCGGCTCTGACCTGTCTTGGCTGACCATTAGCGTCTGTTGCTCTCTTGCTCTTGACGGTTTGCCTGAAATGAACTGCTGTTCCTTCCTGACTTCTAGTTTTTGTGTACATCCGGAGTCAAGTTCTGTGTCTGGGTTCCAAATCTGCCTTGGTTTTCCTAGGCCTGATTAATCACACTGCTCCCACAATCTGGAAATGCCCAGGCCAGTAAATCACCCACTGAGTCTTGGAACAGATTCAAATAGATCTATTCAGAATCCTCAACCTCCCACTTAATTGATTGGTGTGTCCTCAGTTGTGAGTTACAATGATGTAAGACTTGAAGATAGTTGTGAGTTGTGAGGTACACATGACTATGCAGCACCTGACACATACAAACACATGATATTTGAAGATTTCAATATTATCCTGGGGTTTTTTTGGGAGACTTCAGAAAAATAATAAAAATTACACAAACTCTTCCTGTATATAGTAAGAGCCAATTGGCGGGGGGCGGGGGGGGGGGGGTTAGGAGGGTTGGAGGGGGGAGAATGATAGAATACACTTACAAACATATATGAAAAGATAAATATTAGATGGATTTCTATGTAAGAATACATTATTTTAAGAGAAAAATACTCCAAATTATATTTTAAGTATAATAGATTCTTCCAGTGAAGGAATCTAAGAATTAATATAAATGATTTTTTGAGGACACAAGCCCAAAATGTGGCAGAGACTACGCTTTGCTCCTCAGAATTAATTCTCCAATTCTTTATCCTATATAATAAAGGCATAATATGCTAAGTGTCTGACTGATGGATCAACCATTTGGTTGACTGCTCGACCAGTTGCTGTGATGCATACTGACCACCAGGGGGAAGATGCTCTGACCAGTAGGTTAGCTTGCTGCTGGGGTCCGGCTGATCTGGACTGGGTGAAAGGGCCGGACACGCCCTGGAGCCCTCCCACAGTACTTCCCTGGCTGGCCAGCCCCATCACCTTGATCAGAACTGGGCAAGATGGCCCTGATAGGCCCCAATCGCCGGCCAGGCCGAAGGACCCCACCCGTGCACGAATTCATGCACTGGGCTTCCAGTTTTACTATAGAACTCCCCAAGCTGTACACGTGGCTGCCAAATACACAGCACACTTCCCAGGCTCCCTTGCAGCTGGTTCAGCCATGTTACAAAGTTTTGACCAAGAGGGTGAACATGCAAGTGATGTGTGGAGTTTGTCTCACACCCTCTGTCCCCCTGGCTCTGGAATGTGCAAGGGGCCCTGATAAGCCAGCTTCAACTATAATGACAAAGACACTCTAAGTGCTGTGGTCGGCAAACTGCGGCTCGCGAGCCACATGCGGCTCTTTGGCCCCTTGAGTGTGGCTCTTCCACAAAATACCACGGCCTGGGCGAGTCTATTTTGAAGAAGTGGCGTTAGAAGAAGTTTAAAAAATTTGGCTCTCAAAAGAAATTTCAATCGTTGTACTGTTGATATTTGGCTCTGTTGACTAATGAGTTTGCCGACCACTGCTCTAGTGTATTGGTTCCCCAACCTTCCTTGCACAATGGAACTACCTGAAGAAACTACATAAAATACTGATGCCTGACTCTCTCCTATAGATTCAGATTTAATTGGTCCTGTGGGATGGTGGAGAAATAGAAGGAACGAGAATCTGAATGACCCGATGGAGCTGAGCTTCGTACTCCCCTGGAACACTGTTGGGCAACAGTATCAAAAATTAAAAAACCAGAGCTCCGAGAGAGAATGCAAAACAAAGCCATGTGGATTCCACACACCTTACATATTCACAAACAAGCCTTTTGTGTCATTTAAACTGCTGCTATCTGGCCTCAGTGAAAGCAGTTGAACAAATATCCTTATAAATATACAAAATAAACACAAAAATTCTGGTCTTCAGAAGAAATAATATATAAGTGTGGGTAAGAAAAATATTTTTCTTTTTCTAAAGAAAAAAAAACTAAAATAAGAGAGTGTGGTTTTAGCACAATCCAGGGAAATCATTGGTGAGCTAGAGAAGATTCATTAAAGAAAAACTAAAAATAAGTTTAAAATATTGAGACTATTAAGTTTGACAAGGCAAAGGCACACAAAATTATTTAAATTTGCCAATTTTTTAATAATTTCTGCATAACAATGAGAACTTGGAAGCAAAATGTGAAATCTCAAAAAGATTTTAGATCAGAGATGATTTTAGATCAGAGTTAAATAAATACTGATTTATCTTACAGGCCCATTTTGATAGGTCACAGGTTAAACTGCTTTAATAAAGAAATAGACTCCTATTTTGTTGCTCTGTCATTCTCAACATGTGACTTCCATTTCATGGTCCAAAATGGTTGCCCCAGCACCTGCCATCACAACCTCATACCAGCCGGGACGAATGGGGAGAGTGCATACTCCTTTGTAATAAGGACATACTTTAGTACTTCTGCTCATCCCACTGCCTAGAACCTATACATATGCAACCTGACTGCAAGGAAGGCTGGGAAATGTAATCTTGAGCTGGATAGTCAAGTACTGAGCTAAAACTTTTATCATTATAGAAGGAACGAATATTAGATATTATGGGCAATTAGAAGTCTACGCCAGAGGTCTCATTCTTAAGAGATAGAAAAAACATTGAGATAAAATTCTATCTAGAATATTCAAAAATGTTGTCAAGTGTAAACGATTTAAATACAAAAATATTTCTATATAAAATATTAAGATATATCAAAGATATACAAAGTGAAATACAACCTAGATGTACAGTGTACAAAAAAAAGGAAGTCGTTTTTCCTTTCATAGTTTCACCTCTGGGAAAATAATCAATTATTAAAGTAATCTTGGAAAATGTGGGTATGGGACTAACATTTAGGTGAAATAATGTCTTTCCATAGCTCCTCCCCCAGTGCTACTGACTGAAAAAAAACCTTGGAATGGCTGATGTCATTTCTGGACTCCTAAAATTTCTTTCTTTGGGACAAATAAGAAAAAAAAACTAGACTCCAAAGCAGTAAGGCCAAGTTGAGGCATTACAAGTCATCAAAGAAAAATATCAACATTATTTACACAATCACTATAAATGTGTCACCATCTATAAAGGCTCTCCAAGACAATTTAAATTGATAATTAAAGTAACAAAAAGTGGCAAAGCAAAGCCAAACATAGATATCAACCCTTATTTGGCCGTCTTAGAGAAACAAAGTTTTCAGATGAATAAAAATTTTTGCCCATTCATATTCTATATTGTTATATTTTTGCTATAAACCCAGAGAATATTTTTATATCATTATTCTAAATTTAAGCAGCTGGAGTCATTTCTTAAGTATTATACCATTTAACCTGTTCAAATGAAAGACTTGCCTTTAAAAGAAAATATGTGTTTCGCATTAGTGACAGAACACAATGTCCTTGGCTTAAATATTCTCCCACAAAACAGGTCCTTTATGTCCATTATAATTAGCTATATAGCAAGGCTAGAATACAACAAATTCAAGGAACCAAAGTCTGAAATCATCTATACTAACTAGAAGTATCACATGATCTCACTCATTTGTGGAATATAATGAACAACATAAACTGATGAACAAAAATAGAACCAGAGTCATAGAAGCATCAAACAGACCATTCAATCTAAGAGGGAAGGCAGGAGAGGGGGAGGGGGGTAAGAGATCAACCGAAAGACTTATATGCATGCATGTGAGTATAACCAATGGACACAGACAGTAAAGGGGTGAGGGCATGTGCTGGGGGTAGTGGGAGTGGCTGGGGAGATATCAAGGGGGGAAAAGGAGACATATGTAATACTTTAAACAATAAAGAATTTAAATTTTAAAAATCCTATCTAATAAAAGAGTAATATGCAAATTAACTATCACTTCGCTACACTCACCAGCCATGCCCACCAGCCACACCCACCAGCCAATCAGGAGCGAGTATTCAAATTAACCCAACCAAGATGGCTGCAGCCACGGAGAGACCAGGAAGGAGGCTTGGGTTTCCCCGGCAATGGAGGAAGCCAAGCTTTCCGCACACCCTGGCCGGCCCAGGCCTCTGCTTAAGGCTACAAAGTTTCAATTATAGAAGGTAAATAAATTCCAACAGAATCGGGCCTAAACGGGCAGTCGGACATCCCTCGAGGGGTCCCAGATTGGAGAGGGTGCAGGCTGGGCTGAGGGACACCCCCCCCCCCCGCCGTGCATGAATTTCGTGCACCGGGCCTCTAGTAAATAAATAAAACTAAATGTATAATTAAGAAATGTGATTATAGTTGAAATAAATATAGCTCACATATTTTTTTATCATAACCTCAACTTAATGTATCAATTTTCTTAAAATTTACAATCATTAACTTCCTGAATCAAATGAAATAGTTCATAAGAATGGGAAAAATATTTTTTTAAGTTTTTATTAGATGTCAGTATTTGACTAATTATACTCAATAACATTGGGAAAGTGACTCATCCACACTTTTAAACAAAGAAAAATTTACTAAGGGATATTTTTCCTGTATATTTGATTGCTTATATAATATTAAAAATTAAAGAAACCTTTGAGGTAAATATAATGTCATAAATCAAAGAAATATTGATTTTAATATAGCTAAGGCAATTTTAACATGTTGAGAATAAAAAGTCATCTATTATGAAAAGTAAATATTATACATAAAATTTTCAAAGAATTAATGTAAAAAAATAACTATTTTTAGGTCAAACTATTTGTACTGAAAACAAACATAATTTTATCTGGTATTAAAATGTAATACCAGGTATAGAGAACATTCAACAGAACACTGTTAAAAGACCAGCACTGAGAATAATGTAATCACACCAAAACCTTGTCAGATAAATCAATGTTTCTTTTTTTAAAAGTGTGTACAATGATGGCTGTGTGCATTAAATGTAATAAAGAAATTCTGTACAACTTGTATCAAGGTTTAAAAAGTATTACACCATCATTTCAAGATTTGAACCTAGTCATAATAGATGTACTAAATCAGGAGAGCTTACTTCTGTCTTTTGACTTTTAAATTTATACGTTGCACTTAAGAAAGTCACATTTAAAAGAATAATTATACAAAGATATTATACAGACTCCCAACAAACCTCAGATGTCTGTGTCCAATTCCCTTGAGTGCTGATGAAAGTGTATGTTCTAAATCTTTATTACTGTTTTTAGGGCACCTCGCTCTCAGCCAATACAAACACAAAACAAAAACAGAACACAAAGCAAACAAGAGTTCAACTCCACTGATAAATTAAGGGCACCAGGTAGGAACCTCCAAATTCCTTCCCCCTAAACTGACCCTTGGCCTTACATCCTTCCCTCCTCCCAGAGGAAAGCATCCCTCCTGTAGCTCCAAGACAGTACCGCCCCTCCCTGCATTCCTGATGGCCCCTCTGGCCTCCTCAGGACCTTGCTTTGTCTATTAAACCCTCCCGTGAGCTCCTAGGATTGGAAAAGAAAGGGGTCAGGAGCAGGCTAGGTGGTTTAAGCAAGTTCCAGGCTCAGTCTGTGAGGTAAGAGAGACATAAACTCAGAGTTTGCAAAGGGAGAAAAAGAGAAAACACTTCCTACCGACCAGACCTTTACTCCATGAGCGGATTAGAGCTTCAGGCCAACCCCGTGAGGTATGAGGTATCAACTGTGTCTTCCAAATATGAAACTAGGCATAAAGAGGCTATGTAATTCTTTTTAATCCTCACCTGAGAATGTTTTTATGGATTTTAGAGAGAGAAACATCCATCAGTTGCCTCATGCACAGGCCACAACCGGGAATCGAACCTGCAACCTGGATATGTGCCCTGACTGGAAATCAAACCTGCAACCCTTGGATGCTCAGGATGACACTCCATCCCACTGCGCCACACCAGCTAGGGCTAAGAGGCTATGTAATTTGTCCAAAAATCACACAGTTTGTACATTTCATGCCAGGACTTTAACCCAGGTCGTCGGGTTCCCCAAAACCATGCTCTGCACCATGAACTTCACCCCACTGTCCCAGAGCGATGGCGTTTTCAAAAGGAGGTACAAAGGCCATCCCAGCAGTTCCACTAGCTCTAGATTAGAGAAGCAGCAGAATGTTTAAAGTACACATGAGACAGCTTGCTTAGCCTGAGTTCTGCAATGGCATGTTGCTGTGGGAATGTTCCATGGCGAGATGGGTCGGTGAATTTTGCCAAGTGCCTTGCCTCCCAGTGCCATGGTTTTCCAGAAGAGGCATTTGACTTCCGCCATGATCTGTTGTAGCTGCTTTAGTTCCCTTTTCATTGTCTCCTTCTCCTTGGCTGTACACACCTTCCTCAAACATCCTGGACAAAATCAGCCCCTTGCAACACTAACCCACTTCTTCCCTTACATTGACCACCAAGCACATTGAAGATTTTCTCCATCCTCTTCACCTCCTCAGCTTCCACTCATGTCTCAGCTCATTCTTCATCAGGCTCCTGCTCACACACACTACTGAAGCTAAATCCCCAAAGACGCTCTAATTGGCTAACCTTCCATCTTCACACTACCTACTTCTCTAAAGCTGACACTTGAAAGAAACCTTTCTTTGGGGAACTAGAGCCTTCCTTGTCGTTCAAGAGATCACTCTGTCCTGGTTCTTTGTTTCAACCTCTGAGGAGGGCTCAGTCCAAGCCACCAGGGCACTCTCCTCTTCCTCTAACCTTTAAACACTGGCTCTCTAACATCCTACCCTTCTTTGTATGTTTTCTTCCTCAAATTGTTCCCCTGGTGTCATCTGATCCACTTGACAGCTGCAACATATTTGATCTATAGTTAATTTATAGATCTCTAACTTTTGCCCCAAATTCTTTTCTAAGTTTTATCTTCCTATCTCCAATAATTAGCAGAATTTGCAGCTCAGTTGTGTCCAAAACCAAATTCTCTTTTCTCCGCCTCCTCCCAATGCTGTTCTGTCCCTCACATTCCATTTCTCATTAAGGACGCTACCCATCTTATCTTCAAACTAGAGACCTACGTACCACCCTATGTCCCCCATTCTACTTACCTTCATTTCTCAGTGAACACAAACCCTAAAGGTTCTTCCCAAGAAATGTCTCCTAGTGGTTGGATGTTTTGTGTTTTATGGTTTGGTATCTTCTTCATTGCCTCCACCTTAGACCAGACATTCCACATTTCTTACCTGAGCCACTGCAATGGCAGAAACTCCTAATGGGTAACTAGACTCCAACTTTGTTCCTCAAACCCACTGACAGAATTATCTTGATAAGAAACAAAGCTAATCTCAATAGATTCTATTTTTTCCATTATGTCATCATATTATAATAAGATACAATTGTACAAATGAAACCATAGACTAAAGACACATCCTTCTGTGTAGAGAGTAGGCTCTGGCCACACGATTAATTCTCCAAAATTCAGAATTATGAATGAACCCTACTTAGTTCATGGTACATTTACTGAAAGAGTCACGACCTCTTAAGGGCAACTTCCTGATGCCATCCTCATGTATACACCTCAGGCTAATGACTAGAAAACAAAGAACCCAGGCAAATCTGCCCAGGAGTAGTGCTCAGCCAGGGGGATCAAACAGAAGCTATCGGAGGGTTTATGGTTAAAACAGGGCAGAGTCTGCAGACCCAGAGAGCAAGCTCGCTTAGGCAGGAGAAGCCAGGCTGTTTATGTTTCATGTCATTTCTAGGGTTATTGGCCTCTCCTTCAGCAAATAATAACACTTTCTGAAAGTTATAATTTGACCCAGATTAAGGGGAGCAAGGACAGGTCTTCTCTAGATTAGGGCTGTTGAAGAGGCAGTGCATGCTGAGGGCTGCTGGGATGGCAGGAATAGAAAATAAGGAGAAGGAATTCAAAGGTGACACAGATTCAGGGAACTTCTTCCCACATTCCAAGGTCACACTGAACATGCTACTTTGAGGGGATGGATAATTCTCTTCCTAGTCTGGCACATTCCTCCTCAGCTTTCAGAAGCCAGCTCTATTGTCATCTCTTCCCAATAGCTTTCTTAGACCCCATACTGAGGGAGCACCTTGATGCCTCCCTGCTACTTTGTTTATCATTCTACTAGAGGCCCGGTGCACAAAATTCGTGCATGGGGGTAGGGGGGGGGGGGTCCTCAGCCTGGCCTGCAGGATCGGGCCTAAACCGGCAGTCAGACATCCCTCTCCCAATCTGGGACTGCTGGCTCCTAACCACTGGCCTGCCTGCCTGATCACCCCTAACCACTCGCCAGCCTACCTGATCGCCCCTAACCACTCTGCCTGCCTGCCTGATCACCCCTAATCCCTCTGCCTGCCTGCCTGATTGCCCCTAACTGCTCGCCCCTAACCGCCTCTGTCTCAGCCCCTGCCACTTGTGGCTTCATCCGGAAGGACATCTGGAATGACATCCAGAAGGTAGTTAGGCTGTCTGGTCTAATTAGCATATTACGCTTTTATTATTACAGATTGGTGCACCTGCCACACGATACTGTGATTATCTGTATACTAAGGGTTAGGGCTGCAACATGAATTGGGGGTGAGGAGGGGCACAACTGCAGATCACAACATAAGCCTTAACATAATGTGTTGAATCGATTCATCTTTGCCTGGAAAAGTTAGATCACGACTGAAAGAAGTTGTTTTCAAATTCATGCAAACTGTTTTGTTTGCTTTGCTTTATTTGCCTGTTTGTTTTCTTGAGCACCTGCTATTTACAAAGCACTGTATTTAGGCCAAGAAAAGCATACATAGGAAGTAAATGCACACAGGAAATAAACGCTCAGACCCTATTCTCTTGGGGTTTACCATCTAGTTAAGTGGTTTTTCTCACTGCTTTAGCAAAAACACCAATCAGAAGAAGGTGGAGAACCTGAGTCCACCTAATTCGGCTCCCCCTGACCTTTTGTGAAGCCAAATCACAGAACCCTGGAGCTCTAGGGAGGGTCATGGGAAAGAGCTAAGACACACACCTATTAGGCCAAAGAAGATAATAAATATGCAACTGTTTAGGGTAAACTGTAAAGCACCATACTAACTATGGTTGTATGAAGGGTTCTTACAGTCTTAAAGTCAACTGAGCATGTACAGACTACCATGGGAAGGAGTGCACTGGCAGAAGGAAGCAGAGGGGAGGAAGCAGGGCCTCGGAGACACAGCCGAAAGGTAGAGGAGAATGTCATTATGCACTAAGGATGACCAGCATGTGTGGCTCCGTATGGCACTGCCGCACAGAGGAAATAAGAGTGACTATTAAAGGGCCCTCCTGCGAGCCAGACTCTGGACTGAGCCCAAAGCATACTTCATCTTGTCATCAGAGCAGCCTTGAGACATTTACTGTTTCCCCATTTTACAGATGAGGAAAATAGGCTTTGAAGAGCTTTGGAATGTCTCCCAAGTTACATAATACATTAGAGACAGGACTAATTCTGGAGTATATGAGGTCAAGCCTGGACAGATAACAAATTTCAGTATCTTTGGTTTATGGCAAGACACATAACTTTGCCTTACAGCCTACAGTGTGGAGTGATCCTAGTTTACATCTGTTTCCCACTAGTTATTAATAGCACTGTCTTTCACTCTCAAAAGTGTCCCAGTTTAGACAAAAAAGAAAGTATATGGTCATCTTGCCTCAATGCTCCTTGCTATAGTGAAACATGTCTACACAATTTTCCAGGCTCAGTGCAAAACAAAAATGGGAGGCCTTTTGTTCAAAAGGCAGAAAAAAAGTACTATCAAAGGTGCTGAAAATATAAAGTCTTTTTTCTTACATGTATCTATACTGATCATACTCCATTGTCCCACTGAACTTCACTTGCAAAAGACAAGTTCAAAGATAAAATTAGCAGGAATTCCACCCTAACTAGGTAACTCAGTTGGTTAGAGCATCGTCCCAATACTCTGAAGTTTCAGATTTGATTCCCGGTTAGGACACATATAAGAATCAACCAATGAACGCAGAATACTAGTAAGTAGAACAACAAATCTCTCTTTCTCTCTCTCTTTCTTCCTCTTCCTCTCTCTCTCTCTCTCTCTCTCTCTCTCTCTCTCTCTCTCTCTCTCAAATCAATAAAAATGTTTTTAAAAGATTAGCAAAAATTTCAAGATGGTAATGGCAGAACATTAAACCTACCGAAGGTCCTTCTGAGTGTTAAGCCCTGTGCAACTGCTATGAAGTGAAACCCATGAGGCTGGCCCTGGTCTGTCCTTTTTCTGTCCACTCAGGTGGGTCTGTGAAAGCATCATGACCTGTGTCTGGATGGCAAGCAGGAAACCAGTTGCAACCTACTACTGTCCAGACTTTGGACATTAACTACTAGATCCATCATAGCATTCTTTAGGAGACATGTTTTAGAGCATTTCTAATGAAGCACAAAATTTCATTGCCCAAACAAAACATGAAGATATATTCAAGCAAATTTGGTCCTTCTCCACCATTTTCTTTGTCCCAAAAATAAATAATCCAGAGAATGTAATTGATCCATAGTCTCAAAGGAAAATTTAGAATACAATGAATTGAAATAACAGTGTATTACAAAGTCTGAAATACCTCGATGCCTGATTTAAATCATGTTTCTGTTTTAAATGCAGGCATTAATGTTTAATTTAAAATATTTTGTTACATAAATACACATGTGCCTAAGCTTAAATAATTTCCACTATCTATACAGACCAAAATCAGAAATTTAAGGATGATTAAGAAACTGTTCTTAAAAATGGGTGAGGGGAGGTGGGGAAAGGGTGAGAGAGATTAACCAAAAATCTTATATGCATATATGCATGACCTATGGACAGAGACAATAGAGTGGTAAAGGCCTGGGGCAGAGTGGGAACCAGGTGGAGGGGGGGGGGGGTGTGGTAATGGGGACAGGGGAGTATTTATCAGCAATACTCTCAACAATAAAGATTTTTTTTAAGGGGTAGGAGTTTGGAAGATGGGGCAATTTGCTCATTCATTCATTTATTCATTCAGCACGTACTGATTACTTACAATGTCTCAAGCATAGTACAAGATCCTGGGGAAACACAGGTGAATAAAATGGAGGCCTCAAGAAGCCTGCATTCCAGTAGAATGAAACAAAGGTAAACAAATAAACGCATAAGCTTTCCTTGGTGCTAAGGAAGAAGTGACCACAGGGAAGAGTCGGCACAAAGCAGTGAGCATTCTAACCTGGGGGAATGCAGGGTGGTTCCAGAAAGGTTTTCTGAAGGACTTGAACTGAGCCTTGAGAGCCCAGTAGGAATCCAGCCGGTAGCTAAGGGCCAGGGAGGAGCAAGAGAGGAGCCCCGAGAAAGCAGGACACCCGTGGGAAGAGACGGCCACTCCAAATGACAGCAGCACACTTAGAGGAAAGCCCCCTGTTCAATCAAGAAGTGTGCGCCTGGCAGGCCCTGGGAAGAAGGTGCAGAGGGACTGAGTCTATGTACAGAGAAAAAAGGCGACGTCATGGACTACCTGGGGGCGGGGGTGGGGAAAGGTGCTCTCTCCTGCAAAGGTGAAGAGTTAGAAAAGAGAAGAGAAAGAATTCAGAAGTAAAAAGTCTTGGTAAGAAAAGTCATCCCTCAGGCCATACAATCACTTAATCAAGAGCGATAATACCATTTTGTTGGTTTATTTATGGGCCCGCAAGTAAAAATATGTTCTTGATAAAACTAGAAATATGTTTTCTATCTCTTTGTAATAAAGATGAGTTACCCTTCATCCATGTGAATGGCTTGAAGCAATGACAAAAATCTAAATGACTAAGCGAACAAATATTTAAATTTGACTTAAGAATGCACTATCAAATTTTTGCAACAAATTTACCACAGTGCTTATTTAATATTACAGCTAATTTTTTTTAAATAACTTTTATTGTTTGTCTGCATTTCTGATTATTCCATTAGGATGGACTTCTAGAAGATGAATTACCAGGCCAAAGGGTTTAAATATTTTTAAAGCTCTTGATACATATTAGATCAGGCTAAAATTAAAACTAAATGGACCAAATATAATACATGGAAATTAAATGTTACTATCAATAATACCCAAAAAAGAAAAGCTAATAGTGTATTATAAGTAGATCTTAGGCTTTGAATAGTTTTAAGACTATAAAGAAGTCAGGGGAAACTTTTAAGGATGACTTTCAGGCCAGTAAGCATGTTTGCGTGTGTGTGTAAACATACATGTGCACAAATAATGGACGTAAGAAAAGGAAAAGTCCCTAATTTTTGCATGAGATGACAAGAATGAAATTATAAGGTGATCTACTTGTAAGTAGGAAAATATAATTTATTTTATACCTCCTATCATTTCTATCTCTATATAGCAATAAGTTTGCAGTTTTAATAATCAGGTGTTAAGATTAGAGGAAAAATGATATTTTAAATAAAGATCAACAACTTGGTTTTTAAGGTAGCTTAGGTTAGCTATGTCTCTAAATGAGGACTCTCCACAATATCTTTTCATAAACCTCCAGAAAGGAGTAATAATGAAGGCAATTTAAGAAGTGACTCAGATTGTTATAAGTCCAAGGACTTTGTCACCACCGAAGTTTCATGAAAGCCAGTTTGAGGCTATTAAAACTCAAATCTCCTTTAAAACATGCTTTTCTTTTCTTTCTTTCTTTTTTTTTTTTTTTTTACATTGCTGCATGGAAGTGTAGAATTCTATTTATGACCAATTACCAGTATAGTCTCAAATATACAAACATTTCCAAAGACTGTGGCCCCTGGGGGGCTCAAGCAGATTGATTTTTCACTTGAGACATTACCCAGAAGCCAACCTGGGCATCTTCCATCCCCCGAGACATTCATGGTTCCTTCCTTTCTGCCCTAGTTAAGAAGTGAATTTCCTCGGTCATAATCCTAAGCAGAAAGTTTACATCTTTCAGAAAACTGAGCAGGAAGTTTGGCCTAAGAAACATTTCCCTTTGGACCAGGGTTACCAACGGGGTGGGTGGTGGAGGAAGGTTAGATTTGGGGGAGCCTGCAAAGGCTCTGGCTCCTGAGTCTGAATGATGCTCTCCCGGACATCTGGGTGGAAAGCAGCCAATCCTCAAATTCTTTGTCTTTGCAGCAGTGAGCAGGGGGGAAAAAAATCAACTTTTGAGTGATGTCTCAGAAGTTTCTTTCACTCAATTTTGTCCCTCCCGGTCCTACAATGAATGAACCGTTTACAAAGCCGACTTCCAGTGAGCCAGGCTGAAACTTTGAAACAAAGTTCCTGCCAGTTCTAGGAAAACGTGAAGCTGTTTGACGTGCGTTTTATTATGCGCCTCTCCTGGGCTCCGTGGGACCCCAGAACCTGAGCGGGAACGGATTTAAACCCAGGGTGGGGGGAGGGGGAGGAGATTGTCGGACTAGGAAGGGGTGACCACCACATGTGGCTCTAATATCAAACAGCTGCTGGAGACCATAACCCCGCTGCCCTCCCAGGACCGACCCTCCACCAGAACCCTGTTTCAGAGATTACTCTAATTAAAGGGACTTCCCCGACCCGAAATCTGAATCATGGACTCGGGCTCTAGAAGAATCAAGTACTTTTTTAAACGAAACGTATTTGAATGTAGCAGACTGACTTTCATCAGCGAGCCAAAGTCTTAACACAAAATCCCCAGGGGAGGAAGAAAAAGGGGGGAAAAATTGCACCATGTAATCCGGCAGGCCTGGCGGGGAGGTGGGGGGGGGGGGGGGTGAGGAAAGATGCCGGGATTCCCCGGACAAGCTCCTTCTCCCACTCCAGCTAACTTTGCAAACCTGCACCTCGCCGAGGCCCCGCGAACTCCGTGCGACCGCAGGCAGCAACCTCTCCCCGCGGGGTCCACGCCCCGAGCACACAGCGTCCGCGCGCGGCTTCGGGCGCCCGCGATGCAAGCGCCGGTCCCGGTGCCGGCGCCGGTCCCCGCGCAGACAAAGCCGCGCCCCGCGCCGCGGACACTCACCGACACCAGGAACTCCAGCGTGGCCACGTAGTCCCGCTCGGTCTTCTGCAGCTCGCGGAGCACGCACACGCGCAGGCGGAGCTGCCGCTCCGGGTCCCCGCGGCTCTCCTCGCTCATGGTGGGCGGCGGGGCGCGGGGCTGGCGGCCGGACGGCGGCGGGGGAAGGAAAGTTGCGGCCTCTGCAAAGTCCGTGGAGGGACGGGCGACTTTACCTGCGGGGGAGAGGCTGGGGCGCGGGGGGAGCAGGAGGGGTCGCCCGCTGGGCCCGGGGCGCGGGAGGCGGGGGGCAACCGCAGGGGAAACTCCCGGGGGATGGCGCTCCGGCCCCGGGACCTGCGCGCCCGGCCCCGCCGCTCCGGCCTCACACGGCCCAGGCTAGAGGGGAGGCGGCTCTGGCAGCCACCGCGGGGACTTGGACATTAATCAAATGCTTTGTATCCATGTGACTCCGACCCTTTACCCTTCGCCAAATCTCAGGAAAAAGGAAACACAACCCTGGGGAAGTGTGTTGCGTGCCAGCTAACTAAACACACACACACACACACACACACACACACACACACACACACACTGGCTCACTCACAGTCAGCACTTGAGATGGAACTAATAGGAGACCCCCAAACCTAGGAGGGAGGACAGACTCCAAGACACAGCTCCGGGGGTCGCTCCTGGGACTCCCGCCTATTGTTTAGCTTTCATGTGTTTTGTACAAATCCTGAAAGCAATGAAACAAGTCCCCAAAGTTACATAACTGGATGGGAACAAAAACAACCATGGTATTGACCCTCCTGGGTTTTTGTTGTTGTTGTTGTTGTTTTTTGGGGGGAGGGAAAAAATTGATTTTTTTTTTGCTTTATTCAGGCACAAAACAGGTTTGCTTTTAACCCCCTCCTTCCCCCCCCCCCCCCCAAGAATATTTCACAGGGCTGATCCCCTCCTGGCTGCACTGGGAGAGTCAATTAGCATAATAAATAAAGACACTATGGGAAAGTGACAGCCCCGGCCTATGCTATAAGCTCCACTACAATGAGCATCACCATTGCTCTGTGCTGTTTTGAAGGGAGACCCTTTGCAAGTCTGTAACTTTCTTTCAACATCTAGATGGTATGTAAATCCAACCAGAGGCAAGAATATATGTGCCAGTTTTGCTTCTCAGAGCTGCTATAATTTAAGACACTGACCCTAATTAAAGAGACAGAGTTATTAGTGAATGCTCATCAAAAGATGCAGATAGATTCTTAAAATCAAGAGCATGTCTTGATTTTAATATTTATGTTGATTGCCTTTTCTCACTGGGAAACAGATCCAGGACCTAATGAGCAATGACTAGTTCCACTTAATTTTTATACTAGTATAACTTAGAATCCTCTAACATAGGCAAAAGTGGTGGGGGAAAAAAATACCAGCTTCAAAGAGCCAAAGCACAAGCAAGCAAAACAAACCATATATATTTTTGTCTTGATACTATTCGCGTGTTATTTTTCAGAGGCATTTTTTCCTACTTACAACAACTTTAAACGGTCCATGCTAATGACATTTAAATAAACTGAAGAGTGAATGGTTTTGATGCAAGAATGTGGCATGTTAATCTGTCCCAATGGTTGAAAGCATTAGGCAAAACTCTAAAAAAATAAAGATGCTTTCCAGTTATTGATATTAAAACAATCATCAGTTATGCAGATGATGTCGTCAGAGAGCACAGCTTGTGATGAATCACTGTACCCCTCTGAATGCAACAAGCAGGGGCTGTCCTTTTCTTCTTCTATCAAGGACCCGTGTTTGAATGATGTGTGAGCAGCTGATGGGCAAGATGTGCTTTTCCTCTTTCTCCTGCACGTGTCTCTTTAGAGGTAGCCATGAGCAAAGAAGAAAGAAGTAAATGGCTTCACACCCTGTGGCAGAAGAACAAAGGACAAGGCACATGAAAGCGCAGACTTCACAGCACCTAGTAAACAATAAACAAAAGAAATAGATGGGAGACTTGGGAAACAGGCCTCCAGTAATGAATGGGAAAATCAAACATGAGTGCATTTCCTCCCCCCTAGGTCGGCACCCCCCGCTGACATAAAAAGTAAGTACATAAATCATGCTTTCTATCAGGTGTTCTCCCAGAAAAACTATGTCTCTCTTACTAATTGTTCCCAATTGGAGAACTGTTTATCTAATTTCTTTCTACCAAGAAAGGAAATTGGTCTATGCACAATGCCCTAGAGACTCGGTCTTAACCTCTGAGAGCTTGAACCACCCTTGAGCCTGAACCACCAATGGGGTTTTACCCACCCAGAGCATGTGCCTCAGGTCCACGCACAGGTGCTGAGGACCTCTATGTGTATTGCATAGTGATAGGGTGTGAGACCACAGAGATCTTGATCTCTAGGCAAATGTTTCTCAAGGTGGGTCATAGAGCAATGTATGACAATTCCCTGAGATCTTGTTAAAATGGACATTTCTGGGCCCCATCCCAAATGTATTGAATAAGAATCTCAAAGAGCCCTGACCGGTTTGGCTCAGTGGATAGAGCGTCGGCTTGTGGACTGAAGGGTCCCAGGTTTGATTCTGGTCAAGGGCAGGTACCTTGGTTGCAGGCACATCCCCAGGAGGGGGTGTGCAGGAGGCAGCTGATAGATGTTTCTCTCTCATCGATGTTTCTAACTCTCTATCCCTCTCCCTTTCTCTCTGTAAAAAATCAATAAAATATTTTTTTTTTAAATAGAATCTCAAAGATGTAAGCCCTAAACTAATCTGACAAGGTCTTCAGATTATTCTTAGATACACTAACATCTGACAGCCTCCATTCTAAAGACTTACAATTGAGTGGACTGGAATGGAGTAATTATATTAAAAGGCAAACTGTAATGAGTGCTTTGCAAAAAAAAAAAAAAAGAAAGAAAGAAAATGTGCAAGGAAGCTAGCAGAAAAATACTAACTTAAGTGTGCAGAGTCAGACTCCTCTCAGAAGTGCCCCTGTAAAGGGATTATCAATGGTTTCTGCCCACTCTTCCGCTCCTCAGTGTACCCCTCAGCATCACTCCTAATAATGATCGGCTTCAGGACATTGGCTAGTGCCTTCTGCCAGACAGCTCTCAGTGTCTTCTGTAGCCCTGGCTGGAGTCCTTAATTCCTCATCAAAGACAGAAGAGCATAAGAAAACAGGGCTGGAGTATCTGGAAACCTTCACTTTAATGGTAAATAAGGTCTTTCATAAACTCTGAATGTGCTGTATCCCTCCCCGCTTCCTCTATTGAAACTTCAGGCTCTGTCTGCCAGGAAAAGGAAAGCGACAACAAAAATGATGGACAGGATCCAGTTTTTTTCCCTGAAATACTAATGAGGTTGAAGCATCCCATAAAAAGGAGATGGGAGAAGAGAAGATAGAAGAGGCTGCTGAGTAGTAAACTTGCTCAGCCATTAAATGTATTTCAGACGCATGAACTTGGCGTGGTTAGAACCCATTATGATACGGTTCAGAGAGCCAAAGCACAAGGCAGAGTAGGTTTCCTTTGGTCGGGCTGATAGAAGGACTCCTGGACTAAAAGAAAAACCCAAGGATGTTTCTTTGTAAGACGACAGCTTCCGTGGTCATATATCAGATAGAGATCATTTTAGCCTTCCTGCCATTTCAATACTAGGTAAGGTCATAAATAAAATTTGATGCTGACATTTATTAAGATAACAGCACTGGAAAAAAAATCTCTAGTTAAATAAGGAATTCTAAGAGACAGACTGTTCTTTATTTACAAGTAAAGTTGACTCTGGCATTTTTTCACTACTTTGGACTATGTTAGATGATTCTAAATTATACTAGCATAAAAAGTATTACAGCCCTGGCTACTGTGTTCAGTGGTTAGAGCATCAGTCCCAGCACCGAAGGTCGCACATTCGATTCCTGGTCAAGGGTGAAAGGTCTCAGGTTGGATTCCTGGTCAAGGGGGTATACCTGGGTTTCCAGTTCGATCTCAGGCTCCAGTGAGGGCATGTGCAGGAGGCAATCAATCAATGTGTGTCTCCTCTCTCTCTCTCTCTCTCTCTCTTTCTCTCTCTCTCTCTCTCTCTCTCTCTCTCTCTCTCTCTCTCTCTCTCTCTCATATTCCCCTCTCCCTCCCTTATATCAGACACATTGAGCTATATAATGAATAATTAAGAGTTTTGGACAAGAAGCAATTCTAAAAAGACTTGTTAATTCAGTTATACTTTACTCATAAGAAACATAGGATGTACTGGAACATGTAATTATTTCGATCATACCAATTCGAGGACTTTAGTATTGCCCTAAAGGATAAAATGTAGTTTTCATAGCCATGTTTTAGTTTTAGAAACAATGTATATGACATATAAAACTAAATAAATTTTTGGGTAGGATTATTTTAGCAGGACTCTAAAGTCATTTCCACACTGGCTCATGTGAAGCTAATGTGAAGATAATATGTATGGTCATGTGTTCCCAAGGAGCAGGAGTGCGGGAAAGGAAAAGTGAAGTAGAGAAGAGGGAACACCAGTACAAGAATGAACAACAG
Source organism: Cnephaeus nilssonii (assembly GCF_951640355.1). Lineage (NCBI taxonomy): Eukaryota > Metazoa > Chordata > Mammalia > Chiroptera > Vespertilionidae > Cnephaeus > Cnephaeus nilssonii. The sequence continues at coordinate 37,377,245 of NC_137089.1, read as the reverse complement.
AGCTGGCCACCCCTCTGGGAAACTGGATGCTCCAGTCTCTCCTATAGGACCTTCCTCCAGAACTGCCAGCCTGGAGGGAGGAAGAGGGAAGCGTCTCTTCATCGTTTCCTATTCTCTCTTGGCCAAGGATTGCTGCGTGGTCCCGGTACGTCCACATTGCCCACGCATGAGTGCCTAGAGGTTTTCACAGAAAAGATCTGAGTGAGGAAGTGAGAAGGGTGAGGCACTCTGAGGCTGTTCCTGTGTCAGATTGGTCTGAGCATTTGAGGAACTGCTTCCATGATCATTAGGAATAGGAGGTCAAGAGGTGTGTTTTGTTTTTTTCTTGAATACACGGGGTTTCTGATCCTGTCTCAAGTACTTCAAGATGAAGACAATGTCATTGGTGACCAACTTCTCTGGATGCATTCCATGCCACACCTCACTGTGCAAATGCACCCCAGCCACAGTACTTTCCAAATTCTCACAATGCCCATAGTACAGTCCTTTCTCCCGGTCATAGCACTGACTATACTTGGTCATAATGCCAGTTCAACTGATGGAACTCATTATCAGACCACAGTGTCCTGAGGAAAAAGATAGTGTCACCCATGTGTATCCTGAGCCTCTTGGGAATCCAGCATGTAGCTATAGCTAAATGAATATTTGCTGATTGAATATATGAATGAATAAATAGAAGAATAAAATGCACTGGAAATCTATTGGCATCCCAGAGCCTAATCAGTCTATCTCCCAACCAATGCTTTCTGAGTAAGTGACCTTCACTATGGATTGTGAATCTATGTAGGGGACACAAAGAAACTACAAATATTATATTAATACTAGAGGCCCAGCGCACAAAATTCGTGCGGGGGGGGGGGAGAGGGTGTGTCCCTCAGCCCAGCCTGCACCCTCTTCAATCTGGGACCCCTCGAGGGATGTCCCACTGCCCATTTAGGCCTAATCCAGGCAGTCGGACATCCCTCTCACAATCCAGGACTGCTTGCCTGCCTGCCTTCCTGATTGCCCCTAACCGCTTCTGCCTGCCAGCCTGATCACCCCCTAACCACTCCCCTGCCAGCCTGTTTGCCCCTAACTGCCCTCCCCTGCAGGCCTGGTCACCCCTAACTGCCCTCCCCTGTAGGCCTGGTCACCCCTAACTGCCCTTCCCTGCAGGCCTGATCCCCCCCAACTGCTCTCCCCTGCAGGCCTGGGTCCCCCCCGAACGGCCCTTCCCTGCACGCCCGGTCGCCCCCAACTTCCCTCCTCTGCCGGCCTGGTCACCCCTAACTACCCTCCCTTGCAGGCCTGGTCCCTCCCAACTGCCCTCCCCTGCTGGCCTGATTGCCCACCACTGCCCTCCCTTGCAGACCTGGTCCCTCCCAACTGTCCTCCCCTGCTGACCATCTTGTGGTAGCCATCTTGTGTCCACATGGGGGCAGCCATCTTGTGTGTTTTAGTGATGGTCAATTTGCATATTATTCTTTTATTAGATAGGATAGAGGCCTGGTGCATAGGTGGGGGCTGGCTGGTTTGCCCTGAAGGGTGTCCCGGATCAGGGTGGGGGTTCCCTTGGGGCATGGGGCAGCCTGGGTGAGGGGCCTGTGGTGGTTTGCAGGCTGGCCACGTCCCCCAGTGACCCAAGCGGAGGCCCTGGTATCTGGGATTTATTTATCTTCTATAATTGAAACTTTGTAGCCTTGAGCAGAGCCAAGCCTCCTGCTTGCTCTGTGGCCGCAGCCATTTTTGTTGGGATTTATTTATCTTCTATAATTGAAACTTTGTAGCCTTGAGCGGAGCCAAGCCTCCTGCTTGCTCTGTGGCTGCAGCCATTTTTGTTGGGATTTATTTATCTTCTATAATTGAAACTTTGTAGTCTTGAGTGGAGGCCTGGGCCTGCCAGGGTGTGCGGAAAGCTTGGCTTCCTCCATTGCCGGGGAAACCCAAGCCTCCTGCTCTCTCCATGGCTGCAGCCATCTTGGTTGGGCTAATTTGCATACTTTCTCCTGATTGGCTGGTGGGCGTGGCTGGTGGACATAGTGGAGGTGCGGTCAATTTGCATATTCCTCTTTTATTAGATAGGATTGTTGTATTCTCAAAGAAGTATCATTCATCTCACCTGACATGTGTCAATAACATAATCAAATCCATCCACACTCTTCCCAAAGCAATCATTTCAAGCAGTGAAAGAAATACATTATAATAAACTAGGAAAGAAATTATAATTACCAAAGTACAAAAATAAGTTTACTGAAAACGATATATAATGTATTAGGCCACCTATTGTAGTGGAGAATAATTGCCTTTTTACTGGAGTACTTCTGGACTCATATAAATATAAAATAAAACATTATGAAATAGCTTTCTTGTATCTATTTTTAAAAATTATTAGACTTTATCTTTTTTGAACAGTTTTAGATTTATAGAAAAATTGAGTGGAATGCACAGAAAGTTTCTATAAACCACGTTATATTCCACCCACCCCCACCCCCAGTTTCCCCTATTATTATCGTGATCAGTGTGGTACATTTGTTACATTTAATGAGCTAATATGCATGCATTATTACAACAAAAGTACACAGTTTACATTAGGGTCCATTCCTTGTGTTGCACATTCTATGGGTTTTAACAACTGTATGACGTATATCCACCATTGCAGTATCCTACTGATTAATTTCACTGCCCTAAAAATCCACCTGTTTATCTCTCCCTTCCTTCAGGATCCTGGTAATCACTGATATTTTTACTGACTTCATAGTTTTGCCTTTTACAGAATGTCATATAGTTGGAATCATGCAGTATGTAACCTTTTCAGATTGGCTTCTTTCGCTTAGCAATATTCATTTCCGTTTTCTCCACAACTTTGAATGGTTTGATAGCTCATTTCATTTTACCACTGAATAAAACGTCATTGTCTAGATGGACCAGTTTGTTTACTAACTCATCTATTGAAGGACTTCTTGGAGGCTTTCAAGTTTTGGCAATTATGAATCAAGCTGCTATAAACACTTGTGTGCAGGTTTTTGTGTGGACATAGGGTGTCAACCCAAGACAATGAAATTTTATTCAGAGGTAAAATGAAATGAGCTATCAAACCATTAAAAGACATGGAGGAAACTTAAATGCATATTTACTTCATTTGAGTAAATACCAAGGAGTGTGACGGCTGGATCATGAGTATATTTAGCTTTGTAACAAATTGCCAAACACTTTTCCAAAGTGGCTGTATCATTTCTCATTCCCACCAGCAATGAAGGATAGTTCCTGTTGCTCCACATCCTCTCCAGCTTTTGGTGCTGTCAGGGTTTTGGGTTTTGGCCATATAATCGGTATGTAGTGGCATCTCATTGTTTTAATTTGCAATTCCCTTATGACTTATGATGTTGAACATCTTTTCCAGTGCTTACTTGTTATCTGTATATCTTCTCTGGTGAAGTGTCTGTTAAGGTCTTTGGCTCATTCTTTAATTAGGTTGTTTTCTTATTATTTAGTTTCAAGGGTTCTGTATATATTTTGTATAACAGTTCTTTATCAGATGTGTCTTTTGCCAATATCTCCCCCCCATCCCTGGCTCCCCACCCAGGGCTTGTTTTTTTTAATTCTCTTGACATTGTCATTTTGCACAGCAGAAGGTTTTCATTTTCATGAAGTTTAATTTATCAATTTCTCCTTTCATGGATCACATTTTTGGTGTTGTACCTAAAAATGTGTGGATTTATCATGACCAGACCCAAAGTCACCTAGATTTTCTCTCCTATGTTATCTTCTCAGAGGTTTACAGTTTTGCATTTTATACTTAAGTTCATGATCCATGTGTTAATTTTGTGAAAGATCTAAGGTTTGTGTTTAGATTTTTTTTTGTATGTGGATGTAGTTCTTTCAGCATGATTTGTTGAAAAAATTACCCCTTAAATTTAATCTTAATCCAATTGCCTTTGCTTCTTTTTCAATGATTAATTTATTGTATTTGTGTGGGTCTATTTCTGTGCTCTCTATTCTAGTACCTTGATCTATTTGTCTATTCTTTCACCAGTTCCACACTGTATTGGTTACCCTAGATTTATCATAAGTCTTGAAGTCAGGCATTATCAATCCTCTGATTCTGTTCTCCTTTAATATTAAGTTGGCTATTTTGTCTTTCCATTTCAACTTTAGAATAAGTTTTTCAATATGTACAAATTACTTCGCTGGAATTTCAATAGGAATTATGTTGAATCTCTAGGTCAAATTGGGAGCTAGGTACACATACACTAAAATAAGTGTAACACACACTGGGATGTGGCAGAACAGAAAGCCAGTTCTAAAGAGAAAATTATGAAAACTGGAATACACCAGATAGAGGAATCTACATGATAACTTTTTAAAGATAATACTGGACAATAGGTTATGCAGCATATGTAACTTATACTGCATAACCAGCCTTACTTTACCATTATGGATAGCTAATGCCCCTTAATGAATTATGATTCTTTGTGTTCACATCACTTAGTAATTGACAATTCTGCTGCTCCCATTAAGAAATAAAGTCTATTTTTTTCTCTAGCTTAAATATTAGCTGGCTTTGTTAATTGCCCTTACCAACAGAATATGATAGAAGTGATAATATGCAAGTTCCAGAGAGTAAGCCTTAAAAGAACTTGTAACTTCCACTCTTTCCCCCTTAAAAACCTAAAATCAACATGTTAGGCAAATACCCAGGGTACCCTGTTGTGGGATAAGCTACATGGAGGAGAGTCAAGGCACTCCAACCAACAGTCAGTATCAATTGTCAGACATGAGTGTGACACCGTTTGGGATCTTACCGTCACAAGTGTACTGTGATATGATGCAACCACATGAATGACCTCAGGTAAGACCAGAAGAAACACTCACATGGTTGACTCACAAAGTTAAGAGAAATAATAAATCATTGATGTTTTAAGACACTACGTTTTGGAGTGTTTTTTTATTTTTTTCTTGAGCAATGGATTACTGAAACAACATCAACAACATCTAACAGAAGTCATGAACACTGCCTCTAATTGGACCACTTAATGGCATGTGCCCATCCCTTCAACAATCACTATCACTAAAAGTAATTCTGTGCACTAATTAGCTTAGACCTGAGTTTTTGCTTAACCTTGAACTAGCTGTTATAGCGAGAAATTGTAATGAATGGCTTAGATCAAAACAGGCCCCATTCCTAGAAGTAAGGGGAGTTCAATCTCACCCAAGCCAATGGGGAGGGAGTGAATGGATGCTAGGAAGGCAATTACAATGTTCATGACAGGTGGAAGGAAGGTCGTAACTAACCATGGAAAAGTCTCTCTTCATGACCATTATTCATTCCCTGCTTCTCGTGGAGCCAACAATGTCACCATGGAAACTGCTGGCACCCTTGCTCAATCTGCCACCATCAGAATTGCCACCTCTGAGTCCACTGTGCTGCTGCCATCTCTCCAAGCCTATTGCTGCCAATATTGTGAACCGACTCCACGTTATGGCATTCAAAATGCTGCAAGTACTGCCAGTGTTGGGACTGCATTCCAGCCTAAACTGAGCTGAGAACAATGTATGGAGAGAGTAAAGGCAAAGTTGGAAATTCAGAAGAGATGAGGCAGAAATAAGGGACAAATTGGGGGGCAGGGAGAGAGAGGGAAGGAAAGAAGACGCCCGGTCCCAGCTAGGTTGTTAAGGTAAAGAACACATGGATGGGAGGGGAAAGGCCACATCTTCCTTCCATTACAACCGCTGCAGCTTTGGAGGTTGCAAGAACTGATCTGGCTAAAGAATCAGCTATAAGAGAGGAAAATGTTTATTACAGTTGAGGGTCCAGGGTTTCAGGAAGCAGTCTGAGTTCCAGGACACCCACCACAGCTGCTGACCAGAATGTGAAGTGGGCCTGCCTCGCCAGTCGCACATCTGTGTCTCTGAAGAGCAGTTCTTTGCTTCCAGGATCTCCTCACTCCCTGACATTCATGCATTCCCTCAGCAGTTGCCAGAGAGGATTTTCTCACTTTAACAACTGCTAAGCCCTAAGAGACTGTATATCCCAGCTTCTTAGGTTTGGCAGCAAAAAGTACAAAACTACTCTGCAGCTGAGCCCAACTCAGGTTGACACGTGGGCAGTAAATCTCAGGGATGAGGGAGGAGGGACAAACAAAAAGAGGAGGGAAATGCTATCCATAAACAACTGAAAAATGTGCATGTCCTGGGCAGGTTGTTCTCACCTCTGACATTCTCTCCTCACACATCTGTATGCGTGCAAGCCATATTTTCTTTTAAAAAATATGGTGCCAACACTTGGATTCTTCTTGATGTAATTTTACTTTTTAGAATTTTAAATCCAGACCATTGATTTTTCTAGATGTCTCCTTAGTTATGTTAAGGGCCCAGTTTAACTTAATAACAAAACTTGTTAAAGAGAATATAAAAAGGAAAGCTACTCATTGATCACTGTACAAATTCTGGAAGAAAATAACCTGTTGTTTTTTAATCCAAACTAACAGTATCTGACAATAACAGAATTCAGTCTACTCACAGTGTATCAAAATGATCAAGGAAGATTTAATTTAGAAATAGAAGAGGGTTCAATGGGAAAATATCCCAATTAATGTAATTCACTAATTAACACACAAAGGAGAAATTTTTTTCATCATTTCAATACATTCTGAAATGGCACTTAATAAATATAACAGAAATTCTAATAAGAACTCTAAGAAGGCATTTAAATAAATGGCTTTTATATGATAAGCCAACAAATATTATTCAAAATGGTGAACCACTAAAGCCACTTTCATCAAAATCAGGAACAAAAAAGAAATGCCCTCTAATATCATTATTAAACAACATTGACTCATAGTTCTAGGGAACTGCAGTTTTAGGGAATATACTATGTGAAAGTAATAAAAAATATCAGTCAATATTAAACAAGAAAAAATTAAATTATCTTTTTGTTGATATGATATGATATAAAAAGGAGATTTGATTACTTCTTAAAAGATAATATGCAAAAATTAGTAGCTTTATTCCATACTAGGAATAATGAGCAAGAAACAAACAAAAAATACAATTCATTTATAATAAGGTTTAGAAACAGTTATTTCTAACAATAAAGATAAAGTGCTTAATCAACTGTAATTATAATCTATTACTTGAGGTCATATAACAAGATCTAAAGAGAAAAAATATATCATAAAATATATCTAAGAGCATTAAAAAAATATGAAAAGTAGAGGCTAGATTGGCCTTGCAAACATTACAACTTAACATAAAAACTCCATGATCAAAATAATGTATTAGCACATAAACAGGCAACTATATCAGAGTCACAGAACAGTTAATAGATATGTTATCTGTACAAATTCAATATCTAACAAATGTGATAGGGAAATGAGACCTCTACTTCTGGCCATGATGGCACATGAGGGACTGGATTTAGCCTCTCATCTTAAACAAGTAGAAAAGCAGACCTGCTATGTGAAACAACAGGCAGCTCAGAGCACTGGCTCCTAACACAGGCAAACAAGAAAGATGAGACCAATGAGTGACCTAGAGAGCCTTTTCCAGGCTAACATCTAGGAAGAGGAGCTCAAATAGTCCAGAAATCTCACTGATTGAGGAAAACAGAATTAAGGAGGCCAAGGCTGGTATTATTATCAGGGTAGAGTGCTTGGGAGAAGAGAAATGCAAAGAGAGGGATTGGCAGATCTGCTCAGAGACCCTCTCAAGTCTTTTCCTAAGAGCTGATCTGTGTATGCATGTGAGAAAACTAAGGCTGAGGAAAGACCACCAGAGAGCAACCCTCGGATCTCATAGAGCCAGGAATAATTCATGCTCCTACCAGCCAGAGTGGAAGGATCTAATAAATGAGCCAGTGGGTAGCATGTTTAGTAGCAGGCCAATTATCTCCAAGTTAAACCTGCCACAATGAAGATTGAGAGGAAATCTCAAAGGGTCACACTGATTCTAAGTAATTTTATTTGTCCAGGACAAAGCCCCAAAATATGTAAGGGCATACAAAAATATCTAGCACTGAACAATGTAAAATTCACAATGACTGGCACTCAATAAAAATTAACTGATATTCAAAAAAGCAGGGGAAAATGAGCTATACTCATATCTCAAGAGAAAACAATCAATCAATATCCATAGACCCTGAAAGAAGATACTAGAATTAATAGACAAGGATGTTATAAATAAACCTCCTAAGTTCAAGAAGATAGAGGAAACTGTGAGGATAAGGAGCTGAGAAAAAATATAATAAAAAGACCAAAATCAAACCCCTATAGATGAAAAATACAGTATCTAAAATGAAATACACTGGATGGAATTAAAAACAGATTAGACACTACAGAAGAAAATACTAGTGAACTTGGAGGCATAGCAGTAGAAATTATCCAAAATTAATCACAACAAGAAATTAAATAGAGTACCCATGAGCTGTGGGAAAATCACAAGTGGCCTAACATATATTTGTAATTGGGGTCCCCAGGAAAAGAGGGGAGAGTCAGGGAAACAAAAATAATATTTGAAAAAAATGATAGCTAAAAATTTTTCCAAAGTTGGTGAAAACTATAAACCTACAGATCTAAGAAGCTCACAGCTATGGACTGAAATGTGTTCTCCCCAAATTCATGTGTTGAAGTCCTAATTGAAGTCCTAATCCCCATTTTGATATTTGTAAATGGGACCTTTTGGAGGTAATTAACTTTAGATGAGGTCATCAGGGTGGGGTCTTCAGGATGGGACGGTAAGAGAGGGAGGGAAGAGAGGCCAATCAATCAGGGATGCCTATCTAATGAAACTTCCACAAAAACACAAAGGATGGAGTTTGAAGAGCTTCTAGGCTGGTGGACACCTCCAGGCACTGGGAGAGTGGCATGCTTGGTTAGGACATGGAAGTTCCATGCCCCTTTTCCATACTTTGCCTTATGCATCAATTTCATCGGGCTGTTCCTCAATTAAAACTTTATAATAAACTGCTGATCTGGTAAGTAAAATGTTTCTGAGTTCTGTGAGCTGTTCTAGCAAATTAATCAAGCCCAAGGAGGAAGTCGGAGGAACCTCCAACCTATACCTGCTCGGTCAGAAGCACAGGTGTCAACATGGACTTGTGATCCGTGAGTGGTGGGTGTGGGGGTGGGGGGCAGGGGCAATCTTCTAGGAGTGATCCCTTAACCTGTGGCATCTGACACTGCCTCCAGGTGGACAGTGTCGGAGTAGATTTGAACTGTAGGACACCCAATTGGTGTCACAGAATTGCTTCATGGTGTGGGAAAAATATACACACTGGAACTGGTGTCAGAACCACAGTCCTTGTGTTCTCAACCATAGACTCTGAAGATAAAAAATTGCTCCCCGGCCCCCTTTTTAAAGCAGAATGTTCTTATAGTGCTTTAAAACCAAAATATGCCTTAAGAGTTGTCACAAATAAAATGCTTACTTATTAATGTTGGCTTTAACCCCTAATTTTTATGAATAGAGGAAAGTATTTTTCACTTTATATCCCTTTCCTGGAATTCAAAATAGTCTGTTAAAAAGGAAAGGACTACTTTGATGTGATTGACATGGTCTTTAAAATTTTACAGGGCCCTGGCTGGTGTGGCTAAGTGGTTGAGCATCTGCCTGGGCACCAAAAGGTCAGTGGTTTGATTCCTGATCAGGGCATATGCCTGGGTTACAAGTTCGATCCCCAGTTTGGGTGGCTTTTGGAGGCAGCCAATCCATGTTTCTTGTTCTCTCTTTCCCTCTCCCTCTCTAAGTATCAATAAAAAGCATATTAAAATTTTTTCAGGCATTAGAGAATATATTTGATAGCTTCATTTGAGATATCTTTGAGAAATAGCCTTAGTACAAACTTTCCTTTTTTAAAAAAATGGGGAAAATAGCGTCAAGTTAGATATGGAAAAGTTGTCCTTGATTATCTTGATTATGATCAGAAATTGCCAGTAAATCCTTTTTCACAAGAGCTATTGCTCTTGGTGCATGAAGGAAAGTTTTTTACATATTACTTTTAAAATGAATACTCTTTATTAGACTCCAAGAAAACATTTGGATGGGTGAAATGTGGGATTTTTAAAATATGTGCTTGTTTGTTTTTAACCAAAACTGAAGATGACTTACGAAGCTGCCTTAGGCCTTTTTCTAGGCTTCTTACTAAAGCAGAGATGAAAGCATATTTGGGATTCTTACTTTTCCAAAATTGAGTAGCTTGGCATGCAACTCTCCTAGAAAAAAATACTGTTTTTGACACTAAAACTTGCCATTTTAAAAAAATATTTTTTTATTGATTTCAGAGTGGAAGGGAGAGGGAGAGAGAAATAGAAACATCAATGATGAGAGACAATTATCAGCTGTCTCCTACACGCCCCACACTGGGGATGGAGTCCACAACCTGGGTATGTATCCTGACCTGGAATAGAACCGTGACCTCCTGGTTCATAGGTTGACACTCAACCACTGAGCCACACTGGCTGGGTTGCCATTTTTTATAATTCTTACCTTTTATCTAGATCAGCGTTACCATAACCATAATCTCTATCATTGAGGCTACCGCCACCCTCCACCCCCACCCCTATTCTTCGTTACCTGCACTTAACTTCTCCTCAGTGTCAGGTAGTATGTTGTGCAATCCCAGCTCCTAGAGAAGTTTTTCTTCCCTATCCAATTTACCGCTGCAAGCTTTCCTTTACACGAATGTAAGGCTGCCACGGGGTCGGCTCAAGAGACCTCACCTGACTTGCATCACCCAGTACAGTCTTCCTCACCCTATATTTCCTCTGTGATGAGAAAGTATTACTGGTTATCCAGGGCTTTTAACCCCACATGCAAATGTAAAAAAGATAAAAGAACATAATAGTAGGTCTTTCCTCAAGTAAAAATCAAATTTATTAATGGCAATACTAACACTACTAAAGACAAAAACTGGACAAAACAAGCAACCTAGAAACTAAATGTGCAACCCAAATCTTAAGAGACCCTGGGGCCAAAGATGCATTAACAGACAGACAGACATATAAAATAATTATAAATATATTCACAAATATGGCAGATAATTCATTCAGGCTAGGTTGATATCAGTGCATCAATTTGCAATTAGTGATGGTGTTTTAAGTAAAGGGTCTGTACTTGAAATTTTATTTTATTTCCTTTGACCTTCATTCAAAAGAGTGTGGTTTCCTAATGAATGACATTTTACTTGGGCTTCAATGATCGTGTGTGTGTGTGTGTGTGTGTGTGTGTGTGTGGTGTCAAAGACAAAATATGTTGAATATGAACACAACAAAGAATCTTACCTCTAATTGGGATAAATAATGAGACATTTATGGCAATGTATTTTTGACATGAACTTTGAACAGTATGGTTCCCCTGTCTCAAACCAATGACCAATTTTTCACTGTTCTTGTGTTGGCTTTTGCATGGTCAAATATCCATTTTAAGATAAGTCCAGTTTATTCAAACTTTAAGCAAATGGAATGAGTTAGGAAAATTGAATTTAGAAGTAAAGTCTCTTTATACCCAGAATTAGCATTAGCGAAGATTGTCAGATTTTTGAAGGGGAGAATAGCCCCCGCAGAGATGGCAGGAGAATAAACCCAGGAAATCTGGGTCAGAGCCACTTTAGATTGTTTTCTTCAATTAAAGGCTAAAATTGCATCTCTAAAATAATGGATGTGGGGAGTAAACACATTTATATAGAATAGCTTAAGGCAAGTAGCCTAATTTTCAGAATGTAATAAGTAAGACTAAGAATAAAACGGTAGCAAACTAAGGGAAGTAAATGCATTGAAATTAAAATATCATTGCTTAGAAATAAGGTTCCTGAGCTGGTAAATGTAAGGCTCAAAGAAAAATATTCCAAAGGCAGACTTCTCTACGTGATTAAGATTCTTTGCAATTAAAAACCTGTCTTGAAATATTCTGCAACTTCAAAGGCATTGCTAGTCAGGAAACCCCCCTGGACTCCTTGGTGACACTTCACATTTTTTTCCAGTAATAGGAAATTACAATACCAAAATACAGCAGGGCCCACACATCTGTTAGCCACTTTTGCCTTCCCTACTCAATTGATGCAAGGTGTGCCTGTTGAAGGATGGGGGAGGGGCACAGGCCAAGGAATGCAACCTGCACACTAAAGCACCAACTCCAGAGATGAAATGATAAGGGAAAGGAAGAAAATGAGGCAGTCAATCTGTATCTACTTTAAAGTTTATGTGTATACGTGAGTGTGTCTGTGTATGTGCGTGTTTTGCCTGGGAACAAAGGTACTCAGTAAATATTGGTTAACTCATCAATGTTTTGTTTTGCAAAAATAGGGATCCCTCTTGAGAGACAGAATTGAAAGAGTCTTGAAAAAGTCACTTTATAACCAGAAGTAGTTTTCCTGTTTATGTGATCGCGATAAAACTATTCAACCAATTTACTTAAGTTGCTCCATATGTGTGAAGATATAAATTAAGGAAATGTACTGAGAAAAGCATAACAATATTCCAACGATGCCTTCATTATCAAACATTCAAAATAGTATCAACAGCTTTCATTTAATGGCTACATCCTCTGCTCCAGACACTGTGGCTAGCACATAATGGTATTCTAGCCCTACACAGTAGTTATTAATACTCCACACTTGGCCTTTAGCGATTCATTTAAAGTTACTAGATGAATATTCTTACCAGCTTTTATGGTGCTTGGTGGTGTCTGTCCTAGGCAAGCAAATACTCAAATTTTATTTCTCCTTGGAGATGCTAATCTCTCTCCAAATTTTAAGTAATTGTTGGTCCAGTGACCTTAACAATTTGAAGGGCTCACACAATGTCATAAGTATATAGTTTGTCCTGGTTTTGTATTGTTGTAGAGGAGAGAGAGACAGTTTATCCAGCTCTCTATTCTGAACTTTAACCCCCATTTTCTTCCTTTAAAAATATTTATGAATTGCTAATAGCCTTGTGAATGGCTTTAACCAACAGAATACAATAGAAGTTACATCCTGGGACTTTGAGACCAGACTTACAGAAGAGTGGCAGTTTCCACTAACCGCCTCTTAGAGTCCTGTGCCACTATGTAAGAAATCTAGGCAACCCACTGGAGAGACAGCCCGCATGTAGGAGCCCCAATGTGCCCAACAAGCGAGTGAAGAAGCCATCTTGGATGACCCAGCTCCACCTACCATCTGACTGCAATCTCATGTGAGATCCCAAACAAGATCAGCGGAACAACCACCCAGCTGAGCCCCAGCCAACACAGAGAATGATGCAAAATAAGATCATTACTTTGGGCTACTAAGTTTTGAGGTCATTTGTCATTCAGGATAGATAACAAAGCAGTGCTCACTAAATATTTGCAGAGTAAATAAATAAAAATGTTAGACTTATTATCTAAACCATAATTCTCTAAACACCACATCTTCTTCCTTCTAAAAGCATTATGCAGCCAAGCATGTAAGGCAAAGGAGGAGTGAGAGAGAGAAATTCAGAGAATATTGAAAATGAAAACTGTGCTATTATTCCCCCCATTTGATTTGCATGGGGATTGACAGACAGTTTAGGGATCTTAACCAAAGCAAGCACTCATCAAAATGTAGACACACTAAGCTCAATGGAACTAAGGAGCCATTGTATTTGAATTTAAGGATCTTTTAAAGCTAATCCTGTAGATCATGATTAAAAGGAGATCTATATAAAATATTATCATTCCAAGGACATTGCTCTAAAAGTATGCATAACATTCTAAAGACATTTCTACACTTATTCTAATTGTGTAGAAGTTGCCCTATTTACTTAAAACATTGTTTTAATTTTTAACCATTCTGAAGAGAGCAAGAAAATGACTGAAAATGCCAAAACAGAGGCATTTTTATCAACTCAGACAACAAATTATACCACATACAGTTAGTGCTATTCTCTAGTGATGGCATCTCTGAAAACTCAAAGTTTAACAAAGAATGACTAATGAAATAAATGAGTCAAAGGCTGGTCAGCACAAAACAAAAATAAATTCCGGGAATTTAGATAAATAGGGCAAGTTCACAATTGGGACAAATTTAGAAATCTCTCTAGAGTATTATATTAGTTCGCTTATCAAGATTCCCTTAAAATGATTCCTCTTTCAAATCTTCTACTCCTATTAATAAGAAAAATTACAGCCATACTATTAATTTTATAAGATGATGCTCATTGCTTCAGGCCTATGTAGATGAAAGTTAATGAAGCATGCCTTCCAAAAGAGTCTGCTTTCTAGGGCCACAGTTGAAGGGACTATGTACAAGCTTTGTGGCACTTGGATTTTTAATTTTCTTCTTTAAATTTAACTTCCAGAATTTAATCTTTGACTTCCGACCTTAGTTAGCTTAATTCAACCTGGTTGACTAGTGCAAGTATTACAATCATTAAGATTGGAAAGCAGTGATAGCATATTTCTTTAAGGAGGCAAAAGCACCGTGAAATAAATGTCTCTTTTTCAGCTGTAGTTAAAACAATGGTCAGAGGAGGAACAACAAGTGAATAGAGGCAACTGTGAGAATTTGTGCTTGGAATTTCCTCTGGAAGTTGTAGATGTTTCCCCCTGTTTCTCTTTTTTGATAGCCGTCAATGATTAAGACTTTGTTTATGTGTTGTAATACTTCCTGCACAGGTGTAGCTTAACATTTAGGGAGGAACTTGGGGAAGAGAATACAAATTTACAATTTGTTTTACTGTTACAGATGGTTGTGTTGCAGCTGAGATTTTAAGTTTTTTCTCAAAGAGAACAATGTAAACATAAATTGTATCATAAGAGTCATTTAGAGCTAGGGTAATTTTAAAAGAGGAAAAAATAACATAATGTTTATTGAAACGTTATTATCTGCCAGACATTGTATATAATTTAACTGTTTTAATTCTTAGATACAAACACTAAAAGATAATGATATTGGCCCATTTAAAGATAAGAAGATTGAGGCTCAGAAATGAGAAATTTATTTAAGTTTCTAAAACAAAAGTGGTAGCCAAATTATAACAAGAAGTCATTTGCCCAAAGCATGATGGTTTATTTTAGGAGACACTGTGACAATTAGGAGGCTTAAATTATTAATAAATTAGTTTATTTATAAAATAAGTATTAATTGCATGTCCACTATATCCCAGGGCTTTGCAAAGCTTTGAGGTGGCAGTCGAGAATTAGCAAGACAATGTCTTTTCCTTGGGGAGCTTACACTCTTAAGATCTCTGAAGGTTTGTCCTGATGAATCATTTCTCTTTGGTCAGACTATCAACATTAATTTATTCATCCATTCAATAAAAATGTAATGAGATCCTATTCTGGGCCAAGTCCTATTTGAAATATAAGTAGTAAATAACCCAAATTTAAAAACAAACACCTGACCTCCTATACCTCACAAGGTAGTAGAGGGAAAAACGAAATAAATAAATAAAATAGAACATGCCCAGCCAGCGTGGCTCAGTGGTTGAGCATCTACCTATGAACCAGGTGGTCACGGTTTGATTCCTGGTCAGGGCACAGGCCCTGGTTTCGGGCTTGATTCCCCAGTAGGGGAGGTGCAGGAGGCAGCCAATCAGTGATGATTCTCTCTCATCATTGATGTTTCT
This sequence comes from Cnephaeus nilssonii, assembly GCF_951640355.1. NCBI lineage: Eukaryota > Metazoa > Chordata > Mammalia > Chiroptera > Vespertilionidae > Cnephaeus > Cnephaeus nilssonii. The sequence goes on along the minus strand of NC_137089.1, from coordinate 37,361,703 downwards.
ATCCTCTCTCCCTCTCTCTTCCTCTCTGAAATTAATAAAAATAAATAAATAAATAAATGAAATAGAACATAATAATAATAATTACTAAGGAGAAATAAATAAATGATGCAAGGGGGAAGGAATGGCATGGGTAGTGAGAGAGGTTCACTATGAGGATGACAGTGTCAGGAAAGGCCTTAAGGAAGTGAGGAAGGAGCCAGGAAGATGGATAGATATTTGGACAAAGAGCCTTCTAAGCAGAAATGGAGAGAGTATCAAGTCCCGGAGGCAGAGTTTGTCTGGAGAGGCTGGTGGGAAGAAGCTAAAGACCGGGGAGAATGGCAGTAGATGAAGTCAAAAGTAAAGTAGGCAGTCGTGCACATTTGTGCAGACCAGACTGAGGACTTGAGTGAGAAGGGATGCTGTTAAGAGGTTCTGAGCAGTAGAAAGACATGACTTGACTTTAGTTTTACTGTTGATTCAACAGCATATACTTGTCCTGGAGCCCAACTCAAAGGCAACATATTCCTTTTCACCAATGCAGCTTGATACATAAATCTTCCAGTGTGGTTTAGATTTGGCACAGATAAGGCTGCCTGCAGAAAGGATAAACTAACTTCTCTGGAATAAGGTATTTCCTGTGTTATTTTCAATGTGCTCATAGGAAGTGGGAGGCTCCACGCCAAGGGCTACAACACCACGCACCATTTTTAGTAACTGCTTTAGGGGTTGTGTGTAGAGCTATGAAACTGTTTTTCAAATTTTGTGAAAATGAAATCTTTTACCATTTCCCCTTCTCGTCCAAGGCAATTTACTTTTTAATCAGTAAATCACCCAGAAAAATTGTAATCCTGGATATTTTTCCCAATAGCAATACGTCAACCTGAAAATGGTGGACAGTCTCACCCAAAGGCACGTCATATTTGCTGAGAACCTAACAATTGTGGTGACTGAGAGAACAGAGTCCAGGGTTGTCTGTTGATAGGAACTTCGGTTTGAGTGGTTCTCCTGAAGTTGCACACTTCATTACTGGCAGAGGTAGAACCATTCCAAGTTAATAATGCTTCTTATGAATGAGCATCTTCACTCTGCTGGGCAGTATCCTATGTACGTTAGGTTCAGTAACCTAGAATGAAAGTGTACTGTAGTTCTACCAGATAGACATCAGTGTCCTCAATTTGCCAGTATACAAAGTGAGTCTCACAGAGACAGAATAACTAACTTTACAGGATCACAGCCAGTAGACAGTAACTCCAGGGCTGCCTGACTACAGAGCCTGTTTTGTTTTCACTAGGCAACCCTCCACTTTAGAAAAGTAGCAAGGATCCTTCGAGGTAACCACGCCTCACACTCTTATTTTAAGTCTGAAAGACAATGGTTCAGTCTCAAAATCCTGAGGTCTAGTCATTTAGTCTTTAGGACCTGCTGCCTCTATATAAAACCCAGAGGCAATACCATCCTTGAAGATGAATAACTAGTCATTTGAACCAGAGCAAAGCCTACATTTCCAATTAGAAATAGGCTGAGCATGTGTCTCTCAAGAAGTAGTTCAATACATGGGCTTCATCTCATCCCATATAAACTTCAAAAGTAGCCTACCCATCAGCAAGGAGGCAATTCTTTTCAGAAAGAAGAGAGTAAGACCTTTCAATTCTGAACATTCCAGGGACTGGACCTGGAATGTTTATTTCAATGTTTATTCTTATTGGCTTTAAGATGGGAGTGAAGTGATCAGTGACATTTGGCAGTATTAACATTACCAGCAACTTTGTATTTGAAATCATTTTTAGATTGTTTTCACTAACCATCTCTGAAGTAGAGTTTCATAAACTATTCCATAAGTTCAGGTGGCTAGACTAAGACCTTATTTATTTTTTCTCTCTAAGCTCTATGAGGACACTGGTTTGATCAAAACTACAGTTTCCAAATTGGATCATAGTCAAGCACAAGAACTATTTGCATTAAATCCAACTGAAATTAGAGCATTTAAGCATAAACTGGGCAAAGTGAGGTCCTAAACTCACAGGATATAGTTATTAAGACTGTCAGGGAACTGCTGTTCACATTAATCATACTAAAATAATTTGAACCTTTAAAAATAAAACAATAGCCAAGGGTACTTTCCATTTAAAGAATTACTATTACCTAGAGGAAATATGTCTTGCTGTTCTGTATTGATTTCCAAAAAAGGACAATTACAATTTACACTAAAATAATCTTATGAGTCTACAACAGTTGCAGGAACACACACACACACACACACACACACACCTTGTTGCAACTGTGTATTATGTGTATTTTTTCTTAATGAAGAATGGCTTACACATCCCACTAAAGAAATAAAATTTTAATTTGATAGATTTTTTCATCCCTTATTTATTCTCATATGTGCACTAAGTACCTTCCACAAAGATACAGCTTTCAAATACTTGGAAGTTATACATAGATCAATAGGTTAAAGCACATTTTATTTATTTATTTATTTTTTAAATATATTTTATTGATTTTTTACAGAGAGGAAGAGAGAGGGATAGAGGGCTAGAAACACTGATAAGAGAGAAACATCGATCAGCTGCCTCCCACACACCCCCTACTGGGGATGTGCCCACAACCAGAATCGAACCCGGGACCCTTCAGTCCCCAGGCCGAGACTCTATCCACTGAGCCAAACCGGTCAGGGCGGGTTAAAGCACATTTTAAATTCACCTAAATGTTTAAGGCTGGAGATTCTTTAGGAGAGATAGAAAAAGAAATACCAATTTTCCAAAGGAAAAGGATAAGTTGGAAATTGGGAGAAGGACAAGGTGGAATTGTCATCAATGTTAATAAGAACTGTATTCTCATCAAGAGAAAAATATAAACTCCATCAAGTGCTATAACCAAGTTTTCCAAACTCATTGATCACAGGGAGAAACAAACAGAACAATGTCAAAGCCCTTAAAACATATGATACCAACATTCCTCACATCACATAACAGAGGTACCAAATCATAGCAAATCACCATCTTTTGTCCCTTTCATTTATTTGCTTTCCTCCTGGCCCAAATTTCAAACAAAGCTGCTTAGGAAGCTTTTCCCACCAGAAGCCAGCAGTCCCTGGTCATTTTATATTTGTATGAGGATCATGACTTGATCTTTGAAAGGAAAGTTTTCTCTAACACAGCACTATGATTTTCAAATAATTCTAGATTGTTTAAACCGATCAATTCCTTTCTTTCTACTCGTGTTATTTTCTTCAGACTGCAATAGTCTGGTTAAAAACATTAAACTATCCAACTGGCCAAAAGATTTCTGTTTCAGTTATGTTCTCATATTATCTATGTGCTGAACAAAACGTTAAAGCTCCACCTAGTAGTGTGATGTGAAATAAAACTCTCTCTCTCTCTCTCTCTCTCTCTCTCTCTCTCTCTCTCTCTGTATGTGTGAACATGCACATATGTTGGGGATAAAAGAAAAAATAAATTGATTACACATTAGATATTAAAAGCACTAACAGGAGTAGGATGTGAAATTGGCATAGTGCAATGATCAAAATTCTAAAACACTCCATCTGAAGTATGAGAAAAGCTAAATTAAAGTATTTATCACATGAGAGATAATTTACAACTCTGTTACCTTAAAGTTATTTTTAACTCTATTAAAAATGATTTAGCACTGTTAGTACCTTCGAGCTTTCTTTCAATTTGTACTGCAAATAGGTTTAATATTTAAGTACTCTGACTATCATACATAAAAAAGTAAAAGGGGTATTGAGCTTCTGCCACATTTAGTAATATCTTTAGGTGGACACATTCATTAGAGTAGACAATCATGAAAAATTGATGTGTAAGGCATCATGGTGAATATTATTACAGTTTATTTAAGATTCACTTCAAGCAAATAGGTCTAGTCCACCAATGTACTGTAGGATAATGAGACACTCTGATTTCTCCACCTGGCTCTGGCACTAGTCTAGCTGGGTGAGCTTGAAGTAGGTACCCAGCAATTCCCACATTCTGCCTCCTTATCCATAATAGGGATAAATCCTGCCAAGAGGTTGGTTGTTTCAAGGATTAAAGTATATATGTTATAAAATTCTAATCATTTAACCATTATATCTAACTTGAAATATACACATTTCAGAAACACATAGCTATCTAGAAGAAGCTTTTGATCCCAACCTGGAATATTAATACTATTGTTACTATTATCATCATTATTATTATTATTACTAGACATTTTCCATATATTATTTTGTCTAATCACCACAATAATACTTAGACATAAGCATATTTAAAAACAATTTATCCAAAACAGAAAGCATCAGGGCAGATGGTTTCACTGATGGGTGCTACCAAATATATAAGGAAGAAATTATACCAATTTTCTACAATCTCTTTCAAAAGATAGAAGCAGAGGGTATACTCCCTAACTAATTATATGAGGTCAGATTTACCTTAATACCGAAACTGTACAAAGACATTACAATAAAAGGAAACTATAGACCAATGTCTCTAATGATATAGACACAAAATCCTTCAAAAAATAGCAAGTAAAATCCAAAAAGTTATCAAAAGAATTATATACCATGATCAAATGGGATGTATCCCCAGTGTATAAGGCTGGGTTCAACATTTGAAAATTAATTAATGTAATTCATCACATCAACAGACTAAAAAAGGAAAACTACATGATCATTTCAATAGATACAGAAGAGCATTTGATAAAATCCAATATCTATTCATTATAAAAACTCTTAGTAAATTCAGAATAGAGAGAGACTTTCTCAACTTGATAAAGGTGATAAATTAGAAGCTTTCCCACTAAGATCAGGTACAACACAAGAATGTCCCTTCTCATTGCTTCTTTTCAACATTTTACTAGAAATCCTTGCTTTGTAATAAGGCAAGAAGAGAAAATTAATTGTATACAAATTGGAAAGACATAGACCATTGTTCACAGATGATATGATTGTCTATGTAGAAAATATAAAAGAACTGACAAACAAACAAACAAACAGAAAACCTCCTGGAACCAATAAGCAATTATAGCAAGATTGCAGGATACAAGGTTAATATACAAAATTCAATTGATTCCCTATCTACTAAAAATGGACAAGTGGAATTTGAAATTAAAAACACAATACCATTTACATTAGCATTCAAGAAAATGAAATCCTTAGGTTATAGAACTAATAAGATATGTAAAAGGTCTATATGAGAAATGACAAAACTCTGGTGAACAAAATCAAAGAACTAAATAAATGGAGAGATATGCCATGTTCATGAATAGGAAGTTGCAACACTGTCAAGATGTCAGTTCTTGCCCTAGTTGGTTTGGCTCAGTGAATAGAGCACCGGCCTGCGGACTGAAGGGTCCCACGATCGATTCTGGTCAAGGGCACATGTCTAGGTTGTGGGCTCGATCCTCAGTAGGGGGTGTGCAAGAGGCAGCCGATCAATGATTCTCTATCTCATTGATGTTTCTATCTCTCTCTCCCTCTCCCTTCCTCTCTGAAATCAATAAAAATACATTAAAACAAAAGATGTCAGTTCTTCCCAACGTGATCTATAGATTTAATGCAATCTCACTCAAAATCCCAGCAAGTTATTTTATGGACATTGACAAACTGATTCTAAAGTGTATATGAAGAGGCAAAAAATCCAGAATAACCAATACAATATTGAAGAAGAAAAATAAAGTTGAAGGACTGATGCTACCCTACTCCAAGACTGACTGTAAAGCTATAGTAATCAAGACAGTGTGGTACTGGTGAAAGTATAGGCAAATAGATCAATGGAAAATAATAAAGAGTCCAGAAATACACCCTCATAAATATAGTCAAATGCTCTTTGACAAAGGAGCAAAGGCAACACAATGGGGCAAAGGTGTTCTCTTCAACAAATAAAGCAGGAACAATTGAATACCACCCCCCGCCACACACACACCACACACACACACTACACACACACACACACACACACACACACACACACACACACTGCACTTAGACACAGATCTTTACAGCCTTCACAAAAGTTAGCTCAAAATAGATCAGAGACCAAAATGTGAAATGCAAAACTATAAAATTTCTAGGATAAAACTTAGATGACCTTCAGTAGGTGGTGCCTTTTTAGATATAACACCCAAGACATGATCACTAAAAGAAATAACTGGTAAGCTGAACTTCACTAAAATGAAAAGCTTCTATTTGTTAAAGGTAATGTCAAGAGAATTAGAAGACAAGTCACTTATTGGGCGAAAATATTTGCAAAAGACATACCTAATAAAGGACTATTATACAAAATATACAAAGAACTCTTAAAACTTATCAATAGGAAAACAAACTACCCAATTACAAAACATACTGAAGACCTTACCACACACTTCACCAAAGAAGATATACAGATGCCAAATAAGTATATAAAAAGATGCTACATATCATACATTATTAGGAATATGCAAACTAAGACTGAAATATTGCTACATACCCATTAGAATGGACAAAATCCAGAACACTGACAACACCAAATGATGGTGAGGGTGTGGAGCAACAGGAACTCTCATACACAACTGGTGGCAATGCAAAATGGTACAGTCACTTTGGAAGTCCGTTTGTGGTTTCTTACTTACTATACCATCCAGCAATCACACTCCTTAGTATTTACCAAAAGGAGCTGAAAACATATTCATACAAATGTGCACATGGATGATTATAGCAGCTTTATTCATAATGAAAAACTTGTAAGCAACAAAGTTGTCTTTCAGTATATGAATAAATAAACAAATTGTGGTACCTCCAGACAATGGAATATTATTCTTAGCACTAAAATGAAATGACCTATCAAGCCATGAAAATACATGGAAGAACCTTAAATGCATATTACTACATGAAAGAAGCCAATCTGAAAGTGCTTGATACATATTATATGGTTCCACTATATGATCTGAAAAAAGTAAAAAGATCAGTGGTTAACAGTGGTAGGAAGGAGAGGCAGGGAGATGAACACACAGAGAGCACAGAGGACATTTAGAGCAGAGAAAATACTCTGTAGAATATTGTAATGATGGATATATGTCATTATACATATGTCCAAACCCATACTGTACAACACTCAGAGTGAGCCCTAAGCTAAACTATGGACTTTGGGTGATTATATTGGGTCAATGTTGATTTATTCTTTGTAAAATGTACCATCTTGGTAAATGTTGTTGATAATGGGAGAAGGTAGGCCTGTGTGGGGGTAGGAGATAGATGAGAAATCTCTGTGCCTTCCTCTCAGTTTTGCTGTAAACCTAAAACTGCTCTAAAAAAATAAAGCCTAATTTACAGGTGATAGAGTGATGGTCAAGGAAGTTAAATAATCTCCTAATAAATAGTGTAGTTAACAAATGGTTGAGTACGCACTTGAACCGTGGTTGGCCTTCTTCCAAAGCACATACCTTTCTAGTGTTCTACGCAATTGCTTATTATAGTGGGAGGTTTTAACCTGGTTAATGAAGAAGTCAATGTTCCTTAAAGAAATCTCCTCCCATCAAGGGTCAAATACGACACTAGTATATGGTTAACATGTCACAAAACTAGGCCTTTCAGCCTGATTGATTCAGCAGCTAACAGTCCCCATAAGGAAGGACTCTTTCACTCTGCTGACATTCCTAAATACTCAAACACACAAGGTTCTAAGAAATGTTCCTAGTTAGGTAAACTCTCCAGAAGTAAGTGAAGTAACCACCTGCCTCATCCATTCAACTATCAAATATTACATCGAGCTAAAAAGTTTTGAGTGATTTTCTAGAGCAAATGTTATAGTTTCTCTAACCGGGAGCTAAGTAATGCCTGAAAAAAGTATGATGGTTATCAAGTATCCTAGAAATAAATAAGGTAGTAAAAATAAGTCATATTATCAAGAGCCTAGAAACATGTCCTCTCCTTGGGAGGAAATAAGCAATGATCCAATGTAAGAAATAATGTTTTCTGAAACTAAGTAAGAACTTTGCAAACAAACCAAAGATACTTTGAGAGCTACTGCACTGAATTCTGAAAAAGGACAAAATTAGGAATCTATCAAAGTTCCTCACAGAGCTCATGATCTGTTAAAGAAGTTCTCATTTTGATTATTTGTCCACGTGGAATTGACATAATGTCAGCTACTGACATACCCCTTTCTGTGAATATTTCCCGGAGGAGAGGGAGAAAAGCTCTCCAGAAACAGGGATCACCAGAACCTTCCTTATAATTCATTGGCATTGAAATCGACCTTTTTTGGGAAAAGATGGGAAGTAAAATCTCTGGTTATGTATTAATGCATGAGGGAGAGAGTATAGAATGAGGAGAGGGAGGTGGTCCAAGACCTAAACAACTTCCACAGATAGCATAGATCAAAAAACAGAAGAGGGCTCTGGCTGGTTCGGCTCAGTGGATAGAGCGTCAGCTCAAGGGTTGAAGGGTCCCAGGTTCAATTCCAGTCAAGAGTATGTACCTGACTGGTCAGGGTGCATGCGGGAGGCAACCAACAGATGTGTCTCTCTCACATTGATGTTTCTCTCTCTCTCTCTCTCTCTGGTTCTCCCCTCCCTTCCACTCTCTTTAAAAAAAATCAATGGAAAAATATTCTTGGTTGAGGATTAACAAAACAAACAAACAAACAAACAAAAAAGTAGGAGAGATCCATAAAAGGAGGCTGAGAAGCTGTGGCCAGAGAAGTAAGTGTAAAACCAGGAGGACCAGAAGGTGATGGAAGCCACAGGTATTGTGTCTGACAGAAGCAACTAGAGTAAATTGTGTCCAAAAGCAATGAGAAAGCAGGTGAAATGAAAGCACCAGAGTGTGCATTTATCTTAATAGCAAAGGTCTCTATTGATCTATTGATTTTAGAGGGAGTGATTCTCGTGAAATCATGGGGCTCAAAGCCAGGTGGAGGGAATGGAGGGACATATAGCATGTGACAAAACAGAAGCAGTGAATGTAGAGAACCTCCTGATGTTTGGCTCTATATAGCAGGACAGCCCGACAATGGTTGTAGGAAGGGGGATGGGTTCCAGAATTTTTTTTAAATAAAAAAGATTAAAACATACGTCAAAACTGAAAATATAAAAGAAGAAGGAAACAATCTACATTTTTTCAAAGGTGAGGGAGAATGGGATCCTAAGTGCACGTGGAGACACAAGCCCTTGCAAAAAGGGAGAACCCTGGGAACAAGGACGGAAGGATGGGTGCAGAGGCGCCAGGCCTGTTGCTCACACAGGGTGTTCAAGAGAAAACCATAGGCCCGAAGTGCGCCACCTGTGTTAAAGCCCGTGATGCCACACCTAGATTTAATACCTGACCTAACTGCTGTTTCAACCTCTCGCAGAAACTTAATCATCAACCAGTCTGAAATTTTCTGGTCAATACCATGAGGTGATCTGTCACATGGGCCTCTCCATCCCCCACCCCACCACCTCCATAGAGAGAAGAGGCAATGTGCATGATAGTTCCTTCTACCCAAAGGAAGATGTGCTGGTCTAAGCATTAATCCAGTTTTTTTCTTTTGCTAACAGCTAACTTGCTGTACTCTTCTTTTCCATAAAATCCTTCCATTTTGTACAACCCCTGAAGTGCCCTTCCAGTTACTAGATAGTATGCTGCTTGGTTCCTGAATGGCTAATAAAAACAATTAGACCTTTAATTTTACTTGGTTGAATTTTGTTTTTTTAACATGGAAAATAAGGGAGTTTTTTTCTGGTGGCTTCAAATTTTTTAGAAAAATAGAGAGTACTAGTAAGTATATCTGCTGATAATGTAAGAACTAGAGAAGTAACTTTTTCTTTATCACTATCTCAGATATGTGCAGATTCTAATAATTATGCTATTTGAGAATATTAATTGGTGGTGATTTAATAGGATTTTTGTGTTTTGTTTGCAGACGAACTGAACCTTGAAATAGGGAGATTAGAAACTGCTTGGCATTGCTCAGTCTGCTCTAGGAATAGGTTCATTAACTGTGTTTAACTCTCAAATCTAGAAGTCAGGCAGGAATCTTCCAAATACATGGTAGGCTGGTTCAGAAAAGATGGCTGTTATCACAGACATGCTCTGGCAAATGCAGTGAGAACTGTGGGCTTATTAAAGAATCAAGCCTGGATATTCACGATAAAGAAAAAATAAAATGATGCCTTCTGTTTTTTGTGTTTTTTCAGTTAGCTAATGCTAACAGAGATGAGTTTCCTTATGGAGACTGATTTGATCAGAAGCACAGGGAAGCTTCTCCTATGTTAACTATTGAAAGTCTTTGAACTAACACAGAGGAGCTTTTCAAATTAATCTATGACAGTCAGCAGCAAAGAAAATTAGTCTGATAACAAAAAAATGACAATGAAGCACAAGAAAGTAGGAAAAGGAAACAGAAAAATCAGTTAAGCTATAATTTACTTTCTGTGCTATGATGGCTAGCTGCCAAGAAATGAAATTTCTAGCTGTGAAGAAGAGAAACTGGATAATAGCAGATAACAGGAAAAAAAAATATATATATATATACATGGAGAGAGAAAGAGTATGTGGAAGAAATGTAGCACATACATGGAACATAGGAACAGGGTTTCTAAAGAGATATACTAAGCATCACAAAATAAGGAAAAGAGTACATACTCTTCATAATGAAATCAGATTTTTCAAAAGTCTTATTTTGAATTATGGGAAACTCACACACACACAAAGAAAACCATACCATTCATTAGCTATAATTAATTTCAACTAGGCTTTTCTGAAAGTAACTAACTGAAAACCAAACTGTGGCTTGGACTGGACATATTTTAGGTTAAAATAATAGGAGAAGAAACTGGCCATTAAAAAAAAAAGTCACATGTAAGACTTTGTCACATTAGTGAGGTGTTGCTAGAAGTATAATCTCCATATCAGCTGGGGTCGGTCCCTACCCTTTTGAGATCTAAATAGGCACAGGCTTGGATTCTCATTTGCAGTGTGGAAATCCAAAGCCTTCCCATTCCTGAAGAACAGATCTTCTTGGAGCCAAATCTGTTCCTGGGGTCCTATTTCTGGGCCTGCCGTCACTATTTAACATCAAATTGATCCAAGCATAAAAACAATCTCTTTTCTCAAGTCCCCAAGGACAGCCGTTTGTGAGTGTGGTATACTGTAGGATATAGTATGGGACTACCCAGCAGAAGAATGTGTCGAGTTGTAGGAATGCAGATAGTGTTTGTTAAGTTTTCAACAATCCTCTTCATAGAAAATTCTTCGGCCACCCTGTTTTCCCCACTGGCTACTTTCCCTCCCATCACCCAGCACACATCGCAATTTCCTCTTCCTAACCTCTGCTCTCTTCCCTCTCTTCCCCTCCTCCCTCTCTCAGAGACACAAGAAATTCCTCTATAATTCTCTGAACCAGCCTCTTGGGTGACTTAGCTCCTACTGAACACCACCACACTCCACAGGACCCCACCATCTATCCAGTGGCTAATCAAGACATTTCCTCAGAGGCACTTTCCTCCCCCAAAGGCATTTTGGTGGCAATTGCTACGAAAATAAATCCAATACGTAAGTCACACAAGTACTTCCAAAGACTGGATTTGTCACCAAGGAAAACAATCAATTGCTTGAAAGGCTGTGTTATTTAATAGTACTATTCAATGCAGCCTGCAATTATTGAAACTTAACCCTTTGCACTCGCTTGCTTTTTTCTTGATTCCTTTATTCTACTCGGGATTTAATTTTTTAAATACCCCAGATTTTACAAAGCGCGGCAGTAGAATAAAAAACTGGAGTTTCTTTTCATACAAACTTATTTATTTGGATTTTTTTATATTTCAAATTATTGATACATTCAAAGAGTAATTTTAATCTCGACATCCGAGTGCAAAAGGTTAAGTTTTTGGTGCCTTTAAGGGAGTTCTCCCACCTGAGGAAATTCTCAATGAAATTGATGGTCACAGACAAGAAAGCTTTCAAAAAATTAAATAAATAAAACTTAAGGGAAGCCTGTATCTTGTAGGTGGGGATAACTTGCATTGGGAAGCCCAAGCACACAATTCCATCAGCAGAACTTCAGTAGAACTTGAGGAACAAACAGCAGCTGGCTAAGGCCCCCTGTACCATGGTCTAAGTCGGGGCCAGATTGATTGCCTGCCTTCCTCTTGCTGATGAGTACTTCATGCCTTTCAATCCCGTTTACCCTGGCCTTCCCAGCAGTCAAGGTTCCCGACTCACATCCTCTTTCCTCACTGCCCAGCCATCATGTGGGGATTACCCTTTCTCATCTGAGAGTTCTCCTAAGATCTCCCCTGTATTGATATGCTCTTCCTAGATCCAAAGGCTTCCTAATGCTGTTTAGAATTCCCTCAAAAGCCATTTAAAGTCTAGTTTTTGTATATGACCTAATTTTTTTCTCTCTAGGATATTCTAGAATTTTTTCTCTCTAGAATATTCTAGAATTTTTTTTGCAATACCCTAAATAAACAAAATTCTAGAATATTCTAGAGAGAAAAAAATTCTTCAGCCTCTTTTCATTTGTATGGCTGAATCATGAATGGGTCATATTAATCTAGAAACCTCTGTCCTTTGGTTCTAAGAATGCTTGTGTTTTATTTATTTTATCTTTTCCTATTTTCCTTTTGTAACTCATTATTCAGATCCTCATTATTGGTCCTCCTACACAAATATAAATATTCTATATTTGTTTTATGTTTCTTCTATTATCCCTTTCATCTATTTTTAGAAATATTTTCTTGACTTTACCTTTCAACCATCCTAATGATTCTTTAAGTTCTCGGATGTTTTTAATATCCAAAAGCCCATTTTTGTACTATGATGATTTTCTTTTTATAATATTCTGCCCTTGTTTTGTGGGTGTAATATCATCTCAAAACTCTTTGAAAATATTAAAATATCATTGAAGTATTTTGATCCTTGTTACATTTTCTATTTTCTCTAAGATTTTTGTATGTTTGACTATGGGTTTTTATTATTTTTTCTTTCTGAATTTCACGTTAGGAATTCTATTTGCATGAGCAGAATCTGTCAGTGGTGAATATCACTTAAAGGTCATCTGGATTTTTCATGGAGGGGTACACAAAGATAAGTATCTCTGTTTTTTACTTCAGGCCAGTCAGTTTTTCCTGAAGGGACTCCTCTATTCTCTAATCTGGTGTATAAAAAATGAAGCTTGGAACATTCTCATCATTGTTTGGGGAAAGATTCAACCTTTCTGGAGAATGAGGTTCCTTCCAACTTCTGCTGGTATGACAGGTTACCCTAAATATTCAAGTGCAAGTCCCCAAATCTTCAATAAGCAAGCTGGAGACCTTGGTGAGCTATTGGTGTAGTTCTAGTTTGAAAGCTGGAAGGCTTGAGACACAAGAAGAGCTGATGTTTCTGTTTGAGTCAGAATGCATGAAAAGACCAATATACAAGCTCAGGAGTCAGGCAGGAGTTCCCCTGTACTTGCAGGAGAATCAAGCCTTTTGGTCTATTCTAGCCTTCAACTGATTAGATGAGGCCCACCACATTAGGGAGAGCAATCTGCTTTACTCCGTCTACCAATTCAAATGTTAACCTCATGTAAAAATACCCTCACAGGCACACTCAGAGTAATGTTCAACTAAATATCTGGGCACCCCAAGGCCCAGTCAAAATGACACATAAATAACCATTAAATAAAAAATGTCATTAATATTAGGTTATCATAAAAGAGATACATAAAAACCATGAACTTTTAATTTTAATTCAAACATATAAATGCATATGCATGTGCCAATCTTCTGTAGTAGACCCAAAGCTTTTTCTTTGAGTATGAATCTTGTCATTAAAGTTCTACATGGCCTTTTGCACAAAACTATAACTCTTAATTCAATATTTACTTATTTCATTGTCTATTTCCTTAAGTAAGAAAAGGAACTTACAATCTAAAAGCAAAATTTTTTCTACACCTGGTAAGTATTTTTTTTCTTCCTAATTCTTTCACAGGGTTTTGATTTGATCCTATTTTTGAAAAGTAATTTGCTTTCTAAAGTATGTAATTTAGTTTCATAGCAATATTTTTCTTATAATACTTATCACCTTACATAATATGTAGTTTTGTACTATTACAATGACAAAGTTTAGAATCAAACACAACTGCGGCTAGGGAAGTATACAACTCACCTTGTGGGAGCACAAGTGCATGGGCTGCGTGGGGAGAAGTGCAGCAGTGTTGGAGGTCATTTTGCTATGGGAATCAACCAGTATGATTCACAGAGAGACGGGAGAAAGTCAATTAACTGGAATAGTCAGCTCAGCTTGCTTAGAGAGTTGCTCACTATACACCAGGCTAAAAGAACAATTAACATTAAATCTGTTTGCATCAAATTTATTAAGAGTCTCCAAAAGACACAGAATACCATAAGAAACTAAATAAACTAGAAGAGGAAGATAATCCACTTCCAGAATTTTCTAGAAACTTTCTTGATTCCTTTTGGTTATATTCATAGTTCCTATTTCCATTTCCACTTCCAGAATTTTCTAAAAACTTTCTTGATTCCTTTTGGTTATATTTATAGTTGCTATTTTCATAGTTATTATTTCCTGAATGTGTAATTTAAAATTTTTTAAATCTCACTGCAGTTTCTGTAACTTATACCTTTTGATATCTTAAGAATTAAAAACATGTATTGTTTTATTAAATTGTTTTACTTTTATTATAACAGTCATATTTTAAAGCAAAATCCTGCTCTATTTTATTTAGATGATAAAATAATTTGTGCTGCACAGTGAAAACAACTCAGAAAGAGTTACTCTGGAAAGTCCCTTTTTTCACTCCTCAGTAATGATAAAATGCAATTTACATTTTCATGTGACAAGATGATACTATAAAAAATTCTATTACTTTTGCTAATTATATCTATAACGTATTTGTAAATCTAAGTACCAAAATCCTTAAAAGTTAAGCTTTGGAAGATGAAAAAAAGACTCATTTAGTCATTTTATTTCTGAATAGCTGAAAAGATCTGGTCATCAAAACATCAGGGACAACATAGTAATATTTGCGCTGGGTAATGTCACATTTTCCTCTGACATTATGGCCTAGTGAAGGCAAAATGATGTGCTGTTTATGCAAGGACTCCAGGGTCAGACTACCTGGGCTTTAATCTCAGCTCCACCTCTTCATGTCTGGATGAACATGGGCAATTATTTAAGTTCCATAAATGCTAGTGTTGTCAAATGCTGGATCCTTGAAAATATCACCAAAAGAACCAATTTAACTGGTATATCTGAGTTTATTGCTCACCTCAGTAAGGGAGAACATCACTTTCACAATGAATTAGTAGAAGCTTGGAGGGGAGAGAGCAAAGTTGATATTTATGATGTTTGGGGGTTTGGTCTAAGGCAAGTCTTTCAAGGGAAGGGGTGGGGCTTGATTAGGATTGGGTATAGATCAAGGTAAGGTAGAACACTTTAGGATTGGTGAGCACAGCAAAATGAGGGCTTTAAGGTAAGCTTATGGAAGAGTCTTAGAGAGAAAAGAGCTGTTTGATGTTATAATTGAAATGTTCCTTAAAAATGAATTTTTCAGAAAATACTTGAAAGAAACATTAAAGTTATTTTTAACTTTTACCTCTCTGGATACAAATATCCTGGAATAGTTAAGACATTGTGATAAAGAAGACAGTGGTAGAATAAAATTATGATAATGTGGACAGCAAGCTATGTATGTATATGTGAGTGGTAGGCGAGTAGATGGTTAGGATTTTCAGTTTCTCATTTGCAAAATGGGAACAGTAATAGAAAATTTATGGAGGATGGCACTAAGTAAGTACTAACTAACCTTCTGGAAGGAAATTATATACTGTGGAAGGAGCAATAGCTTACAGTTAGTCAAATATAGATTTAAATATAAGTTACAGTTTTCAGTAGGTACAATTCTGTTTGGTGACCTTTAGAATGATACCTCTCACAGGAGTATTGTGGGAATTAAATAAAATATGGGAGATAGTGTTTCAGGCAAGAAAACTACAGCTCATTCAAGGGGGGCTGGGGAGGACTGAAAATGGTTTGATGTAGGACTGACTGATTGCAGAGGGTAAGGAACCAACAGAGGATATTGATGCAGTAGCAGGAAGACGTATTACTACCATTCCTAGAACTGAAGACACAAGAGAGGGAGCTGACCTTGAGCCTGGCAAGAGCTGGAACCCTGGGAGAGAAGCCTGCTGACAAAAGCTGAGACCATCCAGTACAGGAATGCAGACAGTGCCAAACCAGGCAGGGAGCAGCATGAATAAATACCCTCTCAATCTCCAGTCTCCTACATTGCATTTGTCAAACCCAACTAAACACCAGTGGCCGGTGAGACCCTATGATGCAGACCTTCTCAGTCAGCTTCTTGCGTCAGAATGGAGAAGAGCAAAGACTGTCAGAACAGGCACACACAAAATAACCAGAACCAGCAGGGAGTTAACAAAGTCTTGGTTCCCCTGCTGTGGTCATTTTAGGAGTGATGATATAGTTGAGATGAAAGTATATGTAGTGTAGTACTGAAGAAATCATTACGTGCCTATGTGGGCGGCGGAGGGGGGAATTAAGCACTAACAATGTACAATCTTTAGTGGATTAATACTTGGTTAATGTTTACTTAATGGGCCTGTTTATAAGACGACCAATGTTAGATCTACTTGTCAGCAAATCAGAATGTGCAATGTCCATTACGTTCAGAAACACAATGTCCATTACATTAAGAAATACAATGTTCATTCCATTCAAGAACCTCTTCTCAACAAAACCTTTAAGTTTTTTTTTTTCTTTTTTAACTTGGGACAAAAAAAAAAAGAATTGGTGCGTAGAAATGAACTCATATTATGGAATAAATATACAAGTCATATATGAGTGTGTGTACACATGGCACTGATGCTAACTACCAATGCATCATCATGGGACAAGCTGAAGAGCCTGGCCAGAAGCATTTCCAAGTGCCTTTCTGGAACCTCTTTGTGTCCCAGTGCAGCATTTTCGTAAATCTCATTTTGAATCTCGATCTGGTCCATACAGGGTGACCATTTGTGACTGACAGTTGACCTCTCTCAAACACAGAGTTGATTGGCCCCTCTTCTCTTGCTGTCTAAACTTCTTCTGAATGTCCTAGAATACCCATGAATATTCTCTGCAAATGTTCATTTCTGCTGAACATAGGGGAGTATTAGAATACCCCTCACTCCCACTACCATCTGCCTACAATGGTGGTGTTGTTGGCTTTTTTTTTTTTAATATGCTTTAATTGATTTTGAGAGAGAGAGGAAGGGAGAGGGATAGAGAGATAGAAACATTGATGAGAGGAACATCATCGACTGACTGCCTCCTGGACCGCCCCTACTGGGGATAGAGCCTCAACCTGGGCATGTACCTTGACCAGGAATTGAACAGGCAACCTCTTGATTGCTGAGTAGATGCTCAACTGCTGAGCGACACCGGCCAGGCCACAGTGTTTTTAAGGGAATGTCTTCTAGAATGAACTCACTGGACTCATTATTCAAAATCACTCATGTATAACCTCAGATATACTTATTTCTTTTTAAAAAATAAATCCTATTTCTTTATAGTTCACATGAATGTTTACATGTTACATACCCTTAAGAACAAACCTATTGATCTTCTCTAAAAGACTGCAAATTCATTTAAAGCTGGAGCTATATTTTACTTATCTCTTTTATTCCACCAATGTCCTTTGCTGAATGACTTCAATTCATTTGTGAAATGCTGCCACCAAGTGAAAAGCCATTAAATGAGGAAAACAAAACAAAACAAACCACATTAAATTAAATGGGGGAAATATGATGCTTTTTTTTTGCTTGGGCCCAAAGCTCAAGATACCCAAACAATTTTCTTAGAACAATGTGTGAATTGAACAATAAACATACTTTATTGCAATTAATAAGTAACTAGTATAAATTAAATAAACATAGTTCATACTTAAAATGTAATTTATTAAAAGACATAGTGGCTGGTGGGTGGTGTAGGAGGGGGTGTGAGAAAGACATTCTGTGAAAAGTGTTTTCTTCCTGCATCATTCTCTTTACCAATTTTTCAATTTTTTGAGTCTCATGGTTGTCTTGCACTCAAATCTACACATAAAGTTGTAGCACAGAAAAAACCCGTTAGGGCAAAATAAAGGTTGGATAACCATTATAATGCCTCAAAACACTTCAAAATAGCCCATGAGAAACCAGCTGAAGATGCTGCCTTTTCGCGGCTTTTGCTTGTCCTTGGTACACACAGGAAACATTTTGGATGCATTCATTCATGGTGTGCAATTTAAATTTGCTCCACATGCTGTTCTCCGACTAAAAACTTGTTTGGAGTGAATTGGTAAGCATGTCTTTGCCTGAAACCATAATGTTGAAATATCACTACTTATAGCATATTTATTTAATGTCGAATTTTGTTCTTCTGGGAGAAAAAAAGAGTTGTTGTCCAAAAAAATAGTATATCTTTTAAAGATATGTTATGTTGAAAAGTCATTAAGCACTCAAGTTGAGGTAGGTCATAGTATATTATAAAGCATGTACTTAAATCAATGAATAGATATATCCATGACAAAGCACTATTCCTATAATGGCCTTATTAAATGACTATGTAAAGCATTGGTCAAATTTCTCAGTTGCTTCTGATGAAGTTGTTTTGATTGCAACAGTTAAATGTCTTCCAAAATATTTAACTTGCTATAAAAGCTATTTACCCCAGTGTATCTACAGTGTTTTTTTATTTATTAGAATATGGTGGAGCGCTCATACTGGTTTTCAGTAATTTTGGAGCAGAAACTAGAGCCAATGAACATGAATGCCTACAGGTTCTGGAGGGTGAGAAGGCTCCAAAACTTACAGAGTGGCAGAGTGAAGAAACAGTTTGAAGAGCTGTGAGCTAGCGTTACAGTGCTCCCACAACCTGAAAGCATGGGGGAAAGGTATCCTTTTTGTACTCAATTATTTTCCTCTATCCATTTTTCTTTTATGTTCACCCTAATACTAATCAAAGTCACTCTCCTCTATTCATCACCCAATTTCTGACATTATCAATACTTAGTTACTTAACGTGTCTCCCTCCCCACGCTCTTTCCTTCATGTCCCTTTCCAGGGCTCTAACAGGAGGACAAAGTTGGCAGAGAATCGAGCTGGGATGTGCCTGTGCTGGTTTCTGTGTGCATACTTTTACCTCTGGTGTACCCCTTATACTAGTATTTATGAAGCCTTTCTATGATTACACAGACATGAACTTGTAAATAATTTCTTATTTCTAGCTAGAATGTTATTGCAAATCACAAATAAGTGTTTATTAACATCAGGAAGCACAACAGGTCCAGCCTGTGTGGCTCAGTACTTGAGTGTCGACCTATGAACCAGGAGGTCATTGTTCGATTCCAGTCAGAGCATATGCCCTGGGGCTTGATCCCCAGTGGTGGGTGTGCAGGAGGCAGCCAGATGATCAATGATTCTCTCTCATCATTGATGTTTCTATCTCTTTCTCCTTCTCCCTTCCTCTCTGAAATCAATATATATATATGTGTGTGTGTGATTTGCAATAACATTCTAGCTAGAAATAAGAAATTATTTACAAGTTCATGTCTGTGTAATCATAGAAAGGCTTCATAAATACTAGTATAAGGGGTACACCAGAGGTAAATATATATATTAAAGAAGCACAATCCTGGAAATACTTTTAATGTGTTGGTCAATTGGGAAAGGAAGCAGAGTTGAAAGTTAATAATTCTGTTGTTGTTTTTAGCGCAGAAGACTAGAGTCAGATGTATAAGAAAAAAGTTTAAGTTCAATCAGGTAGAACTTACATTCCCTGTCACACCCAACACAACATTTCCCCATACTTGATGAAATGCTTTAGGATGAATGAAGGGAATTAGAGGGAAGATTTTAGATCAGGGAGCATTCCAGAGAAAGGAAATCTGTGCTTATCTCCTAGGCTGATTCCTAGCAAGAGAGAAAGACAAAATTCCATATTTTGGGGGGATTTGAAAGCAGAGAGAGAATTATTATGCTTCCTACCTAGCTACTCATGGGGGCTGCAAGCCCCACTGACAATTTCATGCATCCTCATGGGCTAGAGAGGAACCTCAGAGATATCTGCTGAGCCTCCCTCCCATGGGGCATGGGGAGATGCTGAAATTCTTACAGGAAACAGTGCAAATCACCATAAGAATATACAGTTTCTATTACAACAACTTTAAAATCAAGCTCAAAATATATTTAATTGTGTCCAATAATATTGTATACATCTAACAGTGAGCTATTATTACATTTTGCAGGAATAAAAGACACAGGTGAGGTTTAACATTCACCTTGCCTCACCTTGTAACCAGAAGTTGCTCACCAAACTCTACTGCTCCATAACTTGGAGGATTAGCCAATTTAACTTATATTTAACTTATTCAATAGCAGTTGGCAACTAAATGTAAGTGAATGCCTTTATTGGGGGCTGTATCATATTTTAAAAGCACACCAATATTTGTGTGCTTTCTGTTTTGCAAAGCCATAAAATGCTAATTCGAGGCACTATTGTATGGAAATAGACTCTCTAATCTGCTTCTCTATCTCCAGTGTAATTTGACACAGGGATGCAGGCAGGAGTGAGGGGCTGGAGGCGAATACAAATTTGGCAGCAGTCAGAAGCCTCTCTCTTCACCCCACAGCCATAGATGTCAAGATGAAAGGACAGAACCTGGTCTCTGCTCTCCCTTCAAAGGAGTCCAGGCATTAAATCTCTCGCATTCTCATGCCTCTAGCAGGAGGCTCATGACTGCCAGAGGAGGAAAAGATGATTTTCCCACACAAACAAAATCATTCCAACGGATCTTAGCACATCCAGCATAAGGCAGAATATGTTGAGATAATATAGGAAACACGGCAACACACTGAGGAGGAGAATGGAATGTGGAGTTGATCATTCTCTTTGGAAGGACTTTGACGGAAAAGTCAGAGGTGAGATCTGCCTCTGTGCTTGTAGGAAGTGGTCATAATTCCAAATTCTAAGACTCAATTGAGCGTCTTAAGTCATTATTGTCTGTTTGTTTTTAAGAGTATTGGTATAGAACATTAAATAATTTTATAATTAATGCTATTTCCCAGCAGTCAAGAGACAGGCAAAAACAGTTCCACTGGTGGGCTCTAATTTGCCAAACTTCCAAGCACTTCCCTGTTATATAGCCATTGACTGAGAAAGTAGTTGACATTCAGCTCAATAAGTACACACAGCTCAATGAGTGCAGTGTGAGCGAGGCACTGATCTGTTTCTTGATAGAAGAGAATCCCAGTTCAGCTGGCATAGCTCAGCAGTTGTGCGTTAACCTATGAACCAGGAGGTCACGGTTTGATTCCCAGTCAGGGCACGTGGCTGGGTTTCGGGCTCCATCCCCAGTGTGGGGCATGCAGGAGGCAGCTGATCAATGATTCTCTCTCATCTCTGATGTTTCTGTCTCTCCCTCTCCCTTCCTCTCTGAAATCAATTAAAAAATTTTTTTAAAAAAAGAAAAAGAGAGAAAGCGAGAGAGAAACCCAGATATTCATAAAACACAATCCAAACAATTAGTTGTGTTTTATGAGAGGAAATGCAGAGGGCGCTGTGGGAAGGCTAGGAGAGCTATTAGACTGTGACCCAAGTGTGACTCCAAGTGAAGAATAGAAAGAAGAAAGGATGTTCAGATGGAAGTGTCTTAACTGCAGTGACTTGTAAGGGAAGTTCCACGAACCTGTTGGGGAGTCCTCAACCACAGCCTCTCCTAGAAGAGTCCCGCATGTCCCAGGAATGAGCCTGCCATAGTATTCCTGCCACATTCCGTCAATGACTGAGAGCTACACGTGGAACCTGTGGCTTTGGCACAAATGTGGCGGTGGAGTTTAGGGCCAGGTAGCTGGGGCTTTCGGTCAATGATGCTCCCTGCAGTGGGAGATGAATTCTCATGGCAGTCATGCCAAAGAGTCAGCTCTCTGGGAATGCCTCACAAGGCACAGACTTAGTATAACCCATGTATATCCGTGCATCACTTAGCATCGCAAGTACGTGTGTTTAAATGAGAGGAAAATTAATTCATATATTTACTCGGTAGAGAAATGAGTGTTTTCTGCCTCCAAAGGATAAATGAATTAATTGCTCGGAGAATCTTTGTACCTACTGGGCTCTTCTGACAGACACTTGATGGTTTTTAGCTCAAAGAAAGTTGCCACTTCCTTCTCAGTAAATGGCAAAGAGAGAGAAAAACATGCCATTGCAAAATATATACAGAAGTAACAGCTCTGTATGTCTTTTTCCTTAAAGTGAGCCTTTCCTCTTCATGACAAACAACGACTCTGCCTGATGCTATTTGTCACTAGGGTGGGGACCTAGGGTTGAGTAACCACATCAGCAGTATTCTCAACATCTCTTCATTACAGTCTAATTCTTCACACCTGTTTCCTACGGAAAAACCTCTCCACAACATAGTATTGTGTAATTTCACGAGTTAGCATGAGTAAGAAGTGAGCGAGGAGTGGCATTCTATTATGGCGTTACAAGTTGCCACAACGATTTCCTTGTTTTCTGGATGTCAAAATTTCACCCCATCATGGCATAAGTTCATCTCATCATCATGGCCAATGAACATTAACTGAATATCAGTTATGAGTTTACCAAAGAGAATGCAAAGAGGGCACAGAATCTTGGATTCAAGAGGCTTACTATTTTGCAGGGGAAACTGTACCTATATAAAAGCAATTCAGGTGGTACAGACTGCTGGATCTGGATTGGATTTTATCCCACATATAAGCTACAAAATTAACCTATAACAGTTTCCTGGATGCTTATCAGAAAACATGAGATCCTGGGTCACAAAGGACTTTATTATTCACAGCACAGCAAGCATCAGTGGAGCATGGGGAATCCACAGCTTTTCTAGCAAAAAGCAAGCTAGTCTTTTCTTTGACCAAGGGGGGTTAGGGGGGTGTGTGAGATACATTAGTCATCTCCCAGTTTACCAGCTGCATAAACAGACATGAGAAATGGCCTGGGTAATGAGCCTTGCCGTCCTGGCACACCCAGCAAGACATGCAGGAATTCAAGAAGCTCAAGTGTCTGTCCCAACATAGGCAGAAAGTCAAATGATCAATGCAGGTGACAGCATCACTGATGATAGAACATCAGAAGCAACAGGATCCCGGCCGGCATGGCTCAGTGGTTGAGCATCTACCTATAAACCAGGAGGTCACGATTTGATTCCCAATCAGGGCACATGCCTGGGTTTCGGGCTCGATCCCCGGTGTCGGGTGTGCAGGCGGCAACCGATCAATGGTTCTCTCTCATCCTTGATGTTTCTGTTTCTCTCTCCCTATCTTTTCCTCTCTGAAATCAATAAAACATATATATTTTTAAAAGAAGTAACAGGAGACTCATGACTCAAGTAAGGGAATTGATGTTGACATAAAAAAAATAAAAAGATTGCAGGCTATTGTAACATATTTATTACCAGCTTACCTCTATAGGCTCCTGTAGGTTGCTTACCAGAGGAAAATAAAGCAGGGGGAGGAGGGGAGTCTTAATACTTATTAACAACTAGAGGGCCGCTGCACGAAATTCGTGCAAATGGCTTGGCCCTCTCAAGCCCTGGCTTCGTCCAGAAGGTCATCCAGAAGGACATCTGGAAGGACATCCGGAAGGTCGTTCGGCTGTCTGGTCTAATTAGCATATTACGCTTTTATTATTATAGATGATGAAGTTGGACTAACTACATTGAGAGATACAATGTAAATCTTTCATTCTGAACACTCATCTCCAATGATTTGAAGGAAGGGATGTTAGACGCAGAAATGTGATTATAATCATGTAAATTGAAATGTTATCTCCATCCAGATATTTCTCCATATTTTCTATTAAGCATCCCTCCTAAAACACAATGGAAACAACGGAAACAACGCCTGCGTTTTACATTTCAATTAACTGCACAGAGGTTGATGGGAATATGGGGATTTAAAACGCTTTATGCTCTCATTAGATAAAAATCTGTGACATGTAAGCCATCATTAATCAAGAGCATGAGGCAAAGTAAATTAGTGGGAGGCCACTTCTTGCCCCACACCCATGTCTGCTTGGCCCAGTTCCCTCCGTGAGTTCCAGAGCCACACAAGATGTTATAGCCAGCAGCGACCTTTTGTACCAGAAACTCCCCTGATGCTAGCAGGAAATTGGGTTTCCTCTACTTCCTCCTCCGTTCCAGAGGGCACTGAACATGACCTTGAAGCATGTTGTGATCCCATTGTGAAGCCAACAGCAATGAAGCAGCATTTCCCAGAACAAAAGTAGCTGACATCAGGGGGACACGAGACATATAATTATGAAGCAGGCCAGGACTCCGGTTACGGCCACTGCCTCTGAAACAGGCCCAAATAAACATGTAAAAATCGGTGTGTGTTTTTTTCAAAACTAATGTTGGTCTTTGATCTTCAGAAGTAATGTTGAATTTTCTCAATTCATAGCTTACATATAGATTCTTTGGTCATGAAAACACCTCTCTTTCTCTCTCTGTCTTTCTCTCTCTCTCTCTCTCTCTCTCTCTCTCTCTCTCTCTCTCTTTCTCTCTCTCTCTCTCTCTCTCATTCCAGAATCCACCTGCACATTTGTTATTAAAATCCCACTTTAGGGTGTAAAAGAAGTCTTCACCTGCACAGGGACGAAAAGAGCTTCGGGACATCTCTGTGTCACTTCGTTGGCGTTCCTCTTTCCCACTCGCTGAAACTGCTTCTTTCTCCTCAGATTTTTCTCTAGCATCCCACTTCCTACTTCACAGCCTGCCCTAGCTTACCTAAATATCCTTTTCTTTAACGATTTTCAAGCATATGTATGACAACGTGCTGCAAACACCTCAGCCATATTTGTATTTTAAAAGAGAAAATTTGTATTTCAAAAAAGAAAGCAGTGTGTCACTACCAGTAGATTTTTTAAGAGCGATCTCTTGGGGGAGGGAGGCCAGAACCTCCCCCTTTTAAAGCTACAAAGCATTCACTAAAACATCTCAGCTGCTTCACTTCACCAAATGCAGGATTTCTAAGCCCAGATCCAGACGGAATCCTTGACGTTAGGCCTATTTATGGACAACGCTAAATATCCAATGGAAATTTTTCCAAATCCAGCAGTTGAGCAGATGGTGTGTCTGTTATCAAGCATCCAGATGCCATTGGAGAACACACAGACATTTGATTGCATTTTTCATTTGTCATCTAGGCAGAAGGAACTCATTCTCCAGGCATTTCATGTCACTTGCCCTGGCCTACAATGTTGCTTTCTGTTCGGAAAGAAAGTCCCACTGTGCACTGAAGGTGGCCGCAGCATGGAAGTCTGGAAAAGAGAACTTGAATATTTAGGAAGCTGTTTTGATCTTTGGGGAAGCCAGGGCCTGCCAGGAGCTGAGTCACTCCCTGTGTCATTCTGGGTACGCTGGGCTGTGTGTGGTAACCCCAGATGCTCCAAATCTCAGTGGCTCCAACAGCCAAGGCGCACCTTTCACTTAAGTTACGTGTTTAACATGGGCCTGGGGTGGAAGTAGGTGGGAGGAGGAATGGGGGTTGGAGGGTCTCTGTTCTGCTCTGTAGTCACTCCAGGGCCCAAGTGGAAGGCGTCCCCATTTCAGCAAGTGTGTCTGCATTTGCCTCACAGGAAAGAGCAGAGCTGGTAGGTTTCTTGTGGTGTTTTTTTTTTTTGTTTTTTTTTTAGACAGTATTACAGATGTCCCCCAGTTCAACCCCCTTTGCCCATCTCCACCGAGCACCAGCGCCCCACCCCCACACCCAACCTTCACCACACTGCTGCCTATGTATACGGGCTATGCATATATGTTCTTTGGTTAATCTCTTCACCTTCCTTTATCCAGTCCCCCACACTACCCTCCCCTCTGATATTTGTCAGTCTGTTCCATGTATCCATGCCTCTGGTTCTATTTTGTTCATGAGTTTATTTTGTTCATTAGATTCCATATATTAGTGAGAACATATGGTTTTTGTTTTTCTCTGTTTATGCTTATTTCACTTAGCATAATAATCTCTAGGTCCATCTATACTGTCAGAAAGGGTAAAAGATCCTTCTTTTTTACAGTTACATAGTATTCCATTGTATAAATGTACCACAGCTTTTTTATTCACTCATCTACTGATGGACACTTGGACTATCTCCAGATCTTGGCTATCCTACCCTATATAACAAAAGCCTCATATGCAAATTAACCAAACGGTGGAATGACTGGTGGAATGACCAGTTGCTATGATGCGCACTAACCACCAGGGGCAGATGCTCAACGCAGGAGCTTCCCCCAGCCCGAAAGCCCCAGGCCAGCCAAGGTGGGTGCCAGCAGCACCACCCCCCCACCCTGATCACCACATTGGTTGCCCTGCATCGGCCCTGATCACTGGCCAGGCCTAGGGATCCTACCCATGTAGGAATTTTGTGCACCATGCCTCTAGTTATAAATAATGCTGCTATGAACATAAGGGTGCATATATTCTTTCCAATTGGTGTTTTGGGATTCTTAGGCTTTATTCCCAAAAGTGGGATCCCTTGGTCAAAAGGCAGTTCCATTTTCAATTTTTTGAGGAAACTCCATACTGTTCCACAGTAGCTGTACCAGTCTGCATTCCCACCAGCAATGTACTAGGGGTCCCTTTTCTCCATATCCTCCCCAGCATTTGTTGATTTATTGATGGTAGCCATCAATAAATGATGATGTGAGGTGATACCTCATTGTAGTTTCAATTTGCACCTCTTTGATGATTACTGACATTGAGCATTTTTCATATGTCTATTGGCATTTTGTCAGAAAGAATTCTCAGCATTGGCCAGAACTAGTCACATGGACACACCGAACCACAAGCAGTCAGTAAGTACAGCCCCCTGAGTGTGCCCCAGAATGAGAATAGAACCAGGTATCAGTGATTGGTAGTATCATCAGTCACATCCATCCGGGTTCAAAGGAAAAATTCACCAAAATGAAATTTCCTCAAAGCTGGGTTTCTTCCTAGGGAAAAATCAAACTATCTTTGATTCTTTCAAACTAAATGCAGAGTAATAATCTATCAATATATTATTACATAGGAAAGACACTGGGGTTTTACTTAGAATTTAAAAGTTTGTTCTCTCAGGGACCTTCACTTTATTCCTTGCTCCATCAAAACAAAAAAGAAACCATCAAAATAGAGAGAAAAATATATTTAAACCGTAGTTCCCCATTTAAAGGATGCAAAGGCTCAAACTGTAAATTCAAACAAGGGAAAAACAAATCTACTTGCCTCCTGGCAAAAACATTACTCTTTAATGAGAGCATGCTCTATGCTTCAAAATCCCAATACCAGGATTAATCACTGTTCAGTGCGATATAGAATCAAGTTCCCTAGGCAAAAGCAAACATGCATTTGTTTTTATAAAATAGGAATTATACTCTACTTTTATTTCCCACTTTTAAAATAGTCAGTGTTATTACAATCATTATACAATTTGTGGAGACGATTTCAATGGCTACATAAAATTAAATCAAAAGAACATATAATTTATTTTACCATTTTCCTTTTGGACATTTACATTGCTTGCCATGTAAATGTATACGTCTTTATGTGATTACTTGATGTATGTTTGCCTCATGAATATTTGTGGGTAAACTTTTTTTTATTTAATATTGGCATTATTATTTATTTATTATTGGCACTGTTACAAATGTGGTCACCATTATATTCTCATTCATAGCAGTACCTGAAATATAGTGGTAGGCTACAGTATGTGTTGAATGGACAAGGAAACCTTGGCTCAAATCAGCCTTATCCACAAAATATTGATCCTCATCTCAGCTACACGTAGTAATCTCTCCCTCTTCTAAAATTTCTCGGTAGATATTTTTTAATAGCTCCCTTGCAGGGAAAAACTCAAAAGTACTATTTATTGAGCACCATTATGTGCCAAGCACTGTGCTAGACGTATTCAAGAACAAAGTCCATGTCATAAGGGCTGCAAATTGACCTAGCAGACATGCAAAAAAACAAAACAAAACAAAAAACACCTGCCATGGAATTTTCAATCAAGGACCCTTGCAAAACTCTTCAGTGACCTTGCCAAGCAGTCTGACTCTGGAAAAAGCTTGAGTCCCACCCTCAATGAGATCTCTGTCCTTCCTGCCTGGGGGCGGCCTGAGGATGGAAGCCTAGGGCACACGGCAGCTCAGGGGATCTGCCGCAGTGACCGAACCTGGGCAGGCAGATGTGGGCCAGCAGCTCAGGAGCAGGTGCACTAAAGTGCGGTCAAAACAGCTCCGATTATCAAAAAGAGTATTAGCAAAACTGTGACATCATCTGCAAAGACAGGGGGAAATGCAAAGAAGAAAGTTCCGAATGATCAGCCATTGGCTCATTCTGGAGAAAGGGAGAAGAAAGTCAAAAGACAGAATAGGCATGATAGATTATCCCGATTCATTTTACATGGCTGATACACTGAAATTTTCCTCAGTCAAAAGCAACTTTGACATTATACTACCATCCTGGTCAGTGACCAGGGGAAACTGATACTAAGTGTAGCAGGGACAGAGTTGGTTAGGAAAGCCAGGTTCGTATTAAAATGATAATGTACAAATAGATACGCATCTGGTTCAGATTTGTTAAGAATAAAACATCTAACATAAAAGTTCCTGCCAATGCTACTAACTGTGCATATTTGATTTCTTCTTTATCTCCACAGCTTCCTCACTGCATTTATTACTTAGAGCAGGGGTCCTCAAACTTTTTAAACAGAGGGCCAGTTCACTGTCCCTCAGACCGTTGGAGGGCCGGACTATAGTTAAAAAAAAACAAACTATGAACAAATTCCTATGCACACTGCTAAGTCGGCTGCTAAGCAGGACAGGCAGCAGCAGCAAAAATACCCGGCGGGCTGGATAAATGTCCTCGGCGGGCCGTAGTTTGAGGACCCCTGACTTAGAGGGTCTCATTATTATTCTTATAATGCCCTGTTTTAATCTAATTTGGGGATCTTGAAACTCAGGCATGTAGCACTCCCAGGACACTACAGTGAGATGTGCTAGACACATACTAGTACATGAGAGATGAGCAATGTGATCAAAGAACAAGATCTGTTTCTTCCAGATATCACAGGGAAGGTCAAGTCTCAACTACCTCCTCGGGAACAGGACTATGTTTACTGTTGGCATTACTAAATATTTATGTGACATTTGAGATGATCAAAAGTCCCCAAACAACTTTTATATGCCATCTCTCTCCATGGCTTGCCTACAGTGGCATTTTAAAATACATTTTGCAAGTATATGTATCAATAAAAATGGTGAACAAACATGGTCTGAAAGTATCAACATATACAAAGGTTTTATCTTCTACTCTTTGTCCACCAAGTAGGGAAGGAGACACAACTGAAGTGGACAAAACTATGGCACCACCATGTCATAGAGTTAGTCAGTGGGACACATGTATGTATGTTAGCTCTTTTGTCTTTTTAACAGACTTTCATCTTTAAAAACAAAGAAACAAAAAAACAAAACTTCCCTGTCCCTGCTTTAAAAAGGTGTTCTAAGCTAATTTTGTACCTTTCCTGCCCCAGCTCTGGAGTCAACCATTTTTCTGAGGAGCCCTGGTACTTAAAGTAGGGAATGGCATCCTATCTAATAAAAGAGTAATATGCAAGTTGACTGTACCTCCACTACACCCACAAGCCACGCCCACAAGCCAATCAAGGGCAAATATGCCAATAAACCCAACCAAGATGGCTGCGGCCACAGAGAGCAGGAGGGAGGCTTGGGTTTCCCCGGCAATGAAGGAAGCCAAGCTTTCCGCCTGCCCTTGCCGGCCCAGGCCTCCACTCCAGGCTACAAAATTTCAATGATAGAAGATAAATAAATCCCAACAAAATGGCAGCAGCCACAGAGCTGGAGAGAACAGGAGGCCTGAGTTGCCCCAGGCGATGGAGGAAGCCAAGCTTTCCACACACCCTGACCAG
Organism: Cnephaeus nilssonii; assembly: GCF_951640355.1. NCBI lineage: Eukaryota > Metazoa > Chordata > Mammalia > Chiroptera > Vespertilionidae > Cnephaeus > Cnephaeus nilssonii. The sequence continues at coordinate 37,331,771 of NC_137089.1, read as the reverse complement.
CCCAGGTCTTCACTCAAGGCTACAAAGTTTCAATTATAGAGATAAATAAATCCCAGATACCAGGGCCTCTGCTTGGGTCACCAGAGGGCGTGGACAGCCTGCAAACCACCACAGGCTCCTCCCCCAGGCCACTCCACGCCCCAAGTGAAACCCCCACCCTGATCCAGGACATTCTTTAGGGCAAACCAGCTGGCCCCCACCCATGCACCAGGCCTCTATCCTATCTAATCCTATCTAATAAAAGAATAATATGCAAATTGACCATCACTCCAACATACAAGATGGCTGTCCCCATGTGGTCAAAGATGACTGCCCCCATGTGGACACAAGATGGCCACCACAAGATGGCAAGCAGGGAAGGACAGTTGTGAGGTATCAGGCCTGCAAAGGAGGGCAGTTGTGAGTGATCAGGCCAGCAGGGGAGGGCAGTTGGGAGGGACCAGGCCTGCAAGGGAGGGCAGTTGAGGCCGATCAAGCCTGCAGGGGAGGGCAGTTAGGGGTGACCAGGCCAGCAGAGGAGGGAAGTTGGGGGCAACCAGGCCTGCAGGAAAGGGCAGTTGGGGGGGACCCAGGCCTGCAGGGGAGAGCAGTTGGGGGGGACCCAGGCCTGCAGGGGAGAGCAGTTGGGGGGGGACCAGGCCTGCAGGGGAGGGCAGTTAGGGGCAAACAGGCTGGCAGGGGAGCAGTTAGACATCAATCAGGCTGGCAGGGGAGTGGTTAGGGGGTGATCAGGCTGGCAGGAAGAAGCAGTTAAGGGCAATCAGGAAGGCAGGCAGGTGAGCAATTGGGAGCCAGCAGTCCTGGATTGTGAGAGGGATGTCCGACTGCCCGTTTAGGCCCGAACCCGGTAGGTAGGATCGGGCCTAAACGGGCAGTCGGACATCCCTCGAGGGGTCCCAGATTGGAGAGGGTGCAGGCTGGGCTGAGGGATACCCCCCACCCCCGTGCAAGAATTTCGTGCACCGGGCCTCTAGTTATATATAAGATCTGAGAGCTACAGGTGCCTGTTGCTCCTGGAATGTGTCTGCTTGTAGGAACTTTCAACAGATAAAACTGGAATACACATACACACAAAAGTATACACATAAATGTACATGCGCACACACATTATACATTTTGCAATTCATAAGCTCAGACCAATACCCTCCATTCTAGTTTATCTCCACAGGGATCTTCCTTGCCTTCTCTCATTCCATATATGTATGACCTTCCTTCCACTGTGAGAACCCTGACTCCCCAAAACATTAACACATTCACTCATTTGCTCAATCCTATAATACAACTGAAATACACTGAGTGGCCAGATTATTATGATCTCTGAATGCATAATAATCTGGCCACTCAGTGTGTGTGTGTGTATAAATATATATATATGTATGTGTATGTGTGTATAAATACACACACACACACACACACACACACACATATAGTAGAGGCCCAGTGCATGAATTCGTGCATGGGTGGGGTCCGGCCCGCCTGTCCAGGGGGATGGGACATGGGTGGTTGGTCAGCCTGCCTTCTGGTCGAACTCCTGGTTGAGGGGACAATTTGCATATTAGCATTTATTATATAGGATATACACTGAGTGGCCAAATTATTATGTGTTCAGAGATCATAATAATCTGGCCACTCAGTGTAGTTACAGACTTGCTTCATTCATACTACTACTACTACTACTACTACTACTACTACTACTACAACAAAAAGACCTAATGAAAGTGTTTACGTATTTGCTTGACATTTTTCACACCATCACCACCACTTTACCTTCCAAGTCTAAGGATACATGGTCAAATACTATGTTCACAAATTACTAAAATGTATGCCCCCTTCTTTAGTGTGGTTATGTTATTTGTTTGAAATACAGTTGGTTCATTAGTTTCAGCTTGCTTTCTGTTCTAGTTTTTTTTTTCCTTTCCCAATTTTCCTTTCATTTTTTTCAATATGTAGAATATTAACAGAGTTCTGAAAGTAAAAAATATTCCAAAAGATATGCTCAGAAAAATCTTACTCCCTCCCGTCTCTTCTAATTTGGTCCCCTCTATTAACCACTGAAGGTGACAGACTTCATTGCCATCTGGTTCATCATTCCTGTGCAACTCTTAGTCAAGATTAATACACACGCACACATAATTAGTATATGTGAAACTCCCCGTTCTTATTAAAGGTAGCACACCACATATGCTCTGTATATGCTCTTTTGCACTTTGATGTTCCTACTTAGCAATATATTCAGAAAGTCACTCCATATAAATCCAGTATCCCTTTCTTTGTTACAGCTGCATAGTTCTCCACCTTGTTTATTCAACCTGTCTCCTATATTTGGAAATTTAGGTACTTTCCAATATTTTTGGAATTTTTTTATTTATCCACTTACACATAATTTGACAACCATGAGATTCTCTGTCTCCTAAGAATGCTGAAGGTGTGAGTTTTGTGTGATTGTATTTACTGTTGTTGATTTTATGTCATTTGGGGAGGGTATGAGAGATTGAAAATCAGGTGGCCACCATTAACCTCCAGATTACCAATTGCATTTTTAAATTTCAAAAATTATTTTTCTTGACTTTTTTTAAATGTCAATCTATTTTTTGTTTATGGGTCAATCAATTCCAAATCTCTTAGAGAATTAATAAGATTTTAAAAAGATTTTCTTCTGACATCTGAATTGTGTGTTTTCTCCAGGGTCAATTATCTTTTGCTATTATGCCCTTATTAGAGGCCCAGTGAATGATTGAATCATGCACGTGTAGGGTCCCCTACACGCTTTCGCTTTCGATCGCGGGGGAGCTGGGTGCCTGTCCGCTGGTGCACCAGGCCTTTCAGAAGCCTCCTGGAGGCTTCTGAAAGGCCTAGTGCCGGAGCAGACAGGCACCCAGCTCCCCCGCTTTTGATGGTCTGCGGCGGGACGTGAGCTCGCTGCCCCAGAGGCCCCTTCTGTTCCGCAGCACAGCCATGGCACAGATGCTGAGCTCGCGCGGCCACTGGCAACGCGAGCTCAGTGTCCCGCTGGCCCAATTGGCTACCCCAGCCACCCCGAGTCCCGCCCCCTGTGCCTCCCGCTGGCCCAATCGTGGGCGTAGCGGAGTGATGGTAATTTACATATTACCATTTTATTAGGTAGGATTGTCCTTGGAAACAAATGATTGCTGATTGCCCATCCTCATCCACGAATAAAGGGATAAACTGCTAACATGGTATCAGCATAAGTGTCCTCTATTAGCCTGGATATGTGCAGGCTAATTTCCCTACTAAGTCACTTACCTAAATAGGAAGTTGACTGTAATATCCATGTACATGCGTACTATCTGTCATTTGTCAAAACAGAGTACTTCCCCATTCCCATTCCCACCATCAACAAAAAGGGCTTTACTTTGAGGTGTCTATATCCACACTCAGATCCCTAGGATTTGTCAGCTGACATTTTTAGAGATCACTGCTCCGGTTTTATTCTAGAAACAATCATAATGCAACAAGGAAATGATGGCAAAAATATGAGGGTGAGAGCCCAAGCTCAAAACACTTCTTTAGATGACTCATGAATTAATCACCTATCAATTCATATTTTCTTTCTCGCCAGCTCTTGATCTGTAGTCTTTCCATGGCCATGGCACTAGCTGCTATCTCCATTGTAAACACTTTTCTGATACTCTCAGAATTTAGTTCTGCCCTAGTTGATCTTTTAACCTTTTGCACTCGGATGTCGAGATTAAAATTACTCTTTGAATGTATCAATAATTTGAAATATAAAAAAATCCAAATAATTAAGTTTGTATGAAAAGAAACTCCAGTTTTTTATTTTACTGCCGCGCTTTGTAAAATCTGGGGTATTTAAAAAATTAAATCCCGAGTAGAATAAAGGAATCGAGAAAAAAGCAAGCAAGTGCAAAGGGTTAATATTATCCTTTTGGTTTTCCATCTTTGAGAAACTGGTTTCAATATCTGATCTTTTGTTGTTCTCTCCTCTCCTCTCACAGCTATCATGAATTAACTTTATTTTCAATTTCCTTATAGTTATTTCAATGGAATATGTAGAGGGAACAGCGGTCAATGTGAATATCTAGTTAAACAAGCATATATATATTCCTTAGAGCATGGCTAGCACGATAAACTGTGCATAAATGGGTGGGGGTTAGATGCACTGTTTATGGCAACTGTTAATGAGAGTTTGTACCTTGGGAGTAACTGTGGTTCACAGGAACCATGTTGGAAGTTCTGCTGCAGGCAGGAGACACGAGTCATTGGAGATGGAAGAGCTAATAGAGTGGGGAAAACCTTGGATTGCTTGTCCTGGTTGGCCCAGAGGTTCCCAGTGGAATGTTTTGACTTCCAGTAAGCTCACCCCTATGTACACCACAACTTTCAGCACCATGACCTTAGAACATAAAGGGGCTTTGTCTGATGACAGATCCATAAATAGAAACCAAGAATTCATTCCCCTATACTTCCGCACACTGCCATTCTATATCAGTAGCAGTAACAGTCTATTTTTAAACACCTTTATTAGATTAAGAAGTATGTTGAATATTATTCAAAGAACGTTCCAATGGCAGTGTATTTTTTTAACTCAATTTTAGAGATTTCACATAGAATCACTTAAATATTTTAGCGTTAGCTGCAAGAACTGAAAGATCCTAGGGAATAAAAGCTATTTTTCTTCACAGACACAAAGAGAGAAGGAATTTTAACATTTGATAATGACCAAGACTCATTTAAGTGCTGAACTGTCTTGCATTCATTGTACAAAAAGGAGTAGAGACAGGATCCCGCCTGCTCAGACTCTCCTGCAGGCTTTTCATCTGTGCATATTGCGTTATGCCTGTTTGAGTGATTAACCACCAATATCATCCATTTTCTAGTTCATATTTCCTTTGTAAAAAATCCCCATGGGGAGCTGGCCTTCTCTTGCTTTGCAGATTGCTCATTAATGATCACACATCAAAGGTGTGCTGTGGGAATCTCAAGCTCAGATGAAGAATGGTTTTCTTTCTCAGGAACCTCACAGTCTCCTTACTCAATGTCTTTTGTTTTTGTTTTTGATTTGCAATGTGTCTTTATGTGAACTTGGAGTCACACCCATAGAAAAAAGACTTGTCACTGACATAATCATAATTTTAAAAAATAGGCTAAGGAGAGGGTCTCAAGCATGTCTAATGCCATGTAAAATTCTGTTTGATTCTTTATCTGTCTTCCTTTTCTTTCCTACTTATTCATCTGTCACTTAGCATGCTTTACAGGAGAGTGTTTCAAAAAGACCAAAAGAACAGATATGGACATAAAGTTGATGGGAGCTTACCAAATTCCAGTGAAGTCTTTGATATAAAGAGAGTTAAAAAAAAAAAAGTAAAGTGGATTTAGAACTTTCAGGTTCAAAGTCTTATCACTATATCTCTTGAATCAAAAATTAAAATGTATAAATAACCTGCCAGCTCAAGACTATGAAGAATTTATGGAGACTATTGAGTCTACAGTAACCCACCCATTCTATTTGTACTCAATTTTATAGAAAAGTAGTTAAAAACATGGTTTTTATAGTCAGAGACACCAGGGTTCTAATGTGCCTCTAACACTTATTATGCACATGATTTGTAGTATGTTAATATCTCTGAACGTTATTTTTCTAAGGCAGTGGTCGGCAAACTGCGGCTCTGTTGACTAACGAGTTTGCCGACCACTGGGATAGGGGCTTAATCACAAGGAACAACAACAGCCTGTAATTATTGGAATCAAGAGTCTGGGTCAGTGGTCGGCAAACTCATTAGTCAACAGAGCGGCAAACTGCAGCTCGCAAGCCACAGTTTGCCGACCACTGTTCTAAGGTATAAAATGGGATAGTAGTATTACTAATAATGCTATCTACTTTATGGAGTTGTTACAAGATTGAATTAGGTCATGTATGCAAAGTACTTAGCAGAGAGCCTGACACATCGTAAGTGGAGAAAAATACTAACAAACACAAAGAAATACCTTTTGGATAGTATTTCTATATTATTACAAAAGATACCTTGTGAAGCTGACACCCTAGTTTATTTGCTATTTTCATATCTCTGTTTTATGAATGGAATTTTTACCCGTTAGATATAATGACTAAAAATACTTAATAACATCTATTTTAAAAAATTCTTTTAAAAGATTGAATAAGCCTGTGGGAAAGTGTGAAGAAGGAAACATGGAAAAAGGAGGCAAAGCAGAAGCTAGAGAGGAGGGGCAGGGGTGAGCACTGCACCTGCAGGATGCTCAGTAGTAAGCACGCCCTGAAGCCAGGAGCACAAGGGGGCTGGCGACTAAGTCAGGGGCCTTTGTAGAGAAGGGGCTGGATCCAAGGCCATTCACTTACAGTCAGGATCCTGGAGGAAATACACTCTCGGGAACAGGACACCCTGGGGAAAAATACCCTCTCTACAAAAAGAGTTGTCAAGAGAGTTTTCTGTCCTGGTCTTGGTTCTAGTAAGAGGTTCTAAATAAAAAGTCTTTTCTGAGAATCTTTTATCACTGGCCAGATCACATTAGGGCCTAATTTACAGTCTTTTCATGGCCCTAAATACTATAAGCCAAAACCTGTAGTTTAAAGAGTATGTAAGTTTACAATACCCTGGGTAATGTTAGGAGCAGACATAAAATGTCTCTGAAGGAACATGTGCTCATGCCCAGATTTAAAGAATTCTCAGAAACACTTCCAACAAATATAAGTTCACAATTAAAAAAAAAAGTCAGAAAACACATAAGAAAATAAGTCACTGTGAGTGAGAGTGAGAAAAAAAAAACACCAAACCAATAACAAAAATCAGACCTGCAAAAACATAAGACAGAATTTTCAAGTGTAGAATACAAAATAACTATGTTATATGTGTTTAAAGAAAATAAAATGAAGCAGAAGCAAGATACTACAAACATAGTAACAGGCAGATTTTTTTTAAGGAGTTAAAGAGAAGTTCTACAAATGAATGATGTAATAATTTAATTTAAAATGGTTAAACAGCACACAAGAGATGAGAAATAGGAAACTTGAAGGTGTTGGACAAAATTACACAGAAGACAGAGAACATAAACAACAAAAAGATAAAAAATATTGAAAGTAGATTGATAGGAAGTGAAGACCTAGTAAGAAGATAACACTGAAAATAGTCCCCCTTATCTGCAAGGGACAGTTCCAAGACCCCCAATTGATCTCTGAAACCAGGAATAGTATCAAACCCTGTGTGTGTGTGTGTGTGTGTGTGTGTGTGTGTGTGTGTGTGTGTGTTTTCCTATCTATAGTAATAAAAATGTAATATGCTAATTAGACCGGACAACCTTCCTGACAAAGCCGGGGGCTGAGAGGAAAGCGCCGGTCCCGGGTGCCAGAGGGCGGCCAGTACCGGCAGCCGGGGAAGGAAGGCCTACTCTTGCACAAATGTCATGCATCAGGCCTCTAGTATACAGTATACATATCTTTCTACCTAACAGAATCACTTTACATCTTCTCTTTGGCTTATCCAAATTGCCATCATCATTCCTCTTGCATTTTGAGGACATCTTTAAGTAAAATAGGAGTGACTACAACACAGGCACTGAGATGCCAGGACAGTCAATCTGATAACCATGACGGCTATGAAGTAACTAATGGGCAGGGAGCATCTGCAGCTTGGAGACCCTGGACAAAGGGATGATTCACATGCCGGGTGGAACAGAGCAGGAAGGTGTGAGATTTCATCATGCTACTCAGAACAGCAGGCAATTTAAAACTAACAAATTGTTTCTTTTCATATTTTCAGACTATGGTGATGATGGGTGATTGAAACCATGGAAAGCAAAGCCACAGATAAGAAGAGAATGACTGTGAATCCTTTGGACTCCTTTCCATTGCCCCGACACCTAGAAGTGGAAGCAACTTCTTGATATTGTTCAACTGTGAATCACTAGCCTCTGTATCGCTTCTTTTCATTCCTAGTGCCTCTGTAACCAATTCCCTGTATTCAGTTCCTCTACTGAATGACTTAAAGTGGTTTCTCTCTTCCTGGCTGGACCCAGAATGATAAAAATATTGAGTAAATTTCAATTTTCTCAGGTAAATATGCATGGTATGAGTTTAAGAGTATCGCTGGAGGGAAGTGGAAGAAGAGCTCCCAATCAATTAAAAAAACAGGCAACAGATGAAAGGAAAAAACAAAAGAAAGAAAAATAAAAAGCACAAAATAAAATGATTACAGATAAACACATATATGTTAGTATTTACAATAAATGTAAATGGATTCATGGGAATAGTTGAAATCTTCAGTAAAATGGCAATTGTCATATATGCAGTCAGAATTCAGTCACATGCAAAGAGGAAGCGACACATAGGAACCAAAAATGGTTGAAAATAAAAGGATGCAAATAGCTATATAAGACAAATTCCAAACAATAGAACATTCAGGTAGCTATACTAACATGAGACAGAAGAGAAATTATGGCAAAATACCTTTTAATGTTATAATCCACCAGATGGATTGAACAATTCTAAATTCATTTGTACCTAATAGGATAACCTCAAAAATATAAGCAAAAATGACAGCAGAAATGGGCAAATTCACCATCACAGGAGATTTTTGACACATCTCCCATAATGGAGAGAACCAGCAGATTTTAAAAATAGGTATGTTATGAATGTCATGATTTAACGAGCTTGATCTAATATACATACATAGAACTGTAAATTAACAATTAGGTAATATCCATATTCCTTACACAGGGAACATTTCTGAGAACTTCTACATCTTGGATGATTATGCTGCCGCAGAAAGTCAGCTCTGGCATGATTCTGTGGTTTCTATCAGCTGGTCGCATTACTTCTGCTATTTAGCAAACTAAAATGCCACCCTACGCAGTCTAACTTGTTCAACGTTTCTCAAACAGTTATGCATAATATCTAATCCCCCTGGTACTCAGATCTTCTCACAGGTGCTAAACAATGTATTTCTCTTCGCTTGCTTCCACAAAACTCCTCTACAATTGCTCATTTCAAATAGATGCCCAGGAAATCCAGGCCAGTGATTGTCCCTCAATGGTAATAGATGCTTCTAGAGCATGTCTACTCATTCTTAAATTACTTACATTCCCCACCCTGCAAGATCAAAGGAACTAAATTAAGAGATGGCTTTCTGTTTAATAATTTACTTTTCACACTGTGCCTAAAAACTTTTGTAAGCACCCAAATATGTTTGTTTGGTTTTTTAAATCTTTAAATATACCCTGGCTGTTGTGGCTCTATTGGTTGGAGTGGCTTCCCACACACCAAATAGGTTGCAGCTTGCAAGTTGCAGGTTGAAGGTTTGATTCCTGGTTAGGGTGTATAAAGAAGGCAACCAATCAATGTTTCTCTTTCATCTCTCTCTCTCTCTCTCTCTCTCTCTCTCTCTCTCTCTCTCTCTCTCTCTCCGTTCCCCTCACTCTAAAATCAATAAGCATGTCCTTGGGTGGGAATTTTAGAAAAACAACTTCAAATACAGAGTAATTTAGTGGATTAAAAACAATTTTGAATGACACTACAATTTTGATATAGTACCTTATGTTACAAGTCATAAAAAGCCTTCCTGAGGATGCCTACATGTATCAGGGTCTATGGTCAAAGAGGCGATGAAGCAGAGTTTACCATAAAGTGACAATGTTGAACTTTATCTGAGCCCTGTGCTCTGGAAAGCAGTGACAGTTGAGAAACCTCCCTACCTTTTTGTAACTCTTTTATGTTTGAGAAATGGCAAAATGGCTAAGTAGCTAACCGGCTAACTATAAAGGGTCACCATGTTCCTGCATATTCTGAACTAAAACCCACCTCCACCCTTCCTCAAGGACTCCCATGGTTTTTGCTTAAAAAAAAGAAACAACTCAAATTTTCTCCATCTTCTTTAAAACATTTATCATTGGTGAATGTTCTTTCCGTTGCAATAGCCTGAATAAAATCATCTCTGTAGTTGCCTGGTACATTTAGTTCTCCAAGAATTTGATGCCAGGGCTCAGATAGTATTGGTCCCTGCCTTAGGATTAATCCCATTTTCTCCTACCAAGAGTTAAGGAAGCCTCTTGGAGCCCTTTATGCTCCATTCCCGAATAGTGATCCAGGGACCCAAATGTGAGTTCAGCTCCTGATAATGTGTTCTGGACTCTTGTCCAACCACAGCCTGATGAAGATTTGATTAAATTCCTTTTGAGTACTTGGGTCATATCTGGTGCTGGCTTCGCTTGGCTTCATGGTCTGATGATTCCATGATTTCTGTAAATGTATTAATAGTTTATAGAGATCTTCTCTCGCTTGGTTGAAAGGCTACAGAGAATCTGATGTTAGTATTTTTTCTGTTTATCTTTTTGTCTACTTTAAGTTCAAATAAATTAAGAATTTGTACCCATTGGGAGTAAAACCCTCTTTGATTTAAACCAGTGAGATTTGTACTTCTGTGTTTATGCTTGACCCATGGCTAAAAATTTTTAAATAAAGCTCTCTATTTGTGTCTGTTTATATGTTTGTAGATCTGTAATTCAGAAGGCCTGTATGTCTCATTGTGAAAGTATATACTATTTTCCTGCCATTCATGTATTAATAAATTAGGTTAAAAAATCTCTTAAAGGAGCTTTATTCTGATTGGCTTAGTGATAAAAAGCATTTACATGAATTGAATATCCCTAAAACTCCCAGATATTGAGGGTATTGAACCCCCTCAAATATTTTCAATGTTAAAAAAAGAGGTATCCTTGTAGCAATAAACGCAAAAACGTTTCAAGAATTCAAGTTCACATGATTTAAGTATATTCTTGGCAAACAAGACTCCTTTAATCATTTTGATGTAATTAAAAACAGCTGTGTATTTTCCATTACATCAGTGTCAAGTATAATATACACGTACACTTTTATCCTAGTTGGGTATGTTTTTTCTAAACATATGTCTGTTTGCTGATTGAATAAGATAGCATTACTTCTACTAAATGTTAAAATGATGAAAAATGTAAATATGTTTAACCAAGTTTGAATTACTATTCTAACAAATTGTATTCCAACAGTTTTGTGGACACTCTCCAAAGAAAGGATGGACATTTACTTGAAATGTGGTTCTGACTGGAGACTGATGACGTCACACAAATACCAAGAAGGTAGGAAAAGATTTATTACTCACACGGGAGGCTTTCTGGAGAGAGCAGAGCAGGCCTCCAAACCGGTCCAAATGGCTCGAAAGAGAACAGAATAGGAGGCTGGTGTGGGTTTTTATGAAGGTTGGGGTGGGGCTGAAGTTCCCCACGTGCAAGTAGGGGCTGGCGTGGTTTGAACTTCCCACCAGCACCGAAGGAGGAAGCACCTAAGCTTTCTTACCAACTTTTTCTAATGTGGGACAGAAGAGGGGAAGGTGAGGCTTTAAAGCTGTCAGCACACAGCCCTAGCCGGCTTGGTTCAGTGGATAGAGTGTCAGCCTGCAGACTGAAGTTTCCGGGGTTTGATTCCAGTCAAGGGCACAAGCCTGGGTTGGGGACTTAATCCCCAGTAGGAAGCCTGCAGGAGGCAGCCAATCAATGATTCTCTCTCATCCTTGATGTTTCTATCTGTCTCTTCCTCTCCCTTCCTCTCTGAAATCAATAAAAATATATTTTAAAGCTGTCAGCACTCAAGCATCCACATAGGCAACTCTTAATTACCAACAGTATTTATATCTTGTGGTACGTCAAGTCAAGTTGAAGATCATTTCTAAGACTTTTAGGTAACTTAAAACTTGCACTGATATTCAATTCAGTTACTTAATCAATATTCACAGGATGCCAAGATTATTTCTAATAAGATAGAATACTGAAACATTAATTACTAAGCATAATTTAAAATTTTTATATTATTGCCTCTTATTTTTATGATACAGAGAAGGTAGGTATTTGGGTCTGGTAAAGAGCATGTTTATCTTTGCCCGTGTGAGTAATAAACGCATCCTATAAAGGATGTGTTTGTGTCAAGAAGTAGTTTTGTCCTAAAGAAAAGAGACTGTTTGTTACCAAATGAGAAGAGGAAAATGTAGGAAAAAACCTGAGTGAAAATAGAAAGTTGAGAAAACTTTGCTGAAAGGGAAATTTTTTTTTTTTTGTCATGGTCACAGCTGACATGACAAAATCTTTGATGGGTGCATTAGTTTCCTATTTTTGCCGTAACAAATTACCACCAACTTAGTGCCTTAAAGCAACCCAGATATATTATCTTCCATTTCAGAAGTCCAACCTGTGTCTTGTGGGCAGAACTGCATTCCTTCTGGGGGCTCTGGAAGGGAATCTGTTTCCTTGCCTCGTGGAGCTTGTAGACAGAGGTTGCCTGGATTCCTTGACTGGTGGCCTCCTCCCTCTGAAGTCAGCAGTAACCAGGCGAGTCTGTCCCATATTCTATCATTCTGACACTGACTCCTCTGCCTCCCTCTTCCACATTTAAATGACTGTTGTGATTACAATGGGTCCACCGGATCATTCAGGATAATCTTGTTATTTTAAAGTAACATGATTGGCAACCTTAATTCCATCTGCAGTGAAATGAATTCCTCTCACCATATAATATAACATATTCGCAGGCTGTAGGGATTAGGAAGTGGGCATCTTTGAAGGGCCATTTTTCTGCCTGTCGCAATGCATTTATCAGATTTTCAAAGGGAGACTTTATGCCAAATATAATATAGGTACAAAAACAGAATTTAGTCTTCTTTCTGGTAAAGTGGAAATTTTTTCTTAGATTACTGGCCTGCTCTGAGAAGTGGTTGTAAAAGGTTATTTGTACCTTCTGTGATAATTGCCCAGATCCCTATCAATACTCTAGGGTGCCTGGCAGCTGACCTTGTCCCACCTTCCCCCCCAGATTAAAAAACCTGGGAGCTGAAGCCCAAGGACTTGATAGAAACCTCAAAGGACTCACCACCACTGCAGACCACACATGGGCCAGATTTCCTCCTGGATCCTAAGGGAGAGCCACTACGAAGTCCCATGGAATACTTGGTCACATATGCACTTATGAGAGAGGTAACCACAACTGTGGACAACATCACCACAAGCATTGTCATTCTAGCTCCTGAGCCCCCAGAAATTCAATACGTGGTTCTGTATACTAATAAGATTTTCCTCCCACCTATGTTGTATGGAATCCACTGATCCGGTTATTCTCAGAATTCAACTAAGGACTCTTTATTTTAATGCAACCTTTGATATTATTATTTCTCTTTTTTGTTTGGGCATCTCTTTTAAGATGCCTGAACCAGCACCCCAGCTCTGTAAAACAGCCAAGCTTTGTCAACCACTTCCATCAGATGGCTCCATTGATGTTACAGGAACAATGCCAACAAGAGTCCTTGAGAGACTATATCCCAGGCCCTGCTTTCCTCCCCTCACGGAGATGTGTGAGAGCCTCTCCGTTACTCAGCACGCAATACTATTCATTGTCTGAAACAAAAGTGGGAGGTGACAATGTTCAACTTTATCTAAGCCGTGTTCCTGCAAAGTAGCAATAGGTCAAGAAATCCTTTCACATTTAGCCCTTTTGGGATCCAAGACTTGGCCAAACAGCTAATAGCAAAGACACCTCCCCTTGCAGATTCAGAGAGATGCCCTTAAGTCCACCTTTCCTCATTGACTTTCTTGCTTTTTAAAATTCTAAGCTCTCTTCCTCCTCTTTGTGACATCCATTCATGAACATTCTCCCTGTTGCAATAGACTGAATAAAACATTTCTTCAGTTATCTGGTACATAGGATCTTTCACAAAAATAAAAAAGCCATTCTTAAATTAACTATTTCCCAAGCTGACTTCTGTTTCACTTGGAACCCCTGCTCTCAAGGAGCAGTGTAGCTTGGTTAGTTTTTCAAAACATGGGATCTGGAGCAAGTCCCAAACTCGGGCTCTGCCACTCATACCATGTGATCAATTATGGGCAAGGGACTTGCTCTTTCTGTGCCTCTATGTACTCCTCTGTAAATGGGGTGATGATGATGATGATGATGATGATGATGATGATGGAACCTACCTCACAGGGTTGTTATGTAAAGAACTCATAACTGCCAGGCCAGTGTTGCTCAGCAGTTGGGAGTCAACCTATGAACCAAAAGGTCATGCATGGTTTGATTCTAGGTCAGGGCACATGCCCAGGATGCTATTTCAATCCCCTATAAGAAGCTTGTGGGAGGCAGCCAATCAATGATTCTCTCTCATCATTGATATTTTTATTTCTCTCTCCCTCTCTCTTCCTCCCAGAAATCAATAAAAATATATTTAAAAAATAACTATGTGTTATTCACCAGTGTGCGATTCACCAAGCTATACATAAGTCTATTATTATTTGAGGAATACCTAAGGCTCCCCAAGCGCTTATATTCTGATGAGTGTTTTTTCTATTCTATATCTGAACTGAAATTTCATACTCACCTTTTAACCCCTGCACATACATAGAAGAACAATAAATATTGAATAAATTAATGGATGGATGGGTGAATGAATGGTTGGATGGAAGAAAAGGGGAACTATAAATGAGCAGGCAAGTATTATTATAAGCAAAAGATGACTGTTTTTTAATCAAATGTAGTGTTTCCCCAGTTAAATGAACACGTTGAATTCCAAGCTTAATCTCACATATGTGCCATTAATGCTCAGAAATAAAGTCAAATACATTTCATTGAGGGTGTGGGTGCTACACAGGCAGCTGACAGGATCCAGCACATTGGACTCAACGTTCCAGGGTCAAGGTGTGTGAGGCAGTAGGACCTAACTTCAACTAATGGCAGCTGTCTCTAGTTTCTTAGGGAAAGAGTATGAATTAAAGGCTAGCCAGATTGAAACGCATCATTGTTCAACTGAGGGCAGAAACCTGAATTCCCACTTTTTGATTCATCACTAAGACAGACATGCTTTCGACATATAATCAGCCTCATCATTCTTCACACCAAACTGAAATACACAGACTTATCCAGGCACTAAACGTGGGAAATCTTTTTAAACTTTAAAACAGACAGACTGTATGTCATTTAGAAATATTAAGCTGTAATGTGATACGCAGTTTATGTTCTAAAACGAATCAGTATCCTAGGCAACCAGCCATAATTCTTACGGTATACTGCCCTCCAGTGGATTCCTGTCAGACACAACCTCTGAAATTTTTAAATAAACTGTACACAAGCTTTCTTTTAGCAGTGACGTTCAATCTTTAACATAAACCACATTTAAAAATGATCTTGCAAATACTAAACAATAACCCTTAAAACTATTTTTCCCCCCTAAAAGAGCTTTTTTTTTTTTTTTAAATATCTGATGTCAAGGTAAAGGACCAGTTCATTTCCCTCCCTCAGTAGCTGCCATAGTGTTGGTTTATTTCTATTTTGGCCCATCATTGACGGGTCCTGAGCCTACTGTTTCTAACTAAATTCGTTCTGAATAAAATGGCTTAGTATTTGTCAGAAGAAACTCCAATAGCTCCTTTAAATGCTGCCTTGACACTACTGGTAAGCAAACAACTGTTTCAATTCATTTCATTTAACAAATGCAAGTCACAAATCAATGGTAAAATTGAGACTAAAACTTAGATGCTTCATTTCCTGTGACCCCTGGATATGTGAAGTTCTGAGAACAGCAAGATGGCTTCCAACATACCGTGATTTGATTTGTTCCATTCAGAGTTTGGTTTGGTGAAATGTTTCCTGTCTTTTGGTGTCTACTCTGTTTCTCCTGACCTCCTTTCTAGTATCTGGACACTGCAACCTTTTCTGTTGTTTTAAAACAGAACTATGCAGCTGTAAAAAAGAAGGATCTCTTAACCTTTGAGACAGCATGGAAGGACCTGGGGAGTATTATGCTAAGCAACATAAACCAGTCAGAGAAAGATAAGTATCACATGATCTCACTCATATGTGGAATCTAATGAACAAAATAAACTGATGAACAAAATGGACCCAGAGACATAGAAGCATGGAAGAAACACTGACAAATCTCAAAGGAAAGGCAGGGGTCATGGGGTGGAGGAGGGGAGGAGGGGGAGAGATTACCCAGGGAATTTTTATGCATATGCATTGCCGAAGGACATAGTTTGGTGAAGGCCTGGGAGGGGTGGGTGCGGGGTGGAGGGGGTCAATGGGAAAAAAGGGGGGGGACATCTGTAATATTTCAACAATAAAGATAAATTATAAATAAATAAGTAAATAAATAAAATAGTACCTCCAGGTGGGGCTGTTCCTCATTAGGCAATTCTCTTTCTCATTTTTCTTGGATAAACATTATACAGCAAATATTCCACAAGAAATTGGGAATTTAATGCATAAGACTTTATCAGGGTGGAAAATTATGATGAACACTAACTCAGTAGCAGGACTCTCACAGATAACAAATTTGATGAAAAAGAAAATGATTGGAGGACATTTCTGGAAGAAAGCTATTGTGTTTTCCTGTTACAGTAAGCATGACTAAAGTTAAGCCCAATGTAGTCCTCCTGAGTGTACACAGAAGCGGGGCTTCAAAACACTGCTGTAAATTCACCACCAGGTCAATGGATGCTGAAAATGTGCCTGCTATCCTAACGAAATTTTGAAGAAACACAGCACTCCAAGGCATGCCATCTGAGTTCATTTTTAAAGCACTTTTACATTCTGTTTGCTTATCAAAATGTTCCCTCAACACTTACAAAAATTAACATAGGAAATTATTTGTTTAGCTTATGAGAACTTCAATTACATTTTGAATAGGCTACAAGCAAACTTTGAGATCAATCTCTTTACAGAATGCTTTAACAAAATGCTAAGTTGATTAAGAGGAGCTCTTGAAAGTGATTGATTAAATTTGATTCTAGTGTAATTTTTATATTCAACATGTATTCACTTATTCACTCTCATCTCTAAAAATATTCATTGATCATCTGCTATGTACCAGAAAGTATGTAATATATGGAGGATTCAAACAGGAACAAGCCAAGGTCCTGCTGAGCAAGAGCCCAACAATTAGTGGGCAAGTCAGATGGGTAAATAGGTCATTAAAGCACAAGATAGTTAAGGTGTGGTAATAGGGGCATGTAAAGGTTGTTATGAGAACAGAGGGTATGATTCACAGAAGCAGCATCATTTACATTTTTAAAGATACGTGACTTTGTTGGGTGCACAGGCTGCAATGAGACTATTCCAAATGCAAATACAGCCAGGCACCAAAAAAGGTGGATTGTGAGGGAAATTGCAAATAGTTCCATTTGGCCTGAGTAAGGGCAGCCTGTGGGGGAAGAAGGTCTTTGCAAGGTGGGCTGGGGGGTCTTACATGTTTCCACAGGTGTTTGGAAAGTTAATGGAAACAGTTGAAGAATTTAAAGCAGGATAATGGCATGGTCAGATTTTAATTTTAGAAAGTTTACTCTGGAGGCAAAAAAATTACGAGGGATATTTCATTAGCTGTGAGCAAGCCAGTTAAGCGGATTGGGGGGTAATCCAAAGAAGAGATGATGATAATGCAAAGCCAAGAAAGCAATAAATCCAATGCAATAAGTCTTAAGTAATGTACATTAACAATTCTTCCAGGTTTATAAATTCTCTAAAGTGAGTGTTTGTATAAATCATATCAAATTATTTCTCAGGTGAAAAAAATGTTGTAAAAGTGAACTTTTAATCAGAAATATGACCATATATATCATTAATATAACCAGTTGTTACTCATATTTGCTTATTTGTTCTTCCTCTTAGGATATCATTCCATGTATCTATTGGATTTTGCTCGTCTTTTTTAAAAAAATTTTTTAAATTGATTTCAGAGAGGAAGGGAGAGGGAGAGATAGAAACATCAGTGATGAGAGAGATTCATTTATCGACTGCCTCCTGCATGCCCCACACTGGGGATCGAGCCTGCAACCCCGGGCAGGTTCCCTAACTGGGAATCAAAACATGACCTCCTGGTTCATAGGGCGACACTCAACCACTGAGCCATACCAGCTTGGAATTGCTCATGTCTTTAAATTATCAAATCTATAATCAGATCTGAATCCTGCCTTCTCAAGTATATCCTATCCCTTCTTAGGTTATTTTAGACACTTAAAAGCATTGTTCAAGGGCCAAAAGAAATCTCTGAAATAAGAATTAGGGAGTAAAGAACGGATAGGAAAAGAAGTGACAATAATGACAGACACTTAGGATAATACTCTGGCACTTGCACAATGACTGAAGACATTCTGAAACACAATGCACTCATCCTGAATTAGATAAGAGCTAAGCTGAGAATCATTTATAAAAGCACCTCAATCCTGGCTCAATATAAAATAAAACAAGCCTAATTTCAATGCATAAATGAAATTGTATTGGAAAAAAATATCCAAGCTCTTCATACTCTATACAGCGGCGCAAAATTGAGTATGATGTGGTCCTCGCCCACATTGCTTAACCTTTCTAGTCCTAGTGTCTCATCTATAACAGGATTTCACAGCACTATTGACATTTGGAGCAAGATAATTCTTTGTCAGGGAGAAGAATCTGGAACATAATCCCAGGCTAAATTTAGCAGGCAATTCTGAGCGTATTTTCTCCAGTGCACTCAGCCTCGTTTCCCGGTGGGTGAGTGATACACACTCATCTCCACATTAGAGACACCGCGCACCCAGGCTAAATCTTTGCAGAGAAGAGCAATATTGCCCGAAGAATTTTCTATCCTCTGTGAGAATGGCACTCTGGCTAAAATAAAAGGAATTCACATTACAAAGTAAACAACCTGGTTTTTACTCTTAACCAACTGCATTCAAATCCTTTACTATTTCCTTAAGAAAGGTAGAGTGGATTGCAATCAAAATTCAAGTTTTCTCTCTTTAGCTAGAAAAATACAATTTGCAGGCAAGCTTCAAATCAGAGTTTGCCTTAGCTTCTGCCCATCAACTTCTCTGTATGTTTGTTTGGTTCATTGGTTGCTTTTAAGAACTGAGTTTCAATCTGGGCATCTTGCTACAAATATGAATTTTATTCCTTTTCTGTTTATTTTTCAATTCGAACTATTAATTTTAGTTATTATTAATTCTTGCAAGTAAAAAGCCACATGTGACAGCCAATTTAATTGAAGAATGGTCCAGGCTCCACTGTTAGGCGATTTCTTTTTCTTATAGTTGCATTTTCCAACTTTTGCCCAATTTGAAAACATCTTGAGCTTTTCTTTGTATTGATATGTCTTCTCCATCATTACTAGCTCTGGGAGAATAGTTGAAATGCCAGAGCTAAACAATGGGATGAAAAAAACACCTGTATAGAGTTATGTATCAAGTAAACATGGAGATTTTTATGGGTTTTGATATTTATCAGCATTCTCAGTTTCCAAAATGAATTTTTATTTTTTTAAATACATTTTTATTGTTGATAGTACTACAGATATCTTCCACCACGCCCCCATCATCCCCCTCCTCCCAACCTCTCTGAAATACATTTTTAAGTAAAAGGTATGGAACTTAAAACATTAAAATGACTTGTGTGGCCCGAGACACAGCTGAGGGATTTCAAAATTCCCCCCAAAATGCCAGCTGCTGTCAGCTGTTAGTTCTTCAAAAACTGCTTCAAGTGGTGGGGAGGAAGAAGTCAGGGCTGAACCCATGCACAGGGAATTAATTCGCTGCCCATGTAGGAAGCAGGGGGAGGCATTTACATACAATTCAGTCCCCACTTAACCTGGCGGGTGGGTTCTCAAAACTGCGACTTTAAGTGAACCGACGCCAAAGGACACCAAGTTCACCAAGAACGCGGTACACAAACAAGAGTTAAGTTCCCAAGGCACATTTCTGGTCACAAAAGTATCACCAAACTGCTAGACAAAGACCCCCAAACACCCCTGATCTTTAGCACCGAAATCAAGCGAGCACAGGCGGACAAACCCGGACC
Source organism: Cnephaeus nilssonii (assembly GCF_951640355.1). NCBI lineage: Eukaryota > Metazoa > Chordata > Mammalia > Chiroptera > Vespertilionidae > Cnephaeus > Cnephaeus nilssonii. Next base: position 37,311,949 of record NC_137089.1, on the reverse strand, counting down.
CAGCCCCGCCACTATGATGCTGGACTGCGGTTCCAAACCCGCAGCCTGACCAGTTCACAGACCAGCGAACCACGGAAACCCCCCCCCCCCCCCCCCCCCCCCCCCCGCAGCCTGTTCTATAAACATACATGCGCAGGTGCACTCATAAAACCGCAGGCCTTTCCGAAAGATGGGTCAAAACAAGTAATCCTCACTGTCCAACCTGCTCATTCCAGTCCAGGGTCCCAGGTGGCGGGACCCGTCCCGCAGCTCCCGTGGCGGTGAGGCGGGACCCACCCTGCCCAGGGACAGGTCCCCTCCCCGGGCTGGGCCAGGCCCCAGGCGGGGACGGTGCGCACACGCCGGTCCCCTCGGGGCGCGGCTTGGGGGTGTGGGAGGAAACGCACGCAGACGCGGGGCGAACGTGCCCACGCCACGCACACGGCCACCTCTACCAGGAGCCCATTTGTTTTTCTCATCAACCTTATAACAAAATGACTTGGAACAAAACGAACAACTCTCTTTGGGGACTGCTGTATCTTCTTTTGCGCGGAGCTCGTTTCTCCCGCTTCCTAGGACTGAGTAAGTAGGAAACCCTCAGAGGCCTGGGTATGCTCTCTGCCCGCATCCAGAACAGCGCAGCATGAACCACTGGCATCCAAAGGCCACTCCACAGTCATGAAAGATGGTGAGAGCGACCCTGGCTTACGGCTTACTTACTTATCTTCAACTGTTTCTGGCTGATTTTGCAAAAAAAAGAAAGAAAGGAAGGAAGGAAGGAAGGAAGGAAGGAAGGAAGGAAGGAAGGAAGGAAGGAAGGAAGGAAGGAAGGAAGGAAGGAAGGAAGGAAGGAAGGAAGGAAGGAAGGAAGGAAGGAAGGAAAGAAAGAAAGAAAGAAAGAAAGAAAGAAAGAAAGAAAGAAAGAAAGAAAGAAAGAAAGAAAGAAAGAAAGAAAAGAAAGAAAAAAATAGAAATGCTTAGTGTCCAGCAAATCTAACCAGTCACCACCCTGTATATGGGGAACCAGCTGCCAACCTGCAGGTGTTTAGGGGTACAAAGAAGAGTCTTCCATCCCAAATACCCCAAATACCGCTGGCACCTTCTCTCAGGCATTTAGCTCTCATTTCTCTGGCGTAAGGGGTTTCTTCAGCCACAAAAGGGGAGTAACTCTGAGTGCTGCAAGAAATGATGACACAGTAGTATTTGTATGTTTAAGTGTTTCTGCTCATAGAAAAGGCGCAGTAGAAGTACAGGATAAAAGATAAAAGAGTGTGTGTGTTTGTGTGCGTGAGCTTGAGGGGGAGGGCTCTGGAGGGAGGCAATGTGGGAGGGAGAGTAAATGCCAGGAGGAGGGAGGAATGGAGGGAAAGGGGGAGGAAGAGAAGGGGGGAGAGAAATGGAGAGGAGAGATCAAAAGAGACCCTAAGAGATAAAGCTTGACAGGAGAAATAAAAGAGAGAGAGGGAGAGAGCACAGGACAGAGACAGAGGAATGGGGCTGGGAGGAGAGAGAACTGAAGGGGAGTGTGAGTGCGCGTGCAAGTGTGTGTGCGTGGGCTGCTCTGTGGTGTGCCGCTGCCCGCTAACACCGCCGTATAAGAGGTGATGGTGAAATATTTAGAATTTTTGCAAGCCAGTTGTTAAACTGTTGGTAGTTTACTATCAGCCACCGTAGAAGTATTTATAAGAAGGAAATTCACATCTCTGCCAACCAGGGTATTTTTGTTTGTTTGTTTTTTCTTTTCTTTTTTTTTAAATATATATTTTATTGATTTTTTACAGAGAGGAAGGGAGAGGGATAGAGAGCTAGAAACATCGATGATGAGAGAGAAACATCGACCAGCTGCCTCCTGCACACCCCTTACCGGGGATGTGCCCGCAACCAATGTACATGCCCTTGACTGGAATCGAACCTGGGACCTTTCAGTCTGCAGACCGATGCTCTATCCACCGAGCCAAACCGGTTTCGGCTGTTTGTTTGTTTTTAAGAGAGTTCACGGGCACACCATTGCCCTTGCCCCCCTTGAATGGGGATGCTGAGTGAGGTCTATGGGCCCATGTGAGGAGGGCAGGTCCTAGTCATGGCAAAGCAAGGAGGAGCCGGGTCCCCGATGCAAAGCAGCGCCACTGTGCGAGCTTGGACCCTCTGTGTGTGAGAAGTACATTTCTATGTAGCTCGGTGATTCTTAGTAGGGGACAACTTTGGCCCCCAGGGGACATTTAGCAATGTCAGGACACATTTTTGGTTGTCGCACTGGGAAGGTGTCAATTGCTTCTGGCATCTGTCGGTAGAGTCCAGGAATGCTGCTAAACATCGTACAGCACACAGGACACCCCGACAACCAATAATTTTATGGTTCAAAATGTCACAGGTTGAGAAACCTTGATCTAGTCAAGCCACTATGACGTCGGATTGCTATTACAGCAGGAAAACCCATAGCCTAACTAAATCTATGTTTCTTAGCATTTTTCTACTTTTAAAGCTTCCATTCCTTGAAACCTCTGAGCACTCTTCTGGGCAATGGAAGAGGTGATTTACCAAGTGCATTACCTTTAGAGAGGTCTAAAAGAGTTAATGCTCCTTCAGAAAATAAGTCGCTCACTCCTACCCAGAATCTTATTTTGGGAGCAAGAGGTGAAGGTGTTAATAATTTCTCTTCCAAGAAAGTGAAGGACCCAAAGTGCTCTCTGTAGTTACTCTGAGGATATTGAACTTGACCGATTGAATTCCTCTGGTCACATAGAAGTAAAAATAGTCCACAGAGGTATCCCCTGGGGGAAAATATGTTGACAAAGATTACAAAATGGAAATCCAAGCTCTCCATGGATGTTCTGTTGAAATAAAACTAAAAATGTATATTCTTTGAGAGCATAGTGAACCTGAAAAAGAAAAATCAATACTTTCTACTTTTAATGTAATTAGAAAAAAAAATGAACAGAGTTCTGATCTCTCCAAAGAAAATAGATTGTTTTAGCATTAGGTATTAACAGAAGTTTATCTCCCAATTATTTATATAATATGAATAGTATATCTGTAATATAAATTACATAATTGTGTGGATGTGTATATGTGCATATAAAGTAAACTGATGAGCTCTAAATTTTTAAACATAATTATAATAAAATGAATTTAACCTGACTTTATCTCTCATACTTTATCTCAAGGAATCATACTTTTGCAAGTAACAATAAACTTTCTTTTCATTATTCTGGATGCACCCTATGATTTTTACCACTTAACCCTGTCTGATTTTTTCCTTTCCTCCTTTCTTTCTAAAATTTATCCAAATCTGTGACTTTGTCTACTCCTCACCTTCTTAAGCAAAATTATTCCTCAAATTTCTCCTATTGACTTCATTCTGATTTTGAAGTATATTTTACTTGTGTTCCACCTGATACTCAATTTTATCAAGTATGCTCCCCCAAAAAATGTCTAATATTTACCATTATTATTTCTAATCAGGGACATCCTTCCCTGCCCAATTCAAATATTTTACTAAATTATTAAGTTTTAAAGCTATTGTTAATCTAATCACCACCAAACATGCATTTATTGACTTCTGTATGTGAATGCATATAGTTATGTTTTACTAAGTTGGTATAATATAATGTTATGTTTTACTAAGTTGGTATGATATAATGTTATGGTTTACTAAGTTGGTATAATATTAAAGCAACATGTAGTGATTTGTGTTCATATATACTTGAATTTTTATGCTAAATAATTAATTAAATATCTTTTGGAGAGTGTTTGCTTTTCTCAAGAAAGAAAGATATTGAATTTTGAAGAATCTCTAACTCTATATATTCGCTAAAGTAATTTATAAGGCACAAAGTCAGCCTTACAAATGTTAACATATATGTGCAAAGAACAAACAAAACTGTAGCCTGCATTCCATCCCTGACTCAAAGCTTGCAACCTGGCCCCTAAGGAGTCACTTGTAACTCCAGATGTGCATAGTTGAGCACACCCTATTGGTTTTTTAAAATTATTATTATTTTTTATACCGCGTGCATGCGATTTATCATGCACATTATTAATTCTGTGCCTTTCTTCTGTCGTTCCTCTGATGTTTAGGTTTAGCCCTTGCACCCTTTTTCCAGCTATACAAACCCTGTCCATCCTTCAAGATTTGGGGACCTGAGTCCCAATATAAAGCCTTTTTCAGTTTGCCGGTTTTCACTGATCTTATTCTGTACTCTAACCCCTTTCTATTATCTTATATTCATATGTCCTCTTTTTATACGTAAGGTCATGTGCTGAAAGATTCACTCATTCCTCATCTGTGAAAGTGGTTATTCTGTTTCATTCTTTTTCCCCCCTTGGTTTTATACCAAATGAGTATATGTATTTATCCATCATAAATATTGCATTTAGAAATATGAGTCTTAATGAATTACTAAGGAATAATAGTGAGGTATTTTGTATAAAAGATTAAAATATTTCACATGAATAATGCTAATAATTAAAATTATACATACATAATTAATTTATTAGTTTTCCTGTGTGTTGGGTACACAACTTGAAAAAAATGATTTGTGTTGTCCATTATCATTTATAGCTACACCAGTCATATTTTGCATGTATTTTTCAAGGCAGTAAATGTCAAAGCTTTCTGGCAGTATGATAGTTTTGCATTCACTAGAGCTTTTGGTATCAGGCCCCTATTGTTATAGGTTGGGTAGTCTCACCCTTTTGAAATCAGGAAGTAAAAGTCTGCCAGTCATTGAAAAGAGGAATTAGAAAGGCAGAGTGAAGAAATCAAATACATTGACATTATTAATAAACCCCACACAATTGCCATGTTTATTCCTCATTCACAGCAGAAAAATACTTCAGAGCTATCCACTCGTTAAAAATTATTCTGATCATTATATTTTATAGTCATAAAACCAAACACATGTATGGTAACAATATATAAAATATCTGGGTGACATCCAAATCACCTATTAGCACAAAAAATGTAGAACACAGATGGAGCACTAATACATTCACCACCTCCTGAAATGGGCCATTCTGATTAGATTTCCCTTGATTGGCATTTGGGGTCTTTTACTTCTCCGACCATTTTAATGGCTGTATTTGTCTTTCATTTTCAATATTGAAACTTGTGTTCTTTCAAATCTAAGTTAGGATTTTATGTAAAGGGAAAAAATGAAATAAAAAAGAAACAAGAGTTTTTATGGTAATGGAAGATAAATATAATACATAAAATGCTGGAAAGAAAAAATGGTACCATAAAAGGGATTAGTTTGGCTTTTTTTTTCTTTTCTGCCTGTGGGGCAGTAATTATTCCATTCTGGGGAAAAATGCATATTTCACTCTTTACTGGCTGAAACAAGCTACTGTGACTAAGGTGTATATTTTCTTAATTCAGAAGCACATGTGGGTCACAAGATCACATGGCCAGTCACACTCTTGAAGATTATGGAGGAAAATCAAAAGACAGGAAATGAAGACAGCAAGAGATGCCCTCAAAGAGGTTAGTCATCTTAGAAAATCTTGTGAATATTTGTAAAATATAGATTCTATTGGTGTCAAATGTCATAACTGCATAACAATTGTAACACATTAAATTATAGCATTCACTTTATATAATGCTATAATGTCTTTTAAAATTTACAAACGTGACTGTTTTCTACTATGTATAATCAGGAAGGGATAGAGCTTTCATTTGGGAGTGGATTATGGGGTAGAGCAGCCTTATAAAACCCCGGGAAGGACTGACCCAAGTACAAGCTCCATAATCACAAAAGCTGAATCCTCGTAACATGCATATTATATTATGGTTGGAGAAACATAGTTGTATTAGTCAGTCTCTGGGAAACTCTGACTAATACAATTAATGGTGGTTTTACTTTCCTCTCACATTTGTTTAAACGAATTTAAAACAAAACATCACCAGGTGTATCAGAATTTTGTTTCCCGAATATATGTTTTTAAAACTACATGTAGCTCCTAGTTTTTTATATTCCAAAAAAAAAGAAACTGCTAATAATTGTGTGAAAGGTAGCTTAAAATAGTCTTTTTAAGAAGTCAAAGTTAGCAAGTTACATTGAATTTTTTCCAACTGCCATAAAATTTCATCATCTTTTATTCCAGCATAGTATTCATTTTTTAAAAAGACTTACAGTTTTTACTCAGTCATTCAATTTTTAGTTTCTGAAGACACTGTATAATTAGGAACAGATTTTAATGGCCAAAATCAGCTACAGGATAAAGATAACATTTAAATTAATGTTATTAGGTGTTAACAAGTGATAATGACTTACTAACAATGTATCTCTCTCAGCCACTTCTCCAATCCTTGCCACCGCTCTAATGGGTCTCCTTAGGTGTCCTGACAAATGTTTCTTTGACATTTGCTCCCAAAAGCCTCTGAAATGGTTCAAGATATTATTCCAATGACATTTACTCCAAAGCTTCATCAAATAAAAGGCTGATGTTTCCTAAACCTAGATGAGCATCAGAATCATCTAGGGCAGTGGTCGGCAAACTGCGGGTCTGTTGACTAATGAGTTTGCCAACCACTGACCTAGACTCTCAATTCCAATAATTACAGGCTGTTGTTGTTCCTTGTGATTAAGCCCTGGAACTCGTTACACTGAGCTTTATCCTCTAGGTTTTGACTGAGTAGATTCCGGGAGAGACCTAACATCTGTTTGATCTCAAACAAGTCATGCTGTGATGCAGAGGATGGGGTCCAGAAGCACAGTCCCCCCCCCCACCCCGATATATTCTCAAATGGCACAAGCAGGGGTTTCAGCAAACCAGCATGTGGTTCAAGCCACTCACATTCTAATGGTTCATAGTGAAAAACTGCCCGCCAGTGGGAGGAGTCACCTGAGTGGTGTACCGCTGTACATGCTGGCCAGGCCACCTTCTTTATCTGCTTCTGAAACTCCGTTTCCTAATTTAAATGAGGATTCAGGTCTTTATCCACAAGTAGGAATACCTCCTTTCTATGGACTAAATGTTTGTGTCCACCCCGCCCCCCCCCCCCGCCCAGTTCATATTTTGAAACCCTAATTGCCAATGTAATGATATTTGGAGGGGGGGGCCTTTGAGGGGTAATTAGGTTTGGATGAGGTCACAAAAATAGAGTCCTCATGATGGGATTATTGTCCTTATAACAAGAGACCAGAGAGCTAGCTCCTCTCTCTTTGCCATGTGAGGATACAGAAAGAAGATGGCCATCTGTGAGTCAGGGGCTCGCTCCACACCCCTACTATGCTGGCACCCTGATCTGTCCCCACTGGCATTCCTATACTCCATTATCTTGCTCTACTCTTTCCTATAGTGTATATTGCCCCCTACCCTATTAGAGAATTCACTTCACTTTTAAATAGAATTTAATTCCCTAAGAACAGAAATCTTTGTCTGCTTTTTTCACTCACATATTCTACACAGTTGGAACAGTGACTGGCAGCTAGTTGAGGCTCTATAAATATTTACCAAATTATTCAATCTTGATCACTTTCTACTTTCTTCCTAATACTTATTAATATGTAGCTCAATATTTACATATTACTAAGTATTATGTTTATTCTTTCTGCCCATCTCTCTGCCTTTGGATGATACACTGTATAAGAAGCTATATAAACAACTTTCTCATGCATTCTACCCTAAAGTCTACTGACTACCCAGTCCATCACCTCTTCCTCTTGAAGGTCAGAATATTTTTTGAACTAGACTCTCTGCAGTTAATTTAGCTGTTTGGTACCTGTTTAGGAAAATTTCTCCCTGCCTCACCACACATAACTATCACCAAAATAAACCACTATTCGTTAACCATCAATTAACATAAAGACTTTGAATTGCTTGTCTCTAAACTCAGCTTTTCAGCTTTGCATGTTTTTGGAAATTGGTGGCATCACATAGTATTCTAGGCCATAGGCACAATCGGTTTGGGGATCTCAAATGTCTCCCAGCCTTGGTTCTATAAACCAAATAAAACAACTCATCTCCAAGCCCTTAGGAATTGGCCCCACTTATAATTAGGGTGTCCCCTTTTACTTGGAAGGTTTTTACATGACCCTTCCTATCCGAGAATAACAAGTGGGGAGCCGGCAGCCCATGGAGAGAGGCATCATCCATGCCACTGGGGCCTGCCTACTCTGAGCAAACCAGTCATGGCATTGCCACGTGCCAAATTCACACAGAGTCTACAATGGGTTTGGAGCCCAGAGTCTCATAGAAGAATACTAGTACAATGTTCCCCTGTGGGTGTCCTCCCTCAACGGCCCAGAAGGCAAGATAGCAATCACTCCGGTCTCCTGGTTCTGGCCATTACCCAAGGATGCCCTCTCTACCTATCTCCCTCTTGAAGCTGCTGGCACATTGAGCAGCCAGGGGAGGAGCAGGGCATTCAGGATACTGGCTCTCTCACTGCCCGCTGCACCAGCTTCATCTTGGAGTTGTGACTCACTCTTACTACTGCACAGCTTTCAGGAGTTGAATTGGAGTGAAGGTGGGAATAGGAACTATTAGCCAAAACGGAATGTGAGATTATGTTGGACTTCAGTGGCATGTGCTTTTTCTTTCCTGTCTGTGTTTGGTTTTTGTTATGGTCATTTTTGGTCACTACTGGTGCAAATTGTGTGTGAGTTACATAGAATGCTAAGTGAGAAAAAATATTAAGCATTAAAATATTCATATTTTGTTGTGGAGGCCACATTAAGACCTTATTCCAGTTTTGAAATAGCAAGCAGATCTCTGGTCCTCCCTGGTCCGGATCTCGGTTGTGAATGCCAATAACACACCAACTTGTTCTGGGGCAGACGTCAGTGGTCATTGTGCTCACCCCAATGCCCTTTGGTCTCTTGCCCATATCATGCACTTCACCAGCCGCCCCCCCCCGCCCCCCAGCAATATATGACCTAGAAGCCACTGAATTTTCAGTTTCTGACTTCTACCAGTTAATAATAATCCAAGCCCACTGCCCAAAGATAAATATCTAAAACCAATTACCATGCCTCCATCAGGGATCACGAGGGCACTCCAACAACTCAAAAGGTTTCATACAATACCACTGCATAAAAAAATGCATAACCAAGGCTTAGAGGAATAAAGGGGCCTTCTGGCATAAAAAGCACTAGAGGACTCCCACACAGCCACGTTTAATAAACCATGTTTCAGTGTCTGCTTTGTGTGGAGACATTTCCAGGGTGCGTTTCATGCTGTAATGCTCAGCAGCTGCAAGGCTAACCCTCAATGCGTTCCATATGGAGCTGTGATTATGATCGGCTCCTTCTGGAAAGGCTCTCCTGGACTTCGTCTTTAATTAGGATTCAGATGCGCGGAGGGCCCACAGAAGATGGGCAAGAGGCCTTTTATTTCCATCATTATCATTTCTCTCAGGCAAGATCACCTTTCAGCAAAAGATGTGCAGATTCTCTCTAATCTTCACAAAAAGAGGTCCAGCCTGTTAAACTAAATCCTCTCGTTTTTGAAAATAATCTGAACATGACTTTGAGGCAGCAAGCTTCCGTAAAATAGCAATTGTTCATTGCTCTACTAAAAGATGCTGCTGGTATCAAAGTGGGTTGGGGCATTTGTAAAAATAATATGTATGTATATATACCTCACTGAGAAGGGTAGACACAGGAACCTTAGGAAGAAGCTGACTGACCATTTTAATGAGATAATGCTAGCCCCCCCATTCATTATCTTAGACAAGGCATTCATTTAAAGTAACGTATACTGAAGGCTGGAATGATATCAGTAAAAGAGCTACCAGAAATCAACTATGCATTCAAAAACAGAATTTATAGTTGGAATAAATTATTTGACTACTAAAACTGTAAAGCTTCTATATGACACAGTGCTATAAATTTAATTAAAAAGTTAAAAAAAAAAACACTCGGGTGTGGAGAGGAGATTGCCATATATATATCAAACCATGGGTTAATATCCTCCATATGGAAAAAGCTCTTGCAACTCAATAAGGACAAAAATATATAAAACATCCCAATAGAAAATCTAACAAAGCCAAAGAACAGGAAATTCACAAAAGAACAGACACCAGTAAACATAAACAAAAAGTTAAACCTAATTATGAATTAGGGTAAGAAGAGCACACAGTTAATAATTCAATAAGAGTGGAAATGGTTTTTCCAAAGGAACTAACACCAAATGGACACAGCTTTGAACTGCTGGAGTCTGCTTTTATTAACTGAATGCCGTACAGTCTTTGCACTTAGATTCATAAGGAGAATGAATTTACCCATGAGGAATTTGCTTCCCTTCTGATGACATTTTATCCAGAAAGCAGTCTCCAGCGAAGCCCGTAGGAGGTTTCACGGGGCGATGTCACGCACACATTGCTGCTTCAACTCGGGAATGGCTTTCCATGTCCATCTAGGAGCAAACATGTGGCTCTGTGTGCCTTCCTCCCCGGACCACTAAAACCTGGAGATGCAGGGCTGCTTTCCAGATGAGCTCTTGCAGTAGGAACTAAAATACTGGGGTTAAAACATTCTCCCCAGGAATACATGCTGTACAATAATAGGTGGTTGAATTTTGATCGAGTGACTGAATAGCCCACCTCCATTTCATTGACATCTAAGATGACAGAGCAGCTGCCAGGTCCATCAACAAGATGGTTGCTTCCACTGCTATGGGGCATCATTCAGTGGTTAAACTGATGCATCCCGTGAATTTAGGGCTCTTGCTCTGTGTCCCCAGAGACCCCTATTCCCTCTCACTCCAGTTCTCCAGTAATCTAAGCCAGGTCTCATTGGGATTCCACAGGTGGAAATTCAAGGGAATGCTGCTCTCATCTCTACAAGCCTCGTGGTAGAATTCCACAGATCAGAAATCCCTTGGGGAAGGAGCCTAGACATCAAGGACTGGTTCTCCGCCCTGTTTAAAGATAACTGATGCCCAGCCAGTATGGTTCAGTGACTGAGCATCAACCCATCAATCAGGAGGTCACGGTTCGATTCTCTGTCAGGGCACATGCCTGGATTGAGGGCTTGATCCCCAGGTTGGGCGGGGCGGGGGAGAGGGGGGGAGATATGCAGGAGGTAGCTGATTGGTGATTCTCTCTCATCATTGATGTTACTATCTCTCTCTCCCTCTCCCTTCCTCTCTCTGAAACCAATAAGAACATACCTTGTAAAAAATTAAGGTTCTCAAATTGCCTTCCAGAAATACTTTAAAATAAAATAAAGATAGTTGGCAATTTTCAGTGTTCCCTAACATGTAGTCTTCACCCTCCACCCCACCACACAGTCCCATACCAAGCACATGTATCCAACCTAGAACTTCAAAATCACAATAAAGATACGGTAAGAATATTCGTGCCAGTTTTAGTGTGATCCAAGTCCAGCACTTTCTTGCACCTCAAGTATGTGGGCTTTAGTGGTCACAGTTTTATGTAGTATCGTTATATTTCTGCTTTCAACCTATATGAAAGCATCCTCCATGATACCTTTCCTCACCATGACAAATGTGTCAACTTGTCAGGAGAAACCGGAGCCATCCCAGGTCGGACCATCTGTCCTGCCATCTTGCCTCCCACCTCCAGTCACTTTATTTGAAAACATACAAGCCCAGACATAAGCTGTCATCATCTATGGTTTTCCTATCAACTACACCCTGAAACAAAACTTGGGAGAATACAAAAGTCTTCAGGCGGAACAGGACTGAATCAAGGGAAAACTGAGATTGATACGGTCTTTCTTCGTTGCCTTCCCACTTTGCATTTCAGAATTCTCCTTGCATCCAGGCTGTCCCCACCCTGCCCTCGGATCATACAAGATGACATGCTCTTCTCCAATAGCTGAAGGTCATCACTGGGGAGTTTTCTGTGGACTTGTCCTGCCTGAGTAGCACTTAGTTATCTGAATAAGAAAGATGATCTCTTCATGAATGCAATAAAATGTTATACACACTATTTCATTCCTACCTTTTAGAACCCTGGTATCTTCTTGCTTCTCTGACAAAAACTATAATGCAATTAATAGGTGCCATTAAATTAATGTTACCCTTCCCTGGAAAAATAGTCTTTTTTTCATTTTTCTCAATTAACTAATATCTATTAAGTACTTACGGTGAATGAAGCCCTAGGCTACAAAAATGAATAAAATAGGGTTTCTGCATTTAAGAATAAACTTACATTCTAGCTAGGAGGAAAGGTGCACAGCAAAACCCTATTTGAACAACAACAAAAAAGGATTATAATACAATGGCATTAAAAGCTATAATAGATGTGTGCAAAAGCTGATATGGAACACTGGACAGGAAAAAGAATGAGAAACATGGATGAGAGCATCTGGAAGTAAGACTAAAAACAAACAACAACAAAAACACCCTAAAGGTCAGTTGTGAAAAGCTGTGTGTTGTTCTGAAAAGTTAGACCTCTCTCTTCCTGCAAGTGGAAGATTTAAACAATCACTTTCCGAGGTAATGTGACCCATGAAGTGATGGTGTCAGAGGAAGGATTTAGGAGAACCACCAGTAAAGAATATGCTTCGGGTCCCACAGATCTTTCAGAGTTATCATCACCCCAGCACTGGCCTTAACCCCCCTCCCTTCCCTCCACACACGCTGTCCTGACACTGTGACTGGGAAGTAGTTATTTAAGATATTTTAAAACATTTTTTCAGTCTGCATAACTCTGTCTTCTCTTTCCAGATGATTTCAGGAAAAGGGTGATTTATACCTCTAACAGAATGAGGTACAATGTTATTAAATAAAAAAGGTTTGGGAGAACAGCATTCTTACTTGTTTGGAAATAGCAAAATCCATCAATAGACAGTGCTAAAAGAAAGTATAAGCTTCAACTTTAATTGACAAACAGATTACCAGCAGATGTCAGATGTAAAAGAATACAAATGGATAGAATAAAAGGAGTATGATAAAAACTACGATTTAGAAATTTGTAATGAGTCTTCTCGTTTCTTTAATATATGGTTTGGAAACCCAGCCTTGTCAATGTGATAAAACATAACATTTAATATTATACATCTCCTTGTAAAATTTTTAAGCCACTGTAAATGATTTTTACAACCACAGCTATGCACTATGGGAAAGTTTAAGCCAAAACATACAGGAATGGGAGCCAATGAGAGAAGTGAGGAAAAAGAGAGATTGATGTGTGTTAAGCTTACAAAGAAAAAAAAAATTGAGAACTTTCCAAAAGTGCGGAACTAAATTCAATCCTATAGCTATACTAGAGGCCCGATGCATGAAAATCGTGCAAGAGTAGGCCTTCCTTCCCCCAGCTGCTGGCACCAGCTTCCCTCTGGCACTCTGGGCCGGGGCTTCCCTCCGGCACCCAGGATCCGGGCTTCCCTCACAGCCCCGGCTTCATCCGGAAGGATGTCCAGGCTAATTAGCATATTATGCTTTTATTATTATAGATAAGGAACCTCTTAAAACTAAAACAGACATGCCATTCAGAATTTTGAAATTATAATTGGCCATTCAGCATTATTTTGCATTGAGTTAGTCTCCTTTAACTATTAACCCAGAAATACCAGCCCAAACAACGCACCTTCCATGAACCCCTAAAACTGGATAAATAGCATTACTTTCATCAGTATACATGAATTTCAAATTTTTGCTGAATGACTGCTTACTGTGCATTTTTAAAAATATATTTTTATTGATTTCAGAGAGGCAGGGAGAGGGAGAACAAGATAGAAAACATAAATGATGAGAGAGAATCATTGATTGGCGGCCTCTTGCATGCCCCCTAATATGGATTGAGCCCGAAACTCAGGCATGTGCTCTGACTGGACATCGAACCATGACCTACTGGTTCATAGGTCAAACCAATCACTGCAACACCAGCTGGGCTTAATGTGCATTTTAAAAAGGATTACATGCATTGGCACACAGGAAAGCTACAGGAAGTTCCCGATTTATAATTTGATTGCATTCCAAAAATGTATTGCAAAGTTGACTATTTGGAACTCAGAATGTATCCGTTTGTGGAAATAAATGGTGGATAATTTCCTGGACTGCCCACAGCAGGTAGGCCAGGCCATGACATACCTTAACCACAGCTACAATAGCACAGGATAAATTCTGGGTCCAGACAACAGGGCCTTTTGGTAGAGTAGGAGGAAAGAATATATAGCGAGGTTTGCACCTTATTTTATAGGTTTACTATTATTATATACTAGTAGCCCATTTGCAGGAAGAATCCTGCAAGCGGCCGCTGCCGCCTCCGTTGTGGCCGCCTCGCTTGCACCCGCGCACCACTGCCACCCACCCCGCTCCGCTCCGCCCCACTCTGCCCCGCCCCGCCCCGCCCGGGCTTTCCCTCTGGCAGCCACCTTGCTTTCTGCTTTTCCTCCCTCTTCCTTCTAAGTTGTCTTCAGTCTTCACTCCTCCCTCCCTCAGCGTATGCAAATTAACCGCCATCTTTGTTGGGTAATTTGCATACTCACCCTGATATGCTGTGGGCGTGGCTTTGGCTGGTGGGCGTGGCTTGGGCGTAGCGAAGTTGTGGTCAATTTGCATATTACAAATGGTTAAGACTGTCTCGGTCATTCCCTTTCCTCCCATGTAGTGTCTCTCTACCCAAAGTTTGGACTCCTCTCTTTAGAGCCACCATGTGTCAACGTCTAGCTTCAGTGGCACTCCCAGCCCCCCACCCGCAACCCCTGCTAGCAAAGTGTACCAAGCTCTAAAAGTACCTTCCTTACCTGCACCCCAACCCAAACCCTCAGTCTTCATAGTGAGAAGAGTTCTGCAGAAGGGGAGGCAGCATTAGAGAGGCACATTTGCAGTTCATTAGACCTGCCACTTACAAGCTTTCTTATTGACCAGAATTAATTTAGTAGCAGCAGTTTCTCTAGCTGCTTGTTATGGCTTTTGAGAGATCAAATTGTCATTAAGAAAAAAATCAATACATTTTCAGATGCTCCATTCTTGGCAGGAAAAGAACCCTGGCAAGTGTCCAGATAGTGGAAGTCCCCGCCGCCATTATTTCTTGCTCCTGTGCCAGTTTGGGATTGGTTTACAAAATGTCTGTGGCTTATCACTCTCCTTTCCTCTTTCCTTGAATGTTCTTTACCTCGTTTTCTCTAAATGCCCAGTGTTCCCTTTAAGTGAGATCTAGCTTTTGAAGTAGGTGCATTTGTTACTGTCCTAGTCTGGTCATGAGATCTGTTACACGAAACCATGTTGTCTTTGCATCTAGTCCAGTGATGGGCAACCTTTTGAGCTTGGTGTGTCAAACTTCGCCAAAAAACTGAGCATAACTCGGGTAGTGTGTCACTTTGAGGAAAAAACATTATTTCGCAAATGTTTCATCCTCGGCATGCGGCCGCCTCAACGGCCGCGTGCCATCAGAAATGGCTACGCGTGTCAGTGCTGATACGCGTGTCATAGGTTCGCCATCACTGAACTTGGGTCAAAAAGCAGCAGGTGAGGAACAGGGGTGGCAGGGAGGATCTGGCTCAGTGCAAACTCTTAAGATTCATGGGGGCTGCCTAGAAAGGGTCGTGAGAAGGATTCTAGGAGAAGGTTTCCATGCCTGCGACTCATCGACGTTTCTTAGAGGAGACATAAAGCATGTCAACAGACGCCCCTGTTCTTCAGGCATCACTGCTCTTCAGGTATCTGTTGGCCACCCACCACTGTGGACTTTCACTGTCCTTTCTGGTTGTCCTAGACTCTACCTTATCAGCTCCACATCCTTCTTTTCT
The DNA here is from genome assembly GCF_951640355.1 of Cnephaeus nilssonii. Taxonomy (NCBI): domain Eukaryota; kingdom Metazoa; phylum Chordata; class Mammalia; order Chiroptera; family Vespertilionidae; genus Cnephaeus; species Cnephaeus nilssonii. Next base: position 37,296,305 of record NC_137089.1, on the reverse strand, counting down.
CTTCCTCCCTTCCAAGAGCAAGGCAGAATTCCTGCCAAGTCTCAGAAGAGCCACATGGACTTGCCTGCAAAGCCTTGGTCCTGCCATTACTGGGATGTCCTCTGTCCCCAATTCTTATCGCGACCTTCCAAGCAAAAACAAGGTTCCTCCTAAGAAGAAATTCTGTTCCCATTACCCTGTGTAAAGATGAAGTGGCCAACAAGGCCTGCCTTCAGAGGAAGCCCCAGTGGCCAAATAACTGGACCACTGAACAGAACAACTGCTTCCGGAAGTCAGAGGGCATGACCTCCTGAGAGGTGCCCCTGTTTTGAAACATGACAAGGGAAATTGTTCAAAGACAGTGGATAGTCAGGACCAAGATTTCTAAGTAAATTGAGAATTTTTACTTTCTTTAAATCATACTAAAATTATTCTACCTAGAAGTTAGAGTCTATACTCATGTGGCAATTTAAGATAAAAAAGCACGTGGTAGAGTGGAAACAGTGAGAATCCAGCCAAACCTGTGCTGGGTCCCAATTTTGCCATTTAGCAATTGACTGGGGGCAAAATGTTTTAATTGTTTTTAACCTTTTTAAAAAATTCTGAGCCTTAGTTTCCTAATCTCTTAAATGAAAATAATAAACCTTGCCTTAGCTGGGTTGGAGTTTTTCCTAGTTGTTTGTTTGTTTTGTGTGTTTTTTTAAATCATTGGTTTGTTTTGTTGGGAGAATTTTGGTTTTCTACTTCCCTCACTTTCCCCTCCAGTCATGTATTGTTTCTCCCTACGCACTGAATATAATTCCATTGAAACTTTCTGTTCCTCAGGCCTAAATTAAAGCCAATGTCAGTAATTTTTCTCTTTTTTTTTAAAAAAAAATTATAATATCAGCATTCAGTGATAGAAAGATGACAAGCTTTGGAGCTAGACAGACCTGGGTTCCAAGTGTACCCTTGGGTTCGTCTCTCTCTCCATCAGTTACTCCCCTGTAAGTGAGGATGTTAACACCCACCTGACAAGGCTCTTGTAAGATGGAGAGATGCTGATGTAGAATCTGGCACACAGCAGGTGTGCAGTGAGTAAGAGCCCACCATGGGGTGTGCCGGTCCCTAACTCATATTCTATCACATGCAGATAGGATCCCTCCCCCCACCTCCCAGCCCCCACCCCCGTTATTCGCGCAGGGCAGTTACATGGAAGGCCAGTGGATAGCTCATATACTTTCAAGGGACCATTCTGTGCCTAGGAAAGAGAGGCACTGCAGAACCACGGTGATGGCCAGGGAACAGTGGCCACAGAAACAGCTGGCCCTGGAGCTTGTTTGCATTTCCATCTAGGCCCTCGTGTCACCCTTTCAGGATGCAGGCGCCAGAGCTCCAGCGAGGCCCGGGAGTGTGGCATGCTGAATGAGTCCCTTCATCTTTGAGTTCAGTCATTTAGCACCAAAGAGAGAATAGCAAAGAGTAGATGGTCGATACATTTGTTGATGATAAATCAATGGCACTAATACCATATCCGTTCCTGTGCCCTAGCAATGCCAAAATGTTTAGAAAACGAAAGCAATGATGCAGTCAATAATTAGGATGCCAAAAATGTTTCACATCACACTTAATCAAACCCAGCAATTCTACCTTATTTAGCCCTATTATAAAACAATCGGCTACTTTTATTATTTTACACCCTCAGGTTATATAACTGACTATTGCCAGGGTTTAAGATTCAAATTAATACAATATTGGGGGGGTCATTTTTAGTATTCAGAATTCCTTCAATTCTGATACTTAAGATTAAAAATGTTAAAAGTATCAATTTTCTGGTTGTTAGCGGTTTTCTATAGTATACACCCTTTATGATAAAGATATAGGTCATAGGTAGCCAAGTGATAGCTAGAAACAAAACATTGACTTTCACTTAACAATTTTAAGTTATTCATCAGACTCTGACTAAAAACTTGTGCACAATAAAAATGGCATTTATTGTACTAAAGTTTAGCATATTAATGATAGCCAAATTCATCATATTTTCTGTTCCCAAATTCACTAATATAATTTTGTTTGCAGATACTAAAAATCATGCAGTTTGTTCAATATAAAAGCATGAGTGCATTATTTTTGTCACTAGAGGGCAGAAAATTAAAGTACATTGTTTCCTAAGCCCCTTAAAGATAAAGGTACAATGTTTAAGGAGTCATAATAATTCCTTAAACAAAGGAAATAACTCAGCAAATAAATATTAACCCAGCAAATAATTCATAAGCATTAATAAATGTAACAAACAATAAACTCAGTTGTTTTTGCTTTAATGTTTATAGTAAAAAATATGAATCTTTATTGGTTGATAATCTTAAGAATGAACATTTCTCCTAACACAATATATCTTTTGTTTTTATTTGCTGTAAAAAAAAATCCCTTTTTGCTTTCTTCTGTGGCTATCCATCATAAAGTGGGTTTCTTTTCTCAGAAGTTTATTTAACCTTGCTAAACCTTTAGCTAATGTGGTTTTTTTAAATATATTTTATTGATTTTTACAGGGAGGAAGGGAGAGGGATAGAGAGTTAGAAACATCAATGAGAGAGAAACATTAATCAGCTGCCTCCTGCACACCTCCTACTCGGGATGTGCCCGCAATCAAGGTACATGCCCTTACCGGAATTAAACCTGGGACCCTTCAGTCCACAGGCCGACACTCTATACACTGAGCCAAACCAGTTAGGGCTTTAACTAATATTTTAAATGTTAAATACTGGAACTCCCCCTGTTGACTTGCAATCACCTTCTGAATGGCTTTCCAGGTGCTCTTCCATAGCTGGCACACTTGAGAATGCCTCCTTGCATAAGACCTCCAGGTATATGCTGAGAGAGGTATTTGTACAACTAGCATTTGTGGAAGTACCCACTAAATGAACCAAAAAGAGCTCAGTCCCTTCCTATACCCCTTGGATTTAATATACAAAGTTAAAGTTAGAAATTTAAATAATAAAATAATTCAACGGAAAATTCTAATATACGAATGCTGTGAACAAAGAATTTGAATCAAATTATCTCAGGCACCCATTGATGGTTTGTCCCAACCCTAGTGTAGTAGGGAAAATAATGGCCTTCTGGAACCTGTGACTGTTACCTTCCATGACAAAGGGACTTGCAGAGACGACTAATGTGAAGGACTTTAAAAAGGAGAGATTTTCTTGGGTTATCCAGGTGATCCAGTCTAATCACACGAGCTCTTAAAATCTGAAAAAGGAAGCAGAAGGGAAAGGGACAGAGAGATGAGAGGGAAGAAGAAGGAGGAGAGATTAGACGTCTGAAGGGAACTGACCTACCACTGCTGGCTTTGGAGATGTGGGAGCAGGGCCACAAGCCAAGGAATGTGAGTGGCTTCTAAACCTTGGAATGACCCTCATCTGACAGCCACAAGAAAAGGAGGCCTATGGTCCTCCAGCCAGAAAGAACAGAATTCTGCCAGCCATCTGAATGAGCAAGGAGACGTATGGAGCCTTCAGAAAGGAACATAACCTGCAGAGACCTTGATGTGAGCCCAGTGAAACCTGTGTTGGGCTTCTGACCTCGAGAAGTGTAGGATAATTCACTTGTGTTGTTTCACCTACTAAATTGGTGGGAATTGATTATAGCAGCCTTAGGAAACAAAAGCTAATGGGATGGAAGAGTTCCCCTTTCCTGACAGACCTCATCAAGGCTTTTAGCTTGTCTGGTGCTCCCAGCTTCTGGAACATACCCTAGTGTTTTTCACCTTACCCACAATTCTGCCTGAACTGAGTCTTGTAGGAGGAGTTAGCCAAAATAAATGGGAGTTGTTTCAGTCAGAAGGGCCAACGATGGGATAGTGTGTGCCATGGGGGAGGGAACTGAAGGTTGCCCTGTGTTTTGAAGCATAAAGTGAGGCAGGGAGCACAGAGAAGGAGCCTGAAGAGGTAGGTCAGGGCCAGACTAGGGAAACAAATACCATGTTAAATGCCATCTTAATCTGTAGAAATGGGAGCCATCCATGGCCTGTTAGGCAGAGGTTTAAGCATGTGCTACACAAGTGAACCTTCTTGAAGCTGTCAGGAAAAAGGATTCAAGGGAAATGAAACATTAGAATGTTCACGTAGAAAGCCAGGTAAGATATGATGCTGACCTAAGACAATGGTAGGAAGGACAGTTGTTTGAGGATGAATCCAACTAATGTTTAGCTCACGAAATCAGTGGAACTTAGTGATTGATTAGATATGGGATTTGAGTGAGAGATAGGGTTATGACTTACTCTTGGTGTCTGGGTGAATAGTAGTACCCCAATAGATAAGAAAATATACAAAAGGAAGGACAGTTTAGTGGAAAAGAAGATAATGTGCTATTTTTGGTATATACTCTGGAATTTGAGATATTTATAGAATATCAAGGATGAGCTGTCCATCACTCAGCTAGATATCTGAGTCTGAAATCCAAGAGAGATACCTACGTTAAGTATAAATAGAGAAGTTATCAGTGTCTGGCATATGGGGAGTAGTGAAAATCATAAGAGTGTAATCATTTCCAGAAAGAATATGTAGAACAAGAGGAAATAATCTCACATTAAACCCTGTGTACACAATATTAGAACTACAAAGAGGAAGAAGAACCCACAAAGGGACCAGAAAAGGTAGTCAGTGAGATTTGACTACCCTTCTTTCCCTTCTGCTTCCTTTTTCAGATTTTAAGAGCTCATGTGATTAGACTGGATCACCTGGATAATCCTTCCACCTCAGAACCAGCAATGCAGGATCCTGCTTCAGTGGTCACGTTGCCCTCCTTTCTGTCTCATATCTCCCTAAGATGTTATGCCTCCCTCTCATAAGGATACTTGTGATTGCAGCTAGGGCCCACTTTGATAATCCAGGATCCTCTTCTCCTCCTAAACTTCTTAACTTAATCTTGTCTGCAATGCGCCCCCTTTTTGCCATAAAAGGTAACATTTAAAGTTTCCAGGGATTAAGACCTGGAATCTTTGGAGACCATTATTCAGCCTAGAACAATATTCATGTAGAACAAATCCAAGTCCTTTGGCCCATTTTTCATCATTGTCCTTGAGTGACTGAGTGGTGACAAAAATATTATCATTCAATTGGAAGAGTGGTCTGGAATTAGCAATGAGGAATGTAGGTTTGTTAGGAGATGAGAGAAAATATAACCCTATTGAAAGGAAAAACTAGACTTCATTTGACCAACAGGTTTAATGAGATGCCTTTTCTAGTTCAAATGGAGGAATGCTGGTGAGGAAAGTGGGTGATTTACTTATAGAACATGCATTCATGGGAATGAATGGTGGAAGAGACCTGTACACAGGTAGACTGGAGTGAAGACACTGCCATCATTTAGGACTAAGTGGGATGAAGACATGGAGTTTGAGAGGAAAAAAGCAGTGAGGATGGGCCAGGACTAGGGCATGAATCAGTTTTAATAAGGAGCAAGGGCAGGGCCCCTGGGGCAGCTGAGGCCCATGGAAAGGACAGGAGTTTGAGGCAGAAGGAAATCCTGAAAATACTGTGAAGTATAGTTTGGTATGGCTTTGCAAAAAAAAGAGATTAGCTCAGCCCCTGTCATGACAACCAGAAATTCTGAATGGAAAATAGCTAATTCATGAAATTTTACAGCATTTTTTGGCTCATCTCTTGCTATGTTTCTTCCACTATTCCACTTTCCTGCCAAGTTGGGATTTTTCTGCTTCTTTTTTATGTTGACTCACGTAACATGAAATCATAAGGGCACAATGTTTAACAATTATGAATTAAATAGGCAATTATTTTTTATTAAAAATGTTTATTAGTGAAAAAATATTGCTAAAGAACATCAAGCCATTAGGGATTGAATTACAATGAACTTCCATGAGGTATTCATTTCATTTGGCCAAGATCAAAGCTGGAAATAAAATGATGTCTTTCTACAAACACTCTATTAAAAATTTAAAGAAATTGTTTTAAGCTGATAAGCCTAAGATGTCACCATACTGACAAATCTTAGAAATGGAAATGGAAATTATCTACTTTAGAAACCCAACTATCTTATGATGCAGATGTGTGCATACTAGATGTTTCAGTCAAGGTCCTGGAATAAGACAGATGAGATCATTAGCAGGGATGCTGAAGGAGGCCTTTTGGTGAAGGAATTGTTTGCAGTGGTGTAGACGGGGTTAAGACAACCAACAGGGGCTGTTGAAGCATGCTCAGGGAGCAGCAATAGCTGGGAACCATTACCACCCATAGGCCTGCAGGGTTAAGGGAGGAAGACTATCCTGGAACCAGGATCAGCCAAGATGTTTGGAGACAGAATAATCATCCTACTCGCCAATAACATGTATTTTGGTAAGGCTTGGAAACTTCAAGAACAAAAATCTAAGCAACTTCCACCCTTCTCTCACCAGTCACGGTATATAATATCCTGCCCTGAGCTGTAAGAGTTGGCCACAACCCAGAAAAAAGATAACCTTTCTTGGAGATCTTTTTTGAAAAATTATGTGCACCCTCAATTTCAGCCAAATGCAGGAACTAAGATGCTTTTTAGCAGCCTTATGTTTTCCAGAGCTCTGACATGGTTTGACATGGATGGGATAAGATTAGAGCAACCTGACCATGGATGGGTCCACCCTGTCATCACCCTGTATGAAATGCAGAGCCTCACCTGGCCCTGAGGATCAGTTTTAAAAAATATATATATTATTGATTTTTTTTTACAGAGAGGAAGGGAGAGGAATAGAGAGTTAGAAACATTGATAAGAGAGAAACGTTGATTAGCTGCCTCCTGCACACCCCCTCCTGGGGATGTGCCCGCAACCAAGGTACATGCCCTTGATCAGAATTGAACCTGGGACCCTTCAGTCCGCAGGCCAACGTTCTATCCACTGAACCAAACCGGTTAGGGCCTGAGGCTCAGTTTTAACACCTGTGGCTATTCCTCATTTACGTAGCCCAATGTGGTCAGATTTCATACTGTGAGTCACCCAAGGTAAGCCTTGAACTCAAAGGTTGGGAGGAGCCCAGTCATCGTCATCCCTCAGGACAGTGAACAATTCCTGCTAGACTTCACCCCTGAAGAGATGTCCCTGAAAGGTGATAGACAAGTTTTCAAAGGACAACACTTTGCTAAAGGAATTCATACATTCTAAATGGGGAATGTCAAGACTGAAATATTGATTTTATTGTTATTACTATCACTCTTGCAGCAAATCATCACATATGGACTTCAGAGCTGAACAATTTTCCCCCAGATTTTCAATTCTTCTGTCAGTCCCAAAGAAGGCAATTACAGAAGCAAATGGAACCCTTTATTCGATCCAAAGGTCTTTAGGGAGCCATCATCACCTACACACTGGGCAGCAGGTCCTGTGGGAAACCTTCAGTGTGAGCCACATCTGAATGAAAGTGGAAACCGACAGCTTGAGTTCTGGCTTTGGAACATATGGTGTGGTCAATTACCAGCATGAAGTCTATAATTAGAGACACAACTTCTCAGTAATGACACCCACGTCGGCATGTACTGAACTGCACATTACCTTCTGGAATGGCATCAGATATGGCAAAGCTTTGGTCTGAGGCAACACGGATGCTTTGGCAACTCTAATGACAGCCTCTGATTTATCAATGCCTTCTTCATCCACTCCTAGTAGCCTCCAAGCAGCCAGCAGCACTTTCTTACCCACAAGTTTCAGATCTTGTATTATGTGACCCCATCATCCTGGCCACAAGCAAATGGGATCAGGGACTGGGATCTCAGTCAACAACTACGGGCCGCACTGTATTAGCCTGAGAACCCTGCAGAGGCACCCTGCACTGAAGAGCGTCAACCCCAGGCCATTACATATCTCCCAGGAGAAGTCTTTGTGGAAGCAGAAGCCCGGCAGCAGAGCATCCAGGTTCGGCGCAAGCCATGATCTAGAGTGCAGGAGAACAGCGAAGAAGGCAGCAGGAGGTGGCAGAGAAGCTGTAGCTTGGCATAAAGCACAGCAATAGAAACTGAGGCTCCAGTATAGCAGTGTATTTAGAAAAGGGAGCAGGGAGGGATAGATGCCTGAGTCTGATACCATTACCATAGCTGCCTACTCAGCGTGAATGGCACTTCACTTCCTTAGTACCTACCTGTGAAATTGCAAGTACCATGTCCCTTCATATTCTTATAAGAATTCCTATCATTGAGGCAACGTATGCATGTCTCTGCCTTGAAACTAGAAAAACAAAACAAGACTGAACCCGAAAGTTTATGTTGAAACCACATTTGTGCACCCGAAGGTCATTCCCATCAGGAACATCCTTTTGTCACATGCAGGGCAGCAATGGGTGAGTATAGGACTTGGTGGGAATCACTTCTAATAGCAAAGCAGCATTGCATTTTGGCTCTGCCAAACCATGTATGTCTCGTGTGCCAGAAACTGTGCTAGGACACATTGGTCATAATTTGGGGAAATTGTTGCAAATTATTTGGAAGAAACCTGAACTGTTATAGATTGTAATTTCTACTAAGCATAACACTACAATACTTACACCAACTCAACTACATGGTGGGCAGCTTGAACCCAAGAAATGCATCTTAGAGCATTTGGTGCTGACTCAGAACCTGGCATACCTATTAGATTATGTGATGGCCGTCATCACGTCTAAAGTCTGGGTTTCGAGGCACCTGGTCCAGCATTTAGGTAGGTTCAGACATGGGCCAACATTACTTTAGATTTACGGTTGCATGATTTTTCCACCTATAAATCAGTGAGAGAACTTAGTCATCTCTTTTGATTATAATTGTTAACAAAACCTGATTATGAAGAGCAAACACAGGATAACGTTCACCAACTTCTTGGTAGAAACAGCCTTGTGGTTTTCAATGGAAACAGTTTTTGTTCATCAGAAGGCTGGCTGGTTGACCAGCATTGGCAGCGAGTGCTGAATTCCCCACAGCAAGGTTTTGTCCTCAGTTTTGCAGACACACATAGGTGGATGCATAGAAACTTATAAAATGCCAACTTATTGATTTATGTTAACAATGTAACCACCAGGTGGGGGGACATTCACGTCAGCTTGAGCAAGGTCTCCTAAGAAAGATGTATGGAAAGCCTTATTCCCGGGGCTCTTAGTTTGAACAGATAGATAAAAGGAAGGGGAGTAAAATATACACTTTTATGCTTTGTGGCATCAGAATCTGTTATTGCACTGCTTCTCTCTCTAACCTGGGCATGTTCTGCCAGGTATATGGTCCCTCACACTGGCCTGATGGGATACCCTCTCTTCTAAGTAGGATTTGTGTGCGTATCATCCCCTAGTTCTGGCCATTCAGGCCCCCTTTTTATGTTATAAAGTCTGGAACCTTGTTGTTCACCATCCCCTTTGGCATTCTGACCAAGCCCATGAAGCCATTCTCAGAATTTTTAAATGCTAAAAATAATCTAGGATTGCAAATGAAACCAATTATAACTAAACCTAGTCCAGTCCAATCAGGTTAAGATCCTTTGCATCCTGACTCATTCATATCGTCTTTCTCCAAATGGGGTATAATGAAATTATATTCTGAATTCATATTTCTGTCTGGCCTCTCTATTATTTCTAGATTGCCTTGGTTCGAGTTTGGCAAATTGCCAACCTTCTGTTCTGCTGCTGCACAATCACAAACCATTTCCTGATCATGCTAACCATTGGCTGACAGAATCCATCATTTCTTCCATCTTTAAGTCCCTGAGAAGTTCCTCATTACCACTCACTCCCAAGCACTAATACACAGGAGAGAGCTAGTAAGAAGCAGTGCAGTGCAGTGAAACTGCCTGGATGGAGCCCCCTAATATTGACTAAGCACCTACCATGTATCAAATACTATACAGAGAACCATTCCCTGCTATATCTAGAGTCCAGATAACTGCTTTGTAATTCAGTCTCATCTCTCACGTGACCCTGGGCAAATCACTCAACGCTCTGGGCTTCAATTTCCTCATGTGTAAAATATGTAAATAACAGCAATAGCTCTGGAGATTGTTGAAAATGAAATAAATGAAGGAATGTATGTGGAAGTGCTGTGTGCTAGCGAATAGGGTGTTGGAAAATACAAGCCCCTAGGTGCTTTGTAGACCCTTTCTTGCACCGAAATTCAACTCTCATTCATTACTGTTGAGTGGATCCCATCCCTTCAAAAGTATCAGGACTTTATCCACTCTCAGTATATCCTACAGTCCTTCCTATTGTAATTATTAAAAAAATATAACTTATTTTTTAAAAGATAGCATTGTAAAATATCCTTGGTCCTCTTGGAATACTTTACCCCCCCCCCCAAAAAAAAAACACACAAACAAACAAAACAAAACAAAAACAACACAATTGTGGGTGGTTAAGCAGTTAAGCAACAGGATTTTAACTACTGGCTCTTGATTTCTCAGACACTGAGCACCCCAACCTTAGGGCTGTTCAAGCGTCTGTAACATTTCCTGTGTGACCTGCCAACAACTCATACTCTTTGTTTTACAGATTTCTTAATCAGGACTTCTGGAACAACCTGTCTTCCCTCGCTGGCTCCACGGGGAGGGCGGGACAGAGAGGGGCGCTCCTGTTAGGGTTTTCCCTCTTAGTCATCCTTTCAGATTCAGTCTCCTGGGGTTGCAAACTGCACTCACATGTGAAAGGACAGGCAAAGTGGCCCAGACAGTCTTCTTCCTGTAAAACTGCCAATCACACACCAACGATGTAAAAATTCATCACTGAAATCTAAATCCTGCTGATCTGAAAGGAGTTGCACATATGAATTTTATGTGGCCTTTTTTGAAGCATTGATTTAATAATATTCTGTAGGCAAAGGGAAGTGAGTGAACGATTTTACATAACGGGCTGACCTGGATTTAGTTCATTTGGGCAACCCAGTGAAGGGTGGGATTGAGGAGGACTTACTTAAGTATGTTCATATGCTTAAATATGACAGAAATGGTAAATTTAATATTATTTCTGTTTTACCACAATAAAAAGAGTTCAGAAGTTGCTTCAGGGGTCCAGGTAAGCAAGGATAAGGTATGAACTTGGAAGGGTCAAGAAAAACTTATAAAGGAAGATTTATAAGATTCTACCTATTCTAGCTAGAAACACGGGAGTGATTTATTATTTAACATTAAAGACCTGATACTACATGCCAGGGAGTGTGCTGGGACACAGAGTTGGAGAATAATCCCTGCCCTCAAATGGCATAATGCATTCGAATGTCTAGCATTCTGATACTTATAATACGGCATGTCAGGGCAGCGTTAGTGGCAAGTAAAGAGCATTATGGAAGCACAGTGCAGGGCAACCAATAAATTGTGGGGAATAATCAGGGAAGGGTTCGGAATCATGATGGCTCCTGAGTTGGGTCTTAAACAATGAAGAAGACCTTGCCAGGTAAAGGGGGGTTGGAGTGAGAAAGGGCATTCCAAGTTGAGGCACTTGCTGAGAGGCATAGAGGGGCAAGGAAGCGACTGGGAGGCCTGGCACCCAAAGGACTCTTGTTGCTCCAGCACACCCGCTGCTCCATGACGGGACCCATTCACTTTGCCCACAGAGGTGGTGATGGCGCCCAGGCCCCTCATCCACCCAGCTGGGGAGAGCAGGCCCATCCGACAGAATAGACAGCCTCATACCTTTGGGTCCATGTGGAGACAGCCCCCCCCCCACCCCACCCCCTGCCCCACCACACTTATGAGTGCCTCAGTCTCTCACCAGGAGGAGGAGAAGTGAAGAAAGCCCTTTGACAGATTTTGAGAATGGTATAGATTTCAGCAATGGTATAGTTATTACCAAAGAGAAGATTGAGTGAGTGGTAGCGGGGAAATGGAGAATCTCCAGATTAACTCTAGAGTTTTATTGATGAGTACACATGAGGCACATCTTAGAGACTCCCAGAACAAATGCAAGAGTTGCTAGAGGGGAACTGAACTTGCAGGGATGTCTCTCCTGGTGGCTAAAGTCAGAAAAATGCATTGCATAGTGGATAAAAGCAGGCCTGTAAGCCAGGCACACTGGGTTTAAAATTTAGACTCTGCTCCTGAATAACTGTCTGCTCTGGGCAATTGTGTTAACCTCTCTGAGCCTCTGCTTCTGTTTCTATGAAATGAGGGTAACAATAGTACCTGCTTCGCGGTGCTGCCATGAGGACTGAATGTAAGGACACCCTGTCCTTCACACCGTCCCTAACACGTGGTAACGCATTCAGTGTTAATTACTACGACCATGACTACTGAAGTGACACCATTTTACCCTCTCTGGTCAGAAGGACAAGACGTCCAGAAGTAGAGAGCCCAAATTTATAATGTAAATCAGTATTTTTTTAAGGGTTACTTTTCTAGATGTTTCCTCTCCAGACAATGAAGGAAATCCATGTAATTGAACTTTTTATAGCAAAATATCTCTTTATGAGGCAAAACAGAGGGAAGTTACAGGTTATTGAGAAATTTCCCTCAGTTTACTGTTAAAGACAAAATCAAATATGCCAAATATGGCTATCTCAACATTAACTTTGGAGTGAACTAAAGTTCACTAATTTTCTTTTTTTCCTTATTTTCATAGTTTCCTTGATTCATAAAAACCAAGCAGTCCGGTTAATGAAATCTGTTGAATAGACAGAGTTGGCGTCCTTAGAGACGACTGCAGAGAAGGGCTGGTGCCTCACACACAGGGTGAAGGAGCACACAGCAGCTATTTCTGGAGCCCAAAAAGGGGGACATCAACACATTTCAGTGAGATTTTCCCCAGAGGAAATGTGCCAGGTACACATTCTACATTTTCACATATTCAGAAGCTGCATATCTTATAATATGGAACTAATTTAATTCCAGTGCTATATCTGAACAATCCTAAATCACTTATCATTCAAAGGATCCAAGTTAAATGGAACATTCTACTTTTTTTTATAAAAAGAAAAATAAAGCCAAGGGAGGGAGATGTTGCTTGCCCTCAGAAAAGTATGAAGTCTGATGAATAAAAATATAATTTGTAGGGAAAAACATGAAATTTGTCTATGTAAGATGAAATCTATAATCATACCGGAAAACAATACTTCCTGTTCTATATTGAAACTGATACTGTAAAAAAATTGAGAGTACAAGATTTTCTGGCAATGTTAACAACTTCTACCTTATTAATTGAGAAGAATGATCGTCAGCTGTTCAGATAACACAAGCATTGTTAAGAGGGAACTGAATCCCAAGATATGGAGAAGAGTCAAAGAGTACTTGGTCGCAGTAAACATAATCATACTTTCAGACCAAGGTGTACTATGTCTCAGGATACAAAAGAAATGTGCAGGTACAAGCATAGACCAAACGAGATTACTAGTGAGAAATACAGAAATCTTAAGACTTAAGGGGGAAAAATGCCTCTCTCTTCCAAAAGGTAAGCCTGAGAAACTATCAAACAATAAACTTTATATCTGTATCTAGAAAAATCCTAATATGGTTTATGACTTGCCAATGCTTATGAAACAAAGAAGTGGTCAAGATGATTCATAGAATCCAAATGGGTTCACTACTAGTAAAAGAAAGAATTTCCCAACTACCCAGCAGTTAAGGAGTTGTTACAGATACCATATAACCAGAATTCTAGCAATGCAGTTTAAAAGTGTCTCAAAAAATTTGTTGAACCAAGCTAGGGCATATTTGCATGTTCAATGTAGGTGAATTCATGGATGGTTGAATAATAAAGATAATAATCCACTTAGAAAGATGTTTAAGGGGTTTTGTGTGTGGTCTAGTTATTTCTATAATATTTTCAATGACCTAAATCAGTGGTCGGCAAACTGCGGCTCACGAGCCACATGTGGCTCTTTGGCCCCTTGAGTGTGGCTCTTCCACAAAATACCACGTGCGGGCGCGCATGTACAGTGTGATTGAAACTTCGTGGCCCATGCGCAGAAATCGGTTTTCGGCTCTCAAAAGAAATTTCAATCGTTGTACTGTTTATATTTGGCTTTGTTGAGTAATGAGTTTGCCGACCACTGACCTAAATGAACATCAAGAAGAAATATAAATCTCTATTGCATGATCAATTCATTAACATACAGAATAACATACTTGACTTTTGCATTTTTTCTCAGATTAATGAAAAATTTGGTCTAAAATAAATAACATTAAATATATGGAATGTAAGTAGAATATATTACATATCAATTCAAAGGCAAATATACAAGGGTTTTCTTGCTTTATCTTCTGAAAGACCCTGTGAGGTGGGTACTATATTTATCATGTTACTGGTATAGATGATAAAAACAAGGTTTGCCAATTTAGTAATTTTTCCAAGAGATATTGCAACCTCTTGCTACCATGGTCACATCTCCATTATTGAATTTAACTATGGAACCTGGTGATTACATGGGACTACCCAGATAATCTGGGATGATCACGTCACCTCAAAACCTTTAACTTAATCCCATCTGCAAAGTCTCTTTTGCTACATAGTGTTAACAGTCACAGGTTCCAGGGATTCTGACATGGACATTGGGGGGCGGGGGATGTGGGGGGTATTATTCAGCTTAACAATATTGGTGCCGAGTGAGCAAGGGTGGGAGTAGCTGGAGATGAGGTCAGAGAGGTGACTGGGACTAAATCAGATGGGCCTTATAGGTTATCATAAGAATCTTGGGGTTTGCCATAAGTTAAATAGAAGGCCAAGCAGAGGAGTGACACAGTTGATCTTGTGTCTTTAAGAAGCACTCCAGTGGCGGTTTTGAGAATAGACCACAAGGAGGCATGATAAATGCAAGAACATGAGAAGGTGCTTGCAGTGATATAGGAGAGAGATGATGGCAACTCACCCCAGGGTGTGGTCAGTGGAAGTGATAAGCGTAGTTGGATTCTGGAGATACTTAGAAAAATAGAGGCAACAGGATTTTCTGACCGGTTCAATGTGCTCATAGAAAGAGTGGTCAGGAATGATTTCTTTTTCATCTGAGCAACTCAAATAATGGAATTGCCATCAACTGAAATGGAAACTTCTGAAGAAGGAGTACGTTTGGAGGAGTTGTTAGACCAGAACCACAGATCCTGTTTTAGATATGTCATCTTATGGTGACTATTAGCATCCAAATGGAGAAATTGAATAGGGAGTTGTACTTAGGAGTCAGGAAGTTAGAAGGAAGTTTGGAACTAGGAATATAAATATGGGAATATGGGAATTGTCAGCAGATAATGACATTTTCATCCATGAGACTGGATAAGTTCATCTAGGGGGTAAATGTAAGGTAGGTAAGAGATAGTCAAGAACTGAATTCTGTAGCATATCCATGTTAGGAGGACAGGAAAAAGAGAAGCTATAACGAGGACTAAGAGAAAATGACTGTGGAAGTGCAGTTTCCTAGAAAAAAGCACAGGAGTAAGTATATTAAGGAGAATGAGTTATCATCTGTGACACTGAGAACTGGATTGCCAACCCATGAGATCTGGGACGGTCTGAGACCTCTGAGTGTTAATAGCCAAGACAGTGAGTCGATACAGACAAATCACTTAGAATAATGGTTTCCAAACTTTGTTGTATTTAGGAATCAGCCGAGAGTCTTTTCAAAATAGTGGTATCTGGTTCTCTTCCCAGACACTGTGATTAGGATTTTTAAAATTCCCCTGCTGAATCTAAAGAGCAGCAAAGTTTGGGACACACTTATTTAGAACAATGCCCAGTGTATACAAAGCTTTTTCTGTGTATTAAGTTGAGGAAGCTTGTGGGGAGAGAGAAGGTTTGGGGTAAGAAAGGGGTGGAAATCAGTGTGCAACTGACCAAATAGGTGAGCAGCATAATTCTAAACTGAATTCTTCAAGGGTTGCCCTGGAGAATGTAATTACATCAGTTTTTCCTCGAAGTTCTGAAAACAGTTCCGGCCACCACTTTAGGCTGTCCGAAGAATTAAGATCACAGATAGGTTTTATTTCCTCGGTAGCTGACGTAACTCTATCCACACCATTTTTTTTCTCCCTCCTAGAAATCTCGCAGCTGTGAATTTAATGCCAAGTTGCACGTTTCAAATAAAGTTCAATGAAGGAAGGCCTAACTCAGATAACAAGAGGCTCTGTGAGAGTCTTTATGCGCCAGCTGCTAACTTTGGTGTTGAAATTCTGGTTGGACATTTGATGCTTTCCTTTAATTCAGAGAAGCACTTAAAGCACTTAGGGGAGCACCAGATTGATTTTCAGTTTGTGAATTCCGTGTCCACAACGCGGACACAGTTGCGCAACATTTGTGAGTACGTTTTCTCCTCTAGCAGGCAGGCAAAATGGAGTTAGGAATGCAACCTGGACAAACAAGAATTTGCTTATGATGCACTAAGGAGGTCACACTGAAGGAAACGTGGAGACAGTCGGGAGGGAGCCGATGGGAGTGCCCTCACTGGAAAGGATTAAGAGAGAGGGGTCAAAGATTAGGAACATGGGTGACAATTAGAAGGGAAAGACCTGGCCGGAGGGGGGGGGTGGCGCGGGGAGAGAAGAAAAAGATCCCTGATCAGAGAGAAGGGGTAGATCAAATAATAAAGAACTAATGATTGGGATCAGGAGAGAGAAGAACCAAAAGAAATAGGCAAAGAAGAGAGTCCCCTGAACAAGGGAGAAAAGAATAAGGCCAGTTAACCTTTGGGGTGGGATAGGAAAAGGGAGTGCACAGAACCAACAGTGATGAGGGGGCTGGGGCAGAAGCTGGGAGAAGACGGCTCCAGTCTGATGTGGAGAAAGGAGGAGGACCAGACTCACTGTTGATGACTTTTCAAACTGCCATACCTACAGCATGAAAGCATCCGAGTAAGACAAAAACTGTCTGCACGTGACAGAGATGACAATAGCTGTGGTTCATTTCTTATAATAATCTTCAAATGTAAACGTTCTGATGAGAATTCACAAGAAGGATGCAAAAATAAAATTTAAAAAAATAAAATGCTTGTCCAAAAAAGAATGATGAACTACAAGAAATTTGGTTGTGTACTAGTATATGGCATGAAAAACAAGATAGTAAAGCCATTTCAAAAACACTTCGGTAAAATGTCTGTAAGGATCATGATTAAGCCTCTTTTCCAAGAAGTCAGTGAATGTGACATCAGATTTATACAATTAGACTAGTAGCCCGTTTGCACGAAGATTCGTGCAATAGACCTTCATTCACCTGGCTGCCTGCACCAGTTTTCTGCCGGCACCAGGGATCCAGGCCTTGGCTGTGGCCACCGCCTTCTGCCTTTTTCAGGGTCGGGGCTTGGCCCTGGGCGGTGGCCTTGGGCTCCGCAGCACCCAACATCCTTGCTAAGGATCGCAGGAGCCGACCCCCAGTGGTTTCCTGCCATCCTTGCAGGCTGCCCACTGGTGCCCAAGGCCGGGAAAGCCTCCGCCCCAGGATTTCCTGGCCTTGGGCTCGCCGCACCCAGCGTCCCTGCTACCGATCACAGGAGCCGACCCCCAGTGGTTTCCTGCGATCAGTGCAGGCTCCCCGCTGGTGCCCAAGGCCCGGAAAGCCTCGGCCCCTGGGACCCCAGGAGCGGCGGGAGGGGCGGGATGGGCACGGCCAAGCCCCCCCAGGTGGCCAATCGACCCGGAACCACCGGGAGGGGCGGGAGGGGCCGGGCCACGCCCCCCCGGGTGGCCGATGGACCCCCGGGACCCCCGTGAGCAGCGGGAGGGGCGGGATGGGCCTGGCCACGCCCCCCCAGGTGGCCGATCGCCCCCCCCCCCAGGGACCCCTGGGAGGGGCTGCAGGGCCCGGCCGCGCCCCCCCGGGGTGCCGATGGCCCCAGGCACCCCGGGGAGTGGCGGCATGGGTCTGGCCACGCCCCCCCGGGGTGCCGATCGCCCGGCCACGCCCCCCCGAGGGTGCCGATCGCCCGGCCACGCCCCCCGGGGTGCTGATGGCCCCAGGCACCCCGGGGAGCGGCGGCATGGGTCCGTCCACGCCCACCCGGGGTGCCGATGGGCCCGGCCACGCCCCCCGGGGTGCCGATTGCCCCAGGCACCCCGGGGAGCGGCGGCATGGGCTCGGCCACGCCCCCCCGGGGTGCCGCCATCTTGATCTTCTCAATGGCGGATATGCCACCCAGAGTCCCGCCCCCAGCCTCCTGCCGGCCCAATCGTGGGCATAGCGGAGGTGCGGTCAATTTGCATGTTTCTCTATTATAAGGTAAGATGACCATATGTTTACAGAGGAAATCATTTTCATATATAACTAATAATCCTGAGACATAAGACACATAACATACCAACAATACGCAAAGCATATGCAAAGAATATTCCAAGAGTATCCAGTAACAAGATTTAGGAGTCTGAAGTGGAATCTAGACATCTGCATTTTTATAAAACTACATGCTTGCATCTAATGTATATCCCAAACTGAGAGCCACTGACCTAGAAGATATAACATTCAAATGAAGAATGAGCTTATGGACAATAGCATTTTAAATAATAACTGAAACTTATGATGAATAACACTTTATTGTTGATGCCTAATATCACCAGGCAAAACAGCCCCAAGAAACACGTCATGGACAGCAAAGACATTGACAGATTTCTCTGAACTCCCCAAATGCAATTTCAGAAATATTAATATTTTACTTATAAAGATGTTACCTAAGGAAGGATAAGCATCTCTTTTGATTTGGCAACTCTTCTCAGGCACCATCACTAGGAATATCGATATTTTAAAAAACCTAATTATTTCCAGCACTTTACAAGATAAAAGAATAAGTCTTTGTAATTTCGCAGGGGCCATCTGGGAAATCAGAAACACAGTTTCAGAGGCAAAAAATATCTTAAAAGTTTTACTTTACTTTTTTCCATATTGAGAGTTGATTTGGGGAGACAAAAATAAAAATTGTTATGAGAGGAGATTTGGATACTTGATTAAGATAAAACCATGATGCCTTGGAAATAATACTCATGCCCTATTTAATTGAAGTGACCAAAAATAAAAATTAAAAAGAAACATAGAAGGTAACATAATTGTACAATGTTAGCTCTTTCAGAAGTGGGGATTCTTTGTTCTCTTGTTTAATCTTTATTGTTGAAAGTATTATAGGTGTCCCCCCATTTTCCCCCTTGTCCTCCTCTCTGTGTTTCTGCCCCACCCCAGGCCTTCACCACCCTTCTTTTTGTTGTTGTTCTCTTAAGTAATCCAGGATGTAATAATGTCAATATAAAGCACAGAAAGTTACTCTGATAAGACGATCTTTGCTATGTAGGCAGAGGACATAAAGATTAACCCTTCATATTGTAAGTAAAACCAATAAACAGTAAACGAAGGGAGCAATCCCATCACAGTGAGCAAACTTTGCTAAGCTATTAACACATTCCAGAGCTTTTCAGACTCAGGTATTATAAACCAAGGCAAATAAAATTTACATTCCAAGCTTTGCCTGTCATTGTGCATTTAATATTCTGGAACATACTGGCACTTTAGGATAAATCTTGCAAGACCACAAAATCTAATTTCATAAGATGTTATTTGCATACAAGGCTCTATCATTACTATCTTCAAATGAATCAAATATTTTTTTAATTCTCAGTCTTAATTCCAATATAATGAATATCAGTAGCTATAGCCCATAAAAAAAAAAACTAAAAAAAAAAACCAAAAAAACAAACAAAAAAAAAAACTCCTTGGAGTCCTTGCTAAGTTTTAAGAGTGCAAATGGGCAACAATAAAAACCAGAGAAGTACTTTTTAAAGAAAAATCTACTCTTTTTCTTGAAAGACAGGAGCACATATGTAGTGGTATTTTCTCTGTCACTATGGCTCCTAGTATAGTCTTAACCACCAATATTAATTAAAACTTTTAAAACAAAGGGACATCTGTAATACTTTCAACAATAAAGACAATTTTAAAAAAATCTTTTAACCGAAATAACTAACTCGTATTTCACAGAGAAAAATGTGAAAGTGGATTATGGAGAACTGTTACAAATCAGCATTTTAGCCAATAGGTAGAACTTATTATATAACACAACTTTCTACAGACACATACTTGCTACAGCCTTATGTATCTTCTGAAAGTGGCAAAACTAGCCAAAAATATACCCATCTATAGCATATTAAAAGCAAAATCATATAAACATAAATTATACCTGGTACTTAGTAATCAATTATCCATGTTCTATGTTACTTAGAAATAATGTAGGTGTCCAGTGATTAACCATTAATTAGTTTAATCAGCCTAAGGTCTCAAGTTTCCTAAAGATCTTTTTAAAATTGAGATATAATTCACGTACCATAAAAATCAGCATGTTAACATGTACATTTCAGTGGCTTTTAGTATAGTCACTAGATTGTATAATTACCACCATTATCCAAGTCCAAAACAGTTTCATCACCTCCACAATAAAACCTCATACCCATTAGCATTCACTCCCCATTCTTGGCAACAGATAATGTGCTTTATGTCTATATGTTTTACCTATTCTGGACATTTCATATAAACATAATCACACAATATGTGGCCTTTTGTATTTGGCTTTTTTTACTTAGCATAATGTTTTCAAGTTTATCCATGATATAGCAAATATTAGTATTTCCTTCCTTTTTATGGACAAATATATATTCTATTGTGTGCATATACCCCATTTTGCTTATCCATTTATTAATTTGTACAGGTTTGTGTACAGGTTTTGGTATAAAAATATGATTGAATTTTCCTGAGTGGAACACAGGAGTAGAATTTCTGGATTAAAGGGTAACTCTGTATTTAATTTAAAAAAATATTTTTATTGATTTCAGAGAGGGAGAGAGAGATAGAAACATCAATGATGAGAGAAAAATTGATTGGCTGCCTCCTACATGCCCCCTACTGGGGATCCAGCCTGAAACCTGTGCATGTGCCCTTGGCCAGAATCGAACCTGGGACCTTTCAGTCCGCAGGCCAATGCTCTATCCACTGAGCCAAACTGGTTAGAGCTGCATTTAATTTTTGAAGAACTACAAAACATTTTCCACAGCAGCTGCATTATTTTACATTCGTACCAACAATGCCTGAGGGCTCTGTACATTCTTGCCAACACTCATTACTGTCTGTCTTTGATTATAGCCATCCTAGTGTGAGGGAGCTGGTATCTCATTGTGGTTTTGATTTGCAATTCCCTGATGACTAATGATGTTGAGCATTTTTTTCATCTACTTATTGGACATTTGGATATCTTCCTTGAAGAAATGTCTATTCAGATCCTTTGCCCATTCTTCAATTTGGTATTTGTCTTTTTATTAAGTTCCCTAAAGAACTTGGAAATTATCTTCAAACTGGCATACTATAAAACATGATTCCTATTAAAATAAAGTGTCAAAATCATGATTCAATTTACTTGTACACAAATTCACATTTTTTTTCATAACCAACCGATACAGCTGTATACATTTACAGAAAGCATGCCCAAAGAGAATTTTTAAAAAGCGCTTTTATATCATACTTACCATTGACAAATTAGAGAAAATATTGCTGTTTTTTATTATCTCAAAATCATTCAACTAGTCTTGTTTGCCAAATGTTTACCTTAATTATATGAACTTGAATTCTTAAAATTTTCTGAGTTTGTTTCTGCAAGCATGCTTTTTTATAATAGTAGTATTGAAAGTATTATTCAACTTCCCTATTGTCTTGGAATTTTAGGAATATTCAAAGTATACTTATTTATCACTAGAAACCAATCAGAACAGAGCTCCTTTAGTTTTTTTTATAATTTACCTTTATTGTTGATATTACAGATGTCCCTCTTTTACCCCCTTTCCTCTCTCTGTCCTCCAGCACCAAGGAAACATTCTTCTCCCTCAACTGTTACGAGCATCTAATATGTCTGAAGATAAAAATTACTACCTGTTGGACTGCTTTCATTCCTCACAACAGATTTTCTTTCTTAAGACGGGTTCCATCACCTATCCTTTTGATCTTTGCTATATCTGAAATGTCCTCTTGATTTGGTCTTTTGTAAAAGTTTTATTTACATCACAGTCTTTTCTGTCATTATTGTTTCTGTTCTTATTTTTGTCTTATTTTTTTCATCATTCCCTACTGCCTTAGGCAAATGGACAGGAAAGTAGCCCTTCAGTCATTTGCTTTAATATTTCTTTTGACTTTATTCTAATCAAACTTTCTTTTTAAAAAAATATATATATTTTATTGATTTTTTACAGAGAGGAAGGGTGAGGGATAGAGAGGTAGAAACATCGATCAGCTGCCTCCTGCCCACCCCCTACTGGGGCTGTGCCCAAAACCAAGGTACATGCCCTTGGCCGGAATCGAACCTGGGACCTTTCAGTCCACAGGCCGATGCTCTATCCACTGAGCCAAACCGGTTAGGGCTAATCAAACTTTCTTAATCTCTGTCTCATGTTCTATATATCTCAAATTTCTCTTAATTTTCATAAAAATACTTAATGTCACAAGTGGTATAACACAAACATCCTTTCTCTGTCATTTGAAATAGTAATCTTTAGAGTATTTTTATCTATGTTTTCCCTACCTTATTTCTTCATTAACGCCTTGGGGACAAGGATCGGGAAGGAAGGGTAAGCAGGAGAGAGAATGAGAGAGAGGGAGGGAGAGAAAGAAGAAAAAATAGAAAGGGAGAAGATGGGTAAGTCTCTTCTGCTGTTTGGAATCAGCAGTACGACTCCTCATTCCCACTTTCCTACGTTAACATACTTTGGTTTTGCTCTATGGATTCTATGAAATATCTTTGTAACATAATTACAGAGACTTAAAAAATATAATCATAGGCTTGTCCATCAGTAACATTTGCTCTTTCAATTGCTCTTTCATCTGAGCAAGCAAGACTTTTTATGAGAGGCCTGGCCAAGGACAAGGGTGTAGCCTGGGTTCTGGACACAGGCTCCCTGAACAGCTAAAGGTTCTATGAGCACTTGGCTAAAAGGCAATTCAACAGCTTTGTCAGTGGATGTCAACTGTGGACCCAGCTGTCCCCCAGGCATTGCGAAACCTGAAGATGAACACAATAGAGTGACTGCCCTCAAGGACTCTATAATAAGTGGTAATATTGAATTGTCAACACACCAGAATATATTGCATTGTCAACACACTGGAATATAATGGTATCATGAATGAATGCTGTCTGTTCCAAGAAGGCGAGCACAATGGACACACTGCACTGGAACATTCTCATGGAAGAGACTGGCTTGAGCTGAGTCCTGAAAGGATGAAAGTATTTGGCTGAATTCAGGATAGGAAGGCTATATAGAGATGCCCATTATTATTATCAAGGAAACATAGACAAACCCAGAGGAAGGAAAAGATACAGAGTATACAGGGAATATTGAAGAGATGCAAATGAAAGTTCTCAAGGATCTTAAATAAGAAGCTGAGGAGCCTGAATGTCACTCTAGCCTGTCTTGTCTTAAGGAAGGACAGTAAATTCTGAACAGGACTTCTTTGCATATACTGTTCCCTGTGTCTGCAATGGTCTTGTCCCCACTTCTCACTCCATCCACACCACCACCACCCTTTTCTTGATACAGCCGGCTCTTTCTTGTATTTGGCTTAAGTGTTCACTTCCTCAGGACACCCTATAGATGTGATCCCACTCGCCCTTCACTATCATAGCATCTGTGATTAGCTTGCACATAATTAATTGAACCACTAAATGTAACTATGTGTTTCTATCTAGCCCCTCCACCGGCACCAAAAGCCACAAAGTCAGGAACCATGTCTTCTGTGTTTACAATGCTTCCTTGACAATAATGGTCATCTCTATCCAGCCTTCCTATCTCTATCCAGCCAAATCCTCTCATCCCTTCCTGACCCAGCTCAAGTCAATCTCTTCCATGAACTTGTTCCAGCCCATTCTGCACACAGTACATCAAGAAGAGGAGAAGGTCAAAGAAAGAGCCCCCGTAAAGCATCTACTTTATAAGCAGGACAAAAAATAGAGAAAGAACCCTAGGGAAGAGAGGAACAGGGGAGGACAGTGTCCCCTATCCCAAAGAACAGGTGGCAAACAGCCTTAGAAACCTGAGTGGGGTGAGAACTTTAGATTGGGGTAATAACAAAGAGTTTTTCACTTAGAGGTTACCCATGATCTTTAAGAGAAAGTTTCATCAGGATGGTAGTGATGGAAAGTGAATTGTGTGGGTTCAAGAGTATGCTTTTGAGAAGCCTAAAAAAAAAGGGGGGGGGAGAAGAATAGAGAGAGCTTGAGTTTAAGGATGGGAGAGATATGGGAGTTGACAAGGAAAAGATTAAAGACATAGGGGCAAGAAGGAGTAGCTGATGGCGCTGAAGAAGGGAATCGTGGAGAATCCTTTGCAATGTGTAGTTAAAGGAAGCTTCAGAACATTTCTCACAAAGTAGCCAAGATGCATGAGGCAGGAGCCTAACTTTACATTTGCTATTTCCTCACAGGTTGGAATGATGGCAGAAAGCCATAAGAGGCCTGATGGGCAATGTGTCTCTGTTAATAAAGCAATGAGAAATGAACACAAAACCACCTGCAATGGGAGGGTTGCCTGTATAGCAAAGCTCAACCATACCCATTTATCTTCTCCTCCAGATATCTTGACCCACATAAATCCACATGACTCTCACTCATATACTTAAGAAACAATTTTTCAAAATCTTCCCCAGAACACCATAGAACTTCAGATCTGGAAGGGATATTAAAATCATCAACAAATTGGACCCAAATAAAGGAAGACATTTTCCTTTCCCGACTGTCATTTCCTTTTTTTTCTCTTCATGCTAATATTTCTTTTAATAAAATTCACTCTTACACTAAAATATGACAAGGGCATAGCCAATAAATAGAAATTCTCATTTTTCCATCTCTAAATCTCTAACTGGTTTAATAATTCACTCCCTCTCAGTGCCTTAAAAACAGGACTTTTATCTTTGAATTCATCTGAAAAACTGTTTTCTTCTCCTCCCACTTGCTAAATGAACTCCATTTATCACTCATTTTATGGGAGCTTATCTACTCCAAGAGAAGTTTGATCAGATAACCTGGTCCTTAGAAAAGCAGAGGAAGATTGCTAGGAATGGCTTCTATTGTTTGAAAACCTCCCTTTGATCTGAATTTTTAGGATGGTGACAGGATGTCACCAGGGTCTCTCGCATATTTGATGGCCCAGGAAATTATTACCTTGGTCTCAGGGTCTGGAGAGCCTTTGCTGAACATGCTCACTGGATCCAATCCTTCAGAATGATTTGAGGATGAGCTTAATCCCCAGTCAGAGCCTGAACATTCCTAGTTTAATGTTGTGATATAATATGACAGATTTATACATTGTTCTGACATAATGAAATGCAAAGAGATGAAGTGTTTTATTTACACAGTAACCTCTTATTTCAACAGTTCACTGGCTGTTATATAGGCTTTCTTGGTCTCATCAAAAAGCCTCAGGAAGCATTGCTGGGAGCCTTGCAGAGCAGCCTCACCAGCATACAGAGACCAAGGCACTGGGCCATGAAGTCAGGAAGAAGAAAAAACAACAACATAAACCAACAAGAAACAAAACCAGGAGACCTGGGAACTTCCACTATTCAAAGACATCTGTAGAGCTCTCTGCCGCCCTGATGTCCTTTCCTCTCTCTGGATACAGAAGCCACAGAGTACATACTTGTTGAATGAATCCCTTCCCAGGTTTATCATTCACTCAACAAATGTTGTCCTTTATCCGTCAGTGAACATGGTGCTCCCTCTAGGAGACAGAAGGAAGTGCACACAAAGGTGAAAGGAGTACAGTTCTTATTCAAGGAGAAGGCAGCCTTGTGAGGAAATCAGACAAACACCTAAACTCCATGTGCTGTGCGTGCTCCACAGTAGAGGGCATAGCAGGTGTTAGGGAGGGGACTCAAGGAAGAGATTAACGAAACGAATCCAGGGGTAGATGAAGACAACCTGGTCCTTAGAGGTTCATTTCAAGGGAACAGCATTTGAGCTCTGGTAAGGACCCACCTCCTATGAGTTTCGTTCAGCCCTCCAGGTGGAGAACATGGGGAGAGAGTTGGTGCTTCTCTTCTAAACAGGTGCCCTGGCTATACTATTGGAGGGACAGGCATTCTTGGCCACGACTCTTCATGAAATTTGAAAAGTACATGAGTGAATGGGATAGATGTTGGCTCACACTCTCTTCCATAATATGAACAGGATTTGACACAGGAGGCACTCTAGATAACACCGTTCTTATTTACTGGAGCAAAACACGTGCCTCCAAATATGTGTTCGAGGTTATTGGCGTAAGAGCAAGTGGAGGCAAAAAAGCCTTCTTCGTTACTAATGTTAGAAAAACAAGAAGGAAATAGTTTGCTCCAGGGTTCCCTCCACCCATACTTTTTTGAGAGAGAAGAAGAAAAATGAGGCCTCGTTCTAGAGCAAAACCTTGCTTTTCCAAGTTTGGCTGAAGGACCAGCAGCATGAGCAGCACCTGAAAGCTGGTTAGACGTGCAGAATCTCGGGCCCCAGCCCCAGCCCACTGCATCCGAAGCTGCGCCTTAACAAGCTAAGCTCCCCAGGTGATCTCCACGCACATTAAAGTTTGAGAAGCCCACTCAAGACCAGCGTGGTGACTGAACATTGGAACACCTGAGGAGCTTTTTACAGGACTGCTCCCACACCCAGGAATTCTGATTTAAAGGGTCTGGCTCCCTAAGTAATTCCAAATGTGCAGAGAAGGTGGTAAAGCGCTTGGAGGCCTCCTGTTCCCCAAGAAAGCCTCTGAAATAGCCGCAGCGCTGGGTGCGGATCCTGTGGACTGACTCTAAGAGCTCTCTGAAGCCGGGGAGAGAGGCTAACCCTGCCTGGTACAGATGACCACAGGACGAAGGCTGGCTGTTCGTATCCAGGTGCCCAGCCTACCCCTGCATCCATGCACACAAGGCTCTTCACTGTGCACTTCAGGATGTGGAATTCGTAGATTTGTCGTGGTAGATCAAAACCTTAAGCCTGGCATGTTCTATGCCTGCCTGTTTAGCGCATCCTCAACAAAATTGTTTGCAATTAGGTTCGGGTCCTCTGCTGTAGAAAGGAATAGAAGGAGAAAGGCTGGCCAAAAAAGTTAGGAGCCTGAAGATGGAAAGCAAAAAACAAACAACAAAAAAAAAAACAGAGAGGAGTTACCCAAAGGAAGCAGCACCCAGCAAGCCCCTGCCGTGAGTCAGCACGGGGGAGGCCCAGCCCCTTCCAGGGGAGCCTGGTTAAGGAGCGGGCTCAGGGGCTGGGCTGGGCTGTGTATGCTGCTGCTGTTGTCCCAAGACCAAGTCTGAAGAGCCACTTTCCTTCCTCGGCCGTTTAAACTTTTTTTTTTTTTTTTTTTTTTTTTTTATCCTGTGGCTGGAAAGAAGTGTCACATTTTGCTCACTCCCAAGCCTCCCCCACCCCACCCCCCTCAAGACCCTGCGCGTGTGGAGGGGGTGCTGTGAGCCACCTCCAGCCTCGGGTGACTGCTGGAGCGAACTTCAGCTCCTCTCACTGAAACGCTATGAAGTTCCTCGGGAAGCCCAGGAGCCAGACAGCTGCCTCTCTGCCTCTTTGCTTGATCTTTTTGAAGATCCTGCAACCAGGGCACAGCCACCTTTACAGCAACCGCTACGCTGGGTAAGTGCAGCAACTTGTATGCATGCCCTGCACGGCTTTGAGTTGCATGAGGGGGCTGGTTGAGGTATGGTGGTCTCTGTGTGAACTGGATACTTTCCTGGCCACCTAAAGTAAGATGTGTGTGAATCCCCTGCTCGGTGGCTGAGCTCACTGAGAGAATGTGGAGGGTGCGAGTCTAGCTTTCCATACTTTGCATCGTGTGCCAACCTCCCCTGCGGACCCAGGGTGAATGGCATCCTGTCTTTGCAGTAGCTGTGGGCAGCATTTGCAATATTTGCCTCGGTGGATGCTGGTGGGGTGGGGGGGTGGGGGAAAGGATGCTGCTGTACCACGTGAATTATGACCTGAAAACTAAAAGCTTCTCCTTTAGCGTTCTGTGCGGGAGCAGTGAGTTGAAATTCACCGGTGATTCATTTAAGCACTGAGTGTGCTTTTCTTCTTTAATGCTTGTTAGCCCCCAGCGTGGTTATTAGAAAGATTTCCAAATCCGAGTGATGCAAATGAGTCAACTCAAAATAAGCAGAGTAAAAGTAGCCAGCTGTAAGATGAGGGGTGTTTTTCTGAAGGGAGAAACGTAGAAGGGGAAAACCATTCATTTTCCCCCTGTCGGTCAGCGTGCTTTGTGTTTAAAGTGCCTTTCCTGAGGAGGCACGGGGCGCACAGAGCGGTGTATGGCTGTGCACGTCCTGTGATCCCTCAGGCTTGCTGGGAAGATATGCATACAGCATGTGCTTTGCTCGAACTTGCAGGGGGTCATTCTTTGAATCTGGAAATTATGGCATTCCTGCATTTTAGAGCTGGGGGGAAAAAATCTTTAAATAACTCCTCTAGTTCAATTCCTTTCTGCGGAGCAGGAAAACCGGTGTCTTAAATCTTTTTTTTAAGCCGTCGACTATCGCTCAATAATTACCAGTTGAGGAAAGCTTTCATGTAGATCTGGATTATGACCGGGGAGCGCCCCGTGTCCTAAAGCAGAACTGTTCTTTCCAGGAGTAAAGAGCATGTGTAAGCGTGACCCTGGAAAAGAGAGCGGTGTTTGCCTTCTCCTGAAGAACCTGGGCTCTGCCTTTGGAGTCCCTTTTCAGGACACGTCCTCCGTTTTAGGGGGTGAGGCTGGGGGTGGGGTGTTGGTTGAGATGGGGACGATGATGGTCATGCAATCCCAGGTTTTCCCACCGCAGTGTCCCCAGGAAAAAACAGAAAGGAGTGGGCATCTGAGGGCTGCTTTTCGGTCTCCTAGACACACAGGTCCAGTCGTTTGTGGCCGCCCCCGGAGTTCCGGGGAAAGAGGCCCGTGTTGAGTGGCTGATGGCACAGTTTAGTGGCTGATGGCACAGGCTGAGGTGGCGGAGGAGTTGACTGTGACAGTCCCAGCTGACTCGGGCCACATGATGAGCATGTATCACAGGTGTAGATGCGCCGTGGGACCCAGGACCTCACTCCTCCGCTCGCCCCGGGCCCCTCCGTAGTCAGGCCAGCGTGCGGCTCTCCCCCAGGACAGGCTACCAGGCCCGCTCCGCTGCGCAGGTGTGCGCCCTTTCCGAGGCAATGAGGCCGATGTTGGCGCCCTTCCTTCTAGAAGCTGCAGCCACCGGAACTCTCTGGAGGAAGCCGCACTACCTTTTCTCTCCTGCCATGAAAGTAGTAATTGCTATTTTCTCTTTGGCTGCTATGCTACATAATAAGCTAGTCCCGAATGTGTAAATTACCAGGCATCTGAAAGGTGGACGAAAACGATGCAACAATGAGAAAGTGAAGAAGGCAGCCTTACCTGTCCGTCACGGTAGAAGCCTAGAGCTTTCTTCAAACAGGACACGTTTCAGAGCACACTCACCCTCCCAAGTGGGGAGGGGGGGGGTTACTTACCCGCTGTTATTCTCTCATCACCAAAGAAAATGCTGCGTAAATTTGGGAGTGTCTTTTTTTTTTTTTTTTCTTTATTTACTCAAACTGCTTTCTGCAGGCCTAGCTCCTCAGTGAATGAGAACCTGATGGGATGACATAGTGGAACAGTATTTAGCAATATTTTTGTTGCAGTTCTCAACCACCTCATTTTTAATGCCTTACATAATTTGTTCCGGTGTTATTGCTAATAATTATGGAGCAGCCCTATTTCTTGCAGTCTTACAAAAATATTTTTGCAGGTCTTGGTTGAATCTAATAATATGGGATTATCATTCGCAGGCCTCTGCACATGAATAAAAAATAGAACACTGAGGGCAGACCAGCATGTCCCCGAGAGCAGCTTTCAACTCAGTCCTCCTTCTCCATAAACTGACAGTTGTGTAGTATCAATTGTGTAACATTAGTAAATGGCAAGTCTAAGTGTCTCAGGGGGGGAAGAATTGTAGAGAAACTACAAGGAAAATCTGACAAAAGCTAATGCCTTTTTGGATGGCTAGATGAAATCACACATTTAGAAGGGAATTGTAAAATACATAGAAAAATCACTTCTCGGCCTTTTGGCTAAGATCCAGTGTAAAATACATAGAAAAAGAAGTAAGGTAAATGTGGGAAATAACTTGACTTCAGATAATATGCATTGATACTGTACTGCCAGAGGGCTTCGAGGGCTCCAATGCAGGTCAAACATTTCCCGGATAAACAAGTGTCAGTCAGTGAGTGGACACAGGCACACGGCACTGTTCTCGCCTTCCTCTCCCCTCCTCGTGTGCCGGGAAGCAGACCTAGTTATTTACTATTAAGACATAAGGATATTCCCAATCACATGAAATTACAGTAGGTTTGTGTGTTTTTTTTAAGTGATGATAAAAGAGAGATGTAAGACAACAAAGCAATACATTCTGCCAATGCGGACTTACAGTGGCTAGGGTTTTTTTGAGAACTACTTATTTGGTACCTTTTTCATGCGAGTCCAAGAGACAATGCTTATAAGTTCTGAAGTTCAAGTGCCTGGGTTTCAATTTCTGCTTTCCCACACTTCGTAGCTCTGTTACCTTGGGCAAGTTCCTGAACCTCTCTGAACCTCTGGGACCATGGAGATAATATTAGAACCTTCGTCACCAAGTTCTTGTGAGGATGTTGGCACTTAACAGGGTGGTAAAATAGCTAATCCTTAATAATGCTTTATATAAACATTTTTAAAAATAGTAATTTTCTCAACAACCTTATGCAGTTTTTGGTATCCCCATTATAAAGATAAGCTAAATGAGGTGCAGACAGGGAGGGTAACCCAAGTTCAGCCCTAACTAACCCAAGCTCCACCTGACTCCACAAACTAATACTGCTCACTCTGTCACCCATTCAGGTATGGAAAACAATTGCTTTTAAGAAAAACGAAATGAGTCCTGGCCGGATAGCTCAGTTGGTTAGATCAGTGGTCGGCAAACTGCGGCTCGTGAGCCACATGCTGCTCTCAAGCCGCGGTTTGCCGCTCTGTTGACTAATGAGTTTGCCGACCACTGGGATAGGGGCTTAATCACTAGGAACAACAACAGCCTGTAATTATTGGAATCGAGAGTCTAGGTCAGTGGTCGGCAAACTCATTAGTCAACAGAGCGGCAAACCGTGGTTCTCGAGCCGCAGTTTGCCGACCACTGGGTTAGATCATTGTCCCAATATACCAAAGTTTCGGCTTCAACTCAGAGTTAGGGCACAAAGAGTATGGCAACCAATGAATGCATAAATAAGTGGAACAACAAATCTCTCTCCCTCTCTCTTTTTCCCTCTCCCTCCTTCTCCCCCCCCCCCCTCTCTCTCCCTGTCTCAAATAAAAATAATTAAAAAAAAATTTTTTTAACTGTTTAATCTTGTTTGGGAAACTGATCCTTTCAGGATAATAAAGGAAAGGAGTAGATTATGTAGATAAACTTGTAAGTTTAATCTTGGTCCCTTCTCTAGGGTGATGATGAGTCACTGAGGGTAAGTCATTATTGGAAAAGCAGGCAGAGACCACAGGGATGGAAAAATGGAAAATGAAGGAACTTTAGATTGTCACACACACACACACAGTAGCACAGAAAGTGGCTGTGAGTGTGTGCCTTCATTCAACAAGTATTTGAATGCCTACTCTGCCGCAAAAGTGTTAACAGAGCCAATGTCCTCTGAGAGCTTACAGAGAAGAGCCAGCCCCACACCTAACCTTGCTATACAGCATGTAAGTGCTGTACGGATGACAGACTATCGTGGGGTTAACAGGAGAGCTCCGTGAACCAAGAGGGAGGTGTGGAAATCCTTCCAGGGCCTCACCTATGTAGTCACCCAGTCCTGCTGCATCTCAGCGAGAGGTGGAGAGGGAACTGACTGCCTGCCACCAGCACTGCTTCTGGGGACTTACCCACGTGGGTCTGCCTGCGAGGCTTCCGGCCTCCCCCTTCCTTCCTCACCCAGCCCTGCATTCATGAAGACCCCTTTCATGTCTCTGAGCAATGTCTTCCCCTTCTCAGGGGAGCAGCCCCAATGACTCAGCCTTTTTCCCATGACCATAGGTGAGTGCAGGCTGGTTACAGCCACTAACCAGCTGGTGAATTCTGATTCGTCAGTGTCAATGCTGTAGCCACACGCCTATCCCTGTCCCTCACTTGCTATCACCCCACACACACCCCAGTTATTTGTCAAGTTACCTTGTTACCCATGGAAACGGGATATAAATATTCAGAAATTAGACTTAAAGGAAATAAGATTTTTTAAAACTGTTTGGTCCTCAAAATCCTGTAGGCAAAGAGGCCCCAAGTTGGGATGTGACATATTGGAGAGAAGAGGACTGTGAGAAATACAGTGACAGTAAATCAGATTCAAACTTCGGGGACATCATATGTGTTTCCACCCTACCTCTCTGGCCAGACCTCTGTCTCTCAACAGCAGCTTTTTATTTTATCCTCTGATGGTGACTTCCTTTTAATGCTTTGAACTTTGAGCTGATGGTATGAATCTGGGAGTTATCTTCTGTTGATAGTTAAAGCTCTTTTCAGGTAGGATGGCCATACATTGTCATTTGCCCAAGACTATCCCAGATGTAGTAATTGGCAGTGTCCCCTTTCAGTCTGAGAAGGGTCATGATTTGGATATTAAATTGTGGGTTCAGGCTTATTCTTTACTGTTTTTGTTGCTTTGATGAGTTTTATTTCAAGGATTCAACCACCCCCTTATTTCATTTCTAGAGATCAAATTTATCTCTGGTTTCTTCCATTCTTATACAAAGTGACCCGTTCTCTCCTCTCCTTTGTAATAGTCACTAGTCATCTGTAGGGCTTCTTTATCTCAGCCTAGATTCAGGTAATTTTCTCCTCGCCCTGGCCAGTTTTTCAGTGGTTAGAGTGTCAGCCCGTGGAGTGAAGGGTCCCAGGTTTGATTCCAGTTAAGGGCATGTACCTCCATTGCAGGTTGGGGCATGTGCAGGGGGCAACCAATCAATGACCCTCTCACATCAATATCTCTCCCCCTCCCTTCTACTCTCTCTAAAAATCAGTGGAGCCCAGCCAATGTGGCTCAATGGTTGAGCGTTGACCTATGAACCAGAAAGTCACAGTTCAATTCCCAGTCAGGGCACATGCCCCGGCTGCAGGCTCGATCCCCAGTAGGGGACATGCAAGAGGCAGCCAATCAATGATTCTTTCTCATCATTGATGTTTCTGTCCCTCTTCCTCTCCCTTCCTCTCTAAAATCAATAAAAATGTTTTTCTTTAAAAAATCAATGGAATAAATATCCCCAGTTGAGGATTAACAACAACAAAAAAGTAATTTTCTCCTAACCAATCTGCTTTTCTCTAGTCCTTTCTCATACGGATGCTCTCACAAACATAAGACTTTAGTTGTGTTACTCCTGGCTCAAAGATCTACTTGGTTTCCTGTTGCCAACTCCATCAAATCCAGAATCCTCTGCCTGGCTTTCAGGGCCTCTATAATCAAACCCTCTGATTCACCTGCCTCTGTTGCCCTCTTCCTTGGCCCTGAAAGCCCGGGGAGGTCAGGTCTGAGAAACAGCTTCAGCAGTGCTCATCTTTAACAAGCAAAGTAGGCAAGCCCCACTCATACTAAGGACCTAAAGCACGAAGAAGCCGTCTTGATTATGAAAATAGGTTGGAATGTGTGAGATACAGATTTGGGGCAGTAGGGACTATGAAGGATATATTGTGTGGGAGTGGGTGGAGTTTCTTGGGTCACTATTGAACCTTCCCCCCACAAGTTCATTTATAGTTAATGGAATCCTTCCCCAGGGCCTTCTGGAAGTGCCTTTTTGCTCTTGGCCCTTATTCATGGTAGAATATTTTTCGTTTTCCTTATGCACTAGCTCCAAGTGCAACCCCTAATTACTGATTGTTTATCGGCTGATTATACAAAAGCTTTCTTCCCTGTGGTGTGCTCTGCGTCGGGGGGGGGGGGGGGGGGGGGCGCCTCCTGCTTTGCCTGTCAGATGTGCAAGCTGCAGCGCTCTCCTCCTCTGACCTGAAGTCACCGCAAACTGTGCTCCCTGGGGATCAGCATCCCCCTGCCACTGAGCGAGCAAGTGGAAGCATGAGGGTTTCAAATGCTTCTGGGCCACTTTCTCCTTGGAGCCCAATCTGATAATGGAGCCTTTATTTTATGGCGCCAGGATACTTTCTGGGTAATACCATTAGCATAATGATTTCCACCCTTGGAAAGCAATGAAGGTTGTTAATGTTTCATAACTTCACAGCTCATATTGTATGAGCTACAAAAGCATTTCATGTTTTTGTGTCTTTGTAAGTGGAATTACTGAACAGAAAATAAAACCCTTTCAGAGACTTGTTTTAGAGTCTTCGTTATGATCAATCAGTAGATAACTGGTTTGTAGGATTAGAATTTGCTTTGCCCAGTAAATGCCTTCCCAGTCTGCCTCTGGGCCCTGGCTTCTCTGAGATAAAGTGGAATACAGAATAGAAAGCTTTAGGTTCTCATTTTAGGAAGCATAGTAAATTTCCTTTAAAAATTAATTATGTTATTAAAGGTTGAAGCAAATTTCTAATAACTGGTTCTCTTCTTTGAATAACTGGTTCTCTTCAATAAAATTACCATCTTTGTTCTTTTACTCACTGTACTTTGAAAATAGACACTAAGATGTAAAAAGTGTTTTACTATGTTATTAAGAATACTATAAGGTTATTTTGTTTTGTCTTTTGTCCTTTTTATTTTTTTGCTATAACAAAGAACCCCAAAACTCAATAGCTTAAACAGTAAGTTTATTTTTCTCTCATGTAAAAATACAGAGCAGGTATAGTGGGTGGTGACAGAGAACCAGGTTCCCTCTGCCCTATACCTCTGCCATGCTCAACACTCAACCCTCAAATACGGCTCAAGAAGGAAGAATGGTCATTCTCCTTTCCTTTAAGAGCACAACCCCGTGGTTCAAGCATCACTCCCTACTGGCCAAAATCAGTTAGATGGCCTTAGCTGCAAGGGAGGCAATGAAATAATGTTCTTTAGCCAGAGGGCCAGATCTGGGGAAACATCCTGAGAAATCACGAACAATCTCCCTCTCTCTCAGTGGTCACTCTGATATTTAATGTTTACCAACGCCTTCTCCCCTCCAGTTGGTTCTCCTGAAGAAACAATCCATCCAGATAGGCTTTTAGATTTTTGCACTTCAAGTTGGTGTGCACGTTCATTCTGTAAATGGTCTCTTTAAGTCATAAACTGCCAGAACTGGAGGAGACAAAAATAAAAACCACAGCCCAATCCCTTTATGTAGTACATGAGGAAGAAGAACTTCGACAAGGTAAAGGGATTTACAGAGCTGGTGATGGAGTAAGGACTAAAACACAGATCAGTCGAGTGCACAGCATTCTTTCTAGTTGACAAAAGTGTCTTTGGTAAGTCCAGAAATCATCTTACTCTTTCTTATTCCCTAGAGTTGTCAGGGTTGAAGTAAAGTGATTTGGCAAGGCTGAGAAGTGTTTAATGAGAAAGCATTTCATTTCATTTCTATAAATATTTGTAAGGTATCTGGCCCTCTACAAGGCTGGGACTCCTGAGATAAAAGAGCAGTCCATGTGCATAATCGTAATGAGTAACACAGGCAAGTAAACAAACAGTTCCAACTGGGGGATCACTCTGCCCACAGAGAATACTCTTGGTGCCGGGTGAGTGCAGGAGAGGGTCACTTAATCCAGACAGAAGGGTGGAGAGAAGGTCAAGGAAGGTTTCTTGGATGTGAGATGAGTCCTAAAAGACAAACAGGAATTTGAGGTGGATTCTTAAATAGCCAAGGTATTTTACATTTTTCTTTTAAATTATTCATACCCAAAGGACATGGCCCTGATCTCAGTCATAAAAACACAAGTAGAATTTAAATTAAGTCTTTCCAGACACAGGCAATATATTGCATGTGCAAAGAACTACAGGTGAGAGAGCTTAGTGAAGTCTAGAAAATTGGAGCAACTGAGTATGGCTAAAATAAAGGGTATTTCTCTTGATGGGCATAACGAAAGGGGAGGTAAGGCTTCATACCTATGTCCCATGGAGTTCTGACTTCTCCCGAGGTGACAGAGTGCTAATGGTGAATTTTAAACTGGGAATTGAGATAATTCTTTTTTTTTTTTTAATGAAAATTGCGTTTGTCACCATTGAAAAGGGAAGATTTGAGGGCTGAAGATTCAAGGCAAGAAGGCTGAAGACTGGGATGTTATGGTGACTGTGCTAATATGCATTAGAGCCTGGTGTATTGCAGTGGCAATTGAAGGGAAAGGAGGTAACCAATTAACCTTTTGCACTCAGATGTCGAGTGTGACTCGACACGGTTAGCATTAGAATAAAGGAATCGAGAAAAAAGCAAGCGAGTGCAAAGGGTTAAAGAAATATTTAGGAGGTAGAATTTCTACAATTAGGTAATCAAAGAGGAGAGGAAAGAGACAACTGTGTAAAGTGATCCTTAGAATTGGGTAACTGGACTGAGCTCTTTGCTGAGAAGTTAAGTAGTTTGAATATGTAGTTTTGGGTGCCTATAAATTGAATAGGTGTGTCTGAAGCTCAAGAGAGAGAGATCTAGACTGTGAAAAAGGTTCCAGTAACTGATTTCTAAACAGAATTTCTTGAAACCTTGAGTGTAGGATGGACCACCTAGGGAGCACGCATTATGTGAAAAGAATAGAGAGTCTCAAACATACACAGAGAGGAAAAGCCAGAGAGGATGCTAGTATAAAGACCTAGAAAGAGAATAAGATACCCAAGAATTGTCAGAAAACCTGGAAAATAAAGGATCCAAGAAGGAAGGAGTCAGTCACTTCAAATACTGCAAAGTAGTATCCTTTGGTTTGGCCATTAAGAAATCAGTTGCAGTATTATCAATGGTGCTTTTGTTGGTGTGGTGAGTAAAACCCAGAATATGGTAAGCTGAGGAATGACTGGGCTGTAAGGAAATTAGCAAGGAGTGTAGACCATAAGTTCAATAACTTATTCATAAACAGGAGGGTATTGATACAGGTGAGAGTCAATAGTGACTTGAAAAGGGGTTTTGTTATTTAGCTTCCACGTCTTAAAATATGGCCATGTTTCTCCTATATTTGGGAAGGGATAGGAATAACAAGAGAGGGAGAGACTGTAGACAAAGAGGAGGGAGGGATGAAGTGATGAAGTTCGGTCTCTGGAGAGACAGAAAGCTAGCTGGCCTCTCTTTTCTCTGTAAAGGAGGAGGAGAAATCCTGGTCCCATGAAGAGATCGTGAACAGGGGACCTAGTAAGAGGAGAGATGATTTAATTTTAAAATGTTCCTGAAGGAAATGACTTGGACCTTCAGAGGGATCACCAAACATTACTGAGGGTCCAGCTGATGGTAGAGATGAGTCTGTAATGGAACCATGAACCCAGCTCCGTGATTGTTTTTTTTAGTATCATGCCATGTTTCCTCGTGTTACATATTACCTGAAACATGCCACCATGGACTTTCATCATTCAATCTAGTACAGTTCCACAAAGGGGTAAGGATATACCTTTAAATAAGCACTTAGGAAGCCAAAATGCAAGTCAAGCAAGATCGATGTCAGAAATCCCCCCAACCATTCTCTCCTTTCTTCTTTGTGCCTATGAGCCGTACCTCTGTGGCTTGTGTCTCGCCCCCTGACCTGGCAGTTGAATGAAGGGCCAGAGGAGAGAAAGGTAGGGGTCTTTCTTCCCTATCCCTCCCTCCTGGTTTCAGTGACAGCTCTGATAGTGGCCGCCAGCCTCCATAATAATGGCTCCTGCTGGACAAGCTGCCAAGGGCCAGCTCTCCCTCCCCCTAGGAGATCATTGCCTTCCTCCTTTTGTCCCTTCAGACCCAGGAATCCCTCATCTCTGGGTGCTTCAGCATGCCTTGTCTGTTCCCTTACTTTGCCCACATCCCTGTAAATAGCTCCTTTGTTAAAGTCTCTTTAGTTGCATCATCTGAGCAAAATCCTGTTTCTGCTGGGACCCTGACTGATAGAGAAGCCAAGCTGGGATTGAAAGCGGAAAGAATACACACTTAACTATGAAGATGTGTGTTAGAACAATTTCTGGAGCTCACAATAAAACGAACAAGGACAGAAATGGAACAGCAGTGGAAGAAAGAGAGGATAAAGGAGAGGCTGCCCTAATTTGTATTTCTCTAGCATTGACTGAAATGATAAAGTACTCTGTAAATTGGAATATAATAAAAGGTATTATATTCAGTAAATTATTATGTCTAATGTTAGTTGGGAAGGCTTGGATGTAGACACATCCTGTTACAAAATTGATTCCCTTCCCATTACCTTCTCTCTTCCTGGGGGATTAAGTAAAAGATCTATGAAAATGTCTAAGTGTCTTCTTAGCCAAATGAATGGCTTTCCCTCTCCCTCCTCCTGTCAATTATCTGAGAACTGGAGGTACCATTTCCTCTATCTTTCTAGTCCTCCCATCCTCCTGACCAAGTACCAGTGATGACTATTTGGCCATCATTTATTAATCCCAAGTAGGGCTAAGAATCTTCAAGTAGAAAGAGAGGCAGAGTCTGCTTCCTGAGGCCTTATGTTTTAATCCAATGACCTAAACTGGAAAAAAAAACAAAAAAATGATAATGTAAGTATGTTAGGTCAACACACCCTCTTCCTGCTCTTTTTCCACCTTCGTTTTCTTGATACTTTTATAGCATTTTAGTCTTAGATCACCAACTGGTAAAAGATGAAACTTCTATGCGATCACACATTTTATCACCATATCAGCATCTGGTTACAGAATCTGTAACCATTTGTACACGTGACCCCCTTGGCTATATTTTCATTTCCCCCATCTACTTTTCAGATTGTCCTCTTCTTATCAGATTGATTTGTGAATTGCCCAGATGTCTACTAGGCTCCTTTTTGTGATTTTTGTGAATTTAATGAGGATATAAGACTTGTAATAAGATACGGTTAGGGTCCTATTATAAACAATCATATTTCCATGGAATGTATGTAATATGTGTATGCTGATGTGATAGTAATGTATTTGGCATCAAAGTTGGTACACGTGGGGAAGGTTAGGGGCATTTGGGACAAGCCTGTAGAGCGAACTATTTGGAGTAGTTAAAAATTTGCTGCTGAAAAAGATAGTCAGCCCCTGCCCTACAGAGCAGAAAAGAAGGACAGGTATGGGGGAGTCCAGTCTCTCTACGTTTTCAGATCTCTGCATGCAGTCGAAGGTCATCTTAATATACTAACTGATAGGAAAACCACTTTGGTATTTCCTAGAGAAGTAAATATAGTCTACCTTCGTTCCTGTCTAAAATGACGGTTTCTTTTCTCTTTTATTTCCTAGAAGCTTAGTTTGTTCTGGAAGTTTGCTGTCCACAATATCACTTCTAAAAACTCTCCTTTAGAGCATCGGTCTGCCGACTGAAAGGTCCCAGGTTCGATTCCGGTTAAGGGCATGTACATTGGCTGCGGGCACATCCCTGGTTGGGGGTGTGCAGGAGGCAGCTGGTCGATGATTCTCTCTCATTGATGTTTCTAGCTCTCTATCCCTCTCCCTTCCTCTCTGTAAAAAAATCAATAAAATATATTTTAAAAAAATAAATAAATAAAATAAAAACTCTCCTATTAGTTCAAGCCCCCAGTCTGCCTAACCTTCCCTTCCAACTCCAAACCTGTTACCAATAAGAGCAAAGTATCTTTACTGATAAGATGGAGGCAGAATAGCATCTGACCTGAGTTATCTTGGCTTCCATCCTCTCTGTTTCAAACCGTACAGGTCCCTTATCCTGCCTTTTCTTTGCAAGACAATATCTCATTCATTCTGTTAACAGTATTTATTGAGTGCCGACCATGCGCCCAACACTGTTTTAAGGCCTGGGGTTGGACAAGGATTCAGGTGATAGGAACATAGCACTGCTTTAGGCACCAGTGAATAAAACAGTCTTTCATAGGATTTATATATGTATCTAATGGGATGACAGGAAATTAATAAAGCATAGTGTTATATTCTGATAAGGGTTTTAAAGATAGATAAAGCATAGAAAGGGGATAAAGAATGTCCAGAGAAGAGATAAGAGAAATATATAGAAACCAGAAGCATGTGAATATGTGAGGGTAGAAATCGCCAGGAATGGGAACCAGCAGGGGGTGGGAGCCTCATTGGCATGTCCCTGGACAGTGGTTCTCAGATCAGCAGCATCAGTGTCACGTGGGAACTTGTTAGAAATGCACGTTCTCAGGCCACACCCTCTCCCCTCATCAGGAACTCTGGGGGTTGGCTCAGCCAGCTGGGCCCTTCCCCGAGATACAGGTGAAAGTTCGAGGACCACTGTGGAGGACGAGCACCCAGGTGGCATGGAGGCTGCGGGTAAGTGGTAGAGGGGAGCAGTTACCCTTTGTTACTGCTGCTTCCCTGCAGATAGCCCGCTATGTATTTTCTCTTCACTCTGTGAACCGCCTCAAAGTCACTTCTACCTCTCTTGCTCTGTGCCTTGGTCCAGATGGCACATTTCCAAGGAAGCCCTCCCTCGTCCACACCTGTCCACTTTTCATGAGCCAATTCAAATGCCACTCCTCCTGCAAGAGTTCCCTGATGCCACCAATCAGCTCCCTCCTCTGAGGTCCCATAGCGCTCTGCCTGTCATTTATAACAATCGCCACATACCGCTGGGTGTTATGGTTATTTGTGCACATCCTCTCTCACCTTTTCAGTTATAAGCAAGTTGAGAGAAAGGTGCTGTATCTTATTCTTCTCTGTATTCTCACAGTCCTTCAATAGTGTTTGTCTTATTTAGTAAGAGTCAGATGGATGGAAGAGAGGGAAGAGGGAGGAAGGCAGGCAATGAAGGAAACTGATTAGTTAGGAATCCAACTGCCAACATTTGCAGGCAGTTTTGCCAGACTGGATTTTATTAATGACAAGTAGTGAGAAATAGAAACCATTTGCCCCTTATGGCTGCAGGAAGAATATGGGGACGCCTGGGTCTGCCACCAGTATGTGCCTAAGTGTGATACTCCGCACTCTCCTGTCATTTCCCCCTGCTCAGCGTGTTTCGGATATCACTCACATGATTACCCAAATTCAGTCTCAGACATTTTACTTACACAGGCCCCTAAAATTGCTTTGAACAGCACTCTGCGTTGGGGAGATCTCTGAGGCTGAGCCTAAGCCGCTGTTTCCTGTCTAGAGCAGAATGGACGCCAGCTGGTCAACATGTTTATTGGCCATTGCCTTTTACCAAATATAGAGAAGTAACCCTCGCCTTTGGTCATTGTTGTTGATCCTCTAGTCTAAGGAATACATATAAACTC
The DNA here is from genome assembly GCF_951640355.1 of Cnephaeus nilssonii. Classification (NCBI taxonomy): domain Eukaryota; kingdom Metazoa; phylum Chordata; class Mammalia; order Chiroptera; family Vespertilionidae; genus Cnephaeus; species Cnephaeus nilssonii. The sequence goes on along the minus strand of NC_137089.1, from coordinate 37,255,149 downwards.
ATTTGAGATAATAAATCATTCCTTTACCATCAATTCTCGAGTTTACCATCTTCTCTCGTCTGAATAATTTTGACAAACCAAAGGCCTTCCAATTGATCTCTGAGAACTTTATTGTCCATATTCTTCTATTTGGCTCATCCTTTTCTACCCCTTTAGATGTGTTCATGCAGGGAGAGCATATGTTTGCTTGCAATTCCTATACTCAGTTCCCCTAGTCAGAACGCCATAAACATTCCAGGTGCCACAGAAACAGAAGGGCCCCGGGAAGTGTAGGGCCGTTTCCTTTAAAATAAGCTAACGGTAAAAATTTGTACAGATAGAATTGATCAAATATGGTGCTATGTGGTTGAAAGTGTCCTCAGATTTATAGCCTTTTGTGATTGGAGCTCAGCCTGCTCTCCATGGCAGCAAAGTTGAGAAAATCTGTAGATATCCAGACAGAAGTTATGTGAAATCAGTTGGTCCCTGTGAGAAAGGCTTAGTCTCAGAAAGCCTTGACTGAAGAGCTTTGGAAGAAGGGAGGGCATATGAGGACCCTGAGGAAATAGCAACAGGAAGGTCCCAGGGTTGGAGGCTCACTCTCCAGTTGTGACACAAATGTACAGTTTCTCAAGAAAACATATAAATCACCAAAGGACTTTCCACCAACAAGTCTTTCTTGCATGTGAAAAAGCAACTTATATGGAGATCATTTAACTAACAGATGAATAGCTCACCATGGGCCCAACTGGTGGTAGGTGAGTTCTTTCTCGGAAAGAAATCTTAAGAAAAAGATGGAATGGTAAAGTGGAATTTCTGCCAATTCAACCACCTCCCTCAAAATTAGGCATTCCAAACCAACCAGTGGGATGATGCAAAACCCAATCTCATTCTGTAACAGGAAACGGCAAATACTTGAAAGAATAATATCCTGAGAATGGACACTTTTGGTTGAAGGTAAATATTTAGCAAAGGTTTTGTACTCTTACACATACTGTATAATTTATTTACAAGTTACTAAGCACTCTGGTAAACATATTGTACCCTTAAGGATTAATTACTCCTAAGATTCTTCTGTTCATTTTGTAGTACAATGGAAAGCCAGCTCTTCATTTCACTCAACCTTAAAATATCCAACTTAAAAAAGTAGAAATGGCCCATGAGAATAGTGCACTCTAAGCGGCAAGACCTGTAACTTTCTTTACCTGCTGTCACAAGCAAGGATACACTGTCACCTTGCTTTCACAGTTCAAGTGGTAATTCACATCTCCCACACTTTGTGGAAAACCTTATATTCTCACTTGTTTGCTGTATTAGACTCCAAGCAGCTCACAGGGCTACCCATTTTTAATAATTTGGCTGAGGCATGTAAGCCCAACTTCCTTACCATCAATAGAAGCAAATCATTGTTTTCTTTCATAGCATTTATCTTCCGGAACATCACTTAACTTCCTCTCGAGCTCTCAGAATGCTCTTAGGTAGCACTTATCACTTTGAATTGAATTACCTGTTTCATTGTTTATTCTTCCTGATGAACCTGTATATTCTTTGGGGGAAGGATACCCCATCTTATTCTTCTGAAATCCTATCTCTACATAGACTGCAGATAGCTGTAAGTTTTATTATTGCTATCCCTCCACCTACTGAAATTGAACCACTATAAATTGCCAGTATTTGACTTTTTTTTAATCTAAAAACTAGAGGCCTGGTGCATGAAATCTGTGCATGGGTACAGTCCCTAGGCCTGGTTGGCAATCAAAGCACGAGCGTCTGGTGTGGAAGGGCAGGTCCCAGCTGACCACTGGGCCCTGGGCAGCACCTGGGCCCTCAGGCCCTTGCACGCCCCCCTCGGCCTGAGTGACAGCACCCGAGTCCCCACACAGAGTTGCGGTGGGCGTGGCTGGATGCCACGGACCAGGGCACAGCGTGGGCCTCTGGCCACCCAGCGGCACTGCATGGAACCTGGGCAGGCAGCACGCTTTCTCCTGGCCAGCCTCGCAGACCAGCTCCTGTGCAAACCCACAGGAAGCCCGACCGGCCACTGCAGTCCCAGCATCTGTGGCCTGATTCACCTGGAAGAGGCCGTGCGGATACAGGACGGGCTCCTCACAGGCGTCTGGCATCTGAGCACGGGGACTTCCCCAGTGTGTGAGCCCTGGCGTCCCAGGGGAGGGTAGCAGGGGGAGTGAGAGCAAGCCTGGTGGTCACCCCGCATTCTCACCGCACCTCTGTCCCCGTCACCCTCGCCCCCAGGTAGCCAGCGAGAGGTCGCAGGCCCCCGCCCAGGAGCCGCAGGAGGTTGGTTCCCGCCACCCACCCCCAGATCCCCGTTCCAGCCTGGGACCAGGCCCCAATCGGGCAATCAGGGCCTGACAGCTGCTGGTCGTCATCTGTGGGGCAATCGGTGCCCACCTTGGCCTGGTGCCGTCCACTCATCTGCTCCACCCCCCCCTGTGGTCCCACTCGGGGCCAGCAGTGCCTCCACTGCCACCTGCTGCCAGGGCAGCGTCGCCAATGCCCACCATGTTCTGCACCGCCCACTGGTGGTCAGCACATGTCATAGCAAGTGGTCTATCTCCCCTGTCTTCTGGTTGAACGACCACCCAAGGGGACAATTTACATATTAGGCTTTTATTATATAGGATAGCAGCAAATTCATATGGTTGAGCCTAACATAAGCTTTAATTAAGGACTTTTTTTTTCATGCTCTGGAAATGCTAGTAGTTTATATGCAGATTTTCCACTAAAGTAGTAAAGATCTATCAATGTTACAGAGTGTATTGTTAGAGCTTCTCAAATCCGTAATGTGCAAACTAATCACCAGAGGATCTTGTGAACAATGCAGAATCAGCTTGCAGCTGGGAGGGCTGGGGAAGGGCCGGGGACTCTGCATTGCTCACGGGCTCCAGGCTCTGCTGGTGATATCGATGGCCTTGGAAAGCGTGCTTTAGCTCCCTGTGCCTCTGTTTTCTCATCTGTAAGATGGAACTAACATTGGATTAGTTCATATATGCAAAGTGCTTAGGACAAAACTTAACACCCAAAACTCAATAAATGCAAGCGATTCACAGCATTAATATTTTCTATAGTTATATATCTAAGCTTTCCTAAGAGAATTGTCTGAAATGGTGAGAAAAGGTTTAGAGTGCATGGAGAAAAGTGTTCACCTTCCATTTATTTACTTAATCAAAATTTCAGTAACTACCTGTATGCTCAACAATAAGAAAAAGGTAAGAGCTCGAGTTTATGATTTCTTACATATGATATAGTTTACTATACCAGGGGGAAATGCTCCAAAATATTAAGTATTTATTATGACCAAGGGATAGCATGAGAGATATTTTTCTTCCTCGCTATACTTTTTCTGTATTTACTCATTCTAAATGAGGCATAAATAACTTTTATATTTCGAGAAAAAGTAATTTGAAACATGTGTCGGTCCCCAGCCCCACCCCACCCTGACCCAAAAAAAAAAAAAATCAACTCTATAGCAAGGATTCTGTCTTTGTCTTCTGTGGTGCCTTATGCCAAAACTGCTTTAGAAGCATTGCAAATAAGAATCAAAAGTCAGTAAATTTAATAAATATAACACTCAGGGCCAAACTAATGACTACAAAGTAAAACAGCATGTTCATTTTTTATTTCTGAATAAAAATGAGATTTGGGGTATTCCAACGAAGCATTAAATGGCCAAAGCGGCTGCCTTGCCGCGTGTCACACAGATCCTGGGGACTCTGTAAAATGCAGGAGCGGGGCTTAAGGCTTTTCAGTTTAAAATAATACCGGAAACAACCAGCATCATGCTGATATGTGTGTTTAACGAGATGGCTTTTCAAATAGAAACCCCTTGGTGGTCTCAATACCACAGTATGATTAAATCTGTATTTGGATTTTCATTTAAAAGTTAATACAATGGGTCAGGAAAAAGCATTTGAACTAACCAGAGGAGAATCCATTATGCTTTTACATATATTCCACTCTGACATATATTTTCCCCAGCCTGAGCCAGCCCATTATATTTTGAAAAGAAATTCAGGAAAAATATTTGTTAGCAGTTTCCCACACCATCAATTGCTTTGTAAACTGCCATAATAGTGACAATCAGACCCTCGTCAGGTTGAATGTCTTTTAAGTTGCCAAAGAAGATTAAGGGCTATTTCATCTTGCCTCTGTGGGGCATGGACTAAGAGAACTTTGTCTGCATAAATTTTCTTCCATTCTACTGCCAGGTGAAATCCCTCATCCTTCGTTTTTACTTGACTTTTAGTACTTTGAATTTCTCACTTTTGGGGTGGACTTCACCCATAATCTATGGGTGCTTGATTCTCTCCCTAACCAGTAATTTCAACCTTAAAACTAAAAGAAAAAACTTTAGAATAAAAACCACTTTTCAATTGCTTACAAATTATTTTTCTTTGCCTCACTCTCGTGTATTCTAGAACCTTGATTAAAGAAATTTTGTCTTAAAATAGAGGCTTTTGGTTAAAGAACATTGAAAAAAATTTGGCTTGACAGCTGTATAACTGATTGCAGTTTAATTTTGGGTGACTCATTGTCATTCAGAAAAATGGGTCTCCAAAGTATGGTGCTCCAATAAATATTATATATCTAGCACTTATTTGATCACATCCTGATTTTAATTTTTGTGTGCTTATAATATAGATAATATGCTGGTACATCAAATAGTACATGTAAATGACTTAAAATAAATATATGGAGATTGGGAGTGCTCACAATAGTCAATCATGGAGGTTTGAAAATGGAGGTGATGACTATCTAAAGGTTCCAGCTAGCCAACAATAGCATACACTGGGACCTATATTTGTGTATTTATCAAATTTGTATCGAGGACTTATATGTCCACATTGTTTCAGGTGTTAGGAATATAAAGGGTGAGGAATAACCCCCTAGTCTTAAGAAGCCCATATTTTCATGAGGGAGATCAATAATGCACAAATGAATAAACAGTAATAATCACAGATTCTTACAACAGGTATGATATACTAGTAAATAAGCAAGATACTTTTATTTCCATTTATTCATTCAATGTTTAGTGATTATCAGCTTGTACCTAGCACTGTGCTAAGTATACTACACAAAATAGATATGGTACTTGCTTTCATTGTGTTTATGCTCCAGTCGAGGTGGCAGATGTTAATTACAACTGTGATTAAAGATATAAAGAAGTCGTACAGTGTGCTACCACGTCAGAAGGAACTGACAGCTGAAAATTAGGGGGTGAGTCTAAGACAAGAGAGGGCTCTCTGGGAATGTTATTTAGGGCAGGCTTTGAGTGTTGCACTTACTGGGAATGGTTATTATAGCGGATGAGAGCTGGTGAGAAATGTGCTCTCTCCATGTAGCGAGAAAGGAGCAATACATGATGTTCCCACTGCTCGCTGGTGATTTTGAATTGTGTGGCTCTAAGAGACAATCCAGCCCCATTGCTTGTTATCATTTGGATGTATCTCCTGGGTCATCTCAGCGGCTCCTCATCTGCTCCGGTGACATACAAGTGCTTTATATTCAGGTGTATGTAAGAACAATGCAGGTGCCTTTCCTAAACTTGGTTTCTAAACTCTAGGCCTGGCTGTGGTGCTTCCCTTGTAGGGCTTACCTGAAACAGTGAATTGGAGCTGGGTGGGGCCCTTTGCTGTGTCTGAGTATTAGCTGTTGGCTTCAAGAGGCAGTTGGGCTGCTGTGAGTTGGCTGAAGAATTGAAAGAGGAGGTTGGAGGGAAATGTCAAAAGGAAAATTCAAATGTGATTATTGGGTATGAGAGGTTTACCAAAGGCAACACACCATGAGGAAGTCAGAGCCAAACGCCAAGAGGCTCAACAGGCAGAGAAGGATGTGAATGTGAGAAGGTCACGAGGGAGGAGATACACCTTCTATCAATATCTGATGTAAACACGCACTTTGTCTACATGTTAAACACACACTTTGTTACATGTTAAACACCAGAGTCTTCGTGGGCAGTGTGTGACAGTGAAAAGGTATCACTGAACATGTATGCTTTGCTCATTTTTCTTTTGCTTTCTTTTTCCTTTTACCTTTTTTTGAATCCATTTTTGAGAGAACCATATATCAGGGCAATTAATCTTTGTATTATATACAACACATACTTCTTTAAACCAATTATCATTTGTCTTTTGACTTTTTCTGTAAGGCAGAAGACAATATAAACAATTATAAATTCAAATTCTTAATTTCCATGGAATTTAGATGTATCATGTTTAAAATGTCAAATAACTCTTCCACTAAAAGTTCTAAAATGTGGGGTTTTGCTATTCTGGTTTCGTAGTATTTTTCTTTAGGCCTTTAATCTATATGGAATTATTTTTTTTACATGGTGTGAGGAAGAGTATAACTTAATTTTATCCTAGAGGGTCATTCACAAAAGAAGACATGCAAAGAGCCAATATATATAAAAAGGTGTATTTCATACACAAGGAAATGCATTTTAAAGCAATAAGAAGCCATTTGGCATCTTTCAGATCAGCAAAACTTGAAAAGATTAAAAATGCTCAGTGCTGGTGAGGGTGTGGAAGAAATTGGAACTCTCGTACCGTGCTGGTAGAAACATGAAATTGCTACACGTTTCTTGGAAAATGATCCAGCAGAACCTAGTATGTGTTAAGATCTGGAACCATGTTCAGAGCAATCCCACTCATTGGAAAATACCAGGCCGAAATAAAAGCACTAGGATGTGTTTTGCAATATTTATTGCAGCACTGTATGTAGTAATTTTAAAAAGCAAGCTAAAAGCTCATTGTTAAGGAAATGATTGGAGGAATCTTGACATATTATCTGTCTATACTATAAAAAATTATGAAACTATTACAAAGGATAACTTACGAGCACCTGTGCATGCCTTATTATTAAATGAAAATAAGAGGTGTTAGAGAAATGTGTATCATCTTATTTTTGAAATGTGCCAGTTTTTGTGTTGTTGAGATACTTCTTTGGGATGTTGTGTGTGTTGATCATTTTCCTTTTTACCTTTCTAGGATGTGGGTAAGAGATGGTGGCAATGGTATTTTTGTGAGGGTAGATTCCTTTATTCCCGAAATGTTAAAATGATCTGCTATGACAACATGAGAGATTTAATATTGTGTAATTATGTACATCACAAGAACTAGATGAGGGGAGAGGAAACCCAAACTCAGTTTGGTTTACATGTCTCCGGTATGTCATTGTGTCCTGATATCTTTTCTTCCAACACGTGCGTGTCAGGAAAATAAAGAAGAAATGCTCCAAATGGCCCTGAAATAAGGGCAGCATAGGGCAAGATAATGTTTCCCCTGCAGTTTTTACATCTGCTCCAGTTAAAGACTAAGGTTTACCAGTCCGTTAGTGTTGGTTTCAGCCCAATAGCGAAGGGCCGTCATTTTCTCATCTGGGAAAGATTCGGTGCCTTGATGCCCATATTTGGCACATGGAAAGGGTCAGCTCATCCTGCATCACAGCCTGCTTTACATCACAGAATCTCCCAGTCACAGAATGGTACACTAGAAAGAACTGAGCTGACCTCAGAGCTGATTACTTACCAGAATGACCTGCACATTTAACAAACATAAATAAAAACCACCCTGGACATACCCCAAATATACTAACTTCAAGAGTATCCAGAAATCGAGCCCAGGAGTCAATTTTTTTTAAAAATGATTACCAAGTGATTCTAATGCATGTCATCTATAGACTAGTGTTTGTAAACCACTGATGAGATTTATCAACTAAGAAGGTCAAGCTACCCGCCAAAGGTAATATAGGCAGTCATGGCAGCAAGCGTTTGTAAATCCCATACATTAAAAAAAAAAAAATACCTTTTAGTGTTAATCCCTCCTGCACAGTGAACAGATGTATAAAATTCAAGTATGTTTGCAAAATTTCATTTTTTCCACACACTAGAAGCTATTAATCCTTGATATGGGTTTTTGTTAAAGTAACATACCAGCTTTTGCCATAAAAAGTGTCACCGGAGGCTCTGTTGTTAATCTGCACCTGACCCTCTCAGTCAGTGTCCTGTTATTGGTTGTGTCCTCATCTTTAGCCACAATGCATACACTGTGTCCCTAAAACTCAAAGTCATCTGGGCAACACCATCCTTTAAAAACTTTGCAAGGAAAGCTAGCGTACAGATCTTGGTTGTACATTCCCTTCCTTTCTGAGTAATGGATGTGTGACATTTAAAAGTAAAAAATAAAAAAAAATCTATTAACACCAGGCCTTCAATATCTGAAACCCTTGAAGAATATCACCACTTACAGAGAAAGAAAGACCAAATGGAAAGGGAACCTTTTAGAAACACTGAGACAAAGCAAACGGCACGCCTGGTATTTCTCGTTAGCCTTGAAGGCAGTAAAGTACCAGATGTCATACAACAAAGTCTGAGGGGACCGTGTAACCTAATGGGCGTAGCCAGAGTACTTGGCTCTTAAAAGCTCTCGTGCTTATAAAAACAAGCAACGTGGCACCATTAACTCCATATGTGAGATTTAAGACGTTTCCCCCCCAGCCTGCTTTGGATTTATTTAAACATTTATAATGCTTACCTTTTGTGTTAAAAGGGAGAGTATACGTGAATAAGATGTTTGTTCAGCCCTTAAAATGGGCTCTTTCTCATAGTAGGTTTCTTAGCAAATATTTGGTGGCAGCATCACCTGCTACCTTCTAATTGTGCAGTTGTAAAAGGAAATACCAGCTAAAGTTGCTCTCTTGAGTTGAGTAAGCTGCTGCACAAAGTACATGTCGCTCCACTAGAGAATGAAGTGATCACCATGATGAAGAAAAGCCAGAGCAGAGTTGTAATTGAGCATGACATCCCTAATCCAAACACATCAGAGTTGAGCCATTTGTTAAGTTTAAGGTACATGCTGTAGAGATATAATTCTCAAAGTACTGAAGACCATTCCTTCCATTTTTAAGTTCTATTTCCTGGAAGTTGGTGGCATTATCCAAACGTGGTGTTGGCTCATTTCTCTCTGACCACTTCTCCTGTGTCTCCACCACTGGGCTCCTGCCCCACCCCACTCCCACCCTCACCTGGTGCTTAGGTTGTCACTCAGGCCTGTCTCGGCCAGCTCTGTGTTCTCTGTCTCAAAGATGTGAATTGTCTTCATGGCTTGAGCTATTGCCTGTGTTCTGATGAGTCTCACGCCTTATTTCCAGTCCTGGCTTCTTACCCACAATTAAGTCACATATGTCTAGTTGGCTGCTGGACATTGCCATGTGGATGTTTACTTTGCCAAAATAGTTCATCCTTTTTATTCCACAATCTTCCTGCCTCTTTTCCCCATTTTCGTTCAATTTAGAGAAATCCAACCAAACAGGGTCAAAATCTCTGCCACTTTTCTTTCTGCCCTGGTTCAGTGGCTCACCGAGTCTTATCACTCCTGTTTTTCATAATCTCCTCCCTCGGTTTCATTTCTCTCATGCCATATTCATTATTTTATGCCTGTGTGGTCATAATAACCTCAAAACTAGCCTCTCTGTTTCCAGTTTCACCCCCTCCAATCTCTTCTGCACATCAGTACCAAATTAATCTTCCCGAAGTGCCTTTCTATTACATTACTCTGATGATCCGGAACACTTCAGTGGGCTGTGACATCTCAAGAATCATATCCAAACTCATTTGTCTGGCATCCAAGGCCATCTACAAGTTAGCCCTCTATAGCTCTTTCCTTTTCCCATTTTGACTCCTTTTTTCACTTCAGAAAGCGACAGAGCTTTTGACCCTGGTCAGAGTGGTCTGCAGATTTCCCCAAACGTGACCATAGCATGCCCACACTCTGTTCACGTCACCTGGATGCTGTCCTTCACTCTGTCCTCCTTTCTGAAATAGCCCTGTCCTTCAGCCTCTAGTTTTAAGGTCCAGCTCTATCATAATCAAACAAGCCCACACCAACATCTCTCTCCTCTGCCAGCTATTTTTTTGGTCAACTTGAGTCATCTTTAATGTAAAGCCTATAATTTCAACTACTTTATATGCCTCCCCTACTACTTCATAAACAGCAAATGCTCAACAACAACAAAAAAGATGTTGATTAGATTTAGAACCTGGCCCACTGTCTAAAACATGATTTTCAATTCAATTGCCCATAACAATGAAAGAAAAAAAAGAACCAAAAGAAAATTTTGGCAGCTGGGTTCATTTTTTTTTTACACCCCAGCCCCCACTTCCACCCCCAACGTTCAAATAAGAACTGTGTATTGAATTTAGCCCTTATCTGTCTGTGTTCAAATAATCCATATCTCCTAAAACTGGGAAACCTGTATGTACTTGGGGAAATGTATCAGCCCAGATAAAGATATGGAGGAGAGACTCTTGACAGAGGAATTTTTCTGACTTCCTAACTTGATAAAATCTCCTAGAGCAGTGGTTGGCAAACTGCGGCTTGTGAGCCGCGGTTTGCTGCTCTGTTGAATAATGAGTTTGCCGACCACTGACCTAGACTCTCGATTCCAATAATTACAGGCTGTCGTTGTTCCTTGTGATTAAGCCCCTATCCCAGTGGTGGGAAAACTCATTAGTCAACAGAGCGGCAAACCACAGCTCGCAAGCTACATGTGGCTCAAGAGCCTCAGTTTGCCGACCACTGTCCTAGAGGGATTTTCTAACATGAATACACACTCCTCACCATGGGAAGTGCATAAACCCTGGTCCTCCTTAGATTGAATGGTTTTCCTAAGGTTGTGCAAATTCTGTGTTCCTGATTCTTATCCAGGTTAATGTTATTATTTTATCTGGCTGTTTCCTTTAGCCCAAATTAGCTTTTTAAAAAATCAAGGAAAAACACAATTCTTAAAAACCTTGATTGTTTGGAATAGCAATATTATTTTCTTAATTATGCCAACCAGAATTGATTAGGACTTAACATATTTTGCTATGGGGAATTGGTATTTTTGATAATATTCTAGAAAAGAGTGGACTCAGACATTGAACCCTAGTAGGCTTTCTTGGAAGAATGCAAATGTAATTTTCTGGAAGGCAAAAGAACTTAATGAATGTTACATATATAATGCTGGTGGTCTTGATCCAGCATCTAGAAGGGTTCAGGAACCTAGAGAAGATGCTGTGAGTAAATTAATCAAGAGTCCAGAGATGAAACATAATTTTGAAAGGCATTATGGGGAGTCAGAGAAGACTTAGCTAAAGGAACTAAGTTCTCCTTGTCTCAGGACCCCTTGCTTTTTATTAACACAATTTGTCCTAAGGCGAGGTAGATATTACACATCAAAAGGTAGGGTTTCCTATACAGAGTCCATTGTCAGAATGGAGAATTGCCTACGGCTGTTCAGGTGTTTGGCCAGTAGGAGGCAATAACATGTAGATTAAGATGCCCTCAGCTGTCTGGCAGCAAGCAAGCAATTTATGTATCCTTTTCAGGTTTGGGGAAATGCCTTCAGCCATTCCCAGATTAGTCAGCCCTGCTGACATGCTGGAATTGGCTTCTGGCACATATATATGCTCATCTCCTTGTGTCTTTTCATGTTATGAGTTCAGGCCCAAAAGATGTTTCCTCCCCAAAGCCTACTTCTACTAACAAAATGCCAACAAGCCTGAAACCAAGGTATCAATAAGGCTCCATTCCCTCTGGAGGCTTTAGGGGAGAATCCTGCCCTTCCTTCTTCCAGCTTCTTTTGACTGCTGCCTGAGGCCTCCTCATTCCAAACTCTTTCTCCATCGTCACATTGTCTTCTTCACTCTTCTGTGAGTGTCAAATCTCTTCCTTCTCTCTTACAAGGACGCTTGTGACTGCATTTCAGGTCCACCTGGATAATCCAGGGTAATCTCACATCTCAAGATCCTTAACTCAATCACATCTGCAATATCCTTTATACCATATAAAGGAATATTCACAGATTCTAGGGATCAGAATGTGGATGTCTGCATTATTCAGCCAAACACAATAGTTAACTATTAGCATGTTGTTTACTAGTATATCAAATGCATAATTAAAATTTCAAATTATAAAGCAGCAAGAATATCCATAGAAGAATATTTACCATATGGTTAACAACAGTTATCTCTTGGGAGTGGGTTGGTGGGGAATTCTCATTGCCAGTATTATATGCTTTTGAAGCATTTTACTCTTTTACAAAGAGCATGTGATTGATATGTTTTTGCTTAGGGATAACACAATAAGGATTAAAGAGGGGAAAGGGATACTTCCTGCAAAATCAAAACAAGCAAATGGTGCCCCAATTGGTATCTTTATTATTCTTTATTTCACGGGGCTTAGTTCCAGCACTCCCCCTTTTTCTTCCCTGTGCAGCTGCTCTCCTTTCGCTCATCTGTGCAATTTGGATTGAAAACACCCTTCAGGCACTATATCCAAACTCGGATTTGCTTGGCTTCAAAGTCGCTGCTGGTCCCTCTGTTGTAGGCTATTTTTCCTAATTTCTTCCTTAAGACCAAAGAAACGTTTCCAGAAGGAAGGAGGCAAGGAGGAGAATTGGAAGAAACAGAATATTTCTTTTTGGACCTGCACTCTGAGATCTTTAGGTTTTGGTTTTTCCTCCCACCAATGTGGGCTGTAGTGCCTTGCTTCCTGGGGACATAGTCACTCCCCCTTTGTGTCTAATTCCCTACCATTTGTGGAAGGTTTTTTTCGCTACACTGATGACTATTATTTGTTCAATTATACAAATCATATTTTTTGAAGCAGTTACTGCTTTTCAGGTACTGAACAGAGCTAACTGAGGATATAATTATGAATAAGGTAAAGGACGTGTCCTCAAAAGTCATAGTGTCAAATTTTCCACGTTTCCCTCAATCTACTGCAAGGTCCAATATCACTGGCTCAAGATACTTCCAGTTCATTGGTTACTGGTAATTTCTTCCATCTCTCTCTTCTTTAACATCCACTTTCTTTATGACTGTCTCAGAAAGGCTGAAGAGGCCACCTGTTGGATAGCAAACTAAGCATTTTGAATGAGACTTGAATGTTGTTTCTCTCTGATGAAGATTTCATTATGTTAAAGGACAAATTTGGAAATCCATAACTTTTCTATAAGTATATTAAGGAATTATAGTCACTATTTTATATCTAAATAGCCATACCAAAAAAGCATTTACAGTTTGTGTGACATAGGACACTTTCCATTGTTTTGGTGAAATAACCAACTTTTTGTTTGTTTTATTTTTTCCATCACCATTTATCCCCTCTATGTCTTCATCCACCTCCACCCACCCACTCCCACCACCTACAATGACCACACTGTTTTCCATGTCCATCAGTTCTCTCTCTTTTTTTCTTTTATGCTCAATCCCTCCACTCCCCCATCACCACCTCCACACACTCCCACCACCACCTCCACCCCTCACCACCAGAACTGTCTGGCTACTCTCTATCTATGAGTCTGTCTCTATTTTGCTTGGTAGTCCATATATGAGTGAAATCATATGGTACTTGCATTTCTCTGACTGGGTTATTTCACTTAACATAATACTCTCCAGGTCATCCATGCTGTCGGAAAGAGTAAAATTTCCTTCCTTTTTGCAGCAGAGTAGTATTCCATTGTGTAAATGTACCACCGCTTTTTATCCACCCATCTACTGATGGACACTTGGGCTGGTTCAAAATATTGGCTATTGTAGCCCTATCCAGTTTGGCTCAGTGGATAGAGCATCGGCCTGCAGACTCAAGGGTCCCAGGTTCGATTCTGATCAAGGGCATGTACCTTGATTATGGGCACATACCCAGTAGGGAGTATGTAGGAGGCAGCTGATCAATGTTTCTAACTCTCTATCCCTCTTCCTTCCTCTCTGTAAAAAATCAATAAAATCCTATCTAATAAAAGAGTAATATGCAAATTAGCCATCACTCCACTACACCCACAAGCCACGACCACCACCCACGCCCACCAGCCAATCAGGAGCAAATATGCAAATAAACACAACCAAGATGGCTATGGCCACAGAGAGCAGGAGGGAGGCTTGGGTTTCCCCGGCAATGGAGGAAGCCAAGCTTTTCGCCTGCCCTTCCTGGCCTAGGCCTCCACTAAAATCTACAAAGTTTCAATGATAGAAGATACATAAATCCAAACAGAAATGGCGGCGGCAGCAGCCACAGAGGAGCTGGAAAGAGCAGGAGGCTAGGGTTGCCCCTGGTGATGGAGGAAGCCAGCCCAGGCCTCCGCTTAAGGCTACAAAGTTTCAATTATAGAAGATACATAAATCCCAACAGAAATGGCTGCCGTCACGGAGCAAACAGAAGGCTTGGCTCCACTCCAGGCTACAAAGTTTCAATTGTAGAAGATAAATAAACCGCAGATACCAGGGCCTCCGCTTAGGTCACCAGAAGGTGTGGCCGGCCACAAGCCCCTCGCCCAGGCTGCCCCACACCCCAAGGGAACCCCCACCCTGATCTGGAACATCCTTCAGGGCAAACCAGCTGCCCCCCACCCATGCACCAGGCCTCTATCCTATCTAATAAAAGAGTAATATGCAGATTGACCATCACTCCAACACACAAGATGGCTGTCCCCCTGTGGTCAAAGATCCTGCTCCCATGTGGACACAAGATGGCCACCACAAGATGGCCAGCAGGGGAAGGCAGTTGGGAGGGACCAGGTCTGCAAGGGAGGGCAGTTGTGGGCGATCAGGCCAGCAGGGGAGGGCAGTTGGGGGCGATCAAGCCTGCAGGGGAGGGCAGTTAGGGGTGACCAAGCTGGCAGAGGAGGGAAGTTGGGGTCAACCAGGCCTGCAGGGAAGGGCAGTTGGGAGGGACCCAGGCCTGCAGGGGAGAGCAGTTGGGGGGACCAGGCCTGCAAGGGAGGGCAGTTAGGGGCAAACAGGCTGGCAGGGGAGTAGTTAGGCATCAATCAGGCTGGCAGGGGAGTGGTTAGGAGGTGATCAGGCTGGCAGGCAGAAGTGGTAGGGGCAATCAGGAAGGCCGGCAGGCGAGCAGTTGGGAGCCAGCAGTCCTGGATTGTAAGAGGGATGTCCAACTGCCCGTTTAGGCCCAATCCTGGTGGGATTGGGCCTAAACAGGCAGTTGGACATCCCTTGAGGGGTCCCAGATTGGAGAGGGTGCAGGCTGGGCTGAGGGACACCCCCCGCCCCCTGTGCACAAATTTTGTGCACCGGGCTTCTAGTATATTTATAAAAATATATTGGCTATTGTAAATAACACTGCAATGAACATAGGGGTACATATATTCTTTTGAATTAGTATTTCAAGTTTCTTTGCATAAATTCCCAGAAGTAGAATCACTGGGTCATAAAACAGTTCCATTTTTAATTTTTTGAGGTAACTTCATTCTGCTTTCCACTGGAGCTGCACCAATCTACCTTCTCACCAACGTGCACAAGGGTTCCCTTTTCTCCACATCCTCACCAACACTTGTTGTTTGTTGATTTATTGATGATAGCCATTCTGACAGGTGTGAGGTGATATGTTATTATGGCTTTAATTTGCATTTCTCTGATGATTAGTGACATTAAGCATCTTTTCATGTGTCTATTGGCCATCTGTATGTCCTCTTTGGAGAAGTTAACCAACTGTTTTAACATGTATAGCTAATCAGTCATTTAATTAAATCCACTTGGTTTATCACTAGGTGCATTTATTATACTGTAATCACAGAGGTGAGCACAGCTGGTATGGGCATTGGTTAGAATACTCTGGAAAACAGAAGTGGAAAATCTGTTAAAAGCAGCCAAAAACATCTTCCCTTTCTTTACTTCAAATAGAGAGGGGCTGGTTTTCATGACAAGGCAGCAGCAGAGTGGATACTTATTAAAAGAAAGAGGGGAAATCACCTAGATAGATGAATTATGGAGAACATGTACAGCCAAGCTTCTCAAATTTGATGTGCATAGAAACCACCTGGGGATTTTCTGAAAATGCAGATTCTGATGTAGTTGGGGCCCAAGATTCTGCATTTCTTACAAGCCCCAGGGGTTGATCTTAGAAAGACTACGAGCAGTCATCTTACTCAAAACCACAGCTTTTCTCCGAGATGGTTGATGTCACCATACCTTCTCTTTTTACTAGTAGATGCCTAATGGTAGCATTCTTTTTGGTGACTTAGAGGCAGGCTCTGGTCCAGAGAAGGTGCCTTTTTGATATCTTAATCCTACAATAGCTCCTCAGTTCCTTTAGTTGCTTGGTTTAGTCTGGACTTTAAAGATGTATGTATTTTTAAATCCCCAAATGACACTATAAATTTATTGAGAGTAGAAACAGGATCCTGGAAGTGCTGGGTGGATATTAAATATCCAACAAATGTGTCTCTAATTGAATATGATGATTCCTCTGTTTCTGCAAAGTATTTCTATTAAGCCCAGTCTATCAACTGCCACTTTGGCCAATGAAACAACCGAGAAAGTTTAGGAAGGCACTTAATTCTACGCTTTAAACTTTAATAGGGATTGATGGCAGATTTTAGGTTAAGGCTCGGTATTAGAATACGAAGAGAAACCCCGAGATCTTTGGGAAGTTGTCACCACCTAAACACACCTGCTTTCTCTGTCCTCCCCATCAGGATTGTGCCTCTACCCTAACAACCTGAACATGACATCTCCTTCAGAATGAATTTCAATAACTCTTTCTGCTGTTTTTATATATCCCTAACCCTCCACCTATGGGATAATCCTATAGATGTTCTGAATGGAGGTGGGTGATGAGATTTCAGGCAACTTGTTTACCCCAGCATCTGCTGTGATGCATCTTGTTCATGTATAATAAACAGATGTATTCGCCCTAACTGGTTTGGCTCAGTGGATAGAGCGTCTGCCTGCGGACTGAAAGGTCCCGGGTTCGGTTCCGGTCAAGGGCATGTACCTTGGTTGCGGGCACATCCCCAGTAGGGGGTGTGCAGGAGGCAGCTGATCGATGTTTCTCTCTCATCAATGTTTCTAACTCTCTATCCCTCTCCCTTCCTCTCTGTAAAAAAATCAATAAAATATATTTTTAAAAATAAATAAAAAATAAACAGATGTATTCATGGTCAGATTCAGATGTAGGGATATTTTGAATATTTAAATGATAGTCTTCTAAAGAACCCCATTCTTAGACAACCATTTTAGACTAGAAGTTTTGAGATCAAAATTATTTGAATTTGGAGCTTGTGTAAAACCAGGATTAAAATTTGTTGGTGGTTAGCATTTAACAACCTGAACTTCAGGTTCATCCCTGTGCTAAGAGAGAGAAGCAGTAATAAATAGCAATTGAATGCAGCTTTAAGTTGGAATTATATACAAAAGCTAATTTAATAGAGAAAACTGAAGGAGCCTTCCACTAGCCAGTGTACTGTAAAATCAATCTCCTCTTAGAATTAAAGAAAAAAATGAATGATGCTATTTGGAGACTGGGAAGCACTTTAGCAAGGCTCATTGTGTCAAATGCCTATGATGGAAACTGCAATTATCAATCTGTGCCTTAGAAACAATGGATGAAATATTCCCAGGCTGCCTATAAACTGCCCAGGGCACTAACTGTCTATGTCTTGTTACCCAGAATGTGTGTGGCCACGTTCCACCAAGCTTAAATGCTGGAGCAGGGAAAGAATGTTTTTCCCTCCTGTTTTGTTTTTTTTCCCCAAAAATAGAACCATGAGCTGATTACATGGAATAAATGACTCGTTGGAGTCGCCCATGAAAACTTGCAATGAGGCAACAACATGGCTGCAGACAAGC
The DNA here is from genome assembly GCF_951640355.1 of Cnephaeus nilssonii. Lineage (NCBI taxonomy): Eukaryota > Metazoa > Chordata > Mammalia > Chiroptera > Vespertilionidae > Cnephaeus > Cnephaeus nilssonii. Next base: position 37,237,523 of record NC_137089.1, on the reverse strand, counting down.
CACTTAACCAGGTTCTGTATTCAGGCTTTTCTCATGTACCCAAACAAAACTTCAGGTCCAACTATCTCTTGTCTGTTAAAATGATATATGTGGCTGTTGTAAATGTGTTGTCCCTAGAGAAGGAGCTAGTCTCTAAAATGAGGTTGCTTTTTTGGGATTCTGTGTATCCTAACATCTGTTTCAGTGACGCCTCTCCGGCTTTCTAGAGGGACCTTGCATAGCCCTAATGAGGATTCCTGTTCCCAGGCCAAGCTTCCCAAAACAGATCTTAGTGGGTCTTTAGTTTGCTTCTGTGTGCACTTGAAATGTGTTCTGTGGGTCTCTGTGCTTTGTGAAAACACGGGAAGCCTCGCTGATTCACATGCTTTGCTGATTTCAGTTCCTGACAGAATTCTCCCTGCTGCTGCCCAACAGCGCTGGCCGTCCTCTGAGGGTGTAAATATGTGCCCACAGGCTGGACTGGTGGCTTTCCTGACACTGCCAGACCCTCCAGGTCGTAAGGGGGCAGCTTCAGTGGTCCAGTTGCGCTGTTTCTCTGTGCCCAGGCTGTGCCAAGGCCTGGGTCGGGGAGCTCTGCTCCCGCTCAGTCCCCGCCGCCTCCGTCTTGGAATGATGCCATTCCTTGCAGCAGAGCCGTCTCCATGCAGGTTGAGCCGGGATTTGCTCCCATCACAAACACAGGTACTTGCCCAAGTGGGCGTGTCAGTGTGATTTGCTGCACACTCACCAGGTCAAAAGGACTCGGGCAGGGAGAGTCAGAGATCCCTCCTCTTCTAAGGATCTGGAATCTGTCCCCATGCAAGTCATCTTGGACTCCGAAGATTGTGTTGCTTTCTGAATCTGCCTGCTGTGCTGCTTCTCCTTGGGGTAACCATGCCACCGTGGTGTTGGCTGGGGTACCAACAGACTGCCTTTTCCTCAACCACGACTTCCCACTTGATGTTCGGGACTCATGCTGACTGGCTCCTCTGCACACACCCTTTCCCTTTCTCTCCTTGGGCTCTGACATCTGTCTTCAAGCAGCGGCTTGTGTAAGGTGCTTCCCTACCTTACAGATGTGTGTGTGTGTGTGTGTGTGTGTGTGTGTGTGTGTGTATACACACATGCATACATACACACACTGCTGTTGGGGACACAATTAGGATCCCGCCCTACTCCAAACCTGGAGCCTTCTCAGGCTTATGTCAATGAGCTTATGCAAATAGATATTGGCATTCTCCTTTTATTGCACTTAGCTTTTTTGTGCTTCACAGATGTTGTGTTTTGTTACAAATTAAGGGCAGGACCCTTCACCAGCAAAAGGATTATGATTCACTTATTGTGAATACTAGCTTTATTATGGTGGTGTGGAACCTAACCCACAATATCTGCGAGGTATACCTGTACTAGGGAGAGAGGGGGGCCAATTCCACACCTTGGATTAATCTTAGTGTGATCACCAGCCCAAACAGGGCCCCTGCTTCTAGCTCCTGGGGCTCTGAAAATGAGTGTTGTTACTTGTACGTTAGTTTTAGATTCTCCATAGAAAACCTAATGGATCTGATATTTTCTGTATTATTTATCACAGTCTGGGTTTCTAATAAATTAGCATTTGAATTGTATATTTGTTAAGGGTTTATTATTTGCAAGTAACAGAAACCAAGTTGAGCTACTTGAGACCAAAATGGGAAATTTGTTGCAAGGATTCCGGGGTGGGTGCTCTGGGCACTGCAAGGCATGATCATAGACCTTTCCTCAAGAGGCTGTGCTCACTGACTCTTGTCTGCAGTCTCTTTGTATCTCATTTGAAATCCTACATTCCGGGTAGAAAGCACTGGGTGTGTATTTGGCCATGTTCCAGCCAGTCGAGGCCAGGGACACAGTTTCGGGTAATTCAAAGCAAATGCCTGGGGCCAGCCACACAGAAGGTGCAGAGGTGGGGCTCTCTGTAGACCAGGCTCTAAAAAGTAGCCACTGTTGGGAGCATCCATTCATCTTTTTTTTTTTTTTATCATTAAGACAACATTAATGATTGAATGACTACAACTCTTTAAGTGATCTCAATGACTGTGAGTTCAAACATTTTCCAGAAAGTAAAGGAACTTTCATAATAAACCCAGTGGTTCTGAACTTGGGTTCCCTGGACCCATCAACGTCGTGCAGATAAAGCTGCATAAGATCATGAGGACCTTGAGATATCCTGATTTGGGATAAAATGCTATTAACTTGATGGGGATAATGGTCGTTGTTCCTCATGATGAGAAATATTTGTTATATGTCATTTTCTTTGAAAACGAAGCATTATAGCAGCCGTAGCAGTAATAGCTAACACTTCTGCAGTGTGCTGTGTGTGCCTGCACTCCCGTGAGCATGGCAGACATGATCTTTCCAAGCCTGGTGCTCATGAAAGACGGAAGAAGGGGTATTCGAGTGCCAAAAACGATTGGGAGCCACCGAACGAGGTCTTCAGTTACAGTTCAGAGTCTGCAGTAATTCTAATGCAGAAGTAAAAACATTCCACTCTTAACAGGGAGTTACAGTTCTTCCCCGGAAAAGCTTCATAAATGAGCCTTCTCTTGCTTGCCACCCTCGAGTTCGGTTCTAGCCACAGTTTCACACATTCCTAAATTCTGGTTTCAGTCTGTTTAAACCCTTGGGCGCTTTTGCATTCTCTTACTAGGTAGGGCATCTGAGGTTAGGTGCAGTTTTTCAGAATAAAATCCTCGTTAGACTATAGAAGACTTTCATGGAGGCGCCGTAGGGCTACTGCACTCTTTGTACTCTAAAGAGTTGGAAATGTGTCCTCTGACCTGCCACACATTTTTACAGTCATGGCGTGTGTATCCTTTCAAAACTGAGAAGGAGCTGTCTAATAACAGTTCAGCTTTAAATAGGACCTGTTTGTTAGCTATTGAACCAGGTACTTTTTCGTACGCACCCTTCGCAACACAAGAAGAAATGAGTGATATTCTCTCCCTTTATATGAGGCAACGGAGGCTCAACAAAGTAAACGCTTGATACACACGTGCTCAACAGCACCCCTAGAACGGATGCTACAGAGTTCCAGATGGCAGGAATGATATCTGTGAGTTTCCTGTTGTATTATCTTAGCACAAAATAGGCCCACAATCAATGTATGAGTAAAGAATAAGTGAATGACTCTCACTGCAATGTCTGTGGTCCCTCTAGTACTCCAGGTTTCCTCTGAGATTACCCTGGGATATGCTTTGTGCCTAAGTGAATAATTCTTTCCATCAGCACTAATTAATATGCTCACAATATTCTATTGTCATAGACTATATGTATATTCCTACCATTGGCCCGTCTTTATGTGTTCCCGGCTGAAGGAGGCTAGTTGGAGAATATGGAGATAAATCATTAAAAAATTCATGATTGCATGGAAGGAGAGTGGGTGGTCAGAATTTTATGTCTGAATGATAGCATGTTATTATTGGTGCACCAAAATTTACCTGCTAATTCTGGGATATTTTTATTCCCAGATGATACATAAAATGCAACTCCCTTGAAGTAAAATCGTTGTATACTTTCTTTTTTTAAAATATTTTTTATTGATTTTTTACAGAGAGGAAGGGAGAGGGATAGAGAGTTAGAAATGTCAATGAGGGAGAAACATCCATCAGCTGCCTCCTGCACACCTCCTACTGGGGATGTGCCTGCAACCAAGGTATATGCCCTTGACCGGAATCGAACCTGGGACCTTTCAGTCCACAGGCCGACGCTCTATCTACTGAGCCAAACCGGTTAGGGCTGTATACTTTGTTTTGTCAATGTTTAGTTGCTGATGTTCTATAGTGTAAAACTATACTTAGATTGCAAACCCCGACCCAAGTCACTGGAAGGAAAGATGAAAACAGATGATCCATACTCTAAAAATCATCCTAAGGCAACATTACTCCAACTTTAACCATATATTTGTTGATTATAACACACTTTTAAACTTTGGAGTGGTCGCTCTAATGATTCATTTGTCCCTGAAAAAAAGAAAAAAAGACCAAAAGAATTCCAACATCTATTTACTTAAGTCTTTTACAAACCCCTAAAATTGCAGAAGGCTTCCTTTGTCCAGGGGAATGCCACCCAATGATCGCTGGAGAAAATGGTTATATTGATTCAGAACAATGGTTTATATTAGCGTAGCAAATACAGTTTGAGGTTAATTACCAGCAATCGTTTTTTCTTTCAGAGTTTATAAACTCCCTGGTATTTATAAAACTGAAAGAATGGGTGCTATTCAACTTGGTAACCAGGATGACTCAGTGAGCCACTTTAAGCAAATCTGTAAACATCTGGCTCCAGAGACCAGCAAAGACATCACAGCTTCAGGTCTGTAAATAGTACCTCTTCTATTAAAGCTACTATATTGGAATGTTTAAAATGAATAAAAGAAAAAAGTCACTTGGAGAAATATATAAGGGGGAAAATCTCAATTTTGTATGCCTCGTGATAGTGTAAGCCAAAAGAAAATATTTAGACCAGAGAGTGATAAAACCTTTTTGAGCTGTGGATCCCTATGTGATCCCAATGAGTGTGATGTACTTGCTCCTCTAAAATGGAAATATGCACAATAGCTTACATGCAGTTTTTACATACAGATTCTCCAATCTCTGAAGCTCATCCATCTCATTTAAGAATATAAATATCACTTTAATTTTTAGGCACAAGCCTACTTGGACTTAAAATTGTTAGTTAACTAATTAATTAGTCTAAAAGCCCCCCTTTTGAAAAATATATTTTTTATTGATTTTGGAGAGGAAAGGAGAGGGAGGGAGAGATAGAAACATCAACGATGATGCCCCCTACTGGGGATCGAGTCCACACCTGGGGCAAGTGCCTGACAGGTAATTGAACCGTGACCTCCTGGTTCATAGGTAGATGCTTAACCACTGAGCCAGGCTGGCCAGGCCAAAGCCCCTTTTTTTATTTCCCATGTATGCCATCATGATATAACATTTAGGAAAGGTTATTCTAGCAACGTTGCATCTGATACCATGACATTCTTCCAGGCCTTTCTCTTTTCATTTCAACAAGGTTTTCACTTGCATTGCTTACCTTGTGTGGAATGGCCTGCCATGAACTTCTGGTCTTTGTGGTTTCCTCTGGAAACTTATTTGAAGCCGTATTAGGAAAACAAAAAGGAACCGGACCTGGAATGTAGTAATAGAACTTCTGGGCACCATTCTTGCCTTTTCCAACTAATTCCACTGTGATATTATTTAGCTAAAACAGCCTGTGTATTAGAGTCTTTGCCTTTCCCAGGCACTGTGTACTCTTAGGCAGTATCAGCTTACAGGTAGGCCCTGTGTGGCACAAAGAACTTAAAAATATGTATACAGCTCCACAGTGTGGGTCAGTGGTTGAGCATCAACCTGTGAACCAGGAGATCACGGTTCAATTCCCAGTCAGGGCTCATGCCCACGTTGCGGGAGCATTCAGGAGGCAGCCAATCAATGATTCTCTCTCATCATTGATTTTACTCATTCTCTCTCTTCCTCTCTGAAATCAATAAAAATATATTTAAAAAATAAAAAGAATCATCTGCCGAAACCGGTTTGGCTCAGTGGATAAAGCGTCGGCCTGCGGACTGAAGGGTCCCGGGTTCGATTCCGGTCAAGGGCATGTACCTTGGTTGCGGGCACATCCCCAGTGGGGGGTGTGCAGGAGGCAGCTGATCGATGTTTCTCTCTCATCGATGTTTCTAACTCTCTATCCCTCTCCCTTCCTCTCTGTAAAGAATCAATAAAATATATTTTTTTAAAAAACAAAAAAGAATCACCTGTTGGGGATGTTGAGACACAGATTGCTTTTTTTGTTATTATTTTTAGGTTTCATGTATGAGAGCATACATACAGATCTTTCTCTGTCTGACTTATTTCACTTAGCGTAACGCCCTTGAGTTCTATTCATGTGGCAATTGGCAAGATTTCCTTCTTTTTATGGCTGAATAATATTCCTCTGTGTGTATGTGTATGTATCAGGTGTGTTTTTTAATCCATTCGTCTATAGATAACCACTTAACATTGTTTCCATATCTTGGCTATTGTAAGTAATGCTGCAGTGAACATTGGAATGCAGGTATCTTTTCAAGTTAGTGTTTTCACCAACTGAGCCATACCTAAGAGGGCCTTATTAATATAATTTGCATGTGATTGGATTTAGGCCTACCATTTGATTATTTTTTATTTTTCTCATCACTCTTTTCTTTCTCTATTCTTTTCTGTAAAATAGGTATTTTTGGTATGTTATTTTAATTTCTCTATTAAATTTGTGGCTCTATTTTGCTGCCATTACAATATACATTTTTTAACTTTTAACAATCTATTTCAAGTTAATACTTTTTTACATACAACATAAGAACTTTACATTGGTATAGATTTATACATCCATTCTTTTTTGCTATAGTGTTATATATAGTTTATGTATATAAGTTTTAAACCCAATAATACAATTTTTTATTTTGCTTTAAGAAGTCATATGGTTTTTAAGGAACTTCAGAAAGGAAAAATGAAATTGTGTGAGAGTAGAAATATAAGTATTTGTATATACACACACATGTATAATTACATACATACCACATATTCCTATACCTATATCTTCACATTTTTAGTGTTTTACATTCCTTCCTCTGGATTTGAATTACCTCTTGGTTTCACTTCCCTTTAGCCTGAGGACTTTAGGTATTTTATTTTATTTTGTTTTTAGCATTTCTTGTAATATAAGTCCACTAGTAATGTGCTGAATTTTTGTTTATCTGGAAATATCTTTTTTTCACTCTCATTTTCAACGAATCATTTATCTGGAGAGAGAATTCTTCATTGACCGATTTTTTTTTATACCATTGCAATATCTGTGTCTCTATTGTTTCTGAAGAAGAGCTGGTCATTATTCTTACCATTGTTCCCCTGTATGTGATGAGTCATTTTTATCTTGCTACTTTCAAGATTTTATCTTTATCTTTGGCATTCAAAAATTTGACTCTTGCCCTAGCTGGTTTGGCTCAGTGGATAGAGCATCGGCCTGCGGACTGAAAGGTCCCAGGTTTGATTCCGGTCAAGGGCATGTACCTTGGTTGCGGGCACATCCCCAGTGGGAGGTGTGGAGGAGGCGGCTGATCAATGTTTCTCTCTCATTGATGTTTCTAACTCTCTATCCCTCTCCCTTCCTCTCTATAAAAAATCAATAAAATATATTTTTTTAAATTTTGACTCTTATGTGTCCAGCTATATTTCCTTTGGTTTATCCTACTTTGAGTTTATTTAATTTCTTGGATTTGTAAGTTAAAACTTTTCACCAAATTTGGGTGTATTTCAGACATTTTTTTCTGAAATTTTAATTACATGTTCTTTGCAGTGCTTGTTATTGACCCATGAATCTCTAAAGCTCTGCTTATTTTTATTCAGTCTTTTTGCTCTGTTTTTTTGAGTGGATAATTTCTACTTAACTATCTTCACATTCATTGATTTATTTTTGTTCTCCATCATCTCAAATTTGTGAGTCTATGTAATGTATTTTTCATTTCAGTTAGTATACTTTCACCCCTAAAATTTTCATTTGGCTCACTTCTATAGTTTCTTCTTTTTTAGTATTCACTATATTTTACTTTTATTAGGGTATGTTCTTTCATTCCTTTAACATGATTTTCTGAACATATTTATAATAGCTGTGTGAAGTCTTAAATCTGGTATCTGAGCCCACTCAAAGTCAGTTCCTAATGACTTCTTTTTTCCCTAATTGTGTCATACTTTTCATTTCTCTTTCTTACATCTCATAATCTTTGGTTAAAAAATAGAAATAAAAGTATTTCTAGATACTTGTTCTTGGAAGGATTTTGGCTTTTTATTACTGACATGTCTGGAGTCTTATTGAAATCTCCAACTGTTCATTTTGCGGGGTTCTCCCCTGAACCTTCAGTTTAAAGTTCAGACAATAATTTGGGCAAAGATTATTGAACCTGCTCCTATCCGAGTCTGTCACCTTCAGCTGATAAACGTGTGGATTTTTACTGCTCGCATTAGGCAGTTGATGGAGGACGGACATGCTCCCAGACATAAATGAATAAATAAAAGCTACAAACCCATAGTTCTCCAACGCAGTAGCAGTTTCTCATGAGTAAACAAACACTTCTCAAGTGGTTGCCTATTTTTGCTTATTTCTCAGTGCCCTGAAATGATTATCATTGATAACTTTGTCTAGTGTGCAATCATTTTCTTTTTTTGTTGTTTGTTGTGTTTTTTTAATTCTCACCCCAGTATATATTTTTTCCCATTGATTTTTAGAGACAGGGGAAAGAAGGGAGAGGAGACACACAGAGAGAAACATCGATGTGAGAGAGATACATCCGTTGATTGCCTCCCACATGCACCCCAACTGGGACTGCAACCAAAGTATGTGCCTTTGACCAGAATTGAACTCGCAACCGCTCAGTCCGCAGGCTGACGCTCTAACCATTGAACAAAATTGGCTAGGGCTACAATCATTTTCTATGGACAAGAATCATCTGGTCTGTTTATACTGTCATTACCAGAGCATAATCCATAGGATTATTTTAAAGGTGAAAACAAATAGTGTGCATAAAGCATTGAATACAGTGACTGGCACATGGTAAGTACTCAATGCATGATAGCTACTTCTATTGTTATTATTACTTAATAGATTCTAGGTCTCTCATTGGGCCCTCAGTATTGCTCATTCATCTTTTCCTCTGGAAAAGAGCTTCCAAACTATGTATTGGGAAATCTAGCTCACCAACCCTCAGGTTGCCTGTTACCTCAACCTCACCCAGGATTCCAAATTCCTCAGTTTACCCAAGTGTCTCGTACAGGTACCATCATGTTCTGTGTGTGCCCTGATGAGGAAAGTTTTAGGAAGTAATACTCTAGAGGACATCCTGAGTAAGGTCCCTATTGGGTCTTCTAGATCTGCTTTCAAATAGGTTTTTTTAAAATATATATATTTTATTGATTTTTTACAGAGAGGAAGGGAGAGGGATAGAGAGCTAGAAACATCGATGAGAGAGAAACATCGACCAGCTGCCTCCTGCACACCCCCCACCGAGGATGTGCCCGCAACCAATGTACATGCCCTTGACCGGAATCGAACCTGGGACCCTCCAGTCCACAGACCGACGCCCTATCCACTGAGCCAAACTGGTTTCGGCTCAAATAGGTCTTTTGGGAACAAGTCTTTTAAGGAACTTTTTCGAAGTTCTCTAGAATAGGAACTCATCTACATATAAGACCATCCATTCAACAAGTAATTTTGATGACTTGCAATGTGCCAGGGCCCTTCTCCTACCTTCCACTAATCCCAGGAGTGAGTAAACCAGAGATCCTGACCTCAACATGGTCCATGGTATGTTCTGCATTCTATGAGTGTCCTGTTTTCCCTAGTAGTTTATGCACTAGAGGATTGAAAATAGTCCTTTGTTGGCTTTATCAAAGACATGAGCAGGGGTGTGGAGGGACTCTAGAAATAGCTTTGAGCATCTTATCATTTGTTCCCTAAGATACTGCTACAGAATAAAATAACAGTGATCCTGGGTTGCACAGTTTACAAATGCTATGCGGAAAACAGAAGGAATTTCATATCAGTTATTTTCCTGTTTGAGGCCAGTCTTTTCACAGTCACCAATATACTAACACTGTTGCAGTGATCAGCCTGCCTAACTAGTGATCAGCCTGCCTAATACTGCTGTTCTGAGTCATCATTGGAATTTCATTCAGGTTTCTAATCCCGCTTGTGTGACTTACCCCTCACCTAGAGTCTTTTGGGCCCGGGGCTTATGGATATATGCTAATTGGTATGACTCTTGGTGAATATGTACCTACTTTTACAACTTCAGCACATTATCAGCTAATAAAGATTACATGTGCACTACTTCGGGTGTTAATTTGCACTGATTATCTGTGCCCCAATTTGAAGCAATGAGGTCAACACTTTCACAGAGACCTATGATGCAATAGTTGGAGAAACACACTAACTTCTCATTAATAGGACCAAGTTTGCTCTTGCTACTTAATAAACACATCAGTTAAGTGTAAGAATTTCTATGTGATACTATTTTTGATGAAAAATAGTTTTAGCATGCCCACTTTTGAAATAGTATACATAAAGAAAACATGATTTACACACAATAAGTTATGGCAAGAAAGATAAGCTTTGCTGTTAGAAATCTTAATTGGAAAAAATGTTTACTATTTGTCATTAAAATGCTTTACAGATAAGTTTCAATAAAAATAGTTCAATGGTGAAACACATTATGTTATCCTTATGAAAATAAATGATATTCTCAAGCAGCTGCCAGCACATAGTTCACACTTTAACAAGTGAAATATGCCTTCATCACATTTAAATTTTACCACTCTCTTGTTCTTGAAATCTGTTTTTCATCCCTGCACAGACAACCACTAGGACAAAAATATGATGTGTTAATTAAAAATCTCCAGTGTAGTTCATCAGGGAATTATTCTCTATCAACCAAAAGAAGTTTTGGAATTGGTGCCAAAGATTGGTTTGGGGTTTTGTTTTTATCAGTTCATGTTTTTGTCCTTGCAAATAATATTCTCCTTCCGAAAAGGGCCTGTACTAATACTTGGCTATTTTCCTTTTAAATTTATTTTTCCCTTATAGTTGACATACAATATTATATTAGTTTCAGTAATTAGACATTTCTATACCTTACAAATTGATTCCCCAATAAGTCGAGTATCCATATGGCACCATACATACTTATTACAATATTATTGGCTATATTCCCCTATGCTGTACTTTACATTCCATGACTATTTTGTAACTACCAATTTGTACTTCTTAAACCTTTCACCTTTTTCACCCAACCCCCAAACCTCCTCCCATTTGATGACCATCAATTTGTTATCTGTATCTGAGCTTGTTTCTGTTTTGTTTGTTTATATTGTTTTTTTTTTAGACTCTACTTATAAGTGAAATCATAGGGTATTTGTCTTTCTCTGTCTGACTCATTTTACTTAGCATAATACTCTAGGTCCATCCATGCTGTCACAAATGGCAAGATTTCATTCTCTTTTATGGCTGAGTAATATTCTATTGTATATGAATCATCTCTTTTTTTTATCCATCCATCAATGGTTATTTTCACTAAAAGCCAATTTCCTAAAATCTATTTAGCATTTAAAAGTGCTAGGTGAGTAAAACATTAGAAAAATAAAAAAATATGTTAAGTCCATGAAGTAGATTGGTAATGTATTTAATAGAGATAATTACATCTTAAATTTAAATACCACACATTTAAATATCACAGAACACTAAAGATTTGTTTGCTACTCTTGACAATTTGGGTGCGAGGGTGCTCTATTCCACAGAGTCAGTCAGGGATCCAAGCTCTTTTCATCTTTTTTGCCATCTTCTCAAGTTCCAGAGTCCTCTGTAGCTCCCAGCAAATGAGGAAAGGGAAGGTGATGTGGATTTCAAGGAAAGTCAGGAGCCAGGCCTGAAAGAGGCACACATTACTTCTACACCACTGACCAACTGGTTTTCCAGGGCCACCTAGATGTAAAGTATAGGCTGTGGCATGCCAAAAAAAGGGAGAAAAAAGCAAAGATTTTAACATGGACTCTGTTTGAACAGATAATTGAGGCCAACATGTATTATTTCAAAAACTGGACAGACAAATAGTTGGTCTTTATGTAAATTTCCTCTTGTTGTTTTTTTTTTGTTTGTTTGTTTTTGTAAGGTTCCCTTTTGTATTGTCAAGTGAAGGGGAAAAAGAAAAGTGACAAATGCTTGCAATTATCAAAATGTAATTTTCAAGTTAATGGACAGAGTTTTACCCTTCAGGGAAAACCATTTAGTTAGGCAGTAGTCACTCATCTTTTATTATTTTGTTTATTTAAAATATGATTTGTACAGTAAACCTATTGTAGATAAACTTGTACGATACCAACCGTGTAATACAGTTAAATTTGCCATCTCACATTTGTATTTACTGGCGTTTTGTTGTTGAAATGTATACCATATTTGAATATGTAATTGTCATTCCCTGCAATCTATCCAAGAGTTAAACATATATTGAAGTCAACAACTTTTTAAATCTGTTGATTCGCCATGGTATTTTCTGAGTTGTATTTTAAACTCGATAAGGGTTTCCTTCTATAGTTACCACTTCTCATGGATCCTGTAGGGCTGATACAGCTGTTTATAGTGCTTTTGAGAGTTTAATAGGAGTCTTAACAGGATTCTTCAACTTCTGACTCCTGAACACTCAGATTGCTTCACACACAGTTGTGGGTTACAATAATGTAACAATCTGGTCTTTAAATGTGTGCCACAATACAGAAAAAGCTAAGAACCACTGGGCTAGCTACAGCATGAGGACGGCTGGGAATCTCAGCCTAGAAGATAGACAAAGATATTCTCTTTAAGGTACTGGGAACTGTTTGACATATAGGCAGTCCTCGGGTTACGTCGGACTCGACGTAGTACGTCGTCATTGCGTGGTTACGTCGCCATCTCCCATTTATTTATTTTTAAAAAAAGTTCCGTCATTTTGACGTATGTACATATGTGCTTTATGTTTATCATTTATTTACCACAAGTAAAGGTCAGGAATTGTTATCTTTCTTTTAAGTTTTTTTTACTGTTTACGTCATTACTGCTGTGTATGTGCTCCCTGTGAGTGACGTAGGTGCTTACGTAGGTGGGGTCCGACTTACGGCGAAAATTGCGTTACTTCGCGCCGTAGGAACGGATCTCCGAGGTAACCCGACGACCTACCAAAAAGGATCCTGCTTTTTCGGTGTCCTCGGTTCCTGAGAGAGTGGGACAGTTCCTGTGTCTGGGGTGGGAGCTGGCTGGGACCTGTACTAGAGCGCAGATTTCCCAGGCTTCAGGTCAGGGGAGCTGGGGAGAGGCTGGAGTATTTGTGCTGTTTTGCTGGCAATCGGGTGTTTCCTTGGCATTCCGCAGCCTGTAGTAAAACCGTTCCATATGTGAGACTACTCCATTTGTTCCTGAGGGGAAATGGTAAAGGAGGTGAGAACATTTTTTTCCATTTTCATTAAAGCATAGTTGACATACAATATTATATTATTTTCAGGTGTACAACATAGTTATTCAACATTTATATACCTTATGAAGAGATCACCACAATAAGTTTAGTAACCATCTGTGGCTGTACAAAGTGATTACCGTGTTATTGGCTATATTCTCTCTGCTGTACATCATTACATTCCCATGCTATTTATTTTATAACTGGAAGTTTGTACCACTTATTCCTCTATTCCTTTTTCACCCAACCCTTGACCCTTCTCCCCTCTGGCAACTATCAGTTTGTTCCCTGTATCTATGAGTCTATTTCTGTTGTTCTTTTAGTTCCACATATAAGTGAAATCATATGGTATTTTTCCTTGTTTCCTTGTTGAAGGTACGGTGGAAGACTTAATGTACTTCCACCGTACCTTCTAGGTGCATCCATATTGTTGCAAATGAGAGGTGAGAAATTAAAGGAAAAGTTTCTACAGCTCGTCCCCTTGAGGCTACGTGGAGCAGGCAGGTTATCGGGGACAGGAAACTTATATTTGCATTTTTAGTGAGAGAACATGAACAAGACAGAGAATGACCATGAAATATTTATGAAGCTTCTACAAGACACATGACACAGTGATAAGCTTAAGCATGAGAATAATGATGAGTAAGACAAACTTCTGATGACAAAAGGTATATCAGCGAGTGAGAAAAAAATCAGACATCAAAAACTAATTTTTATGAATGAAAATAACCTGAATTCCTGAGCTTTGTTATGAGAAGTTGTTAAGTTACTTAAATTGTCAAGTTATTTACAAAATTACTATCTTGCCTACCAAGAATAGACATAAAGTGTTCCTCTTGTGGAGAATATAATAAGGCAAAGCGACTGTTATGTACAAGTAATGTTGGGAAGCCTTGTGTAGTTCAGCCTGGCTGGAATAGCCAAAAGTAAGTTTGGAAAGATAATGGAGGTCAGATTGTGGAGGAACTTGCATGCCAGATTAGAAATTTGAATTGTATCCTGAAGGCAAAAGGGAGCTTTTACTAGCTTAGAAGAAAGTATATAAAATTTACTGTGACTGAGTTGAGAGTGAATGAATTGTGAAATCCAAGGACAGGAAGAGTAGTTAGAAAAATTACAAGAGTCAATATTTGAGGTGTCAGATGATATAATGTGATAAGTTAGGTGAGTTGTACAAATATTGACACAAGAGGTTTAGTAAAAAGGCACAGCCCCCAAAAAAGCAGGGGTTGGGGCAGGGGGGGTGGAGAACATGGCAACTTCTACTTTTAACAGGATGGAGTAGCAGGGTTTGGATATAACCTCATGCCTAAAACAACTAAGAAAAACAAAATATGGTTTTCATGTATTGAACATCAGACATGACAGGGCAGCGATCACAGGGAGAGAGGACACACAGCAGGCCAGCACTATGATTGCTCCAGCTTACTGCCTGGAGAGCGTGTCCAGGAGGCAGCGAGGGAGAGGGAACCCTGGTGAGCCTGGGAGTCTCCCTGCGCTAAGGAGATCAAGCTGGGGGTCCAAGGCAGCAAAGTTTACAGGGCGGAGTATGAGAAAGGAGAGCTACAGGGAGTTCCACAGATTTGCAGAGGGGCCCCTTGAATCTTCAGTGACCCTCTCATTGACAAATGTGTGTAAAGAAGCTACCTAAACCCGGAGAAAGAACCACCAAAAATATTAGAAGAAAGCAATCCTTGTATCTATGCAGGGCAAGAATAGTTTATCTTCCCAAGGGACAGAATAAAAAAGACTCAAATTTGCATGGTATCATGGGCAATCCGAAGCGTTTGCCTTCAGTAGTGGAATAAAACTAGCTATAGAATAGAGGCTACTCTAATCCTAAACTTCAAAGGAAGACTTAGCGGAATCAAATTGTTTCCAAGTAACTTGACAACTTCTAAGAACAAAACTCAAAAATATTTACAAGAATACAAAAAATGCCCAGGACCCAAAAAGGTAAAATTCCCGATGTCTGGCATCCAATTAGATATTACCGTGCATGAAAAAGAATGGGAAAACATGAGCCATAATAAGGAAAAAATTAATAGATATAGACCCACAAATTCTACCAACAATAGAATAAGTAGACAAAAATGTAACAGTCATAACAGTATTTCATCTGTCCAAGAAGGTAGATAAAAGATTGAGCATATAGAGAGACATGGAAAATGCTAAAAAGACACAAATTGAAATTCTAGAAATGAAAACATGTCTACAATAAAAAAAATACACTGGATGGGATGAATATTAAATTAGATAAGGCAGAATAAATTATTAATAAACTTGAAGACATGGCATTGAAACACAGAAATAAAAAAGAATTACCAGATCATTTTTAATCTCTGGGAAAATATGAAGTGGCCTGAGATACATGTAATGGATGTTCCCAAAGGCCAGGAGAAGGAGCTGGTTGGGAGGAGGGCAGAAAAATATCTGAAGAAATAGTGACCAAAAATTTTTACAAATTGGATTAAAACTTAAACTCCCAGATTCAAGAAGCTCAATAAAGCTGAAGCAGCAGAACGAAGGAAACTACACTGTTACAACATAATCAAATTGCTTAAAACCGGGGATAAAGAGAAAATCTTAAAAGAGGTTCAAGGAAAAAGGCATTATGTACAGAGGAACAATATAAGAAGGCAGCACAATTTTTTCTACCCAAATTGTTCTATCTATAGACTCAGTATAATCCCAGTCAAATCATAGCAAATGTATTTTTTAAAGAAATTAATAAGCTGCTTCTAAAATTCATGTGCAGATAAAAAGACCCAGGAAAGCCAAACAAATTTTCTTTAAAGAAAAAAGTTGAAGGACTAATGTACAAGATTTCAAGACTTTTTTAAAGCTACCTGGTATAGTAATCAAGACATTATGATATTGGGAAAAAGATTGACTAATAGAACAATGGCACCCCATAGACAGTTCATATATAGAACCACAGATAAATAATTTCCACTATGGCATCCTAAATATCAAACTGAATAGTATAAGTATTATTTTTCTCAAATGAATTTTCACAAAGGTACAAAGAAAATTAAGCAAAGAAAGTCTTTTCAACAAATGATGCTGGACATCCTTAGGCAAATAAATAAATAAATAAATAAATAAATAAATAAATAAATCCATGCATTGTACTGCTTATCAAAACTAAGTCAAAATGGATTTTAAGTCTAAATGTTAAATGTGGAACTATAGAACTTGTAGAAGAAAACATGGGAGAAAATCTTTGTGACCTTGGACTAAGCAAAGGTTTCTAATATCTGATACCAAAGCAGTATCTATTTAAAAAAAAAGAAATAACAAAATTGACTTTATTAAAATTGAAAACTTGTGCTCTTAGAAAAATACTGTTAAGAGAATTAAAAAGACAAGCCACAGATTGAGAGAAGATATTTATTAACCATACATTTGATAAATTACTTCTATCCAGAATATATTAAAAACTGTTAAGATTCAAGAATAAGAAAACCCAGGAAAAAAAAAAAGGAAAATATTTGAAAAATTCACCACAGCAGATATACAAAGGCCAAATTGGCACATGAAAAAATATTCAACATAGCCATTAGACAAATGCAAATTAAAAGTACAATGAGAGTAAAAGCTTTGGATCTTGGGTAAGTGAAAGATTGGTAGTATATATGATTGCTAAAATAGGAAAGCTTAGGGCTAGGGGTAAAGGGTGGAGTTTTAGATATGCTTCTTTTGATGTAATAGAGGACCAATCAGAGTGGAAATACCCAGCACACAGATGAAGTTATAGGACTAGAACTTGGAAGATAGGTCATGTCTGGATATAGAATTTAAAAAAAAATGAAACCACATAAAATAGAATCTATACCCAAATGATTGCTTTCTTGATAGATATTTCAATGTATGTTTATGTGTGTTTCATGTCAGTTCATGTGTAGTTATGTGAAACCTTATAAGGTTACTTCATTGCCTTGGAAGTAGCAAACACTAAAAACATTTGTTAAGTTAAATTACATTTGGTTTGGATGAGAAACATATGGCATTCTTAACTCTCATCTAATCTAGTCCTCTGTTCAGAGTAACGTAAAGATAGGAAGCCTGGGGAAATGCACTTTAATATAATCTTTAGAAAAGGACCATGAAGAACTTTTAAGTCCAACCTACATGCAAGTCAGGTTTATATGTATGCCTCATCCTCCATGACGACCATCAAAAACAATACATAGTCCCTACCACGCCCCACCTCCAAATCTGTGTTATGATCACCATCAACAATTGTAGCCAAGCAATAACATGCTGAACCATTTACACAGGAAATGAGCAATTAAGTCCTAACATCCTTGGATCTAAGCCTAATATTAGGCTGAACTATGAGGAAATGCTCTCCAAGTAGTAGATAGTCATCTATACAAGAACAAACTAAAACTCAGTAGCATGGTGCTTAATTTGGGGAGGGGATTTTGGCTCGGCAGTTTTTGATTGTGGCTTCCTATCCATCAAAAGCATGACAGCTGTGGACACCCCTGGGCATTTGCAGCTTCACTACTATGCACAAAGTGATTTCCACTATGGCATCCTTAATATCACACTGATTAGCACACGCATTTGTTGATCTTTCAGGAGTTAAAAGCATAGTAGTGTTCAAGTCCATGATGTAAAATTGAAAATGTTTGGCTTAGCACATTATCAATAAAAAGACTTTCAAAGGCATTAAAATCTATTCAGAACAGATTTCTAGAAGCATTTTGTCTCAAAGAGTGTTTTCCCTTCCAAATAACAAGTAAGATTTTTAACACAAAGACATATGTTTAATTTGGACAAAAATGTCCTTTCTATAAAAAGCAGGGTAACACCAAGGACTGTTTAATCAATAAGCTCTCATGGATAGAACACATGGATAAAACACATTTTGGTTCTTGGAACACATGTAAAATGCTTTTGGTTTGGGGCTATTTTTTAATGTGAACTTTTTATTGGCATAATATATAAATATACCAAAAAGGTACACACACCATACATATTAAATTGAATGACTATTCAGAAAGTGAACACACCTGTGTAATTGATAATCAGACCAAAACACAGAATATTATTACCAGCACCTAGAAGTTCCCTTGAATTTCTCACAGTTTTTGCCTCTCCTCCCAAGAATAACCAGCATCCCAACTTTTAACTCCATAGCTTACTTTTAACAGTGTATGAACTTTATATTAATGGAATCATACTCTTTATATCTGGGTTTCTTTCACTTAACATTATGCTGAGTGGTGGCTGTGTTTGTGCGTGTAGTTGGAATTCATTCTCATACCACAATGTATCCATTCTACTGTTGGTAGATCTTGGGTTGTTTCCAGATTGGGGCTGTGACAAATATTACTGCTATAAACATTTCTGTCTGTGTCTTCTGGTGAACATTTGGATGTATTTCTGTTGTCATACAGAATATTTGAAGATATTCCCCCCCCCAAAAAAAAACTTTATCCTTCATTTAGAGCTACAGTCTACATTGAATTAATTTCTTTGTATATTATGTGAAATAGAGAGTTAAGATTTATTTTTTCTATATGGATATCCATTCTTGCCTAGATATTTACCACCCTTGGACATTTGATTATTTCCTCTAGTGGAGTTAGAATAATAACTTCCAAAGACTTATACTAGTACATGTTTCTCACATATTTGTGAGATATAACACACACAGAGATATCAAAGTGATGATTGTGCTCCAAACATTCATTTGTGAGTTGGCTTTTATGCTTCTACCTAATATCCAGTGTTGTTACTGATAGCTGATTTCCAGGACAGTTTACAAAGGCTCCTTGCACCTACTGTTCCAAGTACATTGTACCAATGCAGTGGAAAATATAGTCAAATTCCATTTCTGGACCCCAGCACACCTTCCCTTTCACTAGCAGCAAGATAAAATGGTGGACTTCAACAGAGGTATAGTAGCTGCTATTGAACAGTAATAACTCATTCCTTAATAATTTATTGATACCAAAGTCTTCCTCTTCTCTTCACAAATGTTCTGAATTGAGAAATAGTAAGCACCTCCCCTGGCAAGGCAGGAATGTTATTAGTAGGTTCCAGGTCCTCCATTTAAAACTATGAAGATTGTATCCTACCCAATTCCTGGGAAGGGGTTATCGTTGACAGACCTCAATGTGAATGGTACCCATAGAGTTGTGCAGTACAGTTCAGGACAGTGGCCTGCTGGGGTGGATATATACAGATGTAGATATATGTCATGTACATCTTCTCAAGTACCAGGGAGGAATGGTTGCTAGAATTGGAATGTCAACATTTCCTGATATAATATCCTTATTAAGAGTTATAAGAAAGAATTTCAGCATTCAAAATATTTTATGCGGGATGCATTTTAAATAGCAATATACTTTTATAAAAGAATAGAGTTCATAGTATACTATAACTCTTCAAGTGACACAGACTCCTTCCTTTTATTATTTCTGGTGCTAAAGTTCAGTGCTCTAAAGGAATGTCCACTAGGCATGTAAAAGCCTGTCTAGGAAAAAGAACCCAAATAAATCTATTACAGCTGGGGCCAGTTATTTCTGTGCAATTAATCTATAAAAGTTTTATAGCATAGCTGAGTGTCCAAGTTGAAAGCTAAATGGCAATACAGTAACCCTCTCCCCAAAACAGGGCGGTCTGACACAGCTACCCCTTTTGAAATTACAGCAGAATTATTACCATCAACTTAAAAAATAAAATAATATCTAACATGTCCAAACAGTCCCAGAGAGTAATTAAGACCAGGGGTTTAAAGGAAGATGTAGACTTGCCTGAGCTTAGTATTTTAGTAAATGAAATCTGATTTCTTTTCAGTCTTATTTGAATGCAGGTTGAATCTTATAAATGCAGACTCTGTTGGATGCCACTTGGTGGGAAGTAAAAGCACAGCTGCCCCTCTGTGTTTGTGAAATGTCCAAAAGAACCATATCTGTGCAGATTAACTAATAATGAACGTTCTCACTTACCCCCTGCTAACACTCCCATAACTCTAGTAAGAAGCAAAAGACTGAGAGTATTTGAGATCTTTTTCCGTGGCATATGTCATCAGTCTGGCTCAAATAAACTCATAAAAATTCTCCCCAAAATGCAAAAGACCAGTAAATATTCATCTACTGATACAACTGACATAGAAGCAGAGTGTGTCATATCAGAGAGCACTGTAATTTTGGAATGAGACTCTTAGCATAAAAATAAGAGTTTGCTGATCTTAAAGTGAGCAAGATTTTGAATCACCCAAAGGAGCAAATGTGTTTCAGAGCAAAGATGCCCTGCAGTCTCAGCGATAGAAGTAAGGGTGATGCGTTGGTGGTGTGATTGGAAGGTTTGCACAGAGTCCCCTCCTCACCCTCAAAATGGCTCTCACATCAAGTTAGACTCAACTATCACTGCAAAAAGTCATTCCATTGAGAAATTCCTTCTTTTTAGACAAGTGCCCAAGAGAAGGATCCCCTGGCAGCACTGAATGAATTAGCAATAGGTTCCTTAAGAATTAGTGGGCAGGTTAGAGTTGGTTTTGATGGAGTAGGGGAGAGGTGAAAGTACAAGGTACCAGGATGGTAAGAATTGAATTAGGAGAATTTAACTAGAACATAAACTGCGAGGCATAGAGGGATGAGTAGAAAGAGGGACACTACTACCTCCAGCAGGTGCAGTTCACCAGCATAGTTTCCAGAATTGCAGGCAGGCATCCCCTCTGTTATGAAGAAAGGGGAGGGTCCCAGCAGGAATGAGGAGGGCAACCAACCCAGCAATGGGCATGCTGTGTGTGGTGGGAAAACATGCACAGAACCAATACCACTATGATTGTGTCTTTGGAAGCTTTAAATTTTCAGTAAATCTGCAAAGAGAGCCAGTCATATAGTCTCCATTGCTATTCATAAGACTTTATCTGGAGTTAAATTCCTGTTATGGATTTGATGCTGGGCAAGAGTAGTTTTTCAGTAGAGATCCTTGAGCCAAATTATAGCTATGGGACTTTAGCATTAAAGTGACCTTGGAGTTCTAGCATGACCTTGCAGCCAAGGCAGGCATCTTCTCTACATTATTTCTGGAAAATGCTGTTACCTCTATAGTACAACCTGCCTCTTACTCTTGAGCCATGAAATCAGATCTGTTCAAATCCTGGCTCTACCACTCGTAAGCTTTATGATATTGGGCTTAACACCTCAAGTGTCAGATTTCACAGCCGTGGAGCAGAGTTCGTAGTTCCTGCATCATAGGGTTGCTCCGAGAATTAAGTAAAATGGTTGCTATGATATAGCACAGAATATAGCATATAGTAAGTATTCAATAAATGGTAGCTATTGTTATCATTTACTTGACTATCCTCCCTTTATTTACCTTTATCTCATAAAGCAATCCTTGCTAGAATGTTTTATATACAGCAGGTCCTTGAATAACACTTTATTCAACATTGTTTTATTATAACAGTAATGAGATGCCATAGAAACTTGACTCTTGTTTATATCAATTAGCCTGTGATAAAATTGGTTTTATTATGCATGATTTTGCCTAAAGTTACAGAGCTTATCAATGATGTTAAGTGAGGACTTAACGATACAATGATTTTATGAAAAGTTTCTCCAGGGGAAAGGCACTTGGCCATGTCTTTTGCCTCATTATAACGTCTTTAGTCAACACAACCAGACTCTCAATGCCTTGAATAGTGCCTGGTGCATTGGAGGCACTCAATACATTTTTGTTAAATAAAGTCTGTTCCATTCCATGTGAGTGCTAAAATGCTATTATTTTCTGAGGATAAAAAAATAATAAAATAACTGAAAGAGATTACAAAGTTAAAATAATGTAACCTTGATCATTAGGTCCAAATTTAAAGTTGTCTTCTATCCTGGTATCAGAAAACTTGAATATCCTTTATTTTGCCCCTTCACGATCTGTTTTAATGCTGCCTAATAAAGTAAGAAAAATGGATAGGTGTAAGCAAAAAAAGACCAAAGAATTTGGACCTGTATAACATCCTGGCTTTCATTCCTGCTTCCTTTTTCCTTTTCCACAGTTCATCTTTTTATATTTCTCACTGGGCTATATCTCATTAGCTGCTCAGTGTACCTGTACCTTCAAATCACATCTAGTTGAATTGTTTCTTACTGCGGAATTTCCTATAGCTCCCAAGTCACTATCAACTTTTGAAACTCACTTTGTTATATAAAAAGTTATGTGGGTTTTTTTTTAACTTAATGAAATAATACCTTCCTCTATGGTGCCTACAAGATCCTATAAGCTTAAAGCAGAAGGGCAGTTAGTGCTTATTTGTTCAAGGAAGACTATGTTTTGGCATTTCATCGATTTTAAAGCAAAACATCATTTTATGGGATGTAAAATAAAGCATCTTGGTTGTGTTCTGAGCAGGACTTCAGAATGGTTTGGTGCCTAGGTTAATGGCATTTCAATTATACTTCCTAAATGAGATATAAACTACTCTGGCTTTTGCCTCTACTTGTTCATGTCAGGCCTCAGCTCTCTGACAAACCTCCTCTCAGGAATGCTCGTGGACCCTGGGGAGCTAGGGAGACTTTGACTTGACACTGGAGGAGAGTAACAAGGAGTTGATGATGGATAGGCTGAGTGAGGGAGATAAAAGACAGTATGACTTCTCATTTACTGCTTGAGGACCTGGATAGATAGTGGTGCCATTTATGAGAAGGGGAAAAATGGAAAATAAAATGTTTTGGGTTGCATAGAAGTATAAAAAGGTGATCTAGAAGATTTGTAGGTGGTAGGAAAACATTTTGCACAGGAAATGGAATGAAAATATGGGTTCAAAGACAAAAAGGATGTAAAATTTCTCACTGGTATATGATATTTGGATTCCTTTTGATACATTTAAAAGTATTTTTAATGCCAGTATTTGCAATGCACTAAAACACTATATCCATTGCAGCTATTTAAACTCGTGATGAAAAATATTAGGTGCCAGCTTTAAAAAGCACAAGTAGACAGTAAAATTCTTTTAGGGTGTATATAAGCACAAATGTTGGAAGACCACTGCAGAAGAAAACCTGAGTAATATTTTAGCCTGCATGAGAAAGAAACTATAATGTCAAATGGTTGTCCTAGTAAAAGGAAAGTAAAAATGTTTTCCAAAGTCTTCTATGTCTACATCAAACTAAACACTAGTGGGTTTCATATTCAAGGACATCATGTTCTTTAGTCAGCTGGCAGGGCTGATGCCACAAATTATTGGTGCCCCTGGGTGGGCGTATATTAATGCCAGGGTTCTTGTTTCACCATTAATGGGGGTTCTGCAATCTGGAGAAAGGAGCTGCACGTAGATTCAATAAGGAGTCCAAAGACGAAAGATAGTTTTGAAAGGCATTGGGGGTCAGAAGAGCTTCCGTTAAAGGAGCTAAAGACTTCCCCTTGACTCAGGACCCGTGTTTTTTATTAACACAATTTGTCCTACGGCAAGGTGGAGATAATACACTTCAAAAGATAAGGTTTCAAAGGGTAGGGTTTACAGAAGCATTGTCAGATTGGGAATAGCCTACAGCTGTTCAGGTGTTTGGCCAACAGGAGTCAATAACATGTAGATTAAGATGCCCTGAGCTGTCTGGCAGCAAATGATTATCCTATTCAGGTTTGGGGGAGATGCTTTTTTGCCGTTCCAACAGATGATTACATATGTGGCTCAGCTCTTGTTGAGCCCCCAAGTCTCATCAACCTTTTGATGAAACTCTTGTAATTATGACATGCTGGAATTGGTTCCCAGCAACAAATATATAAAATATGAAACCAGAATGAAAGCATATAAAGAAGCAGCAGTGTTCTATTTTGTTTCATGTATTTTTATACTTCGGGTACCTCAGCCTGATTCTTGATCATTTCTGTTAGCATCACCAATGAATGCAACAGAATGCTAGCGGACATTAAGGAGCCAAAACACCGTCTCTCCACTAGTATTAGACAGATGTGTACAGCAGTGTGATGCCAATGAGAAGGATCTTCCTGAAGAGCAGTTCCTGTGTAATGAGTGCATAATGAAGGAAGATAAAAGGATGTCAGGGGGACCCAGAGCCCAGGGTGGGGAAGGAAGTACATGGTTATAGACAACTGAACAAATGTGCAGGCAGATTTTAATACCCAAAAAGTATTTAATGAGCACCTATTATGAGCTGGACACTATTGTGGAAGCAAGATTGAGGTGATTGTTTTCCTGACTACATGATAGATCATTTTGAAAACAGCTCTGAACTCCATGGCAACTGCAATCACCAATCAGAATAAGAACTCACATTAAATAAAGAAAAATCTTATTTATCTTCACCAAATAAAGCTGAAGATATCTCCCAACCATATTCTTGGATTACAAAAAGGACAAAGATGGTAAAACATACGTGAGTTTGTGTTTATGTATATAGATGAATTATTAGCATACAAGTGTTTCTTTTCTCAGAATACTCAGAACCATGACAATGATGCAGATAAAATGTACATATGGGAATTGATATTTGACATTTCACTTCCAGTATCGCGTACTAGATTGCCCTGCTACTCCTCCTGCCTTTATTTCTGTGTCCATTCAGGACCCTTCAGGTTACTTCCCAGCCCACAAAGCAGTTAAGGTAACTTGAAGAAAATAATGGATAATGACATATACTTGATGTTGACTTGCTTCCCTGTAAACACACACAAAAACACACACACAGGTTTGTGTTCACCCACAATTGCTAGTAGGCAAAATCAATACCTTGGCCCAACTATTAATAGATGCCATAGTCTGCTTTGGTTTTTATTGTAATTGTGATATACTTGTATTTTCTTTTACTCTCTTGAACTGTTCCTCTTGGGCTCCCAGATGCAGGGAAGGGGGAGGTTGCCTGCACCAGTAGTAAGTGGCTTGTCAGTGATCTCACCTGTAACAGCCTTGATTTTAAGAGTATTATGTTTAATTTTGCTAATAGGCATGTATTTTGTGTCTTGGATAAGTAATTGGACTGATTCCTCAGACCCCTCAAACAATATTATTCCATACAAACTAGTTTTCTGGGAGCTGAGAACAACTTAAACATCAATATTTTAACTACTTTAGTAGGAAATAGGAGATTATTCTAAAGTGTAATTCATTCTTACTAAATGCAAGGCTGATTTTTAACCTTTTATGACCAAGAGTGAATACAATTGTCATCAGTTATTGTTTAGAGACACTCAATGCTGAGCATTCTTGGTTTCCATGTTGAATGGCTTCCAGATGCTCTGACTTTTGTCCTTATATCAGTTTTTGTATTTCCTTTTAGATCTTTAATCTCTTTTGAATGTCTGCCCTTCTGTTACTGTAGGAAGCGATAGATGCTGAACAGGGAAGGAAGGATAAGAGGGAAAGACGAAGGAAGGAAGATATTAGCTGAGAAACTAGATTTAGTTTATACTTTTTAATAATTAAGGTAATTATTAAAATTATTTCTAAATTAAATATAAGTTAGTTCCTGAAGAATTCTATTAACTCAGCATAGATTCTATAATACTGCTCTTGGCAGCTTGGAAATGATTATTGCTTACTTCTCATTCCTGGGATGAGTTGTGGAAAGATTCTATGTACTTATAACTTGATCAAACTATCCATCTAACCATTTCTAAAACTCATTCACCTCTTACTCTTTAGTCTACATGCAAAGAAACCTCTGAATCAATAATCAATTGTCAATATACAGTTAAATAATATTGCCATGCTTAAGAAGAATCATATTAGTAAGGGACTATATTCAGCCTCTAGTAATAAATGCATTCATCTAAGAATGTGGTAGTAAATAGCCAATTTGTAGTTAGCCCTGGAATAAATCAGATGGTAACTCAGGATATCTTTCCTGTGTGATTTCCTAGATGATTTGGACAATAGATCTTTGGTTAACAAGGAAGAAGCTGATTGATAATGGTACTGGTTTTCAGGATCTGCCACCAAGCCATCCTTTACTGAAACAGTGATGATCTTTTCTCCATGACCATCCTGACCACAGCTGCCCCATCCTTTATCCAGAGGCGAGCAGCCACCCGTTGTTTAGCATTTTCTCTTTTAAGACACTTCCCTCCCAGGAAGTTCTGGGTTCTCTTTTCTCCTTTGCTCCCATGGGACTCCATTTTAGCAAGCAAATTGTAATGTAATTGTGAATTTGCACATCAGTTTCCTCTCAAAGTTATGTGCTTCATTTTTGCATATCATGTACATGGTAAAATGCTGTGTGCCAGTAAACACTGCATATCGAGGGGTTTTGTTATTATAAATCTCCAGATAAACTTCTGAAACAATCAATATCACACTTGCCAGCAGGTATCTATTTTTCCTACTAGAGCATATCTTTCGAGGGATATGCTATATATCCCTTAATTTTGAAATAAGAACTGGAGAGCAGCTACTATAATTTGAAGAAAGAGCTAGCTCTGCGTTTATAAATAACCCTGTCATAAGTTAGAGAGATTGTTTAACTCATTGTAATTGAAGCAATTCTTTCATACTAACAAAGCAGTAGAGAATTGCCTGCATGTGTAACTGATGGACAACAGATAAGGAACTGTGATATTAAAACCTTTACTGGGTGTGAATGTATTTTTATAGTTCTGACTGTACAAATTGTTTAAGTGAATATAAAGAATAGAGTTTAATCCGCTGGAAGCTATTGAAAGTACTTTGACAAAATATATTGCAATCAAAACAATTTTCTAGCCATAAAAATTAATAAATTAAAAATTTTATATCTGTAGGGGAAAGCCATGTTGAGCAAAGCCTTTTTAACTGGATTAAGTCTTCAAGGAGGATGATTTTAATAATATGCAAATATGTGAAGAAAAACAACAACATGTGCATAACCTATAATATTGGAGAACCTTCTGTGTATAGAATAGCACCATGTCAATACTGCATAGCAACTATCTATTGATTTGTGGCCATAACAATGGCTGGCTAGACATGATGTTACTTAAGAAGCTCATGTTCTCCCAAGAGCCTGGAAGATGGGAACCAATCTGGTTCTGTTATCAGACGAAATGGGGGTTCCTTTTCCCCACTGGGTGCTGGGGGTGGAGTCCTTATGATATCTCAAGAGAAAGAAACTTCTGAGACTCTCACGGGAGAACGAGTGATTTTTATTTGTGTGGAATTATATCCCTGAGTTTCTAAAGTCCAATTTCCCTTTGTCCAGTCATAGAAGAAGTACAGCTGGGGTTTCAGTAAAGCAAGAATCAAAGCCTGTGTCCAGAGTATCCTTTCCATGTTGGAGCTGTCCAATTCAGCATCAGGCTAGTTACAATCCATTAGCCCATTGTGTGGGGGTTCTCCATGGCTGTGGGCCACACAAGAGAGTGCAGAAGAGCTTGCCCTAAGCAAGAGTCCCGAGGATCCTGAAAGGTCAAGAGAGTGAACTCCTTAGTCACCCCAACTTTACTGGACATGTGTCTATCTTCCCTTTATTGGACCCCTGGGGAGTGTAAAGCTTTAGCTTCCTGGTGAAGCTGTCTAAATGACATGCCTATAAATCTGGCCTTCCCTTTGTTCCTTTTCTATTATTAATAATTAGATTAATTACAATGGTATCAGTTCATCTTTCTATCCCTAGTGCCTAGCGCCCACAAAGCTCTTTCTAAGAGTGAGCAACCCACTGTGGCAGCCATGGGGTACTGACTATCATTTCAAGCTGTGTTCTGTCATTGAAAGCTTGAGAGTATCTTGTCTTCAGTTGGGGTTAAACTAATTTACAATTATTCTTATACCAAAAAAAATTGGAGGGAGTGGCAGAGGACCAGAAATCTAACCCCACTTTCGCTCCTAATTCTGAGGTCCTCTTCAGATGAGTCACCTAACCTCACTGAGTCTCCTTTTATATATCTTTAAAATGAGAGGAAATGTAAAAGTGGACTCATAGTTTTCGAAGATCTTATACAGCTTCAAAATTCTTTTATCTATAACTTTTGGTGAGGAAATGTTGGTGATGTTAACACGGGGCTCTTTCCAGCAGACTGGGAGTTAGGACACATGGGTCCCAGTTCTAGCTCTGATAGTAATTAATTTTATGACACCTGCTTAGCCAGTTTTGGAAGGATTTGGGGGTGAAGGGACTTAAATAAGTAAGCTCTGAGGTCCTTTCCAGATCGGAGATCAAGAACCACTTGCTAAGCCACGTGATATTGTTGAACAGGAAGCCTTCATTCCTGATTTGAAATGATATTGGGCACCATCAATCGTTCCTTGGCACACTGAATTGATGGTTTTACTCAGAGGTCATCAAAGCAGAAATGGGAGTCTACCATCAACTTTCAATGTTGTTGTTGTGTGTTTTTTAAATATATTTTTATTGGTTTCAGAGAGAAAAGGAGAGGGAGAGAGAGATAGAAACATCAATGATGAGAAAGAACCACTGATTGGCTGCTGCCTGCATGCTCCACACTGGGGATCAAGCCCATAACCCCGGGCATGTGCCCTGACCTGAATCGAACCGTGACCTCCTGGTTCATAGGTCGATGCTTAACCACTGAGCATGCCAGCCGGGCTCAACTTTCAATGTTTTAAAATGCCTAATTAAAAAAAAACCTTCATAAACTGAAGTTTCAAAGTTTTCTTTTAACTAGTAAGTGAGGTGGTTGATTAAATCATAGTATATCATGATTAATTCATGGTAAGTGGTTAGCTCAGTCTGTTAAAAAGATTCTGTTGGCAGTTAAATGTGTCTAATGAAAATAGGAAACAGATGGCTAATAATGATAGTCTGGTAGACAGAATTTTCCAAAATATGATTTTTTTTAAGGAAACAATACATAGGATCTTTAGTAGCAAGAAGGCAATGACCTCTAGGCTGGGTCATGATGGAATAGCTCTCGTATAGGAAAATTAAATAAATCCCGAGCCTGTTTAGGTGTCAGCTGATCGGTGAGTTTTTTTATTCCAAATAATTAAACATTCATCAAACGTCTTCTATAGGCCTTGCTCTGCATGGCACTGGTGATAGTAATAACCACATGCTTATGTTCAAGGTGCCCACGGTATAAAAAGAAAGGAAATACAGATATGTCAACCCTGTAATTCTCAATGCTGTGTATATCAGGTATTTTCTCAGGCTCTGTTGTTCTAAAGATAGCAATCACTAATATTTCTGAGGCCTAAGGCCCCAACCAGTAAAATGTTTTGGGTATTTGAGAATGATCAAGAGTTTTAGCCACGCTTATTGACCCGTAGATCCTGTCACCTGGACGTGGCCCTTCCCTTTTTTCCAATGCCCAGGAAGGCAGGGCTGCAGTCTGCACCCAGGGCCTCTGTGTCATGAGCCTAGGTCACAGTCACACCACCAGGCAGCACCTGTCCCAGCAGCATCAGGTGCCTCCCTACGCTGCTGCTCTGGGTCTTGGGTTAAAAAGCTTTTCCTAAGAGTCCCTTAAAGACCTGTCTCTCATTGAACCCCCAACCCCAAATGCTTCCATCTTCCCATCCCTAGTCGTAGGGAGGAGCCAACGGGGACTTTCTGTCCAGGTTCTAGGCCTGTGAGTTCCCAGGCCTCCTCTCCCTCTGCCCAGCTTCACTGGCCACTACCAAGGTCCTCCATCGGCAAGAGTGACCCTCTTGAGCCCTCTCTCACCACTGCTCTCTTTGGACCTCTTTTCCTGAGAGAATGAGTAACAGCTTACTTTGGAGAGCTTGTTGCAAACCTTCTGCCCACTTCTGTGACTCTCCTGACCGATAAGGGCTTGCATCGTCTCCATTGAGGAGTGTAGCAGAGATGTATAAAACTAGCACCGTGGAGGGAGTGTCACCTGAGCAACTGGGGGAACTCCTAAAGAGGTCATATCCAGCATGGTTCTTTCTTGAAAGGAACAGTATAGCATGTTCACTAAACTCTAAGTAGTTCAGTAGTCCTGAACTGCATATTATAGGACAGGAAATACGTTAGATCAAAAGATGAGCCTATAGGGATAGGGACAGGCACAAACCCCAAGAGGTCATATATATTTTGTCAATTACCTATGGAAAGTTTACCAGGTGCCAGGCACTGCCCTATGAATTAATACAGGCACTACCTATATGAATTCATAACCCAATAAGATAGCCACCATTATTATTCCCATTTTACATATTAGGAAATTGGAAACTAGAATGGTTAGGTTGTTTGTCTAGAATCGCATAGCTTGCCAGTAGCTGAACTGGAATTCAGAACCAGACTTCTTGAGCTCTAAAGCTTATACTCAAAGTTTATTGCCTGTACACTTGAGAATTATTGCTGTAACAAACCGAGGCCCACGGGCAGTTCTAAAATGAGAGAAATGGTGCAATAAAAACAGAGCAGTAGAAGGAAAATATATACATGGGAGGCTAGAAAGAAGCAAAAAGACCAAAAAGAGGAAAATGTCGATGAATTTGGACCTTATTGTTTAGACGATGAGAAACCACAGGAGCATATGATTAATTTGAAAAGATCTAATTATAATTGTATAAAACTATTTTGAAAATTAAAAAAAAAACTGTATTTTTCATGTTTTCTTTTCAATCTTTATATTTGGAG
Source organism: Cnephaeus nilssonii (assembly GCF_951640355.1). Lineage (NCBI taxonomy): Eukaryota > Metazoa > Chordata > Mammalia > Chiroptera > Vespertilionidae > Cnephaeus > Cnephaeus nilssonii. The sequence continues at coordinate 37,207,004 of NC_137089.1, read as the reverse complement.
ATATTTATCCTGATTTTTTTCTTGAGAGATCTGTTCCTGTCTCACTTTTTCATTCTGCTGGTGTCATATGCTTCCATTTCAGCAGTGGAAATTGAGGTCAGAGAATAGGAAATTACAACTTCATGTAGAGAATCGGTCATGTAAGGTCCTAAAGATCTCAGTTGTACACAGACATGCCTATTAAGGAATGAGAGGAGAAAAGTAATGGAATGAAAGCTTAGCCTGAATTGTTTTCAGGTATTGTAGTTGTTTTGTTTTCCTGAGAAGAAATAGAAATCTTGTAGAACAAAACCACAAAATTATCATCAATAGTCCACTCGACCTTTAAAAGTGAGCCTTTGCTGATTTGGGGGTGGCAGTGGTGGTGGGGCGAGAATAATAGTTTTAACTTCAGAAGTGAGAAGATAAGTTACTTATGATTTATTGTATTATTGTGGCCATTTTTCTTCTGTTTTCCCCTTTCCCAGGTAGTGCCTAAGGAACTTTTATCTTTTCTGGTTTAGTGTGCAGTAAACTAAAGGTTTGAGTATAAGGCTCCTTTACTATTTTTTAATACATTTGACCAGCCTTGTAATAGGATGTGCCATAACCTGAGTAATAATTTTTCCTGGGATCACAGCTAGTATTACATCTTAATTCCTAGGCCAGATGGACCCGTGCCCTGGGTGTCATGCTCTGGCCCTTCTCCAGGTCACCCACATCCTTCTCAGAGTGTGCACTTCCATTGACTGTCGGGAAACCCAGGGTCCTGGAACCCAAACCCAAACAGCCTCACGCCCACTTGTAGGGCCCACAGGAGCCTTGCAGTCCCGGGCCCAAGTGGTAAGAAGGGGCAGGTCTTTGTGTGGGCTGTCTTGGAGCTTGGATACGCACACTGGGGTATCCATAATGCAGGGGTAGGAGGAGGCAGCACATGGGCAGCAGGCTAGGGGGCCACTCTGTGCTGCTGCATTTTGGCACAGTACCCCATGAAGCCCAATAATCCTACGTTTGAACCTGGACTTCTAGGCTATTAGAAGATATGCCTGTCAAAGTAAAACGATAAAACATTTTATCATCTTATTTCCTTGGTTTATAACTTTTAATATTTATACATTTGGCATGAGGGCCTCCACTTACACTCTTGACTTCAGCCCTATACAAATGTTAGGGATAGCTCTGGGCTGCCACCTGACCCAAAACCATTGCATTAGATTTTCTCACTTTGGAATGTGGAACTGGGGTTCGTGTCTGCTGGCCTCTTGAACTGACCCCAGTTCCACAGCCCAAGGTGAGAAAACCTGGCCCTTCACAGAAAGCTCCCCCACCTTCTGGTGTCCAAGTGCTCCTCGCCATCTTGCAGACTGAATGCTCTACTCATTATGTGTGTGTGTTTGCTCCCCAACAGAGGTCAAGAATGTTCATATTTTTTTATCATTGCTCTTTCCTTTTTGCTTAGAAGGGCGTGTGATGTGTGGTACATACTCAACGAATACATTACCAAATACAAGAACGAATTACCAAATATAAGAATGAACTAGTATCCTGAGAAACCCAAAGCACCAATCAGAAAGAATGCACGTACCCCTATGTTCATAGCAGCGCGATTTACAATTGCTAAGACCTGGAAACAGCCCAAGTGCCCATCAGTAGATGAGTGGATTAAAAAGCTGTGGTACATTTACACCATGGAATACTATGCAGCAGTAAAAAAGGATCTCTTACCCTTTGAGACAGCATGGAGAGACCTGGATAATATTATGCTTAGTGAAATAAGCCAGTCAGAGAAAGACAAGTATCACATGATCTCACTCATGTGTAGAATCCTATCTAATAATAGACAAATATGCAAATTGACCATACCTCCAACACACCCACAAGCCATGCCCACAAGCCACGCCCACCATCCAATCAGAGCGAGCATGCAAATTAACCCAAACCAAGATGGCTACAGCCTCAGAGAGCAAGGTTTCCTAGGTAACAGAGGAAGCCAAGCTTTCCACCTGCCCTTGCCAGGCCTAAGCCTCCACTCAAGCTACAAAGTTTCAATTATAGAAGGTAAACAAATTCAAACAAATGGCGGCAGAATGGAGCTTGAGAGAGCAGGCCAGGGTTGCCGCCGGCAACAGGGGAAGCAAAGCTTTCTGCACACCCTGGCCGGGCCCACCCACTTAAGGCAACAAAGTTTCAATTATAACCCCAACACAAATGGCTACTCGGAGGGAGCCCCAGGCTTGGCTCTGCTCCAGGCTACAAAGTTTCAATTGTAGAAGGAAAATAAATCCCAGATACCAGGGCCTCCGCTTGCATTGCCAGGGGGCGTGACCCGCCTGCAAACCACCACAGGCCCCTCGCTCAGGCCGCCCCACGCCCCAAGGGAACCCCCACCTGATCCGGGACGCCCTTCAGGGCAAACCAGCTGGCCCCCACCCCTGTACCAGGCCTCTATCCTATCTAATAAAAGAGTATTATGCAGATTGATCATCACTGCAACACACAATATAGCTGCCCCCATGTGGTCAAAGATCCTGCCCCCATGTGGACACAAGATGGCCACCACAAGATGGCCAGCAGGAGAGGGCAGTTGGGAGGCATCCGGCCTGCAAGGGAGGGCAGTTGAGAAGGACCAGGCCTGCAAGGGAGGGCAGTTGGAGGTGATCAACCCTGCAGGAGAGGGCAGTTAGGGGTGACCAGGCCAGCAGAGGAGGGAAGTTGGAGGCAAACAGGCTGGCAGCAGAGTGGTTAGGGGGTGATCAGGCTGGCAGGCAGAAGTGGTTAGGGGCAATCAGGAAGGCAGGCAGGCAAGCAGTTGGGAGCCAGCAGTCCTGGATTGTGAGAGGGATGTCCGACTGCCCCACCAGGATCGGGCCTAAACGGGCAGTCGGACATCCCTCAAGGGGTCCCAGATTGGAGAGGGTACAGGCTGGGCTGAGGGACAACCCCCTCCGTGCACGAATTTCGTGCACTGGGCCTCTAGTGTAATTAACAAAATAAACGAATGAACAAAATAGATCCAGAGACATAGAAACATGGAACAGACTGCCGAATCTCAGAGGGAAGGCAGGGGTGGGTGGGTGGGTGGGTGGGAAGAGATCAACCAACGAACTTCTATGCATAACCCATGAACAAAGACAATAGGGTGGTGAAGGTCTGGGGTGGGGGACAGGGGTGGACTAGACGGAGTCAATGGGAGGAAAAGGGGGACATATACAATACTTTTCAACAATAAAGATTTTTTTAAAAGAATGAACTAGCATTTACTTCCCAGAATGATTCGAAATAATATAGTTTTACTAAAAGCTCTCTCCCTTTAGAATGGAGTTGTAACTGGAAGCTGTTACAGTAATCCAGATTACTGCAATAAAACTAATACCAAAGTCACTAAACTCTCAAGTGAACCATGACAAACCTCTTTCCAGAAAACCCACGTCCTTTGGGAAATTAGTGGAATCAGTCACCCTATCGACTACATCTACTCAGTGATATGAATACCAAAGGCAGCTTGGCATGCTCCTTTGTGAATAAGATGAGGAGAAGGTGGAAAGCTTTACCTCATTACAGTGCATTAAAACTGCAATGTTTAACCCCTACTAGATGCCAAACGCTAGGTGGGTAAGGTCCTTTAAACCTCACTGTTCTGTTAGTAGATACGATATTCTTCAGAGAAATCTGAGGCTCAGAAGTGATCTTCCTAAATGTATGTTGCCATGTGATTCAAACTTAGGTTTTCTGAATCCACCGTCTTTCCATTATGCGGCACTGCTTCCGTAAGTAATGAAATCAGACCACTTGGGCTTTGTTACTGACCCTGAACTAGGTTTGAAATGATCAAGCCTCTATAGCTGCTTCCTACCTGGATTATAAAACACTGACACAGTGATGAAGCTTTTCCACAGTTGAGGGAAATGATATTTCAAAGGTTGCCATCTTTTCCAATTCATTTTTTGAAAGTCAGCTTGGCTTATCACTGGGGAAAATCTCGAAGCAATCATAGAAATGCAATGAAAAGAAGGCAGTGTGTCATAAAACGGGCTTTGTATCTTGATAACAACATGTGATCTATTTATTACTTATGATGAATGTGAAAATAACTTGTTTTGGTGGAATTCATGAATAAGGCCGTTTGGGTAATTGAAGTCTTGCTTCTAGCTTTCAGCTGCTTGAATACCTTGTTGAAATGTGGAGGAGGACCTCAGGGCAGTTTTGCAAACATAATGAGGTTTGCAGTTTATTAAAGTGTGGATGTGACGTTCTCCGATGTGTAATGTATTTTCAATAATAATCCAAGTGCCAGGAGACTCTGAAAGAGATTGGGAAGAAAGTGATAATATTGTATTACTGTGCATCCTTAGGTCGTGCTCAATTACACATATATTGCATTGTTTTGTCTCTTAATTAGCAATTTCTGGAGTTTGAGTGATGACTGGCAGCCATAATTTAATCAGGGAAATCTCAGCATCCCCTGATAATTTTTATAATCTGAATTTGAACTCTGTTATGTATCTGCTTCCATTCGGAAGGGGTGATCTGGCCCATCACAGAGCAAAAGGAAAGCCTAGGTGTCTGAACCATAAAGGTGAGGGGGTGAGGGGGTGAGGGGTGCAAAAAAAGCCTCGAGAAGAAGGCAGAGGCCAACTGGGATAGGGTTTTGCAAGCCATGCTAAGCATTTGATCTTTCACGAATGGAAAGACAGTGAAGAGTTTTAAGTAACGGGGCACAGAATGCCACTGGCATTTTTTAAAAAAAAAAAATCTGTTTGCCTGTTTTGGGAATAGATCGAAGGGGAACAGAAGTTAACAGAGAAACCAGTTAGGAGGCTGAGAGCGAAGGAGATAAGCGTGAAGGAGGAGCAGTGGAGATGAAGTGAGAAGATTCAGGATCTGTGTTATAAACAGAACGTATTTCTGGAGACAGCAGAGGGGCTTGAGGAGAAAGTGGAGGAGGGGGCCCACATGGAGGGCTGCAGAACCAGCTGAGCCATGAGAGCTTGCATAGAGGGGGACAGAGGACAGGACGGGGACAAGGCAGCGAGTATGGAAGAGCTGGTTAGCTAGCCTGAGCATTACTAATATTCTTTAAAAAAAACACACACTTTAGACCCTCCAAGGTTTAAAGAAATTTTGATCCAACAAATACTTGTTGAAGGCCTACCAGGAACTGAGAGCAGGGCTGGCTTGTCAGAGACACCAGTGAACACTGCACATCGGATGTTGGGCCAGCCTACCTTCAGCAAGGAAGACGGGTGGAAGAGTCTGTCTTTTCTGTTCACTTATAAAGCCAACTCTTCTGATTATTTCTCACCTTTTAGAGAAAGTGAGGATGTATATTTTTAAAAGTGCTAGATATATTATGCACGTGTTGTTTGTTTATTTGGTTGGTTGGGTTTTTGTTTTTGTTTTTTGTCCTATATAATAATTGTCTGGTTATACTGATTCTCCAGCAACATGGAATTATATGCACATAGTTTTATTACCACTGTGACTTCCTAGCATTATCTTTAAAGTTACCTTTTTATTTTATTTCACTTATTCATTTTTTATTGTTGACACTATGACAGATGTCCTCCATTCCCCTCCCCCTTTGCCCACCTCCACCCAGACCATCATCACTCTGTTGTCTGTGTCCAAGTGTGATATATTATTTCACTTATTCTTTATGGAGGGGAATGAAAGAAGGAGCCTGCTCTCTTGGCCTCTCTAGATGAGTCTGGTTAAAGGTTTATTGAATTTATTTATCTTTTCAAAGAACCAGCTCTTAGCTGGCCTCTCTAGATCACTAATCCTTCCCCTCTTGGCATCTTCCTCAGCCTCTTTCAAATTTGCAGTCATGACCTGAGCCATCATTCCTGCTCTTCCTAGTCTGAGTCTGAGCAAAATAAATCAAATGATAAGAAGTGGGGAGAGGGGTGGTGGGTATAGAGGTGGGGTAGTAGTCTTCATTTTGGGGGGATTTTTGAGAGGAAAGGAGGAAATGGCATCATATTACCTCAGTTTCCCCAACTTGGTCTTTGAGGCCAAACTACTTGGGAATAGTCACATTGATCCAGAGGTCTAGGTGCAGGGATGTGTCCATTTGTCTCTGGCTCTCTGTTCTGGACCATTGAGGAACACCACCAAGCTCATAAAGATCATCCTTAAAAAGCCAAGGGCTGTAGGCCCAGACAGAACCTCATTTTTGTGTGGCATCTGACTACTTTATAAAGAGCCTTCATTTCTGTTCCCATTCAATCTTCCCCTGGCTGTGCCATGTGGGTGAGGTTTCACCATCTCACAGATGATCAGACAGCAGGAAGGTTAAGTGACAGAGCCAAATCTTGAAACACATTTCAATGACCTGATGGCATCACTGGTGTCTCTGACACCTGGTGATATCACGTCACCAGGTGTCCTCTGAGTTCTTGGTCATGATATGTGCATGATAAGCATTAAATTATAAATAACCTAGATTCTAGGCTAATCAGTCATTGCTGTACTGATCCATGTTTCCCAACCCCTGGCCTTTGTGGGAATATTCAAAGGGAGAAGAATGGGATACTGGCCAGAGAAATGTCTCAAACAGAAACTACTTCTAGCCACCAACGTTTAGGGGTATGGGTTTCATGGGGAAATAAAATGGTTTCTGAAGTCAGGAGTGGGAGGAAAAGTTAGCTTTGCCTCTGGTTGACCTGGTCCAGGAAGGAACATCTCAGCTAGCCTTTCTCCAGTCTTCTTTTCTCATCCAACCCTGTTTATAGTCTAAGCAACAGAGGCACAAATAAATGACAGTATGCCCTGGCCTATGTGGCTCTGTTGGTTGGGTGTTGTCCCATGCGCTGAAAGGTCGCTGGTTTGATTCTGATCAGGGCACATGCCCAGGTTGCAGGCTTGATCCCCAGCAGGGGGCGTGCAGGAGACAGCCTAGCAATGTTCCACTCTCACATTGATGTTTCTCCCTCTCCCTTCTTCTCTCTCTAAAAAATCTAATTTTAAAAAAATATATATTTAAAAATAAACAAGAGTAAGCATAATAATTCCTCAAACTGCCCTTGTTCGCTTCTCTGCTTCTACAGAGATTAGGAGGGAGATTCCAACGTGTACCAAAACCCATAAACCTCATGATAATATCAGTGTCAAGTGTTTTATGTTCAGGAAGACAATGGATAAGAAATAACCTCGGGGAAAATGGATCCAGGGATAAAGTAAGGGAAAGATTCTGTTAGAAAGAGGCTTTATTTACTTTAAAAAAAAAAAAAAAACAAAAACCTTTTCAGCTACTCCTCCCATTTTTGCCACCATGAGCTCCTCAGCACTGTCTGGTCACCTTTCAGTTCACACAATGGTGGCCATTTAAAGTCAGGATTGCAGAGATTAAACATTCCTTTTCAGCGATGCCATTACAGAGAGTCCCAGGGGGACTTTCCTGTCATTTCCAGCAGAGCTCATGGAGCTCATCCTCTGTTCTTTCAGGAAGTAGGAAAAGCATGGGAGCCAGACTATCTGATCTCCCGCAAGATTAGATGGAGGGGAGGTTCGCTTTCTTTTCTTCAGAGATCTTGATTGATGCAGAACAGAGGCTTTCCAGCAGAATAAAATGTTATTTTTAAGCAGTTTAGAGTAAGGACTTTAAATGGTTTTTCATGACCAAATGTAATGGGGTTTTAGAGTTCATCTCAAGAGGGACATATATCCTTATGTCTTTCCATCAAATCTGTTTCTCCTGATTCCTAACAGTTATGTATTTCATAGTAGGTATTATCTTTCTTTAACTCATTAGAGAAAGTGAAATCACAGAAACCATGATAATGGTGAAGTCAGATCCCTGTTATCAGAAATTTAACTGTATTCCACTTGGATGATAACAGCCAAAAACTAGTATATAATCCCTCCGTGCCTCGCCCCTCTTCCCCCTCCAGTATCTTATTTTATACAGTATAAGCACCAGGCTCTGCTTTTCAGAATGATCAGATTATGTCACGCTGCAATGAGAATTCCTGTTACAACAAGACCCCTAGGGCACATCAAAGGACTGCACGGTTGAAACACTCCAGATGATTTTAGGAGTTTGAGAGATTAAATAATCACTCTTTACATTGTGCGACTTTATGATATTCAAGGAATGCTTGTATATTACCTAATTTGATCCTACTGATGGTGCTATAATAAAGGGGCGGTATTATCCATGTCTTACAGAAAGATCACAAAAGTGAAATCATTTGCCTCGGGTTTCACAGCCAGTAATAGAAATGCCAGTACTAGGAACCAAAGTGCAAAAAAACCAGAAACGTAGATGGATCTGGCTGCCTGTTGTGTAAGCCCTTGAGGCCTGGGGGTAATATGGAAAAGGAAGAGGGCAGTTTGATGGGTCAAAATAATTCCATGATGCCCATAGGACTCTGTTTCCACCCTCACTCAGAAAAAGACATTGTCCCAGATTTTATAGACTGGCACCGATCCTGTACAAAACACTCTTCATCCATTGCCCTCAATCCTGCTCCAACCCACTTCATGTTATAAGAGGAAGAGTTATTTGGTGTGGGGAGGAGGAAGTCAGGGCTGAGGGCTGAGGGCTGAGGGCTGTTGCTTGCCCCCAGGAGCCCCGGCCTCCTTCCTCACTGCACACTGCACAAGACATAAAGCTGTCAACATCCTTGAGACCTCCTACCATTCTAAATCTCTTCACAACTTAAACCTGGGTTTCTTCCCAGGATCTGGTACCCATGCATCAAAAGTCCTACATCCCATAGATTTTATTCACCCAATGGGAAAAAAATGAAGTACTAGTCAGAAGGCACTAAAAAAAACTCAGCCTAAAGAAGAAGTATTAAAAAGTAAAGACCTTTATATAATCACAGAGCCATTAAGCGCCAGGCCCATTCCTTTGGGGAGACAAAAGAAGTAGATTTTAGGTTTTGCTGTTGAACGCGGCTGACAACAATTCTTTGGCTCTTCAGCTTCTGTGTGGTAATTTTAGACTGCGAATATTAACATTCTCTCACTGATTGTTCTTAATTAAACTTGCTCCTGAGCCACTATTAAATGCCAAAAACCTGGATCCTCAGAATATTATTCTGGAAGGTTTTGGCTTGTAGGAAGGAGCCTGATAAGATTATTCACTCCCACCCCTGCAGGTTGCCACCCCTGTACATTAAAACCTACCAACATACTCATAGCTGGCATCCCACCATCCTGTGTGCCATTTGGGAAAGGTCATTGGACAAGAGCATCGGAAGCAAATTCATGTGGGATCATCTCTTGGTTAAAATGTGTGAACGTCGTGTATTTTCCTCATTGTGAAGCAGTCAGGGATGGTTTGGCATCTCCCCCACCATCACCAGCGGCTCCCAGCTGCTGCAGGAGCGAGTCTTGATGTCATGAACCAGTAGGCACATAGCATTCCTCTGACACTGTGATTAGTTCAAGGGTGGGCTCAGTATCTTACTTGATCCAAATCTAGAGAGGTTTAGAACTTCTTTTCTTTATGTAGTTGGAAAAGAAAGTACGCTGTTCTTTTGGACAAGGTGTTGGATGGACGTGTAAGGCCCGGAACTGCTGCAGCCGTTTCGTGACAGTAAGGGATGCTGGCTTGAGTGAACAGAGCTAAGAGAATTGTAGAGAAACCAGGCTGAAGTGCTGGCCAAATTCTGCTGACCCTATGGCTAGACTTTTCATTTCTCAGCAAATAAGTTCCCATTCTGGTTCTGTCCAGTTTGAGGTGGCTTTCTGTTCGTTTGGAAACAAAACCATCCTAACTGGTGTGGTAATTATTAGACGATCATATTTTTTAACCCCTGACAGAAGTGTTACAGGGTCGGTTACATTTACAGAGCCAGACAGTCCCACTGCCAAGAAAGAAAAGTAAGTTCAGTCTTTCCCTCTGGAAAGGAACTCAAAGATCTAAACCACCCAGCCTCATCCATACATTTAATAGAGGAAATAAAGGAGAAAGAAAGGGGCAGATCTGGGGTTTGGATGGCATAGAAAATAATGAAACCCGGCTCACTCTTCATACTTTATTAATTCTCATTTCCCTGCAACTGGTGCTTTTCCTTCTCAAAGGGCTGTTTACAGATTTACCACTTCCCCTCAAGTCTTTATTGTCACTCAAGGAGTTTTTTGTTAGACTGAGCTTGAACTTCACAGTGGCTCTTGTTTCCTAGAAATTTTCAGATTCGAAAAAACAAGTCACAGGTGATAATGGCTATATAGTTCTCGTGTCAGCCATTGCTTTTACACATAATAAACAATTTTAGACAAACTACTGATAAAGTGTCCTTCTGAGTCTCTAAGCCTTTGACAAAATTCAACCCTAATTCTCACCGCTCTTGTGTGTATACAGATAATCACTGCCTCAGGTTACTGTTTATTCAATCCTTAAAAGATAGAAATAATTTAACATACTACCTTAAAATGTAGCCAATTACTAAAAAAAAGTCATAATAGGAATAAATGAGATAATGCATGTACAGCACTTAGAAAAAGCTTAATAATAATAATAACTTGAAAACTATTGGGCATCATTACAATTTATTATTACTGGGATTAAAATAAATACATCTAATATTATAATTGAAAAAATTCCCTGCAGAATGTTTAGTTTAGACAATTACTATAAGCCTAATTAATCTTTAAAAAAACAATTTCATATACACATTGCATTCAGATATTTCCAATATGATTTGAAATAAGTTCTAGGCATATTTGTCAACATCCCCCAAAAAAGTTTAAGTAGAGCAAATATAATAATTTAAAGTTATTAAAGTTTTATGCAGTTTAGTCTCTGCATGAAAAAAAAATCAATGCGTGTACTTGCACATTTTCCCACCTCTATTGAGCTATAATTGACATATAACATTAAGTTTAAGATATACAGTGTTGTGATTTGATACATGTATATATTATTAATGTTTACCACAATAAGGTTAATTAGCACATCCTTTACCTCAGATAATTACCATTTTGTTGTTGTTGTTATGGTGAGAACATTAAAGCTCTACTCTTAGAGCAACTTCCAAGTTCACAATGCAGTATTGTTAACCATAGTCACCATCCTGTGCATTAGATTTCCAGAACTCATCTTAAAACTGAAAGTTTGTACCCTTTGACCAACATCTCCCTCTTCTCCCCACTCCTAAGCCCCCGGTAACCACTATTTTACTCTGTTTCTAGAAATTTGTTTTTTTAAGATTCCACAAAGAAGTGAGATAATAATGGTATTTGTCCTTCCTTGTCTGACTTATTTCTCTTAGCATAATGCCCTCAAGGTCCATCTATGTTGTCAGAAATAGCAGGATTTCCTTTTTATGCCTGAATAATATTCCATGTGTGTGCATATGTATGTATATATGTGGGTATATGTGTATGTATCTATACTGTATGTATATTTTTACACATACACATAAACACACCACATTTTCTTGATTCATTCATCCGTCCATGGACACCTCAGTTGCTTCCATGTCTTGGCTCTGGCTAGTGCTGCAGTGTACATAGGAGCATGCACTCCCAGTTCTGCCTTCTCTGCTAATTGTACAGACACTAAGCAGCAAGACGTAGTAACCTCCAGAGATGTAAAGACCATTCACATACCACAATATGAGTGTGCTTACAAAAAAAAATTCTCTCCAAACCAAACTAAAACCATCAAAAAAACAAAATCTCCAAAGCAAGGAACACATACAATATGACTGTAAACCAATGCTGGCTTATCTTCCCAGTTTCATTGATTATCCTCCTCTCCCCCCAGTTCTGTATCACAGTCATTTCAATCAGCTCTGTTTGCAAAATTCATCTGCATTGGTGTATATAATCATAATTCATGTATTTTAACAGCTGTTAACTCCACTTTTATAGCTCTCCAAAAAGAACTCCACATTTTGCAGAGCTATAATTTATCATTTTTATTGTTGATGGGATTTTGGCCTGTTTCTAGTTTTGTTTTGTGATTATGGAATAAAGCTACGGTGAATATTCTTGTATGGGTCTCTGGTGCATGTGTGCATGGGAGTTTTCAAGAGTTTGATTGTTGGGACATGAGTATGGAAGGTTTATCTTTTACCAGTTAATACACAACTATTTTCTTCCAAAGTACTACTCTACTTTATACTCTATTGAGCAAAGATCTGAGTTTCAATAGCCATTTCTTGATATTATCAAAATTTAATTGAAAAAAATTGTGAAATGGTTTTAATGGTAGTTGTCACTGTTTAAATTTGCATTTCCATGTTTACAGATTATACTGAGCATATATTCATATTTTTGGTTATTTGTTTCTTGTTTATTGCATTCATATCTTTTGCCCATTTTTCATAAGTAATGCATCTTTTTCATATCGATACTAATTTTCTGATTGATACTAACATGTCTTCTCTTCACTTGTGGCTTGACTTTTGATTTTCATTATGGTATATTTTTGATGAAAAGGAGTTTCTAATTTTAATATAATTGAATTAATCAACCTTTATGATTTTTGTAGCATGTTTAATAAATCCTTTCCTGACATCATGAAGATATTTTGTCTCCAGGATCTTTTAAGATTTTTATTTCCACAGTTAAGTTCTTATTCCAACTTGATTTGACCTAGCTTGACGTGACTTGATGTGTGTGTGAGAGATAAAAACCCAGGTTAATTTTCTCCCCACATGGATAACCAGTTGTCCCAGTTACATTTATTAGAAGTCCATCCTTTCCCCCCTGACCTGCAATACGACCTCTGTCACTGATCGTTTCTCTATCAGTAAAGATCTGTTTCTAATCTACTCGTCCATTCTCATGTCAGTTCCATACTGTCTTAATTACCATAGCCTTATAATAAATCTTGATATTCGTTGGGTCAGTTTCTGGGGTCTCTGTCTGTTCTTCATGGAAGCACTTTCTTGGAGAGTGCTCTCTCACACACAAAAAAATAGAATAATCTATAAGAAAATGAAGGAAGCTGAGGATATAGAGGAAGGCTTGGACGGCAGCTACAACAGATTTCATGAGGAAGTGTGAAGCTGGATTGGCACTGCAGGAACAGCTCAAATTCAGACCAGGGGCAGGCCTTAGTGCCACAGCATAAACTCAGGTTTGTATGTAGGTTGCCCTTGGAGAGGGGGTCTTAATCTTGGGGGAAGCATATGCCTTCAGCTGAAGACCATTCTTTATTATGGACTCAGCTCTGAGCCATCAGCAGGATACACTCTGCAGCTGGGACAATGAAGCTTGTAGATTTTTGGACCACATAGGTAGTTTAAATTTCCTTTCAAGCTCTGCTATATGACTTGTGGTTTTAATCTCTCCATGATGACTATATTTTCCTTCCTATCCAGGGCCAAATCCAAGACACAGTTTCCCTACTGTCTCCTTTCATAAGACTTTTTTTCTGGTTATGAAAAAACCCTGAGGTTGTTATTGTTAAGGCTTTCTATGAGGGTCTCTGCTCTGAATCTCCACCTTGCTCAGACTTAGGAATTAGCAAGATGCCCCTCAGCCAGGGTAGCCACCGGCCTCAGTGTTAGCTTACATCAGCATTTTTGGCTTCTTAGGGTTAATCTGACTTACTCTGTTGCCACCCTACCCCTGCATATTAAAAAATATATCACATACATACATATTTCAGTATTGCTAAGTGATTTGCACTGGAAGGTGTTTTTAGTATATTTATCACCCCAAATTATGCTGGCAGATAGGTTCCCAGGTGAATTTTATGGACACTCAGATTTCAAAACCACTAAACTAATATGTGCTGATGGCTGTCAGTCCCTGGGGCCAAAATCTTCTTTCAATTATCAAAGTCCTTCCATGTGGTTTTCTCTGATCATCGCATCTAAACCTTTTTTATACATATATTCTACATAATTTATAAAACATTTATCACATACTACCTTATATTACAATCTTATATAATAAAAGGCTAATATGCAAATAGACCGAACGGCGGAACAACCAGAATAACTGAACAACTGAACCAGCCTCTATGACATGCACTGAAAACTAGGGGGCGTGTGCAGAGCATGGCAGGCATCAGCCATGGTGGGATGGTGGAGCAGGTGAGCAGGGGCGCCAGACCAAGGTGGGGTGCTGGTCACTGTCATCAGGGTGAGTCTCTGGTGGCTAATGAAAATTCTTTGCTGCCGTAGTTCCACCCAGTGCTCACACCTGCTGCCGGCACCAGCCCCACTCACACCCACAGCCAATGCCAGAGCTGCTGTTCACACCCACTGCTGGTGGCCGGTGCTGGTCCTGATTGCTCGGCGCCATCAGTGGGTACAAGCAGTGGCTGCTGGCCCTAATCACCTCTGAGGGCTTCTCCACCTCCACCTGCTCCTGAGAGGTGATCAGGGCAGCAGCCACCCCTCACACCCACTGCTGGTGCTGGCCCCAAGCGGGGCTGCCAGCAGATGGGACGGGGGGGGGGGGGGGGGGGGAGGGCGGTCGGTGGTGGAAGGGCTGGGCAGGGGCATGGAGAATGGGCCGAGACTTGCCCCTGTGCCTACCACAGCCTCTCGGCCCACAGTTCCTTTCAAGGTGCACAAATTCGTGCACTGGGCCCCTAGTAATAATATAAGGTTTTATCTATGTTTCATGTACTGAATTAGATTATACATCATTGAAAGGTGGTCCCTTATGCTTTGTAACTCCTTTCCTTTTTCTTCCTGACTAGCAACTTGCTATGTAGGTATCTTTCAAATGAATGGTTTGTTCTTCATTTCTTGTATTGAATCCTATTTTTAAATACTACAAGAAAGGACTGAATTGAAGTATCATATAATGATTTCACACAATATATTTCAAGTCCTTGAGACATAGTGAAGAAATTTATCTTACTGTAAGAAATTAATTTAAAGGCAGTGTTACATTTTATTGCTTTTTCCTTCCTGGCTTGTGCTAATGGGAGAAGAGGAAGTTCTCAAACCTTAACAATGGAAGTCAACTTCAGAAATTTAAAGATAGTTGTTTGTTTGGTTGGTTGCAGTTTACAAAAAACAACAACAATAAAAAATAAACCACATACACACAAAAGAAAAAACAATTTCAATTCAACTCTGCAAAAATCTATTGATCATCCATTACATGTGAGATTCCATGGTAGGTGTTCAACCTCTTAAGAAAATTTCTCTTAAGGACATCAGTAAGGCTTAGGAGGACTGCTTTTCTTTTCTCTGCTGTGAAAATAGCTGCAGCAACCAAAGCGGGGAGGGGAGGGAGAGAAGAAAGTCATCGCTTCTGTCTAACCCAAGAGTGAAGTCTAAATCTTCATGTCCTAAGCAAACTGCCACAGGAAGCTTCTTCATGTTCTGAGTTCTTTATATTGAGACTATAAACCATAACCAAAGAGGGGGGAATCCATTTATCTCTGGAGTGTTCTCTGCCAAGTGGTCTCTTATTTATTGCTTTTTAAGGAAATTTTTCATGTACATCAAAACGCAATCTTTCAACAAAGGAAATGCACTTCTGAGACCCAAGCACTTTATAATATAGAATCGACATGCGAACATTAATTTTTTCTGGATTACCTAATGAGTTTCTTGGTGCTTGGGTGAGAGATTTTTATTTTTTTAAGTGAAAATCCTATTATTAACTCTTTCATGTGATACAAGGCTTTCAGAAAATTCAGCAAATATTTTAAACGGTCCATTTTTCTTGAGAATATGAGATGCATTTAGCTATTGAGCAGCCTAAATCTTCCTTCTGAAAGCACACACAGTTTTTCTAAGCGCTATCAAAATTAGAGGAGTGTTTTAGAGAAAGGTATTCAAGGAAAGAAAGAAGGCCAGTGTGTATTTTCCCACCTGTGAAGACTTTGATTTAGCAGTAAATTTATTTATTCCATTACTTTTCCTTATCTCATTCCTAAAAAATAGACAAAGCAAAATTACTGTTATTCTGCAGGGCAATTTTGGTTACATGTAGGAGACAACCTGACTCAAACTGATCTACACAATAATGAAATTTTTATATTAACTAACTAAGTCCAGAAGCAGGAAGGAAAGGCTTAAAGGTTGGTTAATTCAACAAAACCACTGAAAACATGGTTTTTTTCCTGTCTATTCAGCAGTTATAGAATCTGCCTTACCCTAAAGCTCACTCCTTTCATGATTAATGGCTGCCCAGGTGAGGGTTATACATACAGGATTACACATTTCCTTATTCATGTTTTACAAGAGCGTGAATCTTCTTACCCCCAGCCATAGAATAATAATTCTTCCCTTAAATCTGATTGGGCCAATTTATAACATATGTTCATCTCCATATTAACACAATTTACTGGAGATATTTAAGCTCTGGCTAATCAAGATTTATTCCTAACTAGAGGCCCCTCGGGCCTGGCCTGCACCCTCTGGCAATCCAGGACTCCTCAGGGGGATGTCAGAGAGCCAGTTTTGGCTCAATCCCCACAGGCCAGACCGAGGAACCCTATCGGTGCACAAATCTGTGCACTGGGCCTCTAGTATGCATATAAGATCTTTGGTTAATCTCTTCTTGCCCTCCCCCCTTTCCCCTTCCCTCTGAGATTTATCAGTCTGTTCCATGTTTCCATGCCTGTGGTTTCCGCTCCCGCATTGAGTGTCTGCCCCCGGTGGTCAGTGCGTGTCATAGCTATCAGCCGGTTGGCCGGTCACTTAGGCTTTTATATATATAGATGTGGGGATGGAGGGACTATCTGAGCAAATCAGTCCTGTTAGGACTTATGAAGGGGAAATGGATTTGGAGGCGCAGCCAAAAGCAGCCACTACAGCCATCTAATCTGATTACTTGTGAAGGCCAAGGAATGTAGACATCCCTTTCTATATCCAGCTAAATTGTGTCTTTAGAAGTATTAAAAAACTGAGCACGTGCAGCTTGTGCCCACAGCAAGAATATCTATGCAGGACTTTCTTTGAAATTATTTTCCTATTTTATTTTATTTATTTATTTATATTTTTATTGATTTCAGAGAGGAAGGGAGGTGGAGAGAGAGATAGAAACATCAATGATGAGAGAGATTCATTGATCAGCTGCCTCCTGCATGCTCCCCCCCACCCCCAGCTGGGGATCAAGCACGCAACCTGGGCATGTGCCCTTGACAGGAATCAAACCTGGGACTGTTCAGTCCGCAGGCCAGATGCTCTATTCACTGAGCCAAACCAGCTAGAGCTTTCCCATTGTATTTTATGTAAAGTGTCCTATATCCTCAATTGCTATTGTAGGAAATAATGAAACTGTCTAATAAGTGTGTTTCTCAGATGCCAAAGTGCTGCCTGAGAAGGGAAGAAATAATAAGTGCCAAACCAGGAAGCTGATCAATAATGAGATTTAAATACCTATAAAAAGGTCAAGAGACAAAAACACCAGCAGCAACAAAAAAGGTGAAATATATCCCTAATAAAATCATGTTTTATTGCTTCTGATGTTCACAGTGAAACCCACTTGGAGAAGCATCTGCTTTTAGCGCTTTAATTTTTAGAGGATGAGACAAATAGTTTCCTGTAGAGGTAATAACAGCTATTGAGAGACTATTAGGTGGGCATTTCCCAGACTCTATCATTGGGAATATGATGGTAAACTCACCACGGGAAGGAACTGCTATATCCCTACCACCTGCCACCATGCCTGGCACTTAACGTGACCTTATAAATGTGGCCGAATGGAATAATTTTCATCAAAACCTTAAGCAACAATATATTGGGGCTCCCCCGCCCCATTGTAAGGTTTATGAATCATTGGCTCTAAATAATTCAGCAATTTAGCCCAGGGCACACAGCAAGTGGTGGAACCTAGATTAGAATCCAGCCTTGGTCTATTTCTTCCCTAAGTGAAAAAAAAGAAAAAATGGATCAGGGAAGATAAATCCAGTCATTCAAAGATATGAATGAAAAACTGAAGTATCTGAAGTTTGAGTGGTCTTAGTAATAGTGCATTTGTTAAGTTTGAAAAGGCATGCATGAGATGAGAGCTATTGATGCTAAGAAACATGAGGAAGACTGGGGACTGTTTCCAAACCAGGGCAATGTGTCAAATGCCTACATTCCGTGCTTGAGAATTTTGCCGTTATAGTAACTTGGCTATTACCTGTATCTTGGCTATTACCTGTGGCCACTGTTCCTGATAATGCAAACTCTCTGTTTTGTGTTTTTTGTTGTTGTTTTTTTTGTTTTGTTTTGTTTTGTTTTTATGTCTCAAGTGCAAAGTCCCAAAGGCAGGATCTGACTAGGTCAGCTGTCAGTCATCGTCCAGTGGAATGAACCCAACTGGGAAGGATTCAGTTGTCATCCCACCTTATGGCCCATTGACTGCCTTTAAGTCAGGTGTCAAATTCGCTGTGGTCCCAAGAGTGTGTGCATGTGTGAATGCAGAGGAAAAGTCTAGAGGGAATCACAAGAAACTATTATCGAGGCTCTGAGGGGAGGATGGAAGGTCAAGGTTGGAAGAGAACCGGGAGGGGAACTTTATTATTTCATATCCTCTGTAATGTTTTGATTTTTACAAGCCTGGGTTCATAAACTAGAGAAATTTAGAGTTTAATCATGGGATCAATTGTGAAAGGTCTTGCCAGGAGCCAGAACAAAACTCTGGAACTTCGCATCCATGTCTTTCAACAGGAGGCTGAGGAGGACTCCCTCGTTGCCCATAAAACAGAGATGTTCTTGCATAGGTGTCCCAGGGAACATGGTAGTCATCAAACTCAAACAGCATAAAAAAAAAAGGAAAGTGGGGCTCATCCCTCCGACCAGGGCACTGAGGCTCAGACAGACTGTAAAACGTTAGAGATGGTGTTCTCTTGCCAAATTCTTTTCTCTGGATGCATACATTCTTATTACACATTTTTTAAATCGATTTCATTTACTTAAGATGATCTCATCCGTGTGGTTGCTGCTGTACATAACAATAATCTAACATGAAATGAAACTTGATGTTAGCATTATAGCAATACAATCTCATCTGTCCTGTAAGGCAAGGGGACAAAATCTAAGTATATAATGAATAAATACATATACATAATTACCTGGAGGTTATTTATACTGCCTCTCTACTACATCCTTAAACTGTAATTAAAAACACCTGTTCTGTTTTTCCTCTTGACAACTTTATTTTGGCTGGGTTAGAAATATCTAGTTTACAAACACATGTACAAATGAGCAGCTGGTCTCTAACCTCAATCACATTCAGACCTTTGGTTTCCTCATCTTAATCCCAAAGGGTAGTTAAGGGGTTTTAAATTGATGTTGCCACCTAGCGGTCGAAAACTGATAAATTAGAAAGCGTCTCAGTTCACCTTCTTTGATACTCGCTCACAGCTGGTTTTTCTAAGTTCCAGTCGCTATTTCACTACCTGAAACCCATTTGTAGTACTGAATTATCATTCACTTTCAAAATGGCTAGCTATCAGATCTAGAGAGACTAAGCTTTCCCTTTGGTGAGACAAATGGGGCAGTTGGGGGTCATTGGGTTTAATATGCTAAATAAAGAGCTTTTGTTGGTTTTTGGTTACTGGTTAGTCTACCCCTATAATTTATTGGCTTGTAAAAAAGTAAGACATTTTATGGATTTTCCTAAATAGCTTTCCTTATACTCTGTTCTTTGATAAGTAATCAAACAGTAATAAACACATTTCTCAAGTTGCACCTGAGAATTTCTACAAGCTGAGATGAAGTGATTTTTTTTTTTAATTGAATGATAAAGCTGGGTTTCAGCAATCACTTTCAGGATTAAGTTTTTTTTTTTAGTCTTCCCACGGTTGTAAAATGGCTACAGATTGCTTTCTTTGCATTCTTGCGGAGCTGACAGGGCCCAATGCAGGTGTTTCCAGCAGGATGTCAAGTGATCCATCCTTCAAAAACAACCATATCACCCAGCAAAGGTGTCTTTCTCAGCCAATAATCATATTGGGTCAGGTAGGAGAGGCCAGGATCTGATGAAGCCAGGGCAAGCAAAGGTCAACGCATTGTGTACCAGAAAAGATGTAATAACATTTCAATTCTAAAGGTCAGATTTGGAGTTGGATTACAGTGACTTGATGAATTTTTCTTAACTTCTACTTTCTTGTATTCTTTTCAGAAAAAGATATTAAAAGGTTTTTTTCTGTGACTTTGAGGAAACAAAAGCTACAAAGCCAGATTAGGGTATTGGTGCCTAACCATAATAAATTATCATGAGCAAGCCGAGGACCTTTTAATTCATAAGCCTAACGAAGGTATAACAGGATCATTTGAAATAACAAAGCTAAAATGATTAGAAATGAACACACAGCCCTAAAGAACCATCATTCAGCCCTGGTGGGTTGGAGCATCATCTGTGCTCCAAGGGTAGTGGGTTCTATTTCTGGTCAGGGCACATACCCAGGTTGCAGATTTGTTCCCTGATTGAAGTTCATATGAGAAGCAACCAATCGATGTTTCTCTCTCTCTCTCTCTCATATCAATAAAATGAATAAGTTATAATTAAAAAAAAAAAAGAATCATCGTCCAGCAAATCTGGAAAGTCCCTAATGCCCTCCCTATTAATCTTATCTCACCTTGGAAACTGTTATTTATCTAAGTAAAACCATGAAAAGCATGCAAATTCCATCCTGATTCTGGCACGCCTGTCAGGCTGGAGATGGAAGTTGTGGGTGGACGGCCAGAGTTTTTGTTTTGTGCTTTATATATATGGTCTTCATGATGTTCTACTTTATCTTCAGTCATTATAAAATGCCATGGGGGGGAGGTAATGAAAAATATTCCTTCCTGTGTACTTTATTTAGTTTTACCTACTAGTAGCTCTGGCTGCCAAGAATTCTCAATGATCGCCTTTGTGCCAAATCCATTAATAAATATTTAATGTGTCTGTGCAAAACATGCTGACAGTTGAGATTTTAATACAATAGAGTTGCGCTTCCCAACCTGTCCTCGTCATAACATAAACAAAATGATAATACCTGTCTGGCACACCTGAGGGACAGGTCACCACCACACACAACTCCCTGACAAATAGGTGACCCCTCCAGTCTTCGTCAATTTACAGGAAGACTCTTGGAGAGTGTCCAAATATAATTTCAACTGTGGTATCATTTTAATGGCTGTAAAAATTGATTTAAAATCGTTTCCACTTTAACAACTTTATGGTCATCAGTGTCGCATGGAACACATGTAAACAATTTGGTGGCCCTCCAGTTGGGTCCCACAGACCAGTCGGGAAGCTCTGTACTAGAGAGTTAAGATGCCCCATAGAGATGGGCTTATCTTTACTGTTCTCAGTGTGGGAAGGATCCACACCAGGAATGGTCATAGTGTATGGATTCCATATCCTCTCATTGAAAGGCACATTCCTTTTCAGCATTAAGTTTTATTTAAAAAGTGTCTTTGCTTCCACCATTAAGCATTTTCTTTCTTGGTGTCTGTTCTGGGGTACCCAGGAGAGTTCTTGTCCGTATTGCCACTCTGCCTGTGTTTTGGCCTTTCTCTGCTTAAGTGTGAGTTTGTAATCTTCAAAAGCTGATGAAAAAAGCAAATGGTTTTAAGACAGACCGAAAAAGACCAAGCAATCAGAGAGTAACAAGAACTGGATAAAATACCTGTTGTCAAGCCCAAAGTTTTGCTGTTTTCCTCCTTAAAGGCAGAGGCAGTTTTTGTGTTGTTGTTGTTGTGTGTTTTTTTAAGTAAAAAGAAAGATAGAGATCATTAAGTCTTTATTTTTAAAAGGTAACTATCACCATTTTCCCCTTTCTTACAGTGATAAGGTGATAAGACTTATCCCCAATACAGAAGAGGAAGCATATGCATTGAAGAAAATATGCCACCAGCTTAAGGTAAGAGAGTGTCCACTCACTTATCCTTGTGCTTGCAATGTATTTACAGGGTTTTGCTGACTGGAGTTGAGTAGTTGGAATTAATTACCCATGGGAATAAAATTCTAAGAGAACTTGAAAGAGCTTTTAAAGGGTAGTTAAGGTTATTAAAATATTAATATATATCTGACCCATTATCTATTTACTAGTTCATTTACTTATTTTCCATCTCCCTTAGCAGGAAGTAAGCTTCATGAGAGAGCTTGTATATGTCTTTTCATCACTATATTCTCTGTCAGTTTCTGGAATATCCTAGAAGCTCAGTAAATGTCTTGTTGTTTAATGCATGAGTGAAGTTTATACTTTTCCAGAACTACACTTTTCCCTCTTGAAATCTCCCTGCTGATCATTAGAACTTCAGGCAGAAGTGAGATGAAGAAAATAAAAGCCAGAAATTGAAGTTAATTAATTTTGCTATGTTTCAGTGGATTTGATAAGAGAATTCTGTTGGCAAAAGTTGAAGGGCTCTGATTATTCAATCTTTGATGGATTTTATGGATTTTAAAGTTAGCAGGTTTCTCAGTCCCTATTACTGCATGTAATTGAGTGTTAGCTTTTGCTAAATACTTATGATGAGAAGTGTGGTGATGGGCTCTTTTCCATGCCTACCTTGCAAGAAGAGAAGTGAGCCCATAAAACGTGGTGGTTTGGGCTCATTTTCATGGAGAGCAAAGCAGATTACAAAGGAAGCCTTATTAATATCTTCAATATGGAATAGAAAAACCTGTGTCCTATATGACTGGAGTATAATCCTACCTGGATTGTGCCTGGAGAAGGTGTTAGGGGATGAGGAGTAAAGGAGGAGTGACAGACTCAGGGGCTTCTGGAAACATTTGTAATTATCAAACTTTCAGTCTTCTATTTTTGGTTTGATTTTTTTCCTCTTTGACATCTTCCCTTTACATATTGAATTTATTTGCAAATGAAGTTTTAAACTTCTATTTTATTGATTTTCTTTCTTCCTCTTCCAATCCAGCCCCTATCCATGAAATGTTCAGTTTAAGGTTGGTGTCTCATCATAAGGAGGTAGGATGCAGGAGCTTATCCGCAAATTGTTATGGTTTTATCCAATTCCAGAGACACTGTGTTTGCTGGACCTCTCACAAACCATTGTAGCCTTTTCAACAGCAATATCCGAACACTATCGAAACAATCTACCAGAGTCTCAAACGTTGTAAAGAAGCAAAGCCAGTTTCAACAAGAAGTTTCCATCTCCATTGCAGTTGTGTTTTGAATACAACACTGGAAAAATTAAATAGCCACTTTATACCTTGGGGTCTAGTATTTCAGGCAACAAATATTGGGAAAAAATCATTAGGATTTTCCCCCAATTTACATGGTAGGCCTTACAAAGCTATGAAAATAAAATTGCATCATCATATATGTGATCACTTACCATTATCAAAAACAATAACATTGCATCAATGAGGACTGTGAGGGTTACTTATAAACTCTTGTAAATCACAGTAAATGGAACTAAAAGATGCTGAATAAAGCTAGGACTGTGGACACTGATAACACATTTATATTGGACCCCTTTTATGAACACACTTAAAAAACATTCCTGCATATTGTATTCATTTGGTTCTGAAGGAAAGGTAATAAACAGGGGTCGGGGAGGAAATGGCTTGGTTGTGGAGGAGCTTAGATGACACTGAGGGGAGGAAAGGGGGCTAGTGAGGAAGAGGGGAGCGGAGTGAAGGGAGAAAGGGAGTAGATGTTAGAATGTCAGTGATATTCCAGGGATTCCACCCCACGGAGAGTTACATCTGGAGTTACACCCAGTCCCTCTTAGCCACTATGTGCCCTCACAGTGCCAACTGCTTCCTGTAGATTGCCTCATTTTAACAACTCTATGATGTGGGTACCATTATTATTGCTATTTTACACATGAAGAAACTGGGAGAGACAGAAGTTAAGTAACTTGCCCCAGGTCACAGTGTGGAATCAGAACACACATATCTAGACAGGGCCAAGCCCTCTAGAACCCAGGCGAGGCCACCTCTTGCCTCTAGTCTATTTACTCTGATCATCTTCACAATGGAAGGGTGAAAGCCAAGTTTGCTGGGCAGTGGAGCTTAGACTCAGTGTGATCATTATCATGCGTTCATTTACTTTATTCCTGAGTCACCTACACCACCCCCAGCACCCCCAGCTTCAGTAATTTGCAAGAAAACTCTCACAACTTAGCCTATAGTCCTATTTGCAGCTATGCCTTATTATCACAAAGGGATTCAAAGCAGAATCAGCAAAGAGAAGAGGCACAAGGGTGGAAGCCAAGGACAAACCAGGCTCAAGCTTCCAAGACGTATCTCTTAGTAGAGTCACACGGGATGTTCTTAATTGCCCCAACAATGAGTTGTGATCACACAGGTGAAATGTTATCTGCCAGGGAAGCTCATTAGAGACCTAGGGCCCAGGGTTTTCACTGGGGTCTCGCCATGTAGGCCCCTCTGCCCAGCACATACCAAAATTCCAGACTCTCAGAGAGAAAGCAGGTGTTCAGCATGAACCATGTTGTTTGCACACACAGTCCAGGCACTGTTAGCCACTCTTCCCAGTTAGGGTGGTGGAAACCCTCCCAAGATCTAGGTTCCCGGATGCCAGATAAGAGCCCACCTTGCAAGCAGGCCTTTCTGAGGATAGCGGTTTCCTGCCTGTTCTATCAACTCTTCTCTGCACATTTCTTCTGTTCCTTAAAGAAATAGTTTTATTGGGCTGAAGTTTGAAGTGTTGCACTTAAATAAGTTTCTATTTAAAAGCATCATGTTAACTTGCTGGCGTTTTATGTACATGATTTCATCGAGTGATTCACTCACACTAAGCGCAGGCATTTTGGCCAGGCAGAGAAAGGGCCTGCAGAGGAGGAAAATATGACTGCCTGTCATTCTATGCCCCATGGAGCTGATGGACAGAATTGGGGCCATTGCTGACAATTCCTTTGCACACCTGTGCACTGCCTCCCAGGGGATGGGAGGAGGATTTGCCAGGAAGCCTTTGGTTGCCTTATTTCCCTGAAGCACAGTGTGGTAGACAGAATTCTAAGATGGCCCCAAGATTTCTCCCCACTGGTCTGCACACCCTGTATAATCCCTCCTCTGAGTGTGGGCGGGAACTGTGGGTAGGATGGGATAGTCATTCCCATGATATATTGTGTTACATGGCAGAAGGGAGATTACCTGGGATAAGCCTGACCTGATCAGGTGAGCCCTTTAAAAGCAGAGAGTTTTCTCCAGCTGTTCACAGAGAAAGAAATCAGAGAAGTGCTCCCCCTGGTCTCAAAGAAGAATCCAACTGGTATGTTGTGAAATGTCCTTGGGAGCCACACCATCAGAAATACCCATGGGCTCTAGAAGGTGAGAGTCACCCCAGCTGATAGACAGCAAGGAAATGGAGATGTCAGTCCTGCAACCACAAGGAACTATGTTCTGTCTTCACCAGATGCCTCTGAGGTCCAGATTAAATCACAGCCCAGCTGGCCCCTTGAGTTTAGCCCATTGAGACCCTGAAGAAAAAAATCCAGCCAGCTTTGCTTGCACTTCTCACCTACAGAACTATAAGATGATAAATGGGTGTTGTTTTACGCTTCTGTGGTTAAGTCTCTCGGCAGCAATAGAAAACTAATACACACAGAAAGGTAACAACCCTGCATCTTGGCCTTCGGTGGCTCTTATTTTAATAGCATACATGAGTGCTTTGAATTCTCTGATTTCCCTGGCTATCACCAAGGAGCTCTGGAAAAGTGAAAAGTGATTAGACTACATGCTTAGGCTGTAAATTCACAGCATCTTCTCTGAAACATGAACAAATGCAAAATGTATGTGCAACATCAAACAGACTCTGAGAAGGTACAATCAAAGCATAGCTAAATTGATGTGGAAACTGTTACAAAGCTGGTTACTTTCCTAATTAAATTGTATGGTTTTGCTGAAGAATTAAAACAAGAAAGTTAAACAGACCATGCCCCAGAGAACTAGATTGAGAAAACACCAGTCAATTAAATTGTTGATGAAGAGCATAGCCATGATTTAAATAAAGTTGTGATGTAAGGGGGACAGTTTGCAGGTGAATACAATTAGAGACGGAGCACCATGTTCTGCCCACATCTCTTCACAAATTCTTTGTGCTCTGAAGGATAGAAATGGCTTTATGTAAGGTCACAGAACAAGTTCCTGTTACAGAATTGACACATCCTTGTTGAAAGAAACATTAATGATGCTTTGGTTTCCAGTTTTCTCACCAGAGAGCTATATGATAAAAAACAAAAACAAACAAAAAAACTGGACTGTATCCAAAAGTTTGTCACTTTTTACAAACTAAATCATAGCCTCAAAATATTAGCTGGCTTGTCAGGTATCACTGAGTGAAAGGTGGAGTCATACAAGGAAGGCTTCCCCCTTCTCCTTGGCTGGGATGTGAAATTTGCTGCTGCCTTTCCCAGGTGTACTCTCCCTCCTCAGCGCCGTGCTGTAATTGACTGCTCTCTTCTCTGATCCTCTTTGGTGCACTCCCAAGTCATATACCTGGACCTACAGGAGCTTCAAATACCTGTGGTCCCTAGGAGCAAATAAGCTCAACTATCCAACTGGACAATTTAATTGACTAGGAGGAAGAAGATAGTGATAGAACTCATGCTGTGGGAGTTACTTGTCCTCCTTTTCTTTAGAAATTGATTGAGCTATCATAGCATCTCTTCATCATGACTGTGGTAGTCAGATTTCTAAGTTGGCCGTCAATATTCTTAGCCCTGGTATACACACACCTTCTCTTGGGTATTTCATCAAACATGAATCTGGTTCCTGCTATAAAAGGATCTTGCACATGTAAATACGGTCCCAAGTCAGTTGACCTTGGAAGAGAGACTATCAGGGTGGGCCTGACCTAATCATGTGAGCCCTTTAAAAACTGAGTGTTTTCTCCAGTGGGGGGGAATCAAACAGATGGATGCCTGCTGGCCTGGAGGAAATCAAACATCCATGCAGAGAACTTCCATGTAGCAAGAAATTGTAGGAGGCCTCTAGTTGCTGAGAGCTGTCCCCATTGGACTAGAAGGAAAACAGAGACCTCAGTCCTACAACTACTAGGAAATGAATTTTAGCAGCAACCTGTGAGAATGTAAGAGGATCCTGAGTACCAGATAAGTCCCTAGCATGAGTGGACACTGGATTTTAGCCTGAGCAGAAAATAAAGCCACTTCTGACCTATAGAAATAGTGAAATAATAAAACTGAGATGCTAAATTTATGGCAATTTAGCAATAAAAATCGAATACTATGGCCTTAAAAAAAAAAAAACACCAAAAAACCAAACAAACCCACAAACAAACACTGATTCAGTGATCTACCTGAGGATACACAGAAATATTCTGAATGATAAAAGTAAGAAAAAGACCAAAACTTTGATCTGTCAATATATTTGGGGCAGGTTAAAGCTTTTCCATCTTTTTGTTAATGGCTTTGTAAAGGAATGAAGCAACATTACTTTTGATTTTGCTGGCATTTTGAAAGAGAGAAAAAGCTGCTTATAATCCAGGCAGACATCCAAATGAATTATGGATTAAATTTCAGACATGGCGTGCAGTCTTCTCCTTCGTATGGAGATTGATAATTAACAAAAACATATTAAGAGAAACAATACAATATGTGTATGTGGTGGTCGGGGGGATACATTAGAAACATTTCTTCCAAAGTGAAAAAATCCACTGCAGTATTATCATACCTAATAAAATGGTAATATGCAAATTACCATCACTCCGCTACGCCCACGATTGGGCCGGCTGGAGGTGCGGGGGGCGGGACTCAGGGTGGCCGATTGGCTGGCGGTAGGAGTGGGGGGCGGGGACTCACGAGTCCCCACCCCGCTCCTCCCGCCGGCTTAAACGGCCGGCGCTGCAGAAGACACTGGTGGCGGAACTCGGGGTGGCCGATTGCGTGGCTGCTGGCACCAGTTTTCCGCCAGCAGCAGTTTTCCTCTGGCCACCCGCCCGATCAAAGCGCCTCCCGATCGGAGTTCCTCTCGGGGTGGCCGATCGTACTGGCGGGAGGCGCTCTGATCGGCGGGTGGCCAGAGGAAAACTGCTGCTGGCGGAAAACTGGTGCCGCAGCCAGGTGAAGGAAAAGTCTATTGCACGAAACTTCGTGCCACAGGCTCCTAGTTATTATTATAATTACCTCAGTGGTCTTTTATTTAATTTATTCAAGTAAGTTGACAACATGACCTTGGGCTAATACCATAGTATTTTAGTTTCCTTTGTGTTTGTAAGACTATTCGGGGTTTTGTTTAGTTTTTTTTTTTATTGTTGAGAGTATTACAAATGTCCCTCATTTTCCCCCTTTTGCCCCCCTCCACCCAGCTCCTGCCCCACCTCAGGCCTTCACCACAAAATAGCCTGCTTTGAAACCAGTTTTTAAACTATAGAAGTAGTCGTTCTTATTGGCTGGTAGTAACAGCCATCCTTAAGGTAGTATCTGTAACTGGGCAGTTTGAAAGTCCAGGTCCATCAGAGTCTCTCACAGAAGGTGATCTCAAGTGGGCTCATTCATGCAACTGAATTCATTCATTATTTACTCAGGGGTCACAGCGATCCAAGAGTAAGAGAGAGCAAACTCACAGAGCTCCTTGAACCCAAGTTTGGAACTCATATAACATCACGCCTATTACTTTCTACCAGCCAATGAAAGTCACAGGGCCAGCCCGGATTCAAGGAGTGAAAAAAACAGATTCCAGTTCTTGATGAGATGATTGCAAGGTGTGAATACAGACTTGAGAAAACTTTTTCATTTTTATAACTCACCACACCTCCTATTCCCCACCTCATTCCAACCCCACCCACATATTCCTTTATAGTTTGTTACCAAATCTAGCAGGGGAGATGGCAGCTCTGTAACTTCTCCTCTCCATTCTCACTGCCACTGTGTTAATTCTGGCCTTGGTGGTCTTTAGCCTGAATAGAACCAGACTCCCACATTGCCTTTCTGTCGCCTCACCTATGACTCCTATTTGTTCTTCATACTGGAGCCAAGGTGATCTTTCTGAAATGAAAGTGGGTTCTGTTTTAATGGCTGGCATCAAGGCACAAGAATGGAAATGAGTATTAATGACCTAAAGGGATTGACTATCACCATCCAAATGTACTTATTAAAATTTAACTACATGAGGTCTTGTAAGTTCAAATGTGAGAAGCAGTTAGCATGGTGATTAAGAACAGCATGACCCCTGGCGATGTACTTCCTGCGTTCATATCTAGACTCTTCCATGTCTGCATCGTACAAGTATCTGTGAATGACCTAATTGCTCTATGCTTCCTAATTGCTCTACTTCCTAATCTGCAAAGTAGAGAAGTATAGAAGCGTTGATCTTCCCATTTGTGCTAACCTGTAACTTGGAACATATATATTTACACTGTAGCTATTTGATCACATGTTGTGTCTCTCTTACTAGTCTGAGAACCCCCTGAGAGCAAAGGCTGCTTACCATTCTTCTTTGGGTAGGATCTATACCTGATTCATGTTTGTTTTCCTGGTGCTTGGCTGTAGTAGGTATTCAACAAATCCTGAATGAATGAGCAAATGTAATTCATTTATCTAACTACTTGCCTATGATTAAAATATATAAAACTCTAACTTGGGTTCTAATAAAAAACATATGTATGACAAATTTTCAACAAGATCAAAAAAGCAAAATCAAGGTAGGAATTCGAATCATTGTAGAATGATGTGTTAACCGAGTATCAAAAGTGTGAGGTGAGGAAAATTATCTCTCTCTCCAATTACTAAGGAAGTTTATGAGGGAAGTAGTATTTGTGTAAGAACTTAATGATAGGTATGTTTCTTGAGAAAACTGTCTCTAAGATCTGCAATTTTCTGTGAAAGCCTCACATAATTTTAAGATTGTCCCTTCCAGTGTTGACGGACTCAATGAATACAATAATGCTAATTACCGGAATATTTTAATTTGAAAATCGGAGCTCAGGTGTTTTGCCTAAAAGTCAATTTGTTGTTCTGTATAATCAGAAATGTCTTTATTTCTTTATGCCTTAGACATGCTACTTGATCAACAAACCCGTTTCTTATAACCTAAAAACAGCTACTAGGGATGCCAATGTGACAATTTTCTGTGCCCTAAAAAATATTCAGGGCAGCTTTTGCATATTCATCAGCCAAAACCACAAAGACTTTGCTTGATTATAGGAGTTTCCTGTTTTCTACCATTTTGTTTGTCTAGCTGTATAAACGCGGAGTGATCAAAATCCCCATGGTCCCACAAATGTGCTTCTGAGACCTCTTCCTGATCATTGCATTTGCTTCGAGGCTATCTGATCATGCATGTCTATTCACTCACATTTTGGTCACATTTTGAAAATGGACTGATCTGGGCTAAGAATCAGTATCATATTCCTGAGAGAGAGGAAAGGAGAAGGTATTGACTATGGAACATTATCTAGCAGTGTGAAGACATTGACTCAAGGTAGGGATGGGTGATCTTTGAGAGGCGGTATCACAAGCCTCAATTGTTCACTCCATAAGAGGGATGATGTTGGCAGCACAGGCAGGAGATGCCTCTGTGTTAAGGGACCAGGATGAATCTGTTGGTGATAGTGTGATAGGTGATACACCAAAGAAGCAAGCCTTGGACTCTCAAGCAAGGAGTGAATGGATGGAGGGTAAACAATGAAAGGGCAGGATATAATCTTCTTCTCTCATTTAATAGTTCCATCTCTCCCTGGCCTATCCAGAGCCCAGCTTAGAGTAGTAAACCCATTGGTTTAGTCAACAAATTATAGTGAGCAGTAAGATCAGTCAAGGTCTAGTCAGGAGGCAGACACCACTAATTTGAACAGCAACATCCTATCTAATAAAAGAGTGATATGCAAATTAACCACCACTCCGTTACACCCACAAGCCATGCCCACAAGCCACACCCACCAGCCAATCAGGAGCGAGTATGCAAATTAACCCCAACCAAGATGCGGCCACTGAGCGAGCAGGAGGGAGGCTTGGGTTTCCCCGGTGATGGAGGAAGTCAAGCTTTCCGCACACCCTGGCCGGCCCAGGCCTCCACTCCAGGCTATAAAGTTTCAATTATAGAAGATAAATAAATCCCAACAGAAATGGCTGCCGCCACGGAGCAAGCAGGAGGGTTGGCTTCACTCCAGGCTACAAAGTTGAATTGTAGAAGATAAATCCCAGATACCAGGGCCTCCACTTGGGTCGCCGGGGGGTGTGGCCGGCTTACAAACCACCACAGGCCCCTCCCCCAGGCCACCCCACGCCCCAAGGGAACCCCCACCCTGATCCGGGACACCCTTCAGGGCAAACCAGCCAGCCCTCACCCTTGTACCAGGCCTCTATCCTATCTAATAAAATAGTAATATGCAAATGGACCATCACTCCAACACACAAGATGGCTGCCCCCATGTGGTCAAAGATCCTGCCCCCATGTGGACACAAGATGGCCACCACAAGATGGCCAGCAGGGGAGGGAAGTTGGGAGGGACCAGGCCTGCAAGGGAGGGCAGTTGTGGGTGATCAGGCCAGCAGGGGAGGGCAATTGGGAGGGACCAGGCCTGCAAGGGAGGGCAGTTGGGGGCAATCAAGCTTGCAGGGGAGGGCAGTTAGGGGTGACCAGACCTGCAGAGGAGGGAAGTTGGGGGCGACCAGGCCTGCAGGGGAGGGCAGTTAGGGGTGACCAGGCCTGCAGGGGAGGGCAGTTAGGGGCAAACAGGCTGGCAGGGGAGCAGTTAGGCATCAATCAGGCTGGCAGGGGAGTGGCTAGGGAGTGATCAGGCTGGCAGGCAGAAGCTGTTAGGGGCAATCAGGAAGGCAGGCAGGCGAGCAGTTGGGAGCCAGCAGTCCTGGATTGTGAGAGGGATGTCCGACTGCCCTCAAGGGGTCCCAGATTGGAGAGGGTGCAGGCTGGGCTGAGGGACACACACCCCCACGCACGAATTTCATGCACCAGGCCTCTAGTTTTAATATAAAGTAGTATTAATTAGTAAATGGTAACTAACTACTAAAAGGCATGAGAGAAGAAATGCAAATGCAGAGAGCAGCTGCTATCTCTAAATGAGGACGGGAATAGGAGGAGGAGATTAAGAACTTGGTGGAACTTCTTCCCCTCCCCCACAGCTCCATGGCTGAGATTCAGGCCTCCAGAGCCAGTGGCCCCCGGAGTGGTGGAGAAATTTGCTGGGGCACCAGCAGGCTAGAGCTGGTCCAATCATCTATTGAAGGACACTTTGGTTGTTTCCTTATCTTAGCCACCGTGAATAATACTGCGATGAGCATAGGGGTACATATATCTTTATGAATAAATGTTTTCAAATTCGGGTAGAAGGGTTGCTCAATCATATGGTAACTCTGTTCTTAATTTTTGAGGAACCTACAGGAGAAGTTTTACCTAAAATTTTTATCTTGTTTAAAAAGACTTTTGCTGAAATCACAGACATACCTCAGAGATATTGTAGTTGGGTTTCAGACCAGTATAAAAAAGCAAGTTATAATATTTTGGTTGATGGAGGGTCTTGCCTTCAATTTGTAAAAAAAAACAACAAAAAAAACCACATCTGTGAATCACAATAAAGCAAAGCCCAATAAAATGAGGTATGCCGTACTTGGTGGTCAGCTGAGAATAAGCAAGGACACTGGGCAAGTAGGTGGGCCAAAGTGGAACATCCAGATGGAGGGAGCTGGGAGCATGCCACCGGCAAACAGGACTCGCTTCACAATTTTGTCCAAAAGTGGTATGGCCCTGGGCAGTCAGTCATCTCTCCTGCCACCTCCAGCAACCCGCCCTGCTTTTTTTATTTCTTAATAATGTGTTTAAATCATCTAAGCCTGTTTTAGAAAAAACATAATATTTTTCTAATATAAATATGTGACTGATGAAGAAGGTGCTGAGAGATTAGGGAAGAAATAGTGATAATGAGCATGATATTTCTATTTTAACAAATATTGACAGATTACAAAGAAAACACAACATTGTTCTTAGAATAACAAAATCTGTTACGGTCACCCAATTTCTTTCAGGAGAGTAAGAGCCATTATGGGTCAAAAGAGCAATTGATCAAGGTTGATCAAGGTGAGTGATGCACAATATACAAAATGTTTATTGTCACAGGATTTGGGATATTACCTAGAGTAAGTTATTCCTTAAGAACTGGTACAAATAAGGTCTATATCATTCAACCATAAATGGTTTAAATCTCAGATGAGGGATATGAGAGACATAAGCCATAAAAGTTAATTCTCTGACCAGTGATATTTAGCTTTTTTTTTTTCATCAACCTATGAATGATGGTCTCTAAAGAGTGTCCATGAAGCCAGAAGATGGAATCAATGGATAAGGAGGGAGCAGTTATTTAAGGGGATTATCATCGAAATTCCTGGTAACTAATTAAACAGCAGAGGGTCCTGAAATACAGAAATTAAAGTTATAAGGATAAATGCAGAGTAATGCCTACAAATTTTTAGACTGTAAGCCACACAGAAGGGAAAATCAAAGATCACAGTAAAACGTGAGCTTGCAATGAACAAATGGAGTCACACATCTAGAAGTTGTGTGTCTGTTAGGATGTAAGGACTCTGGGCTTTCCGAGATTCCTGGAGTGACCTACAGTGTGGCCAACTGTTAGTTATGCAACAAAATCTGTCTTCTCTTCTTCCTGGGAATCCTTTTCCAACCTCCCTTAGAGTTAGTTGTAGCCATGCAACACAGCATAGCCAAAGTCATGTGGGCCATTTCTGGGCCAATACGTTAAAGAAAAAAAGCTTGCCCTCCATGTTTTCTTTCTCTTCTCCTGCCTGGATGACAGTAATAACAGAGGATGGAGAAGCCATGACATGGAAAATTTCTGGATCCCTGAATCACCATAGAGAGCAAAGCTGCCCACCCTCTAGAAATACCCGCCTTTGTCTGTTATGTGACCAAGGAGTAAACTTCTCTTGTATTTGAGTCATTATATTGTATTTGAGCATTGTAGGGGAGGAAAAATTTTCCTCCTACCCTTCTGAGTTCTTAGCTGAGACCCCCATAATAAAAGACAGATTAACAAGAGAAAAACAAATCAAAGTTTATTAACATGTATAATTCATGTCTACATGGGAGATATCTAGAGGCAAATAAGTAACTTCCCAAGATTGTTTAGAATTCAGACTTAAATACCATCTTAATGGAGAAAGAAAAGACAGTGTAAACCTCTTACAGGAGAACAAATAATTTTAAGGGAAGAAGAACAGGCCCTTAGAAGAACAGATGGGAGGCATGATGGTTTGTGACAAAGCATGCCTGGGTGTGGAGTCAATTTCTAGTCTCCCCTCTGTGATAAGAGTCCGTCTTCCCTGGTTGATGAAACTCCCAGGGAGGGAATTTATGACAATTGAGTTCCTTTTAGAGGATCTGTCTTTAGGCAGATAAGGGCAGTTCAGAGAAAGCTGCTTCCTGCATTTGCTGTTTTTCAAGTAGTACAGCTCAAAATCATCAATATACCAAAGCAGCCTATTTTGAGATGGCATGTCCTGAGCCCCTACTGTCATATTTTGGGGTGACATTCACATGGTACATTAAAGTGCTACCTTAACAAATAAGAAATATGTGGCCTTAGCTTAACAGTTGGGCAGTAGATGGAAGGAAGTTAGATATCACAGCCTGGAAAGAAAAAGATCAGTGTTATGCAGTAACAAAACATATGGTAACATTTGTTAAAAGGATCAGCTGAACATGGAAGCCAGAGAAAGTGTCTCCTGATCCTACAGCTCAAAGAAAATTAGGTGCAAATACCCAGAATGTTAGCATGTGTTGGTTCTTCACTGCTTACAGAAAGGTATTCCAAGAAAGAGCTGAGTTCAGGCAGGAATTAATGAGTTTACAAGCAGAACTGAAAAGGGACTGGGGAATAAAAGGGCAGGAAAACCAGACTGCTTTCTAGGTCCTAAACATAAGAAAACAAGACTCAAAAAGGTTTTAAGCAAAAAAAATAAAAAGGTCCATTAAGATTTCTCCGGTGTGCAGAATGACTTCCATTAAGGAAGTTACTTTTCTTCTACCTTTCCACTCAAACCTACTGTTTCAAATGCCCTCAAAGTGGCTCCTGTCCATTTGGAGAGAGGTGGCAGTGCATGAGGGCCAGGAAGCAAAAAAAATGGTGATGAAACAGATTTGAGAATTACACCTAAGGCAGAACTTTGGATGTGGTTGCTGTCACATGAAAATTCATGGAAGAAAACAGGCCAGAAGCCTACCTGGTTTCTGACAGATGGCCCAAACCATCGCAGTCCCAAAGCCCCACACCCAAAAATACCACTTTGCTAGATAAAACCTTATACAACTATCAGGCCCACATATTTGAACAAGCTAGAAACAGGCTGCAAAAGCGGCCTGTCTCCAAGGAGCCCGTACTCACCAGTGTTTCGAGGAATCGTGGGCAAAGGAAAACCTCCTGGAGATGAGTAGGGAGAACCCAGAGGGCGGAGCCTGGCTCCAACCAAAGCCCTTCCTCCACTGCTCCAGAGCAGGGGGTCTCTTTTAATATACAATTTTTAAAATTTTTTTATTACAGTTGAAATTTGATATATTAGTTTAAGGTATAGTGCTTAGTGCTTGCTTATACATTTATGTAACTTATGAAGTGATCGCCTTAATAAGTCTAGTACCCATCTGACACCTTACATAGTATTACAATATTATTGGCTATATTCCCTGTGCTCTACATTATATTCCTGTGACTAATTTTATAACTGGCAGTTTGCATATCTCAATTCCTTTCCATTTTTCACCCAGTCCCCCAACCCCTCCCAGCTGGCAACCATCAGTTCTCTGTATCTATGCATTTGTTTTTGTTTTGTTCATTTATTTTGTTCTTTATATTCCACATGTTAGTGAGCTCATAGGGTATTTGTCTTTCTCTGACTGACTTATTTCTCTTAGCACAATACCCTCTAGGTTCATCCAGATGGTCGCAAATGGTAAGATTTCGTTCTTTTTTATGGCGGAGTAATATTTCATTGTAAATATGTACCACTTCTTCTTTGTCTCTTGATGGACACTTAGGTTGCTTCCGTATCTTGGCTATTGTAAATAACAATGCAATGAACATAGGGGTGCATATGTATTTTCAAATTAGTGATTTGGCTTTCTTTGGATAAATACCCAGAAGTAGAATTGCTGGGTCAGACGGTAGTTGTAGTTTTAATTTTTTGAGGAACCTCCATACTGTTTTCTTCAGTGGCTGCACCAATTGACCATGCCCCCCAGGTAGATGTCCTCATTACCTGGGCCAGTGATTGCACACACTCCCCATTCTTCCCTGTTCAAAGGAGATGTTATTGTGGCTGTCCTGTCTCTGCTCACCATTGCACCTGGCGTAAAGGGAAGTGCAGGGGGCAGGTAACCCGCCTTTTAATTTATACATTCCAAAGTATAAGGAGCCACATCTGAACCTATTGAAGAAGACTGTGCTAACTTTGGGGTCCCCTCATGCAGATATCTAGTGACTAAAAGAACATACTAACTGGTCACCAAAAATCGAATTCTTTGGGGCCCATGTTTCTTAGCTCCCCTGATAGGAGTGGACATGTGGATGAGTTCCAGCCAATGAAGTGAAATGGAGAATGCAACCTACAGATCAAGGCTTTGTAACCGTGCTCACTCTCTGTCCCTATCCACTGGCTGTACAGTGACTGTGGCCAGGTCTTAGTATTGAGTAGAACCACAAGGTTGAAGGGAGCCTGGTCACTAAATCACCACATGATGGATAAGCTGCCCACCAGCAAGGAACAGCTATCTCAGAAATGAGGGAAAACTTGAGTTTGAGCCAATCTACATTTTGGGTCTATTTGTTGGCATACCTCGTGTTACCCCTGACAGAGCTAGTAGCTCTAAAACTCTCCCCATCTCTGGGACTCCAGGGCATAAGCTCTGTGGGTCCACTGAATATCACAGGAGTTTAAATTCTATGAAAGTGGTGTAGCCTGAGAATATACAAACACACACTTTCGCTAACAGACATTGATTTGACAACCATATGCTGGGCATTGCGTGACTTACACACTGTGCTATGAACAGAAACTGGACCTTGGGTCAGGGAGCTTGGAAATACTCATGACGTCATCCAGAGCACAGAAAGGACGACTCTGTAGAACCTCTACAGATTTAGTCTACGTTTATTCATTACACATATTCAACAATCGAGCCAAACTTGCTTAGTTCCCCAAATATGTCCATGTTTGAGTCTTAAGCCTTGTTTATACAGATGTATAAATGTATTCCGATATTAAGCAACTACCGTGTGCCAGACACCATTCTAAAAACTGAGCAGTAAACAAAACCAACAATAATCCCTGTTTTCTATAAAGGGAAATTGATTTAAAAAAAAACACTATAGCATATCAGATGATCAGAGTTGTAGGGGGAAAGGTTAGGAGGCATGGGGTATAATTTTAAATAGAATGGTCAGGGAAGACATCACTAAAATGATGGCATTTGAGCAAAGGTTTGAAGGAGATGGGGGTGATCTGATCTGTTATTCCTACACCTTTGGAAATGCCCGCCCCCTCCTTCTTTACCTGTCAAAAGGGCCATTCTCAGATGCTAACTCGTCCACAGCTTTCTCCGACTGTCACAAGTAGATATATTCATTCTCTATCTTGAGCTCTTAAAGAACTTTATTGTTCTCTTATACAATTTGTTCTCAGATTCTGGTTTTCTTACTCAAACACATGTTCTCATTCACTCATGAGGTTTGGGGAACAACAAACCAATTTGAATCAGATGACCTAAGGTTAATAAATTGTAGCTCTGTTTGCCTTAATCCCACACAACCTCCATCACCAGCTGACATATTTTGATGTTGACAATTGACATTTTCTCAACATCCTTTCACCCTCTCCAGCCAAATCTCTGTTCACACACTCCTTCCACATAAAAAGACTACCTTTCATGCCTTGTGCACAAAGAATACCGTTTTTAAAAAGACGTATAGTACATTTTTTAATCCGAAGGATGAAAATGTCGATGACAACCATAGGCTTAATTTAAGTGAAGGGGACAGGGTGGCAAGGCAAAAGCAAAGCAAGATCAAACAATTACCAAACTTAGCAGTTTGCTCTGGGTTTAGCAAAGAGGCTTTGGAGATAACTACTGCTCAGTGATTCATGTATCTTGGTTATTCTCAAAAGGAGGGCGGAAGGATAAATCTGATTTGCCTGGGAATTATTTTCCGATTATCTCACTGAATATGCACAACTACAACCCGAGGTTATCTTAAAGGCAAACTTAGTAAATACTAATTACAGATCTCAATGTTCCCAGTACTCTTCAAAGAATCTACAAATGTTTGCCTTTAATGTTGTTTAACAAAAATTTATGGAGATGCTTTAGAGACTGTTGGTTTCATTTAGTACCCATTTTAAATTTATAGACCCTTTCTTTCTTTTAGCAATACCCTCCATTCTTCTTGGAAAGCCATAGAAGTATAATAAAGTGCAGAATGAACTCTTTCAAGAATAAATGTGTTTGCAATTTAATGAGTAGTTAAATGAACTTCTAAGGTTTTCTCCTCGAAGAATTTTGTAAAAAGAATTGCTCAAATTAAAACCGTTTTTGGACAAATCCTGCACCCATCTCCACTTGGGAGGTAAAGAGAACAGACATGTAACAGCAAGTTCAAAGTGACCCTCTGTACTTAGTTTGGAAACATTTCAAGAATATAATTCTTATACAGTATAGAAGGATAATTCATAGAAATGGGATGATTCTTGGAACTAGCAGTATTTTGTTTCAGGATTATAATAGACAAAACCCAGTTCAACCCAGAAAAAAAAAGAAACATATCTTTCCAGCATGGCCACCCAAGGTTTTGTGTCATACTCAATTTCACTCTTATAATGAGCACATTGGTGTTTTATTTAAGTAAGGTATAAAAAGTACAAGATGGTAAAACTCTATATGACACTTTGCTATCAAGGGGTTCCAAATTCTTTATAAAATGTTAGTTAACATAATTCTCACAGTTCCCAAGCAGGTGAAGAAATGCGAGGTGGTGCTGTGATGGCTTTGTCTCATTTTCTGCTTGGAACATGAGTCATAATTAGTCTTGAAGTGGAAATGAGCTATAGTTTCCTAATATTCGGTGTTGACCTGACCTCATTTCACCTGTCTCCATTTGGAGTGTTATGTCCCAATTTTTCTCTTCTATTTCCCTGAGGTCTGTCAGTGAACCGTCGTAGTCCATGCCTCCCTGTTGAACTTGATGAGATGAGGGAAAGAAGAAGCCTTTTATGAGATGGCAGCGTTTGTTTCTATGTTAAGGGGAGTAAACCTTTAGGGTGTTGGGTCTCAGTACACCAGACTTATTCTGCTAATGAGTACTTCCTTTTTATCTTGACATGTGTAGAGTTCAAATGGACTTGTAAAAAGTTGGACTTATTTATTTTTGACTATATGATACTATGTATTGATAATATTTAAAATTCAACATGTTTAGAAAATACACAGTAAAAAAATCTCCCTCCCACTCCTGTCCTCTAGTCACCCAGTTCTTCCCACAGTGGCCACCAGTGTTACGGATTTCTTACAGAGACAATGGACACACATCTGGGTGGGTGGGGAGAGGGAATAGATAAAGATAAAGATATAAAGATAAAGATAAAGATAAAGATAAAGATAAAGATAAAGATTAAAGATACAGATATGTCTGTACAGGCACACCTCATTTTATTGGGCTTCACTTCATTGTGCTTCACAGAATTGTGAATTTTACAAATGGAAAGCAAGACCTTCCACCAGCAAAAGTGTTATGACTTGCAAAAGGCTCAGCTGATGGTTAGCATTTTTCAGCAATGAAGTCTTTTTTAAATGAAGTATGTACATTGTTTTATAGCCATAATGCTATTGTACACTTAATAGACTGCAGTGTAGTGCAAACTTAACTTTTATAAGCACTAGGAAACCAAAAATGTCCTGTGACTCGCTTTATTGCAACATTCGCTTTATTGCAGTGGTCTGGATCTGAACTGACAATATCTTTGAGGTATGCCTGTGTATAGCCATACATTTCTCTTCTGCCTGTTTCTGTAAATTATAACGAAGTTATACACACTGTTCTACTACTTGCTTTTTTCACTTAAGATATCTTGGCAATCATTCCATAACAAAGCAAACCAAAAAAAGCTCTGTTATTATTTTTTATAGCTGCATTGTTTCCATTGTAATGGCATACCAGCTTCTCCTTAATCATTATTCTACTGATGTTAAAATTGCCTCCAATTTTATGCTATTATGAACATTGTCACTGAAAAGAACCTGATAGGAAATCAATTTCATGAATGTAAGTAAGATAAGTTCTCAGAAATGGAATTCTTGGGTCAAAGAGCATATGTACTTTGATTTCTAGATATTTTCCAAGTTGCTCTCCATAGAGACTTTGTCAATTCACACTCCCACCAGAAATGTCTGAGAATCTCTATTCTCTATATCCTTGCCAACATAGTGCACAATCAAACTATTTAACTCAAAGAAACATTGTAGACTAAATAATGTTTTCTAATTTTTGGAGATATTTGATGTATATCTTTTCACAGGCCCACAAATTTAAAATAACTTGCACATATCTCCCAAAGAGCAATTTTTAAAATTTAACCTTAACATAAAATTACTTGAAAATACAGCTCATACCCCATTTACTATGCCTATAGGTTTGCCAAAACAACACTATGTGACAGATTTCTAAACCTCAGCCAGCTAACAAGTTGTTTCAAGAAATACTTGATACAAAACATTTCCAGTTCTATCAAAGAACTTGAACAATATATTGGAGTTTTTGTACTGTTAATGGGTCACTTTCGGGGAAATTTGGGAATATGTATCTAGAAAAAAATAGAGAACATTATTTTATATATGGTATTTAAAGCATATACTCATAGCAGGGGAGGCATTTCAAAACTATGTGTGGGTTGGTGTTTGTGATACTACAAGTTGCACTACAGAGAAGTTCTACCAAGTGAGAAATTCATTTTTATGAGCTGTTTAAAGGCATGCTGCATGTGCCAGCACAATTAGTATTCTACACAATATGTGGCATTTGCAAAGGTGTTATCAAGACATCGGAAATTCCAAACAAGGGCTTGTACTAATTGTCACAGATGTCCCGTTTACAGTAATTACAGGAAATTCTCAAAGCCTTGCTGCTCTCCATAGAGAGGAGTGTTTGACAGAATTCTAAAGTATTAGACCATGCTCGATTATATAAAAATGCTTGATTAATACTATAACATCAGCAATGGTTACTATTTATTTATGGCCTTCTCTTGAAAATTTTTGTTCTTACAAAATGAGGTGCTGTGAAGAAACATTATTTTTGATTACACTAAGCTGGAAAGATTAAAGTGTGTCTAAATTAGTATTACTAGATGTTCATATGGTATAAAAACTGCCTCTCACTCTATGCTCTCATAATACTGAACATTTCTTGATACCATTTATTGAGTTTCTGCAGGAGGGAACAGGTGAGCTAATTTGAATAATTTCAGTAGACTCTGGGGCATAGGGGGCTGCCCATGGTTGTCTGGTACCTGGCTCTGGGATATTCAGTGCAGGTGTAAAGTGGTCTAGAGTGTGAGAGGCCAATAATGGAGGTGGTTGGAGTGTAGACTCTGGAATACTATGCAGCAGTAAAAAAGAAGGATCTCTTACCCTTTGAGACAGCATGGATGGACTTGGAGAATATTATGCTAAGTGAAATGAGCTAGTCAGAGAAAGACAAAAGATCACACGATCTCACTTATATGTGGAATCTAATGAACATAATAAACTGATGAACAAAATAGGTCCAGAGGCATGGATACATGGAACAGACTGACATAATCTCATAGGGAGGGGAAATGGGAAGAAATTAACCAGAGAACTTATATACATACTAGAGGCCCAGTGCGTGAATTCATGACCAGGTGGGGTCCCTCGGCCTGACCAGAAATTGGGGCCAATCAGGGGGGAGGGACTGCAGGAAGTTGGCCAGCTGGCTGTGGGGAGGGACCACAGGAGGTTGGCTGTGGGAGCACACTGACCATAGAGGGCAGCTCCTGCATTGAGCATCTGCCCTCTGGTGGTCAGTGCGTGTCATAGCAACCAGTTGACCAGTCATTCGGTTGCTCGGTCGCATATAGGCTTTTATATATATAGACTAGAGGCCCGTTGCACGAAGAGATTCGTGCAATAGGCCTTCCTTCCCTTGGCTTCCAGCACTGGTTTTCCTCCGGCACCCAGGACCCAGGCCTTCACTCCGGCCGGAGTATGCCTTCTTCATCTTTGCTGCAGGCTCCGGCCAGACTCTGCCACCTTCGTCTTCACTGCAGACTCCAGCCAGAGTCTGCCATCTTCATCTTCGCTGCAGACTCAGGCCGGAATCTGCAGTCTTCATCTTCGCTGCATCCGAATGCTGCTCCTGTAGATTCCTTGGCCAGCCCCACCCCGCCCTCCCTCTCATAGCAGGCGTCCTGCCCCACCCAGCCACTCTGCACCTGGAGCAGCTGGGCAGCTGCCATCTTTGTCCTTCTAATTTGCATATTCCCTCCTGATTGGCTGGTGGGCATAGTGGAGTGATGGTCAATTTGCATGTTTCTCTTTTATTAGTGTAGATATGCATAGCCCATGGACACAGACAATAGTGTGGTGAAGGCCTGGGGTGGAACAGGGGCTGAGAGGAGGCGGGCAAAGGGGAGGAAATTGGGGGACATCTGTAATAGTGATGAAAAAAGAAGAATGAGGATGGGATATGTCAGACAAAAGTCAGAGTTCATCAGTAACACTCACTAAAGAAAGTGTTCTTCAAGTGATGGTATAACTTCCCAACTAATGGAGAGAGAAAAAATCAATCCCAGAAATGACAAGAATATTGAGTAAAAGCATCAAAGAACAGGTGATATAATTAGAAAGAACTGTTAGATGATAAAAATATACAAACAAAAAAATTAAAAGTAATTGCTATAAAATTCAGGAAAATGGTCTCCTTTAGGGGTGCTATCAAGGTTTTGTTTCTTAATGTAGGTATGGTTACACGGCTTTTCACTTTCTAATAATTCTTTAAGCTCTACACTTGCTTTGGTGTTTTATTTTATAGCAAAAATGTTTTTAAAATTTGACAGCATTATATCAGTCTCTCCTTATCAGCACTGCATAAAAATGATGAAATGGCCCCTTCAACTCCTGAAAGACTTCACAAGGCAGGTTTGAGGGTCAGAAAAGGTTGAGAAAAGCTTGCACCCACCCTCCATTAAAGGTTCTACCTGCCCTTTCTTTGTTTTCCAAAGATTATAATATTGGATTTTTTGTAAACTGTATCCCCACAGCTCTTGCTTTGATATTAAATTTCTATCTATATTCCTTCTCCTCTGTGTCACAGCCTATAAGCCTGGGTAATAGTTCTCTTTCAATGAGGTGTATTGTCCATTAGCAAGTGTGTAATCTCATTAGCACAAAGTCCTTCTGAAGTGAGGCTGCTGTGCTGCCTAGCACTATTTATTGTAGTTTTGATCAAACCATTTTTTAAAAATAAATTTATATTTTCATTTAATTTTTTAAATGATTAGATCAAAACCACCTCACTAATTTACTAACAGGCTAGATCTTAAATGTTTTGCTATAAAAAAATAAACTAAAATTATAAAAAACAAAATAGACTTACAGGAACTTTGGAATAAACTAAGAAACGTTTACAACATTACAAAACTACCACATTCTTAGCCCTCTAACCTGAAGTTTCTCTATACAAGTCCCATAATTATGGCTTCCCCACATCAATCAACATTAATGTAAATCTGGCTCCTAGTCTCCATCACTCATGATCTTGATAAACATACTTTGGAGCTGAGCTAGCGTCAAAACTCAAAAAGTAAGATACACTTGACATTTAGATTCAGCAAACTGATCTGATTTTGTTTAAGAATAATTTTCTATTTCAGAGGGCACTTTGAGTTGCCCATTTATTGAGTATTTCTTTTTTAAAATAATGCTATTTTTAAAGGATTGTTTAAGCAATGGAGGGGCTATAAACTTCCTGCCATAATTTCAGTGTAGTAATTACAAATTAAATTTGTTTTTACCATCTGGCTTATATTTCCTCTCCATTCAAATAATCCCTCCTAGTCAGTATCTTCCCTTTGTATTTCAAGTATCTTTCTTTACTTTAGATTTTCTGGGAATGAAAACTGGACTCCAAAAATGCTCTGGAGGCATTTCACCAATTCTTTGCATGAGTTCACTGAAAGGCAAAGCTAAAGACAGCCAAAGGCTCTGAACTTCCTCTGTTCTCAGCTAGATGACACTTTGCTTCATTGTGGCTTTACTTCTGGTTCAGAAGTGCTGTGGAAATCCTGCTTAGGAGGAAAGGTTGTGTTACTGTAGGGAGAGGTCCTCGTCCCCACCCGTTTCCAAGGTCTCATTTCTCCTTGTCCTGCCAAGGAAGAAGTGTAGCAGTGGCTTCAGTGGGGCTAGAATCAGAGTCAGCGTCCGGAGTTTCTGTTCCATTGTTGGAGCAGTCCAATTCGTCATCAGGCTAACTTAGCTT
Source organism: Cnephaeus nilssonii (assembly GCF_951640355.1). Lineage (NCBI taxonomy): Eukaryota > Metazoa > Chordata > Mammalia > Chiroptera > Vespertilionidae > Cnephaeus > Cnephaeus nilssonii. The sequence goes on along the minus strand of NC_137089.1, from coordinate 37,162,708 downwards.
GTGCTCCCTGCTGTAGTCTATCACGTGTGGGGTCCGCAGGGCCACATGGCTATGGAGGAAACATGGTAAATGCAAGGAAGCAGAAATAAGAGAGCCCACAAGCTAAGAGTCAAGAGTAATAAGAGCCACAAAAGAGAGCCATGAGAGAGAATTCCTTTGTTTAGGGTATTATGTACCCCCAAATGTTCACAGGCTTCCAGTGGCCACACCCATTCTAGCCACTGATCTCTGTTCCCGGGCGTGACTGATAGACACCTTCCCTAGTCACCCCAACTTCACTGTACATGCATCTGTTTTCCCTTTGTTGGACACCCCCCACCCCATGATCTGCAGGGGATGGGCCAGTGATTCCCTGGGGAGTGTGAAATTGCACCTTCCTAGTGAAGCTGCCCAAATGACATTCCTATAATGTCTGTCTTCCCTTTGCTCTTCTCCTTTCCTACCTAATAAAAGGGTATATGCAAATAACCATCACTCCGCTACGCCCACAATTGGGCCGGCAGGAGGCTGGGGGGTGGGACTCGGGGTGGCCTATCCAGCCGTTGAGAGGCGCGGGGGGGAGGGACTTGCGAGTCCCGCCTCCCCCCACGCCTCTTAACGGCCAGATCGGCAGCCGCTGAGGGGGGACCGATGGGGCTGTCGGGGGGATCGATGGGGCTGACGGGGGACCAATGGGGCCAGCGAGAGTCATGGTGGGAGTGGAGGCAGTGCCCAGTCCCGCCCCTTAGCGATCGCGGTGGGAGCGGCGGCGGCACCCAGGTCCCACCCCTCAGTGATCAAGGTCAGAGCAGCGGCAGCGCTCGGGTCCCTCCTATCACTGAGGGACCTGGGCGGTGGCGGTGGCGGCACCCCAATCGCGGATGGCGGCGTGGGGTCCGGCAGCTCCCGCCCCCCGCTGCCGCCGCTGGGGTCCAAGCCCCCACCCTGAAAGAAGGTGGAAGGAAAACTGGTGCCAGTAGCCAGGTGAAGGAAGGTCTACTGCACAATTCTTCGTGCAAAGGGCCTCTAGTTATTAACCTTTTGCACTCGGATGTCGAGTGTGACTCGACACGGTTAGCATTAGAATAAAGGAATCGAGAAAAAAGCAAGCGAGTACAAAGGGTTAATAACTAGCTGATTACAGTGGTATCAGTTATGAGTTCAAATGATAAGCTATGGATCAAATATATATACTAGAGGCCCAGTGCATGATATTCGAGCACGGGTAGGGTGCCTAGGCCTGGCCGGCGATCACGGCCCATCGGGGCCTTCCTTCGCTAGCTGCCGGCTGCCAACAGGGTCCTTCCTTCATTCTGCACCACCCCCTGGTGGTCAGCGCACGTCATAGCAAGGGTCTCCCGGTTGAACTCCTGAGGGGACACTCTGCATATTAGCCTTTTATATATATAGATATATATTGCACATTAAAACATATATGCAGGTATTACATGTAAGACTTCCTGATGTGATGACAGGAAAGGTGTAAATTAAGTTAAGCTTCAACTGGGTGTTGAGATGCTTCCCCAGAGAGAGGCTTAGCTAAAATATTTAGTTAAACCATCTATCAAGGCAAGAGGAGCAACATACAGAGAAGATGGATGAACGGTACCATTGACAGCCAGGAAAGACAGCAAACTCTCCTACCTGGGTGCTCTGGAGCTTGACTGAAAAGTGAGGCTGCAGTTTACACTGTCAGACCTGGAGCCCGGGGAGCAGCTCCCTCAGCATCTCCTTCTGGGTGGTGGGAGACGTGGCCCCCACTGCTCAGCAGCTGCCGAGAAGCCCTGAAGAGCTGCCCACACTTGTATCTCTTGTATCTTGGTGGGTGAGTAAAGAGTTACATGGGATGAATGGTTTTCTCTGGCCTTCTACCCAAAATAGATGGGTGGGCAAAAGTAGGTTAATAATAATAAATAAATGATAATACAATAATTGATAAGTAATATAAGAACAAACTCCGTGTTTCCTGTACCACAACTGTAAACTACTTTTGCCCACCCCTGTATAGCTCTGCCTTTCCCATCCTTTCTTTCCTATCCTCAATATTTATTGTTTGTGGTTCTCTGGGTAAATGGAGGAGGAAGGAGGATAAACAGTGTCTAAAAGAAGCTCTTTGCCCATAGTCTCCAGACACCCTTCAGGCAAAACTGTCTGCTGCCATGATGCTTTATTTGGGTGTTTGAAATTCAAGCAGAGTAGGACTTGTGTCTCCTTTAAAAAAAAAAAAAAATGAGGGAGGGGGGAAGTGACAAACTTTCTGTAAGAGTAAATATTTTAGGTTCGAGGGCCATATGGTCTCTCTCAACCACTCCACACTGACGTCCTAGCCTGAAAGCAGTCATATACAATATTTAAACAAATTAGCATAATTGTATTTCTATAAAACTTTATTTATGGATGCTGAAATCTTCTTGTTTTACTGTGTGTGTGTTTTTCCATTTACATTTAAGATATACCCAAACAGGCATCAGGTACTGGACTGTGTTTGCTGACCCTTGACTTAAAAGATTAAGGTAATTTTACCCCAGGATGCTTTAAAATTAAGCATTAATGAAAGTAGCCCTGGCCAGCTAGCTCAGTCGGTTAGTGTCATCCCAATACATCACAGTTGGGTTTTTGCTCCCCAGTCAGGGCACATACAAGAATCAAGTGAAACAACAAATGGATGTTTCTCTCTCTCTTTCGGAAAAAAAAAATCAATAAAGAATTAATGAAAGTAAATCAACTCATATTATCTGTACTTTGGGGATAAGGTTAGACAGGTTTTATGATCATTGGGATAATCTATATGTTTTGCATATTTATTGTGTTTGTGATGTTTAAGAAAATTTGACATGATAGAGAACTTGATAAATTAGTTAAGGGGATTGCAATTTAAATGTATAGACTTGTGATCTTAAGTTGAAAATTAGGCTGGAATTTAACTACACTTACAAACAATAATGGAAAGCTTGGAAGAATTTGAGTCTCTATAATTATAAATTTAATAACATTAAAATTTATACATTTATAAATTTAATAACATTAAAATTTATACATTTAATTTATGTTATTTAAGTATATAGGAAAGATTTGCTTGTTTAGGTGGTATACTTGCTGGTCAGTCATTTGAAGTGAAATCTATTGACTACATTTATAAATGCAAAGTAAAATGTTCTAACAAATTTGACAAACTAAAGGTTGATTATTATTTAAGGATGTTTATTCTGTACAACTTAAATTAATCAAACAATTAAAGAACATGGGAAGGTAAAATACTTATTTTAGGTATATATTTTTAAGTAGAATAATAAGAATTGTATGTTACACTTAAAAGTTAATGAAAAGAATGTTTCAAATTATGTAACATTACTAAATTGATATATCTTAAAAATCCAAGTAACTGGGACTAATAAAGCCTCTTTGAGTTCAATACTCATGATAATAAGAGAGTCCCATATGGATCACAATATAGGTACAACCGACTGAGCTGTCAGTGCGGTTGTACAAATTGGGTTGTGGCCATCACGTTGCATTGGTACTGTATTTCTATAACATATGCTCTTGATCCCAAGCCAACCCAAACCACCCACATAGCCAATCAAAAGTCGTGGATAGGAAAGCTGATAATGTTGCATTTTAGCCCTTTGAGGGAGGATACCCAGAAAGATATTTTAGAGCATCAGCATAATGCCTAAAGAACAGCTGATGCACAGGATTACCTCTGCATAGAAATGGAGAACAGAAAAGTGGTATCCATCTGAACCTGCCATCAGCTTAATCCCAAATTTTTCCTGAGCATATTGTAGAACAGAGATCAGCAAAAACTATAGCCTGGGGCAAACTCTGACCTGTTACCTGTTTTTGCATAGCATTCGTATTAAAAATGGCTTTTATATTTTTTAATTGTTAACAAATCAAACAACATATTTTGTGACACAGGAAAGTGATATGCAGTTCAAATTTCAGCATCCATAATGGAGCTTTATTAGAAACAGCCACGCCTACTCATTGGCATTGTGTCCATCGCTGCATTCACACTAGGAGAGCTGAGTAGTTGCAGCAGAGACCATATGGCCCACAAAGCCAAAAATGTTTACTATTTGATCTTTTACATAAGTAAGTTTACTAAACCCTGCTCTAAGTAGAACAACTTTATCATCTCCAGTGAGTTGATGTACTGGGTGAACAATTCAAGGCTGAGATGACTGATTGGCCAAGGGTTTGGGTGGGGAGAAAGCCCCTGGGTGGGGATACAGACACTACAGGTCACTTCTACCTGATGCACACTTGACCTCATTCATATTATAGGATTGATTTATCCTGGGGCAAAGTTACTCTCTTGTGAGAACTAGCAGCATGTTACAGCTAATCTCCTGCTTTCCTTTGGTCTCAAGAAATTTTAATATCTCATCTGTGTGAATGCCGCATCCATTTGTGGCTAGGGTTCAGGATCTGGAAAAGGGGCCACGCACAAATGAATGCACTAGACAAGAAATATGAATTTAGAAGGCATGGGGGGCCAGGCGGAAACCTTTCTCTAGTGGAGAGGCTCCCTGAAAACTCGGTCCCGTCTGCTTTTATTCACTTGAATACACATTTTCCCTTTAGGAATGCATACAGGCATATCAAAGGTAAAGTTTGGTAAACAGTAAAAGGATTATCAGGTTAGGGCAGTGGTCGGCAAACTCATTAGTCAACAGAGCCAAATATCAACAGTACAACGATTGAAATTTCTTTTGAGAGCCAAATTTTTTAAACTTAAACTTCTTCTAACGCCACTTCTTCAAAATAGACTCGTCCAGGCCGTGGTATTTTGTGGAAGAGCCACACTCAAGGGGCCAAAGAGCAGCATGTGGCTCAGGAGCAGCAGTTTGCTGACCATGACCATGGGGCTAGGGGATTGCCTTGAGCCATTTGGCCAACAGCAGGGCAATATTATGCTGATTTTCAGCCCTGCTGAATATCGCATTGATATGCTAACTACTGTTGGTCTTAGCCTCCAGCACATCTGACTCAAAAAAAAAAAAACACTTTGATCCTGGAATAGGATCTAGAATACCCCTTTTACTTTATAGTCTTCATCAAAAATAAGGAAGATGCCTGTTCTTCAATCAGTGTATGAAAGTAGCTGATCTTTCCTACTAGGAACCTTCAGATTGTATGCTAAGCAACCTTTAGAGTCCAGACACAAAGCTGAATTTACTCTAAAGCTAATAAAACAGAATCTTTACAACCCCTCCCCTGGACGGCCTTTTTCGATGTGTTCACAGGCCCATATGTATTGGGAAAAGAAAGAGTTTTAACTTTCCCTCTGTCACTCATGATCTCTTGTCCCAGGAAAGGCCACAACATTTGGGAGATCAGCTAAAGGCAGGTGGAATTTGGGATACACTTAGTTTTATTTAAGTAGGGTTCTATTTATATGGGTTGAAGTCACTTGGTCTACTAGCTATCTCCTTCCACCCACTATGCCAACACAGTAACTGTGGCAAGGGCGGGGGAAACATAAAGTGATACAACCTCATCCTGTAGCGCCCAGGACCAGAAGTAGCATTTAAAAAACAAGGTTTGAAATGTGGGAAGCCAGAAGCTACTGCGTAGAATATTCTTCATATCCTCAGATATGTCTAATCCTAAGCAAAAGGTTTATTTCTCAAATGTGCAGTCAAAACAGACACTCTCTGCTGTCAAAAAAATGCTTGATAGTGAAGCACATACAAGTATAATGCACCATATGTTCTTCATGGAAATCATGTGAAGTGAAATTTCCTGTTTTAAGAATTTGTGTTTTTGGAGCATAGAGCTGCAGCACTTCTATCTCTGAGCATATCCGTGTGAAAAGTCCATGTGTTTTAAGCATACCGATGCATCCTATCTAAGCACCTAGAGCCGTGGTCGGCAAACTGTGGCTCGCGAGCCACATGCGGCTCTTTGGCCCCTTGAGTGTGGCTCTTCCACAAAATACCATGGCCTGGGCGAGTCTATTTTGAAGAAGTGGCGTTAGAAGAAGTTTAAGTTTAAAAATTTGGCTCTCAAAAGAAATTTCAATCGTTGTACTGTTAATATTTGGCTCTGTTGACTAATGAGTTTGCCGACCACTGACCTAGAGCATTTCTGCCTGGTTAAGTCTGGTGGTTCCAGACCAAATGCTTTGCAAAACTGCCCCTGACTCAGCTAAGTAGCCTGAAGAAACTAATATTTCAGTGACAAAACTACACATATATTCATGGATAAGTCAGTGGTTGCCATATAAAATTTGATTGCCCAACTATGTAGGTCACTATGAAGTTGCAATAATTTTTAAATACATTTGAGTTACTTTTGTGACGGTGTTTTGTTTTATTTTCTGGATATGACACTTCAAATTGTATGTGCTTCAGGTTCCACAAAACCTGCATCTCCCTCAGCCCAGCCACCCTTCTGATACCCAGTATGAGAGAGGGGTTACACTGGGTTGTCCCCTCTTATCCCATTATCTAGATAATAAATAATGCATTTATGAAGAAAGAGGTGGGAGGGGGAAAGGTGCTGCCATTGCTATGATTCTTGCTCTCTACATGTCTGCCCCTTTTTCAGTCTCTTCAGATGCCAACTGATAAATTCCTTCCATTCTTGAAGTTCAGATTCCAGGGCAGGATGTCTAACTCACCTCATGCCAGGCCACAGTGCCACACAGTGTAGGTTGTTGAGTAGCCTATGGAATGGCCACCTTTCTACTCCAAACAATGGCCATTCTTCTGTAAAGGACAACCTTGTTCCTCCTCAGCATTCCTGGGCACCTCATTTAAAATCTCTAGTGATTATGAAGGAGGATTCATGGGCAACATTAAGTGTCCTGCTGAGGTTAGAGATCACGCCCTGAAACCAGTCTACATGTGCCCTCCAGGACTCCAGCACCTCTGGTTCTCTGGGTGTACGAATGGAAAAGGTCTCCTGGAGCACTGGTCTGGGGTGGGGTTTGGTGATGAGGGTGTAGCAGCATGCAGTGATACGGTGAGGTTATTGTAAATGCTATCAACCACAGTGTCCCATTTGGGTAAAAAAAAAGACTAAAAGCTAAGAGGGAACTAGAAGTCTGGAGAAAGTAGCTTCTGGCTTCCCACGTTTCATACCTTGTTTCTTTAATGCTACTTCTGGTCCTGGGCGCTATAGGATGAGGTTGTATCACTTTACGTTTCCCCCTGGAGCATAGAGCTGTAGCACTTCTATATAAGACTGGATATGTTTACAACCCCTCACCTTTCCGATGTGTTCACAGGCCCATGTGTATTGGGAAAAGTTAAGATTTTTTTTTTAACTTACTTTAACTTGGACTTTCCCTCTGTCACTCGTAACCCCAGAAAGGTGAAAGCATGGCTAGGAATTTGTAGTCCAAGAGTGGAAACTTGAAATGCAAGATTTCAGAAGTGTTACAAGGTGTTGTCCTTAAAGTGGGTGCCTGAAGGGGGTACAGATTCGGGTCATTCAGTTGAGAAGATGGAGGCTAAGGTGTCAGAATCGGACACTGATAGCCTCTAGAGTCTAGGGCAGTGGTCGGCAAACTGCGGCTCTGTTGACTAATGAGTTTGCCGACCACTGGAATAGGGGCTTAATCACAAGGAACAACAACAGCCTGTAATTATTGGAATCGAGAGTCTAGGTCAGTGGTCGGCAAACTCATTAGTCAACCAGCCGACCACTGGTCTAGGGTATTGTCTGCAGGTGGAGGTCTTACCACAGACTGTGAGGAGGTGCCCTTCCGGTGGGTGAGGAAAGTGACTGCAAGGTCAGTATGGGCACCACTGAGTCCGGACAAATGGTGGTTTATCCAAATAGCATCATCTTTGGAGGAAGATGTTCTTCTACAGGAAAATTGAAGGGGAGTAGTTTTGAAGCAACAGTGGGGAGCGAGGAGAATGCCAGCAGGAGAACAGTGGGGGTTTGGCTGCTATCTCCCGTGAGATTGGAACTTTTTATCCAGAAGTGAGGATTTGCTTTACCCTGGAAGGCTCTTCTTAAGTGTCTGACAAAGAAATGAAAATCATGAATCAGCTGTAATCACTGATGAGTGAAATTCTCTCTGAAAAATCGAATTTGGTCTTGGCAACAGTAAAGGAAGGGTTCCCTTGTTAATGGTGACCCGTGTTACCCCAGTGTTTGCAGGAGGCATTCTCCAAAGTGCTGCAGGGGGCGCCGGGCCGTCTCTGAAAACTCTGTCAAAGCGAAGATGACATTTCAGAGACAGATCTGACCTCCCTGCGAGTCAGGGTGCCAGAGACAAACCCGCATTACAAATTGTGCACATTTTCAGAATAGACCCCGGGTAGTTGATCAATACCAATTAGTGATCTGTTCATTCTATTTTGCCCTGGAAAAAAAACACCAAATAGCAACCACTGAATTTGCAGTCCTAAATGCAAAGGCCTTTCTGAAAGCAGTTCATCCTTTGAAAACCAAGAAGTGGTGTTTTGTATAGGATGTTGGCTCCATATCCATTAGCTGCTCTGTTGCTCTATTTGCAGGGTCTTTGCTGACCATGCCACTCCCATGTAGTGCAAGGTGCTTCCTTTGATGTATCATGTCAGCAGTGAGGGAGGCCCTTCGCCTAACAGAGCTCCGACTAAAAGGACAGACTTCAAAGCGCGTGTTCCTTTCAGAAATAAGCAAACTCCACCAGATCTGTGTGGGGGTTTTCAATCACACACTGCTGACAGAACGCTCTTCGTCCTTTTCTGTTTTTCCATGTCCCATTATCCTTCCAGTCCTTCCCCCTTTGAAGTATTTACACACAGTCTCGCCATCTGGGTTTCGAGGGGGATTCTGCAGTGGTTTGCAGCATACCTAACAACAGAGCAAGACCCTAAAAAAAAAAAAATCACCATGGTGTGGACCCAAAGCTTCTCATTGTCTGCCACCTGCTCTCCATTATCTAATATGTTTGTTTGGGGGCCGAGCTGCTTTAGAGATCCATCTCTAGCTTTAATTCCAATGGCGTGACTGGTCTGACCGAATGGTACAGACTAAAAGATTTAGAAGACCACACTGGGATTCTCAATTCATTTCTCGGTAAATGTTTTTTGACATCAACTCAAACAATCCTTACGAAATTCCTCTAAAGGCCAGTGTTTCCCTTTGTTGTTTGCAATGATTGTTCTGATCATTGCTTAATTACAATGTGCACTGCCACATGATGGATCATTTTACAATAAAAAAAAACAACATGGAATTATTTCGGCAATTTTATTTACTAATTAAAATAGATTGACATCATACTTAATGTGTAAGGTTTGACATCATAATGTGTAAGGTAAGTTGAAGTAAGCCTTTTTAAATGAGAAAATTTGCTTTATGCATAAATTGTACTTGGAAACAGACATATGTCCCTTCCAGTGGATAATGTGGGTATAACCATTTTACTGATGATTTCAAGAACATTTTGTGCATTTGATTCAGCTCTCTGCTGCTCTTCCTATGACCTTGAAAGTACAACTCATATAAGAGAATGCAGTTTTGTTAAAGGATCTATTATCGCACAAGTAGGAAGACTGAATTAAATAAACTAATACCTTAGATGCAGTCCTTTATCTCCCAAACACACACACACATACACACACACGCACATGCACACATGCGTGTGCGCAATAATAGCTTTAACAGCAACTATGTAGCTTGCATCCTAATAGAAGCACAGGCTTCCAGAAAAAAGTAATGGGGGAGTGGGAGGAGGGAGAAGACACGCATAACAGGAGAGTAATAGGCAGAGAGAAATCTGGGTTTGACACCATAGACTTTGGCAAGCTTTACTTCTATAGTCAGAGACCAATTGCATGCTCTGTTTCTTATAACATTTAGGAGGTGAGAAGGGCCTAAATGGGGAGTATCAGACTTGGAGCTCTCTTACAAGGAACAATAATTTCTGATCCCCCTAATCAGTAATGGCTGCTATAAAAGATACCACAGGCTGTTGTGACTTATAAACAACAGATTTATTTCTGGAAACTGGGAGTCCAAGATCAGGGTACCAGCATGGTTGGGTTCTTGTGAAGGCCCTCTTCTGGATTGCAGACTGCTGACTTCTCACCGTGTCCTCTCATGGTAGAAAGGCGCTAAGGAGCTTTCTCAGGCCTCTTTTATAAGGGCACGAATCCCACCCATGAGAGCTCCACCCTCATGACCTAACATCTCCCAAAGGTTCCATCTCCAAATACCATTTGGCAATAGGATTCCAACATGTGTATTTGGACCATACATTTAGACCATACAGGCACTGACTAGTTCTGTGACCTCAGGCAGATCGCCAACACTCATTTATAAAATGAGATTTTATGGGGATTAAATGGGATCATATATACACAACGCCTGGCACTGGTAGGAATATGGTAATTGCTATTGTTATCTGTAAGTGGAGATACTTCCATGTTATATTGTTGTTGTGAGGATTCAGTGTAAGAGATGTGAACTACCTAGCACACGGTAAATTCTAAGTATATAATTGCTGTTATTATTTATGTCTCGTTTGTGGCTCATATATTCTGCCTTGAAGGTTGTTTTGTATATATGGTCTCCCAATTAGGTTGTAAATTCCTTGAAAGAGGAATCTTGTGCTCATTTTGTATCCTTGGCAATGCCTAGTGGAGTTCCTCATATGTATTTTTCACTAAATTAATGGAGAACTTTATGTCACCAAGATTAAAATTTGGGAGTTTTATCCTATTGGCAGTTTGTAGTATTTATAAATTTGGGGATATGGGAGAAACATTGAAAGTGTTGTTAAAGAATACTTAATTGGATAGTTCTATTTAAGATGAATTAGAATAGGAATTGAAAGTGGAAATTTAGAAAGTATTTGCTCATCTGTATAGAATCTTCCACATTTGCATGTTTATAATGTGGTTTCAAATAATCAGGGTTTTGTGTTGCTGCATGTACTCTCCAAACAATAATTGTTTGTTTTAAGCCTAGCTAGGGAAATGCTTTTGTTTGTAAATTCTGGGTGGACGGGAAATAGGGAATGGGGCTAAGCAGAGGGAAGCATGAAAGCACTGAACCACGAACAAGTGGGAAAGGGGACCTACTGTAAAAGGAAAATAGGAGATGGCCTAGCAGTCCATTTCCATGTGGCCTAAGGCCCTGTTGTTAGGATGCCAATCAATACCCAGATTAAAAAGTCAGGAACAGTTGAAAAGTCGGCAAACCACAGCTTCCTCCATTTCAACCCCATTCCCCCTGAGTGAGCCTCTTCTGGTAGAAGAGAAGAGGAAGAGGGAGGGAGGGAGAATGAGCAGTGATCCCAGGGCCACCTCTCCCTCAGCCTCTTCTCCCCACCAGTTAACAACATGGTTTATTACCTCATACAAGATTTTTCATCCACAGAGGCCATTGCTCTGGCCTCCTAGGAAGATCAAAGGCCTCGCAGAATACTGTTAGCTAGTCTCTTGCTTTTGAACGCTTTGTGTTTCTTCCTGGCACATACCTGTATTCAAGGATAGGAAGTCTGAGGAAAACAACTGGAGAAAGTATAGCTTTGTCCCACTGAGGGAGACTGCAATTAGGTTAACAATACTGAATGTCATAAATGATGGAGCCTAGCAAGCACCTTTAGAGAGCATTTCTCTTTTGTAATTACAGTGTTTTCTCCATTTCATTGTGGAATGGTTTAGAAACAGCCCTGCCAACAGTACATCTGGGAAACAGGATTTTTTTATTACTTTTTTTGTCCAAAGCATCAGCAATAGAAAGCCCTGGCGTAGAATCCTGTGTGTATGAGCGTGCAGATAAATTTCCCATTTTGCCGCCTTCTCTGGATGGCTCACAGCATGATGCCTATGATGTAAGCTGTGATACAGAAGGGATTTATGCTAAGGTTTATCAAGGCCTTAAAAAGATAAACAGAGTAGAATAAATAAGAAAGCTGGTGTGTACCTCCACACTGGCAAACTTTGAAAAGACTTCATATTATTGACAGTGGAGAAAGTTAGTTCTATTGTTCCTATAAAATTATGACAGAACATGAGTAGAAATCTGAAGATTGTATACTTATGCAGTCATGTGCCACAAAATGATGTTTTGGTCAATGATGACCGCATATACAATGGTGGTCTCATAAGACTGTAATCTCTTTGTAATTTTTATACCTATTTTTACTGTATCCTATATAAAAAAAAAAGGCTAACATGCAAATAGACTGAATGGCAGAACAACTGGTTGCTATGACATGCACTGACTACCAGGGGGCAGATGCTCAATGCAGGAGCTGCCCACTGATGGTCATTGTGCTCCCACAGGGGGAGTACCACTCAGCCAGAAGCCAGGCTCACATCTGGCGAGCACAGTGGCGGTGGCAAGAGCCTCTCCCACTCCGCAGCAGCCCTAAGGATGTCTGACTGACAGCTTAGGCCCCTCTCCTTAAGTTGTCAGTCGGACATCCCCCAAGGGCTCCTGGACTGGGAGAGGGCACAGGCCGGGCTGAGGGACGCCCCTCACCCCCAAGTGCATGAATTTCATGCACTGGGCCTCTAGTCTTTTCTATGTTTAGATATGTTTAAATATGCAAATACATACCATTGTGTTACAATTGCCTACAATATTTGTTACAGTAACATGCTATATAGGCTTGTAGCCCAGGAGCAATAGGCTAGACCAGTGGTCGGCAAACTCATTAGTCAACAGAGCCAAATATCAACAGTACAACGATTGAAATTTCTTTTGAGAGCCAAATTTTTTAAACTTACACTTCTTCTAACGCTACTTCTTCAAAATAGACCCGCCCAGGCCATGGTATTTTGTGGAAGAGCCACACTCAAGGGGCCAAAGAGCCACATGTGGCTCGCGAGCCGCAGTTTGCCGACCACGGGGCTAGACCATCTAGGTTTGTATAAGTGCACTCTATGATGTTCGCACAACAACCTGCCTATGACTCATTTCAGAACATATTTCCCTCATTAAGTGGCACATGACTGTACATCTAAGTCCTCTCCCTGAGAAGGGTCAGACTGTAGGACACCATGGCCATGAGCAGTGCGGGGGTTTGTGGGCAGGCTAGTATCCTTGTCCTGAGACTGGGAATTTGCAGCTGGGACTTGTTTTGTTCACTTCTTCCACCCAGTTTCCTGTATATGTGTGTTTTTGGGGGAGGATAATAAATACTTTCAGTGGGAGAAGTATAAGACTTGGATAATATATTAGTTGATAAGTCATTCTCTGAATGATCTAGATAAAATTTCTTATCAGTCTTATTAGGTTACATGTATATGAACATTAATGGTTTAGAAACAAGTTTCATTGATGGCATAGTTATGGTATGGCAAGAATGTGCCAATATATGGGGGCAAAGAGAAATTTCAGGTGACTCTTAATGAAATACAACTCTCCATAAATGTAATGTATTAAGCCAGACCCCAAACATCAGCGCCGGGACACTGTAATAGTCAACCCTCTGATTCAAGTGGGCCTCACGTGCATTTTGCAAAGCAAGGTGAGTCAATATCACCTGGAAAAACTTCTTGGGCCACTATAATTTCACAGGGTTTGTTAAAAGAAAATCTCACCAATTTCACTGACTCTTATACTTTGCCATACATTTTTGCTTACTTGATAAGACTGTACCTTTTTCCTTTTGCGCCAGTGTTCAGGGTGTGTTTATGGACACCATCAGCCTCATGATGAAGTGTGACCAGGTGGGAGGTGCAGGCACAAACTGCAAGATTTGTGCTGTGCATTTGCTGGGATGAAACACGTGGGTGAACAGTTTACATCAGCTCTTCTTTACCCTGACAGGGTCTTGCATCAAAATTATGCTGACCTCCCTCCCCCCTTGCTGCTAATTTCTTTGCCTGATGACACACTGTAGTGTATGAATGGTCCATATCCTATGAAAACAGCTGTCCACTTGTTCTGAGTTGTCTTAGAAGAAGAAAAAAAGTTATATTTAGGTACTTGGAGTTTCTGGGTTCCTTTGAAGTTTAAAAGTAATTAATTTACATTGATTTGCATATTTTAGACAGTGCCAAAAGCTAAATTCATTTTTTATTCACTAGATATTTAAAGAGGTTGATCCACAACATAGACAAAATAGATGCCCTTCTGAGCTTGTCGTCATGGAGAAGAAAATAGGCAAATGAAGAAGGTAGTTACAGAATGGTAAATGTCCTGGGAAAAAATAGATTCAATAGAGAGAATGGGATTCTTTGAAAGTTCAGAAAACGTCTTTTTAAATATGTGATAGTAGGGCTATAACCTGTCCTGCAAAGGTCTCAAGAGAGAAATTCCAGGCAAGGATCGTCGTAAGTGCCAAGGCAGATTTGTCCAGCTGAGTTTAGTCATTTGATGGACAGAGATAAAGCCAATTAGTCTGGAGTGTAGTTAACAGAAGGGAGAGAGCAGGAAAGATGTGAGGTCTGAGAGACACAGCCCAGGGCAAATTCACACAGGGCCTTGGCAGAAATAATAAAACCTTGGGGTTTTGTTCAGAGGGCAGTGGGAAGCCAGTAAGAGTTTTTAAGCAGAGGTGTGATGTAATCTGTAGAATAACACTTTCACCTGGCAAGCATTGCTCAGTTGAGCATTGTCCCAAGCACCAGGAGGTCGCTGGTTCTATTCTGGTCAGGGCACATGCCCAGGTTGCAGGCTCAATCTCTAGCAGGGGTTGTGCCTGGAGGCAGTCGATCAATGTTTCTCATCAATGTTTCTATCTCTCTTTCTCCCTCTCTCTTCTTCTCTCTGAAAGCAAGAAAAACACTTTCTTTCAGGAATGGATATACTTAGCCATAACACAAAATCAATATTGAATATTGAAAATGGTCTTCCCCGATGCTCAAGAGCTGTGATTAGAAGCCTAGTTAGTGTCTATTTCATACTTAATGCTGGATGCATGAACAAAGGGAATAGGTTAAGATGACTAGACTTTGGAGTTGGCAGGAAGGCTCCCACAGAGCCGGAATTCAGCCTTGGAGGAAGGACACTGCCCGCTCACACTGATGCCCTAGGCAGCTTTGAGCAGACACCCGCCGAGTTGAGGTCAAACCTGAGGGTGGAGGGGTTTGCTGGCAGATGGTGCTGATCTCTCTGAAGTTGCGCAAGGATGCTGATTCTGATAGAAGAAACTGCCAATTGAATCCAACTGGTACTGCTAGAAACCACTGCTACAGCAACCGATACAGAGAGGGCGGCAGCAGCTTCATTCTTCAGGAGCGAACTGGGAACTGCAGGCATCACTTCCGCTCATAACCTATTGGTCTAATGGGCATAAACAGGTTTTGAAATAAATACAATTAGTTCTTGGTAAGCATGCAATTCAGCTGGTGGGAGCCGGGGCACACAGATGGCCTAAGAGAGTAACCTCGGAGAGGAACCATCCAGCAAGCCTTGGACATGAGTCAGTTTCTTTTCCAGAGAACCTGGGTCTGACAGTCGGTTAATTGTGGTCCAGTTAAGTCAGGACACTCTCTAATTTCCGGCGGTGCTCAAGCCTCACCACTTGCCCCTATCTCCAAAAGCAAAGACTCCTGTTACAGGCCAAAGATAACATGTAACCCTCAAAAAGGTACCAAGTGAATGGGACATTAACCACACATGGGACTTCACAGGAATAAAAGTTCTTTTTCATCATCCTCTCTCTTCGCTCCCCACCACGCTTGCAGGGACTGGCAGGACCAGGGTAGAGAGACATGGACAGAGGCAGCTTAGTAAATAAAGCCCAGCTTCAGGTCTTATTCTCTTTCCTTGGTCCCAGCGCTAATCTCAAGGGCCAATCAGATTCAGTCCTATGACTAAGAGTCTAAGTAACAGACCACTACCCTTGCTTCTGTTTGGGTCTCGGGCTCAAGGAAGCAAAAAGAGGTTGACATTTTTTTAAAAATTTCCTCTCGATTCCCCCAAAGTCTGAGTCCAAATAGGGATTTGAAAAGAGAGCTCCGGCTTGTAGTGGAGCCTGCAATTTTTCCTGGCATGTGCTCATAAGCAGTGGTGCTTTTGTGTGTGCCAATTTAGCCAAGCTTCCCGAAGTCCCATCCAGTTCTGAGTTAGGATTGGCCACACAAGGAAATTGCTGGAGATAAACAAGGCAGCGGTGAAGCAGAAGCCAGTCTGCTCCGAGGTCCGAGTCAGTGGCCAGGCATCCACAGCTCACCCACGTGGTCCCTGACCTTCCAGTTCCCCCTACCACGTCTGTGGAGCAGCAGTCTGGCCAGCGGCTTCTCAGGCCCCATGGAATCTCCTCCTTCGAGCTCTGTGCAGGTGCACGTGAGGTCTGTAGCACAGGATGCGGCTCCTTCTGCAGGTCCCACGTGGTGGAGGTCAGAGGCCGCGGGGTCAGGCAGGTTCCACCTTGTCCTCCCTCTCCCCCAGCCCTGCTGAGCAGTGGTGGCTCTCGGCCCACCAGCAAACCAGAGGCAACACTCTCTGATCAACTTATTCCCCGGTTCCCACAGCTACATCGTCTAGTTCCCATAATAAACCCCTTATTCCATCTCACTTGAGCTTCAATACAATAAGCTAGGTTATGCTGGGGAGACAAGTTACGCCTAAACCTGAACAAGGTTTATTTCTTGCTCGTGGTCCATCGCAGCTCTGTGCTGCATCGTCTCCACTCTGGAACCCAGGCTGAAGGAGCTGCCTCTGTTCAGAACATTGCTGGTCACTGTGACCCATGGAGAGAGACAGGGAGCCACACCTGCTCTTGAGGTTCTGCCTGCAGGGACTCCCACCACGTCCCTCACACTCCTCGGCCAAAGCAGTTCCCCCAGAAATGCCTCAATTCAGCAGGAAAATGGGGGAACATCATACAATATGGATATGATTTCTTTCTCACAGTAAACGTATGTGTCATTTCCCCACACCAGTTCTGCAATTCTCTAACATCAGCTAGGTATCCACCGATTCAATTCAGTTCTGACACCAACTTAGCACAGACCCCACAGGTTAAGGGCTCAGTCCCACAGGATGGCCCCCACTTCAGACATTAGCTGCAAAGAAGGTGCCCAGGCTGCTCACACTTCTGCCCAGCCAGTTGCCAATTCCGGGGTTCTCATGACCACCTCCTTAGGTATCACCAGTTGCTAGAATGACTCAGAACTCCGGGAAGTACTTTACTTACCAGGTCATTATAAAGGGTACAACTCAGGAACAGCTAAATGTGTAGGACAAGGTATGGAGAGGTGGCGCTTCAGTGTGTTCACCAACTGGGAAGCTCCCCGAACCCCATCATGTAGGGGTTTTTATGGAAGTTTCTGTAGTGGGTATGATTGGTTAAATCATTGGCCATTGGTGACTGAACTCAATTTCCAGCCTGCTTCCCCACCCGCTCAGGGGGTGAAGCTGAAAGTACAAACCTCATCATCTGGTTGGTTTTTCTGGCTACTCCCCCAATCCTGAAGCTATTTCCTCTCCCGCCACACCCATGAGTCATCTCATCAGCATACAAAAGAAAGTATATTCCAAGGGTTCTAGGAGCCCTAGGCCAGGACCGGGGGACAAAGATCACATATTTATTTTTTATTATGCCATCATATGATTTTATTATGTCCTTTTAATAAGGACACAAAAACATCCTTCAGGAATCTAACAGTTTGCAAAAAGGATTCAGATTTGAAGATCAACATTGTCTCTCTTTCCATCACAAATGACTATATTGTTCACTCAGCAACATTTTGGGGATCTGAATTAGATACAAGCAGTGTAGTGGGGGTTATTTTAAGACTAAGTCAGTATTCTGCTTATTTCTATTATTTTTTAGTAGTTTTCCTTTGGGACTAAAATGCTACATTTTATTTCAGTTGCAAGATGATAAAATATTTATTTGAGAAATGAATGAGTTGAATATTGGGTCACTCCTGAATCTTGAGACCCAAGAGGAAAATGATTGTTTTTTTCCATGCTAATGTATCAAAACTAGACAAACTTTAACGTGGCCGGGGGGATTGACATTGCAAGTGCTTGAGAACTAAATTAAAGGAGTGTCACAGTTTATTTCCTAGATGCTCATAAAACTACTTCTACTTTTTAGCTATCATATAATCTCAATAGCCTTCATATAATGGTGTTATGAGACGGTTTCTCCTTGTGTTTTGAACTAACTTGAAAATTAGGTTGAGGACACTATACCTGAAGTTGTTTGATTTCTCTACTTTTCACCTCTGGGCTCTATACTTATTGAGTATATAGAGTATAAGTTGTTCATTATTGTATATCCAGTGGTTATCATAGTGCCTGGCATAGAGTAGATACTCAACAAATGCTTATATATTACCCTATCTTATCTATTTTAAGATGCACATGTGTTTCACATTTTAACCTCTCAGAAGTTGGTATGTATCTTGCAATTAATAATGGCTTACATCACTGTCTCCCATTTTTGAAATCTTCCATACCTCCTGGTAAAATGAAGAAAGCCTCAACTTCACAGCATATTTGGTTTTATCAGATATGGGTAATTAATAAATTATTCAAATGTTACTTTTCTAGAGTTATTATAATATTTATTCAAACATATTTTGTAAAGTGATGTCCTGGGGATGACATTAAATACTCTTTCATAGTTTTATAGCCTCATAAATTAGGTGTTTAACTCAAAATTTATCATCATTCTTTTTGTTACTTATATGTTCAAATAAAAATGTAATTCTCCAAATGGAGTTTACATTGTTAACCAAACTGATTACCTTTATCCTGCCATGTAATTGAGACATGGGCAGAGATTTTGTTGTCCTTTTATTCATTCTTTTATTATCTACTCGAAAGTATTGACATGTTTCACCTTAATTAGTTTTGTGTTAAATCAATTATTCTATGTTGAGTCACATAGTAACATATTCTGCTGAGAGCTGTGGTGTGGGGGAGTTATAGGCCACCCCCCTGCCATCTGAGTCCTAAGCCAGAGGCGAAGCCTCCACTAAGCAATTAGCATTTGTCTATGCGAAGCGCAATGGTCACTACACTGTGACCAACCATCAATCTCCTGGGCTTTAGTAAGCAACCTGCTGTTGCTGCTATTCTGTTTATGAATTTCAGCTCGCCTATACGTGTGCTGCCTTGTTCTCTAACACGTCTCTTGTGAGCTTGGTGGTTTTAATAGCTAGGGGAAAGCATTTCATTATAAACTGCATGACCATATTTGTTTAATTTGGAACCAAGGAAACCAAGAGGCATTCTTTTAAAAACAGTGTGCGTATATGCCGTGAATGAAGTATACCGATGAAAGAAAGGAAAGAAAAGTCTTATTTTTAAAGGATCAGGCTGTTTGTTATAGCAGATGATCAGAAATGCCGACTGAAATTCTGCCCTGGACCATTTCATCAGCTGCAGGCATGACAAGCTTACCAATTATGCCGGCGTTTGCAGATGGACATAAGGGAAACTCCTTATATTAGACGTGAAAAGATTATTCAAATGGATGCGCTCTTTTCTGATTTTTTTTAAAATAGAAGATAAGTTTATGTGTTTAGTTACATGTCAAATATGGGACTATAGGTTACTTTCAAATAAGGGCCAACTAATTGCCATTGCACTCTTGGGCATTTACCCCAGAGAAATGAAAACATGCTTACACAAATGTTCAGAGAAGCTTTATTTATAACAGCCTCAGACTTGGGGGGAGGGGAAACAATGCCCTTCAGTAGGTGAATGCTTAATTCTTTTTTCCACTTAATCTATATATTGAAGCACCTACCTAGAACCAGCAATGTGTTTAGAATGAATGGGGTATAGTTCTCATCGAAGCTGGCCATCAGCATCGCCTGGGAACTTGTTAAAAATATAAACCCTCCAATGGAAGGCACCCCAGGCCCACTGGGTCAGGAACCCTGCGAGTGAGATTAACAAGCTCTGCAAGCTGATTGTGATGCTAAAGTTTGAGGACTACTGGTCCACAAATAAACAATTAGCAGGTAGTGTTGAAAGTGCCATATTAAATGTGTCTGCAAAGCACTTTGGAAAAAGAGAGAAACAGCAAATAACTGGGAAAATTCAGAAAGAGTGTACAGAAGAGATGACATTTGAGCCAAACTTAAAGGCAAATAGGGTTTTATTTTTAAATTTAACAAATCCTTATGAAGCCCATACTATCACGGTCACTCTGCCAGACTGAGAAAGTTTAATAAGCAATAGTTCAATAGGCGTCACTGAGCAATAACTCAGGCAGATTCCCCAAGAGGAAGCCCAAGGCTTCCTCCTGTTCTGGGATCCTTGCAACACCCTGTCTCTGTTTTTATAACTATACAAAATTATGAGCGTATATAAGTGTGTGCTCTTTTTCTTACATTAGACCCCATAAAACCTGGACCTATGTTTAGGGGTATGAGGGAGATAGTAAGGAAGCAAATAGGACCTTCTGGTAAAGAAAACCATATATGCCAGGGGACAGAGAGAGTGACGAGTCTGTTGGCGAGATCAGAGTGTGAGTGACTAACAAGGTTCATTACCAGAGGCCCTGGACTTTATCCTCTACTTAGTAGATAACATTAGAGACATTCAGTAGGCGCCTGCCTGCATTTAACAAAGGTAACTGTAGCAACTGTACAAGGCAACAGATTGATGAAGAGAGAGACTGGAGCCAGGCACGTGGGTCAGCAGCATAATGAACGGGACCGGCAGGGAAATGTTGAAGGTGGAGATTCAGGCAGTGGGAGTGAATTTGAGGGACAATGCAGAGAGAGAATCTACCTCAGGATCCACTGGAAGATAAGCCAGGTAAAGACATTGAAAGTGACTTTTAGATTAGAGTTTGGGTGTTTGGGGGCATTATCATCCTACATAATAAAACCCTAATATGCAAATCGACCGAGCAGCAGAATGATCAGTCACTATGATGCGCACTGACCACCAGGGGGCAGATGCTCAAAGCAGGAGCTGTCCCCAACCGGAGAATCTGTCCCCGGAGAGGGAGGCGACTGGCGATGGTGGCAATGGGGGGGTGGGGTAGGGGCCGGGCAGTGAGAGCCCAGCCAGTCACCTCCCGCAAATCAGCAAACATCCCCCAAGAGTGCAGGCCAGGCTGAGGGACACTCCCTCCCTGCTGTGTACAAATTTTGTGCACCGGGCCTCTAGTGTGGATAATAAACCTTGCAACTCAAAGAAAACTCTGAGAGAAGCTGTGAGTTTCATGGAGAAAATGATGGAGCTCCATTTTCAATAAGTTGCATTTTTCTACATTATGCTCCCATCATTCTGATATTATATATATAGTAGTTAATTCTAATTAACTACTTTTTGAGAAGGGCTACACATTTGAAAGAAAAATCACTTATACATAGCCCAGTGCTTTATAATTATACAATATCGTTATTCTTAAAATTATGTTCTATAGTCATTAATTAAATCGTTATTTCTAAAGAACATGAAATGGGACTTAAGTATATAGACAAAAGTCTGTCTTACTGATAAAATATGAATCAAGCAGGCTTTAAAATAATTTAGCACCATCTCTGATGGCTAGAAAAAATGGTTTTAAAGACTGCAAATAACTTCTAGGATCAAAAGGTCAGAAGACTCCCCCTTTATAGTATCATTAAATGAAAGAGAGCAGGTGAGGAGAAGTACCAGTAAGCCCTGCTCAGATCCAAGTGGAGGTTGGAGGTTAATGGAAGAAAGCTTAAAGTTGCCTGTCAGAGATATGCATGACAAAAGTGGTGAATTATATGTGAAATCCATATAGAAGAACACTAAACAGATTTTGTGCCCTGATGTAATTACACAGATTAGACATTTAGCAAAGCACAAAGCAGCACGTCTCAAGAAAAAGGTCATCTAAATATACCTAAATGACTGTTCATTGAGATTATTCAGAAAGAGTGGACATGGAGGATGAGGGAGATCTGTTTTTGGTGCATGAGCTTTGCAGTATCTGTTAAACATCATGGCTTACTCATTGCCATTTAACAGGGAAGCCGTTGCCAGGGCACCCGGTCCTAATGTAATGTTCTGTGAGCCGGGCATGGCTTGGCTGAACACAACAGAGAACAGCAGTGATGCTCTGGGGTTGCCATGAAAGGCCTCAGGCCAGCTTAGCAGACATCAGAGTTCCTTCCTGTGAATTATGAATTGAAACACCTGGAATTCTGACAGTGCATCCCAATCACATTTCTACTCTTAGGATTAGAAGTATTTCCCTACTTTGCTGGATTTATCTCAAACTTGGTTAAAGTTAATGTGTGTGTCACCTTTTCTTTATCCATTTATTTGTTGGATATCTAGGTTGTTTCCAAATCCGGGCTATTGTAAATAATGCTGCAATGAATATGAAAGTGCAGTGTAGCTATCTCTTCAAGATGCTAATTTCATTTCTTTTAGATATATACTAAAAAGTAGGATTGCTAGATCAGATAGTAGTTCTATTTTTAATTTTTTGAGGAACCACCGTGATGTTTTCCATAATGTCTATACCAATTTACACTCCCACCAACAATGTACAAGGGTTCCCTTTTTTTCATATCCTTGCCAAAAGATATCTTTTGTCTTTTTTATAATAGCCATTCTAACAGGTGTGAGCTGATATCTCATTGTGGTTTTGATTTGCATTTCTCTAATGACTAGTGATGTTAAGTAGCTTTTCCTCTACTTGTTGGCCATTTGTATATTTTGTTTGGAGAAATGTCTATTCAGGTCCTCTGCCCGTTTTTTAAGAGGGCTGTTTTCTCTCTATTTAGTTGAGTTTTTATATATTTTAGATGTTAACCCTTCTCAGATATATGGTTTGAAAATATTTTCTTCCATTCTGAGGAAAATATTTTCTTCACTCTGTTGATTGATTCTTTTGTTGTTCATAAGGCCAAGAGACATATGAAAACATATGCTCAAAGTCACTAATCATCCGAGTAGTTTAATGAGATCCCACTTGTCTATTTTTGCTTTGGTTGCCTGTGCTTTTGATGTCAAACCCATGAAAGCAATGTCAAGCTTTGCTCCTATTTTTTTTGTAGTTTTATAGTTTCGGGTCTTACTTATTTAAGTCTTCAATCTATTTTGAGTTGATTTTTATATATGGGGTGAGATAAGAACCCAATTTCATTCTTCTGCATGTAGATGTCCAGTTTTTCCAACACTATTTATTGAACAGACAATCTTTTTCCCCATTATATGTTATTGGCACCCAAAGATCAGGTGATCATAAATGCATGAATTTGTTTCTGGGCTCTCTATTCTGTTTCATTGTTCTATCTGTCTTTCTTTATGCAAGAATCATACCATTTTGATTATTATAGCTTTTTCATAGAGTTTTAAATCAGGAAGTATAATTCCTCCAGCTTTGTTCTTCTTGTTCAAGATTACAAAGCCACTGTTCTCAAAACTGCCTGGTACTGGCACAAGAACAGACATATAGACCAATGGAATAGAATAGAGAACCCAGAAATTGACCCAAACCACTATGCTCAATTAATATTTGACAAAGGAGGCAAGAGCATACAATGGAGTCAAGACAGTCTCTTCAATAAATGGTGTTGGGAAAATTGGACAGATACATGAAAACAAAAATTAAACTGTACCACCAACTTACACCATACACAAAAATAAACTCAAAATGGATAAAGGACTTAAGCATAAGACAGGAAACCATAAAAATCTCAGAGGAATCCACAGGCAGCAAAATCTCAGACATATGCCAAAGCAATATCTTCACCGACACAGCTCCTAGGGCAATGGAAACTAAAGAGAAAATAAACAAATGGGACTACATCAAAATAAAAAGCTGCACAGCAAAAGAAACCATCAACAAAACAAGAAAGCCCACTATATAGGAGAACATATTTGCCAATGTTATCACCGATAAGGGCTTAATCTTTAACATTTACAGAGAACTCATACAACTTAACAAAAGGAAGATAAATAACCCAATCAAAAAATAGGCAATGAACCTAAATGGATACTTTTCGAAAGAGGACATACAGAAGGCCAAGAGACATATGAAAACATGCTCAAAGTCACTAATCATCCGAGAGATGAAAATCAAAACAATGAGGTACCATCTCACACTTGTCAGAATGGCTATCATCAACAAATCAACAAATGACAAGTTCTGGAGAGGATGCGGAGAAAAAGAAACACTGGTGCAGCCACTGTGGAGAACAGTATGGAGTTTCCTCAAAAACACTAAAAATGGAACTCCCATTTGACCCAGTGATCCCAATTCTAGGAATATATCCCAAGAAGCTAGAAACACCAATCAGAAAGGATATATGCACCCCTATGTTCATAGCAGCACAATTTACAATAGCTAAGATTTGGAAACAGCCTAAGTGCCCACCAGCAGATGAGTGGATTAAAAAACTAGAGTACATCTACACAATGGAATACTACGCTGCTGTAAAAAGAAACTCCTACCATTTGCAACAGCATGGATGGACCTGGAGAGCATTATGCTAAGCGAAATAAATCAGTTGGAGAAAGATAAATATCACATGATCTCACTCATTTGTGGAATATAATGAACAACATAAACTGATGAACAAAAACAGATCCAGAGACAAAGAAGCATCGATCAGAC
The DNA here is from genome assembly GCF_951640355.1 of Cnephaeus nilssonii. Lineage (NCBI taxonomy): Eukaryota > Metazoa > Chordata > Mammalia > Chiroptera > Vespertilionidae > Cnephaeus > Cnephaeus nilssonii. The sequence goes on along the minus strand of NC_137089.1, from coordinate 37,138,296 downwards.
CATCAAACCTCAGAGGGAAGGTAGGGTAGGGTGGGGGTAAGGGGAAGAGATCAACCAAAGGACTTGTATGCATGCATATAAGCCTAACCAATGGACACAGACACTAGGGGGGTGAGAGCATGAGTGGGGAGGGAGGGGCAATGTGGGGATAAGGACACATATGTAATACCTTAATAAAGAATAAATGAATAAATTAAATTTAAAAAAAAGATTGCCTTGGCTTTGGGGGTCCTTTGTATTTTTATATAAATTATAGGATTATTTTTATTTCTGTAAAGAATGGGATTTTGATAGGGATTGCGTTGAATGTATGCATCAGTTTGGGCAGTATGGACATTGTAACAATATTAATATTTCCAATCAATTTACACAGAATGTGTTTCTTTTTCTCTGTTTTCTTTAGTATCCTTCACCATTGTTTTATAATTTTCAGTGTACAAGCTTTTCACCTCTTTGGTTTAGTTTATTCCTAGTTTATTCTTTTAACTGGTATTATAAGTGGAATTGTTTTAATTTTTTGATAGTTTGTTGTTAGTGTATAGAAATACCAATAATTTTTGCATGTTGATTTTTGTCTCCTGAAACTTTACTGAATTTATTTGTTATTTCTAATAGGTTTTTGTGTGTTTGTCTTTAAGATGTTCTACATATCATGTCATCTGGAGACAGTGATAATTTTACTTCCTTTCCAACTTGGTTACCTTTTATTCTTTGTCTTGCCTAATTGCTCTGGCTAGGACTTTCCATACTCTACTGAATAGATGTGCAAGAGTGGACATTCTTGCCTTGTACTGGATCAGAGGAAAAGCTTTCTGTTTTTACCATTGAGAATGATGTTAGCTGTGGAATTTTCACACATGGCCTTTTTGTGTGTTGAAATAAGTTTCTCCTACACCTATTTTGTTGAGAGTTTTTTTATTTTGAATGAATATTAAATTTTGTCAAATGCTTTTTCTTATGATTCTATATTTTGTTAACCTTTTATTCTATTGATATATCAGTCAACTTGTGTATGTTGAACTACCCTTTTATCCCAGGGATAAATTCCACTTGCTCATGGTGTATAATCTTTTCAATGTGCTGTTTTAGTTTTTTTGCATCTAAGTTTTTTAGAAATATTGGCCTGTAGTTTTCTTTTCTTGTGGTATCTTTTTTTGGTATCTGGGTGATACAGGAGTCATAGAATGAGTTTGAAAGTGTCCACTCCTCTTCTGTGTCTTGGAAGAGGTTAAGGAGAACTAATATTAACTCTTCTTCAAATGTTTGGTGGAGTTCAGCCGTGAATCCCTGGGTTTTTCTTTCTGTGAGCGTTTTTTATTACTGATTCAGTTTCTTTACTCTTTGTTGGTCTGTTCAGGCTTTCCATTTCCTCTTGATTAAGTCTTGGTAGGTTGTATATTGTTAAGAGAGTAGGCTCAGCTCTTTTCACTTTTTAAAATTGGTCTAAGAACAGACAGAAACTTGATTTAATGAATACAGATTGCAGCTGGTTCTCCTTCTTCGTTCCCATGTCAATCGATAACTTTCCCATAGGCTAGAAATCTCAATCATTTCCTCTCCTTCCTTCTTCCTCACTCTGCATAATCAACTTTATTTTTGGAATGCTTTTCCTGTCTCGCTCCTCCTGTGCATTTCCAATGGACATAACTCCTTGCAGCTCAAAGTGTGATCTATGGGCCAGCAGCACTGTCATCGACTAGCAGCTTGTTAGAAATGCAGAATCTCAGACTGTATTTAGACCTACTAAATCAGAATCTGCATTTTTTTTAAAAGAGAGAGATTAATAAATAAAATCAGAAATAAGGAACATTGTAACTGATACTATAAAAATGCAAAGGATCATAAGACACAACTATGAATGGTCATATGCCAACAAATTGAATAACCTAGAAGAAACAGACAAATGCTTCTGTTTTATTTTCAATACTGACCTATACGTCCATGAAAGGTGATTCTAGTGCTAAATTGTTGAGAGGGTCTTTTTTCAGACTTTTAGGATAAGAAGAAAATATGGATAAATTTGAGAAAGATTTTCCTATGGAAATGTAAGCTTTTATACTCAGAAAGGCACACTGAGTTTAATAGAATTATAGGTAAGGGGTACTTGGAAATCATGTAGCTACATTATTTGTAATTAAGAAAATTAAGGCTCTAAAATGTGACATATTGAAATTTAGATATGATATAAAAGAAATGGCTTCTTCCTGGTTCCTACGTTGGGATTTTTTTTTTTCCACTAAACCAAAGATGTTTTATTTGACGTCTTTGGATAATATATAGTAGAGTTCTTGAGCCAGATTCTGGGAAGAAAATGCATTAACAAAATCTGAAGTGCTTTTCATTGAGTATTAAACCACAGTAAAGAGCCAGAATTTTAAAATGTAAACGCACCGTCATACTGCTGTTAAAGCACCAAACGGAATACTTCTGAATGTAGCAATCAAATATCATGGAGAAGTCATCAATGTTAAAACCATAAATCATCAAAAGAGGGTGGAGGGAATCTCTATGACTTTATAGGATGCAATCAGGGGCTCTTCCTTCAAATATACTTACTAATGAATATCCTCATGATGCACCAGGTGCTTTCTGATTATTTCTATCCTTTCTGCAAAGCTAAAGGCGAAAAATGCTAACTTGATTCTCAGGTACAGAATTACTTTAAGCTAGTAAATGTTGGTCTGTTCAGGCTTTCCATTTCCTCTTGATTAAGTCTTGGTAGGTTGTATATTGGTAAGAGAGTAGGTTTTTAAAAAAAAAAAAAAACAAACAAACCTACTTCTCTAATAAGTTTCCTGCATGGCTGCTTAGTTTCAGTGTCTCTAGTATAGGAGTCAAGAATCTTTCCTTAGTATTTATAAGTCTTCAAATGTTCACCAAAAGGACAGAAATTAAGGTAGTATTGGCTCTTTTATATGAGAAAGGTGTTGGTATGTAGGTGCTACAGAAAGATGCATGGTGTCAAAGGCAGATAGCATGGACTTCCTAGTATCTCCTGGGTGGACCAGCACAGCTCGACATCCCTTGTCCCATAACCCCGAACTCTGTAGTCCCCAAATCACCTCCAAGTCACCCTGGCCTGATAACGCTGAGTGTTTAGCCTGCCATCGGTTAGCATGCCTTTAGTTATCACACGACCTAAGTAGAACAGTGATCATCCTGAAAAATGGAAAGCAAACCTGACTAGCACTAACAGCTAGACTTTGTATTCTCCTGGTGAATATAAACCATTTCACAGTAAACCAATTTCAGACAAGACCACTCTGTATCCCTCATGAAATAAGATTTTAAAAAAAACAAGATCACAGTGATCATGACTAAACACAGACCAAAAAAACAACATTGTCTAAACCAGAAGCATGACCAAACATCCCCCTCCCCCCCTTTTTATTGGGGGGGGGGGCTGATATAAGTGGCTACAGCTTCTTTATCACTTACAGTTTAGCTCCACATTATTTCCCCTATTTTCTAGATAAAATTATTAAGCTATCCAATGATAGAATTACCTCTCTTTTGGATAACATTCACTCCAGGAAAAAAAATCCTGCTTCCTTAACCCCTTCACAAAATTACCTAACATGATCCCAAATCCCACAGATTCTTTCTAACCCCTTGGTACTGAGATTAACCCCTTGTTGCACCGATCCAATAAACCAAACTTTTTTTTTTACTAGCCTTATTTTCTAAGTCTATGACTGATAGGCTTCAACAATGCTTCCAAATTGGTGAATGTACCAATTAATAGTTTAGGGAAATGTTAAGAATCTTTCCCTTTTCCGATATGTGTGCTTCGTTTTGATAAATGGGACTGACTATCCAATTATTATAATCAGCAATTAGTCCTAAAGAGAACTAGAGGGAAAACTTGGGCACTAAGACAAAGCTTTTCCAGGGGTTCCCACCTTTACTTGATGTTGTAGAAATAATGTTTTTCTGATGACTAGTACTCAGGCTGGTAGTAATAATTGCTATCATATTAAAATTTATAAGCAATGCTTTCTTTTGGACTGATTTAACTTTATTCCAATATGAGGCCTTTGGTGGTTTTTTATTATTTTAATCCCTAATTAGTTGTTAGTTAATATGTTTTCATCTTTCTTTAATGGTGAAACAACAAGAAATTTAATTGCCAACATTTCTGAGGCCTTTTGTTGGATTTATTGGGACTGTGCTTTAGGGAAATGATAACTTACAAAATGCTCCTGGGCTTGGAAAGAGAAGACAGGGCTAAATAAAATTGGCTCCAGGAATTTAACAGCTTACTAATGCCTCTGGTTTATAGGAGACCATATTCTCTGGCCACGTTTCCCTTCCAGCAGCCCACTGACACTTGAAATGTTGACATGTTGTAAGAAGGAGAGCAAGGACAAATAAGACAGTGAAAGATAAGCATTTCTTTAACAGTGTAGCTAAAGTGACCACTGCCGCCATCAGAAAAGAATGCAGCACTGTGACCTGAGAAGCAGCATATTCTAAGATTACACTGAAATGTAATAAAAATTCAAAATTAAGGACTTTGAGTTGAGAAGTGGAATAAGTGAAACTTTATTAATTTCTTGGTAAGAGGAACTGGAATTAGGAATCTAGAAATGCTCTGGAGCAATCTTGGAGAGAATATATATTTGGGGGAAAAAAGAAGAGATAAATGTGTGGTTTCTTTCATTCCATTTACAAAATATTTAGTGCCTATCATGTGCCATGCATGATTCTAAAAACTGGGGATATAATGATGGGGGGTGGGGGGAGCACTCCAGTTTCTACTCTCATGGAGATAATGGGGAAAACAGATATTAATATGATAATATTAGTTAATTTAATTGTGGCTTCCAAAAAGGTATGTTCATGCCCTAACTCTTGGAACCTATGAATGAGACCTAATTCGGAAAAAGTCTTTTCAGATGTACTTAAGGATTTCAAGCTGAGATCATCTTGGATTACACAGATGAGCCCTAGCCCAATGACAAGTATCCTTAGAAGAAACAGAAGAGAAGACACAAATAGTAGAAGACCATGTTGTGATGAAGGCAGAGATTGGAGTGAAGTGGCCACAAGCCAAGGAATGCCTGAAGCAATCTGAAGCTAGAAGGGACCAGGAAGGATCCTCCCCTAGAGCCTTCAGAGGGATTACAGTCCTGCTAACTTCTGAAATTTGGACTTCTGGCCTCAAGAACTTAAAACAAAAAAATCTCTTTTATTTTAAACCATTTGGTTTGTTGCAATTTGTTACAGCAGCCCTAGTAAAGCAAAATAACCTAGTAAAGTAAGATATAACTAAGGTTCTATGAAAGGCGATAACAGAGGTACTACTTGACCTAAACTTGGTGGTCAGAGAAGCCTCCCAACAATTTATAGACAAAGATTCTGGAAGAAGAGTCAAGAAGATTAAATGGATCCAGACTAAAAAGACAATTTTAAGGGTAAATAAGAGAGGGCATTTTCCAGTGCATTAAAATTTTGTGTGTGTTGATTTGTGAATTAATATGATGATGTAAATTTAATCAAGCACTAGCTGAAAACAAACAACACTTTTTCAAACCAACCAAAAAAAAAAAAAAAAAAAAGAGTAAACACAGAGCAGGACTGCCCTCTCCCGTGCTGCTGTGTTCCTTTGGGCAGCTGGGAGGCAGGCCATCTGTTACCAAGTTGAAGGAACACTCAGATGTGTTTCCATATCCACATACGGGACTCATCCTGAAGCTGCTGGAGGACACTGATCACCCTTCCAGGGACACCTAAGCAAGGTGTCCAATCAGCCCTGGGCCTAACAGACAGGTCGGTGCTTCGTGGAGGCTGGACCAGGCCAATGAGTGAGCACAGGACAAGAACCAGAAGAGCCAGACTGAATTTGATTTTTTTCAAATTGCTAAAACATTTTTGAATTTTGAATCATTTCTTTAATGAATGTCTTCTAGTCACCAGGTACTGTTTTAATCACTTTATATGTACTGATTAATTTAAGTCTAACAGATCCATGAAAAATGTACTATTCATAACCCTGTTCTATAAACAAGGAAGCCAAAGTGCAGAGAACCAAGTCACAGAGCTAATAAGTGGCAGAGCTGGGAGTCAAACTCAGCCTGTCTGGTTCTAGAATTCATGTTGTTACTCACTGCATTTTCTATAATCTCTATAATACAATAACAACAACAACAACACAATAATAACCACAACATTATCAAGTCCTACTGAACCAAGAAGTCTAATTATCATCTTCATTTTACAGATGAAGCAAGTGAGAACCAGGGAAGTTAAGGAACTTGCCCTACATCACACAGATACTAATTGAGGGACCCTGGATTTAATTCCCTGAACTCTGAATCCCTAGGATTAACTATTACATTAGAGTGGCTTCAAATCTAGCAATTTTCCTTTGTACTAGAACACAATGCAACTCTGTTCATGTTCGTGGTTTATTCATTGCTTCGACACCCTCGTTAAAACCATGTATAGGTTTTAATCTCTGAACAAGGGGATAATCTCTCTATATTCTAAATCTTAACCAGGAACATGTAAAGTATAACTTTATCTTTATGGCTTCCAGCTTTTCTTTTTTTATGCTTTCCAAAAATAATAACAGACAGCTAATATTTGCTTAGCTCTCACTGTGTGCCAGGCACTCTATGTGTTTTACTTGTGTTATTCCAATTAATCCTGCAGAAAAGCCTGCAGGCAGGTTTTCTAATTATCTTCACAGGAGAGATGAGGAAACTGAGGCTCAGAAGTGTTAAAACCTCCCCCCATGTCACACAGCCGGTGCAGCCAGAGCTAGCCTTCCAACTCAGGGTCGTTGGATTCCAAAATCCATACTCTTGACCTTTACACTGACCTGCCTCCACCTCTTACATAGATCTGACTAAAAGTGACAGGTAATCATAGGAAAGGGACGCATGGAGCAACCACCCGGATCCAAGGCCAGAAGGTTCCACAAAGGAGCATCCTTTCCTTGGATTCAGGAGGCTGTTCGCAACAGAGACCTGCGATAGAGGCAGACAGCCTTAGACCTTCCTGACAAGATTGGTGACCCTTTGTTGCCATCATAATCCAGGGTCCTCCCGCTCTGCAGTTCAAATACTGTTTATCATTCTTCCAGATGTGATCAGGCCATATGGAAGGGACTGGTGGTAACCTGCCCACAGTGGGCTGATAGGAACTTTTAAATATCTGCATATTAACTTATAGGGCAAATAACTCCTGAGAGGAAAGACCAGGGTGTGAGATCCAGCAACTAGACCCCCTCAACACTAAGTCAGGAAGTTGGAAGTTGCTTATTCTTCTGGGATATTCTCTGAAGATCCTGAGACACTTATCTAGTCAGTGTCTGAACCAGGCCAATGAGTGAGCTGAACATCCTCTGAGTTAGGCATCCTCTGGGTCACCATTTCATAGTTGCTCATCCTTAGGAAAGAGACTTGACTCTTATGAACCTGAGTCTTCTCATTCATAAATCTATAATTAACTCCTAATCATAAGGTGTTATGGAAAATATTAGAAATATGTGTTAAGGTGGGTGGCGCTTTACAAATCTCACATGACTATTACTGTACCATAGACCAAGATATAGGCATGAGCCTCCACCCAGACAGAAATATCCATGTTACTTATCCAAGCAGCCTTTGCGCAAAATATTACTGGAGAAAAGGTGATAACCCATTTTAATTTACTTTCCTAATATCACAAAATACAATTCCTGATTTTGCAAATTCTTGTTGTTGTTTCCTTTAGACCAACTGCTTTCTGGTGAGATGTTAGTTTCCTAGGAGCCTTTTTCCAGGTCATGCTGTGGGGTATGTTACTTCCATGGAACTTTCACACGGGGAGCTACTTTCTTCTGTGGAATGAGGATTTTTATTTTAGCATGTACTCCAGAAAATAACACTTACAGATGCATCTCCAGAGTGGTTATTCATACTATTTTAGGTTCCTGTGGCTCTTTATCCTATGAAGACAGCACTATTGTCTCACTCCAGTAGTATTAAGGGATGGCAACAAACCTTAGTATCAAAAAGATGTCTGTAGAATAAACTGATGGTTATCAGATGGGAGGGGGCGTGGAAGGGGAAGGGATAAAGAAGTAAAATTGCCAATTATAAAAATCAGTCACAGGAATATAAAGTACAGCATAAGGAAAATAGTCAATAATATTTTAGTAACTATATATGGTGTCACATGGGTACTAGACTTATCGGGATGGTCACTTCATAAGTTATATAAATGTCTAATCACTATGTTGTACTTGTAAGTCTAATATAATAGTGAATGTCAACTGTAATCAAATTTTTTTTAAAAATTACTGATAGAAGAATAAAAACACAATCAGAAAAATAACCTAGCAAGTCCTAAAGATGATTAAAGGATTAGAATAATCTAACACATAAAGAAAAGATACCAACATGCTTTATCTCTTAAAGGCAAGAAACCAGCTATCGCTCAGTGTAGAACAAGAAAAAAAATGAAACTATGCTATAATGTAAGAGATTAAGACAAACGTCTGCTATCTTGTTAAATGTGGATATGAGTTAAATTAGTATGTTATCAACTCTCCTCTTTTGGAGACTGAAAAGATGTGGTTTGGTTGCATCTATTGGGGACAGTTTGAGACCTAGATGCATCCTTGCCCAAGGGCTGACAGATGGATCAAATGATCTCTCAGCATCCCTCCCAGCCCCACACTTCTGTTTTCCTATGATTGTTGGACTAGGATGTTAGCTGAGTCAGATTTGCCCTTGCAAGTTAGTGGAGGAGTCAGCTGCTTGAAAGAACACAGGTAGACTCTTTGTCCCCAAAATAAATGCCTCTCTACCCTGTTCCAGATTAATTTATACCACTATTTTTCCTTGCATTGCAAAGTCTTATAGAGTTCTTAATTGAATACCTAAGTAAAAATAAACTCAACCTTATCTGATAGAAACTTAGCAGCAAACTAAGACTGGAAATGCAGGAAGAGGGAGTCCCAAAGCAGGGAGAAGACAGACATGACTGTACTAACAAACTGCACCTCATGGACATGTAGCTTTAGACTTAGCAGAAGATAGCACTCTCCTCCCTCCCAGCTGAGTTCAGCTACTCATCCTTTTTAAATTAGATTTATTGGGGTAATATTGGTTAGTAACATCATACAGGTTTCAGGTGTACAATTTTATAACACATCATCTGTATATTGCATTGTGTGCTCACCACCCAAAGTCTAGTCTCCTTTCCTCACCGTATATTTGAACCCCTTTATTCTCTTCATCCTCCTCCTACCCACCTTGCCCTTTGGTAACCACCATACTGTTGTCTGTGTCTGTGAGTTTGTGTTTTTTTGTTGTTGTTGTTCACTTGTTGATTTTTGTTATATATTCCACATATGAGTGAAATCACATGGTTCTGGTCCTTTTCCATCTTTCCTAGTTTGCTTAGCATGATGCTCTCAAGATCATCCAAGTTGTTGCAAAATGCAATATTTCATCCTTTTTTATGGCTGAGTAGTATTCCATATTACCAGGTCTTCTTCATCCAATCAAAGGATGCTTAAGGTTGTAAATAATGGTGCAATGAACATAGAGATACATATATCTTTATGAATAATTGTTTTCAAATTTTTTTTAGTTGATATTCAGAGCGGGGATTGCTGGGTCATATGGTAACTCCATTCTTAACTTTTTGAGGAACCTCCATAGTTACTGTGCCAATTTACATTTTCACCAGCAGCGTACAGGGTTTCCTTTCCTCCACACCCTCTCCAATGCTTGTTTGTTCCTTATTGATAATAACCATTCTAACACGTGTGAGGTGGTATTTTATTGCAATTTTGATTTGCATTTCCCGTATAACTAGTGAAGTTGAACATCTTTTCATATATCCGTTGGCCATCTGTGTCTTCTTGTGAAACATGTCTGCTCAGGTCCTCTGCCCATTTTTAAATTGGAATTTTTGTTTTGTTCTGAGTTGTGTGAGTTCTTTATATATTTTGGATATTTGTCCCTTATTGGAGTTATCATTTGCAAGTATACAGTCATTCTTTCAATGACTTTGGAATTCCTACCAGTGCAGAGCACTAGACAAAACACTAGGGCACTACAGCAAGCCGCGGACATGGCTCTTGCCTCCCTGCAAAACACCGAACGCATGGTAAACACATAGTGGATTACTAAATGAAGTCTCCATATACGCAACAGATAACAATTGAATTGCAATGTGAACAAAGCCCCATTCTAGGCACTTGGAATGGGGTGGTAACAAAATGGACAAACCCTTTGCCCTCTGGAGGTTACATTCTGGTAAAAGGAAGTTATACAATGAAAGCACAAGGTGTTCTAAGAACTATGACAAGGAAACCTCCCTAGCTGACAAGTCCTCCCTGAGAAAGGGATGTTTCTCTTGGTGAAAGGCGTGTGTTGGGGGAAGAGGAGGTACCAAACCTGGAGAGCGTTCCATGTAAAGTTACCAAATGTTGTCAAACTGCCACAATTTGCTTGTATAGAAGGATAAAAGGCAATGTTTTTATCAGTATTATTCAAATATTTGTGCAATAAATAATTTTAAACAACATCCAAGTCATACTTATAACTGTTATCTCATTTTTACCTTGTAGCTTTAATGTGTTGGTCTTTACATTTGTCAATTATGATCAAATTGTATATGGATATGATATAATTTAGAGAATTCAAAATCAAATAGGAGTTTTACCCTCATGAATCAAGCACTGCGTCTAATTCCAAAATGTGTTTGATGTTACTGAATGCAAACAAGATAACATATTTGACACTGTGACATGGATCTTTCCCACCTACACTGAATATGAATTATAGGTTGGTTCCTGCACTACAGGTGGACCTGTGGCAGCCCAGCAGTATCTCCTATGTCTCAGAGGGAACAGTTACTGATGTCCATATTCCCCACAATGGTTCCCGAGCCTTGTTAGCCTTTTTACAGGAAGCCAACATCCCATACAAGTAAGCTTTTTTTTTTTCATTGTTTAGTCCATTTGTACTAAGTTGAACTGAATTATAGCTGTATTCAGGTTATTTACTGAGTGCCAATGATGTTGTTCCAGGTACTCTTTATCCAACTGGGAAAACCAACATGAATATAACAACTATATTTACCTTTGAGCTTATTAATGTGACTTTAAAGAGAGAAACCACATTCACATATTTCACCACCACCACCAAGTAATCAGTATAAACACAGAAGGTATTTTTTTTCTGTGGGAGGAAAGTAGAGAAGCCTAGCAATGCCTAGAAGGTAAATGGGAAAGCAGGGACAGGGGGAGCTTTTTGTAGGAGCTGTTCAGTTAGGCAAAGGATGAGACTCAGGACCTTGCCAACAGAGGGGACAATGCAGGGAAGGGAAGAAGCAGCATAGTGTGTGTGCAGGAAACTGAGGTAGTTCAGTGTTATTAGTGTACAAAGTTCAAATCAAAGAGTAGAAAAAAAAATGGTGGAGAGTCAGAGGAGGTCAGGTGGTGGGAATAATGATGTACACCCTCATCCTGAGGGTGGTGCTGCACAGGTGGAGGATGCAAGCCAGGGAGCCACACACACGTTAACTGGATAGAGACTGCAGTCATGGTCCAGGTAAGAGGTAGTGAGGGCCTGAGTCATGACCAGAGTAGTGGATCAGGAGAGCATTCAATAAAATAGTTCAGAGGCAAAACCTCCTGGACTCCTCACTTGGTTGGATGCAGGTGCAAGAGAAAGAAGTCAAGGATGATGCCAAGTCTTCTAGCTTGGGTGAATAAGCAGACAGATTCAAACAGATCTGGATATTTTCAGGGTTTTTTAAGGACTAGTTATACTAGTAGAAATAGAGTAATCACAAGGTAGTCACAGGAGTCAAAGAAGAAACGAAAGACTTTTGAGAGAGGGAACATCAGTGGCACCAAGTACTGCAGTGACACCAGCAAGAAAAGGATTGAACAGTTTCCTCTGGATTTGGCAATAGAAAAGGCATTGGTAACTAACGGAGGAGTTAGATTGTCAGGAGCAGGAGACAGAGAAGCCAACAGGAGGTGGAACACGGAGCAGCAGAGGAGATGACTGTTCTTGGAAGGTAAAATCAGGAGAGAAGCAGAGAATAAGGAGTGACTAGACTGAGTGACTTGCCTTTTGGTTGGAATCCTAGGATTTGGGGATTGACAAGCATGATTGTCAATAACTAACCTCCGCTATCCCCCATTTTTTAAAACCTCACTTGAGGATATTTTCCCACTGATTTTTGGAGAGAGAGAGTGGAAAAAAGATAGAGAGAAATATCGATGTGAGAGAAACACATCGATTGGTTGCCTCCTGCACGAGCCCTGACGAGGTCCCAGGCTGTGGAGGAGCCTGCAACCGAGGTATGTGCCCTTGACAGGAGTCAAACCCGGGACCCTACAATCCACAGGCCGACTCTCCAGCCACTGAGCCAAACTGGCTAAGGCAGTGGTCAGCAAACCGCGGCTCGCCAGCCACATGCGGCTCTTTAGCCCCTTGAGTGTTCTAACGACACTTCTTCAAAATAGACTCGCCCAGGCCAAAAACCGACTTCTGCGCATGGGCCACGAAGTCTCAATCGCACTGTACGTGCGCGCCCGCACGTGGTATTTTGTGGAAGAGCCACACTCAAGGGGCCAAAGAGCCGCATGTGGCTCGCGAGCCGCAGTTTGCCGACCACGGGGCTAGGGCAACCCCCAATTTTTTTTTAGCAAGTTCTGGTACTGACAAAACAAGCACAAAGATCTGTAATGATGTCTGGCAAGGCCTGGGATGGGCTCGTGGCTCTTGTGATTAATGGTGAAGGCCCTAGTCTCTGTGGGAGGCTGGACCAAGGGTGCAACATGACAGTGACATCCCTCCCTGGTCCACACAAATAATTCCCTGCCAGAAAAATAATTGCAGCCTTATTAAAGTACTGATTTGCTTTTTCAGTAAGACATTTTATCTGTGCTTCTACAACAGGGTAGAGGCACAGCTGTGCATAAAACTATTGTTCAGATTGAACATATTTTAGTTCAATGCCTAGCAGGAAAGAGCTTGGTAATTATATCTATAGGTGCTCAGTAACAACTCACATGCTTCATTAATTATTATTTGGTAGAAAAGAATATACCAGTTATTTTAACAAGTCTCTATTTCCTGCTATTAAATATAGGTCATGCGGAGCTAACAGAATAAATATCACACTGTATGTCACGGAGAATAGAGTCTAAAAATGAGTGTTTTAAACCAGTTGTCTCCTCATGGAGAACAATAATTTAGAATTATTCATTCTGTTGGTCGCAAGATAATAACACATAAGAGTATATTAAATTCTACAGGACCAGTAGGTAGAGATCATTTTAATTGACTTTTATTATTGGAGCCTGGAGTATTTTCTAAATATTATCATTTACTCTGTACAACTATACATAATGTATAGCTATAGTCACCTCTAAAGCAGAGATAATGTGATCCATGTGTCTGGCCCCTAGGTGATCAATTCCTCTTAATGACATGACGAATAATATGACTCATTTTGCCATAAAAAAAAAACTGTCATTCATTTTGTAAATTAAATACCTATAAAAATTGGTCACGGAACTTCAAATTTGGAGTTCCCTCTTCCACCCTGGAAGCTTGGAGGACGTGGTTTTGTATTAAGTGATGACATCATTTGGAAAGTTCTTCATAGGAGCGCATACAATTGGTAGGAATAATAATGAGCTGTAAAGAACTAAGAAAATACAACAGTTACAAAAACCACTTCTGGGCTCCATTTCCTGGCCTTCTCATCAATCCATTAGTTTCCAATAAGCTACTTGATGAGGAAAATGGGCTAGACCTTCCACATCACAATTAGTTTCATTTTCAGGTTGGTCTCTTTGGGCCTGTATTAAGGTGCAGGCTAAGTTATTAAAAATAGCAGTATGATTGTATTTACATTCAGTTTGTATAACTACTCAATCAATGGCAGTCATTATTACTATTATTATTAGGGAACATATGCTTACAATTTTATATTTATTACACCATTTATTTAACAGCTTTTATTTCCTGAAAAAATAACATTTTCCCAAATTTGGCATTCTTAGAAATATCCGTATTTGCTGCCCTCACTTCATAGATGCGTGATTTCCTTTCTATATTGCCTGATTTCTATATTATCTCCATTTAATTTTCATCATGTCTATTATTACAAATCCAGGATCCTCATAGAAGATCTTCAGAAAGCACTGGAAGAAGGAAGCAGTTCGCAAGCCCAGAGAAATCGAAGATCTCTCTCTGAATATAATTATGAAGTTTATCACTCCTTAGAAGAAGTATGTAATCAAGGGGGCTTTCCTTGCTTTTCTGAAAATTAATTTTTATCAGATCTAAGGATTGGGAAGGAAGCACTAAGAGGCAGGGGCTATATGAAGAGTGCGTATAGCTCTTTATATTGCCTAGGCACCTCAGTCTTCCACTAAGCCTTTAACTAACTGCTATAGAAGAAGTAGCAAAATAATTTTAATTCATTTGCTTTGCTCCACCCACCCCTACATAGGACAGGGGAAATTCATTGGAAAAGTGAAGTAATCCTATCTAATAAAAGAGTAATATGCAGATTGACTGTCACTCCAACACACAATATGGCTGCCCCCATGTGGACACAAGATGGCCAGCAGGGGAGAGCAGTTGGGAGGCACCAGGCCTGCAAGGGAGGGCAGTTGGAGGCGATCAACCCTGCAGGGGAGGGCAGTTAGGGGTGACCAGGCCAGCAGAGGAGGGAAGTTGGGGGCAAACAGGCTGGCAGGGGACCAGTTAGACATCAATCAGGCTGGCATTGGAGTGGTTAGGGGGTGATCAGGCTGGCAGGCAGAAGCGGTTAGGGGCAATCAGCAAGTCAGGCAGGCGAGCAGTCCTGGATTGTGAGAGGGATGTCCGACTGCCCATTTAGGCCCGATCCCACACAGGGATCGGGCCTAAACGGGCAGTCGGACATCCCTTGAGGGGTCCCAGATTGGAGAGGATGTAGGCTGGGCTGAGGGACACACACACACACCCCCATGCACATATTTCGTGCACCGGGCCTCTAGTGTTATAACTGCGGTTATAAAGACCTTAACTTACAAGTCGGATGCACTTATTGATGGAAGGTAGAGTAAGCTCGAGTTTGAGAGCAATGATTTGGTTGAGGGATAAGAGTGAACTTTGCTTCTTACCCCACACCCTCTGCAAATCTGTGACCTCCCAAAGGCCAAGCTTCATCTGTGGCACCTCAGGGCTTATTGCTGTGCTGTTATTTATTCTACCTGGAAAACATGGCAACCTCATTCCCACTACCATATCCTTTACTGTTCACCTGGACAACAATTCTCAGCTTAAGCAGGAAGACTGCTGTTTCTACTCTCCCAGACTGAATCAGAACTCCACTCCCACCTCTGAGCCCCAGCATATTGCATGCACCATAGCACATGGATGTATGATTATGTGATCAATGCCTTTCTCTCTAATAAGCTGCAAGTTTCAGGTGGGCAGGCCATTTCTTGTTCACCACTATATCCCTAGTGGCAAGCAAATAGACCTCCAAACAGATAGTTGAGGACAGAATGAATAAATGAATGCACATATATATTTTTCCATATTTCTCTGAATTGAGCAAAAGAATGCTAGGCATAGAATTCGTGAGATCCTGTTACATATTTTTAAGAGAATTTTTGGTTCTCTTGATAATGACATTCCTTTCAAGAGTATTTCTATATATTTTATGTTACAATAAGAAAAGGCTTTAGATAACTTGGCACATGGATGTGCTATTAACATGAACTAGAAAAAAGTTAAAATTTTAAAATATATCTATATAGATATGTATGTATACATACATACATAGACTCATTAGACTAAGAAAAAAATATTGTACCTTCCAAAATATATTTTTTCAGCACAGATTTTCTTTCACATCATGGAACAGTGTGACATTTTTGTGTGACTTCCATACTCCTCATGGAGATTTTAAGTCAGAAATGTCACCCATCTTTCTAAGTGCCTTATTCATCCATCTCCAGTGTACCTTCTGATGACAGGTAAGTGTATGTGAAAGGACTGATGTAAATGCATCACTATAACTGGGGAATTTATTCAGATTATGCCCTCCAATATGTGGCTTGATAGAATACCTTTAAATGAAAAAAAAAATGTCTTTTTCTCAGCATCTTCTGTTCATTAGCAAATTATAATATATTGCACTTCAGTGAACACTTTCAAGTTGTCTGGATGATTTTCTTGAAACCAATTTCCTTTTTTTACTCTTAAATAGTTTGGAGGAAATGAAAATAAATTTTTATTTTCAAAAGGAACCCAGAACACATTGATTTTTTTTTAAATTCTGCCATCAAGATATTAATGATAAATGGTAGTAGAAGGTATGCTTTAAAGAGGGAGCAATATACAGACATGCAGCTACTATTTGTAAAGGCAGAAAATAAAAGGTAACTTTAAATATCATGAAGAAATTTAAAATAGAAATTTTGCCTTTTTTTCAATTTTATATTCCATGTGTCTTCTTTGGGTTCTGGGACCTATTGTTGTCTTGTTACCTTCTCTTCTCTAAAAGCTCTGTAATTACGGGAATCTGACATGGTCTTTATTTATTTGCTTTTAGATTCAAAATTGGATGCATCATCTGAATAATACTCATTCAGGCCTCATTCACATGTTCTCTATTGGAAAATCATATGAGGGAAGATCTCTCCTTGTTTTAAAGGTATAAGCAGGAAATTATTAACTAAAATATTTACTAGACATTTGTTCTAACTTTGACCTACAGGGAAAAGAAGTGAAATGGTCTGTCATAGTGTCTAATATTTAACATTATCTGATAATTTCAGAAAACATTTCCCTTAGGTTTTCAAGCCATATTGAATTTTTGCCATTGAGTATTCCAGAGAATACTAACATATTAATGCACTTAAAATATAATGACCTTCAAAATGATTTGTGAGTTGGTGCAACATAAAAGTTATGCGTCATTCCCAGCCCTTGACCTTACATTCTCTTCACACCCAAACACTCAAAAAGATTTATAATAAAACATCACTCTCTACTTTCTCACCTTCTACTGAGACCTTGACTCACTGGCCTTTGTGCCCCCACCACTCCTCTAAATCTTCACTTGCCATGGTCAACGATGACCACGAGGTTTTCCTCCCATCTTTTTGACCATTCTCTCAGGTTCCTCATTCCTATCATTTCCTTACGTTCTGGAAGTCTCAGGATTCTATCCTCAAATGTGCTCTCATTCTACAAACAATCTCTAGATGGGCATATCCACCCCACGGTTTCAACAGTCATTCTAGACTCTGCTGTTCAGTGGAGTCCACTGTCTGGAGCGTTCAAGTGCATCACTGCCTGCTTTACATTCTCATCTCGATCGTCACCAAAGCACCTCCCCTCAGAACGGCACCACGCTGCTCCCAGTCTAAAAACATGAGCATCGGCCTAAATATCTCTCCTTGATTTTTACCATCAAGAACATTCATTCTTCCTTCTAAATATCTTTTGGAGCTGCACCACCCTCTTCTCTTGTCCTCGCTTGTTGCTGGGTCTGTTCCCCCTGGACTGTCCCAATAATGGCCTCAGTACTGAACTTCCTTTGGAAACCAGCCTCTACCCTCTCACCCTCTAACCCACCTCCACACTGCTGTCAGTGTGGGCTCTCTCTCTCTCCCCGACTCCAAACATACTTGTCCCATGGGATTCAGGATGAGCCAGCTCCATCTGCCACTCCTTCCTCCTACCCGGGAAGCAGTTCCTCAGATATGGTGTGCTTAGGTTCTCTTCCAAGCTTGTGATGCCTCTTCCAACTTGTCTGCCAGGCAAAGCTTCCCGTCTTCCTCAAGTGCTCAAGAAGGCTCCTTCTTGAGAAGCCTTCTTTTCTTTCTCAGGAAAAATTAGACATGGTCCCAAATTAACTTACACATCTTCACATCATACGGATTAATTGCTCGTATGTCTGCCCACCCCACTAGCACATAAATCCTGTCTTTCATCTTTGAATCTCTGGTGCTGAGTACAGTGTCTGACATTGAAAAGGAGGATTTTCTGAGTGAACTAATGAATAAAAGAAAACTAGATCCCCTATAAATATAAAGTCAAGAGCCACCTATTGATTACTGGGTTAGAAACCATTATAAGGTAATATTAATAGTAGGATTATAAAGAAAAATCTGTCACTTGATTCTATAATTCAAGTTGTTTTGTTTTTCCATTTTGCGTTTAAATAAAATTTTGACTTTGTCCACCTATAAAACATAGCTAATTCTTTACAAAAGATTCCCTGGGAATATTTCTGATTTCTTTGATAGAGGCGAGGTGGAAAATTTGGCTTTTTAGTTAACAGTCACATATTCTATTAAAATAGAGAAGCAAATCTCCTTAAGGGATGGCTGTTTTCCTTGTGTATTTTCCAGTTCTTTGGTTTGTAATAAGGGCAATAAATTTGTTTCTGCGTAAACAAATCTGGACTTCTGAAATAGGAAATCACTTTCTCTTTTTTTATGGATTATCAAATGAAACCTTATTAAATTATGCTGGTCAGTAAATCCAAAAATAAAAGCCTGCATTGGTTACTGTGAATACTCTTGTTTTCAGCTGGGCAGGCGATCCCGAGCTTACAAACGAGCTGTCTGGATAGACTGTGGTATTCATGCAAGAGAATGGATTGGACCTGCCTTTTGTCAGTGGTTTGTAAAAGAAGTAAGTTAAACCCTTTGCACAATGTCCATTTCACCTAGTCTGTGGTTCCCACATGTTTTTATTCTGTTCAAGGAACAAAACTGGGAATGTGAAGCCAGTGATACCTGCTTGAATGATAACGCCTTGATTTTGAGTCGCTTTTATGTTTCTGAAGACCTCTCATAGCCCTGGCTCAGCTTATCCTCACCTCTGCCCTTAGAGGTTGGAATTACCAGCCCTCATGAAAGAGAAGGAACCTGAGATTCAAAGCATTTAGGAATCTGTAACAAATTAGAAACCAACCATAGTAGCTGATATATGGCAAAAGGCTAAAAATCAAATTTATGTTGTTCCAGAGAGGTTTCTCATATAATATTCAACATCATCTGTCTTCTCTGTCAAAATGATCTCACATATGCTATTAACAATAAAGACATGAGCAAGTGATTGCATTTTTCCCTCCTCCTATGGATCTGTAATTTAGATACCAAAGAACTTTAACATCTCTGTGAATTTAACATTCCCAGTATCAGTATTTTTCATCGACTCTAATTGTTAATGACTCATAGTGATTTCTCATTTTCCGAAGGCTTCTGTACGTTAGTGTATCCAGTGGGTCCTTATCCCAAGAATGGGTCAACTTCATGAACCAACATCTTAACATGTCTGAATATTTTTCTATCCTTGTCAAGAATGTAATGACTTTCGTGGTTGTTTTTTAATCTTGACTTCTTATTTTTTTTAAAAGACTCTTAAAAGAAAACCAACCACTAGTACTGGTGCTGAAAATGAAAAAGTCTAAGGAAATGAAGGTTCTAAGGCAAAAAATAACCCTACAAATATTTCTAGCCCTGTACTTACAGAGAATCATTAAGGATACCAAAGATATTTTAAAACTTCAGTCTTATAGGGAAATTATATGCTCGAGTATGAGGTGTGGGATTTTGAGGACCCTCCTAGTCCTGGAAAATGTCAACAATGTACTGAATTTGTAAAATCTGCCTCTACCACTACCAAACCCACAAAAGTATCCTTAATTTTATAAATATTATGTAATAATAAAATTTTCAAACTATTCCTGCTCAGTGTTTTGAGTAATTCATATTCTTTAAAAGACTATTTCACCCTAATAGGACAAATGCAAAATCAAATAAGAAATTAACTCTATTACCTTGTATTAAACCCTTTGCACTCGCTTGCTTTTTTCTCGATTCCTTTATTCTAATGCTAACCATGTCGAGTCACACTCGACATCCGAGTGCAAAAGGTTTAAATATCCATTGTATATATAAACATACTGTCTTCTTTCTCAAGTTTCAAAAAGAGGAGAAATTAGTTAAATACAGAATACCTACTATTTATAGACCACGGTCTGTGTGTGATTGAAGGACATAAAATTTACCTTACCCCGCATGTGCGGCCCCTTCCTTAGAACACCTAACCTTATTTTATATGTTCATGGTGTTATCATCTCTTTTTGTACCAAAGGGTAGAGACTCTATCTTGTTCAATGCCAAATCCCCAGCACCCAGAGCAACACCTGGCACTTAATAGATTTTCAAACATTTGTTAATGAATGGGAATCATGAGAATCCAGTGGTAATGAAGTGGAAAGATTTCTGAGAGAGGACTTGTCAAATCATCTCATGTAATATGAATGGTGCCACCTGGGTTTTTGCAAGGCACAATCTGTGAAGTCATATAGAGCAGCTCTATAACTCAAGCTAAATGTCCAAGGAAGAGGAAGACACAGTGTAACCACAGAAAAAGAAAGAGGCACATATAATGACTGCCCATTGAAAATAGTTGATATTGGAGCAAAAGCAAGAAGAATCAATGAAAGTGATGTGCCATTTCACCAAAGATAACTAAAGAAAGGCTTTTCCCTTCACCAGGACGTCTTAAAGCACGCAGGCATGTCTAGCCATTTTTCTGCCTCTGCTACCCTTCCCACACCTCCCTCACTCTCCTGTTTATGGCTGTTGCTTGCCCCTCCACTTTATCACTTACATTTTCCATGAGTCAGGAGAGCAAACAGAAATGAGGGGGTGGGGGGAGAGGAAGACCTATGGGGTCGCTTGTCCCAGTGGCCTGGTGAAAGCATTGGGGCTGCCAAAGTGTGACAGCCACATGGTATCAGTGTCAGGAGTGGGTCAACATTACAGGCTTATAAGAAATATTCTCATTTGCTTTAAAGCCCCCATTTCCACTAATGGAGGTGTTGGGGGCAGAGGGAATAGGGACTTTAAAGATTTAAATAACCTTAAACCTGCCTAGCATTGGGACATCATCCCTTACACACTAACTCAGTCCTTTGTTAAATCCTCAGCCTCCCAAAGAAGGCAGGGGGAGGCCGGTCCAAGAGGGGCACCAAGCAGCATCCCTTCCACAAGTTACCGCCCCTTCCCCTCAGAAGTCCCGTGACCAGCTCCCAGGCTCTCAACTCATCTAATTTTCATGCCCCCTCTGGGGACACCAGGGAAGCTCTGGGCTCTCTCTCTGCCTCCCAGGAGATGTAGGATGCTATGTCTATCCCCCCTCTTGGCTGACACATGCCACACTTCTGATTGTCCCCACCTCTCATGCAGGAACCCGTGACGGGGTGTCCTTTCAGACGCGGAGTGCACAGGACAGAGGTCCTCTTTCCTTACATTTTTTCTCCAGTCGGTCAGTGGTCTCTATCCTGTCTTGATTTCCCTGGAGTCCCAACCCCAAGAGAAGAGGGTACTGTCAGAAACCAAAAGATGGGCTTCCTGCCTTTGCTTTCTCTCTCTCTGTCGAGTGCTTTAACCCAAACTCAACAGCTTAAAACAACAGAGAGTTTCTGTGGGTCAGCAATCCAGGCACAGGCGAGCCAACTGCTTCTTGCTCAGGATCCCTCACAGGGCTGCAGGGCTGCATTCATCAGAGGCTTGTGTGGGGGAGGATCTGCTTCTGAGCTCACTCACGTGGCTGCTGGCAGCCTCAGGTCCCCCCTGGCTGTAAGCCAGAGACGTCATGTGGGCCTCTCCACAGGGCAGCTCACAACACAGCACCTGTCTTCCCTCAGAGCCGAAGAGGGAGAGAGCAGGCCCAAGCTGGAAACCAGAGTCTCTTGGTAACCTAATCTCAGAAGTGACATCCCATCCCTTTTGCGCGTTCTGTCCATTAGAAGTGAATCGCCAGGTCCAGGCCGTATTCAGGGGGAGGACATTACACAAGAAGAGCTTAAGGACCAAGAGTGTGGAATCACCGGAGACCAGCTAAGCGGCTGCCTACCATATCTTGTGGCACTTTCCCCACAGCCACCACGGTAATGTTTACATCCTTATTCAGATGTGAACTGGAAGAAAACGTACAAGGTGAGGTCACCGGCACACGTTCAACAGTCAGTCAGCCCTGGGTTGGAATGCCAGCTCTGCCATTTACCAGCTGTGTGATCTCGGTGGGCAAGTCATTGAACCTCTCTGAGCCTTAATAATAATAATACGTGACACATTGGGTCACTGGGAAGATTAAATGATATAATGCATGTAAAAGGCGTGAAAGTGCTTGGCATATAATAAGCACTTAATAAAATCAATGTTTAAGTGGTAATTTCTGCAATTTGGTATTTTTTAAATAATCAACAGCAAGAGAATCATTAGAAAGGAAATCAGGCCCAACCAGTGTTGCTCAGTGGTTGAGCATTGATCCGTGAAACAAAAGGTCACCGGTTTAACTCCGGCCAGAGCACATGCCAGGGTTGCAGGTTGGATCCCCAGTAAATGGCATGCAGGAGGCAGCTGATGGCTGTTTCTATCTCTCTATCCCTCTCCTTTCCTTCATCTCTAAAAATCAATAAACCATATTTAAACAACAACAAAAAATCAGCAAGGATATGAAAGAACTCAATAACACCATCAACCAACAGAATCTAAACAACATTTATAGATCACTCCATCCAACAACAGCAGAATACACATTCTTTTTAAGCATCTATGGAACATATATCATGATATACCATATCTTGGGCCAAAAAACAGGACCTTCACAAATTTCAAAGAATTAAAGTTATACAGACTGTGTTCTCTGACCACAATGAAATCAATCTAGATATCTATAGCAGAAAGATCACAGGAAACCTCCAAACACTTGGAAATTAACACTTTAAAATTATCTATGGGTCAAAGATAAAATCTCAAAAAAAATTGAACATATTAAACTGAAGGAAAATTAAAATATAACATATCAATATTTCTGGGACACAGTTAAAGCAATGCTGAGAGAAAAAATTATAGCATGTAATGCATATATTAGAAATCTCAAAATAATAACCTAAGCTCTCACCTCAAGAAACTAGAAAAAAAATAAAAAATGAAACCAAAGCAAACAGAAGTAAAATATTGATAAAAGAAGAAATCAATGAAATTGAAAACAAAATCAGAAAAAAATCAGTGAAACAAAGAATTGGTTCTTGAACATGTTAATGAAATTAATAAAACTCCAGCAAGGAAGACAAAGACAAAAGATGGGGGGATGAGGACAAATATGTAATACCTTAACCAATGAAGAAATTAAAATGAAATAAAATAAAATAAAATAAAAAGATAGAAGATACAAATTGCCAATATTAGAAATGAAACAGGGAATATCACTGCAGACCCTGCTGATACCAAAAGGATAATAGGACAATACTATGAAGAACTCTGCACATATAAATTTGACAACTTACACAAAATGAATCAATAAGTTGAAAAACTGCAACTCATTATAAAACAGATCATTTGAATATCCCTATTACTATTAAGGATATTGAATTTGTTATTTTAAAATTAAAAGAAATCTTTGACCCATATTGTTTCACTGAAGAATTCAACCAAATGTTCAAAGAAATTTAACACCAATTCTCCATGATTTCCTTTAGAAAATAGAAGAGGAAAGAACACTTTCAATTTATTTTACAAAGCTAGTAATTGCCCTGATACCAAAATCAGACATAGAGTAGGGGCGGGGGGCGGGGGGGAAGAAAACTAGAGAATAGTATCTTTCATGAAAATAGATTCAGAAATCCTTAACTAAATAGAATCCTTAGCAAACAGAATTTAGCAATCTATAAAAATTATTATGCACCATGGTCAAGTGGGGTTTATTTCAGGAGCATGAGCTGGTTGGATATTTGAAAGTTAATCAATGTAATCTAACATAATAACCTTCTCACATAATCTTATCAATTGAGGCAGAATAAGCTTTAACAAAATTCAACATACATTCATCATAAAAAATCAGAAAATAGGAATAGAGGGGAACATCTTCCACTTTATAAAGAACATCTACAAAAATCCTGCAGCAAACATTTATACTTAATGGTGACTGACTAAATGCTTCTTGTAAAATCAGGAACAAAATAAGGATCTCCACTCTTACCACTCTTAATAACATAGTGCTGAAAGTCCTAGTCAGTACAGGCAAGAAAAAGACATAAAAGGCATATAGATTATAAAGGAATAAATAAAATTATCCTATTTGTAGGTGACATGACTGTCTACATCGAAATCCCAAGGAATCTACAGAAAAATTTATAGAACTAATAAGTGAGTTCAGCAAGTTCACAGGATACAAGATAAACATACAAAAATCAATTGTATGTCTATATATTAGCAACAAACATATGGACACTAAAATTAAAAAATGTAATACCGCCTGGCTGGTGTGGCTCAGTGTTTGAGCATCAACCTATGAACCAGGTGGTCACAATTCAATTCCTGGTCAGGGCACACACCCAGGTTGCAGGCTCAATCCCCAGTAGGGGGCATGTAGGAGGCAGCTGATCTATCAATGATTCTCTCTCATCATTGATATTTCTATCTCTCTCACCCCCTCCCTTACTCTCTGAAATCAATAAAAAATATTTTTTTAAAAAAAATACAATACCATTTATAACGAAAAAAGTAAAATACTTAGGAGTAAACCTAACAAAACACTGTACCAAAGTTTTATGCTAAAAACTACAAAACACTGGTAAAAGAATTAAAAATCTAAATAAATGGAGAGGCACACCCTATTCATAGATGGGGGACTCAACATATAAAAATGTCAATTCTCCTCAAATTAATACACAAATATAACATAATTTATTCCAGCAAGACTTTTTTAGATATAAGAAAGATTATTCTAAAATTTATATGAAAAGGCAAAGGAACTAAATGAGCTAAAACGCTTTGAAAAAGAAGCATGCTACCCAATGTCAAAACATATTATGACATATGTAATACCTTAATCAATAAAGAAATTAAAAAATATGTTTTTATATTAGCTACACTAATCAAAATTATTTGTGAAGGGATAAATGGATCAGAGATAAATGGATCAGAATAGAGGACCCAGAAGTAGCCCTATACTTTCATACCCAACTGATTTTCGACAAAGTTACAAAAGCAATTCAATGGAGGAAAGAAAGACAGCCTTTTCAACAAACGGTCCTGAAGCCAGTGGACTTCATAGGCAAAAATATGAACCGTGACCTAAGTCTCACACTTCATACAAAAATGAACTCAAAATGGATCACAGACTTAAATGTAAAATTATAAAACTTTTAGGAAAAAATCTTCAGGATCTAAAGCTAGGCAGAGTCCTTAGACTAGACCCCAAAAGCATGTTCCACAAAATAAAAGTTGATAAATTGAACATCATCAAACTTAATCAAAACTTTGTGTGAAAGACCCTATTAAGAGGATGAAAAAGATGAGCTACAAACTGGGAGAAAATATATGCAAACCATATATCTGATAAAAAATAAAAATAAAATAAAAGACTCACATTGAGAGCAAACTCAAAACTTGACAACAAAAATGGAAGCAATCCAATTTAAAAAAGGCAAAAGACATAAAAAGACATTTCACCAGAGAGTATACAAACGGCCAAAAAAAAGCATACAAAAAGATGCCATTAGGGCAATTCAAATTAAAACCGCCATGAGCTATCACTACACACCTATCAGAATGGCTAAAATTAAAAATCATTCATATATACAGAGAGAGAGAGGAAGAAAGGGAAAAGAGAGGGACACCGCCGAATGCTGAAAAACTGAATCACACATCGCTGCTGGTGGGAATGCAAAATAACAGACCTACTCTTGAAAACAGTGAACAGTTTCCTTTAAAACTACCATATGCCCCAGTAATTGCACTCTGGGCATTTATCCCAGAGAAATTAACATTTATGTCTGCTCAAAACCTGTTCAGGAATGTTTATAGCAGCTTTATTCCCAATAGCCAAAAACTTGAAACAATCCAGATACCCTTCAATGGGCAAATGGTTAAACAAGCCAGTACATGCGTGCCGTGGAAAACTACGCAGCAATAAAAAGAAAAAAAAAATTATGGGCACACACAATAACCTGAATGAAGCTCCAAGGAATTACCCTGGAAAACCTATCCCAAATAGATACATACTGTATGATTTCATTTATAGAATGTTCTTGAAGTGATAAAATTATAGAAATGGAGAGCAGACCAGTGGTTCCTGGCAGTTAAGGAGAGGTGGAGAAGGGAGGAGAACTGGATGTGGCCATAAAAGGGCATCATGAGGGGTCCTGGTGGTGACAGAAAGGCTCTGTATCTTGACTGTACTCACGTCGGTACCCTGAATGTGATATTATACTATAGTTTTGTAAGATGTTACCATTGGGGGAAAGTGGGTGTGGGAACCATACCAGAGCAGCCAGACAGCCAAGGCCACTCCGAGTGTGAAAGGCCTTGTTGTTAGTATGCTGGGATGCCCAAAGCCACGCTGCGCCTAGGCTGATACCACAAGCACGTGCAAGGACACAAGCACAACAATCCCATAGTCTACTGCGCATGCGTGCCCTTCTGTAGCCAAAATATGATTGATGTAACTATTGGCACGAAGCCTTCTTTGTCTCTGGAATAATATTCAAGTTACTGATCTGCTAGTCTGCTGGAGTGTGCTACACAGAGATGTAAGGCTACAGGGACCAGCCAGGGTGCCAGACAGGGGAGACAGGGGAAGCTGCTGAGGCAGAGAGCTCAGATGCCACCACAATGTAAGGTGGTGAGTTTAGAGGCAGCAGGCGGCTGCTCAGATAATGACTGTGAAGTACAGAGACTATTAGAGGTGCTACTATGTGGGAAAGTTATGTATTTGCCAGCCGGTGTACGGTTGCCTGATTGGGACACTGTTATGAAGAGCTGTTTCTCTAATGGCTTATGGCCACTGGCTTCTGCAATAAAGACTCATTCTTATATACCTACAAACCTCTCATGGCTTCTCCATCTAAGACCCAGCGTCCAAGAAGGTCCAGCCCTAGACAGAGGGGCTCAGACCCAACACCTGTAACTAGTGACCAGAGGATAAAGGAGGAACTTGAACTAAGTTCCCAACAGTTAGTACAGTGGGCAAGGTTCGAGACGGAACCTGCCCAGGCGTAGTCGGGAAGAATTTAGAAGAATATATGGACTTAGAGCAACTCAGAGCATCGGAGCTTGTGTAGGGCTCTTGCTGTCTCTAACAGTGGGTAAAAGGTACATGGGATTTTTCTATATTGATTCTTATATTTACACCAGTGGCCCGGTGCACGAAATTTGTGCACAGGAGGGGGGTTCCCTCAGCCCAGCATGCACCCTCTCCAATCGAGGACCCCTTGGGGGATGTCGGAGATCCCTCTCGCAATCTGGGACTGCTGACTCCTAACCACTCACCTGCCTGCCTACCTGATCGCCCCTACCTGCCTCTGCCTGCCTTCCTGATTACCCCTAACCCCTCTACCTGCCTGATTACCCCTAACCTCTCTGCCTGCCTGCCTGATCGCCCCTAACTGCTTCTGCCGGCCTGCCTGATCACCCCTAACTGCCCTCCCCTGCCGGCCTGATCTCACCCCCAACTGCCCTCCCCTGCCGGCCTGATCTTGCCCCCAACTGCCCTTCCCTGCCAGCTTGATCACCCCTAACTGCATCTGCCTTGGCCCCTACCACCATGGCTTTGTCTGGAAGGAAGTCGGATGTCCAGAAGATGGCCAGTAGACTGGTCTAATTAGCATATTACCCTTTCATTAGTATAGATTATATAGGATAGGATTGCTTAAATGGAGGCGGGGATTTTTTTCAGCAGCAGGAGATGCTCTTGGCAGATAAAAATACATAATCCCTATATCTAGACTGATAGCCAGCCATATGCACTATACTGCCAAACCAGTCATTAAAAAATTGAACCTCTTTCTTACACCTTACACCAAATAGCTGTTGCCCTTAAAACCCATCCTCAGCCCCCACCTTAGGTTCTGCCTTCACAGTTCACCCAGATTAGGTTCTGATTGGTTGGTTACTATGCCAGTCAGTGTCAAAAGCTCTGCCTCCTTGGCTCCTCACAATTCACCTAGATTTGGTTCTGATTGGTCGGTTTCTATGCCAGTCAGTGTCTCCAGGCCTATCTCCAGGCCTGATCAGAGAGGTGGGGCTGATCAGCAGCCCCTGTGGAGGCCTGGAGAGAAAAGAGAGGCATGGCTGCTGGCCAGGACCAGAGAGAAAGAGAGAGGCAATGGCTGATCAACAGCTGCCACGGAGACTATGGATAAGACCCTGCTTCTCTCTCTAGGCCTCTCTCGGGCCTGATCCGCAGCCCCCTCGGCAGTCAGTGCTGGTTTGCCATGCCCGCTGCGGCAGCAGTCAGTGCTGGGTCGCCACGGCAACCCAGGACTGACTTCTGGCCGGTCGAGCCTTCGGTCGTTTTGGACGTTAGGGACCCTGGGTTTTTATAAATTAGGATGTGAATCTACATTTTTCTAAAAAAAAAAAAAAAAAAAAGAACTTATTATAAAAATAATAACCAGGTCTCCATACTTCTGGGTTCCATTCATCCCTGCTCTCTTCCCTGCTGTATAATCCTCATCCACAGACCCTAACTCTATGCCCTGGAAACTATATGTATCAATATGCGGCTCTGGCTCCATCTGTCCCTCTCTTCTTCTGCCAGCTTGGCTATCCCATGCCATGCCTTAAGAGCCACTTCCTCTTCTGCTCCCCACTCCAATTTAGTGGATAGATCCATGAATGCCTTGACACACAGCGCTCAGAAGACAGTAACACAAAAGCAAAACTACCTGGATTTCAATGACTGGTGCGAGGGGCTTGATCACTATGTTATTTTGAAAATTGCTCAAATGAACTCATTATCTCTACATCTGGCTGCTGGTTGCATTTTAAATGCAAAATGCACAAGATTGTGGGTTTTTATCTTTTAAATTGAAAATCTTTTAATTATGTTGAAAAATATAGAGCCATCACTTTTGATTTCAATACTTGCCACCTCTTTTTCCTAGTATTCACATCACAGAATGTTCTATCTTGTAAGCAAAATGAAAGAAACAAATGAAGGTATGCTTGGATTGCAGAATCTTTCTCTTGTTGAATGCTTGTTTATAGCAGGATAGAACCATTACTAGCATTATATTTAAAGCACTGGGGGGGAGGTTGGAGGGGGGAGGAACAGACATGGTGGACTTACTAATGAAATATGTTCTACAGATGTCCTTTCACCATGAAACCAAAGGGAGCTTTAAGAAACACTATCTTTTGGTGATAAAGTTTTCTTAAATTTATAATGAGCCAAGAGAGATGATACAGACATGAAATTCATCAGAGAAAGAAAATTAGAATAGATACATAAGGAGAAAGAAACAGATAAATACATAGAACTTGGAGGTTATCTTTCTGCAAAAGCAAACCAATGTTATTTACCAGAGTAGAGACTTAAAGCTGAGGGTAAACAGAGCAGGAGAAAAAGAAAATAGACAAGTAGAGACTTATGAAAAGGGACACACACAAAGCTTAAAAGTAATGGACTTAAAAGGTAAAGTACAAAACAAACAAAACTACCAACTTAAGAAACAAGTGGTGAAGGAAGGCCTGGGGTGGGGTGGGAACCAGGGGGTGAAGAGCAAGGGGAAGGAAAAAAAGGGGGGGTACATCTGTAATACTCTCAACTATAAAAATATTAAAAACTAGAGGCCCAATGCATGAAATTTGTGCAAGGGCCTTGTCCCCCACTGCCGCAGCTGTGGCCGTCTCTGCCTCAGCCTGCCACGGCTTGTCCAGAAGTAAGGACATCCAGAAGGACATCCGGTCTAATTCGCATATTATGCTTTTATTATTATAGACTAGAGGCCTGATGCACAAAAATTCATGCAAGAGTAGGCCTTCCTTCCCCCAGCTGCTGGCACTGGCTTCCCCCTGGCACCCGGGACCTGGGCTGGCTTCCCTCTGGCTGCCCGCAGGCACCTGGGACCCAGGCTGGCTTCCCTCGGGCTGCCCACAGGCACCTGGGACCCGGGCTGGCTTCCTTCCAGCCCTGGCTTCATCAGGAAGGATGTCAGAATGACGTCTGGAAGACGTCCAGTCTAATTAGCATATTACCCTTTTATTTTTATAAATAGTAATTATAAAAAAACAGGTTAAATGCAGTTGAACAGTTCCTCAAAAAATTAAACATAGAGTTACCATGTGACCCAAAAATTTCACTCCTGTGTATATAACCAAGAGAAATCAAAACATATATCCACACAAAAAACTTGCACATGAATGTTCAAAGCAGCATTACTCTTAATAGCCAAAAAAGTAAAAGTAACTCAAGTGTCCATCAACTAATGAATAAACAAAATGTGGTATATGCATACAAAAGGATATTATTCAGACAAAAAAGGAATGGAGTATAATACAAGATAAAACATGGGTGAACTTTGAAAACATGCTTAAATAAAATAAGCCAGACCCAAAAGACCACATATTGCATGATTCTATTATATGAAATGTCCAAAATAAGCAAATCCATAAAAACAGGAAGTAGATTAGTGGTTGCCAGGATATGGGGGAGAAGAGAGTTGGGAGTGACTACTAATAAGTATGATGTTTCTTTTGGGTGTGATGGAAAAGTTCTAGAATTAGATAGTAATGATAATTGAACTTTATGAATATACTAAAAATCACTGAACTATCCACTGTAAAGTGGTGAATTGTGTGTTATATTAATTACATCTCAATGAAAAAGGAATGAAGTACTGATACATGCTACAGTATTGATTAACCTTAAAAGCATTGCTTAGTGAAAGAAGCCAGTCACAGAAGACCACATATTACATGATTCCATTTATATGCAATGTCTAAAACAGATGAATTTATAAAGACAGAAAGTAGAATAGCTGTTGCTTGTGGACAGGGGAGTTGAGGGAGTTGGGGAATTGATACTTAAAATATAGGAGTTTTGTGGGGGGGGGAGGTTATTATGAAAATATTCTAAAATTATATAGGGGTGATGGTTGTACAACTCTGAGTATATTTTTAAAACACTGGATTATATACTTTATAAGGATGAATTATAAGATGTGAAAATTATTTTCCAATACAGCTGTTATTTTTAGAGTTAAATAGGGCTTCCCTAGAAGGTATTTATATTGATCAGTCCAACAATTTCTTGTTGAGCACTACATTTTCAGTGCTCTGCTAGCATTATGAACGTCAGCATAAATATAATTCATGGTGCCTGCACTCAAGGAGTCTACATTTTATTTAAAAAGAAGTATTTATGTGTAGGAAACAATAATAAGCAACAGAAAACAGTGTATCTTTGGGAATTAAATTGAACTGACTATAGTAGCTGAAATTGTCAATCACCCGGATTGAGTATCTTAAGCCATGACTGGTGCTAGCTGGCCCAGAGTTATGTATAGCACTTAATTTTTGCCTCCAATAATTCTACATTTCTGTGGCAAATCTGACCAGAGTCTTTCATAAAACTAGAAGCCCAGTGCACAAATTCATGCACAGGTGGGGCCCGGCCAGCCCACCCCAATGGGAGCCATAACGCCAGGCCAGTGGGGGAGAAGGGGCCATGGACGGTTGGCCAGCCAGCCCTGCCCCCAATCAGGGTGTTGGGGGCTGACCAGAGGCAGGGCCGGGGGGCGGGGGGGGGAGAGGGCTGCGGGCGGTTGGGGCCCAGATCATGCTGGTTGGCTGCTGCAGTGCGTGTCATAGCCACTGGTCGTTCTGGTTGTTCTGGTCATTCCACCATTCCAGTCGCTGGGCTTTTATATATATACTTAGAAAGTAACTCAGGGAAATATTTTTTGATTTCCAAGTGGGAAAGACATTTCCAAGCATAAAAGCAAAGGAGAAGACTTAAAGGAAATGATTGAGAGCCCTGGCTTCATAAAATATTTTAGAGGAGTAATTAGTGATGTGAGAAACTGTCCATGGCATGCTGCTATATCCAAAAAATAAAAACCAGCATGGACATTATTATTATTTAAAAAACCACTTAAGTCAATCAAAACTGAACACATTTTATTCCCAAACTACCAGTATTTTAGAATCAGTGGTTGTATGCTGTTTAACTCAGTAGCAGACCATAGATAAAGCAAGGGTTTGTGAGAAGATGGTCCACAGGCAAATTGGGATAGTAATGATCTGAAATGAGAAGTTCTTCCAGACTTTGAAGATAAAGAAGGGAATGAAAGAAATAAGAGAAAGAATGGGGAAAAGAAAGAAAGGAAGGGAGAATGGAGGGAAGACAAACAGAGAAGAGAGAGGCAGGGGAGGGGATAGGAGGGAGGGGAGAGCAGGGGAAGAGAGGAGAGGGGAAGGGAGGGGAGGGGAGGGGAGGGGAGGGGAGGGGAGGGGAGGGGAGGGGAGGGGAGGGGAAACCTTGCTTAATTTCCCAGGTGAGCCACAGTCTTCTGCTGCTGCTACATAATGTGAAACCTCAGCCTTCCTTGCCCAGCCTGATTACACAGGAAAACCAACTCCACTACACGTCCCCTCCCATCTACACCGGCCACCTGTGATGGCTAACCCTGGTACCAAAATCTGGCATGTGATTCAGATGTACTATGCAGATAACTCAAATAGCCAAAAATAGGGATAAGAGGCTTTCAGGGAAGGGAGTTCTTTTCTGAGAACCAGCTGGTGGCTGTGGGCTGGGCACGTCGTAATGTTCGGAGGTTGTGGTGCGTTGTGCGTAAAGGACAGAGCTCTCTGGAAGACTTGGCGCAGTGGTTGTGGAAAAAGTCCTTCAACTGGGACGGCTTTCCAGAAAGAGGGGTGCTTTCTCCAGGATCTAAGAGCTTTGGGGATAATCATCTCTTTCAGTATTATATGTCTTGCTGGTTATTAAAGGTAAAAATATAAACTTTCAAATGTAGGTGTAAAATTCAAAGTTTTAAGAAATAGATCACTAAACATAAAATAAACCTTTTTAAAAAGAGAACTTAAATTGTTTGCTAAAATGTGTGAAAAGCCAGGGAATAAATAATTGAGTTATTAAGCCCAGATCAAATATTTAATGAATCCAGTTAAGTAAGCAATTAAGTCTTTGTTCTTAAATGCACAGTTTTAAAAAGTTCATCATGTAAAAATGACCTGCATTTTTTAAATTGTCTGACTTTGTTCACTACCATTCCAGGTAATTACAATATTTTGATTTGTTTTCAACCAGCCTTTGTGTACCTTTAACTCCCCATGTTCTCCCATCCTTTTTCTCCTCCCCGGTCTTTTCTTTATTCCTCTGCATCCTCCAACCTAGCTTCTTCTCCCTTTTTATTCAATTTATAATGTCTTGTACATAGCAAGGTCTATATTAATGTTTGTTCAATTGAATTGAATTGAAATTCATTTCATTCCTTGTACTACACTATCTAATATCTGAGAGTGTTCTGGGCACTCTTTGTACAGGCCGTTCTTGCTTTTCCTGAGAGTATTGCTGGACTGTAACAGTGACCCTACAAGCTGAAGCCATCAAAATCTATCTTAATAATCAATGGGGAAACAAATCAAGTTTGTTCTATGATCTTTACATATTTTTATCAAAGAGATTAAAAACTCTTATTGTTATAAATATGTAGGAAAATGGCCAAAAAATAGTAAACCTATTTATTATGCTATAATTGAACATTAGAAATATTAGTAATTAAAATGACCTATTTCGTTGTAAAAAACCTTATGACAGGTAGTTTAGGCAGTGCCTGCCTTCTCATTATATAACTTACAACGTGAAGTGAGTGTCTTTATTTATGCCTTGGCAAATTGCCATACTCCTTTCTTAGTTTAGATTGGCTTCCAATATTTTTTCTTTGCCCTTTCAATGTCATAAAAATCTATGTTTTTCTTCAGTGTGAAATGTTGGCAGCATCATTTCTTCTGGAACATCTTCCTCCTTTTCATCACAACCGCTTTTCTCATTTTGTACAGTAAGTACTTCTTCACTAGGTTTCTCTGCTGCGTATCTAGAGTTGAATGGTGGTACTGTCAACATTCCATGGTCACCTTCTTCTTCTATAAGTTCATTTACATTTGATTCAAATTTCACCTCTACATTATCACTTTTTATTTCTTTGCTGAACTTCCATCTTTGTTGGCCAATTCCTCCTCACGACCATCCATTTTTGTAAAATGCTGCACAGGTTTAGGAGACAAGGGGGCAACACAGCTACACACTTTGCGGTCTCTGTGGGAACTGAATAGCAGATGCTCAGCGACCAATCACCCAAAGACACACTTTAAAAAAAAGTGACATAACTGGTCACAGATCTTGATAACCATCTGTTACTTACATAGTGATCTGTAGACTAAAAATCAATTAGCGGTAACTGAAATTAGAACTGTACTTGGAGGACTGATACTATTTAACTAAACCATGGTAACTAAAATGTATTTATAGCAAAGCAATGCAAAGTGAGGATACCTCTACTTTCTTTTTGGTAGATAAAAGATTCTTACATAGATTTTAATAAGGCCACGAAGTTGGTCCTGGCCTTCACTCTGTTGGTCCTGAATAAATACAACCAGCCTTGTTATTAGGCTATCTCAGTATATAAGTTCTAAAATTGGAAGTAGTGTTACTTAGGAAAGAGTAGAGGGGACATGCTTCTAATTTTGTATTCTTCCTGGTAACACAATTATTTCAAATATTTATCTATATTGCTTACTAGCAAATATAGATTAATAAATACCAATTTACAATTATCACCTTCCCTGCTAGATTAGTCATCCCTGGGTAGTTTTAAGTATAAATTAACTAAGTATAGGAACAACTAATATTTAGATGGCTAATAGACATAGAAAAAATACTCAATATCACCAATCTTCAGAAAAATACAAATTAAAACCACAATGAGATATCACCTCACACCTGTCAGAATAGCTATCATCACTAAATCAACAAACAACAAATGTTGGCGATGATGTGGAGAAAATAAAAGTAGTACTATCTTATGACCCAGCTAATCCACTTATGAAGAAATCCAAAACATTAATTTGAAAAAAATATACAGTAGCCAAGATATGGAAGCAACCTAAGTGCCCATCAATAGACAATTAGATAAAGATGTGGTACATATATACAATGAAATATTAATCAGCCATAAAAAAAGAATGAAATCTTACCATTTGTGATGACATGGATGAATCTAGAGGGTATTATGCTAAGTGAAATAAGTCAGTCAGATAAAGACAAATACCCTATGATTTCACTTACATGTGAAATATAAAGAAAAAAATAAATGAGCAAACACAAAAGAAACAAACTCAATGAGGGGGTTGGGAGGCTAAATGAAAAGGTAAAGGGATTAAGAAGCACAAATGGGCAGTTACAAAATAGTCATAGGATATAAATACAGCATAGGGAATATAGTCAATAATATTATAATAACTCTATATAGTATCAGGTGGGTATTAGACTTATCAGGAGGATTACTTTGTAAATTATATAAATGTCTAACCATTTCACTATACACATGAAACTAATGTCAATTGTGCCTGAAATTTTTTAATTTTTTAAAATTAGAATTTACAAGATTAGCATATGATTTTCCAGCTCTCCATCCTCCATCCACAGAGCCTCTTGCTCATGTTGCTTTCAAACTATTATTTAGTTTCCATCTTGCATTTAACAAGCTTTTCATAGTGTGACATCAAATACCTTTATAGATTAAGCTCCCTTTTAAAAATCTCCCTGGAAACTCTCTCCTGCTCTAATTAATTTTCCTAGTATTAAAGTTTAAATACTTCTTTTGTGTCAAGATGCACCCACTTAGGTGCTACAACTTTTTTCCATCCTAAATAATTTTCCTCCACTCCAGCCCAGGTGAGGATATTCTTCCCCTTGCCTGGTGACGTGCCCTTCCTTGGGCCTCAGCTGGAACATGTCTACTTCTCCCAATATTCCCTTCACCGAATGTGTGATTATTTTTAGGTCATTTGTAATGATTCTTGAGGGGAAAAAAGTGGAAACTTTAAAAACTACTTTTAAAAGGTCAGTAACACTGGTCCTGGAAAAAATAAAGAAAAGAAAAGAAAGAAAAAACACCTCAGCATTCCAGGTTGTCATGGGGCTCTACAAAGGCAACATCCAATCAAATAAATCCAAAAACAATGAAAAAAGGGCGGGGGGGCAACCTCTTGGGCCTAACTTTACCATACCACACAAAGACTTCAGTAATTGAAAAGTGTTCTTCAAATTTAACCAAAGTTCATTTGGTGAATTCTGGTATGACATGTATATATTTATGGGAAAGCCAAAATAGTCTTGGTATGTGGTGAGTACTACTTAGACTCATTCTTTGTCTTTCTGAAATTCATAAATTTACTTAGCTAATACAAGACATATTATTTTCCTAGCAGAAGATAATACTCAAAAATTCTTTGATATCTCTTATTTTAAAATCAAAATCCATTTCCGTTAAGTATTTCTTAAATAAATTGAGAGGTAAGGTGAGTGTAATACCTAAAGACTACCACACTGAGGCGTGTGGTGTATTGATTTGTGACTGCCTTTCAGTTCACCACTACTTAAGTCTTCCTTATAGGTAACAACAGTAGTCAAGAAATTAAACTTGTAAAGCCCAGATGGAAGTTAAATAGTAAGCATCTTCTTTTTTGTGTGTATGGGTGGTGTAAACTGATTACTAAAAAGAGTCCTACACATTAGAAGGTTATCATATGTTAAAATGATAAGAAATTGAAAGTTACATGGTCATCTTTTTTCTAGAAACTCCACCTAAACCATAAGAGAAGAGAAATGATCTATGTCCTATTACTGAAAGCATTCAAGCAAGGAGTTCTCTCAATCATCCTATTCAGTACTGAACAGTCGTCATAGTGTAATCATTCTCATTTTGACTGACCAGATGGAGAATGGCTACAATTCTTAGAGATTTACAGAAATCACAAATATGGCATATATAATGCATTGACACCTGTTTACTTCTCAGAGGAAAAACAAATTTTGACAACTGTTGGAAATTAAGTTCACTTCAGAACAGAATACTAGAGAACAGCTTCCTTACTTAATATATTATTTAGAAATGAAGAACTTTAAAATGAGGCCATTATCAATGACCTCAAAATATATAAAACAAAATTTGACAAAATTATAAGGAAAAGTGACAAATCTAATAATGTCAATTTTTTTAACACAACTCCCAATGACTAAAACAGCATATAGGCAAAAATTTTAGTAAGATTATAGATTATATAAACAATGTGATTATAAACTTAAGCCAATAAACACATAGAATCCACACCCAATAATTAGAGAATGTATATTCCTTTCAAGCACAATTGGAACATTTGCAAAACTTGACCACATGCTAGGCCATAGAGCAAGGTTTAAGAAATACCAAAGAATCTGTATCACATTAGACCATATTCTCTGACTATAATGCATTTGTTTGAAATTATTTATAAAATATGACCTAAAAAAGAAAACTCACATATTTTATCATATAAAAATACTTATAAATAACTCATGGTTTAAAGAAATCAAGAAAAAATTAACATTTACAACAGAATAGAAACAAAACTATTATATATCCAAACACCTAGACTATAACTAATGTAGTATTAAAGGGGGAATGCATAGTTTTAAATAAGTATACTAGAATAGAATTAAGTCTCCAAATTAATGAGCTAAGCTTTCAAGTCAAGAAATTAGAAAAGAAAAGAAAAGAGTCAACAAAAGAAAGAATAGAAATCAATGAAAAAGAAAGCAAAGATATATATCTTCCTTACTATATCTTTGTTTTACATTTAATAATAATACAGTTACATAACCCTGAAATCAAAACCAGACAAGAACAAAATAAGAAAAAATTATAGGCCTAGCTCACTCAGGAATATAGATGTCAATATTAGCAACCTGAATCCAGCCTATGTAATAAGAACACATATTACAACCAAATGGGCTTAGCCCAGGAATACAAGGATGAATACACAATAGAAAATTACTTATTGAAGTTGATCATAGCAACAAGTATATAATGTTAATACATGAAGAAATATTATTTGCTAAAATTCAACATCTGTTAATGACAAAAAAATAAGCAATCACCTAGGATAGGACAGAACATCTTTAATATGCTCAACCTTGATTTTAAAATTAATGTGAAGAGAGAAGGATCCAAAACAGCCAAGACAATTCTGAAGTTGAACAACATGGAAAGACACATCCCACCAGACTCAACAGATTCTATATACACCATGGTATGGCTTTGGTGAATGGATATAAACCAAAGTGCATTAGGGCAATTCCATCCACAAATGACAACTTCACATTTGACAGAGAACATGTTAACTCATTGAAGAAAAGACAAACCATCCAAGTGAATTCAGTGGCACAGCTGGTCTTCCATAATGAAAAAGTTAATTTAATAAATCCCAACCTCACATCATGTAAAACATCATTTCTAGGAGGTTTAAGGCCTACATTTGAAACACTAACTTGAAAACCACTTTCTGAAGAAAATACTGAATATTATCTTTATGATCTTAAGGCAGAGATGGGTTCTTAAAGAAAACCTATACACTTAATGCTGATGAAATTAAAAATTTATGTGCAACAAGGACATGATGAAAATAGGAAACAATAAGAAAGGAAGATGATCATGATGCATATAATCAGAGGATTAATACTAGCAGAATATAAAAATAAGAAGAGTTTAATAGAAAAATGGGTAAAATTATGAGTGAGCAATGTATGGAATGGCTTATCTATATCTATATATCTATATCTATATCTATAATCTATATATCTATATGTATGCCTAAGCGACTGTTCGACCATTCAACCAGTAGCTATGACATGCACTGACCACCAGGGGGATAATGCTCAATGCACAGGCATGAAAACATGGAACAAACTGATGAATCTCAGAGGGAAAGGGGAAGCGGGGAGGGTGGAAAGAGATTAGCCAAAGATCTTATATGCATACTAGAAGTCCGGTGCTTGGATTCATGCACCAGTGGGGTCCCTCAGCCTGGCCTGCATGGATCGGGCCAAAACCAGCAATCCGACATCCCCTGAGGGGTCCCAGATTGCAAGAGGGCACAGCCAGGCTGAGGGACCGCACTGGTGCACGAATCCGTGCACTGGACCTCTAGTATTGTACCAATATAAAAAGTTTTCCAATATAATTTGTAATCAGGGAAATACAAAGTAGAACAACAAAACAGCTTCATACCCTTAATTTTTTTAATTAAAAGTTTAACAATACCAAGGGTTGGTAAGGTTGTAGAGTAATGGGAACTCTCATTCACTGCAGATGAGAGTATTTACTGATTTACAGAGAAAATGGCAACATTTAGTAAGTGGAAGGCATGTAAATCCATGATTCAGCAAATCCATTCCTACATATAGAACATCAAGTCCTGGCTGGATAATTCAGTTGGTTAGAGCGTCGTCCCAATGTGACAGGTTTGATCCCCAGTCAGGGCACATACAAGAACCAACCAATGAATGCATAAACAAGTTAAAAAAAAAATTTGATATTTCCCTCTCTGTGTGTCTCTCTTTCTCTCTCTCTTTCCCCCTACCCTTCCTCTATCTCAAATCAATCAATAAAAATTTTTTAAAAGCTTACAAAACTCTCACACATCTAGAAGAAAGGTGTAAAAATGTTCATTGCAATACTGTAACAGTGAAATATAGAAGCAACCTAGCGGTTCACCAACAAATTAAGAGATCAATATATTGTGTGTTTACTTTAACCATATAGTTAAAATGAATAAATCATCAACTTAGTAAGTGTAAAAATATAATACTGGGGAGAACAGCAGACTGAATACTGACATCTTGGTGCATGAAATGTCAAAGCATACACATATATACTGTTCATGACTCTATATATATAGCAAAACAAAATTATGCATGGGATGATAATGTCAAATTTAGGACAGTGATTACCTTGGCAGAGGAGGAAAATGGAATCAGGAAGTTATAAAAGGAAGGTTTAGTTTTATTCACAATGTCTTAAAAGTTTTGATAAACATGACAAGATGTGGTTGGTGGGCACATAGTTATTATATTCTATTTACTTTTTCTATTTACTTAAAATATATAGTAATTTTTAAAAGGAAGTTAACAATATTATTTTAAATACAAAAGTGTGGCGGTCACTTGCACTGAAGAAGGAGAAGGCAAGATAAGAGAACATTCTCATGCCAATCTCCAGCAAAGTCTGGTGGGTAGGTGCTAACATGCCCCATATTCGATGCCTGGAAAAGGTGAGACTTCCCCAGTTTGGGCTGGGATAAATGAGCCAAGGTTCCCAAGGCTAGTAGGATAAATTACCACAGTTTACTGCCTTCTTTCCTGCCTTGTTGTCCGAGCTCCCTTTCAGTCCATCTCTTCTGTCTTCCTCTCTAGCTAGAAGGGCATGGAAAACCACTTTAAGGGAGGAATGTAGCTAACCATATAGCTCTGTCACTGCCAACAGCAATAGGACACTTCCTCCAAACGTTGGGGAAACCTCCATATATTCGAGGAAAACAAAATTCTAGGGTATGTACAATCGATCATATACCAGAGGTATCCCTCTAGATTAAAACATTACAGGTAATTGAAATTCAAGCATATATGGAAGTTCTACTAAAGCTATTTGGCCAATAAATTATTATTGAACCTTAATTAAAGGAGAACAGGAGAAAAGTATAGTAACATGTATCAACTTGTGTTGATCCCATAGATATTTAAATTATATTTAATAAAATTGTATTTAGTAACTTTTCTTATGTTCTTGAATGTATCTCTATTTTCATTATTATTTCTAATATAGTGATAGTTTCTAATAATAAATTGCATTATTGGATTGCTCTCTATGAATAGAATTCTCACCATGTAAATACAGAATGCTGCTTATGATGGGTTCAAAATCCTACTTAACTAAGTATAAAAGAAGATTGAAATTTTAAGTATTAAATTTTCCAAGAAAATATATACATAATTTAAGAATTATTTTATTTTGAATTGCAATCCAAATGGGTATAACCATTTGTTGGAGATGCTGTATAAGCCAGAGTTCTAAGTTGCCACTTTGAGTTACTTTTCATGACGTTTTCCCCATGTGACATGCATTGTACATGCTGCTAAATTGTTTTTCTCTTGTTAAACTGTCTCTTTGAGTCCCAGCTAAAATCTCAAGATGGGTAAAGATAAAGTTTTGCCTCCTCTACACTAGCTCTGGCTAATTCTCTCCCTCCCTCTCTGTCTCTTGTATGCTACCTGCTTTTTTTTTATTTTGCAAGTTTCCTTCCTTAAAATAATTGTCACCCAATCCTGCTGCCCAAAGGCAGCCATTGTTACAAATTTCCTATGTGTTTCTCTAAGATACTTTACACATCGACAAACATGCATCAGGAAGAACGTTTCTAAAAAAGGAGTGGTATTTCAAAATGTCTTAACACATTCAATGCTTTTCTACTTGAGGCCAAATCTATAGTGCAGAATCCTCAGACTTGGTGTCAGACACAATGTAAGTAAAACCCAATTACAAGATCAAGATGAGAGAGATGTTGTATTGTTCACTGAACTTTTTATAGAAAAATCAGGAGAAAACTGAGTGTCCATGCAATAAGTTCTAAGACTTGAATATGGTACCAGTTAGATATACAAATTAAATGACATATATAACTAGCTGTGTTATGGTGTATCATGTAAAGCAGGCGTCCTCAAACTATGGCCCGTGGGCCACATGCGGGTGTTTTTGCCATTTTGTTTTTTTACTTCAAAATAAGATATGTGCAGTGTGCATAGGAATTTGTTCATAGTTTGTTTTTTTAAACTATAGTCCGGCCCTCCAACGGTCTGAGGGACAGTGAACTGGCCCCCTGTTTAAAAAGTTTGAGGACCCCTGATGTAAAGATATCAAAGATATTAGGTAATTAGTTTGTCCACAATAGAATGGAGTCTTAAAAAGAACTGATTATACAAAACTATTGCTTTCTTAACCTAAAATTTAGCCAGATCTGAGACACTGCAAGAGGCTGTCCAATTAATCTGTTTTGCCACCTTTGCTAAAATGTTATTCCTAATACAGAGATTGAGACAAAAGTCTCAATAAAGAATATGTAATGTCCAAGAGCATAGTTCATATCACCTTGTTACTTTTAACCCAACATATTTGGTATTTCCCATGGAGAGAAAGGATTTTCTTTTCTTTTTCTTTTTTTCTAAATCTATATTTGGAATCAATTTATAAGAAAACTGTCACCTTTGTCTTTAGGCTCTTCTAACATACAGGAGTGACCCAACCATGAGAAAAATGATGAATCACCTGTATTTTTATATCATGCCTGTGTTTAATGTTGATGGATACCATTTCAGCTGGACCAATGTAAGTCACTTTGCCTATCCAATCAAAAAAGATGGAGTAATTCATAGCAAACTGTCACAAAACAGGAAGGAAGCTTGTGGGTAGCCAGCTTAGTGATCCCGAGCTACAAAAGAAACCTCACTCCTTCCCCCATCATAGCAACAACCTTTTGATTTTGTTTGTATGTTTAGCTTTGCATAAGATTTCATGGAAATATCCCTAGCCAGTTTGACTCAGTGGATAGAGTGTCGGCCCTTGGACTGATGGGGTCCTAGTTCCATTCAGGTCACTGGCCCCAGTCAGGGTGGGAGGCAACCAATTGATGTGTCTCTCTCACATTGATGTTTCTCTCTCTCCCTTCCACTCTCTGTAAAAATCAATGGGAAAATATCATTGGGTGAGGATTAACAATAACAACAGCAAAAAGATTCCATGTTAAATAGATTTCTCCTTTTAAATAAGTTGTGAAGAAACACTAGTTTAGTCCAGCTTATTCCATTTGCCTGTAAAGAAATGAGGCCAAGCTAAGGTAAGAGACGGCAGGGTTCTGGCAGATTTTGGAGCAAAAACCTGAGTGTCCAGTCCTCTCTCCACTCGCTGAATTTATTCTGTTCCAGGAGGAACTCTCCCCTAATGCTGTGATTCATTCACTGTTGTGCTACTAAAATACAAGTAACCTTGTAAGTATTTTTTTCTGCAGCTATGTTCTTAATTACATTCTAGGATCGCTTTTGGAGAAAAACAAGGTCAAGGAACTCAAGGTTTCGCTGCCGTGGAGTGGATGCCAATCGTAACTGGAAAGTGAAATGGTGTGGTAAGTTGGGGACTAATTGAGATTCAGATCCAAAGGTTCCCACAGCTTTTCCACTCAGAAGTGGTGAGCCCGTTAGGACTCTAATGTAAGACTGATGTTTTTCTGTATGTGAAAACCTAATATGTACATTGTAGCTATAACGTACATATTAATGTACATAATTTTCAAAACAAAACAAAAGGGTTTTAAAATATGTAAACATCAAGGATTTAAATCTGTCAACCCAATCCTGAAAACTGAAAATTTAAAAAACAGATGTAACAGCAGAGAACTAAGGAATGCAGTCTTTGTCATGCAGAAACTAAAACAGGAAGTATGGTTTGTGGTATAAATCTGGTTAAATGTTTTCGTCCTTTCACTGAGAGTAACAAGGCTCCTGCCATCATCTGTCGAGATGATCAAAGCTGTCAGATCCTTGACGAGAATCCACCAATCTGCCAGTTATGCACTGATTGGCCACACACACAGCAAGTATATTTTTTGCTACAGTCCATATTTCATTGATATGGACCTTTCCAGTAAGAGAGGATATTACCTTAAGGAAGGAAACTTGCAAAATAAAAAAAGCAGGTAAGCGTACAAGAGACAGAGAGGGAGAAAGAGAATTAGCCATAGCTAGTGTAGAGGAGGCAAAACTTTATCTTTACCCATCTTGAGATTTTAGCTGGGACTCAAACAAAGAGACAGTTTAACAAGAGAAAAACAATTTATCAGCATGTACAATGCATGTCACATGGGGAAAACGTCATGAAGAGTAACTCTAAGTGGCAACTTAGAACTCTGGCTTATACAGCATTTCCACCAAAGAGCAATAGATTTGAGGAGAAATGGCAGGCAGAAGAGAGCAGTTTTAGGCTCCCAAAG
This sequence comes from Cnephaeus nilssonii, assembly GCF_951640355.1. NCBI lineage: Eukaryota > Metazoa > Chordata > Mammalia > Chiroptera > Vespertilionidae > Cnephaeus > Cnephaeus nilssonii. The sequence continues at coordinate 37,094,357 of NC_137089.1, read as the reverse complement.
GCAGCCAACTGTGGGAAGGCGACTACATGGGAGAAAAATCATGGAGTAAGGTTTGTTTCAGATTCCCCTGGTCCCTCCCTGGGCTAATAAGAATCCTGTCTCCAAGAAAAGAAGAATTTATATCCTGTCTTTAGGCAGAAAAGGGGAGAAGGTAAAGAGAGCTTTTCCTGTATTTGCTGCTGTTTCATTGCCTTCAGCTCAAAATAGTTTTTATGTCAAAGAGAATATTTTAGTTTCCTTCACTAGTATCACTTTTGGCAACAGTGGGGAGGGGAAAGAGAAGTATCAAAATGCAGTTGTAAGGAGCTGTCCTTTGGCGGAGTCCTACCTTAGCTTCCCCAAAACATAGACCTTGTGTAATAGAGAGTCTTTGTTAGGAATGATGCCTGTCATAAATCACTCATTCTGTGACACTTTGGGTTCTGTATTAGATGCTACTCCTCCGGTCCCCACCAGCCTCAGACAGAGTAACTGGGCATGGGCTTAGACTCCGCCCACATCTCCCTCCAGGGCACCTCCCTTCATCAGTTAGAACTGGCAAATAAGAATATCGGAGAACAGAAAGAAACATAGCCCTAGAATATGACAGATATGGTTTCATTCTACCATCATTGCTCAAATAATTTGGGTAATTTTCCTTAATCTATCCTATATAATAAAGAGCTAATATGCAAGTGGTCATCACACCATAACGGCTCAGACACTCAACACTGGGGAGAGAGGGATGGGGACCAGCCAGGCACAAATGAGCTCATGAGAGAGGAATGGGGACCAGCCAGGCTGAAGCCCAGGAGAGGGACAAGCCACCCACCCCGTGGTCCCAGGTGCCAGCAGCTGCACCTGCGGCCCAGGAGAGGGACAAGCTGCCCGCCCCATGGTCCTGGGAGTCAGCGCCTGCGGCCCAGTAGAGGGACAAGCCGCCTGACCCATGGTCCTGGGCACCAGCGCCTGTGGCCTGGGTGAAGATGCCTGCCCACGGTCCCCTGCAGCTGCAGCCGGCCTGAACGAAGCCAACTCAGGTCCCAGGTGCCTGTGACCAGCCGGAGGAGGGAATCCTGGGTCCCGGGTGTGGGGCGAGGCAGAGGTGGTTAGGGACTATCAGGCCAGCAGGGGAGCAGTTAGGGGTGATCAGGCCAGTAGGGGAGCAGTTAGGGGCCATCAGGCAGGCAGGCAGAGGTGGTTAGGGTGATCAGGCAGGCAGAGGGGTTGGGGCAATCAGGCAGACAGGCAGGCGAGCAGTTAGGAGCCAGCAGTCCCGGATTGCGAGAGGCAGTCGGACGTCCCCCGAAGGGTTCCGGATTAGAGAGGGTGCAGGCTGGGCTGAGGGACTCCTCCCCTGCCCCCCCCCCCCCCGCCCCGTACACGAATTTCATGCACCAGGCCTCTAGTCAAATAATAATACTAATACCCATCCCAAAGGGTTCGTATATGAATGAAAGGAATTTACATATGTTTAATGCCTAATTCAGTCCTAGCTCCAAACAGGCATCTACATGTCAGTGGCCCACCCCTTTCCCCAACCCTCCAGAATAGTCAGTTCATGTCTGAGCCTCAGGTCAATTGTGTAACTGCCTTTTCCTTCAGGAGAGTGTTGTGATGATGAGCCATAAGGCGAAACTAAAAGTGTTTGCACTCATGGGGGAAGAAAAAGCATTGCATAAATACTACAAAGTGCTATTATTGATGACTGTTTAGAGTTAAAATATTTTTCTTCAATATGAACTGAGACAACAAGCTTGTTCACATTAACTCCCTAAGACCGCTAATTTTTTAAAATTCTATGTTCCCCTTCTCTGATGGGACCATTGTGCATGCTCCTTAGGTATATGTTCTGTTTCACTAGTTGGCAGCTACCCACATCCATGTGTTATCCACATGATGCCCACAACCATCTGGGTGAGGGCCCTGAATGGGTAACTGAGCTGAGTAACCCTAGCAGGCCAGCCAGCTCTGCCTGCGTAAGGTTAGACTCCTGTTTAGATCCAGTTACAAATAGCTTTCTTGCTTCCCTTGGTTCTTCTTTCCTTACCCAGCTTGTTTCCTTCATACGCATAATGCCTTCTTTGATTTCTTCGTTTCAACTGCCGTCCCAACTAGAATTCCTTTGATTCTTCCCATTTTTTGAATCATTCTGGTTCTTTCTATAAATCAACAGTCAAGATATTGACAAAGGATTATGGCAAATGTCAGTTGCAAAATGACCTTGATAGACCATTGTAAGTGATGTGGAAATGCAGACAGCCTGGCTGGGACTCTCTCTCCTTCCAAACATCTGCCAAGTAGATTCAGCTGATTTGACAGGCAAGCAGATGTGGCCTTCCTCCCTCACAGCGTCAGACTCATCTCCCCACAGCTATTTGCTGGGTCAATGGCATTGAAATAAATGAAACCCCTCCAAATAAGCATAGTGTAAATGATATGAAATGCCCAGACCCATTGAAAACACTATAGCATCAACACTGAACTGCCAAAAACAACTGCTTCTTTCTATAGAGTCAGTGAGTCTCAGACATCAAGAGTAGAACTCAAAACTGCTTTTTTGCCATGAAAACTCCATCCCAAGAGAAGTGTTACGCTTTAGTGCATTTAGGTAGAGTAGACAGCATACACATGGAAACAAGTACATCTTTCCAATATGTCATAGCTCCCCTGGGGGCCTTCAGGTCATGAAATGAATATCATTGCACTGCAAGTCCAGCAGAGGGACTCAACAAGTCAGAATAGTGCTGGGAACCAAGAATAAATATATCAATTTTATATATTCATTTGCCAAAGTTAATTGAGCACATGCCCTCTACTAGGCACTGTGGGGTTTTTCTCCCATCTTTCTATGCACGCTTTTTAAATAATTGTGAGCACTGCTTTTTCCAAATTCAAATAAATCCAGGAGAGAAGTAAAAGGCTGGATGATATCCATACTTAAGCTTTAATCCCTAAATAAATCAAGTGTTGCCTAAATATAAATTACTATCAGGACAACCTACAGAATGAAAGAACGTGTTTGAAAATCAGACATCTGATAAGGGACTTGTATTTATTCAAAATATTAAAAGAGCTCTCACAACTCAACAATAAAAAAGACATATAACCTAATTTTAAATGTACAAATGATTTGAACAGACATTTCTCCAAAGAAGATATACAAATGGGAGTAAATGCAAAAAGATGCTCAACATCATTAGCCATCAAGGAAATTCACATCAAGGTACCACTTCACACTAAGATGGCTATAATAAAAAAGAAAGACAATAGCAAGTGTTGGTGAGGGTGTGGAAGAATTGGAACACTCCCACTTGTTGGTGGGAATATAAAATGATGCAATCACTTACTTGGAAAACTGTTTTATAGTTCCTTAAAAATTTAAATACAGAGTTACCATATGGCCTAGCAATTCCACTCCCAGGTATATACCAAGAGAAATAAAAACATCTGTCCATATATTAACTTGCACATAAACGTTTACAACAGCATTATTTATACCAGCCAAAAAGTGGAAACAACCCAAATACCTATCAACTGATGAACAGATAAACAAAATACAGTGTGTCCATACAATGGAATATTACTTGGCCATAAAAAATAATAAGTACGATACATAGATGAACCTTGAAACATAACAAATATTATATGATTCCATTTATATGAAATGTCCAAAATAGGCAAATTCATAAAGATAGAGAGTAGTAGATTAGTGGTTACCAAGGGCTAGGAAGAGGGAAAAATGAGGATTGGCTGCCAATGGGTAAGGGGCTTCTTTGGGGATGATAAAAATACAGGAGTGGGCAAAAGTAGGTTAATAATAAGTAAGTAAATAAATAAGTAATACAAGAATGAACTGTGTTTTTAATTTTGCTCATCCTTGTATTTTGGGATTAGATAGTGGTGATGATTGAGAATATGCTAAAATCCATTGACTTGCCCACTTCAAAAGGCGAACTTTATGGTATGTGAATTATAGCTTAATAAAGATGTTCTAAAATTTTTAATTGCCATTTAGGAGCTAGTTAGGCACTTAATGAAATATAACTACTCTTTGTAGAACACTCAATGACCTAATATTGTAAATTAGGTATAAAATGGAGAAAACCATATATTTTGCAGCCCAATTACTATGTCTCTCTCCACACATGCCCTTCTCCTGCTAAAAAACCCCCTCAACTCTATCAAAAAAGGGGGGGGGCTGTTTGGTTGGGCAAATATTTTGATAGATCACCAGAGATAAAAAGGGAAAATATTATATACTAGTTGTTTTGTTTTGTTTTTTAAATATATTTTATTGATTTTTTACAGAGAGGAAGGGAGAGGGAAAGAGAGTTAAAAACATCAATGAGGGAGAAACATCAATCAGCTGCCTCTTGCACACCTCCAACTGGGGATGTGCCCGCAACCAAGGTACATGCCCTTGACCGGAATCGAACCTGGGACCTTTCAGTCTGCAGGCCGACGCTCTATCCACTGAGCCAAACCAGTTAGGGCCATACTAGTTGTTTTGAGCCAATACCCATGAAAGAATAGATGATCATTGGCCATCTTTCTAAGAAGATGAGTTCCTCCCACTGAAGGGCTTTGGTTTTGAGAGAGCTATTCTAGCTGAGAACCTAAGCTGAATTGCTATAAAAATATAGAAATTTCAGAGACTAAATTTGGGGCAAGGAGAGGCGGGGGGGGGGGGGGGGGGGGAGAGGAGAGAGAGGTAACATTGCTAAAACATCTAGAAAGGGACTTTGGAATTCAAAGGTGTCTAATGAGGACACAGATAATAATGAGGTGAAGGCCTGGGGTGGGGCAGGAGCTGGATGGAGGAGGGAAATGGGGGGAACAATAAGGGGAGACATCCATAATACTCTCAACAATAAAGAAAAAAATGTTGCTGTGAAGTATATAAATCCCCTTCAGTATTGCATAACCACCACCATTGGTAACATTCAGTACAATCTGCTGCACTGACTAACGTTTGTGTAATTGGGCCTGCTATTTGGGGATGTGAGGAAGTGCTGAGACTGGCCTCCAGGTGAGCTCAGGAAGAGAACTCATCCTCATCAAATTTCCAGAGGCATGGAGCTCACAACAGGAATGCACTGACTTATAACACAGTGAATTTACATCACTGAGATTTACAGAATTGGATAACTTTGGGCTGAAAATGGCATAGAGATGGGATTAGATATCAACTAGATGGTTGAACTGGACCCTTAAAATCCCTGCCACCTCTATTAAAGGTGATTCTAACACATTATATATTAATCCAATTTTAAATCGAAACACATGTATAAGCACCTTCTATAATTCACGGTGCTGTAAATTGTATCAGAAAGTTCTGGAAGATTTAATGAGTCCTTATCTAATGCCCACGGAATTATTTGGAAATCTAGAGAATATAAAGGGAAAATCTGTTGGCTTATCCTATTTGCTTTACAACCAACTTAGTGTAAAAAGATATATTATTATCTAAAATCTTCTGCAGAGGTTGAGAGAGAATCAATGAGTTAAATTATTATGCTCAGTTGTGCTTTTCATAAAGATAGTAACGGGCATAGAGTCTAGAGATTTAGATATCATATGGGGTTTGCTTGCTAGTGGTGGTGATCCGTAGGTAGCATTTATTAGGGATTCACCATGTGCCAAGCAAGTGCTAAGTGCTCAAGATAAATTTCTCATAGAGTGATGCTATTATTATCCCTAGGTAAAAGATGAAGAAACTAAGATTCAGAGAAATTAGGAAGCATGCTCCAAATTACGCAAAACTTGAGCCAGAATGGGAAGCCAAGTCTAACTCTGATGCCCCTGTTTCTAGCCATGAGTGTGACCCTTAGGGATCAACTTACGATGAACAGTCATTCCTCTCTTAAACAACTCATGTCTGCAAAGGAGCAGTTTGGTATCAAAAGAATATTAAGACTTGGGCTGTTTAACCAAAATGATGAAACACAAATAAGGGAAAGAGAAAGACTGGGGATATATGGGAAGAAGAAAGGAGAGGAAAATTCTCCAGTTACTATTTCTTATCTGGGGCCACCTCACGCCATGCAGATAGTTTGAATTTGCGTGTGATGTCAGGTGCATGATTACAAATTGTCCAGGGAACTTTTTTCTCCCAGCCAAAGGTTAATATCTTCCCACAGAGGCGGACTACTTTGTAGCCAACACTTTCATTGAACGTCTCTTTAGACAACCATTACATGTATCGCAATAAATTCCAAATGTAAATATATCTTTATTAAGTAAAAAATTAAGTGTTTTTTAAAGAAAACAACATAAAGATAAGTAACTATGCAAGAAAAAATATTTGCCAAAAATATAGCACTGAAATTTTACTATCAGTTCCATATAAATACTTCAGAATCCAACATTACATAATAAAAGTAATTTTTAAGAGTCCATACAAAATGTGAAGAAAAACTCCAAGACTCTAGAGGTTAAAAGAAAAAGAAAAAAAACAATGACAGTTCATGAAAATAAATCAACATGATAAAATAGGCATCCTCCTGGTAATCAAAAATGATATTAAAATAAAACAAGATAACAGTTCATCTATTAAATTATTCCTCAAAAGGTTTAATGTGATAACCTAAGCTGGAAGCAATGGTAAAACTGGGAGAGCATGTATTTCTGAGGGCATTATAAAGCAATTTGACCAGAGACATGAAAAACACCATTCATTCCTCCATGCATTCATTAAGAAAAAAAAAAAAACTGTACCTCATGCATTCTATTTGCCACACTGCACTAGGCATTTGGGAAGCAGAGGCAAGTCTAACAGATTTCCTGTCCTCATCAGGTTTAAATCATTGGGTTTGGACTAGGTGAAGAGAAGAAAGAGAAAGGAGAAAGGAGTGAAGGGGAAAAGAAGAGAAAGAAAAAAATGAAACAAAATGTTATAGATTCCATGTAGAAGTATATCTGGTAGACCTATGTAGATATACATTCATATGCATATGGTGCAGTGCAGATAATAAAGAAAGAAGGGACCAGTTCTACTTGATAAAGTCAGAAAAGTCTTCATAGAAGAAATAATAGCAGATTTAAGTATTAAAAATATATCTGTCATCAGTTAGACTAAACTGAGGCAGAAGGTAAACAGAGGATTCAGTGTGAAGAAAGCATCCAGGTAGGGGAAATGAGTATGTCCTTGAGGAAAATATGCAGCATGAGACAGAAGGGGGTGTTGTGAGTCTGGCAGGTGGCCCTGCGTGGCTGGAAGGATGGACAACTGGAAGGACTGGTGCGAGATGAGCCAGGGTTCACGATGGGCATGCTGAGATTCAGTGCTGTGCTGACCTCTACGGATGTTATGCTAGAAGCTGTGCCTGTCAAACTGACCTGAGGTATATGGAGTTATGTCACAAAGAAAGTCACAGAGTCATAGCATACCTTGGGGGCATGTCAGTTTCACTTGAAGAATTCAAAAAGAGGATTATTTGATGTTAGAACAAACACAGATACATAATTGAGTGGACTGGACAACCCACATGAATTTTTAAAGTGAAACAAAGATTTTGAAGAACTTATGGACTTACCGTCTATGTTGACCTTGACTGTTAGGAGTATTCTGATGGAGAAGTTTGACTAACACTGGATAATTAGAAACATTTAAAGGGAGGGGTAATTAGGAGCTTCTAAAGCCAGAAGTAAATGACTGATCCCTGAGTGTCACTTGAGCAGGAGTGTCAGCAAAAGGATGGGTTAGTAAACTACAGCAGGACCATAAGCCAGGAGGCCGTGGCAAGGATGTAGAGTGTGGAAGCAGCAGCATTCACTTACATCCCAGTGAGAGGTAGACAATGAATTTCAGAGGGAAAAGTGAGGAGTCTAGGATGACTCTATTCTGGCTAGAGTAACAAATGGATAGAGGCATCATCTACCATGATTTGGCATTTGTGAGAGGTGAGGATTTGATGGCAAATATGCATCTACTTTGAGCAGTGGATGTGGAGTGGTGGTGGGATTCTAGGGGAGGATGTACAATAGGTAACTGGATGTAGTTGTGAAGGATTAAAAAAGTTCTAGTCTTATCACATAGGCTTGAGGGCCCCTAACACATAGGGAGAAGTTGAAGCTTTGGGGACAGATCAGATGGGTACACATGGACAGTGAAAAGAGAAGATAGTCAAAGCAGACCCTTAAGCCTATATATAACCTTTGGTCCAAGCATCCCATTTTGAAAATACATTATAAGGAAAGAGAAAAAGATACTACTGACCATTGGATCTTTTATAATAATAAAAGACTGAAAACAACCCAAATGTTGAACTGACAGTTGTTAAATAAATTAATATAAATTCATTTGGTGAAAATTTAGGAAGCCATAAATATGGATAAGATCATTTTAAAAATAACTAAAAGCATCCTATCTAATAGAAGAGAAACATGCAAATTGACCGTACCTCCGCTATACCCACAAGCCAGTCCCACCAGCCAATCAGGAGCGAGTATGCAAATTAACCCAACCAAGATGGCAGTGGCCACGGAACTGGAGCAAGCAGGAGGCTTGAGTTGCCCCCGGCAATGGAGGAAGCCAAGCTTCCCCCGCCCTGGCCTGCCCTGGCCTCCGCTCAAGGCTACAAAGTTTCAATTATAGAAGATAAATAAATCCCAGATACCTGCTTCCAGCCTATGCTTGGGTCGCCGGGGGGCATGGCCAGCCTGCAAACCACCACAGGCCTCTCACCCAGGCTGCCCCACACCCCAAGGGAAACCCCACCCTGATCCGGGACACCCTTCAGGGCAAACCAGCCAGCCCCCACCAGTGCACCAGGCCTCTATCCTATCTAATAAAAGAGTAATATTCAAATTGACTGTCACTCCAACACACAAGATGGCTGCCCCCATGTGGACACAAGATGGCCACAAGATGGCCAGCAGGGAAGGGCAGTTGGGGGCGATCAAGCCTGCAGGGAAGGTCAATTGGGGGGGACCCAGGCCTGCAGGGGAGAGCAGTTGGGGGGGACCAGGCCTGCAGGGAAGGGAGGTTGGGGGACCAGGCCTGCAGGGAAGGGAGGTTAGGGGTGAGCAGGCCTGCAGGGGAGGGCAGTTGCGGGGGGGCGGGGGGGGACCCAGACCACTAGGGGAAAGCAGTTAGGGGCAATGAGGCTGGCAGGGTAGGGCAGTTAGGGGTGACCAGGTCGGCAGGGGAGGGCATTTGGGGGGGGACCAGGCCTGTAGGGGAGGGCAGTTAGGGGTGACCAGGCTGGAAGGGGAGGGCAGTTAGGGATGACCAGGCTGGCAGGGGAGGGCAATAAGGGGCAATCGGGCTGGCAGGGGAGCAGTTAGGCATCAATCAGGCTGTCAGGGGAATGGTTAGGGGGTGATCAGGCTGGCAGGCAGAAGCAATTAGGGGCAATCAGGAAGGCAGGCAGGCGAGCAGTTGGTAGCCAGCAGTCCTAGATCGTGAGAGGTGGGATCGGGCCTAAACGGGCAGTCGGACATCCCTCAAAGGTTCCAGATTGGAGAGGGTGCAGGCTGGGCTGAGAGACAACTCCCCCCCACCCCCGTGCACAAATTTCATGCACCAGGCCTCTAGTATACTATTGAATCTAATTCTGGCTATCACTTTTTCACTGTGAATAAATTCTATAAAAGAATATAATGATTCTGTATGTATATGTGACAGATATGTGTATGATATATACACATTCACATACTAACACGGGGGGTGGGGGGGGAAGACAAGGAAATAAAACGCCAAAATGCTGGTATCAGAGGACTAGTGCTGTGTTTCCTTCTTTTAAATGTTTTCTAAACTTAGTTTTACAATTTCACTATAAGGAACAAACTTGGCTTTACTAGTATGTACTCTGTTTATTTTTCCTATACAAACTGGAAGTGATTAGCCAAATAACCAATAAACATAAATTTTTTAAAAGCTGCATATAATGAAATGAATCCCAGAGATAAATACCACTTAAATCTATGTTCTTGTTAGGTGGCCCTACTGTAGCACTGAGAATTTAGCAAAACTCAATAGCACCACAGGAGGAGTCATTCAACAAGTATTTATTGAGTACCTGATATATGTATGCAGGTACTCTGTATGGATGCTACTTTGGGACATTTCTTTAGATCAAGGAAACAGTCTCTTAATTTTCTTCAAGTACATTTTTCTCTACCTATGTTCAAAATACACTTTAAAGAGAAACGCTTTTTCAGACCATCTAATTTGAACCTATTGATATTCTTGTGAATTTATTATGTACCACAGTTCTATGTGTTAAAGACAGAAAGAAAGGGGCTGAAATTTGAAGGATATGAGAAAACAAGCAATAAACATTCCTTTGAGAGTGGGAATGGGTACGACTTCTATGAAAGGGTATTTGGCAATGTCTACAAAATTGAAAAATACACATCCTTTTGACTGAGTAATACAGTAATTCTGCTTTTAGAAATGTGTCCTATTGCTATAGTCACATATCTAGGAAAAAACACATGTACAAGGATACTCTTCACAGCACTCTTTACAACAAAAGATTAGGGGCTTCCCAAGTTTCCATCAACAAAGGACTAGTTATGTAAATTACAACTATACAGTAAAATAGAAATAGCCAGAATTATACAGCTGTTTTATGTACTCATATGAAAAACTCTCCAGGATTACACACATACACACAGAGTTGAATAAAGCAAGGATTAAGATTAAAATATATAAATAATATTGCTCTTTGTGTAAAAAAAAAAAAGTTTTTTTAAAGATGGACATGATAAAACTGGCCTTTTGCTTATAAATGCATAGACTAATGCATAATACAGGAAAGTAGTAAAAGTGATGGCTTCTGGGGAAAAGAAATTGATGGCTAGGCAAATGAAGGGGGGATAATTTACAAGGCACAACCATGCCCAATTGGCCACTCAAAAAAATTAAAAACTGTAAAAATAAGTCAACAATCATTTCTAAAAATAAAATTAAAATATAATTTTAACTAAACTCAAGCTTCAGAATGCACTATCACCATTCAAAGCACTTCTCCTTTCATATTAGTTTTTGTTATTTACCTTAATTTGTTATTAGTCAAACGTGGGGGAGTGAGACCAAAAAGAGGCAGATCGTGGGTCTATGAAGAAGTCATGCTATACACTTCCCATCACCATTCCTCATTGACCCCACTCACCACTCTCACCAAACGGAATGGGGGTGGGAAATGCAAGGTTAGAGTTCCCACTTAATTACATATCATCTAATTTAATAAACACCAAATGCACTGCCTTCCACCCCTTTGGCTTCCCCTATTATTTCCCTTGATATTCCCCTAGAACAGTGGTCGGCAAACTGCGGCTCGCGAGCCACATGCGGCTCTTTGGCCCCTTGAGTGTGGCTCTTCCACAAAATACCACGGCCTGGGCGAGTCTATTTTGAAGAAGTGGCATTAGAAGAAGTTTAAGTTTAAAAAATTTGGCTCTCAAAAGAAATTTCAGTCATTGTACTGTTGATATTTGGCTCTCTTGACTAATGAGTTTGCCGACCACTGCCCTAGAATATGAAGTAGATCAAGAGAAAAAGTAAAGTGTAACACTGATACAAAACATTTTGCAAAAATTTGTTTTATTATGTAGAGAAATAGAACGTGTACATCAGCAAAAAGATTTTAATTCACGTGACATATTTCATTAGAATACAATAATTGTTTTCTTATACTGGAATCTATTTAAAATGAGGTTTAAATGCATGCCATTCTAAGCCTGTGTAATTTTGAGGAAGGGATTCCGGAATGGGATTCCAGCAAGTTCCGTGACAAAATCAGCACTAATTATCTCGTTCATCACCCTTGGATTAGGAAGGTGTATTGGCAACAATCAAAGACGAAGTAGTAATGTGATTCAAAACTATTGATTCCCTTTTATTATTTGTTGCCATTCTCAGGCTTATTCTTATTCTTGGGTATAATCCTATTTGCATATATTTTGAGGATATGCCAGAAACCTAGATTTTTGTGTGATTTAGGCTCTTGTGCGAGTGCTTACCTTTTATTATAACCTTCAATCATAATAAAACCGGCCTTCAGATATCAAACACAAATGGGATTTTGATGTGACAGACTAAGAGGGACCTTGCTGGAGGGCAGATGGATTCACTTGGTAAATATTTACCGAGCCCCTGCTATGAGCAAAGCACAACTCCAGGCGAATAGGAGCAATTGGCCTTGTTCTTGGGAACCAGCAGCCCAGTGAGGGAGCCTGGCGTGTACACCACCAGCTGTGATCTGAGGCCAGTGAAAGCTGACAACTAGCGGCAGGAGAGTCTGGCCCGCAGACGAGAGAGGAATGAGGAGTTCTGCTGGGGTGAGAGTGGGCCAGCAGCAGACAGGCGGCTTTGGAGCTGAGCCTTCCAGGCGTGGAAGGAGCTGGACAATCCTGGCTGAAGGAAGAGGAGAAACAAAGGCAAAGAGGTGTGGGAGGGACTGACAGAGTACGAACTGGCTCTGGGAGGGGTGGGGCTGCGGCTGCCTAGGGGGTATACAGAAGAAAACGCGAGCCTCAAAGGGGCCCATCAGTCGGGGCTTGGACTCCATGCTGAGGGGTCTGCATGGATGTTGTTGCCCCTGAGAAGCTAAGGAGAGTTTGGGGAGTGCTTGGAGGAATAACATACTACGTGTGTGCTTTACAAAAGCAGTCTGAGAGCATGATGAAGGATGGATTAAAGCGTGTGGTGATAGGGAGACCAATTGAAAGGCCACTGTGAGAGATTAGGAATGCCAAAATTAGGTAAGGGCAGAGAAGAGAGAAAGGAGACGATTCTGGAAGGCAGAGCCAATGGAACACAGTGCTTGACTTGGGAGTGGGGGTGGGGGGGGGAGGTAGGGACACTGTGGTAGTTTAAAAGGACTCTTAAGATCTTTAGCCAGAAAATAAAAAATTAAAAATACTCCATATATCCAGTTAAAGGGCTTTGACCTCAAAACCAAAGAATGTTAATAGAGAGAAAAGAGAACAAGAATTTTCTGGAAGCATCCAGTCTAGTCTGAATCATATTGATAAATTTATTAGCTTATTTAATAAATCTCTTAAGAACAGTATACTAGGCTCAGAAGACACAAACAAGAAAAAGGCATAATTCCTGCCCTCAAGAAGATTAATGGTTTAGTAAAAATACAATTACATTAAACTGTGTAAAGATAAATAAAGGGTGCTTATAAGAGTGTATTAGTGTCCTTTTGCCGCTCTAACAAATGACCACAAACGTGGTGGCTTAAAACAACACAAATTTGTTTTCTTATAGCTCTGGAGGCCAGAAGTCCAAAATGGATTTCATCAGGCTGGAGCTGGGGCAAACCACACTCCCTTGGAGGGCTGTAGGGGAGAATCCATTTCCTTGCCTTTTCCAGCTGCTAGTGGCCACCTGTATCCCTTATCTTGTGACCTCTTCCTCCACCTTCAAAGCTAGCAACATAGCACCCTTTCTCGGACTCAGCGTCCCCCTGCTCCTGTCAATTAGCCCTCTCTTCTGTGTATAATCCAATGTTCCTCCTATAAGTATCCTATGACTATTAATTTATCACACCTGCAAAGGCCCTTTCTCATATAAGGTGACATTCGAAGATTCTATGGATTAGGACCTGGCAGTCTTTGGGGGTTGTTCTTCAGCCAGCCACAAGGAATATAGAGAAAATGCCCTTAATCTGAGCCCTTTATCCGGAAGGCAGTGGTTGGCCATTGGAAAGTTTTAAGCAAAGGAATTACATATTAAGATTTGCATTTTATTAAAATTAATTCAGGACTTCTGAAGAAGCAGATTAAGAAGAACCTAGAGCCAGGAAAACCCCTACAATAATCCAGGATAGTTTTGACTAAGACACTATTAGTTGGGTTGGGTGTACTTGAGAGAAATTAAAACAATGCCATTAACAGCTCTTTGTAGACTCTTGGGTGCAGTAAATGACTTCTGATTTGGGCAATCAGGAGCCCTATACCAAGTTTATAATACAAGAGCAGAAACAGATTTGGGAGGGGGTTAGAGGACATTAGGCAGGGAGGGAAAATGTATCTAAGGAAAATGTGTTCAGAAAAATGAGTCAATTTGCTTTCCAACTAAGTTTTAGATTGCAGTTTTCTTACAGACTGCCTCTAAGAACAAAACATCAATTAGGCCACACCACATTTATTACTGAATTTTACCCTCACATCCTCAGAACAGAATCTAAAGATTTTAAGGAAAAGTAAGTGTGCAATTACATTGGAATTTTTTTTTATTCTGGACTAGAACCACAAACTGTCGATGCTACAAAGTCTTAGCAATCATTTTCTAGCCAATAGTTCTCAGCTTTATTTTCCCCACTGCCACATACCCCAATGATGGTGAGAGCACACTCCTGTGGTTACTTCCAAGCACACCCACTCTAATGCACCATTTCTTTCCCCCATTACAAGAGTACTAGTATATGAGAATAAATTAAGAGTTATTAATCAGGACAACTAAATTGATTATCCTATCTAGTAAAGATGGAATATGCAAATTGACCACTTCATGACAAAGATGGTGGAGCCCACAGCCAATAAGGAGGGAATATGCAAATTGAATATGCAACAAAGATGGCGGCAGCCGGGCCAGGATGCTTGCATTGTCAGTGATGATGCAGGTGTTCCACCCTGCCCTTGCTGCTCCAGGCCTCTGGGCAGCGCGCGAAGGTGGAAGGCGGCGCCAGAGCAAAGGCCTGGGTCACCCAGGTGCCAGCAGCCAGGGGAAGGAAGACCTATTCTTGCACGAATCTTCATGCATCAGGCATCTAGTTTTAAATGATTTTATAACATATACTAGTAACTTGCTGCTGTGTGACACCCCACACACACAACAGATAGCAACACAACACCATGTGAGAACCACCGATTGGGGTCCTGGTCCACCCAGGACAAATGCAGCTGGAGCAGTGACACTCTGTGACTTGGCTCAGCAGTAGTACCGCTCTTACTGGAAGCTTGTCTTGTGATGCTCGGGCCATTGCTGCTTCTAGCACCCCTTTCTTCCCCATTTTTTCTCTAAAGACCACTACCTACCTCATTTTACCATTTAGAGGAACTAATGTTCATACAAGCAACAAAACCTTTTTTTTTTTTTTTTTTGGTCCTTTATTTTTTAAATAAAATTCCACTTTTTTTAGTTCCATCCATCTTGAGTAACCCCAAGTCTCTTTGCCATGACAGTCTCCCCAGGGCTCCTAAACCCCCTGCTCCCTCTCACTCCTCTATGTTCCGTGTACTTGGTTTGCACCACACACTTTACAATTGGATTCTAGGTAGCTACATTGCCTTGTCCTCTAATTTCCTCCCATGTGCGTGTCTCGTCTCCTGTCTAGATTTATGAGGTCCTTGTAGAGTTTCGCATCTCAGTACTCAACAACTGAAGAGGTGATGTATGGTATGGAAGTTAAATTGCTGAAATGCTCAGAACAGAGATGTATGCTGCTCTATTTGACAGGACTCAAATCTCTCCCTCTGCACTGCAGAGGTCCGTTATATATTCTGCTCTTGTTCTGCATGTGAAGCTGGCAAAGAGAATATTGTCTCAGCTCCAGAAACAATATATTGGCTCCCATAAACTAAGGAAAGACGAATCACCCTTAGATGATCATGCTCCTAAAACCTAAAATTTTAGGATTGATGTTTCTTGTCCTTTTCCCTTAGAAGTCTGTTTTATCATAGTGTCCTGATTATTGAATCCTTTTCTTGATTTTTTTTTTTTTACTTGTTTCCTTAAAATGCTGTCTGGTGCTTTCATTTTCTGCTATCTTGATCTTCTGTAGTACAGCAGATATTTCGGATCAGAATCTGCGTAATTGAGACTAGATCTGGACAGGACTCTTCAAACTGTGTATCCAACACGGCTGCTTAAAATTCTGAAGGCACTTAAGGTTCAGTAATGTTTGTGAGCCGTTCCTCTACATTTTAGTAAAGCTTGAATAGTGCCCCCAAAGGCTGTAAATAAAATTAGATCATTTTAGTGGCTTTCTTTCCACCTGAGTTAATTAATTTCCATCTTGGAGGCCCCGCTAGTCATACTTTGTTTCTATTTTTTTTTTAAATTGTTGGTATAGATGAGTAAGGCAAAAATTCAGAGAAAAACACAGGCAGAGAGAATTTTGAATGTGTTATCCCATTTTGCTGAATCAATACTTAATCTGTGGTAAATAACATTGGCAGGATTCCAATCCACAAAGTAAACCATAAAATGCTATAGTGTATTCCATCGCCTAATGTGTTTCTCAGGCAAACAGCATTAAATTGAGGCATGGCCCTTCTTACTATTATACAGTTTAGCCTGTGCATGATAATTAGGAAATGAAGCGCTATTTCATTTTAGTATGTGCCCAATATTGATCAAACACTGTGTTAGGCCCAACAAGTAGGGAAATGGGTATGCACACAATTTTCACACAGGATACTATGCTTTGTGACAAATGCGTATGTAGAATTTGTCATGTAGAATTTGTGTTATGTAGAATTGTGTAACATGTCCTTGGATTGGATCACTCAACGTAATAATATCCTTCCAAAATCAGTATAAATATAATGCAATGCCAATTAGAATCTCAATGGGGCTTTTCATTTTGTTTTCAGCTCTTTAGAATTGATTTTAAAAGATAGTGAAGTTTATATGATCTAAATAAATAGACCCTAAAAAGGCAATAAACTTGCACGGGGGGGGGTGGGGAAGAAGGAGGACAGTAAGGGGAATTTGTCTTGCCTGATATCAGAGCATTCTGTAATGCTAATATAGATTGATAGGGTAACAATATGGAAATAGACGAATAGATCAACAGACTACACAGAGAATCTAGGAATAGATCCACACATGCAATAGACTTTAATATATAATCAAAGTATTGTTTCAATTCACTGGAAAATGATAAAATCTTACATAATAAAAAGGTAATATGCAAATTGCATCACTCCGCTACGCCCACGATTGGGCCGGCTGGAGGCGCGGGGGGCTGGACTCAGGGTGGCCGATTGGCTGGCGGTAGGAGCGGGGGGCGGGGACTCGCGAGTCCCCGACCCCCGCTCCTCCTGCAGGCCTAAATGGCCAACACTGCGGAAGGACCCATGGGGCCGGCAGAAGCCGCTGGTGGCGGAACTCGGGGTGGCCGATTGCGTGGCTGCCGGCACCAGTTTTCCGCCAGCAGCAGTTTTCCTCTGGCCACCCGCCGATCGGAGCTCACCGATCATATTGGCTGGAGGCGCTCTGATCCTCGGGTGGCCAGAGGAAAACTATTGCTGGCGGAAAACTGGTGCCTGCAGCCAGGTGAAGGAAAAGTCTATTGCACGAAACTTCGTGCAACGGGCTCCTAGTATTTAATAAATGATACTGACAGAATTGGCTATCCATATTTTTAAAACTGAAGGTATAGCCATATGTTACATATGTATAAAAAGAAATCCAGAAAAATTAAAGACTTGGATGAAAAAAAATAAAATGATAAAAAGTCTTAGAAGAAACTCTATACATTACCTATAATCTTTAAGAATAGGGAAAACTTTTTTAACCAACACAAGAAACCCAAAAGCAATTTTTTAAAAAAAGGACATAGTGGTTATATAAAATTTTAGATGTCTAGAATGTTTAGTTACCATAAACAACTGAATAGAAAAATTATAAATTTGAGGATAAACTGCAATGCAGATGACAGACAAGTATGCATACAAAGCCCTTTTATAGATGGGTAAGAAAAAGATAAACAACCCAAGATAACATGAGCTAAGGACATGAGTAAGCAACTCAGAGAAGTGTCCAATTGAAACAAACATAGAAATCAATGCTCAAACATACTTGTAGTAAGGAATAAAAATTAAATTCTTGCCATCAAAATGGCAATATCAAAAGGTGATAAAAATTTATGGGAATATAACTTGTCATAACAATGTATGATATCAGATGGGAACTAGACTTATCAGGGTGATCACCTCATAAGGTATATAAATGTCTAGTCACTGTCATACATCTGAACCTAATATAATATAATATCTGTCAACTGTAGGTGATAAATTTGAAAGTTATTATTGGGAGGAATTAAGGAGATACGGCAATCTTATACACTACTTATGGAAATGTAAATAGTAAAAATTTTGGTAAGCAATCTGGCAAAAATCTATGAAAATGAAAAATACACTCAAGGTTAGGGGGTACAGCTCAGGGGTAGAACATTTAACTGCAGATCAAAAACACAATCCTTTTAGAACTTTAAAATTTTGAATCATGTGACTTTAACACCTACTTTAAATAAATAAATAAATAAATAAATAAATAAATAAATAAATAAATGTATCCTTCAAACCACTGTCCTATGCCTATAGATCTATCCCACAGAAATAAGAGTCCTCACATGTAAGGATATGTGTACTATAATATTTATTGCACTACTTGCTTCTGTCAAGTCAGTAGTAATGTGCCCTACTTTTTATATTGCAGTATTGTTAATCATAACAAAGAGAGAAATAAACACAATCCCCTGCAATAGGCAGGTGGGAGACTAAATTATGACACAACCACAATGGAATTTAAAAGAATGAATTCAATGCCCTAGCCAGTTTGGCTCAGTGGATAGAGCGTCAGCCTGTGGACTCAAGGGTCCCAGGTTCGATTCCACTCAAGGGCATGTACCTTGGTTGCGGGCACATACCCAGTAGGGAGTGTGCAGGAGGCAGCTGATCGATGTTTCTCTCTCATCGATGTTTCTAACTTTCTATCCCTCTCCCTTCCTCTCTGTAAAAAATCAATAAAATATATTTTTTTTAAAAAAAAGAATTAATTCAAGTTGACATGGAGTTTCACAAACTAGCATTGAAGGAGATGGCAAGTGGCAAGAAACTATGGGATTATAATCCTTTTTTATGACCAAAAATAGCTCCTATAAAAATGAACACATCCCTACATAAAAATAGGTATATGCATGGGTATGTGAATACATATATACACACTTACAGGTGTGAATGTTCATAAACTATGTTAACAACTGCACTCACTTGCTAACATCGGTTACCTGAAGGTTAGTTGACAGTGGGAGAAGTGAAAAATACATTTTTAAAAAGACTACAACAATTCAAAATAAATGAATGGAATATGATCCCATTTAGTGAAATTTAAAAGATATAAATGAAAAGAAAAACAAACAATGAAAATGAAAAAAAAATGGCCATGGCCAATGTAGCTCATTTGGTTGTAGTGTCAGCCCACACACCAGAAGGTCGTGCCACATACCTAGGTTGGGCACATACCTAGGTTGCTGGTTCAATACCCAGTCAGGGCACATACAGAAGGCAACCAATCTCTCTCTCTCTCTCTCCCTCCCTCCCTCCCTCTCTCCCTCCCTCCCTCCCTCTCTCTCCCTCTCTCTCTTCCCCCTTCTCTTTCTCTCTTTCCTTCTCTCTCTCTCCCCCCTCTTCTCTCTCTCAAATCAAATTTTTTAAAAGAAGAAAAATAACTGAATTTATGTGACAGTATCTCTAACTTCCCCAAGGATTGCTAACTAGAGGATCCAGCTGCTTCTTTCAAATCAATTTCCACAGAGGACAATTTCTGCAAAATGTAAAATAAAACCAAATTTATCTATGCTTTTCTGGCTTCATTTTTTCCCTTAAAAAGCTTTTTTAAAATTTTCCCTTTTAAAAATTATCAGAAAAATGCAACTTAAAGCCACAATGAGGTACCACCTCACACCTGTCAAGATGGCTATCATCAATAAATAAACAAATAACAAATACTGGTAAGGATGTGGAGAAAAGGGAACCCTCATGCCCTGTGGAGAATTGATACATCCACTATGGAAAACAGTATGGAGATTCTTCTAAAAATTAAAAATAGAGCTGCCATACGACCTAACAATTCCACTTCTGAGTATCTATCCAAAGAAAATGGAGACACTAATTCAAAAAGATATATGCATCCCAATGTTCATTACTTACATGCAATAGCCAAGATACGGAAGCAACCTAGGTGTCTACTGATAGATGACTGGATAAAGAAGATGGGTATATACATATATACAATGGAATATTACTGGCCCATAAAAAAGAAATCTTGCCATTTGTAACAACGACATATCTAGAAAGTATTATGCTAAGTGAAATAAGTCAGACAGAGAAAGATAAATACCATATGATTTCATTTTTATGTAGAATCTAAAAATAAAAATCAGACTCTCAGATACAAGAAGAGAACAAATGGATGGTTGCCAATGAGTGGGGATGGATAAAAAAGGTGAAGGGGATTAAGAGGTACAAACTTCCAATTATAAAAGAAGTAAATCATGGGGATGTAATGCACAGCATAGGGAATATAGTCAATAACATCATAACAATTTTTTACAGTGAGAGATGGTTACTAGACTTATCTTGATGTCCACTTTATAAGGTATATAAATGTTGAGTCACTATGTTATACACCTGAAATTAATGTAATATCATATGTTAACAATACTTTAATAAAAATAAAAGTAGATATCTGATATATTTACTTGTACTACTTTTTCTGTAGACATAATATTGCTGGGTCTTCTTTATTTTTCTATATGAAAATGTCAGTCATTTTATTGGTGAGTTTCATTTGTTAGCATTTTTCATAATAACTTATGTGTTAATTAATCATGAACATTTATTTCTGCCATCTTAACTTCTGTTCTTTATTTTTGAATGTCTTCTTTTTTCTCTATTTTCTATTGAATGGCTCTAAGTTACTTATGTCAGCTGGGAAATTTGTGTTCTATTTTTCTTCTTGTGGTTATTCCTAACTTATTAAGATCCATGCTTAGTATTGTTTTTCTCCATCAATTTCTATACTTCATCAATAGCTATATCTCCTTGGAGAAAGACACCAAACACTTAGCATGCTTTTACTTCTGGTTCCCCACCCTCCATCATTCTCTCAGTTTGTTATATTCTAGAATTTGATACTCGATCATTATACTTATTTTCCCCTTGGGACATTGCTTATTTAGACAACAGATCTTACTGAGTTGGTTACTCTCCAGTAATTCTTATCATTCTGATGGAATACATTCTTCAAGAGTGTTTACAAATTGTCTGTGTATACTATGCCTTCTGAGGCCTTTAATGCCAGAAAACATTCTTATTTCACTCTCACATTTCAATGAGAGTTCAGTTAGATATAAAAGTTTAGATTCAAATTTCTTTTTAAAAAATACTTTGGCCTGGCCAATGTGGCTCAGTGGATTGAACATCATCCTATGCACCAAGAGGTCGCTGGTTTCGGGGCACATACCCAAGTTGTGGGTTCGATCCCCAGTAGGGGGCGTACAGGAGGCGGCCAATCAATGTTTTCCTCTCATCGATGTTTCTATCTCTCTCTCCCTCTTTCTTCCTCTCTCTCTAAAATCAATAAAACATATTTTAAAAATACTTTGGAAATATTACTCTAGTGTTGCTATTAAGAAGGTAAATGTGAATCTAATTCTTGTTCCTTTATAGATGACCTACTTATGTCTCCCTGGATTTGTTTGTTTTTAAACTCTACCTGAAGGTGTCAATGAGTTATTTTCCCTTTTAATTCTCTTGTTTGGTACACAATAAGTTCATTCAACCTTTTTCTAATTGTGAGGAAATTTCAATTAGCAGTACTTCAAATATTTAACTTCTGTTTACTTTTTTTCTTTCAGGGCCCCTATTAATCAAATGTTGACACATATTCCATTTTTTATAACCTTTAATTTTTCTCCCAGTTCTTTGTTTCTTCTTGATGCCTCTGGGAATGTTTCAAAACCCACTCCACCTCATTAACTCAACTGTATTCATTCAACCCAGGAATTTTTAAATTTCTATTATATCTGATTGGATCTTTTTTATAACTTCTGTTCATTGTTTCTAATGCCCTCCTCTAGTCCCTTGAGAATATTTATTAGGATTATTATAAATTCTTGTTTCTCTAGCTCATTAGTTCAGCTCCCTCTGGAATTAGTTGTTCAGTTGGTGATCTCTCCTTTCCAGTGCTTTACATCAGTGTTCGTCAGATGCCTATTTTTCCTCTTCCTTTTGGAGTATCAGCTATAGTTCCCAGTTCCATCCATAATCATTCACTTGCTTCTGAGGCATCTCCAGAATTAGACTCAACAGAGGAAAACCACAATTGCTTTCAGTTCCCCATCTTGACTCTCCTAGATAGCATGAACTAAACTTACTGCCCTCAAATTTTAGTCTGATTTGACATGGTTGTCTTTTAGTGTTCAGTAGAGTTAGACTATGTCACAGGACCACCAAACATTTTCCATTTGTTTATGGGAAGAGTTATAGTTTTCTAGAGGTATTAGAGGAATAATAATGGCTCAGAATGGCAAATAACTATGGGAAATATAATTTATTTCCAAAATTTCTTGGATCTTTAATACTTTGTGATTGTTGCAGTGAATCTTACTTTCCCTCCTCCTCTTCATAGACCTGTATAACATGATTTTTCATTTCAAAAATTATCAAAATTTAGTTTTTGTTTTTTCAAAATTTAGTTTTGAAGATTTCTTAACTGAACACTATCAAACCCCTAAGAGGGGCTTTCCAAAACCTGTTGGGATGTTGCTGATATAAAAATACAATAGAAATTGGTTTGGCATGCTCTGTGGAATTATTTGTCTTGTTTCCATGTTTTTGATACATCAATATTTGTATCTCACAAGACACCTGTATAGATGCTTAGCCTTTTCTTTTTGACATTCACTTATTCGGCAAATGTTGGTTGAACACTTGCCATACTATTGTTCTAATTGCCAGATGCCCAGCAAGGACACACACAGCCCTTGCCTTCAGAGCATTACAGTCTAACAAAGACTCCAGATAAAATGTAGGTTCTGTTAGAGCAGGGATTTTGGGGTGTGTTGTTTTCCAGTGTATCCCGTGGAACCTAGAACAGTGTAAATATTGGTTGAATTAAATAAGTAAATATTTGACACTATTTACAAATGTGTTGAACATTATGGAGGGAAAGTACAGGTGTTGTGATGAATATAAATAGAAGGCCTTCCCTTCCCTAGGGGATCATATAGAATTAGTTCTCCAACTGATAGAGCTATCTCTTTAAAGTAGTTCTTTTGTCAGGCTCACTTAAACAATCAGCACCTATTTCCTATTCAGGCCACCCTCCTATTATACAGGAAGGCTTGAGCCACAGTGGCTTTTTCAGTAATCGATTTCTGTAAATGAGATGTAGATGAATTGCTTAACAATACCCTATGTGCATAGAAATAAAAGAAAAATCACAATTTAATAATGCTGACTTATGTTTCTTGCTTCTTGCCTGCCCACTCCCCCACCCCATTTTCTTTTCTAACTCACAGATGAAGGAGCTTCTATGCACCCATGTGATGATACATACTGTGGACCTTTTCCGGAATCTGAGCCTGAAGTGAAAGCTGTTGCTAACTTTCTTCGAAAACACAAGAAGCACATTAGGGCTTACCTCTCCTTTCATGCATATGCTCAGATGTTGCTGTATCCCTATTCTTACAAATATGCAACAATCCCCAATTTTAGCTGTGTGGTAAGTATTTGCCTGTGTACATGTGTGCCAGGCTTCATGCTTCTTTTCTAAGATGATTCATGATAATAGCAAACATATATTCTGTGCATTCTAATGAACATTTTATATATATATGAACTCATTTATTTTTATAATCATATAAGGTGGAAAACTATTATTAACCCCATTTTACTGATGAGGAAATGGGAACCTAGAGAAATTAAATAATTTTACTAAAAACACATGGCTACTAAGTGTCAGAGCCAAGATTCAGCCCCAAATCTAGCTTCAGGGCTATTGCTTTTAACCACTGTGTTCTGCTGCTTTTCAGATGCAATCATTTCATCCTATTTACATTCTCTTGACAGGTTATGCAGAAAATGTTAGGATAGATTTTATTAGTATTACAGTTTTGGTCACATGTACACTTTATTGAGTAAATAATTGCTCATAAATTATGGTCTGACTCATTAATTAAAAGCAAGTTTTAATTTATAAGTGCTATTTATTTAATGCTTCTAAGTCTCTGGGCATGTATCTGACAAGTTAGAACTAAGAATGAACAGCCTTTCTGGCATAAGATTACTTAAAAGTGAAAAACAGTGTTTGTTTCTCTCCACATCTCAATAACCCAACAAGCTACCCACTGTATGCATAATTCCTTGTAAAGTGGGTCTGGTTCAGAGCCTATAGTGTCTAAGACCTATCAAATCCAAAACCAGGCCAAACTAATGTATAGTTTTAAAAGTGAGGAGGAGAGGTTGGGAGCAGTGATTGAGAAGAGGCATGGGTGAGCTTTTGGGTTGCTGCTGCTATTGTATTCCTTGACCTCAATGGGGTTACATAAGTGTGTGCAATTTATGGTCATTCACTGAGCTGTATGTATGTTATACTTAAATTTAAAGGGTTTTACAAAAGAGAAGCATCTCCTTTTTCCCTGTACCTTGAACTGCAAATCCTGTGCCAGTGCTTGGGGTTGTATGAATTCCTCATCTAGATGTCCAGGACTGGAAGGAATAGGGAACATGAGGAAGACAGAAGGCCTATGGGAAGGCTTGTATTCTGTCTAAAAGAGGAACTTCGTTCTTGGCATCACAAGCAAGAATTCCAAGCAAATTCTCTCTCTCTCAAGAAATATTGTGAATGTGGTAGTTACATTTGATAGTGCTATTCTTCAGCTACTCTGAGGGTCAAATAGGGTTTTCGTTGTTATTGGTGTTGACCTGGCACCCTAACTACCTTGTATCACAATGTTTCTATAGGCAAATGTTCAGTCCTTTCTAAATGGCAGTGTCTATTTACATGCTCATAACACATTACATGGAATATGCAATATATTAAAACTCTTACATGAGAATGTTCTCCATATTTTGAATTTATCTTCTCTCTAGAAATAAAGCCTATTTTCATTTTGTCTTGGATTGAAGGGTGTAATATAAAGAGTAGATTAGTTTTTCAACTAAGGATGAATTTACCTCCCAAGGGACATTGGACAATGTTGGAGACATTTTTGATTGTCACAACAGAGCTGGAAGATGCAATTGACATCTAGTGTGTAGAGGTCAAGGATACTGTTGAACATCCTACAATGCACAGGACAGCCTCTCACAGCAAAGAATTATCCAGTCCAAACTGAGAAAGCAATAGAGAAAAGAACGTATATGAATATATGCAAAGCCCATAAATATAGACAATAGTGCAGTGAAGGCCTGGGGGGAGGAGGAGTGGGATGTAGGGAGTCATTAGGGGGAACAAGGGAGACATCTGTAACACTTTCAGCAATAAGGATAAATAAAAATAAAATAAGATAAATAAAAAAAGAGGAAGCAATTAAACTCTCTCAAATACATGTCTAGCTGTGCAAGCCAGGAAAAGGGTTCTTTAAAAAACATACTGAGCCCTGACTGGTTTGGCTCAGTGGATAGAGAGTCAGCCTGCGGACTGAATGGTCCCAGGTTCTATTCCTGTCAAGGGCATGTACCTTGGTTGCAGACACATCCTCAGTAGGGGATGTGCAGGAGGCAGCTGATCGATGTTTCTCTCTCAGTAAAAAAAAATCAATAAAATATATATATTTTTTAAATGTGCTGAAGTTTCCATCTTCTGTGGAAGGATCATATCTAAGCCTCTTATCTACAGACACCCGCACCGAGTGTCAGAGAGCAGTGAGTTGAAAAGCCTAAAACTATGTAGGTGTTTTGTGTACATGGGTAAAAGTGGATATCTGGTTTTTTTCTTAATAGATTTTTTTATTTGGATTAGTCATGAAATAATGAGGAATAAAGGTCTCCACACCAGTAGAATGCAGTAATCTCCTAAGTGTAGAATGATCTGCCCTTTCCATGGAATATTTCCATGACCATTGGATAAGATGTTAAAACATTAGAACATTCTCCATAAAGATACCTCATTATGGTGTTTACATTCTTTTTCTGTTGGCTCCTGAAAAGGAGAATGTCAGCATCAGTGAGATCAATAATCGATTGTCTGCCAGGTTCTGGAGCCTGGTCCCTGAATATCCACAAAGGGTGGCATTTGCTACAAATGCTGCTTAATGCCTCCCTGAGGTGAATGAGGACAGCAAGCTGAAGCTGGGTCCAACACACAGCCCACATTGCCCAGAGTGCTTCAACTGATGTATTCAATTATTCATGGACAAATTGAAATGGGAGAGCTGTATACTGGTTTCAACATACTTCTTTACTTCTCACTGGTCATACAATACTTGCCTAACTCTTTGCTGAAACGTGTACTTAACCATTTGAAATATTTTCAAGAGTAGTCGGTATCATTCTAGTTTCATGTTTGAATATTCACCCTTTAGTATTTTTATTGTGCTAAATATTTTCTCTGGTTTTTGACATTGGTAGGAAGAGTTTCACCTCAAAACTTCTACAGCTTGGAACTACTGGCTAGCTCTGTCAGAGGTGTATGTAACTTTAGAAGTCATGGAGCATT
The DNA here is from genome assembly GCF_951640355.1 of Cnephaeus nilssonii. NCBI lineage: Eukaryota > Metazoa > Chordata > Mammalia > Chiroptera > Vespertilionidae > Cnephaeus > Cnephaeus nilssonii. The sequence goes on along the minus strand of NC_137089.1, from coordinate 37,067,962 downwards.
CTAAAACTGTCCCCGTTCCCAGTAGGAATAAGCACATAACATAAGACAAGTCATTCTTGCTGAATCAAAGAGCTTCTTAATTGATCCATATGTGTTCTAAATATCTTGTACATCACCACTGAAGTATGTAAGGATCACCACTTAAGGATCAATAAGATTACATTAATACTCTTGCTGACCTATGCTTATTCAACATTCATGCAAGATGTATTGATTAAACATCTCTTATGTATAGGCACATGGCTAAATATTGAGATGAGCCCTGCCCTAGCAAACATGTTGTAATTTATAGAAATAGGTGTCTCTGAACTAACGTGAAGACAGAACTCTAAATCAGCATCAGAAGATATGAGTACTTATCCACTTATCCCAACTCAATCCCTCCTTGCCGTATAAACCCAGCATGCCCATTTCACCTCACTGAGACTTCCTTTACTCATCTGTAAAATGGAAATGTTACTGATCACTGGCTTTTAGTGAGGATAAATCAAAGGAAATGTGTTCTAAAACATATTGCAAAATTCAGCATGTAACAAAGAGTAACATAACATTATTATTAAATACTAGAGGCCCGGTGCATGAAAATTCATGCACTGGAGTGGGGGTCCCTCAGCCCATCCTGCCCCCTCTCACAGTCTGGGAGCCCTCAGAGGCGGGAGGCAACCCGGTAATCAGGGGAAGGTGACGCCCCATCACACCTCTGCTGCTGCCACTGTCGGCAGCGCAAACCTCCGCCGGCCCTGGTTACCTGAGCCTCGGGCGGCCCTGGGTGGTTGGGCAGCCGCCATCCAAGGCTTGCCTGCACCTTGGGCCAGCCCTGGGCAGCTGCGGGGCTAAGGGGACTGGGGGACTCCAGAAGCAGGCGCACGGGGTGGGCCCGGCCCTGCCGCACGCCTGCCACCCTGGCGGGGCTGAGGGGACTGAGCGTCACCATCTTGTGGCTGTGGGCACTGCCATCTTTGCGACAGCGTGAGGGTCAATTAGCATATTCCTTCTTTATTAGATAGGATGGCTATTAACTAATGTGTCCATCCTTGTTCTTCAAAGTGATGACTGATAAGGCTCAAACAACATGCAGTGCTTCCAAAGGTTTCAATGCAATGATGTAAGTGATATAATTTTTCCCTTCTCTCCTCACAGGAATCTGCAGCTTATAAAGCAGTGAATGCACTTCGATCAGTATATGGGATACAGTATAGATATGGACCTGCCTCCAGCACCTTGTGTAAGTTTCCTGTGTATGTTGTGTTAGAGAGTCATTTATTGAACCAATATCCTGTATAATGACTTCCCTTTAAAAAAAAGAGAAAGTGTGTGCCCCCTAACATGAAATTTTTGACCACCAAATTAGCCAAGGAAGATGAAGGGAGTTTATATCTGATTAGTTTTACACTGCTCAACAGAAATCACTGTACCAATTTAAATAAATTTGAAGCAGAGAATATTCTAGTCATGTAGTAATGACTGCCAAGTTGAATTGAGATCTTATGACAGTAGAAAGTACCAAAATGGGCTCCTTAAGCAATTGTAACCACCATAAGCCTGGAAATGGGCCTGGGGAAATCCTGAAGTAATGTTTCAGCACGAACAGAGCTTCCCTTTTATTCCTTTCCTCCGCCATTCTTGTTATGAAATTCTATTTCTTACATAGCATCTTCAGCTGAATTTTCCCTTAAAAGGTGATTGAAATATATGAACAATTGAGTATATGGAAAGAACTCAGACAAAGAATTGGGACACATGGATTCTAGTCCTAATTCTGCCACAAGTCTGGCCAAGACATTAATCCTGGGCTTCAGTACCCACAACTATTCAATGAGAAATCAGACAAATCATGTCTCGTGGCCTTTCAAACTCTGAAATCATTGACTATATGACTTGAAAAATCTAGTGGGAAATCCTAAATATCTGAATGTCCATATATGCATGTTAAGGTGTAGACACACATAGATCATATGTATATGTATAGATAGTGACACCCGATTATGCATTATAATAAAGTAGCAAATTTCTCCTGATATCTTTAATCTACCCATCATTATATTCATAACCATTCACTTTCTTCGGTCTTCAGAAGAAAAGCTTGGTTTGTCAATTAACACTACTTATCAAACGAGTTTATCCTAATAATGAGAATGTCCTAAGTGTCAGAACTTTTTTCACCCTCCATGATCATTAGTCTCAGGCTGACCTTTTCGGAGCTACTTTTCAATTAAGTCACCCTGAAAGGGGAAATACAGTATTTTTAAAAATCACATTATAAACATCCAGTCAAGATGGTGGAGTGGGTAAATGATGTGCTCACCTCCTCTCATGACCACATCAAATTACAACTGAACTGTAGAACAGCCACCCTTGAGAACCACCTGAAGACTAGCTGAACAGAAGTCCTATAACTAAGGATGTAAAGAAGAAGCCTTGTCCGCCTAGTCTGGCTCAGTGGTTGAGCGTCCACCTGTGAACAAGGAGATCATGGTTCGATTCTGGTCAGGGCACATGGGGGGCATGCAGTTGGCAGCTGATCAGTGATTCTCTCGCATCATTGATGTTTCTATCTCTCCCTCTCTCTTCCTCTCTGAATTAATTAACAGAGATAAAGATAGAGACAGAGACAGAGACAGATATAGATATAGATGAATTTTAAAAAGAATCTCTTGTTGACTGGTAGGAGGGGCAGGGACACAAAATGGGCTGGTCCTACACTCATTTTTGTGGAGGTTAAAAATCAGGAAGGATATCTTGGCTGCAGAGGTGTCCCCTAAGGAGGGAAAGCTACCAGCCCCCCAGTGGGCTCCCCAGCCCAGAGCACCAGGGCCAAGAAGAGGAGTCCCCACAACATGTGGCTGTGAAAATCAGCAGGGATCTGTCCAGGTGAGATGGAGGGCTGCTCTAGATCCAGGCGTCCTCTTAAAAGGCCTGAGCACAGATTCACAAACACTCACCCTAAATTACAGGGAAGGCACAGCAGCTGGAAAAGCACCAGGGGCTTATGGGGAGGAAATGAATTGACTGGCTTCAGGGTGGGGCCAAAGGGGCAGAAGTGCTGCCAGGTGCCATTGTTCCTTTGCTGAGCCCTCCCCCAACTCAGCCTGTACGCACAAGCAGGCGACAAATCTGAGTCCCTACCCACCTGGTTAATACTTGCCCCACCCTGGTGATTACCTGAGACCCCGCCCACCCGACTCACACAGGAGCTGGAACCACATCCAGCTGCTGTTCCCCATAAGCAACCAGCCTTGGCCCTTACTGCAGACTTCACTAAAATCTCTCTAGCGTCTAGAAACCCAAAACCAGCAGTGTCTGGCCTCAGTAGGCTCAGTACCTCTTGCTAAGCAGCCCCAAGCCCAGCACTAGTGGCAGCGGCTTTGGTGACAGCATAGCCTTTCCCAGGCACCTTGAAGCCCAACATAGACAACTAGCAACTGCAGACCACCTGAATAGACATTTAACGAAAGAGGACATACAGGTGGCAAATAGACATATGAAAAGATTTGCAACATCACTAAATCATCAGAGACGTGCCAATTAAAACCAAAATGAGGTATCACCTCACACGTGTCAGAATGGCTATCCTCAATAAATCAACAAACAAGTGTTGGCAAGGATGCAGAGAACAGGGGACCCTCCTGCACTGATGGTGCATCCACTATGGGAAACAGTATGGGGGTTCCTTAAAAATTGTAAATTGGAACTACCATATGACCCAGCTATTCCACTTCATGGTATGTGTCCAAAGAAAATTAAAACACTAATTTGAAAAAAATGCATGCATCCCTACATTTATTGCAGCATTATTTACAATAGCAAAGGTATGGAAACAACCTAAGTGTCCATGGATAGACAGTCAGATAAAGAAGAGTTGGTACATGTATACATTGGCCATAAAAAAGAAGGCAGTCTTGCCATTTGTGACAACATGAACTGACCTAGAATTATTATACTAAATGAAATAAGTCAGTCAAAGATGAATACATATGATTTCACATATGTGTGTAATCTAAAAGACAAAATAAACAAATAAAATAGAAACAAACTCATAGGTACAGAGAGTAGGTGATTAACAGATGGGAGGGGGATTAGGGGGTTGGCTGTAAAGGGGGAAGGGTTTAAGAAGTACAAATTACACAGACAGTGGGGATGTGGAGGCCGAGACTGGGGTGCAGGGGCAGATGGGTGACGATAATGGGGGAAAAAGAGGACTATGTAATACTTTCAACAATAAAGAATATTAAAAAAAAAATACAAGTTGGCAGTTACAAAATAGTCACGGGGATGGGAAGAACAGCATAGGGAATATAGTCAATAATATTGTAATGGTTCCAAGGAGCTGCTAGACTTATTGGGCAGGATCTCTCCATAAGGCATATAAATGTCTAATCACTATGCTGTAAATCTGAAATCAATATAATATTGAATATCAACTATAGTTGAAAATTTAAAAAAATTTTAATGGGGAAAATCACATTACCAATGAATACCAATATATAGTAACAATTTTAAAACATTCGTTTTAAAAATCTTACACTTCACCTTTGCAGCTTGCTATCAAGGCATAGTCATAGTATGATATTTACCGAGAAGAACCTGTTACCATAGAAATGAGGCTGTCACATGACCATGAGGTAACTGCTGGCAGATTGTCTCTGGCTTTGGCTCCTATGACGACTATTTGTAGTTCCAGTGTACTCTAGCCCAGAGGAACAATGAAGCCACAGCCTGTCCTAACTGAAGCCAGAGGAGCCTGAGAAACAACACAGTCATCTAATTGTCATCTTCCCATACTAATTCTATCTCTAATTTGTCCTGGCAAAAACAGCATAAAAAGTGGTGTTATTTGAGTAGGTGAACATTATAATGTAACGGTGTATGTCAGGCTACATTATATAAATTTCAGGAGAGAAGTATATGAAGATTATTCTATGAAACATGTATTCATTTATTTAAAAATTATTAAGAGTATGTTTGGCTAAGAACTACATGCGAGGCACTTTGCGATGTAAAGATGCAAAATAGTAACAGCTAGTATAGGCTAAGCACATTCCTTTATTTCATTTTCACAACAACCCTATGCAGGAGGTGTTATCATCCCTTTTTCAAAAGGAGAGACTGAAACACAGAGCAGCCACAGGAGGGAGGATTGGGTACAGTCTGCCTCTGTTGTCTGCACTCTTAACTCTGCTGAAAAGCTGGAATATATGGGGTCACAGGAGCCAGAGGAGAGAGCTGTCAGGAAGGATTGTCAGCTAGGGTAAATGCTATGGAGAGGTTGAAAGTGGAATCTGAGTGGGGGACGGGGTGTGTGTGTGGGGCGGGGGGGGCGCGGGGGCCTAGAGATCAGGCCTGCTGTGCTTGGTGACCTTCAAGAAAAAAGTTTTCATAGACAGATAGAGGCAAGAACCAAAGTGAAAGTGACTGAGAATGTAGAAGAAACATACAGCAATTCTCTTTTAGTTTTAAAGTAACAGGAAGAAGAAAAAGAGGATGGCATATAGCAGGATCATGAGCAGGAAGTGCTGCAGGAAAGCGGTGCTTGAACACTTTGGCCATTGCAGCTGCCAGATAGAGGGGGTGTTAATTAATGAAACAAAGGCCTGGAGAAGGGACCCGCTCACTAGCAGAGAAGACAGTCATGAATGGCATCAAAAGATGACATGTGTAAAAAACGAGCAGCATTTCTTCTTCTGAGCTAAAGGAGGGAACTCAGAGGGCTATGAGGTCGGTAGAGGCGGTGGTTGGCTAACTATTCATTGAGTATGGGAACAGTGAGAAAGTGATGGGCAGGACTAGAAGGGAATGAAAAACACTCAGTAAGTAAAGGTGTAGAAAAAGGAGCCTAGAGCAGCATCAGGAACAGAGAAAGACTTCAGTGATTAGTGTGAATTTATAGCACAGACTTTCTCCAGCTCACCATAAGGCGTCAAAGCAGAGACACGGGGTCAGGGATCGAGAATCAGCAAAACCAAGGCAGAAAAAAGACTGGGTGAGTCATTTTTAGGGTTCTGGTGAGAAATTCAGTGAAGTAATTGACCATGGCCAGGTATAGCGTCAAATGAAATTATAAGGCTGGGAAGAGTCTGGGAACTACAAACTTAAGCAAAGGCAAAGAACAAGTTCATTAGAAGGGAAAAAATAGGGGAAGTACAAGAAATGAGGTTTTCTGGGGACAGAATTGCAATATTCTAGACCTTGGAAGTGAAGAAGAACTGAGTGATAAGAAATAAAAAAGTTTATAGTGTGGCTTTGGTCATGGGAGAATAAAGTTCGAGTGGAAATAAATGTTATTGGAGTTGAAGCTGAGAAATTTTGAGGTCAATACACTGGAAAAGCATTAAAACCTAAACTAGGTTCTCAAAAATGGCAGGTATGATTTATAAGGTCTCTGAGTCCGAGGCCAAGGAACTTCTATTAAATCATTCTTGGTGAACAGTATTATTGGAAGAATGTAGTATAGCTTAGTAATATATACATTTTTGAAAATTATACAGACTCTTTAGTAAGGCCGATTTTTTTTTTTTAACTTCCAGATGTGAGTTCTGGTAGCTCGATGGATTGGGCCTACAAAAATGGAATACCCTACACGTTTGCTTTTGAACTGCGTGACACTGGGCATTTTGGATTTTTACTCCCAGAGGTGCTCATCAAACCCACCTGTACAGAGACCATGCTGGCCGTGAAAAACATCACCATGCACCTGCTGAAGAAGTGCCCCTGAGATGGCCCGAGGATCAGGTCAACCGCCAGCAAGACGGCTGACTCTGCCCAGGAGCTGCTGGGCAGTGGATGAAAACTGTTCTTAAAGAGAGAGGCAGCTGCTTGGAGTGAGCATATCTGTGGACTTTTAAAGGAACCTCTCATGCAATTCAACTCTCTGTGGCAATAAAAATGGTAAAAAAAAATAAGTAAATAAGAGCATAGCCTTGTTTGTTGTAAGCAAAAGCATCCATTTTACATCCCATTAGAGTCTTGTTTGATTAAGGTGGGGATATTTTTTAAGTCTTTTGTTTCACAAAATGTACAAATTGAGAATGTCACTTCAATAAATCACCTGTTCTCGATTAAGATTCACGAATAATGTTTAATCACTTGGTCCTTTTGAAATGGAAATTTTTGAAATGGAAAGAACTATAATTCTTAATATGATAAGTATAAAATTTTCAAGACCTCAGATTATTCACAGCTTTACCCTGGGCATTAGTGTACCATATACCCATAAAAATATAGAAAGATAGAGCACATAAGTTTAGACTCTGAAAATGCCCCTTTTAAAATAGGAGAAAACATGAACTGGGCTGCCAGACACAGCATTAAGAGCTTTATGTAATGATCTTACATTATTCTTCAAATACTGTCAGGTAGATACTGCTATTATCCTCATTTTTCAAATGAGAAAATTGAGGCTTAGAAAGCCGATATAGACTCTTATTTCCAGGAATATGACAAAATAGTTCTCTATCTGGACTGCTGGAAATAACAAAAACATCTGGGGTGGGGAGATATAATTTTTAAAATAATCTTTAACACATCAGACCAAAAAGTAGGAAAATCTCAGGCATACATTGAGCAAAGGCAGGAACCTAGAAAGGTAAGTGGTGCATCATTGTCCTGAGGGCATTTGTCACACCAACTGAGTGCAGACTGATTTTCACAGCGTTTTGGAAAATGAGAGCAGAGAACAGAGCCCAAGGCTCCTCCAAGGTGAGAAGTCTAATAGCAGATTCTCCTACCAGATTCTGGAAATTCCAAGGATAAATTACAAATAACCCCCAAAGGACCACAAGGAAAATGAACAATTTCAACTTTTGGCAAGAGTAGAGAGGGGAGAAATTGCCACTGAGAATTTGGAACTAACCGTCAACCCTCACCTGGGTTTGTGGCCCAAATTCACACTATAGGTACCCCCTACTTTTCAAAAGTTCACTATACACCACCTCGCTTTAACAAAAGACCTACATTATTACCTGTTTCCACTAACCAAAAGAAATCTGAGGAAGATTTTTTTTAAGTGAAAATAGCATTCAGCATCTGTTTTGCAGCCCGTGTTAAAGAGACAGCTCACACCCCAAGCTTTGAGAGCAGCCCCAACAAGCTCCTTCCCAGGGAATCACACTCAACACCCCAGCAACAAGCCACCAGATCTCTGAACTGTGTCTGTGATTATCTGGGCTTCCTCCTGATTTATTTTATGCACCTATTAGCCAGATGTGCCCTGAGGAAATTGCTTCTTCACTGTATGCCATGTCAGCCTTTGAAAGGTTTCTTAGAAACAAGCTACTTTTGGGTAGTGGGGGAAACCTATACCTAAGTGATCTGATAAACCTCCAACCAAGAATGTAATTCAGATTAATCCCAGATTGGTTATACCCTCCAAGTATTTGGTAGGAGCAAAAACAAATCCTCTCAGAGGATTTATCTGATGCACTGTGAACAGCTGGATAAAGAAATGAGCCTAAAAACTTCCAGAGAGGGGGGGGAAATGATCACAAGGGAATGGGGACTAGAGTAGCATGAAACGTCTCAATAGCCCCATAGAAGCTTGAAGGCAATGGAGAAGTGAGCATTGTGTCAGAGTTTTGAGGAAAATTTCTCTCTTTTCTATCCTAAAAATCTACATCCAGCAAAACAATCAATGAAATGTCAGGGTAGAATATTTTCATAAAATTGAGTTCTTAAATTATGTACCTTGTGAAGAATATGTTCTACTGAAACAAGGAAGTAAACCAAGAGAAAGATGTAAGATCCCAGAAAATCAGAATTCCAACACAGGAGAAAGGCATGGGCGGGGAGGGGGGGACTAAAAATAATGGTGAAGGGAAACGTCCCAGTAACAGCTCTTTGTCAGGCTTAGAGAAAAACTAACTTGGAATAGGAGGAGGAAAACTGAAGGCTTCCGATGAAATTCTCCAACATGAATATAAAACAGAAACTTAAACAGGTTAGAGGCAATTTTTACTTGCATCAGAAAGTTTGGGGATGAGTCGTATATAATAAAGAGGTAATATGCAAATTGATCACCACACCCTCGCATATAATAAAGAGGTAATATGCAAATTGATCATCACACCCTTGCACAAGATGACTGCCCCCATGTGGTCACAAGATGGCCACCACAAGATGGCGGGCAGGGGAGGGCAGTTGTGGCCGATTAGGCCAGCAGGGGAGGGCAGTTGAGGGTGACCAGGCCGGCAGGGGAGGGCAGTTGGGGGTGATCAGGCTGGCAGGGGAGGGCAGTTGGGGGTGACCAGGCCTGCAGGGGAGGGCAGTTAGGGGTGACCAGGCCTGCAGGGGAGGGCAGTTGGAGGGGACCAGGCCTGCAGGGGAGGGCAGTTGGGGGCAACCAGGCAGCAGGGGAGGGAAGTTAGGGGTGACCAGGCAGGCAGGCAGGTGAGCAGTTGGGAGCCAGCAGTCCCGGATTGTGTGAGGGATGTCCGACTGCCAGTTGTGGATCGGGTCTAAACTGGCAGTCGGACATTCCCCGAGGGGTCCCAGATTGGAGAGGGTGCAGGCTGGGCTGAGGGACACACTTCCAGTGCACGAATTTTGTGCATTGGGCCTCTAGTTAGTAATAAAAGCACAGAAACCAAGGAAACAAAAATTGCAGTTGTTAATTCTGGTGAAAACAATGAGTAATACAAGAGAGGAAATATAATCATAGTATATCATATGACTTAGCTATAAATAGTATTCGTATAGTTAAATAATGTTAGCCCTAAATATTAACCAAAATTGTGATATAAATATATTTAAAGGACAGAAAGAAGTAGATGTATGTGAGAAGAGGAGCTATACTAGTAGGAGAGCTAACTCCTCATCTGCCGTAGTAGGAAGTCAATAGACAACACCTAAAACTGAAAAAACAATCAAGAAATATCAGTATTTGCATTTAATTTAGAAATAAGAAGGTAAGAACTAGAAGAAATAATTTAAGAGATTATGAATTATTGAATTAATGAAAGGGAATTGGGAGTGGGGGAAGGATGGAGCAGAGGACTGCTGTTTGTTTTTTTAATGTTTTTATTTATTTTAGAGAGAGAGGGAAGGAGAGGGAGAGAGAGAAACATTGATCAGCTACCTCCTACACATCCCCTACTGGGGATAGAGCTTGAAATCCGGGCATATGCCCTGGCCAGTAATCAAACCAGCTACCTCTCGGTGCCTGGGACAATGCTCAACCAACTGAGCCAATCAGCCAGGCAGGACTGCCGCTTTTAATATAAGTCTTGTCATATTTGATGGCTGTGGTTTTTTTAAAATCATACAAAGAATATACCCCTCTTAAAGGAAGATTGTTTTTTTTCGTTGTTGTTTTTTTTTTTTAAATATATTTTATTGATTTTTTACAGAGAGGAAGAGAGAGGGATAGAGAGTTAGAAACATCGATCAGCTGCCTCTTGCACACCCCCTACTGGGTATGTGCCCGCAACCAAGGTACATGCCCTTGACCGGAATCGAACCTGGGACCCTTGAGTCTGCAGGCCGACGCTCTATCCACTGAGCCAAACCGGTTTTGGCGGAAGATTGTTTTTTTTAAATTAATTCCCAACTACTCACCACCCAGTCTTTTTGATGTTTATAAAATGTACATTGTTGCCCTAGCTGGTTTGGCTCAAAGGAGAGAGCCATCAGCCTGAGGGTTGAAGGGTCCCAGGTTCGATTGCAGTCAAGGGCATGCATGGACCTTGGTTGCAGGCTTGATCCCTGACCTTTGTTGGAGTGTGTGCATGAGGCAACCAAATTGATGTGTCTTCTTCACATCTATGTTTCTGTCTATGTCTCTCCCCCTCCTTTCCCCTCTCGCTAAAAATCAGTAGAAAAAGATCCTTGGGTGAGGATTAACAAAACAAAACAAAACAAAACAAAAGATATAAGGAAAAAAATCAAATAAAGTGTACATTGTTTCAATTAAAAAATCAAAATTAAAGTTAAAAATAGTAAATGAGATTATATGTGTAATGCCTGGCACAGACAGAACCTAGAATACAGTAGACAATCAGGAAATGTTAGTCTTCTCTATGTTCTACCAACCTAATTTATCTCGTTCTCTCCAGTTCCAGTTATGTATTTGCAGGAATGGATCTCGGGCAGGTTTGAGGCTCAGTCCGGCTTGGGAATAGTACACCTGGGAATTTAAGTGCCAATCCATCCCGTCTGGCAGTACATGCTCAGAAACGATCAGGAATAGAGTGTTGTATACTAGTTCTTTCCGCCCATAGAACAGGCAAAAGTCAAAGAGCTCAGAACAATCAGGAGGCTAGAAGCTCATGAAGACCCCAAGACTGGGGAAATACTGCTTCTCAAAGGACCTAACAAAGATGCACACAATTGGCTGGTGTCATCTGGTGGCCTTCATGGACCCTTGATGCCAGGAAGCTTTTCCTTTGATTGGGAGCAGCTGCACAGCCCCCGCTCTGATAACTGTCTAGCTTCCGATCTTCTGCTGTTGTCTACTAATGTCTTTCCATCAAACATTATCACCCCTGTAATAACCAAGCAATGATCAACTCTTAAAATAAGAATTTACAGATGACCTCCAAAATTCATTTTTTTATATTTTTAATCTCCATTTATTCGATACCCTATATAGTAAGATCTGTTAGCAAGTTAAAACCCATAACTTAAATTTGTATTATTTTTCCTTGCCCTTCACATAGCATAGGTTCTAAGAATACTTTTTCAAAGTCGAAATGAAGACAACAGAAATTACAGAATCTGAATAATCGGCTGGGCATATAATTTATTACCCACATATAGTTTCAAGATAAAATTTGCCTTGATGAACCTCATGTAAATTCTTTTCAATAATTACTCCCACATTTCAGTAACACTGTATATATTTAAGGCTCAAGTTCTATAAGTGGGTATTTTAATATTTATAGGTTAATCTTTTTAAACTAAGCCACAGAATGTACTGCTGGCTGATTTATGTTCAAGGCACTCGGCTCAGTGCTGTGTGAAGAGGGGTGCTAGGAACAAAAAGTGTTATATTTATGTCGACACTTGCTTAGAATGTAAAAGTTAACCAAACGAAAAACAGCACATGCATTTTTAAAAAAAGTAGTTTAGCAAGATACTTCCCTCACACACACACTACTGGTATTATCAGAAGTAATTTTATAGATTCTGATTATGTTGAGTTGTAACTCTCAACTGCATTTCATGAGTGCATGGGTGACCTAGGTCTGCCGTAACAAAGCACCACAAATTGGTGGCTAAAGACGACAGAAATTCGCCTCACAGTTCTAGCGGCTACAATTCCAAAATCAAGGTGTCAGCAGGCCCACACTCCATCTGAAACCTGTAGGGAATCCTTCCTTGGCCTCTTCCTAGTTTCTGGCCAGTTGCCAGCTATCTTTAGTGTTCCGTGACTTGCAGGTACAACTTCAGACTCGGCCTTCCTCTCACATGGCCTTCGCCCTGCGTGTCTCAGTGCTGCCCTGTGTTGGTGTTCTTATAAGGAAACCAGCCCCACTGGGTTAGGGCCCACCCTTCTTCAGTCCGACCTCCTCTTCACTAATTACATCCGCAGTTGACCCCATTTCCAAATCAAGTCACATTCTGAGGTACTGGGGAGTTACAGCTTCAACATACCTTTTTTTTTTCTTTTTTTTTTTTTGAGGGGCAGGGGGACAAAAGTCAACCCATAACAGTAAACTAACATCATGAGACACTGATACTAATGTGTCTATTAACAAAACTAAAAAAGTGATGAATCTTGCTTGAGTTTAATTCATTTGTTCTCAAGGCTAACTGTTGGGAAATAGCTGCAAAAATAAAGCATGTTTTTTAAAATTCTCACACTCCCTGTGAGGCTGTTTTTACTAGACTATTGTTAGAAACAGAATTATCTTCTCTTTATAGTTTACTTTCCGAAATAAAATTATATTTAAATTATGACTTACCTCTCTTCACATGGGAAATTTGTTAGTTTTAGGTGGTGTCATGTCTTTCCTTAGCTCTCGGTAATTATTGTGGACTGCTGCATCATGAAAAGTATTTACAGCTAAGTTAGACTCGATCAAATCTAATTGATTAAATCAGAATTCTGTGCAATGTTAATTAAAGTATGCTGTAGATTAAGCAAAGTAATTACATGAGCGATTGCATTTAATAGAATATTTTCATGAATCAGAATATTGCATAATAAATCCGAAAACAGCTATACTGAATACCTAATATATTTCACAAAACAAATGGTACTGAGAACTGCTATCTGAATCATGCACATGACAACTTGAAGACCTCCTAAAGCAGGCTCAAGCTCCTCCTTTCCAAGGGCTGCCCATCGCCCCACCGTGTTTCTGCAGTTACGACTCCTAGGACGGCCCTCCTGCCCCCATGGATGTCCTGTGGGAGTTTCTGCCCAGGGCATCCATCCTTGTTCCACCAGCCCAGGCGAGGCGAGAGAAGCACATCGAATGATAAGTCTAGACTTCACAGTATATATAGACTCTAGAGTACTGTTCACCTTATAATTTAATTATGAGTTAAATGAAAATGATAGCTTCCCACATAGCACTGAAACAGTGTGTTCAAAGTTTCAAATTGTCTCTAAGAATAAATGCTTCCCCAAATTGGAAGAATTAAAAGCACTAGGAGCACCCAGCCCCTGCAGAAAATGAGCCAGCAGCCCCAGTGTACATGCTCAGAAAGAAAATATGTCTGACCCAATGACTGGTGTTAGATTCAGTCATTGAATTTCTATTATAGCTATTCAGAACCTTGCTGTCCTGGGTAGCCTTCTTCAGTAATTTAAAGCTTTATTCAGTATTCTAAGGGAGATTATTTGATATTTGCTAAGCAGAAATTGTGTTGCTAGGTGTGTTTAGATCCAGCTATCTGCCTCAAGCAACACTGGACTGAAATACTGTGTAAGATTTTCATTTGGTAGAGCAGCAAATGTTGAATAGACAGTTAGATGGCTCTGTGCCAGGGTCAACAGAATTTCATAAAAGAATGAATATTTGAAATAAGTGTCACTGTACCTGTCACAATCTATCATGGGAGACACATGAGGATATCCTAAAGATGTTAAAGGTGTCCAAGAATCAACTAAATATTTATGATAATAATATAACTCTGAATAGAATTTACCCCCAAAGGATTAATTCTGTACTGGGAACTTAAAACTAAATTAATGACTCTCTAGAATCATAAATATGAACACTAGCCTTTATCTTTCTTTTAAAATAACTTGGGATTCTGTTCTTCTTTGTGTATTTATTATCTTTAGCCTAGTTGTTTTCATATAGAAGACATTTTGAATCACAATCAACATTTGAACTGCACATCTTATAGCAATATGCATATTTGTTAAGACTAGTTAATTATTCCAAGTAGTTCTTTGTGTGTTAATATGTATGTTTTATTGATTTTTTTTTTTTTTTTGAGAGAGAGAGAGAAAGGGAAGAAGAGGAACATCAATTGGCTGCCTCCTACATGCTCCCTACTAGGGATGAGCCAGCAACCCGGGCCTGTGTCCCGACCAGGAATCAAACCTGTGACCTTTCAATGCAAGAGAATCCGCTCAACCAACTGAGCCACACTGGCCAGGGCTCCAAATGCTTCTTAAAATCACTATTAAAAGTGTCCCTATATCTGGATACAAATTCTTAGTGCACCCACTGTCTTTCACATCTCCTTTTCCTTCCCTTAAGGGCTAGAGAATTCCTAGTTTTGACCCTCTTAATCTCTTTCCTCTGTCTCCATCCAAGACAGGTTCTTCCTTACTGGACCAGTTCTTGAGCTTTTACATAGGGAATTGGGAAGGAGGGTGGGGAAGCAAAGTGGGGCAAGAGGACACCTAGAAAATGAATGGGAACTTTTCCAGGGAATTTAAGGACAGGAGGCATGAACAATGGATAAGAAAGTAACGACGGAATTTTAAGAATCATTGCTGAAGATTTTCTGTGATGTTCAACAAGGACTTTGCAAGTGCTGGGCCATATTTTTTTAAGTACATCATTAATTGAGAATAAGCCATTTGGATCCCAGTTTTATAAACATTAAAATCTGTACTGCATATTTAATATAAATATATAATGTAATATAAATTTCAAACCCAAAAAAAAGAAGAGAGCAATTTGAGAAAGGAGAGACCACACAGAATCCACATGGTAGCAAAACTGTCAGCCAAGTTCATGCTGCAGAAATGGCAGTGGCGGGCTGGGGGCAGCAGCAGTCTCCCTAATGTTTGTTGGGCAGTAGTGGGGGCCCTGGTTAAACTCACCTGGCCAGTTCTGCAGCCTGTAGTTGGACAGCATTCTGAGACTCAGCTCTGAGCTGGTTCTCCCATTAATATCTACATAATAAACTCCTTTCCAGCTTCATCAGCCAGCACCAATTTCTGGTGCCACACAATACATTGTATTAAAACTCCTGTTGGGTTACATATGAGAATAATGGCTCCATTTCCCAGGCTTACTCTACTTTTATATTTAGCCCAGGCATTATTTTGCTGGGTAATGTTACTCGTACATTTTTTTAAATATCTTTTATTGATTATTTTTACAGAGAGAAAGGGAGATGGATAGAGAGTTAGAAGCATCGATGAGGAGAGACATTGATCAGCTGCCTCCTGCACACCTCCCACTGGGGATGTGCCCGCAACCAAGGTACATGCCCTTGACCGGAATCGAACCTGGGACCCTTCAGTCCACAGGCTGATGCTCTATCCACTAAGCCAAAGCGGTTAAGGCTACTTGTACATTTTTATTAGTGGCTTTTTTTAGTTCAAAGTAAGGTTTTTGTTTCCAAACTATTAATGAAAATGGCATGAGCAGATCATGGAATAAGGTGTTTTCAAAATTCCAAATGTAACTACACCATGAGACAAGATTTAGAAAAGAGAAAAAGATTCTGGTTAGCAGTGCTGAGCCTCTAAGTCGTACTCCAGAGGAGACACCCTTTAGTGTTTATCTGCAAAATAGGGATAAGAAGACCTGTATTATAGGTATATTATGTGGATTAAAGGAGGTAACATATGAAAAATATCAGCAAAGGGTCTGAGCCCTGTATCATCCATACCAAGCAAAGTTTTCTAAATTTTACAATATGTAACAACATAGGGTAAGAAATACAGGCACATTTTTTTTTTACTGGCAAGAAAAATATTAATATAACCAAAGTATGCAGAAATCTTCATAGATTATGGGTAAATGATCATCAGAATACCATCTTGACCTATTTTTCTCACACTCAAGCTACTGGACATCTTGTTTAACTAAAAGAAAAATTTTTCCCTATAACACACTGTTGACAAAGTAAGTCAGCTTAGAAAAAAAATATTCAATAACTACCTCATCTAAAAGGAGGAGATCATTGAAATGTAGACTTTAATGTAGGAGGAAATATCCCTATTTGGTGCTCTGGGGTATTAAAGATATTATTCTTAAAAACCTAAACTAACAAGACCAAAAGAGTTATTAGATACATGAACCGTTTTGTGTATATGCAAACAAGCGATCTGCTGGAGAAAATCCACGTCCCAAGGGAATTGTGCATGTATCCCAAGGCTTATTGAGCAATTAGTGTGCGATTGGTACTGCCTCCTGCCAAGGTAATCCACAAGCAAAGCTGTAAAAAAAGTGCAGCTTGCATCAATGCCTTCTCTCTTGGCAACTTCCGTGCCTCTGGATAAGCAGCACCCTCTGTTGCCTCCCACTGGCCTGCCTTTCCAGAGAGGTCTCACCATCCAGACTTCTCTCCACACTTCCTACAAAAGCTGACCTCTCTGGTGCCAGAAGGACGTGCTCTCCGCTAACTGTCTATTGGAGGGTGTATTCCTTTGCTCAAGCTGTCAAAGCAAAATACCACAGATTGGGTGGCTTAAACAACATTCATTTCTCACTGTTCTGGAACCTGAAAGTCCAATCAAGATTCCAACAAATTCGGTTCCTGGTAAGGCCTTTCTTTGGGGCTTGCCTTTCTTTTATGCCTATAAAGGTGGAGGGGGTGGAGAAGGGGGCTGCAGAGAGAGAAGAGGGGAAGAGAGTGGGGAGGGAGGAGTGGAAAAGAGAGAAAGAGAGAGGGAGAGGGAGAGGAGAGGAGAGGAGAGGAGAGGAGAGGAGAGGAGAGGAGAGGAGAGGAGAGGAGAGGAGAGGAGAGGAGAGGAGAGGAGAGGAGAGGGGGAGAACAAGCCCCACCCTCATGGCCTCATTTAACCTTAACTGCTTCCTCAGAGGCCCCATCTCCAATACATCTATGCTTGGGGTTAGGGCTTCAACATACGAATTGGAGTGTGGACAACAAACATTCAGTCCATAACAGAGAGGATACAGTTAGTTCAAACACACCACATTACGAAAGCATTTTAGCCCTCTTTGCACAGAATACACCTTTTTGCCTAACAAACCCAGGAAAGAATTTCTAAAGATTCAGGAGGGTAAGTACACCATACACTTGTCATATGGAACCCATGTCTACCCTACTCCACGGGGTACAAGGTGCATCCTCATCCTCATTTATAGTTGTTTCTTGTTCTCACGTCTTTAGCACCGGTCAGGTGTACAGTAAACCACTCTGCTGACAGCCGGGCATGTGGTCACATGCTCCAGTCCCCAGTCCCCAGACCTTCAGGCCACCAGTCACTTCATGCCATGGCTTCAGGTCCACAAATAGGAAGGGGACATCGTCCCCCCTATTCTGGCAGCTTGCCACACAGCCATGCCTGGATTGTATTCCAAGTTTTCTAAACCATTTATGCTTGTGCATACACAGCGACAGACACACAAGCTTGCATATTCTTAACCTTTCAGTCTTTCTTTGTACATTTACCTGCCATTTGGGAAACTGACCGCAAAAGTGTCCAAATTAAACTATATGTTACCGTGTAGTAGATACAGATGGTATTCAGAAATCTTAAAGGTTGCTTTGCTTTTTCCTCAAAAACACAGAAGGAGCCAAGATGTGTAACATTTTTTCTGTCTTATTCTCACGTAGGAATCTGAGCAGCTGCTCTCTCAGCAGATAACTAATATGACTACCTATTCTTAAACATGAAAAAAAAAAAAGTCTTCAGAAACCTTCAGTTACCAAAGCTCTGGGCTCCAAGCATTTGTACTCAATGAATTTCAACAATCGATTCAGTGATAATAATATTTGAAACGTAGGTTTAGTTTTTTTAAAGTACATTATGCCTTCCAGTAATCTGACAACATCCTTGAGAATTTGATTAGAACCATCAGAATGCTCCTGACACAATAAGCCTTGCTCAATAATTACTTAATGATTGATTAATTACAATATGATCATTTTTAAAAATTGAGGCACAGAACATTCCAATGATTTGAGTATGGTTTTTTGGTCCAGTTAGTGGCAAAACTGGAATATAAGGCAAGTCCTTAAATTTTTAACTAATCAAAAATTTTAAATACACGATGGTATGTGTGTGTGTATATATATACCTAAGTGACCATTCGACCATCCAACCGGTAGCTATGATGCGCAATAACCATCGAGGCAGACGCTCAACACAGGAGCTGCCAAGCTGCAGTAACTTGGTAGCTGCGGTTCTTGGGTGATGCATCCGGAACCAGAGAGGAGGGAGCCCGATTCCAGGGTGCATCACCCAAGAACTGCCCTCTCGCAAATCCAGGACCCCTCGGGATGTCGGAGAGCCAGTTTGGCCCGATCCCCACAGGCCAGGCCAAGGGACCCCACCAGTGCACAAATCTGTGCACTGGGCCTCTAGTAGTATAATAAACCCTATGCTCCCATTACTCAGTTTCAACAATTATCAATATTTTATTTAACCAAACATTTAATCTTCCTCCAACTTTTCTCTTATTGCAGCCATTTTAAAGCAAATCCTATACATCATATCATTTCATCCATAAATACTCTAATATTTATCTCTAGTAAGTTAATCATTAGATTTTAACACATATCTGTGGTAGATCAAACAATAGCCAAAGGACTAGGACACCCAGCAAAATATCCTAGTAGCCTTCTTTCATTTTTCCCTATGTATTTCTCTCCTTAAAAAGAGGAAATCCAAGGCAGCTGATCGATGTTTCTCTCTCATCGATGTTTCTAACTCTCTATCCCTCTCTCTTTCTCTCTGTAAAAAATCAATAAAATATATTTTTTTTAAAAAAAAGAGGAAATCCAAATCAATTTTAACAAGCCAGTAAATAGGAAAGTGGAAAACAAAAACCAATAATTTTGATAGTAGAAATAGAAAATATCAGCTTTCAAGTTACTTTTAAAATTCCAGTATGTTCCAGTTCTATCAAAAGCACAAGAAAATCCCTCTTGTATCTTCCTCCAAGAAAATCAGATCCCTGGACAAATTCATGGTGTAGAAACTCCATTCTTGTACTCCAAACATCTCGAGGTTGCATGAATGCTGTGTGTATATATAATTTGCTATGGAAATTGTGGTGGTGTTTAATAAAATATAAATAACATTCCTGAGTGTCTCACCTTGTTAAATATTTATTTGGTATATAATTTAACAAAGCTTCTCTGCTATTACTATTTAATGGCCTTATGGAAATTTTAATTCTATTCTAATTTTAATATGGAATTTTCATTTTAATTTAAAAGGCAATCCATTCACTACAGAGGCAAATAACTTACCTACAGAGTGTCCATAAAGTCCAGAAACAGAGGCAACTATATATAATAAATGGCTTATTGATATTACATGATGGTATATGATGTTTGATGTGCTGTCCCTCGTTAGTGATGCATAGTTTAGTGTGCTGGGCAGAATGGCAATGGACAGGATACATCAACACAGCATTTCTAGCAATCCTTGCACATACCTTTGTAATGCATCACCTCCCACCAGTAGTTCTCAGATGAGATCCCTGGAATCAACAGAATCAGTAATGCCTGGGGATGGTAAAAATGCAAATTTGGGGGAACTCACCCCAGACCTACTGAATCAGAAACTCTGAGTTTTAACAAGCTCTGCAGGTGATTCTTATACAAGCTGAACTTCGAGAACCACAGGCTAAGATTATTTGTCTCTGATTTTCAGTGAATAAAAACAAAAACCCTGCCCTTTAGCATACCCCAAATATAGAGTTGCCAGATTTAGCAAATAAAAATATAGAACACCAATTAAATTCGAATTTCAGATTTAACAAACAACAAGATTTTCATTTAATTATATCCCTTGAAGTTATACCCCATGTATATGTCCCACTTATATAAGCGATATATATAAGTATCCTCATGCATCTTTATACTAACAAATTATCTATTGCTGATTGAGCTTTTCATCTTGTGTCCTGAGTTTTTCTGGCACCTACACCGAAGGGTGTTCTGATCTGGCCAGCATTCGGCATACTCCACAGAACTGCATCATCCAATCCAGTTTTAGTTTATAGACCTGCCCATTCACCACACATGCACATCTTTGGAATGTGGGAGAAACCCTCATCACTCTCTCACCACTCCAGGGTCATGTAGTGGTCAGTCTCTAAGTGACCTTCCCTTGCCTGTCAAGAGCATACACTAAAATACTTGGTCACATAACATGGTCAAACAGGGCAGAGTCACCTATTTTCCCAAACATTGTGGGTAGAAATACATCAAGTCCTCACTTAACATCCTGGATGGTTCTTGGAAACTGCAACTTTAAGCAAAATGACGTATAAGGAAACCTATTTTACCATAGGCTGATGGATATAAACAAGAGTTAAGTTCCTACGGCATATTTCTTGTAGTCACAAAAACCATTACCAAATCTCTAAGTAGAGATCCAAAACACTTCTAATATTAAACACTGAAATCAATGTGAACTAGATGTAGATTTAAGAACAATGAATAAAAACAAGTAAGGTAATTATTGTCCTACCTACTTATGCCAGTTCATGGTCACAGTGGCCAGAGCCTGTTCCAGCAGCTCAGGTTGCAAGGCGGGGGGAACCCACCCTGCACAGGACACCTTTCCATCCCACGGCCACCCACACTCCCTCAGAAGGGGACACGTAGACCCGCCCACTCACTTCACATGCATATGTTTGGGATGTGGGAGGAACCCAGAGTCCCAGAGAAAACCCACGTAGACTAGGGAGAGCGTGCAAACTTCACACAGACAGTGGCCCCAGCTGAGCAATCCTGTTTTCCTCATCAACGTTATAAGGAAACGATGTTGACTAAAACGACCTTATCCAAGGGCCCGCTGTATTGTGTCAGCTGAAGAGAAAAGCTAGAGAGATGTGTACCAAATCTCATCTAGCTAACTTTAATTATGAAATGTAAAAGCAATATTTTCCTGTTGCAGGCGAGGTTCTTGGTTTCTAATACATATGACTTACTACGGATTAAAACGTTTCTCTGTCCCTGGGCAGAGCTGCAGGCTGATGGTGGGCCCTTTCCTCTGTCTTTAAGTCAGAAAATTAAAGCCAAACAATTTTGAAATCTAAATTGTTCCTGAATTAGTTTTATATAGTCATTTCTTTTTCATTTTTGAACTGTCATCCTATTTTCTTTTTAAATTTACATAAAATAAAATGCTTAGATTTTAAATACACACTTCAGTGAGTTTTGACATACACCCCCACCCATCAAGAAGTAGAACATTTCTTTCACTCTAGAAAAGATCCTCAAGCCCCTTTCTAGTCCAATCCCACCCTCCCACCCCCAGAGGCGACCATCATCCTGATTTTTATCACCATGGATTAATTTTATTTGTTCTAGAACTTCATTGAAACTGCTTTCATTTTCACATATTCAAAACATTTTGCTATATGGCAGAGAATTTATAACGTATATTTCTTTCTTTCACCTGAAATTGCCTGACAAGCCCTAAAGATAGCACCCCACCCCACCCCACCCTCCCTCATGGACAGAAGAGGTGCTGGACATTTATCTCATCGAAGGGGAGGCATCAGAACCTAAGGAAGTGACTAGAGGGACAAGAAAGGGTGGCTTTAGATCAGGGGTCCCTGATGGCCTCTTGAAATGGGTCCCCAAATCAAGAAGGAACCCAGGGGACCCAGAAGGGATGGCTGTGAGGGGCACCACAGGGGCACCCAGGAGCTGTGCCAGAACGGAGAACAACTCCAGCAGCTTGGCAGGCTGTGCCACTGCCTCCATGGCAATACCCATCCCTAAGCCTCTCGTCACGTGTGCTCAGAGACATCTGTAATGAAGACAGATCTCTAGCATCCCGGGATTTTTAGGGTGGGCATGGGCTCTGATATCTGTACCCTGGGGGCAAACTAGACCATAGTGGTACACTCTAAGGTAAGGGCAGAGGAATGGAGATATCCCTGTCCCAGCTAATGTAAGTTAAACATTCCAGTTATTTAATATTTTAGTGCTTTTCAAAGTACCCACTGGAGTAGCATCTAATTATCATTTTAAAAGTCTACAACCCAGACAGAACATAAAATTTAAAATGCCAGCAGTATATAATCTAATATCATCCTCCATGGAAAAAATATTTCTATGATCTTCTCTTTTGCTCACATTCCTAGGGGATCCAGGGATGAAAGACCATATAAATCCAAACAGATCTATTCCTAGTAAGGTTAATTTACATAGACATTTACAAATGTTATCATTTGAGACTAATTTAGAAAAATACATACAAAGAATAAAATGCATTTTAAATGCACCCCCAAAATGTTAATGCTCATCACAAATCCTCACTACCCCCAAGCTGTTCTTGAACTTCTAGGATGTCTCAAAGGCTAACTTACCTGCAAACCCTTCAGGGAAGACTCCAAAGTCTCTCTCACTCACCTCCTCCGACGTGGAGTCCATCCTATCAGGTTCCAAGGATCCTCACCGCCTTCGTGTCCGAGGAGAAACCTCGTAGTAGTATCACACATGACACAAAGCCTTCCTGTTTCTTTGCTGTTGAAGATCGCGTCCTCCAGGAGCCGGTTCTGACGTAGAGTTTGAGGAGCACGATATTTATTAAGGATCAACACCTGTGAAAGTAAGGGAGCAGAAGCAGGTTGGACGGGGAAGCAATCGAACTGCAATGTAGACCCAACAAACGTAGCCAGGAGCTCTGGGGTGATTACTGCCCGTGAGAATGTCCCCCACCAGGCCAGATGCCTGTGCTTCTATATCCCTGTCTCCCTCGCCAGATGCAGGCAGCTCCAGGAAGGGAGTGACCTGGGGCTAGGAGGTGGCCCTGGGAGATAAGGCAGGCCTGAAGCAGCTGGCAGCTGAAGACTGTTTTGTTGACCACCGTATGCTCCACAGCTGGACACCAAATCCTTCCTTGAAGGGAGATGTAAGTACCTTACACAACTGTTCTCCAACTCTTTCTACAAGAGCCATATGGTTTTCTCTCAGTTCCCCCCAGAGCACCATGCTCACCCTTATCTTAGAGTGGTCCATGTGCCGGGAACATTTTCCCTGCCCTTTTCACCTGGCTAACTCCTTCACGTTCTTCAGATCTCACCCACTCCTTTAGAACACTCATCTCGCTCATAAGATGTAAGTTGCCTAGTGCCTTTATTCCCTGCTTCAATACCCTCCGTGACAGCAGGGATGGTACTGGGATTGTTTGTGCTGTCTCTTCAGCGTTGAGCAATGTGCCAAGAGCAGAGTGAATATTCAGTGTGTATTTGATGAGTGGGTTTGTTCATTTGATATACCTGGTACTTCAGTTTGGGTTCCCCCAGAAACAGACCCTTCAAGCAAGGATTTGAGTGCAAGCCCTTTATTTGAAAGGTGATTCTTGGAAAAATCAGTGGGTAGGTAGGAAAGTGAGACAAGAAAGGAAAGGCAGCCAATTAATTGCCCATTACCACTGTGGGCAATGAGCTTAATCCTGCCCGGGAAATCTGAAAACCAGAACTGAACATGTGCCTTGACGTTGTCCATCCAAAAAAAAATGTGATTCCATTTATACAAAGTGTCCAAAATTGGCCAATTCGTGGAGACAGCAAGTAGGTGAGTGGTTGCCAGGGAATTAGGGAGGGAGAACTGGGTTTTTTGGGGGGAGGGATAAAAATGTTGATGGTGATAATGGTTGTATGGCATTGTGAATATACTAAAAGTCACTGAATTTTGTACTTTAATATGAAGTTTGTTATGTAAATTATATCTCAATAAAACAAATTACAATAAATAGCCATGGCCGGGCGGCTCAGTTGGTTGGTGCATCATCCCGTACACCAAAAGGTTGTGGGTTTGATTCCCAATCAAGGCACATATCTAGTTCGCAGGTTCGATCCCTGGTATGGGAGGCAACCAATTGATGTTTCTCTCTCACATCGATCTCTCTCCCCTTTCCTCTCTCTCTAAACTCAATAAACATATCCTTGGGTGAGGATTTTTAAAAAATTACAATAAACAAATGAAGAAGCTGGGATCTTTATACAATAGCTTCATTAATTAGTCAGGGCTGCTGGGACCTGGGGGTGTTAATTTCTGCATATGCCCAGCCTGTCCCAGCACAGACAGAACAGGCTCTGAGACCAGGGCAAAGAGATGCAGATACCAGCACTTTGCAGTCTGGAAGCATGATGCCTGAAATGGGAAGGATGAGTGGGTACAGGCAGGGCACAGACAGGTAGGGCACTGGGCGAGAGAGAGACAGACCTGGCAAACCCAGCTGGCATATTCAAAAATGAGCCATTCTGTGGAGAAGGAGGATTGACTCAGAAACTTCCAACTCCAAGAACATATTTTGCTAAACCTATTCTAAAACAGATCAATACACGGATGCCATGTTAGGGAGCCCAATTATCTCAGCTGTAACCCCAAGTCAAGGAAAGCTGTGGAAGGAGAAAAGAACAGTGCTTTCTGTGGAAAGTGAGACTGTGGTAGGTTGAATTCTGACCCCTCCCCACAAAAATTCCACATCCTGATCCTCAGAATCTATGAACGTTCCCTTATAAAGGTAAAGGCACTTTGCAGGGGTGATTAGGTTAAAGATTTTGAGATGGGAAATTATCCTAAATTAACTAATCACACGGTCCTTGTAAGAGGGACAAAGGTGGATGAGAGTCAGGGAAGACATAAGAACAGAAAAAGAGGTCAGAGTGACACAGAGTGCCACCAGAAGGTAAAATAACAGCCCAGGGCCTCCCCCTGAGCTTCCAGAAAGAACCAATCCTGCCGACATCTTGACGTTGGCCCAATAAAAACATTGCAAAGTACAAAATTGGCAATTACAAAACAGTCACAGGGATGTAAAGAAAAGCTTAGGGAATATAGTCAATAATAATGTAATAACTATGTATGGTGTCGGGTGGGTACTAGATTTATCAGGGGATCACTCCGTAAATTATATAAATGTCTAACCACTATGCTGTACACCTAAAACTAATATAAAATAATATTGACTGTCAACTATAATTGACAAATAAAAAATGATTGCATACCTCTGACCTCCACAACTCTGTGTTGTTTTATGCCTCTAAATTTGTGGTAACCTTTTACAGTGGTACTTTCCCAGAAAGGGTTAAAAAGTAATCACCATGACTTCTTCCCCAGAATACATTGCAAAATTTGGAAGGTTTTAAAATCACAAAGAAAATAAAATAAAACACTTTGTATCTTGACTTTATGTTCAATATAGTTACTCAATTTTTAATCTTTTAAAATACTATATTTATGCCTGTCTTCATATGATTTCTTTTTAGAATAATTAAATACTGTTTGAAGTAAAGTATTTGTGTACTTTTCATTTTAATAAATTGAATGTTACAATGTACCTTTTATAGACTTTGGATTTATAAATTATATCATGCCAAGTAAAAATTCTTACTAGACTATTGACATAGGAAAAAGATCAGTGGATAAATTCCCAGAAAATAACATGTTTACAACTCTTAAAAATACTGGAAACTTCAGTAAATTAAATAGAAATGTTCCTACTGTATAGCAGCAAATATCAGAGCATTTTCAATGTAGGTTAAAGGGAGAGGGCTATCAGGCATGAAGGTGAGAGTGTGAGGTTGAAGCTGAGAATGAGATATTGGGTAAAATAAGGTCGGAAGTCAGAAAAATGGGGGGCTGGAGAAGGCAGAGGTTTACGGACATACAATGAGTGAGGTGTTCTAGGGACACCTAGTAAAAGGCTCAGGTATCTTCTCTCTGATTCCAGCCTATTCTCCACATTATCATCAGATATAGAAAATAAAATTCAATCCCGTCATATCAAAATGCTCTGAGCTTTGTAAGATAAAAATAAAACCACGTGCCATAACCCCAGTGGCATGCAAAGCCCTTGGTGACTGGATGCCAGCCTACTTGTTCAAACTTATCACCGCCATGCCAGTCATGCCAGACTCTGCACTGTTCCTGAAACATCTGTGTCTCTCATACCTCAGGGCCTTGGCAAATACCATTTCCTTTGACTGGAATGCGTCTTTCCTGCTCTTATCACACGGCTTCATCCTGAGCTAATTATCTTCTCAGTGACACTTCTCCTAGAAGTGAATCATCGTGGGCCTTGAGCATCCCTCCCTGCACATTCTTGCCAGGGATGCCAAGAACACAGAGCCCTGGCTACCCTTCAGCCTGACCATGTGTGATGGCCGTGCCTGTGGAGAGCAATCTTGAGGGCTGAAGTGGCATCTTGCATGCCACTCACTATAAAAACGGTAAATTCCTGAAGCGTAGTGTTCCTCTTCTGGAACACAACCCGTGGCGTGTACTGGCATGGGATCTGAGTGTGCCATGGGACCTGGGGTGGGGGATGAGGGGGGCAGGGCATGGGGACCTGGTACTGACATGACATTATACTAGTCCTGCTCACCGTGCTATGAGAAATCCAGTCATTTGTCTCTGGCCTAGGAGTCTCACGTCTCCTGTCAACACCCTTGAAATAGGACCAGGCTAGCTTGTTATCTTGCAAGTAGGGTAAAATCCCAGACTCTTCAGAGACTTTGATATTTCCCCATCTCTCTAGACAATGTGTGTGGCCTCTTATATTTGTAATCTTATAATATTTGCTCAAATAAAATGTAATTTATTATATGAAGTCATGGGTTATGGCACTAAGGAGATGTTCGGGGCAGGGGGGAAATGTCAGTCAGATAAATAATAGACAATACTTTCAGTTTAATAGAGGTGTCTGCTATGATAACTGCTTCATTTCCCCATTTAAATAAAACAAACAAATGAGATTTCTTTTATTGTTAAGAGAGAGTGTTTCTTAAATGACTAGTGTTCTGAAGACCTTAGAGAATCTAACAGTGACTGTCTTAGACTCTTTCAATCTTTTCTCATGTCAATTAAATTTGGCCGGCATGATCCCGTTAATTCCTAGACTGTAAGAAAAATCCATTTTTAAAGCATTCTTTCTCTAGCTCACGGTATATGTTTTCTATTCTTCAGAATTGAAGGTTAAGTCCACATTTCAAGATTTTGAATAAGATTCTTTTTTTCTGAATCTTGTAAGCGAGAGGAATAAAATTTCCATTAATTATTGAATTTTTCCCTAGTAATTTTATCCCATTTTTGCAGCCAGGAGGCATAGCAGTACATTAATAAGCTGAAAGAAATAAATGAATACGTAGACTCTTACTTGGTTATGAGATCATGAAGAGAAATTGAGAAAATGCAAAGCAGCAAACAGAAGCAGCTGTTGGAAACCCCAGAAGTGAGGGTATTATCAAACAATAGACATCTCTCCAGCCACAGGCAACGGGTAGGCTTACAAGATGGAAGCCAGAATTACCCCACTAATGAGCTACAGCGGGGACACATCCTTCCTCCTGCCCAAGAAAGAGGTAGGGAGAAAAGGAATTGCTTATTTTACCTCATTCACAACAAGTCAAAATATGCATTTAAATTAAGAAACCGAACACTACGGCTCTAATATTTGAAATCAGATTTATATTGATGAAATGTGCATCCCATTTTTCACATAGCCTGTGGGCAGGGTTGAGTTCCTGCTGGATACGGACCCTTGTTAAAGGAAGGAGGCAGATCCAGTCCCTCAGTCTCAACACTCCTCCTCCCCTCCCCACCTCCTCTGTGCTGCAAGGCAGGGTCCTTTTTCCCACTGTCAGTTTCTGCAGGGAA
The DNA here is from genome assembly GCF_951640355.1 of Cnephaeus nilssonii. Classification (NCBI taxonomy): domain Eukaryota; kingdom Metazoa; phylum Chordata; class Mammalia; order Chiroptera; family Vespertilionidae; genus Cnephaeus; species Cnephaeus nilssonii. Next base: position 37,040,011 of record NC_137089.1, on the reverse strand, counting down.
GATGGGTATAGTTCCAAACGCTCAAGGATGTGTGTCTTGTGCTGCAAACCGACCTGGTGGCATGAATGCCAGTGAAATGAACCCCTGTGCCACCTTGTGTGCCTGGATAATAAGATGAGGGGCCACAGACAAAGATATCACCACAGCATCCAAGGAAATCTGGAGCTCCTGGCTCTGGGGTTTTCTCATACATCAAAAGAAAAGCCCTTTCTCCTCCAGCCACTCAAGTGTGTGCTTGGGTCAACGAAATTGTGGGTTTGGGTTCTTCCTGGGGTTTTGCTTCCGTCTTTTTAATTTGAGGAAATAACTAACTAGTGAAAGTTGTTGTTGACTTCCTCATTTGTAAGAAGAGCAATGATAGGACTCAGAAACTAGAGTCACCAGGTTACCGCTCTGCTTAAAGTTTGCCTATTAGAGGCTGGTACTTCTCTGTGTTCTGGGCTGCACCTGTCTCCCTATGCCCCACCCCAGAGTGGAAAGGTAAGAACCATGGAAACAACCTTACAGACATATTTCTCAGCAGACAGACTTATTAGGGCCCCTAGATTGGCAGGTAGTAGTTCACAGCGATGCCCACTTCCCCAGAGGTGGAGCCCCCAGAATACTCCTTCTGAAAGCCTGTAAGTACATGAATGGGTTCCACCAAAACGGCAGGTAAATCAGCTTTTAAAAAACAAAACTGCATTTAAATGGAGTTGTATGTGAAACAGTAAAAGGCCAAAATACTCTGAATTGCTATATTGGGCAATATTTACTTTCCCCAGGTATTCAGTAGAATGATAAGAATATTCTAAAGACATCACTAATCTTGGCTAAGTTGTAACTACCATTTAAAACTCCATTACCCTGAGCCAGATTTCTCATGTAATCCCAATTGCTATTGTTCCTGACTATCCGATTTCTATTAATAGCACTAATATTCTTCTGTTCACCCAGACATTGAATCTCAGATCCATCGAGATACTCCTCCACCCAATCAATTGTCAAATCCTGTATTTCCTTAACAAAGTGACCCTGAATCTCCCTTTCTACTGAAACTCGAGTTCTGATCCTAGTTCTGACGACCTGAAATGAGCTCCCAGCCTCTCCTCCAACCATTTTGCAGATGGCAGTTTGATTAATCTGCCCATGTCATCACTTTGGTTGTAGGGACTATCTGGCTAAAACTCTCTCACGACTTTCTGTTGCCTACAGCCGTGTTCGGCAAACTGTGGCTCGTGAGCCACATGCGGCTCTTTGGCCCCTTGAGTGTGGCTCTTCCACAAAATACCACGGCCTGGGCGAGTCTATTTTGAAGAAGTGGCGTTAGAAGAAGTTTAAGTTTAAAAAATGTGGCTCTCAAAAGACATTTCAATCGTTGTACTGTTGATATTTGGCTCTGTTGACTAATGAGTTTGCCGACCACTGGCCTACAGCAATGGTTTTCACCTGGTAAAACAAAGCACTCTGCTGCTATACTTCGCAAACATCCTACCACCTTTTGATCGAGAGGTACATGTTGGTTTTGCCAGTATTGGAACTTTTGACAGTAATTCTGTCAAACAGAATGCTGATCTGAGCAACATGGGGGGGTGGGCGGTTAGAGCGCAACTTGCTACTAGTAAGAGGGGAGACACGTAAAGTAGCATCCAGTCTGAGCCAAGGTAACTATCTTGTTCTAACTGGAACTTGTGAGAACATCACGTTGGAGTTTTCAAGGGTGCACTGTCTGGGAGTAAAAAGCTCTTTTCCAAAGAAACATGGTGAAGGTCAACCAAGTGGCTAGTGAAGTCGCTATAGATGACTCTGTAGACACTATGACACAATGACTACTCTGTGCAATTGCTTGTGCTGTGATTGCTGCTGGCTTGTTTAGTGTTTCCAGACCTTTAGTATTTCCCATTGTCCTGCTAAAAATTCTAGTATTGGAAGGTGTGCCACAAACCCAAAAGATTGGAAATCACTGGTAATTAAGACAAGTACAAATTCCTTACCACAATCTACAAACCCTTCTCCTTTTGACCCCAACCTTCTTTCCAGCCTCAACTTCCAGTACTTGCCCCTTAAGTCACATGGGACCACACTTTGCTCTTTGACTAGTCAGCTCTGGGGTACTGTACACAGAAGAAAGGTTATGTTCTTTTTTCTGCACTCATTTATCAAGACCCATTGGCAATATTGTCTCCTCCCTGGTGTTTTCTCTACTCCCCCAATAATTGTTCTCATCATCATCTGCTCTTATTTTTATTACAGGATGTACCCTCACATTTTATTATCTCTGAACTATGCCTGTCTCCAAGGCATTACGGATTGTGTAGCTGAGTTCACAAGGGCACAGGCTTTCCCTCATTCATCTTTCGATTCCCAATGCTTGAGATATTACAAGCCCTCAATAAATATTTGCACAATTGTTTGTTTTGCCTGAGGTTCAGGCCACCTATGACCTATTGCTGATGAGTCTTTTAAAAGTTATCTCCCACAACTGTGCTACACACACTTTATGCTCAAACCAAGCTAGAGTGCTTATTGTTTCTGAAATATGACTTACCCTTTCCCACCTCTGCAAATGAGCTCATAGGATCCAAAGGATTCTTACACTTGGGACATGCACCCTCTCTCTGATAGCCACCTATAAAAATTCCACTTATCACTTTTTTAAAACATATGTTTTATTGATTTCAGAGAGGAAGGGAGAGGGAGAGAGAATCGTTGATTGGCTGCCTCCTGCACACCCCCTCCTGGGGACCGAGTCCACAACCCAGGCATGTACTCTTGACCGGAATCAAACCCAGGACCCTTCAGTCTGCAGGTGATGCTCTATCCACTGAGCCAAACCAGCTAGGGGCCACTCATCCCTTTTGACCAAGCTCAAATCCATGTTATTCCAAAAAGTCAATCCTGATACCCAGACTTAACATTTTCTCTGAACTTTTTCTTATTAGGTTATAGAATTCTTAGGACACTTAGCACGAACTACTCTAAATTATAGTCACTTGAATATACTAAGGTATAATCTCCTTGAGGCAATAAAGATGCCTTATTGATTTTTTGTTTTCTCATTAGTACCTATGTATTTTCTTGCACATAGAAGGTACAGTTTTTTTTAATGCATGAATGAATGAAATGGTGCATATGTCTAATGCATCATGCTATTCACTATATTCTATTTACCTATGCTAGCATACAATTAAATTATAGTTTATGTAATAGGAGACATTTCAACATTTCCTTGGTACATTATGCAGCTGTTATTGTAGGTAGCAAATGCACATTCTTACCACTATTGCAGGCCTATTTGCTAAATGAGGAAAATTTTAAAACCCTACACAGGATAGAGGTGTTAACTAACCTTATCGTGGTTATCATTTTGCAAAACATATATGTATCAAATCATCACATTTTATACCTTAAATTTACATATATTACATGTGAATAATACTTCAATAAAGCTGGGGGGGAACCCTACACGGACATTCACCTCTTACTCTAGAATGTGAATATTCTAATTTATAACAAAAGTAATAAGACCTAATACAAGTGAATTTCTTTTGTTCCTCCTCTTTGCTTCAGTGCATATATCAATTATTATAATAGTTATTCCCATTGCTTGGTTGTTATATTTTTACATTTATCTTCCCTGCTATATTTTTTTAGCTTCTCAAGGCTAAGAACCATGTCTTATCTATCTCTATCTATTGATCAGTCTATAATAATTAGTTTACCTAAAAATATATGTATATATTTATTTACTTATATTTATACTTATATGTAAACTAGAGGCCCAGTGCATGATATTTGTGCACGGGGGGGGGGGGGGGGGGCGGGGTCCCCTCAGCCTGGCCTGTGCCCTCTCACAGTCCAGAAGCCCTCGGGGGATGTCTGACTGACAGTTTAGGCCCACTCCCTCCCTAGGCCGTCAGTCGGACATCCTTAGTGCTGCTGTGGAGGCAGGAGAGGCTCCTGACACCGCCCCCACCCCCCCACCTTCGCTCACCAGCCGTGAGCCTGGCTCAGGGCTTCTAGCTGAACAGCACACCCCCTGTGGGAGCACAATGACCACCAGGGATCTGCTCCTGAGTTGAACATCTGCCCCCTGGTGGTCAGTGCATGTCATAGTGACCGCTCGTTCCTCTGTTCCATTAATTTGCATATTAGCCTTTTATTATATAGGACTAGAAGCCCGGTGCACGAAATTCGTGCACGGCGGGGGGTTGTCCCTCAGCCCAGCCTGTACCCTCTCCAATCTGGGACTCCTGGAGAGATGTCCGACTGCCCGTTTAGGTCCAATCCCACCAGGATCGGGCCTAAACGGGCAGTCGGACATCCCTCTCACAATCCAGGACTGCTGGCTCCCAACTGCTTGCCTGCCTGCCTTCCTGATTGACCCTAACCGCTTCTGCCTGCCAGCCTGATCACCCCCTAACCACTCCACTGCCAGCCTGGTTGATGCTTAACTGCTCCCCTGCCAGCCTGTTTGCCCCCAACTTCCCTCCTCTGCCAGCCTGGTCACCCCTAACTGCCCTCTCCTGCAGGGTTGATCACCTCCAACTGCCCTCCCTTGCAAACCTGGTCCCTCTCAACTGCCCTCCCTTGCAGGCCTGGTCCCTCACAACTGCCCTCCCTTGCAGGCCGGGTGCCTCCCAACTGCCCTCTCCTAATGGCCATATTGTGGTGGCCATCTTGTGTCCACATGGGGGCAGGATCTTTGACCACATGGAGGCAGCTATATTGTGTGTTGCAGTGATGATCAATCTGTATATTACTCTTTTATTAGATAGAATAGAGGCCTGGTACAGGGGTGGGGGCCAGCTGGTTTGCCCTGAAGGGCATCCCGGATCAGGGTGGGGTTCCCTTGGGGCGTGGGGCGGCCTGAGCGAGGGGCCTGTGGTGGTTTGCAGGCCAGCCACGCACCCTGGCGACCCAAGAGGAGGCCCTGGTATCTGGAATTTATTTTCCTTCTACAATTGAAACTTTGTAGCCTGGAGTGGAGCCAAGCCTGCTGTTCCCTCCGGGGCAGCAGCTATTTCTGTGGCAGTTAATTCACCTTCTACAATTGAAACTTTGTTGCCTTAAGCAGGTGGGCCCGGCCAGGGTGTGCGGAAAGCTTTGCTTCCCCTGTTGCCGCCGGCAACCCTGGCCTGCTCTCTCAAGCTCCATTCTGCCGCCATTTGTTTGAATTTGTTTACCTTCTATAATTGAAACTTTGTAGCTTGAGTGGAGGCTTAGGCCTGCAACGGCTGGCAGAAAGCTTGGCTTCCTCTGTTACCTGGGAAACCTTGCTCTCTGTGGCTGTAGCCATCTTGGACTGGGGTTAATTTGCATACTCGCTCTGATTGGCTGGTGGGCGTGGCTTGGCTGGTGGGCATGGCTTATGTAGCAGAGTGATGGTTAATTTGCATATTACCATTTTATTAGAGAGGATATTATGTAAATATATACTAGTTATTTATGTGATAAAATATGTGTGTGTGTGTGTGTGTGTGTGTGTGTGTGTGTGTGTGTTTGTATGTGACTATTTTGCCTGGCAATATTTTCCATTTAGTAAATATTGAAATAATGAATGGACATTTTAAATGGTCAGTGTTTTTTATCACTAACAATTTGTTTTCAGATCTACTAAAAGGAGAAAAAAATAAAGCAAAGATACTAAGATCCACTGCCCCCAAAATAGTAATTGGGTATGAATACAAAACACCTATGAAGTAATAATAAAAGCCAACAGTCAAACATGGTTCAATTTTCATAGCACTTTTTAGTTTGATATTATTGATTTGATATTATTTAGCCACTGGGGTGATATTGATCTTCCACTGAAATTTAGAGCAGTGTTTCTCAAACTTTAGCAATGAACAGATCCCTTTTAAATATGAGAATCCTTAAGACTCACAGACTTGCTATAATTTGTATTTACTCAATTACTTAAACATGTAAAAACATAAAACAATTTACAAATACCTTTTACTTATGAACTTCATACAATTTAAAATAAAAAATAAATTTGTGCCCTGACTGGTTTGGCTCAGTGGATAGAGCATCGGCCTTCTGACTGAAGGGTGCCAGGTTGGGTTCCGGTCAAGGGCATGTACCTTGGTTGCGGGCACATCTCCGGTGGGGGGTATGCAGGAGGCAGCTGATCAATGTTTCTCTCTCATCCAATGTTTCTGACTCTCTGTCCCTCTCCCTTCCTCTCTATAAAAAATCAATAAATAAAATATATTAAAAAAATAAATTTGCAAATTAAATTCTAACAAAACTAGAAAAATGAATAAAATTTAAATTAACAACATTAATGTGATGAAATATACCCTTTTGCTGAAGCCAAACTGCCATTTGTAGTAAGAAGGTGGTACCCACATCGAAGGTGGGCTCTCTTCTCTCAGATCTCTCGTCTCCCACTGCTTTTCCCTATTCAAATGTCCTTCTTACAAGCACAGGATGACTCATTTGGCCTTTACTTGGAACAAATACATCGTTTATTAAGTTAACCACTACTCTCCCATGATTAGCCCATGAGAATTAGAGTAACCCAGGGCTATTTTACAAATATCCAGGCAAATATAAAAGTAAACATTGCGATAAAATTATTAGACAGTATTTTGTTACACAGTGGTCATCCTCGGGATTTATGATATGCTTATGTTAACATTTTAGAAGATTATGATCAAATGGAAACCATCAAGTTTGACCCAAGGACGTACCTTCCTCAAGAATATAGGGTTCAAAAACCCAGTCCAACAAATATTATCCCAGGAAATAAGCTTCCCCATTGTGGGTTTCTGTTGGAATCCCATTCACAATAGGATAAGGAACCTTGAAGGTCCTGTGTAAGTTAGCACTTTTAAAAGCAGTGATAGCGCAGCCGGCATGGCTCAGTGGTTGAGCGTTGACCTATGAACCAGGACGTCACAATTTGATTCCCAGTCAGGGCACATGCCTGGGTTGTGAGCTCAATCCCCAATGTGGGGCATGCAGGAGGCAGCCGAACAATAATTCTTTCTCTTTCTCTCTCTCTCTCTCTCTCTCTCTCTCTCTCTCTCTCTCAATCTCTCTCTCCCCCTTCCTCTCTGAAATCAATAAAGATATATTTAAATAATAATAATAAAAGCAGTCATCAAACTGTAGCATCCTCAACAGGGGCCTGTTTCTTCCATTTCCTATAGTTTCTCTCTCTCCTCTCTTCCTCCACTGCCTAACTCATCCTTTCTACTTTATTTACCCACTTGTTTATCTTTTCTTCTCTCCTCCACCCTCCCTATTTCTCCTACTTTACCTCTTCCCTCTTTTCCACTCTCCTTACTCAACATTCCATAAAATTAAAGCATACTTCCAAATTATTCTAAATGTGCCCTTTACCTTTAATTGGTCTTCTATGGATTAGTAGCCACCACCACCACCCCCTCCCCCAAAAAAAGCTTTCCCATCCTTGATGGCATGGTGAGATGTACATCTAACATGAAGGTTGGGTGGCTAGATTCTGTCCCCAGTTTCAATGAGTTCTTCTCTGAGAAGACAAGTTTGTTTTAATTGTATGCAAAATAGTAGCAGATCCTTTTTCTTTTGTCTTTCCCAAAGCAAAATTTAGAGAAAATGACTGAAAACTCTATTTATATGTTACTGAAGACTCTTATCATATTTTATCCAGGAATAAATATTTATACTTGACATAGGCCTGCCTTTTCATACCAACTGTTTCTGGACTTCTACGGGTCACTAGGTTCAATGGCAGAAAAAAAGAGCTCCCTTAGATAAAGGTGTGCAAATTGCCAGACACACTCCTCCTCTCTGCTGATCTCCACAAGTCACCTAGAAATGAAAGGAGAAGCCAGGTATCCCAGACTCCAGACAAGCATCAAGTCCTCTGAAGGCAGAAATGCTATTTGCTTGAGCTGAGCATCAAGCAGCACACTAAAAAGCAAACTCTGAACACAGTGAAATAGGGTTGATCATCCTTTGACTCAGACATAGGATCTAGAGGCAATTTCTAAAATATCTTGATTACTCATCATGTCACTGAAATGAAAATATAGTCTTCTAAGCAGATCTCTTTGAAGGGTAATTCTAGTAGGTGTTTAGGTTTTTTTGTTTGTTTATTGTTTGTTATTTAAATAAGCTTTAGATCAAATACCACTCCTTTGTAAAGCTTTCCTCAATCTTTTTTGTCAAAATTCATTGTCCTCTCCTCTTTATGCCTATAAGTATCCCTCTATTAAAAATTTTTCACTCCATTTAATATTTGGTTAATTGTTGAATCACAATAGGTAAAGTTATTTTATTGCAAGTTTCTTGAAAACAGCAGATGAGTTTACTCATATTTACTCCCCTCAAGTTCCATGATGGTACCTACAAATAAGAAGGTATTCAATGTATACTTACTGGTTAAATTAAAAGCCTGCTAAGTTGTTACTTTGGAAATTAACAGTTAGGAGGGTAGTGAGTCTGTGACACATGGTCTTTAAAACTGCTTATGGCAGCTGAAAAGTTAGGCTTTCTTGAGATAATACAGAGAATATACATACAGAAACACAAATACACATACATATGTATAACCTTATCTACCACCTAAAGTTTAAGGACATCTTTGGAACACTGTATTCACGTTTAAGGACTTTGGAAACCACAAAATGTTATAAAAATGCTAGTGGTTACTGTGAGGTTCTGAGATGAACCAAGGGTACTGCATTTCTGTGGCTAGGCATCCTAGTAATGTACTGTTTTGTTAAAGATTGTTGTTTAAAATAAATCATGATATAATAAAACCTGATGAGTGCAATTAATTCCTACTCCACTAAAGTCAGAATTTATCATTATGGTCATGTTAGCGGAAATGGACCTTTACCAATAGCACAAAAAAGAGATAGAGAGAAAAGAAAGAAAGAAAGCTATTTGATAGCCTGCATAAAGTAATTCTAAAATTACAACATAATAGCTGTGTTGTAAAAAAAACTGTTTTTCACAGAGACAGGTGCAAAGAACCTCTACTAACACTTTGGTCTGATGAAGAGGTATCTCTATGGCTACTGCATCTGAAGGTATTAAAGCTGCCTCGCTTTAAAAATTGCTTTTTATTTATACTTTTCCTTTAGCATGATTAGTAAGTTGTATATCTCCTACGTAGTTTGCTTAAATTTGTTATGGACATGGATCATTGGAGGAACTCAGAAATCCAACTTATTTTATACAACAGTGACAGAAAATCATTTCAGAAAGACTGTAATGAACACCAATAAGAAAAAGATAACCTTCAGATTTTGCAAGCACATAAATCTAAAGGCTGATTACATTTGCAGCAATCTACTGTTGCAAAACATGCCATGAAGTTTAAAATTCAAAGGATGTCTGAAATTAACAAGGGGAGTTCAGAAAGACCAAGATTGCAGGGAACTTAACCCCATGCTGCTATAGTCAGAAAGTCGTAATACTGGCCCATTGACATTTGGTCAATGTGCTGCTGTCATAAAATAGCTAATAGTTGAGAGACTTAAAACATCACCAATTGGTGAACAGAAATCTAGAATTGTGTAAATCTAGAATTACACAATGCTCTCAGAGCAAAAATAGAGAAACAACAAATAGAACAACAACTCATAAAAGGTACCAGGAGCTCAAATGTATACCACTGAGTCTTAGTTTCCCATTCTTCAAATTGTTTTTATTGGAAATTTTAAGTGGAACAATAATAGAAATATTTCCTAATTCCAATTCAAAAAATAAAGCAAGGCAACACAGAAGCATTCCCACTTGGGAAAGAACTTGACATTGGATCTGAGAAAATGTATGATCAAAGACAATGAATAATATATGCAGAAAAAAGAGAAATACTGTGAACATTAATTTTAAAGAATAATATCTAAAGTAATCACACTTTCAGTTTTTCATTTTAAATTTTATGAATACATTTGAAATGTCTGCATTCATGTTTTGAAGTAAGCTATAAATATAATTCTCAGTAAATGAAAATGCCACATTACTGTCAGGCCATATTCTAATCTTATGTCTCATGAACTTATTTTTATACTATTTTTATATGCCTTTTTTATTACTCAAGTGGAAAAACTAGAAAATATCAGCATAAAGGGGAAAAAAAAGAAAGAAAAGTAATTCTATATTATCACCTCCCAAAGATAAACAATATAAACATTTTTGTTTGTCTTTTCAGATTTATAGCTCAGTACATTTATTATATTGTAACCTGTTTCCCCCCACAATTACTATAATGTAGATATCTTTCCATGTAAACATATAGACATGTCATTATTTTTTTAAATACTTTTATTTATTTCAGAGAGGAAGGGAGAGGAAGAGAGAGAGAGAAACATTAATGATGGGAGAGAATCATTGATCAGCTCTCTCTTGCATGTACCCTACCAGGGATTGATCCCACAACCTGGGCATGTGCCCTGACCAGGAACCGAACCGTGACTTCCTGCTTCATAGGTCGAAACTCAACCACTGAGCCACATCAGCTGGGCTGACACACCACCTTTTTAATGGCTTCATAGTATTCCATTGTATGGACATACTATGATTTCTTTCTGCATCAACAGATGTTTAGGCCATTTATTATTATAAAACACTGTGATAAACAACCTATTTTGTACCCTGCATCATGAATGATTTTTTAAAACATAAATCAGATTAGTAACTCCCCTGCTGATGACATCATTTTACTCTTGGGGAAAAAGACCCTAAATAACAAGTGTTGGGGGTGTGTAGGAGGCAGCCGATCAATGATTCTCTCTCATCATTGATGTTTCTATTTCTGTCTCCCTCTCCTTTCCTCTCTGAAATCAATAAAAAAAAAATTTAAAAACAACATTGTTTTTAAAAAATAATAATAATCATGAAATCTTGCCATTTGAGACAACGTGAATGGGCCTAGAGGGCATTATGCTAAGTGAAGTAAGTTGGAGAAAGAAAAATACCCTATGATTTCACTTATATGCGGAACCTAAAAAACAACAACAACAATAAAACAAATAACAACAGACCCATAGATATAGAGAACAAGTTGTTGGTTGCCGAAGGGGAGGAGGGAGTTGGAAATGTAAAAAAAAAAAAAAAGGAAGACCCTAGCTCCTTCCAGGCTCTACAAAACTCTACCTAAGCAGGACCTGACTCCACACCAAGATCCTCCTACCCTCTTCCTGTCACTTGCTCTAGTCCCACTTACCTTTCTCTGATGTCAGGGAAGCCAATGCTGTTGTTTCCATCCCAGGGCCTCTTGACACACCTTTCCTTTATCTAGACACACTCTTCAGCAAGCTCCTCGCCTTCTGGGCCTCTGAACCTGATGAGGTCTTTCCTGACCACCTACCCTGCCACCTGTTTCCAGTTACTTCACTTCATACTGCCTGAAAGCCATACTTCTTTATTTTTTGATATTTTCTGTCACCCACTCTAGCTTCATACAAGGTCCATGTGCTCCTAGCACAGTACCGGGTACATAGAAGCTCCTCAATAAGTGATCCTTGAATTACCAGTGAATTCAGGACTGAAACTCAACAAATACCATCCTTCCTGTTTTAGTTGTCTCTTCAGAGGCAGCATTTGCAGAGAAAGAACAATTGACCCACGAGTAAATCAGCCGTTTCTAATCCTCAGCAAATTAAACGTTGCCAGGGAAGCCTTCCCTTACCTCTCCCCATCACCCCTTTCTGTCCCTGCCACTCCCCTCCAGGTAACACTCAGAAATTTTCTTTTGTGGTAATTTACCACAGTTGTTAATAATTATTCACGTCACTAATTGTTCAAAACATTTCTCCCGCTTGAGACTGAAACTCCATGAGGGCCAGGGCGGTGTCTAACTCCCTGCTGGGTTCCCAGCTCCAGCAATAATGCCCGGCATAAAATAAGCATGCAATATACACTTGTTGAATAAAAGAAATAATAGTCTTCTCTAGACTGAAAACACTGGAGTTGAAAAAGAAGTTATACAGGGTTGAAATTTTTATCTTAACAGCTGACACAAGAATTCTTCCCAGGAAGGGAACGTTGCCTGGGGAAATACCTTGATAAGCCATTTGGAGCAGGTGAGCACCCGAGGATTGTGGGAAGGCAGTGAGACAACAAAAGCAATGCCTGGTTGGCTCTGCATGACAAAACCAGAGGAATTCATTTTGCCTCTGAGAGGAAGGAGGAGCTGGGTCAGTAATGACTTTAAACTTGGGCACCAGGTGAGGAAAAGAGAGAAATGGAAATAGGGAGTCTTTAGTCAAGTCCACTTACCATGCAAACCACCTCATGAGAGTGGTGCGTGCGTGCGTGCGTGCGTGCGTGCGTGCTGCGTGTGTGTGTGTGTGTGTGTGTGTGTGTGTGTATGTGTGTGTGTGTGTGAAACCTGGGAAAGAGCCTCTGAGTCAATACATTGCTGAGCAGGAGCAAATCATGTGAAACACTGAAACAGTCCATAAACTGAGAAAACAAGAGCTTAGAGGCAGAGGTGACTTTGAGACTATAAACTGCCTAGTAATTTCTAGAAATCAGCCACAAGCCTTGGAATTGGGGGAGTGATTTCCTTTTATTTAGACCTCAAGGGACAAGCACAGAAGCAGGTCACACCCAGATTAAAACAGTGACTGCTATCACTTGTCACCCCATCTCTGGGCTTACTTGCTGCCCATCCTTTCACCAGTTTGGAATTGGGGTTCTAAAGGGATGAGAAAAAGGGAGGAAATGGGGAGGGGGGGGAAGAGAGAGAGTTGGAATGAGAGACCCTTCTCCCTTATCACCAGATGAGATAAACTTTACCAAAATGCCTCTTCCTATCTATGTTTTAAGAGACAACCTAGTAATTTAGTAATTTACTGTCTTTGGGGGAAAGGTACTCTATAAATAAACAGCACATTCTTTGCCGTTGAAATTAGGTTACTCGAAGTAAACTCTGCGTGGTTTTCTTGATTTCACTTGATTACTCAAACAGATTTTGCCATTTTGAAATTTCTTTAGAGCACGAACTGTTATATTGCTTTCAACTCCCCACCTAGAGAATGATCTGTGAGGACAATGCTATAAAAGTCTGTGGTGGTGACTCATGAGTGACCTGCCAGGAGAAAAATATCTGATATCGAGAGTATTATTCTTTATATTTGTGTAATGTTAGGACACTGCAGGAAGAAGGAAGTAGTTGCCCAGATATAAATTAGTAGAATATGTGTATAAGAAAGTTCTCCTTTTCACAGAACTCAGGGGGCTGAAGCATGATTAATACAAGATTGTGTTACAGGTGTGAACACATCCAGGTTTCACTACTGCCAATGGCTCCTGTTTTCATTGGAACAACCCTTATTCTTCCCAGAACGGAAGTTTTAAAACTTTCTTGCCAAATCTTGCCAACTCTTAAGTCAACACGCACTAATATATTCATTCCACTTCTAGTGCATCTGAATGGGGAAAAGGGAACAGGTTGGACCACCTTTATTGACTCTCCAGTATTTACTTATTACATTCAAAGTAGCTTTATTGATTATAAACTGAGCTCAAAGTAGGGAATGACCTACACGCTATTCAGAAAACTAAAACAATAGTCTAGTTACACAGAAAACTCCATTCTCCCCACAGTCATTATCCCACTTTATGTGGAGAACAGTATGGAGTTTCCTCAAAAAACTAAAAATGGAACTCCCACTTGACCCAGTGATCCCACTTCTAGGAATATATCCCAAGAAACTAGAAACACGAATCAGAAAGGATATATGCACCCCTATGTTCATAGCAGCACAATTCACCATAGCTAAGATTTGAAACAGCCTAAGTGCCCCTCAGCAGATGAGTGGATTAAAAAACTGTGGTACATCTACACAATGGAATACTACGCTGCAGTAATAAAGAAGGAAATCTTACCATTTGCAACAGCATGGATGGAGAGCATTATGCTAAGTGAAATAAGCCAGAGAAAGATAAATATCACATGATCTCACTCATTTATGGAATATAATGAACAACATAAACTGATGAACAAAACAGATCCAGAGACAGAAGCATTGATCAGACCGTCAAACCTCAGAGGGAAGGTAGGGGAGGGTGGGGATAAGGGAGAGAGATCAACCAAAGGATTTGTATGCATGCATATAAGCCTAACCAATGGACACGGACACCAGGGGGGTGAGGGCATGAGTGGAGGGGTGGGGGGGGGGGGCAATGGGGGGATAAGGACACATATGTAATACCTTAATCAATAAAAAAAAATAAAAAAAAATAAAGTGGGAAGCAGCCTATTACATATAGTATATATTTGCATTTATGTATACTGGAAAAAAAAAAGACTAGAAAGTCATATAATAAAATGTTTGTGATTCCCGTTTCTGAGTATGGAGATTATGGGTGTGCTGGAATGATGACCACTCTCTCCCCAGATGACCACGTCTTAATCCCAGAACCTGTGACTATGCTACATCACGTGGCAAGAGGAATTCATGTTGCAGAAGCTAATCAGCAAGCAGATGATCCTGGGCTATGCAGGTGAGTCCAATGGAATCCCAAGGGTCCTTAAAAGTGGAAGAGGGAGGCAGAAGAGGGTCAGAGGAAGAGGTGGGTGTGTAGGGGTGATCAGAGAGAGGTGAAAGTGCTGGTTTTGCTGGAGGAAGGGGACAAGCCAAAGAATGTGGGCTGCCTCCATTTGCTGGAAAAGGCAAAGAACCACATTCTCCCGTAGACCTACCACAATGAACGCGGCCTGTTGACACCTTAATTTTAGCCCATCGAGACCTGCACCTCAGACTTCTGAGCTCCAGAACTGTAAGGTACCAAATTTTTTTGAGGCTCTAATTTGTGGTAAAGTGTTATAGCAACACTAGGAAACTAGTGGATGGTCTGGTTATTGTTTTTCTTGTTTGTTTGTTTGTTTGTTTGTTTTGGGGGGGCGGGGTGTGGTGTAAGGAGGCTTTGAAAGGGAGAGGGTGTGATAGTTTCCAAGTTTTATGTAATGTATGTGCCTGAACTCTATAATTAGGAAAATTTCACGTTTATCATTTTTTTTCAAATAATATGAAAATAGTAATGAGGGCTGTGGTCGAAATTTTTCAGCATTTAGGCCAAACCAGATCACACCAAAATTGCTCCTTAAAACTCTTAACGTCACTTACTGAGAAAATTGACATAGGAGCATTCACGCAGCAAAGAGCGGTAGTTTATTTTAATCAGGAGCTCCTCGCCAGTGAAAACTCCAGTTGGTAGGTATTTACTGAGGACCTGCAGAGTCAGAGGCACCACCTGGGTCCCTCAGCTGACACGTATTCTTTCCACGGACAACGCGCGGCCTTCTCGGGCGGGACAGTGTGCAGCACAGCCCGACGCGTCTCAGCAGGAGCTTCCTCTGCTGTGCTTGTGGCCGTGGTGGTGACTCCGGCTTCGGAGGGGGTGAGGGAGGGAGATGGTCAGACTTGGTGAGGTGGCGTTAATGCTGTTGGTTCCCGTGAAAGCGATGGTGGTGGCGCGGGTACGAGAGGAGTGGTGGGGGCAAAGGTAATGGACTATTTCACAATTCCTTAATTAGGACACTGGGGTGCCACAAACATGTCCTTGTTTGTTGCAACATGTGAATTTCCTTACTCTCCTCTTGTAGTTTGTTTGTTTTTTTAATCAGAAATAGACCAGAAAAGGGTTGATGGTATGTCTGAAGGGGGAGGTAAAAGAACCACATTTCTCCTTGTTTTCTCCTAACCCCACGGCATGTCACCTACACAAAGCTCCCAGGACTTTGTCTAACAGGACTCCCAGGTCCCGTTTGCTCAATCCGGGCACCTGTTGCTGGAAGCACACCATCAGCCCTTGGTTCCCATTTCCCTCCTGAGCCTCAGAGGTCACCTCTCCATCTTCAGGCTGCTCCCTCGGCCTGGAAAAACCCTTCTCCTCGTTTTCAATTTGTTTTATCCTTCAGGGCTCAAATGAACTGCCAACTAGCTTTTGAAACAATAATTGAAACCAGGTGCCAAGGACTTCCATATACGTTATAGTATGGAATCCATTCCATTCGAGTCCTGCTTTCTCATCTTCGTGTGTTTATGTGAACCTGGGACCTGCTTTACTCCCAGAGGCTGCTGCATAAAACTCCCTTCAAGCAAGAACCATGGCTGGTCACGCTTGCCTCTTTGCTCCCTTAGCTCTGTGCATAAATCTCTGTATTACTGATTTCACCCTGCTTCACAGTTAGTTACTGGTTTATATGTTTGCATCCTCCCTTCTAACCCCATTGTCAGTTTTTTGAAGATGGGCACCTTATGCTCCTGCATCCAGGAAGTGTCGCATAGTAGGGCTTTATGAAAGGCTGTCAAGCAGGTAGTGTGTCCAAATACAACATACACATATATTAAGTTACAGGTCAAAGATTTCTTCTCCAGTTTCTTCTACTCACGAAGTCTCAAAGTTTAGTTTTCCCTCCACACTACCACCACTCTTTTTTTTTTTCTGTGTTTCTTTTTTAAAAAATTTTATTTCAGAGAGGGAGAGATAGAAACATCGATGATGAGAGAGAATCATTGATCGGCTGCCTCTTGGATGCTCCCCACTGAGGATCGAGCCCACCATTCAAGCATGTATTCCTACCGGAAATCGAACTGTACCTTTCTGGTTCATAGGTTGATGCTCAACCACTGAGCCACACCGGCCAGGCCCACCATTCTTAATATACTAAGTTCACAGGTGTGTCTCAGACTGGAGTTAAAATATTGCTAATAGAATTGTTGCTTGCTGCTACTATTTTTATTTATTTTTTTTTAAGGCTTCAGCTACCAGGACCAGTTGCACAATAAAGTGGAGTAATGAATCTTGTAGAAATGGCTCTAGGATTTCAAGGTGGAGTAGCAGATAATGTCACTGGAGAGGAAGTACAGGGAAATGACTCAAGACCACCCCACCCCTCCCAGCTGAACTTTGTCACAGAACATGTTGGAGGGCAGGGGCGGCGAGGAGGCGGGGAGATGGGACAGACTCTGGAAGACTGGTTTAACCTGTTGGCTCTAACGCTCATACAATCTAGGCAATGGCAGATGAGGTCTGAGATTTGTGGATAGTTATTGAAGAGTTACAAAGCCCATTAAAAGAAGCTTTTAAATAAAAACTAAAATTCCACTCAAATGCTTTTGGTTGTTTGAAGCAGAAGTGGGTCTGATAATTCTTAGAGGAAAGAAATTGTTGATGCCTTTCAGAAATGGCATCTTCCCAAATTATATAGTCAATTTGCCACTAAGTAAGGCAAGACTCGAGAAACTAGTACATGTTTACAGAATAAAAATCCTAATGTAAGATATACAAAGAGATCTCTTTTGGCAAGAGTTATGTTTCTCAAGTTAAGGGTTATCAGCTCTGCTTTGAAAGATCTCTCTTGTATCTCTCTGGTGTATATATATATTTTTTTCATTTACCATATCCTGTATTTTGCAATACTATCTAACTTAGAAAAACAAGAGACTATAAAGCCCAAAATAAAGCTTTCTCATCACATTTTTTTTCCCTGAAACAAGTGTTTCCAGAATCAGAGAATTCTTTTTGTGGAATGTGTTTTTCCATTTGCAAATGAGATAAAGTGATTAAAAGAGCCATAACTGTCTGTCACTGGCTAGAGCAGAAAATAGAAAAAAAATTTCCTTTTCCCTCTCTCAAGGACCTTCTCCCCTCCATCAGGAAGGAATGATTGCCAATGGTGTCCCCCTGCCTCCTCCTTTCCCGTAGTGAGAAGGAAGAATCTTACAAAGGCCTGGTACTATATATTCTGGAATCAGACATACTTAATCTTTAACTATAAAAGTAGAAAGAAGAAGCAACATATAAATACCTATCACATATAAACACCATCATTTTTCTTTCTTAGTCTTCTCTCTGAAACATATATTCAGTTATAAAAATGTTAGCCAAAAGGCACATTTTAGGATATATAGCCATTTTTAAAGGGATGGGGATGAGAATCCATTTTATGAGCTCTACATTCTACTCACCCTTTTCAATGGTCAATTTTGTCATTGTCATTTAGAAATTGTTATTCAATTATTAGCCCTAGCTGGTTTGCCAGAGGACTAGAGGGTCTGGATTTGATTCTGGAAAAGGGCATGTACCTTGGTTGCAGGCTCAATTCCCGGCCCTGGTTGGGGCATGTATGGGAGGCAACCAATCGATGTGTGTCTCTTACATCAATGTTTCTCTCTCTGTGTCTCTCCCCCTCCCTTCCACTCTCTCTAAAAGTCAATGGGAAAATACCTTCGGGTAAGAATTTAAAAAAAAAAAAAATTAATGAAGGTTTCCAAGAGTGTTGGTGGAGCAAGATCCTTCTAACTCTCATTTTAGAGAAAACAATGGGGGAAAAGGAGAAGGAAGGAATGGAGCAGGAGTAGGAAATTTTGCAGACACATTCTTCAGGTTAATGTTTATTGACATAACAAGGCTCCGAGTCACAGTTAACTAACCAAGTCCTAATTATAGTTCGTGGAGCAAATTTAACCCCCTACAGCAATAGTGCTCAAACTTTAGTCCATCAGAATCACCACGAGCTCTTGTTGGAACACAAACTGCAGTGCCTCCCCCCAGAGTCTCACATTCAGTAGGTTTGGAGCATGGCTGGTCTAATAATTAAATTGACATAAGCAGGTTCACAGGGGAGAGAAGTTAATTACATACATATGGAGCCTCCATAAGAATGGGAGACCCACAGGCAGTCAGGCAATTGAGGTTTATGTGCCATCCTGAGCCAAGGAGAAGAGCGTAGGAGTCTGAGAACTCAATGCAGAGAAAGATAATTTTCAAAAAAAAATGGGAAGAGCAAACATTTGCAGGGACAGTAGGGCACTGAGTGGATTTTTACCTTCCGGTGCTGCCAAGCTCCCTCAGGCTACCCATCACCTGGCCCACACTCTTTATGGTTATCTCTGGGCTTAGCTCTCTTTTGGGGGCCACACCCTCATCTAAATTCTTTTAGGCAATTAAGGAAGAAGTAAACATTTTTTAATCTGCTGGTCTTGATTGCCTCAGCTCAAAATAATCCACATGCCTATGTGGCACATTTTGGGAAGGCTCCTTCTGAACCCCTTCAGGACTTAGCATTTGCCTTCCTAACACATTCCCAGGTGATGATAATACCATTGGCCCAGAGACCCCACTTTGAGAACCACTGTTGTAGAGCAGTTACTTGCAAGACGCTTGTTTGGAGGTTTTATAAAATCCTGATACCTATGTCTCACCCTAGATCCGCTGAAACAGAATCTCTGGGCTTGGTCTGGTCAAAGACAAATAAATCTGGTTAAAGAAGTGTGAGTAAATTTTTATTCAGTAATAGCTATTGCAATAGGGAAGAGAGCCCAGTGTGAAGTCAACTTGGTCAAAACAAATGGCAAGAGGCTTCTTAAAGTTGAGTATGCTAAGGAAAAGACCGGAGAGTGTTAAGGGTCCATTGACTAGGCCAGTGGTCAGCAAACCGCGGCTCGCGAGCCACATGCAGCTCTTTGGCCCCTTGAGTGTGGCTCTTCCACAAAATACCACGGCCTGGGCGAGTCTATTTTGAAGAAGTGGCGTTAGAAGAAGTTTAAGTTTAAAAAATTTGGCTCTCAAAAGAAATTTCAATCGTTGTACTGTTGATATTTGGCTCTGTTGACTAATGAGTTTGCCGACCACTGGACTAGGCCATCTGGGTTTGTTAATTGACACTTATTCTAAGGAGGAACAAACTTCTTATATCTTTTAAAACTGGCAGTGGTGCAGGTTAGAGCTCTGTACCCACTAAAGTTAAGCCCTCCTCTCTCACTGGGACTGGGAGGGAGAGGTAGCTCCTTGAGGGAGGGTGGGTGGGAAGAGATGAACCAATGGACCTGTATGCATATATGCATAACGAGTGGACACAGACAATGGGGACACAGACAGTGGGGGTTTGGGGATTGGGAGCTGGGCTGGAAGAGGTCAATGGGATAAAAAGGGGAACTTATGTAATACTTTCAACAATAAAGATAAATATATATAACTAGAGGCCCGGTGCACGAATTCGTGCACACATGAGGTCCTTCGGCCTGGCTGGCGATCGGGGCCATTTGGGGCCACCTCGCCCAGTCCCGATAGGGGCCAGCCAGCTGGGCAGAGGGACTGCGGGAGGTTGAGCATCTGCCCCCTGGTGGTCAGTGCGCATCGTAGCTACCGTCCAGTCGTCCGGTCGCTTAGGCTTTTATATATGTAGATATTTGCATTTAAAGAAAAATCCTTGATATTCTGGAGAAGCCAGTTTGGGTGGTACAGATTTGCATCTCAAAGGAGCAGGGAATGGATTTATAATTGCAACTTTCTAAAGTAACTCTTCCAAGAGGCCATTTAGGGGCCTCTCTGCCTATCACCAGGTTTTGGCTGGAACAAAAATAAACTTCTGGCAGCCTTGAGCTTTCTCAGGCAGGAGTTTAAGGGGCTGGTGGTACCCCAGGGACTCAGGCTTCAGCTGTTAGAAACCATGCAGGGGATGAATGAAATTATTTATGCTGAGAGTCTATGGGGGGGGGGGGGGGTTGGGTTGTTTTTTGTTTATTTTTAAATATATTTTTATTTATTTCAGAGAGGAAGGAAGAGGGAGAGATAGAAGTCTCAATGATGAGAAAGAATCATTGATTGGCTTGCAGCACACCCCCCACCAGGGATCAAACTGCAACCGGGCATGCGTCCTGACCTGAAATTGAACCGTGACCTCCTGGTTCATAGGTCAACATTCAAACACTGAGTCACACAGCCGGGGCAGCCTTTGTGATTTTTACAGGCCAAGGTTGAGGACTAGTTGAGAAGAGAACTTGGAGGAGTCAGACTAGAGTTTGGTCAGGGAAAGAGTCTTGTCAGTCTGGGCATCTGCGTGTTGAAACTTGCCCAAAGAGAATTCTAAGTGACCAGTTGAAAACCAATTCCTATGGTAAGGAGATTTACAATCCTAGAACAGAGGCAAAGTTTGCTTAAATATATTTGTTTTATGAGTTCTTCCTAATACTTACACAACTGCAGAAGCAATTGGCAAATGGGAAAGATTTCTGCACTGTGTGGTATAGACATGTAGCATTTCAGAGTAGCTGCAATTACTTTATTTTATAGAGTAATATTTCATTCAAGTTACAAGGCAAGGAAGATAAGGAACTGAGAAGTAACTACAACAAATAACCTGAACTCTGGTGTTGTTGTTGTTGTTTTTCCTTAATATTTAAAAATATGTGTTCAGGGACATCTGACTGTTGACTGTGAGAGACCTCTCCATGTCCAGCGCCACCTGTATACAAACCCAGGGAAAATCACATCAAATGACATCTGGCTGTAGCATTTTTGTTCAGGGGAAATTACGTCAGAATAGATACTAAATGCAGCCTTGAATGGGGTAAGAATTTTTAATGCAGCCTAAGGGGGCAATTTTCTTGATGATGGTATGAGTGAACTAGTTATGGGATCTGCTATGGACTGAATTGTGTGTCCCCAAAATTCATATTTTGAAGCCCTAACTCCCAATGTGACTATTTAGAGATAAATCTCTAACCCAGGTCCTCACCAGAAACCAAACCAGCTAGCACCATGTTCTTGGACTTCTAGCTTCCCAAAAGAACCTTGAGAAATATATTTAGTTGTTTAAGCAACTCAATCTATGGTATTTTGCTATATTAGCCTGAGTAGACTAAGGCAGAAGCATTCACTCACTCATTCATTCATTTGACAACTACCCCTTTTATAGGCACTGGAGATATAGCAATAATAAAAATAAAATCCCAACCTTTGAGGAGCTTATATTCTAGAGAGAGAGAAACAAATCCCCCAAAATCAAAATAATAGTGTGAGAAATGGTGATCAGTGCTATGGGAGGGGAGGGGTAGGAAGTGGGAGAGGAGGGACGGGAGGGAAGAGAGAGTAGAAGAAGGTCATTTTATGCAGCGTGGTCAGGGAAGGCCTGACTTATCAGATGACCCTTGAGCAGAGACCTGAAGGGGAAGGATCTTAGGCAGAAGGAACAAATGCAAAGGTCTGGAAGCAGAGCATGCTTGACAAGTTCAGGAAATAGCAAGGAGGCCACAGTGGCTGGAACTGAGCAAACCAAGGGAGTAGTTGAGTAACTGTGGAGGCAGGTGCTGGCATCCTCTTGCAGGACTGCGTTCGGACTCTGGCTCTGACGCTGAGTAAAATGGGCAGTCACTGAAGGGTGCCCAATGCAGCAGTGGCATGATTTTGCTTCCATTTCAGAAGAAACATTCTTGCTAAATGGTGGTGGGATGAGGCATGAGGCCAGAGGCAAGGAGACTTGATTGAAAGTGGATAGATGTTTATCAAGAGTTTTATTTTATGTGGACTTAGCTTTTGAAACGGTTAATGAATGCATCTTTTGGGAAGTCTCCAATGATAATTTTGTTCGTATTCTTGATTTACTCTGACAGATTAAATAGAAATGTATTGCAATTTTGTTTACACCCAGGAGGTAGGATTTCCCTTTGACTTTACCTTCTAGGGTTTTTTTCTAAGATTCCCTTTGATTCTTTAACAAACGTCACCAAAGCCTGCTCAGTGACCATTCTCTCTGTACCCTGATATAACATCAATGTTACTAATATCCCATGGCTATTGGCACTATCTTCATCCAGCTCCATCATGCCTATTGAAGGAGTACTTCTCACACTTTAAGGTGCACATAAATCACCATGGGGGATCTTGCTGATTCTGGTTTGGAGGGTCTGAGATAGGGTACAAGGATTCTGCATTTCTATTCAGCTTCCACTGCTACTGATACTTGAACAACACTGTGATTAGTAAGGTATTAGAGTATTTAAAGAATCCTACACATTTTAGATACTCTTTTTGTGAAGAAAAACGTCAGACAAATGTGTGCAATGAGAAATTTATTCTTTTTTAAAACATATTTTTACTGATTTCAGGGAGGAAGGGAGAGGGAGAGAGAGCTAGAAACATCAATGATGACAGAGAATCATCGATCAGCTGCCTCCTGCACGCCTCACACTGGGGATCAAGCCCCACAACCCAGGCATGTGCCCTGACTGGGAATTGAACTGTAACCTCCTGGTTCATAGGTTGATGTTCAACAACTGAGCCACGCCGCTTGGCAGAAATTTATTCTTTAGTTCATTTCTATTGAGTGAGAACGTTGGGCCCTAAGAAGCAAATTGAATTAGTTTCTTCTTTTTCCAGGCATTAAAAAAAATACATAGGTGCTCTCTGTTTGAAGAAAAAGGGGAATGATTTTTATTTTAATCTGTTTGTTGTAAACAATGCATTCACAGGGTTAAAAATAATGAAAGATATAAAATGATCACCAGTGATATCTCCCAACGGTCACCCATGGACACTTAGTTATACACTTCTGTAGAGATAGATTAAGCAAATTAAAGTAAATACAGTATAAACTTTTCCCTATTTTTGCACAAATGATAGTACATTTTGCTACTATTGAAAGTTTGCTCTTTTTATAATACATATTAAAGATCACTTCATATCAGTATATTAAAAGCATCCTCATTCTTTAATAACAAAGGCATTTCTTTTTAAAATATGTTTTATTGATTTTTAGAGAGAGGAAAGGTGAGGGAGAGAGAAAAATTGATGTGAGAAACTTTGGTTGCCTCCCATGTGTACCCTGACCAGGGATCGAACCCACAACTTGGGTATGTGCTCTGACTGGGAATCAAACTGGTGACCTTTCAGTGCATGAAACGATGCTCAAACAATTGAGCAATACCAGCCAGAACCATCCTCATTCTTTATTATGGCTGCATAGTGTATCATTAGATAGATGAACTATAGTTTAGCCTCAAAAGGTAGTTTAAAATTAATGTAATTGGAACAGACAATTCTTTAAAACTGCAAATGAAAACAAATTATAGAGTTTCCCAGCCACTGGGAAAAAAAAAATATTTATACACAAGATAAAGACTAAATTGTTATTATTGCTATAATAAGTGCAAATTTTTCTTAAATATTTTTTAAAAGTAAGACTTATGCATCCCTATGTTCATAGCAGCACAATTTACAATAGCTAAGATTTGGAAACAGTCTAAGTGCCCACCAGCAGATGAGTGGATTAGAAAACTGTGGTACATCTACACAATGGAATACTACGCTGCTATAAAAAGAAGGAACCTTTACCATTTGCAACAGCATGGATAGACCTGGAGAACATTATGCTAAGTGAAATAAGCCAGTCAGAGAAAGATAAATACCACATGATCTCACTCATATTTGGGATATAATGAACAACATAAACTGATGAACAAAAATAGATCCAGAGACATAGAAACATCGAACAGACTGTCAAATCTCAGAGGGAAGGCAGGAGGGGGAGGGGGTAAGAGATCAACCAAAGGACTTGTATGCATGCATATGAGCATAACCAATGGACATGGACACTGGGGCGGTACGGGCTTGTCCTGGGGTTAGGGAGTGATGGCGGGGGGGTGGGGGGGTTAATCGGGGAAAAAGGAGACATATATAATACTTTAAATAATAAAAAAGTAAGACTTAACTACATATCAGTAATGATATTTTAAACATTGTTTACTTAACTACATATCAGTAATGATATTTTAAACATTGTTTTTTAAAAATATATTTTTATTGATTTCAGAGAGGAAAGGGAGAGGGAGTGAGAGATAGAAACATCAGTGATAGAGAGAATCATTGATAGGCTGCAGAATGGAGCCATGACCTCCTAGTTCATAGGTTGACGCTCAACCACTAGCCACACTGGCCATTGTTTTTAAAGAAAACACTGTTCACATTTTCCAGTATGTAAGAGATTCCCTTGGGATTATGAATGGTGTGTTAGGGAATTGCAGAAATTCTTTCAGGTTGAAACAGTGGTAAATCACTAAAAAGCTTTGAAAGTATGTAAGTGTCCATGGAGAGTTTCAAAAATGTAAATTACTAAAGTGGAATTCTTTATGCACTTCAAGAGTCTTGCTTGCTTATAGCTGAGTGGAATCTTGTATAATTATCTAGTTCTATTCATGGCCAATCTGGATGATTTAGCCTCTTTACTAACCAGACCCTCCTTCTCCCAATACTTTTATATTTTTCTACTGCTTGATATAGCAAACCTATATTTCTCTCACTTACCTAAAAATCTCCAGAATCAGTCATCTTTACCTTATATCCAGTGGGTTCTGATTTAGTACTCTCATAGAGACAAAATTGGTAGTTGGTATTGTTAAAAATAGAAGGTTTTTATAAAAGCATCATGGAGTAAAATTGACCTTTTCCTGTGAGCAGACCTATCAATTTGAACACACATATGTATGGATTCATGATCAGGGTATAGGACATTTCTACCAGTCCTCCCCCATAAAAACTTTCCTTGCCCTATCCCTTGTGACACCTCCTACCTCCACATGCAGCAGCGGATGACAACTGATGTGTTTTGTCCCTATAGTTTTACCTTTTTGAGGGTGCCATGGAAATGGATCATCAGACCTTTGAGACTGGCTTGTTTCACTCAGCATCATGTCTTTGCAATTCATCCATGTTGTTGCATTTATCAATAAATTATTTTGATAATAATTCATTTTTTTTATTTACTCATTTACTCAATGAAAGACATACGAGTTGTTCCCAGTTTTTAGTGAGCATGAATAGAATTTCCATAAATACACATGAACGCAAGTTGAGAATTTTAAAAAAATCTATTCTGAATACAATCAAATTGTCAGATATGTGATTTTCAAATATTTTATCTCATATTGTACCTTGTCTTTTTATTCCCTTAATAGTGTCTTTCACAGAGCAAAAAGTTTTATATTTTGTGAAGTCCAATTTATGGATATTTTTCTTTGATTATGCTTTTGATGTCATGACTAACAAGTTCCACCTAACCCCAGCTCATGAAGATTTTATCCTATACTTATTTCTGAAAATTTTATAGCTTTACATTTTACATTTAGATCTACAACTTACATTTTTATATTCATTTTTATATTACATTGACTATCCCTAAACCAATACCATATGTTTTCTCACAACTTTATATTAAAGCTAATATTGAGTATTGATTTATCCAATTTTATTCTTTTTTAAAAAACTTGTTATGACTATCTTAGTTACATTGCCTTTCCATATAAATTTTAGAATCAGCTTCTTTATAACTACAGAATTAGAATTGTGCTAAACCTGTAAGATCAGTTGACATTTTTACAATGCCCTCTAATCCGTGATTAGAAGGATAGAACATGATATATCTCTCCATTTATTTAGGCCTCTTTTAAGTTCTTTCATTAACATTTTCTTGCTTTCAGTATAGAATTCTACATATGTTTTGTTAGATTTATCTTGGGGCTCTATTGTAAGTGGTATTTTTAAATTTTTGGTTTCTGATTGTACATTCATAATTTATACAAATACAAAAAATATTATGCATGGCTTTGTATCCTGACCTTGCTAAAGTCAATCATAAGTTCTAGGAATTTTGGAAGTTTTTTGGTTTTATTTTGTTTTTTAATTTAACTTTTATTTGATTAATGAGAAAGAAAAACATCAATTTTTGTTGTTCCACTTATTTATGCATTCATTAGTTGATTCTTGTATGTGTCCTGACCCAGGATTGAACCTGAAACCTTGGCATATCAGGACAGCATTCTAACCAACTGAGCTAACCTGGCCAGAGCCTGTTTTTTGTTTGTTAGTTTTGTTTTTGTAGATGCCTTGGGATTTTCTACATAGATAATGATGTTGGCTGTGATTAAGGACAGTCTGTTTCTCCCATTCCAATCTGTGTGCCTCTTCTTTCCCTGGCTTAATTATACTGGCTAAGACCTTCAGTATGATATTGAATGGGAGTAGTGAGAAGGGATATCCATGCCTTGTTTCCCTACTTAACATCCAGTTTTTCACCATTGAATGTTTCCACAATATTTTGTCTCTTGATGTTTCTTTTGAAGATGTTCTTAATCAGGTTGAGGATGTTTGCTGAGAGTTTTTATCTTGAACTAGAGGCCCAGTGCACGAAATTCGTGCCCTGGGAGTGGCGGGTGAGCACAGGAGGGGATGTCCCTCAGCTGGGCCTGCACCCTCTCGCAGTGCAGGAGCCCTTGGGGGGTGTCCAACTGACGGCTTAGGCCCTCTTCCCCCTGGGGAGTGGGCCTAAGCCGTCAGTCGGACATCCTTAGTGCTGCTGCAGAGGCAGGGATGGCTCCTACCACTGCCACTGTGCTCGCCAGCCGTGAGCCCGGCTTCTGGCTGAGCGGCACTCCCGCTGTGGGAGCGCACTGACCACCAGGGGGGGCAGCTCCTGCATTGAGTGTCTGCCCCCTGGTGGTCAGTACATGTCACAGCGACTGGTTGTTCCCCAGTTTGGTCAATTTGCATATTAGCCTTTTATTATATAGGATAAACACTGAATATTGTCAAATGCTTCTTCCTCATCAATTTATGATCATGTACTTGATATTTTTGAGTATGTCAGTGTGGTCAGTTACATTACTTGATTTTCCAATATGAGCCAGCCTGCATTCCCAAGATGACCCTCTCCTCCCCTCCCCACACACACCACTTTTTATTGTAGTGTATTCTTATTTTATGTATTGCTGAATTTTATTTGCCAATATTTTGTTGAGGATTTTTTATCTATGTTCTATGTTCTCTTTTTTGTACTATTATCTTTATCTAGTTTGGGTTTCATGGTTTTACGCTGGTCTCATAAAATAAGTTGACAAATGTTCCCTTCTATTTTCTGAAGGAGATGGTATTGGTGTTTTTCTTCTTTAAATGCTTGGTAGAATTCACTAGTAAAACCATCTGGGCCTAGAGATTTTCTTCTGGAAGTTTTAAAAAACAATTCAATTTCTTTAAAAGGCAGGCTTTTAACAAAATTTTCCATTTTTAATTTTTTTTAAAAACCTGACCTCCAAAATGTAATGCCTACATAGCCATTAATATTTAACACTCAGTTCAGTGTACTAGTTGTTGAGAATAGTTTAAAATAATTATGGCACAATATTGGTGAAAAGGCATTTTCAAATGGATATAGAAATAGTAACAAGGGCTGAAAGACAGTACTTTCTACCACGCTAGAAAATTATATAACTTAAAGATTTTTAAGGAAATTTAAGTGCTTATGCTTTCAGGTTTATTATTCTGTAAGACATTAATACTTGATTTAAAAATTCATGGAAAAACTATTACCTCCAACTTCTAGCTCAATTTTTTTCTGCACCATTCTAATTTTTTTAAAAAAAACATCACTTCAATGATAAAAAAAAACAAAACTACAATATAGTCCCTTATTCAATAAAAAATTTGCTTGTTCCTCTTATGTTTTCTTTTTAAATGAAATTCTTTAATCTATCATGCTCTGGCTCTGTCTGCCCTGTCCAAGGTATTGATACTTTTCTTGCCAAAGAATGAGCAGGACCTCTGAGTTTGAAGATGCACTTTACTCACTTATTTCCTTAATAAGCAAGATAAAAACAAATCCTATCTAATAATAGACAAATATGCAAATTGACCATACCTCTGACACACCCACAAGCCACGCCCACCATCCAATCAGAGCGAGTATGCAAATTGACCCAAACCAAGATGGCTACAGCCACAGAGAGCAAGGTTTTCTAGGTAACAGAGGAAGCCAAGCTTTCTGCCTGCCCTTGCCAGGCCTAAGCCTCCACTCAAGCTACAAAGTTTCAATTATAGAAGGTAAACAAATTCAAACAAATGGCGGCAGAATGGAGCTTGAGAGAACAGGCCAGGGTTGCCGCCGGCAACAGGGGAAGCAAAGCTTTCCGCACACCCTGGCCGGGCCCACCCACTTAAGGCAACAAAGTTTCAATTATAACCCCAACACAAATGGCTACCGGCCTTGGAGGGAGCCCCAGGCTTGGCTCCGCTCCAGGCTACAAAGTTTCAATTGTAGAAGGAAAATAAATTCCAGATACCAGGGCCTCTGCTTGGGTTGCCAGGGCCTCCGCTTGCATTGCAAACCACCACAGGCCCCTCGCTCAGGCTGCCCCACACCCCAAGGGAACCCCCACCTGATCCGGGACGCCCTTCAAGGCAAACCACCTGGCCCCCACCCGTGCACCAGGCCTCTATCCTATCTAATAAAAGAGTAATATTCAGATTGACCATCACTCCAACACACAATATGGCTGCCCCCATGTGGTCAAAGATCCTGCCCCCATGTGGATACAAGATGGCCACCACAAGATGGCCAGCAGGAGAGGGCAGTTGGGAGGCACCCGGCCTGCAAGGGAGGGCAGTTGAGAAGGACCAGGCCTGCAAGGGAGGGCAGTTGGAGGTGATCAACCCTGCAGGAGAGGGCAGTTAGGGGTGACCAGGCTGGCAGAGGAGGGAAGTTGGGGGCAAACAGGCTGGCAGCAGAGTGGTTAGGGGGTGATCAGGCTGGCAGGCAGAAGCGGTTAGGGGCAATCAGGAAGGCAGGCAGGCAAGCAGTTGGGAGCCACCGGGATCGGGCCTAAACGGGCAGTCGGACATCCCTCAAGGGGTCCCAGATTGGAGAGGGTACAGGCTGGGCTGAGGGACAAGGCCCGAGCCCACCGGGATCGGGCCTAAACGGGCAGTCGGACATCCCTCAAGGGGTCCCAGATTGGAGAGGGTACAGGCTGGGCTGAGGGACAACCCCCCTCTGTGCACGAATTTCGTGCACCGGGCCTCTAGTAGACCTGATAAAAGAGGAATATCAAATTGGCTTACAAGCCTCTTCACATGAAAAGCAAAAAAGCAGACTTGACTTACTGTGGAAATGGCCTTTCTTACATTAGCCATGTCTTTATTGTGGTCTCGGCAAAACTGATGTTTCTCTGTTTAGTCAGTGTTTCCCATCTTTTCCTAAGTGGCCTGCTTTATCTCAGATCTCTGGCCTTCAAGAATCTGCAGTCTGATGAAACACTACTGTGCATATACAATTAGGTGTAAGGTAGATGATGCTGTAGAAGTATAGAGAAGGGAGGGATTGCTGCTGTTAGAGGTAGAAAAAACTTAGGAGGGGATGAATTTCAAGGAGGTTTGGAAGGTTGGGAATCCTTTGGGGAGAGCAAACAAAAGAAAGGTGGTGTTTGGTGGATGCTCTGGATTGCTGAAAGATAAAGGCATGCAGGTGCAGAAGAGCTTGGTGTCTGTGTGGATATGTGGAGAAAAGAAGAGAGGAGGAGGAATGGCCTTGAATTGGGGTACCTGCTTGTGGATTTCAGGAGAGGAGGGAGTGGGCAGGGAAGGAGATGACAAGAAAGGACTATTTGGAGAGGCAGTATAAATTAGCTGTTTAAAGTATGCACTCTGGAACCCGACTTTCCAAATTGTAATCCTGGCTCCACCACTTACTAATTGTATGACTTGGGAAAGTTACCTAAATTCTCTGTTTCTTCATCTATAAATTAGGGATAATAATGGAAATGTCTTCATTTGGGTTACTGCGTCTGGCTCATAATAAGTTCTGTATAAATGATAATTATGATTGAGAAATTAGAGAGTCAAGGAAGGGTCAGATTTTGGAATGTTTGGAAAGCTAATAGAACTGAGAGATATGAAAGATAATATGAAAGACTACTGGAAGCATTAGGCTGAGTTTTTTTAGTCAAGTGAACACGATGCTATTTTTATGTTAACTAATATGGGCTTGTAACATCAATCAGATCTACTCAGATTAAAATTTTATTCAGATTTTATATAATTTTCATGTTACACTGAATTTATATCTCTATTTACTACACTGAACTTACATCTGTGTTTCAAAGGATGATGACAAAGCACACCAACCAAGACGCTAAAACCCAGGTTGGAGTCTTTTATTGTTTAACTAGAGGCCTAGAGCATGAAATTCTTGCACTGGGGGGGAGGGGTCCCCTCAGCCTGGCCTGTGCCCTCTAGCAGTCCGGGAGCCCTGGGGTGGGGGGGATGTCTGACTGCAGCAGAGGCAGGAGAAGCTGCTTCTGGCTGAGTGGTGCTCCCCCTGTGGGAGTGTACTGAACACCAGGGGGGCAGCTCCTGCATTGAGCATCTGTCCCCTGGTGGTCAGTGTGCTTCATAGCGACTGGTCGTTCCAACATTCGGTCGATTTGCATATTAGGGTTTTATTATATAGGATGTTAAAATAAAAGTGGCAATGTTATCCAAAGAGAAAAGTCAAGACAGCTAATACAAAGTTACAGATGAAAGGGAAAATGATTAGGGATAATTAAGTGATAGAAAGGTGAGATTGCAGACCAAGAGGCAAAAATGGACCCAGGAACGCA
Organism: Cnephaeus nilssonii; assembly: GCF_951640355.1. Taxonomy (NCBI): domain Eukaryota; kingdom Metazoa; phylum Chordata; class Mammalia; order Chiroptera; family Vespertilionidae; genus Cnephaeus; species Cnephaeus nilssonii. The sequence continues at coordinate 37,008,869 of NC_137089.1, read as the reverse complement.
TTTATAAGAAAAATATATTTTAAAATTTGGAGAATGATAGACATTTCAGAAATATAGAACTTGAATGTTTTGAAAACAGCAATGAATCAAATTCAAGTGAATACTGAGATTTTTATTTATTTATTTAAATAGGTTGGATAAGCACCAAGCAACAATAACAATAGGGAAATATACTCAAAATTTTGTGTAAAAATTGCCTGATTCTACTACCACCAACCCCTTCTCCTTCACTTGCAAATAAATGACTAAAGATATTATCTTTCCCTTAGAATGTTTGGAAAGCTAATAGGACATCAGCTTTATCTCAGTCTTACCCAATCTTTTGCTCCAGGCTGGTCAGTTAATATCTTGAGTTTCAAGTTGAGTGAGAGTGCCCACCTCCCAAGGCTGCGCACACCCCTGGCCCCAACACAACCACCTTTTGGGTGAAGTCTTGGACCCAGCAAAGGAGGAGGATGAATTGTCCCCTGGGAGGAAGGAGGATGGAGTCCATTCCTTCTGAGAGGGTTAGGTCATATCTCAGAAGAGTTTATTTTTTTTAAAAAAACCCTGAAAACTGTACTCTTACTCTCAAATTTGTTCCTAACCCAGGAACAACCTAGGCCATCTTCCACAAACAGCATTTCTACTCATTCTTTCCCTGGTTCTGATTGGAAAGGGGCATTTGTTTGAGGTTCCTTTCTCCTAGCTTCACTCCAATTCATTACGAAATCTGTTCATTCTGCCACCATAATATACCTCAAATCTATCCACTTTGCTCCATCTCCACTGCCATCACTTAGATACCACTGGGCTATCTAACATTTATGCAAATCGGAAAAAGGACTCCTTCCCCTGGGCACATGCTGGGGCTTGACGTCAGCCTCATTTGCCATCTTTGTACAGAGCATGATCTCCTGGACCCCAGCCCAAACCATGGTGCACAGTTGTAATCACCTCCTGCCTGTTCTGTCCACATCCACTCTTGTCCCCTTCCAATCCATGCTCCACACAACAGTGGGACTACTGTTAAATAACCAGTTTGATCATTTCACTCCCTTCTTGGTCCTTCCATATATTTCTATTGCTATTGGGATAAAATCCCAAACCCCTTAACATGACCTACAAGATTCTATATGATCTGCTTCTTAGTTCCCTCTTTATCCTGTCACCATTTCCTCCTGATAACTTTTAGCTACACTTGCCTTGTTTTGGGTCCTGAAACTTGCCGAGCTTCCCCCCTAACCCAAGAGACTGCCTGCAAAGTTCTTCCTTGACTTAGTTTCGCTATTTTCTCCTCGTCTTTCAGGGCTCAGTTCAAATGTTCTTTTTTTTTTAGGGAAGCCATTCCTGAATCCAAAAGTAGAATTCCTCATAGCACTCTATTCTCTTCTTAAATCGTACTTAACACATTTATAATTATATATTCACTCACTAGTGATTTATTTATTTAATATCCTTTTCCCTACTATATAATGTAAACTCCACAAGAATGAGAATCATGCCTGACTTAGCCCAATGTCTTTCATCCATACAAGTTTCTTTTTAAAAAATATATATATTTTTATTGATTTCAGAGAGGAAGGGAGAAGAAGAGATAGATAGAAACATCAATGATGAGAATCATTGATTGGCTGCCTCCTGCACACCCCACACTGGGGATCAAGCCTGCAACCTGGGCATGTGCCCTGACGGGGAATCAAACCATGGCCTCCTGGTTCATAGGTCAACGCTCAACCACTGAGCCATGCCGGCTGGGTGATCCAAGTTCCTATTCAAATTTATACCAAAGACTTTGCGTATGCCAGTGACCATACTAGATTCTAGAAGTGAATTGACAAATGATGTCCTCGGTGTTGTGAGGGAAACACATAACCAACCAATAAACAAGTACGCAGGCAAGATGATTAGTTTGCGATATGTGCTGTGCAGTAGACTCTGAGCTGTTTCAGTGCAGAAATCTCTGTAGTCATTAACAAATATCGTGTATTGTTTAGGATAAAGCTAGCTGCTAAATATAACACAGGAGTTTACTTCATTGTCCAAAACGAATCTTCCTGATGGGTGGATGGCTCTCCTCCAAGTGGTAGGACCCAGGCTCCTTCCAGCTTGAACCTCTGCCTTCTTCAATATGTGGCCATAGAAGGGGGAAGAGCATGGGAAATTGCTTGTGGATTTCTTTTCCCCGTGGGCTAAGTAGGGATGGCTATGCTCTATACCTAACTGCAAGGGAGACAAAGGAACACAATGTATCTCTGTACTGAAGAAGAGTAAATAGATTTGATGATCAGCCAGCACCTACAACACTCACATGAAGAAACGAAGATAAATTAGAAATGTTCTCAAAAATTGTATTATGAGTGTGTACATAGAAGTCATTATGGCTGCTGTAGTATACTCTTAACTTCTGATAACCCAGAAATAGTCTCTAAAATGAAATTGATGAATTTGTCTCTCAGGACAACGAAGTTGAAAAAAATCTAATTGTCTACTTTAATTTCAGGGTCAGCTGGAAAGCTTCCATTTTTATTTCCCACGGTTTTGTGTGGTTGTTTTTCTTGTTTCAAATCTTGTCGCTTCACAGCCTCTCCGTTCTTGGGTTGGAATGGTTACCTTAGGACAAGTCCACAGTCAGGGCTATCGAATGGCTGGGAACAGTGAGAGGCATTTCCTAACAATTGGGAAACGCGTATTGCTAGAGCCGCACAGTCACTTTGGACTTAAAGACGTGTACCTTAGATTACCAATTCTTTGCATATATTTTATGGTAGTCTTTATAATGTTCTGCTCTGAATGAAACAGAAATTTGAATTATTATTATTTTTTTTTTGGTACCAAAAGCAGACACATGGTCATCTGTGTGTCTGTGGTAGTCTGTCTGCACTGAAAGCTTTTTCCATTCTGAAACGCGTTTTCCTATCCTGGACGGAACCGTAGTATTAAGGGCACAGGGACCCAGAGCATATTCACCTGTTCGCTTGAGCCTCGATGCAGAAGGGATCTGAAATCTAGAGTATACCGATTTATTCCACCGAGATGAAAAGGGAAGCATCCCGGAGCCTTTGTCCCATTGGGTTTAGTTTGCTTTTTCCGAGAGAGAATCCTGGCTGACAGCGCCGCAGGGCACACAGGTCTGGATTAGCAGCTCCGTGCGCCCGGGAACACGAAGTGGCGAGCGAGCTGCAGGTGCAGACAGCGCGGCTGAGCCCGCCGGGGCCGCGCGGGCGTGTCCCGCACCCGGGGAGTGTGTGTGTGTGTGTGTGGGGGGGGGGGGGCTGCGCTCCCGCCTAGGGGGTCCCCAGCAAGAAGTGGGCGCAGCCTAGTCGGGAGTCTAGTTCACGGGTGACAGAAGGGACCCAGGGCGGCCGCAGTCCCCCTTCCAGGGGCCCAGAGCGCCCGGCCCGCCGCCGCAGGACGCCTGCCACGCGGCACACGCCACACCCCACGCCGCCTGCAGGAGAACGCGGGCGGGAGGCGGGCGGGAGGCGGGCGGCCCCGCCGGGCCGCCGTAGCGCTGCGGCTCCGCGCCGCCTCCGCCCCCTGCCTCCCGGCGGCGCCGGGCGCTCTGGGCGGCAGCGCCAGCCACGGCCGCGCTTCCTCCTCTGCAGCCGTTCGGACGCTGCGTGACGCGTCGTTTCCTCCCAACATGGCGGCCGGGGCAGGCCGGCGGTGATGGAGGCCAGTGCGCGGCCGCGGCGGGTGCTCGTCCCCACAGGAGCCAGGGCCGCCCTGCTCTCGCCCGGCCTCTGAGCCGGCTCGCTCCTCGGCCCCCCAGCCGTCGCCGCCCGGGCTGGGCTCCCTCGCCACCCCCAGGCCGGAGGGGCGAGTGACGGGAGGTGGGGGTGGTGGCCGGGAAGCCGACCCGGGGCCCCGGAGCAGCGGAGGTCCCGTAGGCGCGGCCCTCCGGGGGGCAGCCTCTCGGGGGTCGGCGAAGACACCCGCGCCCCCGGCCCGCGCCGCGGCCGGTCCGCCCGCCCCTTCCTGCCCCCGCCGCTGCCCTCCACGCCTCCTCTCCCCCACCTCCACCCCTTTCTCCTCTCGTCTCTCCCTCCCCCTCCGCCGCCGCCTCCGTCCAGCCGCCGCCGGGAGCCTCGGGCCGGACCGCCGCCGCCTCCTTCCCTGCGCCCATGTATGAGGGGAAGAAGACGAAGAACATGTTCCTGACGCGGGCGCTGGAGAAGATCCTGGCCGACAAGGAAGTGAAGAAGGCGCATCACTCCCAGCTGCGCAAAGCGTGCGAGGTGGCCTTAGGTGAGCGGGGCGGCGGCCGGGGGGGGGGGGGGGGGGGGGGCGGCGGGAGGGGGTCCCCGGCGCCCCTGGGGGCTCGCCCGGGCCGAGCCTCTGATGCCCGGGAGCCCGGGGGGCGCTGCTCGCTGCCCGCCCGCCCGGAGTTGGGAGTTGACAGTAACTCGGCTGCATGTGGGGCAGGGAGGGGAGGGAGGGTGTGTGTGGAGGGCCGCTGCTGGGCTCGGGGAGCGGGGAGCGGCCGGGCTTGGCACCCCCCCCCCCCCCCCGACGGCAGAGGGTAAGACTTTGTGGGTGGATCGTGCGGGGCGGCCGGGGTACCCCCTTTGTGATGAAGCGGCAGAGGAGCTGCTGTCGGTGAGCTTGGACATTCCGGTGGCGCTGATGGGTCGAGACTGGGCGTGGGAAGGGTTCCCGGATCGCGCCTGTCAATAACTTTGCCGTTTGACCTGGTGCTGGGGGGGCGGGGGGGGGGGGGGGAGACCGGGGCTGAAGTTGCGCCCTGGTTGACCGTCTGGAGCAGGGGGGCTTGCAACCGATGCAGCCCGTTGACATGTCTCCGCCTCTCCGCCACAGGAAAAACAGGAGTAATGTTGTAGCCGCCTGGACTGACCTGGAAGAATTAAGACCAGAGGTTAAGGGGTGGGGGAGGCGATGGGAGAGCTGGGGTGTGTGTGTGGGGGGGGGGGGGGGGGCAGGAGGAAGGAAAGGATCTTGAGGTAAGCTGGCTTTCATGAGGAGGAAGGGGAGGTTTGAAATGGGGAAGATGAAAAAAGACAATGCCAGCCCCCCAGCCGCATGTCTGGACCCTGGCCGCTGCTCTCAGGCTTGAAGGGTGATTTCTAGTTCATGGGGAAGAGTTCTGGTGTGGTGCAGCCCGTGGCAACGCAAAGCCTGACAGCACTTAGAGCCAGGCCAGGCAGGTGAGGAGTTGTTCCAGGGGAGACACTGACAGAGCTGTTGCATCCATCGCCGATGAAATCGTTTGAAGACAGACCGGGACATTGAACACAGAGATGAATTCCTAATGCTTACGCTTTATTTTGTAGCACTGGAAATAGACCAGATCAAAAGGACGAGAAAATTAAGCTTGTTAAATAGGCTTAATTTTTTTTTTTAAAAGAAAGCATTCTTGAAGGGGGAAAAGTCCAGAATAACTTAAATGTATGCTAAATTAAAGGGTTAAGACAACCTTCTACTTATTAAATAAAGAGAAGATGACTTTTTAACTTCTGTAATAAGCCTTACTGGGTTTTTTACCCCCTTCCTCTTTGGATCTTTTAGAGTGGTGCTATGGAAAACATCAAAGAAATTTCATTTAGAAATTTTGAATCTGTAGTATAGTGGACTTACCTTTAGTTTTTCAGCCCTTCTTGGATTAGAAGTTCACATGGTTGTTGTTCTTGCAGCTAAGGAAAAGCTGAGGTGTATGAGAAGACATTGTACAGTGGTGAAAGTTGAATTTATATCTGGGTCTTGAAAGGAATAATTATTATATTGCGAAGTGATGAGGGGAGGAGAGGTTTTTAGAATTTTTAAAAGGATTGTTATGTGCAGGTTTGTGAAAAACTTGCAGGATAAAGCATTTGAGATTCAAATTAAAGTGTGTGTTTTTTGAGACCAGATTTTCCATATTAGAATATTTATTTTAATACACTAAATTGTAAGTATTTGAAGAAATGGAATTTGGTGTGTGTGTATATGTATATATTCATTTATTTCTTTATTTTTGTCCCATCCTCTCCAAAATGCTAATATAAGTGAGTGTGTTTTAATGGAGAGCTCACTAGCGGTAGAATCTGGGACCTGGGTTTATCCCAGTGATGTTGCATTTAGAATAGCCAAATCTCTGGGCCTTAACTTCCTTCTCTGTAAAATTAGAATAGATGTTGGACTTAATGATTATAATGTTACATTCCCTCTAATGCACCATGAATGTGGGTGCACTATTCTTTTAACTTCTGCAGTGAGTATTCCTGCTGCTCTTGATTGACATCTCTAGGGGGCTTGTAGTTTGGTCCTTGCCATTTCTGGACTTAGGAACTACTTGGTAGTAAGTGTGCTAGCTTTACCAGGATTATCCATTACAGATTTTGCTAGTTTTTACTTCTTTACCCTTCCATACAGTTGGCAGAAACTTATTATGAGGAATCTGACTACCCAGGCAGGCGCCTTTCTTTACTTGAGATGTGTAAGGCTTTTTCTCACATTTCATAACAGTTACATTTAGCCTCCTACAAAACTCATTGAGCAACCTCACAATAATTAATCCCTGGTGAACTTGGTTTCTTCCCTTCTAGTCATCCTTATCACCGAAACATAAATTGATGAAATGATAACCCATTTCATCTTTGCAAAAAGTAGACTGTCTTGCAGTAAGGTATCCCCAAATATACTTTGTCCCTGGAACTTACTATAGACCTCCCCTTTTCTTTTCAGTGTTGAGACGTGTACCAGGCTCACTTTGGTCTCTTGATAATCTGTGTGGCCATCAAGCAGGATGGAAAAGTGAACTGGAATGGCCTGGTTTGGTCATCCCTGATCTCTAGGTTGTGAGTAGGTAGGAGTTGGATGGTGGAAGTACAGAGGTGGGTGTTGTTATATCCCTTTTAAATACACCTGCCTGCATTCTTCTCGCCTCCCCTCCCAAATATTTATTGAGCACTAGCATAGAGCTGAAGGAAGATGGCCAGTAAACAAGGAAATATATAGTCTGTCGAACTTTGAATCCTCTTGTGTTTAAAAACCATTTTATTGGTGTACGATTAGATTTCAGAGCACTTGGCATTCAAAATTAACTCAGTTACCTTTTAATATAAAGACCAGTTTAAAAGGTTTTCTCTGAATAGTACTCATGAAATTACAGTTCATTGCATATTAAGAAAACTATTTTTTTTTTGTTAAAGTATAGCTTTTAGGAAATTTTATCTAGATTATGGGAGGTTTTACTCATTAAAACAAAATCCATTCTCAAATATACTAAGTAAAGGAACTTTTATTTTCACAAAAAGAAAAATAATGAAAGCTTCAAAGGATATGCAAATTATTTAAAAGTTTTATCAAATTTTCTTAGAGTTCAGACTTTATTTTAAGGAATAATTTTTTTTAAAAAAGGAAAGAATGAAATCTTCACACCTACGTTGTTGCAATCAGGGTGAAAACCACAGGCCCACGAGCAGCTCCAGGGTGCCCTCTCTTGGTGCCTGCCCACTAGATCTCTGTAGTGCTCACTGAATGAACTCTGCAGGGCGAGGTCTCCCAGGCTGCCCTAGCGTAGCCTGCTCCATTCCTGCTCTCTAGCATCCTGAATTAAAAATAGTCTGGCCATCTGCTGGCAGATGAGACAACAGCTGAGCTATTTTTAGTTTCAAAGAATTTAGGATGTTGGGGGATCCGGCTTGAAGGTAGCATTGTCTGTCTCATGGGGAGGAGGGTACATATGGGCCATATTCCAGTCAGGTCTCTAAGTGTTAGGAGTTTCTTTGATGTTAGGGACATGACTAGTTCAACTTTTGCTTCTAACATCATATCATTGAAAATACTCTTCAGATGTTAGGATGAACAAGTTCATGTTCGGAAACTAGCATTGATACAGAATAGGAGTGAAAGGGGTGACCAGAAGAAGGTTTTAGAGGCAAGGGAGACACACTGGGGCAGCAAAAAGGGGTGGTAGATTCCTTGCAGAGATAATGGGAGAATGATAGAGAAAAAGAGGAATTATTAGGGAAGTACTTTTTTCATCAGAGTGTAAAGTTGTTGTTTATTTTATAAAGTGATCCTACTGATTTAGTTTTTCTGATATATGAGGATTTACTTCTAATTTTAAGTCACCCCCAGAAATGTAAATATAATATTTAGACTAAAACGTTACAGAAGTTGCTTCCTTCTAATCCCACCCTTGTTTTAGTTAGTGGGGATATAAAAGGATATATGGATGGAGAAGAAATTAAGTGCTTGTGGTACCAGTTTTATGCTACTTTTGGTAATTTCATTAATTTTTATCACTCTTCACCATTTAAAATCACTTACTCCCAAATAATACCCTGCAGACTGTGTACATTTTAATTACAACTTATATCCATTAGCAAGTCTCCTTTTAAACCTTCCTTGGTATCTAAAGTAAAAGTTGTTTTTAGTAAGTTAGGCTGCCAGAATTTTTTTTATATATATATATATTTTATTGATTTTTTACAGAGCGGAAGAGAGAGGGATAGAGAGTTAGAAACATCGATCAGCTGCCTCCTGCACACCCTCCACTGGGGATGTGCCCGCACCCAAGGTACATGCCCTTGACCGGAATCGAACCCGGGACCTTTGAGTCCGCAGGCCAATGCTCTATCCACTGAGCCAAACCGGTTTCGGCTGGCTGCCAGAATTTTGAGATAGCTAGGAAAGAAGAGTGTTATGAATGAAAGGAAGATTCTATTAAGTTTGAGTTGAAAAAAATTAGTTTTGATTACAATGTATATACTCTCCTTTGTGGAGGTTTACAGTGCACATTAACAATGTTTGGATTCTGAATAGTGTTTTAAGAAAGAAAGCTGCTCAATGTTGCTTAATGAAATCTTTCCTAAATTTATTTGACCCTCTTTAGCATCTTTTAGCACCCTAGGAAATACTGTTCCTTGGAATTCTCTACAGGACACTGTTCAAGGGAAAGAAAGGCAAAGGAGATAAAACAACCCTGACTACTGATAAGAGGATTCTCTAGAAGAGTTACTGTGTTTTGGGAAAGCAGTGTTGACTGTGGGAAAGAGAAGAAAGTCAGAGATAAGGAGCAGTTGGAAAGAGTGGTATCAAGACCAGAGAAGTGTTGAACTTGCTAGCTCTTCTTTCCCCATCCATCTATGGTAGGCAACTGGTTGTCTCTCCTGATAATGTTTAACTTGTAGAGAAACTTCTGTTGGTAATTGTTTTTTCAAAGCAGAATAAAAGCATATTATAAATGGGAAATAATTGGGGGAAATATTTATCATTTTCTTTACAAAACAGAGGAGGAGTTATTTGAAAAGGGAAAATACATGAATAAATTACTGTTGCCATTCAAAATTAGGTATATTCTTCATTCAGATATTTGCTGAACTGAACAGTATGTGCCAGATAACTGCTTCAGTGCTGGGCATATAGCAGTGAACCAAATGTGCTTTAATGGAACTTACTTTCTAGTGGGTTGAGGCTGACAGTAAAAACCAAACTAATATATATTGTCATTGTTATCATCTGAAGAAATCATAGTTCAGAAGGGTAAAAGGAGAAGACCTGGAACACAACTTTAGATAGGGTGGTCAGGAAAGGCCTGCCTGTGAGGTGACATTTCATCAGAGAAGTGACAGAAGAAAGAGATGCAGCCTTTCAGGTTCTTGGATGAAACAGAAGGAGAGGGAGCAGGAAGATGCGGGAGTGCTTGGTCCATTCCAGGATGAAAGGAGGCCTGTGTGGCTGGGGGAGAGTGAGAAGAGCAGTGGTAGGAGAGGAGGGCGACTGGATTTTACTGTATCTGATGGAAGCCACACAGGGGAGTGACATAGCAGATGCACATTTTAAAAGGCTTACATTGGCCAGAGGTGGTAGTGATTTAGACTAGGCTGGTGATGGGAATGAGAATTGGTTGCATTTGGAATGTATTTTAAAGGGTTTGCTGGTGGGTTGGTTGTGTGACAACAATCTCATAGCTATACAGGGTTGTTGGAGTGGGCATTCACCATGATGATGAGGAACACCAGGAGAGAAACGGTCTTTGGGAAGTAAGTTTATATAGTAAAATATTTTCATCCAACTCTACATGTAGTTTAGAATTTTTTAATGATAGCATGTCCTGATTATGATACGATAGGATATTTTCTATTGAGAATACACAAAATAATTTCAAATTTTAGTTGGCAGAGTTTTTTATTGAGTTTTTTTCCACAGAAAACAATCTTTCACATAGTTTTAGTTACAGTCCACAACTGGCCTGGTCCCTTGTTGGGATGGGATCTTTGCAGATGTAATTACTAAGAATCTCAAGGTGAAATCATTTTGGACTTAGGGTGGGTCCTAATTCCAAAGATTGGTGTCTTTATAAGTAGAGGAAGGAACACAGACACACAAATGAAAGAAGGCCCTGTGAAAGTGCAGGCAGAGGTTAGAGTTATGCTGCCATAGCCAAGGAACTCCAAGAGGCCCCAGAAGTTAGGAAGAGGTAAAGAAGGATTCTTCTCTGGAGCCTTAGAAGTAGCATGACCCTGCTGACACCTTGAGTTCAGACTCTGGCCCCCAGAACTGAGAGAGCGAATTTCTGTTTTAAGCCACCAAGTTTGTAGTTAATTTAAGGCAGCCCTAGAAAACTAGTAAAAGTCCCTTTTATCCTAACTTACCAGTATGGTCTATTTGAGCTTACACTTACAGAATATACAATTTTACTGGGCTTTGCTTTATTGTGCTTCGCAAATACTGTGTTGTTGTTTGTTTGTTTGTTTTTAACAAATTGAAGGTTTGTGGCAACCCTGCATCAAGTAAGTTAATGGTGCCAAAAAGATTATGAGTTGCTGAAGGCCCAGCTGAAGGTTAGCGGGTTTATTTTTTTTTTAGCAATACAGTATTATTTTTAATTAAGGTGTATGCATTGGTTTTTGTTTTGTTTTGTTTTAGACATAATGCTGTTGATCACTTAATAGACTACATAAACATAAATTTCATATGCATTGGGAAACCAAAATATTTGTGTGACTCACTTTATTAAAATAATTCACTTTACGTCGTGGTAGTCTAGAACCAAACCTGTAATATCTACAAAGTGTGCCTGTATATGTTTAAACAACCAAATGCTATCTTTGTCTAGTCTCTGTTTCATAATTCTCAAAAGCAGTTATTCTGAGACTTTAGGGTACATGAGTCTCTTGAAAAACTTCTTTAAAAAAAGAGTCCTGGGTCCAAATATTTGAAAGTTTTGTGTTATACTTTCGATATTTTTGTTTTTCTTAGATTTAGACTTGATATAACTACATTAATCTAGATAGCCTGTGTTATCTTCTCATTCAGAAAAGATTGTAAAAAACAGTCTTTAAAATACTGTGATATGAAGTAGCTATAGAAAACTCCATGTGGGACAGTTAATTTTCTTCTTTCAACTTTGAAACTGAAAAGGTATACAGTGAGACCTTACTTAATCAACTGTTAATAACCCTCATCTGTCCTGAACCTTGCTAAGAAGTGAAAAAATAAAAGTATAACCTGACAACGAAGATAGAATGAAGGCCAAGCACTTTATTCAGAGGAGAGTCCCCATGCCATTGCTCAGTCTATTTACTTTTTTAAAAAATTTATTTGAGAGAGGGGGAGGGGGAGACAGATAACAATTTGTTCCACTTTCCTTTTTTTCAGAACATTTCAAAAGAAAAACTGGGAGAAAGAGATCACCCATGACACTATACACTTTATTAAAAAAAACACTTCATTGCAGTATAATTTACATATTATAAAATCTGCCCATTTAAAATGTAATAATTTTTAATCCTCTCCTGAGGATATATTTTTATTGATTTTTAGAGAGAGAGGGAAAGAGAAAGAAACACCAGTTGATGGACATTTAGGCTGAATGAATAAGGCTGCTATAAATGTTTGTGTGTAAGTCTTTATGTGGACCTAAATTTTTATCTCTTGTATAGACACCTAGGAGTGGAATTTTTAAAAAACTAAGTTATTTTCCAAAGTGGCTGCAACATTTTACATTCCCACCAGCAATATATTAAGATTTCCCATACTTCCTTGCCAGGCAACATTGTTACTGTCTGTCTTTTTTATTTTAGCCATCTTGGTTGATATGAAGTGTTATTTCATTGAGACATTATTATCTTTCTCAGGTATTTTTTCCAGACTTTATTCTACAAACATACACATACATAAACAGATGTATTCTTCAAAAAAATTGATCTATTTAATTAATAAACGCAATAGTGGGAGGAAGGAGATTTCTAGCATTGATTTAGTTTTTACTATATGCCAAGTTCTCCATGCTAGTGAAATACTTTCTTGGCTTTATTTCAGTTAGTCCTTAAAACAACCCTGTATACTTAGGTGCTATTATCTGCATTTTGCAAATGAGGAAACTGAGTTTTACAGCTTGTGTTTGGCAGAGTTGACTAAATGCAACCATTCTAACCTGCACCCTTAGTCACAACACTGTTTACAAGTAAATTACAAAAAGGGAAAGAAGGGTCTCCATAGAGAGAAAAGCACTGTTAAAAAAAGAGAAAGGGCAGATGATCCAAGTTGGTGGTGGAGTAGATACCCGTTATACTCAGCTCCTCCCAGGACCAAACTGGAATTACAGCTAAAATATAGAGCAGTCTACCTGAATAACCAACTGAAGACTAGCTGAAAAGTCTTATAACCAAGGATTTATAGAAGAAGCCACATTGAGACGGGTAGGAAGGGCAGAGATGCAAAAAGGGCTGGCCCCACTCTAACGGGGTTGAAATTCTGGAGAGAGATCATAGCTGCCTTAAAGGTTCCCCCTGAGAAGCGTGGGGTCTCAAGGCTGAGCCAGGAAGACACACCCACATAACATCTGACTGAAAATCAGCAGGGATTCTGTCCTCAGGAAGAGACTGGAGTCTGCTAGAGACACATGCTCCCTCTTAAAGGGCCAAAGCATAAAATCTTGTTTGCAGCCACTCACCCTGGGCTCTGAAGAAAGAGGGTGGATCAGAATAGAGTCCCCTGAAGAGAGGCTGGGATTGTGGCCTGGGGAGCTAGCTGAAGGGACAGCTGCCAGGATACCTGTGCTGAGTCACTCTCCCACACCACGATGCCATTTTTCTTGGGTGGAGCACTCCCTTCCTTGCAGCATCAGCCAGGGGAATGCAATAGCCCCACGCTCTGGATTCCCTGCAGCACAGCCCTGCAGAGCTTTTGCTCTGCTGAGGAGTCCATTGCCTGGGCCAATCTGTAGAGGCCTGGGAAGACTTAGGGGTGTCTCTGACTGAGCTGTATGGCTTTGGGGCAGGGTCCATTCCCCCACTTACCCATGAACCTGCTCCCCGCCCCCCATAGGAGATCCACTTGCCCCATTCTTATTCAACATTGTACTGGAAGTCCTAGCCACAGCGGTCAGACATGAAGAAATAAAAGGCATTTAAATTGGAAAGGAAGGAGTAAAACTCATAATTTACAGATAATATGATACTGTATATAGAGAACCCTAAGATTCTACCAAAAACCTACAAGAACTGATAAATGGATTCAGCAAAATACAGTAAACCTTTGATTTTTCAGACCTCGATTTAACAGACTTCAGATTTAACGGACAAAATTTCCGGTCCGTATGTCATATGTGATAATTAACACCCTGTTAATTTTAAAATGCTTCTAACCAAAATTTACTTATAATTAAGTTATTAGATTATTTTTTGTTATTAATTCACAAATTGTTATTTTAAACAAATTTTAGTACCCTATGTTGGAAAAAAAAACACTATAATAAGGCCATATGTTGGGGGAAAACACTATAGTAATTTTGTTGACATAAACAAGTATTACATATCTACAATTATAGTCTACATATTTAAATCCATGAGTAACCTCTCATAAACAATGTTCCACGAATGATTAGCATGTGATCACAGGACATCTCGAGGTAATTGGTTCTGTTGTCACGTGGCATGACTTTCTGCAGCAGTTTTAACGCATGTGCTAAGACACGCCCCAGTGATGTGCATTTGTTTGCTCGAGGTGACTGGTGAATGCATGCATTTATTAGACCTACTCAGTATAAATTTAAAATTACTGTAATACATATAGAAAACTTTTTTAAGAAATTAAACTTTTCATACATACTTAATATTAATTACACAGATATGTCTACATAAGTAAAAATAGGTAAACTAATTTGTCAGTTTTTTTAACATGCATTTGGGAAACCTACTTTATTATATAATGGATGTTCAGCCTTAAATGGACACCCCTCACCTGAATTAGTTCATTATATCAAGGTTTTACTGTAGCAGGATATAAAGTAAATGTCCAGAAGTCATTTGCATTTTTACACCAATAATGAACTATCAGAAAGAGAAACTAAGAAAACAATCCCATTTACAGTTGCATCAAACAAAAAGAAAATACTTAAGAATAAATTTAACCAAGGATGTAAAAGACCTGTACTCGGAAAATTATAAGACACTGAAGAAAGAAATTAATGCTACAAATAAGTGGAAGCATATACTGTGCTCAGGGATAGGAAGAATTAAAATCATTAAAATGTCCATACAACCCAAAGCAATCTATAGATTCAACGCAATTCCTGTCAAGATACCAATGGCGTATTTCACAGAACTAGAGCACACATTCCAAAAATTTATATGGAATCACAAAAGACCCAGAATAGCCACAGCAATCTTGAGAAAGAAGAATGAAGTTGCAGGAATCACACTTCCTGATATAAAACTATACTACAAGGCTATGGTAATCAAAAAGCATGGTAATGGCATAAAAATAGACACATAGATCAATGGAACAGAATAGAGAGTCGAGAAATAAACCTACGCCTTTATGGTCAATTACTACGTGACAAAGGAGGGAAAAACATACAATTTGGGTAAAGATTGTCAATTGAATAAATAGTGTTGGGAAAATTGGATAGATGCCACACAAAAAAAGAGAGAGAGAAGGTAGACCACCTTCTTACACCATATGCAAGAATAAACGCAAACTAAATTAAAGACTTAAATGTTGGACTTGAAACCATAAAATGCTTAGAAGAAAACATAGGCAGTAAAATCTCAGATGTTTCTCTTTTTTTTTTTTGAATTTAATCTTTATTGTTCAGACTATTACAATTGTTCCTCTTTTTTCCCCCCATAGCTCCCCTCCACCCGGTTCCCACCCCACCCTCTGCCCTTACCTCCTCCCACTGTCCTCATCTATAGGTGTATGATTTTTGTCCAGTCTCTTCCCACACCCCCCACATCCCTTTCCCCTGAGAATTTTCAGTCCACTCCCTTTCTATGCCCCTGATTCTATTCTACTCACCAGTTTATTCTGTTCATCAGATTATTAATTCACTTGATTTTTAGATTCACTTGTTGATATGTATTTGTTGTTCATAATTTTTATCTTTACCTTTTCTTCTTCCTCTTCTTAAAGAATACCTTTTCAGCATTTCATATAATACTGGTTTGGTGGTGATGAACTCCTTTAGCTTTTTCTTATCTGTGAAGCTCTTTATCTGACCTTCAATTCAGAGTGATAGCTTTGCTGGGTAGAGTAATCTTGCTTGTAGGTTCTTGCTATTCATCACTTTGAATATTACTTGCCACTCCCATCTGGCCTGCATAGTTTCTGTTGAGAAATCAGCTGACAATCGTATGGGTGCTCCCTTGTAGGTAATTAACTGTTTTTCTCTTGCTGCTTTTAATGTTCTCTCTTTGTCTTTTGCTCTTGGCATTTTAATTATGATGTGTCTTGGTGTGGTCCTCTTTGGATTCCTTTTGTTTGGGGTTCTGTGCGCTTCCTGGACTTGTAAGTCTATTTCTTTCACCAGGTGGGGGACGTTTTCAGTCATTACTTCTTCAAATAGGTTTTCAGTATCTTGCTCTCTCTCTCTTCTTCTGGCACCCCAATAATTCGGATGTTGGTACGCTTGAAGTTGTCCCAGAGGCTTCTTACACTATCTTCAACTTTTTGGATTCTTTTTTCTTTTTGCTTTTCCGGTTGAGTGTTTTTTGCTTCTTTGTATTTCAAATCTTTGACTTGATTCTTGCGTTCCTCTAGTGTGCTGTTGGGTCTCTGTATAATATTTTTTATTTCAGTCAGTCTATGTTTAATTTCTAGTTGGTCCTTTTCCATATCCTCAAGGGTCTCTCTCATATCCTTGAGGGTCTCGCTAAATTTATCGGCCTTTTCTAGGAAATTCTTGAAAAACCTTATAACCGTGGTTTTGAACTCTATCTCCAGTTGTTTGTTTCCTCCATTTCTTTGGTTTTTGATCTGTTTCTTTGTCTCCGCATTTTCACTGCTTCCCTGAGGTGGTAGGGTAGCTTTGTGTGCTAGGTGTCCTATATGGCCCAGTGGCTCGGCCTCCCCAGTTACCTGAGGTGGACACTCTTGGTGCACTCCTTTGTGGACTGTGTGTACAGCCTTGTTGTAGTTAAGTCTTGATTGTTGTTGGTATCAGTGGGAGGAATTGACCTCCAGGCCAATTGGCTGTGAGGATCAGCTGTGCCTATGCTGGGAGAACTTCTGTGATGGAGACAAACTTATGAGACAAGACTTGCAAAATTGCAAAAGCCTCTGTGCTCAGCTTGGATGGTCTCAGGGCAGAGCAGACAGTCTTGGCTTCCCGTCAGCCCCGCCCTATGATGCCCCTGGGTCTCAGTGTCCCTTGGTAATCGCTGCAAGCACCTCTAAGAGTAAGCCGCCCTCGAGTTTCGCCCACTGCCAGACAGTCCAGTTTCTCCCCCAATGAATCTGGATTCCCAGATTCTCACCCAGAACTGGAGTTAAGGGTAGTGGGGGATCTTCCGTTTCCCACCCGCTAGGGAAAGCCAGCGGCATTCAGCAGTCAGTCCTCTGTTCGCGCACTCGCACGTGCGCCTCCAGACCTCTGCCTTTCACGGCTCCCCTGAGTTTCCGCCTGACAGTCCTGATTCCCCCCGTATAAGCCTGGGTCCCCAGGGTCTCGCCCGGAGCTGGGGTTCAGTGCATTCGGAACTGGGGTTCAGCATAGTGGGGGAGCTTCCGTTTCCCACCCGCTAGAGAAAGCCAGCGGCATTCAGCAGTCAGTCCTCTGTTCGCGCACCCACACGTGTGCCTCCAGACCTCTGCCTGTCGCGGCTCCCCTGAGTTTCCGCCTGATAGTCCAGATTCCCCTGTATAAGCCTGGGTCCCCAGGGTCTCGCCCGGAACTGAGGTTCAGTGCAATCAGAACTGGGGTTCAGTGCAGTCGGGAGCTTTTGTCTCCTTCCCGCTAGAGAAAGCCAGCCAGGCACTCAGCCGCCTGCGCACATGTCTCTGTACCTCAGCCTTTTGCAGCTCCTCTGATTCTCCGTGTGCTTTCCTCTTTCCTTCTAGTTGTAGAATTTCCACTCAGCCAGCCTTCCTGTGGTTCTGGATGATGTTCGTTTTGTCTTTTAGCTGTAGTTTTGAAATTGTTGTGCGGGGCAGCAGTTTAGGTGTTTACCTATGCCGCCATCTTGGTTTCTCCTCTCAGATGTTTCTTATAGCAATGTTTTTTCTGATATATCTTCTTTGGCAAGGGAAATAAAAGAAAAAATAAGCAAATGGGACTACATCAAACTAAAAAAATTTTGCACAGCAAATGAAACCATCTACAAAATGAAAAGACAATCTACTAAATGGGGGAACATATTCGCCAATGACACATCTGATAAGGGGTTAATATCCAAAATTTATAAAGAATTTATACAATTCAACGCCAAAAAATAATCAAAGCATTTGAATAGACACTTCTCCAAAGAAGACATACGGATCGTCACTAGATATATGAAAAGACTAGAGGCCCAGTGCATGATTGAATCATGCACGTGTCCCCTACACACTTTCGCTTTCGATCGCGGGGGAGCTGGGTGCCTGTCCGCTGGTGCACCAGACCTTTCGGAAGCCTCCGGCATGGCAGAGGCTTCCGAAAGGCCTGGTGCCGGAGCAGACAGGCACCCAGCTCCCACGCTTTCACTTTCGATCGCGGGGGAGCTGGGTGCCTGTCTGCTGGTGCACCAGGCCTTTCGGAAGCCTCCAGCTCAGTGGAGGCTTCCAAAAGGTCTGGTGCCGGAGCAGACAGGCACCCAGCTCCCCCGCTTTTGATGGTCCGGGGTGGGACGTGAGCTCGCTGCCCCAGAGGCCCCTTCTGTGCCACAGCACAGCCATGGCACAGACGCTGGCCCAATTGGCTACCCCAAGTCCCGGCCCCTGCGCCTCCCGCTGGCCCGATTGTGGGCGTAGCAGAGTGATGGTAATTTACATATTACCATTTTATTAGGTAGGATGCTCAAGGTCACTCATTATCAGAAAAATGCAAATTAAGGTCACAATGAGATATCACCTCAGAGTAGCTATTATTAATAAATCTTTTTGCTTACTGCCCCAGGTCAGGGCACTTGCAGGAGGCAACTAATCAATGTGTCTCTTTTTATCCATGTTTCTCTCTCTCCCTCTCTTTTTCCCTCTCTCTTCCTCCTTCCCCTTCTTCTCTCCCTCTTCCCCCTTCCACTCTCTGAAAAGCAATGGAAAAAAATATCCTCAGGTGAGGATTAACAAAAACAATTTTTAAAAAAATAAAGTAAATTTTTAATAATTTAAATTTTACAGTTATTCATATGTTGGTGGTGTCCTTAATTTCTGAAGAGTGCTTTCTTGCCTTCAACATCTTACCTGAGCTGGGAGCTCAAGGTGCACCACTTTGTGGGCTTTGATCATAGTCTTGTTGTAGTTGAGACTTGATTACTGTTGGTGTCAGTCGAAGCTGGTTCTCACAGGCCAATTGGCTGTGAGAACCAGCTGCGACTACAGTGGGAGAGCTGCTGTGCAGGAGACACGCTTTGGAGCAGGACTTGCTTCAGTGGGGCTTTGGTGCTCACAGAGTCTGCCCCTTGAGTGTGTCGCTTATGGATGTGAAGAGTTGTAATCTGGTGTTGTCTCACACTGACCACTGGGTACACTGGCTCTTGGGTCTCCAGGGAGGGCAAAGTCAGGCACTGCCTGGGGCCACCCAGCAGGAGCCACAGACAGATCTGCAGATTCCTCCTCTTTGTATTGGGTTTGGACGTGCCCAGATGAGGCCCAGCTTATGAAGCAAAGCAGACTGGTGCTGGTGCTGGGTCTTGGGCCTTTTATTGATAGGTTTGGGGGCTCCTTGACCCAGCTGCAGCTTGTTGGAGAGACTTTATCCTGAGCAAGGACAGGCCATTCATATTCAAAAGCCACTGCACACAGCTTGGGTGGAGTTGTACATTGGATGAGGTGGAATCGTAGGGAATCACCAGGGCGGAGCAAACAGAGATGGCTGCCAGTCAGCCCTGTGACCGGGGAGTTCCTAGCATAGGAACAATGATCCCTGCGAGCACCTCCCTCTGGGAGAAAGCCGCCCCTGAGTTCCTGCCCTGATGCCAGTTCCTCCTCGTATGTGTCTGTGTTCCCCAGAGCCTTGCCCTGGTGCTGGAGCTCAGAGGAGGCAGGACCTTATAAGTTCAGTTTGTGGTGTTGGCCTTTTAAAAGGAATAGCAAGGTCTCCAGCAGCCTCTGTATCACTGAGCCCCAATCTGAACTGGTTTTTACAGCCCGTAGTTCTTACTGCCTATAGGGATGTCTTTCTCCAGATCTGGAACCCTGTGCTGGGGATCTGGTGTGAGGCAGACTCTGAGAGCACCAAAGCCCCACTCCTGCAGGCAGCCTCTACAGAGACCATCTCCCTCCCAATTAAGAAAGCAGTACACGTGAGTGCAGGACCAGCCTGTTCCATGCCTCTTCACCTCCCACCAGTCTCAGTGTGGTTTCTTCTTTACTTCTCTAGTTGTAGGACTTCCATTCAGCCAGCTTTCCAGCAGTTCTAGATGATGGTTGTTCTTTCGGTTGTAATTTTGATGTGGTTGTGAGAGGCGGCGAGTACAGGCATTTACCTACGCCACCATCTTCAAATCTCCTCTAGACTTTTTCTTACAGACAGTACAGCACTAAGTTAAGGAGTGGAATGATGATGTTGCATTTCAGAAAGATCACTGTTGGCATTATGAAAAATAACACTGTAGGAAGTAAGATGTTGTATTAATAAACTGTTGCCATAGCCCAGCTTTGAAGAAGCAAGGGCTTGAGAACAGACCTAAGACAGATAGATTAGATCTTAGTAAATTAAGAGGACTTCATAACTGTTTTAATGTGAGAAATGAGGGAAAGGAAGGTATTTTAGGATGATTCTGAGGTTGCTCTAATGGGGTGATTTTAAGTTGTTAATCCATTCACCAAAAATGGTGGTACAAGAATATGAGCATATTTGAGAGGAATTGAGGAAGAAAATGGAATCAGTTATGTTTAAATTGATTTTGAGGTGCATGTGGGACATCTAAGTAAAGATGTTTAGTTGGCAGTTGTCTATAACATGACAAAAGCTTAGGGTGGTGGAGAAGAGAGAACTGAGCTGTAGATAAAGGTTTACGTGTCATCAATGTACACATATAATACCTTAATAAAAAAATTAAAAATAAAAAAAAAGATTTACGTGTCATCAGCAAATAGTCACGCAGGCCCTTTTGGAGAAAAGGACATGTACATTAAGTGCCCAGTAAATTTACTCTCATTAATTGCTTTCTTCAAGAAAACCTTTGTAAGTACCTATTTGTTCTGGATTTTATGGTAAGCCTGAGGAATATAAAGCTAGAAAGGGTGGCCTTTGCTGTTAAGGAGCAATTGAAAGAAATGATATTATATAATAAGGTAAGTGTTGTGGTAGTGATAACCAGAAGACGTTATGGGAATAGAAAAGTGTAATTATCTTAGCCTGGAAGTGTAGGGGAAGACTTCTTGGAAATGACAGCTGTTTATTCTAGAAGGGTATGCACCAGGAAAAGATTGGTAGGAAGAGTATTCTGGGGAGGGAGGAGCATCATTAGCTAAGGCATGAGTAGCTGAAAAAACATGAAGTGAGGTAGTTACCCAGAAGATGGACATTTTGAATCTTAAGTGTGAGGCAGGAATGGTAGGAGATGGGCTTTGGACAGTATTATAGGTGATGGTGAGCATGGACAAAACCACTAAAAGATTTTTAGTTGGAAGTGACGGAAAATGTTACTGAAGCAGTCTTGAAAAGTATATGCAAGGCCATTTGGTGTTGGGGTTGAAATTCCAGCCGGAGGATATACTTTGAACAAAAGCCCACAGGTGTGAAATAGCAGGTCAGTTTTCTGGATTTAGAGTGTTTTATTACTGTTTTGTTTGTTTTTTTTGGTGTTTTTGTGTGTGTGTATGTGTGTGTGTGTGTGTGTGTGTGTGTGTTTCTTAATCAATGGAGTGTGTGGAATGCAAGGAATAGCATGGAGATGAAAAAAGTGGTAGGGGCCATATCTTAGAGCAGTGATGGGCAACCTTTTGAGCTTGGTGTGTCAAACTTTGCCAAAAAACTGAGCATAACTCGGGTAGTGTGTCACTTTGAGGAAAAAACAATATTTCTCAAATGTTTCATCCTCAGGAGCAGCAAATGTTTCATCCTCGGCATGCGGCCATCTCAGCGGCCGCGTGTCATCAGAAATGGCTACGCGTGTCAGTGCTGACACGCGTGTCATAGGTTCGCCATCACTGTCATAGAGGGTCTTGTACACCTTGCCGAAGAACTTGAACATTATCCTGTCAAGGTCACTCTGGCACTAATTATAATAGAGCTGAAGAATGGAGATGAGGAGTCAGTAGGCCTGGTGAGATTTGAGGACCTGACCTAAAGAAGTAGCAGAAGGAATGGAGAAATCAAATTAAAGGAGAACAACAGTTCCCATTCTTGGCTATACACCAAGAGCATCTGTTGAGCATTTTAAAAATGTAGCTAGTGGCATCACATTACTGGAGTTTCTGATTCACTAAGTCCAGGCATGGGCCTGAGCATCTTATTTTGCTTTTTAATTTTACATTTTACATTAACATACAATGAAATAGACTTTTTTTTTTTGGTGGGCAGTTCCATTAATTTTACCATGTGATTATTTGTGTGACCTCTACCATAATTGGGATACAGAACAGTTCTAACACCTCAAAAAAGTATCTCTTGATAACTCTTTATAGTCACACCGTTCCTCCCCATTTCTAACCCCTGGCAATCACTGCTTTGTTCTGTGTCACTATATTTTATCTTTTTGAGGTCATATACATTGAATCAGATATTATGTAAGCATCTGAGCCAGGCTTCTTTCACTCAGAATGTCTTTGAGATTCATCCAAGATTGCTGAGTAGCTTTATGTTATATGGATGTACTGGTTTGTTGTCCTGTCACCCTTGAAGGACATTTGAGTTGTTTCAGTTTTTGGCAGTATGACTAGAGCTACTGTAAACATTCATGTATAGATTTTTATTTGTAAGTTTTTATTTCTCTAGGTTAAGGGGGATTGCTGGGCATATGGTAACTACATATTTAACTTTATAAAAAACATTCAAAGTGGCTGTACCCAATAGATATATGAAAAATGCTCAAGGTCTCTAATCATCAGGGAGATGCAAATTAAAGCTACAATGAGGTATCACCTCACACCTGTCAGAATGGCTACTATCAATAAATAAGTGCTGGCATGGATGTGGAGAAAAGGGAACCCTTGAGCACTGTTGGTGGGAATGCAGACTGGTGCAGCCACTGTGAAAAATCATTTGGAGTTTATCCCAGAAATTAAAAATGGAACTGCCGTTTGACCCAGCAATTCCACTTCTGGGTATATATCCTAAGAGTCCTGAAACACCAATCAGAAATAATATATGCACCCCTATGTTCATAGCAGTGTTATTTACAATAGCCAAGATCTGGAAACAGCCCAAGTGCCCATCAGTAGATGAATGGATAAAAAAAGCTGTGGTACATTTACACAATGAAATACTAAGTGGCTATAAAAAAAGCAAACAACAACAAAAAGCTTCTTACCCTTTGTGACGGCATGGATGGACCTGGAGATTATTATGCTAAGAGAAATAAGCTAGTCAGAGAAAAACAAATACCATATGATTTCACTAATATGTGGAATCTAATGAACAAAATAATCTGACAAACAAAATAGAACCAGAGGTATGATACATAGAACAGAGTGACAGATATCAGAGGGGAGGGGAGTGTGGGGGACTGGATAAAGGAAAGTGAAGGGATTAGCTAAAAATCATATATGCATAGCCCATGGACACAGACAATAGTGTGGAGAGGACTATGAGAGGGAAAGAGGGGTCTAGGTGGAGGTGGGCAAAGGAGGTGGGGGAATGGGGGACATTTGCAATAGTGTCAACAATAAAAAATTTAGATTAAAAGTAAGTGGCTGTACCATTTTACATTCTCACCACCCGTGTCTGAGAGTTCCAGTTGCTCCACATCCTTACCAACTCCTGCTGGTGTCTGTATTTTAACTATTTTTAAACTATTTTAATAGGTGTATAGTGGTATCTCATCATTGTTTCCATTGGCATTTCCTTAATGGCTAATGGTGTTGAATACATTTTCAGGTATTTATTTGCCATGCACATATCCTTTTGGTGAAGTGTCTTAAAAGTCTTTTGCTTATTTTTAAATTTGGTTATTTGTTTTCATATTGTTGATTTTGAAGAATTTTAAAATATACACATTGTACATATTTAAAATATCCTACCTAATAAAAAGGTAATATGCAAATAACCATCACTCCGCTACGCCCACAATTGGGCGGCGGGAGGCTGGGGGGCGGGACTCGGGGTGGCATATCCGGCCATTGAGAGGCGCCCCCCACGCCTCTCAATGGCCGGATTGGCGGCCGCTGAGGGGGGCTGCCTCGGACACCCCGGACACCCGGCTCCCCTGCCATCAGAGGCGGGGAGCTGGTTGTCCGTGCCGGCTCCAGGCCAAAAGCCTCCGGCCTGGTGCACGTGCGTGCACCTGGATCCCCTGCCGTGCTCCCCATCGTCAGCGCCTCAAGCCCCAGCAGCAGCGGCAGCGGCTGGGGATGAGCTGGTGATCCCAACAGCCTGGCAGCTCAGTGGGGGCGGCAGCGGAGGCAGTATTGGGTCTGGGGACTGGCGAACAGGCAGAAGATGGCCCTGATCGCAGGAGGCTAGGCCTAGGGACTCTACCCGCACGATTTAATCGTGCGCTGGGCCTCTAGTATATACATAAATTCCTTGATGAGACATGTGATTTGCAAATATCTTCTGTAGCTTACCTCTTCATTTTCTTAACAGTGCCTTTTCCAGAAAAAAAAAAGTTTAATCTTGATAAAGTCAAGTTTAATAACTTTTTTAATGTCTCACTGTTCCAACCCCATTTGTTGAAAATATCCTTTTTTTTTTCATTTAATTGCCCTTGCACCTTTGTAAAATATCAATTGGCTATATTTCTGTGGGCCTGTATGTGGATTCTATTCTGTTTAGTGGTTTCTGTGTCTAGTCTTTCTGCAGTATGACATTGTTTTAATTATTGTAACTTTAAAGTCTTAAAATGGGATATTATGTATCCTCCCATTTCATTCTTTATCATAATTATTTCATCTATTCTAGTTAGGTTGTTTTTCCTTGTAAATTTTAGAATTCCCTTACCTAGATGCAGAAAATTATGATGGAATTATGATTGGCAGTGGGTTCAATTTGGAGATCAGTTTGGGGAGAATTGGCATCTTTATTGTATTGAGTCTTCCAATTTATGAACATGACATATCCTATTCTTTAGTTCTTTTATTTCTTCCAGTATACATCCTGTACATGTTTTATTAGGTTTATACTTTAAAATTTCATTTTGGGAAGAATGATTATAAAAGTGTTGTTTTTTTAAATTTTGGTTTCCAGTTATTCATTGATACTGTATAGAAATTTCATTGGTTTTTGTGTGTTAAAACCTCATTAAATGCATTTGTTAGTTTTAAGAGTTTTTCTTCCAGATTTTATTGGAATTTTTACCTAGACAATCATGTCATCTATGAATAAGAAAAGTTTTATTTTTTTCCTTTCCAATCTGTATGCCTTTTCTTTTTCTTGTCTATTGCATTGACTGGGACATTCAGTACAAAGTTGAATAGAAATGGTGTAAGTAGATATTTGTGCCTTTTTCCAGATCTTGGGGGAAAGCATTGTTTTTCACCATTAAGTTTGGGGTTAACTGTAGGTATTTTGTAGCTACTCTTAAAAGTTGAAAAAGTTCCTTTCTATTTCTAGATTGCTGAGAGTTTTTATCATGAATGGATGTTGAATTTTGTCAGATGCATTTTTTTCTGCATCAGTTGATACTATCATGTGCCTTTTCTTTTTTAGCCTGTTTACATGGTGACTTACATTGGTTGATTTTTTTTTAATATTGAATTAGCCTGGGATCCTTGAAATAAATCCCAGTTGGTCATGGTGTATGATTCTTTTTATAGATTGCTGGATTCTATTTGCTAATATTCTGTTGAGGATTTTTACATTTATATTCATGATTGATATTCATCTGTATTTTCTTTTTCTATACTGTCCTTGTTTGTGCAATGCAATTCTGACACTTAAGTCAAATTTGGTTTAGGGCACAGTCCTCTACAAAACTGTCCTCACTTCAGACACCAGCCCCAGGCTCCAGAGTCCCCAGACCACCCATAGTTCTATATAACCAACTTGCTACAAATTCAGGGTTCTCACCCACCCCCTCTAGTTTGCTAGAATAATTCACAGAACTCAGGAAAGTGCTTTACTTAGGATTTCAGTTTTATTATAAAGGATACATATCAGGACCACCTAAGAGACCCATAGGGCAAGGTCTCGGAGAGCCGAATGCAACGCTTCCTTGTCCTAAGGATGCATCACCTTCCCACCAGATCAATGTATATCCCCAACCTAGTAAGCTCACCCCAGCTTCGGGTGTCCAGAGTTTTTGATGTGGTTTCATTACAGAGGCATGATTGATTAAATCATTTGCCACACGATTGAATCCAATCAGCAACCCTCCTCCCCTCTCTGGAGGTCAGGCTGAGATCATATGGCTCAAAGCAGCATAGTTGGTCTTTCTAGCAAGGCTAGCCCCTATCCTGAAATTACCCTGGAGTCCCAGCACCAATAACAAAGACAGTCCTACAATTGGGGAAATTCCAAGGGTTTAGTGGCTTCTTCCAGGACCAGGGACAAGACAAAGGCCAAACAAATTCTTAATTACACTACAGTCCAATTTTTAATTCATAAAATGAGTTAAAAAGTGCAATGTTCTCTTCCTTTTTTTAATAGTTTGGAGGTCTTTTATTTTTTAACACCTATACCATGAATTTATAGGAAATGGGTTCCAGCAGCTCAGGCTCCTTTCCATTGCTTCTCACCGAGTGTGCTTCTCTGGGTGGAGGAGGTGGGTGTTCCAGTTGAACCCGGGTACCTTTCTCTTTGGCTTTGTTCTTTTTCTGATCATTTTCCCTTACACGGTTCAGGAAGCTGTCTTGGCTGTTATAGTGCTTAATATGCTCAATATGTACATTAATTCTCTTGGAAAGAATCTTGCCCTTAACTTGTTTGTTTACATTGCCCACTACATGCTAGGTAACACCATATACTCCTCCTGTTTTGCCATGGTAATATTTGTGAGGCATTCCTTTTTAAACAGTGCCCATTCCCTTGATGTCTACAATATCACCTTTCTTATAGATTCACATGTGTGTGGCCAAAGGAACAACTCCGTGTTTTCTTAAAGACCTAGAGAACAGAGTGGGTGCCTCTCCTCATTTTCTTGGTGCTCGTCGTTTTGGAGAGTTACTGGAAGGTGGTTGGTTCTGCTCTATTGCATTTTTTGAAGGACGTTGTATATAAATGGTGTTAATTTTTCTACAGACATTTGGTAAAATTCTCCAGGGAAACCATCTGGTCCTGGAGATTTCATTTTTCATTGTTTTAAAATTAGGAATTCGGTGTATTTAATAGTTGAAGCACTATTCAAATTATTTCTTATTGGGTGAATTGTAGTTTTTAAGGAATAGCTCCATTTCATCTCAGTTGTCAAATTTATATGGATAGTATTGTTGGTATTAGTCCCTTTTAATGTCTGGTGTTTTTAGCAATATCCTATTTTATTTTAGATATTGGTAATTGATAATTACCTTTTCCTTGCTAGAGGTTTGTCAAATTTTTTTATCTTTCCGAAGAGCCAGCCTTTTCTCTTTAGACATTTTTTAACATTGTTTTTCTGTTTTCAGTGTCATTTCAGGGCTTTATTATTTCTTTCTGTTTGCTTTAGTATATGCTGCCCTTTTTCTACTTTCTTAAGGTGTGATCTTAGGTTTGAGAATTTGTCTCTTAAAAAATATTATGAAATTGGTGAGAACACTTAAGTTCTACTCTTAGCAAATTTCAGTTATACAATACAATGTTATCAACTCTAATCACCACATTATGTATCAAATTCTCAGACTTTATTAATCTTATAACTGAAAGTTTGTACCCTTTTACTAACCTCTCCCTGTTGCCCTTGTAAGCACACCCCTTCTCCAGCCCGTAGCAGCTACCATTCTGCTCTCTATTCCTATGATTTCAGTTTTTAGATTTTCACAAAAAAAGTGATACCATGCAGTATTTATTTTTCTCTGTCTGGCTTGTTTCACTTAGCATAATGCCTTCTATGTTCATGCATATTGCCACAAGGCTGAGAAATACTCCATTGTGTGTGTGTGTGTGTGTGTGTGTGTGTGTCACATCTTCTTATCCATTCATCTATTTTGTGTGTTTTTAATATATTTTTATTGTTTTCAGAGAGGAAGGGAGAGGGAGAGAGAGAAAAATCAGTGATGAGAGAGGAACATTGATCGGCTGCCTCCTGATTGCCCCCTACTGGGGATTGAACCCTGCAACCGGGACATGTGCCCTTGACCAGAATCGAACCCAGGACCCTTCAGTCCACAGGCTGACGCTCTATCCAACTGAGCCAAACCGGCTAGGGCTCCATTCATCTTTTGATGGACACTTAGATTGTTTGTATATCTTGGGTAATATGAACATGGAAGTACAAATCTCTCTCCGAGATAATGATTTTGTTTCCTTTGGATATGCTGTATACCCAGAAGTGGAATTGCTAGATCGTATATGGTAGTTCTATTTTTAATTTCTTGAGGATGCCTTTCTTTCTCTGGCTCTCTCTCTCACTCTCTCTCCATCTCTCTAAATCAGTAAGCATTCCATTGTGCAGATGTACCACCGTTTTTTAATCCACTCATCTGCTGATGGGCACTTAGGCTGTTTCCAAATCTTGGCTGTTATAAATTGTGCTGCTGTGAACCATAGGGGTGCATATATCCTTTCTGATTGGTGTTTCTGATTTCTTGGGATATATTCCTAGAAGTGGGCTTACTGGGTGAAATGGGAGTTCCATTTTTAATTTTTTGAGGAAATGCCATGCTGGTTTCCACAGTGGCTGCACCAGTCTGCATTCCCAGCAGCAGTGCACGAGGGTTCCTTTTTCTCTGCATCCTCACCAGCACTTGTTTGTTGATTTGTTGATGATAGCCATTCTGACAGGTGGGAGATGGTACCTCATTGTCGTTTTGATTTTCATCTCTCAGATGATTAGTGACTTTGAGCATTTTTTCATATGTCTCTTGGCCTTCTGTATATGTCCACTTTCGCAAAGTGTCTATTTTGGTCCTTTGTCCATGTTTTGATTGGATTGTTTATCTTCCTTTTGTTAATGTGTATAAGTTCCCTATGAATTTTGGAGATTAAACCCTTGTCGGATGTAACATTGTCAAATATGTTCTCCCATGCAGTGCGCTCTCTTGATTTGTTGATGGTTTCTTTTGCTGTGCAGAAGCTTTTTATTTTGATGTAGTCCCATTTGTTTATTTTCTCTTTAGTTTCCATTGTCCGAGGAGATGTATCTGTAAAGATATTGCTATGAGATATGTCTGATATTTTGCTGCCTATGGATTCTTCTAAGATTTTTATGGTTTCCCGTTTTACACTTACTTCCTTTATCCATTTTTAGTTTATTTTTGTGTATGGTGTAAGTTGGTGGTCTCGTTTCATTTTTTTTTTTTTTTGCATGTATCTGTCCAATTTTCCCAACACCATTTATTGAAGAGACTGTCTTGACTCCATTGTATGGCTCTTACCTCCTTTATCAAATATTAATTGAGCATAATGACTTGGGTCGATTTCTGGGTTCTCTGTTCTGTTCCATTGGTCTATACTACTATGTCTTTCTTGTGCCAGTACCAGGCAATTTTGAGAACAGTGGCTTTGTAATATAGCTAGATATCTGGTATTGTGAGCCCTCCAACTTTGTTATTCTTTCTCAGGATTGCTGTGGCTATTCAGGGTCTTTTTTATTACATATAAATTTTTGGAGAGTTTGTTCTAGGTCTGTGAAATATACAGTTGGCATTTTAATGGGGATTGCATTGAATATAGATTGCTTTGAGTAGTATGGATATTTTAATGATGTTGAACATGAACATGGTCTATCCTTCCACTTGTTTATATCTTTATCTCTTTTTTCAACATCCTGTAGTTTTTTGAGTACAGGTCTTTTACCTCCTTAGTTAAGTTTATTCCTAGGTATCTTAATTTTTTTGTTGCAGTGAAGCACAATACTTCTTAACCATCTTGTTTCTGAAAGTTTAAATTAGGTGCTGCACGGGCAGACTAAGTAGCCATCTCAGACAGTGACTAAAAAAAATTGAATTTATTTAAAGAAAAGGAGATGGGAGATGGGGATATCCAAAGGGAAGGGCTACACAGGTTCAGGGGGTTAGCCCAGGACAAGCTGCCTGCTGCCCATTGCTCCCCTGGTTGCAAGTCTCTTCGGGCCCCTTAGAGATTGGGTGATACATAGCTGCAGGGCAGTGACATGGGTGTGCTCCTTGGAGGGAGAATGCGCACTGGGTTCTTTGTCCTGAGCCTATTTATCTCTTTATTACAGGCGGAAATCTTA
Organism: Cnephaeus nilssonii; assembly: GCF_951640355.1. Classification (NCBI taxonomy): domain Eukaryota; kingdom Metazoa; phylum Chordata; class Mammalia; order Chiroptera; family Vespertilionidae; genus Cnephaeus; species Cnephaeus nilssonii. Next base: position 36,979,089 of record NC_137089.1, on the reverse strand, counting down.
GGGGAAGTCTCAGGGGAGTCTTAATAGAATATTCATCAGCTTTCCAGGTGTGCGCTTTCAAGGTCCTGGTCTCCACTGATTGGTCAGTGCCAAGGGGTCATTACTCAATGTAGCTGGTCCTGAGGCAGCCATAGTGCCATTTGTCTGTTTTTGCTGCTTTTCTGGGCCTGGAGCTGAAATACAGCTGAGGCCTAGATGTTATCCTTAGGGAGGAAAAGGTCAGGGGGGTCTAAACCGCCTGACCAGCGATATGAAAGGTCACAGGTCCAAACCACATGACCAGTGATATGCTGGGGGGTGGGGGAGGATAGGTTACCCTGGGGGGAGGTTCTTGTTTTGCCCCTTGCTAGGCATCCAGGGCTTTCTGCCCTGGTGACTTTGTGTACCTGGCCCATCATCCTTGCTCTGGGGGTCTAACAGTTTCCTTATCCAAGCTCATAGAACATGAGACTAACTTTTCATGTTCCTGGCAGTGCTTTTGTGCTTCTCATATCTCATCTCTCCCATTTGCCAGCACGTTATTTCAAACCTCCTCATGCCTCCTTAACTCTTTATGTTCCAATTATTTATTGCTGGTTAATAAGCCACCTAGGAGTTAGTGGTGTAACACAGTGATCATTTTATTATGCTCACAGATTCTGTGTGTCAGGAATTCATATGGGGCATGTTGCTGTTCCAGTGTCTGGGGCCTCAGCTAGGAAGACTCAGGTGACTGGAGGAGATGTGAATGTGTAGGAACTGGAATCCTCTGGAGGTTTCTTCATTCACTCACATATCTGCCTCCTGGGCTGTGATGACTTGAATGAAAGCTGGGCTCAGCTGGGATTGTTGACTGAACCACTTACTTACATGTGGTCTCCATGTGGCTTGGTGCTTCTCACATCAGGGCCATTGGGTTCCAAAAGTGGGTGTCTGGAGACCCAGCATTCTAAGAAATTGAAGCAGGAGCTGCGTGGCCTTTTCTGATCCCTTATAAACACTGAAGGGAAATTTTTCCATTAAATTAGATATATGTATTTTACAGTGTCTTGTCGTAAGTAGAAAAAAATGGTTAAATATCATTTGTACATGGTCAGGAAGTTACAGATTTCGCCTGATAATCTCCTTGAGGTCGTCACAAGAGCAGTGCATTGGATTTCTTTTCCCTCACCCAACCTGTGTCTTATATTCTGTGACTTGAATACAGCATACATAATATTCTGTTCTTAATATTAATGCTTCTGGTTAATATAAATAGTTCCTTGACCAACACACACACACACACACACACACACACACACACACACACACACAAAACTTTGAGAAAAGGAAATGCTTTGGGAATTAAATCTGCAATTATAACATTCTTGTTGTTAATGTATTTTTTGCATCGTTTCATAAAATTAATTTGTGTAAATTAATGCCTTTAGCTGCATTAGAATTTTAGTATTTGTTTTTTGAATTTGTATGCTTCCCAGTTTGTTACAGAAATTAAAAATTAGTTTATATAACCTGTAATCAGATTACTTAATGATCGTTGTTCTGTTGTCAACTTTTCTAATGTATGCTTTTTTCCCCCCACCCACAGAGGAAATCAAAGTGGAGACTGAAAAACAGAGGTTAGTGGGGTTTCTTTTTTTTTAGTAAAAATAATTTGCAAACTTGTCAGTTGTGGCCAAAATAATAGTAAAGTTATCTATATTTTAGTGTGGCAAATTTTTCCATGTGATCTTCAAAATAAAACCAATTTTTAAAATGGTTTTTAAGAAAAAAAATGGTAATCATACTTATAAATATATAAGGGAATTTCTGAACTACCATAAGACACGTTTTAAAGTCTTTGCTTAGACTTTTAGAAATATTACTAAATATTTAGTAACCTAACTAATTACTTTATTTAAAGTAAATGATTTCTTCACTTTCTTGCATTTAGTCACAGCTCTGGCTACTAGTTTTTGATCTGTAGCAAATCATTTAATTTCTGAGTGTGGTTTTCTTGTGAAATAATAAGGGAAGATGAAAACTGGTTTAGCAAGGTTCCTTTTGGAACTGAAATTCTGTGTTTTTATATGCGTTTATCCTCAATATGATAAATGTAGCATTCTATTTACACCCTTTTTTTCCCTGTAGTCCTCCTCATGGAGAAGCAAAAGCTGGATCAAGCACCCTTCCACCAGTGAAATCAAAGGCAAATTTTATCGAAGCAGACAAGTACTTTTTACCCTTTGAATTGGCCTGCCAGTCCAGATGTCCCCGCATAGTGAATACATCTCTAGATTGTTTACAGGTATGTATAAAATGGCTTTAGCTGAAAACCAACTCCAACTGGAATGTGTTTCTGAACATTACTTACAATTGATAATTCAGACATTTTCCATGATAGCTTTTAATATGCTTTTCGGTAAGAAACCAAATGGTTGCTTATATTCAAGAGAGACAGTAGTAGTTGCAAAAATGTTTTTAGTTTAAGGGTAACAAAAATCATTAGTGCAGTGGTCGGCAAACTCATTAGTCAACAGAGCCAAATATCAACAGTACAACGATTGAAATTTCTTTTGAGAGCCAAATTTTTTAAACTTAAACTTCTTCTAACGCCACTTCTTCAAAATAGACTCGCCCAGGCCGTGGTATTTTGTGGAAGAGCCACACTCAAGGGGCCAGAGAGCCGCATGTGGCTCACGAGCCGCAGTTTGCCGACCACGGGTTTAGTGAATCACAGAATCTTTACTAAGGTTATCAATAATGAAAGTGCTGATTTGGTCTCTTTTTCCATCAGTGAAATACAAGAATCATACTTTTAACCTGCCGCTGATGATACATGCATCATTATTTGTAAATGGTTTTACTAAATGCCTGCTGTTTTATATAAGACAATAGGTTAATATTGACAGCTTAGTATTTATATTCTCTGTTGGACTTCAGCTCTGACCTTCATTTATGTCAGGAAAATTTCTTAAATCTTTTATTCTGTTTTACTTATGCGGATTCCCTGACATATTTGTAAGACAAACCTCCAGATCTAGAGGTCCTGCTGTTTTCAGGTGTTTTCACTGTCGGTTCATTCTACCTGTTGGTACCTATTCAACAGTGGAAACGACAGTATTCTTTGCATTTGTCCGTAAGATAGGTTAAGGATAAGTTTATTTGATTTGTGACCTCGTTTTTCTTGAAAAATTAAAACTATAATATCTGAGGCCTTTCTTCAAGGGCTATACTGATAATGTCGAATGAACAAATCTGTGATTTATTGCAGCCAATGTATAGAAATTCGGCTTTCTTCTTATTCACAGATCTAATTTGGAAAGAGATTTTGGGTCATTAAATGAGTGAAGATAGCTTTCACAAAAGCAGTATTAATACTGTTTAGATAGAAAGCAGCAAGCTATTCTAATTCATCAGAGACAACTAACTTCTAAGGCTGGCTTTCTTAAAATTTCACCTGATGGTTTTGTTGTAGTTATTGTTCTGTTTTCATGGTAATTGCAGTGTAAATAATTTCACACGTTTATAGCTAATAAAGCTTTCTTCATGAAAAGTTGGTAGAGCCTTGATTTTGACTATGCCTTAATGATTTATGTAATAATTTTAATATATATTCAATTATATATTATAATTTTAATGTATATTTAATTAGTAGACATATTAATTAGCTTAATTAGATTCTTTATTTTCTTTCCCCATTTCAGAAGCTTATTGCTTATGGGCACTTGACTGGCAATGCTCCAGATAGTACAACACCAGGCAAAAAATTAATTGATAGAATTATAGAAACAATTTGTGGCTGTTTCCAAGGTCCTCAAACAGACGAAGGAGTTCAGTTGCAAATAATTAAGGTAAATAATTATATAAAGTGAATTTGTTATTTTTAATCTATATTTTTAAAAAGCCTTTTTACCTTGGAATATATTTAGAAAGGTAATTTTACGTGCTTTCTAGGTATAATAGAGGTTATTTGGGTGCTTTTTAGATCCTATATCAGGGGATTTTGTTGTTTAATGCCAAGAGTTCATTAGAAGACTATACTTTCAAATATTTTATTTTGAAGATCTCAGTTTAGGTTTGGGATCCCAGCATCTTCCAGAGTGTTTCAGTTTCTGTCATGTTTACCATACATATTGCATCTTTTGAGCTTTAGGGTTCCATGTGAGGGTCCCATGACCCCTGTAGTTTCTTCTGTACTGCCTGACCCCTTGTAGTCTTCCTTCTAGACCCATGCTTCACCAGGTGGACTCCTTATGTACTAGTTTTCCTGATTCCCTTGCACCTACCCATCTGCTGAACCTGCTCGGCTAAACCCTGTCCTGGGTTTATGCTATATTCCTGGCTGATGAAACTCCTTAAAGAAAATCACTCAGTTGTGTTTTTAGTATAAGTATTGAATTCTTCTTCTTCTTCTTCTTTTTTTTTTTTCCTTTTTGCTTATCCTCACCTGAGGATATTTTTTCCATTGCTTTTTCAGAGCGAGTTGGGGGCAGGGGGGAAGAAGAAGAAGGGGTGGGGAGAGAGGGAGAGGGAGAAGGAGGAGGGGGGGAGAGAGAGACGGGGGGGGGGGGGCCTTGATGTGAAAGAGACACATTGATTGGTTGCCTCCCACACGTGCCCCGGGGAGGGAACCCACAACCCAGGTACATGCCCTTGACCGGGAATCGAACCTGAGACCCTTCGGTCTGTGGGCCGACATTCTACCACTGAGCCACACTGGCCAGGGCTAAATATTGAATTCTTAATGTTACCACTAATGGTAATGGTGGTATGTTTATATATCAATAAAATTGTCTTGTACTAATAGTACTTTTAAAATTGCTTACATGTGTAAAGTGTTCCTTCATGTGTGAATATAGTCCCTTCGGAGTCTTTCAGTTTCATAGCTGTATTTAGTTCATGAGTCATATTATATCTTTATTGTAAAAAGCTGTCCAGACTGTTTGGCCTATCATTTGCAATTTCATGTCAGTCTGTCATGGCTTATCTAGCATATACTCAATGCTATTGTACAACATAAAGGGACAAAAGAATGAGTTTTGCTTTTGAGAAATTGCTAGTAAACTGATGTAAGACAATTCACATAAAGTTACGCACTTTATTGGTTGATTTACTTTAGTATTATTTTAAATGCTTTATTTAACTCATTTTGTAAACATCGTCAGCAATAACAACAGCATGTTTATTGGGTCCAGTCTATAAGAAAGATCTCAGAAAAATTTGTAAGTGAATAAGACACATTGTATATCCTCCAAAGTTGACACTCTAATTCAGCAGCTATAATACATGAAGCATATCTGTGCTTCACAGTGACAGAGTATTAATGTACATTTTAATAAACTAAATTATATTGAAGTGAAACTTGGGTTGAAACAAATTAATTGAATGGCTTTCTAGTGTTTTGGGTTTGGGAAGATTATGTAGGAACTATTTATTGCCAGTATGAGGAAAACAAAATATTTGAACAGTTGATTGCAAGTAGGTAGAAATTTTGTTAGTGCATACGGAAAATTCTGTTAGTGTATATCTGACAGTGATAATGGTACCTGAAAGTTTTAATTTTAATATAAAGATACATTTTTGTGCTGAAACTCTGGATGCAGAAAATTGCTTTAATTGCTTTAACTTTGTCTTTTTTTTTTAAGGCATTACTTACTGCAGTAACATCTCAACACATAGAAATTCATGAAGGAACTGTACTGCAAGCTGTGAGAACATGTTACAATATTTATCTAGCAAGCAAAAATCTCATCAATCAGACAACAGCCAAAGCTACTCTTACTCAGATGCTAAATGTGATCTTTGCACGCATGGAAAACCAAGCAGTAAGTGTTTAAAAGAGAGAGAGATTATATAGAACACCACAAGCATCAAACAGAAAAGAGTTTACAGAAATGTATAATGAAGTTTTTTTGTGTTTGTAGAGAAGAATGACTTTCATTTACAGTCCTATTTACTGGAGATATGTGGTATGGTTTTGTTTTGAGGTTTACTGCCTTGACTTTGGATAAAATATGTTTTTATTGTTCACAAATAGAATTTGAGTGATAGTGTTTGCCATCATCCTCATGGCAGTGTTTATGAATTGATATTTTTATTGCACTCAAGCTTAGTAGATAGTGAAAGACTTCCATCTCTGTCCTTGTGTACCCCTTAAGAAGTGACCACTGTTACTTGTTTTTGTTTTGCTATTTTTAAAGTTCTTTGTTTCTGATAGACTGTAATTTGTAATCAGTGTAACATTAGTTCTCTAAAATTGAAACAACTTATTTTACAAATATTAGCAATTATTCTATTTCTTCCCAGTTGCAAGAAGCCAAACAAATGGAAAAAGAGAGGCACCGGCATCATCATCATCTGTTGCAGTCTCCAGTAAGCCATCATGAGCCTGAATCACCTCACCTTAGATATCTGCCACCTCAGACTGTTGATCATATATCCCAAGAACATGAGAGAGACCTTGATCCCCATACAAATGATGTGGATAAAAGCCTTCAGGATGACATAGAACCTGAAAATGGATCTGATATTTCCAGTGCAGAAAATGAACAGACTGAAGCTGATCAGGCAACGGCAGCTGAAAGTAATCTTTTTAAGAAGGGGTTGTGGTGGGTGGTGCGTGTGTGAAGGGAAGAGTGTAGGAATGCGTTTTGGTGAAGAAATGTGTTCATAGGTATCAGACACATGGTAGTAATTGTGGACTTTCTCTATCCTAGGTGGTAAAAGTTAGTTTCACTTCACCCACAAGCCATCTGTTAATGATACTATGCATTTATTAGCATCTCATGAGCAGTAATTTATAGACTTGTTTTGGAGGAGGTATGTGTTACTAAAGGTTATAAATATCTCTTAGCATGTTATATAGGAACTTCAGTTTTCTTATTAAAATTAGTTTTACAGAAAACAAGAGACCCATTTAGTAAGATTTTCTGGAATGTGACTGAAAATTTTAGGAAATGATTATATTATTTAGAAAATATGGTCAAAAAGTACTGAAATTAAATATAAAAAGAAAATTTTTGAGTAATCATCTGACATGAAGATTTTTTTTGAGATGTCCTCTGACAGTTTTTCTAAGTAAATTTATAAGGTAAAGGTTACAAGATTACAAAAATTATTTATTTTACAAGTTTGTTTCTCTAAAAATAGTACATGAAGTCATTTTTTCCTCTAAACATTGTCCTCAACTCTAGCTATTCTATAAAACTGCCAGGGAGTTTGCTTGTTGCTTTTGTTCCTCCTTAGGTTGGTATCAGAAAATGATGGAAATTCTGTTCCTCTCCAGTGTGGCATGTGGAACTAAGAAGGTTAGGGCTCAGTTACAGCTTGTCTAAATCTGTGTTTTTACTTCACCTTGAGGAAAGACTTCTGTTACATATTTTAAGCTTTTAATTTTTTTTAACCACATCTTTTCCATAACCTAATAGTGGCATGAACATCAGCACTGGCATGAATAGATGTTTTACTATTTTTAATAGTACTTTATTTATTTTCAGAGAGATAATTTTGATAAACCAAGCATCCATTCACAGTACCCAAGCTAATAGTGAATCTATATTGCTTATACAATTTACATTTTCCTAGCCTGCCCTTGTCAAAATTTCCTGTACTTTCACTGTGAGCTTATAAAGGGACTGATTCAAAGGGTTAATCGCTAATAAAGCTGGGATGTTACATTTTCCTTTATTTTTTTATCCATACATTCAGCATTTATTTAGCATACCCTGTCATAGGCACTGTGCTAGGACTTGGTATTAAAAAGCTGATGGAGATATAGCCGTTGCTCTTAGGGTGTTCATGGTCTGCCTGAATGGATGGTCATGCATATTTAAATGAGCATAGTGTGATAAATATCCTGAAAGTAGCATGTATAATGTAATTCTGCTGAGGAGAGTTAGGACATACTTTTATAGAGAAAGTGATGTTTTAGATGAACCTTGTTGTATAGAGGTAGGTATTGGCTAACTAGAAAATTTAAGATATTTTCATCAGAAGAAACGGGCTGAGACCCAAGGAATAAAAGAATCCACTGTACTTACTGTGTGTAAGGTACCTCTGTGGGTACCTTAATGGATACAGAATTATAAATAAGACATAATTCCCCATGGCATAGTCATGATTATTTTGGCTTCCAACAGCTGATAAAAATTAAAATTTTACCTGGGAGCCATTGGTTAAGAATGCATGCTCTGGGGTTAGGTTACCTGCTTTGACTCACTTACTAGCTGGACGTTATAATCAACTTCTCTCATCATTTCCTATGTGTAATAAATGTTACCCACTCTAACCTATTTCTGTTAGATGATTTATATAAGAATTGACTCTTGATTCACTAGTTATTTTGTGCACATTTTAATGACTGTATATTCAGTTATGTTGAAACTCTAATTTTCAGACTAACTAATTTTAGCCAACTAGTGCTCAGAAATACAAAGCTTAAGGATGGTAGAAAAATTATCTGTCAAGACATGTATATGGTTTTAATCCACAGAAGACATTAAATGCTATTGTTATTGGATTTTTTAAAAAATAAAATAAGGTAACTGATTTGGCATGCTTATTTATCAATTTTCACCTTATGGCAGTCAGTATTTTGTAGAATGCAGCAAACAATAATTTCTGATCAGTGAACAATAGGGAGGAGGGCAGGCTTCCAGAAGCCAGAATTATAAATAGTGTTTCTTTATGGAGGTGTGAGTGGGGGTGGGGTATAGACAGCAATACTAACAGCTAATATGCAGTCTGAAGCCATTGATGAAGAACAGTGGCTCCCAGAACAGGATCCTGGTCCCCAGCACATCCTAAAGTACTAATTGAGCCTTCCTAATATATTTTGAACATTTCAAAAACACCAGTAGAAATTCTGTTTTTATCTACAATAGTCCATACAAGCTAACTGTAATGTTAAGGTTTTCATCAGTTTCTCTTATACTGTTCAGAAGTTCTGGTTGGCAGTTACATGTTTTTAATTAATGTTAAATTGGAGGATGAGTTCCTTTTTACTTACTAAATTAAATTATACATTAGGTATGTAAATTCTATTGGGGAACCAGTAGTAAGGAAAGGCTGGAAATCACTGGTGGAGGGCAAGATGGCCCTATCTCTGCTTCTTTAAGGAGCTCACTATGTTAGAGCACAGTGATGAGCTGCTTGTTATTGGGGAGCCTAATTAATCAAAACAAGGTATAATTACATTGAATATGTTATTTGGAAGTATGGGACATGTTTAAAATGTTTCATTTAAAATACTTTTAAAAGTTTTGGTTCTTAAAGGAATAATCTAGAAAATTCACATAGTTTGAATAGTTTGTCAAATGAATCATTGATGAAACTGACTTGAATTGATATTTTAAATTTTGATTTAGTTATAAATTTTGGTTTAACATGTATTGCTTCTAGTTTCATTTATCTATTTGATTTTTTATTTTATTAATTTTTAAAAGAAAGCTTTTCATTATGTTTAGTAATAGTTTCTAAAATAATGTTTTCTTTTTAAAGCATTATCTAAAAATGATATATTATATGATGGAGAAAACCATGACTGTGAGGAAAAGCCACAAGACATTGTACAGAGCATTGTAGAAGAAATGGTGAACATTGTTGTTGGAGGTAGTGTATTCCACTAGGAATTAGTGTATTCTGTCTTACAATATTTCATTTGACTGTGAAAATTATTTTTACAATGTGTGGATTAAAAAGGCCAAAAATATAATATCTTTCTCAAATCTGTGTGTGTGTGTGTGTGTGTGTGTGTGTAGAAAATATATTTAAACTAGAAGCCCGGTGCATGAAAATTGTGCACGGGGTGGGGTGGGGGTGGTCCCCCTCAGCCCAGCCTGCACCCTCTCCAATCCAGAACCCCTTGGGGGATGTCTGATTGCCGGTGTAGGCCCAATTCCAGGGATCGGGCCTAAACCGGCAGTCGGACATCCTTCTCACAATCTGGGACCGCTGGCTTCTAACTGCTCGCCTGCCTGCCTGATTGCCCCTAACTGTCCCCCACCCCTGCCAGCCTAATCACCCCTAACCGCCTCTGCCTGCCAACCTGATCAGCCCTAACTGCCCCCCCCCCCCGCCGGCCTGGTCGCCCCCAACAGCCCTCCCTGCCAGCCTGTTTGCCCCTTACTGCCCCCCTGCCAGCCTGGTCACCCCCAACTGCCCCCCCTGCTGACCTGGTTGCCCCAACTGCCCCCCTCTGCTGGCCAGGTCGCCCCTAACTGCTCCCCCCTGCTGCCCCCCCGCCGGCCTGATCACCCCTAACTGCCCCCCCCCACTGACCTGGTTGCCCCTTACTGCCCCCCCCTGCTGGCCTAGTCGCCCACACAGCCTGCTGTTTGGTCATCTGTCCGTTTATTTTGGTCATGACAGCCCCTGAATTTTTATATATTAGGATATCTTTGATTATAGAAGTCCACTGAAACTTACGTAATTCATGATATCTTGCACAGGACTAGCATAGTATCTTGCTACATATACTTCTAGAAATAGGATTAAATTATCTGAACCTGTCCTATTTTCTAGAATTTCCTCTAAGATTTTGGCCCATTGATCTTACCCTTCTTAGTTTTCCTGTGCTATTAAAGATTTTGTCTCTTGTTTATATTTTTCTTAGTAATTTCAGTGGTATTTGTTAAAGGAGAAAGTAAATTAGTGGGCTCCATTCAGCACCTTTAAAACAGAAGTTTGCACTTATGTTTGGGGGATAGTTAAAGGAGAAAACAATGGAGAATAATAATATCTAACTCCATTAAGTGATTTTATATGCTTTACTTGCATTTACTCATTTGATCCTTCCCAAACACTGGGATGTTTTGGTCCAATTACTTTTCCCTTTTTTAAATTTTAGTATTTTTTTTTGAGATTTTATATCTCATTTATATTTTTATTTTTTTTACCCCCACCACCATTTATCCTCCATATACCCTCTTCTACCTCTACCCTCCATCCCATGCACTGCCCTCCACACACAATCAGTATGTTTCCCTCATGCTAGCTTATAGTTTTCTTTTAATGGGTAGCATGAAAGAAGCAGTGTCTTGAGATAGCTACTGAGTTATGGCCATAGACATGTATGTGTTCCTTTTAAAAGAAATGCACATCACACCTTAGAGCAGTACTGAAACTTGGTATTATTTACATTATCTGTGTTTGTTCTATCAGAAGTCATTTATTTCTATTTATAGTAATTACAAGTATGATTTAGAGTGACATACTAAAAATAGTTCAGGGGTATAGGCCATTATTTTCATAGTAATGTTCTAAAGAATATGTTATTAGAGGTATTAATAGATATTCTTTAAAAAAAGGGGAGAGGGCCAAAACCGGTTTGGCTCAGTGGATAGAGTGTCGGCCTGCAGACTGAAGGGTCCCAGGTTCGATTCCGGTCAAGAGCATGTACCTTGGTTGCAGGCACATCCCCAGTGAGGGGTGTGCAGGAGGCAGCTGATCGATGTTTCTCTCTCATTGATGTTTCTAACTATCCCTCTCCCTTCCTCTCTGTAAAAAATCAATAAAATATATATTTTTTTTAAAAGGGGGGGGGGGAGGGCTCATGGTAAAACAAATTTGAAAATACTGCATATTTTATATCCCTTTTGGAGAGCTCAATGCATATTAGCAAGTTAATATTATAATAAAGAAACCTATTTCCCAGTATTTCCCTCTTATTTGGTAATGGGATATTTTTTTGAGAAATTTCTAATACCATGTTAAGGCATTAGCATTCATTAGAACCCAGTTTAATAAATGCTGATATGGACTAAAAGTAAGCTTCTCTTTTGATACATTTAAGCCTTTCATCAGCTGTGTTTCATTGCTAGAGCTACTTAAGAATCATATTTGGATGTATTTCAAATGCATATTTACTTACTAGTAAGTATGCTAACCTTTAAATGGTACCAGTATGTGTTACTTCACATCATTTATCTGCCACTATTTAATTTTAAATACTCTCTGCTTTTATATCCTTAAGTCAGGTGTGTTTGTATGTTTTTTATTCTTACCATTTTAGATATGGGAGAAAGGACCATAAATGCAAATGCAGATGGCAACATTGGAACTATAGAGGATGGTAGTGACAGTGAAAATATTCAAGCAAATGGAATTCCAGGAACACCAATTTCTGTTGCATATACACCGTCCTTACCTGATGACAGACTCTCTGTCTCTTCCAATGATACTCAGGTATAAATGGGAGTGGGAAATTCCTGTTAATCTTACACATTTATAGGTCACCAGCACCTTCTGGTAAATATATCTAGGTGATAATGCTGACTGATTTCAGTTTGGGGAAATAAAAACTTGGGTGTTTTTTTCTCATTGTTATAAATCAAAACAGTTTATTTCCTTAATAAATTGATAGCTAAGTTTTTAATTTTACAGTGTTTGTCACTGATGTTCACAACTTCCCTAACCCTGCCCCATGGAAATTACTTTTAAAAAGAAGAATTCTTATCACATATTCATAGGATAATTCTAGTATCATAGGAAGGGGAAAAACTTATAGAAATCTAGGAAACTTCATCTTACCTTTGTTCAGGGCTACAATGAAATCCATACCATGGTAGTTGCAATTCCTCTCTTTTCTACCCTATATTTTTATTCTTATCCTACAGGATAAGGGCTATCTTAAATCATTGCTCCATGCATAGGGGGAAGCTTTCTTGGCCCTGTTGACCTTCATCAGCTAACAATTTTTAAACATTGCCTTGATGATCTCCATTGTCATATTTTTATCTGCACAAAGTGCAAAAACACAAAACCCCCAATGACAGGTAGTGGAAAGCATAGTTTAAGCTGTGTATGAAGTATCTTGTCAGGGCATAATGTGCTAGTTTTTGTTAGTAATAATATGAACTGGGGAATTGTTGAGGGTAGGGGTACGATGTCAGAGAAACAATGTGACAAATTCCTCATATGGTTTCCCTTCCATTAGAACCTCACCTATTACCGAATTGAACAAAATTTATAAAAGGCTGAAATCATTTTACACTGGCAAATATACTTATTTACATACTATGTTAACTTGTTTAGGAATCTGGAAATTCTTCAGGACCTTCACCTGGTGCTAAGTTTTCCCACATTTTACAAAAGGATGCCTTTTTAGTATTCAGGTCATTGTGTAAACTGTCAATGAAACCGCTGTCAGATGGACCACCAGATCCAAAGTAAGTCATTAGCTATTCTGCCTGACAAATACAGTTTTAAAGCTCAAAATGTACTCTAAGATAGTCTTTGGCTTTTCTTTTGTTCCACTTGTCCTGTAGGATCCTCAAAATATATTTATATATATTTAAAAACTGAGTGTTCCAAAACTATTACATAACTTAGAGCATACCAGAAGCATAGAATTGTGTCTGGTACAGTAAATACTGACTGGTTGAATGAATTCCTTTTTCAGTTTGTAAATAACTTTGGAGCTAATGTAGCTCTGTTAACATGTAGCCTCATGCTAGGCTCTGAAAGCTACCAGTTGATTTATTAAGAGAAATAAATCTTAAAAGTCATAATATAAAAGAGGACATCTGTAATACTTTCCACAATAAAGATTTTTTTAAAGTCATAATATGTATTCATTAAGGTCTGAAAAATGTCCTAAGATGATACCTTTCTTCATGGGGAACAGGAAGTACTTTGCAATAGGAGTCTGTCTGATTCTCATCAGTTATTTAAACTGTAGGAAACTGCCATTTTTTAAGTAATATCTTTCATTTCATCTGATTTAAGTATAATTTCTGCTTGAGATTGAGTTTGGGAGTTATTAGAGAGGCAGAACTTTCTATGGAAAGAACCTTGGAGAGGGCCTGAGTGACTTTGAGAAAGGGATATTGAAATGAGGGAAATGTAAGCAACACTACTTCATTAAAAAACCCCAGAGCATTTTGGTTTCTTTGTCAACTAAGAAGAAAGACTAAAGACAGTTATTATAAAAACGAAATCTTCTATAGTTTTATTTTGTGACATTGTACTGAGTCAGTGGGAAACATCTTTTAGGCCCAGAAGGCTAAAATTCTAAAATCTTTTTTTGGTCCAGCTCCTGAGAGTCAGAAATATAATTTGATTCTTCTGTATTTTGAAAATATGAACTCTACAGAGAAAGAATTAAGGTTGTTCAGATTTCAGTCTAAACTCAATTATACCCTATATATTTTGTAAGAATACTAGAGGTCCGGTGCACGAAATTCGTGCACTGGGGGGGAGGGTGTCCCTCAGCCTGGCCTGTGCCCTCTTGCAGTCTGGGAGCCCTCAGGAATTGTCTGACTGACAGCTTAGGCCCCCTCCCCAGAATGGACCTAAGCCATCAGTCAGACATCCTTAGCGCTGCCGCAGAAGTGGGAAAGGCTACCACCACCGCTGCTACGCTAACCAGCCATGAGCCAGCTTCTGGCTGAGCGGCACTCCCCCTGTGGGAGCACACTGACCACCAGGAGGCAGCTCCTGCATTAAGCGTCTGCCCCCTGGTGGTCAGTGCGCATCATAGCGACCGGTTCCGCCTTTCGGTTGATTTGCATATTACCCTTTTATTATATAGGATATTTAAATTTTTTTTAAATTTCTTATTCTCACTGAGGAGAGAAATAACTTGCTTGCTCAAAAATTGACAGTTTTGAGATCTCAATTCTGAATTGATGAAGACCTACTTACTTTAAGGATGATATAAGAATTTGGTGTTCTTGCTGAAGGCCATTTTTACCATGATTTAAAAATGTATTGGCTATAAAAGCTTTAGATGTTTAGTTTTCTCAAATATAAAAATATGTTTATTAGAAACAGAAAAGAGGGAATTGTTTAAAATGCCAAGAATTAAAAGAACAAAAGAAAATATATAAATTTTGAGGAATACTATGTGGGAGAGAGTATTTAGTTAGCCCTGAAAAAAAAAAAAAGAGTAATCTAGTTTTTGGAGAGCTGCTCTTATGAGAAATAATGTAAATTAATTATCCTTCTACTTAGTGGGCTTAAACCAAATATTAGGAAATATTGTATGTACATTTAAAAAGACTTTTTGACCATCAGGATCTAATCATTGGAATTGAATACTGAAAGAGATCACATTTTCACCCCCTAGAAACTGTTGTCTTTCCAAAAGAGAATATATGGTTTTCTAGCTTGAGTGTTGTTTTTTTGTTTGTTTGTTTTTTGACAAAATTAATGAGCTTTTTATTTATATAATTTTCTTTTTTGTCTTTGCTTCTCTCTCTACTTGTTGATCCAGGAAGTGTTCTTTTAAGTTGAATTATAATTTGAAACTATCCCCTGAAAAACTGGTGTTAAAAATTATGAATGATTGTTTTCCCATTTTGGAAGTTTGTGAAATTTTGTGGTACAGGAAAACATCAGTGAAACTACACATTATTAGTGTTTGAGCTTACTCATGTACTGTAGTTTTTTTTATGTTGTAGAGTTTTCTGTGCCTCTTTATTTAAAAGTTTGTGAAATTATATGGTACCAGGAAATACCTTAGAAACAACCTATTATTACCATAATGTTAACTTGTCCATACACTATGCCTTCTTTTTTTACATTTTAGGTCTCATGAGTTACGATCCAAGATTCTTTCATTGCAGTTACTTCTATCCATTCTGCAGAATGCAGGACCTGTTTTCAGGACAAATGAGATGTTTATTAATGCTATTAAGCAGTACCTGTGTGTTGCACTCTCAAAAAATGGAGTCTCATCTGTGCCAGAGGTTTTTGAGCTTTCTCTTTCCATATTTCTTACTTTGTTATCAAATTTCAAGACACACCTGAAGATGCAAATTGAGGTATGTTCTGCATCAAGGCGTTGTTGCATTTTCATTTGTTTCATGTTCAGTCAAATGATTAATACACTGGAAAGTTTTTCAGAATGTGAAATATTTGTATATTATGTGTATTTATCTTTTTATTCACTCATTCAACTACCATGTACCTACAAAGCACTAAGCACTAGGAAAGCACTAAGAATGCAAAATCAAATTAAGACACAGCCCTACCTTCAAGGAATTTACACTAGTTGTATGAATGGTTCTAGTTGTCTGGAATTAACTTGGTCCTCACAATAACTTTGCCATTATGTATATAGTATGTAATAGTGCTTTTGGTTATCTTGAAAGAAAGCTCAAAATATATACTTTGTGTACATGGTTTTAAGTCATTTAAGTTTTAACACTTTAAAAAGGTGATTGAGAAGGGTTATATTTTTTATTTTAGGACATTTGAAATTTTAATTTTTGCTTTATATATTTTTTCTAATGTACATATTGTATTCCTACACATTTTTGAAAATAAAATAACTGTCCTGTGGTTCTAAAGTATTTCCAGAGGTCCTTGACCTGGTAGAGTGGCACCTGGTTTGGTGATACTTATCTTATATCAGCCAGGGACAAAGAAACTCCTTATTATCCCAGCTTGGCTTTAGGTCTATGCCCATGCCTGGTTCATGCCCTGGACACGTGAATTACTGAGGAAAATAAATAAATAATAAAATAAAATATTTCCAGAGATTTACCAAAACTGAATTAGGGAATCTTCCAACCATGTCTGCATGTATCATGCAGGTATAGAAATTACTGATCTTTTGTTTTCACCTTCAAATAATTCAGTATTTTAAAATAGTACTTTATGTTTTGCTGATTTAATGGATACCTTTTCCAGCTTGTCATTTGTCATAATATTGTTTGGGTTGGGACATTGTGTATTTTACGAATACTCACTTTCATGCTGGTCAACTTTGACATTCATTTCATATTTGGTATGATAATACAGTTTAGATCATAATTTTTATTTTATATTTAATCCTAACTCAAGACTAATAATTCATTATCTCATAGAAAAGGATAAATTATTATTTTCCCAGAGTTTTTAGATGGTAAAGATAATCATATCTTTATTAATGTTCTGTAGTATCTATTTAAATTCATTTAGAACATTATTATGGGAATGATACAGAATAAGGCCTTGGTAAATTAAGTGAAAAGTTATTTAATTTGGACCGGGAACAATTTCTGGCCCATACATGGTGTCAAATTTTAGAAATTTGTCATATGTCTATTAAAATAATGCAGGTTATTTAACCAAAACAGTTGTTATTTTTACACAGTTTTTTCTCATTATCTTCAGGAACTAAAAATAAAAGAGACTTTAAAAAACTTTTGGAACTTTCGCTTATATAACCAGCTAAAAGTCTCTCACTTGATAAAGAGACATTAAATTGCCATTAAAGAATTTTGGAAGACTGTGCATTCAGTTACTTACAGAATTTTGGACACTGAGACTCTATTTCATTAAGTACTATTAGTAGACTGTGTGAAACATAACTTCTTACAGAATCAATATCACAAAAATTAAGTTGGGTTTACTATTTTTATTTAGTAAATTTTATATACAAAGTTTTTGTTAAGGACAAGTTTAAAGAGAAATACTTCAAGAAATTTCCTGTCTGTTCATAGATGGTAGGCTCTTACTACAAAATTATTGTAATGTTTTTTAAAAGAGATCAAGTTTATTTCACTCTGCATTGTCTCTTATGGGGAGATTATGAGGATAAAAGAAGTGTAGATATGCTTTTGAAAATACTGAACATTCAAATGCAAGATAAGCTGTGTTGCTGTTGGAGAAAACTCAACGTCTAAAAATATAAATTGCAAAACAAAATTGAGATGTTCAATGAAGATTCATTTAATGAGAATATTCACTTCAGAGTTTCTATAATGTGGTTTTTCCATCAGCATTAACTTATATATCTGTTTCTGAAAATACAGTTTTAAATAGTCACAATTACTGACTAATAGAATATATTTGCATATTGGATACTGTACAACTGCTCAGACCTTGGAATCAAATTGGATACTGCCACCCTCATAACCATTTCTTTATTTATTTTGATTCAGTACCTGCTTTTTTAAAACGTATTTTTATTGATTTCAGAGAGGAAGGGAGAGGGAGAGAGAGATAGAAACATCAGTGATGAGAGAGAATCATCGATCGGCTGCCTCCTGCATGCCCCCCACTGGGGATCAAGCCCGCAACCCAGGCATGTGCCCTTGACCGGAATCGAACCAGGGACCCTTCAGTCCACAGGCCGACGCTCTATCTATTGAGCCAAACTGGCTAGGGCTCAGTACCTGCTTTTTATCATAGCAACCACTAAAACCCAGGTTTGCAAAAATAATGATGGCTTTCAAAGGAATGTAGTGAGATCTAGCTGATCTAATGACACTGAACAATTTTGCAAGATGTCCAACAAATGTATTTCTCTATGAATTTTATCTTAAAAATTCTCATGATAACCCTCTGGGTTTGTTTTAGCATTCTGGGGCACATTGGTGCAGTTTGGGAACTGTGGCCAACGAATATTTATTGAATGCCTACTATATGCCAAGCAGTGTGGACACAATGCTTGGCAAGAAAGACCTGGCTCCTACCCGCTTAGAGGTTACAGTCTTATAGGAAATACTGACATTAGGCAAGTACTAGAAATGTGTTGAGTTTTGTGAAAGAAAAGCACATTGCAAGGGTACCTTACTC
Source organism: Cnephaeus nilssonii (assembly GCF_951640355.1). Lineage (NCBI taxonomy): Eukaryota > Metazoa > Chordata > Mammalia > Chiroptera > Vespertilionidae > Cnephaeus > Cnephaeus nilssonii. Next base: position 36,960,621 of record NC_137089.1, on the reverse strand, counting down.
AAATTGGGGAGACATGTTAATCATCGTTCATTGTAAATAGGAATTTCTAGGTTCATAATACATATCCTATGTAATAAAAGCCTAATATGCTAAGTGTCCGGTTGTCCGTTCAACCAATCAAAGCGTAATATGCTAATGATATGCTATGGCCACTCAACTGCTCGCTATGATGTGCACTGACCACCAGGGGGCATAAGTTGACCTTCGACCAGTCACTATGATGTGCACTGACCACCAAGGGGCAGACGCTCCAACTGGTAGGTTAGCTTGCTGCTGGGGTCCAGCTGATTGGGACTGAGCAAGACAGGCCGGACATATCCTGGAGCCCTCCATGGTCCCTCCCTGGCTGGCCAACCTCCTGCATCTCTCCCCGGCCCTGATCGTGCACTGGTGGCGTCCCTCAGCCTGGCCTGCACCCTCTTACAATCTGGGACCTCTTGGGGGATGTTGAGGAGCTGGTTTTGGCCCGATCCCGCAGGCCAGGCTGAGGGACCCCACTGGTGCACGAATTCGTGCACCAGGCCTCTAGTGTTCCATAGGTGTTAATACAGTATGTTGTTTCTGATTTACTTTTTTAGCCATCCCCTCTAAGTCACAGTCACTTTTCCAAAGTAAATTTGAATCTGAAAATTCTTAGCTCTTAAATTGAAATGTATTTAATTAGGTTAGCTTCTTTGTGCTTGACGTTATTTGGTCTAAAAGAATAGTGAAAAATAGTTTGTAGTTTTCAGACAATGGAGATTTCCACTTGTGTGAATAATGATAAAAATATTCCGTGAGAATTGGATAGATACTTTTTATTGTGTGGATTACAACATTACTTACTTTTAAAACATTATAATACTGAGCAAACAATTAGGTTTGCTCAGTATTATAATGTCTGAAAAATACAGGGTGGGGCAAAAGTAGGCTTACACTTGTTTATATAGAAAATAATACAATAATTAATAAATCTATAATAATAAAAGTGTAATATGCTAATTAGACTGGACAGGACATCATTCCAGACGTCCTTCTGGATGAAGCCGCAAGGGCCGAGGCAGAGGCGGTTAGGGGCAATCAGGCTGGCAGGCGAGTGGTTAGGGGCGGTCAGGCAGGCAGGCAAGTGGTTAGGGGCGATCAGGCAGGCAGGTAGGCAAGCGGTTAGGAGCCAGTGGTCCCAGATTGTCAGAGGGTGAAGGCCAGGCTGAGGGACACTCCTCCCCCCGTGCACGAATTTTGTGTACCGAGCCTCGAGTACAAGAATAAATTGTGTTTCCCATACTCACAACTGTAAACTTGCTTTGGCCCACCCCATCTGACTGATAAATAGAATATGGTTTATGCTATCTGGTGTGTTAAAATGAATTATGAGTTATATTAGTTTTGTAAATATGTTCAGGAAACTATTCAGAGGAACTCCAAATCTTTGTAGACTTCTTCTGTAGTGGCTGTGTGATAGCAAACAAATTAATGTGAAGTGCAGTGCTCCTACTGCAAGGGCTCGCTTCAGTCACCCACCTAAGGATTTTAGTCCTGATGTTCCTGAGATGGACTCAAAAGGAATTGACGCCAGAGGAACCTGGATCCTAGTCTCTGTTCTGCAACTTTGGGATATTTAAAAAGTGATCACATTTATGAATTATAAGCAATATTTTAAAATGGACGTTTTCCCCTAATCACAGGTGTTCTTTAAAGAAATTTTCCTATATATTTTGGAAACTTCTACCAGCTCGTTTGACCACAAATGGATGGTTATTCAGACATTGACAAGGATTTGTGCAGGTATTTGAAATTACCCATATTATCTCTTTCTTATAATGAGATATTTAAAAGGTTTGAATATACTCATATACTAGATGCCCTTTGTTAATTAATATATTGTATTGTTACAGATGCTCAGAGTGTAGTGGATATTTATGTAAACTATGACTGTGACTTAAATGCAGCAAATATATTTGAAAGACTAGTAAATGATCTATCAAAAATTGCTCAAGGCCGGGGCAGTCAGGAACTTGGTATGAGTAATGTTCAGGTAAGAACTTTAAAAAATTTTTCAAATTTAAACTTTGCCAAGGAAGTGCTATGTGTTTTGCTTAAAAGATCTTGTTTGTATTCTTATTCTGAATTATTTTGTAGGAATTAAGCCTGAGGAAAAAAGGTTTAGAGTGCTTAGTGTCGATTTTGAAGTGCATGGTTGAATGGAGTAAGGATCAGTACGTGAACCCCAATTCTCAGACAACTCTTGGTAAGGTGACATTTTGAGTATAATTCTTCATCATTTTAAGCAAATGATACTTTGAAGGCTAGTTGCAGATGCCGTTAAGCCAGTTTCGTGATGTCTGTATTCATTTAACTGACGAAGAAGCATTGTCTGTAACTTAAATAATGAGCTTTAAAATAATGAATTTATCACCTTAGTTATCCAAACTTTACTCTTTCTAGAAGTATTTTGAATATTATATAAAAGTGAAGCATATTTATGCAACTTTGTTAAAGTATAGTTATAGAAGAAATACATAAAAGTCAGTATAAGAAGATGGAATTGTTTGTGCATGTTTGAGATTTATCCTTACCCAGAGAAAATCTCATAGTTGCAGGGCTACCTGGTGTTATCTTAGTCAAGTTCCTATAGGAAAACTGGTTGTCATGAGCTGAGAGCTGAAACCCAGCTGACACTCAGCACTGTGACTGCAAAAGGAACTCTTTTTAATGATGTAAATTGTATATGTATATATTGCACCTAATATTTTATTTGTATCAAACAGATATCTAAGCACCAGTGAAATATCTTGCCAATATCTTGAATTTTTTTACCTTTTACTTTTTTTTTTCTTTGACCGAGTAATTTACTGTATCAGTTTTTCTACTTACAGGTCAGGAAAAACCTTCAGAACAAGAGACAAGTGATATCAAACACCCTGAGACAATAAACAGATACGGAAGTTTAAATTCCCTGGAGTCAACATCATCATCAGGAATAGGCAGCTATAGCACACAGATGTCTGGCACTGATAATCCAGAACAGTTTGAAGTCTTAAAGCAACAAAAAGAAATAATAGAACAAGGGATAGATTTGTGAGTGTCTGATTTTAAAGAGAAATTTTCTTGGATATCCCTCTGCCTGTACTGTGCCACCATTGCCCTTGGTTTCTCTGAATCTTTGGATTATTTTTATTTTCTTCTTATCACCACCTTCTAATGAGTAAAACAGGGCAAAATCTTGCTGACTTCTGCTGGCTCCTTAACCAGCTCCCCTTTTTCATTGCATTCTAGCCCAAACAGACTCTGTAATGCACATTAAATTCATTTTGCACCACATTGTATATGCTGTTTTATGCATCTGCAGTTTTGTGTTACTTATTTAGTTCAGTTATAAAATCCCCCAGTATATTTCCTAAGCAGGTGACAGCTAAAAAAACGTAAAAGTATGGAACTAGTTAATGTTGTTCCTTTATAGGTTTTATATTTTCTTCACCTGCTTTGTGCTACTTTCGTTATTGATCCATTGTTGGTAATTTCTTTTTTATATGTTCATATGGTGATAATGACCCTTTCCAACCTGGCTACTAAACTGGTATCAGCCTGTTTCTGGACTATTTGTCTAAGTACTACCACTCTGCTATCCCTCCTATTGCCCATCTCTTTTTTCAAAGAGATGCTATAAGGAAAAATAAACTTGTTGGCCTTTTTCCATGAATCTAGCTACTGTAAACTATTAAAAATTCCCTTGTTTGTTTAGTTAGCTTGCTCCTTCTGTTTTAAAGCATTTCTTCCTGAATCTTAAGCAATGCCTTTTGATGAATGCCTTTTTTTACAGTGTATTTGTACCTTTTTAAAAATTGACAAAATGTACACACATTCTTTGTCATAAAATTATAAATATCACAAAATTGTCTCAAGAAGTTGCCATTAACACTTCATTCTAATTTTTCTGTCATTATTTACAAACTGTCATGTGTTCCAGACATTATGCAGGGTCCTGGAATGAATGATAAGTGAAACATCCCTTACTTATCAGGGGCACAAGATCTAGTAGTTTAGGCAGACATTCATACTGAAGTTTGGCTGGTCACTCAGCAAACACAGATTTGATACTTGGGGCTGTGTGCCAAGAACCATGGAGACACTGGTCCTTGTGTTCAAGATGAGAGTCTAAATCTTGGCAAAACATTTTTTTAACTGGCACTGTGTAAAGTCCATAATGGAGTGTTGTACAAAGTACTGCCAAGGTATGATAACTCCCGTCAAGTACTTAGCAGTGAGAGGGCGTTTGTCATAGGACTTTAAAGTGGAGGTCTCCCTGCTGTCAGCCACTATCCTCCAGCCCTCCTTTCAGCCATTAGGCTTGCTTTCTGCCTCAGACTTCCTTGAGAATGCTTTCCTGTGGCTGTGCTCAGTGCACTCTCACAGCTGTTCCTTCCATGACACCACTCTGTCCCGTCCCTTCTTCCAGTTTGATCATGCCATCTCAGTCTTGGTCTGGACTGTTTATCTCCTGCATACCTCTTAGCATTTTAAGGGTTCTGTCCCTCGGTCCTTATCTTACTTTGTATCTTCTAGATGATTGTATTCTTTTTCATGACTTCAGCTACTATTTACTAACATCTCACTACCCCCAAGTGTTAACATAAATACCTACACTGATGTGCAGACTCATATCTGTAATTGCCTGTTGGGCATCTCCACTGAATATTGCATAGCTTCTTCCACTCAGCATGTCCATAATCGAATTTATCAGTCTACATTCTCTCCATAATCAACTCCCCAATACTCCTACCCAAAACAAAAGACAAACAGAAAACCCACTTTTTCTGTATTTTTTTATTGAGGATAGTAACCCCAGGATGTTACTAAATTTATAAGCTAAAGTTTTGGGAGTTACCTTAGATTTCCCCCTTGGGTTTGTCACTAAATAAATAGTATAATCTAATTAGTTTACCTTTGTTTGGTCTTATTTATTCTCTAGTCTTTTCTCACAGCTATTCTTTTTGAATGAAATTCTTAGTTCTGTTTCTCCCCTCTCTTGCTCTTAAAGGAATAAGGCCACAACTTGGATCTGACGAATTCTTAAACTTTATCACCTGCCACTTCTTTATCTCACTTCATTGCTCCACCAATGCTGAACTATTTATTATGCTGTTTTATGCTTTCATGTATTAGTCTGACCTATTTCACTCTGGGATGTTTTTTCTTACTATTTATAAAAGATGTGATTATTCCTCAAAGCTCAGTTCCACAGTCACCTTCCCCTGAAAATAAATCATGACCGTCTCAGTAAATTAGTCACTTCTTCTGTGCTATCATCTTACCTTGTTGAACACATTATTTGTTGCACTTTTACTATTGTAATTTTTGAAAATCATGTTTCTAGCTTTAGAATAAGAGCTTCTGTAGAGCAAAGATTACGTTTATCTCAGTGAAAATGTTTGATTTTAATTTGTGTACTTGGTAATGGTTGAATTAAGACTTACTGGGGAAATCATTAGGAGGACTGAACAGGGAAGGACATTTCAGAGAGAATGAGATATGCAACAGCACAGAGAAAAAAGGGAGAACATTTGGGGACTATTGTTAAGCACAGCAGGGGTGGGGGGAGTTGTGAGGGAGAAGCATGTAGCAGGAGGTGAGATGAAAGCATTGAGTTGGATCCAGATTACAGAAGGCCTTATTTGCCATGTAAAGGAGTTTTGTCTTGTACCTCCTGGCATTGACGTACTATTGAAGGATTTTAAGCAGAGGAGCAGCAGCACATGATTTCCTCTTTTGGAAAGATGACTTGCCAGCAGCCTGAGGATAGATTAGAATGTGAACAAAACAAGAGATGGGAGACCATTTAAGAATGCTTGCAATACCCAGGTGACAGGTGATGAAGTACCAAAGTAATTATTGGTACAATAAAAGTACAAAGTAAATGATTTGGAAAGAAAGAGGTGACATTTAAATTGGATCTTTAAGCAGGAAGGAGAGTTCCCCAGTGAGTGGAGCAGCTGAAGGGCATGCAGAGGAAATGGGCCACAAATGCATCGTGTTCAGGGAACGAGATGGTATGTGGGAGTAGATGAGAAGAGGGGATGAAAAATGAACGAGCTGTATTAAGAAAGATTTTATGTGGCAGTCTAATCATCAATTTGGACTTTATTTGGAAAACATTGGGTATCTAGAGGTCTTTTTTAATAAAAGAAATAGTGCTGTCAGATTTTAGCTAAAACAGTCACTGAATTCAAGTTCAGTAAAAGGAAACTTAGAATTAATAGGTGGAAAACTTTGTATAGTATAATATTTTTATGTTTTCATGCACAGATTATATTAAATAAGTTTCTATTTTCTCAATGCTATTAGAAAATCAATTTAAGGTCTTTTCCAGGAATACCAGTGGTTTTCTATTTATAATGTCCCTATTAACTTTAATATCATCTAGGTTTAATAAGAAACCAAAGAGAGGAATACAGTACCTCCAAGAACAAGGGATGCTTGGCACTACACCTGAAGATATTGCTCAATTCTTGCATCAAGAAGAAAGATTAGACTCTGTAAGAGTTCCATTTTAGTTCATTCTAACCTTTTCTATAAAATTTCTTTTTAAGTTAATAATGATATGTATTGTTGCCCTCCCAAGTATGCAAGTAAAACTTAAAGAATATACTTAGGTATTCTTAATTTTGCTCTTTAATTCTTTAAACTCAAAAGAATATCTTGATTTTTTTTATAAACACATTCAGTATGTTTAACTTATAGCTTCATGTTTGAAATAGTTAAACCTATAGTCAAAACCTGTGGGTCTTGTGGATTTTTCTGCTTTTTAAATGGCTGGCTGGCAAATATTCCATTGGGATATCAATTTGTCTTTTGTTCTTTAGACTCAAGTGGGTGAGTTCCTGGGAGATAATGATAAGTTTAACAAAGAAGTCATGTATGCATATGTGGACCAACATGACTTTTCAGGAAAGGACTTTGTTTCAGCCCTTCGAATGTTTCTAGAAGGATTCCGTCTTCCAGGGGAAGCTCAGAAAATTGATCGATTGATGGAAAAATTTGCTGCAAGATATCTAGAATGTAACCAAGGGTAAGCAAGATTCAGATTCTTACTGGTTGCCAACTATCAGGAGATTCATAATCCTCTGCCCCCAGGAAAATTAGATTGTCTATGATCTGGAGGTAATCAGATAGTTCCATTTAAAAATTATAATCTGAGATAAAACATAAATCCTGAAAAAGTAAATTAAAAGTGCTTTGGGGTTTGCAGTGACTAATTTAATAAAACTGTAAACCAGTTCAAGTTTATAACATGATACATTTATTTTTTCAGACAAACCCTTTTTGCTAGTGCAGATACTGCTTATGTTCTGGCTTACTCAATTATTATGCTGACCACAGATCTTCACAGTCCACAGGTATGTTTTCTTCCAAGCCAGTTCTATAATAAATAATACAAATTAAGTACTCTGAGTTCTTTTGAATTAATAAGTAGCAGTTGAAATTTTAATGTTGTTTAGTCAAATACCCCAGTTTGTTGATTGGTTTAATTTAGTGTAGAATACATTCGCAAATGTAGTTTCTGGTAGTTATTCTAATTAAACTTTTAGTTATCTGTAAAATAGATCTATATTTGTCTGTCTGAAGATTAACAGCTGTATAAAGCTTAAGATAAATTTTAATCTAAGAATATGATATAGTTCTTCTGCCTATACTTAATTGCAACATGAAAAAACACTATATATAAACTGTCTTCTTTTTTTTTTACATTTTAAACTTAAACATTAGAGTGATTAGTATAGTGATTCTTCCTGTGCCTGTCACCCAGCTTCCACAGTTATCAACTTATGGCCAATTTTCTTCTATTTATATCCCCCTCTCTCCCACAGATCATTTGGAAGCAAATCTCAGGTATCATATAATTTAATCTGTATTTATTTAATTATATATCTCTGAAAGAGAAATACTCTAATTAAACATAATCCCAGTACCAGTACACAGAAAAATTAACAATACTTTAAAAATATCAGGTATCCACGCCCTAGCTGGTTTGGCTCAGTGGGTAGAGCATCATCCTGCGGACCAAATGGTCTCGGGTTCGATTCCAGTCAAGGGCACGTACCTTGGTTGCAGGCTTCTCCCTGGCCCAGGCCCTGGTCAGGGCACCTGCAGGAAGCACCAATCAATGTGTTTCTCTCACATCGATGTTTCTCTCTGTCTTCCCCTCTCTCTTCCATTCTCTTTAAAAATCAATGGAAAAATATCCTCAGGGGAAGATTAACAAAAACAGACAATAAATGAATAAATAATAAAATAACAGATATCCAAGAAGTATTCAAATTTTATTTTCCTCATAAAATTTATAATTCCTTTTTAAATGTTAAGGAATATAACTTGATTTCTGATATCCACTTGCAAACACTTATTTTAAACATTTTAGGTATTTTATGCTTAGTTTTCAAAAACATACTTGGGTATCCTTGGGGAAAATTACCTTTATAAATTAATCTATTTGCAAAAATTTATTTGTACTTCTTAGGAGTAGTGCAGCATATGATATTTACTATTTTTAGGATGTGAAATAAACTATATGCTTTTTCCTAATCTGAGGTGTATTGAAAAATTAAAACCTATTTAGTTTGAGATTAAGCTTGGCAATATAGGGATTGTGTGTGTGAGTGTGTGTGTGTGTGTGTTGAGATGTTTAAAGCAGGGTTGATATGAAAAGTATATACCAAATGTATAATGGAAGAATTACAGAGTTGTGGATACCATACAGAGTTGTTCCTAGTTTTAAACACCAGAATTCAACAACTGTGCATTTACCAGGATTACTTGATTTTATATAGACCTTTGAAAAAAATCATTTAAGAGTTTACTCATTTAAAATATTCCTTTGTCCTCATACCTCAACATAATAAAAGCGATATATGATAAACCCACAGCAAACATCATACCCAATGGACAAAAACTAAAAACATTTCCCCTAAGAACAGGAACAAGACAGGGATGCCCACTCTCACCACTCCTGTTTGACATAGTACTGGAAATATTAGCCATTGCAATTAGACAAGAAGAAGAAATAAAAGGCATCCAAATTGGAAAAGAACAAGTAAAACTGTCTTTATTTGCAGACGACATGATATTGTACATAAAAAATCCGAAAGACTCCGTCAAAAAACTCAGACGTAATAAATGAATTCGGCAATGTAGCAGGATACAAAATTAACGCCAAGAAATCTATGGCCTTTCTATACACCAATAATGAACTTACAGAAAAGAGACTAAAAAGGCAATCCCATTTACCATCACACCAAAAAAATTAAGATACCTAGGAATAAACCTAACTAAGGAGGTAAAAGACCTATACGCAGAAAACTACAGGACACTGAAAAAAGAGATAGAGGAAGACCTAAACAGATGGAAGAACATACCATGTTCATGGATTGGTAGAATCAACATCATTAAAATGTCCATACTACCCAAAGCAATCTATAGATTCAACACATTCCCCATTAAAATACCAACGGCATATTTCACAGACCTTGAAAGAACTCTCCAAAAATTCGTCTGGAATAAAAAAAGACCCCGAATAGTCACAGCAATCCTGAGAAAGAAGAATAAAGTAGGAGGGATCTCAATACCAGATTTCAAGCTGTATTACAAAGCCACTATTCTCAAAACAGCCTGGTACTGGCACAAGAACAGACATATAGATCAATGGAACAGAATAGAGAATCCAGATATTGACCCAAACCACTATGCTCAATTAATATTTGACAAAGGAGGCATGAATATACAATGGAATCAAGACAGTCTCTTCAATAAATGGTGTTGGGAAAATTGGACAGATACATGCAAAAAAATGAAGCTAGATCACCAACTTACACCATACACAAAAATAAACTCAAAATGGATACAGGACTTAAACATAAGACGGAAACCATAAAAATACTAGAGGAATCCACAGGCAGCAAAATCTCAGACATATGCCAAAAGAACTTCTTCACCGATACTGCCCCTAGGGCAATGGAAGCTAAAGAGAAAATAAACAAATGGGACTACATAAAAATAAAAAGCTTTTTTACAGCAAAAGAAACCATCAACAAAACAACAAGAAAGCCTACAGTATGGGAGAACATATTTGCAAATGGTATCACTGATAAAGGTTTAATCTCCAACATCTACAGGCAGCTTATACAACTTAATAAAAGGAAGATAAATGATCCAATAAAAAAAATGGGCAACAGACCTAAATAGAATCTTTTCAAAAGAAGACAGAAGGAAGGCCAAGAGACACATGAAAACATGCTCAGCGTCACTAATTATCTGAGAGATGCAAATCAAAACAACAATGCGGTACCATCTCACACCTGTCAGAATGGCTATCATCAACAAATCAACAAACAACAAGTGTTGGCGAGGATGCGGAGAAAAAGGAACCCTCATGCATTGCTGGTGGGAATGCAGACTGGTGCAGCCACTGTGGAGAACAGTATGGAGTTTCCTCAAAAAACTGAAAATGGAACTCCCATTTGACCCAGTAATCCCACTCCTAGGAATATATCCTAAGAAACTGGGAACACCTATAAGAAAGGATATATGCACCCCTATGTTCATAGCAGCACAATTTACAATATCTAAGATCTGGAAGCAGCCTAGGTGCCCATCAGCTGATGACTGGATCAGAAAACCATGGTACATCTACACAATGGAATATTATGCTGCCATAAAAAAAGAAGGAATTCTTACCATTTGCAGCAACCTGGATGGAATTGGAGAACATTATGCTGAGTTAAATAAGCCAGTCAATGAAAGAAAAATACCACATGATCTCACTCATTTATGGATAATAAAGAACATTATAAACTGTTGAACAAAAAGGTAGATACAGAGGCAGTAAAGTATCAAACAGTCTGTCAAATTACAGCAGGAAGGTTAGGGAGAAGTGGGGAAGATAAGAGATCAACCGAAGGACTTGTATGCATGCATATAAGCATAACCAATGGACACAAAACTCGGGGGGGTGAGGGCGGGGAGGGGGGGCAATGGTAAGATATGTACACATATAATACCTTAATTTAAAAAAATATATTCCTTTGTCATATTACTGACAGTGTAGTAAAAGCAGCCCACTTTTAGGGTTTTCATTGTCTAGCACAGTGATGGCGAACCTATGACACGCGTGTCAGCACTGACACGCATAGCCATTTCTGATGACACGTGGTCGCATGCCTAGGATGAAACATTTGCGACTAGAGTCTTGGAGTTAGTTTTTTCCTCAAAGTGACACACTACCCAAGTTATGCTCAGTTTTTTGGCGAAGTCTGACATACCAAGCTCAAAAGGTTGCCCATCACTGGTCTAGCATAACACTTTTCCCATGGGTTTATAAGGCAGTCTACATTTAAAGGCTCACTTGGATATCTTTTTATTTTTTCCATCGTCATTTATGCCTTCCCTCCTCCACCCCTAGACCCGGCTATCACTGCATTGTTGTCCATGTCCATGAGTTCCTTCTCTCATTTTTTTTTCTTTTTTGCTAAATCCCTCCACACACCCCTAACATCCTCCCCCCTCCCTCATCCCCCAGCTGTCTGCCTCCTCTCTATGAGTCTGTCTCTATATATCAGAGTTTCCTATCTGGTTTTTCTGTCTAAACCAAAAGTAGAATTATGTTTTACATTACCTCCCTTTGTTTTTAGAATGTTGTATTTTTAAAGAATTTGGTTCTATAAATGAATTATCAATGTCATGTGCATCTGCGTCATGTCTTCCTATACATATGTACCTTCTCATGTAAGTTATTTTGAAGAAATGTTAAAACTGCCTTTCATAGTATCAGATTGTTAAAAGTTTCTGAACCCATGTCAGTTAGGGAGTGTTAAATCTTGAGAACAGTGTCCTGTCTTGATTGCACTAGTTTCTGTCTGTAGAACATGTGCTGGTCTGGCAGTGATAGTTTATTGTCTTGTGGCTCCTGTCAGACTGCTGGCATCATGTGCTGATATGCAGCATGCCACTGTGCTTATGGGTTCCTACGAAGCTAAGTTGCCGGTTAGAAAATTGAACCCATAATTATGACCCCATATGATATACACTTTAAGACCATATGAACTGTAATAAATGACATCATTTTTAGAGAACACTTTAGCCCTAACAAGTTTGAGTCAGTAGATAGAGCGTCGGCCTGCCTACTGAATGGTCCCAGGTTCATTTCCGGTCAAGGGCACATGCCTGGGTTGCGGGCTCGATCCCCAATAAGTGGCATGCAGGAGGCACCCGATCAATGATTCTCTCATAAATTCTTTTCATAATTGTTTTCAAAGTTAAAATATAGGTGAATTTTAACAAGTCATTTATGTTTCTTTTTCACCTAGAATATTTATAGTTAAATTACCTTTTATATGTAGTGTGTCAGCTAATTTTTTTTAATTTGAGGTACATTTAGAACACATATTTTTGTCTTAATCTTCATCATTAGTAACAACTGGCTTTGATTCATGTTTATAGTAGAGCAAGTTGAATTAGCATGTGCCAGGATGGGTTTTTTTCTACATTGCTGTCATTTTCTATGAATTTTTCATTTTAATGTATGTTTTGTTGAATATTTTTCACTTCTTGTCCTCAAAATATTTATAAATTCTCTCATAAGAGTATTTAAATTCTTAAAATATGAGTGAAATTTTTATGTTAATTTTTAGGAATTATAATGGCTTTTCATTTCTAGGTTAAAAATAAAATGACAAAGGAACAGTACATTAAGATGAATAGAGGTATCAATGACAGTAAAGACCTTCCTGAAGAGTATCTATCAGCCATCTACAATGAAATAGCTGGCAAAAAGATATCATTGAAAGAAACAAAAGAATTAACAATCCCTACAAAATCAAGTAAGCAAAGTAGGTATCCAAATCATTTGAATCCTGATTGCTCAGGAGGAAAAATATGGGTACTTGAAAGAGTTCTTCACTTAATTTATTCTAGTGATAGTATTTATATACTGTAGCATTTGCTGATATGGTTGTATTTTTTCTCACATGCTGAAGAAAAGTAGCTCTGATCAATGACTAATGAAAAATGCTACATAATATGCATGGATTAGTGTGTGTCTAATACACACGTGTCCATTTAGCGGTTAATCTCAGCACAGATTTGAAGGTCAGAGAGATTGGTCAGGAAACCCCAGTAGTCAGACTTCAATTCTTAATCTTTGTTTCTGCCTCCTTATCAGCTACAAGCAACATATTTATATCTCTTCATATGTCCTTATAGATAAACAAGCTGAAAGTAGGGGTGATTCAAGGAGATGGGGAAGGTTAGGATTGTGAGGTAGCTGTGGAGTCGGAAATCACTACTTCAGATGTGCCGCAAATTGTATTGCTGTAGAGTTCCTAGATCTAACTAGCGTTAGGGGCCAGCTGTGGGCCTGGCTCCATTCTAGACTTTCTGTACGTGTAGACTGGTGATGAAATTAGAGCTAAAATCTGATTACAGGAATGAGATGAGGGTTGTAGCTTAAGAATATAACAGTAATATGGAAAGAGGACACCTTCCACTTAGAAATGAACTCTCAGGTTTTATTTAACAGAACAAGTTACAGTAGCAAAATTCTGTTGACAGAAGAGAAGCAAAAAGGCCGATGTGATGTATGTATTTGTAGAAGCTGATGAAGAATTACAAGATGAGAGTTGGGGGCTAGGGAGATGATCTTAAAAGGAAGAGTGAGCATACTGGCCTTATCTTTTGGAGTAATATGGGGAACGATCCTAAAGAATTTTAGTAAGTTCATCCTCATTTTGTAAATGAGGAAACTAAAGTGCAGAGGTTAAGAAACTTAAGAGTTATAGAATTTATAAGCTGAGTTTACCCAATGTAAAATTTTTATTAAATCGCTACATCTAAAACCCAAACAGTTACAAAGCCAGATGTTGTATTAGGCATCCTTGACTCTTATTGCAGTTCAGTACCAAGCAGCAGTTTACTTGGGTGTGTTAACTTCAGTTCTGCTTGTAACATTAAGTATATTGATCAAGAGTTCATTTTTACACCTGAGTTACCAGTTTCCTGATTGTTTTCTTCTAACATCTTCACATCCCTCTTTCTATGGCCTATTTCGTATGTGGTAGTAACAAATTAGAGAGCTAGATGTGGGAGGGAGATGGTGGTGTTCTGAAATACTAAAATCATCCTGGAGTGTCAGGGCCATCGTTTTCTTGTTAACTCAGGAGATACCATTCAAAGATGCCATTTCTTCTTACATCTCTTTTCCTATCTCAGGTTTGTGGTGTTTCCCTAATGCTATTTATTGTGACAGGTTTGTATGTATTCTCTTCCCTCTTCATAGGTTTTCTACTTATCCCTGATTCCTAGTGCAGGATTTTTGCGCTTTTCATTTTTGGGGTGAAATCATTTAATATAAAAGGAACCATTTCCCCTGGCTGGTGTGGCTCTGTTGGTTGGAGCATCATCTCGTACACCAAAGGTGGTGGTGGGTTTGATTCCCAGTCAGGGCGCATAACCAGGTGGTGGGTTCAGTCATCCAGTTGGGTGACTTGTGTAGGAGGCAGCTGATTCAAGTTTCTTTCTCACATTGATGTTTCTCTCTTTCCTTCTCTCTTTCTAAAATCAATGTTTTAGAAAAAATGTTTTAAACAATTAACCATTGTGAAGTGAACAATTCAATGGCATTTGGTCCATTCACCTGTTGTGCCACCACCACTGCTCTCTAGTTTCAAAACATTTTCATCACCCCAAAATAAAACCCTGTTCCAATAAGCAGTTACTCCAGGTTCCCTCCCATTCCTGAGGCCCTGGCTATCCCAGTCTGTTTTCTGTTCCTATGGATTTACCTATTCTGGATATTTCATATACATCTAATCATACATTATGTGACCGTTTGTGTCTGACTTCTTAGGACTATTTTTAATTAGTGTATTGGTAATTATATTATGTGGTATATTATTGTTTTGTAGTAAAACATGAAAATAGCATTTTTAAATGCTTCCTATTTTAAATGCTAATGGTGTTTCAGATGTAGCGAGTGAAAAACAAAGAAGACTTCTGTATAACTTAGAAATGGAACAGATGGCTAAGACAGCTAAAGCACTTATGGAAGCCGTGAGCCATGTTCAAGCACCTTTTACAAGTGCAACACATTTGGAGCATGTGAGACCCATGTTTAAGGTAAGAGTTACTAGTAACTTTTGGTGGCAATATACATTTACATATAATTTTGTTGTGCATATTTTTCACGTAAGGAAATATAGTGACATATCCCGTTGGTGTAGACCTGGAAGCAAAAGCCGTGTTATTTAGGACATGGCAAACACAAAATTTTTTCTTAAAGAGAATGACAAATGTATGCACTATTAGGAATTAATAGCTGTGTGATCTTAAGAATAGAAAGAGTTCAGAGAATGATCATTAATCCTTCACCTGGTTTTCTCTAATAAGTTTTATTTCAACCTTTGAAGTTACCTAAAATGCCAAAGGATCTTCATTGAGCTGCTTGCTCTCTTTCAGTGCTTCTGGCCTAGGAACTATATAATAGGAGGGTTCTGATATGCCTGGAGCCCAGAAAAAAAGAGTAAGGAATAGAAAGGAGCATTGTTTATTTTTATAGGTTGATCTAAGAATGGTACTGGTTCTTTAAAATTTGATTTCTTATTCCTTTTTCATTTCCTATTCTTTTTTTCTTCCCTTTCTCCAAATTTAGAATGAGGAAGCAGTGCGTCGTAAGGATCGTAGGGAAGTGGAGGGGAGTCTAGTTAAGTTTGAAAAGGGAAAATGGGTAAAATACATTGCAGTTTGTGTGGTTAAGATGGTCTGTGGAAGCTAAAGATCATAATTTAAATTCTAATGCAGACTTCACTATACATATGTATGGGTGGTGCAAATGACTACAAGATTTCTGTGCTTCCTTTTAGGTGTAAAATTTTATAATTACTTTTACCCTTACTTCAAGGTCTGAGTGAGAATGATATTAAAGTTGATGAAGAATTTTAGAATAGGAGGGGGACTATGGGAGGTAATGTTAAAAGGAATAGTGGTGTATAACTGGCTTTATCTTTTGGAATAATAGAAAATCATGTTGAAATATTATAAACACTTTTTCTTTATTATAAAATATATTTTATAAGGCAGCTTTTTGTTTTGTTTTGAATAATATTATACCCTTATTTTGTTTTGTTTTTCAAATGTTTTTTTTAAAGGGGGAGGCAGAAAAAAGCAAAATAAGGATCTAGCCATAATTCAGCCACTCAGAAAAAACTTGTGTTAATATACTACTTTTTTATCTTAAACAGTTGTGATCGTACTATGTATAGGATTTTTTTATCTTGCTGTTTCTCACATAGGTATTTCCCCATATTAAAATTTGTCAGTAGGTTTTATAATATGGATTATAGTTTATTTGAACATCCTCTAAGCACTTCCGTTGTTCTCTTCAGACACCCTCATTTCTCACTCTTAATACTGTAGCATCCTTATGTGCACTTCTTATCCATTTACAGAAGCCAGAGTGATCTTTTTAAAAGAAAAAATGCAATTTCACCTTCTTCCTTAAGGCCCTTCACTGACTTTGCATGACACTTGATGAAATTAGCACACTGAGAGGGTCTAGAGACTACCTGCCTTTCCAAACTCATTACTAGAACTCTTCTGTTTCTTCTGGCTCCTACTGAGCTACAGTCACAATGGCATTCTTTAGGCTTCTAGAATGTCCTAAATTATTTTTTCTTCAGAGCATTCTTACAAGCTGTGTCCTGTGTCTAGAATGCTCTTTTCTTTGCGTGTGTAGTTTCCACTTATAATGTTACCTTTTCAGAAAGTTTTGCTCTGACCCCTCTAATTCAAATTAGGTCCCTTTTCATAACATGCTATTCTTTTCCTTCATTGTATTTATAACCATTTGTATTTGTACATTTATTTTAATATGTGTATTAAAATATATGGCTAGTATACCTCTTTACTTTAAGCTCCATGAGGCAATGGACTAAATCTGTTCTGTTCACTTTCCCAATATCTGGTACAGTTGCTGGCTTATAGACAGTGCTCAGTAATAAGCACTGACTGGGTCAAGGAATAAATGAGAGATTCCTAGAATGCATAATACTATGAAGGGATATACACATTACTAGGAATCTTTCTACAATTGGCAAGTTGTATTCTGTAAAGGTTTATACAATTCTGAGTGGGCAATTTAATTTCACTGTCCCTGGATGTTATTCAGCTAGCAGCCCGGCGCACGAATCTTGTGCCAGTAGCTCTCTGCAGGGCCTGGCCGCTCCGTGCCCTCTGCCCAGAGACCCATCCCTGGCTGGGCGCGGAATGCTTGCCTCGTCGCCGATAGGATGTGATTTGATTGGAGAAATCATTGTCTTTAATTTCTAATAGAGTTAAACATTTACTGGCTTATGGACCATATACTTCTACTATAAAATGTTATATAGGGTTTCTAATGGAATATGTCATTTATTACTTCCATGTAGTGCTTTGTATTTTAAAAGTTCTGCACTTCATATGCTTCCCACAGCATCTCTCCACAGTGGTAGTCCAGGTATTAAACAGGAAGAAACTGAGTTTCAGAAAGATTAAATAAGTGGCACAGCTAAGACTTGAAGTTAGGTACTGTGGCTTATGTTCCTTTGTTAGGGATTACACACTTTACTTCTAAACTTTCTGCTGTTACAAGCAAAGTGTTGGGTTTCCCTTCAGAATGCTAAAAACTTTTTAGATCTTTTAAACATTTCAGTTGTCATTTCTATAGCACACCCATAAACATTTTTTCATCATGTATGGCTATATGGTTTATAGTTTTACGTCATGATGACTTACTAAAAGCAAATAGTCTCGCATCAGACATGTCAAAGTCATACACGCACACACTAATATAATCTCTATGGTTTGACATTAGCATGTTCAGCAGTCAAAAGATAGCTCTTTTTTTGTTTGTTTTCCATTAAAACTAGGTATTCAGTTTTTATAGTAAAATTTAGTGTTTGTTGGCTTTCACTGTATATAATGAAATATTTTATTGAACTATATTTTTAAAGTATTGTCCAGGGTTATCGCTGATATGTCAATGTAAAATGTGTGCAAAAAAAAAAAAAGGTGTCCAGGAAGCAGGCTTAAAGTAAAGAAAGTAATAGAATTGCTGCAAGTAGAAAATGCTAAAGAATTTTCTTGGAAATAAAAGGCCCATAATATTGCAAGGGACAAAGCTTGCAGAGAGAGATGAGTTCTCAAGTCAGGGGTACAAGTAATATCATTTTTGAATATTGACTATCCCATTTTATTGATGTGAATAATTTATAAATGCTACACTTAAAATATGCTTCAGGCCTTCTATTGAATTTATGATCTTGTTCTTTCATTTATTTAAAACCAGTTAGCATTAAATCGTTTTTTTTCTTTTGTCTAGGAAAGCTTTCCAAATAGCTATGCTAAGAAATTTATTGTGTGTTTTTTTTAGAACTTTAAGTCATTTATTGTCTGAAAGCCTTGAGAAATATTAATGTAGTATTATCATAATTTTTAATTAACACTTGATACTCATGGTATATTTTAAATTTTAATTTTCCTAGTTGGCTTGGACACCTTTTCTTGCTGCATTCAGTGTGGGTCTACAAGACTGTGATGATACTGAAGTAGCCTCTCTTTGCCTGGAAGGTATAAGATGTGCAATCAGAATTGCATGCATTTTCAGCATTCAGGTAATGAAGAAATTTGCTTTTGTAGCCAGTCTACTTATGCCATTACTATAGTTTAAATTATTTTTTTATGTTTGACTTATGAGAAACTAATTTCAAGTTTATGATGTAATTTAAATGAATCTTAATATTTAAGAATCTGAGAATCTATGACAGATGGAGTAGTTCTATACTGATGTGCCTAAAATTCATCATAATAACTTTGGTTTGCAATTCTTCCCCAAGACTTTGAATTCCTATATGTTAATTTCAATATCTTATTTAAATAAATATGTTGGAAGTTCTTACTTATTGAATCACATATATTTTCATATTTTATATACAGAAAGTAGGTTTATAATTGTTCATATAGAAAATAATACAATAATTAATAAAAATACAAGAATGAACTGTTCATATATATGTGTGTGTGTGTGTGTGTGTGTGTGTGTGTGTGTGTGTGTGTGTGTGTCTTACCTCTCAGAACAAGTTTAAGAGAACCAGGTCTATAGTACATAATTTTCATGAAGATAGCCCCTTCTAGTAACTATATGCTTTGTCTGATAATAAATATAGTTGAAGCTTACTTTCTTTTTCAAAAACTGTTTTATATTTGATTATGAATGATAGGACTTACAAAGCACAGTCTAGTTGTAATGAAAAAGTGAGCAAATTTATAAATAAGGTTTCTGCTAGTTCACACAGTACTTGAAACTGAAATATTCAATGAATGTTTCTCTATATGAATTTATTAATAAAATCTCATTTTGATTTGACACCTTCTTCACCTTTGTATTTTAGAAATTTCTGTTTCATTTATCTTAAAAAAATACTCTAATTTGAGGTATTGTATATAAGTTATGATTTGTCAGTTAAAAACTTACTAAACAAGTAAACAGTTTGTCATTAGGGAATTAAGGATCACTCTGTTGTGTTTACAACCACGTCAAGTATACTTTTCTCTTTTTTATAGCTGGAAAGAGATGCGTATGTTCAAGCACTAGCAAGATTTACCTTACTTACAGTGAGTTCTGGTATTACTGAAATGAAACAGAAGAACATTGACACAATAAAAACGCTTATCACAGTGGCTCATACTGATGGAAATTATTTAGGAAATTCATGGCATGAGGTATAAGCACTTTATTTTTAATTTTGTAATTTGGTTTATAAAATGAGCTAAATATTCTATCACTGACATGCATAAGTGGGGAGAAAATTAAGTACATTCAGGGTAAATGCAGTTAGCTTTTTATAATCTATATATACAAAAGCCTAAGTGACAGGATGACCGGCCAATAGCTATGACGTGCACTGACCACCAGGGGGCAGATGCTCAATGCAGGAGATGCCCCCTGGAGGTCAGTGTGCTCCCACAGTGGGAGTGCTGCTCAGCTGACAGACGGGCACCAGATGCTGGGCTGACAGCTGGGGAGTGCAGCTACATGAGCCTCTCCTGTGGACACTCCCCCCGCACACCCTAGTGGTGGCAGGCGCAGGGGGGCCAGGATGAGTGGGAGTGGCAGGGAGCCCAGCCTGGGCTCAGGTTCCTCCCTGGCCACCTGCCACTTTGCGCACTACTTCGTACTGTGCACGATCGACGCGGACTGCGGACTGGAGCCCGACGAGCTGGCGGGTAAGGCTGGGCTGCAGCAGTGTGGAGGTCCACTGATCCCCGCAGGCCAGGCCGAGGGACTCCACTGGTGCACGAATCAGTGCACCGGTGCACCGGGCCTCCAGTGATTTATGATCTAGCCTAAGTTTAAATCCTGGCTGCATACATTTAAATATATTTGCAAATATTTTTAACATGAAATTAAGTTTTTTCTCCTTTTTTAAAATTTAAGATTCTGAAGTGCATCAGTCAGTTGGAGCTTGCACAACTTATAGGAACTGGAGTGAAACCTCGATACATTTCTGGAACAGTGCGAGGCAGAGAAGGATCTCTTACTGGAACAAAAGATCAGGCTCCTGATGAATTTGTGGGGCTAGGGCTGGGTGAGCATTTTACAAATTATTTCTATGAAGTATCAAAAATTGTTTAACTTGCTCAATCTAAGTAACTTTATTGTAGGAATGAAATATCATTGGAGGGATATAATAAAATGCCTATTGGCTATCGTTCTGAGGAAAAGCAAGATAAATGTATAGAAAACTTAAGTCTTTTTTGCCTGAAATAGTTTGCAACATTAAATGAGGTTTAGTCTTAATCTCATAGTTGGGGGTAGAAAAAGGTACAGTTTAAAGTTATCTGCTTTTAAGACAAAATAGGTAACTTAAATGAGTGAAGACTTGTATAAGATGGTAAATAGTAGGGGCAATTTGAGAAAGCACTCACATTCAGATTTTTTAAAGGTACTGTGCAGACCTACCTAAATTCTTCTGCCACTGTGGAAACTTTCCCATGGTTTCCCATGTGCTCAGTCTGGCCAGGAACTTCTAGATTTAACCCAATAGAAAAATGGGAAAAAGTTTCATCAGGGAAGAGGCAAAGTTTATACTGTCTTTCACTTTGAATACTGTACTTTTGGGTTTGAATTCTGCAAATTTCTTCCTGACTATATGCAAGTAATTAACTCTCTGAGCTTTGGTTTCCTCTTTTGCAAACTAATGGTAATATCTACTTATAAAGTTGTTAGGATTAAATAAAAATATATATAAATGGATTTGGTATTGTGGCAAACCTATTAATGGTTTCTGGATTATTCTCTGTCCTTATTCCCCACCCCACTTTAACCAAGAAATCTAGAGACATGACTTAGCAAGAAGGAATACACCTGAGATCTAGGAGTATTTACCTTTTAAAGCTTTGTACTGTAACATTATATTTCTGGAAAATTTCTCTTTTTATCTTTTAGTGATTTCTCTGTTGTTGCTTGCAGTAAAAAGTCTTAGGAAATCCAAAAGAATTTCAAGCTTGAAAAACGATCCATAGGGAAAGAAGTAAAGACCAGGACCATATGTGGCTTCAAGTTGGACTGGGACAATTAGTTCCCAGTGGTTATCCAACTGTGTCAGCCAGCAGTGCAGTCTGTACCTCAGTTGTATCTTAGATGCTGTGGTTCTGGGTGATGCAGTTGTAGACCTAATAACTTGGTGACCCAGCAGCAGGATTTAGAGCTGCCTGAGCACCTGCATGGTGACTTATATAATCTGGAAGTCTGACTTGGAACATTAGAACTATAATTACTCCAGAAGATAGCACAAGATACAGATGAAAAATGTTTACAGGCAAGTGAAATGAATGTGCAATGATTGATTCAATAGCTTTTGAAAGGCTTTTTTTTTTTTTAGAACTAAGGAGTGTGGGAAGGCCAAAATAATGACAGGTACAAATTGCCAAGGCTCAGTTTTACCAAGCAACAGAAGTAGGTTACACTAAAAATAGCAGTGAAGTATTTTATCTCCTAAAAGTTTAATCAAACAATAAAAGATGCATGCTGATAACATTTACTATTAGTATATTTGGAAGTGAATTAAAATTAAATTGATCACTATGCCGTTGTGCCATTTAGGTTGCAAGGATATGAGACAGTCTGCCTTGTTCTTTCAGAAGTGCATTTACAGAAAATATACACATTTTGGGATCTGGAAGTGAAATTAAAATTTCAGGCTTCCAAGACATTCAAGTAACCAACCATACTCTTCTACCTCTTTCATGCTTTATCTAGGCTTTCTCTTATATTATCTACCTCTTTTGGCCTGCCGCATTTTCCACTCACTCCTGATAGATTAGGTCTCTCATTTTTGAGTCTACATTCAAGAGAGAGCCAGTCTGTTGACTTGACCCATTAGGCAGAGCCCGCCTTTTCAGGCCATCTCATTGGTTAATCCCGTGTAGCAGATGTTCACCCCTGTACATCTGTGCCCTGTCACCTACTCAGACAACAGATGCTTTCTTCAGCAGGATGCTCTAGTCAGAATTAAGGCTAGAAGATGTAGAACAGTCAATCAAGTTGGTTTAGTCTGTGTGTGTGTGTGTGTGTGTGTGTGTGTGTGTGTTTTTAAATAAATTGATATCCTTTATTAACAGCATTTAATAATGCACCAAGTATTAGTTTATGTACCAAGTATTAATTTTTACACTAAGTAAGTTATGCACCAATATAAATTATGCCCAATTTATTAATGTACTAAGTATTTCATTTTAGCCAAGTTAATAGGGCTGGGTATATATTTATCTGATTGATCCACTTGCACACTTCCAGTATGTTATATATGCTGCTCCTTCTACCTGAATTGCTTTTCCTCTTGTCTCCTTTCCCACATGATCATCTTTCTGGGTCCAACTTAAATTAATATTTCATATTTGAAACCTTCCCATGAGTTAACAGCCCCATTCTTCTTTATCCCATCAAAATTAATTATATTAGCAAAACTTGTATTATATGTAATTAGTTTGCTTCAGTCATGAAGTAATCATTACATTGTATTAAAGTTGATTGTAAGTTGTGTCTCTCCTGGTAAATAGTTAACTCTGAGGACAGGACATCTCTTTTACTTTGTTCGGTTGCTAGAATAGAATTTGAGTCCAGCTGGTTTAAATAATGTCATCTATTATGTTTCCATTCTTAAAGGCATTTATTGAGTATCTGGTCAGTCAAGTCAACAATATTTGTTGAGCATCTACTTTGCACTTAATATTGAGTGAAGTGTAGGGGAATACAAAAAAAAAGTGTATATGTCTTGGTTCCTAACCTTAGGGACCTTTTTATCTGGCTGAGAAGGCAATATTAACACAACCAAAGTAATTTATATCAAACTATATGGAAGAAATTCTGATTTGAGTAGTACTTCTTTAAGTAAATGCTTAGTTCAGAGGAAGATGAGAATAATGGGTAGGAATCCTTCATTGAGAACTCAAACTGGATCTTGGTAGATAGGGTTTTAGTTAGTTGAGGGAATGCCCTAAATAGATACGCGATATTGTCTAGAATGTTGAAGGGTACTGCCTTAAATGCTGTGTTAAAAAGTTTATACTTTATCTGAAAGTAATAGTAAGCAAAATGAAGCTGATGGTTTAGGAAAATTAATCTGGCAAGAGAATGAGAGATTTAAGAGGGGGGAAATTAGCAGCAAGGAAAGCAATCAGGAAACTTTCAATTATCTGGGCCTGAAATTATAAGCATCTCAACAGAGTAGGAATGAAAATTAATGAATGATATGAAAACAGGTCAAAAGCAAGATTTAGTGACTAGTGGAAAGATCTTAAAGATGATTGTAAGGTTAAGACAGGCGTCCTCAAACTACGGCCCGCGGGCCACATGCGGGTGTTTTTGCCGTTTTGTTTTTTTACTTCAAAATAAGATATGTGCAGTGTGCATAGGAATTTGTTCATAGTTTTTTTTAAACTATAGTTCGGCCCTCCAACGGTCTGAGGGACAGTGAACTGGCCCCCTGTTTAAAAAGTTTGAGGACCCCTAGGTTAAGAGTTTGAAAACTTGGGGAAGTTGTTGTTCTGCTGTCTGACATATGGAACCATTGTTTTGGGGAAATAAATTATTCTTTTGAATAAGAGGATGTTAAAACATATAGCTAGAATTTCCAATAAGCATTTATAAACAGGGACTGAAGATTAAATGACAGGGGAGATCTGGTTATGTGGACTTGGGAGTCATCCTTAGAGGGTATCATTGGAACCTGAGCGAGTGCTGTCTTTCTTAAACATTAAGCGTAATTATGCCTAATGTCATTAATTTTGTGCTCTAAATTCTCAGTGGCCCTAATTTGTGTAATTTTTGTAAACACAGTTTACATCTTTATAACCATGTCTGTGTCGCAATTAGTATAGCTCATTAAGTACATTTTGCCTTGATAAAGGTCACTGATGCCAAACGAATTGTTCACCCAACGCATTCTTTCTTTCATTAGGAAAATAACTGATTTCAGAAATGTATTTTAGAACTCTTAAGTGTGTTCTTCCAGCATTCAGAATTATTTTCAAACTAAAATAACTCTCTTTTATGTGTGGTAGTTGGAGGAAATGTGGACTGGAAGCAGATAGCAAGTATTCAGGAATCCATTGGAGAAACCAGTTCTCAAAGTGTTGTTGTTGCTGTAGATAGGTAAGGTATTCACTTTCTTCCCTTTTCAAATGAATACTCGTTTAATTCTGTCGCGTTTAGATATTTTTTGCACAGTAGTAAACGGAAAATTTTATCGCCAAAAAAACTTTTGTTAAGTAATGTGAGACTGTATTGTAATATGATATGATTCAAATGATGAAGCACATACTTTTGCATTTTAGGTTATAGAATATAGGAAAGAAACAGTATGATAATGTAAGTTACAGTAGATAGTAGTGGGCATTACGGAAATAATACCCTTGATGAAAAAGAACACAAATGTTTTATTTCCTGTATAGAAAACATTCCCCTTGTTATCCCTATTGGGAAACAGAGTGTATTTTCTCTTTCTGATAGAGGACTGCATTAGGGGTAAAATGAAGGGATTTGCTGAGAATTCTCATTATATATACCAATATATATATATATATATGGAAGGGACTTGGAAATTGGTATATTATAGACATTACCAGGTATTCCTCATTTTTAGTTTGTTTTCTAAAAGAAAACCCATACTCTGGTTTATTTTACTATGGGAATATTTAGTTTCTTTCAGATTTTTAAAATTTCCAGTATGTAGAACATTTAGTGTTCTTTTTAATATTAGTTTTTTCCAGATGAATGCCCCCAAAATTGAAACTTAACATTTTACAAATCTAACATTTAAATTGTTTTTCTTTGCCACTTCTTATGGAAACTTTCAAAAATGTAAATGTAATTAATATGTACTGTTTGTTTGTTTGTTTGTTTTGGTGCTTTGAGACTCATGCTGATCCATTATTTTACTTTGCATCACATAAAACTTTTTGCTCTAAGTACAGACAGAACTAGATTGTTCCAGTACTTGGAAGTACTCCCTGGAACTTTTATCCTTGAAAATCTTAATGTCCACTTGCAATCTTTTTTGTTAGGGGAAGAAGGTTATTTGCATTTTTCTTGGGAAGGATGAAGAAAGATTGTGTGTCATCTTATATCCACTGTATAATTAGAAGGTTTACCACATGGTTGGTATTTTTCAAAGTGCTTTACCCGTATTATTTAGTTTAATCCTTTAGTAGCCTCATGAGATGAGTATTATTGTCCTCAATTTACAAATAAGGAAACTGAGACGTGGGGAAATTAAATAACTTGCTCATTCCACGACTAGGCTAACTGGGTCTTCATTATTTTGATGACTGTTTCATTCATAGAGAGTTTTGAGGAATGGAACCAAGACGTACAGTCAAGCAGCATATCTTGAGTGTGCACTCTAAACCTCTCTACCTGCATGTGCAACTTTAGAGCAGTGTAATGTCTGCCCTTCTGCTATCAGGGTAGCTTTTTTCCAAGGGTTTTCTTGCTTTCCAGAAAATCACCTTCACTGTCATTATGGGAATCTCTTCAGGCAAGAGTCAACATTTTACCTACTGTTTCCATAATATACTTTTTATGAGCATACCTAGTTCTGATTTATTCAAATATTCAGTTTGTTATAGGTAGACATGTCACTCATTTGAACAGATAATATGCTTGTCTGTTTTAATAATTTATACTGTTTCACAGGTATCCTAGCATAAGTACTATTAGTACTTTGTCCTCTCAAACTCATCATCACCAAAGGCTTCTGCAAACATAAAATTAATGTCCAATTTTATATAAAACCTCAGCATTTAAATTTTAGCTTATAATGAAAACAAAAGCTACATCTTTGATATATTATAAGATTATATTATTCTTGTGTGGTACAATTCAGTTTTTCATTAAATTTCTTCTCAGATATCTGAGGTTATATTCATGTGTAAAATTTGGAGTCTAGTCTATAAGCTAACTAAGTGAGATTGCCCTGGAATTTAAGACAGTGGTGAGAATATTATCAGGTATCATCCTTGAAAACTCTGTACTTGTCCAGCAAAAACAGTCATTTTCCTACTCTTAGGCCTATTGTTCTAAAAAATCTCTTCTGACAAGTATAGGAAATGAAAATAAAAATAATTCTTCTTTGCTTAATTACATATAGCTTCTGTTTCTTAATCAACATAAAAATTGCTGATTCCATTAAAAACCTTCAAGTTTTTAATGATAATATATCCTAATTATCTCCACTTTTTTGGTATTAGGAATCCATTAGAACTTAGGAGAATATTGTGTACTTTAATCTCAGATCCTCTAGGATTTGCTAGAGTAGAATTTGCTAGCTATTGCTAAACTAGATCAATTTTATAGGTATCACTAAACTATGCAGGGATGGATTTTTGTCCCAGAATGGATTATCTCTCTAAAAGTTAAAAAAAAAACAACAGTTAGTTAATACCATGGTTTTTGAGGCACATCAGATCTAGCTTTGTAAAACTGACCCATCTCACACTTTGGAACATTGTCACCTTTTAGAAAATACATACAGCTCACCCCCCACTTCATTTGCTCAAAAATATCTTTCAGGTAGATGTGAGAAATAAATGTTACCTCAGATATTTCACTGTGAAAACTTTTTACATATATAGTAATTTACTTTGCCTGTGTGTTACATACAGTTTAACATTTTTTAAATCTAGCATCTGCAAGTTTGGTCAATCTTTTGTTTTGCATTGCTGTATTACTATCATGATATGGATGAATCAGTAATATATCAAATTTATTTTTCTACTCACATTTCCAGACATGTTTTTTAGTATTAGCACACAAGATCTCATGCTACTGTCCTTTGCTTTTCCTACAGGGACTTTAGAATCTATTTCATAGGCTGATTTTGTGCAACATGGCTTTTTTCTCCTGCCTTAGTAAGGCTTAATTTTAAATGCCTCCACAGACCACTGTGCTCTACATATCACTACGTTTAGTGGAGCATTACTAGAAATAGGGCACGCCTCAGAGGCTACCAAAGTGAGTAGGCATCTGAATGTGCTTTCCCAGGATGCATGCTTCCACTGCCTTCCATCATCACCTGAGTCTACAGGACCCCTCTAAATGCTGCTGCAACCCCTCTGTGGCCTTTGTTCTCCATTATTTCACTACATTCAGAGTTGCGTATATCCCCTCTAGTTGTATATAATCTCCATTTCTGTTTCTATTCTTTACCCCTTCAACTTTTGCCATTTGCCTCTTTCTCAGTTAAACATTTTTGTTGTTGTTGTTGTATTTCATTTGTTTCTCCTATACTATTTAGTTTTGACTCTGGTTTTGGTGTGGGTTGTTTTTTTGTTTTATTTTTTTACATTGCTCCTTGGGGATACCTGTAGTTTGATAAATTGGCTAATGACACATATAATGCATAGTCTAGCAATTTTCATTTTTTGTTCATGTGAGAGCTTTGTACAGAAGCTTTGTATATGTTAATATTTAGATCCAGTCAAATCACTGAATTAAATGGGACCCTATTACTCTTATATTTTCTCCCAGATTGTGTTTTTAGCCAGATCTTTGAATTGTTTTGTTCTCTTGAGAAGAGCAGTATGGGAAATCTCAAGATACTCCTTTAGCAGGAGGTCAGATTCTGAGTTATCGTGTTGTTAGTTTCTAAGTAGTTTTTGTAGTCTTGTTTTTGTTACTCGTTGCCAGAACACATAGATAGGCATTCAAGGGCGCTAAGATTAAAACAATATGATATACTCAGAACATTTATATTATGGATGCAGGAAAAAACTAGAATATATTTAAAATGTTTAAATTATGTTTTGCTCAGGTAAGTGTGGGGCAATGTAGCACCGTGGTTAAGAGGGTGGCCTCTGGACTGTCCTGGTTTGAATCTTGGCTCCAGCACTTACTAGTTTTGATACTTTTAGGAAATGTCCATAAAATTGGGATTATAATGGTACCTATTTCCCAGGGTGTTGGTTATTATTTTGAATGGATATATTAAGCAGTCAGGATAATACCCACCTTGTGATTATTGGTAGCTGTTACTATTACTTATGATTACTTTTATTTCTAAGTTTAATATTTGACCTGCTCCTGCCTTTAAGGTTTCTTTTTTACCATGCAGATCTTATGGTGTTTATTTTAAATTGAGGAATATCATTTCATTCTGGAAGTCTCATTCAAACCCTTGGTTATAAACCCAGTGAGTGCATGGATAAAAATGCAGACTTTAAAAAAGAGGACTAATATATTTATGCTGAAGTCTTTTATGAAACTTTGAAACACAGAAACAGAGCTCGGTGAAGTCTGGACAAAGCTGGACAGCATAGCTTAACACTAAGTATTTGAATGTCCTAAGAAATGTCAGTTAGCTACTTCTTGGTTAAACTGTTGGAGACTATTTGCAAGGTTCTGTTAAATCGCTTGTAACGTAACATAAATGAATTTTCTAATCAAACATACATTACTTGTAGAAATTAAGTAGAATTTTTTATTTTAAAACTTTGTTAATGTTAGTAGATAATCAGGAAAAGATTGAAAATTTTTCTGTTTTATAGTGTACCAATTATTAGTTTTAAAAATTAATATTTTTCTTATTCTCAGAGTCCCATAAAAGAACTAGTTTTTGTAAATTTTTAATACAATTAGAACCATATATTCTTTAATATATTACTGAATGCAAAGGTAAGAGGGAGGAACATCAAATTATAGTTACTAAAGTATAGAATAATAGTAAATTTTCATTTGACCACCTGATTTCTTTAGTTCCTTTAAAACATAAAAGTAGCTACATTTGAATTGATGTAATAGATGTGAGACTATACATGTTTTTTTCAGGCTATACATTTTTTAATCATGGGGTTGTTTTTTTCCTTTAGAATATTTACAGGGTCTACAAGGCTAGATGGAAATGCTATTGGTAAGTATATACATTTATTTCACTTATAAATTGGTTGTTTGGCTAAAAGACTTGAACAGTAAGCTAAAAAATTATAAATCTATTTATATTATAGTGGATTTTGTCCGGTGGCTCTGTGCTGTGTCTATGGATGAATTACTTTCCACTACACATCCAAGAATGTTTAGTCTACAAAAAATAGTAGAAATATCATATTACAACATGGGAAGAATAAGATTGCAGTGGTCTCGAATTTGGGAAGTTATTGGAGATCATTTTAATAAGGTATTTATATAATTATAGGATTTGCTTATATTTATATTATTTTTCATTGTGTAAAATTTCCTTATCATAATCTAATTGAGAATTTTTCTTTCCAAGCAATTTTTAAGATTAAATTTAGAAAACCCTTTGAGTCCTGTTTTTTCTTTAGCTCTAGGTTTTAAGTAGTTAATTAAAATAATGTTTTTCTCATTGAGAAATATTATTAGCACTTAGTGCTTTTATAAAGAATCGTAGGATTTACTTATATATGCTATTAATGATACACTACTTTAAAACAAAAATAAAAAATTATGTTTTCACTGCTTACATTAGCACCCTTTATTTCTGTTGCCATTGCAGGTTGGCTGTAATCCTAATGAAGACGTAGCAATTTTTGCAGTAGACTCCTTGAGACAATTGTCAATGAAGTTCTTAGAGAAAGGGGAGCTTGCTAATTTCAGATTCCAGAAGGATTTCTTAAGACCTTTTGAGCATATAATGAAACGGAACAGGTATTATATTTGTTAAATTGTTTAATAGCAGAAAAATACTTCATTATTTTTCACAGCAGGGAGAAAAACAGAAAAAGGGAAAGAAAACTGATGTTTTACCTATATGCTTATTCAAGAAATTATATTAATATTTTAGGTCTCCAACCATTCGAGATATGGTTGTGCGATGTATAGCACAGATGGTGAATTCTCAAGCTGCTAACATTCGGTCTGGATGGAAGAACATTTTCTCTGTATTTCATCTGGCTGCATCCGATCAAGATGAAAGCATAGTGGAACTTGCATTCCAAACAACAGGGCACATTGTCAGTGAGTATTTCTTTTAACTGTGTTTAAATTAAAAAAAAAAAATGAATGAATGAATGAATGAATGAAAGAAACAAACTATAGTGTGTTCAGAAGATAATTCAAGTATAAGGTTGTAGGTCTATTATGGTTTTTAAGTTTACCAAGTTTTGACTACATAAGCAGAGTAAATGATGAATATATTATTACAGTTAACATTTATTGGACATTTACTATATGACAAGCACTGTGAGAACTTTGCATGTATTTTCTTCAGTCTTCACAACTACTCTATGAGAGAAGTATCTTTAATATCATCTCTCTTTAATACATAGATTGGGAAACTCAGGCCCAGTGAGGTTAAGTAATTTTCCTAAGGGCACAGAACTAGTGAGTGAAAGAGCTGATATTCAAAGCTATGGAGCCTTAAGACAAAATCTTTGTTTTTACCCACTACACTTTGACTTTGAGGGAAAATAAAATATTAAAAATGTAAGTTATACCTATCTGGAAGATTATAATGATTACCAACATCATCAACATCAAGAATAATGACATTATCATAGTTATCATTTGAGTGCTTATTTGAATTAAGCATTTTTACTTACATTATTTTATTTAGTGCTTACAACTATCCTGTGGATATTATAATTCTCATTTTATAGATTAAGAAACTGAGATACAGAGATTAAACATAATTCTGTATACTTACTCAACAACCGTTGATATAGTACCTGCTGTGTACCAGTCACTGTATTAGCTGCTGGGTTTATAGTGTGAACAAAACACAGACCTGTTTCCCTGTCTCTACTCCTCAAGGCAGTCAAGTAGGTGGTCACCACAGACTTGAACCCTTCTCTGTTGGACATCAAAGCCTTTAACCTTTAAGAAGTACACATTACATCCAGAGGTTGATATATTTTTGATGCAATTAAGAATAATTGACATTATTACTTTGATACATTTTCCCTTTTTTTTTAGCCCTTGTGTTTGAAAAACACTTTCCAGCGACCATTGATTCTTTTCAGGATGCAGTGAAGTGTTTGTCTGAATTTGCATGCAATGCAGCTTTCCCAGACACAAGTATGGAAGCAATCCGACTTATTCGCCATTGTGCAAAATACGTGTCAGACAGGCCTCAGGTACAGTGTCATTTTGCAAACAAAATTTTACTGAATATTTATTCCCAATCTGAGATCTACATTTATTTGGAAATTAAGAGGCTATGAAGCATTTATTTTTCAGTAAACTCAAAAATTATCTGAGCTTGATTCTGAGTCATAATGGATAGTACTGATAGTATTTTTCTGAGTGTTTCACCTGTATTAAATTGTTTCATCTTCATAACAATTCTAGTCCCATACAGTTAAGGAACCTGCGGCACAAAGAAGTTAAAAAACGTGTCTGTGATTGCAGGACTAGTTAAGGAGACCTAGAGTTCGAACCCAAGCCTGTGTTTTTAACCATTCCTGTGCTGCTCTTTACCTGTTGTTTCGTCTGCAGTACTGAAGTTGGCTGTGGGCTTCAGCACTGGAGGAAAGGTTAAATTGGCAACCTGCCTGCCACCTTTAACTCACGTATGTGAGTCTGTCTCTATAACCACCATGAGGAGAAGCGATACATCATAGCTTTAGTAATAAGATTTTTACTACATACTGACATGGACCTATGGGGGGCTTAGTACTTTTTACCTAAACATGCATTGACTCATTTGACCTCACATTTCCCCAGTGTGGTTAGTGTGGCTACATGGTGTCATAACCATTTAAATGGTAAAAATGAAAACCTGATTTAACCTGGTTAATAATGCAGAAATCTGGTGTCAGAGTTGAAGCTGAAACCAACTTTTGGGTTCTGGTCCAGTGCTCTTTATAGGAAGTTATAATCTCCAGCATTTTTATAAATTATTGTGTTTTATCAAATTGTTCGCTTTGATTTGTAAAGCATTTTTTAAAGTTTTAGAGAAATGTGCTTAATGTAAGTATTAAATTTTGCCTTTAATAACCCTATCTTTCTTCTTGAAGGCTTTTAAGGAATACACAAGCGACGATATGAATGTGGCGCCTGAAGACAGGGTGTGGGTGAGAGGATGGTTCCCCATCCTCTTTGAGTTATCCTGTATCATCAATAGATGCAAATTAGATGTAAGAACCAGGTAACAATCAGTATTTGTAATTAACATTTTGTAAGGCTTATTTTAACTTAAATTAACTTTCTTATGTGAACACAAAGTTTAGTAGTGAAAGGCCATAAATCATGTGTTTTATCAAATATAGCAATTATTAGATAGGCAGATTTAAAAATATGTTAAGCTATAACTGTTTAAAAATGGAAATATATTGCTTTTTCTTAAAATTTAAATATAGCCTACTAAATTTAAATATAGCCTACTTTGTGTTTTAGCTTCCATGTTAATATAATACTTCACACATTCTGTTTTTTTCATACATTTGTTTCCAATTAAAAATAGAAGTTAGTGGCAAATTTATTTTATTTCCTAAAGAATGATGGAAGAATTCCCAAATGCACATCCTTGATGCATTTTAGGTAAAGAACCTTTTCTCTGAAGACTGGTCAGTAGCATAGTTTTGAATAACATAGGTCTATTAAAAAAGAATTGAACTCTTTCCAAAGTATATTCTCAATAAAAGGTCTATAGGAACATATAATAAATCTGTAAAGAAACTATTTTGGATATGATGTAACCAGACAAGTGCTCAGTATACACTTCCCATGTTATAGCTCAGATCAGTCCCATAGTATAATTTTTCTCACTCTGTATTTGTGACTGTGAAATTGAAATGGCCAACTTGTATTACAGTATCTGTCAGAAGTGCTTGAGTGTATCATGAGTTCAGTTTCATGTTAAAATTCCTCATTTAATTGTCCCATCTTCTTTTTAGGAGAATCATTAGTCATTTGGGCAGTTCACTGAACTTTTTAAAACCAGAAACGTGGTCAGACTTATAATAAATCAATGATAGAAATATAATGAAAGAATGAATATTTCCTCCCCTTATGCCAGAATCACCCCACTGCCACCCCCATCTAAGGTTAAATTTGATTTATTTCCTAAGAAACTTCACTTTCATAGTATTATTTGTAATAACAAAAAAATGTATGACATAGGTAAGTTATCCAAAGTAGGACTCAAACCTTGGGAGTTTCTCAATAGTAATCACAAGAACAGTGTATAACATTTTATCTTGACAAGGGACCTGCGTGCTTTCTTAGCCTCGTAGCCTGTCCTTGTCTGGGACCACACTGATTTACTTCTCACCATATTTATATTTCGATTACGGTCGGATTCTGGTTGTTAAAGGGAAGAGAAAGTATGTGTTCTAGTTAGTAAAAGAGAGAGAAAATATAAGTAAACTCTTCCATGATGGCTTTCATTTTCTTACCTCACCCCAGGATCTGTAGGGCTGTTATTTAGATTATATGTAAAAATGTAACACTGTTATTTATAACACACTAATCACAAAATACTTTCACATTTGACTCCCTCACAATTTTGTAGATTTATGGTTAAATAATTAACCTAGAGCCCAAACATTCTTTTTCCCTACACTGGCAACTGAAGTATTGCTTTAAAAAAGACCTCTTCGACAGTAAAAATTCTTAGAAACCTCTGCAGATCTGTTTGCTTTGGGACCTAGAAAAAAAACAGGATTCTCACATTCCCTTCTCCTCAGACCTGGGAGTTAGCATCCAGTTACTTAGCAAGAGAGGAGATGGATTTGGAGCTCAGGAGAGGGAGGAAGAGGGAGCCCTTTCTGTTGTGGAGGGAAACATGGACTAGTTTCTTTACTTCCGCTCATTACACATTAGTATCTTATGAATCAAATAAACTGTTATGAACTTGCTGTAAGGCAAACTGCCTAATGTTATTTTTTACACATTCATTTAACAAATACTTATTTTGAGCTTAATTTGAACCAGGCATGAACTAGACTTGAGGGAAGCATAGCAACAAATAAGCTAGACCATGTGCCGTCTTTATGGAGCCTTTCAAAGAAAATTTTGTTCTGGCTTACCATCAGACTTATTGGAAATAAAAAACCTTTTTAAATTGAAGGATACCTATTTTTGCTAGAAGAAAGTAACATATAGAGGAAACATCAAGCTTTTTAACAGCTACATGAAAGGTTTTTTTGTGTGTTTTTTTGTTGTTCTTGTTAATCCTCATCCGAGGATATTTTCTCCATTGATTTTTAGAGAGAGAGGAAGAAAGAGGGAGAGGGGAAGGAGAGAGAAAGAAACATCAATGTGAGAGAGACACACCAATTGGTTGCCTCCCACACTCTCCAACTGGGGCCAGGATGGAACCTGCATGCAACCCAGGTACGTGCCCTTGACTGGGAATCAAACCTGTGACCCTTAGGTTCCTGGGATGATGCTCTAACCACTTAGCACACCAGTCAGAGGTTTTTAAATTGAATTTATTGGGGTGACATTGGTTAACAAAAGTATACGGGTTTCAGGTGCACAATTCTACAACACATCATCTGTACTCTTGTGTGTTCACTACAAGTCAAGTCTCTCCATCAACCTTTACACCCCTCCCCTCTCGTACACCCTCCTCCACTTTTGAGGAAGATAATCAGGAATCGGGAAGACAATTTTGAATTTTAGTTTTAACATTTATTCAAAGATAGTGAAAGTGATACTAAGCACTTTATTCATTCAACCGTGTGCCTCCTAGATGACGAGATTGCTCTGTGCCTGGAATACAGCAGGATACAGACCTGCCCACATGGATGTCTTGTGGATTAGCTTTACAAATTCTTTTGTTTGAAGACATTATATGAACAATTATAGCATTCACTAAAAACTCCTATAGCTCTTTGAAAAAGATTTTCTAAAATCTATTTTTTATTTGTTCTTAGACTGTTAATTGATATATTTTCTTCCTGGTCACAGTGCCACAAAATTAATATTCACTAATAAGATGGTCTGTGTCCATCTGTAATTTCATTTACTATTTTTAAATGCTGAATGATGGGGTGGGAATGGAAGAAAAGTAAAATAAAGAAAAATTTGAAATGTTTTCCTAAATGATGCATTCTAAAGAAAGCTGGATGTATAACAAGGTAAAAGTCTTAAAACCAGTTTTAAACTTTGTTTTCTGTAGCTTTGTGAACTGTAACAGTTATTACAGGAGGGAGATTCTGATGTGCAATGCTTTTTGGTGTTATAGTTTTACTAATTATGTTATATCACTTTAGGGGTTTAACAGTAATGTTTGAAATCATGAAAACTTACGGCCACACTTATGAAAAACACTGGTGGCAGGATTTATTTAGAATTGTGTTCAGAATCTTTGACAACATGAAATTACCAGAACAGCAGACAGAGGTAAGACATGAAATGTTCATTTCATATAGTAAAGTCAAGAGGCTCTTCATATTTTTCCTAATATATTTTAATATTTCATATTAAGCACATTAAACAGAAAAAAATTCCTAGAGAAATTTTCCTTAAGGCATTATAATAAACTAGAGGCCCAGCGTGATTGAAATTGCGTGAGGAAGCACCCTGCCTCCCGCCGTGCAGGGAGGCACCCCACAGGGGGCCGGGACCCGCGCCTGGCTCGCAGCGTCCTCCAGCCCCCCTGCCTGTGTCCGCTCTGGGGCCGCCCGAGCCACCGCGCAACCTCCTCCTGTCTGGTCATGACCCGTTACGGAGTCCTGGCCTAATTTGCATATTACCTCTTTTTTATATTTACACACACACACACACACACTAGAGGCCTGGTGCACGAAATTCATGCGGCGGGGGGGGGACATCCCTTAGTCCAGCCTGCACCCTCTCCAATCTGGGACCCCTTGAGGGATGTCTTACTGCCTGTTTTGGCAGATAGTTGGACATCCCTCTCACAATCCAGGACTGCTGGCTCCTAACCGCTCACCTGCCTCTGCCTGATTGCCCCTAACTGCTTCTGCCTGCCAGTCTGATCACCCCCTAACCACTCCCCTGCCAGCCTGATGGCCTAACTGCTCCCCAGCCAGCCCAATTGCCCCTAACTGCCCTCTCCTGCCAGTCTGGTCGCCCCCAACTGCCCTCCCTTGCAGGCCTGATCTCCCCCAACTGCCCTTCCCTGTAGGTCTGGGTCCCCTGCCCCAACTGTCCTCCCCTGCAGGCCTGGTCCACCCCCCCAACTACCCTCCCCTGCAGGCCTGGTCCCCCTAACTGCCCTCCGCCGCAGGTCTCGGTCCCCCCCTAACTGCCCTCCCCTGCAGGCCTGGTTCCCCCCCAACTTCCCTCCCCTGCAGTCCTGGTCCCCCCCAACTGCCCTCCCCTGCAGGCCTGGTCTCCCCCAACTGCCCTCCTTTGCCGGCCTGGTCACCCCAACTGCCCTCCTCTGCTGGCCTGGTCACCCCTAACTGCCCACAACTGCCCTCCCCTGCAAGCCATCTTGTGGCAGCCACCTTGTGTCCCCATGGGGACAGCCATCTTTGACCACATGGGGGTGGCCATCTTGTGTCTTGGAGTGATGGTCAATGTGCATATTACTCTTTTATTAGATGGGATATATATAGATATAGATATAGATATAGATATAGATATATAGATTGTATGCCTTTATAAACAAGAACACTATTTGGGGATAGAACCGAGTTAATGAATTGGTGGGATTTTATTGGGGTTTTTTATGTTTTTGTTGAACTTCCAGTTTATTTTCCTCATTTTAATATTGTCACAACTATAAACACCAGTAGCTTTCTTTAGTATTCATAGTGACTTCTTATTCTGAATTAAATAAAGACTACATGATAATAAATAGACATATGTATGCACTACCACAAAACTATGTTTGAAAACTGTTGGTTCAGGTTAGTCCATTATGTATTTGAGAAAAACACTTACTTTATATGGCCCTATTTGTCTTTTATAGTGTTTTTAAATAACTGTACTTCATGAAAGTCAGTTTAATTTAAAAGATATACTGATCCCACTTGGATAAATTCTTACCCTTTTCTTCCTCTTTATTTCTCTTTCAAGTTTGGTCATATGCTGGAGCAAGGCCTGCTGTTTATTCATGCATATTGTTTGAAAAGTCATAACGCTAATAGCAAGAAAATGCTGTGATAGTTCTTCACAATCAAAGCAAACAGTACAAAAAATAGTTAAATTAGTTTACACATAGGGGTTATGGGATAATGGAGAAAAACAGATAGCAGATATTAAGTTAGGTGAATGTAATGTTCTGGAGGGAAGTAAAGGTCTCAAAGGAACAGGGATAGGCTTACATTTTACACGTGCAAACATATCTCTTTTTTTCATTCTAGTAGTTGATGAATGGTCTGACTTTCTCCCCTCCTCTCCCCCCATCTCCCAGAAAGCTGAATGGATGACAACGACCTGTAATCATGCCCTTTATGCCATCTGTGACGTGTTCACTCAGTATTTAGAAGTGCTCAGTGATGTGCTTTTGGATGATATTTTTGCCCAGCTGTACTGGTGTGTGCAGCAAGGTATGTCTGTGCCAGATAGTGACACAATGTGTTAAATTGGACCCTGGTAATACACAAATGAATTGTTCTTTTCTTTTCTAGACAATGAGCAGTTAGCACGATCTGGTACAAACTGCTTAGAGAATGTTGTTATCCTGAATGGGGAAAAATTTACCCTAGAAATCTGGGATAAAACTTGTAACTGCACACTGGATATCTTCAAAACTACAATCCCACATGCGTAAGATGATTTTATACAACTTTATATATTGAATGATGGACATAAAAGGTTTGATAGTAACTAGTGATTTCTCATAACAGAATCCTTTTTCAAACATCTCATTAGTCCTTGAATTTGTATTTATTACAAATCAAACTCCTATAAACCATAACAAATACATGAATTAAATTCTTTATAAACCAAAACCTTTAGTCTGATCATCCAAAATTGGGGTCATAATGAAGTGATTCCACTTTTATAAGGGTTTATTTATTCAGACTAAACCAAGCCATGGTCTTAAATTAAAACAACAATAACATATATTCAATTATTGTAGATTTAATAATCTTAGGAAGATTTATTTGCACCTATCACATTTTACAGTTAATTTTCATCTCTAGGGGATAAATTTGGCATTGAATTGTAGTGAAGGAGTTTCTATCAACGGGGAAACTAAGATAGAATCTGCCTAGTGCAGTGATGGCGAACCTATGACACGCGTGTCAGCACTGACACGCGTAGCCATTTCTGATGACACGCGGCCGCTGAGGTGGCCGCATGCCGAGGATGAAACATTTGCGAAATAATGTTTTTTCCTCAAAGTGACACACTACCCGAGTTATGCTCAGTTTTTTGGCCAAGTTTGACACCAAGCTCAAAAGGTTGCCCATCACTGGCCTAATGACTGATGCCTCCTGGACTTGGTGCAGGGCAGACCTGGAACCTACTTCCCAGTACCCTGGGGCCCTTTGACATGCACAGAGCTTCACCTTACATCTACAGTATATAAATCTACTTAGTTAGATGTTTTAAATGTTACCTAAAACATCTTATTAAGTAGGTATATGTGAATGCACTGGAATAAAACTATACACAAAAACTATCCACATTTTTAAGCATCATAAACTTTTTCTTGACATGAATTAAATATGTTTGTACTGGTATGATCTCCTTGTAAATATCCTCATCACTAGAAAATATAAAGTCAAACAAGAGGAACACACCCCTAGGAAAGATCGGGGTAGGACTACACCAAAGGACACACAGTAATTACCTTTGCCTATTTATAATTATTTGACAGTTCTTACTTTTTGGTGCACATTTTGTTGGATCAATGTAACTGACAAATGATAGATTTTTGTCATAGTTTATCTATAGCCGCTATTGTATGAATTCTTGCTTAGGTGTTGTCCCTGTGAAGTCTTTATAAAAACCAGTTGGGCTGAATTTTTTTTTTAATTTTTTAAATGTGTTTTTATTGATATTTTTTTAAGAGAAAGAGGAAGGGAGAAGGATAGAGAGATAGAAGCATGATGAGAGAGAAACATTGATTGGCTGCCTCCTGCCTGCCCCACACTGGAGGATCTATCCTGCAACCCAGATATGTGTCCTAACCAGGATTTGAACCAGTGACCTCTTGGTTTACAGGTCGATGCTCAACCACTGAGCACACCAGCCAGGCTGAATTTCTTTTTTAAAGAACTGCTTCTGCTTTAACTCATTGAATGTACACATTCTAGATATAAGATGCTTGTTCTTAAAGATCATCTAATAAGCATCTCTTACTAGCATGTATCTGTACCAGAGTTCTCTCCATATTGAACTGAAGTGACATATTTACTACCTGTCTGCCCCATTTCCCAGGAACTCTTGCTTCTTAAAGAAAGAACTTAGGTCTTAATCATCTTTCTGTCCCAAGCAGCTAATCAACTTAGTGTCCTCTTTGGGGCCAAATTTTATTTTATTTCTTTTTATACATTAAAAAAATAGAATCTAAAAAGGTTTATGAATTTTTTTGAAACAACTCAAACTTTTTTTAAATCTCACTTTGAATAATACTTAATGACCCTTAATACTTAGAAAAACTGAGTTTAAAGTTTCTAAAACTGATGACCCGAGTACTCTAATTATATTAACTGCTAATTGTTTTGCTGGAAGTATATATTTTAAACTTCTCACTAGATTTTTCTTTTCAGCAAATTGCTCTTAACAGTAGTCAAAGAAGTAATATACTGTTTTTGGTATATTCATGTGACTTTTTTGTGCCCATTTCAAAATATGTTGGATGTGACATGTTTTACACTGTGATTGACTGGTGTGATTTTGGTATTTTAAAGGCTTTTGACGTGGCGTCCCACTTCCGGAGAAACTGTTCCCCTGCCTTCCTCTCCTGTGAATGAAAAACAATTGGTAAGTTCTAATAAATAAAGCGTATTTTAAATTATTTATTTGTGAAAAGTAATTTTATCATGGACCAGATTCTTTTGTATGACCTTTTGTCTTTTAAAAAGAAGGCATAAATCTATCCAGAATTCTCAGGTTAAATTTTATCATGGTCACTTTCCCAAGTAGCTAAAATTTATCTCTGTAAGTGCCATACAGGCAGTATTTTAAATTATTTTATAAGATGAGACATAGAGTAAAATGACTTCAAGAGTTGTAAGAGGCTGGCACCAGATTGTGCATGGATTTCCATGCCAAGCTGAAGATATTATTGGATATTTCATTTAAACTTTTAATTTTGATATAATTTGACCTTAAAGAAAAGTTGCAAAACCAGTACAAAGAATTCTGATATGCCCTTCATCCATTGTATTTATTTGCCTAGGACTGACGTAACATTACCACAAACTTAAGTGGCTTAAAACAACAGAAATTGATTCTCTCATAGTCCTGGAGGCAAAAAGTCCAAAATCCCGGCATCTGCAGAGCCAGCTCCCTTCAAAGCCTTTGAGGGAGAATCCCTTTTTGCTTCTCTCAGCTTCCAGTGGCTGCTGGCAACCCTTGGCATTCCTTGGCTTGTATACACATCACTCCAGTTCTTCCAGCAATTTTTTGAACCAGGTTTGGTATATGTTATCCCCGTTTTATACTAGTACAGAACAATGAATAAAAGATCATAAACTGCAGATCATAAACATAAGTCCAAGTTAAAATACTATTTTGATTAGCACTATTTTGGGGAACACAGGCCCCTGTGTTCCTTTCAGAAACCCCAGTGAAACAGCTGGGATTGTTAGGACAATCCTATCTAATAAAAGAGAAACATGCAAATTAACCATCACTCCACTACGCCCACCAGCCAATCAGAGCGAATATGCAGATTAACCCAAACAAAGGTGGCAGTTAATTTGCATATGCAGGCGCTGAGTGGCCTGGGTCCCGAAAACATCCTCTGGACCCAGGCCGATCCTAGCCTGTAGGCCCGCGCTTAGGTCCTGAGCAGCAGGGGTCCCAGAACACCCCCGGGCTACTCGGAGCCTATGGGTGCAGGCGCCAAGCGGCCTGGCGGGCAGGAACATCCCCAGCCACTTGCAAAGGCTCGTGCACGAAGTGGCGGTTTGGGTACACGCCCCCAGCCAGGCGCCCACGACGGGGGGCTGGCTGCTGGCCTCTGGGGTGTGCCGAGACCCTGGCGGCCACTGCTGCTTGCTGCCCAGGGTCCCTGCATGCCCCCAGCCTTGGGCCCCTGGTGGGGCTGGCTCCTAGCCTCGGGGGTGTTTGGAGACAGGGATGTTCCCGTCCTGCCCCCAGCCGCTTGCAAAGGCTCGCGCACGAAGCGGCAGTTTGGGTCCACGCCCCAGCCAGGCACCCACGACAGGGGGATGGCTGCTAGCCTCTGGGGTGTGCGGAGACCCCAGCGGCCACCACCAGGTGGCAGGGACACGCCCCTAGCCCAGTGGACACAACCCAGGGGCTGCATGAGCTGCAGAGGATACACCTTTTAAAAAATATATTTTATTAATTTTTTTTACAGAGAAAAGGGGAGAGGGATAGACAGTCAGAAATATCAATGAGAGAGAAACATCGATTAGTTGCCTCCTGCACACTCCCCACTGGGGATGTGCCTCCAACCAAGGTACATGCCCTTAACAGGAATCTAACCTGGGACCCCTCAGTCTGCAGGCCTATGGTCTATCCACTGAGCCAAACCAGTTTGAGAGTAAATACCTTTTCTGACAGCTCATTGGCTAAGCTCCCTGTAGGCCACCACTTGCAGTGTTCTTGGTAATCTGGATTATAAGAATCCAATAAGGTGATCTAGGGTTTTTCCACCACACTCCTGGAGGAAAAAATGAAGGTCCCTTGAGGGGTCCCAGATTGGAGAGGCTACAGGCTGGGCTGAGGGACAAACCGCTCCCCCGCCCCGTGCACGAATTTCATGCACCGGGCCTCTAATCTACACTAATAAAAGAGAAACATGCAAATTAACCATCACTCTGCTACGCCCACCAGCCAATCAGAGCAAGTATGCAAATTACCCAACAAAGATGGTGGTTAATTTGCATACGCAGGCACAGAACGAAGACTGAAGACAGTGTACAAGGAAGAGGGAGGGAAAGCGGAAAGTGGGGCAGTGGCGGCAGTGGGAGGGAAAGCGCGGGGTGGGGGTGGGGGGCGGGGGGGCGGGAGGGAAGTCCTCCTTGGTGGGCTTCGCTCTCTTCTCTGCTTCGCTCAGGCCGCAGGAAGTCCTATTCTTGTGGGAATAGGCCCAAGGAAGCCCTATTCTTGCAGGAATCTTCCTGCAACGGGCCTCTAGTAGTCTATAATAGGCCACAGTCTGACTTGCTGAGTGCATTGTATTGCTGTCACTCCATATATTGCCTGACACTG
The DNA here is from genome assembly GCF_951640355.1 of Cnephaeus nilssonii. Taxonomy (NCBI): domain Eukaryota; kingdom Metazoa; phylum Chordata; class Mammalia; order Chiroptera; family Vespertilionidae; genus Cnephaeus; species Cnephaeus nilssonii. Next base: position 36,917,825 of record NC_137089.1, on the reverse strand, counting down.
TACTGGTGCTTTGAACTTATTGTCTAATCCATAGGTAATAACAACCCATATGGGGATTAATCAGAATGGGGATTAATTCATTGCTTTTTCAATGTTACACTTAGTAACTCTGGGGCGAAATCCGGTGTAGCTCTGTTGGACTTGATTGAACATTCAGCTTCTCTTCATGACACCTCACTCCTAGTTGGTCCCCTCTCACTGACCTCTGGTTGTGGGTTCCTTGGGTGACAGAACATCCTTCCCTAAAACTCATCCCTAAAAAGCTTCCCTGAGCTCAGCCTGAACAAAGCTTGCAGAAATCTCTGTTTAGATTTCATGACAGTTCATGGGTATTGTTGACTACTTTTCCCACACAGTGAACTTAGCAATTTTTTCTCTTGCTCTTGGGTAGTGTCAGGCCTAAGCCTGGCAGTCAGAAGGGAAGCTTTTCGCTTAAAGACTATTGGCTCTGTCAATGGACAGGTAATTTTAAATAATTTCCTCTCATTGCATCTGTAATTGCAATGTGTAGAATGTCATTTTCATAGGGACACGGTCTATTTATTAAAAAAAACATAATAGAAACTATTTTCATTTCACTTTATTTTTTTTATTGATTAAGGTATTACATATGTGTCCTTATCCCTCCATTGCCCCCCACCGAATTCCCATTCATGCCCTCATGCCCCTGGTGTCTGTGTCCATTGGTTATGCTTATACGCATGCATACAAGTCATTTAGTTGACCTGTACCCCTTACCTCCACCCTCCCCTACCTTCCTTCTGAGGTTTGAGCATTTGATTGATGCCTCTCTGTCTCTGGATCTGTTTTTGTTCATCAGTTTATGTTGTTCATTATAATCCGCAAATGAGTGAGATCATGTGATATTTATCTTTCTCTGACTGACTTATTTCACTTAGCATAATGCTCTCCAGCTCCATCCATGCTGTTTTTATTCTTAAGCTTTATTCATTGTACTTAAAATGAATTTTTTTTATTTTGTTAGGATACAATATCACAGAAATCTGTAGATATCCATGATTCTATTCAACCAAGATCTGCAGATAATAGACAGCAAGCAACATTGACTTCTGTCTCTACTGTGAATGAAGAAGCCAACAAACTTAAACCTTCAGCAAGTGAGTTATTTATAATCTTAGTAAAACTAAGTTGTGTATTTTGTTGGATGTAGGAAAGGAATGAAATTTGCTTGTACTTTTATTTCTAACAAATATACTGTAACTGATTGTATGGTCACTTCCTTACTATGTTCGCTCCAACCTGAACCTCCCTGTCTAGGTGGATAGAGAGATACTCCCTTGAGGAGGATCAGGAACTCTGCTAACACCTGAGTACCAGCGAGGGTTTGTGTTGAGCCTATGAGTGTTCCCTCTCAGCCCCTTCTTCATGTCAGCCCCATTGTTTTCCTGCAAGAGTGGGGCCTGATGGGCCCTCCGCTACTCATCAGTGAGGGGAGAGAGTGCGGGGTCCGTGCTTCCAAAGCTGAGCTCCGCATGAGGAGCAAGCCTTCCTGTGCGCTGCTGCCCCACCCCCGTCATCTTCGCTCCCCTCCTCACCACCTTAGTTCTGTTTTTACTAAATAGGTTAAATTTTGTTTACTGAAGGAAAATTGTAACACTGAGGAAAGACTGCCTCCTCCCCAGAGGAAAATAGGACAGCTTGAAAAATCGCTTTTTAAAATTGAGATGAAATTCACATAACGAAAGTAACCAATTGAAAGTGAACTATTTATTGGCATTTAGTAAATCCACAATGGTGTGCAGTTGCCACTTTATCTATTTCCAAAACATTTTTTATCATCCCAAAAGACAACCCCATAACCATTATGCTTTTCCTTCCTATTTTCCCATTCCTCAGCCCCTGGCAACCACCATTCTGATTTGTGTCTATGGATTTGCTATTCTGCACATTTCATATAAATGGAATAATACAGCATGTGACCTTTTATGTCTGGCTTTTATCTAGCATAATGTTTCAGGGTCCAGCCACATTGTAAAGTGGATCAGTAATTCCTTTTTATGACAGAGTAATTGTCATTTTTATGGATATGCCACATGTTATCTATCCATTCATCTGTTGATGGGCATTTGACTTTATTCTACTGATTGGTTATCATGAATAAGGCTGCTATGACTGTCTGTTTACAAGTACTGTTTAGTGCCTGTTTTAATTCTTTTGGGTAGATACCTAGGAGTAGAATTGCTGGGTCATATGATAATTCTATATTTAACTTTTTGAGGAACCACTGAAATATGTTCCATAGTGGCTGTATCATTTTACATTCCCACCAGCAATCCAATTTTTCCTCATCTTCACTAACATTACTTCTTTTTTTAGTATAGCCATCCTAGCGGGTGTGACGTGGTAGCTCATTGTGGATTTTATTTGCATTTCCTTAATGATTGATAATGTCGAGTAGTGTCTTTTCATGTGCTCATTGGCCATTTGTTTATCTTTTTTGGAGAAATATCTATTCACGTCCTTGGCTCATTTTTAGTTGGGCTGTTTGTCATTTTGTTTTTGAATTGTAGGAGTTTGTTGCATGCTCTGGATACTACCCCCATATCTGATATATGATTTGCATTTTCTCCCATTCTCTAGGTCATTTTTTCACTTCTTTGATAATGTCTTCTGTTACACAAAAGTTTTTAATTTTGATGAAGTCTAATTTATCTTTTTTTTCTTTTGTTGCTCATGTTTTTAGTGTCATAGCTAAGAATCCATTAATAGGTCATGAAGATTTTCCCCAATGTTTTCTGCTAAGAGTTTTATACTTTTTAAACTCTTATATATAGATCACTGATCCATTTTTTAAAATATATTTTATTGATTTTTTAACAGAGAGGAAGGGAGAGGGATAGAGAGCTAGAACATCGATGAGAGAGAAACATCGATCAGCTGCCTCCCGCACACCCCCTACTGGGGATGTGCCCGCAACCAAGGCACATGCCCCTGACCGGAATTGAACCTGGGACCCTTCAGTCCGCAGGCCGACGCTCTATCCACTGAGCCAAACCGGTTTCGGCGACTGATCCATTTTTTAACATATATTTTTATTGATTTTAGAGGAAGGGAGAGGGATAGAGAGATAGAAACATTGATGAGAGAGAACATCAATTGGCTGCCTCCTGAACTCCCCCTACTGGGGATTGAGATTCTTATATTATTACTTATTCTTGTATTATATATTTTCCTATAAAAACAAGTATAAACCTACTTTTGCAACTCTTACTAGTATATATTACCATCAAAGGAGGAGGACAAAGGGAAAGCCCACCTAGATGTCTGAGTTCCTTTCTGTTTCCTTTTTCATAAAATGCCCTAAAAATATTTAAGTGGCTATTTTGCTTTCAAAATATCAGGCAGCAATTGTCAGGCAGAAACCACCATTGCCATGAACCAGGAGGTCAGTGAAATGGAAAGTTTCTCTTATGAATATGTGTTAGAAACATCGTCCTGTTGACCAAATTTATTCAGGCTAGAGGGAGGTAGCCATGTTACAGTTCACCTGGGCACTGTGGAAAACACTTCTGTTACTTCATGATTTGGTTACTTTTGTAGTAACACACTTAGCATAACTTTTTATAGGTTTCTTTGCTTATGGATCCATTTGAAGATACAAGGTCATTTGAGCTACAACTCCTAACATGGTTCCAAATAAAACATGCACTATGGTTAATCCACAATATTGCCCCATTTGTCAAAATTCTTGGCTCTCTCACTTCCTGTCTTACAAGTCTAGTTCTTGTTGTTGTTATTTTGGTGTAGGTTTGTATATTACCTATATTCAAAGGCCAAACTTGTGTTTACAGTAAACATTTAAGTTTTAGCTTTTAATTCATTGTTATATTTTGTTAAACAATAAGCTAATTTTAAAAATTAATGTTTTCTAAATATTGATTAAACTTTTGCTGAATAGTGCTTATGTGCAAAAACAGTAAGTACGTCCTTCTCACTGTGATATGTGCAAGTTACCTTCATACATATTATGTTCCCTTAGCATTGTAATATAGAAATGATAAAGGATTCGAAATAATTTTTGTTTGCATGTGCATTGGGGTGGGTTTCCTCACAGAATATCCAGAACAAAAACTGTTTGCTGCCCTGTTGATTAAATGTGTTGTGCAGCTGGAACTCATCCAGACTATCGACAACATTGTGTTCTTCCCCGCCACAAGCAGGAAGGAGGACGCGGAGAACTTAGCTGCAGCCCAGGTGAGGAGCGGAGACAGTCTGGGATTCAGAGCTGAGGTCCAGCTAGAGATGTAATTTGAGGGTGGGGGTAGGTCTTTATCACATTGATCTCATTTTAAACCATGGGACTGGATGGCATGACCCAGGTAGAGTGTGGTCAGGGACTGAGCCCTGGAGGCCTCCATGGTTTAGCTCCTGGTGAGGCAGTTGGTAAAGAGCCAGAGACCAAGAACCAGGGTGGCATGAGGAGACCTGGAAGCCAAGTGCAGAAATGTCTTAGGAAGAAGCCCTAAGTTCTGTCCAATTCTCAGTAGGTCAAGTAATTTTGTGTCTGAGAATTGCCCTCTAGCAATAGTGACCTTGACATTGTGTTTAATTGTGATATTATTATACTGGGTACAAGAGAAGAGAGCAGTTGAAGACAACAAATATTGGGAACTCGAGGGGTACAGAGAAATGGGGTAATAGCTGGAGGAGAATGAAGGGGTCAAGAAAAGTTGTCTTTAAGATAAGCAATATTGCAGCATGTCCTCTGATGAGAGCTCTCCGGGAGAGAGAAACCAGTGCAGACGAGAGAGGGACAGCTGCCGTAGCAGGCTTCTTGAGTGGCTGCCTAGAGATGGGCCCTCGTGCCAAGTCCCCGGGGGTTGTCTTGGTTGGAAGCAGACAGCTCATGCATTGTAACAGGAACACACGCCCAGTGGATGGGTTCTGTGTACATGTAGGAAGTCGGGTGGGAGTTTGTGGAGATCTGATCGCACTGGCTTCTCAGTTAGATAGGAAGAAAAGCCATCCACCAAGTGCGTTTGGGAGGAAAGCTTTAGCTACTTGAGAGAAGGGAAAACAGGAGTTAGTGTCCAGGGAAATGGACGAGGGAAGTGCAAGAGGATTGCTGGGCAGCATCCAGATTTAATCCATCATCCACCGGATTTAAAGATAAATCAGTGTGTTTCTCTCCAGTTAGGTTCAGCATGTGGGAGCAGACATGGAGTAGGCAGCTTTCCAAACAATTACTGTAAAGAGGAGGTGAGGGAATAATTATAATCACATGGACTCCCACCTGGTGAAGAAGAGCAGCGAGGACCTGAGGGGCGAGGAACGGGGAAGGGCTGGGAGAATGGCTGTTGGGTCCAGTGTGAGCAGAGCTCTTGAATTAGGAGGATAGTGCTTGGGGACTAGGGTGCCTGCAATGAAGATTCTGGAAATCAGGCAACAAAAGATGGACCTTTCCCTATCTTCTGTTGAGATAGAACAGGTTAGGTTCTGTGACTTGCTTGTAAACCTAGTCTTTGGGAAGCATTGATGTCTAAAATCTGTGACTCTGTGTGTGTGTGCGCTATGGTGGTTTATCTCCCAAAGAGAGATGCCGTGGACTTTGATGTTCGAGTTGATACTCAAGACCAAGGAATGTACCGCTTTTTAACATCACAACAGCTTTTTAAGCTACTGGACTGCTTATTAGAGTCACATCGATTTGCAAAAGCATTTAATTCCAACAATGAACAGAGGACTGCTCTGTGGAAAGCAGGTAAGCTGCACAGTCCCACATCTAATGGTCACTGTTTATGAACGTACAGCAGATACTTACATTGCTCAGAACTGACTGTTTAAACTTCCACCTTAACAACTATAATAGGAAGGCAGTCTACCAGCCAGGTCTGTCAGGTCTTCAGTAGATTAAGTAACTGCCTGGGTGTATGTTTCCCCTTGTCTAACCGACCTTTATGTGACTGATTTGACCAGTCGTTTCATCTTGTTTCCCAGCTTGGGCCTTCCTGTTGACACTGTCAGCACACTGAAATCTGCCCTTTTATGAGAAACACATGTGTTCAGATGACTTCTCCATATTGACCTGGGCATGAGCGTATCTCAGAATGAAAGTGAATGGTTAAAAGTGGGAGGCATATCTGTTTTAGAACACGTTGGAAATTTTATTTTCTTTAAATCCTTTATTGTTGAAAGTATTACGTTTCCTCTTTCCCTCATCGCCCACTCCCTCCATAAGCTTTATAATTTACTGACATTGCCAATTTTTTATTTAAGAAATAGTTAATCAGAGCCTATTTGGTAGTGCTTGGGGACTAGGGTGCATGCAATGAAGTGGGGGCAGCCGAATCTGGCAGGAAAAGAAGGGAGGTGACGTTTACTGAATGTCAAACTCTGTCAGGTGGAATGTGGTTGCTTTATATTTGAGTTTCTATGTCATCTAGAATGTCTAACTGCTGATGAAGCCCTGGCTCTGTCCGTCCTCTTCTCTTTACCCCACAACTGCAGGAAAGAGTGGTCTGGCCTTGCTTTTCCCCTTCAACCCAACTTGTTGCCACCATTCTACTGGGACCGCTCCTGTAAGGTCACCGGACCCGTTTCCACGTGCACTTGGCCCTTTGTACCGTGGCCTTGAGAACAGTCCCTGTGGTCTGCTCTGTTCCACGGGAGCCCTGCTGTGCTGCACGGGCTTCCAGGTGCAGTTTCACTGGGAGAGTTCCACCTTCCCAGCCAAGTGTTGTCTTATATCTGTATCCCCAGCTTGAGAGGGGAGGAAATTCTAAACATAGTAATTACCTTCACATCGGGCCTTCAGCCAGATTTGGTCTCCACCTTCTCAGTGTGACTTCTGTCCGTGGGCCACCTCGAGGGCGCAAGGCTCTGGGCGCAACTGCTGTGGCTCAGGTAGCAGATGTGATGGCTGAACGCACAGAATGTGCTGCCATCCAGGTCGCTGTACCTTAATGTGAGATACTTTCCCAAATTCATCCCAAAACTTCCCCTCTCTGCAGGCTTTAAAGGCAAATCCAAACCCAACCTTCTGAAGCAGGAGACAAGCAGCCTGGCCTGTGGGCTGCGCATTCTCTTCCGGATGTACATGGACGAGAGCCGGGTTAGTGCCTGGGAGGAGGTCCAGCAAAGGCTTTTAAAGTAAGACTTTTGGCTGGGTTTCTACCTCTCACCTGTGCAGCTACATGGTCCAGAGCAGGAAAGGGCCACCAGATTCACATGTGGGCGAGTCCACAGCCAACCCCATAGTCAGGAGCTGCGGGACCACGCAGATGACGTGCGGCCAAGGCAGAGATTGTGATAGTTCAGTGCAGTCTGAGAGGAGAAGGTACTTCTGTACAATTGGTGACCTATGAGTAAGTCCTGTGTATCGTTCCTGTTACAGGACAAAGGAGAAAGTTTTCTCTTAAAATTTTTACTTTATATTCTAGTTTTTAGGCTTTTTTGTGCCAGAGCTCATTTTTTTTTTCATACCAATCATTTGTGAAAGGGAGAACCTGCCTGCACTTCATTTGAAAAAAATATTTGGAGGGTTTTTGTTTCGTGGTACTATTTTTTGCATTCTATTTTTATTTAATGACAACTTAATATTGTCTTTTAACATTTCAACTCACACTAAGGCTAAAACATCATCTGAATAGTATTTTTGTGTGTTCTTGGGGAACAGAAGGTCTCAGCGACCAGTTAAAGACGTTTTCAAACTATATAAAAAGGTCCCTAATAGTCAAATATCCGCTACCCTCCACGTCTTCGTTGTTCTTGCTCGGTGAGTGTGCCAGCAGGTGGATGAGCACGTGTAAGAGGGAACCTTTTGTGTTGCAGTGTGTGCAGTGAAGCACTGAGTTACTTCCTTACTCTGACATCAGAGAGTCACCGGGAGGCCTGGACTAACTTACTGCTTTTGTTTCTAACGAAAGTTCTGAAGATTAGCGATAATAGGGTAAGTGTGAGACTGCGTATCCAGCCCAACATTTCTGGCTTAATAGAGTCAAAGTGCATCAACTGCAAACTCTGAATATGGGATGTATAACCTTTGGTTGGAGACTGTATAGTTTATATTGCAATGTTAGGTAGAATTTCCCCAGAAAATTAAAATTTTATTTAACAATTATAAGATGGTTTCAACGACTAATCCACGGCTTACAGAACACACATGCAGTCTGAGAGGAGAAGGTGACGTATGAATGAGTCCTGTGTATTGTTCCTGTTACAGGACAAAGGAGAAAGTTTTATATTCTAGTTGTAAAATTAGACCGTGGTTCCTGCTGGGCCTCCTACTTTTATTACCTGGAAAACAGTGATAAATACTAAGTTTGTCAAGGAAATATCAAAATAAGATAGAAATTAAGTAAATATATGTCGGAAGTGAGTCTGGAAAACCTCTGGTCTTTCAGTTCCATAATCAGCACATCACTGCTTCACGCAGACACTTCTGTCTCCATGGCCAGTGCCCGGCCCAGTGATTTGTCTCTAAAGGGAGTTTTAGGTGGTGGTTTCGAATGCAAGCACTACTAATGGAGAAATTCATTTTCCTCCCAGTTCAAAGCTCACGCATCATTCTACTACCCTCTCTTATGTGAAATTATGCAGTTTGACTTGATTCCTGAACTTCGTGCTGTTCTTAGAAGATTTTTTCTGCGAATCGGAGTGGTTTTTCAGATTTCACAACCACCTGAACAGGAACTTGGAATAAACAAGCAATGATGGGAACTTAGTATTTTTCTCTTGGCGTTTACATCCCTCCGCTATTTAAAAGGACCCTGGAGCTGAGATTTCCTACCTGAAAAATGGTTTCTCTGAATTTCAGTGTCTAAGAGTTACTGACTGGCAAAGTGCTTAGAACTAGAACTCAGTCTTGCAACGCTCCAGTCCCTCTCAGTGATGGACCCTGTGTGTCATGTTGAGCAGAAAGCCCGTTTCCACAGCGTCAGCCATGCTCACAGGTCCTTCCTTGTCCTCAGTGGCAGGGAGAGCCCCACATATTTTTGGCAGGTGTGGAAGTGAAACTTACCCAAAGAACTATAGATGTAAAGATTTGAACTTCTGCAGGAAGTACAACTCAGGAGAGCTGTATTTTGAAGGATAAAATGTTTATAATTGGGGAGTGGGGGGAGAAGAAATTATTCACGGTAAAAGATATTTAGCAACTATGGTATTCTTATTCTGAAATTTTTGCACACTCAGACTACCTGAGATACTGCTAATCATCCTTCTGTGAAAAATGTACAGAGACGCAGGTCTGTAATATAAAAATCTTAAACATGATATAGTTCTTGCACTGTTTTCTTTATTTTCTTATTCATTTGCTAAATACCTATACTATTTTGTCAAATGCACTAAAAACTTGGGTTGAACTTTTTGTCTTTTTATTTTGTGGGGATTTTGGTTTTGCCCTTTTCGGGGGGTTGGTAACTTTGAAGGTTTAACATGCCCAGAAGCTGTTGTGGCCGATACTTGTCATGATCAACAACAACAACAACAAAGGGTAAAAATATCCCTACTGACATAACTACCTGTAATATACTTCTCTTAGGGCTTTTAAAGATGAGCCATTCAAATAGAATGATCCTTCATGGACTGAACTTGAATCACTGCAAAATGAATCTAGGCTGCTGTCCCTTTTTCTTTTGGGTGGCGGGGCTTGATGTAGATTTTATTCTGTGTACAGAACTCAATGTTGAATATATTAAAATAACTCTGGCATGGTTTGGGGAGGTTAGATTTACTGGAAATGTATTCATACTGTGAATTGTGCTCTGATGGTTAAAAATTACAAGATTGTCAAGCATTCCGTATTAACAGTGGATGTAGAAATTTTTTCAGATGGATAAAATGTATATGGTACAGATGTAAAGTTTTCTATGTAAAAAATTCTGTACAACTTTCTGTACAATATTGATTCTCATCTGGCATATTCTAATCAGGTTATAGGTCAATAAAGTTTTTGGATTATTTCATCAGTGCAATCAAACCTGTGTAATCCACGGCCCCATGTTTCATTGGTTTGTTTTTTTTTTATTGAAAAGCAAATAACTAGGAAAAGGCTATTTTCTGCCAGAACTACAAATTCAATATTCTTTAGTTCTAAAGTTTTCTTTCCAGCTTCTGGCATTACATCCTCAACCATAGGATATTAATAATTTAATATTTTGTATATTTATTAATAACCCAGAATAATGCTCCACTATTTGAGTAGAGAAAAGACGCAGTAAAGTTTCCTTCGGGGCAGTTGTGCTAAAAAACAGGTAAGTGTTCAGCCTTTGTTCTCACACCTCCCTCTCTTAGACAGCGAGTAGTCACTGAACTATGCATTGGTAAGTCAACAGTATGTATTACCCCAAGATGGAGCCCTGTTTCAGCCCAGCGGCACGTCACCCACCTAGGTTATCTGGGAGCCACCATGACCTTCCAGTCTGTTTGACAGGTAAGTGTTTCGGGTAACCTGGCAGTTTATTTCATGGTGTATAGTATCAAGGCTTTCCCTAGAGGAGACAGAGGCCTTCATCTGACTTTCAGATGAAGAAATAAGAAAAAAAATCTTTATAGTAAAATAAACAGTGGTTAGATTACAAATCAAGCTAAATTTCAAAGTATAAAGTTCACCCCTGAGGTGAACGTATCTGATCTGCCTGCCGTGCACTGTGTCAGTGGAAGGAAGTGTGAAGCAGCAGTGCCCGCACTGTTCTCTGCTGTGTGGTAAAGACGCTAAATAATTGTTTCTTAGAATTTAAATCTTTTTTAAAGGTACCTCTCATGAAGTGATTAGAAAGACAAGTCACTTATTCAGGGTCCATAGTGGCACAGCGAGGATTCCAGTCCGTCTTTAATCCAGGGTGCTCCTGAACGCCTTGTCTAGAAACCTCAATTCCAGTTAAGAAATGAACATTGGTAATAAAAATAATTTATTTCTATCAAGAAGTAGTTAAATCATATAAATTAGTAAACTTAATCCCTTAATTGGCACAGAAATAGAGGCAGAAGGATGTAACATTTTAGTGCATGGCTCGGGGAATAAAATCAATTATGACTCCCATCATTTATACTGAATCTGTAGTTATAAATAACATGGAAATAATTTGATTCTCATTACGTAGCAACTGGAATAGTGACAGCTAATGTATTTACTAGTGAATTATTTCAACGGCAATAACAAGTGTACATATAACAGGGTTTCCTGGTTTTACAAGATTGTTAATACACTTGTGTTTTATTCATTCTACTTTACCACCGATAAGCGGAATTTACAATAATGCACGTATGGTAGTTGAGTTCATTACCACCCTGATTTATGGCAAAACTGCAAAAATAATTCTATATAATTCTACATTATATATAAATTAATCGTGGCTTTTTATTTATGTACATAGTATACATTATATACATCACCTTATACACAGATGACATAAGTAACTTCCAGGTAGGGGTCAAAGTAGCACATATTATTAAAGGTTCCGAGTAAGCACCCCTTTCACCTTAGAAGGCACTGCTGGGTCCAACGCAGGTTTATTTTAACCGTGTGCAGTGGACAGGCCCTGCCAAGTGAACGTGCCTGGCTTTCCAGGAACCTGCTGGTGCTCTTGGTCCAGTTGCTCTGCCATGAACTGTTTCAGCGTTTCTGAGGTGCCCGGGCGGAGCCAGGGTTCAGTTGCTACAGAGTTTGATCCATCGTCACCCAAATGCTTCATGAAGTCATCAGGGTCAACCAGTGAACTCTCGTCATCTAGAGGAAGCAAGAGAGACGTTACTCAGGTGGGTACCAGGCAGGTGATGTGAACACCAATCTGTACAGCCCTGCATTTCTCCACAATGTTATGTTCTAAGCTTACAGTTCTGTTCAGGCACCCCTTACTGTAGAGGTAGGAAAGCAAACCAGGGAGGGACCCAATTTTATGAAACAGAAAATGCAACTGAAAGTGACTCCATGGTACCAGCACCATCCCAAGCAGAGCAGAGGAGGCTGCAGCCAGTATTAACTTGGCCATAGGAGTGTGGGCCATCTTACTTTGTGTCGCCTTCAGCAAGGTTTTGGAAATACTCCCTATAACACTGCTTTAAGGAAATGAAGTCATTTCAGGAAAGCACTAGACGGGATTGAAATGACTTCCATTCCACTCCATTAAGAGAGCTCTTCATTTGTGTTTCATTCTTTAATTGAATTGATAGTATTCAACTTCTACATCTATATTTTACTTACAAATATAATAGGAAAATCTGTCTTCCTACCCTGTGATGTCAATTTCTTTTTTTTTTTTTTAATCTCCTGGTCAGTGAAGGAGTAGCCCAGCAAAGGGACCTGTGCAATCAATTTAATCCACATCGTACCAAAAAGCTCCTGTTTGAAAGGACAATGTTAAAAAACAGTTTAGCAGTGGAATACCTTCGTAAAGAATAAATTCTTAAAATGCTGTCTTCTCAATTTAAAAATATCCCTGTTAAATATTCAACTTACTGCTTCTAAAAGAAATTGAGGAACAAGAAACTCACAAGTTAAAAGAAGATGCTTTTTAGCTAAAAAGAAAGCACTGCTTTCCCACTGTTCCATGTTTTTCCAGGTCTGATACGAAAAGTACTCCTCCGTCAGTTTGCCATGTTTGCTGGTATTAGTGACGGAGTTACCATCAGAACACGACACCCTGACTGCTAGACAGAGTGTATGAGTAGTTTTAACACACAGTATTAAAGGTAAGATCTGAAAATATCTTAAGAAAATTGTTCAAATTGATCACTGTTTGCTAAAACTAAAAATACAGCAGGACTAAAAATACAGCAGGACTATGTACTATAAAACCGTCCCATTATCCTATGACTGACACTGAAAGGGTGGTCCAGGCTGGCAGAGGCGCGCACCGGTGGCCTAAGGAACTGTCTGCCTGCCTGCCTGTCCCCAAGGCAATGGCAGCAGAGCCCAACACAATGAGAAGACTAAACTGACTTACAAAAGGAAATCCTTGACCTGAGGCTACTTTGTGTCCACAGTACTGAAAGCCAAGTAAGAAGGTAAAATCGTTTTCTTTGTAACACTACTAATTTACAGTGTGTGTGTAATCTAAACTGAATGTTTTAAAGTTAATTTCTGATATTCTCTCACTTCAGTAAGGAAGCATTTTCCCTGCTGAAAGCAAAGCCTGCACATCTTTATAAGCAGAAGCTTTATCTGTTTAGGACCCACTCAGAAAAGGGTACCCTCTGTGGTAGAAAGAATCTGATGCAAAATTAATCCCGAGTACTAGTTTTGCAGGATAGTTGTTTTACAGGCCCCTTAATTCAAAGGATTTCAAACTCATTGCATCAGTCCCCCAGCCATAAGGGAAAGCTGCCATGTAAGCCTGTTAGACTCCTTACAGAATTTGCTATAGGCCATTAAAGTTGGCCATTTACCTGTATTAATGGGTTTATTCTGGAGTTCGTTCAATCTTCGCATTCGTTCTTCATTTCTCATTCTAATCTGATCAATATTTATACTGGATACAGATTTCAAAGAGAGATCATCTGGTGGTACATTAGGAAGACTGTTATCCTGTAGTGAGAAAACAGAACTTCAGAAATGAAATGATCATTAACATGAAATATGTTCAGAATAAATAAGTGAATCAAAACATGTTTTTGCTCTTGATAAGTATAGTGTTATGAACAAAATAAAACAAATGAAAAATCTAACATTTACATTCTAACTCCTGGTGTTTATCCATGCAGGCTCAGATGAAGGTACTGTGTTTGTGATAACAGAAATACTGCCACACTGGACAAAGGTGGAGCATAGTTACCATATAACCCAACAACTCTATTCCTAGGCATACACGCACATGAGGTGAGAATATCAAAAACTTGTACACAGATGTTAAAAGCAGTGTACATAACAGACAAGTGGAAACAACCTAAATGTCCATCAGGTGTTGATTAAAAATGTAGACTATCCATAAATTAAATTTTATTCATCAATAAAAAGGAATTAAGTCCTGACATACTATAACTTAAATGACCTTTGAAAGAAAAAAAGCCAGTCACAAATGATCATATATTGTATGCTTTCCTTTGTGTGTCAGAAAAGGCAAATCTGTAGACAGAAAGTAGATTAGTGGTCGATAGGAAAGTTATTGCCACCTGGTGGTAAAGCTGTACATATATGTAATCTAGTAACAGCATTTGTCATTTGGTCCGGGTTGTCTGCATGTTTTATGTGACTGTGACCTTGGGCATGTTATCTAGCCCAAACAGAGATGTCGTCTGTATAATAGGCTTTCCAATAAATGGTATCACTTGCTTCCTGTGCCTTCTCAGAATTCCATATATTCTGCAGGTGGAAGGAGGGAAGCTAGGGTAAGGAATTATTATTTATAGGGCAGAGATCCTGGGCCAAGTACTAGGCTTATACTTACAGCCACCCTAGGAGATAGGAAAATATTACTTCAAAGAAGCCAAGGCAATGAGTTCAATAACTTGCTCAAGGTCATCCAGCTATTTGGTGGTAGAGCCTAGATTCAGATCCATGTCCACCATATTACAGAGCAAGTACCCCTTATTTATTGGACCACACCAATTTAGCCTGGGCCAGAACCCAGACCTCACGCCTAAACAGAAAAAAAAAAAGGGGGGGGGGCATTCCATACATACAGAGGCCAGTCCTTTCAATCTGCTCCTCCTGCGCTCCCTTGCAGAGGGCAGCTGTGCGGGTGGAAGGAGGGCGTCCTCTTCAAAGGCAGGGTATGTCTCACCGTACGCACCTAGAAGGACCACACGGAGAAGTCCGTTTCAAATCTTTTCACTCATCTAAACCAAGACTGTGTATTATTAGCTTTAAGATTTTATCTACATACAATAACACCCACCCACTATAAATGTACATAGTTCAGTGATTTTTACAGAATTGTGCAGTTGTCATTATAATCTAGTTTTAAAACATTTCTGTCACCTCAGAAAGTTCCCTGTGCTCGCTGGCAATCACTCCCCACTCCTGCCTGCCCAGCCCAATGAAACAGTGGCCTGCTTTCCCTCTTCCTGAGACTCCATGTGGGTGTAATTATACAATGTAATAGTTGTCTTCCACTTTGGTATGTGTTTGGGGTTCATCTATTTTGTAACATATCAGTAGCTGATTCTTTTTCATCGTTGAATCGCAAGTACTCTTACCACATGGATATGTCACATTTTGTCAATGTATTCACCAGTTGGACATCTGAATTGTTTCTAATTGGCAAGCTATTATGATCATTCATGAACATGTCTTTTTTGTGGTCATGTTTTCATTTCTTTGGAGTATTTTCCAGGAGTGAAACTGCTGGGTAACTTTACATTTAGCCTTTTTGAGAAACTGCCAAACCATTTTCAGAAGTGGTTTCACCCATTTTGCATTATAAGAAAGTCCTAGTTTCCCACATCTTCACCAACGTTGAAGATGTAGTCAGTCTTTTTTTTTTTTTTTCCAATTACAGTTGGCACTCAATATCATATTAGCTTCAAGTGTACAGCACAGTGGTTAGACATTTATACCAAGGAATGTGATTGCTAGATGGTATGGTAAGAGTACATTTAGTTTTGTACAAAACCACCACACTGTCTTGCCAAGTGTCTGTGCCATTGTGCATTCCCACCATCAGGGAGTGAGAGTTCCTGTTCTGCCACATCCTTGCCAGCATTTGGTGGTGTCCGTGCTGCAGATTTTGGCCATTCTAACAGGTAGGAAGTGGTATCTCGTTGTTAATTTGCATTTCCCTGATGACATGATGTAGAGCATCTATTTATTTAATGAAGTGTCTGTTTGGATCTCTTGCCCATCTTATTTAATTGGGTTATTGTTATCCTTATTGATGAGCTTTAAGAGTGATTTAGATATTTTGGATAGCATTTTTATTTCAAAGGTATCTTTTCCAAATATTGTTCCCCAGTCTGTGGGTGGTCTTCTCATTCTCTTGACACTTTCATAGAACATTGATTTTTAATGAGGTCTAGTTATCTATCTCTTTCATGGATTGTACTATTGTATCTAAAAAGTCATTGCTATACCCAAGTTCTTGTGTTTTGCATTTTACATTTAGGCCTAAGGTCCATTTTAGTTTATTTTTGTGAAGGGTGTGAAGGTCTGCGTTTAGATTCTTTGCATGTACATGTCCGGTGCTAGGCACCAGCTGTGGAGAAGACTTTCTTTCCTCGGTTGCGCCGCCTTTGCTCTTCTGTCCAAGACCAGAGGACTGTATTGTGTGGGTCTGTTCCATGGATCCATTTCTCTCTCCTTCGCCAGCACCATGACTGTATCTTATAGGACGTCCTGCAGTCCGGCAGTGTTAGCCCTCCACTTCTGTTCTTCTTCAGTGTCGTACCGGCTCTTCTCAGTGCCTTCTTTGTTAAATTTATTTCTAGGTATTTTATTCTTTTTGTTGCGATTGTAAATGGAATTTTCTTCATTTCTCTTTCTCATAGTTCATTGCCTATACTATATAGAAACACCACAGACTTTTGTATACTGATTTTTGTGTCCTGCAATTTACTTATGGTTGATTTCTAGTTTCATACCATCGTGCTGAAGGAGATGCTTGGTATGATTTCAGTCTTAAATTTATTGAGGCTTGCGTGTCTCAACATATGGTCCTATCCTTGAGAATGTTTCATGTGCACTTGAGAAGAATGTGTATTATGTTGTTTTTGGATGAAAATTTTTATAAATAGTATTTAGTAAGTTGATAACCAGGTGTCTCTCTTTTGCACTCAGTAAATAGTGCTTAGCATACAATTTTGTTTTCTTTTACATGCTCTACTGTGTGCAGGGTCTGAGCTCATGCAGAGGGAGTCTCTTTACGGGAGCTCTGGTGGCAGACAAGTCTTCCCTTCAGGTATATGATTGTGGAGCTGCTTGGGTGGTGCTTTTGCATGGTCTGGGATCTTAGGAGGGGGCTCTGCAGAAAGCCATGTTCAGCCATTTGTGCCTGGCTTGGGGGGCCATATGGTGGGAGCTACCAAATGATCTGCCGTTAGTTGCTACTTGTGCTAGGATTGGAGGTGCTTGGGAGAGGCTATGCTGTGAATCAAGGCTGGCTGGCACTAGACTGGGGACCCTTGGTGGGCACCATGATGTGAGTTGAGGCCAGCTACCACTGTGTCAGTTCTGTGGCTGCTTAGTTTAAGCTACATTACAGGCTGGCTGCAACTTATGCCAAGCTTGGGGCCACTTAGCAAAAAGTACAGGGCACACAGAGGCTAGCTGCTGCACTCCTGGGGTTTTGTGTACCTTTAAGAGATTTCAGGAGAATCCACAGTGAAAGCTGGAAGAGGTCACTTATATGGAGAAGCTCCTGTTACAGGCTCCAGCAGGACAGGCATATTGGGTGGGGCGAACAGTACTACCAGGTTAATGGAGAGCTTAGATTGGTGCCTGCCAGCTAGGTTGGAGGAACACTCAACAAACAAACAATGGTGCTTGCCCACACTTCCTTCCCCAGACAGAGCTGCCTTAACCCCTGTCCCTCCCGCCCTCATCCTAAAGTAAATTCAGAACGTGGGAGGAGGCAAGCACAGCCTTTACCTACTTCACCATTTTGACAGGAAGTCCTTCCTCTGACTTCTAAAATTAATTTTAATTATTCTGATTTGGAAAGCATTGTAAATCACATTTGATGATTACTTACTACGAGTGAAGTATTAATTTTGTAAATATTTTTAAAATATTTAAAGGAAATATAAATGTTTAATATTTTAACAAATAACTTGGTAAAATAAATATACTCACCAATAAAAGCACTATCAGATTCCAATAATGAATTTTTTAAGAAATCGTTAGGGTTATCTCTGGGCTAAAAGAAACATCATATATTAATTAGTACTTTGATTAATCCCGTGTGAAAAAAACATTTTACTAAGAGGCATAAGTGTCTGCAAAATAGGATAGGGAAAGGTAGGACTAGCTGCTTTCCTCCTATACTACATTCCAATGCCCAGAAAATACGGAGGGTGGGAGGGGGGCCTTTTATTAAGAGTTATATTACTGCTGATAAAAATAGAGTATATTATAAATCTTTAAACCATTGCTGAGCATCTGTATAGTGCACAATTTCCTCCATGCTAGGAAGTGGAGATGCAAAAATGAGTAAGCTTTTCTGCTCTGCGGTAGATCTCTCATAGTCCTGGCGAGAGACAGGCCCTCAGACAATGACAGCAGTTTCCAGAGGGACATTGAGTAGGGTGAAAAAAAGTAACGCCAGGGTTCGGCTTGTAATGAGCTCTCAATGTGAGAGGTGACTTCACCTCCTCACCAGATTTCGAGGATGTGCTGGACCACTCCCATGAAGAGCTGTCGTTTTTATAAGGAAACACATTCCACTGAATTCAAATCTCCTTTTTAATACCCACTGACTCTGACTGCTTTCTAGCTGGATAATAACTGTGATAATAACAGCATCCAATATTTACCGAATGTTCTGAACCAGCTGTTCTTAGCACTGCATACATACTACCCAACCTCTCTTTTGCATCACAGCCCTCCCATAACTGAACAGTGCTAGAGGCCATTAAGCCCTATCTTCTCCAGATTCATCCTGTATTTTTCATATAATCCAGTTTCTAGGAAAAAGAGGATCTGAAAATTTATGAGTTTTTGTAAAAAGCCAAGACTGAACTTTGGCTTATGCTGAGTTTCTACTCAACAAAATATGACATTATCATTTTAACCAAAATTCTAAATGTTAAATTTCAGTATCTTTTCACTGAGAAATGTGGTTACCTCTTATAGAGAAACCAACAGACCTGCAGAGTATCCAGGAAGCGGTGTCAGTACATTTCAGGCCACACAGCACTGGGAAAAGGAGCTCTAGGGTTCAAATCTGGGCTTTACTGCTTATTGGCTATGACATTGGCTAGCAGCTTCCCCTTATGTAAACAAGGATAAGTATGCCCTGGTGTGAACTTTAGAGAAATAAATGTCAAGTACCTTGCACAGGTACAGTGAGGTACAGTGTGTGTTGTGGTAGCTGTTAGCAACATTGTCATTGTTATCATCATCACCAGTTAAAACCAAGCACCCACAGCTACTTCCTGGGCAACTATCAACACAGCAAGGGCTTTACTTTTATAACCTGCAAGCGAGGATAATGCTGCTGTACCATTTCCAACCTCGATCTTTTTTCTTGAATTCTGTCTCTTCTCTACTTGCAAGCTCCAACGGCTTGTCTAAAATGCATCTCAAGCCTACCATATCTAAAACTAAGTTCTTTATTTTCTCCCTACCCCTACATTTTTTTACTCCTATTTCTCAGTCTCTGTAATAGCAACTCCCAACCAAAAACCCTGAAGCCCATCTCTGACTCCTCTCATACCCCCCATTCAATGTGTCAAAAATCCTCTCAGATCTCCTTTCAAAGTCAGTCTTATCACTTCCCCTGCTCTAGCCCAGGCTATGTCACCTGACCTCTCACCCAGATGACAGTGAATAATAGTCAGTGATCAGGATAAAACATGAAATAAACCTCATCGCTCTTTTGCTCAAAAACTTTGGAAGCTTCTCAACACATTCACCATGTAAAAGGCAAAACCCTATGTCAGCCTGTGAGGCCCTGCAGTCCTGCCAGCCCGCCTCGCCCTCCAGGACTCAGACGCTCAAGCCTTCCTGGTCTTTTCACTGCTCCGGCCTGTGCCACCACCGGGGCCTCTGCTTCCTCTGTCCCACTCCCTGACGTCCTTATTGGACTGTTACCTACTCAGTGATGCCTTCCAGGACCACCATTTCAAATCAAATTGTAAACTGCCTCACCCCAGGACTCCCAGCTGTCACTTTCTCCAGAACCCCACAATTCCAAATACACTCTCACTGTCTCTCCCTCGGACCAGAAGGTAAGCCTTCAGAGGGCGGGGATTTTTGTTTTGTTCACTCCTGTACCTCCAGCACCTAGAACAGTATCTGGTCGATAATAAGTATTCAATAAATATTTGTTCAGTGAAATGGCTCATCCCTAACTTTTTCTTCACTGTTTGCACAGATGTCACCTCCTGGGGATAAGAGTGACTCCCTTGCTTTGCTTATCTTCTTTATAGGCCCAAGCACTGTATTGATAGTTGCCAGGCCTGTCCCTTTGTGCTTGCAAATATTAATGAATTTAATACTTATATCCACCCTCAGAGGCAGGTGCTAAAGTAAAACTTGCCTGAAGTCACACAGTTAAAACCCAACTTGAACAAGCTCTAGTCTTATTCTAAGCCCGTGGTCGGCAAACTGCGACTCGCGAGCCGCATGCGGCTCTTTGGCTCCTAGAGTGTGGCTCTTCCACAAAATACCATGGCCTGGGCGAGTCTATTTTGAAGAAGTGGCGTTAGAAGAAGTTTAAGTTTAAAAAATTTGGCTCGCAAAAGAAATTTCAATCATTGTACTGTTGATATTTGGCTCTGTTGACTAATGAGTTTGCCGACCACTGTTCTAAGCTATTACAATATACTTTCTCTACTAATAAATCTCTAGCTACCCAATGCACTGATGAGACAAGATTTTAAATTCTTAATTCAATTTTCCTGAAAATTCAAAATTGGAATACTCATCATATTCCTAAAAATACATTTTATCCCCAAAAAACCAGCTTGAAAAATTAGAACTGGTTTCTTACCATTCTGTGATCTCGTACTTGAACGCTTGGGATGGCATCCAAGTCCACTGTAGCCAATGGGGAAGAAAACCAAATTAAAAGGTTAGAAAGCATTTGAAAAGTAAAATAAATTTTAGGATATCTTTTGTGACTATCTCTGTACTGGAAATTACTTGTCAACCATCACATTACAGACTGCTTTTAAGATATTACTTATCAATAAATATAGCCCAGCATTCATTCTAGTTGGGTAAAATTCTCCCATTCCCAATCAATATGAAAAGTAAAATCATTGTGCACTTAGAGCTGATGCCTACAGGAAAAGAAAACAAGGCAGGATTCTTCACCATCTTCCCATAATTCTACAATCTGTGTAGAAATTTGTTGAGTGGACTTCCTCACATGTAACTGAAGAAAGCTAACCTGGTTCCAGGGGGAAGATTTTGGATCAGTATCACCAAGGCCCCTCTCCAATTAACCAGCATTCCCATGTGTCTCTGAATAACGTTTGTCAGAAGCTGGGCGTGGTTACCGTGGGGATGGAGACCTCCAGTACCAAAATGCACCTGTATCTACCTTGGGACTACTTTTGGGTCTCCTAAAGAAAATTCCACTAAAATGGATATAAAAGTTGAAGAATGTACTTGCTTCTCTCTCCTGAGAACTAGCCCACTATTTATCATAGAATTTGGGTTATTCTGCTATCAACAGATGATAGCAGAAGAGCCTGAATTGAAACCACTTTAAAATTCTGTATCAGATGGAGGAGAAACTACCCCTAGATCAACTGTTACCCAAGTCCTGACCAGTGATATGGGCCTGAAGTGTGGTACCTCGTACTCCTGTGAGTCTATCTCACACAGTCAAGAAAGGTTCCTCAGATGTGCATCCTGCCAAGGTAGGGTCTGAAGTTTTCCTAAATACAACTGATAGGACCATCTCCCCCTATTCTTGTTACCTGGATGCTACACTTTTATGACCCATTTTCCATGGCTATCCTCAAAGGCCTGAAGGCTGGTGAAATATGTGCAGGGGGTCATGCAGTCACCCATCTCATCAACAGGGACTATTGATGCTCTGAAGCAACTAGCTCCACTCTGCCTCCAGGTGCCCAACCACCACCACCCCGTTACACTCCAAGGGACCCCAGATTTCTCCTTTGCAGCATTCATCATCCTTACACTTTTTAGCGTCTACTTCTCCAACAGAGTATAAGCCAATGCTCTACCAACTTAATACCATATCAAAACTTAAAACAGATACGCACAGTAGAGAAATGCCCCATAGGGAAGGCACTGATGTGTTTGCCCAGCATGCCTCCCCTTGGATCCTAGTCCCTGGTGTCACATGGCCTCATCCAGGCACTCAGTCCTCCTGGTTCTAGTGCGTGGCTAGGCCCTGCTTAGGCATGGATGGAGGGAATACCTGACCCCAACCAAGCCAATCAGACCCTTTTCTGGGTCTAAAGGCTGAAAGGGTCTGTGATCATGGAGTTGCCAGTAGGAGGAGCCTTCCTTGGACAAAATCAACACAAAAGATGGAGAAAGAAAGCCATCAATAAAACCCGTTGGTCCTATTGGAAGCAACAATGATTATCTCTTACCTTGAGCACCTTCCTGCATTTTTATTCTGTTCAGTCTCTTCTGCTGCGCTCTCAGCAGGGCTTGCTGCTGAATCTCTAAGGTGTACTGATCTCTTGGAGGATCCGGGTACATAAGTTTCAGATCTACTCGTGTTTCTGAATCTGGTCCAAAAAAAATAAGTTATAAAACTATGTTAAAAATCTTTACTGTAACATGAGTAGCCTTAATTTCAAAATCAAGGAACAATATAAATAGTGGGACATCATCAAAGTCAAAGGGCATTAAAATCATCATAAAACTAAAGAACACAAAATTAATATATATATATATATATATATATATATATATATATATATATATATATATATATAAAAGCCTACGTGACAGAACGACCAGTCGCTATGATGTGCACTGACCACCAGGGGGAGTGCCACTCAGCTGACTGACAGGCGCCAGACGCAGGGCTCATGGCTGGCAAGCATGCTGCTTCATGCATTACTACATCCCAGGCCTGCGGGGATCGGGCCCAAACTGGCAGTCCGACATCCCCTGAGGGGTCCCCGCTTGTGAGAGGGCTCAGGCCAGACCCCACGGGTGCATGTGCACCAGGCCTCTAATTCTTTAAATAAATGCCTTTTCACAAACCTAGCAACATTATAAGGGAGCCGCCCAGAACAAGCAGCAGCTTAATGA
The DNA here is from genome assembly GCF_951640355.1 of Cnephaeus nilssonii. NCBI lineage: Eukaryota > Metazoa > Chordata > Mammalia > Chiroptera > Vespertilionidae > Cnephaeus > Cnephaeus nilssonii. Next base: position 36,895,024 of record NC_137089.1, on the reverse strand, counting down.
TGTATTTATTCCCTATTCCTACCACCCCACTCCCTCCAGATGCCCAAAGCAGATGGCAGGGCAACTGCACAGATACATCCCACAGTGACTCATCAGCTGAAACTCAGGCAGCCATGAGGCAATGTAATCACAGCTGATCCCTTTAACACACTGGAAAAATGAAAATATGTTATTGGCCAATTAACATTTTAGCCCTTGCAAATAAAATGTAGAAAGCAAGATAAAAGCAGACTGGCTAGAACTTTAGGAGGGATGTCACTACGGGAGGAAATAACAGTTTAAGAATTTACCTTTGCCACAAATTCAAGAGTATCAATTTATCAGAATGAAAATGTTGAACATTAATTTTTTAAATCTTGAGAATAAAAACAGTTCATACATTTTAAAAGCCTTGAAAATATTCCCTTTGATCTACTAAATAATACCACTGGGATATAATTTAAAGAAATAATCCTAAATATGTAAAAAGCTCTATGATCAGAAATTGTCAAAATAATAGTGAAAAATGAAAAGCACGTTGAATATTTAAGAATTAAAAATGCTTAAGGGCAAAGTTAACAGAAGAGACCCTGGAGACACATACTCGGTTGGATTGGACCCTGACTTCACCACCTCTAAACTCAGTTTCCTCTCTAAAAACGAGATAACTAAGCCACATGATAAGAACTGGATGTAATAATTTAGGGAAATAAATGGCTGTTTTATGGTTTAAACCTTTTTGATCTCAAGATCTCTTTATATTCTTAAAAATTGAGGACCCAATGTCTCTCTGTCTCTGTCTCTCTCTTTCACACACACACACACACAGACATCATCATAGCTTCAGAGCAATGAAGCCATCGCATGCCATTAACTCTGGAAAACCTATACACATGTGAGAGAATAAAAGTGAAATCCTATCTAATAATAGACAAATATGCAAATTGATCATACCTCCAACACACCCACAAGCCACGCCCACCATCCACTCAGAGCGAGTATGCAAATTAACCCAAACCAAGATGGCTACAGCCACAGAGAGCAAGGTTTCCTAGGTAACGGAGGAAGCCAAGCTTTCCGCCTGCCCTTGCCAGGCCTAAGCCTCCACTCAAGCTACAAAGTTTCAATTATAGAAGGTAAACAAATTCAAACAAAAGGCGGCAGAATGGAGCTTGAGAGAGCAGGCCAGGGTTGCCGCCGGCAACAGGGGAAGCAAAGCTTTCCGCACACCCTGGCCGGGCTCACCCGCTTAAGGCAACAAAGTTTCAATTATAACCCCAGCAGAAATGGCTGCGGGCCTCGGAGGGAGCCCCAGGCTTGGCTTGGCTCCGCTCCAGGCTACAAAGTTTCAATTGTAGAAGGAAAATAAATTCCAGATACCAGGGCCTCCGCTTGGGTTACCAGGGGGCGTGGCCGGCCTGCAAACCACCACAGGCCCCTCACTCAGGCCGCCCCATGCCCCAAGGGAAACCCCACCTGATCCGGGACACCCTTCAGGGCAAACCAGCTGGCCCCCATCCCTGTACCAGGCCTCTATCCTATCTAATAAAAGAGTAATATGCAACCAGATTGATCATCACTGCAACACACAATATAGCTGCTCCCATGTGGTCAAAGATCCTGCCCCCATGTGGACACAAGATGGCCACCACAAGATGGCCAGCAGGAGAGGGCAGTTGGGAGGCACCCAGCCTGCAAGGGAGAGCAGTTGAGAGGGACCAAGCCTGCAAGGGAGGGCAGTTGAGAGGGACCAGGCCTGCAAGGGAGGGCAGTTGGAGGTGATCAAACCTGCAGGAGAGGGCAGTTAGGAGTGACCAGGCCGGCAGAGGAGGGAAGTTGGGGGCAAACAGGCTGGCTGAGTTGTTAGGGGGTGATCAGGCTGGCAGGCAGAAGCGGTTAGGGGCAATCAGGAAGGCAGGCAGGCAGGCAAGCAGTTGGAAGCCAGCAGTCCTGGATTGTGAGAGGGATGTCCGACTGCCCGTTTAGGCCCGATCCTGGTGGGATCGGGCCTAAACGGGCAGTCGGACATCCCTCCAGGAGTCCCAGATTGGAGAGGGTACAGGCTGGGCTGAGGGACAACCCCCCTCCATGCACGAATTTCGTGCACCGGGCCTCTAGTAGACAAATAATATCTTAGTTTTAATAAAAGTAATTTTGACCTCACAAGTTTCCTGACCAAACTTTGAGACCCACTGGATGACACAATCCTAGAATATAGTAAATAAGCAATAAATGTTAACATGCTAAATAACTATGGTATATGTACTTGATGACACTGTAAATCTAAGAAAGAAAAAAGGAAGAGAGAGATAGAAACATCAGTGATGAGAGAGATTCATTGACTGGGTGGCTCCTGCACGCCCCCTATTGGGGTTTGAGCCCACAACCGGAGCATGTGCCCTTGACCGGAATTGAACCCAGGACCCTTCAGTCTGCAGGTGGATGCTCTATCCACTGAGACAAACAAACTAGGGCAATTATATCTTGTTTTTCTTTTCCTTTTTTTCCTTTTAGGCTCCAAAAAAAAGATTAGAAAACCTCTGTAAAATGATTTTCCCTTCTTTTATCTTTCTGTATTCAAATTTTTCTATAATATTACTTTTAAAAATAAGAAAAAGTTTAAATTCTGGTTTATCAGAACACACATCCAATGATTTGTCTCCTCGACTCAAACACTCTGTTGAATGCGCCTAAAGAAGTATCACATATAACATTTTGGTTCTTCTACGCATCTTCAGTCCCCAGGCCTCTGTGTACCTCGGCCATGCTACTTCCCTAATAAGCTTTCTCTCCTCCTACTCCTACATCAAACCTTCTCCACCCTCTTCCTTTAAACATCCTACATTTCCTCCTGTGCACTCAGGGACCCTGCTCTCTCCAACAACCACTCCCTCCCTCTCCTGCTTCTGAACCCCTTCCTCCTATAACAACTCTAGACCCTCCTCTCCTCCTTCCCAGCCAAGCTTCCTCCAGGGCCTGTTTTATGCTAATTGTTTCCAACACTTTGCCTCCTATTCAGTCCTCACCCCAAAGTCGATTGGCTTCCACAGAAAAGATCTAGCTGAAGTCACCAATGGCCTTTGATCCAACTGGCACTTTCCAATATTCATCGTAGGCAATGCCTTCTCTGATACACGCTTCCCTCAGCTCTCAGGATGTCACGCTCTGGCTTTTTCCTTCTCAGTCTCTTTCCTAAGCTCATCTTGCTCTGTCCACCCTCCATGAAATCCCAAGGGCCATTCCTCACCCTTTCTGTGTGATCTGATCCACTGCTGAGGCTCTACCGGCTCTGTTAGGCCAAGGCAAAGCTTCAGTCTGGTAAAATGGAGCACCAAGGCACATAGAAGTGTGACTCGCTTAAAATAGATCATGGATACAAACGTGTTTAAAGATCCCTGAAGATGGGCAGAACACTCTTTCTGTGTCTTTAAAATACAGCATTCTACGCACCTCTGTCTTTCAGCTCATTAAAGTCCCGGATATTCTGCCAAGTAGCTGAGTCCAAGCCCTTCGGCGAGGGTCTTCGGACAGGAGCCTGCACCCGATGTCGCGCCATGTCAAATACGTCCATGGGGCTCCTTTCTCTTTTCCTGTAAGTGACAAACTGTGATAAATATGTGTTTTACGGCAAGAAAATCTGAGTTCGCATTTCATTCAAGAAATGTGGCATCTTTCACCAGAGTTGATTATAAACATTTATTCTAATATCTGTTACTTCAGTCCCTCATTAAAAAATAGGGTATTTATAAAGTCATTGTTTATAATCTTTCAAAATACTCAGGTGCAAAGTACTTTATTCTAAGAGTAAAATGATTTAGCTTTACCTTAAAATGTTCATGAAGCATAAAAATCAGTCTTTGAGGTCAGAGAAACCAAGATTCAAAGATCTGCTCCACTATTTGTTAGCAGTTTGACCTTGATTTCAGCATCTGTAAGATGCAGATAGTATCTACCCCTTTTAGTCTTAAGAGTATGAGAATTAAGTGAAATTATATCCTGTAAAGTACCCAGCATAGTACTTGACATGTATTAGGTATGCAATAAATGTAAACTTTTCCCCAGCCTAAAATAGAAATTATACAGAAAAAGATGGTATTAATATGCTACCCCATTATAACAGTTCATTATCCACAGTCCCCAACACTGATTTTACAATAGGCTTTCAGGAAGCTTCATACCTAGTTAGTGACTCAGTACTCTATTCCTAGGGAATATAATAGGAGGCAGCTCAGGAAGGGAGTTTTCCATTATGGCTCTGGGGGAAGAGGGTGACATTAAGAGAGCACAAGGATGAGGGGTGGCACTCTAGCCCTGCTGCTTCCCTCAGCACTAGGCAGGCCTCTCTGGTTCTGAAAATGCAGCTCTCAGCTAGAGGCGTAAGAGAGCTGGCCAGATTCGGGTCTTCAGTTCTTGATGCACTAAGTCTTCCCGGGGCCCAGGCAGGGGAACAGCGGATCCCCGCAGGCAATACCCCTGCTCTCCTAGTTTCCTTTCAGGGGACGGACTCACAGGACCACACACTCACTACTGGGTCAAGGCTGGCACAGACCTCTAATAGTGAACAACCCAGGGTGTCAAGAACTGCAGTGGAGGCTCATTAAAATGTAAAACAAAAATAAATACTAAATCTAGAAGGCCATTAAAATACATAAGTCCTGCCCTGGCCAGTCTGGCCCACAGACCAGAGAGTCTTGGGTTCGATTCCCAGTCAAGGGCATGTACTTCGGTTGCAGGTTCCATCCCCGGCCCTGGGGCGTGTGAGGGAGGCAACAAATCAATGTGTCTCTCTCACATCAATGTTTCTCTCTTTCTCCCCCACTCCTCCCCTCCCCCTTCCACTCTCTAAAAATCAATGGAAAAAATATCCTCAGTGAGGATTTTTTTTAAAAAGGTGAACAGAAGTTCTAGCTAATTGCATTAACGTTAATAGTTAAATAGGCTGCTAACCCTATTAAACAGTTCACGGTTAGGGAGAGTATTTCTGGTTTTCCTTCAAGAAATGCTACTTCTTTCTTCTTTTTCTTTCCTTTCTTCCTCCTCCCCTCAACTCTTACGTCAATACCACCACCATAAATATGTTTTTGGCAGTACAACAGGACAGTTACAATGCTCAATTTAAATATTTTATATACAGTTAAGTATCTACTAAATAGCCCATATTTTCTCAATGAATTAAGTCAATAATTGTGGGTAAAAATTTATGAATGCAACTTGACATAAAATTGAAAAAAAAGTGTATCAAAAAGCATATTAATTTTAAAAAGACCTATTTTGTCAAAAGAAAAGAGAGAAAAAGCCTACTATATACTGCAAACACAAATAGACTAAAAAATCATACCCTCTTTTTGTATTAGTTGCACTGAATCCACTAGAATATCATTTTTTATCTAGATTTCTTCTGGGAGAAAAGGCTAGTTTAGTCTTTAAATTTCACTAATAATCTGTTAAAAACTTTCAAACATACAAACTATCCATTCTAATAAAGGGGTTTTACAACAAAAATTAACCCTGTTCCAAAACTAAAATTACCGGATAGGTTCTGACATATGATTCCTCATCCTAAACACAAAAGAATCAGGAACAAGTAAAAATGCAACTGGAAACTTGCCGTATGTGAACCTCCTCGTCACTGTCCAAGTGTAGCAACCGCCCCTGGAGGCGCCGCTCTTCACTACGAAGCTGTTTTCTCATTTCTGATAATTCCATAATTACATTTTTTTTCTCCTCTGCAAAGTCCCATCGATAAGTAAAAAGAACAAAAGATTAAGCTTTAAAATATAGTCTGGCTTACCATAAAGCTAAAATGTTCAGAGAGATATTGTCATGAAAGTTATTTTTAATGTTTTACATAACAAATCACATTTATGACTATCATTAAGATTCACAAACACATTTCTGATAATACAGAAATTTCAAAAGTTAAGCAAAGTTTTGGGGGTGGAGGAGAATGTCACCATAAAGGGGCAGCACAAGGGAATTCCTTGGCAGTGATGGAACAGTTCTGCACCTTGACAGGTAGTTTCACAAAATACACAAGGTAAGGTGCAGGGCACTCCACACAACACACAAAGAGCACACGTGAAACTGGTGAAGGTCTGCAGAACACACCAGTGTCCATTTCCTGGTGGTGATACTGTACTAGGTAGGATATTATCGCGGGGGAAGCTTGGAAGGGTACCCAGGCCCTCTCTAGCTCTATAGTGTTTTGCAATGTTCTATGAGTCTATAAAAAATGTCCTAGATTACAGGTTTAACAGGTAACTCTACCTTCTGCACGGAGTTGATTTTTCCTGGCAGGTACTGGAGGAGACTGTGACCTGGACATGGAACGTTCCTGTTCAACAATCATGACAGACAGACTCAGTGTGTCTTCCCTACTCAGAGCTTGAAGAGAATACTTTTTTAAAGTAACTATATGTAAAAGAAACCAAACTCCCCACTATCCTACCTATAAACTTACCTGCATCCACTTTTCCTTCCCACAAAATGGTGGAGTCCTTGCCCCATCCAAAGATAACTCCTTCCCCTGTATTCTGAGCTGCTAACTCCCACTTACTCCACCAATTAGTCCCTTTCTCCACCCTTTTCCTCTCCTTAATCTCAACTATGCCTCAAAATCTATCCCTTCTTTAAAAAAATTCTTATCTCACCCTTCATCACTCTCTTGTCCATTCCCTCCTTCCCTTCAGAGCCTTGCTTCTTTGAACAGTAAATGCAGTACGTATGGTGTCCTTGTTCCCACCCACTCTCCACTGCATAGCAAATGCCCATCTTTGCTCTGCACCCCATCACTCCACTGACCTGCCTCACCAGTCACCAAGTGATCCCAGTGACACACTCAATAGCCAGCAGCAACTGACATCATTGCCACTCTGTCACTTTTTCTGCCTCCATGTCCTTCCTCTGCTTCTTAAATGTGGGTAATTCCGTAGTATTCCATCTTCAGCTGTTTACTGCCCCCAAGCTCATCCTAGACAGTCGTACTCAGTTGACAAACAACAGTGCTCACGACTTCCACAACGACAGATCCAGTCCAGACCACCTTCTCAGCCACAGCCTCTATTTCCAACCACCTGCTCCATGGAACTCTCACCAGAAACTTGATGGCTGTCACTGACTCCTACCTACCAGTCAGTGAGAACCACCATCTGTGTCTCTTAACAGATCTTGATGATGTCACCCTTCTCTGTTCTATTGTCACTGCCTTTCTTTAGATAAAGTCTCACACCTGAACTTCTGCAAAAGCATCCTGGCCTCCAAAATGTATCTGCACACCACTGCCTAAGAACACATTATCTACCACAGACCTACTGAATCCGAATCTCAGAGGGTGAGATCCAGGAAGATGTTCTTATAATGTTTATCTATTTTCGTAATTAACTTTAGGGCACCAAGTTACAACCAAAGCAGCAAACAAACTACTGTAGACATTATCTCTATTTCAGATCTTAAAAAATTTAAATCTCATTCAATCCCCCAACCCAGAATAACTTAGCTAAGATTAACCAATCAGAAGAAAAAGTACATACTTGAATAAAGGCACTTATAATGCTGTCAACTGAAGGAGGTCTTTGGAGTTTGCCTGCAATTTTGTTCTGTAGAGCAGGAACCACAGGAGAAGGCTGTTTCAAGCGCTAGGAAAAAAAAAAGTTTTATTTAATAAATTACTTTTATCAAAAAGTCAGAAAAACAATATGTCAATTATGAGAAACATGAACAGGTTTGATATCCTTATTTTAACATGACTCTCAAATCAGAAAAAAAAAATTCAACAAATTTAAGTAAAGCAATAACATACTGAGTATTAGGAAAGCAACAAAAACAAAGAAATAGAGCCAAAATAAAAAAAATCATCTTAATAAAAAGAAATAGGACATTAAAAAAAAAAACCCTTTTCTGGAAAACAACAGAAATAAATTTCTAAAATCTCAATCCCTTGTCACCAAGAGCATCATGAGGGAGGGAGTTTCCAGATCAAATTAGGGTTCCATGTCTCCACACGAAAATAAAACAGGATTTCAGCTTACAGTATAATAAAGCTAACAGTTCCCACTTCACATTAAAATCAAAATGCTGAAAACATAAAAACTCCCAACAAAATGCAATTGTAATTTGGGTAAAACACCTGTCCAGCTCAGAGCATATATGTAGAGGTTAAATTGTTCACTTTGCACAGCAGAAAATCAAATACATTCACTGGTGACTCTGATAAAACTTCTAGGTGACCAAAAGCAGAATCATAAGGACAATATAATCTGTAGAGAATGAAGTAAATAAAGCATCATCCACATAATAAGGAAACAAGTAACTATCAAGGAAGCAAAACAAAAAAGTTAGAAATTCCATTAATATGATCAAATAGACTGGTTATAATAAACATAAATAGATTTAGATATCCTATCTAAAAGATTTAACTCTCAGATTAGGGTTTAAAAATTATTTTTAACTAAATAAATATACAAGCTAAAAATATAAAAAATGGTGACAAAAATTAAAAGAGTAGAGAGCCTGGCTGGTGTGGCTCAGTGGTTGAGCATCGACATATGAACCAGGAGGTCACAGTTCGATTCCTGGTCAAGGCACATGCCCAGATTGTGGGTTTGAGCCCCACTATGGGGCACGCTGGAAGCAATCAATCAATGATTCTCTCTCATCATTGATGTTTCTATCTCTCTCTACCCCTCCTCTCCTCTGTGAAATCAATAAAAACATTTATTTTTTAAAAAGTGTGGTCTACAAGCCAACTGCATCTGAACCCCTAAGGATGCTTATAAAATGCAGATTCCTGGGCTGGCCTCAGACTCAGTAAATCAGATACTTTATAGATGAGACCCAAGAATATACATTTTTATTAAAAAAGTCCCCCATGCTAGCTATGCATAAAGAATTTTAAATACAGCTTTGAAATATGAGCACAGGTGTAAACTAGATCCTCTAAGGGGCAAGTGGCTTTCTAGGAAGAAAAGCTAACAACTTTGATTCATGTACCTAACTGTGAACTACAACCCTCCTCTACCTCAGAGTACCGACTTCAAACCAGTCTGTGGTGAGCCTCCAGGTTTTCTCTAATTTCCAATCCATTGTAGACAAATGTGCAAACAGAGTCAGAACGCATTACTAGATAAATGAAAAATTTTAACAAGACATGACACAATTTAAGCCCAACTCTGTATTAGTAGATTCAACAGACATCAAATTACTTTGACAAATTGCTACATAAGTTTCCAAACACTTATTCTCAATTTCTGTACTTGTCATGGGTTTGGAGAGTACTGGTCCACAGACAATAGAAACAAGACTATAAGCTAAGTAAACCTATTACACTTACTGGGGGAAAATAGCAACAAAGTTCAATGACATCACGAGGTACCAGGAGTTCACTTTGGGCACCCAGAGGCCACTAAACAATAGAAGGGGGGCAAATGCCCCTCCTTCACTCTCCCCTTTATGATAACAACTCTGTAACACTCATAATGAAAGTGGGATAACCTACAGGTTTGGTATTTTTGTCTGAAGCTTACCTTTGTTTCTTCCCCAATTATATTTTCTCTTTCGTAGTAGTGCTGAAGTTGTTTGTTATGTTTTTCTTCTTCTTCTTTCTTCTTTTTTTCTGCTTCTTTTCGTCTTTCTTCAGCTAACCGAATAAGCTCTTCATTTTTCAGTCTTTGCTTTAAAATAAAGAGAAAAATATATACACTCCATACATACATAGTATATATATTCTTATAGTCCATTCAAAAATGTGCTGCTTTGTCTAAAATAGATATAAAATTGAAGATATAAATGAAATAGGGTTCTTTAACATCAAGAAGTTGTTTGCTTAATAATAAAGTACTAGAGGCCCGATGCACAAAGATTCATGCAAGAATGGGCCTTCCTTCCCCTGGCTGCTGGCACCGCTTTCGCTCCGGCAGGAGCTGCCTTTTCACTCCGGCCCGGAGCCACCTTCCCGCCTTCCCATGCTGCCCAGAGGCCTGGAGCGGCTGGGGCGGTGCGGAATGCCTGCATCCCACCCCACCCCTGGCCGCTCAGCGCCTGCATATGAAAATTAACCCGCTATCTTTGCTGGGTTAATTTGCATACTCACTCCTGATTGGCTGGTGGGTATCACGAAGGTACGGTCAATTTGCATCTTACTCTTTTATTCGTGTAGATTAGGCACCTATATATCCTATCTAATAAAAGAGTAATATGCAAATTGACCATCACTCCAACACACAAGATGGCTGCCCCCATGTGGTCAAAGATGGCTGCCCCATATGGACAAAAGATGTTCACCACAAGATGGCCAGCAGAGGAGGGCAGTTGGGAGGGACCAGGCCTGCAAGGGAGGGCAGTTGAGGGTGATCAAGCCTGCTGGGGAGGACAGTTAGGGGTGACCAGGCCGGCAGAGGAGGGAAGTTGGGGGCGACTGGGCCTGCAGGGAAGGGCAGTTAGGGGGGACCCAGGCCTGCAGGGGAAAGCAGTTGGGGGGGGGGGACAAGGCCTGCAGGGGAAAGCAGTTGTGGGGAACCAGGCCTGCAGGGGAGGGCAGTTAGGGGTGACCAGGCCTGCAGGGCAGGGCAGTTAGGGGTGACCAGGCCTGCAGGGAAGCAGTTAGGCATCAATCAAGCTGGCAGGGGAGTGGTTGGGGGTGATCAGGCTGGCAGGCAGAAGCAGTTAGGGGCAATCAGGAAGGCAGACAGGCTAGCAGTTGGGAGCCAGCAGTCCTGGATTGTGAGAGGGATGTCCAACTGCCTGTAAACAGGCAGTCGGACATCCCTTGAGGGGTCCCAGATTGGAGAGGATGCAGGCTGGGCTGAGGGACACACCCCCCCATGCACGAAGTTCGTGCACCGGGCCTCTAGTGTATATATATATATATAAGCCAAGCAACCGGAACACCAGAACAACTGGAACAACCGATCGCTATGACGCGCATTGCAGCAGCCAACTTTAGGGCCCTTATCAGCCCCCCCTCCCAACCGCCCACGGCCCCTTCCCCCAGCCAGCCCCACCCCTGATCGCTCCCCCACCCCAATTGGGGGCCGGGCAGGGCGGCCAACCTCCCGTGCCCCCCGCCCCTGGCTGGCACAGCCACAATCAGCCCCCCCCTGTCCCCTGCCCCCCCGCTGGCCTGGCCCAATCAGCCCCCATCGGGGCAGACGGACCGGACCCCACCCATGCACGAATTCGTGCACCAGGCCTCTAGTCGTATAATATCCTTGGCTTAAAATGTCATCATTTATCTCTTTCCTTAACCTAGTCTTTCAACTTTAATAGAATAATATACAATGAGTGGATATTGATCTGTAATTTTCTAAATGTACCCCAGGACTGGTCTCCTCTGTAAGTAATATGTATCTTTTCAAGTCAGAATAAAAATTCCACTTCAGACTAATAGAAAACTGGAGTAGGAAAAAAATGTACCTCCTCCTCCTTCTCCCGCTTCTTCTCCTGTTCCTCTTCATACTCTTGCTGGATCCGCGCCCTCTGTTCTGCTAGCCGTTTTTCTTCTTTTTCTTCTTCAATCCTCAGTCTCTCACGCTCAGCTTCCTCTCTTTGTTTCTTCTCCTCAATCTAAAGAATTAAGCCTAGTTATTTCTTTGTAAACTACTACAAAGTTGGAATACCACTTAGTTTTTACTAGTAACCTATGAACTCAACATTTGTATCCTCTTCCTGCAAGTTAAAATGACTTCCTAAATTTTTCATTTCTTGTATTTTATTAGGAAGGCTACATAGTATAATGTTAAGAGCTATGAGTAACATTCCAGCTCCACCAAATACTTACAAACTATGAGACCTTAAGAAACTTTCTTGTTCAGTTTTCTCCTCTTGTAAAAAAGAGATATTAATATCTACATCTCAAAGGAGTGCTCAAAGAATGGATGTAAAGAAAATGTATGTGGAAAATGTGAGAGTTCCTCCTCTACGGAAGGTACTGAGCAAGCAATCCATTATGTTATTCTGTAGCAACTGATACGAGATGTCTCAGCTCCCTGGCTTGATTAGTATCCTGAAACAGCAAATCAATGTTTCAGCATCCAACCATTCTTTACGCAAGAACCCCTCCCTCAGAATGTCCTTCCTTCTGTCTTATCTACTGGTGAGTGTAAGGTCAGGAGGACTTCAGCCACCAGGACTCAGCACAAGGTTTCATCTTGAATGGCCCCTGTGGCATGCAGTGCTGAATGTCACTCTGGGGGGACATTCTAAGGCAGAGTCCAAGTTCTGGCAGAAGGGACCCTCAGAGAGTCTGCATCCTCCAAGAGTGAAGTAAGGAAGGAAGCATGCATACTGGTATTCAATAGATTTCAGTTACTCTTAAGTACACATTAATTATGGCCATTTGTATTATTTTACTGTTCCTATCTGCACTGCCTCTAACTTCAACATTGTTATGTCTAGCGCTATCGATCTTTTGAGCTGTAAGAACTTTAATCTTCATACATATCCAATGATTGCACAGGCTAGGGCTTTTTCCAACTCTTCTTTCTCACAACACCAGTAAATATGTACAATCCTAACATTTAGCACTAAGCAGTGTGCACGTAATCATTTCTCCAAGTATCATATACCTAGAGAAGACATCATTTATGATCTATACAGCAAAACATCACATCTAACACTCAGTTCCCCACTTCTTCCCACTCTGTGAAAAAAAAAATCACAATCAGGGTCACTTCTCCATTAAGGGTCACAATCATAAATGAGTCACACACCTAATGAGTCCCTAGAAATGTCATTCCAACAGAATACATAGTCCTCATCAGAAAGAGGAAAGCTAGCTTCTAGGTGAGTGGTTTTCACACTGTATAATACAAAAATGCTTCAAAGGTTCTACAAATAGTTTATTAAATGTTTTATTTTTAAAGTTCTAATTAAAAATGGTGCCTAAACACTCACGTGTTGTTTACCAAATTTTAACCACGTGAAGACTTCTGTGCATAACTTAAATTTCTGGTGCAGATAAGGAGCCAAGGCCATCTTTGTGCACAGATCTGAACATTTTATAGCATCTCTTTTAACAGTGAAGTTTGGAGTTATATCTGTCTGACACTATATTACTGTTGCTAGTAACAATAAATATCATTTAGCTAGTTCTGGGTTAGACTTTGAGGGTGAAGAATGGGGACAGTTAAGAGACTGGTAAAAGAAAATATGTAAACCACCATTTGACACTGAGGGTTTACAGGTGGGAGAACTGAAAGCTGGACTTACTCTGAAACTAACATAGTCAAAGCGTCCCCATTATTAGATTTTTCCAGAGGGAAAAATTCCCTAGAACTGTAAGTTCTGTACCTACAGATGTGATGCTGAAGTGAGACTTGGGTTCCAGCAGTGGCCTCATAATCGCTAGCTCTACCACCACAGATGAGCCACTCTGCCTGTATTTTAATTACACATCATAAAATAAAAGACCTTCCTCAGAGAGTTTTGAGGTTTAATGAGATACTATATGTAAAAGTATCTTATAAACAATAACAAGCTATACATTTACAATATTTGTTTTTTCCTGAATTCTACCCTAGACCATGTAACACTTGCTAAGTACAATAGAAGCTACTTGAATTTTTACTTGCTGTCAGTATAGGCAACATACCACAGGATCTTTCAAGTTCAACCAGTAATTCTATAACCCTCAAAATGCTGCTGCCTGACTTGAGTGGCCAATATCTTTGGGGCCTCTGATTCCACTTTCTGATATTCTATAACTCTATTCATTCTGTCATTCATGAGAAAGGACTTTCCATCATTTCCACAGTCACCACTCTAGTAAAATACCCCTGCTTCCAATGTTTTAAACCTCCCAATAATAGATCCTAAACACTAATGCCAGAGCATCCTTAAGGCTGCATTTATTATGTCATTCCCTTAGGTAAGGGTCCACAAAATTAGAATTAGAAAGGTAACATCTTTGAGTAGAATCTCTTTTAGAGGAATTTAAGAGGCTGGGATTAGATTGGATAGCCTTAAATGTCAGGCTAAGGAATTTGGAAATTCCTGTAGAAAAGAAAAGCTACCACCAGGGTTTGAGTAAAAAAAAAAGAGTAACATGTGAAGTCCTATGAAAGGAAGATTAAGTAGATCCCAGAATTAATCTGACACTGGAATGTCAGTGTGGGTGGAGAAGGGGTGATGGGAGGGGAGAAGAAACTGTGAGTCCCTCATGGGCAGGTCTCTCGTTCATCTCAGGTGCTCTCCCTAGTATTCAGCACAAGAGTGGGCACAGTATGGGAGAAGTCTGTTTGCTTAATAAACACTGGATGTACAAGTGCCTTCCTTTGGGCATTTCTAATATTTTAAATGCTATTTGTTTACATACATAAATGCAGCAAATAAATGCAATTGTGATTAGATCGTATTTTAATTTATTTACAATCTATACTACTGAGTCAAGAATATCAAATCTTTTTTTGAGGGGGGGGGGAATTATTGAGATTCTACTAACACATAAGCATCTAGAAAGAGTAATTCTATACCTAAAGGTGAATATTTTATTACCTTCAGTTTTAGAAATTTCAGCACTCTTTAACAATTAGTGATTTAATAAAGTTTAGAAAAGATTAAGTCAACTGGTATACCTGTCTCCTTATTCTTTTTTTCAAATTAAGTGACATAATTTTAGTACTACCTATATCTGATATATATTACAAATTGTAGATAACTGCATGGCACCTTAAAATTTATTCATCATGTGGATAAAATCTTTGCAAGTTCAGTTCATTAAAACCTTTATGAAACTTGAAACTATGATCAAATAAACATTTCACCTGAAACCGAAGAAAATTCTTATATGATTCTTGCTGTCTAATCTGAAGTTCAGTTGGGGGCTCACCAAATACATTTCCCCGAGCAAAAGGAGAGCTCTGTATTTGCATGTGTCCTTGAAAGAGAAATTTGCCAAAACATACCATTAGACAATGCTTAGAAAAAGTAAACAGTCAGGAATGAAGAATTAGCTATTAAATTCATATTTTGAAAAAATGTGTTAAATATGGAAATCCAGAGGTTACAATCAAAAAGAAAGGCTGAGATTAGAATCTGAAGACCAAGTGAAAAGTAACGCGAGAAAGAAAAATGGTGAAACTAAAATAAACTAGTTGAAAAATCATAATATATCTGTATCTTAAAGACACCAAGAAAACATAAAAGGTAATAGCTAATCAACTCTGATTACAGGAAAGGTTTTAAAGTAAAATTTATGGAGAGAAAAAAAAATAAAGTTCTCATGTATGTAAATATCCTTTTCTTAAGAAACTGCTTAATTATATATTAAATATATTATGTACATATATGTAAAAAATATCTAAGTTGTTTAAAAAATCAGTAATTCCAAGTCTTCCATCCATGATTAAAATAAACAATAAAGTAAAATCTAAAATCTTTTTTAAAATTGAAATGACTCTTATAATCATTAAAATAATTTTTATTTAAAAATTCTATCTAGTTAATTGGGACATAAACATGAATAATAAAAATGTTATCTATTGCCGAAACCGGTTTGGCTCAGTGGATAGAGCGTCGGTCTGCGGACTGAAAGGTCCCAGGTTCGGTTCCGGTCAAGGGCATGTACATTGGTTGTGGGCACATCCCCAGTGGGGGGTGTGCAGGAGGCAGCTGGTCGATGTTTCTAGCTCTCTATCCCTCTCCCTTCCTCTCTGTAAAAAATCAATAAAATATATATTTTTAAAAAAATGTTATCTATTACCTATAAGTAGTATTACATATTCTGGGAAAGGAAAATATTTCATAAAATCAAGTTGAAAAATAGTTATACCTCAGGAGTCTCTATGAATGCAGAAAGAAAAAACTGTATTTAAATTTAAGCTTCATATAACTTTTTGTATCATTTTTTATGTACTGACTCATTCTTTGTACCATCATTCTAAAATATTTACTTTCTCTCACTCATATAGTTTGTGTAGGTTGACTGTTTGAGAGTTGAGCTGCTATTTAGGTCTCTTTGCTCTGTATTTAAATTTATGAATACTTATTTGAATGTATCAGCAGACAGCCAAATCAATACTTATACATTATAATCTTATGCTATGGTATAAAAGCTGGTAGCAAAATAAAATTGAATGGTATGTTTCACTTCAATGATCACTCAAATTCTAAGCCTTTGGGGCAATTTGAGAAGAAATATAATTATCAAAGACAAGGATAAATTCTTCTAAACATTTATAATAAATTATAAAGTTAAAATCACAGGGAAACACTTGTTCTACACAAAGTAAATGGAAATATATCCAGACATCATGATAAGCCACAAAATAAATTTAAGCCAAATTAGTATGGACTTCATAAATATGGTTCTTCATCCAAGAACTATAAGTAAGGGGGGAAATGAACATTAGGAAGACCTCAAAACAGACAAAACATTAATCATGAACCTTAAAGCACACATTATAACATTCAATTTTTAGATATATTCAAATTCCCTAAGGCCTTTAAATATTAATGCCGCATATGAATATGTGCACACGTGTATAAATACACGAACATTTATACATATGTGTATACATACACAGACACTCATACACATATATTATGGCATAGCAACAAGTTAGGTGACTTTGGATAAGTATTGCATTCAGAAAGTCTATTTTAGGTTATTAGGGAATGAAAATTAATTTAGAAAATTTCAACTCACAAAAAATGAGGGAAACCCTGGTGGTGTGCAGAAAGACTATGGACAACAAATTCTGCTGAGCATACTTAATCATCATGCTTGTGTTGTTTCCTGGGAAGGGGTCAGAGAAACTGTTTATTTTTCCAGGGTTTGCTGGTAAGCAGAGCTAAGTGATTGTTACTAAGACAGAAAGTGCGAGGCTGAACCAGAACTGTAAATAGTACTGGGTGCAGAAGAAACAGGCAGAGAATGGGGTCTGTAGCACTGAGATCTCAATATAGACTATGAGAAGAAAAGGCAAATAAAGAGAAAAATAATGATAATCAGAAAGAAGCCAAAATTCTCTTAGCAGCAATAATATGAAAAGGTATTTTGATGCTCCTACTGCACGTTGAATTATTATAGATCCAGAGTGAGAATCAAATCAAAAATTTAACCAAAATCAAAAGTTTAGTGCTCCCAAAATTTAAAGTGGATCTACGGGGCAAAATCTATTGTGGATCAAAGTAAGAAAGCATTTCTGATAACTAGCGATCAAATAGTGGTACAGGCTGCCCACAGAAACAACACACACTCCACCTCCTGAGTGTTAAGAAAGGCTGCAAAGAGTAGCGCTGCCATCTAAGGACTGAAAGATGCAAGGCTAGTAATTCTAATCACAGTTTGGCCAAGGGTTAAAAATAAAATAAAAAAATTTAGTCCAAGGTATTTTAAAATTCTTTTCTAGTCTAACATCAAAACTTTTGTAAAAATAGAAAAGAAGAATTTGTAGCAAATAACTGGTTACTTTTATAGGCATCAAATTTCTCTGAGAAAAAATAATGCCAATTTTTTCTGGCAAGTCATAAAGAAAGATGATGAGTAATTTTCAATTTCTGGAACTTTTAATTGATGGATGTTGCTTAACAGCAAACCAAAGATATTTGCTAAAAAGGGGGGAGATGTGACTCGATATCAAATTAAACTTTTAATTATTCATTTCTTTGTACATTGTGGTTTTACAAGGGAGAGCAAATGATTATTAAAAAACAAGCTAAAAATTAATTTTATTGTACAATTTGTCATACCACATCTGATACCTCTCACCAATTCAAATAGTTATGGGTATAAAAAACAATGTGTAAAAAGACTAGTTGATTTTGAGCAATGTCCTTCTACAGCAAAATAGAAATGTTAGCAGCAGCTAAAACATGCATAAGCAAATTATAAAGCTGAGAAGAAACAGTATTAATTAAGAAGCAATCTATGTTTCCTTATTCACTTTTTTCAAAATACCTATGAAGAAAAGGTATAAAAAAGCACAAATAACATGTTATGCTTCCTGACTCAGAATAACCAAATTCTCAATATAGTAAGACTTCATCAGAGAACAGAAATGTTACTGAACAATTTTAGAAATGTAAAAGAAAAGATAGAATGTTATTAAACACCTGAGTTTTTATTTGCAGAATCTTCTAGGCTCTCAGCACTTGAAGTGGCTAAATTTTGGTCTAGAGATACAACAGCCCTTTTATCTTCATATGGTCTTGCATCTGGGTTATGGTAGGCATCTATATTTTGTCTGTGCATCTTATTCAAATCAGCTGAGAGGGGAAAAATAAGCCATTTATTTCAATAAATACATTTTTATAATTAGTACGCTTAATACATGTGAAAAACAACAACAACAGGACAGAGCTGGAATAATTCAACAATATCTTGGTGCCCTAAAAACTTAGATTTTTAAAAAATAATGTTACAAAACAAATTCAAAATTAGTAGAGAACTTAAGAATATATAGATCTTTGACAACCCATAAAAACCATATTTATCTCTTGTTACTTCAGAACCTGGATTCTCTTTAATACAGAAAATATAGCAACAATTCAAACAAGTCATAGCGAATTTTACCCAAGATCATTAGCGTTCCTAATGGAAAAATATAATCTGTGCAGTTTTAAAACATATCCACAAACCCTTTGACAATTCTCCCTTCCCCTCTCCTCGAGTGTGGGCCATTGTTCGTAACTCACTCTTATAAACAGGATATTGCAGAATAAAGGTATATGACTTCTGAGGCTCCTCCATAAAAAGACATAATGGCTTCCACACTGTTTGATCTGCTGCCTCACTCACTCTGAAGAAAGCCAGCCATTATATCACCAGGACACTGAAGGAGCCATAGGGAGAGGCCCGAGCGACCAGAAACTGAGGCCTCCGAAGCCATGTGAGGGAGCCAGATTGGAAAGAGACTTTCCAGACCAGTCAAGCCTTCAGACGACTACAGCCCCACCTCTGACATCTTGGACTGCAACTCATGAGGGACCCTGAGACAGAACCATCCAGCTAACCCACTCACAAATTACCGATCCACAGAACTACAAGATAATAAATGTTTGTTATTGTAAAGTTGGGGTGATTTGTTACACAACAACAGATAGCATGGCAAAAATCTGAACATGTAGGACTGGTTCAAACAACCAGAAAACAGATCTGAATGACTGAAGAACTCAAAAGCTTTAACAAATAAGAAGTAGTTCTCCACACACAACTTGAACAGTACTGCAGCAATGAAAGCAAACTGAAACCTGGATATAAAAAGTATTTAGCAAGAGGCCTGTTATGTTCAAGGATGTGTTTTGAACATGAATCACAATTAGAATACCATATAGAACATGGCAAATAACATGTGAATGTTACCAAAGAGAAGGAGAGTTCTGAACCAGTAAAGTTCAGATCCTGTTGCAACATTTAGGACAGGATGGACTGAGAGTTCCAAAAGTAAAGGTGGGTGGGAAAGTCTTATAAAGAAAGAACAGTGTGAGAAACAGTTCCAAGGGGGTAAACATGAAGTGTTCCAACAACATTAAAGTAGGACATCTTGACTAGAGCACAAAACACATGTAAAAGAGCAATGACAAATGGGAAAATACAGGCTGGATGCCCGTTCTGAAATACTCTGAAACACAAACTGATGATTCTCAATTCTGTTCTGCAGAAGCACATGGGAGTAGAGGCAGTTTTGTAGTTATAAAAGTAGTACTAATAATCATGGTAGCTAACATTTAATAATCACTATTTTTATATTCTATATAACTTATATGACCTGGTACTATTACTTTCACCCCAGTATTACAGATGAGAAAATTAATTTTCCCAAAGATCACAAAGCCAGTAAATAGCACAGCAAGAATATAAACTCAGCCAGTGAGATTCCAGAATCCTCACTGATTTTTGAGTATAGAATAATATGATTGGGTATACTTTTGATACATATAGCTTGGAGTGAAAAACAAAGTAGAATGAAGGAGTTGTGAAGAAATAGCAAAATGCCAAGCAAGACATTATAAAGCTCAATTATGGTGGTAACATGAATGAAAACAAAGAGAATTCAAAGAACACTGAAGAGGCAGACCTATAGATTAGTCTTATTGACGGACTGGATATGAGGAGTCAAAAAAAAAACAACAACCACTCAGCATTTTTCAGTTTGAATGATCAGAATTATGATGCATGTACAGGAAAAGGCAACGATGAGCTGGACTTACAAAGTGAGTTTGGTTTTGCATGCTAGATGTACATAATCCACCGAGCCTCAGGTGCAAAGATTCAGAAGACAGGTCGAAAGTGAAGAAGAGAATTTTACAAGTGGTCAGGGGCAAAGAAAGAGCTATACGAGGATCATTCACAGAGTAGACCTAAAGAGAAACATCGGAGTAGAAGAGATGAGGTAGGAGAGAACGGATGAAGAACATATCTAACTCAAGGAAAACACGGTATCAGAAGACAGTCCTAGAACAAAGATCATGTTCACAGACCTCGAAGCATTTAACCTGTTCATAAAATGCATCCAAACGAATACGTCAACTGAAGAGAGGACAGCATCTGGGAGGGTGCACAGGATGTAAAGGAAGGAAGGAACTGTCAACACAGTTCAAAGATGAGAACCAATAATGGTTAAAACCATCAAATGAAAATAAGGACCAGTTAATTCTGAAATGTAGCATCCATCGAGTGGTGGGAGCTAGAAGTCATAATATGGAATATGAACGAGTAAGAGGCAAGACTGGCAGCAACAAGCACAGACTACTTTTTGAAAGTGCTTTATATAAGGGAAGTATGTTTAAGAATACAAGTAACCTCAGTATGTTTAGTAATGGAAGGGGAGAAAGGAGTGGAATAACTGAAAATGTAAGGAGGAGGAACTGGGCCCTAACGGTTTGGCTCGGTGGATAGAGCATCGGCCTGCGGACTGAAAGGTCCCAGGTTCAATTCCGGTCAAGGGCATGTACCTTGGTTGCAGGCACATCCCCAGTAGGGAGTGTGCAGGAGGCAGCTGATTAATGTTTCTCTCTCATCAATGTTTCTAACTCTCTATCCTTTTCCCTTCCTCTCTGTAAAAAATCAATAAAATATATATATACATATTTTTTTTTTTTTAAAGAAGGAGGAACTGGGTGAAAGCACAGAGAAAAGCTGATTACCAGAAAATTACCATGTGCCAAGGACTGGTAAAACGAGAATTAGCTAGGTGCTCCTGAAATCACCATCAAGTCCTGAGCTCTATCTGGATATGGAGGAAAATGAAAATAGGAAGATGATGGGAAAATTGAAGTTTCTAAAAAGTCACAAAAATGGTATAATTTAAATGGGAAATCAAATCTCATTGTCATCCAATTCACTAGAACAGCATAAGACCAATCTACATAAATGAGAAGTCACAATGAATAATAATACATATTGTGATTACACATGATCCTCTCAGAATAATCAATGTATTTATATAAAAATAAAATTAGTTTCAGCAGAGTACAAAATTATTTCTTAAAGATTTAAAACTATCAGATTTAGCAATCAAAACAAATCTATATTGTAAGAGATCAACCAAAGGACTTGTATGCATGCATATAAGCACAACCAACAGACTCAAGACACTGGGGGCGGGAGGACGAGGGCAAGTGACGGGGGGTAGGGGAGGCTGGGGGTAGGTCAGTGGGGAAAAAAAAGACATATGTACTACCATTTGTAATATCTTAAACAATAAAAAAAAACCTACATTTATTTTAACTGGAAAAAAATGATTAGTCAATCAATTGTCACTCCTTGTCTATCCTTCTGTGAGATAATAAAAGTTTTGAAATCAGCTAAAAAATGAAAATAAAAAAGGCACATCTGTCAGGAGTGTAATTTGCCAACAGCAAAGATGTCACTGAAAAGGGGCCTTTACTTCAAATGTAAATCATATCATCTATATTAATAAAAGCCTAGGTGGTCCTCGCAGGCAACGTCATCACAAGATGGCCACCACAAGATGGCTGCACGCACAGTGGAGGCAGGGCCCAGCGGCCACATGCGCGGTGAGGCCTGGGGGTCCCCAGCTCCACGCAGCACTGAGGAAGCCAGTCCCAGCATCTCTGCTGCCTCGCGTGAAGGCAAGTCCCAGTGGAGGAGGCAGGTCGCGGCAGGGGAGGGCAGTTGTGGGCAATCAGGCCAGCAGGGGAGGGCAGTTGTGGGCGATCAGGCCAGCAGGGGAGGGCAGTTGTGGGCGATCGGGCCAGCAGGGGAGGGCAGTTGTGGGCGATTGGGCCAGCAGGGGAGCGGTTAGGGGGTGATCAGGCTGGCAGGCAGAAGCTGTAAGGGGCAATCAGGCAGAAAGGCAGGCAGGCAGGCAAGTGGTTAGGAGCCAGCGGTCCCGGATTGTGAGAGGGATGTCCCAGATTGGAGAGGGTGCAGACCAGGCTGAGAGACACCCTCTCCCCACCCTCCCATGCAGGAATTTCATGCACCGGGCCTCTAGTTTAACATAAAATTGCAAGCATTACAAGAATAATTCTGCAACAAACAAAATAACAAAAGAAAATGTCACATATTCAAAGTGGAAAACAATTCTACTCCCTGAACAATTTCTTAGACCATGGCTAAAGTATATGATACCTACAGTTAAATAATATATAAATATAGTACTTAAATTTTTCATTCCTTATTTTTACATGATTTAAATACAGCATCCCTTGCACACTATTCCAGATCACTTATTTTAACCTTTTGCACTCGGATGTCGAGTGTGACTCGACACGGTTAGCATTAGAATAAAGGAATCGAGAAAAAAGCAAGCGAGTGCAAAGGGTTAAAGATATCTTACTAGTTTTTGTGTTTTTTTTTTAAAAAAACCCTTGTAATAAGTGTTTTATTACTTTTACTAGGAAGTTTTTTTTTAAATTCTAACTAGTTTAGGTAAATATTAGCCAACTAACATGAGCTTTTCTCTGCAACTGAGTTATCATCATCATAGACAGGCAATTTATAATAGAAATAAATGAATAGTACTCTGAAGAAGAAAGGCTTTCTAAGGTGTTGTTATAGAGATATTTACCAAAATACCTTTTTTGCATTAAGCTGCATAAAAAGAGACCTTGCCTTACAGGCTATGATTCCCACTACATTCTGCTCCCCAATCTTTTCAAAAGTTAAAAATAATTGTTTCTAATACCATAAAACCAAAACCAATCAAAACTTTTCATTTATATCACCCAACTGTCCTATAGTAAAGCTGTTCTAATTTACAATTCCATAAAAATGAGTGCCTTAAAAAATGAAATGGCATTAAATGAAATCTCTGCCAATGTTATAGGTCACAAATTTTCTCTCAGATAATTTCAACTGATGTAATTGGTACTGCTTTGCTCATGAGGCTGAAATATGTATGTTCTCTTATGAATTATCTCAATATATATATTCGCCCATTTTCTATTGGTCTTTATATCTTATTGATTAGTATTATCTTTTTTTCTGTCAAATACTGAAAGTGGTTTTTTCTTAGATGGTTTTTTATTTTAATTGTTTTTAAGGTAACTATTTTTAATACTAAAGCTTTAAAAACTAAAAATAAATAAATAAATGTTTCTTTTAAAAACAACAAATCAGTGGGAACAACATACTTATCAGGTTTCCCTCCGTGTCCCTGAGAGGAGCACCGCCTCCACCTTTCCCCCAGGGGTTGTAACTTCTCATTTCAGCCTCTAGCTTAGCTTCATATTCTTCCTTTTCTTCACGTTCTTTCTTCCTTCTATGTTCTCTTTCCCGAATCTTGACAACATAAGAAATATCACAGTAAGTGCTTACAAGTACTCTGATACAAAAAGTTAGTTATAATAACTCATCTTTCTTACTAGAGAAAAAAATGGAGATTGTTTCAGTATGCTTCACTATAAAATTTAAAATCACAAGTATAGATAATAACCAATTTTAAAACACTTTGATGGCTGGAATACATGGCTGATGCTGCCTCACATCATGCCACTGGAGTCCTGATGCCATGTGGGCTAAGCCAACTCCTCCATCCCACCCCCAAAGTCTACCTGAGCCATTCCCTCCCTGACCTCGCCAGTTCCACGGTGTCCAATAGGGCCTCCCTACTTTCTTTTTCATCCACCCTTTCATGGGACCTGGCCAGCCAGAACTACTCCCTACTCCTCACCAAATCCACTCTACCCTGGGCAAACTCCATTCCAGAACTCAAAACGGTTGAAAGTTCAAAGCTTTTGGGGGAATACAGTCTTAACATCATCAAGCATAAGTACAGTCTTGTTCTCTAGAGAGATATGGACAGGCAATCAACAAGTATCTACATTTTGAAAACTTACTTTTAAAATTATAACCACATGCATGGAAAATTTAAGCAACCACTCCAGCAAGGCCAGTGAAGTCATCACATACATAAAATAAAATTCTAGAGTTTGAAAATCTAGTTTTGTCGATGGTATTTTCAATATGCTCATTTGAAAACAGAAGATAAATTCAGTTTATTTTGTAGAATCCTAACATACAAAAAATAATGTTGGTAATTCTGTAACTTTAAAAATCTGTTATTTAAAGAGGTTGCCCATGTAAAAACTGAACAAAAGGAGCTTTAGAAGAAACCCAAGTGGAACTTTACAGAAAGGTACCTTAGGTTGACATCTACCTACCAAGAGTCCCAGGATCCTCTCAGAGATAAAGAGTATCCCCTCCCCCCAAAACCCATACATTTGATTCTCTTCAGTAAACTCTGTTCAAATATTATATACTACAACAGAACCCTTTATCCTCTTCCCTAAAAGTGTCCTACCTCTTTTTTCCCTATCTTAGTTCACTGTCTCATTATTCTCCTAGATTCCAACTCTCAGAATCACCTTCACACCCTCTGTTCTTCTCACTCCCTGTACCTAAGTCCTATCACTGAAACCCTAGAATTGTCTCTTGGACGTCCTCCCCATCTCTCCCATAGGGTTTAGGATTTCATTACCTCCTGGATGGACTACCTCAATAATTCACTAAAAGGTTTCTGCCACACCTTTTTCACAATCGTCCACATCACAACCAGGTATCTTTCTAAAAGTCAATTCTGCTCTTTTCAACTACTTTTACTCTGTGGCTTAAAACATCCTCCCTTTTGCTATCCTTAACAGAAAAAATTTGAAAACCCCTTACAACTAGTCCTTCACAGTCCAGTACAATCTAACACTCCAGACCTTTCTCCCAAATCAATTCCATTCCCTTGAATATACCAGGAATTTCAAATCTATTCAATGTATAAATGCAGTTCAAGTATCAACAACCATGTGAGGCCTTCCTAACTGCCCAGGCAATTAACGTTCCTTGTCCTATGCTTCCAACAGCACTCCTGGCTCTCTACATCAAAACTCATCATGGTGAATTATAAATGTCATCTTTTTTTCTCCTCTGCCACACTCTCAATTCCAAGGGGCCATTGTGCTAACACATAAAATGTTCAACATTAAATGAATGAATGAATCAACGGATGAATACCTGCTGCTGCAAAGCTTCTTGGTAAGACTGAAGTGTCTGCTTTGGAGGCTTTGGCTTATTTTCAAAAAATAATCCTGAATTAATGGTTCTATCACTTGTAATTTTCGATTCGTTCTGTCCAACCGTGTTCCTACATTAAATACACAATTAATCATTTGAATCTATTTATGACCAAGCAAGAAGAAAATGCAACACTACTTTAAACAACATGGTAGTACATTTAAAAATAAGAATCCTTAAAAGGTCAAAGAAGAATCCTTAAATAAATGACCCCTTCCTAAGCAATTCTCCAGTCTCCGCTTTCACAAGTCATGAAACTTTCAAGTTTACTGGACCTATTTCTTGACCTAGGGGTAGTTACATGGGGGTGAAAACACTTGATAATTCCTCAAGCAGTGTACATATGGCTTATGCACTTTGCTGGATGCAAAATAATAATAATACAGTGGAAGTCCCTCAAATTTTATAACTAATAATTTACTTAATATATGCTAATATAAAAATAACTTCCTAGACACTTCAAGAATAAAATAATACAATTACAGTAAAAAGTCTGACTGTCCCAAATAAAATTTAAAAAATTAAAAGGAATCAAAAAGGAAAAATTTAAGACACCACAGTTATATAAATCTCAAGCAATACAGTGCTACTGCCTTAAATACAACACATGTTAAAGTACAGGAATGCAGCCACTTTCAAGAAAACTATATATTTCAAAGATCTGAATTATAAAAAGGAAATTAATTTTAGAATGTTTCCATAACCAAAAACTATCCCTCATACCCATATGCAACCAATCCCTGCACCCACCCCTGCCACAGGCAATCACTAAGAGTGGCCTGCTCTCTGTCTCTACAGGTTTATTCTTTCTGGACATTTTCTTACAAGTGGAAACATACAATATATATGGATTCTTTCACTTGTAATATTTTTGAGTTATGCTGTAGCACACATCAGTAGTTCATTCCTTTGTATTACTGAATAGTATTTCCCTGTATGGATATAACACCTTTTGCTTACCCTTTTACTAGTGAATGGATATCTGAATTGTTTATACTTTTTAGCTATCATGAATAATACTGTTATGAATGTTCACATACAAATCTTTGTGTGTACATTTTCATTTCTCTTAAATATGTGCCTAGCAGTGGAATTAGTGTTGCATAATAAGTATATGTTAAACTTTGTAAAAAACGACCATTTCCTGCAACTGCTTTTTACATACTGATTTTGTATTCAGCAATTCTGCTACAACTCCTATTAATTCTAATATTTTAACTCCATATCCTTTTTCCAATGACATCAGTTTTCTCTCCTCCTTTCTAATCCTTGTACCTATCTTCATTCCTTTCTCTCTTTTTATTTTTATTTTGACTTTCTTTTTTATTCTTGACCTTGCTGCAAATATTGGGCCCCAAAAGAAAGTGGTGATAAGAATATTAGTCATACTGTCAATCTCAAAAAGAATATTTTAACCCTTCGCACTCGCTTGCTTTTTTCTCGATTCCTTTATTCTACTCGGAATTTAATTTTTTAAATACCCCAGAATTTTACAAAGCGCGGCAGTAGAATAAAAAACTGGAGTTTCTTTTCATAAAAACTTATTTATTTGGATTTTTTTATATTTCAAATTATTGAGACATTCAATAACCGTCACACTCGGCATCCGAGTGCAAAAGGTTAAGCATATCACCAATAAGTAAAATATATGATGTAGTTTTTCACATTTACACTTTCTCAGGTTAAGTAGGTTTCCCTCTAATCTATTTTAAATTTTTAATCACTTGAAGCGCTAAATTGCATAATGCTGTCTCTGTACTATTGAAATAATCATATAGCTTTCATTATTTTTTTAATATGGTATATTACAGTAATTAATTTTACAATGATATTGATATATAACACCAATTAGCATTTAGTATATATCAGACATTTACTTATTTAATTCCTTCAATCCTCAGAATAACCCTGTGAGTAGATACCATTAATACCCTAATTAACAAATAGGTATAGAAGTTAAGAATTAGGCTTCAAGCTTAGTAAAACTAGGATTCAAACCAAGGCACTCTGCCTGAAAAGTCCATAATCTTTTTCTTAATATATATTTATTGATTTCAGAGAGGAAGGGGGAGAGATAGAAACATCAATGATGAGAATCACTGATCAGCTGCTACAACCCAGGTCTGTGCCCTGACTAGAAATAAAATTGTGATCTCTGGGTTCAGAGGTTGATGCTCAATCACTGAGCCATGCCAGCTGGGCAAACTTTTACTCTTTATAAAGGGAATCTTTATTTTTTAATTTTTTTTATTTTTCTTAGTGTCTGGGTTTTTTGTTGTTGTTTTTTATTGTTTAAAGTATTACATGGAGGAGAAACCAAGATGGTGGATGGTAAACACCTGAACTTGCTGCCTTGCACAACCACTTCAAAACTACAACTAAAAGACAAAACGGACATCATCCAGAACCACACGAAGGCTGGCTGAGTGGAAATTCTACAACTAGAAGGAATGAGAAAAGCACACTGAGACTCAGAGGAGGTGCAGAAGTAAAGGCAGAGGTACGGAGGCACGCGCGGAGAGGGCTGGCAACTGAGTACGTGGCTGTCTTTTTCAATCGGGAGGGAGACACAAGCTCCCGACTGCTCTGAACTCCAGTTCCGGGCGAGACTCTGGGGACCCAGACTCATACGGGGAGAAACTGGACTATCTGGCATCAGGCGGAACTGGTTTTCTCTCAGAGGTGCTTGCAGCGAATACCGAGGGACACTGAGACCCGGGGGGCCTCTTAGGGCAGGGTTGATGGGAAGCCATTGCTGTTTGCTCTGCCCTGAGACCCCGTCCCACCCAAGCTGTGCGCAGAGGCTTTTGCATATGAATGGCCTGGTCCTTTGAAATCTAAAATTACCTAACAAACTGCAGCTGAGTCAGAGAGACCCAGAACATCCAAAAGAAGGCCCAAGGCCCCACAGCAGCTTGCATTGCTTCATAGCTGGGCCTCATCTGGGCACCTCCAAACCCCAAACAAAGAGGAGGAATCTGCAGATCTCTCTGTAGCTCCTGCTGGGTGGCCTCAGGCAGAGGCAAAATTAGCACCTCCTTAGAGATCCAAGAGCCAGTGTACCCAGTGGTCAGAGTGGGACCATCCAGATTACAACTCCTCAGATCCACAAGGGACACACTCAGGGGGCAGACTCAGTGAGCACCAAAGCCCCACTGAAGCAAGTCTTGCTCATATGAGTGTCTCCAGCACAGAAGTTCTCCCAGCGTAGACACAGCTGATCCTCACAGCCAATTGGCCTGGAGGTCAATTCCTCCCAGTGATACCAACAACAATCAAGGCTTAACTACAACAAGACTGTGCACAAAGCCCACAAAGGGATGCACCAAGAGTGTCCACCTCAGGTAACTGGGGAGGCTGAGCCACTGGGCCCTATAGGACACCTAGCACACAAAGCCACTCTATCAACTCAGGGAAGCAGCCAAAATGTGGAGACAAAGAAACAGCTCACAAATGAAAGAAATGGAGGAAAGCAAACGACTGGATATAGAGTTCAAAACCACGGTTATAAGGTTTTTCAAGAATTTTCTAGAAACCGCCGATAAATTTAGTGAGACCCTCGAGGATATGAAAAAGGACCAACTAGAAATTAAGCATACACTGACTGAAATAAAGAATAATATACAGAGACCCAACAGCAGACTAGAGGATCGCAAGAATCAAGTCAAAGATTTGAAATACAAAGAAGCAAAAAACACTCAACCAGAAAAGCAGAAAGAAAAAAGAATCCAAAAAGTTGAAGATAGTGCAAGAAGTCTCTGGGACAACTTCAAGCGTACCAACATCAGAATTATGGGGGTGCCAGAAGAAGAGAGAGAGCAAGATACTGAAAACCTAATTGAAGAAATAATGACTGAAAACTTCCCCCACCTGGTGAAAGAAATACTTATAAATCCAGGAAGCGCAGAGAACCCCAAACAAAAGGAATCCAAAGAGGACCACACCAAGACACATCATAATTAAAATGCCAAGAGCAAAAGACAAACAGAGAATATTAAAAGCAGCAAGAGGAAAACAGTTAGTTACCTACAAGGGAGCACCCATACGACTGTCAGCTGATTTCTAAACAGAAACTGTGCAGACCAGATGGGAGTGGCAAGAAATATTCAAAGTGATGAATAGCAAGAACCTACAATCAAGATTACTCTACCCAGCAAAGCTATCATTCAGAATTGAAGGGCAGATAAAGAGCTTCACAGATAAGAAAAAGCTAAAGGAGTTCATCACTGCCAAGCCAGTATTATATGAAATGCTGAAAGGTATTCTTTAAGAAGAGGAAGAAGAAAAAGGTAAAGATAAAAATTATGAACAACAAATACCTATCTATCAACAAGTAAATCTAAAAATCAAGTGAATAAAAAATCTCATGAACAGAATAATCTGGTGAATATAATAGAATCAGGGTCATAGAAAGGGAGTGGACTGACAATCCTTGGGGGGAAAGGGGTGTGGGGGGTGCGGGAAGAGACTGGACAAAAATCATACACCTATGGATGAGGACAGTGCTGGGGAGGGGGAGTAAGGGCATGGGTTGGGGTGGGAACCGGGTGGAGGGGAGTTATGGGGGGGGGGGGAGGAGGAACAACTGTGATAATCTAAACAATAAAGAATTATTTAAAAAAATAAAGTATTACATGTCTCCTTTTATCCTGATTGGCCTCCCTGCCCCCCGCCCCCGCCACTCCCCTGGTTTCTTGCTGAGGTTGGACAGTCTATTCAGTGCTACCTTGTCTCTGGATCTGTTTTTGTTCCTCAGTTTATGTTGATCATTATATCCCACATATGAGTGAGATCATGTGATATTTATCTTTCTCTGGCTTATTTCGCTTAGCATAATGCTCTCCAGTTCCATCCATGCTGTTGCAAGTGGTAAAAGTTCCTTTTTTTTTACAGCAGCATAGTATTCCATTGTGTAGATGTACCACAGTTTTTTAATCCACTCATCTGCTGATGGGCACTTAGGCTGTTTCCAGATCTTAGCTATTATAAATTGTGCTGCTATGAACATAGGGATGAATATGTCCTTTCTGACTGGTGTTTCTCATTTCTTGGGATATATTCCTAGAAGTGAGATTACTGGGTCAAATGGGAGTTTCATTTTTAACTTTTTGAGGAAACACCATACTGTTCTCCACGGTGGCTACACCAGTCTGCATTCCCACCAGCAGTGCACAAGGGTTCCTTTTCTCTGCATTCTCACCAGCACTTGTCGTTTGTTGATTTGTTGATAATAGCCATTCTGACAGGTGTGAGATGGTACTGCATTGTTGTTTTGATTTGCATCTCTCAAATGATTAGTGACTTTGAGCATGTTTTCATATGTCTCTTGGCCTTCTGTATGTCCTCTTTCAAAAATTATCTATTTAGGTCCTTTGCCCATTTTTTGGTTGGATTGTTTATCTTCCTTTTGTTAAGTTGTATGAGTTCCCTGTAAATTTTTGAGATTAAACCCTTATCTGAAATAGCATTGGCAAATATGTTCTCCCATGCAGTGGGCTTTCTTGTTGTTTGATGATTTCTGGGAATCTTTTTATCTCTAAGCTTATGACTAAAAAATCCATTTTATCTGATATTAATATAGCTAAACAAACTTAATTTTAATTCATATTCTAGTACACTTGTACATGTTTACTTTCATTTTTCTATCATTTATAAAAATGATATAAAAATTATATATATATTGCCCTGGCTGGTTTGGCTCAGTGGATAGAGCGTTGGCCTGCGGACTCAAGGGTCCCAGGTTCGATTCTGATCAAGGGTATATACCTTGGTTGCGGGCACATACCCAGTAGGGAGTGTGCAGAAGGCAGCTGATTGATGTTTCTCTCTCATCGATGTTTCTAACTTTCTATCCCTCTCCCTTTCTCTCTGTAAAAAATAAAATATATATATATATATATATATATATATATATATATATATGTATATGTATATGTATATATATATTAAATATATATATAATAAGTAACATGTACCCAGATTTTGTTTTTGAATCCAGTATGACAATATTTCTCTTTGAACTAGATACTTAACCATTTATTAATATCAAATTCAAATTTGCCATTTAATTTTGTCTTGTATTAATGTTAAATAGGCTTCTTAAACTTTTCTATTTCTTTTTGTCCTCCTTTTTTTAAATTTTTTTCCCTCTAGTACATTAGTAAAAGTTGTACCTTTGTCCATGTACTTTTAGTAGTTACCCTAACACCCATACTTATCCAAAACTATAACTAATCAAAATCTTTACCATCCTCCCAAATGATAGAAACATTTTAAGCATATTTACTACTCCATTTAAATTATATGCTATTCCTGTTATTCTTAATTTTACTTTTAAATCCTAAATTTTACATAAATATTTATTTCCATCCACGCATTTACCATGGTTCTTCCTTCCTATAGCTCTGTGCAACTTAGACATGACATCCTTCCATCTGCATTTAGAATTTTATTTATTTAGGGTCTGCTAATGGCAAATTCAGTTGTTTCTCTTAAAATATTTTTATTTCAATCTCATTCATTAAAAATAACTGCTGAATATAAAATTATCTCAACACATTGACAATATCTTTGGTCATCTTTTGAATTCTTTGCTAGTGTTCCTTTAAAATTAACGGATGAATGGATGAATGGAACATGCTTTATATCCATACATCGGGATATTACTTAGCCTTTAAAAAGAAGGAAATCAAGGTAAATGCAGCACTCACATCCTCCCACAACTGCATCAAAATTAAAACAAAACTACAGAACAACCATCATTCAGAACTACCTGAAAACTAGGTGAATACAACTCCTACAAATAAGGATATAAAGCAGTTTCATTGAGATTGGTAGGAGGGGCAGAGATGAAGAATGGGATGGTCATACCTCACATGTGGTGGATAAAAATCAAGAGGAATGTCTTGGTTGTAGAGATCCCCCAAAGGAGTAAGGTCCCAGCCTTATACCAGGCCCCCAGCCCAGTATTCCATGGCCGGGAAGAGAAGTCCCTATAACTCATGGCTGTAAAAACCAGCAGGGATTGTGGCAAAGTGAGACAGAGGGCTTCTGGAATCCCAAGCAGTTCCTCTTAAAGGGACCAGGCACAAATTTACTCAGACTCACTAACTCTGAGTACCAGTTCTGGGATAACAAAGGACATAATTAAGGGAGGGTTAATGAGAAACACAGGCAGATAGGGCAGGGATCCAGTGGAGAACAAAGGCAGGTGAAACATAGGCAGGGGCAGAAATGGCAGTTTGAGCAAGCCTAATCACAGAACCAACCAAGCAGAAATAATAAAATGTTTCTGGACTCAAAATTGGGAGGCATGGGAAAACAAGGGAGGGCATGCAGCAACAAGGTGTATGAACGCATAGAAACAGAGAAAGTTCAGGTCCATTGCTAGGCAAGAACAACTGAGGTGACCACAAGGATAGGAACAGGCTTGTAGCAAATATATACCATTGGACTACAAGTCTTTAGGGGGAAGCCCATTACTGCATCCCCCTCCCCATGCGGGGAGTCTGAATCTGCTTATAATAAATTTTCCACGATTTTGCTTAAATCTTGTAGGCAGAGCTCATTCTTCAACCGCGCAAGACACGGCCCAGGGAAAAACCCTCAGCTCACCATTGCGGTTATCAATAGGGGGAGGAACTGAATTGCTTGGCATCAGAAAGAGGGCTGGAAGGACAGCTTTCTCCCAGACAGAAGTGCTGGCAGAGACCATTGTTCCTCTGCTGAACTTTCTCAATCCCACCCCACCCCGACCCCCCAGAGAGCCAGCAGGTGGGCACCATATCTGAGTCTCCATCAACCTGGCTAATATTGTTTGGCCCACTCTGGTGATTCCCTGAGACTGGCCCCTCCCACTCTGTGGGTTCACCCAAGCCATTTCCAGTGGCTTTTCCATATAAACATCATGCTGCAGACTTTCCTAAAATCCCTCAAAGGTTCACAAGCCCCAAACAAGCAGCATCTGGCCTCAGCATGTCCCGTACCTCTCATTAAGTGGCCCCGAGCCTGGCACTAGTGGTAACTGGCCCTGGTTCACAGCTTAGCCTCTACCAGGCACCTTCAAGCCCAGCACAAGTAGTAGCCATCTGAAAATTGCTTTGTAGCTCATGCTATGTGGCCCCAGAGCAGGGCACAGGGTGGCTGACCTAGGCCTGCACTTTCTGGGAGGCCCCAGAGCCAGAACACCTGGACAGCTTCAGACCATACCAAAGCACCACCCAGCCACCTCCACAAGAGACACATTCAAGGGGTGAACTTGGTTGGCACCAGAGCCATGTTGAAGTGAGTCCAGCTTCATAGAGTTGGCCCCTTCACAGATCTTCCACGGTGGATGGTGGATGTGGCCAGTCCTGGCAGCTGACTGCCCTGGGGGTAAATCCCCTCCTCCCATTGACATGCCAACAGCAATCAAGGCTCAACTACAACAGGAGAATACACACATCCCACAGGAGGGACACACTTGGAGCATCCAGCTTGGGTGACGGGGGAGGCTGTGCCACTGGGCCCTTCAGGACACCAATTACATAAGGCCACTCTACCAAAATCAGACAGCAGCTCTACATAATGCATAGAAACAAATACAGGGAGGCAGCCAAAATGGGGAAACAAAGAAACATGTCCCAAAGTTTTGAACAAAACTCAAAACAAAAACAAAAAATGGAAACAAGCAATCTACCAGATACAGAGTTCGAAACACTAGTTATAAGGATGCTCAATGAACTTAGGGGAAAAGCAGATCAACTTAGAAGTCCAACAAAGAGATAGGAAACATGAAATGGAGATAGGAAATGTGAAGAAGAACTACTCAGAAATGAAGGATACACTAACTAAAATGAAGAATACATTACAGGGAATCAACAGTAGAGTACATGAAGCTGAGAATCAAATCAGTAATTTGGAATATAGAGAAGCAGAAAACACCCAATTAGAGCAGCAAAAAGAAAAAGGAATTTAAAAAAATGAGGATAGTGCAAGAAGCCTCTGGGACAACTGCAAGCATATCAACATTCGCATCATGGGGCTGCCAGAAAGAGAAGGGAAAAAGCAAGAAATTGAAAACTTACTTGAAGAAGTAATAATGAAAACTTCCCTAACTTGGTGAAGACATACAGGTCCAGGAAGTGCAGAGTCCCAAATAAGATGAACCCAAAGAGACATCATAATTAAAATGCCAAAAGTTAAGACAGAGAATCTTAAAAGCAGCAAGAGAAAAGCAGTTAGTTACCTACAAGAAAGTGCCCATATGACTGTCAGCTGATTTCTCAATAGAAACTTTGCGGGTGAGATGGGATTGCCATGAATTATTCAAAGTGATGAAAAGCAAAGACCTGTACACCAAGATATCTACCCAGCAAAGTTATAATTTAGAATCAAAAGACAGATAAAGAGCTTCCCAGACAAGAAAAAGCTAAAGTAGTTAATCACCATAAACCAGTATCACAAGAAATGTTAAGCCATGACCGGTTTGACCCAGTGGATAGAGTGTTGGCCTGTGGACTGAGAGGTCCCAGGTTCAATTCCAGTCAAGGGCATGTACCTTGGTTGTTAGCACATCCCCAGGAGGGGGTGTGCAGGAGGCAGCTGATCGATGTTTCTCTCTCATCGATGTTTCTAACTCTCTATCCCGCTCCCTTCCTCTCTGTAAATTACAGGTTTTTATATATATAAAAGAAATGTTAAATTTTTTATATATATATAAAATTACAGGTTTTTTATATATATAAAAGAAATGTTAAAGGGTTTTATTTCAGAAGATAAAAATATGAATAATAAAATAGCAATAAATACATATCTATCAACAATTACTTTAAATGCAATGGACTAAATGTTCCAATCGAAAGACATGGTGGTTGAATGGATAACAGAACAAGACCCTTATATATGCTTCTACAAAAGACGCACCTCAAAATGAAAGATACACAACCACTGAAAGTAAAGGGATGGAAAAGGTATTTCATGAAGATGGAAGTGTTGGGGGAAAAAAGCTGAGGTAGCAATACTTATCCTACATAATAAAAGGGAAGTATGCAAATACATCACTCCGCTACGCCCACGATTGGGCCAGCAGGAGGCGCGGGGGCGGGACTTGGGGTGCCAATCGCGCTGGCAGGAGGAGCTGGGAGCGGAGACTCGCAAGTGATCCCTGGCAAGCTGAGCTGGCTTGGGCTGGGGGATCTCAGGCCGCCAGGCCTTGCCCCCAAGCCGAGCCAGCTTGGGCTGGGGGTGCCTCAGGCTGCCAGGGCCTGCCCCCAAGCGCGATGGCTCTCAAGCCAGGCTGGTTTGGGCTGGGGTCTCAGGCCGTTAGGCCACGCCCCCAAGCCGCGTGATGGCTGGCAAGCCACACCGGCTTGGTCTGGGGGAACTCAGGCCTCCAGGCCTTGCCCCCAAGCCGCGCGATGGCTCTCAAGCCCCGCCGGTTTGGGCTGGGGTTTCAGGCTGCCAGGCCTCGCCCCCAAGCCGAGCCAGCTTGGGCTGGGGGTGTCTCAGGCTGCCAGGGTCTGGCCCCCAAGCGCGATGGCTCTCAAGCCCCGCCGGTTTGGGCTGGGGTCTCAGGCTGCCAGGGCCACGCCCCCAAGCCGCGGGATGGCTGGCAAGCCACACAGGCTTGGGCTGGGGTCTCAGGCCGCCAGGGCCACGCCCCCAAGCCGAGCTGCTTGGGCTGGGGTCTCAGACCGCCAGGGCCTGGCACCCAAGCCGCATGATCCCTGGCCGAGGCGGCTGCCTGGGCTGGGGTCTCATTCCTGCAGGGCCGGGCACCCAACTGCATGATCACCCAGCCAGCAGCAACGGCAGGGTGGTGCACCCCCACCAAGCTATCTTCAGGCCAGTGAAGGCAGCCTGGGCTGGAGACGCACACCCCCACCGGACTATCCACAGACAGGCTGAGATGGCAGCCTGGGCAGGGGTCTCAGCTTGGCTGGACTGAGGCAGCAGCCTGGGCTGGGGTCTCAGCCTGGCCAGGGCCCCATCCCCTGCCAGCGGTGGCAGCCTGGGGTCCCAACCATTGAGTCACATCAGCCAGGCAGATATGGAGGAACCTTAAATGTTTCTTTTTTTTATAATATATATTTTATTGATTTTTTACAGAGAGGAAGGGAAAGGGATAGAGAGCTAGAAACATCTATGAGAGAGAAACATTGATCAGCTGCCTCCTGCACACACCCCACTGGGTATGTGCCCCCAACCAAGGTACATGCCCTTGACCAGAATCGAACCTGGGACCCTTGATTCTGCAGGCCAATGCTTCATTCATCCGCTGAGCCAAAACAGGACTGTCCAATATGCTAAAGAAAAAACCCTATCTAATAAAGAGGGAATATGCAAGGGAGGGCATTTGGGGGTGACCGGGGTATCAGGGACTGGCAGGGAAGTGGTTAGGGGGTGATCAGGCTGTCAGGCATAGTGGTTAGGGGCAATCAGGAAGGCAGGCAGGCGAGTAGTTGGGAGCCAGCAGTCCTAGATTGTGAAAGGGATGTCCGACTGCCTGTTTAGGCCCGATCCTATGGATCGGGCCTAAACAGGCAGTCGGACATCCCCCAAGGAGTCCCAGATTGGAGAGGGTGCAGGTTGGGCTGAGACACACACACACACACACACACACACACACACACACACACAAACACACACACGTGCACGAATTTCGTGCACCGGGCCTCTAGTTTATCAATAATATGCAAGCATGACTTTTATAATGAGAGAAGTGGAGTTATTCTTAATTTTTAAAATGTGCTTTCTATGAAACACTGACGTACAAGCAATACTTTGAACATACAGATTATGTAATTATTAGAAATTAAAGTCAGTTTTACCTGTTTGAAGAAAAAAAAAGAATGAGTTGAGTAGTACAGGTTCTATGGAAGACAAATTAATCCTGAAAGAAATTATCGTCTGGACAATGACTTACACAATGGGCTGTGCTGGCCAGTGGGCAACAGGAGCATTAACATGAACTGCAGGCTGCACTCCCATCATTCCTGACCCATCTTAAAAAAACACAAACACACATTTATTCCAGATTACTATTTAATAACCCTTTATCTCTAAAATAAAAGTC
This sequence comes from Cnephaeus nilssonii, assembly GCF_951640355.1. Classification (NCBI taxonomy): domain Eukaryota; kingdom Metazoa; phylum Chordata; class Mammalia; order Chiroptera; family Vespertilionidae; genus Cnephaeus; species Cnephaeus nilssonii. The sequence continues at coordinate 36,857,525 of NC_137089.1, read as the reverse complement.
ACATACTGAAAATGTTACCTAAAAAGAAATCCATATCTCCTTCTGGGTTAGGAATTATCAAAGCACAATGCAAGAAAACACAATATAGTAATTTCTGAAATCTAGATAAAGGAAAATAACTATAAAAAATAACAAATAGGGAATTTATTAAATCAAATATATATTTTATTAGCATTAAGTAAAGCTGTGCTTTTCTCATTTACATATTTTTGCTTACACAAAAATCAATTTTCCTGGCTGACCCAGTGGAAAAAAATGTTTAGACTATAGATAACTTACAATAAGCAAGACTAGGATCCATAGTATTCCTGGCTCCATAAAAATAGTATGCATCATCATAAGGAGTTCTATAGTTAGTAGCCAAAGGTGGTAGTAGTGGAGGTGGAGGCAGAGGTGCAATCCTATATCAAAAGAAAATTGGAAAATTCTTCTCATATTACATTGTAATATTTTTTAAATCAAGATATCATTGTTTTGCAAAAATGTTACTGAAAATCTGATTGCTGCTTTAGAAAAAGCTTCAAAACTTATGTAAGACAAAAACTTCAGATTTTATTCAAACAATATCTAATTAGTCACTGCATGCCAGTATCGAAAAAACATGGTCCCTTGTCCCTCAGAAATAAACAATTACAGCAAAGTGTAGTAAATGAAGCCATACAAGTAGACGAGGGTGCTACAGGAACATGGTGCAGGGACATTGAAATCATCTAGGCAACAGTAGGGAAGAATGAGGAAGGCTCTCTAGAAAAGGCAATGCTTCAGCCAGGCTGCTAGAGTGAGTGAGTCAGAGAGAGGAAGAAAAGGCAGAGGCACAAAAAGGGATTAAAATGGTCCCATTAGACTGGGGGAAGAGGTGCATTTTTAACTATAAAAATGTATTGTTCTCAAAAGAAGTTAACAATAACGTATAACAGACTCCACTTATATATCAACAGTCAAGTCTTGACACAATTTTTAGTATTTCATAAAGTTAAAACTTCTACATCAGCACTTCACTCTTGACTAGGAAATGTGGCTGTATTTCCCCCAGGGCAATCTTTCCCAGCAGTAAAAATGAAAAAGGCAAACCCCTTTACAAGAACAGAAAGAGAAGGGGGACTTCCTAGAATGTCTGCACTTTTAAGTTTTCCCTAATATGCTCTCCTTACTGTACACTGCAAAGTAACTCTGAAGAGCTAACAAGGCATGTACAGTTCTCTTCAGGTGTGCACATTTTTCACATTTACTAGTCACTCCGTATGTCTAACCTCACTATCCTCAAGTCCATAGATGCATCAACAAAACAGTTGAAAAACTGCAATGAGAGCCTGTCAGCATCATTCAATCTTACATTTTTATAGAAATTTATTTCAGATTTAATCCTCACAACCCTGTATTTGTAGACAAGTGCAATACTACTATTGCACTTTTACAAATGAGAACACTGAAGTTCAATAAAGATGTAGTTTGCCCAAAATGCATACAGTGAAGCCGACCACTGTAACCCCTCAACCAATGCTGAGAGCATCATACCATGCTCTGTAATTCCAATCCCATCTAGTCTTTTCAGAAAGGAAGGCAGCAGATGAAACAAACACCTGATAAATACAGTAAACATAGACCTACAGCTTATTAGTATTAAATAGAAGTCCTACTGAAAAGAAAGTACAGCCCAGAAAATATTACTGTTAACAAAGAAAAACACTTGATGAAACACACTACTATAATACATTAATAATAGCAAGAAAACAGTTCAAGTCCTCCTAAGAGAAGTAAGCATAGCCCAGAAAATATCAATGTGAACAACAGAATTTTCAGTATGTACAGTATAGTATAGAATGATGCCTTTTACCAACAGAAAGCATATCTTCTCCATAATACCTAAATTACAGGTTTTATAATCTCAACAGTTTTCATTTCAGGTATATGAGTTGCATAGCCCGTAAGTAATCACAGAGAAAAAGTTGGATGAAATAGAAATATATATATATATCACATTAGAAGTCACTTTTCTGTATAAACTGAAGGAAGTATTCAATATTTGCCAAATGGAATTACAAAACTGAAGAAAATGTATGTTTATATGTTTAAAGATACTTAAAATATTCAAAAATATGACTTAAAACTAAATACTAAATGCACTTATGCATTCTAAAAATTCTAAGGCATCTTTCAACAATAAAAGAATGTTATAAGAATTTTCCTTGTTTTTATCAGAACAGAGAAAAGTCCAACAATGAAAACATTTCAAGAGAAATTATTTGACAAAAATTGTTAATTACACAGAAATCTCTAATGGCTAATGTTATCTGCTTCAGAAAATCCTTCTGAACATAATGACACCTTCCCCAATTCCCAAACATAAAACATTTCAACAAGCACCTGGGAGGCACCATTTCACCAAGGGTGCTGCTGAGTCCACTGTACAGATCTTCACTCTGCGGTGGGATGGAGGGAGCTGGGGGGCAGGAGGGGGAATGGGGGGCGGATAAAGGAGGGAGAGGGGTCTGGAAAGCTACTCTGGGTCTTTCAGGTGGGATCGTCTCTTCATAGTATCTTGGTGCCACACTCAACTGCTTTAGTCTATCGGGCTAAAATAAAAAAAGATATGTATTTGTTATATACAATCATTAAGTGAAAGGTGGAAGAGACCTCAAAAGACCCTCTGTCCCAGACTGCCAGCCGACACATTACTCAGAAAATAACACAATTTTACAGCTAAAAGATTTTGCAGATCTAATCCCTATTTTATAAATGGGGTAACTGAGATCCCCCTGAAAGTACACAAACACCTAATGTCTCACTGCTAATAAATAACCAGGCAAAGACCAGAGCCAGATATTAATTCTAAATACAAAACTCTATTATACCACATTATGCTGCTTCTCTGACATCAAAGTATTCTCCAGTCAGCAAACATTTTCTGTGAAGAGCCATATATATATCAGGCTCTATTCATCCCAACACAGTATCCTTCCCACCCCCCCCCCCCCATGTTTATCTTCCCCAGCAATGATTTGTCAGATTAATCTAAAAGTTTTATTCTATGAGCAGTCAAAAAGTACACTGAGAATGAGTGGTGCTGGTGAGATAACTTTTTTAAACAGATAAACCCCCCAGGATCTATATAATTAGCATAAGTAAAAAAGTAAATCAAAAGTTGCCTGCAGTTGAATAATTTTAAGTTGCTGTATTCTTTAAAGAATTAACTTTTTAGTAAAATTAAAGTTTCTGAATTATTATTCAAAGATGAAACTAAAACTTGCCTTAGCAAGTAAATTCTACCTATCCAACTACAGAAAAAGTACACTGTGAGAAGAACAATACATATTACCTTCTTACTTAACTGCAATGATGTAATTCATTCCACTTAATGATGAGAATTACAAGATTAAAGTAAAAATAAAGTCATCTCTCTAGTTTTACATTAAGTAAAAATTACTAAAATGCTTACAGTCTAGAATTAAAGATTTCATTTTCTTTGGAAATCACTCGAATATAAAAAGAGTGATCAAGAGATACTCAAAAAAATATTAACATCTATTGTAAATTAAACTGAAATAACTCTCCCATGGAACAATACAGGTAAACAAAATACAAAGGACTAATTTGAAACAAACTGAAAAAAGAAGGCATATATGAAAAAGTAAAAATTAGCTTAGTGAAATAAGTTTAGTTTATCAGTATTCAAACCGATCGACTCTTACATTTCCCCCAATATCTTCTGTCTATCTCCACCTGCTGGCACATTTGAGGCTTATTTGACTGAACGATTAAACATTAAAAGATGTCAGGAATCCTTACCGATTTCTCGGGGTCTTGGGCTCCAGAAGCTGCAACTCTGAGTTCCAAATCTTTTTCTCTAAACAAAATTAAAGTCTTATATATTAAAAAATTATAGTAAACACAAACAAAGTCATAATCATTACTGAAATTAACATATATACAAAGTGCATGCAACAACATCTCCAAATACAAATAATTCATTTAACTGACAATAAATCCTTAAATGATGCTAAAAACTAAATTTTTCTTATTTGGTGTAAAGTAAACTACAATTCACATGTAAACTGAGTCGAACAAGTATCTCTAAACCAGTGCCTGGGGTACTTTAAAACCTAAGCAATTTACACAGAATAAAGTACAGAAGTAAAACAAAATCTTTACTTCTTTTAGGGCCCATGTATATTTCCAGTTCTCAAAAAAAGGGTAAAAATTTAAAAATTCATACCATACTTTCTAATAAGTTTTTTTTTAATGTTTACAATGGTTAATATCAGACAGTAGATACTGGCTTCCTCTAAGATAGAAGACAAATGACAAAAATAAAAAATAATAGATCTCACCCTGGCCAGTGTGGCTCCGTTGGTTGGGCATTGCCCCATGCAATGAAAGGTTGCCAGTTCAATTCCTGGTCAGGGCACATGCCTTCGTTGCAGGCTCAATCCCCAGTGCAGGGGGCAGCCAATAGAACTATCACATCAATGTTTCTCTCTCACTCTCTTTTCCTCCCTCTCTCTCTCAAAATCAATAAAAATATTTTTTAAAATATAATAAGTCTCAAATTCTCTAGAACTAAGATATCTAGTCTTAATTTTAAACTGTAATTAATATTTCACAGGTACTTCTACAAGAAAAATTACAAACACAGAAACTTGTATACAATATAAAAATCTGTTGATTTATCAATGATTGTTTTTATACTATATATATTTACATTGTTAGAAGGTAAAATACTTTTCTTTTGTATTTCTAATTATCCTATCTAATAAAAGAGTAATATGCAAATTAACCATCACTCTGCTACACCCACAAGCAAGGCCACCAGCCACACCCACCAGCCAATCAGGAGTGACTATGCAAATTAACCCCAACCAAGATGGCTGCGGCCACAGAGCAAGCAGGAGGGAGGCTTGGGTTTCCCTGGCGATGGAGGAAGCCAAGCTTTCCACGCACCCTGGAGGGCCCAGGCCTCCACACAACGGTACAAAGTTTCAATTATAGAAGATAAATAAATTCCAACAGAAATGGCGGCAACCACAGAGCTGCAGAAAGCAGGAGGCTTGGATTGCCCCCGGCGATGGAGGAAGCCAAGTTTCTGCAGCCCTGGCCTGCCTTGGCCTCCGCTTAAGGCTACAAAGTTTCAATTATAGAAGATAAATAAAATCCAACAGAAATGGCTGCCGCCATGGAGCGAGCAGAAGGCTTGGCTCAGCTCCAGGCTACAAAGTTTCAATTGTAGAAGATAAATAAACCCCAGATACCAGGGTCCCCACTTGGGTCGCCGGGGGGCGTGGCCAGCCTAAAAACCACCACAGGCCCCTTGCCCAGGCCGCCCCACGCCCCAAGGGAACCCCCACCCTGATCCTGGAAACCCTTCAGAGCAAACCAGCTGGCCCCCACCCATGCACCAGGCCTCTATACTATCTAATAAAAGAGTAATATGCAGTTTGACCATCACTCCAACACACAAGATGGCTGCCCCCATGTGGACACAAGATGGCCACCACAAGATGGCCAGCAGGGGAGGGAAGTTGAGAGGGACCAGGAATGCAAGGGAGGGCAGCTGTGGGCAATCAGGCCAGCAGGGGAGGGCAATTGGGAGGGACCAGGCCTGTGAGGGCAGTTGGGGGCGATCAAGCCTGCAGGGGAGGGCAGTTCGGGGTGACCAGGCCGACAGAGGAGGGAAGTTGGGGGTGACCGGGCCTGCAGGGAAGGGCAGTTGGGAGGGACCCAGGCCTGCAGGGAAGAGCAGTTGTGGGGGACCTGGCCTACAGGGATGGGCAGTTAGGTGTGACCAGGCCTGCAGGGGAGGGCAGTTAGGGGTGACCAGGATTGCAGGGGAGGGCAGTTAGGGCCAAACAGGCTGGCAGGGGAGCAGTTAGGCATCAATCAGGCTGGCAGGAGAGTGGTTAGGGTGTTATCAGGCTGGCAGGCAGAAGCGGTTAGGGGCAATCAGGAAGGCAGGCAGGTGAGCAGTTGGGAGCCAGCAGTCCTGGATTGTGAGAGGGATGTCCGACTGCCCGTTTAGGCCCATTCCCAGTGGGATTGGGCCTAAACGGGCAGTCGGACATCCCCCGAGGGGTCCCAGATTGGAGAGGGTGCAGGCTGGGCTGAGGGACACTCCCTCCCCGTGCACAAATTTTGTGCACCAGGCCTCTAGTATATAGATAATATAAGTAGGCATGCAGATAACTTTAAATGCTATCCTAAATCAATAACTGAAGAAATTAATTCAGGTATGTAAAAGGCCTGTAATAATATACTATATAGTTTCATTTGTTACATATGACGAAGAAAATGAACACTGAGAGCATTTATTACCTTGCTGATTTACACTGTACAGATTGAAATTAAAGTGATTTACAAATACAAAAGCACATTAGGAAAAATATCCTCTTATTTTACTACATAATAGTTATTTACCACTATCTCATTTTACACAAATGCATTTTAAATTCAAATCCTCTCTTTTAAATGCAAACCTTTCATTACCGTCTCTTGTTCTCCTTTTGTTCAGCCATTTGTTCCAACAGTTCTAGTCTATATTTTTCTTTTCTTTTCTGAATAAGTTCTCGATCTTCACCTCCTAGAAAGTGATAAGAAAAAAATGCAATCTTAACTCTTGACCACATATGCAACTAGAAATCTGAATTTTTGAAAACCTCCATTTTTAATTACTAGACCAAGGAGTAATCACTACATAAGCTGGAAAGTAAAATCATATTTATCATACAAAGTTCTCATATAATCAATAATTAATTTCATAATGAATATCTACTATGTATCAGACACATTAACCCTTCCTTTTAGTTAAAAGCCTTCTTAAATAAGAGAATACTCTAATTCCCATCCTCATTTTTCTAGTAATTGGGAATAATAACTCCACTAATATCTTCCACAAGCCCCTTAAATTTAACAAGTGTGTCCAAACTGAACACCTCAGAATCAACTGCCCCTCTTTGTTTTCTGTTACTGGCATGAAAACCGAACCCCAAACCACACTGTAACTCTGACTGTTCATCCTTTCTTATTCACTCCATATGAGGTCCCATTAATCGTATATGGGACCTCTCCTTCTTTCCTATTCTCATATGAGGTCCCATTAATCTTAGATGGGACCTCTCCACATTTCACCTGGATTGCAGCAATAATCTCCTAACCAGTCTCCCAAACTTCCCTCTCCCTGCTTCAGTCATCCAGCACACTTATGTAAGATCAATTATCCTATATAATAAAAGAGAAACATGTAAATTGACCGTACCTCCACTACGCTCACCAGCCAATCAGGAGTATGCAAATTAACCCAACAAAGATGTCAGGCTAATTTGCATACACAGGCGCTAGGCGGAGAGCAGAGCAGGAGAGCCGGCGGAGAGCGGAGCAGCTTGGGGAACTTGGGTCCCCAAGCCGCTACACAGAGAACAGAGAGGGAGAGCTGGCGGCTTGGAGGACTTGGCAGAGCAGGAGGCTGTGGGACGGAGACAGAGCAGGAAGGGAAAACCAACAGCACGGGTGAGCACCAGGAATTCTGGGAATAGTAGTTCTGGTGGCAGCCCCATGACCGAAAGGGGAAGCCCAGAGCATGGGGAGCACCAGGAATGCTGGGAATCATAGTTTTGGTGGCAGTCGGATCTCCTAGACAAACCGGTTTGGCTCAGTGGATAGAGCGTCAGTCTGCAGATTGAAAGGTCCCAGGTTTGATTCCGGTCAAGGGCATGTACCTTGGTTGCGGGCACATCCCCAGTAGGGGGTGTGAGGAGGCAGCTGATTGATGTTTCTCTCTCATCGATGTTTCTAACTCTCTATCTCTCTCCCTTCCTCTATGTAAAACATCAATAAAATATTTTTTTAAAAAAAAGTGAGCCTGGAGCAAGGTACTGTTGCGGTGGGGGATGGAGGGAAAGCAAAGGTGAGAGACATAAGTAAAATCAGAGTGTCTAGGAAAAATTAAAGGGAAGATAGCCTAAAACTTCCAGGAAATCTCCACCAATGAAGCAAAGAAAAAAAAATGCCTCTATTATTCTGTGAGCAAACCAAACTGGGTTGGGGTCTCAGACAATTCACTCATATGATTGCAAAGACAGAAACTCCCGGATTGGAGAGGGCTCCCCTGAGGGCTCCGAGATTGGAGAGGGTACAGACCCGGCTGAGGGTCCCACCCCCATGCATGAATCTTCGTGCACTGGGCCCTTAGTCTATAATAAAACATTAATCACACTGGTGCCCTGCTAAAAAAAAACATCAATGGTTACCTTGATTCTACAGAAAAAACTGTAAGCCTCACCCTGCTATCACTTATGCAAAAATCCAGTTGTGCAAATATTTTGGATCCACCAAAAATTATTATTATTGCATATGTTAATGACTCAAAAATCACCTCTTAATCAAGATATGATCAGAGCACAACAAAAATCACAGGACGTCAAAAACGCAACTAAACCAGCAAGTCCTCTACTACTTTAATTATTAGCCTTCCAATTAATAATTAAGTGGACATACAGCATCTGAGTCTATCCATTAAGCACAGATGTCAGCAACAGTGGAACTCCCACAGGGGAAACACAGATTATGTTAAGGTTAATAATAATGCTTTATAATCAAACTAGAGGCCTGGTGCATGAAATTCATGCATGGGGGGAGGGAAGGAGGGTTCCCTCAGCCCAGCCTGCACCCTCTTCCAATCCGGGACCCCTCGGGGGATGTCCGACTGGGATCGGGCCTAAACCAGCGGTCGGACATCTCTCTTACAATCCTGAACCGCTGGCTCCTAACTGTTCACCTGCCTGCCTGCCTGATCGCTCCTCACTATCCTCCCTGCCAGCCTGATCACCCCTAACTGTCTCTGCCTGCCAGCCTGATGGCCCCTCACTGTCCCCCCTGCCGGCCTGGTCACCCCTAATTGCCCCCGTGGCAGCCTGATCACCCCTAATGGCCTCTGCCTGCCGGCCTAATCACCCCTAACTGCCCCCCCTGCTGGCCTGGTCACCCCACGCAGCCTGCTGTTCAGTTGTTTGGTCGCCCCCCCACTGCCGGCCTAGTTGCCCCACACAGCCTGCTGCCCAGTCGTTTGGTAGCCCCTCACTAACCCCCCTGCCGGTCTGGTCGCCCATGCAGCCTGCTCATTCAGTCGTTTGGTTGTCCATCACTAACCCCCCTGCCGGCCTGGTCACCCCATGCAGCCTGCTGCTCAGTCATTTGGTCGCCCCTCACTAACCCCCTCTGCCAGCCTGGTCGCCCCATGCAGCCTGTTCAGTTGTCTGTTCGGTTGCGACAGTCACTTAGGCTCTTATATAGATAGATATCCATTCTGCTTCTGATTATGATGACAAGCACAGAACTTAACCTCCTACCATAAAACTAGGCAAAACATATGACACTGGACACCAGGCAGCACTGGACTGTAATACCTGAGGGGAGAAAAATAAATGAGGTGAGCCCTTTAAGCACCCCTGTTTCTGCCTAAATGCAAGTTCCAGGCTGCAGGTAAGGGAGACAGAACACACAGCAAGCTGGAAAATGAACTGGATTAAGCAGATAAAGATCAAAATTCAGGAAAGCTATCATGGCTGGAAGTTTAGGGCAAAGACACAAAAACATAAAAAGAGCTTCAGAAATCCATGGAGGGATTCCTTCCAAATTTCTGTGCACTTAGCTCTGTGTGCACAGAGTGAAATTCCATTAGGCTGGGCAAAGAAACTATGGAGGACACATTAACTGAACAATTATCAGACCTCGAAATAAAGAGAAATTCAAGCTCTAGCCAACTAGAATGGAGTTCCTGGGGATCCCCTACGTCTTTAGGGAAGAACCCAAAAAAGACACCCTGTATTAGTAGGGGTGAACTACCCCTGGAAGGAAGGCTACCCTAAATGTCCCTAGCTAAGTTTAAAATAAGGCCTCACCCTACCCCAGTGGTCGGCAAACTCATTAGTCAACAGAGCCAAATATCAACAGTACAACGACTGAAATTTCTTTTGAGAGCCAAATTTTTTAAACTTAATCTTCTTCTAACGCAACTTCTTCAAAATAGACTCGCCCAGGCCATGGTATTTTGTGGAAGAGCCACACTCAAAGGGCCAAAGAGCTTCATGTGGCTCGCGAGCTGCAGTTTGCCAACCACGGCCCTAGCCGGTTTGGCTCAGTGGATAGACCACTGGCCTGCAGACCAAAGGGTCCCGGGTTCAATTCCGGTCAAGGGCACGTACCTCGGTTGCAGGCTCCTCCCCCTCCCCGCCCTGGGCCCTGGTCAGGGCTCATGAAGGAGGCAACCAATCGATGTGTTTCACATAGATATTTCTCTCTCTTTCCCTCTCTCTTCCACTCTCTCTAAAAATCAATGGAAAAATATCCTTGGGTAAGGATTAAAAAAATAAAATTAAAATAAGGCCTCAAAAAAGATGGTCCTTAAGTAACAGAAAAACGTGGCTATGCCTTCAGGTGATGACTCCCTATATAAACCACTCCCCTTAAGTGGGGACAGGACTTCCTTTTAGCCAATAATATATAGCAAAGGTGAAAGGAATTGACAGATGTAATTAAGGTAGCAAATCAATTCTGAATTTATCAAAAGGGAGATTTATCTTGGGTGGGCAGGAGCTAATCAGGTAAAAGCCCTCCCTGAGTTCAGAAAGCTCCTTGTTGCATGATAAAATGAGCAGCCAAGGTGAGGAAGGAAGCCCATGTTGCAAGAAACAGTGGTCAAGCCTCTAGGAGCTGTGGGCGATCTCCAGCTGACATCCAGTAGGTAGCCGGCCCCCTGTGATACACAATGAAATCAACTCTACCAACATTCCAAATGGGCTTGGAACCTGGCTGAAACCTGCATTTTAGCCTTGTAAGACCCTGAGCAGAGGACCCAACTAAATTCCTAACACAGAGAAACTGCGAGATAATGTGGCATGTTTTAAGCCACTAAATTTATGCTAATCCGTGATGAAGCAATAGAAAATTAATACTGAACCATAACCATTAGAAAAGTTAGTCAATAGAAAAAAGCACAGAAGAGAAGATGGCTGCCGACGGGAAGGCAGACTGCAAGATACTGTGTGAGAAAACAAAGGGAGAGTGTGTAGTCGCATGGGGAGTGCTTGTTAGTGAGCTGAGGGACAGCTATACTCCAGGAGACTGTGGGGGACTGTCGAACGGGGCTCCCCTGACCGGGCAGCCCCCACTGCTGCTGGGTTCCCTCCCAGAGCGACCAGCTTGGACGCGGAGACCAGGCCATCAGAAAGGAAAAGTAGATGTTATCAGGAGCCTGAAAAGCCCGGGGAATCTACAGCTACGGCACCCACCAAACAGCTGCGAACCCAAGAACACCAGTCCCCAAGTGGCGCAAGCACGCATATTTAGAGGAGCTCTACACTCCACCATGGAAAGGTCAGATTTCGCCTGGGAGAAAGAGAGAACTACATAACCAGACACGCGAAGAAGAGAGAACATGGGGAGACAAAGAAACAGCCCGCATATGAAAGAAAAGCGGGCATCATCAGCAAAGGAAGTAAACAAAATGGAGGCAAGGACCCTGTCAGAAAAAGAATTCAGAGAAATGGTCATAAGGTGGCTGAAAAGAATGAAAGACAAATTCGACAATATGTGTAAGAACCAAGAGGAAATGAAGAAGAATAAAGAAGAAATGAAAAATGACATTGCAGCTGTAAAGAACTCAACAGAAAGCATCAAGAGTAAACTAGAAGAAGCAGAGGACCGCATCAGTGAGCTAGAAGACAAGGTAAGTAAAAATACCCAAGTAGAGCAGCTTCTAGAAAAAAAAATTAAAAAGCAGGAAGAGAGCCTAAGGGAACTTTGGGACAACACGAAACAAAACAACATCCACATAATAAGGGGACCAGAAGGAGAGGAAACTGAGCAAGGAATAGAAAACCTGTTTGAAGAAATAATGACAGAGAACTTCCCTGATAGAGGGAAGAAAAACCCCACACAAATCCAAGAAGCTCATAGAGTCCCAAACAAAATGAACCCCAAAGACCGACGCCAAGGCACATTATAATTAAATTGGCAAACACCAACGACAAAGTAAGAATCCTAAAAGCGGCCAGAGAGAGAGAGAAAGTTACCTACAAAGGATCCCTCATCAGACTAGCGACTGATTTTTCAACAAAAACACATTAGGCCAGAAGGGAATGGAATGAAATATACAAAGTCATGCAAAGGAAGGGTCTGAATCCAAGAATACTGTACCCAGCAAGGCTATCAATCAAAATTGAAGGTGAAATCAGGAGTTTCACAGACAAGAAAGGACTAAGGGAGTTTATTACCACCAAACCAGCAATGCAAGAAATGCTAAAGGGTCTGCTGTAAAAAAAAAAAAAAAAAAGAAATAGGAAGCGAAGAAGGAACACAGGGGTAAAGAACAAAAATGGCAACAAACAAGTACCTATCAATAATAACTTTAAATGCAAATGGATTAAATGCCCCAATCAAAAGACATAAGGTAATGGATTGGATAAGAAAACATGATCCATATATCTGCTGTCTACAAGAAACCCACCTCAGAAAAAAAACACGCACAAAGACTGAGGGTGAAGGGATGGAAAAAGGTTTTTCAGGCAAATGGGAATGAAAAAAAAAGCGGGGGTAGCAATACTTATATCTGACAAATTAGATCTCAAAGTGAAGGACATAACAAGAGATAAGGAAGGCCACTTCATAATACTAAAGGGAGCAATCCAACAAAAAGAAATAACTCTGGTAAACATATACGCACCCAATACAGGAGCACCCAAATACATAAAAAAAACTCCTGGAGGATATCAAGGGAGAGATTGACAGCAATACAATCATAGTAGGAGACTTTAACACCCCACTATCACCATTGGACAAATCCTCTAAACAAAAAATCAGCAAAGAAACATCAATCCTAAATGACTCACTAGACCAGATGGAATTAATTGACATCTTCAGAACATTTCACCCCAAAGCCACAGAATATACATTCTTCTCAAGTGCATATGGGTCATTTTCAAGAATAGACCATATATTGGGTCACAGGCAAAGTCTCTTCAAATTCAAGAAGATAGAAATCATATCCAGCATCTTCTCAGATCACAGTGGCTTAAAACTGGAAATAAACTACAAAAAAAAATAATCCAAAAAAAATCAAACACATGGAGACTAAATAGCATGCTATTAAACAATGACTAGGTTACCAGAGATCAAAAAAGAAATAAAAAAACATCCTGGCAACAAAAGACAATGAAAACACAACAATACAAAATCTATGGGACACAGCAAAAGCAGTCTTGAGAGGGAAGTTCATAGCTCTACAAGCCTACTGCAAAAAAAAACAAGAAACAATGGTAATAAATCACCTAACCCTACAACTCAAAGAGTTAGAAAGAGAGCAACAAGAAAAGCCCAGTGTAAGCAGAAGGAAGGAAATAATAAAGATCAGAGTGGAGATAAATGACATAGAGACCAAAAAAAAAACAATAAAAAAGATCAACAAAACCAAGAGCTGGTTCTTTGAAAGGATAAATAAGATTGATGAACCTCTAGCCAGGCTCACCAAGAAGCAAAGAGGACCCAAATAAACAAAATCAGAAATGGAAGAGGAGAAATAACAACAGATCCCACTGAAATAAAAAGGATTGTCAAAAAATACTATGAACAATTCTATTCCAACAAACTGGACAACCTGGAGGAAATGGACATATTCCTAGAAAAATAGAATCTTCCAAAACTCAATCAGGAAGAATCTAAACAGCTCAATAGGCCAATAACTATGGAAGAAATTGAAGCAGTCATCAAAAAGCTTCCAGCAAACAAAAGCCCGGAGCCAGATGGCTTCACAGGGGAGTTTTACCAAACATTCAAGGAAGAACTAAAACCTATCCTCCTCAGACTATTCCAAAAAATTCAAGAGGAAGGAACACTTCCAAGCTCCTTCTATGAAGCCAGCATCACCTAATACCAAAACCAGATAAAGACAACACAATGAAAGAGAATTACAGACCAATATCCCTCATGAACATAGATGCCAAAATCCTCAACAAAATTGTAGCAAATCGGCTCCAGCAGTACATCAGAAAAATCATACACCATGACCAAGTAGGATTTATCCCAGGAATGCAAGGATGGTACAATATCCGCAAATCAATAAACGTGATACATCACATAAACAAATTGAGAGATAAAAATCACATAGTTATATCAATTGATGCAGAAAAGGCATTTGACAAAATCCAACACCCTTTCTTGATAAAAACTCTCAGCAAGGTGGGAAGAGAAGGATCATACCTCAACATAATAAAAGCCATATATGATAAACCCACAGCCAACATAATACTCAATGGGCAAAAACTAAAACCATTTCCCCTAAGAACCAGAACAAGACAGGGATGCCCACTCTCACCACTCCTGTTCGACATAGTACTGGAAGTATTAGCCACTGCAATTAGACAAGAAGAAGAAATAAAAGGCATCCAAATTGGAAAAGAAGTAAAGCTGTCCTTATTTGCAGATGACATGATATTGTACATAAAAAACCCGAAAGACTCCATCAATAAACTATTAGACTTAATAAATGAATTTGGCAATGTAGCAGGATACAAAATTAACGCCCAAGAAATCTATGGCATTTCTATACACCAATAGTGAACTTACAGAAAGAGAGACTAAAAAAGCAATCCCATTTACCATCACACCAAAAAAATTAAGATACCTAGGAATAAACCTAACTAAGGAGGTAAAACACCTATACACGGAAAACTGCAGGACACTGAAAAAAGAGATAGAGGAAGACATAAACAGATAGAAGAACATACCATATTCATGGATTGGTAGGATCAACATCATCAAAATATTGATACTACCCAAAGCAATCTATAGAGTCAATGCACTCCCCATTAAAATACCAACGGCATATTTCACAGACCTAGAAAGAACTCTCCAAAAATTCATCTGGAATAAAAAAAAGACCCCGAATAGCCACAGCAATCCTGAGAAAAAAGATCAAAGTAGGTGGGATCTCAATACCAGATTTCAAGCTGTATTACAAGGCCACTGTTCTCAAAACAGCCTGGTACTGGCACAAGAACAGACATATAAACCAATGGAATAGAATAGAGAACCCAGATATAAACCTTAACCACTATGCTCAATTAATATTTGACAAAGGAGGCATGAATATACAATGGAATCAAGACAGTCTCTTCAATAAATGGTGTTGGGAAAATTGGACAGATCCATGCAAAAATATGAAACTAGATCACCAACTTACACCATACACAAAAATAAACTCAAAATGGATACAGGACTTAAACATAAGACAGGAAACCATAAAAATACTAGAGGAATCCACAGGCAGAGAAATCTCAGACATATTCCGAAGCAATTTCTTCACCGATACTGCTCCTAGGGCAAGGGAAACCAAAGAGAAAATAAACAAATGGGACTACATCAAAATAAAAAGCTTTTTTACAGCAAAAGAAACCATCAACAAAACAACAAGAAAGCCCACTGTACGGGAGAACATATTCGCAAATGTTATCACTGATAAAGGTTTAATCTCCAACATCTACAGGGAACTTATACAACTTAATAAAAGGAAGATAAATGATCCAATAAAAAAATGGGCAACGGAATTAAATACAATCTTTTCAAAAGAAGACAGAAGGAAGGCCAAGAGACATAATAAAAAATGCTCAAAGTCACTAATTATCCGAGAGATGCAAATCAAAACGACAATGCAGCAATGGTAAGATATGTACACATATAATTCCTTAATAAAAAAAAACGAGAAAATAAAAACGACAATGCGGTACCATCTCACACCTGTCAGAATGGCAATCATCAACAAATCAACAAACGACAAGTGCTGGCGAGGATGTGGAGAAAAAAGAACCCTTGTGCACTGCTGGTGGGAATGCAGACTGGTGCAGCCATAGTGGAGAACGGTATGGAGTTTCCTCAAAAAACTAAAAATGGAACTCCCATTTGACCCAGTAATCCCACTTTTAGGAATATATCGCAAGAAACTAGAAACACCAATCAGAAAGGATATATGCACCCCTATGTTCATAGCAGCACAATTCACCATAGCTAAGATTGAGAAACAGCCTAAATGCCCATCAGCAGATGAGTGGATTAGAAAACTATGGTACATCTACACAATGGAATACTATGCTGCTATAAAAAAGAAGGAATTCTTACCATTTGCAGCAGCATGGATGGACCTGGAGGGCATTATGTTAAGTGAAATAAGCCAGGCAATGAAAGAAAAATACCACATGATCTCACTCATTTATGGAAAATAAAGAACATTATAATCTGATGAACAAAAAGTTAGATACAGAGTCAGTAAAGCACCGAACAGACTGTCAAATTACAGCGGGAAGGCTGAGGAGTGTTGGGGAGGGGGGGAAAGAGATCAACCAAAGGACTTGTATGCATGCATATAAGCACAACCAATGGACACAAGACACTGGGGCGGGGGGAATGAGGGCATGCGACAAGGGTAGGGGAGGCTGGGGGAAGGTCAATGGGGGAAAAAAAGGAGATATATATGTACTACTATATGTAATACTTTAAACAATAAAAAAAGAGAAAAAAAACACATAGACAAAGATGATGGAACAATAAATAAGGAAGTTAAAATAGCTCCCATAACTACGCTCAAGTATTTAAGTAAAAACAGTAACATTATGAGGAAATGGAAGATATTGTAAAAAAAACCTAAATGAAGAGTTCTGCTTCTGTTTAGAAAGTAACAGGCCACAACATTGCTCAGTCCCCACAATGCAAAAAGCTCAATCATCTACAAACTCAGAACTTAAAAAAAAAGCCCATCAGAGAGGTGTTGTTACAAGCAACCAGTTAAACTGAATTTCAAAGGGTATAAAAACCACTCCAGACATGGAACAATCCAAGTGTTTTACCTTTCCCAGAATATGGAAAAATAGGAGGCAACCTTACAAATGGGTAAGAAAAAAATAGCTGAACTATTAATGAATTCTTAAAGGCCTTGTGTGGGCTGCAAGACAATGTAGATTTCTGGAAGCCTACTCAGAAGAGGACTCTGCACCCAGTACCCCTCTCCCTCAGAATGATCACAAGAGAGACTGGACATGGGACAACACAGGAGACCTGAAGAAAACCTTCCAAATAATTAAAAAAATAAAAAACACAAACCAACCACTGCATTTTCCAGACTCTTCGTAATCTACTGGTTGAAGGGCAGAAAACCTGCTCAGACCCAGCATTCTGCACATACAAAACAAAGACCTGTTGCTATGAGGGAAAGGGCAGAAAATTCTTATGCAAGACCCTCCAAGACATCAAAGAGAGTTTGGCTGGCTACCACTGTGGGGAGGGGCAAACAACTCATTTCTAAGAATCACACGCATAGGGCCAGCCTTCTACCAAGGAACAAGGCACAAGAATCTAAGCTGAGAAAGGAGAGAGAAGTACGGAGAGAGACAGCATCTCTGTCAGGGGCATTAAGGCCTAGCTGAAAACTGATGACGGTGAAGGAACACAGAAAATCCCTCCAGCACGCCAGGCCTCACACAAAAAGTAAGGCAGTCAGGTAAGAATTTAAGGATGTGTAAGACATGAACATTACTATAAACCACTACTCTCAACAAACACACATTGCACATTCTTTCAAGTACACACTAAACATGCACCAAGGTTGACTATATCCTGAGCCACTAAAAAATTGTATTAATATACAATTTGTATAATTTCAAATTTTAATTTATACAAATTATTTTCTCAGACTACAGGGGAATTAAACAAGCAGTCAATAACAAAAAGACAGCAGGAAAACCCCCAAATATTTGCAAATGTAAAAACATACTTCTAAATAACCCATGATTCTGTGTAAACCCCCCAATATATTATTTCTGCTCTAAGCAGTCAATTGTCTTATTTTTAAAATAAAACAAAGAGCTCTAAATGAAGTCCCTCCCTCCTCCCTCCTCCTCCCTCCCTCCCTCCTTCCCTCACTCCCTCCCTCCTTTCTTCTCTTCCACTTGTTCTAAAATCAATGGAAAAAATATCCTTGGGTGAGGATTAAAAAACAAAAAAATAAAGTTGACACAGGAAATAAGGCTCTCTTTATCATGACAAGTTAACATAGCAAATCAAGATGCTTATGTTAAGCTATGTCCTTCATTTCTATAAAGAGAAAGTGTGGATTATGATCATGATTGGAACAAAGCACCTTCTCAGAAATTACATGGAAAGAACATGGGAAAGTGTGTCTATCAAAACAATAAAAAGACCTTTGAGAGAAACCAAGATGGCGGCATAGGTAAACACCTAAACTGCTGCTTCGCACAACAATTTCAAAACTACAACTAAAAGACAAAACGGAAATCATCCAGAACCACAGGAAGGCTGGCTAAGCGGAAATTCTACAACTAGAAGGAAAGAGAAAAGCGCACTGAGACTCAGAGGAGCTGCGGAGAGGACTGGCAACTGAGTGCGCGGCTGACTTTCTCAAGCAGGAGGGAGACAAAAGCTCCCGACTGCACTGAACTCCAGTTCCGGGCGAGACTCTGGGGACCCAGACTCATACGGGGTGAAACTGGACTGTCAGGAAAGAGAAAAGCACACTGAGACTCAGAGGACCCTGCCGAAGGAAGAGGTACCGAGGCGCACACGCGAAGAGGGCAGGCAACTGAGTACACGGCTGGCTTTCTCAAGCGGGAGGGAAACAAAAGCTCCCGACTGCACTGAACTCCAGTTCCGAGCGAGACTCTGGGGACCCAGACTCATTCGGGGAGAAACTGGACTGTCTGGCAGCGGGCAGAACTCAAGGGCAGCTTTCTCTCAGAGGTGCTTGCAGCGATTACCACGGGACACTGAGACACAGGGGCCTATTAGGGCAGGGCTGACGGGAAACCAATGCTGTCTGCTCCGCCCTGAGACTCCGCCCCATCCAAGCTGAGCACAGAGGCTTTTGCAAGTCTTGTCTCATAAGGGTGTCTCCAGCACAGAAGTTTTCTCAGCGTAGACACAGCTGATCCTCATAGCCAATTGGCCTGGAGGTCAATTCCTCCCAGGGATACCAACAACAATCAAGGCTTAACTACAACAAGACTGTGCACAAAGCCCACAAAGGGGTGCACCAAGACTGTCCACCTCAGGTAACTGGGGAGGCTGAGTCACTGGGCCCTATAGGACACCTAGCACACAAAGCCACTCTATCAACTCAGGGAAGCAGCCAAAATGTGGAGACAAAGAAACAGGTCACAAATGAAAGAAATGGAGGAAAGCAAACGACTGGATATAGAGTTCAAAACCACGGTTATAAGGTTTTTCAAGAATTTTCTAGAAAAGGCTGATAAATTTAGCGAGATGCTCGAGGATATGAAAAGGGACCAACTAGAAATTAAGCATACACTGACTGAAATAAAAAGTATTATACAGAGATCTAACAGCAGAATAGAGGATCACAAGAATCAAGTCAAAGATTTGAAATACAAAGAAGCAAAAAACACTCAGAAAAGCAAAAAGAACAAAGAACCCAAAAATATGAAGATAGTGTAAGGAGCCTCTGGGACAACTTCAAGTGTACCAACATCCCAATTATGGGGGTGCCAGAAGAAGAGAGAGAGCAAGATACTGAAAACCTATTTGAAGAAATAATGACAGAAAACTTCCCCACCTGGTGAAAGAAATAGACTTATAAGTCCAGGAAGTACAGAGAACCCCAAGCAAAAGGAATCCAAAGAGGACCACACCAAGACACATCATAATTAGCTCTAATCGGTTTGGCTCAGTGTATAGAGCGTCGGCCTGCGGACTGAAAGGTTCCAGGTTCGATTCCGGTCAAGGGCATGTACCTGGTTGCGGGCACATCCCCAGTAGGGGGTGTGCAGGAGGCAGCTGATCGATGTTTCTCTCTCATCGATGTTTCTAACTCTCTATCCCTCTCCCTTCCTCTCTGTAAAAAATCAATAAAATATATATATTTTTTAAAAAGACACATCATAAAATGCCAAGAGCAAAAGACAAACAGAGAATATTAAAAACAGCAAGAGAAAAACAAGTTAGTTACCTACAAGGGAGCACCCATACGACTGTCAGCTGATTTCTCAACAGAAACTATGCAGACCAGACGGGAGTGGCAAGAAATATTCAAAGTGATGAATAGCAAGAACCTACAACCAAGATTACTCTACCCAGAAAAGCTATCATTCAGAATTGAAGGGCAGATAAAGAGCTTCACAGATAAGAAAAAGCGAAAGGAGTTCATCACCGCCAAACCAGTATTATATGAAATGCTGAAAGGTATTCTTTAAGATGAGGAAGAAGAAAAAGGTAAAGATAAAAATTATGAACAACAAATACCTATCTATCAACAAGTAAATCTAAAAATCAAGTGAATAAAAAAATCTCATGAACAGAATAAACTGGTGAATATAATAGAATCAGGGGCATAGAAAGGGAGTGGACTGACAATTCTCGGGGGGGGGGGGGAAGGTGTGTGGGGGGTGCGGGAAGAGACTGGACAAAAATCATACACCTATGGATGAGGACAGTGGGAGGGGTAAGGGCAGAGGGTGGGTGGGAACTGGGTGGAGGGGAGCAATGGGGGGAAAAAGAAGAACAATTGTAATAATCTGAACAATCAAGATTTATTAAATAAATAAATAAAGACCTTTTATGAAACACTCTACAAATCTAATCAACTGAAGTTTGCACATACCAAAGAGCATCCCCGCAAAAGGACTACAGATTTCTCGGGTAGATTTGGATGCTTCATTGTCTCGAGCACTAAAACAAAAACAAAAAGAATTAAACCCAAGTAATTTTCAGAAAACAAAAATTAGAGTAAAAAGTAGTTATGTGTTATTGGCCTTTAAAATACTAGATGTTATGATAGTTACATCTTTTTAAAGTTAGGGTAAAATTATGGCATTTCTATCTTTATATAGTGGGGCCC
The DNA here is from genome assembly GCF_951640355.1 of Cnephaeus nilssonii. Classification (NCBI taxonomy): domain Eukaryota; kingdom Metazoa; phylum Chordata; class Mammalia; order Chiroptera; family Vespertilionidae; genus Cnephaeus; species Cnephaeus nilssonii. Next base: position 36,836,626 of record NC_137089.1, on the reverse strand, counting down.
CAATGTATTCGGGCTTCTTTTTCTTGAGCCTTCTCCGCTGGCTCTATAGATTCCTAATAAAACCTTTCTTTTTTTTAAATAAGAAGTTATCTCAGTCAAGAAAATGAATATAAGTAGACATCTTTTTTTAAAAGGAAAATGGTGATACCTATACACAGACTTAGAAATGATCATCCCTAAAAGACTCCTTCCTAGAAATTTAAGTCCCTCACAGAACCTTCATTAACTAGACCCAAACAACAAAATCTCTTCTCTTAAGCACTTTTTAAAATACTAGAGGCCCTGTGCACGAAATTCATGCACTGGAGTGGGGGGGGGGGGTCCCCCTCAGCCTGGCCTGCGCCCTCTTGCAGTCTGGGACCCCTCGGGCCTAAGCTGGCAGGTGGACATCCCTCTCACAGTCCCGAACTCCTCACTCCTTACCGCCCGCCTGCTCGCTGCTCCTTAGCACTGCCGCGGATGCGGGGGAGGCTCCTGACACCACTGCTGCACTCAGCAGCCATCAGCCCGGCTTCTGGCTGAGCAGTGCTCCCCCTGTGAGGGCGCACTGACCACCAAGGGGCAGCTCCTGCATCGAGCGTCTGCCCCATGGTGGTCAGTGTGCATCATAGTGACCGATCATTCTGGTTGTTCTGCTGTAATGTTCGCTTAGGCTTTTATTATATAGATATATTTTACTAATTTCAGAGAGGAAGGGAGAAATAGAAACATCAATGATGAGAAAATATCATTGATTGGCTGCCTCCTGCATGCCCCCTACAGGGAATTGAGGGAACTGTGACTTCCTGGTTCATACTAGTAGATCAACACTCAGCCACTGAGCCACACCGGCCGGACTATCTCAAGCACTTTTATGAATTACTTTGTTTGAAAGAAAATAGACACTGTTCCTGATACATGACAATATTATTTTCATTATACACTAAAGATTCAGAAGCACTTATCCTTATTTATGATACAAGAAAGCCAAGAAAATGATAAACTATAGAGAACATGAATATAAAATGCATATCATTTCCTTCCTTTTCAAACATGAGAGAATTATATATGAACACCATTTTACAATATAAGCATAAAATTATCTACTCAATAAGCTGAAAATAAAAAACAAAATTTTGAAAGGAAAACTCATTGCGAAATATTTTCAATTTATTTCCAGTTAAGTTATACCACCCACTTAACTCCAAGATTATTTTAAATTGATTTGTATTGTATGTTTATTTCTCCGTTCATTGCTTAAAATATATACACTTTAAAATGACAGGGACTTATTAAGATCATCTTGGCATACTTTCTCATCAAAACTTGCCCTTCAAAAGAATGCTGTAAAGTACTGAAATTTTTCATTTAACACAACTCTCCCCCCCTTCCAAACCTTTTCTTCCAATTCCTTCCTAATAAGGAAATCTGTTAAAAAACTATCTTTCCACTTTTCAATAAGCCGGTTTTAGCAGGTGCTGTTTCACAGTGTATGCAATGATTGAAGGGCAGAATTTACATTACATACTATACCTTTTGTTTCCAGCAGATGAAATTCGTATGTTTGACTGTCCTGTGACATCATCACCATACTCCACAGGAGGCACATTCCCTCGTCTGTTCCCGTATAGCCTTAAAAACACATTAGCTTATAGAGCTTGTTCCACATACAGTGGACCTATGTCTTTGGTGTTTGTGCATTTCATGTTGGAAATATTAAAGGGAACAAAGTGTTATAGTGAAATTTTACTGTAAACATGTTTTAAAATTAATGTGAATAGATTTGATTCAAATATGATCAGCTGGTTAGTAAAATACACTAAGAGTTCGGATTTCGTAATCTTTAAAACAAAAGAAGGTCATTATAAATTATTTCATTATAACATCTAGAAATTTTTAACTTGAAAACTATGCACATACTATACTTTTTCTCACTCCTTTACTCAAATACTATTTATTGAGCATCTACTAAATGCCAAGTTAAATTCTAGGCACAGGATATATGGACATGGTCCTTGCCCTCAGGAAGATCATAGTCAATTTTCAAAATGAGATCATTTTCTTAATTAAAATTCATAGATTCTGGGAATTATTTCACTGCATAGACAAACCTTTATAACTTAAAAACATAGCCGTAGATTTACCATTTAATTAAATCAAATGTAACAAGCCACAACATTTGTTAACAGTGTAAATCACATGAAAGAATAAAGATTAGCAATAGGTGCATAGAAAACATCATAAACAGACTGATGCATGGCTAGAAAATGATTAGTTTACTTACTAGGTCATAACAACAAGAAAAGATTAAAAAATAATTTTTAATGTTTTTCAATTTATGTGTTTTTTTTTCCATTTGGCAAACATTGATTTCTTTAGCTTAATTTCTCATACCAGAAAAACATGATCATTTATATCAACATTTATAGGCATCCATGAAAATCACCATTTCCTAAGTCACAGTTCTTTACATGGCAGTTAAACTACATTGTCTCTAAAGAGGGCTACTAGAAAAAAAAATATGGCTGTTAAATATTTTAGGTGAATTTCATTATCACATTAAGAAAAATGGCAATTTTCAGCAGAAAAGGAACTTCTCATTCTCCACAGAGCCAGCATATAACATTCACTTGTTTCCATCACACGAGCCATTGTCAATAAGATCTGTGGGGAAAAGACTCTACAGGATTATAACCTTACTAAAGTATGACCTGGCATGACATAAATGTCTCCCATTTTTTATCCATACCTAAAACAACAGAACCCTCCACAGGCCCTTTCAAAAAGAATTTCAAATTTATTTCAATTCATCGAAATACGGCTGGTCTTCTATCTAAAGTCTAGGTGCTTGAATCTTTTAAAATGACACATAAGTTTAGTGTTATTCTGTACTTCTGCTGCTTAAAGAACAGATAAGTATAAAATCAAATTTGCAATTAAAACAACGCCAAGCAACCAGATTTAGTTATACTGGATCTGTGTAACACACGTGAGCAGAAAGGGGTTAACAGAGGAGGCCTGAGACTGCCTATCCTTAGAAAGGTCTAGTAGCAAGGCTGGCCCTTGTCTGGCACCTGGGAACACAGATTTAGGGAGGGGTCCCACCATTCCTAGAACTGAAAAGAATGGCTCACTGTGCCTAAACCAGGGATGGGGAACCTTTTCTCTGCCAAGGGCCATTTGGATATTTGTAACATCATTTGAGGGCCAAACAAAATTATCAACTTAAAAATTGGCCTGCTACATTTGGTCAAACATTTAATTAACTCACCCTAATGCCTTGGCAGGGCCAGACCAACTGATTTCTCAGGCCTTATACGGCCCATGGGCCAAAAGTTCCCACTCCTGGCCTAAACTGTTTGTACAAACAATATAGTTTATGTTAACATCTGCTTTCCTCCAGAAAGTCTGGGATTTGGGTACAAATAGGAAAAGGGTGCCTATGTAACCAGCCCCCAGTAAAAACAGTGGGACTGAGTCTATAATGAGCTTTCATGGTAGACAACATTTCACCCATGTTGTCACAAATGGATACTGGAAGAATTAAACATGTCGTGTGCGACTCCACTGGGAGAAAACTCTTGGAAGCTTGGCCTGGTTGCCTCTGGACTTTGTTCCATGCACCTTTTTCCTTTCCTGATTTTATTTTATATCCTTTCAACTATAATAAGTCATAGCCAGGAATATAACTATACACAAAGTCCTGTGAGTCCTCCTTAGGAATCCCTGAACCTGGGGGTGGTCTTGCGAACCCTCAAAACAACAGACAAAAGTAAACTTACTGATGTGGTACAGAGGTGCCTAGACCACGTTTTCAGATACAGAAAAATTCCAAGTTATGAATTTTTAAAAACATCACTTGGGATTAAATCAAAATTAACCAGAACTGAAGGCTACTTACACATACAAAAATTCTTTCTGAAATTTATCAAAGAGTTTGTGGTTTCCTGCACTTTCTAAGTTTGAACTTGCATTTCTAGCTTATTTTTATAAACTATACCAAAGTACAATATCTAAAGCACCTACATGAGCCGAGACCGGTTTGGCTCAGTGGATAGAGCGTCGGCCTGCGGACTGAAGGGTCCCAGGTTCGATTCCGGTCAGGGGCATGTACCTTGGTTGCGGGCACATCCCCAGTGGGGGGTGTGCAGGAGGCAGCTGATCGATGTTTCTAACTCTCTATCCCTCTCTCTTCCTCTCTGTAAAAAATCAATAAAATATATATTAAAAAAAAAAATAAAATAAAGCACCTACATGAAACATGTTTAGTAAGTTCTTTAGTATATAGAGACATCTTAATAAAGCAAACACTATAAATTACAGAAAGTTAGATGATTTTATTTATGTAGAAGGTAAAGATCTCTGCTAAATTCTACAGTAAAATTACAAAGATTTCCTAATGGACAGGGCATATAAAAGATAGTTGAGTCCTGGCTGGTTTTGCTCAGTGGATAGAGCGTTGGCCTGTGTACTGAACGGTCTCAGGTTTGATTCCAGCCAAGGGCACATGCCTGGGTTGCAGGCTCAATCCCCGGTAGGGGGTGTGCAGGAGGCAGCCAATCAATGATTCTCCCTCATCATTGATGTTTCTATCTCTCCCTCTCCCTTCGCCTCTAAAATCAATAAAATATTTTTATAAAAAGAGATAGTTGAAGGTGGGCTCCTTCACTAAAGAAAAATATTTATTAATGAAATTATAAAAGTCCCCCTGTCTCTGATAATTACAATAAAGTCAAAACTGGAGAAATATTTAAGAATCCAAAAATGAGCAGAGATATGTATTTCACTAAAAAGGACAAAATAAAATTTTAAGGTATCCTATTCAATTTTATGAAATGACTGGCATAAATTATAAGTTATTAATACAAGACATAAAATAAATAAGAAAACTAGAAAGGAACCTTACAAGCTGTGAAGGCAAATTATAGTTTAAAAAGTTAGCAACCTTACTATCTATTAAAACCTATATAATAAAAGAGTAATATTCAAATTGACCAAACAGTGGAACAACCGGTTGCTATGATGTGCACTGACCACCAGGGGGCAGACACTCTATGCAGGAGCTGCCCCCTGGTGGTCATTGTGCTCCCACAGGGGTAGTGCCACTCAGCCACAAGCCGGGCTGACTAAGGATGTCTGACTGTGGCTTAGGCCCGCTAAGCCATCAGTAGGACATCCCCTTAGGGCTCCCAGACTGCTAAAGGGTGCAGGCAGAGCTGAAGGACAACCCCCCTACCCCCTCCACCCCGCCACAGTGAATGAATGTTGTGCACGGGGCCTCTAGTATCTGTATAACTGTAATGGAATTTCCCTCATTTATTAAAGTTTCTTTTATATTTTTAATAAATTTAACATTTAATCACTCTTAACTATCCCTGTTAGCTCACTTTAACAGCTTTTATGGTGGTCTTACAATTTATTTTAGAAACTTTTACAGAGGCAAATGAAGTCCTCTCTGCAGAGAAAGAAGTTTGACCACTGCTTTCTCTCTTCAATCCTTTCAACACTGAGGGTGAATGACAGATGGTGATCTCCAGAAGCAATGAACTCAATCAATACCTAAGATCAGCCTGATTCTAGTCAGAGTACAAGAGTTCAGTTTAGGTCCAGTTTGTCCCTGAGTTTAGCTATGGCTTTAGAGCCAGTACCAGATTAAAATGATCCCTGTGACCCAGAACTACCTAACTAGCCTATGATTTTAAATCAACAAGTTCACTTATCACACCTCAATCCATTCGGTTTTGTCAGCAAGGGACAGACCTCACAAAAGAAAAAAGTTTGCTTACTTTGACATAGAAAATCAGATTTGCGTGAGGGAATAAATGTAAAATAGTTTCACCATCCTACTATCAAAAAAAAAAAGTTAAAGGTTATGTTAAATTGAAAAGGCTTTGTTCTCTAATTCCTTGAATTAGGTTCAAATCTCAAAGCCCAAAGAAACCAGGTATAGGCTAGACGCCAAGATTACTCTAAAAATTAACACGTTTATCTTATTTTTAAAAATTAGTCTCTTATAGAAGAAAAGCGAATTGTTTGAAACCACAGGTATTTTCAGCTAACTTACATGTAAATGAACAACTCCTAAATGATAATGAATAACTTAAACTACTGCAGAAATAAATTGACAATGTTTTTTGCTATGAGAATAACACATTATAGAAATAAAATATTTACCATCTGTTGGTCCTACATTTAATACAGTTCATAGGGAGGAAGAATCTAATGTCTCCTTACTTAAAGAAATCACCTAATTCATAATAATGGTTACATCACCTTATTTCATATTAAGAATTTCTCTAATGTGAATGAATTCTGCTACTAAGTGTGCACAAAAGTTTTTAAAAAAAATACAGAGCTATAACTATATTTTTCTCATTGTTTTCAATTGTTTCCCAATTTTTACATTTACTTTAATTCCATAACAGTTTTTCAAATATCAACCCCATCTTTAAAGTGAGGAAAATAATTAAAATGTTCCTTCTAAAGATAAATGAAAATTACTTATAAGAAAAAAAGTAATACCAAATTAAGTAACTCATGTTCTAATAAGCCATTCCTCCTCATTTATGTCTTTGTATTAAGCATGCACACTTCTTAAAATGTCCTACACTAAAAACCTATGTGGCTAACACACAGATTCTAATTTCAGATGGAGTATTATCTCAGAATTTTATTAAATGACTTAAGATTACAAACTATCAAATATTAAGAGTTAAGCTGAAGTGCAAGCTACATTAATCATAAAAAACTAAAAAAAAAAAAAAAAAAAAAACTAAAAAAGCCAGCAGCATTTTTAATGCTAAAAATGTCCTTTACTCATTAACTCTGGTTATAGAGTAAAACATAAGATGGCAATATATTAACTTCTATAACTCAAGTTAATAATAAAGACGAGGATGACTATATTTTAAAAGTGCCTATAAATTTCTAAGTATTATAAGACACTACTACTTTCAAATTTAGAAAGCTCCAAAAACATAAATTTTAATTAAATTGGTAAATACATCTGAATAAATACACACACACAGATTTCAACTGTCAAGCAAAGTTAACCACCTTGTTAACTATTAAAAACACTGCCAGTAATTATTAGCTTAGAAAAGTAAAATCATTTCTGGGCTCTAGTTTTCTTTCCCGCATTTAACATGGGGAAATAAATCATTAATAAATACATATAGTATATGAAAAGTTTATAGGGAAATTGAAAAGAACTAAGACCACCCAGCCAGTGTAGGTCAGTGGCTGAGCATCAACCCAACCCATGCACCAAGAGGTCGCCAGTTCTATTCCCAGTCAAGGCACATCCCCTGATTGTGGGCTCAATCCCCGGTGGGGGCTGTGTAGGAGGCAGCCAATTGAAGTTGCTTTCTCATCAATGTTTCTATCTCTTTATCCCTTCCTATCACTCTAAAAACCAATAAAAACATATTTTTTAAAAGAACAAAACTAAGACCAAAAGTATAAATTAAAAAATATTCAAAATCTTAACTAGAATTTATCACACGCTAACTTTTGAAAGAAAAAAGAGAAGGGAAACTTAGAATGAAGGAAAATTAATTTTGTATTTCTCACAATCAGTTATAATTTTTTTATCAAGAACTTCTGGTTAAGATTATAGTATACTAGAGGCCTGGTGCATGAATTTGTGCACAGGTGGGTCCCTCAGCGTGGCCGGAGATCAGGGCCAATTGGCCCAATCGTGGGGGGCCGGCTGGCTAGGGGGAGGGACCGCAGGAAGTTGTCCAGGAAGGGGGAGGGACCACAGGAGGTTGGCCAGCCAGCCCCCCATATAGGGGCCGATTGGAGGGGCCAGCTGGCCAGGAGGAGGGACCGTGGGAGGTTGGACGGTTGCAGGAGGTTGGCTGTGGGAGCGCACTGACCACCAGGGGGCAGCTCCTGAGTTGAGCATCTAGTCAGTGCACATCATAGCGACCAGTCCACTGGTCGTTTGGTTGTCTGGTCACTTAGGCTTTTATATATATAAAGAGTAAATGGTTAGAACAAGAGACCAAATGCAGTTACACATTCCTTTAGTTTTAAAAATTTCACTAACAAAGTCATTTTTCTGACTACCACTCTGCCTGTTAAATAAAACCTACTCAATGATCAATGTGGGGTTTTTTTCGTTGTTGTTTTTTTTGCTGGAAATAAGAAATCCACTAATCTGAAATACAGAAATTCAATTTTAACCTCAATTGCCATGCCGACATGTGTGACAAACCTTACACTAGAAATTTATGCATTAACAAGCTAGAAGTAACATACAATAATCACATTTTGAAGAATTACTTTTAGAAACTTTGAAATGTGTAACAGGAATTATTCTCACTCATTCTCATTTAAACTAATCATAAAATACTACTTGAAAAAGATAATACAGAAAAAGTTCATTTATGGGGTACATAAGAAAATAAGATAGTGCTCAAATAATTAGGCTAAAATTCATTAGTTCATGTATAATATCATCACAGGGTATAATTACAAATAGAATAGGCAAAGCAACAACCTTATAATAAGTTTCATGAAATCCCAAATTTAAAAGGTATGCATTACATTACATTCCAAAGGTAAACAAACACGATAAGGAAAAAAGTCCTCATGTACAAAGACGGTAGCACCACGAGTCCAAGATTACCTGCAGTTCCCCAGTTGGTAATTTTTTTAGATCAGGCTGCCTTTGAATACCTTCTGACATAAACATTTTCAAATATAACAATTATAGGATTTGGAGCATTTTTTAAAGTACAAACAATTGGATTCAAATCAGAGATCATTACAGTTGGCATTGCAACATTCTAGTCCTTCATTCAAATTACTTAAATTGAGGTGAATATTAAAAAGATTGAGTGAGCAGAACATAATAGCTACAGAATAAAGAGAAGACCCAAAACTGTAAAGGCTTTGTATTATTAATTAGAATACTGAATGTTCAGCATTATGTCTCAGAAAATTTCCTAAAATACTAAAAAAAGTAATCTATTTGGACAAATAAATTAAACAGGTCCCCTTAAATGCTCCAAATTTAGATTTAAACCTTTCACGTTAACAAGTCAATGGCAAATACAGGACCCTGCCATATTTCTATCTCCAAATTAAAAGTTATGTTGAAGTATAGCAAGTTTTAAGTATTAAGACAAATGACTAAAAAATAAGAAATTACAAATAGCATTACAAAAACAATCATCCAAAGAAACTGAAAAGCGTGTGAAAATCTGATTCAAAAAAAATTACTGCCATTTCACTTAAATGTTCAATAAGTAACTTAAAAACAAAGAAATATACTGATAAAAGGATTTAGAACATAGGAACATTAACGGAATAAACTATATTTCATCTATTTTAAGGTGTTCTTTTTGACCCACATTCTAATATCTGAAATTAGCCATCGACCTGGTTTTATGTCAAGTTCTTGCAGAGAGGAGCTAATGTCCTGCCAGTCACCTAGGGGCACTGTGAAGGTGAGACAACTCTGAATCTCCCCTCCAGGTTTTTTTGGACAATACGGGCAGCATGAATTCGAACTGCAAACCTAAGTCAGTACTAGCTGACCATTCAATTCCCAAGGAAGTTACTTTTTACTCCCTCTTCTCAGTGCCAAGTTTGAGGCATGGAAGTTTTTCTGTCCATTTCTGTGGGAAAGTTTATTTCCCATTTAATTTTACATAAAAGTTGCAGTTTTTCAGTGTTCCAGCTTTATGACAGGATCCTTTTCTCCCCATCTTGAGTGTTTTCTTTGTTACCACAGTGGCACATAAAATAATGGCGTAACTTAAAGCTGACAGCATCTTAGAATTAAATATGTAAATCAAATGAAACTGATTCTACCTAATATGATAAAAAGTAACATCAATAATGAGCAAGTAAAGAAAATAAAAATGAAGTTGTAAATACCTGTCATTTGTATACACTCTCAAAGGTCTTCTATCATAATCACTTTCATATCTAAACCTCTCGTCCATTTCTTCACTTACTTCAGGATCTTGGTCTGGTATATAATACTGTTTGTCCAAGACACGATCTTCATTAAACCTGCTAAATCTTCTATCTGGAATGTCAACCTTGCTGGCAAACCTTTGATGTTTTTTATTGGAAATGTCCACTTCTTCATTCGTTTTTTTAGTGATTCTTCTATTCCTTAATTCAATTTCATCATCTAGTTGTCGATATCTGTCCTCCTCTAGTCGTCTTTGGTTTAGAAGTTCTTCATATGCCTCTGAAGGAGTTAAGACATCTCTCCTGGGACCTTCTGAATTCTGGCAAGATGTTTTTATTTGTGAAAGTACATCAGGTTTAATTGGACCAATAGGTTTTTTATTTCTTTGACTTTTATGCTGGTCAATTAAAAAAAAAAAGAAAAGCTTTTAATGAGATGCTGTTTCTTAAAGGGTAATTAAACTCTCAAATAATGCTTAGTCTATTAATCATCTCAATTCTAAGGATTAATCACCCATAAGCGATACCTTATCTTTAGGAAAAAAACTTCAGAATTTACATCCTTTAATAATACTTAATAAATGTCAAATATATAGATAACAGTAATATGGATAAAGTGGATATAAAAGGAAAGATAAACTAAATGCAAATTCCTATCCCAGGAGATATTAAGCATACTTTGGCAGCTAAATATTGCTTCAAAATATTTCAAATTAAATTCTTTCTTAACACAAAGAATACAGAAAGTGATAAATTTTTTGGCTCTCATAACATCAACTATCCTTAAATTTGGAAAAGAAAAATAAAAAAATTAATATATATATATATATACACACACACACTGTCAATATAAAGGAAAACACTTAAAAATAAATAAATAGCCCTCACCAATTTGGCTTTGAGTGTTGTCCCATGTACCAAAAAGTCACCGGTTTGATTCCCGGTCAGGGCACATGCCCAGATTATGGGCTGGTTCCCCCGAGTAGGGGGCATGCAAGAGGCAGGTGATAAATATTTCTCTCTCACATTGATGTTTCTCTCTCTCTCCTATCTTCATCTATCTCTCAAAAAAAATTTTTTAAACATATTTTAAAAATAAATAAACAAAAATCACATACAACCAAATCTCTAAAATTAATGAAATTAAAAAGTAGGTTAAGTTCTTCACCTAAAAGTAGGTTAAGTCAGTTTTATGAGATAAAACCATTTGCAAATGTTTTGGTTTGATTTGGCTTTTTTTAAAACATTACGTTAAAAAACAAGTGAAATGTCTAACATAAAAATACAGGCAGTCCTCGGGTTACGTCGGACACGACATACGTTGTTTCATGGTTGCATCGCCATCTCCCATCCTATATAATAAAGAGTTAATATGCAAATGGTTGTCACACCCTCACACCATCATGCCATAACGGCTCAGACACTCAACGCTGAGGAGAAAGGAATGGGGACCAGCCAGGCACAAATGAGCTCGCGAGAGAGGAATGGGGACCAGCCAGGCACAAATGAGCTCGCGAGAGAGGGATGGGGACCAGCCAGGCACAAATGAGCTCACGAGAGAGGGATGGGGACCAGCCAGGCACAAATGAGCTCGCGAGAGAGGGATGGGGACCAGCCAGGCACAAATGAGCTCGCGAGAGAGGAATGGGGACCAGCCAGGCACAAATGAGCTCGCGAGAGAGGGATGGGGACCAGCCAGGCACAAATGAGCTCACGAGAGAGGGATGGGGACCAGCCAGGCTGCGGCCCACGCCTGCACCTGCAGCCCGGGAGAGGGACAAGCTGCCTGCCCCGCGGTCCCAGGCGCCAGCGGCTGTGTCTGCACCTGAGGCCCAGGAGAGGGACAAGCCGCCGGCCCCACAGTCCTGGGTGCCAACTGCTGCACCTGTGGCCCGGGAGAGAGACAAGCTGCTCGGCCCGCGGTCCCAGGCGCCTGTGGCTGTGGCCCAGGCAAAGCCACCCACCCTCGGTCCCCTGTGGCTGTGGCCAGCCTGGGTCCTGGGTGCCTGCAGCTGGCCAGACGGAGGGAAGCCTGGGTCCCAGGTGCCTGAGACTGGCCAGAGGAGGGAATCCTGGGTCCCGGGTACGGGGCAAGGCAGAGGTGGTTAGGGGCAATCAGGCTGGTAGGGGAGCAGTTAGGGGAGATCAGGCAGGCAGGCAGGCAGTTAGGAGCCAGCGGTCCTAGATTGCGAGAGGCAGTTGAACATCCCCTGAGGGGTCCCGGATTGGAGAGGGTGCAGGCCAGGCTGAGGGACCCTTCCCCCTACCCTGTGCACCAATTTCATGCACCAGGCCTCTAGTATATTTATTAAAAATAAAAAAAAGTTCCATGATTTCGATATATATACATATGTGCTTTATGTTTTTTATTATTTACCACAAGTAAAGGTCAGGAATTGTTATGTTTCTTTTAAATTTTTTTTACTGTTTCACTTCATTACTGCTGTGTATGTGCTCCATGTGAGTGACATAAGTGCTTATGTAGGTGGGTTCCCACTTACGGCGAAAATCGTGTTACGTCGCACCACAGAAACGGATCTCCGATGTAACCCAAGAACCTACTGTATTTCAAGTAAGTGCAAAATATTTATCTGTAGCATTAAAGATTTACTTTAAAAGCAACACCTACCTCAGTACTCTTTTCTACTTGTCTGAACTTTTCAGTGGATTCTTCCTTACCCTTGAGAAATTGATTGTATTCTTTGTTGCGTTCAAGTTTCAACCTTTCCTTAAAATAAACACCAAAAGGCAATGTTAACTTCTGCTTGAGAAAAAAGTACCTTAATGTTAAATCAGACACACAAATCAGTGATCTTGCCCAGAATTAAGTTTTACTAATAATTTCAAGGACAGTAGTTGCAAGGCACAGGAGAAGCAGGAGGTTACAGACCATCAGTGCAGCTCCCCTTTTTTATCATGTTAAAATGCCTAAGCATCACAACATGCTTAAGGCATGCCCCATAAATCCATGGATTCTAGGTTTATCAACAGCAATCCTAGATAATCCAGGTGCACTATGTCAAAATTATCATAAATAAATCTTTCCCACTAGTAAATGCACAGTGTGTTTGCCAGGAAGTCTGTCATTAGCATGTTCCCAAGGAGATCTGACCACATTACTTTCCTTCTTTCCTTTCCAGAGCTATCTCCTGCTCCAACTCCCACCCCCTCCCAAAAGGCCTGCTGCTAACCATTTTAAATATAAAAAAGTTAAATTATCATAGACAACAAAACATTATAATGTAAATGTTCTGTTGAAACCTCTAAAGAGTATGTACATGTATTTATGGCGTGACTGAAATAGACATTTAAATCGCCCCACACCCTCACCCTACATAAAGGCTCAGTATATTCGACCATCCATTCATTTTGCTGTGTTACAGAGCATAGACTTTACAGCTCAGGAACCAATGCTGGAAAATGTAAATTATGAATATTCAATTGATCAACATATTAAAGAAATATGTCACATTACATAGTTTTAAATGTTCAAAAAAATTTTTAAGCAGCACACCTAGAGACTCTTTAGACTTTTGGGAAAATACATATATTCAAGTACAGAAAATGATGGAATCTGTTTGCATTTAAATCCAGAATATGTTTTTTCATGATTGTGATCCCTCATAAAACTGCTACCCACAATAACTACTCCCATCTACCTACCTTGGCAGATAACCTGTCACCAATAGGAAGAGAAACTCCCAGAGTAGATGGATCTGTTTCACTCGTGGATAGAAAATTTTTCTGTGCATATACATATAAAAAATATATTATCTAATTGCCTTTATAAAGATTTCATAAATATGTCTTTAAGTTAGATATTCTAGGCTATTACATTATGCAGAGCAAAAAAATGAAATGGAGATGAAGACAGGAACTACAAATCTATAGAAATCATAATTAGGAAAAGAGAATTTTCTTCCAATCGACAACTCCCTGAAGAGGAGAATCAAATCTTAATTTTCATTTGCATTATATATATAGCTATTGATTCAGGGTGATTTTATAAAGCATGAGAAAAGAAGAAACTGTTTCTTAATTCATATTCCTCTTCACTCTTGATGCCCTACTATTCTTTTGTTAAGGAAAATTTACACTTCCTCACAAATATCCTATGCATGCTGCAATAACGTTATTTTTCCTACAATTGTAAGTGGCTATCTACTAAAATGTCAAAAGATATAAACTATGAAGACAGTTTCTTTATATATCCTTCCATTTTTGTTCAGTAAACATTTAGGTAATGCAGTGTAGTAGACAGAGCATTAGACTAGGAGTCAAAAGAGCTAAGTTCTAGAAGTAGCCCCCACACTTTTCTGATGTGCAACACTAAGCAAGTCACTTTACCTCCCTGACCCATACTTTCTTCTTCTATCAAATGAGAATGGTATCTGCTCTGCCTACTTACCAAAGCTGGTATTTGGGATCAAGGAAGATAAAAAATGTAATATCTCTTTGAATACTATAAAGCAAACACAAGGGACTAGTAAAAAAATTTATACAATCCCCAACTTGCTGATACTGCTGCTTAGTAGTATATAAGCAGCAGTATCAGTTTCTCTGTCTGTAAAACAGGAGTGTCATCTATATGAGTAGGTTATGATGATTAAATAATCAATAGTTATTAACCTGCCCAGCTCCATACCTCTTATTTATTCATTAAACAAGCAATTATTAACCATGTAATATTTTTCAGTTACTTTTTTCAAGGTGATTGGGAGAGAAAAATAAGTGTATGTTTCCTATAATCAAGGGACTTACAATTCAGTTGGGTAAACAAATAACTACAATACAATGTACTAACTACTACAATAGAGTTGTATTCAAAATATGGGAACAGACTAATAAAACTAAATTATTAATAAAGTTTCATTAAATCTAAATTTATTAATTTAATTTGTGCTACAAAAGCTAATCTGAAGGCTGGTAGAACTCTAAATTTATTTGTCAAGGGAATAACAAATATCAAGGCAAACAATAAACATAATCATTTGTAGAGTTATACATTTACAATAGAACACACTCCTGTTCCAATCCTGGGAAAAGAGAGATAAAGCACCTCACTCCTTCACTGAGCAATTCCCCACTCCCAATCCAGGTCCAGGATGATATTTGAAATTTTCAATATAATGAAAAAAATAAACAATAAGGCCAATACAATGAGTGTTGCAAAAAAAAAAAAAATTTTAACCATTCACCCATTCACCCATTCATTCAATAAATACTGAGTGCCTACTATGTTCAAAACTGATACATTTGAGACTCATCAGTGAAGAGAACAGACACCCTGCCTTCCTAAAGCTTACATTCAACAGGGGAAACTGACAAAAAATAATCAACATAATGTACATTAGAAGGTGATAAGTGCTAAGACAAAATCTAATAATAGAGGAATATGCAAATTAGCCGGGCGCCATAACGTCACAACCCATCTACAAGCGGTGGAGTGCTACAGGAGGGCAGGGCAGCAGGCAGAGAGCTACAAGAGGGCAGGGTGGGGCAGTAAGCTACAAGTGCACAGATTCATGCACAGGGCTACTAGTAAATATATACAAAGAACTGCCTACAGGTAGTCCAGGTTTCTAGGAAATAGGATTGGAAAAACAGAAATCTGGAATTCCCTTTTAGACATGTTCAACATGAGATACTCATTAAATTTCTAAGTGAAAATTTCAAATAGGCAGCCAAATACAAAAATTTGAGGTTCAGGAGAGAGGCCTGGGCTGAAAATATAAGTTTACTGAATCAATTTAATAACTGTTCTTCTGAGAATATGTCCTCCTTGCATTGTTAGATGGTCAAGTGTCTTTTAGTCTAAAAACAGGAAAGAACATGGTAGATATAGTAATTGTTTTAATGGTTCTCATTAACAAAGTTTAAAGATTTGATTTTTTTAAAATATTCATGCTATCTACAAGCCTGGGGTCCCAAAGCCACAAGAAATACAGAAAGAATGGGACTTGGAAAAGTGTACATAATCCAGGGGTCAAGGAAGCCACTGCAGCCACATCCCCATATCCTGTGTCATTTTCTTTTTCCTTTGCTTTCCTTTCCACTCTCCCTTTCTCAGATATCAACCAAAACTGTCTCTTTTATATTAAGGAATTACTGTTCCTCTATCACAACTACGTTGTTGATAATCCAACATCAAAAACTTCACAGACCCAAGAACAGACCTGGAGACAGGGAAGCATCAATTAGACTGTCGGACCTCAGAGGGAAGGTAGGGGAGGGTGGGGATAAGGGGGAGAGATCAACCAAAAGACTTGTGTGCATGCATGAGCCTAACCAGTGGTCACGGACAACGGGGGGGGGGGGGGGGGGGGGGGAGGCGTGGGGAGGGGTTTGGATGGGAATGGGGGGGATGAGGACAAATATGCAATACCTTAATCAATAAAGAAATTTTAAAAAAAACAACACTTCACAGTCCTTTGAATTTAAACATTTTTACTCCTTGATCTCTTTCCCTTTACTAAAGGCAATTTCTTCTTATGCCTCCCACCACCATTCTTTGTTTAAAATCATATATCTATGAAGTACTATAAAATCCACAAGTGAAAATGATAGCTATCAGAGGAAAAACCCATCCAATAAAGGGGGTTTGGGGAGAATAATGAGGTACAAGGCCAGGGAGGCAGGCTGGATCATGAAAGACCTCACATGCCATCCTACAGGATTCAAATTTTTATCCTGAAGACAGTGAGTGAAAAGACACTGACGTATTTAAATCAGTAAAAGGCAAGATCATTCTGGAAAGCGGCATGGAGAATGGTCTAAGAATTAATGGAAGGAGATCAGTTAAAAATCTGTGGGCCCTGGCCGGTTTGGCTCAGTGGATGGAGCATCGGCCTGCGGACTGAAGGGTCCCGGGTTCAATTCCGGCCGGGGGCACATGCCTGGGTTGCGGGCTCGATCCCCAGTGGGGGGCGTGCGGGAGGTGGACGATCGGTGATTCTCTCTCATCATTGATGTTCCTATCTCTCTCTTCTTCTCCTTCCTCTCCCTTCCTCTCTAAAAATCAATAAAAATATATATTTTTTAAAAATCTGTGGTATTAATTTAGGACAATAAGAGTCTCTAACATGTACAACTAACTGTCCTAAAACAGTTACAAAGCTCCTCATAGGCTGCTTAAGCAGGTACAATATATCATCACTGCCTATTATACACCAAGTTAAAAATTTACTGCCTTCTAACCAGATCCTAACCTCTCTATCCGCATGATTACCTCTTACTATTCTCAAAGAGAATCTAACTCAGCCAGGCTGGTAAACCTGATATGCCTCCATCACATAAAGCTAAAGTCTACTCCTCAAGCCCCCCTTTATTCTAAACTCCCCATCCGAAAAGCTTCCCCTCCTCCCTTGAATGCCCTCTAGAACACCCAAATTCTATCCTATCATGCCTTACAAAATAACACTGAGGCCTTTCCTAATCATACTATCCTTCTCATTTAGAGTTATCACTTTCGTATGAATATTATCTCTACAGCTAGATTCTAAGCCCATTGAAGACAGGATTCATACCTATTCATCTTCATGGTAAGTGTTTAAAAAGTGTTGGTTGAATGCTGAATGGATGTGAGAGATTATTTTTAAAAATAGTTCTATAAGACTGTCTTTATTTTCCAATATACATTTACAAATGCAATTTACATGTTTGGATGCAAAAAAAATCTAGTCATCCAAATCCTGACAACACACAGTTCAAAAACATCTTAGAGTACCTTGAAAATCCTACTATTTTATCCATCTTTATGTGATTATAGCATAATTTGAAGAACAAAACCTGCATGATGAAAACAAATGGACTTACAACAGATGCAGAACATTTCTAAAGGATGCATAAGAAAACAACAAAAACAAATGCAAAGCGGAAATCAAAAATAATGCTTAACTGAATTAATGGGAAATTATAATGTCATCTTGTTAAAAGCAAAATTATAAATTGGAGCCATTCAAAAGTCTCAAAACCACAAATGAAGCTATTTTTCCCATGAGAAAGCAGCAACATCATAAATGCCAATGATTGCAAGCTACTAGATCTAAAAAAATAAAAATAAAAATCTAAAGGAGAACATTTTGCAGGCAACCCTACCTTTCTCTTTGCTTCTGTAATACCCTAAAGTCAAGGGAAACAAACCATTGATGAAATGTATTCAAAGTCCTTTCTCTCCATGAAAATCAGAATAAATAAGAGAGCATTTATAAATTTGGGACAAACATTATAAAGTAATTTAAAAACTAAGAATATCTTAGGAAGACTACAGACATCATGCTTGTTTAAAATAACCTTATAACCTAAAAAGCAAATTGAATTTTAAAACTTAAAGTCTGGCCAGTGTGGCTCACTAGTTGAATGTCGATCCATGAACCAAGAGGTCACTGGTTCGATTCCTATTAATGGCATATGCCGGGGTTGCAGGCTCAATGACTTCTGAAGCATAAGACTCAACTAATTAACAGAACTTTTTACCTGAGTAAGATAGCGTCTGTAATCTTGCCGCAATTCTTCTTTTAGTTTATGTTTCTTCCGTTCATAGTCTTCCCCAAGTGGTAAACTCAATCCATAATCAAGTCCTAGAAAGAAAACAACTTCTTAAAGTAATGTAGCTCATTTTCAAACCAATCTTAATTTCAATACTCTCCTGTAACAGCACAGTATAGGAAGGAACAAAGTCATGCTGATTCTGAGACTAGAATCAGGATAATGAAATTTTTATTTAAAATGTTTTAATAGGTAATAATTCATATATTGGAAAATATCACTCCTACCCATGAACCCCAGCCACCCAGCTTTCCTGCCCAGAACAACTAACATTACTGTTTCTTCTGACTCCTTCCAGAAACTTTTTATGCATCTATAAACAGTTACTATATGTTATCATATGTGCATGTGCATGTATATGTGTGCATGTGTGTTATATTTACTAACTCCCTTTATATAATAGTTCTACATTGTTTGGCATCTTGTTTTTTCAATGACAGAAAAATTAAAGCAAAGAAAAGCTTTAGTTCTTCAGTTAATTCCACTGAAATTTCTATAAAAATACTTACAACATGCTAATGTCTGTTTTCAATCTGAAAATTAATAACATGATTTTTAACCTATAAGAATATCCTTGCTATGACATGTTTGAAAAAATTAGGGCCATGTGTTGCTCAGACTGAAATTTCCAAAAACTTTTAAAGTTTAGCTACCAATTCTGATTTCACATAAATATTAATTTTATTGTGCAAAAATATATATAAAATTTACCATTTTAACAATTCAGTGCCATTAAGTTCATTCAAAATGTGCAACCATCACCACTATGAAAAATTTTTCATCATCCCAAACAAAAACTCAGTAAAAGGATAATTTTTTAAGAAAAATTTCAATTTTGAGCAGGGTTTTTCCTTTCATAGAGTTCAAAAATAAAATTACATTTTGGGTGATGACAATAATAATGGCTGCACAACTTATAAATACACTAAAAACCACTAAACTAAATCATTTAAATTGGTAAACTTTATGCTATATCAATAATACCTCAACAAAGCTATCACATTAAATACTTTTTGAATATTTTAAATACTAAAATACTATGTCAAGAAGTACAGATATCAGGTAAGTATTTGATTTTTAAAGCCCCCTACCTTTTTTAGTCCTATAATGTAATACTATAGTATAAAAAAAATTATTTCTAAACAAAATAAAAAATTTTAGAGTCAGCGACAACCAATATAGATGAAGTAAATGACTGCTGTATGAACTGATAAGGATCACCATTTGTGTGCCTTATTCTTCACAATGCAGCTAAATGATGGGAACTTATCATGAAAGTGTCATATCACTGCTTTATTACATCATTGAGCTATTTCAGGGGCAAACAGGCCAAAGTAGCATAAATATTAATGGGTATCTATTGATTTTTCTGCGATACTAAATTCCACTTTCCACTGTAAACACTGTGGCATTCTCTTTATAAACACTTCTGGCCTATTTAACGCCTGAGGAATGAGGGTATAGATTCCTTAGGACACCTCTCACTCAGGCTCCCAGGTTTCTTTCCAAAAGAATCTAAAGCATTCCAGATGCCTGGAATTTTAACTCATCCTAGAAAGGCATTCTTCCTCACAAAGGAATCTAAACCTTATTTTTAAAGATACAGAATTTAAGCCTATAGAGAGAATGTTTGAATTCTTACATTAAGAATAGAGTACCACAGCCGAAACCGGTTTGGCTCAGTGGATAGAGCGTCGGCCTGTGGACTCAAGGGTCCCAGGTTCGATTCCGGTCAAGGGCATGTACCTTGGTTGCGGGCACATCCCCAGTAGGGGGTGTGCAAGAGGCAGCTGATCGATGTTTCTCTCTCATCGATGTTTCTAACTCTCTATCCCTCTCTCTTCCTCTCTGTAAAAAAATCAATAAAATATATATTTAAAAAAAAAAAAGAATAGAGTACCACAAAAGAAACTAAACTATAAACTGGCTGGTTTGGCTCAGTGGATAGGGTGTCAGCCTATGGACTGAAGGGTCCCGGATTTGATTCCAATCAGGAACGCATGCCCAGGTTGTGGGCTTGGTCCCAGTGGGAGGAGGCCGATGGATGGTTCTCTCTCATCATTGATATTTCTCTCTCTCTCTCTTTCTCTCCCTCTCCCTTCCTCTGAAATCAATAAAAACATATTTTTTAAATCTATTAAAGCCAAGTCCATGCTTTATTCAATTTTATAATACCTGGCACACAACTTGTACCCCAGAAATGTTCACTGAATTAAGGTGTGAATGAATAAATAAATGAATGCCTGAGTATGAGGAAGGAAAGAGAGAGAAAGGACACACTATTCTTAATATTTCCTTTTTGCTTTTCATCTGATTGCATACAGAGAGGAAGCATAATTACTGGTAACCAGAGTTACCTATCTGTAGTTACGTAGTCACAAAGGATGCTCTACTGTGTCAAAGAGGAAAAGACAACAGGCAGCAAGGATGATGCCTCCCAACATGTTGAGCTTTCCTCTCAGGGAACAAGTAATTTACAGCTTTCTGAAAAGTCATGTGTTTAAGGTGGCTTTTATTACTGCTTTTCGATTTTTTTAACTATGTTGATTTTAGGAAGGGAGAGGGATAGAGAGAAATGACATCGATGAGAGAGAAACATCCATCAGCTGCCTTCTATATGCCCCCTACTGGGAATCAAGCCTGCAACCCAGGCACCGGGAATCAATGAGTCAATGCTCAACCACTGAGCCAAACCGCCTGGGCCGTTTTTCAATTTTGCTTGGTGACTTATGTGAAAGAATAGGGGAAAAAATGTGATTCATTTTCATTTGTAAAATACTATTCATACTGTTTACTTTTATTTATCAGGAGTATTTGCTTTTTATCATTGATTCAAATAATATAATAATTGTCTTTTTAAAAAGTAATATATAATGTCTTCTGAATTATTTAAAATTTTATTAATTGAAGATTTAGTCAACAGAAAATACTAACTTTTTAATTCTTATTTTTGTCATTTAGCACCATCATTTTATGGCATTAAAGGTAGGTCATAGAAATAAAATTAAGAACTATATGGAACAATTTAAATATTCACCTAAAGCTATGTATTAACAATGGCATCTCAGTGGACTTAATGAGGTAAGAAACATGGTGAGACTTACTTATTCAGAGCAGCTGTCTTCTGGTGGTTCTGGTGGCAAGTAAGGCCTTAGTGTCATCTTAGAGTAATGTGAAGTGATGTCACTTCACCAAGTACAACAGAAATCACTCTAAGATAGTTAACATTATTGCACCAATTACAAGTATTTGGCTTCTACAGTATTTGTGAGTTATATATAATATTTAAAACTGAAGTATATAATCTTTTTTAAAATCAATATACCTTCAAAATCAACATAGCACTCATAATAAATACTTTATAAAACAATTACCATGGAACACTTACTTTCCTCTTTTCTTTATTATATTACCATGAGAAAGCATTATGTATGAATAAAAGACAAATTATAAGAAATAATAACAGGCCTTTACCTAAGCAGGTGACATATCAGATATGAATATATTAACTGAGTAGAACATTGTACTCAAACTTCAAGTATAAAGGTATTATTACAAATCACCCACTTGTGCAAACTGAACAAGAAAGGTAGAATGTCTGAGATTTAGTTTATAATATAAGAAACTGCCCTGGCCAGTGTGATTTAGTGATTAGCCCGCACACCAAAGAATCTCAAGTTCCATTCCCAGTCAAGGGCACATACCTGGATTCCAGGTTTGCTCCCCACCCCCGGTCCGGGTGCTTGTGGAAGGCAACCAGTCGATGTGTATCTCACATCAATGTTTCTCTCTCTCCTCCCCTCCTTCCCTCACTTCCACTCTCTCTAAAAACAATGGAAAAAATATCCTTAGATGAGGATTAACAAAAAAGAGAGAAACCTAAGATAAAATATGCTAAAAAAAAAAAAAGTAATTAGAAAGTGCAACTAAAAATTAGTAAACAAAATCAACTATTTCCTTTTGTCTACTTTCAAAAGTCTCCACATTTTTTAGCTTAGTCTAAACTCTAGAACTTTTCTGCCATGTAAAATTCTGCTATTGCTTACTTTCTGATAGTTTATTAAATATATTTTTATTGATTTCAGAGAGGAAGGGAGAGGGAGAGATAGAAACATCAACAATGAGAGAATCACTGATCAGCAGCCTCCTGCACGCCCCCAACTGGGGAGAATCCCACAACCTGGGCATGTGCCCTGACCAGGAATCAAACCACGACCTCCTGGTTCATTGTTTGATGCTCAACCACTGAGCAACACCAGCTGAGCTCTGATGTTATTTTTAAATTACAATGTAATTTTTTCTTCTTTATAATCCTTTCCAAATTTCCGTGAACTTAACTGTATTTAAAATGAATTTTTAAAAATCATATCAAATAATTTCTAGTAATAGAGTAAAATCTCTTATCTTACTTTAGTAATCTGTAATCTTTTTGCTTGCAAATTTCCAAAATGACTTCAGAGCATGACAGACAAAATAAATCCAGTGCATTTTGGAGCCTGAAATGCTGAACAATGGCATCCTGATAAAAAAAAAGTGAGAAATACTACCCAGAACAGTGAAAGAAACGCCTAGGGACTACAGACACTGAAAACAAATTCTTGGAGTACCCAAAATGTAGAGGTGAGAGTGCTGAAAAGGAACCTGAAAAGGAGTGTGTTGGAGTCCTCAAAAACCACCCCCAGGTTTGGGGATTCACTAGAAAGACTCAAAGAATACAGAAGTCATTATACTCACATTTACAGTTTATTACAGTGAAAGGGTCCAAAGCAAAATTAGCCAAGGAAAAAGGTACATGGGGCAAAGCCCAAAGGAAACTAAATGCAAACTTCCAAGAGTTCTTCCCTGTGGAATCATCTAGGACCGTGGTCGGCAAACCGTGGCTTGCGAGCCACATGCGGCTCTTTGGCCCCTTAAGTGTGGCTCTTCCACAAAATACCACAGCCTGGGCGAGTCTATTTTGAAGAAGTGGCGTTAGAAGAAGTTTAAGTTTAAAAAATTTGGCTCTCAAAAGAAATTTCAATCTTTGTACATTTTAAATCCCGCACAAGAGATTCTTTGGTGTGCAGGCTCTGTTGCCTAATGAGTTTGCCGACCACTGATCTAGGACACCCTTAATTCCTCCAAGAAGTTGTGACAACCCATGTGAAGTGTTGCCTTCTGGGAAGCTCATTACAGACTTAGTGCCCTAAGCTTCTATTGTGAGATGGTCATATAGGCACACTCTTGACTAGCACTACCAGACTCCCCAAAAGGAAAGCAGCCATTTCTGCATAAATCACATGGTTTATAAACAGTTTAGGGACAATGAACTACTCTTATCATTTAGGGAAAGTTTTATATCAGTACAGAAAACTGTTTACTAGCTAAGTTCCAGACATTAGCCCAGGGCCAGGCCTTACAGACAGGCCTTTCTAAGAATAGGCAAGCTCTATTAAGAAGTGTAAGTGTTTGCCCAAAGGCACCTCATCTAGACCAGAAACAAGGAGGCTAATAATCCTACATAATAAAATGGTAATATGTAAATTACCATCACTCCGCTACGCCCACGATTGGGCCAGCAGGAGGCGCAGGGGGCGGGACTCAGGGTGGCCGGGGTAGCTGATTGGGCCAGCAGGACGCTGAGCCAGAGGCTTTCGGAAGGCCTGGTGCACCGGCGGACAGCCGGCCAGCTCCCCCGCGATCAAAAGCCAAAGCGGGGGAGCTGGCCGGCTGTCTGCTCCGGCATAAGGCCTTTCGAAAGCCTCCGCCGCGCCGGAGGCTTTCGGAAGGCCTGGTGCACCAGCGGACAGCCAGCCCGCTGGTGCACCAGGTGCATGATTAAAGCATGCACTGGGCCTCTAGTTTCAATATAACACAGTAAGTGCTATTTGACACCTTCCATAATCTACTCCAAGTACCAATCAGTTTGGTACATAATTAACTTTGCTTTCACTCGAGGATAAGGTGGTTTATTAACAGTTTTATGCCAGACTAGGCTGATTTTTTTAACTCAAATTTCAGATTCTTTTTTGGGGGGAAAGACCACAGGTTTTTCTTTGTCTACATTATTTCTAAGTTGCAAAAATTCTCTCTCCATGTTTCATTCCTCTGTTACTATTTTTCCTCCTGTATTCCCCCATTCAATCTTCTCTGCCACAATCCGACAGACAGAAAGGGCAAGGACACTTTTCTCTGGCATCTGTAGTGGAAATCTTTGCAGCAGACAGTAACTGCTCCAGGTTTGTCAACAGATGCATTAGGTTGCTTCTTATTCTCCAGAGGTCATGGCCGAGTCCCTATGCTATTAATCACAAAAGTACTACCTTCAAATGCAAAACAGGATATATGCTACCATATATAGAAAAAGAAGAGAATCTAGTTATGAAATTTTATACAAAATGCTGCTTTAACAAGACTAAAGGGCAGGATTGGGAAGCTGTTAGGTAATAGAAAACATACTGATTGATCTCTACCCCCAGTTCTGGCACAGAGTACCTAAAACCCTCCTAATTTCCTAAGTGATAAGAACACTGGAAGCATCTCTTGTTCTAATATTTGTCTTTGACCCCTCCTAACACAGGGCTCCTAAACCCCTTATAAATTCCTAAGTGATTACCACACTAGGATGGTCAAGATAGTAAAGTAGGTAAACACTGTGTTCACCTCCTCCCACACAGTATTCAAAATTCAAACTAAATTATGGAACCAAACAATCAATGGTGAGAACTACCTGAAAACCAGCTGAACATAATTCACAGAAGCCACGAGACTGGTGGAAGGCAGACCTGCACCCACAATGCAATGATTAAGAAAGGGATATCTCAGTTTCAGAAGTGCCCCCGAAGGGTGAGGAGTCCCAGCTTCACACTGGGCTCCCAGCCCAGGGTAAAACAGCCAAGGAGTCCCCATAACATCTGCCTCTGAAAACTGGCATGGTTTATGTCCAAGTGAGAGAGAGGGCTGCCGGAGTCCCAGGGGTTCCTCTTGAGGGGCCTGCAGTTGGACTCACTCTGGACTCGAGTTGGCAGCAGGTCAAAAATCACCAGGGACATACGAGAGGAGCTAAACTGACAGGCTTCTGGGCAAGGGATGGAGGGGCAGAGGTCAGGGCAGCTATCTCTGGGACAGAAGCGCTGGTAGGCGTCAGTGATCCTTTGTTGAACACTCCCTTCAACCATCTGGAAGGCACGCAGGAAGTCTCCAAATCAGAGCTCTCCAATAACCTGGCTTGATTATTCCCTGACACCCCTCCTCTATCTAATAGCATGCCCCATCTGCGTGGCTTCCAGTGGCTTTTCACACAATTGTCCTGCCTTGGCTGATGCTGTGAACTTTCCTAAAATCTCTCAAGGTCCACAATCCCAAATAAGCAGTTGCTGGCCTTGGCATAACTTGTACCTCTTGCTAAGTGTCCCAAGCCTGACACAAGTGACAAACTGTCTAAACTTGCATTGTAATTCCCATCGGGTGGCCCCAAGGCTGGCATTAAAAGCTGTGGCTAGTGTTGGCTTGGAACACAGCTTCAACTAAGCAGCCACAAGCCCAGCATAAGTGACAGCTAACCTTCGCTAACATCATGGTGCCCACTAAATGCACCCAAGCCCAGAACTAGTGACAAACAGCCTCAATTTGCAGCATAGCCTCTCCCAAGTCCCTCCAAATCCAGCACAAGTGACAACCAATTGCAGATCATTTTGTAGCTCCCACTAGGAGGCCCAAAGCTGGGCACAAATGGCAATGGACCTTGGGAGGTAAAATCTTTGGAATTTTTCAAGTGATAGGAAGGTCTTTGTAGTAGATCCCCATGACCATACCTGATAGTTTATACTAATAAGGTGACTCATGGTGAGCCCCTAGGTAGTTTGTGCTAAAGAGATGGCACAGATGGGAACTGGTCACACCAGAAAAGACCAACCACGTGATTAGACCATTGGACCTTTGAGCCATCTGACATCAGCCTGACCTCAAAGTAAGGGATCTTGAGATTGAGCCATGTGGGCAATGATTCCATCAATCACGACTACACAATGAAACTCCATAAAAACGCTGGACACCAAAGCTCAGATAGCATCCCAGTTGACAACAGTCTTTACACTGTCACATACTGATATGCTGAGAGAGTGACGCATCCCTCTCTGATGACAGAGAGGCTGACAGAAGCTTCATGTTTGTACTCTCTCAGACCACCCCCCATGTGTCTATCCTTTTGGAAGGTTCTGATTTTTATCTTTTTGCTCTGACAACACTATAACAGTAAGTATAGCACTTTCCTGAGTTCTGTGAGTCATTCTAGTGAATTATCAAACTTGAGGGGTAGT
Organism: Cnephaeus nilssonii; assembly: GCF_951640355.1. Lineage (NCBI taxonomy): Eukaryota > Metazoa > Chordata > Mammalia > Chiroptera > Vespertilionidae > Cnephaeus > Cnephaeus nilssonii. Next base: position 36,809,870 of record NC_137089.1, on the reverse strand, counting down.
GTAAACCTCCCATATTTGTAGCCGGCTGGATAGAAGTGAGGATGGCCTGTGGACCTCTGAACTTGCATCTGGTGCTTCAGGTAAGAGAAGTCTTGAGGAGGACTGTGCCCTTAACCTGTGAAGTTTAGACTCTGGGTAGTTGGTGTCAGAGGTCACTGTAATGCCCATCAAATCCTTTTGTGAGAGGTACAATGGTGAAAGAATGAGCCACACAGATAAGCCTTATCCATGAATATCATCAATATCTAACACAATAATTTACAAAATCATAAAAATGTACTGTTGCATGAGAGTTGAACTATGAGTTATCAAGAGACTGCTTTCATTAGCTAAAATAAATATTACCAATTTATATATTCCTAATAGCTACTATGCTTAATTACTCAGTCAAAGTATGGTATCACAGTTTTAATTCAATATATAGTTTCCAAAACTAATCTTTATTTCCAGTTTGTTTTATAATTCTTAGATAAGACCATCAAAGGAAAACTCTCTATTGCAAAATTATATTTTCCCATTATCAAAAATTACATATTTAATCTAATTTTAAGGCCACAGTTATTCAGGCAAGAGGTCAGTAACTGAATGCTGATAAGTTATAAAATTAATCTAATTACATATTCTTCTTTAATAAAACTCAATGAGCATAAAAAATAATTACTGCTTCAGATGACTGGATCAGAAAACTGTGGTACATCTACACAATGGAATACTATGCTGCCATAAAAAAGAAGGAATTCTCATCATTTGCAGCAACCTGGATGGAATTGGAGAATATTATACTAAGTGAAATAAGCCAGTCAATGAAAGAAAAATACCACATGATCTCACTCATTTATGGATAATAAAGAACATTATAAACTGATGAACAAAAAGATAGATACAGAGACAGTAAAGCAACAAACAGACTTTCAAATTACAGGGGGAAAGTTAGGGAGAGGGGGGGGAGATAAGAAATCAAACGAAGGACTTGTATGCATGCATATAAGCATAAACAATTGACGCAAAACTCTGGGGGGTGAGGGCATGTGTGGGTGTGGGGTGGGGGGGTAATGGTAAGATATGTACACATATAATACCTCAATAAAAATAAATAAATAAATAAATTAAATTAAAAAAATAATAATTACTGCTTCAGTTGGCAATAAAAGAAAACATTCCATGAAAAGTAAATCCTACACATCCAAGAGAACTATTTATTTTTGCAATGGAGACCTTCACTCCTTCATTCAAAATATCTTCTCTAAGTACTACAGTACCAGGCACTGTGCTAGGCAGTGAATATACAGTGTCAGGCAAGCTGGCAGCCAATAGAAAGTACAAGTTCAAAACTATTCTTCAAGGGAAAACCAATGCTATAGGAACAGAAGGCAGGAATGACCAACACAATGTGGTAAAAGTAATAAAAGAGTAAAATCATCATACAGGAAACAAGCAGCCATTGAAAGGTTTGAAGCAGAGACAACTACGATCAGATCTGGTTTTTGGGAGCGTATCAATGGGCAGTGCAGGGACTGAGCAGAGAGGGTAGACTGCAAAACAAAAGAACACTAGGAAGAAAAAATCTTAAGTGAGAAACAATGGAGGCCCACATAAAATAACATCTATGGGATTAGAGAAAAGTACACTTATCGAAGTTTAGGCATTACAATCAATTAGACTTGTGGAATTACTTGCTGTAGACTATAAAGGGAAGAGAGGAGTCAAGGATGACTAGGCAACCAGCTCCCCAGAGCACCAAAAGTTTGAGAGGAACAAAATCAATGTACATGTTGATTTTGAGGTCATGGCATCCAAGTAAAGATGTCCTGTAGGAAATTAGATATATAGATCTGGAGTTCATACAAGAAATTGGGAACGAGATAGAGGTTTAGAAGTCATGAATACACTTATGTTAAATAAGACCAGAATGTATGAAGTGAAAACAGGGCCTAGGACAGAGCCCCAAGAAACAGGTAAAGGTCATTGTATCTTCGATTTTAAACTCACCATCATTTGTGAATGTAATAAAAGAATAATTCTTAATATAATTCTCAAAAGTCAAAACCAACTTTTAAAAAGATGCAAAAGAGGTCGGGAAAAAAATATTTATTGTCCACCAATTATGTGCAGTCATCTTTCCATATGTATTCAACTAGAGGCCCAGTGCACAAAATTCGTGCACGAGTAGGGTCCTTAGAGGCTGCCAGCCAGGGCCTCCCTTCCCCAGCTGCCGGCTGCTGGCTGGGGCCTTCCTTTGTTCCGCACCGCCCCCTGGTGGTCAGCACATGTCATAGAACTCCCAGTCTGTCAAACTCCCAAGGGGACACTTTGCATATTAGGCTTTTACATATATGGAAGATTACTGCCACAAAAACCTTTTAAGGTAGATGCCAATTCTTAAGACGAGGAAACAAACAGCTTAAATAACGTGAGCTAGGTCACAAAGCCATGACATCCACAGCCCAAAGCAACATGCAACCCCAGAATTTCAAAGTAATTCTATCTGACTTTAGTGCTTGAGAAAACCTGCCATTAGACTTTTAAAATATTATACTTGGAATAATCAAACTTTTGATTCAGAAAAATTTAGGACTAAAAGATCACCCAACTTCTTTATATTACAGATAAAAAAAATGAGGACCTTAGAGATTAAGGAACTTAACCAAAATATGTATAATACTTAAGTTCACTAAAGCTGTATACTAGCCAATAATTTTTAAGAAAATCAGAATTGAAAGCATTATCTATGTACTGAACACTAAAAGCATGGCATTCACTTAGAGCTGGTTTTCTAATAGAGACAAAGAGCCCACTAACTATTCAATCTCTTGGACAACATCCCCTTATAATCAACAATTTTTTTGGTAAAAAGTTTCCAAATACTGTCATACCAAACCATAATCAAAGAATTAGTATAGCTGCAATATTAACTTCTTTACAATTCTAATATGTAGTTAACAATTAAAATTGTCTTTCAAAAAATAAAAAATTGCCGAAACCGGTTTGGCTCAGTGGATGGAGCGTCGGTCTGCGGACTGAGGGGTCTCAGGTTTGATTCCGGTCAAGGGCATGTACATTGGTTGCGGGCACATCCCCGGTGGGGGGTGTGCAGGAGGCAGCTGGTCGATGTTTCTCTCTCATCGATGTTTCTAGCTCTCTATCCCTCTCCCTTCCTCTCTGTAAAAAATCAATAAAATATATTTAAATAAATAAATAAAAATAAAAAATAAAATTTTTTTTTAAATAATGAAATGGTCTTTCACTAAAGAGCATTTTGTATCCATTAAGCATATTTTTTTGATTTTTAAATAAAGGCAAGTTCATTTTTGTTCAATAATTAACTCTCTATCTCTCTCATACACACACACACACACACACACACTCAAATTTTTCAATTAATTTTTTATTAGTTATACTCACTGCTATAATTCCATAAATCATAATCAAGGCAATAGCATTTTTAAAAAAGTACAAGGTTCTTAGTATATATATTTCACATGTAGTTGGTCTGTCACATGTAAGATTTCAGAAAGGAAAGAGTTACCAGGATTCTAAAAATACCTTTGATTTCTTACAAGACAAAGCTCTTTCACAACAGCCTGCTTAGAATATCTTAAAATCAATTTAGCACACCTAATGACATACCTAAGGAACCCCTGGTCTGTTGGCTGTTTGGTGGTATGTTTTCCTTAGCCATGGAGATTAATATTTTACTGTTTTCAGAAAGCTTCTCTGATGCTTTTTCCTGAAAGAGATATAATATTTACAAAAGCAGAGGAGGGAAAATACCCTACAAAATATACAATTAATCTCAGTACTTTAATTTAACAACTTCACAAAATTACATGGTACATCATAGAAGAAATTTAAGTGTCAAGTTTAGGGAATTAAACAAAAGCAGTTAATACTATAATAAATGTTCTAATATTTAGCTCATTCACTTATCAACAGTCACTGAGTTCCTGCCAGGCACTGGAAATACATGAGTGAAAAAAACAAATAAGAATCTGTGCCTCCCTGGAGCTTACAAACTATTGTGGAGACAAACAATAAACATAATACATAATTAAGATATGTAATACGTAGAGAGTGGTAGGGAGGAACTATGGGAAACAATACAGCAGGGTATGGAGGCCCAAAAATGATGGGGGCCAGACCGCCAGGCCTCAGTGAACAGGTGATACTTGAACTAATGCTTAAACATTATTTATGTACTATTTAATATCAGAAATTATAATAAAGCTGTATTTAAAGCTATGTAGTAACTCTTTCCAAACACTGTAAACTAGTCCTAAGTACTAGAGAATGGTTAAGAGCATGGACTTTGGAGCTGGACACATGAAGGTTCAGATCCATAATCCACCTCTTATGTACGTGGACAAATTACTATCTCTCCCTTTTAACCCCTTTAAGCCTCACTTTCTTGATCTATAAAACAAATACAAAAAAATTCCATCTACTTCACAGGGATATTATAATTAAATGAGATAATACATCTAAAGTCCTTCCTACCATTCCTTGTAAGAGGCAGGTATTATGGCAGAAAGACAACCTAGTGTGGTGGTTAAGAGAACAAGCACAGGATTCAGTTGTCAGGAATCAAAGCCTTGCTCTGCTATCACTTTAGTCACATTACAGTACTTAATTTCTCCATGCCACAGTTTACTCATTTGGAAAATGATAATAACAGTACTTACCTCATAGACTCATGTGAAATATCAATGTAACCTCATAAGACTTTACCTCATTCATATTTTATATACAATAAATGTTAGCTATGTACATTCTGTTATAATCAGGATGTCCATATTATTTATCATTTCAACCAGGATACGTTTGTCCAAGACAGATGTTAAACCAGATGAGACACTGGGACAACATGTAAACCAGGACTATCTTGGGCAAACCAATATAGAGTATGTGGTTACCCTCATTATAATGGACCATATGGCACAGATTAATCCACATCCTGTATCTTATTACATATACTGAGCCCATGAGAGGAGGTGCCACATCTAGATTAGTGTTGTATTGTCAGAGCCTAGCACAGTACCCTAGCACAATCTCAGTAAGTATTGCTAAAATGGATGAATCACTTTCAACAAAAATTAGGAAAGTTTAAGAAAGCTTTTGCAGACATTGCTTTCAGAAACATTTTAATAAATTTACAATCTGAAAATAAAGTATACAAAATAACAAATTATTCTAATAAATTCACTTTTGTAGGCTTCAAAAAATTATTAAGATAATGATTCATTAAAATATTAACTTTTCCCACAAAGGATGAGAACTTGCTTGCATATCTATTATGTTTCTATTCTGAAAGTTCCTTATACTAGAGCTAGCCCCCTAATCATTTTATGAAGCGCATAAAGTATTAATTAAAACTCTACAGAGGAGAAACTGTGAGATATAAAATATCACAAATAAAAAACTGCATTTGAAATCTTGTCGAGCCAAGCTTTCACAGCACAGCCAAACTACAGTACAGAACTAAAGATTCTGACTCAGAGAAGAGGATGTTTGCATTTACACAGGACTAATCTTCAGAAACAATTTTAATGAAACATATTTGAAGGAAACGATTAACTTTACCTTCATTTCCATGTAAGGCGGATCACTTTCCAATTCTGCTTTTTCTTGGGCCAATTTGGCTTTGCGCTCTTCAATAAATTTATCCAAATTATCAGCCATCTTTCAGAATCTGTAAAAACAGAAGAAGGAAGAAAAAAACACTGCAATGAGCACAGCTGCAACTCTACTGGAGTATTTTTAGGCTAATAACATGCAGGCTTAGTCTACATTTATTTTTCAATCTCATTTATCAAATTGAGAACTTCAAAAAGCTTGACTAAAAAATGACTGCCTGCATTTCTCTCGGAACTCCCTCAAACACCTACACCAAACTTTAAAATATCTAAAAAGAGCCTGGCTGGTGTGGCTCAGTGGTTGAGTGTCAATCTATGAACCAGGAGGTCACTGGTTCAATTCCCAGTCAGGGCACATGCCCGGGTTGTAGGCTTGATCCCCAGTAGGGGTTGTGCAGATGGCATCCCATCCTTGATGTTTCTATCTCTCCCTCTCCCTTCCTCTCTGAAATCAATATCTATAATAATAAAAGCATAATATGCAAATCGACCAAATGGCCAAACAGCTGAACGACTGTCCAGACGGCCATGCTATGACACCCACTGGTGCCAGGCCAGCCAAGGCAAGTGTGATGCGATTGGTTGCCTGCAGAGGGGGGCCCAGGCCACCGGCCAGGGGGGGATCAATTAGGGGGCTCCACGATCGTCCCAAAGATGGAGGCCCAAGCCACCGACCTACAGGCTGTAGCGGGTGGTGAGGCCTCCCTCTGCGGGGGCGATCCATCACAGAACCCTAGCCGGGTGGGCAGGGCCTCCCTCTTTGGGGCAATTGATCACGGGGCTCCCAGACTGAAAGATTTTCAATTTATTATCTGCCAGGCTGAGGGACACCACCCCCCCAACAGTGCACGAATTTTGTGCAGCGGGCCTCTAGTATGTATATTAAAATATCTGAAAAAGAAATAAAAAAGAAGACAAACAGCCACTACCATCCCACTATACACCCATAGTCTGTGGTTTGTTTTTAAGTTTTCTTGTCATGTGGTGTGTTTTTTAAGACTATTTTTTTAGAGCAGTTTTGAATTCACAGAAAAATTGAGAAGATTCAGATTTACCACATATCCTACACCACTCATGCATAGCCTAATCTGTTATCAACATCCCCCACCAGAGAGGTACATTTGTTACAATCAATGAACCCACACTGGCACATCCAGTTTACATTAGAGTTCATTCGTGGTGGTGTATATTCTATGGGTTAGAAACATGTATGACATGTATCCACCATTGTAGAATCATACAGAGTAGTTTTACTGCCCTAAAAGTCCTCTGTACTCCAGCTATTCATCCCTCCCTCCACTCTGATCCCTGCAACCACTGATCTTTTTACAGTCTCCATAGTTTTGTCTTTTCCAGAATGTCATATAGTTGTTATACAGTATTGGCTTCACTGACTAGCATGCATTGCTAAGGCTTCTAATTGTCTTGTCATGGCTTGATCACTCATTTCTTTTTAGTGCTGAATAATATTCCATTGTCTGAATGTACCAGTTTATTTATCTAAAAAAGGACATCTTGGTTGCTTCCAGGTTTGGGAAATTATAAATAGAGTTGCTATAAACATCTGTGCGATATCCAAAAGTTTTTTAAATTTTTTAAATCCAATTTATTCATATGTCATCAACTTTTAATCAATTGTTTGTTTTTATGACATATGTAAGAAATTTTTTCTTAGCCCAAGATCACATTTTCTTCTATGTTTTCTTTTAGAAGTTGTATAGTTTTCTCTCTTACACCTAAATATATTATCTGTTCTGAGTTAATTTTTGCAAATAGTGTAATAGTATAAGGTTCAGTTTTTTGGTTGGTTTGGGGGCTTTTTTGGTGTGGTTTTTTGTTGTTGTTGTTGTTGTTGTTTTTGCATGGATATAAAACTATTCCAGTCCTATTTTTTTTAAAAGACTATCCTTTCCTCATTGAACCTAGTATTTTTTTAAATATACATTTTTCAAAAACCCATGAAACTTAGTGACTAACTGGATAGGTGGCAGGAAAGGAGCCGCTGACAACCAAAATTTTAAAGTCTTAGAAACTAAATATGGATGGAATCCTAGACAGAAATAAGTCAGAAGAAGCTGGCTGGTTTGCAAAGGTTTAGTTTAGATATGTTAAGCTGGAGCTAGTAAGAAATGCTAATGATGCCGAAACCGGTTTGGCTCGGTGGATAGAGCGTCGGCCTGCGGACTCAAGGGTCCCAGGTTCGATTCCGGTCAAGGGCATGTACCTTGGTTGCGGGCACATCCCCAGTAGGGGGTGTGCAAGAGGCAGCTGATCGATGTTTCTCTCTCATCGATGTTTCTGACTCTCTATCCCTCTCTCTTCCTCTCTGTAAAAAATCAATAAAAAAAATTTAAAAAAAAAAAAAAAGAAATGCTAATGAAAATTTCCAGCCATTGGTTAGAAATTCAAGACTCAAGTTCAAGGAAATGGACCACATCAGATGCTTATTTAAGAGTTAACTATTTTAGCCCTAGCCGGTGGTGCTCAGTGGTTAGTGTGACAGCTCAAAGTCTCGGGTTCGATTCCCAGTCAAGGGCATGTACTTGGGTCACAGGTTCAATCCCCAGTCTTGGTCGGGGCATGTACGGGAGACAACCAATCAATGAGTCTCTCTCACAGCGGTGTGTGTGTGTGTGTGTCTCTTTCTCCCTCCCTCTTTTCCACTCTCTCTAAAAATCAATGGAAAAAATATCCTACGGTGAGGATTAACAACAATAAAAAAGTAATGAAAACTGATTTGGAGCCAATAAGAGCACCTTGGAGAAAAGGTTAACTATTTTAAAGATAGCGGAAGCTGTAGTAAATGAGCACAGACAGGGGGAAAAAGCAATGGCCAGAACTACATTCTGGGCAATGTTCCCTTGAGGGGGTGACAAAAGAATTGAACTAGAAAAAAATACAAAGAAGGAGTATTAAAAGAAGGATATAAAGAAAAGCAAGTCAACATAATTTGACAAGAAAAATATGAGAAAGAACCAGTCAGCAATATCAAAAGTAAAAGAGTTTTTAAAAAGCACCTACTGAATTTAATGTTTGAGGGATAATATGTCAAAATGCAGGCAAGCAAGCTTTACCCTAAACAAATATGTTGAAACTTATATAAGTAGTACATACTATGAACTTCATTCTATTATTTACTTCCAAAAAGAATAGTTTTTAAAAATGGCTATGGCAAATATATCTCAAGCCCACACGTTAATATATTTAGCCATTTTTAATTTGCTATTTGTCACAAAAGATTTTTCCTAGTGAAAATTCAAAACAGCTCAACAGTAAATAGTACTTTTCATGCTGAAAAAAAAGTCACTTAAAATCCCCAAATTTTCCTAAATATTTTTTGTCTGGTAGAAAAAAAATAATGTTTGGATTATATGTATGTATACACATATACTTTGCTATAGGACTTTATACATAATTTAAGCAGAAATGCCATTAATCTAAAAAAAAGTTAACAAGCCTCTTTCAACTCTGAACTAAGGCCTCCAAATAATTGTTAACAATTATTAATATAGCATGTACATTGATGTAACCAGACTTGAAAGTTCTCTCTCTTGAATTTATACATAAATTTCCCTTTAATATAATACTTTAACATCAATTATAAATGCTAGAATTGATTTTATACAACACTAACCATAGTAATAAAATACCTTTTTAAAACAATGATAGTGAGTATAATATATGCAATAGTTAAAACATGAGATTTATTAGATATAAGTTTATGTTTAACCATTTCTAATTTTGTTCTACTCTCTATTCTGATTCAAGCATATCTCTACGATTAAACTGTAAAGTCAAAGATAATACTAGTAAGCTTTCTCCTGGCAATGCCCTCCAGACAAAGAACACAGGAACACTACTGTAGTTAAACTATTTGGGTTTATTACTCATTGCATGGAGAGATGCATCCTTATTTTAGTAAGAGGGTGTTAGAAAAGACTTGGGATTGTGTTAGGTGATTTGGAGGAGGGTTTAAGGAAGTGGAGCTTTGCTCTGGATTTAATGCTGTCAGGAAGTGGGGTAACTATGATTAGAGAGGGTGAGGCCAAAGCTTAGAGGCAGCAGTCACTCATATTAGGTGGGAGAAGAGATGTCTGGCATTTTGTGGCTTGGATAACATTCATGTTTTGTCTGTTTGGATGTGATTATGGAGTAGTGGTGTTTTTGTCTTGATCCATCACAGACACAAAGCAGCCCCAGTCTGATGTTGATGTTCTGTACAACTGTTTATCTTCAATAGAAGTCCAAGCCTAAGCAGTATTGTCAGGCCAGTTCCTAGCAACACTAAAGCCTTGGTGATAGCAGAGCCAGCTTCTAGCAGTCATGACTACTTTCTCTTTCTTATTCCCAAAAGCATGTGGCAACTTACATAAAACAATTTCTACTACAAAATTATTCAAGAATTATTTAATAATTCAGAGAGACTGAGTCATTGTGTACAGCCTAAGTATAAAAAAGAATAAGAATTTAAAAATTACAAGAAACCTACATGGGATTCTTTTTCTTCCACTATACAATGTAAAATTACAACTTTTTTCAAGATATTACCAGGTTTATTTTTTTTCCCCAGTACCTGTGTACACAGTACGTAGGTGACAAACAGTTTTCAGGAAAACAGTTTAGCTGAAAGACCTGGATTTGAAACCAAATTCAATCACTAATTGACTGTATGTAACTGACCTCAAATACATTCCTTAACCTCTCTATCACTCAGTTTCCCCTTCTGTAAAATGGAAATATATATTGCAGTTGTTCTGAAGAAAAAACAAAATGATGCATATAAAACGTATGGCACACCTGACACTTAGAAATCAATAAATCACAGCTGTTTTATTAATTCTTGTTATAGTTTCATAGTCTTTGTATAAATCAGTGTGTTATCTGCTGATATGTTATGTATGTAATCTAACATACATGTCATATGTATGTTAGATTACATACATATCTAATTTATGTATCTGTCCTTGGTCATTAATGATGACCAAGGACAGATACATAAATTAGATAGCCTTTGGGTAATGCAAAATTGCCAAAACACTTGCTCAAACACCTTTGTTTCCCACTCAGGAAAGCAGTCAGAATAATGTTAAAAGTATGCCTTTATTTTAAAAGTCTCAAAGTACACTGATATTTAAATCACCAATAACTGATACTTGTTATCATAATCCAAATCAACATCTATAAATGTTAAATTTGGACACTTTATGCTTATCATACAGGTAGAAATACAGACAAATCAGAACATATTCAATCTGCTAAATTTAGGCAAACAGAGAGGATCCAGAAATAACTGAGCATGCCCAATTCCTCCTTCCAGTTTCATCAATCACAAAGAAAGGGGAAAATGTTCCTCCCATCCTTGTCCCTCTTAAGTCAAGTGCAAATTTCTTTCCCTCTAAGGCAGCATGAGGAACGGAAAATAATGCCCCTCCCAAAGGAGGCCTTTAAGGTTCTAGATGCTAGGAGATGAAGTACAAGATATGATCCTTGTCTCCAATTTGGACAAGATAAAATGCCACCTGTCACAGTGGCTCACAGTCTAGCCAGATGAGAATTTAGGGATTCAATGTGAGGTACCCATAAGAGATCCAGTGGATGTACCAAGGAAAGGATTTGAATATGTCTGGAATTCAGAACAGAGTCCAGGCTAGATAATGTACACTTTTTTAAATAACCATTAAAACTATAGGAGAAGAGGGTGCCTGGAAAAAGAGCCTAGTGTGGGAGAACAGGACGGAGGACAGAATAGCAGGGAGTGAGAACATATGGGTGTGGGGTGCAGGGAGGAGTCTATGAAAGCCTCAGAAGAAAGAGGGGGAGGGAGAAGGTGATCCAAGACAGTGTTTCTCACCCCACCCCCACCCCCACCCCCACCCCCACCCCCAATCCAGAGATCTTTTCACCAAATGAAAGGCGAATGAATCTCTTTCTCCTGGCCGATGCACAACTTACTTTCATGGGCACACCCAAATTTTGACAAATCCCCCTAAATGTTACTAAGAAGTAAACACCATGTTGCTGGGACAAAGGGAGGTCAGGATACAAAGAGAGCGAATACAGGCATACCTGGTTGTACTGTGCTTCACTTTATTGCACTTCACAGATGTTGCGTTTTTTACAAATTGAAGGCAAGACCTTCCACCTGCAAAAAAGATTAGGACTAGCTTTGTTGTGGTGGTCTGGAACCGCCCACAGTATCTCCAAGGTTTGCCTCTATATAAAAGCAATATTAGGTTTGTTAGCTGCTGTTAACAATAAATCATTAACGATGACCAAGGACAGATGCATAAATTAGATGGGCTTTGGGTAATGCAAAATTGCCAAAACACTTGCTCAAACACCTGTCTCACCCTCAGGAAAGCAGTCAGAATGATATTAAAAAGGTAAGCCGAAATGTTCCCCAAGTTTGTAAAAGTTAAATCACGTTTGTCTGAAAACTTCACTTGAGAAAAACTGTACTGAAAGTTTGTTTCATTTCACCCAAACAGCACCTGCTCCCTTCCAGGTCACCTGGAGACCCAAGATTTCATCCCTGGGGAGCATTTTGGCAGATATTTAACCACCAGAAAGTCAGTGTCCTTCTAATCTAAGGAGAATGATATGCCAGGAAAAATGTCAGCGTCTTACTGGTTTCCATGGGATTCCTTTTAAGCTTGTCAACATGAGAAGCCAGCCTTTCATTTAAAATAGGACCTCTCTGAGGATAATTGTCTTTTTACAAACTCGTGGTGGTTGCTATTTGGCTCTTGCACTCCGAGGTGTTGGTAAACTAGGTAAACTAGGTATTGTACTTTAGAATTTAGTCTTCTCAGAAGTCCACGCTAAACTTCTTAACCCTTTAATTTTGAGAACCAGCCTCTCTCGAAAGATGAGTCCCATGGCTATCCCTGAAAAGTGTATTCAAGTCCCAGAAAACAACCCTAAAATCAAGGCAGCTGGAAGAGGTTCAAACTCAAGGAGCCAGGTGGAGCCAGGACCGTAACAGCACCGACCTCACAGGGCGGTGGTTCCATTTTACTTGCAAAAGCAATGCTCTGGGAACCGCGCCTGGCGTGTAGGTCCTCAAGCCCCGTTAACCTTTAACCAGCCCCGGGGGAGAGGGAAGGTGCTTAGGCAGCTCAGCGGACCGGCGGACCGGCTGGTGGGCACCGAGGGCGCCCGGCAGCGAAGGCACAGCCCGGCCCCGGGCGCTGTGGGTGGCGGCCGCCTAGGGAAGCATCAACGCGTTGTCAGGCAACCAGGTCTCTACGGCACCGCAGGCGCCAGCAGCGGCCCCGCGAGTCCAGACCGCGAAACCAGGGCACCGCCCCTGCTCCCCACCCACAGGGACCCCCACCCACAGGGACCCCCACTCTTAGGGACCCCCCACTCTCAGGGAACCCCTAACCCGGGAGCCAGGCACTAACCCCGGCCCTGCTGCGGGACCCCGAACCCATAACTCGCCTACCGGCCCCAGCCTGGTGGCCGCGAGACTTACCCCCGTAGGGAACCCGGCCCACCAACCCCCGTAACCCCGACACCGCCGCCAGCCTGGCAACCGCGAGACCTCGGCCCCCGGGAGCTCCCGTCCTGGGACACCCCCTCCCGCCAGACCCCGCAGGCCCGTCCCCAGCCCGAGGCCGGCTTACTCGGTCTGGAGAGCGGGATCGCGTCCGGGGAGCCGCTCAGCGCTCCGGCGAGGACCTTCGCGATAGGAGGCGGCGGCGGCGACCGCCGGTCGCGGGCTCCGCCTCTCAGACCGAGCTCTCCGCCCGCCTTTGGCCAACCGCCCAGCGCGGCCCCGCCCCCCCCGGGGGACACGGGAGGAAGGCACGCGGCTGCGGGCGCCCCCCACCGGCCCGGAGGCCGCACAGCTGCCCGGCGGTTCGCAGGGCTCTCGCACACCTGGGCTGGGCGCCCGGCCTCCGCCTGGGGGCTGTTAAACCGCGGGAGCCATTTCCCAGGCTACACCGCCTCCAGCCCCTCCAAACCCTCCAAGTCCCAGCTGGCCTGGGAACAGAGTCAGCAAGGCCTGGTAAGAAAAATGGTTCGCATACCTCTCCGGGCATTAATTACTCTTCTCCCTGGAGTTTGGTCGACGTTTTGACCTAGGCTTTTACTACCAATTTCAACATATTCAGTTCACCCCTATACTGAGTGGCTATATGCTACCACTAGAAAAGGTCTCTCTCCCCCTCCCCCCTCCCCTCTCCCCTCTCCCCTCTCCCCTCTCCCTCTCCCCGAAAAACAGAACTAAGAGTCCTTTATCCTACCCTACTTTGTAACAGGGTTTTAAAGGCAAGTTTTCTTTAACTCGAAGTTTATCAAAGCCGCAGGCGGGGTGCGAATTCGACCATTGCAGTGTTTTTACTTGAACTGTACGCCACACACTATTAGGAGTGGAGTGTCCTGCACTCTGAAACTTGGTGAGAAGAAAAACTTCCAAGTAAACAATACATTGCAATGTAGCAGTTACAGAAGCACCTGCAGACACTGTGGAAGGAACGATTACCGGAGAGAGGAGGAAGAAAGATCGTGGCAGAGATCTCTGAGCTGTCTTTCTAAAGACTAATAGCAGCTCCCAGGTAGGAAAGTCAGGGGCGTGCATTTTAGCCAATGCCAGCCATCCATGCAAAATTTCGAGGGTGACTAAAGAAAGATGAAGCTGGAGAGGTGAGCTGTGACGTTATTCTCCTCCCGCCTCTTCCCCAGCAAAAAAATATTTCTCGAACATCTCGATGTTAGGGATAAAAGAAGGAACACAAACCTCGTGGCCTGTGATTTCGGACTCAGAATCTAGTGCGGAGTGGGGGAGTGGCTGGGGGAGGAAGAATACGTAACACAAGCAAAAATACTTAAACACTGTATTAACTGTTGGAAGAAAATAGGCTGCTGGTGAGATTAATTCGGCCTCGGGGACAGGTGGTTTCACGGAGCAATGCTGAAAATTAAACTGTAAACGACTCTAAGAACCGGACGTTTGCACAACACTAATAAGTCACCTACATGTGAGCCCGTCCACGAGTGTCCGCGGCCTCGTGGGAAGGCTGCAGAGGCGCGCGGTGCCACACCCCCGCGAGCCCCTAGAGGGCGTGGCGCCGGGGCAGCGGTTCGTCTGCCAGTACGTTGGGAGGGATGCCACGTTTCTCTTTCAGCCGGCATCCGGGACTCCTTACATGCCCGCTTTTCCGCAGACATCCTTAACTCTTAGTCTTTCAGCAAACTTATTTCCTGTAAGGTGCCTCCCCCCCTCCCCCACCAACATCAATAAAAACAACAGTTTTTCCCCTCGACCCCAGCTAGCGGACCTGCCGGGGTGAGGCAGGCGGAGGCTGAGCCTGCGCAGTACGAACAAAGGAGGCCAATCCCGAGTTGGGCATCACGTGACGCCTGCCCTTCTTCCGGCGCGGAAGGCTGTACCATCCTCAGACCTAACCACTGTCGGTCCTCATTCACACGCATAGTTTCCCAAGGTAACGCGTGCTTCCCTCGGCCGCGGGAAGGTTCCTCTGCCTCTTAGCTACGCTGTAAGGGCTGTCTAGATCGTCGCGTCCCCCGCGGGCCCCCGCCACCCCCGAATGGTCTGCTCCAACCTCACCTCCGGTTCTAGGTGTCATGGCTGCCCCGAGAGGCTAGGACGAGCTTGCACCGGTTGTGCGGGGTCCGCAGCCCACGCCTGGGAAACGCAGCGAGGGAAAGCTGTGCCTTGACTGCGGAGGCGGCAGCTTCTCGCGTTCCTGGCGATGGCGGCGTCCGGGAGCTGTATGGCCCAGAAAACCTGGGAATTGGCCAACAACATGCAGGAAGCCCAGAGCATCGATGAGATCTACAAATACGACAAGAAACAGCAGCAAGAAATCCTGGCGGCGAAGCCCTGGACTAAGGAGTGAGGAGGTCCCTGGCGAGACGCAGGGGAGGGAGGGGTGGCGGGAGCCGGGGAGACCCAGCGGGAGGGGGAGCTGGAGGGTTGGGGAGCTGAAGGGTTGGGGAGCTTGCAGGGAGGAGAACGAATGTGCACCTGGAAAATGTTGGTCGTTTACACCCGCACGTAGAGCCTAAGCCCCTCCACTGGGGCTTTCTTCGTCTCCCCTTTCTGTTTCTTTAACATGTTTGCCTCTGGAGGATGGACAAGGAAAACAAACGGTGATTTGGGGGGTCACTTCTCAACATCCCCATTGTAATACATGCCACACACTCTACCTTGAACCCTGTGTCGATATACACCTTGTTGGGACCTTAACCTGGTCCCAGACTGGAGACTGCAGCCGTCTTCAGGAATGGAGCCAGCCCCAGGGGCTCTATGAGCCGTTTGTGAGAGTTCTGTAATTGCTGTTAGTTATTCCAGAAACCCACGAGACTCTACCCAGTCTACTGTTACTCCATCGGTTCAAATACCCTAGAAATTATATCGGTAGAGCTAAAGGCTTTTGGCCTCTTAGCAAAACCCCTGTGTCCCTGGGAATGGTGACAAGTTGAGGATTCTTGACCTGAGAGCAGAATTTGTTAGGAAGGGAGGAAAAAGCGCAGTCTGACTAATGGAGAGATAAAAAGGAGAGCCGTGGTCAACAACAAAAACCACACTTCATCTGTCTCGCCGTTTTTTACAAGGCAGGCTTTACCTGAAATCTCCACATGTCATTTAATCCTCATGACAACCCAGGCAAATACAGTAAGTAACTTATTTCATGGTCACAGAGGCAAAAGCTCCAAAGTGAGCACTAGCTAGACTTAAAATCAAATCTCACCACTGTCACTAATTATTTGATTGATCCTAGGAAATTGACTTATCCGTCTTCATTTTTTTATCTTTAAAATAAGACCTATTGGTGGTGTCATGAAGATTAGATGAGGTAATATATAAAAAGGGTCTAGAATGTATGTAATAGGAGCCCACTAACTTGTTGTGTTTTCTTGTTCCCAGTAAATGGAGGAGCCCAGGTTATAATTCATGTCTTAACTCCCAAGACCAGGTCTCCATGTCTTCCATTTGTGATTGAAATCTGTGGGCAGACATCTTAAAAAGGCTTCTCAGAGACATTGACTGACCACTCTATACAGACTTGGTTAGTTTGCCTGGTTGCCTGCCTGCTTCTATAGCAGGCTATGCATTTTAGGTTGATTCAGCCTATTAAATATTTGGAAACTGTCATCTTACCTCACTGCCTGATTGTGGCCCTAATGGTATTCATCTTAGCTGTCTTGGGCTACATGAGTGAGATGGCAAATGTAATTTTATTCAAGAGTAGTTTAGTCATATCCATAGATGACAAAGTCTGAAATAGTGATTATTGTAGAACTCAAGATATTAGGGCTACATTTTTTATTTTGAGGCTGACAGCACAGAGGGAAGTTTAGTATGTGTCAGGCACTAAGGCACTAAACTACGCTATACATTATTTCATTTAGTTTATTTCCTCCTAACAACTCTGAAATATCGCTATTTACAGATGAGGAAACTGAGGCACAGATATTAATTGGTTTCAAGGCCAGTTAGAACTTGGCAGTGCAAGGATTCAAACCCCGGTAGACAGATGTCAGAGCCCACATTCTTAACCACAAGGCCAGAGGTTAGGCCTGAGAATAGTTAGGCACAACCATCCAACTAGAATCACAGTCAGAGATTTGTTGATTCCAAAATTAATGGGGAAAAGGTCTTTTGAACTGGTCATGTAGTTACTTACCTCTTTCCTGTTTGAGTAATGTATTCTAAAAAACTATTTCATGCTCTCCCCTTGCCCCAAGGGGAAATATTTGGGCCGGACTGTGACATGTTTATCATTTCCATCCCCCTGCAGAAAAACTCTGTCCTTTTCTACTTCTTTTTTCTTTCCCACATTTTACATTTTCCCCCTTCCATCACTGTAAATTTCTTCAATACTTACTCATTATCTTCAAACAAACTCTTTTGAAATTGTACTTTATATAAGAAAGTTAATTACACCGTGCTTTTGTTTTGCAGTCACCATTACTTTAAGTACTGCAAAATCTCAGCATTGGCTCTACTGAAAATGGTGATGCACGCCCGATCAGGAGGCAACTTGGAAGTGATGGGCTTGATGCTGGGAAAGGTGGATGGTGAAACGATGATCATCATGGACAGTTTTGCTTTGCCTGTAGAGGGCACTGAAACCCGAGTAAATGCTCAGGCTGCTGCGTATGAGTACATGGCCGCGTATATCGAAAATGCCAAGCAGGTAAAATGTTGTTCCTTCAAGTGCAGTTACTGCAAGTTAAAGAGTCTCATGGTGACTTTCAACTTTCTAAACTTAAGGCTGTCCTCTTTTTTATTTATTTATTATTTTTTTATGTGCTTTTATGCCATTGCTTTTATTAAGGTATTATATGTGTACATATCTTACCATTGCCCCCCCCACCCCACTCCCATGTATGCCCTCACCCCCCAGAGTTTTGCATAAGGCTGTCCTTTTTAAAGTTTATATTTTAAGTTATTTTCAACAATTTCTATATAAAATGTATATGAAATTAGCATTAATTTTTTAAAAAATAAATTCTCACACTCGAGAGAGTAAATCTTAAAAGCTCTTATCACAAGAAAAAAATTGTAACTATGTGTGGTGTGGCTGTTAATTAACACTTATTGTGATCATTTTGTAGTATATACATCATTACGATGTACACCTGAACTAATATAGTGTTATATGTAAATTATATCTCAATAAAAATCAATTTTTAATTCTCACACTCATTATCAGATATGTATTTAAAACCAAAGCCTTAGTAATAACCTAAATGTTACTGAGTAGAGAACTGATTAAATAAATTATGGTATAGTCATACAATGAACTGCTAACCAGCCTTTAAAAAATAAAAACAAAAAAGTAGTTATATATTTACTGATATGAAACAAACCCCAGAATATTTTAAGTGCAAAAGCAAAGTGTAGAACACTGTATGTGGTATATGCTATTGTGTGTGTTTCTATTAATCTACATATATGCAAAAAATATCTCAGGAAGATAGGTATGTAAGCAGCTGGGCATAGTGGCAACATCTGGGATCAGAAACGGGATAGTTGAGGGGAAGGAGGTAGAAAGAAGACTGAATAACTTTTGTATCTTGTTAATTTTTTGCTTTGTTATGTATTATCTATTCAAAACATCTTTTTTTTTTTACCTGAAAGCAGCATATTCTATGAACTAATCTGCACATTATTATTTTACTATATGCTATGTAAACAGACAAATAAGTTTCTCTAAGATTAAACAGGAACCTCAAGCTCCCTTGCCCTCTTCATTTGTTAGGTTGGGCGCCTTGAAAATGCAATTGGCTGGTATCATAGCCATCCTGGCTATGGCTGCTGGCTTTCTGGGATTGATGTTAGTACTCAGATGCTCAATCAGCAGTTCCAGGAGCCATTCGTAGCAGTGGTGGTAAGTATTTTTACAACCTATTTTAATTAAGTTCCTCACAAAGATTACTGAAACAAGTATACCGAGAAATAAAACTAGTGTAGTAAGAGCAAGGTTCTGGTGTCAATCTGCCTAGGTTTGAATCTGAATTCTACCTCTAAGAAACTGGGACCTTGAACAAGTTACTTTATCTCTCTGTGTCCCTTCCCCCACTCAGTAAGATGAGGGTGATCCCAGCACCTGTGTCTCAGTCGGTGTTGATTGAATTGAGTACATTAGGAATTGCTAGAGTAGCTCTTGCTATGTTTAGAGTTCTAGATGCAATATAGGCTACTATGAGGAAGGCAGAAATTACTCATCTAAAAGAAAAAAATATTTTTAAAAAAGAGAAGCAAATCTTCAAATAATATTCTTAAGTAATATACTAATTATATCTAATTTCTTAATTAACTATGAGACATTTCTATACTTACCACTTCATTGAACTTTTATGTTCAATGGATTTTTAGTTTGTTATTTTTTCCTGTTATTTGATTATTTTAATTAGTGTGTGTTTGTATAGTGTTATATGTAGATATATATTTCTAGGTTTATAGTGTTTAAACAAATGGAAGTACTAATGATTTTATAATTGGCAGATATTAAATATATCCTTTTTGTAGATTGATCCTACAAGAACAATATCTGCAGGGAAAGTGAATCTTGGAGCCTTTAGGACATACCCAAAGGTAATTTTTAAAATTTTAAGTCGGTATAACTTTTTAAATTCCGAATATTTGACTTATTTTTAAAGATATGTTATGGTTAGTATCTTGTTTTGTCCTAAAACAATTTGATATTTACAAAATAGCAGTCAACTTGTCCTTAGCACTAATTGTCCTTAACAGAAGATAATACATTTGTGCTTTATATAGTTAATTTTATTAGAAAGGCAGTCTTCATCCTACCTAATAAACTGGTAATATGCAAATTGACCGCACCTTCGCTACGCCTAAGCCACGCCCAACAGCCAATCAGGGAGAGTATGCAAATAAATCCAACCAAGATGGCTACAGCCACAGAGAGCAAGGTTTCCCAGGCAACGGAGGAAGCCAAGCTTTCCGCCTGCCCTTGCTAGGCCTAACCCTCCACTCAAGCTATAAAGTTTCAATTATAGAAGGTAAAAATCTTAACTGAAATGGCAGCAGCCACGGAGCTGGAGAGAGAAGGCCAGGGTTGCCCCCGGCAACGGAGAAAGCAAAGCTTTCCGAACACCCTGGCCAGGCCCAGGCCTCCGCTTAAGGCTACAAAGTTTCAATTATAGAAGGTGAATTAACCCCAACAGAAATGGCTGCCGGCCACGGAGCGAGCAGGAGGCTTGGCTCCGCTCCAGGCTACAAAGTTTCAATTGTAGAAGGTAAATAAATTCCAGATACCAGGGCCTCCTCTTGGGTCGCCAGGGGGCGTGGCTGGCCTGCAAACCACCACAGGCCCCTTGCTCAGGCAGCCCCACGCCCCAAAGGAACCCCCATTCTGATCTGGGACACCCTTCAAGGCAAACCAGCTGGCTCCCACCCCTGCAACAGGCCTCTATCCTATCTAATAAAAGAGTAATATGCAGATTGACCATCACTCCAACACACAGTATGGCTGCCCCCATGTGGTCAAAGATCCTGTCCCCATGTGGACACAAGATGACCAGCAGGGGAGGGCAGTTGGGAGGGACCCAGGCCTGCAAGGGAGGGAAGTTGGAGGAGATCAACCCTGCAGGGGAGGGCAGTTAGGGGTGACCAGGCCGGCAGAGGAGGGAAGTTGGGGGCAAACAGGCTGGCAGGGGAGCAGTTAGACATCAATCAGGCTGGCATGGGAGTGGTTAGGGGGTGATCAGGCTGGCAGGCAGAAGCGGTTAGGGGCAATCAGGAAGTCAGGCAGGCGAGCAGTTGGGAGCCAGCAGTCCTGGATTGTGAGAGGGATCCCAGATTGGAGAGGGTACAGGCTGGGCTGAGGGACACCCCCCTCTCCGTGCACGAATTTTGTGCAACAGGCCTCTAGTTTGTTAATAAGTGTTTGTATGCCCATGGTATCCTGACAGGCACTAGAGAAACAAGTGAAGTACATCTATTTCCTTCCCTGCAATCTAAAATAGATATTAGCACAAGTATACATCACTAAAGGACAAAAAAAAAAAAAATGAATATAAGGCAAATCCAGTCTTCAGCCACCAAATGGGGTTGAGGGAGGGTATAAGCAATACACATTTTTATTATTAGAATGTTTATGTTCAATATTGGGCTTCCCAAAATTAATGTTTCTGTAAATAGAAAGCTGCATATAAAACATGTTTTTCCTCTGGTTTGCTTTTTTTTCTTTTCTTTTTTTTCCTTTTATTTTCTTCATTTTTGTTTAGGGATACAAACCTCCTGATGAAGGCCCTTCTGAGTACCAGACTATCCCACTGAATAAAATAGAAGACTTTGGTGTACACTGCAAACAGTAAGTAATTTAAAAATGCATCTGATGCCAGAGACCTTATAAGAAACCTTAGAGATCATACAGTCCAAGCCCCTTAAAGATGACAATAAAGGTTCAGGCAAAATGCATTTCATAATATCTTTTAAAATAATAGTAAGAATGTACAAATTTAGGAGAATATTTGAATTTTTTATTAATAATTGTTTTAGTCACATTGTTTGTCTTTCACACAACCATAAACATTTTATCAGTGTATAAGATACTTGGTCTGTTAATGAAATTAACAGTTAAAAGAAGTTATATTCAGGACCAAGCTGACACTAGCCTGTCTGCAACCTCAAAGTACCCAGGTTCCATCTAGCAAAAATTCTTCCTACATTTCACTCCAAAAGTTAAAGAAGCCGAATTGTATGCTTCTTTAAAATAGTGAATCTTACGGTATGTGAGTTACATCTCAATTTCAGAAGTGTTAAAGAAACCGAGGAGGACAGTTTTCTCCACCTTCTAAATGTATCTTGCCACCTCTCTTGCTGTCATCTTGCCCCAAGCTGTCTGAAGCCTGAACCAAAGCACTGGCCTTCTCACTAGTCTTCCTCCTTCTGCCCTTCACCCCTTAAAGGTCTTTTATCCGCCCAACTAATTCTGTTACAATCCAAGTCAAATCATGTTCCTCCTTCTCAGAATGACTTCCCTTCTCACCAAGAATATAATCCATGTTCCTCACCATGGCACTCACAGCCCTGTGTGGTCTGGCCCCTGCAACCTCTCTGAGCTCATCTCTCGCTGAACCTTTGCTCTCCGGTCCAGGAAGAGTGGCCTCCTTACGGTGTGTCAGACATGCCAGGCAGGCTCCTGCCCTAGGGCCTTGGCACTTGCTGTGTCCTCTGCCTGGAACATTCTTTTTTCCATGAGGCTCACTTCAGTCGTTGAGTATCTGATTAAGGGTCACCTTAACAGAATGTTCATTGGTCACCCTATCTAAAATAGCACCTTCCTGTCACTGTGTTCCCTTTCCCGCTTTATTTTCTTAGCACTTGACACCATCTGATATGTTTTGCTTCCTTGTTATCGACCTCATTAGATGTGAACTTCATGAAAGTATATGTTTTTTCAGACATTTAAGCAAATTTTCTTTGCTATCCTTGATTATAAATTAGGAACCTTTGGAAGCAATAGTAATTCTTTTAGGTGCTTTAAGTACCTGCTTTATAGTTTACTTTCCAAACAGCAGTATGTCCTACTTAGGGGATTCGAATGGAAAGAATGGGGAATCCACAAGTCATTTTCAGTATTTTTTTTTAAATATATTTCTTTATTGATTTCAGAGAGGAAGGGAGAAGGACAGAGCAATAGAAACATCAATGATGAGAGAGAATCATTGATGGGCTGCCTGCTACACACCCCCCACTGGGGATCAAGCCCGCAACCCAGGCATGTGCCCTCGGCTGGAATCGAACCTGGGTCCCTTTGGTCCGCAGGCTGACGCTCTATCCACTGAGCCAAGCCGGCTAGGAAACATTTTCAGTATTTTTAAAAGCCTAAAAAAAAATTATACTTGACCCTAGACAGGCAGTTCATTAAGCTGATGTGCTATTGTCTAGAACTAATAAACTCAATATCATGGATAAGTATATGTCACTCTGAAATTCTGATTGATTTTTGATAATTTCTTGGGAATTTCTGAACTCTACAGAGGGGAAAAATATAACACAAGAAAGTATATTAAGCAGAAGATTTTGAAACCATACCTCTGAAGAGTAAAGAAACCACGGTTACCTGATGTTCTATTGGACTAAAAACTATAACATGACTATTTGGATATAAAATGTAATTTACTTAAATTTGGTTATAACTTTTATATGATACTAGAGGCCCAGTGGGTTCCCTCGGCCTGGCCTGTGCCCTCTCGCAATCTGGGATCCCTCAGGGGATGTCGGAGAGCTGGTTTCGGCCCCTTGGCCTGGCCTGTGCCCTCTCACAATCTGGGATCCCTCAAGGGATGTCGAAGAGCTGGTTTCAGCCCAAACCCCACAGACCAGGCCAAGGGACCCCACTGGTGCATCCTCCCATATAGGATCTTTGGTTAGTCTCTTCCCTCTGAGATTCATCAGTCTGTTCCATGTTTCCATGCCTGTGGTTTCTGCTCCTGCATTGAGCGTCTGCCCCCTGGTGGTCAGTGTGCATCATAGCTACCGTATGGTCAGCCGGTCAATTGGTCATTTAGGCTTTTATATATATATAGATGGTTGAATTTTTTACTTACTAAATTTGTGCTTTTTGTTTCATAGATATTATGCCTTAGAAGTATCATATTTCAAGTCCTCCTTGGATCGCAAATTGCTTGAGCTTTTATGGAATAAATACTGGGTGAATACGCTGAGTTCCTCTAGCTTGCTTACCGTAAGTACTATAATTTCAAGGGATGGGTTTGAATTTTATCTAGGCTACATAAGATGCTTAATATCTGAAACTCCTTTTCATGGAGTAGCTACACCTGACTTGGCCAAGACAGCAGGGCTGGGGTCAGATTCTGCATGACCAGAGTTGGATTAGGATAATAGTCCAAGCAAAGGTCTGTGTCGTGTACTATTAAGACCAAGTCTGAATGGCAAATACAGTACCCAGATGAGGGTCAGATCTGTCCCTACCTTAAAGAGACATAGAGAAAAAGACAAATACTGTTTTTTTATTGGGTATTTCAGTAGGACTCAAGTTACAAGTGACAGAAGACCCAGCCAAACTAGCTTAAACAAAAAAGAGAATCATGTGAGCTGCAAAGTTGAGGAGTAAGGAATAGTTCAGCTTCAGCTAAGTTTGCATTCAAACAGTATTATGAGATCTTGGTCCTTCTTTCTCAGCTTTGATTTCATGTCATTTTGCTTCAGTTTCAGGCTTCATGTGAAAGCAAGATGGCAGCATTAGCCTCAGACCTCCTAGCCTCTCAGTTTTACGTTAAAAAGAGAAGATCGAGATACACACACACTCTCCCGCTCCCTCCTCTCTCTCGCTATCTCCCTCTGTCTGTCTCTCTCCCTCTCTCCCCCAGAGCTTTGTGTCTGGGCTTTGCTTAAGTCACATGTCCATGTGACAGATCTGGGCCAATGCAAGTGATTTACTAGTGGGCTGGGGTAGAAGAAACTGTTCTAGGAGCACATAGACTAAGAATGGGGAAAGGGTTGTCCCAGAAGGAAATCAGAATATCATTACCTTAAAGCAGCAGATGTTAGGCAAAAAAGTTGCTGAATGTTTTTCAATATTATCATTAAAACCTAATATACTTAGAAGGATATTTTTTTTCCCAAATATATTTTTATTGATTTTAGAGAGGAAGAGAGAAGGATAGAGAGAGAGAAACATCAATGATGAGAGAGAATCATTGATCGGCTGCCTCCTGCACACCCCCCACTGGAGATCGAGCCTGTAACCCAGGCATGTTCCCTTGGCCGGAATCAAACCTGGGATTCTTCAGTCCGCAGGCCAACGCTCCATCCACTGAGCCAAACCGGCTAGGGCAAGAAGGATATTTATTTAACAAGTGTCTATCTATGCTATCTATAGCTTAGCCAGGAACAGTTTGCTTTTTGTTTTATTTTGTTTTTTACCTAAAGAAAAAAAAAGATGGCCACTTCCTATAGTACAATTTAGCATAATATTTAGAACCACAAAATTTGGAATAAAATTAACTCAGTTCAAACAACTCTGTCACTTTAGCCATGTTTGCCCTTCAGAAAGTTATTTAATGTGAATGAGCCTTTCTTGGGTTCAATGATCTTAGTACCCACATCATTAAGTACATTGAGAATTAATTAAATTCTTTATATAAAGCAGTTAGCAAAGTGCCTGGCATATAATAAAGCCTCAACAAGTTATTTTTTTTGTTGTTATCTGGTTCATTGTAGTCAGGGGGAAAGACCCCACTTGAGCATATTTACTATAACTTGAACACAATTCTGGCAAGTTTTCTGTTCTTATTTTTATCCTTAACAGTCAGAAGTAGCATATTAGAAGGAAGGAGAGAGACCATAACAGCAAACTTTTATTAAGAGCTTCCTATACGCTAAAGGCTGCTAAATGCTTTATATGTGTTGTTTCCTTAGAGTAGTGATGGCGAACCTATGACACGCGTGTCAGCACTGACACGCGTAGCCATTTCTGATGACACGCGGCCGCTGAGGCGGCCGCATGCCGAGGATGAAACATTAGCGAAATAATGTTTTTTCCTCAAAGTGACACACTACCCGAGTTATACTCAGTTTTTTGGCGAAGTTTGACACACCAAGCTCAAAAGGTTGCCCATCACTGCCGGAGAGGCAAGTGTACTCCTAGCAGCCAGAAGTGACACATGGTAGCAAGGGAGAAAACATTAAGACCATAGCAGCCTGAGCCTTCGTATAAAGGCAAACTTACTTATTCCACCTTTGGCTGTCCCGGTATTACAGCACTGCATATATTGAGGGCATGAATAATAAAAAAAAGTTAAATTATATTTCTTCCTTCCTTGTAGTTTTATATATAGTACATTGCAGCATTTTAAGAAAAAATATATAAATATATGTTCAACTCATCTATTTCCCCAGCTAAAGCATGTAATCTAAAAACTACCAGAAAAAATAATTTTCTGATTTAAGAAAGTAGCCCTCTATGAAATTATTCTCTGTGTGTCTGAAATGTAATTGATGTCATTTTATTTCATTTTAATACTATAACTGTTTCTGCCTTCCTACATTTTCATGGCTTGAACTAATCTTCCAAATATGAAGTGATCTATAAACTTGAGGGTTTTCTCCAAACTTGAGGCAGGGGACAGTGGTAATGGTGATGGTGTCCTAAACCATTTAAATCCAGACAAAGTAAATTGCTTCCTTAAAAATATAAGTTTGTAAAATTGAAGTACTGGTAGCATTTTAAAGGGCCTTCTGTAGTAACTATGATGGCAGCAAATAACTTTTCATGTTCGGTGACTGAACTGTATTTTCTGTACACTGTCTTGTAAACTGAGCAAACAGGATAACACGCTAATTGCTGCCAAGTTTATTAAATCTTCATGCTCTTCTATTGAAAATATAGAAAAGAAATGGACTATATACTTCTTAACTCATCATGAAATTTTGTTTTTTACTTTAGACATTTTTTCAAAAAGATATCCCATAAAAATCTTTTAAAATATTTCAGTTAAGCATGTGTGTGTGTGTGTGTGTGTGTGTGTGTGTGTGTATACATTTTTTTCTTTTTGAAAAGTGTGAAATTGGACAAAATGGTTTATACAAGGGTGGGCAAAGCAAGGTAGGTTTACGGTTGTGAAAACAAAACAGTTTATTTGTTATTGTTATAATCATAACCTTCAATTCTTTTTTTTTTTTACGTATTTTTATTGATTTCAGAGAGGAGAGAGAGAGAGAGATCGATCGAGAGAGAGAGAGATCGACATCAATGATGAGAGAGACATCATTGATCGGCTGCTTCCTGCACGCCCCCACTGGGGATCGAGCCCGCAACCCAGGCATGTGCCCTTGACCGGAATCAAACCCGGGACCCTTCAATACATAGGCCAACACTCTATCCACCGAGCCAAACCGGCTGGGGCATAACCTGCAATTCTTTTTCCATATGAACAATTGTAAACCTACTTTGCCCCACCCTGTATATATTCCAGCTTACCAAATATAGCTGTGCATTGTGAGAATATAGCAATACTCTAAAACAGTAGTCGCCAACCGGTGGTCCATGGACCACTGGTAGTCCGTGAGGTCTGAAAGGTTGTCGACCGCTGCTTTAAAATATAACTCTGGTTAGAGCGAGGTGGAGGGATTATATGTGTTTCTTGTCTTCTTTGTATTGCTCTACATTTTCCAAATTTTCTGCAAAGCTATTAATTTTATAATCAGGAAAACTAGAACAATGTTATTTTTTAAATATTGTCATAATAACTAATCTAGAAGTTCAACAAGAACAAATAACAAAATTAGCTAACAGTTATTAAGGCTTGGCCCGGTACCATAGACCATCCTAAGATCTTTATATATGTTACTGAATTTAATCTTCACAATAGCCTTAAGGTCGCAATTACCACCTTCTTCCCCCATTTTCAGAAGAAGACTTAAAGGCACTCTCTCAAGACCTCCCAACTAATCTGCAGCAGAACCAGAGCCCAGCTCCGATCTGTGAAAGCCTCTTGTTATAACAAATAACTCACTGACTGTCCACTTAGATTTTCATAGTGGAATTCTTTGTGTTTTTGTTTTTGTTTTTCCCTAGAGAAGATTTATTTGGGCAAGCAAAGAGAAAGTACACTCGAAGAGAAACTTCCAGCGGGCTGCTCAGAGAGCTGCCTCATAGTGGAATTCTTTGTAAATGAAATGTTCTGTATTGAAGAAAATTATTTTACGTTAAAATTATCTAATGGTAGACTTGTACTATACACTGAAACAATATCATTTTCCCCACAGAATGCAGACTACACCACCGGCCAGGTCTTTGATTTGTCTGAAAAATTAGAACAGTCAGAAGCTCAGCTGGGACGAGGGAGTTTCATGTTGGGTTTAGAAACACACGACCGAAAGTCAGAAGACAAACTTGCCAAAGCTACTCGAGACAGGTAAAAGCAAATCTATTCCTGTCCCTCTTTTTGTTTCCAGATTTGCGAATAATAGGATTCAAATTCCTTATGGTTTAACTTACTTGTAACTTAGAATTACTCACTGAATTTTTTTTTAATGAAGCATCTGTACTGATGTTTTCTCTATAGTTCATTGTGAGATTTCTTTCTTTTTTTAATATATTTTTATTTATTTCAGAGAGGAAGGGAGAGGGAGAGAGAGAAACATCAATGATGAGAGAGAATCATTGATCAGCTGCCTTTTGCACGCTCCCTACTGGGGATAGAGCCTGCAACCTGGGCATATGCCCTTGACCGGAATCGAACCCAGGACCCTTCAGTCCACAGGCCAATGCTCTATCCACTGATCCAAACCAGCTAGGGCCAATCATTAAATCTTTTTTAAAAAAAAGCTTTTGCAGAAGTATGTCCTAATCCATTCTAACCTAATTATTTTCTAGGAATTAAAGTAAGATTTATTAAATTTATTAAATTTCAATTTTTTATAAAGTTTTAAACCCCTAAGTAGCACGGTAATGATTACATCTCCCTTGTTATTCTTCTGAAATAATCTTTTGTTTAGTATCCCAAATTTCACTACCAAGATTTGTTAGAAACAAACTTGGGATATGTTCCCTGATAACTTAGGAAATAATTATTTGGCGCTGCAGATGCATACAAGATTGGAACTACCTAAATAACATTTACTTTCACAAAATTTTGAGTTTTAATATGATAATTAGGGGCAGAAAGGAAGGGAAAAGCATGTTGACATCTGTATAAACCGAAACCTTGGTGTCCATTTTAAGAAAAACTGGATTTTTGTGTGTAAAGGAGAAGGGAGAAGGGAAGACAATGTGTATTAGGAGAAGAAGCCCCGTTGGGTTAGAATTACCTCATTCCTTTCTTTTCCATGGGTTTTCAGATAGATAGAGCTAAAAGCCTGGAAAAAAATTACATTTTCCTTTGACATTAGGTCTCAGTTTTGGTATTTGCTCTAAGTCAGTGGTCGGCAAACTCATTAGTCAACAGAGCCAAATATCAACAGTACAACGATTGAAATTTCTTTTGAGAGCCGAAAACCGACTTCTGCGCATGGGCCACGAAGTTTCAATCGCACTGTATGTGCGCGTGAAGAGCCACACTCAAGGGGCCAAAGAGCTGCATGTGGCTCGCGAGCCGCAGTTTGCCGACCACTGCTCTAAGTGTATTTTCCTCATCTGTCTATAAGTCTGTGATTTGTAATTTTAACTACATTTACATCTCAATTTCTTATGAAGCAAAAATTTCATTATGGGAAAGCCTTTAATTACATAAAAGGAAAGTAGAAAGGATAAAAGTAGATGTAAAAAAGTAGAGAATTTTCCTGTTTTGGGTAACTTTCTAAACATTGCATCTCTTCTGAATATTGGTGGATTGTTACAGTTTTCAGGGAGGGTGATTGCTTTTTTTTTTTTTTTTTTTTTTTACTATAGGCCCGATGCACGAAATTCGTTCAAGAGTAGGCCTTTGCAGCCACGGCTAGGGTTAGAGTTATGGTTACGGTTACAGTTAGGGTTAGGGTTAGGTGGCTGCCTTGCAGCCATGGTGGCTACAGCCCTGGCTTCGTCTGGTCTAATTAGCATATTATGCTTTTATTATTATAGATCAATTCTAAAATCTGAGTCCTTTACCCACTGAACTAACTTTGACTTTTAATTCTTTGAAGGATGTTTGTGTTTATTTCAGGAAAAAAGCATAGGATTCTTTAAAATCATTTTTTAAATTATTCTAATAAACGACAAGGAAAGGAATGATAGAGTTTAATGTAATATTGGGATCAATATAATTATGAATTATACATGTTAGTCACCTTCTAAAACAAAACTTTTCCTAAAGCTGCTGACACATAACAAAATTAACTGTTACGAATTCTATCAAATTTCACTTTGTTATTCCTTGTGAAGGTGCTCATAAGTAGTGAAATGGTCAAAAGACATGCAGGAGGCTAAAAATAACGAGAGTAAACTATAAATTGGTATGTTTGAGGGAGTCTGAATAGGACTGAAAATCATTATTGGGGGTTCAGCAATGGAAAGGAGGGGGCTTGTATAGTTGAACCACTTTTCAGGTCTTGTAACATTATGTAATGTGTTTTTTCTTTCCAGCTGTAAAACAACCATAGAAGCTATCCATGGATTGATGTCTCAGGTTATTAAGGATAAACTGTTTAATCAAATTAACGTCTCTTAAACAATCACTAAGTAGTACTTTTGCCTGAAAGCCAGTGTGAGAAAAATACTCAAGTAACACTTTAAAAACAGTTACCAAAAATCTGATTAGAAGTATAAGGTGCTCTGAAGTGTCCTGAATATATTAACATCCTGTAATAAAAGTCCTTAAAATGAATTTGTTCTTTCATTGTTTTGTGGGAGGGGTTACAATATTTTTCTAGTATCCTTTAATATCCTAGAATGGAGGAAAAGAAATATTAGAATCTTTCTTTTTTTAGTATGCTTTTATTTATTTTTAGAGAGAGAGAGAGAGAAACATCAATCGGATACCTCCCAGACACACCCCAACCCGGGATTAAACCCGCAACCTGGATATGTGCCCTGACCGGAATCAAACCCACGACCTTGCAGTGCATGGGACAACACTCAACCGACTGAGCCACCGGCCAGGGCAGAACCTTTCTATTTTTTAAAGAGTCTTGCCTTTCTAAATTAGTGAAAGAATTTCAGCATTTCACTTGCCATACTGATTATCGGAGCTACTTCTCAATTTGCCTGTACATTAAGTCCTTACTGAAGGTCCTTAGAACTACAGGGAAACCAATTTTACCATAGGATAATTGATATAAACAGAAGTTCATAGAGCATCTCATCAACATTATAATGAAATAGCATTGAGTAAAGCAGTGTTATTTGAGGATCTCCTTTTGATAGCCCACTAGTAAAAACATAATTTAATACGGTGTTTTTGTGTTCCTATGAAACATTAACCAAGTCACACCATAAATGATTTTCAGGAAAATCAAATAACTTATTTGAGACAGAGTCTAGCACAGGATATATAGTCTTTCAAAAACTCAAGTGCCTTTACTGAACCAGGCCCAGTTTTACTCTCTGGAAATATTCTGAGCAAGACAGACATGACCACCGTCCTTGCAGAACTTAGTTAACAAGAACCAAAGCATGTTGCTATGAAGGGAGAAATAAAGGGAGCTGGGGAACTGGAGAAAAACGCTTACCCCAGAGTGGAGTTACCCAGGTAAGCTTACTGAAGGAAGTGCCTGGCATTGGGCTGGAATTTTAAAGGAGGACTAACCAGAGAAAGCATAATGGGGAAGCAATTACTTCTACTGGCAGAGACTATAGCAAAGTGTGGCAGGCCAGAGGCAGAGAGCAAGAACTTTAGAACCTTCAAGAACTGAGATTCAGTTAGACTTGAGTGGCAAGTAGAATGTGGGGAGTGGCAAGAGATGACTTGAATAGGTAAGATGAGGGTAGACCTTGCAGGAGCCTTTTGGATCATCCTAACGGCAATGGGGAATTAAAGTGTCTTAAACAGCAGAAATGTTGAAGTGTTTGATTAAGGTTTCTAAGTGCATTCTGTTAAGAGATCTGGGGGTGATGGCTGGGTAAAAGCAGATGAGAGGACCTGTGGCAAATAAAGAGTGAGCAGAAGACCCAAGACAAATCAAGGAAACATCAAATTTTAAAATGGCAGAGGAAGAAGAGATCACTGAATGAAGCACAGAGTAAAACTTTCAGAATTTGCCTTCACATGCTGCCAAGAAGTCAAGGAAAGCAAAGCCTAAAAGTTTCCCATTAGATTTAGCAATGAGATGGTCTTCGGCAAGCTGAGGAAGCCAGGTACCATTAATAACCAAATACTTTCTCAGTTAATGATAACATGAGCGTTTTGGTTTCATTTTATATCCCTTTAAGTAAAAGCAGGCACCCCAGTTTCAAGCTGACCTCCATTTCTGTGCCCTTTTAAAAAAAAAATCTGGTTGCCCCCAACAAGCAGCCAAAATCTGTATTTACTGCCACAGCCTTCAGCGACACCCAACACCATCCCGAGTCACTCAGGAACACTCACAAGCTTGTTGAGGTTTCTCTGACAGACATGATTGAATAGTTAAGGTTCTGACATGAAAGAGGAGTAATTGAAGTCACTGTGAAACATATTGGCATTTTTCATTCCAAGACTAGAATATAATTATCCATATTTAATTTGACATTTGTAACCTAATCAATTAAGACATCTTGGTGTGAAAACAAAGGAGACATCTATAATACTTTCAACAATAAAGATTTTTAAAAATTTTAAAATATATTTTATTGATTTTTTTACAGAGAGGAAGGGAGAGGGATAAAGAGTTAGAAACATTGATCAGCTGCCTCCTGCACACCTCCCACTGGGGATGTGCCCGCAACCAAGGTACATGCCCTTGACCAGAATCAAACCTGGGACCCTTCAGTCCGCAGGCCAACGCTCTATCCACTGAGCCAAACCGGCCAGGACAAGATAAAAAAAAAATTTTAAAGACATCTGGTGTGATGGAAATTTGGCTCACCTAACTCCAGAGTCCAGAATCAAATTTGGCTTAGGCACAGTTGGATTAGTTTTCCTGTTATGATTCTCAGCTCTGCCCTACACATGTTGACTAAACCTAAAGCAGATTCTGCCAAACTGGCTGCATATCACACCATGCAGTGAGGGGGACATAGCTGCTCATGATTGTCAAAATAAGGTTCCTACTTCAGTCTGAGTAGTCTAACTTGAGTAATGAGCCCATCCCTGAGATTATATATAGTGACTGCATTAGACCAATTAAGGGCCACCCCTGGAGCTGGGAGTAGGGTCAATACCCAAATAACTACTAACATTGAGAAATATTACATGGATATTACAGAGACATCAATGTACCTCTACTCATTGGCACAGCCCACGCAAAAATAGCAGAAAGGAGCATTGCATTTTTTTTATTGATTTTTTTTGAGAGAGAGAGGGAGAGAGGATCATCTATCAGCTGCCTCCTGCATGCCCCCTACTGGGGATGGAGCCTGCAACCCGAGCATGTACCCTGATGGAATCAATGGGCAACCCTTCAGTGCACGGGAAGTGGCCCAAATAACTGAGCCACACAGGCCAGGGCACATTTGCATTGTACTATAAATGTAGCTACTTTATTAAAAAGCAAGATCCTTTACAAATAATTTTAAAGTATCTCTAAATTTTAATGTACTGTTACGATCACTTTTGGTATAAGTACTCCAATTTATATTATTGAGATTTGAGAAAATCAAGCTTCAATTTGCAACCATTATTTAGAAACTAATGAATTGGGGTTACCTTTCCCTGCAAAGTATTATCTTACAGCCTTGAGCTATTCAGGAGCTGAATAGGCCATTTTCTAAGCAAAGTCTGTTTTTTGTTCACTTTCAACTTGTTTCAGAGATAATTTCTCAAGCTCCTTGGTGATAATATACAGGAAATGTCAATCGTTATCAAAAACTTAATCCCAATGTCCGCGTAATAAAACTGGAGCCAGAAACATGGGCTGGAGAAGAGATGGAGAGAGAAATCAGTTGCAAACAATTCAGCAACATTAACTTATTTATATTGTTGAGAATGGATGCATTTAGTACCATTTTTAGGTTGCATGAGCACTTCATTCTACATATTTTATTTATTGGTTAACAAGAAAACATCACACAAGTTGTTGCTTTTAAATGAGTAGTACCAAAAACCAAAGGCCAACAGGAAGAGGAGCTGTTTGTGCTCCATTGTTTCTGAATATGGATAATAAGCTCTGAAACTAAACATCACACACTCCACTTGAGGGATGTAGTCTGAAGATTGTTGTCATAAATTAGTATGACTACCTAGTTAGTATTCAGGATTTTGAAAAATCACCGCATTGCACAATAGAATAATAAACTACCCAATAGTGCAGCCACTTGAAAATAAACACAGAGGGGCCGGAGCACGGTAACTTTACAATGAATCAGAGAAACTCTGGGAGTTGGAGTGCTACACACTGCAGAGGCTCAGAGTTTCCACAAACTTCTGAGTGATGAGGTACAGACGCATAAGTCATGCATGCAGAGAAGACTTCATTTATATTGCTAAGTCTGCACTGTATCCACACGTAGCCGAATAAACTGAACTGAACACAGACTGTTGAGTTCCAAGGTTTCTTTCTATATTTCTGGATTGTTTTAACTGTGAATTCCAAAGACACATGCATTGTTGAGCAATGTGGGCGGGGGGGTTTCGTTCTGGGAGGGTGGTTTTTGAAGATAGGACAAACTACACAGAATGATGGCTCTTATTTTTACTCATCCTTATGGTTTAAGTAAAAGATGATTATGTTAAAATTATGGTGAGGTAATTATTTCATTCACTGCTTAATGATTGAAATGGCTATGTCATTGGGTTTGCAAATTATTAGTTAGAAAATTGAAAATCTGTGTGTTCTCTTGTTTTGGCCTATTTTCAACACAAGTTCCCACAGCAAATAAATTTATCTTTTTGGGACCAAAATACTAGTTTAAGGACTTCAAATAACTTCTTCTGAGGTAATCAGTCTGTAAGTTTCTAAAGGTTACTAAACCTTTTACCCAAATATTAGTGAAATTAATACCATTCATCTTTGTAAATATCAAGTTATGATCTACTTATTTTAGAAAACTAATTAACACAAAACTCAGGTCAACTGTAACCAGACTGGCATACTTAAACTTTTGATCTCAGAAGTCAGAATATTACAAAAAAGAAATAAGGAACTCTGTCTTTTCAGGTCAATTTGGGGAGGAAACAGCTAAAATCATAACTTGATAACTAACACCAATGATTAATTGCTTTTTCAACATGTGGATTATCTTGGTGCCAAAAATTATGGAACAATTGCCTAACAAACTGGAGAGTCCCTGATGTCAGTACTCATATTTTCTTTGGATTATGCTAAGCAATTATGCTAAACTTTCTAATGACTGAGTAAAATGGTATTGTGCCTTGGGGCACATTTTGATGAACTGCAGGTGTACTTTTTATAACCTAAGAGGCATATGCAAAAAGAAGTATATTGTCTAGAATAGAGCTCTGTGACCATTATGTTAGATTTTAGAGGATTACAAATATCTATCACATAACTATGAATATGTTTGCCATTAATAGTCATTACTTTAAGCTACTTAACTTCCTGAAAAATTAATTGGGATAAGTGCATCTCCAAATACATGTTTAATTTAAATGATTTATTTTTGTTCCTAGAATTTGCTACTTTATATTCTATCCTCATATTCAATTCAATTCATAATTTTTATTATTGATGATATTAAATAAGTAAGTCCCTTAAAACATATATGTGTTTAGCTTTAATCTTTTACTTCAATTGCTATATAATCCATCTATCATTTCTTGCTTGTGTTTCCATTATACTTGAGACTATTACCTGAAGATTCTGGGCTTACATAAAGTAACAAAAATTAGACTAAAAAAAGAAATTAACTTATGTTCTTATATATGAGGACACACCATATTGAGTAATTACAACCATCTGAAATGTTCTATAGCTTGAGATGTTAACTTGATATGACCACTGATGTCAGAATTACACATGAATACTACTTTTTAAAGGAGGTTATTTTCAAACTTTCTAACTAGTCTTAATAGTTAAGGTAAAATATGTTATCACTTAAAAGTAAGAAAGCATGAACTATTGAAATAGTAATTTATTTAGACATTAATGCTATGGACTTTTAATTATCTCAAGGTCTAAAAATAATTTACTAACAAGCGCTTTACCTATTGCAGTAAAGAGCAAAACTGAAAAAGAGTTATATTAAATATGAGATTTTGAAGCACAAGTAGAAATTATATTTTCTAATTCTTATGCTCCGACTACTAGATTTCTAAGAGCAGCTTTGAAAATACTATATTTATCACAATAATATAACATTCCAAGAACATTACATTTTAATCAAAAAAATTTTTTAAATATATTTTTATTGGTTTCAGAGAGGAAGGGAGAGGGAATCCAGATTTCTCACTGTAGCCTAAGGGCTGATCCAGCTCCTTGCTTGCCTCTCATTCTATTCTCCCCCTCCTCACTTTGCTCCTCCCCACTGTCATCTCGGTCCTTATGCTCATCCAGTTCTGTCCCCTCTCCAAGCCCTCAAACTGGCCACTTCCTGGGCCTGGCACATTTCCTCACAGGCTCGCACCAGCCTGGCTCATTCTCCAAGTCTCAGCTCAAGTTCTGCTCCTCACAGAGGCGTTGCCTATCTTCCTCATCTCAAAGAAACACCTTTCCTTCATCCCTTCCCACTTCTATACCCAGTTTCACTCTATTCTCTTCACAGAATGTACCATAATCTTGGCCATTGATATATTTACTTTTTCACTGTCTCCTTATACTAGAACGTAAGCTCCATATCGGGTGGGGCCTTAGTCCGATTTCTGCATCCCCAGCACTTTACTAGGCATACTAGACACTTGATAAATGTTTACTCAATGAAAAATAAATGCATGGGCATTTCTATTTGTTTTGGGGGACGGGGGTTTGTTTGTTTCTTTAATATATTTTTATTGATTTCAGAGAGGAAGGGAGAGGGAGATAGAAACATCAATGATGAAAGAGAATCATTGATCAGCTGCCTCCTGCATGCCCCATTGGGGATCAAGCCCACAACCCAGGTATCTGCCCTATTGGGAATCAAACCCTGGTACACAGGTCGATGCTCAACCACTGAGCAACACCAGCCTGGCTCTATTTGTTGTTGTTTTTTATAATATATTTTATTGATTTTTTAAAGAGAGAGGAAGGGAGAGGGATAGAGAGTTAGAAACATCGATGAGAGAGAAACATCAATCAGCTGCCTCCTGCACAACCCCTACTGGGGATGTTCCCGCAAACAAGGTACTTGCCCTTGACTGGAATCGAACCTGGGACCTTTCAGTCCGCAGGCCGATGCTCTATCCACTGAGCCAAACCGGTCAGGGCCTGGCTCTATCCTCTCTAATAAAATGGTAATATGCAAATTAACCATCACTCCGCTACATAAGCCGTGCCCACCAGCCAAGCCACACCCACCAGCCAATCAGGGCGAGTATGCAAATTAACCCCAATCCAAGATGGCTACAGCCACAGAGAGCAAGGTTTCCCAGGTAACAGAGCAAGCCAAGCTTTCCATAGCCTTTGCAGGCCTAAACCTCCATTCAAGCTACAAAGTTTCAATTATAGAAGGTGAACAAATTCAAACAAATGGCGGCAGAATGGAGCTTGAGTGAGCAGGCCAGGGTTGCCGGCGGCAACAGGGGAAGCAAAGCTTTCCGCCCACCCTGGCCGGGCTCACCCACTTAAAGCTACAAAGTTTCAATTGTAGAAGGTGAATTAACTGCCACAGAAATGGCTGCCGCCCAGGAGGGAGCAGCAGGCTTGGCTCTGCTCCAGGCTACAAAGTTTCAATTGTAGAAGGAAAATAAATTCCAGATACCAGGGCCTCCGCTTGGGTCGCCAGGGGGTGTAGCCGGCCCGCAAACCACCACAGGCCCCTCGCTCAGGCCACCCCACGCCCCAAGGGAACTCCACCCTGATCCGGGACACCCTTCAGGGCAAACCAGCTGGCCCCCACCCCTGTACCAGTCCTCTATCCTATCTAATAAAAGAGTAATATGCAGATTGACCATCACTGCAACACACAATATGTCTGCCCCCATGTGGTCAAAGATCCTGCCCCTATGTGGACACAAGATGGCCACTACAAGATGGCCAGCAGGAGAGGGCAGTTGGGAGGCACCCGGCCTGCAAGGGAGGGCAGTTAAGAGGGACCAAGCCTGCAAGGGAGGGCAGTTGGAGGTGATCAACCCTGCAGGAGAGGGCAGTTAGGGGTGACCAGGCTGGCAGTGGAGTGGTTAGGGGGTGATCAGGCTGGCAGGCTGAAGTGGTTAGGGGGAATCAGGAAGGCAGACAGGCAAGCAGTTGGGAGCCAGCAGTCCTGGATTGTGAGAGGGATGTCCCAGATTGGAGAGGGTGCAGGCTGGGCTGAGGGACAACCCCCCTCCGTGCACGAATTTCATGTACCGGGCTTCTAGTTTGTTTATAAGAAACATTAACAATATGTGTTTTTATTTTTTTAAATATATTTTATTGGTTTTTCACAGAGAGGAAGGGAGAGGGATAGAGAGTTAGAAATATCGATGAGAGAGAAACATCACACACCCTCCTGCACACCCTCCATTGGGGATGTGCCTGCAACCAAAGTACATGCCCTTGACTGGAATTAGACCAGGGACCCTTCAGTCAATAGGACGACGCTCTATCCACTGAGCCAAACCAGTTAGGGCAACAATATGTGTTTTTAGAATGACATGATTAAATGTGTTCATGCCTTTTTACAGGAAACTGACTTTTATTGCACTGTAAGATCATTATAAAATGAACTAGAGGCCCGGTACACAAAATTCATGCACCGGGGGGGGGGGGGAGGGGGGTTGTCCCTCAGCCCAGCCTGCACCCTCTCCAATCTGGGACCCCTCGAGGGATGTCCGACTGCCCATTTAGGCCCAATCCTGGTAGGATCGGGCCTAAACGGGCAGTTGAACATCCCTCTCACAATCCAGGACTGCTGGCTCACAACTGCTCACCTGCCTGCCTTCCTGATTGCCCCTAACTGCTTCTGCCAGACAGCCTGATCACCCCCTAACCACTCCCCTGCCAACCTGATTGATGCCTAACTGCTCCTCTGCCAGCCCGATTGCCCCTAACTGCCCTCCCCTGCAGGCCTTGTCACCCCTAACTGCCCTCCCCTGCAGACCTTGTCACCCCTAACTGCCCT
This sequence comes from Cnephaeus nilssonii, assembly GCF_951640355.1. Classification (NCBI taxonomy): domain Eukaryota; kingdom Metazoa; phylum Chordata; class Mammalia; order Chiroptera; family Vespertilionidae; genus Cnephaeus; species Cnephaeus nilssonii. The sequence continues at coordinate 36,771,013 of NC_137089.1, read as the reverse complement.
CCCCTGCAGGCCTGGTCCCCCCCAACTGCTCTCCCCTGCAGGCCTGGGTCCCCACCAACTGCCCTTCCCTGCAGGCCCAGTCACCCCCAACTTCCCTCCTCTGCCAGCCTGGTCATCCCTAACTGCCCTCCCCTGAAGGCTTGATCGCCCCCAACTGCCCTCCCTTGCAGGCCTTGTCCCTCCCAACTGCCCTCTCCTGCTGGCCTGATTGCCCCCAACTGCCTTCCCTTGCAGGCCTGGTCCCTCCCAACTGCCTTCCCCTGCTGGCCATCTTGTGGTGGCCATCTTGTGTCCACATGGGGGCAGCCATCTTGTGTGTTGGAGTGATGGTCAATTTGCATATTACTCTTTTATTAGATAGGATATCGATTCCTAAACTTCTTAATAGATTCAAAAGAAGAGTGAAGAAAAGTTTTCATCATTTTTTTTTCAATCATGGGTCACTATTGCAGAAATATGCAAAAGGCCACACAATAATAAAAAAGCACCAGCCATTTTCAAAAACAAGCATGGAGTGAAACTCTTTTTAAACAAGCTGACCAAAAAAAGCTGACAAGAGCCAAAAAAATAAAGCAATTAAATACAGGTATACAGATATACAAGATGTTTTCACTGATTTTAACAAGTTATTTGAAAGATGTGAGAATAGAGTATATTACATTGCTGAGTTTCACTCTCTGCTTCAATCCATCACCAACTAATTAAACTTTTGCTGAACTTATTATTGGCCTGATAAACTTAAGCAAAGTCTTGGATTTTTATTAGAAGACAGAGGTTCCTCACCCCTGGTTCCTAAGACAATTAAGCAATGAACTGTTCCTGAAACCTAATCTAAACTTTTTCTGCAATTATAAGTCCCTTTCTTGCAAATACTCCATGAAAAACTCGAACCCAAATTAAAGTGTTAGACTCTATTGACAATACATGTTTCAGAAATAAAGATTAAAACATTATTTAAATGAGAAATCAGCCCTAACCAGTTTGGCTCAGTGGATAGAGCTTCGGCCTGCAGACTAAAGGGTCCTGGGTTCGATTTTGGTCAAGGGCATGTACCTTGGTTGTGGGCATATCCCCAATGGGGAGTGCAGGAGGCAGCTGATTGATGTTACTCTCTCTTCGATGTTTCTAACTTTCTATCCCTCTCCCTTCCTCTCTGTAAAAAATCAATAAAATATATTTTTAAAAAACATAAATGGGAAATCAATGACAATGTTTGTAAAAATACTTTTCAGAAAAAAATTTTACTCTAAGATATATTAACTGTATAATATAAATGTGATTTTAAGGTAATGAAACTGATTTTCAGCTTAGATCCCGTAATTTACAGTCACATCTCATACATGTTATATTTATTACAATTTGACTCCCTAGTGGAGGGTGGAAGTGAACCATTTTGGAAAAAAGTTTATGTATATTAAACATAATGGAATTTTAAAAATAGAACTTGAGAAAGTTTAGATATTAAAGTTAACAGAACATTAAAAAAATAGAACTTGACAAAGTCCTTTGCATCCATTCTTAGGTAGAGAAGGGGGCAGTGGAGGGACAGCTAGATTGCAAAGTTTCTGAGGTTAAGTGGACTTGATTTGGTGACTGAACGGGGGTACTAGTACGTGAGAGAGTACTGGAGATGGATTTTCGGCTCTGCTTTGGGTAGTGGACAGACTGTGAGAAAGACAGAAACTAAAGAAGGCAGATCAGATTTGTGCAGTATAGAAATTGGTTCAGTTTTTGACAAGTTCACTTTTTATTGCTTCTTTGAATTCATATCCAGATGGAATGAATATCTAGCAGCTAGCTGGATGGATATGTCTGGAACTCAGGAGAAATACTTTGTTTTGTTTTATATATAACCTATGTAATAACGTTATTGTATTTAAAAATGATATAAATTAGTTACTAAGTTAATTTTTTCAAAAATTATTTATTATTGATGTACACCATGGCATTAGAAGGCCATGAAGCTCTCAATTAAATGATCATCCCCAAGTTACAGAAATCAAGATTAATACCTTGAAAGGAAACTTCCTCCTCCTAAGTCAAAGAACTTCCTTTGTATTGGTGCTACAACTTACAGCTTCTATAAATGGACACTTGTTAAGAAATCATTCACTTATTTCCCAAATTTTTAAGTAAATCTTCCCTCCTTAAATAAATTTTTCATTGCTCCCTGTTCTAGATATATCTACACTAATAAAAGAAAAACATGTAAATTGACCGTACCTCTGCTACACCCACAAGCCAATCAGGAGCAAGTATGCAAATTAACCCAACCAAGATGGCTGTGGCCATGGAGTGAGCAGGAGGCTTGGGTTTCCCCGGTGATGGAGGAAGCCAAGCTTCCTGGCCGGCCCTGGCTCTGCTCAAGGCTACAAAGTTTCAATTATAGAAGATAAATAAATCCCAACAAAAATGGCGGCAGCCATGGAGCTGAAGCAAGCAGGAGGCTTGGGTTGCCCCCAGCGATGGAGAAAGCCAAGCTTCCTGGCTGGCCCTGGCCTCCGCTCAAGGCTACAAAGTTTCAATTATAGAAGATAAATAAATCCCAGATACCAGGGCCTCCACTTGGGTCGCTGGGGGGCGTGGCCAGCCTGCAAACCACCACAGGCCCCTCGCCCAGGACGCCCCATGCCCCAAGGCCATGGTCGGCAAACTGCGGCTCGCGAGCCACATGCGGCTCTTTGGCCCCTTCAGTGTGGCTCTTCCACAAAATACCACGGCCTGGGCGAGTCTGTTTTGAAGAAGTGGCGTTAGAAGAAGTTTAAGTTTAAAAAATTTGGCTCTCAAAGAAATTTCAATCGTTGTACTGTTGATATTTGGCTCTGTTGACTAATGAGTTTGCCGACCACTGACCCAAGGGAACCCCCACCCTGATCTGGGACACCCTTGAGGGCAAACCAGTCGGCCCCCACCCGTGCACCAGGCCTCTATCCCATCTAATAAAAGAGTAATATGCAAATTGACCATCACTCCAACACACAAGATGGCTGCCCCCATGTGGTCAAAGATTGCTGCCCCCATGTGGACACAAGAAGGCTGCCACAAGATGGCCAGCAGGGGAGGGCAGTTGGGAGGGACCAGGCCTACAAGGGAGGGCAGTTGGAGGCGATCAAGCCAGCAGGGGAGGGCAGTTGGGAGGGACCAGGCCTGCAAGGGAAGGCAGTTGGGGGCGATCAAGCCTGCAGGGGAGGGCAGTTAGGGGTGACCAGGCTGGCAGAGGAGGGAAGTTGGGAGCGACTGGGCCTGCAGGGAAGGGCAGTTGGGGGGACCAGGCCTGCAGGGGAGGGCAGTTGGAGGGGACCAGGCCTGCAGGGGAGGGCAGTTAGGGGCAATCAGGCTGGCAGGGGAGCAGTTAAGCATCAATCAGGCTGGCAGGGGAGTGGTTAGGGGTGATCAGGCTGGCAGGCAGAAGCAGTTAGGGGCAATCAGGAAGGCAGGCAGGCGAGCAGTTGGGAGCCAGCAGTCTTGGATTGTGAAAGGGATGTCTGACTGCTCGTTTAGGCCCGATCCTACTGGGATCAGGCCTAAACGGGCAGTCGGACATCCCTCGAGGGGTCCCAGATTGGAGAGGGTGCAGGCTGAGCTGAGGGACACACTCCCCGTGCACAAATTTTGTGCACCAGGCCTCTAGTATATGTATAATATTGATTTCAGAGAGGGAGAGGGAGAGGGAAAACGAGATAGAAACATCAATGAGGAGAGAGAATCATTGATTGGCTGCTTCCTGCACATCCCATTGGGGATCAAGCCTGCAACCCAGGTATGTGTCCTGACCAGGAATCAAACCATGACTTCCTGGTTCATAGGTCAATGCTCAACCACTGAGCCATGCTGGCCAGGCTATACTAGCTATTTATTGCTACGTAACAAATTATCCCCAAAACTTAGTGGCTTAAAACAACACAATGATTATTTCACAGATTTTGTGGGCCAGGAATTCGGGTCCTCTACTTCAGGGGTCTCTCATAAAGCTGCAATCAAGGTGTTGGCCAGGAATGAGGTCTCATCTGAAAGTTCAAATGAGGATGGATCAACTTCCAAGATTAAACAATAGTTTTTGGCATTCAGTTTCTTGTGGGACTGAGGCTCTCCGTTCCTCATTACTTGTTGGCTGGAGGCCATCCTCAGTTCCTTGCCAAGTGACACTCCTAAATGACAGCTTGCCCTGTCAACAAGTGCAGTAGAGAGGCTGATAGCAAGACAGAATTCATGATCTTTTGTAACCTAATGGCAGAAATGGTATCTCATCAACCTTTTCTTCATCTATTGGCTGGGACAAGCCATTAGATCCAGCCCACACTCAAGGGGAGGTGATTACACAAGGGCATGAATACCAGGAGATGACCATTTTATTTTATTTTTTATTATTTTTTAATCCTCACCCAAGGATATCCCCCCCCCCTTTTTTTTAGAGAGAGAGTGTAAGAGAGAGGGAAAGACAGAGAGAAATATCGATGTGAGAGAAACACATTAATTGGTTGCATCCTGCACATGCCCTGACCAGAGCCTGGGCCAGGGAGGAGCCTGCAACCGAGGTACATACCCTTAACCAGAATCAAACCCAGAACCTTTCAGTCTGCAGGCCTACACTCTATCCACTGAGCCAAACCAGCTAGGGCTCATTTAGACCATTTTAAAAGTCTGCCTACCATACTCACTAATATTTTATCAATCTACAAGGTCAACACAAAAAGAGTTAACGCCAATAAAAGCTAATTTTTCTGTATAGAGTTATATGATGATATACTTCTCTGGGCCTTTTAAAATGTTGATTTCTCAATGAAAATAACTAATCATTAAAGTGTTTGCTTAGTAGTCTAGAGGTCAAGAAATACAAAAAGCATATAGAACAATTTTTTAAAATAAAAAGTGTGTTTCTGTCTAAAGTTACTTGGAAACTCTAGTGGAGACTTTTTTAAATGTGCTTTTTAGAGCAATTCTTCCATGACTGCCTTTTAAAATGACTGTCAAGACTCCATTTTTTTTTTTTGACAAATACAAATTTCCCAACATCTGTCAAAGTGTAACTCTTAGAATACTTTACACTGAACTTACAAATGTTACACTGAAAACAAGTATTTCTTGTAGTCTGCCAAATTTCTGCCACATTGGAAAATATGCAGATGATTGTTTAACACTGTGTGCCACTAGACAGGAATTATATTTCATATCTTAATGAGAAAATACTTTATTTTAAACTTAAAATTAATTAGTAATTCAACTATTTTAAACTATTTTAAATACCAACAGTCACAAAGAGGTTTTCAATTCCACAAAGAGCAGAATCTAAAAATGGATTTGCAGAATATAATTTTATCATTTAAAAAAAAATCTGATTACTAAATTAAGAGAAATAAACAAGCATAATCCCACCCCCAAGAAATAACCACTATTAAGTATTTTGGTATATAGTATAGGTATGGATGTATATAACTGTATCTAAATCTATACTATTAGACATAAATATATTTTTTTAGACATTTAAATGTGTGTATTTTACCACAAATGAGGTCATATTCCTTTTTATTATTTATGAAATCATTACAAAACAAAGATTTAACAGAGCAACTGATTTTTAATAAGACATTGCTAAACATGTTTCTAGCAAAGGAATGTTAGAAGCAGGTTAAGTGAGTGCCACAAACAGCAATGAGACAACCCTGCATACATTACCAAAGCTGTTGTTCCCAAAGGAATGATCTACAAAATAGGTAAGAAGCGCATCTGATCTGTGTCATATTGTGTTTTAGGCATATTATTTTGATCACACTTTTACTTCTTAATATCCTTCTGTAGCTTTTTATTCTGTTAGGTAACTCCCTCCTTAAACTCTTTCCCCAGTGTCTGAATCTATATTATGTGTTTCTCAATCACAGAATTACTATTTGTTCTCAGAACATATCTCACTTCTCATGAATCTTTTTCTGACATCTTAACCGGTTTTGCTTTCCAATTCCATCAAAACTAGTTGGCATAGTTACTGACTTGCTATAGTTCTCTTTTCCTTACTTCCTCCCTCACTACTATTTTGGCCTCCTGGGGTTCTATGATTAGTTTTATTCTGGAAACTATTGAACCTATGTCATCCCATATATGTGGCAACCAAACTCATCTACTTCCCCTCAAGTTACTTGCCACCTTTCCTTTTTCTCCAGTATTGTTTCTTTATCCTAACAAACACCTGAGAATTATCTTCAATTATCTTCTCCCTCCCTTTCTAGGACCTATCCGATCTCTCTATTAAATCCTGCTTCAAGATGCCTCCTAAATTTGTTCATTTCTTGCCCCTCTCTTTGCCTTCACACTAATCCAGGCCAAAACTGCCTACAACTGGACTCATCAACAATGTCCTGAATAGGTTAGGGTTCACCTGTCCCCATCCCTCTGTCCCTCTTTCTAGGCACTCTTACTGAAACAGTCAGTGAGATATAAGGAAAGAGGACCTGAGCTTGAAATCAGGAGCCCAAGGATAAATTCCCTCTCTGCCACCTCAGTTGTGACCTTCAGCCTATTTCTTCCCTAACTCTAGGCCTGGGGCTTTCCTTACCTGCAAAATGGCAAATTGGACCGTCCACATGGGCTCTAAGCTGCCTTGTAACTCTAACACTCTCCTCTGGCCCTTCTTTGCTAAATGAACAGCAATGACTTTTCCAGCATGCCCCCTCCTCCTTAGATCACAGCTGTCACCCACTGTTTTACAGCTTTCACTGTCCCTTACATCCAGATTGCTCACTTTACCATATCCCTAATGAGTCCCAGTCTTTCCACTATAAATGTCAGTTCCTCCTTCTATTGTTGTTCTTCTCCTGCATTGATAAATTATTTTAACAAACACTTATGGAGAGGCTGCTAATCTAGAAAGCACTTGGCCAAGTCCCGGGAATAGCAAGATAAAAGGCACAATCCTTGCTCTTAAAGAATTTACCATTTTATTAAAGATATGGGTAACTAACAAACATACAGTAGTGTGGTAAGTATTGTGCTAAAGAATTTAATATATCCTAGTTGTTTGGGGCAGAAAGCAGTAATGACTTAACAAGACCCAGTATCTAGAAAGGCTTCAGAAAGGATGTGTGCTCATTCCAAGCCGAGTCCTTCAGTCTTAAAAGGGAAAATAAGAATTAAGAAAGTGTATTCTATTGCTACCTTGAGGCGAGGAGAGAAGAGGGTGAAGTTTTATTAGGAGAAGACATATTGTGCCAAGTGCCAGATGGGAATACTGAAGTCTAGAGGGCAAGAGACAAGCAGTGAGGCTGGCCATGATGAATGGACTGCAATGTCACTCTAACGAATTTGGATTTTGTTTGAGTAAAGGGCTGTACTTGGATTTAAACAATTTATTTCCTAGTCTGTTATTGGGAAAAGGTGGTGGGTTTGGGGCACTGCAAGTTCAAAACTGATGGCAAGGAAAATCCAGGAGAGGGAAAGGATGACCTGCCAAAAATTGTCCTGGTAAGAAGGCTGGCCCACTAACACCCCAATGTGACCGATGCCTTGCCGCCTCATCAAGCTGACTGCCTTCACTCAGACCCTGTCTAGGGCCACCCTCCCGCCAGGCGTCACAGGGAGCAGGACCCCGCGACGCCACAGAGGAGGGCGCTTCCGGAAACCTCGCGAGATCTCTCCTGAGCCGCGAACAGACCAAGCGTGCCTGGTCGCCTGGCAACCACAGGTGGGCAGCCGAGGAAGCTGGCACTGGCGAAACTTACCAAACCGGAGTTACTTACCCGGCTCATCCAGGACCGGTGAGGTGCATTCAGGGAAGAAGCGTGGGGACCTAGGGAACCCTAGAGCCAGGTTTCTCAAACTTGCCTGCCAGTAAGACTTTCCTGGGGCACTTGTTGTAATGCAGATCCCTGAGCCTATATCTCTAGACATCTAGAATTTCTAGAAAAAAATCTGGAAGTTTGTGTTTTAAACAAATGGCTATAATCAGGCAAGATTGGGAAACTGCTCTGGAGGAGGGAGACGGGTGGAGGGGCGGCTGCGGAGCCGAGGGAGCGGGATCTGTGGGTGCGGACCTGAGTTTGAGAGCATCTGGAAGCCAGTGAGCCTGGGGCTAGCTAAGAGAAATACACAGTCTCAATCTGAAACTCCACCGCATCTAGCCAGTAGGAGCCTCCAGATGATGAAAGCCAAAGGACCCCCCCCTTCGCCCGCCCCCCCCCCCCCCCCCATGGATTCCCAGAGCGCCTGTAAAGCAGCTCCAAGTGCCCGCCCTGGCCATCTGGAGAGAGATTCTGGCAAGTGAAGCCCCGAGATAAGAGATATCTACTATGGAAAAAATATGAAAAAGCAGTTTCTCACCCTAGTCGGTTGCTCAATGGCTAGAGCGTAGGCCTGCGGACTGAAGGGTCCCCATTGATTCCCAGTAGGGGGCGTGCAGGAGGCAGCAGACCAATGATTCTATCTCATCATTGATTTCCCTCCCTCTCTCTCTCTCTCTCTCTCTCTCTCTCTCCCCCCCCCCCCCTTCCTCTCTGAAATCAATAAAAATAAATTTTTAAAAAAAACTGTTTCTCAGACTTTGGAAAATAAGGGACCTTTTTAAAAAGAAAACCAGGGACACCCCACACGTGTTGACATAATTATTTTTATTATAACGTTCTAAAATGTATCCAAATCCAACCTAAGTTTAGTTTAAACTCCTGAAGCTTATAATTTCTCTAAAACAAACTATAATGCCAATGAAGTTTAAAATTATTATATTAAATTTAAACATGATAAATGGTGGTGTTTGGGTGAAACAATTCTCTTTTGTGGATCTGACTGTTGTGATGCAGGTTCTTTTGATTAACAGCCTCTATTATTGTACTAGAGGCCTGGTGCATGAAATTCATGCAACGGGGGGGGGGGGGTGTCCCTCAGCCTGGCCTGCACCCTCTCCAATCTGGGACAACCCTCTCACAATCCGGGACCGCTGGCTCCTAACCGCTCACCTGCCTGCCTGATTTCCCCCTAACTGCTCCCCTGCCAGCCTGATCACCCCCAATTGCCCTCCCCTGCCAGCCTGATTGCCCTCCCCTGCTGCGACCTGCCTCCTCCGCACCGCATGATACGGCCACCAGGCCCCGCCTCTGCTGTGTGTGTGGCCATCTTGTGGCGGCCATCTTGTGGCGGCCATCTTGTGACAACGTCACACAAGGGCATCACACAAGGGCGTGACACCACCTAGGCTTTTATTATATAGGATGTTATGGGTTGATTCAATTCTCTCCCTTTCCACATTCAAGCCCCTGGAAAGTTTTCCTATAATTTGCTAAAGAGGTCCATTGGCCTTCTCTTGGTTTAATAAGTCATGTATATATTATGTTTGCCTCTTTCATTTTCTAATTATCTGAGAGAATTAAATTTATTTCTATACAAACCAATTAGTGTAATGGAACTTAGAGACAAAATCCATTTATAGTGTGGTCATTCATGAGAATTCACATGATCCAAAATGTTTCTTTTAGCCTAGGTTAGAAAGCAGAGCCTGAAGCAAAAACTCTGTTATAACAGTTTCTGGGGGCTGTTATCACAGGGAAACAGGGGAGACAGGACAATAAAAAAATGAGACAGAGATGGAGAGAGCAAAACGTTCTAAACATGATTTCAGAGGGACATTTTGAAATGGTTGTGCCTCCTTTAAGTCCATGGGGGAAAGAAGGGAGAATAAATCCTTCATGGCTCTGGTCTCCCATTGGTCAGTTACCCACAGGCATCACATCCTTCCTAGTACAGGGTTGCTCCTGCATGGCCACTTGCACAGCAGTCTCCTGCCTCAGCTGTAAGGGAGAAACCCTGTTGTGTATAACCTCTTTAAGATCTGCATTTCAGCACAGTTATCAGTGTAAAAAAGATATTTGAAATTTCCAGAAAAAGTTCTAAAATTTTTAAATAGCAGCCAAAGAAATCATATTTTCAATATGTGCAACCCTGAAGTAGCCATCACTAGTTTTAAACCCTACAAAAGCTCCTGCAAATATGCTAAGATTATATATATATATATATATATATATATATATATATATATATACTAGAATCATAAGAGCAACATTGTAAAAGCAAAAAAATTAAAACGCCCAAAGATCTGTCATTAGACTAAATTTCTTACAATGGAATATTATACAGCATTGCAAATATTTTAGAGCCACTTTAGGCTTTCGACCCTGAAGAGTTTCACAAACAAAAAATTAAGCAAAGAAGAAAACTGGAATCAGAATAATGTCATTTATGACAGGTGAAAAACAATACTATATGTTGTTTAGATAGTCATACATATGTAGTAAAAGTATAAAGACAAAGAGGAATGTCTAAAGTTATGATAAACTAAATTTAAAAGCATGGAGAGGGAGAAAAGTATAGATCTGGGTTCCAAATATACTTGTAATGTTCATGGGTGTTGTTATTCTTTATACTTTTATGATGATATATTTTATGAAGTATTTTAGGCAACATTAAGAAAAGTTATCTTAATTAGTAACTTTGTTCATAATATTATTGTCGTGATTGAAATTTGATCTGTCAATACTAATCTTTCATGCCCAGAATACCACACAAATTGAGGTGTTTGGTTGGTGAAATCCCAGATACATCTTATATAATAAAAGCCTAATATGCTAAGTGTCCAGTCGGCCGGTCAGCAGGTCAACCATTCAACCAATCAAAGCGTAATATGCTAATGATATGCTAAGGCTGGTCAACCACTCACTATGACGTGCACTGACCACTAGGAGGCAGATGCTCTTACCGGTAGGTTAGCTTGCTGTTGGTGTCTGGCCGGTCAGGACTGAGCGAGATGGGCTGGACACGCCTTGGAGCCCTCCCATAGTCCCTCCCCGGCTGTGATCCTGCACTAGTGGGGTCCCTTGGCCTGGCCTGCACCGTCTCACAATCTGGGACCCCTCAGGGGATGTCAGAGAACCGGTTTCGGCCCAATCCCACAGGCAAGCCAAGGAACCCCACTGGTGCTTTGCATCAAAAGCAAAATTGGAGAAACTGGAGTATGTATCACTTAAATGACTACAAAAAATGGATTATCTCAAACTATGGACCACATATGCATAGCTTACATAGAGCAATATTTGATTAATAGCATGTTCCCCTTATTTAATAACTCTAATATAGGGTGTCCCCCAAAAATGTTATACACTTCGTTGTTTTTTTGTTTTGGTTTTTGATGTTTATAATAACTTTATTCATAGTTGCCAAAACTTGGATACACACTGAATGATCATAAAGTCAGTGTTTATTAATATATAGTTCATTTTCAAAATTTAAAATAATCGACAAAATGAATAATTTTTTTTTTTTTTTTTGTCAATGCCTGTTTTCAAACTGATGATTTTTCTGGTCTAGGCACTGCTGATAATGCAAAACAATGGAATCGCAAACATCAAGAATCATTTGGCTTGGTATTTGTGCACCCTCAATTCATCAACTATTGCTGGTTTTGTACTGTTAACTTTATCTTTTATGTATCCCTATAAAAAAGTCTAATGGATAAATTTCCTTTTTCTTTTAATATTTTTTATTGTTTTTTTTTTAGAGGAAGGGAGAGGGAGAGAGAGATAGAAACATCAATGATGAGAGAAAATCATTGTTTGGCTGCCCTCCTGCACGCCCCCTAATGGGGATTGAGCCTGCAATCCAGGCATGTGCCCTTGACTGGAATCGAACCTGGGACCCTTCAGTCCACAGGCTGACGCTCTATCCATTGAGCCAAACCGGCTAGGACTAAATTTTCTTTATTCAAAGCTTAGTCGGGCTTCGCCCATTATTTTGAATCAGTTAAGCCTCAAGAGATGTGAAAATTAAGTGAGTTATCAACTGTTAAAGTATGTACATATTTTTTGTGTCCCCCAAAAATGTATTCACACTTTGAATAATTATAAAGGCAGTGATTGTACTTCAACTGCGTTTTCAAACTTCTAGTGGCATTTAAGATGAATTTCCTTTGTTCAAAGCTTAGTCTGGCTGAAAAGAAAGAAACATCAATTGAGCTATCATCTGTTAAAGTGTGTATACATGTTTTGGGGACACCCTGTATTCCAGATGAAATAGTGAAGTGAAGTGAATAGTGTTTGCCTTATCTGTGAACAAAATAGTAGAATAATAATGATGATGACAAACATTTATTGGCCTATGTACCAGGCACTGTGTAGAATATTCATGTAATCCTCATACTATCCCTTGGATATTGGCCTAATTTTATAAGAAATTGAGGTAGCATGCCCAAGATTGCCCAACTGATGAGCAGTGGAGTGAACGTTTGAAACCAGGCTGTCTGGATTGAGAAACATTGCATTGTTACCTGTTTATGGATTACTAGAGGCCTGATGCACGAAATTCGCAGCTGCAGCAGCTTGCCTCGGCCCTCACAGCCCCGGCTTCATCCAGAAGGTCATCCAGAAGGATGTCTGGAAGGTCGTTTGGCTGTCCAGTCTAATTAGCATATTACGTTTTTATTATTATAGGTAGTTGTAGTAGCATAACAAAATTTCAACGCCAGCCCCATTTTCAAGTATTTTGCACCACTGTCCTAGGTATATATTCAAAGTTCTCATACCATTTGTTCTGATTTGGGGATTTAGTAAATATGATCACAACAGATATTATGGAAAAGGAGCCAGGAGACCTGATCTCATTCTTACATGCCACTCGCTTGAGTAGTTCCAGACAAATCTTTGAACCTTAGTTTCTTCACATGACAACACTAGATGATAATCCTTGAGAATCCTTTTCTACTTCAAGAGAGAAAAATGATATTTTAACAGACGGCCACAATAAAAATTCAATACTAGGGAGAGGAAAAAACTTAAAAGTAAATGAGCCTTATGTATTTAATTTTGGTGTTTTTAATTTTTTAATAAAAGAATTTGGTCTATAAACTTAGAAAATACCTAAATGTCCCTGAAAATGTCTATGAACTAGCTAATCAAATAGTTTTATATAAGAAACTTAAAATGTCAAAATGATTTTTTCTAAATATTCCTTTTTCTTTTCTTTAATTTTTAGAAAGTTGGGCATAAAGCAATACCTAAAACTGCTTCTTGGCATGGCATCAGAACAGAACTAAAATACTAATTTGATTTAGACAGAAATCATGGTTCGACTGACCTTGGATCTAATTGCCAAAAACAGCAACTTTAAACCAAGAAAAGAAGAAACCACCTTACAATACCTTAAGAAAATAACTCATATAAATTTTTCAGACAGAAATATAGATGCAATTGTAAGAACTCTGAAATTATTTCTAATTTTTATATAATTAACCATGTAAAGTTTAGAAATTGTTGTCAAGGTATACCTTCTTATTAACTATATTTTGATTATACTTATTAATTATATTTTCATTAGCTGTATATTGTGTTATTTAATTTCCTGCTTATGTTAAACTTTTTAAAATTAACTTTCTATAAAATATGCCATTGTGATTGTTAAATATATGTGTTAAATATATGTGTTCCCCTAAAATACTCTACTGTATAGCAAACTAGATTTAAAAGCACATGCTGGAAAATAATTTCAAAGATAATTACTCATATGTAATTCCCTAACCTTGAAATATGAATTTTAACATATAAAAATAGTAAAAATTAACTATGTGATTACCATATTTCAAAACTTTAAATCTTTTTCCCACAGAATTTAATGGTTATATACATGTAGATTATACTCTTTCAGTTACATCAGACAAGATTTTGTTCACTTGGATATACTCTGAAATTACATTTTCTCTGTGTTAAGACAGTTCTTGACTTTAATTTGGGAAACTTTAAAGACAGCAATAACCCATTTGGATCATTGGTATTGGTATCCATTATCTACACTAATAAAAGAGAAAGATGCAAATTGACTGTACCTTCGTGACACCCACCAGCCAATCAGGAGTGAGTATGCAAATTAACCCAACAAAGACGGTGGGCTAATTTGCATACACAGGCGGGCGGGACGCAGGCGTTTCGCACTGCCCCAGCTGCTCCAGGCCTCTGGGCAGCATGGGAAGGCGGAAAGATGTCTCCAGGCTGGAGCAAAGGCTGTGCCAGCAGCCAGGGTAAGGAAGGCCCATTCTGCACGAATCTTTGTGCATCGGGTATCTAGTCTATAATAAAATGCTAAAGACTATAGATGAGAGGAAATTTCTTGGAAACATATAACCCACATGAGGGCAGGGACTATGTCTATTTTCTTCACATCACTCTAAATTCCCCATCCAATACTGTGCCTGTCTCATTTTAAGTGCTTAATGAATATTTACTGAATGAATGAATGAATACATTTTGAAAACACCAAGCCCCAGGCAATATTGTCAATTAAGACAATGGAAGTTTTGTTTGTTTGTTTGTTTTTTCCAGTTCCCATTCTACATCTTTTTCCAGTTTTCTGATGATCCTTCTCTCATGAATCCAAAGGCCCAAATCTCATGTTTCTCTTTTGTTGCCCAAAGCTCTCTACCTCACCATACTATATTTAGTCTGCTTTCTCTAGCGCCTCCCTTTAAAGTTGTTTGGCCCCTCACAATCAATGCTCCTTCAGTGTGGATGTTAGGAGGAAAGCAAACTGATGTAAGGTAATTTACACTGAAAATAACTTGTAAACTTAAAGTTACCAAGATGTGGTTGTATTTTAAAAGATCATAATAAAAGCTGAGATATTTTTGAGCAAAACTTCACTCTATCTCTTGCCTACTCAGTCTAGGCTGACTTTACCAGCACACAAGAAATGACAGCCTTTTAAAATACCTTTAATTATTTTTCTTATCTCAAATGTAATTGGTGTTCATTTATATAAAATACATATAAAAAGAAAGAAACTGACTTTTAATTTTACATGTAGAGAAAATCACTATTAACATTTAGGAAATGTCCTTCCAGTCTTTTTTCTAGGCATACATTCAAATAATTTTGCAATAGTGGTTCACTGAATGTACTATTCTCATTTTATTATGAAATCTATAAGATATTACTAAAGAAACTAAAGGTTATTTAATGGCTATATGGTATTTCCTTCAATGGCATTATCATAGTTTCTTTATCAATCCATTGTTCTTGAATATCTAGCTGACTTCCAATTTTCAGTATTATAAATCACAACAGTTACTTCCAATCCTACAGAAAGATTAAGAAGACCTGATTTATAATGTTGGAGCAAAAATTTTTTAAATACTCCAACTTCCAGGGAAGCCTAATTGCTTCCAAGAAAAATTGGTTGCACTGGAAAATATTTCTTAACAAATACAATTTTATAGATATAGTTACAGAATACTAAAACCTAGAACTAATTTTGTAGTTATTCTAGTCTTGTTTTGACTGTGCTAAGAAGAGATATTGTTCTTTTATATTAAACTTAAGAATATTACAGAATGATTTAAGTGAAAAACTACCTTAAAAACAAGTTTTCAAGAAAAATTAAGTATGACCTGTTTTTGTTTTTCTTTTAGGATGACCTCTCTCTTTGTAAAAATCTTAGTGTTTTATATTTATATGATAACCATATTAGTCAAATAACTAACTTGAATTTTGCCATAAATCTGACCCACCTGTACCTACAAAACAATTGTATTTCATGTATAGAGAACCTCAGTTCATTAAAGAAACTGGAAAAACTGTAAGTGCTTTTATTTAATTGTCATCATTACAGTAATATTTTTGCATACAGTTATTTCCTGTTGTTTTGTGGAACAGGCCACAATTTTTATTCTCTTTTAGTAGTATTAGTACAAAATAATTGTTTCAAATGTAATTATCAAACAATTTGTGTTTTATTAAGTCTGGTATACTTTTCTTTTGCAGGAGGTTGTCTTAAGGGCTTATAGGAAAACCTAAAAACATCCTTATGTAGGCTCAAATAGTGAGAAAAGTTTCCATGGAACTCAAATGAGTTTTGTGCCTTTCAGAATCACATTTCTGAAAAGGACAGGGTCATAAAATGAATGTTGATGTAGCCTTGATTATAAAAAGGCATTTATTGTGCCTATAATGATTTTAATTAAACAATGAAGACTGGTGGATCCAATTTCCCCAGACTAAAAGAACTATCAGTGCTTCTCAAAAAGTGGGCCAGGGGCCTTAGAATGGGGAGAGGACGGTGGGATGGGAAATGCTGGGTTCTTTAGATAGTCAAATCAGAATCTCTGTGGGTTAAGCCCAGAAATCTTCATTTTTAAATCTACAACCCTAGGTGATTCTTCTGCACTCTATATATGCGGAGTATGGGTAAATAGTTTAATAAGGACTATTACCATTCTCTCACTTAAAAAAAAATTCTTAAGACTAAATTACATGTAAAAATCATATAAACTTTTCATTAATTCAGTATAAAGAGAACCTTCTGTATGTATAATTTTCACACAGTTCAATGATTTTGTTATGTTTTTATCATGTTTAAAGACCATAGTGATCATAGAATGTCTACTTAAAATTATGTCTTCTATTTTGCAGGTATCTGGGAGGCAATTACATTGCTGTCGTAGAAGGTCTAGAAGGATTAGAAGGACTAAGAGAGCTTCATGTTGAGAGTCAGAGGCTTCCCCTTGGAGAAAAGCTTCTGTTTGATCCAAGAAGTCTTCAATCTCTGGCAGTAAGGCTACATTTGAGTATTCTAACAGAGAATGTCGTGATTAACAGTTATGGACCAGGAAGGTGGTTAAGGTTTATTTGGATATGTAGATTCTTTGAATATTTACAGGCCAAGTGAGAGTTTATTTGAGGGCTAAAACTAATTTTTCCCACATAATTCCTCAGAGACTCAGCAGCTATAAAGTGGGGGTAATAACTACTTCTAGGGCTATTGGAAGAAACAAAAGGAGGATATTAAAAGATTATGTAAAGTATGAAGTGCTAACAATGTTAATTCACTCATCATTTTAACCTTGTTGATTATCATAACTCAAAAAGCCTAAGGAAAGAGGAGTGAACATTTGGAAAATTTTAAACAACCTAGAGAATCATTACAATAAGTCATTTTTTCGCTGGATTCTGATTTGATTGTAGATTGCTCTTCATATGGCTGTGACTCATCAGAAGCAGATAGATCTGAGAGCGCTGGATTTGATGCTCCAGCTGTCACCTGACATCACATGGAGGTGTCACAATGAGTTGAGCAACCAGAGGGCGCCATAGAGGCTTTTGCTAATCCTCAAAGCAGGATTTGTTAGAGGAAAGCTACCTTTGGTTCTGGGCAATGGAACATGGTTGTTATATTTACAGATTTTGTTGGTTTTATTTCAGAGGGCCAAGAAATGGAGGGCAGTATAAGGTTTTTGAACCAAACATATAACAACGAAAGGACAGTGCTTTAAATAGGAAAAGAAAGAGGTGACTTGATTTCTATCCTACCCCTCTAACCTCCCCATAGAATCAACTGTGTCTGAGCTCAACCTCAACTGATCCAAGTAGACTGACAACACTGTGGGAATGAATAGTTTTACTATAAAACACCGCTGAAAATATTTTTGCTTACTCAATTTTTAAACAACCTAGAGAATCATTACAATAAGTCAAGCAGATTCTAAAATTCTAAATATAAGGCATAATTTTTAAACTTATATTTCAAGTCTTAAAAAGTGTCAGAAAGTATCTTCTCTATGTTATCTGTGTGTGGATGCGATCTTTGTAGAGAATCCTGGCCCCTATGTTATCTGTGTGTGGATGCGATCTTTGTAGAGAATCCTGGCCCTTAGATCTTAAGATGGCTTTTATTTAGTGTTGCTGTATTGTATATTTATGTCCTCATTAACAGCTGATGTTGAAATTCTTGTTAATTAGTTTATTATTCTAAGTAGCTTCTGAACATATGGATTGTTAAGAGAAAACTACTTAGAGAGATAAAGATAAAATTAATTCTTTAACAGTGTTTTCTTTAATTAATTCTTTAATTCTTGGTCAGTGTTTTCTACTTAGAAAAACAGACAAAAACAATTTCTTCCTATGTGAGTACAAATTTTAGTGACTTTTAACACAAAATAGTAACTTGCTCAAACTGAAATAAGCATGTTTTCTACGTTGTTATCATTTGTTCATTGGGACATCTTTTTTCTTTGCTTCTTGATTCTTAGCTTCTTTTTTCTATAAATTTCTCTTATGCCTTGATTAAACTTACAAAATACTAGAGGCCCGGTACACAAAATTTGTGCATTGGGGGAGGGGGTCCCTCAGCCCGGCCTGCACCCTCTCACAGTCTGGAGCCCTCAGGGGATGCTCCAGCTGTCACCTAACATCACATGGAGGTGACTGAGTGGGCCTAAGCTGGCAGTCGGGCTGCCACAGAGGCAGGAGAGGCTCTCACCACTGCCACCACCCATGAGCCTGGCTTCTGGCTGAGCTCCTGCATTGAGTGTCTGCCCCCTAGTGGTCAGTGCACTTCATAGCGACCAGTCATTCCACTGTTCAGTCAATTTGCATATTAGCCTTTTATTATATAGGACTAGAAGCCCGGTGCACAAAATTCGTGCACAGCGGGGGGTTGTCCCTCAGCCCAGCCTGTACCCTCTCCAATCTGGGACTCCTGGAGGGATGTCCGACTGCCCGTTTAGGCCCGATCCTGGTGGGATCGGGCCTAAACGGGCAGTCGGACATCCCTCTCACAATCCAGGACTGCTGGCTCCCAACTGCTTGCCTGCATGCCTTCCTGATTGCCCCTAACCGCTTCTGCCTGCCAGCCTGATCACCCCTAACCACTCTGCTGCCAGCCTGGTTGATGCTTAACTGCTCGCCTGCCAGCCTGTTTGCCCCCAACTTCCCTCCTCTGCCAGCCTGGTCACCCCTAACTGCTCTCTCCTGCAGGGTTGATCACCTCCAACTGCCCTCCCTTGCAAGCCTGGTCCCTCTCAACTGCCCTCCCTTGCAGGCCTGGTCCCTCACAACTGCCCTCCCTTGCAGGCCGGGTGCCTCACAACTGCCCTCCCCTGCTGGCCATCTTGTGGTGGCCATCTTGTGTCCACAGGGGGCAGGATCTTTGACCACATGGGGGCAGCTATATTGTGTGTTGCAGTGATAATCAATCTGTATATTACTCTCTTATTAAATAGGATAGAGGCCTGGTGCATGGGTGGGGGCCAGCTGGTTTGCCCTGAAGGGTGTCACAGATAAGGGTGGGGGTTCCCTTGGGGTGTGGGGTGGCCTGAGCGAGGGGCCTGTGGTGGTTTGCAGGCCGGCCACGCCCCCTGGCAACCCAAGGGGAGGCCCTGGTATCTGGAATTTATTTTCCTTCTACAATTGAAACTTTGTAGCCTGGAGCGGAGCCAAGCCTGGGGCTCTGGCAGCCATTTCTGTGGTAGTTAATTCACCTTCTACAATTGAAACTTTGTAGCCTTAAGCGGGGGAGCCCGACCAGGGTGTGCGGAAAGCTTTGCTTCCCCTGTTGCCGCCGGCAACCCTGGCCTACTCTCTCAAGCTCCATTCTGCCGCCATTTGTTTGAATTTGTTTACCTTCTATAATTGAAACTTTGTAGCTTGAGTGGAGGCTTAGGCCTGCAACAGCTATGGAAAGCTTGGCTTGCTCTGTTACCTGGGAAACCTTGTTCTCTGTGGCTGTAGCCATCTTGGATTGGGGTTAATTTGCATACTTGCCCTGATTGGTTGGTGGGCGTGGCTTGGCTGGTGGGCGTGGCGTATGTAGCGGAGTGATGGTTAATTTGCATATTACCATTTTATTAGAGAGGATAGGTCAGTTATATCACAATTATATCACAATTACTATAGTTCTAAACATTCCATATGAAAAAATATATAACATAGAAAAATCTTCATAGATTTTTATTTTCTTGCCTAAAGAGCAAAATAGACTGAACAATCTTAAAATTTTCACAGATTAGGATTTCTGGTTCCTATATATAGCACTTAATTAGGTTGTTTACTAATGCTAACTTAATTATTTCCTTACAGAAATCCCTCTCTATATTGAATATCAGCAATAATAATATTGATGACATAAAAGACTTAGAAATACTGGAAAATCTTAATCAGCTCATAGCAGTTGACAATCAACTTCTGCATGTGAAGGTAGTATAAAGAAATATTAATTTAAAAATATTTACTTGAAATTGCTATAAAATGTATTACTTTAAAAACTATTGTGATTTGTTCTAAAAACTAGCTTATTAATTTTCGCTTCTTAATATACTTATTTGTATAATTCTGCCCTCTTACCTGATTTTCTCTTCTATATCCAATGCTTCCAACACTCACCAACAGAAAAAAAGTTTCTCTGAGTAGGAAGTTATGCTTTTCCCCCTATTTTCCACCGAATATTCCCCTCTAGAACTAGATTTCTTGCCCCTTACCTCTGATCTCCCAATGAGTGAGTTTCTAGTAACTATTACTAGACCCGAACTTTCTGCTCCTTGGGGAAACCATCTCCCTTGTGTAGCTTTTTCTGAACCTCCCCATCAAATTCATCTATTCAAAAATATTTATTAGAGTGTGTGTCCCAGGTCATGTTTTAGACCCCTGGAGAAACATTTTCTAGGCACTGGGGATACAATGATAAATAAGACAAGTTCTCTACCCTCAAGGAGCTTACATTACAGTGAGACAGGGGAGGGGATCAGGAAAAAAATAAGCAGAGAAGATTGTGAAAAGCACTCTCAAGGAATTAGGTAGGATGACATAATGGGACATTCAGGTTATCAAGAAAGGCCTCTGAGCAAATGACACACTGAGATCTAAAGGATGAGAAAGAAGAAATCTGAGAAGAGAGCTAAGAAAGAACATGCTGGGCATAGGGGACAAAAAATACAAAGGTTCTGAGTCCGAAGAGAGCTTAAAGTGTCCAAGAAACAAAAAACAGGCCAGTTTACTGTGATAGTGACCCCAGAATCTAGCTCA
Source organism: Cnephaeus nilssonii (assembly GCF_951640355.1). Taxonomy (NCBI): domain Eukaryota; kingdom Metazoa; phylum Chordata; class Mammalia; order Chiroptera; family Vespertilionidae; genus Cnephaeus; species Cnephaeus nilssonii. Next base: position 36,750,203 of record NC_137089.1, on the reverse strand, counting down.
GTTTCTAAAATGTTGGCAATAAGTAATTTTTTAATGAATAGACAACAGTATAATATGAGATTAGGAAGGAACATATAGGAGCCAGATCATAAAGGTCCTTTTAGGCCATGGTCATGAGCTTGACTTTAAGTGCAATAGGAAGTCACTCAAAGGATTATATTTAAACAGAATTCTCTATCAGCTATGTGAAGAATAGTTGCAAGAATGACAGTAGCCCTAGCCAGTTTGGCTCAGTGAATAGAGTGTCGACCTGAGGAATGAATATCCTCGCGTGAGGATTAACAACAACAACAAAAAAGAATGACAGTAAAGTGACCAGATGGGAGACTACCATAGAGGTTAAATATGAGAAGATAGTTGCTTGGAGATGAAAAGGAGTGAATGGATTACAGGTTGAACCCACAGAGCTTGCCTATTGAATAGGATGTGTAGTAATAAAAAAAAGAAGAATCAAGGATGACTCCTAGCTCCTATGTGAGGAACTGGGGAGATAGTGGTAGCCTGTAAAGGCTGGGGAATACAGGGAAGGAATAAAATAATTCCTTCTATTGAAATATCTATTGGACATTGAAATGGGTATGTTAAGTAGGCATTCTGGAGTTCAAAGGAGAAGTAAGATTGGAAAGTTTGGGAGTCAACAGCATTTATATGATATTTAGAACCAGGCAACTGGGTAAAAGATAATAGAGATAAAGAATAAATGAGGCCAACATTAAGCACAGAAATACTCCAATACTTTAGATGAGAAGGCACCAGGTGTCAACGATGCAAGAGAAGGCAAGAGAAAAAAGAACTTCAAGAAAGAGGGAATGGCCACTTGCACTGAATGCTATTGAATGGTTGACATGAGGGCAGATAAGATGTTAATAGAAATGCATTCGATTTAACAACAGACTACGTTGGGTCAAGTATCATATATTACGTATGTTTCAGAACAGAGTGCCTTGGCAAGGGTTTGCATTGTTTTTCTTCCACCCAAAGCCACAGAAACATACTAGAAACTTTCTTCCTTGTTATGGTTTGAGAAACTGCAGGCTTTTCATGAAATATTTCCCATACCTGAAATTTCCACATATAAACTAAAAAATAAGAGAAAGGAAAATTAAAAGACTATGTGGATATAATACCTTAAAAAGAAAACATTCTGCAAGTCCAGAGGTTGGTATATGCCAAAAGTTGCTTTTCCCTCCCATTAGAGAAGATATACAAGGAGTGAGGATAAAATCTCAAGTTCTTTTACTTCCAGCAAGAAGACACAAACAATAAAAAATGCCTAGCCACAGCTTCGTGGAAGTCTGAATATAATCTTGCATAGGGTTCACTCGAAATGTGCTTTTGTGGTCCATTTTACAGCATCCTCTGAAGGCTTAATCAAAGGACATGTTGAAGTTTAGCATCATAATATTAACCTATTTCTCTGTATGTATTCCTGGGGCCAGATCTCCATTTTTTGGCTTTAATTTTTCCATTATTTGCACTCATTGATTGAAATTGCCCAGAAGCTGCTGACATCAAACCCTGTGCCATGGGAGAGAAAGCTCAACATGCCATACATTAGGTCACTGACATCCATCCTAAGAGACTTCAGCAACAGACAGCTTTGTGCCAATGGGAAAAAGAAGTGGACATCATTAGAGAATCCTCACAAAACCACTGTAATTACCCAAGGTTTTTAGCATTGGAGCAGCTGCTTTGATACGAACAACCATAGGTTCCTCAAATGCATTGACAGAAAATACATGAAATAAGATAAATGAAAAAATAATGGTCCCTTGGATGGTTAAATAACTTTGAATCTTCCAATCAAGGTTATGGTTTGAGCAGAGGAAGATATTTAAGAAAAATTAAAAGGAACACAAATATCAAGGAAAAGTACTGCCATGACAACTGAAATACTAGAGCTCTGTGAAAGGAATAAGAAAAAGAAAAAGAGAGAAATGGGTCAATGGGAAACACAGACATTCCAAAGCAATATCCATGCCCTAGCCTAGAGATGCAGAGGGGTGGCTACGTTAGAGGTGGAGGAACAGGATAAGGACCTGGAAAAAGTTGGGTGGCTAAGTGGCTTCTGTCCTTCCTGCTATTTTGGGTTTCATTCCCTTACCTCTTACTTCTACAGACCCATAGCTGTCTAACCCTACCCTCATCTCTCCTATTCACTAATCCAAAGCTGGTCCCACACAGAGAATTGGGGCAGCAGAAGGGGAAGTGGGGACAGTGGAGAAGTAGAGGAGGAAATGAAAGAGAAGATTAATCTAGTCTTCTTCTTGATTATGTAGCCCTCTAAGCAAATATTTATGTAGCCCTCTAAGCAAATATTTAGCCCTCTAAGCAAATATTTCAAAATGGTTCCATATAATTTCTCCTTTACAATACCTGTCCTGCTCCTAACCCCAGATCCATTCATCCATGCATTCATTCATTTCTTTTTATCCATCCATTCAAAACACCTATCATGTGGCAACACTTATTAGACAATAGCGAGCAAAAACAGATACAGTCCTTGGCCCTGAAGAGCTCTCAGCATTGAGAGGAACAGAAACATTAAGCAAATAATCAGGCAAAAACAAATGTAAAAATGCACCCATGGCGAGTAGTACAAAATGGAAGTATGTGGCTCTGAGAGCCTATAATAGGGGGATTTGCCTTAGTTAGGGAACTCAGTGACAGCTTCCCTTAGGAAGGGATTGCTGAGTTGCTCTCTGAGAGAGTAAAGGGTTTACCAGGTAAACAGAATAGCATGTGCAAAGGCCCTGAGGCAGGTCAAAGCATGCAAAAATGAGAAACAGGAAGCAGAGTGAAGGTGAACCATAGTGCAAATAAATTGGTGGGTAAAAGTTGCATAGGTCAAAATAGAGGGTTGTCTTCATCCTAAGAACAATGGGGAGACACTAAAGGTGTTTAAGCCAGGAGTAAAGTAATTAGCATTTTGAAAAGATCAGTATGGCTACAGTGTAGAGCAAGTATGTCAAACTCAGCCCGTGGGCCGCATGCAGCCCAGCCAATATAACGGTATGTAAGAAATGTTTTAATAAAAATTTCGTAACTTAATTTTTACAATATCCTGTTATACATAATTATTAATAACGAACTACAATGTTCAATAATGACTAATTACTATCATCATGTTGCATTAATTTCCCTTACGTGCCTTACACGTAGGCGCACCATTTCTCTCCACTAATACTAGCAGCGAATATTTTAACAGCCAATTGCCACATCATTAGTCTTGGACTAACTTGTTTGGTGTGTGCAACAGGAAATATTTCGCCTTCGGAGAATGAGAAAAATAGGTGTATTTGTGTTACGCTTATTAATGTGTGCAGTTATTCAGTGTCTGGTAAGTTAATATTCAAGAAAAAATATTAATTTTTATTAAAATGTTCTATTATTTTATGTTAACGATTACTCATTTATTTCAGCCCTTTGTATTCAGCATGTCTGTATCAAAATAAACCTACGTTTCTATGAAAATTGAAGCTTGTTTTTTGCAGCCCACATAAACTTAAACCTTGTTTATTTGGTCCATGTTAGCCTTTGAGTTTGACATGCTTGGTGTAGAGAATAGACTGGAAGAAGCCTGGCTAGTTAGAAAGTGAGAGATGGTGGAAACTTGAATAGGGTTGGGGTAAAAATGATACGAATGAACATATTAGAAAGCTGTTTAGGAAGTAAAGTAGGACAGGATTTGGTGGTGATATAAGGAATGTAGCAGAAGTCAAGAGTCAGGTTTTTGCCTTGCACCATGGAAAATAGAGAACTCAAGAGTCAGGTTTGGGGAAGAGGGAGAAGATCATGAGTTTTGATCTATTTTGAGGTGCCTTTAAAGTGTTACATAGAAAATATCAGGCGGACAACTGGATATAGAGGACAGAGCTCAGTGGATAGTAGAATTCTTCAGCAAATTGGGTAAGTAGTCACTGAAACTGCCATCCTGGATGAGACTGACTAGATATGCGAGTATGATGAAATGCTCAATGTGGCATCCCACAAAATCTGGTTCTTCTTCTCACGTATAGATGACCCTTCCTTCCTTGGTGTAATAGATGTGTTTTACTAATATCAACATGGACATTCTCCTTTTTGTGAAATGTCTGCATATAAATGAAGAATATAGTGGGTTAATGAAGAAAAACATTTTTCTAGCCATGATTTTACATTTTGCTGTGGTCCAGGGAAGGAAAAAAACACACTGAGAGGAATAAATGTAAACTATGGAAAAGGAAGAAACTGAATTGATGCCACATCTGCTTCTGCTCCCCAGAGAGAGCACTAGTGCTTGGGAAACTTGGTGATGCACCATGAGGAGGTTTTATAGCACCATTGCCACAGTCTTTGTTTTTTGTTTTTGTTTTTCCCTCTTTTAAATAGGTTGTTTTATGGCTGCCCTATCCAGGCAACAGTCTGCCAGGTATAGCAGTGTTTTTTATGAGATGTTTTCTCCGTTCTCAAAAGCAACTTTTAGAAAACAGAATGCTTATACCTTAGGGATTCTTATGGTCAGAAGGTTGTTACTTGTGGGGTTAGAGATTCATGCAAGAGGCAGGGAGCCTGAAGAATGTGGAATCACAAAGCCATGAAGGGGGAGCGGTCAGGATGGAAGTGCTCCATAGAACTGAGACTGAGAAAGTCTGAGATTGGCAATGTGATAAGATGATAAGGGATGAGTCTAGAAGTTCTGGTTCAGAAGCCCCAGACTGCAGGGATGCCCAGTGATTAAGGAAGCAGAGGGAGTGGCCTAGACTCTTATAACTTCAAATGTGGTCCTAGGACCAGAACTTCAGCCTCAAAAATGCAGAATCTCAGCTTCTGCCCCAGACCTAACAAATCAGAAACTGCATTTAAATAAGATCCCTAGGTGATTCTGAAGCACATAAAGTTTGAGACACACTGGTGTGGACTACTCTTTCAAGAGTGTAGTGATGATGGGTAAGAGACAGGATAAAAGCCAGAGGAGGAGACAATGAAAATGGAAATGAAAGAGAAAGAAAATTCCAAGAGGAGGAGGCCTGTGGAAGAGGGGAAGGGATGGAGAGAACTAATTAATTTAGAAAACGAGGTGGGACTCTTTCTTGGTTGAGAAAAATGTGAAAGAAGAAAGGAAGTATGAGACCCAGGGCGGATAAATGAGAAAACTCTGTAGGTGGAGGACCCAATTCTTCCCAATAAAACTGGTGGCAAAGTCAGCCCTTGAGGAGGAGGAGAAAGAGAGGTTAGGCCAAACAATACTCCATAGTTTAGAAACTCCTTTCTTTCACTCACAGTGTTCTTGTTTAAATGACATTCACTTTTGGTTAAAATTTCTTTGCATTTTTTTCTATAGCTCCTTAAATGTATTAAAATATTAAATACTTTAATGACAAAACTTTTGCATATCTCCAAGTAGTTGGATGAGCCATGAACTTCAATAGGGCCAACATTATATAGCTTGCTGACACTATTAAATCAAATAAATACCATGGTTATAAAAATTTATAAAACGTGAAAAAATTTTTTAAAAATGTTAATTTATACCTAAAGTTTTTATGTCTGCAAAATTTGCTAAATAAATAAAATGATCTGAAAAGTTCATCTCACAGTCAAATATATTAGTGATTTACTTCATTAGTTTCCTGATGACCATTTATCATGAGGTAAAGTATCTTCGAGTAAATGGTGGAAATAAAAATTTTGATGTGTTTGCCTCTTATATAAACTAAATATCTGATTTCTAAGACACCAACGAACGAACAAACCAATATGGCCTGTCATGTTTTTCCAGTTTCTAATTTATTCAACCTCTGCTCAGTATTGATCCTGACAAGCAGAGTAACCCGAAGATAAATTTATTTACTCCACAGTTTAGTCAGAAACAAGCCAAAAATTATAGATTTTCCCAGGCAGATGATGACAGGCAGTCAGGGGGATGACAAATGGCTGTCTTTAGATTTAGTTAAGACAGTTGGGCCAGACGTTTCCGATAAAAACTGGAGCATGCTGGTCAGATACAGGTTCGTCGTGGCCGTCATTAATTGCAGAGGGAGCACTGCCCGTCTGCAGGCGCCCATACCGGAGCTCAGCGCCAGCCCTGCCTGGGAAACAGACTTGGCTCCTCCGGATTTTGCAGCTCCTCTAAGTGATAGCATGACATGATCATTTATCAAACAGAGACTGTCCAGAAAAGTGTCTGCTCCCTTTAGTAACTTATTGAAGAATAGGAAAGTGAAAGCATTTTATTAAAGACAGGAAGGCAATGAACAACCAGAGCGTATCCAAAGGGTAATCATATTTCAGCACAGGATTAGTTTAGTCTTAAATAAACATGCACTGGAGGGAGTATGTCGAGGGTCATTTATCAAGTGAGGGACAATTAACAAAACTCTACAGGACTCTTTTATCTATGTAAATGTAAAGTTCTCTTATTGTTATTATTACTTAACTTTTGGATGATGGGACATCATATTCAACACTAAAAAATGCAATGCACAATTCTTTCCTTAGAGGTTTTTAGACTAACAGAAATACAGAGAAACTCTCACATAAAATAATTATGGCTGTATCAAATACTGTCAAACAAATGCTGTAGAGAGGAGGGGAAGTGAGGGAGAGAGAGAAAAACATCAATGATAAGAGAATTATCAATTGGCTGCTTCTTGCATGCCCCCCACTGGGGATCAAGCCCACAACACAGGTATGTGTCCTGACCAGGAATTGAACTGTGACCTCCTGGTTCATAGGTTCATGCTCAACTACTGAGTCACTCCAGCCAGGCTAATTTTCATTCTCTTAATTTTGGTCAACAGAGAAGCTTCTGATCCACTGTCATGTAGTTGACTTATAAGAAAGCTCTCTTCAAAAGTTATAACTTCATCCTTCAGTCCTGAGCCCTGGCTTATGCTCTCCACAGAATTATCAACGTTTATTTTTATTAGCAGCAACATATTTGCTTTAAAGTAATGTTTTGTTCTATTAAAGGTAGTTTTCCTTTCCTTTATTTTTTGCCTTTGGCTATTGAATTTTTTAAAATCAATTCAAGGCTATAGAGTAGAAAAACAGTTTCTGCATTGCTTGTTTTTAAGTAATTCATACAGACTAAATTTAACTGATTTCAAAAATTAAAAACAGAACTTTATGACACATATAATAGTCCAAGTATAGTTCACTTCCATTAAATGTCTAAAATAAAATATACATATTAAAAAATGAGGAAGGAGAGAAAGCAAGGAAAGGGACAAAAAACAAGGCATTGAACAAAAGGATTGTGACAACAGAAAAAGAAACCCAAATTGGGAGAAAGAGGGCAAACTGAGAGAGCAGGTTCTTAAATGCTATTAATCTGTTTTCCTGACATTCATTTGGATTGTAGACCATGGTATAACTTAACTACTCCTTGAAATATCAATTAGCTGATTTTCTTGTAACTACAAAAACACACAAATGTTTATGATATACATAAAACAAAAATGTACCCACATGACAATTAAAAAAGAAATCCCTATGCTCAAAAAAGAAGGCCAAAGGATATATGACAACATATTGAAAATGATCTTTGGATGATAAGCATGCAAGTGATTTTTTTCTCATATTTTACCCTTGACCTTTTCATAGATTTTTAAAATAAATATGTATTCTTTTATAAAATAAAAAGCAAATATTGTTTGCAATGCCAATGGACTGCTTACTCACTGCTCCTTAATTGCCTTAATCTGGACACTTCCATAAATTCCACTAAGAATAGAGCATCTTCTGCAGGATGGATGGCCAGAGGGGCAAACGTTTTTTCTAAACTGGGTCCCTTTAAGGGAATATGACAAAGAACAGTTCCATGGCCCCCAAACTCAGCACCTCGTTTTTGCCTTCTCTTTAGCCGCCTTCCATTATTAGTATAGACCATTATATCCAAAAATGATTTGTCATACACCTTCTAAGTAGCTGGCACCGAGCTAGAACTCCACAAAAAGCAGTAATTACTTTTTTAAACAATTAACTGAATGAAAACATATTGATAATTATGAAATATTTTGTCTTTTTCTTCTATAATTATAGGATTTGGAATTTTTACTGAGCAAATTGATGAAACTGTGGAAAATGGATCTAAAAGGAAATCCTGTTTGTCTCAAACCAAAATACAGAGACAGATTGATACTGGTCTCCAAATCACTGGGTACACATTTATATTAATATAATTTTCTTCGAAAAAGAGACCTGGTTCACTTTTTAGTTAATTTATCAGCAAGCCTTCAGAAATATGTCATCTGGATCAACTTTATGGGGGGAGGTAAAAGAGGGTATAGGGAGGGTGAGTGGTGATAGGAGGATACTTGACTTGGGGTGGTGAGCACACAATATACAGATGTATATGCAAATTGTACACCTAAAACCTATATAATTTTATTAACCAATGTCACCTACTAAATTCAATATAAAAAGGCAGTTTTCAAAAAGGTCAACTTTAAATTCTATGTATTTTTAATAATACCAAAAGTTAAAATTGAAAAATAAAGCATAAAAATATCTGCTGTTCAGAAATAATTAATCGAGGCACCAGAGACTCTTTCTTTTTAAAAAAAAAGAAAATGTGGCTGTTACTAACAAAAATGGTTAGTCATAAATGTGTAGAATTTGCTCACCTTTTGCCAAATTTTCTCAGGCACAAATCCTCTGAAGATCACGAGCCTCTTTAGCTTGGTTCTGTTGACCAAGGTTTTCACTGCTGACACTTGCCAAATGGTACCCTGAAAACATATAGGAGTTCCTTTCATTTGAAAGTGCAGCAGGGTGGGGAGTCCTTTATGAGACCCTTACAAATCATAACATTCCTCAATATGCACTATATTGGGGACATGGACCAGCAAGGGACCAAGTTATATAGCATCAGAGAGACAAGTCTGGCCTCTCCCAAAGGGGATTCATGAGCCAATTTCCTTTATCAGAACTTCAGTGACATGGGTATAAAAACTATGGCAAAACTCTTTTAAAGCTCATAGCTGTAGTAAACTTTGATTAATCATAATGCTAGTGCAGTGATTCTCTTGAGGGAGGAAGGGATTGACATAGGGCATGTCAGAAATATCCAAGAAGGTTTTGCACAATATTCTGCCTACCCTTTACCCCACCAGCCAACGGTAGGGAACAGAGAACAGTCATGTATAATTTTTAAAGCTCTACAGATGATTCTGCCATGCACCACCCCCAACTGTCTATCTCCTCCTCTCTCTCCCCAGTGCACACAATTGTATTAGTCTACTTTCCTTAGGAAGCAGAGTAAAGTAATACAATTAATGTTTGATAATTAAGAATCTTCCAATGTTCATGAACCATTTCTGGAAACATTTCTCATGATACAGTACCATAGGCAATGCTGTAACAGATATAGAGACAAGTGTACTAATTTCCAAGTAAAGAGAAATTATTCAAAGTTTAAAAAAATAATTCTTCTATAACATATTTTATGATTATAAAATTTAATACATATTTCTTCTAGAAAATATTGAAAATAAATATTATTCATAATCTTGCATAAATCTGTTTAGACTTTGGTATATGTCCTTACAGTCTTTTTCTTCTATATATAACAAATTCTCTTTGATTTAGCTCATTTAATTTCCTTGTTTTTCCTAAATACAAAACCAAAAAAAACACACAAAGATAACTGAAGGCCTGGTTTGATATGTCCCAGTAAAAAGAACTATATGGAGCCATTTTCTGTTTTGTAAGTAACCCAGTCCTTATCAAATAGAATGGCAATCTACACACTAGTTTACTTAGTATGATGGAAGCAAATTTTGTGTTGAAAGCAGCTCATTAAAACAGATCTCATGGATTTCTGATCTTGTGTCCATTACCTGACTTCCCCTTCTGAACCACCTCTACACCTAATAACCTCAAACGAGATCATTTGCTAAAAGTGAGATAGAATCAGATTTACTGAGGCATAACCTAGTCATTCCTCAGCTTTGTCTGGAACATTAACATAAGAAAATGGGATTACTGTAAAAGATTTGGGTTTTTCATTCCTTATCCTTATAATAGATGTTTTAAAAATATGTACTGACTTACATATACCACATCCAAAAATATACTAATAAGTTATATAATTAATAAAAACATATCTGGAAAGATATCAATATATACCAGTACAAGTGGTTAGGAAAACTGAGTGTAAAAGAATGACCTTTAATATAAAGTTGTAAGTACTAAGATGTATAATGATAAAACATTTAGCCAATTTCTTGCATTATAATTTGGAAAGTGCTATTATTCAGTTAAAATAAGTACAAGAGACAAGGTATGGAAACAATTATACTTCTAGAGTTTATGGTTCTAGTTTATATTTCCAGTTTCATCACTTGATTTGGAACATAACAATATTATAGATCATATTTAAGTGGCAATGTTAATATTTTCAGTAGTACAATTAATATTTTATCAGGATATTGTCATTTTTCCCTTATAAGAATATGACCCAAAAAATGTTTCTACATCCTTTCTACATTCTGGAATCTAGCAGGAGACATTACATAGATGATGAGAGAAAATATATTTAATTTTTTTAAACTGCTATATAAGGAAATTTTTCTAGAAAAGATAACATTTTATCTTAATGTTAATTGAAGGCCACCTGTATTCATGTGATTAAAGTCATATAAAATCCTACCTAATAAAATGGTAATATGTAAATCACCATCGCTACGCCCACGATTGGGCCAGAGGGAGACGCAGGGGGTGGGACTCGGGGTGGCTGGGGTAGCCGATTGGGCCGGCAGGACGCTGAGCTCACATTGCCAGTGGCTGCGTGAGCTCAGCGTCTGTGCCATGGCTGTGCTGCGGCACAGAAGGGGCCTCTGGGGCAGCGAGCTCACGTCCCGCCGCGGACCATCAAAAGCGGGGGAGCTGGGTGCCTGTCTGCTCTGGCACCAGGCCTTTCGGAAGCCTCCACCGCGCCGGAGGCTTCTGAAAGGCCTGGTGCACCAGCGGACAGGCACCCAGCTCCCCCGCAATGGAAAGCAAAAGCGTGTAGGGGACCCTACATGTGCATGATTCAATCATGCACTGGGCCTCTAGTATCTTATAATTTTATAGTATAATATATCATATACAATACTATAAAAATTATTAAAAATTGAGTTTAAAGAAAAACACAGTAAGATGTTCATGATACAATATTTAAAAGTAGGCTGTAATGCTGTATAAATAGAGAATTCCAATTTTATATAATACACATATATACATACATAGAAAACAAAAAATTGCTAAGAAATATACTAAAGTGTTATCAGCCCTAGCCAGTTTGGCTCAGTGGATAGAGTGTCGGCCTACAAACTGAAGAGTCCCAGGTTCGATTCTGGCCAAAGGTACATGCCCAGGTTGCGAGCTCGATCCCCAGTAGGGGGTGTGCAGGAGGGAGCCCATCGATGATTCTCTCTCATCATTGATGTTTCTATCTCTCTCTCTCCCTCTCCCTTCCTCTCTGAAATCAATAAAAATATATTAAAAAATAAAGTATTATCAGTGATTTTTAGTCATTATTTCTGGTGAAATACAGGCAATGTTAATTTTTTTTGTATTTTCCAAATATCTTACAACATACAAAAATTATTTGTCTAATTTAAGATAATTAATTTTCCAAAAAAAAATTTTTAAAGGAACAAAATGTAAAGGTAACTGAAATCTCACTTCAGAGAACCAAGAGAGCCGCTATGTGGGTTGTTCCTATTATATAGCCTATGCCCCAGGATATAATAAGCATTATTAATGTATGTGCTTTTAAAATACCGTGTTACATATATAAATCTTCTTGGTCACTTTAAGATAAAAATATTTTGCTTTTTCCTAAGAATAACCATAATATTATTTAAATAATTATAGATGATATTTAATTTTTGTTAGGTATGATATTTTTGCTTTTTAAAATAATAATATAATTTAAATATGATCCTAGAAGGGTGACCATACATCAAATTCTGTTTACAATGATTATTTTTGTCAGTGATAGGAAGGAGAGGTATGGATAGTAATTACATCCATGTTTTTATGTTTTCCCCTCATCATGTTTCAGTTACTTATAATAAGCATATATTCTTGTTGAAGTCATTAAAAAATAATTAAAAATAAAGAAAATCTAGACAAAAATACAGAAATTGTGTAAATAAGGTATTTTAAAAAGAAATTTATTTCAGCATATAGAGTAACAAGTTTGTGTGCCCCTGAACAAGAAGTATATATATCTTACATATATAGTGACATGTCTATATTGTATTTTAATATTTTTTTTATCTAGACTGTCTTGATGGAAAAGAAATTAAAAACATGGAAAGACAATTTCTAATAAATTGGAAAGCATCCAAAGATGCCAAGAAAATCAGCAAGAAAAGGAACAGTAAAAAAGAGGATGACAGTATCTCATATATAAGTAAGTAGACTGCCATTCATTAGTTGACCACTTCTACTAGCAAAGGGAATATTCTCAACAAAAAATGTGCCATGAAATGAGCAAGTTTTGTTTAGATTTTGTTTAAAGTTTTTGATTTTTTAACCTATTTACAATTCCTAGGAAATTTAACCTGTAATGTTTATATCTGAATATGGTAGCCACTATCAGCTAAACCCATGTTTGGTTCCTACTGAGTATAACTGCATCAGCTATGTAAACAGAGAGCCATAAGGGTGGGGGGAAATGTGTACTTTTCTATCTGGCCAAAGTGCATGGTATTAATTATGTAAATGGTGAAACAACACCAGCTATATAAAGTGTGGAACGTGTCACTAGTGCTAGTATATTTGTTTAGCAACAGTACAAAAATTACACTTTTCATCAGGATAGAAAATAAAAATGTAACACAACCACTTCTGTGGCCTATACTCTGTGGCATGTCCCCTTTCTTATGTACACATCCCAACACTTGCATATCCTATCTCAGTGGTCAGCAAACTCATTAGTCAACAGAGCCAAATATCAACAGTACAATGATTGAAATTTCTTTTGAGAGCCAGATTTTTTAAACTTAAACTTCTTCTAACGCCACTTCTTCAAAATCGACTTGCCTAGGCCGTGGTATTTTGTGGAAGAGCCACACTCAAGGGGCAAAAGAGCCGCATGTGGCTCACGAGCCGCGGTTTGCCGACCACTGTCCTATCTAATAAAAGAGTAATATGCAAATTGACCATCACTCCAAGACACAAGATGGCCACCACAAGATGGCCTGTAGGGGAAGGCAGTTGTGGGCAGTTAGGAGTAACCAGGCCAGTAGAGGAGGGCAGTTGGGGGTGACCAGGCTGGCAGAGGAGGGCAGTTGGGAGAGACCAGGCCAGCAAGGGAGGGCAGTTGTGGGGGACCAGGCCTGCAGGGGAGGGCAGTTGTGGGTGATCAGGCAAGCAGGGAGGGCAGTTGGGGGTGACCGGGCTGGCAGAGGAGGGCAGTTGGGAGGGGCGTGCCTGTAGGGGAGAGTAGTTGGGGGGACCAGGCCTGTAAGGGGGGGGCAGTTGGGGGGGCAGGCCTGCAGGGGGGGGCAATTGGGGGGATAGGCCTGCAGGGGAGAGTAGTTGGGGGGATCAGGCCTGCAGGGGAGGGCAGTTGAGGGGGACCAGGCCTGCAGTGGGGGGCAGTTGGGGGGGGGGACCAGGCCTACAGTGGAGGACAGTTGGGGGGACCCAAGCCTGCAGGGGATGGCAGTTGTGCACGATCAGGCAAGCAGGGAGGGCAGTTAGGGGTGACCGGGCTGGCAGAGGAGGGCAGTTGGGAGGGGCGGGCCTGCAGGGGAGAGTAGTTGGGGGGACCAGGCCTGTAAGGGGGGGCAGTTGAGGGGGACCAGGCCTGCAGTGGGGGGGAGTAGGGGGGACCAGGCCTGCAGTGGAGGACAGTTGGGGGGACCCAAGCCTGCAGAGGAGGGCAGGTGGGGGAGACCAGGCCTGCAGGGGACGGCAGTTGGGGGGGGACTAGACCTGCAGGGAAGGGCAGTTGTGGGTGATCAGGCCAGCAGAGAGGGCAGTTAGGGGTGACCAGGCTGGCAAGGGAGAGCATTTAGGGGTGACCAGGCCCGCAGGGGAGGGCAGTTAGGGGTGATGAGGCCAGCAGGGGAGGGCAGTTGGGGCGACCAAGCCTGCAGGGGAGGACATTTAGGGGCAACCAGACTGGCAGGGAGGGCAGTTAGGGGTGACCAGGTGAGCAGGGAGGGCAGTTAGGGGTGACTGGGCTGGCAGGGGAGGGCAGTTGGGGCGACCAAGCCTGCAGGGGACAGTTAGGGGCAACCAGACTGGCAGGGAGGGCAGTTAGGGGTGACCAGGCCCGCAGGGGAGGGCAGTTAGGGGCAATTGGGCTGGCTGGGGAGCAGTTAGGCGTCGGTCAGGCTGGCAGAGAAGTGGTTAGGGGGTGATCAAGCTGGGAGGCAGAAGCGGTTAGGGGCAATCAGGCAGAGGCAGGCGAGCAGTTGGGAGCCAGCAGTCCTGGATTGTGAGAGAGATGTCTGACAGGCGGTTGGACATCCCTCAAGGGGTCCCAGATTGGAGAGGGTGCAGGCTGGGCTGAGGGACACCCCCTCCCGTGCATGAATTTCATGCACCGGGCCTCTAGTTTTGATTATAATATGTCCAAGGTTGTTTTACAAAGGACATGCCAACCTCCCTTGCCTAAGTAATGAAACTAAATTTAGCTAAGTGTAATGGGTAACAATTATCTTTATCATCTTGGGGAGCATCCTAGAATTCACTCTTCCCAGATTCTGTAGTACACACGTTGGAATGAGCCCCTTCCTCCATTGCCATCTCTATCCAAATGATGATACAGTTCTGATCCTCTCAATCTTAAAAACAGTGACATCGCTCAATACATGTATATAGCTCTATCCTTAGGTATGTGGCCAATAGCTAACGCTATAGTCTTTTTTTTTTTTAATATATTTTATTGATTTTTTACAGAGAGGAAGAGAGAGTGATAGAGAGTTAGAAACATCGATGAGAGAGAAACATCGATCAGCTGCCTCCTGCACCCCCCCCCCCACTAGGGATGTGCCCGCAACCAAGGTACATGCCCTTGACCGGAATCGAACCTGGGACCTTTCAGTCCAAAGGCCGACGCTCTATCCACTGAGCCAAACCAGTTTCGGCAAACGCTATAGTCTTTATGCAAAGGCTGTTATTACTGCTCAAGAGAAACAGAAAGCAGGAATTAAAGTCTATAAGATACATTTTAAAATCTACAATATACTTTCAGATGTTTAGAAGAACTAAGATTAACCTTTTAAAGACAACTCAGTATAACCAAATGCATCATAATTGAACAGAAATTCTTAGAGAGTAATTTTTGTACTCCCTGACCTTTTACATACTTTTGATAGCCTTGTAAATTTGGAGTTCCATATTAGAGATATATGCTAAGGTTATAAGGACTATGACCTCAAACTTCAAAGATTTTACAATAAAAAACTTGTCCTAAATATAATCACATAACTATATAACTCAAAATTGAAAACAAAATCACTTTAACAAAATACAAAATATATGCATATCTTTTAGTATTTATTTTTGTAGTGGAAACATTAATTTATTCATTTAATAAATGCTTATGGATATGTCCCAGACTATGCTAGTCCCCGGGAATTAAAACTGATTAAGGCAGACCTCACTTAAAGGGAAATCACTGCTAGAAAGGAAGAAGGGCCTGTAACGAAATAAAGGCATGAACATATTCCAAAAACTGTACGTGACTAATCTACTCCCTAAACACTCTAAAAAAGTAAGCTCAGAAAAGCAAAATACAAGGGCAGTTAATATTTATATTAATGTTGGTGTACCCATTTTGTCTATGAGTGTTGACTATAAATTTTCATGTGTAGGTTTTTCTGTATGAAAGTCTATGATATTTTATCTTGGATATTAATTTTTATTGGTTTTACCATGGTTCTATTTAACTTTACTTAATTCCATTTCATAAAATGTAATTTTAGATAGTCTAATGCTATGTCTACAATTTAATTATTAGTTTCAAAGCAGAATGCTTTTAATTCTTTGTATGCAGGTACCTTTGAAGCAATGCATCACATAGTTCCGGTTTATTACCCACAAGTGGGTAAGCCAAAATTAGTCTTTCTCTCTGATGCACAGAGATACATTGCTAATGAAAATGCACCCCCAGAAAGCTCCCAAGATAATAACCCTAAAATTATTGAAGAGACCAGGTATGTTCTGTCAAATATTTGTGCGATTTGTCTTTTGGGGGGAAATGGGACACTCTCACTGTCAACAACACAGAGGAAGAGAGGCCCTTCATCTGTCTCTCATAATTCACTGTTCTTAATTCTTCTTGGCCAAGCACTGTCCCCCCTTGCCCCCCCCCCCCCGCCTCAGCCCAAAAGAAAAAGAGTTAATTGTTGCTCAGCCCAAATAGCCACAAAGTTGAGGTGGAAGAGTTAGTTCAAGAAGATCTGGGAGAGTTAGCCTGCGCTCCTAAGGTTCTTGGTTTGAAAGAACATGTACCTGGGTTACAGGTTCCCCAGTTGGGGTGTGTGTGGGAGGCAACCAAATGGTGTGTCTCTCTCACCTCTCTCTCTGTCTCCCTCTCACTTTCGCTCCCTCCCTCCCTCCCTCCCTCCCTCCCTCCCTCCCTCCCTCCATCCCTTTTTTGTTTTCCTCCTCCCTCCCTTCCATTCTCTCTAAAAATCAATGGAAAATATATCCTCCCGTGAGGATTAACAGCAACAACAAAAAAAGCTAAGAGTCACGACTAGACATTGAGGTAGGCAGGTAACTCAGGAAAGTCCCAGGAGCAGCAGGAAGAGATGTCTGAATAAGCAGGGATTATATCAAAGGTGCTGAAGGCCCAACTGATGATGGGTAGTCCACTAAGTGAGTGGATGAAAACAGCAAGGGTAGCTGGTAGCAGGAAGGAGGGGAGAGCTGGCTACTTTCACCACTTCTCCAAACCAAATGTTCTTATCTGGTATCCCTGAAGGAGACATAAGTTCATTAGATCCTCAAAGGGGCTTATGATCCAAAAAATAGTTTAAAAATCACTGCAAAAACAGGCAGTGGACATACTTTGGAATAGATTTCCTTTTTCAAGAACTCTGCTGAAGGTCAGGTGGGTTTGTCATGAGAACCTCTTTGCAGGGTCCAGTCAAGGGGTGATGACTTAGCATTCCTTAATGGAGCCACATGAAGAAGACCCGTGAACAACAGTGCTGCACTGTCCAACCACCATTCCCTGAAGACTGGCTTGGGCTTACCGAGATGGAGGCTTAGGGGAGAGGGGGTACTGTGAGTCTGGAAAATGCTTTATCTGGGAAGAAGAAAAAGAAGCCCTAGTTTTGGTCTTGCCTCCTCTCCATTCACACACGCATATGCACAAAAACTGGAAGCTGCATGAAAATTTGCTTTACTGCTTATGTACATTGTAATTACCATCAAAACCTTAGCCAGTTTGTCCATAGTACCCCAGCCATTTTTTTAAAAGATTTACACAACTGGTGTCAATTCCACAACAGTGTTCTTGAGTTTGTTTCTTGCCATGCATTTTGAAAGGTCTTGCTAGTATATCATATATCATCAAGATAGAAAACAATAAAAAATGGACACAGCCTCAGAAAACAATGTTAGTAAATTCTATACTCTGCCACACACACTAAGATCAATTGTGAACTGTGACATATACCGCATATTTATAGCTTCAAGTAAACCTGTAGTCACTAGGACTGTACTGACAAAAACAGCAAATAAATCACTCTACCCTCATTTTCCTTACTAGGAACACTAAATATAGAGCTAAATGCATTTTTAACTACTACGTATGTAGTTAAAATGTATGAACTTTAAGACAGGCTACCCTAAAAGAAGCCAGCAGAATACAGGAGTTCCTGTGAGAAGAACATAAAGAATGTCCTTCTACTGCTACTATCAGTGAGGCTGATTATGTTCAATCCTGAGTCTTCAGTTTTATAATGTGAAAAAATATTAAAGATTTTAAATGTTTATTGCCTCAGGTGACAGTTTTACTGAGGACATATCAAAATATTGTTTTGCTATCGCAAAAGATTTGTCTTAAGTGGGAATATCAATTCTATCTCTCTATGATATAAAAGGTGAACAAATATATGATGGAATTTCATTAAGCTCCTGATATAGATTTTTAGGGGGTGCCTACTGCTAACATTTTACTAATTTAGTGTAGAGCTAAGAGATGAGAATAAAGCTAGAATGTCAGTAAAATATTAAAAACAAAATACCCAAAAAAAGAAAAAGAAAAAGAAAAACCCAGCCCAAACACAAAGAACAGATTTTCAGTTTCTAAAAAGTTGATTCAACTTACTCCTTCCCTTAATTACCTTAAAGGGGAGAGTGGGCAGACAAGTGGCCTACGGTCTACATTTAATATTCCAGGTGGGAGCCTACTCAGAGGTGGAAAGGAGCTTAGAGCTCTTCTTTCAAAATGCTGCAAGTATGTGACCCACACTCCTTTAAGGTTCCGCACATGGGGAGCTGTGCCTGTATCCTTGTGGAACCCAGTGAAGCAACATCTGTGCAATGACAGGGGAATGTTTTCCACCTCCTTTATAAATGCGTGCAGTCTGTGCTCGTGTATATTTACACAAGCCTGCTTTCCCTACAGGGAGGAAAAAGTCAGACTCATTGACGTTGTTTTTGACCCTCAAACTGAACTTGATACTATCAATGTACACTTTAATTAAAGATTAGTTCAAAACTATTTTTTATTTAAAGGCAGATTCTGAACCAATGTCTTCACGGTTCAATTAAAAATAATATATGCCATTAAACAAAGCATTACACATTGCTTCTTTCTGTGTTTGTCACAGATGTTTCCTCTCTCTTCAAACGTTAGGAGGTGCTTGAGCCTTAGTAATTTTAAAATAGACATTAAATGCATTCATATATTGTAAATAAGATCAACTGAGAATACTGTACAGCACAATGCAACGAAAAATGCAAATTGGTACTTGATTATTTAACTATCAAGTCTAAGCAATGTTAATAGAGTCAAATCATCTCTTTTGTTAATGCAAAAATAATAACTTTCTAGCTGGGTTAAATGCCCTTACTTAATTCAGATACCTTTAAGGAATGTGAATCTCTGGGGCCCATAATTTTCAGGAAATGTTAACTGAATGTTATTTAACTATCAATAAAATACCTACTATCTTTAGTTAGAATATGGAAGCTTTAAATATCTTTGTGTTAAAAATGAACTTTAAAACAGTAAAAATAATTTGCTTTCATCACTGTAAAGGTTATGTTTAAGCAGTTGTAACAACAGATCTCCTATGTGCTTCAAGAAGAATCTTTAAAACTTAGAAAATATTTTTGGTCAGAAAATTCTGGGATGATTTTATATAAATGCTTTTAATTTTGCTGTGTTAAAACCTCAGTCTAATTAATTTTACAGGCAAAATAAACTTAGATGTATCAGTAATGTAGGTATAATATTAAGATTTTGATTTGCAGTCTTCAAAGAACCCTTTTGAAAATAGGATACAACCACCCTTAAAAAAAAAAAAAGCAATTGTGGTAAGCAACAAAGTTTTTAAAAGCAGTGTAAGGTAGCTTTTGTGACTTCTAGTCTCAACTCTGTTAATGGCTTAATCTGTGAACAAGAGTTATATAAGACCTAATTTATGAGATTTGTATTAGCTATTTTCCATTCTAATATGTCTATTTTGAAAGCTGAATCTTCATTACCTAAACAAGTTTTAAAAAACAGTAGAACCCTTTGAGATGAGAATACTATCAGCCCCATTTTATAGGTGGAGAAGCCAGTCAGCGGAGCCCCGAGTCACATTATTGCCATGAGGCAGAGCTAGGACCTGAGCCCATATCATTGACTCCAAAAGCCAAGCTCTCAACTACTCTGCAAGGGGGTCTCAAAAACACTCTCAGGTATAGGCAGGAAAAGGAAGTGAGGGGCAGCCCTAGCTGGCTTGGCTCAGTGGACAGAGCATCAGCCTGAAGGAAGTGAGGGAAGTCGGTGAGCTGCCATTGAGGTGAATTGGAGAGCACATGTCCAACTAAAGGTAGCTGCAGGTGCTTGGCTCCAAAGCAATGTAGCCAAGCATATATGCTCAACTTGAGATATCTCACTGGCAAGCAAGATATCTACATTGTGAAATCATCTAATTTTAAAATATTGCATCATTTTTTTCTTTAAAATATCTATTAAAATAGATAAAAATAAAAAAATATGGTAATACTAGCGAGGATATGGAACAACTGGAGCTCTCAGGCATTACTGGTGGGAATGCAAAAATAGTACAGCCACTTTGGAAAATCGTTTGACATATTCTTATAAAGTTAAACATTTACTTACCATATCTAGCAGTCCTACTCCTAGGTATTTTCTGAAGTGAAATGGACCTATACTCACACAAGAAACCAGACTCAAAGGCTACAGACTGTATAACTCTAAGACATTCCGGCAAAGGCAAAACCATAGAGACATAAAACAGATTAGTAGTTACCAAGGCTAGGGGTAAGCACAAGGGAATTTGGCGGGGAGGAATACTGCAAATCTTTATTGTGGTAGTGGTTATATGACTGTACATGTTTATCAAAACTTGTTCAACTATATAATCAAAATAATGAATTTAACTATGTAAATTATATCTTAAATAATGAGGGAGTCTAAAGGTGAAAAAAAGCACCAACTATATAAAACCTTTTGTGATATAATATATATATAATTAAGCAATATATCATCTTCACTGCTGTGTGATTATTTTACATTATAAAAGCAGTCAGTTAAGATGGCAAGTAATTTGACATATTTAGAAAAAAGACAAGTATAATTTCAAGACATACATCACATTCTGTGAAGTAAAATTTATAGCACTCTAAAGCCATGTATTTTCTGGGATCCTAGACAAGAACTTCAGAGAATGATATACTATGAAAATAGTATCTGGATTATTAATGAGTCAGGTTAAAGTAGGCCCTTTATTGAGATAATAGATTCAAAAGTGTTTTGCAGATTATGAAGAATTCTACAAATATTAAATGGTAAAAAGCATAAGCAATAGGGTCAATCTACTTGGCTTAAATCCTATCTCTGCCACTTACTAGCTGTGTGACCTTGAACAAATTACTTAATCCCTCTGAGCTTAATTTTCTCAACTGTAAAATGTAAAATTCTCAAAGCATTTTTATAAAGACCAAATGGAAAATATAGTACTTTTTAAAAATATATACTTTTATTGATTTCAGAGAGGAAGGGAGAGGAAGAGAGAAATAGAAACATCAATGATGAGAGAATCATTGATTGGCTGCATGCTGCACGCCCCCCACCGGGGATCGAGCCTGCAACCTGGGCATGTGCCCTCACCTGGAATCAAAGCCCGGACCTTCAGTCCACAGGTCAACGCTCTATCCACTGAGCCAAACCAGCTAGGGCGATACAGTACTTATTGTAAAACACAGCACATATAGAGTTAAATAAGATTTACCAATTTATGTAATGATGAAAATTTGAACACTTTTATCTTTTAAATGTTTTTTTTTCCTTTTCCCCATCTTTTTAATTTAACTGCAAACTGGTTTGTTGCAGGAATTGGACTAATCTAGAATCATCAGAGGATTCAGAGAACCTTCTTAGAGTGGCAGCAGATAGGACAGGGGGTGGCTGGCAGTCATTGTACTTTTTAGAGCAGTCCTTTCTTTGGTCCAGCCATTGTTAGCCACCACTGTGCCCCCTGCATCCCACCTCACAGCGTGGGTTAGGGTGAGGATTCGAGATGCCAAGGGTGCAAAATTTGAGTCCCAGGCACCTAATTAGCCTCACCCTATTCTTGGCCCACCTTCCCTCCAATATTCCATTTTCACACCTCTCCCAACTCAGATTTTCCTATTCTTCCCTATCCTGGCAATGAAGCAGGGGAGGGGATGAGTGGAAATCTTTGTTTCCACATTCTTTAAATGCTGAAAAGATTTACATAGTTTGGTGACTAATCATTAGCCTTTACTATTGCTATTGTTTCCTAGATTCTATGTTTGCTACCTGTTTTGAATAACTTTCATTTTTGAAATAATTTAACATTAGGTTTTCCCCCCCTCTATTAACAGGAATCTCTCGGAAGGAATCTGAAATGTTTTGACAAAAAGTGATGAACATGAACCTACTTTCACCGTCTATATAATCCAAAAGTAAAAAAAAATTTGTTTGTAAAAAACGAGTCAATTCAGTCTTAAGAGGCCTGAAACGTTTTTGGGGTTTGTTTTTTTTTTGGGGGGGGAGGGGGTTCACCTTTATAGAACTAGGTAACATCAACTTTTGTGGTTGTATCTTTATATATTATTATATGAGAAAAACCTTTAAGTTCTTGTTCGATTTGCTTCTTGACTGAATCTGAAACATTGCTTTCCAGTTGTTTTATTCCTCATTACCTACCATTTACTGGCAAAATAAAGTTAAAGATGTGCTTTCTCACTCATTAGCAAGGAATCCTTTTTTGAACCAATGGTGTTTCGGCGTGCTTCTGTCTAAAGTAAATCTAATCACAGTTACTGAATGACATAAAGGCCTGAGGATTATTCTGATTCACGAATATACTCAAGTGTGGAACGATATATTCAAATGCCACCGTTACTGTGTAGTATTTGGTCCTTCCAGTGTGAAAAATCTGTTGTAAAGCATGAAATTGTGTCGCATATACAAGAGCAGTTTCATGGATGGTATCATAAATTTGTGACTCCGTCTTGACCCCCCAAAAGATTTTTTTTTACTTTTTCAAAAAAGATTTTCCAACGTCCTGCTGTTCGAACTGCAGGCACTGTTTCAAGGATGTACCACTAATTAGTTGCCAGAAAATGTGCGTCCCCTCAGACTCCGCCTTGGGAGCGCCGAGGGCAGGGGCGCCGGGGGCAGGGGCGCCGGGACCCGCACGCGTCCCGCGGGTCCCCGAGTGCCGGGCGCCCCAGCGAGCTCCCCGCGGGGGGACGCGGCCAGGACGAATGTTACGTCCAAGCCCCCGGGGGCATCGGACGGAGGGCCGGCGAAGGGTCCACACCCAGGGGAGAAGCGACCGCCACCCCAGGGCCGCGGCAGGTTTGGGGGAATCTCCTGAAGTCGCACCGCCTGTGGAGCGTTCGTTCGGGGGAAGTGCGGTTCACCTCCGCGCGGCTCACGGACGGGTCGGCAGCGCGGAGGTGGGGGCCCGGGCTTTCAGTGCTCAGGACACCGGGAAACGTTTACCTGGTGGGAAATACAGGGCCAGCGCAGCGAGGCGGCACCCTCCACGCTGCCTTGCAGAAAAGGAAAGGTCCGCTCCATGAAAGGCGCCCGGACGCCCAGCGGTGACCCGCGAAGCCGCGCTGGGGCTGCAGAGCCCAGACTCCGGCTCCGGCCGCCCGGCCTCCCCCTCCGCAGGCGCGGAACGTGGAGCGGAACGTGGAGCGCCCCGAGAGCCCGGACAGCAGGAAGCCCCGCCCCCTCTGGCCCCGCCCTTTGCCCCGCCCCGCCCCGCCCCGCCGGCGGCTTGATTAATGGCTCTCCCGCGGCTGAGAAGGTGGCTCTGCCCCGACACAGCCCCTCCCGGACAGCCCCGCAGGTGGGCGCGGACCTCGGCGGGCCGCGCTGTCGTGGGCTGACACCAGCGTGACCAGCACGCACGCCTGGCCTCCGGACGCCCGCAGAAGAGGCGCTCCCGCCCGGTGCGGTAGGCGGCCGTCGACTTCGGCTGGGCGAGGATGGAGTGAGGAGCGCGGCCCTGGCCACGCTGACCCGGCTCGACGCTCTGCGCCCGCTCGCGCAGCGGAGCAAAGCCCCGCACGGCCGCTCCAGGAAAGGTGAGGCCCCGGTCCCGACCCCGCCGCGCCGCGCATCCCCGGGCCCGGAGCGTAGCGGATGCCGAAGTCCGAGGTGAAGCCAGGGGCCCTCCACCCCTCCTGCAGAAATGACCTGGGCTCCCGCCGTCGCCCCCGGGCCCCGTGCACCCGGAGCGAATGGCACGAGGGCGGCGGCCGTGCGTGCCGCTCTCCGCGAAAATGATCAGCACGATCTTTCCTGCGGGGCGGGCAGGTAACATTCCTGAGAACAAGTTCCGAACCCGAGCTTCCTTCCCCGGCAGAGTAGTATTTTCGCTGAACTTGTCGGTGAAAAGTCAAGCCCGCCCCGCGCCCCTCCTCGGCCTCCTAAGGAGCCCAGGAACTCTCAGGCCCCAAAGTCTTCCCAGACGCCGGGGCAAACGCGCTGCAATCCAAGCATCCTCCTCTCTGAGCACGTCCCGGGGACTTTGGGGGGCCGGGCGGGCGGGCGCGCGCGCAGGCATAGCGAGAGGGCTGCCCCTCCCCGGGTTTAGCCCCGCCGGGGCCCCAGCTGCTCACCGCGCCCTGGGTGCTTTGCAGGGCGCGCGACGCGGGACGTCGCCATGGACCGCTGCGGCCCCGCAGGCAGCCCCCTGATCTCCAGCAGCGAGCCCGCGCCCCCTGCCGCCGCCACTCGAGACTCGAGCCCTGGGCTGACCGGGCCAGGGCCGACGGGCGCGGGCGGCGGCGGGCGCTCGGGCGGTGGGCGGCCGGCGGCGGCGAACGCCGCGCGGGAGCGCAGCCGGGTGCAGACTCTGCGGCACGCCTTCCTGGAGCTGCAGCGCACGCTGCCGTCCGTCCCGCCGGACACCAAGCTGTCCAAGTTGGACGTGCTGCTGCTGGCCACCACCTACATCGCTCACCTCACCCGCAGCCTGCAGGACGACGCCGAGGCGCCGGCGGACCCCGGACTGGGCGCGCTGCGTGGCGACGGCTACCTGCACCCTGTCAAGGTAGGAGGGCCAAGGCACACTGCGGAGCTGGGGGCGGGCAGCGGGGCACCTGGACTTGCCCGGTCTGCCAGCACCTGGGCAGATGCCTCCGAGCCCTCACCCAAAGAGGGTAACAGATCGGCCGAGGGAACTTGGCCCTCGAGGTCCCCACTGCTTAACTGTTCGCAGGTTTAAACCCGAGGTTGCTGGGTAGGGAGTCTCACGCTCCTTAGAGGATGCAACCCACAGGATGCCCTTTCCTGGTGAGAGGTTTCTCGGGGTGCCTGATGAGGTGCTTGGTTGCACGTCCTGGTAATTTTTACCATCAGAGTTACATTTATGAGCCTTTTTGGTTTTAAGTGTTTTATTTTACATAATTACATTTCCATTGTCGTTTTACCAGCTGTTTGAAAAGTTTCATGAAATATTTATGAACTATGGGGTAATGGAGTTGTCTGACCCTTAGTAATCCTAGGAAACCAGTGTTGGAAATTTTTTGTAAAACTGGTAAGAACAAAATGAGACCGTTTTGCATCCCCACAAAGTGTATTTCAGTACGTTTTAATAAAGGTTAACGGATCATGGACTAGACAGCCACCAAGAGTGTTAGAAAAACTAAAATGTGTTTATGTAATCTGTATAATAAATTGGTAAATTCATTGAATGATCTTATTAAATACTATATTCAAATTCCGTAATGGACAAAGTTAGCCAGGAGAATCCGTTTTGTATAATTTTTTTACATAACATATAGGTAGATTGCTCAGTATTTAGACTCTGCATTGTTATTTTCTCCTAGATTTTTTTGAAATTCAACTGGCTTTCTGTTCAAAATATGAAATCTTCCTTATATTTCCTAAACCTAAACTTTCAAATTTTTGGTTCCACCATTCTGAAGTATTTGGCCACACACACACACACAAAATTATGAGTTAGTCTTAAGTATATCAGTGTTCAATAAATTATTGAATAATCATTATTGAAATAGTGTTTAAAAAGTACACCCTCTAATACTAATTGAACTTTACATGCTGTGGTGAAAAATTTACGTTGCAAATACCTGGTATAATCAACATGATTATAGGCTAACACTATTTTAAATATTAAATATAAAAATTTTAAATATCATTTATTTATAATTGTAAAGTTCCCATTCCATTCATGTGTTATATACAGTGTAGAGCAAAAATAGGTTCACAGTTGTTCAAATGGAAAATAATACAATAATTAATAAATAATACAATAATTATTAAATAATAATACAAGAATAAACTGTTAGGCATACTCACAACTGTAAGCCTACTTTTGCCCCACCCTGTTTAACAATCTCAGCTGAAAAGTAATTTCTTTTTTTTTCTTCTAAATAATAAGATTTCTTCCATGCTTTATTGGACTTTAAAGAGTCTTAGGAAATAACACAGAAAAACGCATATGAGGGTGTCCAGGGGGTACAAGGCAGTCTGCAACCTACCTCCCTCCTAAGACCAGCCCAGGTGCCTCCACCCCAGGCCCCAAATAGGATCCCAGAGTACAGGCATGTCAAGGAGTGAGGCAGAGGGAAAATACCATGAGAGCCAGAGCAAAAATAGGGAGAGTTGTCCAGAGGTTGGGAAGGGTGGAAGTGGTCACATAGCCACCTTCACCTACACCATCTTCCTTAGCCACCCGAGTCCGTCCCTACATTGGCCGTGTCTGAAAAGTCATTTCTTATTAAGGGGTTTGTACTATGGTGTGCATTAAGTTGCTTTCAAATATATATTAATAATAGATTTTTTTACTGGACATTTTAAATATTAAGTAGACTTTACTACAAAAAGCATCTGTTAAATTCCTCTTTGTGAGAGGTGTAATTCAGATGATAAATCAAGTTGTTTTTCACTCTAGTTTCTTGCAGTGCTTTTTTGAATAATGTTAGAACCATAATTTTCAGGTAACAATAAGCTTATTAACAAGAGGTGGGTTTTTTTGTTTGTTTGTTTTTTTGCACTCAATTCATGTACCAAATGTTTTTGTAGTACTGCAACTCCTTTAGGAAAAACTAAATCTCATTTGTTCTCTGAATTATTTTGATTTTAAAAGACAACTCTAGGGATAATGAAATAAGGTCAAAGATTACCTCTTAATGAAATTGTTGATGGTTGAACAAGTGACTAGTCTGTTTTAAAATCATTTACTGAATGCCTACTATGTGCAAAGAGCACTGTGTTAGCAGAGTGAATACAGTTAAGGGTAAGGCTCAGTCCCTGCCCTGAATGAACACAGAGACAAAGATGCAAGGGAGAATGTTGTATGTGCCATAAGAGAGCTATAATCATATGCTGTGGAGGTTCAGAGGAAAGAGGTTTTACATACATAATTGGAACCATAACACATTATTTTATGGACACTACCAAAAATGTTTAACTATTAAATCTATCTTTGGTTAATCTAATGCAAATAAAAATGGTCTGTTTATTGCACTTTTTGGTTAACTAAAAGTATTTTAACCCTTAGTATTTCAAGGACCTTAGAACTAACCTGATTATATGACACCACCCTCCCAAAAAAGAAAGGTCGCTTCTGAGAGGGCTACTTATGTAATACGGTTTTCCATCACCATGCCTATTTGGTAATAAATTATATTGTTTGAGAGGTTGTTCATTTTACAGGTGAATTTAGAAAAAGTCACAAATTAGAATACAATGTGATGATTACTAAAAGATTTGAGCTGTGTGAAGCCAATATATCCAGACATTTAATCTGGATGTTCTGTCTCATTCTAATATTTATAATTTCCAGATATTGCCTTTAGCTAGATAAAATGTTTAGATAGTTGAATTAGTCACCTTTCCCTGTGGTTCTTTGACAAGTGCAGACAGATAGTACTTACCATGTATAACATTTTTTAAAAAAATATGGAACGTTTCATGAATGTGGAGCCATGCTAATCTTCTCTGTACCATTCTAATTTTAGTATATGTGCTACAGAAGAGAGCACTTACCATGTATAACTTTTAAAAATATCTTAAAAGCCAAGGAACTTGTTTTAGGCTTAGTTTGAAATTAAAACATTGTGGGTAAATTTTCCTACAGTTATTCTATTCATTATCCATGATTTCTTACCCACATGCACAATACTATTTTCTACAGTTATAAGCAAAGTCTGGATATATTTTTATTTTTATTGTTAGCATTAATAAATATTTTTTCATGTTATCCCTTAGACTTCATAATTACAATTGTTACTAGCTATAGCTATATAAGATTGCATTTGCATTGAAGTATTTGGAATTATTATTTTTATTATTACAGATTATAACTGCCATAAATACTAACTTTTAGATTCTTGCTTAAATATTCTTTTTCAGAAATGGCCCATGCGATCAAGATTATACATTGGTGCTACTGGTCAGTTTCTGAAGCATTCTGTCTCTGGAGAAAAAGCAAGTCATGGCAGTATTCCAACAGACTCACAGCCTTAGGCTCTCCCCGATGGGTGCTGAAAGAAAGTGATGTCCATTGTTTTTAAATACTATGAAATAATTCTATATTTATTACATCAGACATAACAAACATCATTTCTGAAAGTTTACATATGAATCCATAGTTGAGTTTTCAGATTTATCTGTCTAATCTAAATAAATGAGAAATGAAATAGTCTTGAATAAAACACAGCTTATCTATTCTGAGAGGCAGTCACTACTATATAATGCAGGAGACACTATTGGAAAAAAGAAACACACAAAAGCAAAAAACTGTATATATATATCCATAGAATGCATACACTCTGTAGTGTATTTATTATAAACTGAAAAGCTGGTGTCTATTGATAGTGTTTCTAGTTTTAAAAATAAAAGCTGTATTTGTAATATATCAGTATTTCATTTTTTTGTAAAAACCAGTCCGTGCTGAAAGTTGGTCTAAGAAGCCATTTCAGTTGGAAGGTGTGACATCATTTATTCAGTTTCAGCTGAGTATGTGTGAAAAGACTGCAGAGGTAATATGATGATGCAGTAACTTCTATATCTAGTTATTGTTCCCTCTTAGAAAACTTGTTTGGAATATTAACCCTTTGCACTCTCTTGCTTTTTTCTCGATTCCTTTATTCTAATGCTAACCGTGTCGAGTCACACTCGACATCCGAGTGCAAAAGGTTAAAAATTGTTTGCTTCAAACAAAAAGGAAAAGTAATTGTTTGCTTCATAGGACAGGGCTTGCCCCATCATCCTAGAGGATTACTAAGTATCTAATTATATTTCCAAATTGTAGGTGGTTTTGGAAATCCCTGCAGCCAGATGGGTGTCACTGGGCAGCAGGGCTCATCCCCCTCCTCCCTGGTCACTCCATATCCACCCTACTCTCTTTAAGGCCCTGGACTAGCTGAGTAGGTGTGGTTGCAGCCACCCTCGGGCGTGAGCCCAATGACCCTCAGTCACAGCTTTGGCTGGGCTCCTTCTCCCCTTGTCAACTTCGGTTCACAGTCTACCTATCTGGCCATTATGAAATGGGAGACATCCTGTCTGATTTGGGAATTCTGGCATTGACCTGTGCCTCGAGGGGGTCTCAGGACCACCCTGAGATACATCAGGCCAGAGCAGGCTCCCTGAACCTGCCCCAATGAGAACCTACAGCCTGGGAAGGCCCTCTGCTCTGGGCCTCTCCTGCCACACTGCACATGAGGTGCCATGAAGTAGAGATAATAGTCAGGGGACATACTGAATCTTTAAACACCTGGAAAAAAATCTCCAATCTCTTTTGTCATGTTTTTGCTGATTTAGATTTCCTTTTATTTCCCTTGTTTTTTACTCAGTCTTCTATTATTCCACTTTCCAAATGTAAAGTTCATTTACTTCTCAGTGACCCTGTTTTAAAGTTGCTGAATTTGATCCAAGATTAGCAAACAGAAAGGCATATTAAGGGGCTTGGCTGAATTAATACTGCAGTTGAACCACCAGTTTATTTTCTCCTCAGTTTTCTTTAAGCTTTTGGCAGTGAAATGAAGTGAAAGACTATTTAAGGCAAAAACTACCATTTAGTTCATTCAGCCAAACATCAACATGTTTTGGCTCATATCTGATAGTTTGTAACTTTCATTATTTTACTGTGAATATCTCCTTGTAATGTGATGGAAGTATGTCTTTAAAAGAAAATGTATTAATCAAAACTCTGTACATATTAATATTTAGCAAAATGTTTGTATATTTAAACATTTGTGAATATATTTACTCACTCATGTAACATTGAAAGGGATAAAAAGTAAAATGAGTTATGGATTCAGCCATTCACTATTTAAAAAAGTGCTAAGAATAATCTTCTATCTTAAGGAATGAAATCAAAACTTCTTTAAAGTTACCTGAAAATGAACTATAAACACTACATTTGATAGGAGGAATTTCAGAAAAATGGCTCTCTTGCTAATCTATTTGGCTACAGTGTTTAAAGCATTTAATTGGGGGAAATTATTACTTTTTGTTGATTATCAGACTTTTCTAAATCGTTGTTAGTTACTTTGCCTTTTATAGTATTACTTTTTATTCCTTCTTGTCTGATTATAAATGTTTTAGTGCCAAAGAAGTATATTTCTGTCATGGGTTTTTATAACTTTTTAGTAAATTGCTAAATATGCTAACAGATTTTGGTAGGTTGGAAAATATCAGAGAGAAATTGCATGTTTTCACCCAAAGGTTCACGGGAGGATGCTGTTTTCATTAATGGTGCATGGTCAGGATAAAGGATATTACTAAAATAAAGCACTAATTGAAAATTAATTTAGTCTGTTAAATTTGCATCTGTCTCTGTGTCTATTTAACAAATGCTGAAGGTACATTTGAAAAATCTAGTAGATAGCTACTTGGCTTTAGCTTCTTCATTATATTTTTTTTAATGAAGTATATATTAAGACTGGAGAGGGGGTATATTTGGGTCACAATATTCTCTAATCTGCAAGGTAAATTTCTGTCAGTTCACTCAGCTCTCTCAGTGATATGAGATACATTTAAATTCCTTTATAATGATAATTTTGGGGGAGAAGGAAATGCCTTTATAGAGGCATGAATTCCAACAGACCTTAAAAATATTTTTATTTCTTTTTCTGATTATAAAAACACAATGCAGTTTATTGTACACCAATTATACATCAACTAGAGGCCTGGTGCACTAAAATCGTGCACAGGTAGGGTCCCTAGACCTGACTGGCGATCAGGAACGATCTGAGGGGTGACCGGTGGGGTGATGGGCGGGGGGGCCTGCTGGCACCCACCTTGGCCGGCCTGGCACTGCCCACTCGCCGGCCCCACCCCCCCACTGCTGCCGCCAGTCACCTCCCTCTGCAGGGCGACTGGCGGGGCGATGGGTGGGGGGGTGCCTGCTGACACCTCCCTTGGCTGATCTGCAGGCTGGGGGCAGCTCCTGCATTGAGCATCTTCCCCCTGGTGGTTAGCACGCATCATAGCAACCAGTTGTTCCGTTTGGTCGATTTGCATATTAGGCTTTTATTATATAGGATAAGCTATCTTAAAAGTGTGTGTGTGTGTGTGTGTATATATATATATATATACCCTTTTAAAAATAAAATAAATAATAAAAGGAATGAAGTGGAAAATAAAAGTCCTACAGTGAAAGTGGGTGTTTGGGGTAAAATTGAGGATATCTGTTCACATGTTACTTGGTAATAAAAAGAGTAGTTCTGCGATATCTATAGTTCCCCAAATTATTTACAGTTAGTAGTATACTATCGGTGTCTTTCTCCATGGTACACACTAGGGAAATATTACAAAATTGTATATTTCAAATAAATGAATGTGTACTTTTATTACATACTGGTAGATGGTGGTCTTATATATGACTATTTCACTGAAAAAAAAATTAATGCCCCTTTAAATCCTATAGATTTTCTTCCTGTGAACTTGGAGCACGGCCCAGATGGTACTGCAGCACATTTGGGAATGAGGGACATTGAGTATTCTTGCTTAACTACATAAACCTGGGAAGGGCTTCCCCCCTATGTTTACACAAGTCTTAGTTTCAACTCATAAGAGAAACCAGCTCAGTGAAATACACCTCAATCACTCAAACTCTTTCATTATAAATTATACCATAGCATTTAGCTGTCAGAAGCTTTTAAATTACAAACTGAAGAATAATCTTAACTATTAGGCTTAAAGATTATGTCAATAGTCATTTCCTGTGCATATGAATGTTACTGAAGAAATTCATGCGTTCCTGCCCTCCTGGCCCTCTTAGGACCAAGAATTATGTCCAGGGGGAGCTCTGGGGATTGGACTTAAATCACTTGTGTCCATTTTGATGGCCATTGCAAAATGGGGGGCATTTAAAACAATGTAAGGTCTAAATAAGAATTTATTTTAAACATTATTTTCAAGTAAGTTCTGAAATTACTCAAAAATTTTAAAATGTGTGCTATTATAAGGCGTTTTAATACTATACATAGATGGATATATCGTGTGGGTCAAAATTTTTAAAAAATTAGTTGTATTTTTTTTTAAAAGGCCTGTGCTAGATTGTTTCTATTCTGTATGCAGCTCATCTTTGCCTCTTGCTAACTGTAAGACCCTATAACAGAGTCATTTTGGAAGGTAGACTATAACCAAGTGAAAAGGTGGTTTGCAATGGCAGAAACAGGAGAGGAAGAGGAGGGAGGTGGGAGGTGGGAAGCTGTTCCCAGATCCTCCTTTCAGAAAGAGGAAGCTAGTTCCACCAGTGTCCAGTCAGGCTAGAAGTGTAATGTTCTGAGACATAGAGGAGAGAGTGACTTGAAAACGAGAACTGATTTCAGGATAAAGCCACCACAACAAAAAATCTGCTAATTCTGGGCCACACGTGGCCTGAGAGGTTGAGAGCAGCCACATTGGGGCTCAGGAAGGACTAGGCCCAGGTGGTTCTATTTCCCTCTCTGGCCAGACCCCCAAGACCAGAGGCTGGACGATGTCTCGAGTGATAGTGCTGGTGAGAATGGCTTGACCCAAGACAGAAACAATATCTGCTGGTCTGGTCTTCCCCGCCTCCCCAACCATGTGAGCCCCACTCAAGGTTTATGACCACTCCAAGGAATAAGCACTTTGGTTATATTAGCCCTCCCTTCCCTTGGTAAAAGGAAGGAGAGCTTCCTCCGAAAGTGAACAGGAAGTGAATGGTGGGAGGTGATAGCTATTAGTCAAGATCCACCCTTAGCCCGGCCCATGTGGCTCAGTGGTTGAACTTGAGCGTCCACCCATGAACCAGGAGGTCATAGTTCTATTCTCAGTTAGGGTTCATGCCCAGGTTTTGGCTACTCTGGGGAGTAGAGGGGAGGGGCATGCAAGAGGCAGCCAATCAATGATTCTCTTTCATCACTGATGTTTCTATCTCTTCCTCTCTCTAAAATCAATAAAAATACATTTTTTTAAAAAAGTTATCACAAGAAAAAAATTGTAACCATGTGAGATGATGGATTTTAACGGAACTTACTGTGGTAATTATTTCCCAACACACAGATATCAAAACCATTATGTTGTAGTCCTTAAACAATGTTATATGTTAATTATATCTCAATAAAATGGGGGGGGGGTGTTGGTTAATTGGACTTAAAAAGCTAAGTAATGATGACTAATTTTTTGGCATACTGGAGTTAACTTGTTTTATCCACAATGTTTGAGCATGCATGTCTTTGATGAAAATAAATCTCTTATTTGTATCCTCGTGCCTTGTCCTCTCCCCCCCACATAACATTAAATGGAGGAATGTGGAGGGAAAAGAATACAAATTAAAAATACCCATTATTGGTGAGAATGGGGAAATGATGACTGCAGCACCATTGGAGTGGAAGCTCTTTTAAGTACAACTTGGCAGTATCTCTCAATATTTTAAGTATATACACTGACTTAGCAATCCCACACTTAAAAATTTTTCTTAAGATACACTTATAAACACAAATGTATATCAGAATAATTATTACAGGTATTCATCGATTTTTTTTACCTACAATTTATAGATTTAACAGTTTTCCCTGCCCTCAGTACTGGTTGCATCCAAGTAACCTAACAAAATTGCACATCTGAGGAGGAACCTTCAAGGTTTTGCTAGCATCTGATGGTGATGCCTAACCACTTAAGTTGGCCTATGAAACCCCTACCTATACCACTGCCCTTACTGTCAACCACTTCCTACATACTTTAAGTTGTAGAAAACACACACACACACACACACACACACACACACACACACTCTTATTTCATGCTTCAGTGCCTTTATTCATCAATCATCAGTTGGTCCACAAATATTTTTTTAATGCGATGGCACACATTGCTCGTTGCTTACTATATCAGTTAGGAATTACATTCAGCTGCTAACTACAGTGGCTTAAATAAATTAGAAGGTTTTTTTTTCCCTCATGTCAAAGAAATTCACAAGTGATAACTTCATAAAGTTATCAGGGTCCAAGGCTTCTACTTTTTTTTCATTGGTCAGAACTGGCTCACAGGGTCATCCTCAGGTGTAAAGAAGGTATACGGATGTTTGGTATCTGCTCCAGCTAGTTTAAAAAGAAAGAGGCTTATTTTTTTAAAAAAATATATTTTATTGATTTTTTAACAAAGAGGAAGAGAGAGGAATAGAGAGTTAGAAACATCAATGAGAGAGAAACATCGATCAGCTGCCTCCTGCACACTCCCTACTGGGTATGTGCCCGCAACCAAGGCACATGCCCTTGACCGGAATCGAACCTGGGACCCTTCAGTCCGCAGGCCGACGCTCCACTGAGCCAAACCGGTTACAGCTTTTAGATCCTGTTAACAAGAACAGCACTGGAGCCGAAACCAGTTTGGCTCAGTGGATAGAGCGTCAGCCTGCGGACTGAAAGGTCCCAGGTTCGATTCCGGTCAAGGGCATGTACCTTGGTTGCGGGCACATCCCCAGTAGGAGGTGTGCAGGAGGCAGCTGGTCAATGTTTCTCTTTCATCGATGTTTCTAGCTCTCTATCCCTCTCCCTTCCTCTCTGTAAAAAAATCAATAAAATGTATGTTTAAAAAAAAAAAAGAACAGCACTGGAACATAGAGAAACTATCATGCATATGTACAAGAAGACATTGTAGAAGCAACATTCAGAATCCACACCTTATTAAATTTTAATATGGGGTTAATTTCAGGACATGATTTTTATTAGATCCAACACTAAGGCACGAATAACATCATAATTTAACCTTAGCTTGAATTTTTCAATTACTTCCACATTCTTAGGTCTCTAAGTAATCATTCTTAAATATTTTTTTAAACAGTAAGAAAGTCTATTATTTCACATAACAAGAAGCCTAAGCTGGAGCGGCTCCCTGGCTGGTTAATTTGTTGACTATTCAATGCTGCTTGGTTTATTCTTTCTACTTTGCCATCTCTGGCAAGCTCCTCTTTAACAAAATAGCTTCAGTAATGCTAGGAATTCTTTCACAGATGGTAATATCAAGAGAAAAAAAAAAGGCTACTTCTTCCCATATGTGTATTTTCATCAAAGAAGAAAACTTTCCCTCAAGTCCCCTCATAGACTTCCCCTCAGGGCCCGTTGGTCAGCTTGAATAATTTAGTAACCTTCCATTACATTCAGATTTTGTCATAGGATTAACATAGTTGTTTGCATGGCTTAGTCTTAACATACTTAAATTTTAAACAAAAAAGGAAAACCCTAGTGTCTCACATTGACAATTAAAGCCACTCATTATTTTAGATCCGGGCAGAAATCATAAGTAATTTAGGTAATTTTTACCAAAATTATCTCAGTAAAGTTCATGTACTTTAAGTGTTTAAGAATCAACTTTCATTCAGATCAGTGCCCTGTTTTCTGACAATTTAATGTATTTTTCACAGATTTGGAACTTTAACCTTGACGAGAGGTATAAATGCTATGATTATCTTAATGTCAATATTATGTTTAAAAATAATCTTGCCTGAGGTAAAAGGATCTTACATATAAAAGTCATGCATTTATGACTAGGGTCATTTACATTTCTCTTGCGTTAACTCTATTTTGACATGCTTACTCTTGAGCATGGGAAAGCACAAGCATATGGTTATTATAGCCAACTTCCTTCCAGTTCCAACCTCATTTTCTGCTGCAAACATCTAGGGGAACTAGGAAGTTCTCCAAGTCATTCACTAAATATGAAAAAGGACTGAGGGCCAAATGTATTAATTTACTAATGAGATTTACATGTGTAAGTACAGAATATAGATTCTGACAGCTTATAAGAAAAAAATGTCCTATATGCCCTGAATCCAGATGTATGTCTACCTACAATAAGTAAACTTTCTAGCCCTGGGTGGCTCAGTTGGTTGGAGCATTGTCCTCCTATACAACAAAATGTTGCAGATTCGATTCTGGTCAGGGCATGTACCTGGGTTGCGGGTTTGATCCCCGGTCAGGGTATGTATGGGTGATCGATGATGTTTCTCTCTCTCTCTCTCTCTCTCTTTCTCCCTTCCTTTGTCTCTAAAAATCAATAAAAACATATTCTTAGGTAAGGACTGAAAAAAAAAAAAAAGTAAACTTTCTAAGGTAATCCTGGTTATACAGTCAAAGAATGACTATTTTTTAAAGTTATAATTTGCCCTGGCTGGTGTGGCTTAGGTGGTTGAGCATCGTCCTGTGCACCAAAAGTTTGCCAGTTCAATTCCCAGTCAGAGCACATATCCAGGTTTTAAGCTCAATCCCCAGTAGGGGGCATGCAGGTGGCAGCTGATTGATGTTTTTTTCCCCTCTTCCTTTCTCTCTCTCTAAAACCAATAAAAACTTATTTAAAAATAAATATGTCCATATAAAGTTATTTAAAATTTTTTAAATTGTTTATTGATTTCAGAGAGGGAGAGGGAGAGATGGATAGAAACATCAATGATGAGAGAGAATCATTAACTGGCTGTCTCCGGCATGCCTCCTACCGGGGATTGAGCAACCAGGGCCTGTGATCAGAATCAAACTGTGATATCCTGGTCCATAGGTCAACACTCAACCACTGAGCCACACCAGCCGGGCCATATAATGTTATTTTTGATAAAATGCTTTATCAGATTTAAACCATGAAACTTTTCTCTTGATGTGATTTCAGCTATGTTTACAACTGGCAGCATTAATTCAGTCCAGCAACCTGGAGACCAGCAACCTTACAGATGGAGAATACCAAACACTTTTCATAATGCCATTCAGGACTGCAGGGGCAAATCTTAGAAATGGTCTTTTTTTTGTAGTCATAAGAGAAAATGTACTTTAATAATTATTTTTTAAATTTAATTTAATCACAAAATTACATATATGTAGTAAAACTCCAAACAGTAGAGAATGGTATACAATAAAAAATAAGCCGAAACCGGTTTGGCTCAGTGGATAGAGCGTCGGTCTGCGGACTGAAAGGTCCCGGGTTCGATTCCGGTCAAGGGCATGTACATTGGTTGCGGGCACATCCCCGCTAGGGGGTGTGCAGGAGGCAGCTGGTCGATGTTTCTCTCTCATCGATGTTTCTAACTCTCTATCCCTCTCCCTTCCTCTCTGTAAAAAATCAATAAAATATATATTTAAAAAAATATTCTATGCATAAACAATCATATAAACATGTTCTTTTTTCTTTAACCAAAAATTAAACTAAATACCTTCTGCACCTAGCTTTTAAAATTAATAAATCTTGAAAAATATTCCAAATCAGCAATACAGATCTATAACTTATTTATTCATTCAAAAGATATTTATTAAGTCCTAGGGACTGTATTAGGTGCTAGGAATAAAAAGGTAAAACAAGGTAGGGGATGTGTAGAAGGTGGCCAATTGATGTTTCCCTCTCACATTGATATTTCTCTCTCTCCTTCCTCTCTCTCACACCCTCCTCTACACCTTTCAGTAATGGTGGCTCCCATAGCTGCCCACCCATTGTAGGCAAAGGCCTGGTGGAGGTGGCTAGCCAGGTTGCAAAATTAGGTTGTATCCCTAATATTCACCCAGGAGTCTGTGATGGCAGGCTGAAGATAGTGCCCACTGGGGGCCCCAAACCATTTTAAACCCCTACTAAGCATTCAGCAAAAACATATAGACAGGAATCCTTTGGTAAAGTGAATAAAATCACAATTTGTATTGCTAGGTTTAGGTTTTCATACCACATTTCTTCGAGACAAATTTATTTTGTACTGGTTTTTCTATCAATTTCTTAGATGTTAAATTTTAAAAGGAGAAATTATGTCTTTGATGATGCAATTTTATTTTATTTTTTTGATGATGCAATTTTAATTAAAGTTTCATTTATATTCTTCCTGGCAACAAGTTCATCAGTCTGTCTTCTCCAGGACTAAACTTAGTATTTTGCTGCTTAATAAATATATTAAGGGCTCAATATATATAATAGATAGAACAAGAGTAATACAGGCATACCTCTGAGATGCTGCGGTTTGCGTTCCAGACGACTACTGGCAATAAAGCCAGTTGTAATCTTTTCGCTGGTGGAGGGTCCTGCCTTGAATTTGTAAAAAACACAACATCTGTAGCCTACAATAAAGCTAGTATGCCTATAAAACACAAAGCAGGAAAGGCAATAGCAAATTACATGTCCACAAATAAGGCTGTTGACTGCTTTATGCTTTTTTAACCCGCCATTATTATTGTCAATAAAAGTAGTAACGGTAGCTATTGCTATAATAGAGAAAATACAAAAGCTCCCTTTTTTTCTGGTATTGGTTCTTCTGCGTGTGTGAAGGGGTCGATACCCTTCCTCTAAATTGGGATGTGCAATGCCACCAGTGCTTTGGACGAAGTGAGGGAGAAGACGAAGCAAACACAGTACGAGGAATGGGAGCCCCGTTTTAGAGCACCGTCTCCTCGCTTGCATGCATACCTGGTAGATTAATCATTTACAAACTCAGTGAAATAGTTCGAGGTGAGGTCCGTGAGAGCCTCGCTGGGAGTCCCTCAAATGCCCCAACATAAACCTGTGTTGGTGTGGCACGCCACCGGAAGCCAAGAGGCCCCGGAAGGAGGCGAGGGTCCAGGCCACGCCCCCAGCCGCCTCGCGCTCAGCCGCTGCTCGGCCCTCCAGCGCTAGCGACGCCGGCAGGGGCGGGGCTAATTCAGGAAGGGGCGGGGCCATCGGATTGCCTTAGAGCCCTCAACGGCCACCAGCTTCCTTTTCCGTCGGCGACGGACGGTGGAGAACGCGCGGTTTACCGCCGGCCATGAGGTTATTGGCGGCCGGGGGGCAGCGCCCGCGGGCGCGTCGCCAGGCTTTTCCAGGTGGGAGTCTCGGCGATCTCAGTTCCCCCTCTCTTTCTGCGGGGAACCCGAGCCCTTGTGGGAGCCCATACCCGCCTCGGGGCCTGCAGCTCTTTGGTCCTGCTCCCGGGGCCTCCATCCCGGGAGTCTCTGTCCCTTGCCACGTGCAGCCTTTGCCCTCCAGGTTGATGCGGCTACGAGCTTTCTTCCACGACATCTGCTCGGTCGCATTTTGTGAGTAACCACCTGCGAGTTTTAACGGAC
Organism: Cnephaeus nilssonii; assembly: GCF_951640355.1. Lineage (NCBI taxonomy): Eukaryota > Metazoa > Chordata > Mammalia > Chiroptera > Vespertilionidae > Cnephaeus > Cnephaeus nilssonii. The sequence goes on along the minus strand of NC_137089.1, from coordinate 36,711,026 downwards.
CTTTCTCTTAGCCAACGCCGGTTTCGACTGTCCTCAGCTCAGAAACGAGGCCTGCGATTCAGTGGGATCCGAGGCGCGGGAAGGTCCGGCCAATGGCTTCGTGCCCGGCTCGGGCCTTCTCTGGGCCTCTTTGGTCGGTACCCCTGGTAAAGCTTCGTGTGGCATTGTGTGCGGCCTGGGAGGTGTCCGGTCTCTTTAATCGGCGGCACAGCTTTAGTGAGCGGGAGGGATTCTTCTCTCTCAGATGTTAAGACCCTTACTGGTACTCTGTAATTTTTTTTAATTGTTAAGAGCACAGTTTACCTATTGACTAACAGTTATGGTCCGGACACAGTGGAGCTACTTACCGCATTTGTTCTGGATCTTCATTTCTAAGTAGAACCTAAAAATGGGCACTGAAGTTGGAGAACAATGTGTATCGTGTAGAGGAGCCTTAGGCCTTAAATGCCTACTGTATCTTTAGATGATGGCGTTTACTTAAGATGTCTGTTTCTGCACGTAATACAGAAGAAACTGGCCAACAGCTAGGAGACCATGTTGCCTTTTGAAGAAAAGTGAGTTATAAGTGATATCTCATCGACGAGACCTAGTGTAGTCATTGTGGTTTATTTTTCCTCCCCAAATTTAAAATACATTGTTGCATCCAGAACAATCTAACAGGACAAATCTGATGGCTTAAAGTAGTTTATATTTGGTGTTATCATCCTTATTGAGACCGTGTAGTTGATAGTTCCTATGCATCATATATTAAACTGAAATTTCCCAAGTCATAATTATTCATAACCAATAGTCTGTTCCTAGTATTGATTATGTGAAATATTTCAGCATTTCAAGACTTGAAAATGATAGATTGTTTTGCAGGGCCCAACATTGGATGTGCTTTCATAAATCATTTCCAGTAGCTGTCTGGTTCAATGATTTATCCTCTGCTAGGACAAGATCTGTGGCCCTAGTTATGCCCTTTGCTGTACCTTAGTGACTTCAGGCAACTTGGGATTTAATTCTACAGAACTGTGTCCAATAATGATGCCGACAAAATGTAACTGCTCTAAAACCAGATCAGAGTTGCCATTGTAATGCTTGTAGTTGGAGGTCTGCCACACTTGGTTTAATATATCTGACCTTTAACCTAGCTCATTATCTTAACCTTGTCAAACTCTAAGACAGAAAAGCAATAGCTGGGTACTCATTAACACCATCATGTCTTAAAATCAATACTGCCACGGTAAAGAATATAAATATATCCGCTATTTTTCCCACCCCTGCTAATGATTCCATTTGCAGCTTGGAATTATTAAGGTCTAATCAGCAGGATTCTCAAATCATTGTAGAAATTAAATTTTAGGTTTATCAGTTTAAAAGGTAGAATTAAGCAGCAAGTACAGTCTTGTGTTCTGTTAGAGATGTGTTAAATAGCAAATAGAAATTACTCCACTACATGGTCTCAATATTAGTAGTTTTTTAAAACTGGTCAGGAGTTTTGTTTTTTAAACTATGGTTATGTTATGGTTCATAATTAAGGGAAAAAACTAGAACAGGACTATTCCTGCATATAGGATGCCAAACATGCAAGTACAAATAAAAATTTACCTCAAAATATTAATTTACAGATGCAACAGAGCCTATGAGTTGAAGATGAATCAAGGTTATTATGAATGTTTTCCAAAAACTTATAACAAAGGATGACTAAACCTCCAGGAAGCACAACTGCCTGTAACAAGGTACCAAAGGTTACTGTTAAATTGTGTGGAGTTTTTTTTTTTTTTAATGTGGTATTCTGAAGCACACTAGCAAAAATGTTTGATAGATTTTTGACATTTAATAACTGGCACAATGATGACTTAAATTATTTTTGCCGTTTACCCAGCTGAGGGTTTCTTTGAAGAAATAATTTTAAGACTGAGTTGCCAGTTATCTATATTGAGATTATGTGAATTCAGCTATAATGTAATTTTTTTTTTACTAAAATAAGTGAAATGTTCTTTTCAGCATATAGGTAACTGCAAGTGAATGGACAAGTTCTTAGCTGTGGTGTTTTAAAATTCTTCATTGCGTCAGGTAAGCAATTATGATTTGTCAAGCATCTATTGATAATTAAAAAGGGCTGGGACCATTTCCTGTTAGTTGCCCTTGTTAGGTACAAAATTATTTTCACTATTGGTTTCTGATTATTTTTTCCCAGGTGTGGCCTGTGACATTTTTGGAAGAAAAAACAAAGAATTGGTCAAGAAGATAAGAACTGAAGCAAATGATGAAAAGTAATAATTTATTTAACAATGATCAATAAAATTATATAGAAAATCACAATAAAGTTATATAGAAAACACGTTTGAATACTTTTAATTGATGGGCATTAAAACCTGTTTTCTTTAAAACATCATCTTTTACACCGCTCCATTCTCAGTCATTAGTCGGACTTGGTTTTTTACATACTTTGAGGGATAGTATGTTAATAATACGCTTATTTGTGGAAAGTGATTCTCCTTGAGGTGGCAGGCAACAGGAGATTTCCAGAACCTCCAGTTCTTACAGCCTTTCTTGCCTTAGGGTTATCTGGAGAGGCCCTAATCACTGTATACTAGAGGCCCTCCCTTCAGAACCTGTTCTATCTGAAATGATACAATCCTGTTACCCATAGCCTCAGTTACCCACAGTCCAAAAAGATTACATGGAAAAATCCAGAAATAATTCCTAAGTTTTACAATTGCAAGCCGTTCTAAGGAGTAAAATCAGTGCTTGTTAAATAACCCTTAGAACTTTAACTACAGTATAATTTTATTAGACCTGTTATTGTGCCTAATTTTATCATAGGTACATATAGGAAAAAGTTGGCTACTATTCATGCTTTCAGGAATCCACTTGGGGTCTTGGACTATACCCCATGGATAAGGAGGACAAGTATAGTTGGAAACTCCCTAATGAATTACCCCTCACAACTAAAGGCTTCACCTGTAACCTACAAGTTTTAATTTGCTTTTATCAAATTACTACAAAAAAGTAATCACAATCCTAGTACAAGTAATTAAGGAAAACAGTGGCTGGACAGTAGTCTTCCGAGGACTTCAGAATTAAAATTCTAAGAATGAACTCAGTTCCTACCTGGGTGAAAATTTAAGTCTTGTTTTCCTCTATGGAGTCTCAGTAATAATACCTTGTTTTTAATTAGGATTATAATTTCATGGAAAGGAAAACTACAAAATGTATACAGCAACATTTATAATCACTGCAGGAGAGAGAACATTTGAAAATCATTCAGCTGTCAGGTAACACTGGGCATTTTGTGGGTCTTAAATTTTATAAAATATTTGGCCATCTCAGAACCAGGAAAATAAGGTCTTGACAGTATAGGATTGTAAAACATACTTCAACTGCCTTCTGAAAATTGGCACCGGTGGATATTCAGTATTGTCAAATGAGTAGGAAATAGTGAATGATTTGTCCAAGTCCTATCAAGAGGGAGAGCTGTCCACTTTACGGTTAAACTCGGACCAATTTCTGAAGAATAAATATGTATGGCGGTATCTTGGTTAATAAGGTGGCGAATTTCAGGTGACTTTTTAGTGATTAAAAATTACAAGTTTTGAAAAATGAAAAGGATTTGGGGATTTTATAAGAATATTTTCTCATGGTGTCTTACCTTTTCAGAGCAAGTATCTGCCCTCTAAAAATGAAGAGTGTTTACAAGTTGGTTTCTTTGCCTTCTGGTACCTTCCTTATAACCAGTTAGGTTTAAATAGCCAATTACTGCTTGATTTGACTTAAAATTCCTTTTTTGTTGTTTAACCTGGCTTATTAAAAAATGGAAAACATTTTAGGCTTTTCCTGACTCCATAAAACTATATTTATGTAATGGACATGTCAATATCTAGTAAAACAAAAAGTCCTTAAATTTGAGATTTCTGGTTATATGTTAATTTACTCAATGTGTCAGTTCTAAAGTGCAAGAGAAAACCATTTAATCTGTAGGTACTCTAAAGTGCTATTGCCATCTTGTGACAAATGGAGGGAACTACATAAAAGTTACCATTTTTTACATTGCTTAACTTGGAACATTCAGTATTTTTATGTTGCCCACTGGTATACTGGGCTAGCCAGAGTTGTTCTTTTCTTTGTTTTTTAAAAGATTCTCCTAAGTTTTAAATTTCTGCTGTTGGCTTTGAGATTTGAATTAGTGTTTATTCTATTAGCAATTAACTTGAAGAGAGCATATTTTATATTTTTAAGGTGGCATTCTAATATACTCCTATACACAATATTACCTGAAGCATTACTTCAATATCACACTTTTTCTACTGCTGAAGTAGGAATGAAGAAAATTTTCCTCCGATTGCCTATTCATCGCTAGCGAAAACAGCTGTCCCGGGTCCATATGTGGCAATAAACTGTAGGAGCTGTTGTTGGCACTGAGTCAGATAGATATCCCTTTGTTCTAAATATTCTTCATTATATAGTTCGAATGGAAATACTGCATTTGGAGCAACACAAAATACAGTGGCCCCTAAGAGAAGAAGGAAAAAAGCATAAATGGGAAATACTACTTAAAATGCTAAACATGAAATAACATTTTCAACAAAATAGTGAAAGTTTTATAATTAAGTTCTGACCTATTTAATAGGGTATTTCAGTAATCACTGAATCTGACTTTTTTGAGACCCAGTAATGTTCAGTAAATTTACACACTGGTACCAGGGTCAATGGAAGACGTTTACATTTTAAAGTTTGGAAACTAGAAATTTGCCTTATGTTGCACTAGTCATTCCACTTTTGAAGCTGACAGGTGGGGTATTAGAAGGTAGGGAAATACTATATTTGGTAAAGGTTAAGTTGATTGAGGATAATAAAGACATCATTGTACATTTCGCAGTTATTAAGAACTGTTAACATAAAGACAAACCTATGCAATAGAATAGGAGTCTAGAAATATCCCCTCACATATATCATTAAATGATTTTCAACAAGAGTTCAATAGGGAAAGAACAGGCTTTCCAACAAATGGTGCTGGGAAAATTATATCCACTTGCAAAAGAATGAAGTTGGTCCCTTCCCTTACATATACAAAATTAACTCAATAAATCCAAGACCTAAATGTAAGAACTAAAACTGCAAAACCCTAAGAAAACAACATTGGGGAAATGCTTCATAACATTAGATTCAGCAATGTATTCTAGGACAACACCAAAAGCACAAGCAACAAAAGAAAATAGATAAATTAGACCACATTGAAATAAAAAATTGGTATACATCAAAGAAAAGGCAACACTTTTCACTTGAGTAGACATTTCTCCAAAGATACACAAATGGTCAATAAGCACATGAAAAGATGCTCAACATCACTAATCATTAGAAAAATGGAGCCCCTGCCAGCCTGCTAAGTGGTTAGAGTGTCGACCCTTGACTGGTTTGATTCCCCATCAAGGACACATACCTCGGTTGCAGGTTTGATCCCCAGCCCTGGTCACAGTGTGTGTGGGAGTCAACCAATCGATGTGTCTCTCTCACACGTTTCTCTCCTTTCTCCCTTCCACTCTCTCTAAAAATCAATAGAAAAATATCCTCCAATGAGGATTAAAAAATAATAAAAATAAAAATGTAAATCAAGCCATAATGTGACACCACGTCATACCCATAAGGATGGCTACTATCAGAAACAAAAGGCCTGGCTGGTGTGGCTAAGTGGTTGAATAGCTACCTAAGCACAAGGAGGTTGCTGATTCCATTCTGATCAGGGCAAATGCCTGGTTGCGGGCTCCATCCCCAGCTGGGGGCGCTCAGGAGGCAGCCTATCGATGTTGATGTTTCTATATCTCCCTCTCCTTTCCTCTCTCTCTAAAAATAAAAAACATTTTAAAAAGAAAAGAAATTGGAACTCTTGTACACTGTTGGTGGGAATGTAAAATGATGCAACCCTTATAGAAAACAGTATGTCAGTTCATAAAAATAAATAAACACAGTTACTATACAATCCAACAATTTCCTTTTGAGTATATACCCAAAGGAATTGAAAGCAAGGTCTCAAATATTTGTATACTTATGTTCATAGCAGCATTATTTACAATAGCCAAAGGTGGAAAGCAACTTAAGTATCCATTGATGAATGAATGGATAAACAAAATGTGGCAGTCCTAAACAGAAAGGAAATTCTATTGCATGCTACAACATGGATGAATCTTGAAGACATTAATGATACTAAGTGAACTAAGCCAAACAAAATAGGACAAATATATGATTTCACTTATATGAGGTACCTAGAGATAAGGGGAAGAAGAGAATCAGAAGTTACTGTTTAATGGATATGAAATTTCAGTTTGGGAAAATGAGATGGATAGTGGCAACGATATGAATGTATCTAATAGCACTAAACTGTACATTTAAAAATAATTAAGACAGTTTTATATTATGTATATTTCATCACGATTTTTAAAAAATCTTAACTATTATATAGGAGTTAAGCTCTTAATTGTTTCATTGAATGAGTACCTGCAAATGTACAATTGCTAGCCAAGCTGACAGTGCCTACCTTCCTAGAGCTGTCTGTCATCAGTAAACACTTTTATAGCCTCAGACTTCGGGGACTGCTCCCTTTCCTGCTTTACCTTACCCAAAACCTGCTATCCCCGAGAACACTGCCTTCCTTGTTGCTCTCTAAAGTGAAGGTGCTTTTTCTCAAACACCCCACATGCCCTCGTATCATAAGACTAAGTCAGTGCCTAGCTTGCTGCCCTTTTGCTGTTTTCAGACCATTTTTGCCCGTTTTCCTCTTGATACAAATCTTTCTTCCATTAATGCTCAATTCTACCTGGGCTTTGTCAGCCCTTCCCCATCCAGTCAAGTCAACAACCAGCTCTCAGCCCTTGGCTCACAATCTTCCTCTTTTCCACAACACCTGCCATTCAACAATTTTCATGTGAAAAACCCATTTAGCTCCTGACCTCCCTGTGTCCTAACCTTTCCCCCTCTACCTCCACCACGCACATTCTCAAGGTTATAGGAAACTGATGTTACCAGAAACTGTAAAGTCATTAATTCAAATGTCCTGCTCCCCTGCACCACCTCCTATACTTGTATCTCAGAGACCTCCGATCTTCTTCCTTCGATTCACTTCCCTCTTTCAACCAGTTTGAGTCCCTCCCTTGCCAATGCAACACTCTGCCATACTTATCTATCAAAACCTCAACTCTGTATGAACCCAACCATTTACTCTGTGCCTGCACTCAGGCTGCTAGACTGAAAATCACAAATGTAATTAGCATTTCTAGGTTTTACTTTATATGAATCACAGAAATCTCAAATGGGTACATGCATTGCCTGTCAACCCTGCTGAGTTTCTCTAGCACACTTGCTCTTCTATCCCTCACACTGACTATTATATTCCATTCCCTCTTCAAATCTTTTTTTAGCTGATGACATTGTATAGAGTATATCATAAAATCTACAGACCTATCTGATTCTGTGTCCACTGTCTTCCCTCCTATAAAATGAAGTGACTCTTCTATCACAGGCCAGTACCTTCACATGTGCCCTGGATCCCATCCCCGCTCACCTTTTTAAGAACTTCACTCCTTTGAGCTCCTCTTTCTGTAGTATCATTCATTTACTCTCTATTGGACATCATAAGATCTATTATCTTCTTATTTAAAAAAAAATCCCATCCTGGACCTCACATCCTTCTCCAGAAAACACCCTATTTCTTTCCTCATCTTCATTGTCAAATGTCTCAAAGTTGTTTATGTGTACTCGCTTCATATCTTCACTTCCTTCCCCACTCCATTGACTTAGCTCAGATCATGGCCACCTACAGCCTCTAGACTGCCAAATCTAATCATACTGAGATACAGCTGACCACCTCTCCCTTCTTGAGACACTATCCTTTCTTGGCTTCTGTAATACCACACTTGATTTTCTTCCTACATTCTAGCTGATGCTTCTCAGTGTCCTTTGTTCGTTCCTTATCCTCATCCCTTATCTAAATATTGGAATCTTGGAGGGCAGTTGTAGAGTTCTCTGTGGTCTCTCTAGGTGATTTCATCCATTCCATGGCTTTGAGAACCATATCTGTGCTGACAATTCTTAAATTATATTTCTAGGTTAGAATTCTCTTCTAAACTCCATATTCTTATATCTGTCTACTAATATCTCTGTATGATGTCTCAAACTTATATTTATACTTTGATTTTTCTCTCAAATCTTTTTCTCTTTCTTCCCAGTCTTGGTAAATGGCAGCATGATCCACTCAGTTTCTCAAGGCAGAAACCTGGGAGTTTTCCTTGATTCCTACCTCTCTCAGCTAACCCAACTCATAAATCTAGTTTATGAGCACAACCTATTGGTTTCTGCACCCAAGAAAAATATCCCTGAGTATGGATGATTTTCCTGCTATGTTTAAAGTAACATCTAAGGAGCTCTTTAACATTGTTTTTGCTTAAGACTTAAAACTGAAATTTATTATGAGAACAAAAAGTAATTAAAGGAAAAATCTTCACATAGTTTTATTTCCCTCAACAAATGTTTTCTTAAATGCTTTAAAAAAGCCTTGACAAAATAGTTTCCAAGTGAAAATAACCATATTCTACTATAAGAATACTTAATATTATATAATATTATAGATTTTAAATTCAAAGACACAGCGGGAGTGGGCTGTAAGGAGTCATTGGGAGAAAAAAGGGGACAGATGTAATACTTTGAACAATAAAGATTTTTTTTTAAAAGACACATTTTTGTCTTCTTACTGAAATCTAGTAGTGTCTTAGATGACTTTGTTGTTATGTCTTAGTAAAATTGGCAGCATTTTTCTTTATGGTACATAAAGAATGTGTCTTGGACTTTAACAATTATGTTTTAAATACTTTTAAAGAGAAGAATTTAAAGGTAGAACAAATTGCCCAGCCAGGTGTGACTAAGCAGTTGAGTGTTGACCCAGGAACCAAGAAGTCACTGGTTCGATTCCCATGGTCAGGGCATGTGCCTGGGTTGTGGGCTCGATCCCCAGTGTAGGATGTGCAGGAGGCAGCCAATCAATGATTCTTTCTCATCACTGATGTTTCTCTCTCTCCCTCTCCCTTCCTCTCTGAAATCAATAAAGAAGTACTTTTATTTATTTATTTATTTATTTATTCTTTTTTAAAAAATATATATTTTATTGATTTTCTACAGAGAGGAAGGGAGAGAGGGATAGAGAGTCAGAAACATCGATGAGAGAGAAACATCGACCAGCTGCCTCCTGCACATCCCCCACTGGGGACGTGCCCGCAACCAATGTACATGCCCTTGACCGGAATCAAACCCGGGACCCTTCAGTCCGCAGACCGACGCTCTATCCACTGAGCCAAACCGGTTTCGGCAATAAAGAAATACTTTTTAAAAAATGCTATAGTCATCTATATATATAAAAGGCTAAGTGTCTCTCTGTTTGACTGGTAGCTATGATGTGCACTGAACACTAGGGGGCAGACACTCAATGCAGGAGCTGCCATGACCCACACTGGTTAGCACCATGGACCTGGCACCAACAAACCAACACTTGGCTTCCCCCAAGTGGGACACAGGCCCAACCACCACCCTGGAGTGACTCCCCACCAAATCGCAGCCAATGCTGCCAAGACTCCATGGCGCAAAATGTGACCCACAGCCCAGCCCAGGCCAGAAACAGTTGCTGTGGGCGCCAGGTAATGACATCACATAGCAACGCCCAGCTTCCTTTCCCTAGCGACAACTAGCCTCCTTGCAGTTTCTTCAGCCCAGAAACACGACTTGCTTTATAGCCAGGTGCAAACATTTTACACTTTATTTTTTTTTTTAATATATTTTATTGATTTTTTACAGAGAGGAAAGGAGAGGGACAGAGAGCCAGAAACATCGATGAGAGAGAAACATCGACCAGCTGCCTCCTGCACACCCCCCACCGGGGATGTGCCTGCAACCAATGTACATGCCCTTGACCGGAATCGAACCTGGGACCCTTCAGTCCGCAGACCGACGCTCTATCCACTGAGCCAAACCGGCCTCGGCAATTTTACACTTTAACCAAATGTTTGTAAAGCATTTTCATGTGTCCCATCTCATTTGATCCTCACAAAAGTCCTGGAGTAGGTAGATAGAAGACTTAGTAGAATCCTATTTTCTTTTCATTAGCCAGAAAACAGAGATTTTAGAAAGTTTAGAAACTTGACCCAACTGAAAAGTAAGAAATGGTGAAACTTGAAAATGACTTCAAGTTTTCTCACTGGGCAGAATATAGTCAAACATTGCTACAGATAAATATTTCACCCTTTGTTCTCCCTTCATGATCTACAATAATAATCTGCTTCATGTTGATATTTACTGCTGTGTTGCTGACAATTACCTGAAAGAGCAGTTGGGGTGCTTCAATGGGCTGGAAAAAGTTTAGCTAAGTCAGAAAGCAGTTCTAATTAAGCAAGTTTATATATATATATATATATATATATATATATATATATATATATATATATTTAAAGCTCTTGCCGAAACCGGTTTGGCTCAGTGGATAGAGCGTCGGCCTGCAGACTCAAGGGTCCCAGGTTCGATTCCGGTCAAGGGTATGTACCTTGGTTGCAGGCACATCCCCAGTAGGGGGTGTGCAAGAGGCAGCTGATCGATGTTTCTCTCTCATCGATGTTTCTAACTCTCTATCCCTCTCTCTTCCTCTCTGTAAAAAATCAATAAAATATATATTTTTTAAAAATGTTTAAAAAATAAATAAATAAATAAATAAATAAATAAATAAATAAATAAAAATAAATAAAAATAAAGCTCTCACTGACGCCAATCGCACGCCTGTGTTTCCATCTATCATTGTTGATTGTGAATCTGGTTGACACTTCTATTATAGAGAAAGGGTGAATAGCGATATTAAAATATTTCTTCTAATTAATTTCCTTTCAATGTGCATGAATCCACATTGTACTGGGCCTCTAGTAGTAGTGTAATTAGCAATTCAGAGAAGGTGCTAAGATAATCACATTTTCTTTTGCTATGTGCCTAACTCCACTGTCGGGGACTGCATGACTATTAAATGTTGCATGTTATATTAAAAGGAAGATAAATTTAAAATCATTTCATGTATTGTATTAAGTACATTTTTCTAGAATTATTTAAACAATGCAGTGCTCACTTCGGCAGCACATATACTAAAATTGGAATGATACAGAGAAGATTAGCATGGCCCCTGCGCAAGGATGACACACAAATTCATGAAGCGTTCCATATTAAGAAAACAAAACAAAACAAAACAAAATGCAAAAGTTCAAGTACAGAAACAATTATGCATAATAAGGAACTTATCAGATAATGATTCTACTATAAGCAATTAGTAAATGTTCAAATTAAAAAAGGCTTTACCTGACAGAAATGTATTAATCTGTAAAATATTTAAAATATAACATTTTAATTTAACAGAGTAAAAATATTTGTTTAAATATAATTATTTGTACTCATCATTAATAATTTAAAAGATTACCATATTTCAATGTGAGAGATGTTTCAAATAATAAGACTGCAATTAGTACATCTTCTTTAAGCACTTTATTCCTTAAGTTCAGTCGAGCATGGGCTTCAGATAGGGAAATTCTACAAAAGAAAATTAAAGCCAATCAAAATATGTTGATAGTATAAAGATGATATATATTTAGGCAGAAACAAACCAAGATATATGTGACCATAAACCACACATTAAAGATTAACATATTCTTTCTTTTAAAAAAATTTAGGCCCTAGCCAGTTTTGCTCAGTGGATAGAGTGGAATGAAGGGTCCTGGGTTTGATTCCGGTCAAGGGCACTTGCCTGGGTTGTAGACTTGGTCCCCAGTGGGGGATGTGCAGGAGGTAGCCAATCAAGGATTCTCATCATTGATGTTTCTCTCTCTCCCTCTCCCTTCTTCTCTGAAATCAATAAAAAATATATCTAAAAAAAATTGTTTCTTTCCAAAGCATTTTTTCCTACCAAGATGAACAGACTATTCTATAACAAGCAAGTATCCTGACTTATTATCAAAGAGTTGTTTTCCACCCTGACTTATTGTTATTACTAGAGGCCCGGTGCATGAAATTTGTGCACGGGGGGGGGGCAGAGGGGGGGGGGTGGAGTGTCCCTCAGCCCAGCCTGCACCCTCTCCAATCTGGGACATCCCTCTCACAATCTGGGACTGCTGGCTCCCAACCACTCACCTGCCTGCCTGCCTGATTGATCCTAACCGCTTTGCCTGCCAGCCTTATCACCCCTTAACCATTCCCCTGCCAGCCTGATCGGTGCCTAACTGATCCCCTGCCAGCCTGATTGGACCCCAACTGCCCTCCCCTGCAGGCCTGGTTGCCCCCAACTGCCCTCCCCTGCAGGCCTGGTTGCCCCCAACTGCCCTCCCCTGCAGGCCTGGTCACCCGCAATGGCCCTGCCCTGCAGGCCTGGTCCCCCCAACTGTTCTTCCCTGCCAGCCTGGTTGCCCCTAACTGCCCTCCCCTGCAGGCCTAGTCGCCCCTGACTGCCCTCCCCTGCAGGCCTGCCCCCCCCAACTTCCCTCTCCTGCTGGCCTGATCACCCACAACTGCCCTTTCCTGCCAGCCATCTTGTGATGGCCATCTTGTGACCACATGGGGTGGCCATCTTGTGCGAGGGTGTGATGGTCAATTTGCATATTACCTCTTTATTATATAGGATTCTATATCCCCTCTCCCCAAATTCTTTTTAAAAAAATATATTTTACTGATTTTTTACAGAGAGGAAGGGAGAGGAATAGTCAGAAACATCGATGAGAGAGAGAAACATCGATCAGCCGCCTCCTGCACACCTCCCACTAGGGATGTGCCCGCAACCAAGGTACATGCCCCTGACCGGAATCGAACCTGGGACCTTTCAGTCCACAGGCCGACGCTCCATCCACTGAACCAAACCGGTTACGGCCCCTCTCCCCAAATTCTGTTCAGATAAACACAGCTGGGAAAGTTAACCTAACTAAATATCTCTTATAGATACATCCTTACTATTTTCTTCCAGTTCTGCATCTATTTGAAGTCCTCATAGAATCTTGAAATTTCAGTGTCGGAAGAGATCTTTGAGATTAAAGTTCAAACTCCCATCAAATTAATTGAATTTTTTCTACAACATCCCAGGCTAATTATTGTCTAGTTTCTTTTTAACTTTTCCTAGAGTTCACTGGGAATCATAAGGTAATCCATGCCTTTATTTTTAAACTACCTTTGATTACCTGAAAATTTTCCCTTAGGCTCTCATTAGGCATGTATAATATACCTGAATGATTGCTGGACTTGAGAATCAAAAAAACTGGGCTAAATCTCCAGAATTCACTACCTGTGTGACATTGTATAAATTATTTAATTTTGAGATTATTTTGAAATTCAGGTATAAAATGGGGATAATAATTCACAGGGGTTTTATGATTTCAAAAATAAGGCAATTGAAAATCTTGGGACTCACCCACAAAGATTATATAAATGTGAGCTGAAATTGGTTTCACTGCAATTTCCACCCACTGGTCCCTGGTTCTGTCTTCTGGGATTACAGAAAAAGCCCAATGCTTCTTAAATGTGACAGCTCTTCAAATATTCAAATAAAACTTTTCTAGTTGGCCCATGTTTTCTTTTCTCAAGATAAATATCCCTAGTTCCTTTAAAATGTCATAAGACATAATGTTCAGGCCCCTCACCATTCTGGCTAGTGAGATTTAGATAATATTTCTTTTCAGTATAGAATTATTACAGGTATGATTTGACTAGCAGAATAGAGGAGGCAGAACTAACATTTCCTTACCATATTCTATTTTTTTTTAATGTCTTAAGTGTTACATATGTCTCCTTTTTCCCTGATTGACCCAACCCCCCAGCCATTCCCACCCAGGGCAAGCCCTCACCGCCCCAGTGTCTGTGTCCATTGGTTATGCTAATATGCTTACCATATTCTATTAATGCAACCCAAATCACAGTATTATTAACAACCATGTTATATTGTTTACTCATATAAACCATCAAAAGAATGAAATCTCAAGTCTTTTTCATATTAAGCCATATCACCCTTTCCCCTCCATTCACTTCTACTAGGGAGGCTGAGATCTAACTGAGGACATTACATTTATCTTATTAATTTTCTTCTTGTTAGACTAAGACCATCATTCAAACCTGTGAAGAGCTCTCCAGAGGTGTTTATTTACAAATTTGATTATCATGTTCCTGCTGTCTCACCCAAGCTCCTTCTAAAAATGTTGACCAGGACAGAATATGTATACAGCCTTTCAGGAAAAGAGAAGAGTATTGTTCAGCTCCACTTCTTTAGAAAAGCTAGGGTGGTGTTATTAGTACCTATCAGGTCTATCTAAGTAGGAGAAAAATTCAAGGTTTATGATTCTTCTGACTAGTGGTTCATTTTCTTTGCTACTTCATAACCCCCATCTTCACCCTGGGAGTTATTTCTACAATGGGAAAAAGTAGAGCTATCATATTAAAATTAACTCTGTTTTATTTTTGGATCAATACATTAAACTGAGGCTATATGAGTTTAAATAAAAAACGTATTTTTTATTGCAGAGAAAAAACATGAGAAAACAGAACTTTCAAAACTTTTAAGCTTTGAGTACTGCTTTGAGTATTTTAAATATTACTTCAGAAAAAAGGAAAGCATTATATAATTATGTTTACCATTTTAAAACATCACAGTTGATTTCTACCTTGTCTTACCTTTAGCATTTTTTTCAGCTCTATGAAGATAAATATACCATTGGAAGAAATTAAACATATTTATCTTTTATAGACTCATACTTGACATTTCCTGCCGGCTTCCTCACTTGTCTTATTTTATACTGCAGTTATAACAAGATATTTATTTATTTAATGGGTTACTTTACTCCTGGTCTTACTTTATAATTTGTTTGAGATTATACTTTAATCTATATCAAATGAAGTAATGGTCTAGCAATAGAGGATTGTTTAAACCATGACACAGTCATATCACAACACAGTAAAACTGTAATGCAGCTATTAAAACAGAATGAGGTAAATATTTACATACTGATAGTGTGATAGTATACTATATATACCATACATGATTCCATTTGGGCAAAAATAGAGTATTCATATGAATATATATTTATATATTGTAATATACATGTATATGAATGTTTAAATAACAGTCATCTAAAATATATAACATATTCAAATAAATATGTATTATTATACCTCATATATTTAAATTACATATTTGTATTTGAATGGATAATTTCTGGAAGAATACACAAAATCTGTTAACAGTGATTAAGAAATTTAAATTTGGGGGCCTTGCCCATAATAAGAGTTATTATCAGAGATAACTTTTTACAACCTATCTTCAGGACAGGCAAATATGTAATTACTGAACATCTGCTCTTCTTATTGTCCTGTGAGTGACCTTCCTCCCCCATGAAGCTTCAAGGTACCTTACTTATCCTTAATTCAGAATGCCATAGATACTCATTTTAACTTTCCATCCCTGAACCCCTCATGTTGTGGGATTCCCATAAGTACTATGTAACTAACTATGGTTATTTACAAAATAAATGAATAGGTAAACAAATATGGTTATTTACTTTTGTTAATCTGTTATATGTCAATTTAATTATTAGACCAGCCAGAAAAACCAAGAAGGGTACAGGAAAATTTCTTCTTCCTGACAAATGTCAACAGCCACATTTAAAAAAACAATCATTTGTATTTGAAATCCATATACTTTTCTCAGACACATCTTATAAAGGGAGTCTAATAAAAATTAATTTAGTGAAAATAAATAATTGGCGGTTCAAATGATGTAACAATATAACAAAAGGAATTGTTAATTCACCTTAAATTCTCTTGGAACAAGGTAAATCATAAACCAACTAACTAGCAATTAAACAAAAAAAACAAATGAAATAGATAAATAAGTTAATTAAGCACATCATTTAAAAGTTAATACTGGCTTTAAAATTTTACAGTGAATACCTACAAATATTTTAATGCAGATGCTGACAGTTTTGATCCACATATAGAATCTGTTCTGATTCTGCGACTTGCTAGATAATAGCCATGAACCATTCTTTCTGCCTCCAAGCTGAATTCTACATTCAAATTCTTTGCAAAAGCCAGCAGCTAAATTAAAAGTGTGAAAAATTTAAGAGACTCAGACTTTATTATATAATCTATATTACAAAAATGCAAAGTATATTGTCATTTTATTTTTTAAAGTTTACATATTTTATCTACATCGAAATTGATTAAATATCTGGGACCATCCCAAAGTCACTGAGCATTTTAAATAAAAGTCTTATATTTGTAAGAATATTAAAGTTTACCCCAAATAACCTCTTCCTCCTTCTTTGGTGCAGAAATGTTCTCTGCAACATATTGGAATGACTTTTAAGTCTTTGTTTCTAATGGAATCAAGGCTCACTCAGAACCTTTCATTGGGAGGGGCTTCTCTCAGAAGCTCATTTCCTTTTGAATAGCTTTAATTCTTTGACAGTTTATTTCCTTATAACTTTCTCTCATTGGCCCTAGAGCTTGCCCTCCTTACTTCCCTTTCTTCCTGTTAAAGAACACAACTGAACACTAGCAATGTGAGAGGCATTGTGTTAACTACTATGAATTTGGGCCTTGGAGATTCAGTAAGATTTTGGGCAGATAATAAGTTTTCAACATGATTATAAATATTTTCTGAGTTTTATGCTTTTTTTCTTTCCGAGTGATTCTGTTTCTTAAGTCCTTATTCAATGACATAATTTCCAGACTTTTTAACAATCTTAGTTGTTTTCTGCTTTTAAAACTCATAGAAAAAAAATAAAACTCATAGAAAAATTAACCATAAAAAGTTGCTATTAATTATAATCTTTTTTTTTAAATTATAATCTTTATATCTTAAAATTAACTTTTTTAAAAGGATTTGGATATGTCCTGGTTGAATATGTCCTGTCTTCTTTATTTTCCTTATACTCAACAGTTCCCTCCGGACCTTCGGAACTGGATAATACTAATAATTAACTACATCAGTAGCCCTTCTAGGTTTTACCCTTTGGAGGCCCAGTCTTGTGCCACCTATATCCCCCTTCAGAAAAAGACTGTTGCTCCAGCTTCTGGGAGTGCTGTCAGGATTTGACCTCTAGCTGTCAACTTCTTCAGGGATTGCCTCAGGATAACCCATACAAAATGATTAATTGAGGTGGAAGTGGGGAGGGTGTTGTAAACCCCTCTATTTATAAAAAGAAAGAAAAAAAACCGGACAACTCTGATGTGTCTCTTTAGCTCCAGAGCTCACTGTGGGGCCAGCAAAGGCAATCTTTGGGCCTATATCCTTCTCCCTTCCACGGGTATTGATAGAAGAGCACTTCCTGATAAACAATGGTACACTAAGCTCCATCTCAGTCCATCTCCTGGAGAGCCCAGGCTGCAACATATTCTGTCCAATCTGTTTTGTGTGATAGCCAGATTTATCTTTTGGGGAAATCATTTCAATATTTCACTAGTCAAGTTTATAACTGTTCTTTCCAGTGACAAATCAATTATAAACTCCTTTGCCTGAGCTTTTCAAGGCTTATTGTAAATTTGCCAAATCCCAATCCCAGTGACTCCATAATATAATTTTTGCTCCAGTCAGGCAAGTCTTCTCATAGTTTTCCATCCATACTCATTTCTACTTTTATGCCTTTGCTCCTATTCTTATTTCTGTTTAGCATGCCCATCCTTCCTGTCATCTAAATCTTACCTTTCCTTAAGGCCCTAACAAAGTCTCATCTCCTCTATGAAATGTCCCCAACTCTTACATTCTACTTGTTATCTTCCTTTCTGAAACCCTAAAATACTTATAGTCAGTGCCACTCAATTAAGCATATAAATGATCACTTAATTGTTTCATGTATCTTATTTATACCTCAGTTAATGATATTTAAAAAAGAAAATTTATGTTTCTATGAGAATTTTAAAAAATCAGAAGTAGGCTCATATATATGTGTAATTCAATAAGTACATGACTAATTAGTAAACCCATAGATATTTTTGTTTTTGTTTTTCACGGAAAAATTGGGTGAACATTTCTCTAGGTCATTAGTGTATCTATATTAATTCCTAGAAACAAACTACTTTTTCTTCTATACTAAAAACAAAAAGACCTTTATTGTATTATCAATATTGTTCTTTCTCTGTTCTAATCTATGTGAATAAACAATGTCATAATTCATTTTTAAGCCCACCTCACCTTTCAACCTTTTACCCATGCAATATGCCTATAAGGAAGGCAGATAAGAAAATAAAATTTAATGACCCATGCATTCCCACTTCCCAATATTCTCTGCCTTTTATCTATCTTACTCAGATACTTTAACTCTACTGTGGACAGATTTCTGAATAGTTACTATTAAAAGGGTTTCACTTATAAATATTTGAGTATCTTTAATAACAATGAAAATCATTACTAAATTTATATCATCTACTCTCAGGTTCTCTGAATATGCCACAAATGTTTTCATGTCAGGACATTAAAATGAGCTAGAGAGTCATGATCGATATTCCCTAAAGTCAGAATGCTGAAGGCAGTCATATAAAGAAACTACCTTTGAATAGTCTGTAAAACGTAAATAACAATATGTCTATACAGCCTCTCATGATAATTTTCTATAGAAATGTTTTATTTTGATTTTTTTTCATTGAGATTCCTTAAGCTATAATGATTTGGACAGTGGTGCAAAGAACAAACTCAACTTTTAAAATATCTATGTCCTTATACATGCTAATATTTAGGATGGGCATGCTAATATCTATGTCCTTTTATTTAACTACTCGTGCACTGGGGAGAGGGTTCTTCAGCTAGGCCTGCCCCCTCTCACAGTCCGGGAGCCCTCAGGGGATGTCCTACTGACGGCTTAGGCCCGCTCCCCAGCTGCAGTCTGGCCTCCCTCTGCGAAGGTGACCAGCCGATCAGAGGAAGGCGCCGCTCTCATCACCCCCTTGCTGCTGCTGCCTCTGGCCTCCCTCTGCGGGAGGCGATCTGATCAGGCGAAGGTGCCGCCTCCATCACCCCACTGCTGCTGCTACTGCTAGCCATGATGACTGTGAGGCCTGAGCCCCAGGCCTCGCAGCCGCCGGGGCTCACAGCTGCCTGAGCCCACGGCTGCCTGCCCTCAGCCCTCACAACCACTGCGGCTTTGACCGGAAGGACGTCCGGAAGACTTCCGCTCTAATTGCTCTACCCTGCCGGCCTGATGGCCCCTAACTGCTCCCCTGCTTGCCTGATCACCCCTAATCACCTCTGCCTTGGCCCCTGCCACTGTGGCTTTGTCCAGAAAGACATCCGGAAGATGTCTGGTCTAATTAGCATATTACCCTTTTATTAGTAGAGATAATCCTAAATATTTTCTATGCAATGTCCTTAAAATGTTGTAAAATTAGCAGAAAGTTAGAACAAATGAATCCTAAAAACAGAAAACTGAATGCTCAAAGAGAGTTGAATTTAAATTGAGAAACATTAGCACAAGTATTCTTGGTAATCATTTTTTCTCTTTTTACCTTTTCAAAATCTTCTGTTGTGAACTGTTTAGAAGCTAAATAAAGCAGCCCTTCAGGATCAATGGCTTTCTTTAAAGTATGTTGCACAGTAGGAAGAAATTGGTGACAAGGAGATGATTCATTACAGTTAATCAATAATCCAAATACCTCTACAAGATTAGCTGGAATCAAGCTGCAATCCTACATCAAACAAAAACGTAAAAGACAAACATTAAATCAGGCATTTTCACAAAGACTTAGGAAATAAATTTTAAAATATTTAAATTATTCATATATTTATAAGATTTGCTTATATTAAATTATATACTGATAACTATAATAACTATGATTTGCTATTACTAATTATTATTTAAAGTGATTCCTGAATAGCCTGAGAACTTTGTGGTGACTAATTTTTTAAAAATGCTCTTTATTAAGTATTATTCAATAAAACCTCCACTAAATTCACATAAAAATTTCTAATGAGCAGAGACATCTGCATGGCATGACTAAAAAACATAAAAGAATTTCACATTATGTCATTATTTAATTCTAGTACCCAATTAAGTATAGAAATGGGATAATAACAAAACATTAAGAACAAAAAAACATTAAGATTAAAATATGTGGCTAAATTCCCTGAACAACTCTATAATAACAAAAGCGTAATATGTTAATTAGACTGGACAGCCAAACAACCTTCTGAACATCCTTCCAGACGACCTTCTGGACGAAGCTGGGGATGCGAGGGCTGAGGCAAGCCGCCACAGCTGTGAGGGCCGAGAACGGAGCCCCTTGCACGAATTTCATGCATCAGGACTCTAGTAATAAAATATGCATATATCTTACCATCTGACCAATTAGAGAATTGGTTTTCTGCATATTTTTCCTTGAAGATGAATCCATATCAACGAAAGACCAAAAACTGCACTGAATGGGAAAAGTCATTTGTTGATTGGTATCATCCCCAAACTTCTTTCCCGGGATGTATACTGTAATGCTTCTGCTTTCCATAACTAAGTCAAAAGACATTACCCATTTATTAAGTTCATTTTGGTATATATATCTACAAATCAATAAAAATATAGTTATATAGAATGTTACTGTCTAAACTTTAGTTAGAAAAGACACAAACACATTAGATTGTTTTGCATTATTATACAGATACTTGTATAATAATGTTCATAGCAGCATTATTCACAATAGTCCCAAACTAACAATGGCCCAAGTGTCCACCACTAGATGAATAAATTTTTAAAAAATTATATATGGTCCTAGCTGGTTTTGCTCAGTGGATAGAGCATCAGCCTGTGAACTGAAAGGCCCCAGGTTCGATTCCAATCAAGGGCCCATGCCTGGGTTGTGGCCTCGATCCCCAGTGGGGGACTTGCAGGAGGCAGCCGATCCATGATTCTCTCTCATCATGGATGTTTCTCTCCCTCTTCCTCTTCTTTCCTCTCTGAAATCAATAAAAATATATTTTAAAAAATTATATATGTATAGCCCTAGCCGGTTTGGCTCAGTGGATAGAGTATTGGCCTGAGAACTGAAGGGTACCAGGTTTGATTCCAGTTGAGGGCACATGCCCCGGTTGCAGGCTTGGTCCCCAGTGGAGGACATGCAGGAGACAGCTAATCAATGATTCTCTCTCATCATTGATGTTTCTATCTCTCTCTCCCTCTCCCTTCCTCTCTGAAATCAATAAAAATATATTTTTAAAAAATCAATGGAAAAATATCCTTGGGTGAGAATTAACAACAACAATATATATCTCCTTAGGTGAGGATTAACAAAAATAAATGATATACCACAGCCTGGTGGGCTTTATTCTAGGTAAGCAAAGCTGGTTCAACATTTGAAAATCAACTAATGTAATTCATAATATCAACAGGCTAAAGAAGAAAAATCAAATTATTACATCAATTGATGTGGAAAAGTATTTGATAAAATCCAACTCTCATTCATTAAAAAATAATTCTCAGTAGATTAGGAATAGAGGGAACTCCTTTAACTTGAAAGAGAACATCTACAAAAAACTATTGCTGGCATCATAGTTAAGTTTCCCATCATATTTGGTGAGAAACAAAACTTTCTTGCTAAGACCAGGAATAAGACAAAGGTGTCCCTTCTCACTACTGCTTTTCAATATCATATTGGAAGTCCTACCTAATGCAATCAGATAAGAAAAGGAAATAAATCTGTTTCAATACAAACTGAGAGCAAAGGCATTTTGCCCATTAAAATTTTCTATTTTTATTTATAAAGATTAAATGAAAACTGCCACTTAGTATAATTCTCAGTTTCTAAAACAAGTACAATACACTCTTAACTGTTAAGTAACTCCTTGACAATGATGAGACTATCAGTTAAACAGGTGAAAATTAATTTGAAAAAAATGTTTACCTGATTGAAGCTGTTCAAGTTTATCTTTTTTGTATGAAGCCAAGTCTCCTATGAAGCAGATACCACCTTTAGCTAGCAAAGCACTGCCAGCTTGAATGCTAACCGCTCCAGTTCCATAATTATTCCTGAATAGAGTAGGAAAAATTTCAGTAGAGACTGGATGACGTATACCACGGGGCACAAGGTTTATACTATAATTCAAAAGCCTAGGGAAAAATAAATTATCCATTACTATTATTTAATATTTGGTTTTCAGAAATCATAATGTGTAACAGCTACACAATCAAATTTAATTTGATTTCAGAGAGGAAGGGAGAGGAAGAGATAGAAACATCAATGATGAGAGAGAATCATTGATTTGCTGCCTCCAGCGGAAACCCAGGCATATGCCCTGACCCAAAATTGAACTGTGATCTCCTGGTTCATAGGTCAACACTCAACCACTGACCCACACTGGCCGGGTTCTAAGGCCCCCTTTTTCTCTGACTTTACAGTGAGCTAAAAGCAACCCTGCCTTGGCTAACTTCTGTAACTGAGACCTTTATTTCTCAATGAGCTAACAACAGCTCTGACTTGACTCACTTCTTTCCTATGTTTCTAGGGAACCAAAGCAGGGCACCACCTACTGTGTCTTCTATCCCAAAACCTTCCTTTGTTTCACTGTCCCCAACTTTAATAAACGTACTATCAAAATCACTTGGACTAGTGTTGTGAAATCTTCCCTACACAAAGTCAATAACCTACATACTACAGGCTGGTCTGAAGCAGACCTGCTCCAGGCTGGTCCCTGTCAGGTAACAAAATGATTTATACCCAATTCAATATTATAACTAGTGTATATCCAGTTCAATGGTACCAAAGCAATTCAACGGGGGAAAAAAAGTCTTTCCCAAAAAATGGTATATAAAAATTAGAGAAATATAGAGCAAAAACATTAACCTTGACTCCTATCTCAAACCATATACAAAAATTAACTTGCAATAGATAACAGATCTAATGTAAGAGTGAAAACTAGCCCCGGCCAGTGTGGCTCAGTTGGTTGGGTGTCATCCCTTGCACCAAAAGGTTGAGGGCTTGATCCCCAGTAGGGGGCATGTTAGGAGGCAGCCAATTGATGGCATCGATGTTTCTCTTTCTCCCTGTCCCTTCCTCTCTCTCTAAAAGTCAATTAAAAAAAAAAAAAATATATATATATATATATATATATATATATATTTTAAAGTGAAAACTACAATGCTTCTAGAAGAAAACATAAAATAATATAATCATGACCTTGGGGTTGCAAACACTTCTTAAACAGAACATACAAAACATAAACAATAAGAAAGTAATAAATTTGATTTCATCAAAACTAAAAAGTCTGTTCATCAAAGATATCTAAGTTTTAGACTAGGAGAAACAGTTCACGATACACACATATGACAAAGGAAGCAGATCCAGAACAACCCGATTTAAAAGTAAGCAAAGAACTTGAACAGACACTTCTTAAAAGTAGATATGAGTATCCAATAAGCACATGAAAAAGAACTCAAATTAGTAGTCGTCAGGGAAATGCAAATTAGAATCATAATGAGATACTATTTCATATACACTAGAATGGTTAAATTGAGAAAGACTGACAACACCAGAGAGGAAGGGAGAGGGAGAGATATGAACATCAAAGATGAGATTCAGTGATAAGGATAGAAACAACTGTAACCTTACATTGTACAAACACTTTAGAAAAATGGCACTGTCTTATAAAGGTAAATATACATATATCTTATGAACAGCATTTCTACTCTTTAGTATTTATCCAAAATAATGAAAACACATGTCCATAGAAAGACTTGTGCAAGAATGTTTACAGCAGCTTTATTTATAATAAAACATGCAAAACCTAAATCTTCACCACCAGAAGACTGGATAAACAAATTCTGGTATAGTCATATAATGGAATCAATAAAAACAATAAACTACTATACACACAATTGGGTCAATATCAAAAACATGTTGAGTGAAAGAGACTAGACACAAGAGTATGCACTGTATGATTCTACTTATATGAAGTTCAAGAACAAGAAATTAATCTATTGTGACAGAAATCACCTGTGGATATAGGCACTGTGGAAGGAGTAAAAGAACTTTCTGAGGTGATGGAAATGTTCTATATCTAACTGTGGTGATGGCTATAGGAGTATATGTATTTGTCAAAATTCATCAAATTGTATACTTAAGATCTGATTATTTCACTATATATAAATGTTACCTAAAAACAAAACAAAACAAACAAACAAACAAACCCAAATCTCTTACACAGCCTCAAATACCATAGGAAAAGTTAAAGGTTAATGACAAAAGGAAAAGAGACAAAGGCCTTAATTTATAAGAGGTATCACAAATCAATAAGAAATAAACAACTTGCTCTAGCTTGTTTAGCTCAGTGGATAGAGCTTTGACCTGCGGACCTAAAGGTCCCAGATTCAATTCTGGTCAAGGGCACATACCTCGGTTGCAGGCTCATCCCGGCCCCGGCCCTGGTTGGGGTTTGTGCAAGAGGCAACCAATCGATGTGTTTCTCTCACATCAATATTCCTCTCTGTCTTTCCCTCTCTCTTCCATGCTCTCTAAAAATCAAAATAAAATTAGATATGATTTGTGAAGATTTGAAAAAATTAAGTCCTTAAAAAAAAGAAATAAAAACTTAATAGATAAGTGAAAAATGGTCAAGGAGTTTCATAGAAAAATAATAGAAGGGTTTGACAAGCTATAAATGATGCTGAAATTTATTTCCAATTAAATAAATGCAAATTAAAATTATATTTGTGCAATCTGTAGCAGTTAGCACCATATTTACATTGCAATTTAATTTCAGCAAAAACATTTGAAGTTTTTATTTGAATTTTTTAAAATATATTTTTAAAATTGATTTCAGAGAGAAAGGGAGAGGAAGAGAGAGAAACATCAATGATGACAAGAATCATTGATCGGCTACCTCCTGCACGCCCCACATTGGGGATCAAGCCTGCAACCTCGGCATGTGCCCTCCTGGTTCATAGGTTGATGCTCAACCACTGAACCACACCAGCTGGGCTCTTTTAATTTTAAATTCATTCTATAGATATTTTCTTTATAATGACAATAAGATATTAATATAAGAAGCATATTCCTAGCTTTCTGAATATTAAGTAACTTTTAAAAAGGGGTACTTGCTACTGAGGAGCCCCAAAATGCTGAGTAAAGGCTTATTACAATGTTAGAGTGATATTCCCAAAACAGTAATTTGGGCACTTTTGACAGCCTTATTTGGGTATAGTGAGTCAGTATTACTGAGTGGAATATTAAAGAAAAATACGAAAATTGCTTGTTGGCTCTCAGAGGGGAGATTATTTAAAAAATAAAAACAAAGTACAAAAGCAGAATACTAAGGCAGGGAATGTGGGAGGAAGGAAGCCTGAGAATGATGCATTTATTTGTAAAGGTCTGAGTGGGGAAACAGATTGAAACTTTAAATCAGGGGTCCTCAAACTTTTTAAACAGGGGCCAGTTCACTGTCCCTCAGACCGTTGGAGGGCCGGACTATAGTTTAAAAAAAACTATGAGCAAATTCCTATGCACACTGCACATATCTTATTTTGAAGTAAAAAAACAAAACAGCAAAAACACCCGCATGTGGCCCGCGGGCTGTAGTTTGAGGACGCCTGCTTTAAATGGTTAGATTCTTAAAACATTGAAAGCAAATACCCCAAATCATATTTTTAAAGTTTTAAACTTCATTGATAAGTGTTTAAATATATTAATATCTTATATGCCATTATAAATTTTTGCCCAGGTAAGTCCTAAATATTTATCTTGTAATAATGCTCATGGAAAAGATTTATGCAAATCTGTGACCAATTTATTATGTGAAAAAATTCATATCACACATTTTACCTGTCTACAAGTAGAGTATCACTTGTTATAATTAAAATATCCAGGCAATCTTCCAATTCCTTGTTAGAGTATCTTGTCTGAACTAGACTCATCAGCAAACAGAGCTTGAGAAAATTGTAAGTCCCGGGAGGAACAATGTGTGATGCAAAGATATTGGCAAGTATTGCTGTAAACTTCCAGCATGAGCTGGAAGTCAAAGAGAGGAGACACCTGAAATTGTCGCTAATTCCTGAAGGAACTGAAAGTAAAAATGTTTAAAAGGGTTTTAAAACAAGAAAATGACATGATAGATGTCTAATTCTATTTATCAGAAATATTATCATCAGATTACAGTTATTTTAATGATGCCATATTAAAATTCTTATAGATAATATTATGATTGGAGGTCTCTCTGGTCTATCATTTCTATCCCAGGAAAGGAAGCAGTCACCACAAGTGTCCACATAGATTGGTGGTGGGGTGCAAGCAAATTCTTCATTCCTTTCAAGACCTATCTGAGCAAAGCCAGATCACAGGGCTCCTGTATTACAGTATTTGCTTCTGTATTTCTATGTTTGACTAAAAAACAGAATGGGAAATATTTCACTGTTTCTGTTAAAAGGGCAGATTTATACTCTAGTATTTTGAAAGCATTATACTATACTATATGGTAACATTATAGACCTCCACTTCCTCACTTGGTCCAACTCCCAAAAGTTGGACAAGATGAGTGATTTAATCGAATTGGTCAGTTTTGGAAGAATAGCTGTGCATGTATAACCTACTCACTTTCTCCTTCCTCTTGGGCTATGTGGAAACCATGCCAGAGTCACAGAATAGCCAAGGCTAATTAGAGTGTGGAGGCCTTGTTGATAGTACGCCGGATGGCCAAGGCCACTCTAAACATGGGAACCTTAATCAGAATGTTCAAGACTAAGATACCATATGCAGGTGCAAGGCCACAGTGATCTCACGGTACACTGTGCATGTGTGCCTTTCTGTAGCCAAAATGACTGATGTAACTGTTGACTAGAGGCCTCTTTTGTCTAAATGATATAATGCATGTTAACCAGCCAGTCACAGTGTACTGGGGAGAAGCTGAGGCAGGCTCAGAGGATATAGCTCCTATGTGTGCAGGAAAGCCTGGAGAGGTTGGAGAAGCTGCTGAGGCAGAGAGCTCAGGTGCCCTGGTGAGTCTAGGGGCAGCGTGCAGCTGCTCAGGTAATAACCGTGGGTACAGAGATTGATGCTTTGTGAGAAAGATGTATTTGGTTTATCACCAGTGTGCGGCTACCTGTATGGGACTTTGCTGTGAAGGACTGTTTTGTCTGATGGCTATATGGCCATTGGCTTCTATAAGAAAGACTCATTCTTCTTTTTTTTTTTTAATATATATATATTTTATTGATTTTTTTACAGAGAGGAAGGAAGAGGGATAGAGAGCTAGAAACATCGATGAGAGAGAAACATCGACCAGCTGCCTCCTGCACACCCCTCACCGGGGATGTGCCCGCAACCAATGTACATGCCCCTGACCGGAATCGAACCTGGGACCCTTCAGTCCGCAGACCGACGCTCTATCCACTGAGCCAAACCGGTTTTGGCAGAAAGACTCATTCTTATACACCCACAACTTCTCATGGCTTCTCCCTCTACCACCTGGCGTCCAAGAAGGTTCAGTCCCTGTCAGAGGGTTTGGCCCTGAGAGTGTAATGGGCAGGGTTTGAGAAGGAACCTGCCCCCACAGTTGGCATAGTCAAGCAGAATTTAGAATATATGAACTCAGAGCACCTGTGCTGAACTGTGCTCTAGCTGTGTTCTGACAGGCTACCATCATAGAGCAATGATTTCTTCTACTCACCCCTGACCATGGACCAAGGAAGGCTGCCTTAGTGTAGCATTTACCACATTTGAGTGGTTAAATTTGCCTAATTCTGGAGTTCAGCATGAGAAAGCATACTTTTCCACCTACATATAAGTCATGTTCTGCTACTAAATCAATAAATCTTGAAACACCTCACAGCAGAAAACATTTAAAAGATCACTAAAATGTCTATTGTACATTAGTGCCTTTCTTTCTTTAACATTTTAATTTTGTTAAGAAACTTTCTCTTCAAGATAAACACGCCTGACTGGTTTGGCTCAGTGGATAGAGCGTCAGCCTGCTGACTGGGGGGTTCCAGGTTTGATTCTGGCCAAGGGCATGTACTTTGGTTGCCGCACATCCCCAGCGGGAGGTGGGCAGGAGGCAGGTAATCGATGTTTCTCTCTCATCGATGTTTCTAACTCTCTATCCTTCTCCCTTCCTCTCTGTAAAAAATCAATAGAATCCTACCTAATAAAATGGTAATATGCAAATTACCATCACTCCACTACGCCCACGATTGGGCCATTGGGAGGCTGGGGGCGGGATTCTGGGTGGCCCATTGGGTCCCCGCCCCCCGTTCCTCCTCACGAGTCCCCGGCCACCGTTCCTCCTGCCAGCCCCAACGGCCGGCGCTGCGGGAGGACCCATGGGGCCGGCGGAAGGTGCCGGTGGCGGAACTCGGGGTGGCTGACTGAGTGGCTGCCGGCACCAGTTTTCCACCAGCACCAGTTTTCCTCTGGCCACCTGCAGATCGGAGCGCCTCCTGCCAGCGCGATCGGCCACCCCGAGTTCCTCCAGTGCCGCCGGTGGAGGAACTCGGGGTGGCCGATCGCGCTGGCGGGAGGCGCTCCGATCAGCAGGTGGCCAGAGGAAAACTGGTGCTGGCGGAAAACTGGTGCCAGCAGCCAGGTGAAGGAAGGTCTTTTACACGAAACTTCGTGCAACGGGCTTCTAGTATATTTAAAAAATAAATAAATAAATAAATAAGCAGAGGTATCTAGAATCAACTTGCATTTAAAGTCTATTTAGACCTCTATTATTGCAGATGGTTATCTAGGGATTCTTTAAAAAATCTAATTCTATTCAAAATTTAACTAACCCTTGCTACATTTAAATATTTGTGTGTCAAGTTAAAAGAGTAGGTCTGCTCTCCACTTTTGTTTACCTAATGCTTAATTATATTGAAGTTGCTAAAGAAATTGTCAGTAAGAAAGCTGATATTTTGGCCCCCATCTGTCTCTTTTGTCTTATATCTCAATTGGTTCAGAACTCAAATGAGGAAAAGAATATTTTATTGGGCTCTCTTTCTCAGATCACAAGCTAAGATCAAGTTAAGGCTAGAAAATAAATGTTAGGGTAGAAAAACCTTTTAACTAATCTCTAACTCTTGGTACCCTGAAATATTTTTCTCATTGCTAATTATAAAAAAATAAAAAAGCAAAATAAGGTTTAGCTAAAAAAAAAATTTCATATGGGAAAGGTTCTACGTTATCCCATTTTATCTCCTTCATAGCATTTATTATCTGAAATTGTCTTATTGATTAGTTTACAGATTTACTGCCTACCATCTGATTTGAGAGTAGGAACCTTAACTGTCCTATCACAACTGTATCCCTAGTGTTTAGAAGAGTCCCCAGAACACAGGCAGCCAATACTTATTCCCTAAACAAATGGATTTAAATTTAAATATTTGTTAATATACGATACTAACATTTTCCTTACCTTTTGGATTGCAAAAAGTGATGCTGTTTGCCTCTACACAGACAGAAGTTTGTAAAGTTTTTACACAGGTTGGAATTCCAATAATTTTATACTCATTTCCTATACTCATTTTATTCACCGATTCATCTAAAATTATTAAACACAAAAGAAAATATGTATTCACTAAAGGAAACATGTACATGATCATATGGTTCAAAGATCTAGAACTAGTAACAATTCAGTAGTTGAATTAGTTGGAAAATATTTACTATTGTTTAGTATAATGTCCATAGAGTTGCATTAATTATGCAAATTTAGGCAATTTTATTGCTGATAAATTTTGACACTTATAGGCAATGATGAATTAACTTAAAGAAGCATGTTACATAGTAACTAGGTAGTCTCCTATATATGGTCAAAAGGAAAAACAAGATCATTCTACTTAAGATAAAATATTTTAACATTAAATGACAAGAAATGTTAATAAAAATGACCTTTTAAGTAATACTTTTAGTAAGGGAGAAAATAATTTTAAAAGGTATTATTACTGTCTATAATATAGGCAAGGTACTTTTCTATACATTACCCAACTGTAAAGTGTAAGATTGATATTGTTATCCCCACTTTATATATGAAGAAACTAAGAGGTTAAGTGCCTTGCACAAAGCTAAAGTCATTCTTCTTAAAGGACAGAGTTCTAAAATTACCAAAAGTGAAATTCACATCTAGGTCTGCCTATCTTCAAAGTCTACCCTCTTGCATTATACTAGAATCCTCTCTCACACCTACATATTGGGCAAAATTTTTCCAAAAGTTCAAAAAAGTTATTTAAAAAAAAACTTGATCTTCCATTACACAGGTAGAAGTTGGGTAGCTGTAAAGCTAGGAAAGACAGATTTATAAGGCAAAACAAGGGTTAACTTCTCTCTGTGAGGAAGATCAAATAGTGATCATCATTTTTTATCCTTTTCTCTCTTGCTCTTTTTTTTTTTTTTTTTTTAAGTTCCAGAGAGCATACTGGTGTACCCTGTAGACCTGGAAGAGAAAAATCAGGCTAAGAATTGAGAAAATAAAAACCTAAAATCAACCAACCAAACTAGCAACAACTAAATGATACAGAATGAATTGCAAAGGGAAAATAAAATGAATAGTTTTTCAATTGTGTTATGGAATCTTAGAGTTTGATGGATGTGTCCTGAAGTCAAGGAAAGGGCAAGAGGAAGGCAAGGAGTCTGGGAAGTGGTTATCTCTTCTGATTTGAACCCCAAAAGGTCAAATTTTATTCATGTAATTAAAAAAAATTTATTTGGGTTCTATGTAAGAGTTTATTTGAAGGAAGTGTTTTCTACTAAAATATAAGTTGGATAGTCACTTATATTTATATATTGTAATATATGGATTACATATACTATCTAATAAAAGAGTAATATGTAGATTGACCATCACTCCAACACACAAGATGGCTGCCCCCATGTGGTCAAATATCCTGCCCCCATGTGGACATAAGATAGCCACCACAAGATGGCCAGCAGGGGAGGGCAGTTGGGAGGGACCAGGGCTGCAAGGGAGGGCAGTTGTGGGCGATCAAGCCTGCAGGGGAGGGGTGACCAGAGGGCAGTTGTGGGCGATCAAGCCTACAGGGCAGTTAGGGGTGACCAGGCTGGCAGAGAAGGGAAGTTGGGGGCAAACAGGCTGACAGTGGAGCAGTTAGACATAAATCGGCTGGCAGGAGAGTGGTTAGGGGATGATCAGGCTGGCAGGCAGAAGTGGTTAGGGGCAATCAGGAAGGCAGGCAGGTGAGTAGTTGGGAGCCAGCAGTCCTGGATTGTGAGAGGGATGTCCGACTGCCCATTTAATTAAACAGTCGGACATCCCTCAAGGGGTCCCAGATTGGAGAGGGTGCAGGCTGGGCTGAGGGACAACCCCCCCGCCCCCCCGCCCCATGCATGAATTTCGTGCACCGGACCTCTAGTAATATATAATAGAATGAAGTGTTATAAGCATATATTTTGAAACTGTAATGCCTGAGTTTGAATCACAGCTGTGCCATTTACTAGCTGTATGACCTTATGTGTAGTAAAAAACCAAAGTCCCTACCCTCATGAAGCCTATATTCTAAAATAATAACTTCGATATTTACATAGGACACACACATAGAATAATGGGAGATCATTCCCATAAATAAAATAATCATGACCTTGAGCCCTAGTATAGCGCTTGGGACATAGCAAGTCCTAATATCTTTTTAAGTGAATATTGTATAACTAAATGAATAATTGACACAAAGCTAAATATGACTCTTTAAAACACTCAAGAATAAGATGACCTATCATTTTTAATCTATAGCAGTCTCCCTTTATCTGTGGGGTACACATTCCAAGACCCCCCAGCCCAGGGGATGCCTAAAAGTACAGATAGTACAAAACCCTATATATACTGTTTTTTCCTATACATACATACCTATGATAAAGTTTAATTTATGAATTATTCACAGTAAGAGATTAACAACAATACTAATAATAAAATAGAACAATTATAACAATATAAGAAGTTAACTTAATGTGGCATTATTATGTAAAATAAGGGTTACTTACTTGAACACAAGCACTGTGATACCTTGACAGTTGATATGACCTAAATGGCTACTAAGTGACAAACAGGCAGGGAGAGTGTACAACATGGAGACACTGGACAAAGGGATGATTCACATCCCGGGAGATTTCATCATGCTACTCAGAATGGTGTGCAATTTAAAACTTATGAATTGTTTATTTCTGGAATTTTCCATTTAATATTTTCAGACATGGTTGACCATAGGTAACTGAAACCGTGGAAAGTGAAACCATGGATAAAGGGGGACAACTGTGTAGAAGTACCATTTATAATATAAAAGCGTAAGTAACTCAATTACGTATTTTATATATCTTATAGCAACCTGCTTTTAGTTCAAATAGAACTTACCTCTTAGGAAAATTGTAAGAGATTGAAACCTAAATGGCTGGTTATTAGAATGTCCTTGAAAAGCATGAAGTGCCTTTGCAGTAATTATTTCAACTATCTGTTTATCTTAACACAAAGAGCAAAAAAAGAATGTTATTAGAATATGTATTCAACTTAATTTCCACATTAAAATATTAGACACTACATTTAAAATCACAAATGTAAAAGCGTTTTTACCACCAAGCACTCTAAATTTTCTGTCTTCTTGAAGTGAAGAAGAACACAGATTACACAAAAAGTCATTTCTTACTGTTGCAGATTCTGTAGCACCAGGCGCATGCACTCTTATATACTGAAATCCTGAAAAGAAGAGAACAGAAGTAAGCTAAATTTGCTTTTGGATTTAGCTATCCATTTTCAGTCCTTTAAAATTAATCTAATTCAAAGTATAATTATTATTTTTTTTCAAAGTATAATTAATTCAATTTTGTGTGTGGGTTCAGAACAGTTCAACTAATATTTATTGATGGTCATTTCTTGCCAAACACTGTGCTAAGGCACTGGTGTATGGATACTTAAACACACAATTTCAATAGGAAGCATTAAGAAACATAATTTCAGTATGTAGTATTCATTTACAGAGAAGAGAGGAGGGCATCCAACCTAATGAGAGATGAGGATGAATGGGAAAGATGTCCTGGAGAAGGACTAAAGAGAAGTTAAGCCAAAGGGTTGAGAGAGGATACTGCATGGAGTGGGAACAGCATGAACAAACACTTATGGAACAATGTGAGAACAAGTACTTCAGCAATACAAGAGTACCTGTTAAGTTGGTATAAGAGGAAGGGAAAAATGAATGCATTTCAACTTATAAACACTGAGAGACACCATATTTTCTAACATTCTTTCTACTCTGTGAATGTTGTAGAACTAATTGTAAACATGATTTAGGATTAAACAATAAATTGCTTAATGTTTTTGATTTTACATCTTAATATTTACCTTTTGAAAGAGGGCATGCTTCATCTGAACAAAGAAATCTTGCTCCTTGTGTATACTTGGTTACAGTTGTCATTGCAATCACAATCCCTTGCATCATATAAAATCTTTGAGATGTATAATCAAGTGGAAACTCACAAAAATTAAGACTATAACTTGGCAGAGAAGGTAAATGTGTTAACTTCAGCACTATATTAATCTAATAAGAACATAAAAATTGTATTAATAAAAACTGCAGATCCAATTGGACTTGCATTATAATATATGTATATTTGTAGGGTAAATCAAGTAAATGATTTGTTAGTGTTATTAGAAACCAAAATTTTAAACATAAAAGATATTTAAATATACAATTAAAGATGCAAAACCCTTAAAATCTTACATTTTAATTGAAAATATCATTTTTAACTAATAATTTTCCCTAAAAAATACACATTTCCTGGATATAGCCACTGAAAAGATATAAAACACTTCTGCCCAGATTGTGATTGCTAAATATAATTTCTCACTAAAAGGAACCAGAGCTCCTTGGGGAAACTGCTGATTCCAGGTCTGGGGCAGAAAATATACCAGATGGACCTGGTACATCTCCTTATGCTAGAAACCAAGGGGAACTATAAAAACTAATGGGTCCTAGCTGGTTTGGCTCAGTGGATAGAGCGTCGGCCTATGGACTGAAGGGTCCCAGGTTCGATTCTAGTCAAGGGCACATGCCCAAGTTGCGGGCTCAATCCCCGGTAAGAGGAATACAGGAGGCAGCCAATCAATGATTATCTTATCATTGATGTTTCTATCTCTCCCTCTCCTTTTCTCTCTGAAATCAGTAAAAAAAATATTTAAAAACACACATATACAAAAACAAAAACAAAACAACTAATGGGATGGCCCTGGCCGGGTAGCTCAGTTGGTTTGAGCAATGTCCTGATATGCCAAGGTTGCAGGTTTGATCCCTGGTCAGGGCACATATAAGAATCAACCAATTACTGCATAAATAAGTGGAACAACAAATCAATGTTTCTCTCCCCGTCTCCCCCTCATTTCTTCTCTCTCTAAAATCAATCAATTAAAAAAAACAAAAACTAATGGGATGGGCCCAAAGGGGACAGGAGCAAACTTTAAGGGATACCCAAAGACCAAAGGTAGGATAATAAAAGCATCAAAAAGAATGACCAAGATTCACTGAAACATATCAGATATACTTAAAAATTCATGAGTTCCTCATAATTATTTTCCAAAAAGAACAAAAACCAAAATAATTATTGGTCATCATTAGAGGCTAGATTTCAACTCGTTACTCTGAAAATCCATAAATGGAAATAATCAAACATTTATTCTGCCTTTCTTGTACAAATTGTATTTCAGGGTAACCAAATAGATGATGAAAGAAAACTTCTCTTATAGAATGATTTCAGTTAATACATTCTGAAAGGATGCTAAAGTTAGAAAAATCACAATTTTGCAATCCTAATGAAATAATAGATTCTAGGTAATGATCATCAATGGCTGCAAAAACCTTAAGGTGGAAGGTGATAGGGAAACTGTATATTGCAGGGATCTGGCTGACATCACCTAAACTCACTGATGAATTGTGGCATCGCTAAAATTGGGAGAACAGGTAGTTCTCCTAATGAAGTGTAATGAACTATGAAACTAACTATGATGTATTGTTGTCAAAATGAGTTGAATCTCAATCTAAGCAAGTCTTTAGAGCCAACTTCTATTTTCCAGAAATATGGGGTATAGGGGGGCAAGTCAAATACCACAAGAACATATCAGTTAAATATAGGTTATGTGATATTTTACAATTAACTAGTTTCTTAAAAAATTCAATGGTATAAAAAGGGAGGGGGAGAAAAATGGCTCTAGACTAAGATTTAGTGAGATGTAAAAATCAATTATAATGTGTAGACTGTGCTTTGACCCTGTTTTGAACAAATTAACCATGAGACATTCTTGAGGCCTCAACTAGGTAAATTTAAATACACACTTGATATTATAATGATACCAAGAAATTATTGTTATTTTTATAAGGGGTGGTAATGTCACTGTGGTTACTAGTATATAAGAAAAACGTCCACAATTTTTAGAGGTTGATACTAAACTATGTAGGGGTGAAATAACAGAGTATCTGGGATTTGTTTTAAAATATTAAAAAAAAATGATGATACAGGCATGGCAAAATATTATAAACTATTAAATCTGAGTGACAGATATATGCAGGTTTGTCATATTAGTCTCTTTATTTGGGGGTATGTTTGAAATATTTTATTATCAAAATGTTTAATGTTATAAGTGATAATACAGGAAACAAAGAAGCGTATGTAAGATATTCCATTGAACTTAGAAAATTTTATTTTAATAAACAAAAAAGAATATAAAATATTTATTTTAAGTCATCTTAAAGGTATTGTATATTTGCTTTCTTTAATTTAACTAAAACTTACTTGAGTTTCAGTCTGTAATTGTCCAATTAATGAGAGAGTCTTAACAGCAATAAAACAGACCTGTGATTTCAAACAAACAAAAAAGTTACCAAAAATTTCATGTGGCATAAAATTATTGCTTTCTTTAACTTACTGATTGAAAAACTTCAGCAGCTTTTACAGGATGATGTAAAATGTGATTTCCAAGTTCAGCATCTAATTCAACAATATCAGAGGGGTTTATTAAAATATTGAATCGATAGACAGCATAACTTTGTTTTGAATCTGTAAAAATACACAAATACAAAAATGAGGATAGTCATATGTAGGTATTTATTTTAAAGTTTCTAAAATAAAGTTACCTTTGCTGAACATACCATTGTAGTATTTGCAATCATTTATAAACTTTTGGAGCCCTCCACTTCTGTCAAGATAGATAAGGGCTGCCTCTTTCATTTTTAGATTGGACATTTTCTCCTAGTTAATGATTCTTCTCTGTTACTAATTGATTAAACCACAATGGCTGGTAAAGACTACAGATGAGAACACCTAGAAATAAAATTAATTAAAATGTACATTGAAGACCTCTAATAAAACTTTACAAGCTATGCAACTTAAAATTGACAGAGAGATAAAATAAAATACAATTTCCAACTTTAAGAAATCCCTATCCAAAGGGAAACAAAACTGTTTTCTTTTGCCAAATCACATGTTTGTCAACACTAATTTATAAGGATCTCTACAAGATTGCAAACTTAAGAACAGCAGCCTCAAATGTCTCTTTACAGAGTAGGTATTCAAAAAATGCTTCCTGAAATAAATATTGGATGATGAGGTCCAATTGCAGGTGTTGTTTAAAAAAAAATGAAAGTGGCAAAAGTTATTTCATAAATTCAATCTAAATTACAAAGTATAGTTAACCTACAAAATCTGAGAACTTGGTACTAGACCCAGCATTTCCTAGCTGCTAGGGGAAAATCAAAATGAAAGAGTTGTATCAGATGATAAAACCTCTTTTGGCTTTAAATCTTCAATACTGACCAAAAAACATTAAAAAACATTAAACCATAGTAAGAAGGGTGGAATATGTAAAATTCATTTAAAGAACAGCAAACATAATTGGAAACAATATCTGCCAATACTTGTGTTAGGTGCTAGGGGTAAAATGATTAAGAGTGGATCCTGTGTTCAAGGAGTTGTCAATTTAGAGAAGTCAGAAATAATGACCATCACATTTATTCATTATTAAATATTTATTGGGCATTTACTATTTGTTGGATACCAGATTGTCCTAGGCAGTGGGGATACAAATGAGTAAAATATGTTTTTAGACCTACTCGTTGGAGTTTAGGCCACTTTTCAAAGAAAAGTAACTGAGACTGTCCTTTCCGCTATTGCATAGGGGGAAACTTCAGAGTCCATGTCTCTGTGGCCATAAGTTCCTACAATACATCTTAAAGCATATGCTGTGTTCAGGGTAATACATGTGTGCTTCATTAGGACATAAGATTTCTGGGGCTGAAAGAAGGGAGGCTATCTATAATAAAAGAAGCATAATATGCAAATTGACCGAATGGCCGAACAGTGGAACAACCGTCCGTACAACCTTCCGGATGAAGTGGGGGCTGCGAGGGCCAAGCAGAGGCAGCTGGGGCTGCGAGGGCCGAGCCTCTTACATGGATTTCGTGTTTCAGGTCTCTAGTCCTATATAATAAAAGCCCAATATGCTAAGTGTCCGGTCATCCAGTCAACCAATCAAAGCATAACATGCTAATGATATGCTAAGGATATTCAACTGCTTGCTATGACGTGCACTGACCACCAGGGGGCAGATGCTCCAACTGGTAGGTTAGCTTGCTGCTGGGGTCCGGCTGATGGGGACTGAACAAGATGGCTGGACATGTCCTTGAGTCCTCCCCCTCCCACCCCACCCCTCCCCCCATCCCTCCCCCACTGGCCAACCTCCTGCATCCCTCCCCATCCCTGATCATACACCAGTGGGGTCCCTCGGCCTAGCCTCGCCCTCTCACACTGAGGGACCCCCCCCCCCAATGCACAAATTCCGTGCACCAGGCCTCTAGTCGATAATGAAATGATTGGGTGAGACCCAACCAGATTATGAAAGCTTTTGAAGCCCATGATCCGTGGTCGGCAAACTGCGGCTCGCGAGCCACATGCGGCTCTTTGGCCCCTTGAGTGTGGCTCTTCCACAAAATACCACGGCCTGGGCGAGTCTTCTTCTTCTTTTGAAGAAGTGGCGTTAGAAGAAGTTTAAGTTTAAAGAATTTGGCTCACTTGCCGAAACCAGTTTGGCTCAGTGGATAGAGTGTCGGCCTGCGGACTCAAGGGTCCCAGGTTCGATTCCGGACAAGGGCATGTACCTTGGGTGCGGGCACATCCCCAATAGGGGGTGTGCAAGAGGCAGCTGATCGATGTTTCTAACTCTCTATCCCTCTCCCTTCCTCTCTGTAAAAACATCAATAAAATATAAAAAAAAATTTAAAAAAGCCAAAAAAAACCCCCCCAAAAACAAAAAACAGCCTGTAAAGCAGCGGCCCTGGGCGTGGGTGGGGAAAGTGGAGAAAAAGACTTGCAAGCCCGAGGAAAGCATTAACTAAGCGAACGTGGATCAAATTCTAGCCGATTCCTCACAGTCTAAAGAACCCAAGTGCCGGTTCCCTTGGACCCGAGCGGGTCTTCGCTACCGGCCACGTCAGAAGGAAAACACCTCACACCCAACGCCGCCGAAAGCGAATCCGGCCTCGCACCCAGGGGTCCACGACCCCTCCCACGCACAGCGCCAACCTCCGGACGGCGCGGGCCCAGCCCAGGAATGCGGGACACCCGCTGTCGCACACACAGACCTCCGCCAGCCGCGCGCCGCCCCGAGCCAGCGACCCAGGGAAGCCCGAGCGCGCACGCGCGCGGCTTCCGTCCGTTGGCGGCGGCGCGGGGGCTGCCGGGACAGCGCCTCCCAGTCACCAGGGCAACCGGGCCCACAGGCGTTTCGCGCCTTCAATCATTCCCGCTCTCTCCATGCAAAGCAAAGCAGAGCAAAAAAGATAGAAACCATGGGT
Organism: Cnephaeus nilssonii; assembly: GCF_951640355.1. Lineage (NCBI taxonomy): Eukaryota > Metazoa > Chordata > Mammalia > Chiroptera > Vespertilionidae > Cnephaeus > Cnephaeus nilssonii. The sequence goes on along the minus strand of NC_137089.1, from coordinate 36,672,222 downwards.
TGTCATTTTATCAGAGGCCAGCAGTGCCCATGTTTGTTTAACAAAATAGAAACGTTCCTAGTGGGATGCAAAATGGGGCTGTCAATTTGGAAAACATTCCGGGGACTACCTTAAAAGACTAAACAGAGCTACTAGATGACCCAGCAATCCCAAGCCCAAGCCACATATTTTTTATATATATATATATATGTGTGTGTGTGTGTGTGTATACACACACACACACACACACACACACACATAGATATGAGAGAATTTGAAACAGACGTTCACACAAACATTTATACAAGAATGTTCATTGGGTCATTAGTAAAAAAGTGGATAAAGTGTGGTATATCCATACAGTGGAGTCAATTGGCCATAAAAAGGGATGAGGTACTAATACGTGCTACAACATGGATGAGCCTTGAAAACACTATGCAAAGCGCAAGAAGCCAGACACAAAAAGCCAAATATTGTGATTCTGTTTATATGAAATGTCAAGAATAGGCAAATCTGTCAGAGAGAAGGTAGTTTTCCTTATACAGATCTTACACACGTTTTATTAGGATTTATACCTTTTTTTTTTTTTGGAGGGGTTGCTAATGTAAATGGTGTTTTTAATTTCAAATTGCTGGTATATTAAGACAGTGATTTTTGTATGTTAACCTTGTATGATGCAATCTTGTTATAATCACTTATTAGTTCCAGGACTTTTTAAAGTTCTATTGGATTTTCTACAAAGATATTCATCTGCAAACAAGAACAGTTTATTTGCTTTTGATATCTATTTTTTATTTTTTAATTGATTTCAGAGAGGAAAGGAGAGGGATAGATAGAAACATCAGTGAGAGAGAATCATTGATTGGCCACCTCCCGCACGCCCCCTACAGGGAGGGGTGTGTGTGGAGGCCACAACCCAGGCATGTGCCCTTGGCCGGAATCCAACCTGGAACCATTCAGTCCGCAGACCAACACTCTATCCACTGAGCCAAACCAGCTAGGACTTGATATCTAATTTAGGCACACTGCTAGGGGATATCTTACTAAATAAATTGCTAGCATTCAACATCAATGCATCAGTAAACAAAGTAAACTGTTATTGTTGCATTATTACTATCATTGAGGCAGAAGAAAAAAATCCAACACTTCAAGGCTATACCTACTATCTGGGAAGAATGAACAAATCCAACACGATCAAATTTGACCAAGTGGGTGTTTTCCTGTATATAAGCCTCTGGATTCCATGAGTTAATAAAAGCCTAAATACACTTAAATGCTGACAACTCATTATAGACTTTCTCACAAAGATTTAACTAATATTGAAGGGGAAATCTGTTCCCTAATAAAAATAAAATTATGAAAATACATTAGAAGAAATGATGAATCCATGATATATATTCCTGCAAAGGAGAGTTTACCACAAAAACTCCCAAGTCATGTTTGCATGCAAGGTTTCTAAAATCACCAACTGTGTCTAGGTCTTCCAATAAGTGGGGTTATGTAGAGTGATGTTATTCTGTTTTACACTAGTCCTCAAGATTCGTATGGTGATCCATCATTTTCAAGACATTATGTAAAAATAACTTTTTAGTATAGGACCCTTTGGTTGGCTATTTTATTGCTATATCATGCTGAGCTTATACTTCTCTGTTGGCTTTTTTGTGTAACATCGCTTTAAATTATTCTCCACTATTTTGATTTTGAATAACTAAAAGGTAACGTGTTAAGACAGCTATATTTCTTTCTGACTTATCTCTGCAAAAATGTAAAGAAATAAAATGAGAAATATTTTTGTGTAAGAAACCTTTCACCTACTGAGAAATATGTTTAATGCATTACAAATGGATGATTATACAATACTGGTAAGAAACAAAAAAGCTAAATACTAGTAAATGACATAAATCTCCAACTGAAATGCTTTCAGGGAAGTTGGAGAGTAATTTCTCTTGGTATTAGGTGAGTAAAGAAGAACAAGGTGGCAGCGAAGGAAGCCTATCATGTTATAGCAATGAATCCTTTTGAGCATCTGAACAAAGCTATATAGCAATCCCTGCCCTAAGTGGATTTCACTTACACACAAAACTTGGCATATCACTTTAAGGTATTCAAGCCACCTGAAACTCACCTGCGTACACTTCAGGGTTTCAAATAAAAGAATAATCACCTTGCGATATGGAATAATCTAGTAATTTTTACATGTTCAACTATTTAAAATTTTACTTGTCTTCCATATATATATATATATATATATGTATATATATATATGCATCAGTAAACAAAATTATATATATATTTCATTTTGTAATGATATTGTAACTATCACCAATTTTAATGTTAATGACATGCATTAGATGATCATTAATCTTTTTGCTAGTTTTATTACACTCTGTAAGATTTGTATTTTTTTGAGATCCAAAAAACAGCAACATTCTATTTTAAATTTGTTCTTAAAAATATACAATATTGCACTTGAATTTTTGGCAGTTTAATTAAGAAGTGGCTGAGTAAAAAAATCATACAAGAAACTAGTCTTTATTTTGCTTTATAAGCAAAGAGCTTTGTATAAAAGGAGAACTTACAGTAGTACCAAATAAACCAAATATTTACAGTGTTGTTATTAAAGTTTTACTTCTAAAGGAAGATTCAGTGTATGGAATGCAAATATTATTATATCTAAGGAAAGCACACTCCCTTCCCCCCATTCGGCTGAACATTTTTAAACCAAAGGGTATTGGTGTGAAATGCTTTTGTGATTTCTTTCTCAAGAGGAAATACATGGAAAGAATGCTTGTTCTTGAAGCACCTAAACTGGGTCACTAAATTCTTTCACGATGTTTCCTACATGACTTACAAAATCTCTAAACTAAAAATCAGAATTCCAAGATAAAGCATTCTTTTACAATTACAAGTACACAAGTTAGTTGGTTTTTAGTATGACTTTAAGGCCAATTTCCCGTACGTTTTCTAAGATACATAAGATGCTAGGCATCTATCTGAATTATTTTTAACTTCTGTTAGACTATAGTAAAACTGTAAACATTTATATTAATCCTGAATTTGCTAGTCTACCTTTTAATTCCCAATTAGGTAAATATTCTAGAAAGCTCAATATTTTTCATTTAACAACCAATTAGGGAGACAGTTTTGAAAAGCTATTTGCAAAACGAAATATCAAGATTTAGACCTACTTAACAGTACATTAAACATTCAAAAGACCAAAAAGAACATAAATAGAATGTATTTGTAATATAAATACATGACACAGATACATTCATTTTGGCACCACCTTAAAAAAAAATAAATCCAGCAGTACTTTATTACCCTTCAGATGTTTGGGAATATTTAAAATGTCAACTATTAAATATTTACTTTTACTCCAGAAGAAAAATAATTCATGAATTTAAATTGGTATTTCAAAAGCAAAGGATTTCCTTTTGTTACTTTTCTTTTTATTGATGAGAGAGAGAGAGGGGGAGAGAGAGAGAGAGAGACAGAGAGAGACAGAGAGAGAGAGAGATTTGTTGATCCACTTATTTATGCATTCATTGGTTGATTCTTGTATGTACCCATAACCTTGGTGTATCAGGACAATGCCCTACCCAACTGAGCTACCCAGCCAGGGCCTCCTTCTGTTACTTTTTAATTTGACCTGCAGAATGAACAGTTACTCAAAGTGTTAATTAGCAGCCAATGTGTTAACTATGCTTTTACACTTTAATCCTACCAAGACTGATTATGGCAAGCAGCGATTTATTATGGACAGACATGGTTTCTGCTTAAACAACCACATACAATTTGCATAGTTCTGATCTGAGAACAAAGATCAAAGTAGAGAGTTAAAAAGGCATTAATATATGTTAACTGAACTGAAATAGGCTGTTGAAAAACAGTCTATCTTGGGTAGGTGTTAGTGTAAACTTGGGGGGAAAAACAGTCATTAGCAAAAAAGTTTTCTTTAAAAATAGGTTAATGCTAAGAACAATAGCTTTTAAAATTTCTGTTTAAAAATAAGCTTAATAAACAAGAGTACAAATTTTAATTCCAAACTTAGCTCTTTGAAATGCACTATTTTCTTACATACAGCAGAAAATACATTTTTCATAGTTGTTAACATCATATGTAAAAAAGAGGCACTAAACATATTTGAATATATTAACACAAACAGGAATTTCAGTCTCATCTGTACATAGGCTTATATTTGCTCATGGTTCCCGGATGGCAAAATGTTCACAAAAATAAGTCTTCTGAAGGAGGTGCATAAGAGAAACCAACGAATGCATCATCAGCCTCCAGTACGCTGGCGTTCACTATAGAATAGTCAGTAGACACACACACAGAATATGGAACTGTTTCTTCCGTAAACGCTGCATCAAAGTTCCTAATATCATCTGGTCCTGCCTAAAACATCAAAAGAATACTATTATTCACCTTAGCTTTTTCATTAATTTAGTTCTCCATTAAACCCTTCATGGATTTGTATATTGATTCCTGGCAAGTTTAGATGTCTTCTTACTTCATCATTGCTTTGGAACATTTTCTGCTTTTATTCCTTAGGTGAGGTCCTTCTAACAGGTAAGGTTCTTGTTGTTGGGTGGGGCGAGGAGAGAGAAGGGTAAGGAGAGCTAGCATAACAGAGTCCTTACCAATGTTAATATGCATCTCAGTCCCTGCTTATGACCCCCCTTCTCTCTACTCATCACCTCTAAGTTTAGAAAAAGGGTTCAGGTAGGTTTTCAGAATAGTATTTTGCATTTGAGCTTCCATTAAATGCCTGCCCATCCAGTTTCTCAACTTTGGGTAGATGAAGCCTTTTAATGAAGGAATGAAGGGGCTGTAAGTAAAATTGTGAAAGGTGACTCTTGTGCCACAGAGGTCACGAAGCATTCAGTGATGAGACCTTAGCTCAAAAGGCCTAAAGGGACCAGGAAACTAGGAAATGAAGCACGGTGTCAGCTTAGGCTCAAAGGCAATGGTTCTTAATCTTCTTTTACAAATTTGATACAAGCGAACGGCCTATCCCCTTCCAGTGTATTTACGGATAAAATTGGGTTGCAAATTCAGGTGATTCACCGTTAAAGCCCATCCCTGGAGCTCTAGTTAGCTCTGATCTAAGATAAAGGGAAGCTTTAAAATGTTCAATTCATGCCCTAGCCAGTTTGGCTCAGTGGATAGAGCATCGGCCTGAAGGGTCCCAGGTTTGATTCTGGTCAAAGGCACATGCTTGGGTTGCAAGCTTGATCCCCAGTAGGGGGCATGCAGGATGCAGCCAATCAATGATTCTCATCATCGATGTTTCTCTCTCTCTCTCCCTTACTCTCTGAAATCAATAAAAAAAATCCTATATAATAAAAGGCTAATATACAAATCGACCAAACGGCAGAATGACTGGTCGCTATGACGCGCACTGACCACCAGGGGGCAGACGCTCAATGAAGGAGCTGCCCCCTGGTGGTCAGTGTGCTCCCACAGGGGGAGTGCTGCTCAGCCAGAAGCCAGGCTCACGGCTGGTGAGTGTAGCGTAGGTGTTGGGAGCTTCTCCCACCTTCACAGCAGCGCTAAGGATGTTCGACTGCCGGCTTAGGCCCGCTCCCTGTGGGGTGGGCCTAAGCTGTCAGTCAGACATCCCTGAGGGCTCCCAGACTGCAAGAGGGTGGAGGCCGGGCTGAGGGGACCCCCCCATCCCCGAGTGCACAAATTTCGTGCACCAGGCCTCTAGTATATATATAAAAAGTTCAATTCACCAAGTCTAACCAAGGTGAACAGATAGGGATTCAGAGTAGTTATTATAAGCTAAGGATATAGTTAGTCTGGTAGGTCTACAAACAGCAGAGCAGAAGCCAGGGAAACCCAGAATGCTCTATCCTTCTACATGATAAATTCCACCACAGAGGAAAATAGACTAGAAATTATATACATAATGTCACCAAACTCTTACATATAACCTTAGAAAGCAGGGGTTCTGAAATAAAACAAAGGTTTGAATTCTGGCTATGAGTTTTGCTAGCTAGAATTCTTTATATAAACTACCCTATCTTTTCTATAAGAGGAAAGCTTGCCTCCTCTTCTGTAAAATAAGAATCCTGCCACCTGTCTGTTAAACTTGTGAGAATTTGATGCATTAATACATAAAATTCGCAGAATCTGACATGTAGAAGGTGCTCAATAAATGATGATGTTCTCTTCCCTGACTTTATAAATATTTTGAGAATGCCCTTATGGCTCATGGCTAGTACTGTCAGGGACAATACCGTATTTCTTATGTTAAAAGTGAGGGAAGGCTCTGTCTTCAAACTCTAGTTCTGCAACTTTAATTGAACCGTGAGCAAGTTTCTTAACCTTTTCTGTGCCCAAGTTCACTCATCAGAAGTATGGTGTAAAATAACAGTACTATTTCATAGGATTGTTGTCAGGGTTAAGTAAAAGGATACAAGTATTGAGAACAGTGAATGAGAATACCTATCTTATTCTAGTATAGCTAACTTTTTGATCTTTGTTAATCTATTAGGTGAAAAAAACCTGTAAGGATTTTATTTTGCATTCCTTCAACATCTTTTCATATATTTAAAAGCTACCTGTATTTATTTTTCAAAACTGTCCTTTGTCCATGTTTGGTCATTTTTTTTTTTCCTCATCGACTTATAAGAATGCTTTATGTACTAAGGAAATTTCCCCCAGTTTGTTATTTGCAGGTGTGTGTTTTTTATTTTTTTTATGCAGATATTTCTAAATTTTATGTGGTCAAATTTACCAATTTTTTTTCTTATGGCTTCTGAGTTGTGGGTCTTGCTTTAAAAATTTAATTAATTAGTCATAGAACAAACAGGGATCCAAACCTGGAGGTGCCTGACTCTGACGTCAACACTGTTGCCATTTCCAGGGTTGCTTAGGAGGAATCCCTAACTCTTCAATGTACCTGATGACACGTTTATTTGCAAATAACTAAACTCAGTGGACTCTCAATTTAAAGAGAAAAATTAAATTAATCTTAAAGATCCAAGGTTCTTATTGCAAACGCTAGAAATTAGGAGCAGAAATTGTCCCTAATGGACCCATGTCTGAAACAGTCACTCCTGAATAAGCTAAATGAAATAAGTCAATCTACAAATACTTCACAATTATTGTACTGGAAGGTATTTTTTATCAGTCTAATAAAACTATCATCTTACTGGTCATCCTGAAGTGACATATTTCGCATATATTTACGTACTGATTTCAATTTCACTCAGGTTAGATTTTGAGATATTTGCTAAAATTATGATGAGATACAGTTCTACATTTCACTATTTTAGAAGGAAGGACTTGGATATATACTTACCACATTAGGATTAAACGGTGGTGGAATCTTCTTTTGTACAAGGTCTGTCCAACTGAGTGATTCAAAAAAGGGATGATTCTGAATTTCAAGCTAGAATATTAAAGAAAAAAAAACACATTTTAAACTAATGCTGAAGAATATATTAAGTACTCACTGAAGAATTTTATGGAACCAAACCATTACCATTTTGTTCCTCAATAATTCTTTTTAGATACATGTTTATGTTATTTATGTGGCAAAGTGGTATAGCAGAAAGACTACCTGAGTATACATGACACACTTTATCCTCTTCACTATCATAGTTTCTTCGTAGGTAAAACAGAGTTAACATTTCTGCCTTAGATACTTAACAGGCTGTTTTAAGGATAAATGGAAAATATAAAAATAAGAGTGGTATAAAAAGATGAAAGTACTACATAGGTACAAATAATAATTATTATTATCTGAATGGGGGAGGTAAGTAAGAAGTTAAGCAAGAGAGTTTTACACTGTAGGACAGAGGTAAAACCAAGATGATGAACTTTACTACAAATTTAAAGTATTTCGCTCCGAGTTGCTACTATCAAAAGTTGGCAAAGAACTGATTCCAGCTTTTTTCCCCTGCAGGGTGCCACAGAAGTGTATAAAGTAGGATCCAACATAGTTTGGTGGTTTTGATATCTGACCAGAGTTCTGAAAGATGAGTAAGAATTAGCTAGATAAAAGAATGAGGTATGTAGGAAACAAAACAAAAAGGCGACAAATGAACACACTCATAGATGCAGACAACAGAAGGGTGGTTACCAGAGGGGATGTGGGGTAGGAGGAGGAAGAGGACAAAGGGGTCAAATATATAGTGATAGAGGGAGACTAGACTTTGGGTGGTGAGCATACAGTGCAATATGCAAACGATGTATTATAGAACTGTACACTTATTAGCCAATGTCACCCCAATTAAATTAAAAAAAAAAAAAGAATGAGGGGAGAACACTGCAGGTAGAATATGAAGGCCCTGAGGTGGCAAAGAGCTTAGCTTGGTCAAGAAAATGAGAGTCCAGGATGGTTGCAGTACAGGGAAAAATGGGGACGGTCACACGAGGTACAGCTCAAGAGGTAAACAAGCCATGTACCTTTTATAATAATTCGGTAAACTAGTAAGTAAATGGGTTTTCTTCAATTCGGTAAGCCATTCTAGCAAATTAATTGAATCAAAGGAGGGATGATGGGAACCCGATTTATAGCCAGTCTGTTGGACGCACAGGTAACAACCTGGGCTTGTGGCTGGTATCTGAAATGGAGGGCTGTCTTGTAGGTCTGAACGCTTTACTCATGGAATATGATTCTATCTCTGAGAAGACAGTGTCAGAATTGACCCTATCAGTTCTGGTGTCTGAGAATTGCTTGTTGCTGTGGGGAAGCCTCGACATACACACGCATTAAAATTGGTACCAGAAACTCTTTCGTGTTAATGCTGGTTTCAGTAGCAAACGCTTCAGAGTGAAGAACACGTAACGTAGACATACTTACCAAGCTTCCCTCCACTGTATTAAGTTTTAATTTGTGTGATAAGTGTTTTACCTCACAAAGTGCTTCCTCCTATTTGGTTCTTTTTAAACACTCATTGAAATCTTGTTGTATAATAATTCCTGCTGGAATCACAGACCTCTCCTCCTCCGTGTCTCCTCCCCAAAAGACCAAAAAGGCCTCATGAGTGGCTATAAACACCTCATTATAAACACTTACTTAAAAACTGTGTCATCTTTACTGGTGTCCAAAAATTTCTAGTTAGTGTAAACACACACACACACACACACACACGAAGTTTAGCCCAGTTGTGAAACTTTCTTCAGCAATGAGCAGCAGCCCAGAGATGACAGTTGAATTCATCCAGGGTTGCGATTTCTGAATTCAAGAAAAGGACCAAGGGGCATGGAGGTGTGAAGTATTAGCAAGACTGACTGAAACAACAGACTGGAATCAAAGCTGGATCGAGAACTGCTGACAGAGCCATCTGCTGAACTGGGACGTGTAGGAGGAGAAAATCAGTAGCAGACAAGTTTGTTACTCACAGCTCAAGTTCAAATTGGCCAACAGCCCCAAAGAATTTCTGAGAAATTTAAATGAACTTAAAAGTTCTTATCCCTCAATAGTTCATGAATACTGACACACTAAGATAACAAGTTACACTAGCAATGTAATTATTCTGCTTTAAAAAAACCCAAAAACCACAGATTTCATATCTCAAGGAGGTGTCACCAAATTCTCAGGAAAAAAAAGTGATTTCATGTTGGTTCAAGATAAAATGCATTGCCTCATGCAGTCAGGAAGCACTTAAATTCTTGTTAAACAACATGATCTAAAAGTTCAGGTAATCAAAAAATTTTTAAAAAAGAAGGGAGAGGAGAAAAATTTTCATTAAAAAAAATCAAATAAATAATAAGAGTGTGATAGCTGGATGTGACAGATGAAGAAGAGAGGATAGAACTGTTACAGAGACCAATGGAAAGGATGCAAGTGCTCAAACCCTGTATAGTTCTGTACGTATAAACGCTGGTGAAAGTTGTTGGGACTAGTTACACGTTCTCATGGTGCTCTTCTTTAACAGCTGTATCCATCCCATTAAATACCACATAAAATAAGGCTTTATCTTCAAATGATAAATAAGCTTAAATACAGCAGGAGAGATATACATACAAAGTCTTCTTTGGCACCAAGCCGGTTTTGCCTGTCTTTTTCTAGGAGTTCTTCCAGAATGGACCAGGCTGTGAGGCTCACTCCTGGCCTCAGATTTAAGGGCTTGTGCAGAATGTTGTCATACATTTCAGCAACATCTCGGCAGTAAAAAGGAGGCTGGGGGGATAAAAAAGTAAAATAAAGTTAGTGTTAACTGAACTATGCCAAAATGTTTGGGTTAAAATAGTTGGATTTGGCCTTGATCTATAAGGAGCAGACTGGGTCTGGACAAAAGAAATACACAGGCGTGTTTGGGTGCAGTGTGGCCTTCTCATGAAAAGAGATTCTAAAACCCAGCACACAGACAGCTTAATGCATGTGCACTGAATGAATTAGGGCCAGTCTGTTCAATAACACAGGTGCCAATAAAGTTTCAACAGTATCAGTTTTAAAGAAAACCACCACCAACTTCATCATGGCATAACGATAGCATTATTGGAAACAGAGATCCAACATGAAATAATTTCTTGAGACTTGGGAATAAATAAATTAAAACAGAGATTGCCCAAAAAGATGAAGACCTGAAGATCATGCTCCTTCCTAAGTACTGTGGCATTATGGGTGTACTCTGCAGAAAGAAAAACTTTATTTTTTACTTTTAAAAATCTAGCTTGATTTTAATATAGTTCATGTAAGTTAATTAATGAAGTATATGTTTCAAATGTTCCCATTCCGATCAACTGCCCTTTATACACAATGATAATATTTTATGCTTTCAAAGTCGTCTAAAGAAATGAAAAGGACTCAGAAATATCTGAATGGCAACTATCCAACACTTACAGGTATAAAGTGCGTTTGAGGTGTTCTAAGTCACTGGCATAACCAGAAAACTAGATCTTTTAACAAGTGGATCTTAGTCAAGGGCAAAGAAGAGACAGTGTTGGAGGTCATGAGAATCTATCATTCAAAGTTAGCAACATGAGACAAATGCTCCTAAATGTACTGAGAGCTCCCCCGTTTGTTAGTTTTTTTGGGGGTGGGGGGGGGGGGCGGGGAGAATACAAAACAAAAAAGCAGAACAAAATAACAAGCCCCAGCTCAGGTCTCAGATAATGGTGTTATTTAGCTTAGTGGAGGCAGCACCAGGGGGGATGAGTGGATGGTTCCCAGCCTGAGGCTGGGGGACACTCTTGGGACCACAAAGGGAGCCTAGGAAAGATTCCAACTATTTCCAAAAGGCTAAATAAAAGCATACATCATTGCTCCAAGGATATGTAAACCCACTAAAATGCCTAAATTGTTTGCTTTAGGTTGGAGTATTAACTCAATGTAGCAAAACAAATGTACTCATGTTAATCAGAAGCTCTAGCTGGGGAAACATTACATAGTAAACATCCTTTTTTTTTTTTTTAAAGAAATCTTAAGACATGGTATATATGGTAAATGGAAGAGATGGTTCTCAGTGATGGAAAAAGTGGAGCACCAGTGTATTAATTTAATCCTATAAAAACAAAATACAAGGAAAAACCCAAAAGGCATTATCCTCTAATAAATACAAACATCTTTTTTTCCTTCCATCTTTTTGAAATTAGGCAGAATGATGACTAGGGTAAATTGAATAAAAGTGGATAATTTAAATATTACAACTATGTGTCGATTTCAACAAAATGAGAGAGGGAGGAGAATACCTGAAGCAGTAATTACTCTGATAGAAAAATTACAATTAAAAACTACTAACAAAATGAAAAGTTTTTCTTTTTGTGCATACATGGTTTTGGACTCATTTTTACCATGTTACTACTACTCTGTTAATGTTATCTAAGTGTCCACAAGATTATTGAAAGAGAAAGAGAAAAGAGAAAATGCAAATCAATTATAATATATTGGGAAAACAATGAAAGAGTAGGAATACATACCAGCCCATACAGCATTTCATACAGTACAGCACCAAGGCACCACCAATCTACAGTATTGTCATAGGGCTGTTTTCTAATTACTTCAGGTGCTAGGTACTACAGAAAAGATAAAGTATTAGTGCAACTCAATAAACAAGACAAAGTTTGGAAATAATTGAGAAATTTAACGAATTTTAGGTATTACTATTACGCTAAAAAAAAAATCTAGATTTTAAATTGGTTGTGTATTTTCACCTTATACCAGTGATTCTTCAAAATCCATTGGGACATTTTTCAAAATACACATACTCAAACATTTCCCCAGAAACTGTGATGCAGTTAAAGACAAACAGAAAAGGGCAGCGAATGTAGAAAATGTAATCCAAAGTAGGTATTTTGTGTGTGTGGGAGGAGGGGAAGAGGAGGAAATCTTTTACAAGATTAATTTAACTTAAAAATTTATCTGGTCATTATTCATAATTGTTTCTCCCAAAGAAAGGATTCCTAATGTGGCAATTATAATTCTTTTTTTTTTTTCAATGAAAGAAAAAGAATGAATTGCATTCTTCTTAGGAAATTACAATTGTAATTCTCTAACATATTATTTACAAATGTTTTAGTTATTACACAGCTATTTACACTTTAACTTATAAAATACTTAAACTCATCACCATTTCACAAATATGAGATGGTTAATTTGAAATTCAGATTCCAAAAAATATTTTTTCCTTTTCCATATGAAATAAGGAAATGATTTCTTCTTAAGCTTTTTTATAGGCTTCAAAAAATGGCAAAATAAATTAAAAGGGTTTAATAATTTGACCACATTTAGACTTAGATGACAAAAGAACTTGTTCCTCTCTAAAACCTACAGGACTTAAAGATTTTGTTAACTATGACATCAATATACATTCACAAAAAATGTTTCTTCAGACATAAACCAAAATAGAATGGTTACAAATATACACAAGAACAAGGTTAGATTAGAGAAAGGAAGAAAAAATATACATTTTAAAGTAAATATTGTTGCTTACAGCTACTTTTCTGATCTTGATTACAAGTGTCATCTGAGCCAGTCTATCACACATTTTCAACAATACCTGCTATTATTCGGCAATAATGATGAAATACTACCTGGCACCTAAGATCACTATAAATATATTACTGTGTGTGTGTGTGTGAGAGATATTGCACATATATCTAATCTAATAATAGACAAATATGCAAATTGACCGCACCTTCGCTACGCCCAAGCCATGCCCACCAGCCAATCAGGACGAATATGCAAATTATCCAAACAAAGATGGCGGCTAATTTGCATATCACGACAGTGTAGAAAGAAGCCAAGAGCTGCAGAAGGGAGCAAAGCTGCAGAGAAGCAAGCAAGCCGGGGGGAGGAGAAGGGAGGAGCGGAGGCGGGGCCAGGGGAGAAGGAATTTGAGCAGGCGGGGCCGGGGGAGAAGGAAGTTGAGCAGGCGGGGCCGGCGGAGAAGGGGCGGGGCCGGGGGAGAAGGGAGGAGCGGAGGCGGGGCCAGGGGAGAAGGAAGGAGAGTGGGCTGGCGGAGAAGTTAGAAAAGCAGGGGTGCTGGCGGAGATCGCGGGGCGGGGGAGAAGGGAGGAGCAGAGGCGGGGCCGGGGGAGAAGGGAGGAGCGGAGGCGGGGCCAGGGAAGAAGGAAGGAGAGCGGGCTGGAGGAGAAGTTAGAAAAGCAGGGGGGCTGGCGGAGATCGCGGGGCGGGGGACAAGGGAGGAGAGCAGGCAGGGTGGGGTAGAGTGCAGCAGGAAACCCTATTGCAGGATTTTTCCTGCAACGGGAACGCTAGTATATATATATATATCTTTAACATAAATTGTAAGGACTATTATCTCGAATAGAAAGATACATTTCTGCTTAGAGAATGGGATGTTTGTGTTAATAAATTCTGATTTGTGAATTTCCCCCCACATCCTCTGTCTTATTTTCTTCTGTTAAATAAACACTTAATTTTATTATAAAATATTTTAACCATATATAAAAATAGTAAAATATAATAGAAACCAATAAAGCTGCCACCTAAATATAGGCAACGCCAATCTCTTGCCACATTTGCTTCAACTTATTTTTAGAAGAGCTTTATTAAGATATTCACAAACCATGCAATTCCCCCATTTAAAGTGTACAATTCAACGGTTTTTAATATATTTAGAGTTGTGCAAACATTTTCACAACTTTAGGATATTTTCATCATTTATTTGTGATTTTATTTTGAAGCATTAGAAGTAAAATCAAATGCTTAAAGAAGTCTAAGGTAGCCCTAGCCCGTTTTGCTCAGTGGATAGAGCATCGGCCTGTGGACCAAAGGGTTCCAGGCTCGATTCCAGTCAAGGGCACATGCCTTGGTTGCAGGCTCCTTCAAGGCCTGGGCCCTGGTCGGGGCACATAGAGGAGGCAACCAATCAATGTGTTTTTCTCACATCGATGTTTCTCTCTGTCTTTCCCTCTCTCTTTCACTCTCCCTAAAAATCAATGGAAAATATCCTCGGGTGAGGATTAACAAAAAAAATAAATAAAGGGGAAGTCTAAGGTTAACAATAAAAATAAACATAATTTATATCTTTGGTGGGTTATCTGGTGGTGGTATCCCACTATCACAGTTAAAAATACCAACTATCAATAAACTTTATTCAGAAGGAATGATTATCAGATATTTCCAATTGGTGCATAACAATTGGTAGAAGCTAAAATGATAGGTTTTATTATAGTTTTCTGATGTCAAATTTTGTATATGCAATTTGTGATTCATTTCTTCATTTTATACATGATTATGTGAATGACAAATGAGACATACTTCTTACCTCTGGTGTTCCACAAAATGTTGTTGTGGTATCAGAAATAGCAATTCCTTCTTTACAAAGCCCAAAATCTGTTAAGACAACATGTCCCTGAGAAATAGAGGGGCAATAAGATAAAACAATTCATGAACATAAACTGACAATTTCAAAAAACTATTTTATTTTGAAACTAGAGGCCCAGTGCACGAAATTCGTGCACGGGTGTGTGTGTGTGTGTGTGTGTGTGTGTGTGTCTCTCAGCCCAACCTGCACCCTCTCCAATCTGGGACCCCTTGGGGGATGTCTGATTGCCTGTTTAGGCCCGATCCATAGGATCGGGCCTAAACAGGCAGTCAGACATCCCTTTCACAATCTAGGACTGCTGGCTCCCAACTACTCGCTTGCCTGCCTTCCTGATTGCCCCTAACCACTATGCCTGCCAGCCTGATCACCCCCTAACCACTTCCCTGCCAGCCCCTGATACCCCGGTCACCCCCAAATGCCCTCCCTTGCATATTCCCTCTTTATTAGATAGGGTTTTTTCTTTAGCATATTGGACAGTCCTAACTGTTTTGGCTTAGCGGATGGATGAAGCATTGGCCTGCAGAATCAAGGGTCCCAGGTTCGATTCTGGTCAAGGGCATGTACCTTGGTTGGGGGCACATACCCAGTGGGGAGTGTGCAGGAGGCAGCTGATCAATGTTTCTCTCTCATAGATGTTTCTAGCTCTCTATTCCTTTCCCTTCCTCTCTGTAAAAAATCAATAAAATATATATTATAAAAAAAAGAAACATTTAAGATTCCTCCATATCTGCCTGGCTGGTGTGACTCAATGGTTGGGAACCCAGGCTGCCACCGCTGGCAGGGGATGGGGCCCTGGCCAGGCTGAGACCCCAGCCCAGGCTGCTGCCTCAACCCAGCCAAGCCTGGCTGTGGATAGCCCGGTGGGGGTGTGCGTCTCCAGCCCAGGCTGCCTTCACTGGCCTGAAGATAGCTTGGTGGGGGTGCACCACCCTGCCGCTGCTGCTGGCTGGGTGATCATGCAGTTGGGTTCCCGGCCCTGCAGGAATGAGACCCCAGCCCAGGCAGCCGCCTCGGCCAGGGATCATGCGGCTTTGGTGCCAGGCCCTGCAGGTCTGAGACCCCAGCCCAAGCTGTCCTCATGGCCAGGGGATCCTGCGGCTTAGGTGCGGGGCCCTGGTGGTCTGAGACCCCAGCCCAAGCAGCTCGGCTTGGGGGTGAGGTCCTGGCGGCCTGAGACCCCAGCTCAAGCCGGCGCGGCTTGCGAGCCATCGCGCGGCTTGGGGGGTCCCAGCCCAAGCCTGTGCGGCTTGCCAGGGATCACTCGCGCGGATTGGGGACATGGCCCTGGCGGCCTGAAACCCCCCAGCCCAAGCCTGTGAGGCTTGCCAGGGATCACTCGCAGGGATTGGGGGCATGGCCTGGCGGCCTGAGACCCCAGCCCAAACCAGCTCGGCTTGCGAGCCATCACGCAGCTTGGGGGCGTGGCCTGGCGGCCTGAGACCCCCCAGCCTAAGCCTTTGAGGCTTGCCAGGGATCACTCACGCGGATTGGGGACGTGGCCCTGGCGGCCTGAGACCCCCAGCCCAAACCGGTGTGGCTTGCGAGCCATCGCACGGCTTGGGGACGTGGCCTGGCGGCCTGAGACCCCAGCCCAAACTGGCGGGGCTTGAGAGCCATCGCGCTTGGGGGCGAGGCCTGGCGGCCTGAGACCCCCCCAGCCCAAGCCGGCTCGGCTTGCCAGGGATCACTCATGAGTCTCCGCTCCCAGTTCCTCCTGCCAGCGCGATTGGCCACCCCGAGTCCCGCCCCCGCGCCTCCTGCTGGCCCAATCGTGGGTGTAGCGGAGTGATGGTTAATTTGCATACTTCCCCTTTATTATGTAGGATAATGATAGACCCACAGGCAAACTGCAAAAATAATACACCGAGTTCCATGTACCCCTCACCCAGCTCCCCCCAATGCTGGCACCTCATATAACTGTAGTACATTATCAAAACTGGAAAACTGACATTGATATAATATTGTTAACTAGACTGCCAACCCTATCCAGTTTTCACTATTTTGTAATGCATGCGTTTGTGTACATGTAAGTATGTGTAGTTCTGTGTAACAGAGATGTACAGATTCATGTATCCACCACCACAATCAAGTATCCATCAATCCCAAAGGAACAAAGGAATCCCTGGTGCTATCCCTTTATGTTTGCACTCCACTATTTCCTCGATCCCTGTGCCCTTGTAACCACTAATCTGATCTCCATCTCTATAGTTTTGTCATTGCAAACATCCTATCTAATAAAAGAGTAATATGCAAATTGACCATCACTCCAACACACAAGATGGCTGCCCCTATGTGGACACAAGATGGCCGCCACAAGATGGCCAGCAGGGGAGGGCAGTTGGGAGAGACAAGGCCTGCAAGGGAGGGCAGTTGGGGGCGATCAAGCCTGCAGGGGAGGGCAGTTAGGGGTGACCAGGCCGGCAGAGGAGGGAAGTTGGAGGTGACCGGGCCTGCAGGGAAGGGCAGTTGGAGGGGACCCAGGCCTGCAGAGGAGAACAGTTGGGGGGGACCAGGCCTGCGGGGGAGGGCAGTTAGGGGCAATCAGGCTGGCAGGAGAGCAGTTAGGCATCAAGCAGGCTGGCAGGGGAGTGGTTAGGGGGTGATAAGGCTGGCAGGCAGATTGGTTAGGGGCAATCAGGAATGCAGGCAGGCAAGCAGTTGGGAGCCAGCAGTCCTGGATTGTGAGAGGGATGTCCGACTGCCCGTTTAGGCCCGATTCCCCTACTGGAATCGGGCCTAAACGGGCAGTCGGACATCCCTCGAGGGGTCCCAGATTGGAGAGGGTGCAGGCTGGGCTGAGAAACACAACCCCCCATGCACAAATTTCGTGCACCGGGCCTCTAGTGTTATATTAAATGGAATCAAGCAGTGTCAAATCTTTGAGGCTGGCTTTTTTCCACTAAGCATAACCACAACAAAAACTGAGGAATAGCAGATTTTTAGAAGACAATACTTACTACAGAATCCAAAAGAATATTTTCCGGTTTCAAATCTCTACCAAATTAAAAGGAAAGAAAAGCAAACGTGAATATTAGCTGAAATAAAATAAGAAGAGGACATTTTTTACAAGTAATATTTAAAAAACTTACCTATACACTATTTTGATGGAGTGCAAGTAACCCAATGCGCTGGCGATTTCAGCAGCATAAAACCTTGCTCTGTGTTCAGGAAAGGACCGCTCTCTTTGTAAGTGAAAAAACAGCTGTAAAATCAAGATCATTCACAGAGTGAAACAAATATATTCTATCAATATAAAAATAGGGCTTGTTGGTGCTACTTTGCACCAAAGCACAGAACTGTGACTCTCCCTTGTCTGTGTCCCCAACTTAGCAATCCCGGTCTCTCTTCAACCACACATCTCCCATTTACCCTTGCTAACTTACTCATCTCCCATTTACCCTTCAGTCCTCAATGTGGAAGCACTGTCCTCACCACTCCAGGCAACCACTCTGGAAAAGATCACCAGTGCAGACCAATGATCTTGACATTGCCGTGTACTTACAGTATCTTACTGGACCTATTTTGACTGTTCTTTCCTTTGGAAAAACATCAAACACTATTCAGAGATTGGGAACTAATGGTTAGCTAACCAAATATAACCCACAGATATAATTTGTTTGAGCCAAATACTGTTTTTAGAAAAATCTAAATTAAATAGTTAACATATAAAAACTAGAAAAAGTTTTTGGTAAAAATTGTTTTGGGGGAAAAAAAGTGGGGGAAGCTCTGCATCATGGAGCCTAAATTCCAATGTGACAGCAAATGGCTAGAGCTAAGCAGTAGCTGCACTCTCCAGTTCATTTCTTATACTTCCTAATTCTGAATTTATTTCTTACAACCTGTCTATCCTTTACTCATTAGGTTACCTGCCTGGGTGAAGTTTGCTCAACTTACTCTACGTTTCTTGGCTTCTAAGACAATGATCCGAGAGATAATTATCTCTCCCTAGATCTTCTACCTCTTGGTGAGTTCTATTTCCTCTCCTTTCTGGCTCCTTACACTGCAGGGATTAACAAGGTTTCTCTGTCCTGGGTTTCTCCACTGTTATTCTTTGTATGCATACCATCCAGGTAACCAAATCCAATCGAATGACTAACCACCACCTCTATGTTGATGTCTTTCACGTGGATGTCTCTAGCCCAGACCTCTGCTTGGAGCTCCTACTGCAAAGATATGCTGCTCTTTTTTTTGAATATTTCATAAGCCAATAAATTCAACTTGTCTTCTCTTACAGACTTACCGCTCCTGCGGTATCTCTCCTTTAATGACATCGCTTTCTACCCAGCCCTCTACGCCATGGGAGGCAACAAGATACAGCGGAAAGAGTCAGGTTTCACAGCTGATCAGATTTGGGTTCAAATTCTGATTCTTCCCTTTTGGTGTGCTTCTCTGATTTTCAAAGATTGTCCAAAATTTTTTTCTTAAAACTCTTCTGAAAGGTGAGGGTGAAGGTCAGTGCCAGATCCTGACAGAATAGATAAACGGGGGCTGAACTGTGATTCGCCTGTACTGCTCCTTTACCCTTAGCCACTGCATCCAAACCAGAATAAATTCTTCTCTTCTCTTTTAATTATTTCTGAACTACTTCCTCCTTTTTATCCCCACCGCTGTTTTTATTAGCTGTAGCATACACCACTGTAATATTATATTTAATAATATCCTGATTACATCTCTCCAATATAATGCTAATGAAAATTACCCCAAATGAAAATCCAACCATCCACTAATAACAGCTAACACTGACCACCCACTAAACCAAAGGCACTATGCTAAGGACTTTGATGCTTGTATTATTTAATCCATCCAACTATTTTGAGGTAGGAAATTAATGAGAAAGTTGAGGCTTAGAAAGGCTCATTTATATGCCCAGCACCAATAAAACACATTTGTTTATATTCTACCTGGCTCCAAATCAGATCTGAAGTAGTATTACAATGATAAATATCACATGTCAAAGTTAAAATGTCAGTGTGAATATTAGGGGGAAATAATAGTAATAATAGGATACACATAATGAAATTACACTCCTTCTATCTCTATCTTTTCTCCTTGTCTTTTTTTTTTTTTTAATCCTCACCCAAGGCTATTTTTCCATTGATCTTTAGGGAGAATGGAAGAGAGAGGGAAAGTCAGAGAGAAAGACACATCAATTGGTTGCCTCCTGCACAAGCCCCGATCAGGGCCCGAGCCTATAACCGAGGTACGTGTCCTTGACCAGAATCGAGCCCGGGGACCCTTCGGTCCGCAGGCCGATGCTCTATCCACTGACCCAAACTAGCTAAGGCTCTCCATGTCTTTATTCCTCTTCTACCTATTGCCCCACTCAACTCCTCCTCCATCCACTCCAACATTCTGTTTCATTCTCTTCCCCATCTCGCTTATCTCAGCCAAGGGTACCTTTCAGAAGACAAGCCCACCTCTTTCCTCCTGTGCCACTAAATTTATGAGCAGTCATTGTGTAAAAGGAACTTAGAAGCAAAGTCTTAAAGCAGCATGAAGGTTTCTTCAGACAAAGCAGGAAACCTGCAGTAGGATCTCATCTGCGATTAGAGGCCTGGCATGACATTTCAAAGACACATAATGGTACCTATGTCTATGTTAAATCCAGGGTCTGACACTTACTAGAACACTGTGACATTGACAAAGTTACTTAGCTCCTCTGAGCTTTAATTTCCTTATCTATAATCTGGGTATAAGAGTGTTTATCTCAAAGAGTTGTGATAAGCCCTGCCCGGGTATCTCAGCTGGTGATAGCATTGTTCCCATATGCCAAGGCTGTGGGTTTGATCCCTGGTTAAGGCACATACAAGAATCAACCAATGAATGCATCAATAAGTGAAACAAACAAACAAACAAACAAAAATCGATGTTTCTTTCTCTCTCAAAAATCAATGGAAAAAAAGAGTTGTGATGATTAATTGAAATAATGATGTAAAATAATTACCAAGTACCAGGCCCTCAATAAACTCTCATTATATGTTAGCGTGCACACACACACACACACACACACACACACACACACACACATACACTAAAATGACAACTTGTTAGGTGGGAACAATGTGGGGCCACCTTTATCTCTGAATCAGGGTGCCTGGGGTATTCATAATTTTGCTCTACACTGAGAAGTTACAAGGCATTTTTGTCATGGATGCAGGGGGTTGAATAATGATTCTTTTTTATGATCTTACCCTCAAATGATCTAGCTGTGTTTGAACACCTGTCAGTTTGTAGAATAGAAATTGGTCTTCTTTCTTGTTCCTTTATTCTACAGTTATGTGTACTATAGTAAAGCTAAAATATTCTTTCTCTCTCTCTCTCTGCTCTGAGATGAGGGGATGGAAGATCCCTTTGTAAAGATATGAAAATACCTGCCAGTTAAAATAATTTTTAGAGATATTCACAGGTCAGAGATCAAATAAATCAGAATGACATGAGAATTGAGAAGCAGAGAAATAGGGGGTGGTCAGCTGGAATCAGACGGCCTGAGTTCAATTCCTGGCTCCAATACTTACTAACCATATAACTTAAGCAAGTTAGCCAGCTTCTCTGTGCTCAGTTTCTTTGTTTTATATAATAAAATTGTTGTTGAAGATAAAATAATACATACAAAGAATCAGAGTGCTGGGCCTATAAGTATACTCAATACATGTTAGCTATTACTGTAACTATTATAATAACAGCAGCATTTCCCAAAATGTATTTCAATAACCCTTTGATCCAGAGTTTTGGGGAATATTATTAACAGATTTGGTTCAAACAAACATGGGGACTATGTAGTAAAAAAGTATTTTTAAAGAATCCTGGCTAGCCCTAGCCGGTTTGGCTCAGAGGTTAGTGTGTCGGCCCGAAGACTTATTGGTCTCGTGTTCAATTCCGATCAGGGCGTGTTCACAAGGCAACCAATTGATATCTCTCTCACATCGATATTTCTCCATCTCTCCTCCTCCCTTCCACTCTCTCCAGAAATCAATGGAAAAGTATCCTCGGGTGAGGATTAACAACAACAAAAAGACATCCTGGCTTTGTTTAAGGCAAACTGCTCTAAGTCTTTAACATGCTGAAACACATTGCGAATCCCCAAAAAACATACTGTTAATCACCAATGGGATATAACATGAAACTGACTTCACCATAGAACCCTTTATTAGAGGTTCATCTCATCTGATTAACAGTTTGAACACTTTAGAACATGACAGGCTAATATTATTTGACTTACATGTGGAATCCAACGAACAAAATAAACTGACAAACAAAATAGACTCAAAGGCATGGATGGTTACATGGGACAGACTGACGGTTGTCCGCGGAGAGCGGATTTTGGGAGCTGGATGAAAGAAGGTGAAGAGATTAAGAAAAGAAAAACAAAAACACACATATATAAAACACATAGACAAAGACAACAGTGTGGTGACAGCCAGAGACAAAGGGGGCTGCGGGGAGGTGGAGGTGGGCAAAGCGGGGGTAAATGGGGATGGAAAGAGACTGCATTGTGCAATGGGCATGTAACGCAATGTGCAGATGATGGTCTGCTGAGTTGTACACTAGAAACCTGTATGACTTTGTGAACAATGTCACCTCAATAAATTCAACAAAAAAAGAAAATGACAGGATATAGTAGTATACAAGTATTAAAGCAATAATTATCTAAATTATAAGTCATGTTTTATTCTAATGTTTCAGTTTATTATTCTTGCTATATAGTAGTGCCAAAATTATCCATGAAGACTGTAACTTCATGTTAAGTTTCTTTTATGAACCTCCCCACCTAAAGCTGATTTAAAAAGAGCTTTGAGCTTGCGTCATGCTTATTAGCTAGCACCTTAAATATTGTTGCTACTCGACAAATAGCAGTTGATGCTGGACTAACCTTCCAAAAATGTATAAGGAAAGAAAAACTTTGACTTTATTTTATTTTTTCTAAACAGTATCAATATTATAAAACTAATTATAAAACTCACCTCCCCTCCATTAACAAAATCCAGAACAAAATAAAGCTTTTCAGTTGTTTGGAAGGAATAATGTAATCCAACCAAAAATGGATGCTTCACATTTTTCAAGAGCACATTACGTTCAGCCATAATATGTTTTTGCTGTTAAAAAAAAAAAAAAAGGTAAAGGATCAACTTGTATTATACACAATAAAACAGTTTTATTAACTGAAAAGAGGGGCTTAGGAGAAACAAAGCTCTTTTATTTCACCTCTCTTCTGTTGAGAACGATTTTTTTCTGTAAAACTTTGACAGCATAAAATTTTCCATCCAGTTTCCGTTTTGCAAGAAGAACCTGTTTTAATTAAAGATTGTGCATACTATTAGAAATGTAAATACTTTAACAGCAATAACTCACTTGTAAATAAATCAATACTTAAATTGTATTTAAAAAAATCTACAAAATACCATAGATGATATAAGGTTGTTTTGAAAAATACTAAATTTATTTCTATAAATCCACTTTTCCTTAAGCATTTTAATAAAACAAAAGAAGGATGTTGATCATTTGAATAGCCAGGCACCATTTCTTTGTGTGCTAATGTTTGAGATTCTTACTAAATTTAAGTACCAGAATATATACTGTTGGAGATCTTTATGCCTGTGTGTGTGTGTGTGTGTGTGTGTGTGTGTGTGTGTGTGTGTGTGTGTGTATGTGCCAACCATGAGTCGAAGAGTGTCCTTAGAAAATACTGAGGCTATAAGCTTCATGGCTACATAGAAAAAAAGGAGAAGAAAAAGGTTTCTAGATGATCAAAATAACTTTTTGTTTTAACTTTTAGGTTTCTCTTAGAGTCTTCAAATTCAGAAGAGTTGAGAGGAAGAGGAACCGTGGATAGCTGAGTTGGGTTGCATGCACTTTCAAGGACCTGAAGAAACGTAAGAGGGTTTGGCCTCAGAACACAGGTAGACATATACTCAAGATTTTGCAAGTAATTTTAAGAAATTCAAGATGACCCACAAGTTGTGTAACTATTCAATGATACATTCCCAAGCTTTCTAAGATGATCTGGCACCACAGTGACATTGCTGGGCCTTCCTTCCCTTCTCATACATCTGTGGTCTTCCTCATCCAACCTATAACCCAGTCTAAGCATGAGAAACATATCTGACACATCCCAACAGAGGGACCTCTTCAATATACCTAACTAGAGCTTCTCAAACCCATCAGTCCTCAAAACCAAGGAAAGTCTGAGAAACTGTCACAGCTAAGAGGAACTTAAGGAGCACACAACTAAATGTAATGTGGTATGGTGGATGAGATCTGGAATAGAAAAAGATCAAAACTAAGGAAATCTAAATAAATGATGAACTTTAGTTAATAATAATGCATCAGCATTGGTTCATTAATTGGAACAAATGTACCATACTAATGTAAGATGTTCATAACAGGGCAAGCTGTGGGTATAGACTAGGGGATGGTTTGGGAATTCTCCGAACTTTCTGTATTTTTCTCTTTACTCAGTTTTTCTGTAAATATAAAACTGTTCTAAAAAATGAAGTCTATTAATTTGAAAAAAATGATTGTTATTCAAAAAGATGTAGTCAAAACATCTTCAGGGTGAAAATGGCCCGTGCTCAACTGGTGGCATTCTTCTCATGCCCCATTCTTTTGTTCTCTGCACTATTTGACTCTGTTGAATGTTCTTTCCTTCTTACACGTTTCCTTTTCTCAGCACCTCACACCTGCCTGACTTATCCTTCTCTATTTTCATCTTCAAGTACATTCTGAGATAGTAATTCAAATAATGTGGCAATTAGGAAGTACTGATTTCCTTCAAGTAGGTATTCCCCCCCTCTCCACCATTGTATTGGTATTTGAAGAACAGACAAATGGTTAACAAACAAATATGCAGGCCTAACCAGTTTTGCTCAGTGGATAGAGCGCCAGCCTGTGGACTCAAGGATCCCAGGTTCGATTCTGGTCAAGAGCAAGTACCTCAGTTGCAGGCTAGATCCCCGCCCCACCGGTTGGGGCAAGTGAGGGAAGCAACCAATCAATGTGTCTCTCTCACATCGATGTTTCTCTCTCTCTCTCTCTCTCTCTCTCTCTCTCTCTCTCTCTCTCTCTCTCTCTCTCTCTCCCCAGCCCCCTTACACTGTGAAAATCAATAGAAAAATATCCTTAGGTTAGAATTAACAAAACAACAACAACAAAAAACCTACACACAAATGTGCAAATGAAAAAGTGAAACCAAGACCACTCGCTGGAGAAAAGATAAGAATAAATGTTAGATTGCCATTATTTATTTTAGCTTATCATACATATTTTTCTGTTTTTCAAACACATTGTGAATTTGTATTTTTCTGCTTTTCCTTCTTTTTGTGTATTCTGTTTCTCTTTGTTTTACTGCTCTTTGTTCGTTTCTAATCATTTTGCAAGATTTTTAATTTTTATTAAACAACATATAAGTAAAATAACTCACAAATCATTATAGTTCAGTAAATTATTACAAAATGAACACATTATGTAACCACTATCCAGGTCAAAAGGTAAAACATTTTGGGTAGCCTGAATTCCCTGCTTTGGCCCCATTCCAGAAACTACTCATCCCTGTCTTTCTCAAAGGTAACCACTATCTCAACTCGTAATAACACAGGTAATTTGATATTATCATTTAAAATGTTTTTAAATTAAAATCATGTAGCGTTGTCTCTGCCTAACTTCTTTCACTCTAAATTATCTAATACCCATTCAAGTTGTGGCATGTCGTATAGTTTTTAAATTTTTTATTGCTATGTAGACTACTGCATTACGCAATTTAATCCACTCTTTTGTTGACAGACATTTAAATTGTTGATGAATAACGATGTTATAAATATCCTGGCACATGCCTTTCCTAGTGCATATGTGCATGCATTTCTGTTGGATGTATATATAGTTAGGAGTAGAACCAATGTGTCATAGGTATTGCACACATTCAACTTCAATAAATAACAAGTTTCAATCAGCACAAAAAAACACAATGTAGAGCAATAAATATCTAATTAAAGATGTGTAATTAGGTCCTTGAAAGTGAATGCAACCCAGCCCATCACAGAACCTATGAAACCGTCCTGAGAAAAAATAAAGATGAACTAAATTAACAAAAGGATATACCATGGTCACGGACTAGAAGACTCAGTAATATAAAGATGACAATTCTTCCCCAATTGATCTACAGACTCAACGCAATCCCAATCAAAATCCAACAGAACCTTGTGGAAACTGGCATGCTGATTTCTAACGTTTATATAGATATGCAAACAGCTAAGAATAGCCTCATGAAGAAGAATAAGGAGCGAGGACTGGTTCTGTTAGAAATCAAGCTACATTTGTCAAGACAATGTGGTACTGGTGCAAGGATAGACAGACTACTGAAACACAATACACAATCTAGAAACAAATATAAAACGTAAAATCTACAAGTAGATCCATGCACATATGGACACTGGAGATGTGATGAAGGCTACCCTGCAGATCAATGGGGAAAGAACAGTCTTTGCAATAAATTATGTGGGATACATTAGCTATCCACAGGGAACAAAATAAACTGTGACCCTACACCTCATATTGTATGCAAGAACCCAAACCTGGTAGACTCTAAACATGAAGTTTCCGAAAGATAATGCTTTTTGTTATTAATCACAGAGTATCTCTAACATCTCAAGGAACTGTGAGCATTTTGAGAGCAGATCTATTTCTATCTTTCTATTGCCCAGCATGTAGCAGGTGGTCAATATATATATATTTGCTGAATTAATGAACACACATGGGTTTAACTGCATGGTCACACTTTCTGGTATCTAGGGAACTCAGAAAACAAGCCAGAGATACAGAAAGCTATGAATATAGCAAACTATAATTAAATACATACATATTTATTTTGACTGCAGATTGACGTATAATGCAAAAATGCATTTAAATGTATTTTGTGATTCTGAATACACCATCTATGACACTTCTGGCCTTAAGTGATTGTCTTTCCCTGGTGGCCACACTGTCACGTGAAGTGATTCAGTTGACACTCACTTCTGAGAAGTAGGGTCTTCACAGAACCTTTCTCCCCCAACTATTATTTACACAGCTGCTCACTTTTGTCCTTCTGCCTCGGCTTCAATAGCACCTCTTCAGAGTAGCAATTACTGACCCACCCATCTAAGCAGGGATGCCTCCCCAACACCCTCCCCGCCGCCACTGCCTACAGTTTTCTGTCACTTGCTCTATTCTTCAATTCTTTCACAGCCCCATTACTACTTACAATTATCTATTTGATTGAATATTTTTAATTGACTATTCCCCCCAACACTAGGTTGTAAGCATCACACATACAGTAGCCATGTCAGTTTTGTTCAGTATTATCTAAACAGGGCCCAGAACAGTGCGTGGCACATAGTAGCTGCTCAACATAAACTTTTTGAACTAATGAGTTTTATGTTAGAATTTAAGTAGATGCCTTACCTCCCTAATTATTCTGTCAGTACTTTGAAGGTACAGAAAGGATCTTAACTCCATATCCTGCATACCAACAGGCTTTGTGGCCTGGCAAGTATAAAGCCTGCATTCCTTAAGTACTTATTTACTGAAGGAGAAAATAAGCACACTCTTACCTTGCCAAAGCTGCCTTTTCCAATAACTTTTAAGAAATCAAAGTCTGTTGGTTTAGCACTGAAACAAATGAATGACAAGAATGAGCCTCCTAGAAATTGGACAAATGTTAACTTTTAAACATTTCTCAGCACACTCTTTGATAAGTAAATGTTGGGTACAAAACACTTCAGCATGATGACTTCACTTTCACACTAGTGGTAACTCATTTTTAATACAAATTAGGCACTAGTAAGTAGTAATATCTATTTCCTGATTTGATATTTTATAACATTATGCCTTGTTAAGTTCTGCTTACAAGAAACTTCAATAATAGCCTCATTAGAAGAAAATGACACATATAGCTTTGAACTCAAGGTAGCTTCTGTCTAACCCAACTTTATTAACTATAAACCTCACCAGTGTTGTTAATGAAGAAAATAAATAACTGTATAAATTAGTAATACATTCCAAGGACTCTCCAGTTTGGTAATTCTTGAAAAGGAAGTTAATAGCCGAAACACCTGGTTAAAGTCACTAAGAAAAATTTCTGATGGAGAAAAAAGTCATCACAGTGCTTTGCATACTTATCACTTATTATACATTACAGATAAAGACCTCTCTCTGCTTATTCTCAAAAGTGGTAATGTAGGAAAGCCAGGAGTAGAGAAGCCAGAGGGAACACTAATATTGTCCTATTTCTATCCTGTTCAGTAAAAAAAGCATTGGCTGAATGTAGGCAAAAGCACAGGGTAGCAGAAAGTTGAGCATAAGCAGCCAGCAGAGGTGTTCCCTTCAACACAGTCTGAATTGCCAAGTTGTACTAAGGAAAGGGGAATGACTCTAGTTAAGAGTCTAAATTTCCTTCAATTCATCATTGAAAGGAAGAGTAATATTCAAACATGAGAGTAACACCAGGTCTAGGTTAAATAGTAACAGGTGAAGGTTAGGGAAATAAATACTTAACTAAGCTTAGATGTTTTTCTTCTTCAAGAACGTGCTCTTTGGACTAGTTATTTTGTTCTTTAATGATATGCCGAGATACTGAAATAATTTTTTAAACAAATATAATAGTGAAAACACATGCAAATCCCTCACGTTAAACACACTAACTGAGGCCCCCACTGTTAACTGCTGGTGATAAACCCTAATTGAAAGCAAACTTCCGTTTTTGTGCTGCCTGACCAACTCAGTGCTATGATGGCAGTCAAATGCTCAAAACCAAACTTCCTCTTGTAGTTACCATCCCATTTCTGTGCTTTCTTTTGCAGCAAAACTCCTCAAGTAAGTGGTTTAAACTCATCGTCTATACCTGCTGTCCTCTCCTCTAGTTCTGTCTTGAACCCTTTCCTGTCGGGGTCTTTGTACCCACCACACTGCTCGTAACAGTCACCAGTGACTGATTGAAGCCAGTGGTCGATTCTCAATCTTCATCTTACTTGCCCTATTAGCAATATTAACCGAGTCAATGACTCCCTCCCTCCGCGAGAAACTTTCTTCACCTGATTGTGTGACACTGCATTCCTTGTTTTCCTCCTTTCTTACCACTTACTCTTTCTTTAGTGTCCCTTACTGGCTCCTCCCTGACCTCCCTATAATGCTGAAGTGTCCCATGACCCAATCCTTGGACCATGTCTCTTATCTGTCTATACTCACTGTTTAAGAGGACCAAAAGGGTGAGGGAAGCGTAGTATCCTGGGATAAAAGATAGAATACTTTAGAATTAGTCCAATAAGGCTGAAAAAATAATTATAAGAAAGGATAGCGACAGTCCTTCTCTAATCCAGGCAGACATTACTAAACTGTTCAGGGCACTCCTCACACTGAGCCAAGAAGTGGCTTCGGAATCCTTTGTATTCGGTGTTCTGGGCATTCCCTTCCAAAGAATTGCTACAGTTGACACTCAAGATAGCGTCTATATTTACCACTCCTGAGGTTCCTCAAAATGTTCCTCCCAGGGTCAATTAAATATGGGAGCAACTGCATAAAGAATGTTTCGCAGTCTTTAATAAACTAACACGAGTCATGAGTACTCTGGAACAAGTTGGCTAACAACCAGGGTTGCACCAATGACACTGAGTACTAGGAGAATACCAATTAGGCCTGCACGGATGCTTCTGTCAAACACTTCCCAAGTACCCCCAGGACTTATGGTCCCCTGGGAAATACAGTCTACTGATTTTACACACACACACACACACACACACACATGCACACACACAGAGAGAGAGAGAGAGAGAGAGAGAGAGAGACAGAGAGACAGAGAGACAGAGAGAGGGAAGTAACAAAAGTAAAATAGAACCAGATCAATAATTTGTGGGTTAAAAATGCCTCAGAGCTCTACTAAAGCAACATAAAGCTAGAGCAATAAATTAGGCAAGCATAGGACAGTATTATATGCACTGTAGCTATGGTTATATCTCACAGCCTTCCAGTTAAACTGGTCAAATTATATCTGAACATTCACATAAAAAAAAGATCCTCCTAAAATTTAAAGGATTGTTTGAAACAAATCAAACCTACTGAGGATTTCCAGACGGTCCCAGGTTGATATTCTGTGAGGTAGAGTGTAGCTGTTGAAGTGGGGGGAAAAAACACACATTAAAGTTCATAATGGAGCTTCAAGGGTCAATGAATGTTTTCATAACTGCACCAGATATTTGATGTAGTGCCATGTTAAAGAAACCTAAAGCCCTAATCCTAAATATACAGACGTATTTGGAAACATTCATAATCATTTTTATGATATATTTCAAGAGCAGTTATAAGGAAAAGGGTAAGGCAGAAATCAAGCTCAAAGTGGAAAAAGAATGAAGTAAACTGGGGAAAGCTCCGTGGAAGAGGTGGGCACTGAAACCACAATTTAAGAGGGATCATTTTCACATTTAAAGACCTGGTTGGGGGAGGAGATTATCCGGCGAACTTATATTCATATATGCATGGCTCGTGGACACAAACAAGAGACTGGTGAAGGCCTGGGAGGGGCGGGTGCAGGGTGGAGGGGGTCAGTGGGGAAAAGAAAACAAAACAAAGGGGGACATGGGTAATACTATCAACAATAAAGATTTAAAAAAACACACACCTGATTACAAATGGCTTTTGGTTTTCAAATTTTCCAATAAAGATGGGTACTTTTATTAGAGCCTTATATAACTACTAGAGGCCGATGCATGAAATTCGTGCTAGAGTAGGCCTTCCTTCCCCCGGCTGCTGGCACTGGCTTCCCTCTGGCACCCGGACCCGGGCTTCCCTCACAGTCCCGGCTTCTGGCTTCGTCCAGAAGATCATCCAGGAGGACGTCCGGTCTAATTAGCATACTACGCTTTTATTATTATAGAAGATTTTTCATATAAGCTCTAGATATGAAATAAGCTTTTAAAAACTTCTTTAAGTTAATCATAACCAATGAATTTTATCTAAGCAATTTCATATTAGAGACAAATATCATATACATTTCACTTAAATTCATTTGAAACTTAGGGACAATCTCCAGAATATAAGCTATTTTTAAAAATAAAGGACAAAAGTTCTGATGTATAATAATATGTTTCTTATGAAACAACAACACTGGCACCAGTTTTTAGTTACAAATCAAATTAATTTCCCAACAATACCTTTATGTGAAAAATCTTTCTGTAATAAAGGTCAATCCTCCCCCCTGCCAAAAAAAAAGGGTCAATCCCCAGAACACAAAAATATAAGGAACCATAATAGTCTAGCACACAACTAAAGAAAATGGTTCATAAAATGAGAATTACCTTATTGTGGCATAATTATAACATAGAGTAATCTCCCCTCCCCAGTTTTATTGAGATATAATTGGCAAGCAGCACTGTATAAATGTAGTTTAAGGTGTAGAGCATAATAATCTGACTTAATACTGTGATTATGTTTACATATTATAGTGTTCCATAGAATATGATAACATAATCCAAACTAAACTGTAATTTCAATACACTTATTCTTTTAATGATATGCAGAGAATTGGATCATGTTTCCATTCAATAAATTTTTCTTGTATAGATGAGGGAAGCGAATTCAATAAGCGTGGATTAAATAATAACATGAACAACTTGTCCTCTGAATTACATTAACACGTAGTAAGATTTTATTATTTTTCAATAGTTTTTCCAGTAGAGCACATTTCTGAAATAATAATGAAAATTACTGGAGTACATAATTAGGTAACTTTTAACTCTACCTACTATTTTTTTTTTAACCAACACCATTTATCCCCCTCCACCCTCCTCCACCTCCACCTATCCCCCTCCTCTCTGCAATGACCACACTATTGTCCGCATAAATGAGTTCTCTCTTTCCCCCACCCCCGTTAATCCCCCAGCTCCCCCCCCAGCTATTTTTAAATATTACTTCTAATCACTAAACTGAAGGTGAGGTATAATTTATTAACAGAGTGAACACTAATCAAGAACATGTTTCTTTACTTCTCTTGACCTCTGTTTTTCTCTCTATA
The DNA here is from genome assembly GCF_951640355.1 of Cnephaeus nilssonii. NCBI lineage: Eukaryota > Metazoa > Chordata > Mammalia > Chiroptera > Vespertilionidae > Cnephaeus > Cnephaeus nilssonii. The sequence goes on along the minus strand of NC_137089.1, from coordinate 36,640,455 downwards.
AATAAAGGGTAGGGCCATATGCCTTCTAAGATATTATCTGGCTATTAACTTCATAGAGTTATCGACTTAAAAGTCCTAACTTGTAACTATTAATAAGTAATTACAAGTACAAGAAAAGTATAGCTTGTTCCCTTTTTAAAAGAGATTCTTTTTTTTTTATCAGTATTTTAAAACTGCAAGATATCCTAGTCTAAGTTTCAGATTTTATGGATGAAAAAAGAAAAAAGAAAGAAAATTCAGATCTAAAGCTAACAGTGACAGAATAGAAGCCAGGAGCCAGGAATCTTTCAGTTGGTTCTTTCTTTTATTCTTTTTTTTTTTTTTTTTTTTTTTTAGAGAGAGAGAGAGAGAGGAGAAGGAGAAGGAGAGAGAAACACTGATGTGAGAGCAAAACACTGACCAGCTGCCTCCTGCATGCCCCTACCAGGGACCCAGCCCACAACTAGGCATGTGCCCTGACAGGGAATCGAACCAGCAACCTTTCGGTGCACAGGACAACACCCAACCAACTGAGGGCTCAGTTTGGTTCTTTCAAAGCCAGCTGTCTCTTATAGCAAGGTAAGACATTCTCTAATTGACCTAAATCTACATACTCTCAACATGATTAGCAAGTAAAACATGGAAAACCATGGTTATATAGGTTTTTGTCCTTTAAAATATTTTTAAACAGTTTCATCTTTTTCAATTAATAACATATACTCATAGTTGGAAAATATGGAAAGAACTAGGAAAAGACTTCTTTAAAAAAAAAATCCATAACTTTACCAACAGATAATTTTGTAAAATTTTAACAGTAATTTCATATACTGTAGTCTTTGCATAACTTTTCAAAACTGGCTGTAATCACACTGTGTGAATATGCATATAAAATGTTATACCCTGATTTCATCTAACAGTATGTCAAAACTTAAAATACATCTTCAAAAATATTTTTTAAATGTACAATGTATAGACATAGTATTTGATTGATGAATGTTTAACGTGATTTTACTTTTTCATTATGAATCATACTAAACCGAACATCTTTGTCTTTTTTCCATAGGAAGGATTATTTCATTTGCCTCAACTCCCAAAGGACATGAATAGTTATGTCTGACTCATTTTGCCAAATTGCTTTCAAAAGAGTTGCATAAATTTATGACACCAGTAATGCCCAAGGGTGCCCATTGTACCTTACCTTCTCAGTCCTACAGTATTTTATTTACGTTACATTTTAGTTAACTTGGTAGAGAGAAAAAAACTCATTTAAAAATTTAGTCTTCTATTGGTATCAAGGTTGAATATTTTTCCATACATTTATTTAGAAACAGTATTTCTTCATGTTCTGTTTTCTTTTATCTACTGGGATCTTAAATATCATTCTTTTGAAAAATCCATTTATATGAGCTTTTTATATAGACACTATTCCTTCTACCTCATTTGTTACAAATGCTTTCCAGCTTCTCTTTGTATTAGTCGCAGAAGTATAATATAAAAATATCCTTTTATGTTGTCCTAGGAGCAACCATGTCACAGATCGAAAAGTTAAACCTGTTCTCTTAACTGAGAATCCCCTTGGGGCCTCAGAGAACCATTACTACTTTCCAGCAATTGCAAAAAAGGAATACATCTATTATCAAATGAAGGTTTTTAGCTATGGGACAGTCATGTTCCAACTCTTAATATTATCTTTTAAGTTACAAAAAGAGAACCAAGACATAATTAAAAGACATTATAAAAACAAAAATGCCCTTCAACCCAAAACCTCTGATTTGCATGTATATATTTTAATAATCAATTTTGAATTATAAAGGTATTATCGTATTTATAACACTTGTAATTATTATTTGAATTGCTAACTAATAATCTGTCTAGTTAAATTATTATAATTTACCTTTCCCAGATACTTTTTAAAGTAAATGCAGAAAATAGCTTCGTAATAAGGCATGAGCTTATTATATTTATCGTAATTTATTTTAAAAAATAAAAATATCCGCTCAGCCAGTGTGGCTCAATGATTGAGCACTGACCTATGAACCAGGAGGTCACGGTTCGATTCCTGGTCAGAGCACATGCCTGGGTTTCGGGCCCAATATTCAGTAGGGGGTGTGCAGGAGGCAGCCAATCAATGATTCTCTCTCATTATTGATGTTTCTATCTCTCTTTCCCTCTCCCTTCCTCTCTAAAATCAATAAAAATATATTTAAAAAATAAAATCAAAATAAATAAAAAATTAAAATATCCTATTCAAGTATAGTGATGAAGATGCAGGCATACAGTGACCAAAAGAATAAGATGTAAAGTGAAGAGAGTGGAATACAAAACTGTATACACTATATAATTAGAATTAGATAATTTTGAAAAATCACTATATGTTAAGAGAAGATTAGAAAGAAAAATCAGTAAAGTGTTAAAAATTACTTGGGTCTGATAATATGGGTAATACTTCCCTTCTTACTATTTTCAAAACTATTTAATTAACATGTATTACTTTTTATTATAAAATGTGCTCATTTATAAATTTTATAAGAGTGATCAGTAAGAAGTATGCACATTTGTTTTTATGTATTCTACAGAACAGAAAATTTACAATGGATAAAATGACTTTGTTTTAACTATATGTCCTAAAGTTGTCAATAACTTCATCTTTGGGGAATGGTATTTTTTCTGTTAAAAAATACATTCCCTTTTCACTACCTTCTCAGTACTTCTTTCATCCTCATCTTCAGATGGATCAGACTGGTGTTTTGGACTGTCCATTTGAAGGAACGCTCTGACATCTGGACTAAAAACAAAAATTAACTTTATTATGACTTTGAAAGTATTTCTACAGCTTTTCTCCCTTTTAAAGTGAAAATAAAAATAATTATAATACCATTTATAGTAATAAAGCCAAACAAAATCTATTAATATTCATTATTATAAAACGAATAAGCAAGTTATTTTTAAAAATATAGAGAATCTAACATGGGCAAAGGCATAGTCAGTTCACAAAAGACAAAACCCAAACGGTAAGAAAATTTATCAAGATGCCTAACTTCACTAATAGTACAAGATATACAAATTAAAATAATAATGAGATAATGAGATGCCACTTTATGTCCATTAAATGGCAAAAATTAGAAAGATAGATAATATCAAAAGTTGGTAGGCATATAGGGAAAGAGACATCCTCATGTATTACTGGTGAGAATGTAAAATGAGGCAAGTTTTCTGAAAAGCAATCTGGCAGTACTTGGTGAGTCTGTGTATGCATTTCCCTGACCCAGAAAGTCCAGTTCTAGGAACAAACCACAGAAAAAAATTATGCACAGGTTCAGTGAAAGGCCTGTAACTAGGATACTCATTGCAACACTCCTTACAGCAGTGAATCAGAAGCAAAACAGCCATCTACCACTAGAGAAATGAGTAGGCAAGCATAGAAATTGCCTACAGCAGGCAGAAACAAGGAACTACAGCACAGTGCCACTTTTGTGTATACGTATATTAAATACTTAGGAACACAAAGCAACAGTCAGTAAACAGGTATCCAAAGACATATAACAAACACATTAAAGTGGGTATCAATAGTGGAATGAAGAACTGGGAGTGAAGACCAAAGATGAAGAGAAAAAAATGAACTAAAATAAAAGAGGGGCTTTGTGTGGACGAACGACAATCCCGAGCAATGATTCAATCTCTGTATCAGAGGCACCGTCTACAAAATTGTTCTTTTTTTCTTCTTGAGATATACCTGGTATTTGTATGTATTGTAAAATGATCACAATGAGTCTAATTAACATCCATCACTATACACAGTTACAATTTTTTTTTCTTGTGAGGAGAACCTTTGAGATCTACTCTCTTAGCAAGTTTAAATACAGTGGCACAAAAGTAGGCTTACAGCTTTGAGTATGCAGAACAGAGTTTATTCTTGTACAATTATTTATTAACTAGAGGCCCAGTGCATGAAATTTGTGCATGGGTAGGGTCCCTAGGCCTGGCCAGCGATCAGGGCCAATTGGGGCCTTCCTTCATTCCACGCTGCCCCCTGATGGTCAGCGCACATCATAGTGAGCTGTTGAACTCCTGGTCGGTCAAACTCCCGAGGGGACAATTTGCATATTAGCCTTCTATTATATAGGATTATTGTATCATTTTCCATACGAATTAAACCCACTTTTGCTGAACCCTGTATATACTCTACAACCCAGGATTTCTATTCCAAGATACATCAGAAATGCTTGCACATGTGCCCCAAAATATATGTTAATGGCAACATTATTCATCATAGTCAGAAAACGGAAACTATGGTCTATTCACACAATGGGATATATACAGCTATGGGAACAGAACAAATCACAGCTATATGTGACAACATAGTGACTCTCACATTGTTGAAAATAAGCCAGATAAATAATAGGTATTGTATGATCCCATTTGTATAAAGTTGAAAAACAGAGCACATTAATCTATGCTGCTAAAAAATCTGGAGAATGATTACCCTTGGTTAGAACAGAGATGGAGAGGAGATATGTGAGGGGCTTCAGGCATGCTGATAACATTCTATTGCTTGGCATGGGGGGTGGCAACTCAGGTGTATTCACTTTCACATAATTTAGTAAGCGGTACAGTCATGATTTCTGCTCTTTCCTGTATGTGCTATATACTACAATAAAGCTAAAATAAGGTCTTTCTGCTTCCATTTGCATTTCTTAAATAGGGAAGGAAATGTTCAGTTATTTTGGGTGACTAATCAGCCATTTGTAGCTCCGCTTTTGTAAATCAATGTGCTTTCTCCATTTTTCTTTTGGTGTCTTAAGTGTGAATTATCTGCATGAGCTATTTCCATGTTAAGTATATTTATTTATTGTCCTTTATCATGGGAAACTTTTTGTTGTTAATCCTCACCTGAGAATATTTTTCCATTGATTTTTAGAGAGTGGAAGGAAGAAGGAAAGACAAAGAGAGAAACACTGATGTGAGAGAGAGACATCGATTGGTTGCCTCCCACATGCTCCCAGACTAGGGCCAGGGATCGAACCTGCAACCGAGGTATGTCCTCTTGACCAGAATTGAACCCAGGACCCTTCAGTCTGAGGGCCGACGCTCTCTCCACTGAGCCAAACCAGCTAGGGCCATGTGAAGCTTTTTATATTTTTTTAAATTTTAATTTCACTTGTGATTTGGGAGGTTCAAACGATTTTTATTAGCCAAATTTGTCAGTTTTACTTTGAAACACATCAAGCACTGCCAATATGCTCAGAAAACCTCTTTTTATCAGAGAAACACTAACTTATTCCAATTTTTTAGTTATTTTAAAAATCAATTTTAATTAAGTCGTTTTTAAAATAAACTTCTCTCTATTGAAGTAAAGCACTTTCTAAAGTTCATTTCACACACTAATAACCACATTAGATCTAGTTCAAGATGCACTTGCTGAATGGCTTCTTGCTCTCTTAAGTCTGTACTATTTTATAAATAGTTTGATGTTCAAATGAAGAGTGTGAACATTAACAAAGTTCCATTAACAATAGATAAGATCCAGAAAATATGAAATCTCACTTTTTATTAAAAAGAAAAATGTCAGTTAAAATTATTTTAAAAACAACAACTTGAGCTATTTTTGAGGTGCTGGAAAGGTCCTATATCCTAAATAGAATGATGGTCCTTACAAGGTGTATATGTATGTAAAAATCCATGGGGTTGTAAATGTAAGAATTGTGTATTATATAAAACTAGAGGCCTGGTGCACGAAATTCATGCACAGGTGTGGTCCCTAGACCAGGCCGGCGATTGAAGCACAAGCGTCTGGTGTGGAAGGGCAGGTCCCAGTTGACCTCTGGGCCCTGGGCAGCACCTGGGCCCCTGGGCCCCCAGCGTCCCCTCCGCCTGAGTCACAGCACCTGAGTCGACACGCGGAGATACGGTGAGTACGACCAGACTCTGAGGGCCGGCGCGCAGCATGGGCCTCTGGGCTGCCCAGTAGTTCTGCATGGAAGCTGGGCGGGCAGTGTGCTCTTCCCTGGCAGGCCTCGCAGACCAGCTCCTGCGTGAACCCACGGGGAGCCCGACCGGCCCCTGGGGTCCCGGTGGCTGCGGCCCGGCTCACCAGGAAGAGGCCGCACGGGTGCCCGGCACCTGAGCATTAGGGCTTCCCCAGTACGCAAGCCCTGGCGTCCCGGGGGAGGGTAGCAGGGGGAGTGAGAGTGAGCTAGGTGGACACCCTGCATTCTCACCCCACCTCTGTCCCCGTCACCCTCACCCCCAGGTAGCCGGCGAGAGGTCACAGCCCCCGACCGGAGCGCCGCAGAAGGTTGGCTGCCGCCACCCACCCCCAGATCCCCGTCCCAGCCCGGGCCTGTCCCTGATTGAGTGATCAGAGCCTGCTGGCCGCTATCTGTGGGACCATCGGTCAGGGCCAGGCCCCCCGCCCCGCCCCCCCCCCGGTTGCTGTCTGCAGGGCGATCGGTGGGGCGATGGGGACCCTGCTCACACCCGCCTTGACCTGGCACCGCCCACTCACCTGCTCCACCATCCCGCTGCAGTCCCACTCTCGTTGGGCCCATCGGGGCCGGCAGCACCTCCCTGCCGCCTGCTGCCAGCGCCGCGTCACCGATGCCCACCATGTTCCGCGCCACCCCCTGGTGGTCAGCGCACATCACAGTGAGCGGTCGAACTCCCGGTCAAATGCCCAGTCAAGCAATTTGCATATTATGGTTTTATTATATAGGATAATGTTAATATATAATGTATATAGGATAAAACAATCAAACTGTGCCCAGCTGGTGTGGCTCAGTGGTTGAGCGTCCATCCAGGAACCAAAGGGTCACAGTTCAATCCCCGGTCAGGCACATGCCCAGGTTGCAGGATTGATCCCCAGTAGGGGGCATGCAGGAGGCAGCCAATCGATGATGTTTCCCTCTCATCAATGTTTCTATCTCTCTATCCCTCTCCCTTCCTCTCTCCTTTTTAAAAAAAAGAAAAAATCAATAAAAAACATTAAAAACAATCGAATTGCTTTTAGTTGAATTATAATATCAAATATACCATCTTTATAATACCACTCTTCTAGATCTAGACAGAATATTTAGAGTTTAATATCTAATGTTGGAAGTTCTGAGTAACACTGTCCAAACTACTAGGAAAAATAATCACCTCCACCACCATTTATTCCATACTTAGTCCATGTGAGGCTCTCTCTGAAATGAAGGAGCAATTTCAAGATATCTCGATGTACGAATTACATTTCAAACAAGCCACAATGTTTAAAAAATAATTATACAAACCGCCTAACAATAAAAGGCTATTTGCTGAGGAATACACCAGATATAGGAACCCTGAGTTCAAGGTTCCTCCTCAATGTTGTGCCCCTCGGTCGCCTGCTGAGGCCCTGAATGAAAAGGTAGCTGCTCTTCAGTGCACTGGCTAACCTCCGGGCTACTGCGGCTACTGGACCTCCCCGACCCTGTCCCTTGTGGGGGTCAGGGGAAATCCAGAGCATGGGCAGAAAACCTGGGTTAGGTGAGGTTCTGTTTAAGTACTGTACTTAGTAAGTTACATTAAGTGAGTCAAAAGAAGGAGGGCAGAGAACCTGCTCAGAATGGAGAAACCTACCGTAAACTGTAAAGAACTATACAAAAGGTAATGTAAAAAAAAACAACCACCTTGCTTTTAGAACAATTGCTAAAAATACAGTCCTTCAGTGCTGTGATCTGAAAAGACTTCAAGAGTGTGGTGTCTGCATCACTGTCCGTAACGCAACCCTTACGTACGTCTACGTAGAAAGGTAAGCTGTGAAGCAGCTCTACAGACACTTTGTCCTCTTTATTTCTTAAAATATAATACTTCACACATACAAGTAACACACATGTAAATTACAAATCACAATAAACATGATGAATACCCATGAAGAAATTACCGGACTCAAAATGAAAACGTATCTCAAACCCCGTTCCTGGGTATTTCTGATCGGACGCACCCTTTCTGCCTCCCTGGGCAGGTGCTGGTCTATAGAAGGGAGTTTAAACTCATTAGCACAACACACACACACACAGGCTGTGAACGCACCATGCCGGTGGCTGCCTGGAATTATGTGTTGAGAAGGGCGGGAGGACTCTTGATGGAAGAGAACAAGAGTGGTGGCACGTGGGCCTGAGCCTTGCCAACTTCTTCAGAGGCCTTATCTCCTTAAGGAAAATCTACTCCGTGTTCCCGTCATACTTAAGTGTCCTGCACATTTCAGGCTTTCTGTAGACTCGTACACGCACTGCTCCCTTCGCCTAGAATGCTCTGTGTTTTCTTCTTGAATGACTGCACGTCCTCTAAGTGCCAGGAAGCCTTCTTTGACCTTTCCAAGAAGAGCTGGCCGTATTTTTTCTGTTACCTTCTAACACCTCTATCATAAATCTTTCCTGGCTTAATTGCTTGTTGATAGACTGTATGTGTCTCTTCCACTAGACTGGAAGCCTATGCCTCTGGAACAGAGGAATGACACTCAGCACTCTTGATGTTCCCAATGCACACAGCAAGTACTTACTAAATGCTATTTGAATGCAGGGATGAATGTAACACTGAACAATTAGCAAACTGTTTTAACTGTGCACTATACAAATTCCTTTCAAGTTTAATCTACAAAACCAATTACAAGTGCAAAAGGCAGAAAGAAAGTAACTAGGACCTTAAGTTGATAGTCAAAAGATGAGTTAAGAATACCAGGGGAGCCCGAGCCGGTCTGGCTCAGCGGACAGAGCGTTGGCCTGCGGACTGAAGGGTCCCAGGCTCGATTCCGGTCAAGGGCATGTACCTTGGTTGCAGGTTCCATTTCCATCTCCTGTGCATGCAGGAGGCAACCAATCAATGTTTCCCTCTCACATCAATGTCTCTCTCTCTTGATCTCTCCCTTCTACTCTTTCTAAAAATCAATGGAAAAATATCCTTGGGTGAGGATTAACAATACAAAAAAAAAAAAAAAAACCCAAAAAAAAAAAAAACAAACCACTAGGGGGAAATGCTTGAGGAAGACTTTACAAATATACACACACATTACGTGTAGCACAATGGACATTCCACAGAACATATAAAATCTGCATCAGTAACTTATTCAATAGTCTTAGATTTGGTTTCAGTGCCTCTTCAGAACACAATGAAAATTACTTACTGGTTGTAAAGCTCTGGGTGCCTAACTAAATTCTGAATGAATTCATTCAGTCCTGCTCTTCTTTGTTTGATAAAATCTGTTAAGAGAGATATACGCTATTAGGATTATTTATATCAGACTATGTAATTATCAATACAGTTATGTAAGAATAGATAAGAGCCACTTCTTAATTTATGTTTCTTGATTTACAATAAAAAAACAATTACTTAGAAATATGTATTTTAAAATCCATAAATACAAGGATTATAAAAATAAAATAAAGCAGATAAATATCTCCCAAAAGAAAATTCTCCAAAAAGAGAGACTATTTTAGGTTCTAAACAGATTCACTACAAAAACTGGGAGCATTCGCTTTGTCCAACTCCTCCTGCGCTACCAAGTAAGAAATAAAAATTAACACTATGACACCGGTGACTGAAAAAAAATCATGCTAATTAAAAACAAAATAAAACAAGAATTACTGGAAATCCTTGCAACTGGGGAATGATTAATCGGTTACTTGAGTTTCATCAAAACCCTGATGCTAAAAAACAAACAAACCCACCCTTAAAAAAATACACTGGAACACTTTCCTAACAAATAATTGTCCAGTATCTTCAAAGTGTTTTGACTTTCATGCAACAGCAGTTTAGCAATAAAGGTTAAGCACAAAAGTTTCTTAGAATTTGAAAACTTTATTCAAGTCTCTTGCCTCTGCTACTTATTAGCTAGTTGACCTTGAACCTTTCTAAGATTTAAATCCTTACTTGTAAAATGGGAACAAGAACAATATTTATACCTCATACTGTTGTTACAGGATTAAATGTGATTGCATATGATTTTACAGTAGAATGCCTGGTAGAAAAGAGCATCATCTTCAGCTATTACTATTTTTGTTGTTATTGCATCAAAAAGCCATCATCTTAACCTCAAATTCTTAAGAAATACAAATGGTCCCTGACTTAAATGGTTTGACTTAGGATTTTTCAACTTTACAATGGTGTGAAAGAGCCAAGCATTCAGTAGAAACCATACTTTGAATTTTGATCTTTCCCCAGGCTAGCAATATGCAATATGATATTCTCTATGGCAACAAGATGATTTTGCCAACAACAGGCTAATGTAAGTGTTCTGAACACGTTTAAGGTCTAGGCTAGTCTAAGCTATGATGTATTCAATTAAGTGTATTCAATGCATTTTCAACTTATGATATTTTCAACATACAATGGGTTTATCAGAATGTAATGTAAGTCAAGGAGTACCTGTATATTCTAAAAATTGAAGAAACAGGAGACTTGAGAGAGTATCTCAAAACAGTGAATGTCTCCATAAAAACCTACAAACAACATTCAACTTAACAGTGAGATTTGGTTTAATAAAATGATTTCTACTCAACAAAGGTTTAATATAATGTTTTCCACCCCAATTATGGGTTGCTTCTAGTCATGTAGGTTTTATTTCTATTTCTTAAATGTAAGGTATGGATATAAAAGAACAAATATAAATTAGATCTGGTCTCTTAGATACAGATCAGATGCACTTGGCAGCTTTTTCTTGTTCAACTGTGGATTTCTTGAAGAATTTCAGGAAGGTATCTTGTAAAACTCTTCCAAGGGCATTCTTTATGTCACCAGACACAAGGCATATGTGAGGTTTTCATTAAAAACTATACCTGCCCAGCTGGTGTGGCTCCGTGGTTGAGAGTCGACCTATGAACCAGGAGGTCACAGATTGATTCCTGGTCAGGTCACATGCCCAGGGCTTGATCCCCAGTGGGCAGGGGGGTGGGGGGGGTATGGAAGCCAATCAATGATTCTCATCACTGATGTTTCTCTCTCTCTCTCCCTCTCCCTTCCTCTCTGAAATCAATAAAAATATATTTTAAAAAACTATACTTGAAAGACAATCTGTTTTCAGGAACTGGATTTAGTAACATAGAGGGAGAACTAAAATGAATGACTATATTTGAGATATTTAAGTAAAATCTAGTGATTACATGGAAGCACCTCTAAATTGTTCTGTGGATTTTTTCCTGATGGTACATTTGATACTGGGAGATGGGTTGTGATAAGAGAGAGTAATTTGTTGCCGAAACCGGTTTGGCTCAGTGGATAGAGCATCGGCCTGCGGACTCAGGGGTCCCGGGTTCGATTCCGGTCAAGGGCATGTAGCTTGGTTGCGGGCACATCCCCAGTGGGGGGTGTGCAAGAGGCAGCTGATCGATGTTTCTCTCTCATCGATGCTTCTAACTCCCTATCCCTCTCTCTTCCTCTCTGTAAAAAATCAATAAAATATATTTAAAAAAAAAAAAAAAGAGAGAGTGATTTGCTTTCTTCAGGGAGCTGTACCCCATGCTGCACTAAGTGCTACTTGTCTCTCCACTTCATTACTGACTTCAAACAGTTTTGAAAGCCCTAAAGAAGATAAATAAAAGAAGTCAGTAATGAAAAACCAAGATCAGTAGTAGTGAGATTTTAGGGGCAATTCCAAGTTTTTTAAAAAGCTGCGGGCATTTTATAGGGGATGGAAGGAGAATGTTCTGAAAGAAAGGGAGAAGGCTACTACTCTCTCCAGGCCTAGTAGATGGGAGAGCAAAGATAACAATGGCCTAGGGCAGTGGTCGGCAAACTGCAGCTCTCGAGCCACATACAGCTCTTTGGCCCCTTGAGTGTGGCTCTTCCACAAAATACCACAGCCTGGGCGAGTCTATTTTGAAGAAGTGGCGTTAGAAGAAGTTTAAGTTAAAAAAATTTGGCTTTCAAAAGAAATTTCAATTGTTGTACTGTTGATATTTGGCTCTGTTGACTAATGAGTTTGCCGACCACTGGGATAGGGGCTTAATCATAAGGAACAACAACAGCCTGTAATTATTGGAATCGAGAGTCTAGGTCAGTGGTTGGCAAACTTATTAGTCAATAGAGCGGCAAACCGCAGCTCGCGAGCTGCATGTGGCTCGCGAGCCGCAGTTTGCCGACCACTGGCCTAGGGAATCCAGGCTTCAGATTAAGGGTATAAAGAGTAATAAATAGAAACAATAAAAATAAAAAAAACAATTACAGTTGGAGCCCTGGCTAGGTGTCTCAGTTGGTTGGAGCGTCGTCCCATGCACCAAAAGGTTGCGGGTTCGACCCCCGGTAGGGGTGTGTATGTGAGGCAACCGGTTGATGTTTCTCTCTCACATTCATGTTTCTCTCCTTTCCTCTCGCTCTAAAATCATATCCTTGGATGAGGATTACCAAAAGAAAGGAATTATAGTTGGAGATAATATATTTTTAAAAATCTCTCCAATTAAAAATTTATGTGAAACATACTTAGAATTTTACTGTATTTTTTCTTATACTATTGAGTACAATAAAATATACTTTAAATAAAATTTAATAATATTCTATTAAAAATAAATTTAACTTAAGTTATATAAAAAAAGAATTTATGTGAATGTATCTGTTGTTATTCAAAAGAGTTTTCAATTAGAGGTCCAAAAGAACATAGTGCTTAGATAATAAAATGAAAGCTTTAGTCTCCAGTATAAGTATTAAACTGACCTATAAAGATTTCTTTGTCATTTTAGTGCTTCTAGAAAAATCATCCAAAAGGAGACAATCTCTCAGCACTGTGGGACAGCGGGTAAAAAAAAATCAAATTTTGACTGAAGGAGACCTTGGGTTTTTTTGTCCTAACACCATTACTGGTGGTCAGAGTGACCTGGTTATATTCACGATCAAAGGATATTTAGAGCCCGCAGGGACCACAGAGATCCTTCATCCCTAACGCACACCTTTCAGATCAGGAAACAGGGTCAGAGTTTTGTAATGTTCCAAACAAGTAATTTTTTTAAAAAATGCACAGTTTATGAATTTTGTTTCTAAAGGCACCATGCTTTAAGCAGAGCGTACAGAGTGTAAGGGAATAAGAGAGACAAACAAACCTGGATGAGTAATTCTCCACATATTAGCTGTGAGGCTCGGGAGAGTGTCTTAGCCTCTAGTTTCCTGTGAATGACGTAGTTACAAATGCAAATAAAAATTTTACATATACTAGGGGAAGTGAGGATCCTCACCAATCCTGAGTTTCATACAGTGTAAAAAAAAATAAAGAGCTTCCAGTTGAGAGGGTTACAAGGGGTCATCCCACAGCCTCAGGGGGAAAACTAAGTTTTAACTAAAGCAGGAATGTGAGAGTAATTTGAAAAAGATGAAGGATAAAGAGAAGGTTGTTCATCGTGGGCAGAATTCCACACAGTACAATGAAGAGGTTTGGGAGGGAAAGAATGGGGAAAAGTGAAGTAAAGATAAGCAACTTGAGAGCTATTTAGTAGAGAGCAATTTGACTGAGAGAGGGGACATGTAGGGAACCACAGGTTTAATGGGTGACAGGGTTACAAGCAAATTAATTGAGGAAGAAAGATGGTGTGGCGGGAGGGCTCTCTGGTTTGTCAGGATTCACCTACTACGCAGATAGATGCCTTTTCTGATAGGATGCCTGGTAGAAAAGGAGACTTCTGTCTTTCTGTAAGTAGCCACTTGTGAATGGATTGATTTCTCGGATTCTAGTGAAAAGCTCCGGGCTTGGGGCTTCAGACGTACGGGCTCCAGATTCCTGAGATCCTTTGTGGCATTACGCTCCCCAAGGGTGAGCAATAGGACATTTTTTTAGTATCCCATTCAGAGGCGAGTAGGGGGCTGGTACAGAGTACACTTTCAATAAATGCTTCTCGATGTAACAAAGTACGCCCTTCGAGGTTAGCCAAGTACCCCAAATAATCTTTCAGGACAAAAAAAAATGTATCTGAAGCCAGACTGCTTAAATCTAACTTCCAAATCTGACATTTACTAGATGTCTGTGACCCTAACTATGCTTCAGTTTCCTTATCTATAAAATAGTGATGATAATAATAATACCCAACTCAAAGGGTTGTTGTGAGGACTCAATGAATGACAACATGTGACCTGTTTAAAACAGTGCTTGGTACACAGTAAGCACCTTCCTGAGACATTCTTTCCATAGAGCCTGAGATCAATTAGCTTTGTAAGCTTTTGTATTAGTATACAGTACAATGAATGAGTTAACTATGTCTTCAAACTTCAACTACCACTTATGTCTGGGTCTACGAAGTTACTGCTTACCGGGATCAAAATTATCACCAAATATTCGCTTGGCAGGAATCTTCAGGGCCATAGTGGGAAATTGTTTCTTTAACTAGAATTTTAAAAAGTAACATCACATGAACTTAATTTTGTAAGTCTTCTAGTTATGCACGCACCAAAATAAAATACAATCTATTTGCAAGAAAGTCCACTGTAAGACAAACTTTTCACTATAACATGATCAAATGTACCATATTAAGTTATACCAGTAAAATACCATAGACTGTCTAATCATCTTATTTTGTGCCAATAGAACACTTAGCAGCTCTGTGACCTTGATAAGTTACTTAACATCTCTGTACCTCAGTGTTCTTGCCTGTAAAATAGGGATAATGTTAGCACTTACCTTACAGACTTGTTGTGAGGCTTAAAGAAAATCACGTACGTTAAGTGCTTAGACTAGAATCTAGTATATAAATTTTGAATACATATTACTCACCATTTATGGGGAAGATGTGATCTTTGTGTTCTCTCTATATGAACAGATTGACAGTTGTTTTCTAAGAAAGCTGATGAATGTTGCTTTTAACATTCTCCACTTCAGCCTTCCCCCCACTGCTGTTCTAAAACATTTATCAGACTTGTTTATGCCCCGAGAAGGAACAACTAGGCCCTGAAGAACTTAAGTTTGTAGCAGTAAAGTCATAAATAAGGGTTAATGCTTATTTTTATTATAACCTTCAGGTAAGAGTCCTCCCCCCCCCTCTCCCACACACACAGAAACTATGTATCTAACGACCAACTGACAGGAAACAGAAAGAACAGAAGAATGTATTAATCACTCTACACCACTGGCACGCTATCAGGAAAATCCAGACCGAAAAGTCTGTAGACAAATGACACTGCTTTTTCCACAAAAAACTGTGAAGGCAAGATAAGAGAGGTGGAAGATTAAAAGACACTCAATAGACCTATCAACCAGTCACATAAATACTGAGTGATTATTTGATGGTAAGACATCATCATTAACTTAGTTTTAGATGTGACAATATTATGTGTGTGCGTGTTTCTAAGGACCTTTATCTTTTTTTTTAGAGATGATACTAAAATATTTACAGATGAAATGACATGATGAATGAAATTTGCTTCAGAATTACAGTGGGCCGGCTCGGGTCAGAGATGAAACAAGAATGGCTATTTAATTGTTTGAAGCTGGATGGTACATTATATTATTTTCTGTGTTTGTACTAGTTGTTCTACCTCTGTGGGTATTCAGCAATTTCTACAATAAAAAGTTTAAAAATGTAAACAGTCATAAAAGCACATTTAACCGATAATTAAAATGCTTAGAGATTGGAAATTATACTTTTGTCTTTTATTGTAAAAGAAGCATAAGAATTTGTATTTTCAAACTTAGGGAAATCAGGCTTAGTTTAAACTCACTCCTATAGTTTGAAAGAACACAACTAATACTATTCCCTTGTTTTTGTCTTTGCCCCTCACCCCAGAGGGCAGAATTGAAAGGGGTTATATAAAATGAGAAAGGCAGACCCAGAAAACAAGGAAACGAGAAGAAGAAAAAACAGAACAAAAAAGGAGAAATACAGGAAAAATGAGGAAGAAGGATAATAAAAACTCAACTACATGTTAAGAAAATTGTCTACAAAAATACTTGAAATGGGATGTTTGATGGAAAAAGAGAAAGAACATGATCATGGTGGGGAAATGCCCAAAAGAAACATTTCTACTTTACGTTTACCCTTAAAGATACTCAAATATTACCACTCCACCTAATTAATCACCACTTATTTAAAAAGAAACCATCCCAAGGATGCTAAGCTTTGAACTCATGCAGACTCCTTACTGGTCAGTTTTTGGATGACATCCCCTACAGTTCTACAAAAGGAGACATGTTTAGAAGGTAAATCTGGCCTATGTGATCTTTTAAACAAAATACATAAAGAAATCTCAAATTAGTAGTTCACTGAATAAAATCTGGTCTCATCTAAGTTCATATAAACCCTCTGTGCAAGTGTGCATGGGTGTTGTTACCATCATGCTATTTTTACCTGAGTATAACCCAGCTATCCTGATAGGCAGATGTGTACAATCATAAAAAAAAAAAAATGCTAGTCATGTACATAATGGTATCCAAGAATTTCAAATAGAGCTAGCAATTCAACTCGCACCCAGCCTCTAATATAAACTACTTTTTTTTAAATCACTGAAAAAAATTACAGAAGATATTCTCATGTACAAACTCTTACTGGCTATTAGTTTGTTTCAAAAATGTGACTTCACTTAGAGTAAAAAAATGACTGCCTTAATTAATATGTTAAATATTGACTAAGCAATATTTAAAACTATATACAGTAAGTTTCAGTTGCATATGCATTAAAGAAAAACTAAGTAACAAAAGAAAACACAATAAATTTAACCAGAAATACCATGATGATTAGCAATTATTAGAGAGGTAGATGTAAAGGATTTATTTATAATATTCTATAACATTAAAATATATTTTAAGTTGTACATCTGGTTTTCATACTTTCAATACTTTATTTGGAACTTGTCAACAGTCCCCTCTTCACCCTTTTGTATAAGAATTCCAAAGTTAGAATGCTTTTGAAGAATCTCTTACTCTTTTCCGCTTTTCTGATATATCTGAATATTATTTAATCACTCAAGTAAAATCTCTCTTATTTTTGAGTTTTCTCAGGTGTTTTGTTTTAAATAAAAAACTCGTAAACTGACCATTACTTACCGTATTATAAAGCTTATCAAATTCTGCATATCTTCTGAAGACAAACCACTCACTTCTGCCCACTGAGACAAGAACTTTATAAACCTGTGAAAACAAAAAAATAATAAAAATAACATAATATTTGATTGCAAAAAAACATTAACTATTTAAATATGTGAATGTTTTCATACTCATGAAACTAATATTAGACATAAATGTTTATATATGATTCTCCAAGATACACAAGCATACCAACTGAATTACTTATTTTATCTTGTTGAAAGGTGACCTTTTATTTTTAAAATGCTATGACATAGGTCTATAATTTTCAAAGAATAACACAGTGAATACTGTGTACTCATTATTTAGATGAATTCTATTTTGCCTTTCTTGTTTCAGATTTTCCTGCCAAGAATAAGACATTATAGATTCAACTGAAGGTATTCTCTGTTCTTCTCCAGCAGTACCACTACCCTGAAACTATAAAGTATTTTCAAAAGTGATGCCTGGCACATAGGAAATACTCAATTCTTAGCTCTCCTTCTCCCAGGTCATCTTTTACATGGTAGTTTTCAAACTAAGAATTTATCCTCAGATTTCCTCCTACTACCTTAATATTTTCATATATACATAACTGCATATAATCATAGTCAACAACCCTATGAAGTAAGCAGAACAAACATTACGCCCCCCACTATACATATGAGTAAATGATGGCCAAAAAAAGTTACGCAACTTGCCCAAGTACACAGACTTGTGAGACTAAGATCTAAATCTTTTAACGCCCACCATGCGTCAGAATCAGTATCAAATCATCAACAGTTAAATTATACAATCAACTCTCACAATTCATCCCACAGATACTCTCAGATTATAATTTAATATACCAATGTAAGGAAAACTGTTTGAGACCCCAAAAATATTATATCATTTCTAAAGAGAAAAATATCGAATCCAGGTTTATGAGAAAAGACTCACTGATATATGGCTTGTGTTACCAATCTCATCATTTTATAGTATAAGACTAGGGGAAAGAGATATGAGTTGCTTTGGGGTTTATAATACAATTGCCCACAATCTGTTAGACAAGTTAAAGTAAACCAGGTTAATTATGGAAGATGGGTAGACATATATAAACTGTCCTTTCCTATGAAAGACTGGTAAGCTATACTCACAAGTTCATAGTTAGATGATACTGTGAGGAAAGGAACTCCCTGATGCATGTGATTATACTGTACGAATTCTGTAGTATCATTTAAGATATAATCACACTATCAGGCCAACAGTGGGAGGAGTTAAGGATTCACCTGGAAAGTGAAACAGTCACTAGTATCAGACACCTAAGTGATGAACCATCTAGCCCAGGGGTGGGGGACCTTTTATCTGCCAACGGCCATTTGGATATTTATAACATCATTTGCAGGCCATACAAAATTACCAACTTAAAAATTAGCCTGCTGTATTTAGTCAAACATTTAATTAACTCACCCCTAATGCCTTGGCAAGGTTAGACCGAATGATTTTGAGGACCTTATACGGCCCGCAGGCTGGACATTCCCCACCCCTGATCTAGACTGACAGAAAAGAGCACCCTACAGGAGCCATAGGGTGGTGATACGGCTCTTCTGGTCCTAACCAAGAAGGTGTCATGCTGTCTTAGAGGAAGCTATTGGATGTAAGATGTCACTGCTCACATGCAGAGTGTGCAGAAGTAGAGGGTCAAGAACCTGGTCAAGGTGCCAGTGAAGGTGAGGCGTGCTTCTAAGCCTAGACTACATATTTACCTCATACATCATTCAGGATTGAATAGGCCTGGTGCAGGACTGCTACAAAAGGATCGGAAACTTAGGTTTCTCCGATTTCAAGCTTCTTGAATTACTTGTGCCAATTCCTGGTGTTGTAAGGCAGCTTCCCATCACTACCCAAGTACAGCCAAACTAGAACCCAAGCCTGGGTTCCAGGCTGAAGCAGTTCTGCTACAAATATATTTACAGGATCTGAGATAAAGCCCTGTGAATTATTAATTAGCAGTAGGATTTATTAACAAGGGTTTATTGAGTAAGTTCTAATTTAAAAAATCAATAGACAAGAACAAAAACTTCAAATTTTAAAAATACTTTAATTTACCAAAAAAAAATCACCAGATTTCACAGAAAGCAGTATAATATTTATTATAATATGAAATGATCTTACTGAATTTTAAAAATATTTCCTTATTGTCTGTCTTGCCCCACCATAGCATGTAAGTTCCTAGAGAACAAGGGCTGAGTCATTCTTGCTACCTGCTGAACCCCAGTGCCTAGGACGGTGTTTGGCATAACAAAGAAACTCAGTGACAATTTGTTGAGTGGATAAATGAAAGTATAATTTAGACTTGGTTTAAGTCAAGACATCCTAGGATGCAATTTTGTTGGAAGCTTCATAGTGTAGAGCGATATAAAAGGCATATGAGAATTACCTCGACCATGAAAAATAGGAGGATACCTGAGATAACCAACTGACAATTATTTGCTAAGTATGAACTTCCCTCAAACTTGGCAAGAGGTTATGCCTCGAAGGAGAGAATGGCCTAAAGGTAAAAGTAAGGATGGGGAAGGAAGGAAGACTTGCACACATTTCACTATTTGATCCAAGGTACACTGACCTCTTGTTTACCATCAATGTGTTATTTCTAAGTTTTGCTTATACAAATGTGGAATAAATGTACTCTGCTTGTTAAGACATTACTACAACACAGAGACCGAGGGGGAGCACATGGTCAGACACACATGATAGTATCTCAGCTCTGGGCTGTGGTGCAGAGTGTGGAGGTGTTAACGGAGGGAGCAGAGAGGGGAGAGGAGAGGGGCTGTTTCTAGCTCCTTAATCTGGGATTTTGGGAGAAAACCACCATTGGGGGGAGGGATCCCAGCCCCACTTATTTAAGAAGGCAGAGTGAAGTGGTCAAAGAGTTTAACTCCTCAGCTTTCCTCAACTCCCATGTGAAATGGACTGAGTTGAAAGTCGCTTGTCATAGGGCATCTTTAGCAGGGCCAGGTGACCCCCTGGTCAGAGGCTGGCGTAGATCACTTGATTCAGGAGCAGGCAAAGGGCATGCCAGAGCCTCAGTGGGCTCTATAGCCTTCGAGAGCCAAGGGGAAGCAGTGAGTCCCACGACCAGGCCAACCCAACCGAAGAACAGGAAAGTCAGTTCATCAATTACAGATGCCAGCAATGGATGCCACCAAAATGCCCAGGGCTGGGTCAAGTCAAGCATAGCCAGATGTTTGCCAAACCAGTCACTCCACATTTTTAGAATGGCAAAGATCTAGAAGGATGACAACAATGCAAGAACCGTCACAAGGCTACCAATACCTTGAGGCAGTCATCAACTCAACAAACACAGTGAAAGGGACCCTACTCGTCCCATCAACCATGATGCCAAGGTGGAGGAGTGTGTGTTCAGTCAGAGAATGAGCAGAATGGAGACAGCCTGGGCATTTTACTTAAAATAACTGCTTAAATTTTAGCTCAAGGAGAATTGGGTTAAATGAATCCCTCAAGACCACTCAGTGGGTAGGGGTTTATAAGGAAGACCAGATCAGTTGTAGACAAGATAAATGACATTTTTTTCCCCAGGGGGAGGAGGACAATAAATCTCTGTAAATACTAAAAGAACTAACAGAACTAAATACAATATTATCTGTTTCATTACACTAATTAGAAAAGTGACTGTTCTCCAATAATAGTCATTGATACACTGATTCAACAAATATTCACTGTTTATACTTTTTTAAAAATTTTAAATATTTTTATTGATTTCAGAGAGGAAGGAAGAGAGTCATTATTGGCTGCCTCCTGCATGCCCCTACCGAGGATTGAGCCCGCAACCCAGGCATGTGCCCTTGACCAGAATCGAACCCGGGACCCTTCAGTCCACAGGCTGACGCTCTATCCATCGAGCCAAACTGGATAGGGCTGTTTATTCTTTATAAAGCCCTATAGTAGATCCTACGGTGGTAAAAAGTAAAATTAGAAATGGGCTTTGCCTCTAAGATGAAAAAAGAGATAAACGACTGGATGACATATTTTTAAAATTGAGGTAGAAAATAATAAATGTCATAAGAAAGATACTATGAAAAAAAAAGAAAGATACTATGGAAATTTCAAGACAGTGGTTCTTTTTTGTTTTTAAATATATTTTATTGATTTTTTACAGAGAGAAAGAGAGAGGGATAGAGAGTTAGAAACATCGATCAGCTGCCTCTTGCACACCCCCTACTGGGGATGTGCCCGCAACCAAGGTACATGCCCTTGACCGGATTCGAACCTGGGACCCTTGAGTCCGCAGGCCGACGCTCTATCCACTGAGCCAAACCGGTTTCGGCTTAAGACAGTGGTTCTTAATATGGGACCAATGACTTCTGGGTCCATTAACCCCCCAACAGTGCACATAAAGTTATATCCATAGGCATGCACACTTCCTGGTAAGAGGGTCTGTCAGAAAGTGTCACAAATTTCTCCAAGAGTTTGGTAAACAGGCAAAAATCTGCCCTGAAAAAGTCTTCCCTGTGTACTGTAATGGAATACAGCATTGGGAGGATATGTAAAATCTGGATTTGTGGACATGGGGAGAGGACATTCTAGGGTAAGAAAGAACAAAAGCAGAAGTGGAAACACTCTCTATAGTCCGTTTTTCCCATATGCTTTACCCCGTGTACTTACAGTGAACCTCTTCTTTTTCTCTCTGTGTTCATCAGAGCTGGGGATGCTTACACTGGGGCAGCTTTCCTTGTAGTCCATGGTATAATCCCTTCGGGTTTATGGCATCAAAAGGACACCAGAAAATGAGTCCGAAGCAATGGTCAGCAGAGGACAAACACCATCAGCTACTCCAAAACATAAAACCTCTTGAGGTAATGTTCAAATTCCATCATGCAACCTTAACCAACAGAAAAAAAACAACTGATTAGCAAAACAATTTTTAAAATACCATTCATTTACTTTTGATCGTAAGTCTCAGTCCAGGTTATGAGATTTAATTTCTGTTATTTCCATTTCAAGAGATAAACCACAATTAAACATTTGCATCCCACCCACCTTCCTTACTGCTGAGAAATTCCGGGAGCTTCTATCCCACAGTTCACGTGGACTAAGGGCTACCTCTCACCTAAAAGATCCCCAGTTTGATGGATTCAAAGCAGGGTTTTTCCAGGTATGGTTTTCAGACTTTTTGCATCAGGTCAAACAGGTGGAGCTTGCTTCAGATTGGGATCCTATTTAGTAGGTAACCATTTATGCCCATTTTACAAAGGAGGTAATAGACACAGAGAGGTTAAATAACTCGCCTATCCAGTATTTGAACCCCGGCTATTTGGCTCCAGAGACCTGACAACAACTGTGGATCATTCTGATGCACTGGACCCCTGATCAGAGATGTTACAATAGAACTTAATTCAGAAAAAACACACAATTATATTAATATTATCATTCTGCCTATGGACAAAAGACTCAAGATGTCACACTGATATCACCTTTGCTACACACAGCAGCCCATACTCACCACTGACACAAAATAATACCTTTTAAAGGGTTAGTCTGCCAGTCTCTCTCTGTGATTAATTTCAGGAAGTCACTCTGACAGATCTGATCATTGTAAATAAATTACATACAAGTAATGATTTCAAGTATCTGTCTGCAGGCATTGAATATTCAGGTATAGTGAACTTTAACTGATTAGAAGGGGGCCTCCTTTACGATCGCTCAAAACCTACTTTGGCCCTAGCCAGTTTGAGGCTCAGTGGACGGAGCGTCAGCCCACGACTGAAGGGTCCTGGGTTTGATTCCGGTCAAGGGCATGCACCTTGGTTGCAGGCTCACCCAGTCAGGGCCCATGCAGGAGGCAACCAATCGATGTTTCTCTCTCTATGTCTCTCCCCCTCTCCTCCACTCTCTCTAAAAATCAATGCAAAAATATCATGGGGTGAGGATTAACAACAACAAAAAACAAAAACAGCCAAAAATAAAAAAAACACACAAAAACCACATAAAACCTATTTTGTTGGATTTGCTGCTGGAAATGCAGTCAGGAGGATTTATATGGAGTTAGATTTGTTGTTAGAAAACATGGAAATGTAACTGGCCCCCTCCTAAGCTTGGAGTGAACATTTGTCTGAGTTAGGTCACCCTATAACCCCATAGAAGCAGCATTTGTCTAAGTTAGAGCACTCTATAACTCCTTCTATTTTGAGTGTCATGTGTCTGATGCAGTAATTGCGACCAAGAATGACCCCAGGAAACAGACCCTCAAAAATGGGATGCATGTTTGATGAATGCCCTGATCACTTTCCTGTGGAAGGAGGGGGGGGGGGGAGGGAACTAGTCACTGGGCACACAGCGATGGCATCACTCAAATTGCCTCCCACGGTGTCACAGGACGGAACATAGGCGGTGGGCAAGGAGCTGGAAGGCCACGTGGATGATGGAAATGCTATTTCAAAGCCTGGGACCTGGGCTGGGCTGCTTCTGGTTGTCTTTGAGAATATGCACAAAGATGGCAAATTGAAAGTCATGAATTCCCAAACAGGGGGGTGGAAAATCTACGGCTGTTAGATTTTATTTTTTTTTTTTTGGTCTTATAGCTGCGAAGCTGATAGGAATAGGATCAAGCCCAGAGTTTGATGGTTAAGTGTTGCAGAGCCAATTAAACATGCAACCCTGCAAAGTCTCTCATGCTAACACATGGGCATTGGCTGGGAAGGAAAATGAATCTGAATCACAGATGCAGGCACTTGGGCAAAACACAATGAGGGTAAGAATGTTGAACTCCACACTGAGCTGAACATCCCTAATGAAAGCAGCAGCAACCTATACCTCTCTCGGGAGTCCCAGCCTCCCAAACCCTGCCTGCATAAACCCTTTCAAGTTGTTTCGCACGGGGATGCCAAGTCTCCTTACTACCTACTCCCATCACCCCTCACAGCCTCAAAACAGTAGTTAGAGCCCAACAGAACTTAGAAAGAAGTTCAGAGCCTATTCTGAAAGGAGACTGCCTTTATACTAAAACCAGAGGCCCAGTGCACGAAATTCGTGCACAGGTAGGGTCCCTAGCAGCTGCGGGCTGCCAGACCGAGAGCCTCCCTTTCCCTGGCCGCCTGCCGCCCCCGCCCCCGCCGCCATCTGGGGGTGGCCCTCCCTTCCCCCTGGTCGAACTCCCGGTCAAATTCCTGGTGGAGGGGACAATTTGCATGTTAGGCTTTTATTATATAGGAAGTTTGCAGAATCTCAACCATTTTTACCAGCAGGAGTCTGAGGAACACATGTGGAAGAACATTCAAAGGATGTTAGACCGGAGGATGTTAGACTAAATATAAGATTACTGTGACCTATACAGGGCCACAATGTATCCCATCAGTCTTTCTCCAGACCTTCCTCAAGAGAGACCTGCATCCACTCACACGGGTGACCATCCACTGGGAAATGGGAAATTCATAATCCTTCCGAGAGTTACTGGGCACTAGCTCTGAACTGATGCTAATCCTTGGAGACCCAAAACATGGTCCGCTAGTCCGAACACCCATCCTATTCCAGAAAAACGTAGAAAGATAAAATCACGTATCCAAGCCAGGATCCAGCTAACAGGCAGTAGAGCTAGGACTCAAACCCAAATCTGTCTGACTCCAAAACCTCTGTGGACTTGTTTGCTGCACTACATGCCTCTCCCCTTCAGTCAAGTTTCTCTTTCCTTCAAGCTAAATCAAACTGGCAACCTAGCAATATTTAATACTTAGTGGCTAAGCTGCTTATAAGCCGAGTCTGTGCTTTGTGGTGCCTTAATCGGGTTGCTGCTCACAACAGCCCTACCTACTGAGAGGAAACCGAGGAGAAACAGAAGCATAAAAAGAGGAAGCTGCCTGCTCCAGGTGGTGGAGAGGGAATGTGGACCCAGGTGGTCAGCTTTTAGGACCTTTACCCATTGTGCCACACTGCCTCTGAAGTGTCCTCTGGGAAGCAATGAAGAAGGTTCATAAACTTGTTTTTCAGTGGTTACAACTGACACTGTGAAAAAGCAACCCTGTTATTACTGTAAATTTAGTGTATGATTATTCTATAAAACCGAAGCAATTTAAATTACACAAAATCATCTTATGGCCAGGGAGCCAAATAAAACAGACTGAGAAGAGGGCTGATATAAGAACCCCCACAGCTAAGAAAAAAAAAACAGGACAAAAAGTTATGTCGTGCATGTGGGATTAAAAGTTGGAGCTTTTGTGGGGGTTCAGAGGGAGGTTAGGTTTTTCAAAGGAGAATCACAAGAAGAATCTGCCTTCACTCCGCTGGGGAGTCACAAGGCGATCTTGTAGGCTGGCTCCCAGGGGCAGCTGGCTTGCCTAAGAGCAGGTCCCAGGACTCTAAGGAGACCAAGTTGAGTTACTAACCCAGAATGGAAGGACTAACCTTAACATCCAGCGAGTGAATCAACTCAGACAAGCCCCAAAAGATATAAAGAAGCGGGTCCGATGGGAACAGAACTTTCAAAGGCCAGCCGGATCTTGGGAGGGGCAGCGATTTGCCAGGGTGATAGAATAGCTGGTAAGTACTCTATTTATAGTAGCTCTCATCAGGGGGACATTTGGCAATGTCTGGAGACATTTTTGGTTGCCACAACTTGGAGGACTGCTATTGGCCACATGCCATGGAGGATGCTAAACATCCTACAATGCCCAGGACAGCCCCTACAACAGAAAATTATCTGGCCCAAAATGTCAACGGTGTTACAGTCAAGAAACTTAACATTTATTGAACACCAATGCCAGGAGATTTTCAAGCTTCTTCATCTCACAGCACACATAAACTAATTACTTAAAATTCTGCGGCACACCAAAAAAGTTATTTTTTGCCACTATGACACACAAAAAAAAGGGTATAATTTTGATTCATTCACACCGACAGCTATTGTTGTGTTGGCTACTGTCATTTTTAAAGTAGCCCATGACTGTGCCTGCGATGGGACCAACGTTCATTCAGAGCCCATTCTGAACCCAGCTCTTGGTTAGATGTTGATGTGTGATGTCTCAAGAGGACAATGGGCCATTTCCGACACAGAGCTGCAGGAACCTGACCCCTCGGTGCTGGCAGAATTGGAACGCTGCTTTCCCTCTGTGTGGTTTGCCGCCTGTAACCCTATTGCCAATGGACACTCAGTGCTCCCTTCTCCTCACTCTGTATCTCCAAAGGGGATTTACGTAGAAGAAGGGGATGCATGCGGCGGTATCATAAGAAATCGAGGGACAGTGTGTGCCAGGCAGCTCTCAGGTCAGAGCTCTATTCAGGTCACAGTGCTGCCATCACAGCCGCGTGACCGTGTGGAAGTTCTTCTCATCACCTCGGTTTCTTCGTCTGTAAAGCCAGGGTCACGATACTTCATGCGTTGTTGTGAAGGTTAAGTGATGTGTTAGGTGTTAGTTCGTAGAAACAGCGATTTTCAACCGGTGTGCCTCAAGAACGTTTAACACATGCAATCCCGGACTAGTCAGGGGCGCCGGCCTCTTTTCCCCCTGTTCCTCTGGTCCGTGATTCACACCAAAGCATGAAGGAAAATGAAGAACAAGCCTGTCCCGAAAGGAAGGAATTAGGCTTGGAAGAGTGACACGTTTTCTTCAGCAGGAGAACAGGACTGGTGCTGGGGGTTTGGGTACAAGAATCCCAAGCGGGGGAGCTGACAGGGCCACTCAAGGAAGAGACAAAAGAAAACCATGTACAGACCCTGGGCATGTCAAGGGGACTGGCATGGGAACAGGTTTGGGAACTGGGAACGGACCCAGAGAATAAAGAGAGTAATTGGGGTGGGGATGGAACAAGAATTATTCCTGAGGAGAGAACAGGACAAGTGGATGGGTTTCATTTTAAATTACATTAAAAGTACTTTCCCAGGAGATTCTGACCCCAAACTACCGTGTTTTTTTATTTTATTTATTAAAAGGCTACTGTAATAGTAAATAATCTGTATCTGTTTATTTCCGCCTCTCGGAATACTAGCTCCAAACACATCCAAAATGTTTCAACAGAAAAAAAGCACATCTTTGTCATATTGTAAATTAACTTAATTGCAGAACAGATTAAAAAAATCTAACAGGATCGGCCAATGGAAGATACACAGTAACCTTCTCTCCCCCGCCCCCCACCAAACATCACATGATGAATCATTTATAACTTTTCCTGTTTTTCTTACTAATATATCCTTCCTCTAATTCCCACCCCACTCCCGTTTGAATTTTCCCTCATTCTGTCATCACAAAGCAGTCCTAGTTTTTCCTATATTCCTCTCTTATTTGAAATACCTTTTATTTATCCTGATTCTTTTTTTAAAAAAATGTTTTTATTGATTTCAGAGAGGAAGGGAGAGGGAGAGACAGAAACATCAATGATGAGAGAGAATCATTGATTGGCTGCCTCCTGCACGTCCCCGACTGGGGATCAAGCCCACAACCTGGGCATGTGCCCTTGACCAGAATCGAACCCAGGACCTTTCAGTCCCCAGGCCAACGCTCTATCCACTGAGTCAAACCAGCCAGGGCTATCCTGATTCTTGATGACGTGATATAAAAATTAAAAAAATATATATGTGCAAAATATTGAGGTACAATGTAGACGAACAGTCTGCACCCAACAATCCATAGGTGTGTCCGAGAACTTCAACCGGAGTCTGTTGGTTCCTTGAGACTGGCTCCACTTGATTACATACATTTAAGGAAGGGACAGAGTGAGGAGGTAGCCGTCAACGCTGACAGTCCTTTGTTTTCCGATACGAGAATCGAATCAACACTGCCAGGATAAGAAGGAAGGGCTTAACTTTACTCCAAATGAAAACATGTCCCTCTTCTGATTCCGGAACTGACAGGGTAGGGCTGGTGAGTGCAGCAGCAATGCTTTGCTCTGTCCTTGACCTCCCAAGGTCACCATCCTGGGTTCCTGATCACCATAATGCCTGCCCTCTTCCCGGCTTCCCAAGCTTTTTCACTGGGACTCACACTCCCAGTGCATCTTCCAGGCAGAACACAGGAGACTCTCCAGGATGACTCCTGGAGGACTGTGACCATTGGTAGGACGATAGGTGGATGGGCAATCAGCTGAGGCAAGAGAAAAGCAAAGGGGGAATTCACACAGTCCTACAGGTAAAATCCTACAAGCCCCAGGAAGCCTAGGGCAAAGCTGGTTCTGACAGAAGGTTGGAAGAATTCAGATTAAGGAGGCACCAAAAACAAAAACAAACCACCATCACATTATAGAGTCCCTCCAACCTGGCCTCTCTTCTTCCAGTCTAACCTTCTTCCAATCCAATCTTCCCACAGTAGAGTGACTTTTTAATCACTGTAAATCTGATCATTTCACTCCTTTGCTTAAACTCTTTCCCTGGCTTCCCACAGTTCTTAGAATAAAATCCAAACGCTGAATGGTTGCTAACAGACTTCAAGCACCTACACGGCCTAACTTCTTCCTCCTTCTCCAGCTGCATTCCACCGGGGCCTCTGGCCCCTCCAAGCCACTAACTCCTGTCAGAGCAGCCCCTTCCCAGTTCTCACAGACACTGAGCCCTGTCCCACCTCCAGGCTCTGGTACCTGTGTCCCCTCTGCCTTAAACGCTTTTCCTTCAGCTCTTCACAACGAGGCCTTTGCTCAAATGTCACTTCCTCCAACAAGCCTTCATGACCACACTAACTAAAGTGCTCCTTCTCCAAGTTCATCTTCTGTCATCATGCTGGGTTTTTTCCATTGCAGCATTTATAACCATCTAGGACTGCATACTTGCTTACTTGTTGAGAACCTCCCTGACTGGAGTGTAGAAACGGTGACTTATTCATTGCCCTGCACTTAGTAGGCCCCAACACACATTTGTTTAATGTTTCATTCAACAAACAGGTGGAGAGAGAGACACTTGGAAATTCCAGTTTGCCAAAGTATGCAACTAAGTAACCTCTGGTTCATCACTCCTTCGTCAATCTCCTGAATCATCAATTCCTCCCTCTTTACTAGGTCAATTCCATTATTATATATATTAATATGCTATAGTATTTTAATTAATTCTCCCTAAAAATATAGATTTATTTAACAGCTACTTACACCAGGCTTATCATGTGCTAGGGATATGTAATTAGTTTGTGCTCCCACTTTTATTATTTGTATGAATGATCTTATCTGATAACACCCTTAACCAAAGGCTTTTCCAAAACAAAGAAAACTCGGGGCAAACACAGATGCTTATACAGTGCGAAACTTTACGCCAAAGCAAATATTTGCTTTCATGATTCTTCTGACAGTGAAACTTTACTGGTTAGCACATTAGAAAAAATGTCCCAAAGGAGAAAAATTATAACCAATTACATATTTAAAGTATAGTAGAATTTTACCTTAAGTTTCTAACATTTTGAAAATTAAAATCTTTATATATGTTTTTCCTACCAAATCTTTCCTATCAACACAAACTGCAACTTCATCCCAAGAACAGTAAAATAAACTTAGACTATACCTGTAAGTACTCAAAATCAAGTACAAAATAAGTGAGTGAGGCTAATGTGGGCCCTCACATGGAAAAACCCCAGCAGAGGTTTGGGAAACAATACGAAAATGAAAAGAAAATTAAACTGCTGAAATGTCTACATAAGCTCTGGAAACAAGTTTTAATCTATAAGGGGAAAAATCACAAGTAAAATAAAAACATTCACTCAATTGGAATATGTACAGGAATATGTTTGTAATAAAAATGAAGCAGAGTACATTAAGCCAAACGCTGGTATCAAACTTAAAATGGGAAGCTTCGACAATAGCTCAACTCAAGTATTTTATATCTATCACCTTACTCTGAAGGACCAAAAGCTTCTGGCAAATGTCTTCTGCATCTATCCAGGAAAATAAGTGAAAACGTATGAATATGTTATTATTTTAAACAATGAAGGGGAAGATAAACTACTTCCACTGCCCAGAAAGAACGTTCAGTCCTATCCAGCTCAGAAAACAAAGCAGGAAAACAGGATTCTTTGTGTCGAGATGCAAAAACAAAATAAAGTTTAGGGATAATACCCCACAGGGAAATCCAAAGTCACAAGCGTTGCTCCATGCAGTCTGTCTTGTCCTAATGGCTTCCTGAGTGAGTTGACGGTGTCTATTTTTTAACGTCTGCCTGTTCATCTATATGGGTGTTGAGTATATTGCTTTCCCTACACCTACTCCCTTCTGTGAACCCAGATCTCAATATCTTTATTTGCATCTTTTTATTGAGTACTGAATTTCCCTGCCTCCTTCCTTAACTATCCATTTTATAGAAATGATTATAGAAGCTCAATGATTTAAAGGCCTATCAAACAGAACTTTAAGTTCATGTGCATTTAAAAACCAGTTAAGTGGGAGTGGAGATGTGTCTTATTTTTCCTTAAAAAAGTAACTGGAATTTGTGTACACATGCTTTTTGTCCTCCAGGAACTTATCTGTAGCAAAAATTAAAGACAAATGCCCAAGGAATTACAATTCAAACTAGAAAGCTGTGAAACGTCACTAGAATTGAGAGGAAGGAAAAGCCACTTCCAACTGAACTTCTATCTAGGTATTTGGAATGGTGGCGACATGGGAGGGAGGTTTTAAAGGCTGGGCACACAAAACAGAAAGGACGGCACAAGTCCTTTATAAACAGGGAATAGCCGTTCGTCCAGTTTGTCTGAATTCCTGCCCACTTGGGGGAAACGGCCTGCTCATTAATAAAAACAGAAAGGGAAACGTGGATTTGAGATCATGTTGTAAAGAACTCCGAATGACAGGCTTTTCATTCTGAATTTAATTCTGCAGGTGAGGATGTGAAGACATGTGAAAAGGGAACTCAGGTAAGGAGTTGCAGGAGTAGAGAAATAGGCCTAGCATCAATAGGAGCCACAGATTTCTTTCTTTCTTTCTTTTTTTACAGACAGGAAGGGAGAGGGATAGAGAGTTAGAAACATCGATGAGAGACAAACATCAATCAGCTGCCTCCTGCACACCCCCTACTGGGGATGTGCCCGCAACCAAGGTACATGCCCTTGACCGGAATCGAACCTGGGACCTTTCAGTCCGCAGGCCGATGCTCTATCCACTGAGCCAAACTGGTTAGGGCACACAGATTTCTTAAAAAAAATAATAATAATTACACAAAGGAAAAATAAGTCAGAAGCTATTTCATGTGGAGGGAAAGGTAGAAAGAGGGATTAACATTGCCTACACTACAGGTTTTATTGTTTTACTCCTGGATAACCAGGAGAAATAACTAGACATGGGGGAAGGAGAGAGCAGGGCAAATGACAGGGAATTGGCTTAAGTAATTCCTAGCCCTCGCTGGAAATGTCTGCATCAGGTCCATGCATGCGATACCTTCTGGTGGCAAACACTGTTTCTAGGCACTTAGCACACAGCAGTCAACACAACTGGTCATCGCCTCTGCCCTCATGGAACTTACCCTCTAGTGGCAGACAACAGATAATAAACAAGTAAATCAATAGATAAACATATATTACAGAAAGAGTGGGGTTGCATGGAATTATAAATAGGAGGCTCTAACTGAGATAGTAATATCTACACAAACACCTAGAGGTGAGGGAGAGTGAACTATGCAAGGAACTGGGAAAGAGTCAGCAACTAACACACCAGTATCTCCATGTAATTTCATTCCACGATGCTTTTGAAGTTGGCAGCAACTTCAACATCCCACTTCCTGACTCTATCCTACCCAATCAAGGAAACTTCATCAATAACACAGTGATAACAAACTGCCTACGAGGTCAATTTGTTTATACTGGTTGTTTAAATTCCCCACATAAGAGAAAGGACTGCATTTTAAAGCAACAAAACCAAAGCTCTATTAGAACATGTTTGTACAAAGTTTAGGAAGACAATCATCTTGCTCTCAAAGCAATCATTGATGTAGCAACTTTGAGACTTGTGATTTAAATCAAAGATGCTGAAGAATGATTGTGAATCATGCAATTAAGCTACCACGCAGGATGTTGCTGAGAGGGGAAAAAAAACATTCCCAGCACCATAAAGATGTCAAAAATAAAAATAGTATTGTCATCAAAACCAGAAGTAATATCGTACTTTTGATTTTATAATTTGTTGCTCAGCAGAGCTGAATTCTAGTCTAAGCTCTGCCATTTATTGGTTCCGGGTCTTTGGGCCTCATCCTTATCAGTCAAGGGCAGCTGGTCAGATTTTTCAGAATCCCTGAGATTCTATGTGGCAAGTTAAAAGATTTCTATGATGTTTAGTTTATTTAGGCATTTGGCTACTCTGGTTTATCTCACTTTACAATAATAGTACAAATAAGCACCCACCCAAAATAGCACAACTTATAAGTTCTATATAAAGTAGTATGAACTTTTGCCCTAGCCAGTTTGGCTCAGTGGATAGAGCATCGGCCTGCTGGCCTGCGGAGGAAATCGGATACCGGGTTCGATTCCGTTCAAAACCGGGGCGCGTGTAGGAGGCAACCAATCAATGCAATATTTCTCTGTCTGTCCCTCTCTCAAAATAAAAAAATAAAAAAAAAATCAATGGGCCTTAACCGGTTTGGCTCAGGATAGAGCTTCGCCCTTCGGACTGAAAGGTCCCAGGTTCCATTCCGGTCAAGGGCATGTACCTTGGTTGCGGGCACATCCCCAGTAGGAGGTGTGCAAGAGGCTGCTGATCGATGTTTCTGACTCTCTATCCCTCTCTCTTCCTCTCTGTAAAAAATCAATAAAATATATTTTTTTAAAATCAATGGAAAAATATCCTTGGGTGAGGATTAAAAAAATAATATGAACTTTTCTTTTAGACAAACCTACAAACTTACCAGAGCTTGGTGCTTAAAATGAGGCTACACTCACTCTAAAAGTGCTGCCTGTTTTCACCCCTCTTTTTTTAGAACAACCTGCAAGACTCAGATTTCTGTACCACAGAATTTGATTTGGAACAAGGTGGATGAGCACATCATTAGTATGAGACAATAGTCATGAGTCCTTTTGTGGTGGGACTCGGTCTTTGAAAACTGTTCCAAACGAATCCCAGAGCATTTATAGCAACATTTCTGCGGAAAACGGTGGGGACAACTTTGAAGATTAATGCCCATGGGAATGCATAATAAAGAAAATAGCCAATGTTATTTTGCACTATTGCAGGCACTAAGAATTAACTCATTGAACCTCCCTAACAATCCTATAAGGATGGCTCTATTACCCCCATTTCACAGAGGTGGAAACAAAGGCATAGAGGATTGAGGCAAATTGCCCATAGTTTTCACAATCAGTAGATTCAAACCTAGGCACTCTAGCTTCAAAACCTGCGCGCTTAATGCCTATGTAAATCCTGGTGTCCTCGCTTAAAGAAGAGTCCCATTACTGGCCTCACTCTTCCTGCAAACTGAACAGCACTAAGTCAAAAGAAAGACGCACTGCAAGTTCATTCATTATAGAGTATCTCCTACAGTCCGGAACCACAAACTAGAAATGTATTTTAAATATGAAATCCCTACAATCCCTGAGGTCTCTCCAGATTTGGGGAGAGGGTGTGCGGTGCAACGCAAGTGTTTTCTATCCCGGAGCTAATGCCGCCAACAAGTGCTGCAAAGCTACAGCCCGATCCGGTGTAACCCTCCCACAGGGGACTCCAGCCAGGGGCCGCCCCCCCACGCCTCGCTCGCGCTCCGCGGCGCTCAAGTGGCACCGGGCCGGGCCGGCCCAACCACACCTGCATCGTGCGCGCCCGCGGAGTCCCTCCAGCTGCCCGCGAGCCACCGGGACCTCTCCCCACGCTTACCTCTGGGGCCCGCACCCGGCGCGTGGCCAGCGGGAAGTGCCGCCACAGCTGCGCCACCCCGCACCGGGCTCCAGGCCCCGCCCCCGGCTCCAGGCCCCGCCCCCGGGGCCCCCGCCGGTGCGCCCCACCCCGAACCCCGCCCCATGTGAAGGGCCCGCCCGCGGTGCAGGCCCCGCCCCACCAATCATTGGCGCCATTTCGCCGCGGGCCCCGCCCAAATCCAGGGGCGGGGCTTCTGTGCACTCAGCTCCGCCCCCGGCACGCTAGGGGCCAGGAATCCTAAAGGAGGGAGATCAAGGTGTGCAAAGAAGGCCCTAAATAAATAAAATGGGAAGGGCCCGTGGGAGCGTGATCCCGAGGGAGAAAGGGCAGGACACTGACCGAGGAAAGCGGGGAAAGGAGAGAGCCATGGTGGCAAGAGGAGGAAAGAGGCTCTGAAGGGAAAATGAAGGCACTCCCTAGGTTCCAGCTAAGGTGTAGGACTGGTTTCAACATCTTCACAAAACAGAGCTCAGGTATTCAAGGCACTGGCTAGGCTCCTTCTCCGGGGGCGATGAGTCACACCATTCCACCCAGGCCAAGTTTGGCATTAATGCCCATGAGTGTACTAAAAGGTTTGCGGCTGCATGTATGGATAAAGGGGGGAAAAATCAGACCACTCAGAAGGAATTATTTTTAACCATTAAGGTATTTGATTTTGGAAGGTGCAAAACTATTAGAGGAATCAAGTCAATACTAATTTAATTACTGTGGGGAAACACAAGGTTCACTTTGCCAACTGGCAGGATTCATACACAATAACCTTTGCTACAAAAACTTCAGATAATTGTGCCAGCTTATCTGTGTGACCTTAAGGGAAGTCACAATATCTGAAGCCCTCAATTTCCTTATCTGTAGAATGAAGAGATTAGGCCAGGTGACCTCAAGAACTCTAAATGTCCTTCCACACTCCATTTCATTCTGCCAGACGCAAAGGACTGTCCGGAAACTACTGTCCAGTTAGGAGCCACACAGAGAAATTGGGAATTTTTAGAAAAAGCATCAGTGATCACTGGCATCACTTCATTCAGGTTCTCCTTTCTGACTTTTCTATTTTTAACAACATCACTTTTGTCCTATCTAGCTCAACACTTTTTTTTTTAACATTGAAAATGCCTATATTATCAAATATGGTATTTTGAAATAATATCATAAAAGTACCCCCAAATGCTTTTTTTAAAAATTTCTTTATTGATTAAGGTGTCACATATTTGTCCTCATCCCCCCATTCCCATCCCCCACCCCTCCCCACGGATGCCCCCACCCCCCTGTTGTCCTTAACCATTGGTTAGGCTCGTATGCATGCACACAAGTCCTTTTGTTGATCTCTCCCCCCTACCCCCACCCTCCCCTCCCCTTCCTCTGAGACCCAACAGTCCGATCGATGCCTCCTTGTTTCTGGGTCTGTTCTTGTTCATCAGTCTATGTTGTTCATCATTTCCCCTAGATGAGTGAGATCATGTGTTACTAGAAATATACTTATAAGAACCGAATGTGAGACGAGCAATAATAGTTATGCTGACAGGCAAATGAATCAGTCTGTAGTAAGTTTCTTTCTGGACCAACAGTTCTTTTGAGACCCAATTTCAATGTCTACCAGTTCCTTATGTGTACATGTCAGCACTGACTTTTCAGCTCTGGATGGTGGACAAATGGTGGTAATGCAGGTCCAACTCCCTCTGGTTTGGTCTCGCCCAGACGCAGGGGCACGGCTTCACCCGGACTCAGGGGCGCGCGGCCTCACCCGGACCTGGGACCCAGCATCACCCAGGCCCTGGGGCGCGTGGCCTCACCCGGCCCCAGGTGTGTGTGGCCTCACCCGGTCCCAGGATCCAGCCTCACCCGGACCCAGGGGCGCGTGGCCTCTCCCGGACCCAGGGGCGCGGCCTCACCCGGACCCAGGACCCAGTCTCACCCGGATCCAGGGGCGCACGGCCTCACCCGGACCCTGGATCCAGCTTCTCCCGGACCCAGGGGCGCGTGGCCTCACCCTAGCTCAACACTCTTGTTCTTGGCTCTTCTTCCCTCTCAACCCTCACATTTAGTCACCAGGTCCTTGGCTTTTTCTATTACAGTCTCTTCAATGACCCTTCTCATTTTCATTGACATCTATGTACCAATACAAAGAACTCAGGATCTCGGATCTGACCCTCACCTACTTTTCCCACCTGATCTCCAACTTTCTCTGTGTACACAACTGGGCGACAGACTGTCTCCTCGCTGTACAGTAACCACAACATACAGCCAATTTTCCTACACTGAACATTTACACCCACTGCTTCCCAGCTCAGAATACCTCTTCTCAGTCCTCGCGACCTGTCCAGACTACAACAGCTCAGCTCAGGGACCTCTATGCAATATAATGCTATAATACTTAGGGTCTGTACCACTCAACTGGGCACTTAACAGGATGACCTTGTTTTGCATTCTGTTATTTATAATATTTATCTCCAAAACTAAAGTGTAAGCTACTTACTGGATGTTCCAGGCCCCAGCCAATCAGGAAAGAAAAAGCTACTTTCAATATCTAAAAAAAGCCTAAAAGAAATTATAGGTCAGTGTTGCTCAGTGGTTAGGCCAGGTGACCTCAAGAACTCGAAATGCCCTTCCACACTCCACTTCAAATGAGTGTCAACCCATGCACCTGGAGGTCACTGGTTCAATTCCCGGTCAGGGCACATGCCTAAGTTGCAGGCTTGATCCCCAGCAGGGGGCGTACAGGAGGTAGCCAATCCATGTTGATGTTTCTCTCATCAATTTTTCTCTCTCCCTTTCTCTCTAAAATCAATAAAAACATATTCTTTTAAAAATAAAAAGTCTGTTGGTGACCACTGCGAGCCTGCTATTTAAACAACAACAATAATTAGTCATCCACAACTAGGCTACCTATAACAGTAAGATTCTCTGTTTTTGTCTAACACCAGTTACTTCATGCTAACCAAAGCTTTGATGTGACTGATTCAAAAAAGGGAAAAACAAATTAGGATGAAATAAGACTTGTTGTTTGGAAGGCTAAATATTTGACATTCATGGAGATGCATAAAAATAAAAAGTAATCAACCCACTCTTTGTCACCCATTGCCCAAACAAGTGATAAACTCATAGTAAGTACTTAAAAATATATTCAGCCCTGGCCAGGTGGCTCAGGTGGTTGGAATGTCATCCCATACACCAAAGGGTTGTGGGTTCCATTCCCAGTCAGGGCACATGCCTGGGTCGGTTTTATTCCTGGTGGGGTTGCATGTAGGAGGCAGCCGATGAATGCTTCTCTCTCACATCAATGTTTCTCTCTCTCTTCCTCTCTTTTCCTCCCTCCCTCCCTCTCTCCCTTCCTTTCTCTAAGCATGTCCTTGGGTGGGGATTTTTAAAAAAAATCTAATTGGCTTTATTGAATGATTCATGAATCCCATCTAGTAAATGGAAAGGTACTCACTCTGAGGACTTGTACAAAGTGGCCAGCTAGATATATATATGTATATGCATATATATATGCATATATATATGTATGTATGTATATATATATATGCATATATAATATATATGCATATACACATATATATATTCATGAGTGATTTTTTCAGCTTTTTAAAAACTCTCTCCCTTGCTATAATTAAATACTGATCTTTCTTTTTCATGAAAATAAGATTGTAGGAGTTTCCCTTCTAATTTCAAATAAATTCTTAAGAATAAGAAAAACAAGAATCACAAAGCACTTATAATTGAGCTAGAAAAGTTTTTAGTGGGAGCATTCTCTCAATCTGTTGAGATTTTGCTTCCCAGCAACTGCCATCAGTTTGGCTAAAATAAACTCATAAAAATTCTTACAGGTTTGGACATTTCTTTTTGTTGTTGTTGTTGTTGTTAATCCTCACCCAAGAATATTTTGCCATTGACTGTTTTTTTTTTAGAGAGAGTGGAAGGGACGGGGAGAGACACAGAGAGAGAAACATGGATGTGTCTCTCACATCAATTGGCTGCCTCTCGTACCTGCAACCGAGGTACGTGCCCTTGACCAGAATCAAACCTGGGACCCCTTAGTCTGTGAGCCGATGCTCTATCCACTGAGCCAAACCTACTAGTCTGGACATTTCTTATGTTGACATTTACTTGGTGTGCGGCAGGATTCCAAGGAAGCCCACCCAGGACCACCTTGCAGACCCGGACCGTGCTTGGTACCAGCATGGACCCACTGTGCCCCACTGGCTCCTTGTTTTGCATCCAGAGGACTTGGGTGAGTTTCCCTTGGAATTTCAGACTTCCCTGCTTTGAGGTAAGAGGCCTGATTTTATTTGTGCTGTTTTTTTAAAAATCTTCGAGGTGGAACTAAAGATCAAGGGCATCAGATTAATAATGAACGGCACTTGAGTGCTTCTCATGGGAAGTAGAGGAGCCATAGTCAATGGGAACTAATCTGTCGGTCAGATTGTGAAAAGTGAAAAGGTGTATGGTGTGCCCTCACACTGTTACTGGAAAGGGGGCCTGGCCTTGAATGGGTCAGCCCAGGGCCAGCCGGTAGTGTGTGGGTTCTTAACGTCATGCGGGGAAAATTTCACAACACAAGTCCAGGTGGGTTTTAGAGGACGTTTATTAAAGCTGGGGACCGTGAAACAGGAAAGGGCTGGGGAAATGAGCCTAAGTGGGGCTGCTTTGGCTCACCAAGGAGTCAGAAAAGGGGGCCCTGGGACGGTGCAGGGGGTTATCTGGGACAAACTGCTGCTGTCCCTTACTGCCCCGGTTGCAAGTCTCAGGGGGTTCCTTAGAGTTTAGGAGACGCATGCCTGTGGGGGAAGGAAAGGGTGGGGGGAGAGCGGGCGTGTTCCTGGCAGGGACAGTGCACATTAGACCTTCGTTTTGAGAGGTTTTATTTTATTTATTTTTAATAATTCTTTATTGTTGCAAGCATTTTATTTTATTTTTTAAAATATATTTTATTTTATTTATTTATTTATTTTTTTAATATATTTTATTGATTTTTTACAGAGAGGAAGATAGAGAGTTAGAAACATCGATGAGAGAGAAACATCGATCAGCTGCCTCCTGCACACCCCCTACTGGGGATGTGCCCACAACCAAGGTACATGCCCTTGACCGGAATCGAACCCGGGACCCTTGAGTCCGCAGGCCGACGCTCTATCCACTGAGCCAAACCGGCTTCAGCATATTTTTTAAAATATATTTTATTGATTTTTTACAGAGAGGAAGGGAGAGGGAAAGAGAGTCAGAAACATCAATGAGAGAGAAACATCCATCAGCTGCCTCCTGCACACCTCCTACTGGGGATGTGCCCGCAACCAAGGTACATGCCCTTGACCGGAATTGAACCCGGGACCCTTCAGTCCGCAGGCTGACGCTCTAGCCACTGAGCCAAACCGGTTAGGGTTGTTGCAAGTATTTAAAAAAAACACACAAACAAACAAAAAAAGAAAGTATTACATGCCTCCCATTCCCCCCATTGACCCTCCGCCCCCAGCCCCAGGCCGTTTTGAGGGATTTTTAAAGGATAGGCGTTTAGGGGAGGATCTGAATAGAATATTCATCAGCTTTATGCTGATGTACCAACGTGAGATTTCTTCCCTCAACTTCATCTGTTCTTGGCTGTGGTTGGCTGATGACACTAATTGGATTTCTGCTATCTGTCTACCTGAGTAGGTGATTTAAGCTATTTACCCTCTGGTTGGGGAAGAGAAGTGCAAACCATTTACCCTTAGTTATCCCTGGTTTAGGGAAGATAGAATTTACTAGATGGCTGCCAACTGCTTGGCATCTATATTTCCTAGATGACTGCAAACTGCTGTTTAATTATCTATCTCAGTTCCCCTATTCCGCTTGTCCTGGATTACCGGCCTGTCTCAAAACTATTAAGAAAATGTTATAGTAGATGCAAAATACAGAGAAGTGAGACAGACAGCAAAACCTAGATCATGATAGCTTATCGGTTGGAAATGACCCAGTGTGTTTTTCTTAATGAAGGCCCATAGGACCTGAGTATCTCACATTTACCTGCTTTTCCCTTTTGAGAAAAATTCAACCTTGACTTCCATCCAAGGTTATGGTCTTGCCTCATCCCCAATAGTCCACTGTTCAGCAAGACAAATGCTGTCACTAAGACTTCCTAGGAATGAGCCTTCCTAGCACTGTGGGACCACGTTATCCAACCAAAAGGTTGGCCATCAATGCACCCTTTGGATTGATTTATGACCAAAAGAGGAAAGTGTGGACGAAAAAGGGGCCAAATACTAAACCTGA
The DNA here is from genome assembly GCF_951640355.1 of Cnephaeus nilssonii. NCBI lineage: Eukaryota > Metazoa > Chordata > Mammalia > Chiroptera > Vespertilionidae > Cnephaeus > Cnephaeus nilssonii. The sequence continues at coordinate 36,600,455 of NC_137089.1, read as the reverse complement.
CAAGCTCATGGGAGGACTACATGGTGGCCTTACAAACTCAGAGACCTAAAGTAACCACATAGGATGGTCTGAAATTAAAACTTTCAAACTAAAAGCAGTGCATGTCCTAGGCTGGTATTTTTCCCAAACAAAGGTCTTTTTAAAATATATATATATTTTTATTGATTTATGAGAGGAAGGGAGAGAGACAGAGATAGAAACATCAATGATGAGAAAGAATCATTGATTGGTTGCCTCCTGCATGCCCCCCACTGGGGATGGAACCCCCAACCTGGACATGTGCCCTTGACCAGAATTGAACCCAAGTCCCTTCAAGCCTGCAGGCCAACGCTCTATCCACTGAGCCAAACCAGCTAGGCCACAAAGGTCAGTCTTTAATTGGGCCTGTCTGTTGTCTTTTTTTGCATCTAGGATAACATACCTTTGGAATATCAAAGTAATTTCCTTTTCTCCAGACTCCTCAAAGTACCACCACTGCACCAGAGCAGAGACCACAAATCACCTCATTGTTACTATATTTCATGTGTTAATTGTTAACTATTAACTATCCTATGCCCACCTATGTAAACGAAGTATGTGTCTATTTGTTTTACTTTTTATCCGATCTCAGAGATTTCCCAGCTTTGCTTTCTCCTGCCTCCCTAATTTATCACCAACAGATTTCATGTAACTCCTTTACGGTTCCTCCTTTGATTATAATGTATAAAATAAGGTACAAAACTGCCATTTTCTGGAGCTTTTTCTCAATCAGTTGAGATTTTGCTTCCTGGCAATTGTTGTCAGTTTGGCTCAAATAAACCCATAAGAATTTTTTAAACAGAAAAAAGGTTTTCAGTGTTCCAGAAATAAACTCTCAAACCACAGTGAGAGAGTAACTGCCTATGTTAGGGGGTCCGACACTATTAAAATCTTTAGGGAGTAAATTTTCCTTAGCTGCAAATTTACTCAGATGACACATGTAGAAGCAGTACCAAGTTTGCAGGATGACTCCCAACTAAGAGTGAACATTGATTTGCGATATATCAACGGGCCCTTGTGTGTTGAAAATGTCGCTGGCATGTTTAAGAAAGGCCCAGAGATCTGAAGTCTGGCCCAAACAATCCATAAATCACTACTCACAGTAAACCTTTATAATATTCTGGAGATTTAATAAGTATTAACTAAGCAGACTAAACAAGTCACACTTCATTTTACAGAGTGGTTGTACCAGAATTTCTTGGTTATAGACTCTTGGAACCTTTCTCTTGCTCTCCTAAAAAAAATGTGAGGTGACTATTAAGAGGAGAGCCGTGGGGGAACTTCTGAATCCACGCAAGACAGAGTAACAAGGACCATATTTACTTTCCCGTCTAAACCAAGGACAACAACAAAAATAAGTTGGACTAAATATACAAAATAACAGTTTTCAAGATACTAGATATCAGGTAGTGAAGGAAAGTGATTCCTCAGAGATGGGAAATGAACAAGGTATATCCTGGCTTATTATCTTCAGAGAACTTACAGGCCATGGCATAGGAGAGCAGGTAGGAGAGGCCAGCAGACTCCCTGAGTTGAGGAGATAGAGCTATGCGTCCAGGAGAAGAAGATGGCTAGAGTTAACAAGACAGAGTAGAAGAGACAAGACAACAGCACAGAAAATCCCAGAGATCTGCAGAGCATCCTCTTTGAGATTCATCAGCACTGGTCAATGCATGCATGTGAGGAAACTATCCAAGGTCAAAGAAAAAAACAAACCACTTGAATGCATTGGAAGGAACAGAGGGCCAGGAATACTGACTGTTCAAGATACTGGATATCAGATAGTGAAGGAAAGTGATTCCTCAGAGATGGGAAATGAACAAGGTATATCTTGGCTTATTACCTTCAGAGAACTCTTGGAACACACCAGGCCAACTAGAAAGCCTCCCCATTCAATGAGGTACTCAGGGTGGTCTTACCTTAGTAATGAGAGTAATTAGCTCTAAACTAATTCTACTCAGATGCTAATCAAAAAAAATACAAGTAAGTTCCAAAAAGGATCAAACTGTTTTAAAGTAATGTACTGTATCTAAAATTAAAATTCAGCCATATTTATAAGAATACAAAAATATTCGGCATCCAATGACATAAAATTCACAAAATCTGCTATTCAATCAAATATTATAAGGCATGCAAAGAAGCAGAAAAAGATGACCCTCAATGAAAAACAAAATCAATCACTGAAACTAACTCAACTGACATAAATGTTAGAATTAGAAGACATCCTGAAACAGTTAGTAATATACTAAAAAATTAAGTAAGGACAAGGAAGGTATAAGAATTTTCTAAATCCAACTTCTAGAGATGAAAACAATCTCTTAGGTGAAAACTCCACTATATGGGAAGAATAGACATTGTAGAAGAAAAGATTAGGGAACTTGAAGACACACAATAGGAACTTTTAAAAATGAACTATAGCCCTAGCTGGTTTGGCTCAGTGAATAGAGCACTGGCCTGCGGACTGAAGGGTCCTGGGTTCGATTCCGACCCACTCCCCTCCCCACACCCCCACGTGCACAAATGTCGTGCAGTGGGCCTCTAGTAAGCATATAAATTCTTTGGTTTATCTCTTCTCATTCCCTCAACCCCACATTGAGGTATGTCAGTCTATTCCATGCTTCCCTGCTTTGGGTCATAAAGAAAGACTTCTGAAAATATAATTTTAATGTGATTTTCTGTATCTCAAATTCCAATACAATTCTTTTCTTTTATTTCTCATCCAAAGGCATGTTTATTGATTTTAGAGAGAGTGAAAAGGAGAGAGAGGAAGACAGAGAAACATTGATGTGAGAGAGAACATTCTTCAGCCCCCTCTGTACACACCCCGACTGGAGGTTGAACCCACAACCTAGGTATGTGCCCTGAATGGGGAATCGAACCCGCAACCTTTCTATATATGGGATGAGCCACACCATCCAGGGCCCAATATAATCTATTAATAATAAAAGCATAATATGCTAATTAGATCGGATAGCTGAACGACCTTCCGGATGTCATTCCGGATGTCCTTTTGGACGAAGCCGTGGTGGTGGAGGGTCAAGGCAGAGGCAGTTAGGGGCAATCAGGCAGGCAGGCAAGCAGTTAGGGGCGATCAGGCAGGCAGGCGAGTGGTTAGGGGTGATCAGGCAGGCAGGCAGAGTGGTTGGGGCGATCAGGCAAGCAAGCAGAGTTGTTAGGGGTGATCAGGCAGGCAGGCAGGCAGGCAGGCGAGCAGTTAGGAGCCAACGGTCCCGGATTGTGAGAGGGATGTCCGATTGCCGGTTTAGGTCCACAGGGATTGGGCCTAGACCGGCAGTCGGACATCCCCCGAGGGGTCCTGGATTGTGAGAGGGTGCAGGCCGGGCTGAGGGACCCCCCCACCCCAGCCTCACCCCCTCCCGTGCACGAATTTCATGCACTGGGCCTCTAGTCCTATATAATAAAGATGTAATATGCAAATTAACCCTCATGCCCTCACAAGATGACTGCCTACGACCAGGCCGGCAGGGGTGTTAGTGAGGGATGACCAAATGACTGAACAAGCAGTCTGCATGGGGCGACCAGGCCGGCAGGGGGGTTAGCAAGGGACAACCAAACGACTGAACAGCAAGCTGCGTGGGACAACCAGGTCGCCGAGGGTGCAGTTGGGGGCGATTAGGCTGGCGGGGGGGGGGGAAGTGAGGGGTGCTTAGGCCGGCAGGGGAGGCAGTAATGGGCGACCAAGCCAGCAGGGGTGGGCAGTTAGGGGCAACCAGGCTGGCAGGGGGGTGCAGTTGGGAGCGATCAGGCTGGCTGGGGTGGGGGGCAATTAGGGCTGACCAGGCAGGCAGGCAGGTGAGCGATTAGGAGCCAGCAGTCCAGGATTGTGAGAGGGATGTCCGACTGCTGGTTTAAGCCCGATCTCTGGGATCGGGCCTAAACCGGCAGTCGGACATTCCCTGAGGGGTCCCAGATTGAAGAGGGTGCAGGCTGGGCTGAGGGGACTCCCTCCCCCCATTCACAATTTCGTGCACCGGGCCTCTAGTTCTTATATAAAAGAGTATTTATATATCTTTTGCTTAAATGTATGTTGGTTTACACCAGTGGTTGGCAAACTCATTAGTCAACAGAGCCAAATATCAACAGTACAACGATTGAAATTTCTTTTGAGAGCCAAATTTTTTAAACTTAAACTTCTTCTAACGCCACTTCTTCAAAATAGACTCACCCAGGCCATGGTATTTTGTGGAAGAGCCACACTCAAGGGGCCAAAGAGCCACATGTGGCTCACAAGCCGCGGTTTGCCGACCACTGGTTTACACAAATATTAATGTTTTAGTGAAGGGACCTAACTCTCACAATTAGAAACCTAGGCATAATTACACTCAAGCCTTACATAGCAGTGGGCCAGAGAAAATAAAATTTGATAAACAACAATTAGAAGTTGTTCATCTTAGAGAGGAAATAAAACCTCTGACTTTGACAATCCATTGAATTCTTTTATCAACTCTCAAAAGTCAGTTCTTTTCTATTAATCTTGTATGCAGAAAATCATCTTATTAATGATGTGCTGAGTGCTTTTATTTGACATTGGAATTTGGAATAGGCCTTTGGGTTAAATTTGTCTAAAATGATTTATATGATATGGTCAGTAACTTTTAATTCATGATGAATTACCCACATTTCTTTTAAAAATGCTGCCTAAGTCAGATTCCATTAGTGGAGACAGAGATTACAAGGATATTTTTATTTATTCTTTTGAAGAGAGGGGAATTATTTTCTATAGTATTTTCATAATTCAATAGGCTATATCATAAATAGGTGAAGTTTTTGTTTGTCTATTTTTCCAGTTTGGGCTCCAGAGCTTAGCACTACAAGCTTCATTCATATGAATTTATTTTCTAAGATTTTATTGTATGTTCATCTTTTACCTAATTAAAACATCCTCGAGCTCTCTTTGTAGTTTTTCTCTATTCATACCAAATTTGTATCACAATAACTTCTATATTTTAATAATAGAATAATAGAAACATAAAAAGATGATGCAACATTCAAAATCATTTACAGAGAATGGGGGGGGGGGGGGAGGGGGAAGAGGAAAATGTATATTCTTGATTCTAAATCCTTGATGTAATATTATGATTTATGAAGTACTAATTATTGGTTTAGCTAATGTCTCCATTAATGGAAGACTACCTTTTATTTGGCAAAGAGTATAATAAAATTTTAATTCAGTAAGTATTGATTACCTAACATGTTCATTGTTCTCTACTGGACCCTATGCACAGTATATTAAGTGTATAAAATAAAAAAAATCAGCCCAGCTGGTGTGGCTCAGTGGTTGAACATCAATCTATGAACCAGGAGGTCACGAATCAATTCCTGGTCAGAGCACATGCCTGGGTTGCAGGCTCAATCCCCAGTGGGGGACGTGCAGGAGGCAGCTGATCAATGATTCTCTCTCGTTGTTGATGTTTCTTTCTCCCTCTCTCTTCCTCTCTGAAATCAATAAAAAAAAAAAAAAATTAATCCTACAATCTACTGTTGACAAAACAAGAAATAAAGCTTACTAAGTATAGAAATTATAGTGACCAACAGAGTTAAATGGTGACACTACTACAGTGAGGGGAGGAAGGTAACGCTATGTGAGTTCAAGTATTGTAACTGTATGTTCAAAGATAATGTACAGCCCTAGCAGGTGTAGCTCAGTGGATAGAACATTGGACTGCTGACTGAAGGATCCCAGGTTCAATTCCGGTCAAGGGCACATGCCCGGGTTGTGGGCTCAATCCCCAGTTGGGGGCATGCAGGAGGCAGCCAATCAATGGTTCTCTCTCATCATTGATGTTTCTATCTCTCTCTCTCCCTCTACCTTCCTTTCTAAAGTCAATAAAAATATATTTTAAAAAAAGATAATGTACAAAGTTGACAAAAATCAAGAAATAAAACTATAAGTTTATTATTACAGATATGGAGGAATCTATATATATAAAGAGCCAGGGTCCATAACGTCCAAAATGACCAAAGGCTTGACCGAACACCGGAAGTCAGGCCCAGACAGAGTCCAGGAGAGAGAAACAGGGTCTGATCACAGCCCCTGTGGCAGTCAGTGCTGGATCGGCATGACGGAAGCCAGTCCTGGCTACCCAGCACTGACTGCTGTGCTGCAGGCGCCTCAGCAACCCAGCACTGACTGCCAAGGGGGCTGCAATCAGGCCCGGACAGAGGCCAGGAGAGAAAAGCAGGGTCTGATCTCAGCCCCCGTGGCAGTCAGTGCTGGGTTGGCATGGCAGAAGTCAGCCCTGCAGTCAGTGAACATAGGGTCAATTCATATTAAGTGAACATACGGTCAATTAATATTAAGTGAACATAGGGTCAATTAATATCACTTTGAGAGAAGTTGAGAATATAAAGTACAGTGTAGAGCAATTACTTATATTATCTACACTAATAAAAGAGAAAGATGCCAATTGACCGTACCTTTGCGACACCCACCAGCCAATCAGGAGTGAGTATGCAAATTAATCCAACAAAGATGGTGAGTTAATTTGCATACGTAGGCGCCGAGCGGCCGGGGGCAGGGCGACGACACAGGCATTCTGCACTGCCCCAGCAGCTCTGGGCCTCTGGAAGGTGGAAAGGTGGAAAGGCGGCTCCAGGCCGGAGCAAATGCGGTGCCGGCAGCCAGGGGAAGGAAGGCCCATTCTTGCACGAATCTTTGTGCATCGGGCCTCTAGTTTCACATAAAACTCTTTTCAACTAAGATATTTTCCTTTATTTAAAATGTAACTTTATTGTTGAAAGTATTATAGATGTCCCTTTGTTTTAGTTGTTGTTTTTTTCCCATTGATCTCCTCCACCTGCACCCGCCCCTTCCAGGCCTTCGCCAGACTACTGTCTGTGTCCATGGGCTATTCCTATCTAATATATAAAAATCTAGAAAGATTTAGAGAAAATAAAATAAAAGATATGCCAGGTAAATATTGAACAGAAGAGCTGAAATTGCTGTATGAATACTGGATACAGGCTTGAAGCCAAAACACAACTCATGAGATAAAGTTAGTCATTGTAACATAACAAAAGGTTGCTTTCACTAAAGAGATAAGATGGTTCCCAATACTTATACACATAATAGAACAGTGTGGGGGTTCAGAATGAGCCTCACCAGGATGTGTCTCAGTGGTATGCAGATTTTTGAGCTAAGGGCAATTTTAGAATTTTAGCTTCAGGCTCAAGTGAAAATTCTACCCCTCCCTTTAACTATCTAAAAAAATTGAATTAGAGGCCTTGTCCATAATAAGACATTATCATATCTAATAAAAGAGTAATATGCAAATTGACCATCACTCCAACACAAGATGGCTGCCCCCATGTGGTCAAAGATGGCTGCCCCCATGGGGACACAAGATGGCTGCCACAAGATTGCCAGCAGGGAAGGGGAGTTGGGAGGGACCAGGCCTGAAAGGGAGGGCAGTTGTGGGCAATCAGGCCAGCAGGGGAGGGCAGTTAGGGGTGACCAGGCCTGCAGGGGAGGGCAGTTAGGGGCAATCAGGCTGGCAGGGGAGCAGTTAGGCATCAATCAGGCTGGCAGGGGAGTGGTTAGGGGGTGATCAGGCTGGCAGGCAGAAACAGTTAGGAGCAATCAGGAAGGCAGGCAGGTGAGCAGTTGGGAGCCAGCAATCCTGGATTGTGAGAGGGATACCAGATTGGAGAGGGTGCAGGCTGGGCTGAGGGACACCCCCCCCCCCGTGCACGAATTTCGTGCACTGGGCCTCTAGTCCTATATAATAAAAGGCTAATATGCAAATCGACCGAACAGCAGAACTACCGGTCGCTATGACATGCACTGACCAGCAGGGGCAGACACTCAATGCAGGAGCTGTCCCCTGGTGATCAGTGTGCTCCCACATGGGGAATGCCGCTCAGCCAGAAGCCGGGCTCATGGCTGGCTAGCGCAACAGCGGTGGTGGGAGCCTCTCCCACCTCCGCGGCAGCGCTAAGGATGTCCGACTGATGGCTTAGCCCTGCTCCCCATAGAGAACGGGCCTAAGCCATTAGTCGGACATCCCCTGAGGGCTCCCAGACTGCAAGAGGGTGCAGTCTGGGCTGAGGGACACCCCCCCTCCGAGTGCACGAATTTCGTGCACCGGGCCTCTAGTATATAATAACTGAAAGCAGAAAAGATTAAAAATAGCTTCTCAAACTTTAACTAAACTGATAAGAGGAATTATTTCAAGTGACTTCAAAGCAAAGTATATTTCTGTGGGATACACCCTAAGGACAAAAAGAACTGTAAAAAAATCTTAAACTCTATTCAAGTGATCATCTAGTTGCTAATTGTATTATTATTCTGAGACCTGTTTGTGTTTGGGGATTAAAAAAAAAGTAATTTAAAATTATTCGTGTCTTTAAGAACCAAGAATTTCGATGTGGGAGAAAGAAAATACAGATGCAATTAGGTTTTAAAAAAAAACAACAAAAAACTTACAGTACTTAATTTCAGTTGGAAGTAACATTATGAATATAGTTTTTATTTTATCTTTCAAGTATAGTGTATTCATATATGTGTATTATCTAATTCTGGCACAGAAAAGACCTAAAATCAATGGCCATCCTAGTGAATATGAGCACGGCCAGCACCTAGATAGTGGTCTCTAAATATGTCCCACTGAAATGAACCAGGATCCTTGTAGAATTGGCTGACTGCAGAGCTGGGACAGGAAATGCATAAGATGAGCTTGCAATGTCTTAATTTCCTTACTTTCTGATATGATATTAATAACTAGAGTCATGTCAAAGGCTTTAGAGGCCATCTCAAAATGTTAACCAAAGATGGAAAAGTCGAGCATAAAAAAGAATGACTATGGTCCTGGCCATAGTTGGTTGGAGCCTTGTCCCATAAACCAGAAAGATTGTGAGTTCAATTCCCAGTCAGGGCACATGCCTAGGTTGCGGGTTTGATCCCTGGTTAGGGCATGTTTAGGAGGCAATCTATTTGTTTTCTCTCACATAGATGCTTTTCTTTCTCTCTCTTCTTTCTCTAAAAACCAGCGAAAACATATCCTCAGGTGAGGATTAAAAATAATAACAATAATAAAATAATGACTATGGTGAACTGAAACACACTGAATGTTAAACCCAGAAATTTACAAAGTTACTAAAAAATTCAAAACAAATCTCATGGATTACCTTTGATGCTAAGGAACTAAATGATTTTTTAAAAAACTGATTAATAAAGAGTAAGAATCAAGCCTTTATCCTGCATTTCCAACACAAACTGCACCCCAAGGTAACCAAATGGTTGCAGAGGGGAAGTTTCTCTTTAAACAAGAATTCCAGCTAATGAATAAAGAAGAGTATCATTATACCACCATTTTGCAACCCCTAATGAATTAATGCATCTACACAAAGATCATCAATGGCTGCTCACCTTATAAAAGGAAAGCCAATCAGTTATTTTATGCCTCCTAATGGAAAACACACCATCACTTATGAAGTACTCTTGCCAAAAAATCTGAACCCAAATCTCATCAAATTTCTGGCCTAACTTCAAATTTATAAGAGATACAGGGGTCAGAGGTACATGATAAATAACATTTCATAGAAATAATCAGCAAAATTTAGTAGGAAATTCTATAGGACAAATGGCCTTATTTCTTCCTTATATAAATTGTAATGAAAAAAAGGAAATAAATTAAAAGACAGCCCAACCAGTGTGGCTCAGGGTTAAGTGTCAACTCATGAACCAGGAGGTCACAGTTCAATTCCTGGTCAGGGCACATGCTTAAAAAAATATATTAACTACCAATTGTAATATATAGATATTATTTAGATCCTAATTGAAATAAACTTCAAATATTAGGAGGCATTTGGGGAAATATAAATATGACTGGATATATAATGACATTAAGAAATCACCATGAGGTGTTTTTGTTTGTTTTTTTGTATGACGTTATTGTATTCTTTTTTTTTAATATATATTTTATTGATTTTCTACAGAGAGGAAGGGAGAGGGACAGAGAGCCAGAAACATCGATGAGAGAGAAACATCGACCAGCCACCCCCTGCATACCCCCAACCGGGGATGTGCCCGCAACCAAGGTACATGGCCCTGACCGGAATCGAACCCAGGACCCTCCAGTCTGCAGGCCGACGCTCCATCCACTGAGCCAAACTGGTTTCGGTCATTACTGTGTTCTTTTTAAAAACAGTCTAGTGCTAGCTTTGGCAATACATATACTAAAAACAGTCTATATTCTAGAGATAATACTGAAATATTTATGGATGAAATGACCTGATGTCTCAGATTTACTTCAAAATTTGGGGTGGGGGAGGAGGTAATTAGCTGACTATGATTTAGCAATAAGTAGATAACTACTAAAACCATCACTTTGAAACTGGGCAACATGTTTACGGAGTCTAATTATACTATTAAGACTACATATTTTTACATGTTTGAAGTTTTCTATAATAAAAAGGTTTTTTTTTTCTTCCCCCTTAAAACAGTAGTTGGTTCAGAGGAATGGTGAGGTGGGAGGCTGTTGCTTTTCATTATACCCCTCCCTGTACTATTTGCTTTATTCTACATTATATTCATATATTGCATTTCTAAGGAAACAGTCCTGTTAAGGAAATAAGAAAAACACATATGTCACAGACACAGAAAACAAACTGATGGTTGCCAGAAGGGAGATGAAGAGATGGGTAAAAAAGGTGAAAGGGATTAAGAGGTGACTAAAATAAATGTCACAGGGATGTAATGTACAGCATAGGGAATATAGTTGATAATACCTTAATAACTTTATACGGCGACAGGTGGCTACTAGGCTTACCATGGTGACCACTCCGTAAGTATATAAATGTCGAAGTATATTGTATATACATTGACATACAATATTATAATACTTTCAGGCCAATATTGTATGTCAATTGTACTTTAATTAAAAAAATAACTATACATATGTTAAAAGTGTAAATTAGTTTATAAAGACTCCGTTCTAAGTCAGCAGTTTTCAAAGTATAGTCCATGGACCCCTGGAAGGCCCCAAGACCCTTTCAGGGGTCTGTGGGGTCAAACTGTTCCATGATAACATGAAAATGCTATCTGACTTTCCCCCATCAGTACTGATGATGCACAAGCAGTAGTGGCTGGAACAGCTGGCATGAATCAAGGCAGTGACATGGATATACTAGTAGTTACTGTCTTCTCTACCATCACTCACTTGCAGTTTAAAAAGAGAAAAAAAAAAAAAAGCCAAATTCACTTGAGATTGCCCTTGATAAAGCAGTACAAATTATTAATCTTAAAAAAACCTTAACCCATCAGTGCATTTCTTTTTAATAGTCTGTGTGGCAAAATTGAAGAAAGCCACTTCTGCCATATACCGAAGTCTCAGGATCGTCCACAGGGAAAGCCCTTCCTTCACGTTAAAAGCTGAACTAGCTGCTTATATACACAGGACACCATTTCTACTCAAAAGGATGACTGACAAACCATGATATTTGCCAAACTTGGGTATTTGGCAGACATTTTTTTGAAAATGAACAAAAAGTAAGCCTGTCACATCAAGGAAAACAACTCAGTGTATTTGTTGGCAAATACAAGCTCGCAAGTGAAATTTAGAGTTTTGGAAAATTTGTTTCGGCTTGACTGCTTCCCTGCACTGAAAGATTTTTCTGATGTACTCAGTTGGTGATATTAGCAAATGTGATTTTTTTAAAGTGCTGTTAAATGTGTCAACATTTGGAAGATCTGCATAAGTCAGTGAAGTAATATTTTCCAAGTGACTAATGCGCCGTTATAAAACCATGCATGCATCAAAGATCCATTCAAAATGCAAGATGACTGTAGTGAGTTGAATGGTGGCCCCCAAAGGATCCACGAGATGAGCTTACGTGGATTATTCAGGTAAGTCCTGAATCCAATGACAAGTGTCCCTATAAGAGGGAGAAGAGGAGAAGACATGGAGATATGTGGAAGAGAAAGCCACGGGAAGATGGAGATAGAAAACCACCAGAAGCTACGAGCGGTAAGGCATGATTGTCCCCTAGACTGAGTCCTTGGTGAGAGCGCGGCCCTGCTGACTCTGATTTCAGACTTCGAGCCTCCAGAACTGTGAAGAGAATAAGTTTTTTGTTGTTTTAAGACACCCTATTTGTGTTAATTTGTCATGGCCACCATAGGAAATGAATACAATGACCAATGAATGTTCATGTAACTGAGTACAAAAATTTATTACTATCCCCCTAGCCGGTTTGGATAGAGCGTCAGCCTGCAGACTGAAGGGTCCCGGGTTCGATTCCGGTCAAGAGCACATGCCCAGTGGTTTGCGGGCTTGATCACCAGTAGGGGGCAAGCAGGTAGCAGCCAACCAATGATTCTCATCATTGATGTTTCTATCTCTCTCTCCCTCTCCCTTCCTCTCTGAAGTCAATAAAAATATATTGAAAAAAATAATAAAAAATTTATTGATATGGATTCAGAATCTACATTGCATCTAATCTTTAAGAAACTACCAATTGTCAAGTCTTGATATAGTATCAAAGAAGAATCTTCACAATTTCCTCAGGAGGACATTAAAATATCTCAGCTTTTTCCTACTACATATCTTCGAGGTCTGATTTTTTTTAATATACTTCATTCAAAACAACATATTTGTAACAGTTTGAATGCAGAAGCAGGTATAAAGTTCCAGCTGTCTCCTATTAAGCCAGGTATGAAAGAGGTTTGAAATATGTAAAATAATGCTAATATCATGAATTCTTAGTTTTGGAAAAGCCTATTTTTTATAAAAAATGTTTTTATGTTAATATGTGATAGCATAGGTTTGTTAATTTAAATACTTTCAAATTTTCTCAGTTTTAACTTGTTATATAGTAAATATTGATAACACACATAAATATAAAGTCTTTGGGATCCTCAATAATTTTTGAAAGTGTCAGAGGTTCTGAGATGAAAACATTTGGGAACCGCTGGTATACACAACCAGTAAAACAGACAGACAGGTCGGGGCCTGAGTGATCAGGAAGGTATCAGGTACGTAAGATTTCAGTTATTTTAAACTACGCCCTGGATTCTTATGGGCGGGAAGGCAGAGAAAGGTCCTTCCCGACAGAAGAACCCGGGCACATTTAATGCACTTTAGAAGCAGGTCTATGCATGATAGCTTCAGGGAGTACTAGGCCATAAATAAACACATAAACACCTAATTTGACATACCCAGATTATTATCTTTTAGAAACAATAGATGCATGACTTGATTTCATGAATCTGTTAGTCACTGGAAATCCAGAACTTGAAAAGATTTTTGATTTTGTAAATGTGGGCAACATTTCCTGGCCCGTGTGGCTCTGTGGTTGAGCGCTGACCCATGAACCAAGAGGTCCCTGATTCGATTCCCAGTCAGGGCACATGCCCAGGTTGTGGGCTCAATCCACAGTGGGGGGCATGCAGGAGGCAGCCAATCAATGATTTTTCTCTCCCTCTCTCTTCCTCTCCCTCTAAAAGCAATAAAAACATATTTTTTAAATGTGCGCCACATGATATTCTTCTCCTCATTCCTTGTACTCCAAGTAGATGGAAAGAGTTCTTTTAAATACTAAACTGGCCAACCACAGCCTCCCTCTGAGCCGCACATTCACGCCGCCTGGAACAGTCACACCTCTACTTTCTGTCTGGTGCATCAGTCAAACAGGGCTGTCCAAGTGCCACACTCTGGTGCCTTCAACAACAAAAATCTCTTTTCTCACAACTCGAGAGTCTAAGTCTGAGATCCAGGTGTCTGCAGGGTTGGTTTCTTCTGAGGCCTCGCTTCTTGGCTGATAGATGACCATCTTTCCCCTGTGTCTTCACATGTTCCTTCCTCTGTACTTGCCTGTGTCCAAATTTCCTGTTCTTAGGAGGATACCAGTCATCCTGGGTTAAGGTCCACCCTAATCCTCTTTTTTCTTTAATCCTCACCTGAGAATGTTTTCATTGATTTTGAGGGACACACACATCAATGTGAGAGAGAAACATTAATCAGTTACTTCCGATGTGTGCCCCAACTGGGGATTGAACCCACAACCTTTTGGTGTGCAGGATGATGCTCCAACCGACTGAGCCACCTAGCCAGGGTCCTAACGATCTTATTTAACCTCAATTACCTCTTTAAAGACCCTATCTTCAATACAGTCACATTCTGAGGTACTGGGGTTATAACTTCAACATTTGAAGAAAGGGGGGTGGGACACAATTCAGTCCAAAACACTTGGCTAACTCCTACTCACTCTTTGGAAATCAGCCTGAATTGTACTTCTGCAGGGAAGCTCTCCCTGGCCCTGGACTTGGATTAGGGCCCTTGTTATACTTACACTAGAGGCCTGGTGCACAAAATTTGTGCACGGGGCGGGGGAGGGTCTCCTCAGCCCAGCCTGCACCCTCTCCAATTCGGGACATCCCTCTCACAATCCTGGACCACTGGCTCCTAATTGCTCACCTGCCTGCCTGCCTGGTCACCCCTAACTCCTCCCCATCCCCCCGCTGGCCTGATCACCCCTCACTGCCTCTGTGTGCTGGCCTGATTGCCCCTAACTGCCCCGCCTGCCAGCTTGGTCACCCCAACTGCCCCCATCTGCTAGCCTGGTTGCCCCTAACTGCCCCCCCCACTGGCCTGGTCGCCCCTCACTGCCTGTGTGTGCCGGCCTGATTACCCCTAACTGCCCTGCCTGCTGGCCTGGTCACCCCTAACTGCCCCCCCCCCCCCCGCCAGCCTGGTCACCTCTTACTGCCCCCCCCTGCTGGCCTGGTCACCCCCAACTACCCCCCTCTGCCAGCCTGGTCGCCCCTAACTGCACCCCCCCCCGCCCCCCGCCGGCCTGGTCACCCCACGCAGCCTGCTGTTCAGTCATTTGGTCGTCCCTCACTAACCCCCCTACTGGCCTGGTTGCCCCACACAGCCTGCTTGTTCAGTCATTTGATCATCCCTCACTAACCCCCCTGCCGGCCTGGTTGTAGGCAGCCATCTTGTGAGGGTGTGAGGGTCAATTTGCCTATTACCTCTTTATTATATAGGATAGCAGCCAACAGTTATCCCACAAAGCATTATTACACAAATGTAATTTAACACTCAGTGTAATTGTTTTATGACTGTCTCTCCTACCAAACCCTAAGTATCACAAGGGCAGAGACGGCCTGTCATGTTCACTACGAGGTCCACAGGGTTTAATGTGTTTTAGTGCCTGACATACTAGGCTCCCTCAATGGGTGAGTGAGGGAATGCTGTGTTGGTGTCACAACTTTACAGAGATCCACTGCTGAAAGCTCCAGGTCTGTGAGCCCATCTGGGAAGCATTCTGCGTACGGAGGCAGCCGCCATCCTCAAGAGATGTACCAGCAAGGTCCATCTTGGCGGTCAAGTCCCACTGGCTCTTCATCCCACTGGAGCACTAAGTTAAGGAGGTAAGGATGTCACTCTCGTCCTGGCTCAATCATTAACTAGCAGTATACAGGAAACAATGTTCCTTAACTTTGCATCATCTTCATTTCTCATCTGTAAATGCAGAAATTATCTAATGTCAAACTGGTCACAACTCAAACAGAAAGCCCCTGATCTGTGAATACCCCAAATATACAAACCAACCCCACCCCGTGCTTCGGGGGGCCTTGTCCGTCTTTGATAGAAGGATCAACTCCAACCTGTAACAGCCAATTCGGCTGAAGCTCGGAGAGTCCCACCTCTAGGCTTCTGAAGTTTTCTTTCAAACTGCAATAGGAGGCTGCTAACTAAACAAAGCTTCAAAGAGTCACTACCACTTCCTGAAGACTTAGGGCTCAGAGAGCAATGGGAATTCAGGGGGTCATAAGGGCATTTGAAGTCTAGAGCCACTACTAATAATCTTGCAACTTGGTTAGAAGTTAAGAAGAGATAGACCTCTAGGGGAATTTGAATTAAACAATCAATATTTAAATGAATGTCCGAGAATACTTCTGGGGTACGGAGAGGGTAGGATTCCATTTTCTTTTGAAGTTGGGAAAGTATGTAATGTGGGGAAAAGAAGTCTCAGCAATTTACAGTGTTCTTAGTTGTTCTCTCCTACATATTGCCTAATCACATATCTTGATTACCCATGTGATTTCGGTAAAGATTCTATCTTGGTTCCTTGCCCCCTCATGTGGGGATAATAATGCCATAAGAAGTGGTTGTTAGTGTCAAGTGAAGTCACATGTGGAAATGTATTAACTGCAGAGGTAAAGAATTCTGACTTCTGCCTCTTAGTAACTGTGTAATCTTGGGTGAGTGTTTACTTCTTTGTGCCTAGGTTTCCTCATCTATAAAATGGAGATAATAATAGTATCTCTTCTAATCATTGTGATAATTAAATGTTTATAACATACTTAGTGCCTGAAACAAAGGAAGTATTCAGTATTAGCTATTTCTTTTATTTTTTAAAATATATTCTTATTGATTTCAGAGAGTAAGGGAGAGTGAGAGTGAGAAACATCAATGATGACAGAGAGAGAATCATTGATTGGCTGCCTCCTGCATGTCCCTCACTGGAGACTGAGCCTGCAACCCAGGCATGTGTCCTTGACTGGAATTGAACCCAGGACCCTTCAGCCTGCAGGCTGACGCTCTATCCACTGAGCCAATCCGGCTAGGGCTTAGCTATTTCTTTTTATGCTATGTAATTCTCAGAGCTTTTCCACCTAATATGATCATACTAGAGGCCTGGTGCACGAAATTCGTGCACTTGCGTGGGGGGGGTCCCTCAGCCCGGCCTGCGCCCTCTCGCAGTCCAAGAGCCCTGCGATTGATGGCCCCACAGAGGGAGGCCCCGCCCACCCACCGCAGCCCACTGGTCGGTGCCTGGGCCTCCCTCTTTGGGGCGATCGCAGAGGTCCCCCCCACCCCAACCCTGATCAATCGCCCTGCAGAGGGTGGCCTGGGCCTCCCTCTATGGGGTGGTCATGAGGCAATGGTGGGGCCCCCTGACCAATTACATCGCACCCGCCTTGGCTGGCCTGGCACCAGTGCATGTCATAGTGTGGTCGTCTGGGTGGTCATTCTGCTTCTCAGCTGTTCAGTCAATTTGCATATTACACTTTTATTATTATAGATATGACCATTCTCAGAAACCTGTGATTTCCCCATTATCCTCAAACTCACCATCCTCCTTTCTTCTCTCTCTCCCTCAGCAATGCTCCAGTCTCACTAAAAAAAAAAAAAAATTGAGGCCAGCTCTAACCGGTTTGGCTTAGTAGATAGAGTGTCGGGCCTTCGGACTCAAGGGTCCCAGGTTCGATTCCGGTCAAGGGCACTTTGGTTGCGGGCACATCCCCAGTAGGGGGTGTGCAGGAGGCAGCTGATCGATGTTTCTAACTCTCTATCCATCTCCCTTCCTCTCTGTAAAAAAATCAGTAAAATATATATATATTTTTAAAAAATAGAGGCCAGCAGATTTTTTCTCCCTCAACATCCCCACATTTATAAGCACCTGGACTCCCTTTCTCAGGCCCTTTAGCAACTTACCCTTCTCTTTCTGGAAAAAACTATTTGTGTTTCTTTAAAAGCCAAATTGTTGTATGCTTTCTCTGCCTGAAATGTGTGTCCCCCAGTTTTTGTTGGAGCAGCTCCTACTCTTTCTCTGAGGAGTATCCTCTTTTGGGTTCCCATAGACCTTAAATTTATATACTAGAGGCCTGGTGTATGAAATTCATGAACGGGATGGGGGGGGTCCCTCAGCCCAGCCTGCACCCTCTCCAATGCGGGATCCCTCGGGGGATGTCCAACATCCCTCTCGCAATCCGAGACCACTGGCTCCTAACCACTCACCTGCCTGATTGCCCCTAATCACTCTGCCTGCCTGCCTGATTGCTACTAACTGCTCTCCCCTGCTGGCCTGATTGCCCCTAACTGCTCTCCCCTGCCGGCCTGATCACCCCTAACCGCCTCTGCCTCGGCCCCCGCCATCGTGGCTTTGTCCGGAAGGACATTCGGTCTAATTAGCATATTACCCTTTTATTAGTATAGATTATCATATTAAATAATCATTATCTCTCTGCATGTCTAATTTTACAACCTCAGAATCTACCTCATAAACTCACCAATTGCTCCTGTTTGCCTGGGACTGCCTTGGTTTTAACAATGAACGTCCTGCATCCTAAGAAACCCTAAAGTCCTGGGTGGTTGGTCACCCTAATACACACTTGCTAGGTTTTATTGAGTGAATAGAGTCAACACTTGTTATATCATCTCTTTCTCCTCTGGGTTCGCTCTTCCATGCAATGTCATCAGTGTCCACCTCTCACCTCCCAGCTGCATTGGCACATAGCACTCTGCTCTCCTCATGGCCAAGTCTACGGGACACTTTTCAGTCCCTCTTAGATTGGCCTCTCAATAAATTACATTTACTAACCGGATATTACTCGTTTGGTGTAACTGTTGTTTTTATAGTGAAGCAAGCCAGTATTAAAATATCCACATTTATTAAGTGTTTGAGTATACCAGTACATGGATTCAAGGAACCATCCCCTGTGTTGCTTACATAGTTCTGAATATTATGCCATACTTATGATTTCATTAAAATAATCACAAGATGTTATCAATGACTGCTAAACGTTTTCTGAATAAGAAGTTTCCAGAAGTCATGACTCATGGAATTAAAAAAAATGTTTTAGAAGCAACACAGTTCTCCTTTTTTGTGAAATCCAAACAAGAAAACAGAGTGGTATTTAGGAAGCTCATAATAAATGGTTCTTCTTTTAAATTCTGAAAATAGATGTATAAAAATGATCTATAAAAATGAATAAGCTAGAATTTAAATTTATTGAGTATTTCTTTTTTTAAAATATTGTATTGATTGAGGAAGGGAGAGAGAGAAACATTGAACAGCTGCCTCCTGCGGCAATCCCTGTGGGAAGTGAACTGGCAAACTTTGGGTGCACAGAGGACACACCAGCCAGGACAATTGAGCACTTCTTTTTAACCAAAGAAGAGTTTTTTTAAAAAGATCTTAATTGTGGAGGCTTAATATGAACCAACACTTACAAAGAAAAATGCCTTTGCCCTAGCCCGTTTGGCTCAGTGGATAGAATGTCGGCCTGCAGACTGAAGGGTCCTGGGTTCGATTCCAGTCAAGGGCACATGCCGGGATTGCGGGCTCGGTCCCCAGTAGGGGGAGTGCAGAAGACAGTTTATCAATGATTCTCACTAATGTTTCTCTCTTTCTCTCTCCCTTCCTCTCTGAAATCAATAAAAATATATATATTTTTAAAATGCTTGGGAATTGCCTGTTTACATATCCCTCTCTCCCAATACACTTTAAGTTCTCTGAGGGCAGGATTGGACCTTGCTTCTTGCTACGTAGAAATGGGTGCCTGGCTCAGGCAGGGGCAAAAATAAATGTGCTAAGTGGGGAGCTAGAGAGGAAAAGAGAACATATAAAAAGTGACAGAATTTGAGATAGCTGTAAAAGATTTTTCAGAAGAAGAGAGGACATTATATCAGAAATTCACATAAACTTCAAATGTGAAACATTTCCAGATCTATACAAAGGAAAGTACTGGCAATAAAGACTAATCGTAGCCCTAGCCGGTTTGGCTCAGTGGATAGAGCACTAGCCTAGGGGCTGAAGAGTCCCGGGTTCGATTCCAGTCAAGAACACATGCCAGGTTGCAGGCTCGATCCCCAGTAGGGGGCATGCAGGAGGCAGCCAATCAATGATTCTCTCGCATCATTGATGTTTCTATCTCTCTCTCCTTTTCCCTTCCTCTCTGAAGTCAATGAAAATATACTTTTTTAAAAGAAGACTAATTGTAAAGTTGACAATTATGATAGCCATATTGACTTAGGTTTTTTTTTATTACTAGGCAAAAATTTATGTATGACTTTTCATTAACTCATCTATTATTTTTTAAGGTTTTTTTCCTTTTTTGTGGTTTTAACTCATCTTTTCTTGAATTTGTAGAATTTCCAATAAATATCAAAGTGAAAAATTAATTCAGCATTTTACAATTCATCTTACTACCAGACAATAGAAGGTGCACTAGGAAATCAAAGTAGGCTGAATGATTAGAAAATTACTTTTTCTTGCCCCCAAATCAAGAAACCTGAAGGCAATTTTTTCACTTCCCATATTCAGAGATTTACACACACACACACACACACACACACACACACAAAACTACCTCCAGGCAGTGGCTGATATTCAATTATTCAATTGGCATAGACCAAGACAGTCATTCAGTTTTGTATAAAAGTTAGCCATTCTTATTAATATGATTATCTGATTTTTGAAATTGACTATCTATATCTTTATCTCATAAAGATATATATCTATATCTTTATATAAACACTAGAAGCCCGGTGCACGAAATTCGTGCACGGCAGGGGGTTGTCCCTCAGCCCAGCCTGTACCCTCTCCAATCTGGGACTCCTGGAGGGATGTCCGACTGCCCGTTTAGGCCCGATCCTGGCCTAAACGGGCAGTCGGACATCCCTCTCACAATCCAGGACTGCTGGCTCCCAACTGCTTGCCTGCCTGCCTTCCTGATTGCCCCTAACCGCTTCTGCCTGCCAGCCTGATCACCCCCTAACCACTCTGCTGCCAGCCTGTTTGCCCCCAACTTCCCTCCTCTGCCAGCCTGGTCACCCCTAACTGCCCTCTCCTGCAGGGTTGATCACCTCCAACTGCCCTCCCTTGCAAGCCTGGTCCCTCTCAACTGCCCTCCCTTGCAGGCCTGGTCCCTCCCAACTGCCCTCCCTTGCAGGCCGGGTGCCTCCCAACTGCCCTCTCCTGCTGGCCATCTTGTGGTGGCCATCTTGTGTCCACATGGGGGCAGGATCTTTGACCACATGGGGGCAGCTATATTGTGTGTTGCAGTGATGATCAATCTGTATATTACTCTTTTATTAGATAGGATAGAGGCCTGGTGCATGGGTGGGGGCCAGCTGGTTTGCCCTGAAGGGTGTCACAGATAAGGGTGGGGGTTCCCTTGGGGTGTGGGGGTCCTGAGCGAGGGGCCTGTGGTGGTTTGCAGGCCGGCCACACCCCCTGGCAACCCAAGCAGAGGCCCTGGTATCTGGAATTTATTTTCCTTCTACAGTTGAAACTTTGTAGCCTGGAGCGGAGCCAAGCCTGGGGCTCCGGCAGCCATTTCTGTGGCAGTTAATTCACCTTCTACAATTGAAACTTTGTTGCCTTAAGCGGGTGGGCCCGGCCAGGGTGTGCGGAAAGCTTTGCTTCCCCTGTTGCCAGTGGCAACCCTGGCCTGCTCTCTCAAGCTCCATTCTGCCACCATTTGTTTGAATTTGTTTACCTTCTATAATTGAAACTTTGTAGCTTGAGTGGAGGCTTAGGCCTGCAACGGCTATGGAAAGCTTGGCTTCCTCTGTTACCTGGGAAACCTTGCTCTCTGTGGCTGTAGCCATCTTGGATTGGGGTTAATTTGCATACTCGCCCTGATTGGCTGGTGGGCATGGCTTGGCTGGTGGGCGTGGCTTATGTAGCGGAGTGATGGTTAATTTGCATATTACCATTTTATTAGAGAGGATATCTAAATAATCTGGAATTCCTCACTTCCTGAACTTTCTGAATAAATCAGTTATTTCTGAAATGGATACAAAACTATCAAACCACTGATTTGAAATAAATTATCTTAATATCAAATCCACCTTAAATTCAAAGAAAAGCAAACTGCCTTTTTCATAAAATTCAGAAATTACGCAATTGGTCTAGCAATTCCACTTTCATTCATGTGCAACAAGGGACATGTATAAAAAGTCAAAGTTTGTACTAGCCAAAAAACTAGCACTGACCCAAATGTCCATCAAGAGAACAGATCATTAAATTGTGGGATAGTGGAATGTTATACAGAAGTGAAAGTGAATGAACCACATCTGTACATATCAACATGGACAAATGTCAACAACACAGTGTCAAAAGTATGTATCAGGAGAAATTATTCTATTTATATAAGTTTTAAAAGCAAAAGAATAATTTATTGTTTAGGGATAAATACAAATGTTGCAAAACCTAGTTTTACAAAAAGTCAAGGGAATACTAAATACAAAGTTTCATCACGGTTACTTGAGGGATGCAGGGAGATGAACTGAATTGGGGAAGGACACATGATGAATCTAATGTATTGCTATTTCTGAACCAAGATGGCGGCAAAGGTAAACAACTAAACTGCCGCCTCGCACAACAATTTCAAAACTACAACTAAAAGACAAAACGTCTACCACCCAGAACCACGGGAAAGCTGGCTGAGTGGTAGATTTACAACTAAGGAGAGAAAGGAGCACAAACGCTGAAAAGCTGAGTGAGGTACGGAGGTGTGCGAATCGGGCTGGTGGCGGGCGACTGGGCGCGCGGCTTTTCTTCAACCCGAAGGGAGACAAGCTCCCTATCATTCTGAAATCCAGTTTCTGGGGGCACGCAGGGGACCCAGACGCCTACGGGGAGAAGCTGGACTCTCGGCCATTGGGTCGGAAAATGAGAGTGACTTTTTTGCAGAGGTGCGCCCAGCAATCATTGTTTACTGCGCGGGAGCATGGGATGCGGGGACTTGGAAACGCGGTTAGGCAGAGACGGCTGACGGCAGCCATCACCATTTGCCACGCCCTAGCCTAGTGACGCCTGAGACCCCGCCCTGCCCCGCCCTGAGACCCTGCCCTGCACATTCTACAAACCTGCCTAGGCTCCACACAGCAGCTTTTGCATATAAATGGCCTGTTCTGTGGCAGCTTAACCAAATAAACTGCAACTCCAGTCAGACTGCTCCAAAACCACCAAAGCCCAAGCAAAGAGGAGAAAACTGTAGTTCTTGCTGTAGCTCCTGCTGGGTGGCCTCAGACAGTAGCTGACCTGCACCCCATTGGAGATTCAGAAACTAGTGTATCTAGTGGTCGGTGTGAGACAACACCAGATTTCAACCACTCTCATAAGGAACACATTTAAGAGGCAGACTCAGTGAGCACCAAAGCCCTACTGGAACAAGTCCTGCCCCATAAACGTGTCTCCAGCACAGCAATTCTTCCGTTATAGTCACAGCGGGTGCTCACAGCCAATTGGCCTGGAGGTCAATTCCTCCCAGTGACACCAACAACAATCAAGACTTAACTACAACAAGGCTGTACACACAGTCCACAAAGGGGTGCACCAAGAGTGTCCACCTCAGGTAACTGGGAGGCTGACCCGTTGAACCAATAGGACACCTAGTACACAAAGCTACCCTACCAACTCAGGGAAGCAGCGAAAATGAGGAGGCAAGGAAACAGATCACAAATGAAAGAAATGGAGGACAACAAATGAATGGACATAGAGTTCAAAACCACAGTTATAAGGTTTTTCAAGAATTTCATGGAAAAGGCCGATAAATTTAATGAGACCCTCGAGGATATGAATAAGGACCAACTAGAAATTAAACATACACTGACTGAAATAAAAAATATTATACAGAGACCCAACAGCAGACTAGAGAAACGCAAGAATCAAGTCAAAGATTTGGAATACAAAGAGGCAAAGGACACTCCTCCAGAGAAGCAAGAAGAGAAGAGAATCCAGAAAGTTGAAGATAGTGTAAGAAGCCTCTGGGACAACTTCAAGCGTACCAACATCAGAATTATGGGGGTGCCAGAAGAAGAGAGAGAGCAAGACGCTGAAAACCTATTTGAAGAAATAATGACCGAAAACTTCCCCCACCTGGTGAAAGAAACAGACTTACAAGTCCAGGAAGCGCACAGAACCCCAAACAAAAGGAATACCAAGAGGACCACACCAAGACACATCATAATTAAAATGCCAAGGGCAAAAGACAAAGAGAGAATCTTACAAGCAGCAAGAGAAAAACAGTTAGTTACCTACAAGGGAGCACCCATACGATTATCAGCTGATTTCTCAACAGAACCTATGCAGGCCAGACGGGAGTGGCAAGAAATATTCAAAGTGATGAATAGCAAGAAACTACAACCAAGACTACTCTACCCAGCAAAGTTATCATTCAGAATTGAAGGGCAGATAAAGAGCTTCACAGATAAGAAAAAGCTAAAGGAGTTCATCACCACCAAACCAGTATTATATGAAATGCTGAAAGGTATTCTTTAAAAAGAGGAAAAAGAAGAAAAAAGTAAAGGTAAAAATTATGAACAACAAATACATATCTATCAACAAGTGAATCTAAAAGTCAAGTGAATTAAAAATCTAAGGAACAGAATAAACTGGTGAACATAATAGAATCAGGGGCATAGAATCGGAGTGGATCGATAATTCTCAGGGGGAAAGGGGTATCTGTGTGGGGAGCATGGGAAGAGACTGGACAAAATCATACACCTATGGATAAGGACAGCGGGGGGGAAGTAAGGGCAGAAGGGGGGGTGGGAACCGGGTGGAGGGGAGATATGGGGGGGGGGAAAGGAGAAACAATTGTAATAATCTGAACAATAAAGATTTATTAAATTAAAAAAATAAAAAAATAATGTATTGCTATTTCTTTTTATAAATATATTTTTATTTATTTCAGAGAGGAAGGGAGAGGGAGAGAGAGATAGAAACATCAAAGATAAGAGAGAACCATTGATTGGCTGCCTCCTGCACGCCCCCCACTGGGAATCGAGCCCGCAACCCAGGCATGTGCCCTTGACCAGAACCGAACCAGGGACCCCTCAGTCCACAGGCCAACACTCTATCCACTGAGCCAAGCTGGCTAGGACTATATTCTATTTCTTAAATTGGGTGGTTAGATACATGGGTGTTTTATTGTTATTCTTTATGCTATGCACATATGCTATGATTATTATCTTACATGTGTTTAATAATATAAAATTCAAATCTAAGTCCACTACATCCCTAGAATATTAAACCTTTTAATTTTAAATTAAAAAAATGCAAGCGGAGAGTTATTATATGTTGACCAAAGGTAGTTAAATTCAGAAAGTGTATTATGAATAATTTTCTGAATAATAAAGCATAGGTCCATCCCTTACTCCATATGTTCTTCACTATTCTCTCCTATGAGCATTCATATAACTAAAATATCTAGTGAAATTTCACTGGAAGTAATTTTTTATATATATATATATATTTTTTTTTTTTTTTTTATTGATTTTTTGCAGAGAGGAATAGAGAGTTAGAAACATCGATGAGAGAGAAACATCGATCAGCTGCCTCTTGCACACCTACTACTGGGGATGTGCCCGCAACCAAGGTACATGCCCTTGATCGGAATCAAACCTGGGACCTTTTTTTTTTTTTTTACTTTTTTTTTTTTCAGAGAGGAAGGGAAGGGGGGAGAGAGAGAGAGAGAGAGAGAGAGAGAGAGAGAGAGAGAGAGAGAGAGAGAGAGAGAATGATGAGAATCATCGATCGGCCACCTCCTGCACGCCCTCTACTGGGGATCGAGCCTGCAACCCAGGCATGTGCCCTTGGCCGGAATTGAACCTGGGACCCTTCAGTCCGCAGGCTGATGCTCTATCCACTGAGCCAAACCGGTCAGGGCTCACTGGAAGTAATTTAATAGCAAAGTCAGAAGTCCCTAATGGTCAACTCTGACATGCTGGGTTTCAAATTGATGAGTCCTAAAAGTAACCCAGCCAAAGTGATGGCAGGCACTTTTCAAAATTAACATTGATGAGCCTGCTCCCTCTACTTGTCCGAGTAGAGAATTTATTGATCTCAAAACCAGTGACGTTAGAGGGAAATGCAAGTCAGGCAGGGCTGGGTCCCTAGCGTGCGTGGGCATGAAGTCAGGTCCTGGAGGATCCCAATGCTGGTGATGCCAGTAACATCCCACAGACAGGATGAATCTAGCGTATTAACATAAAAAGGAAGACTCTATCAAGGTTTGACATATTTATAATTCTCCCAGTGACACCCAAAGCCTGAGCAGCTTGGCAAATACATTATTTCAAAAATCTGGAATTCCCTCCAGCAACTCACTGTTGTTTTTATAGGGTGCTAATTCAGCACAGACACGATCACTCTTTTGGAAGCTCTGAGCATCAACATTACTTAATTTTCTTGCATTTCTCAAAACCATCTCCAAATTAAATCTTCTAAGTATTAGAAGAAAAAAAAAGATCTGAATTATATAAATTCCTACTGGTAGTTTTGACTCAGCAAAACATCCTAAGTACGTAGGAGGAAAGTAGGAGGAAAAGGCACTGAGCTAGATGCTTTACATACCTCAATAGAACCAGCTAACGTTTATGGAGCCAAGCCCTGTGCTAAGGACTTCACATGCATTCTCTCATGTAATCCCTTTAGGAACCCTTATTAATTCCATTTCACAGATGTAGAAATGGAACATTAAGTAACTTGTTCAAATTCACATAGCAATCCGCAGCACTAGGATTCAAGTCTAGACCTGTCCAACAATAATGCTTGTGTTCTGTGCCATGCTATGCTGCAAATACATTGCATTAATTTTTCATAAAGACTTAGCAAATTAAATAGATTTTTTTATGTGCCTCAGGCATGAAACAGCTCTGGCCACAGACACAGGCATCAGCCTAGGATGAACTAAGGACTGTACATCTGCTTTGCCCCTGATTGATATAAGAGCAACACCAACAATCAGTTGTCTCCTTGCCCATTGCCAAAGAGTAATTAGATATTTTAAAAAATCTGTTAAGTGGCTAAAAGTTTAAAAGATAAGAGGCCTTTTAGCTTTCTACTAAAATGGCACATATGTCAAAGGACTTTAAAATAACACGTAATTCATAACATGGCACCATACCACATGTCAGTCTTCTCCAGCTGTCTGACCAGTTTAGACCTGGACTTTTTAAAACAGGCATTCTGTACTATTTACTCAAAAAACGGCATGGCTGTTTAAACTACTTGAAGATAGTCTTTTATCTGTTAGCAATTAGTCTGTAAGAAATTTCACTGAAGTTATTGAGATGGGGTAACCATGGTCATAAGCTCAAAAAAAAAAAAACATTCAAATGAGGTTACGGAAGAAAACAGTCTATTTTAAAAAGTAACCTTCATACCTTAGTATCATGAGAACTAACAATTTGCACAAAGTCGCATTCAGCATGCTTCACATTATGAAATCGTCTCCTGACCCAGACTCCGGCTATCTGAACTGGCCGTGTGAGACCAACAAACACCGGCCTGTCAAAATCTAAAGTTACAAGAAGAAAAAACTACTTTTTGAAATGGCAAATCATAAAAGGTAATTTAAAATCTATATAGCATTCTTTCTGTGCTCTCTGAAAAACAGCAAGGAATTAATGCTTACACAAGGATTTCATCTTCATAAATGCATTCACATTAAGTCTCAACATCCCTGTGTAGGAGAAACATTAGCATATTCCCTCCACTTTTAATGTTATGTATGAAGAAACTTATGAATTGTGAAGTTCAGGGAAGGATTAAAAAATGTTGGCATAGATGTTTCACTCCTTTCTCTCAGAAGTCACCTGAAAATTGAAAGCAAACACAACACAAACCCCATACCACATGAAGACAGAAAGCTATTGCCCTAGCCTGTTTGGCTCAGTGAACAGAGCGTCGATCTGTGGACTAAAGGGTCCCAGGTTCGATTCCGGTCAAGGGCACATGCCCAGGTTGCGGGCTCAATCCCCAGTGGGGAGCATGCAGGAGGCAGCCAATCAATGATTCTCTCTCATCATTGATGTTTCTATCTCTCTCTCCCTCTTCCTTCCTCTCTGAAATTAATAAAAATATATTTTTAAAAAGACAGAAAGCTATGGAGGAGCAGGAATTGGGCAGAGTGGTGGGTGATGAAACCTGAGGGCCTGCAGAGGGGACACCGGCAGGAGCTAGCTGACCTAACCTGCAGATTTTGTGAAAAGGCTCAGGATTTGGTGCAATAGGCAAAAGATGAAAGGCTTGTAATCTGGGAAAACTGAATGATCCTGGAGAAAACAGCTGATGATGAAATCTGTGGTGATCCCCATCAAAAAAAGCTGGCTCACCGTCAACAAGTGTTACCCAGATATACAAAACTTTTATTCAGTTTTTAATGTATCCTATTAGTGTCTCACTTTTAAATAATCATCAAGCACTTAAGAAAAACCTCTAACATAAAGGACCAAAGTAAACAAACAAACAAAAAACACACTAGAATACCTAAAGACAGGAAATAGAGTACCAGGAATATTTTATCTACCAAAAAAAAAAAAAAAAAAAGCCTTCATAGAGACAGAAGACCTGATATGCATAAAACAAGAACGAAATATTTTAACAAAAATTAAAATAATAAAAAAGCATAATTAGAGAATAGGGAAGAGCTCTTGGAAAGCAGTAATGATCGCTAAAACAAAAAATTCAATAGAAAGGTTGGGAGATAAAGTTGAGAGATTTTTGTAGAAAATATAACAAAAATACTAAAAATGGACAACGGGAAAAACCAGTAAGAAAATTAGAGGACTGAATCCCAAAGATCAAACACAAATCTTATTAAATGTCTAGAAAGAGGAAATTGTGAGGATGAAATTATGAGAGAATTTTCCTGAGACATGAACAACATACATTTCAAATTGAAAAGGTGCATTGAGTACTGTCAACGGATGATCATTGGTGCCAATTCAATGCCAATGGGTATCCCCAATTTGGGGTGCTGTGAAGAAGGAAGCCATATTCAGTGCAAAGCAGCTCTACTGTGATCCAGCCTGCAGGGAAAACAGCGTTGTGAGGCGGCCCTGGGGCCAGGCAACTCTCCGGCTAGACAGCTCTGCTCTGCTCCATGCAGGTCTGCTTCCGCTGCACTGGTCCGCTCCTTCCTGTGCCAGTCTGCTCTGGCCTGTGCTGGTCTGCTCCGCTCTGCTCCCGGGAGATATCTTCAGTGTTTCAAGACATCTTTGGAAGCCTTCCCCGATCCCACGGCTGGATTAGGTGCCCTTGCTGTGGGTTCCTGGGGCACTTGCCCTGTGCTAGCACTTTTTACCCTGGGTTATAATTGTTTATCTTCACAATTAGGCCAGGATCTCCATGAAGGCAGAAGTTATGCTGACTTTGCTATCAGTAAAGCCCTATCCACTGGTATAGTGCCTAACCTGTGGTGGGCACTCAATAAATACTGGATGAATACAAAGCTTTTGTTTGGTGTACCAACGTATACTCTGATGCTAAAGCCTAGATTTGAAAAGTCAAAAGCTGTTCCACCCTGGCAGGGTAGCCCAGTTGGTTAGAGCCTCCTTCCTATAAGCCAAGGTTGTGGGTTTGATCCCTAGTCAGGGCACATAAAGAAGCAACCAATGAATGCATGAATAAGTGGAACAACAAAAATCAATGTTTCTCTCTCTCTCTCTCTCTCTCTCTCTCTCTCTCTCTCTCTCTCCCTCCCTCCCTCCCTCCCTCCCTCTCTTTCTCTCTCTCTCTCTCTCTCTCTCCCTCTCTTTCAAAAATTAATGAATAAAATTTTTTTTAAAAAAGCTACTCCAGCCTGGCCAGTGTGACTCAGTGGTTGAGCAAAGACCTATGAACCAGAAGGTCACGGTTTGATTCCCAGTCAGGGCACATGCCCAGGTGTTGGGCTTGACCCTAGTAAGGGGCCTGCAGGAGGCAGCCAATCAATGATTCTCTCTCATCATTGATGTTTCTATCTCTCTCTCCCTCTCCCTTCCTCTCTGAAACCAATTAAAAAAAAAAAAACATTTAAAAAAAAAGGCTGCTCCAAGTAAGAACAACCAATCCATACTCTGCCCACGCTGTCTATTAAGCAAACTGATCTAACTGTGCTGACTGATTCTGTAGAAGTGCTGTCCCAAATTAGTTTGTATACGTGAGATGGGGTGAGGAGTTTGGACTTGAACTAATAAAGAGCTATTGTACGTTAAGAAAGGTAGGCATGCAATTAAAATAGGGCTTTGAGAAGATTAGTCTCCTCTGGTATGCAGGATAGAATGGGGGAATTTTTTCCCTCCATTTCTTTTACCCATTTTTTAAGTGTGAGTGGATGACCAGACTAACATGAGCAATGAACCACAAAAGCTCAATCTGTATAGATGGAGTTTAGTATTCATTAACTCAGCAGTTTTGAGGTTCTACTATGTTCTATGCCTAGAATGGCAGTAGATAAGAAGAGGTCAAAGGATCACAAGAGCCTGACAAGCCATGCTAAGGACTTTGGGCTTGACATTACAAGAAAAGAGAATGTAATAGGAATGACAATGGTTAGATCTTTGCTTTAGATCAGTTTGAAAGCAAAGTGGAGAATGAATGGAAAAAGAGAGAGATCAAGATGGGGATAGAAAACTCTCTTAAGAGGGGCCACTGAAAATGTCCGAAGATGATGAGAGCCCCAAGAAGCTATAGTAGACATAGAGCAGATGGGACAGACGAGAAATATTTAATAGGTAAAATCAGGAGGACTTTGTAAATGATAGGGAGACATAGTCTAGAATGACATATACTACCCTTTACCTCTTTGCACACAATATGCCACAATTGCCTAATCCTCACAGCTTCCAACTACATGGTAACATTTAGTCTAGTCCAGTGGTCGGCAAACTCATTAGTCAACAGAGCGGCACACCGCGGCTGTGGTTTGCCGACCACTGGTCTAGATGCTCTCTAGTTACTGTGTGGATGGCGATAAATTAAATAGGAACAAATAAAGGAAGATGAGCCTAGCTGGTGTGGCTCAGTGGTTGAGTGTCGACCTATAAACCAAGAGTTCACTGATTTGATTCCTGGTCAGGGCACATGCCCAGGTTGTGGGCTCAACTCCAGTGGGGGATGTGCAGGAGGCAGCCAACTGATGTCTCTTTCTCTCATCAATGTTTCTATCTCTCTCTCCCCTCCTCTCTTTCTAAAATCAATAAAAGCATATTTTTAAACAAAGGAAGATGAAATTGGTGAAAAGTGGAGGTGAGGTATCAGGAAGAAGGTAGAAAAGATATACTTTTATACATGTTGACTTAGAACTACCTGTAGGCTAGCACCCTGGGAAGCTAGTTATCTGGTAGTAAGCAATCGGACATAACTGTCTGAAGGGCAAAGGAAAAACAAAGGTCACGATAGAAACCATGGATTTCAGAGTCATCAGCACAAGACACAGGTAAACCAGGAAAAGTAATTTTAATCATCCAGAGAGCTAGTGTAGCCCAAAAAAGGCAATGGGATGAAGTCAGACACCTGGGGACACAACATTAGAGGGACTAGGGATACCATCGTAATGCTTTGTCAGGAGTCATCTCCAAAGAATCCTGTCTTTGCAATTGTCCAGATCTCCTCTCTTATAGCTTCTTCAGACTTAATGCAGAAATAGTTGTAGTGTATGTCTTTCTTTGAAGTAATTAACAAAAGAGAAATAAAGTTAAGGCCATTAAATTTTATACATTAAGAATACTATCATTTACTGTTTATTGAGCACCGAGTATACCCCCAAGGACTATATTAAGTGTTTTACAAGTATTTTTTATTTTAAGCTTAATAACAACTGTATGAGATATGTCCTATTACTATGACTATTCCACAGGTGAAAAACACTAATTTTTAAGTGACGAACCACTATTTGAACTATAGTCTGGGGAAGTCCAGACCTCCAGTCTTAACGAGTGTAAGTATAATCTCTCACAGGAGCAAAAAACATAATGAGTCGAAAAGGCAACCTGCTCCTTCTATACCTAACAAAGCCTATCAATGACATTTATTCCACTTGTGACCATTTTATAACATAAATTTTAAAGAAGTATTCTGTTTTTACATATGATTACACTAAAGTGTGAATAAAGGTTCTATTAAATGCCATAGTCCAAAGACTCATTTTGTTTTAATTATAAGAAACATTAAAATTGAAACCCAAGTGGTAAACTTTAATGACATTAAGATAAAAGAAAAGTGATTTTTAAGCTCAAAATGTTAAGTCTCTAGCTAACTCCCTCAGATGACACGAAAAAATGCTCCTTGCTTTTTTACCTATAAAAATAAATCTGATAGTCAATAGGACAGGGCTAGATCTGGTGGGTCCTAGAAATGTTTATGAGCAAATGCTGACCAGGGTAGTATGGAATTACCCAAAAAACATACCCTGAGTGGCCATATTATTATGATCTCTGAACGCATAGTAATCTGGCCACTCAGTGTGTATATATTAGAGGCCCGGTGCATGAATTCGTGCATGGGTGAGGTCCGGCTAGCCTGGCCAGGGGGAGGGGACATGGGCAGTTGGCCGGCCTGCCTGCTGGTCGAACTCCTGGTTGAGGGACAATTTGCATATTAGCCTTTTATTATATAGGATATACACTGAGTGGCCAGATTATTATGCGTTCAGAGATCATAATAATCTGGCCACTCAGTGTATAGTCTCCAATACAATTACTTACCCAGAAACTTCCACGTGACCCAAGCTTTACATTTCAGTGATTAGGAAGTGCATGAGAAGAGACTTCATTAAACATACACACCATCCTTTTAATTAAAGATTTGGGAGCTCTTGTCATTTTAGGAGAAGTCCTTCTACTTCTGTACATACTTACACAATAAACCATAATGACTCATAACCACCATCCATTACCTAAATTAGTATTTCATAACTTGTTTTCCACTTTTCCTCCTTTTAAAACTGAACCTAAGGAAATGTACACAAAATTATGATATATGAACTTTAACAGTAAGAGTGTAAAATTTTAAAAAAAGAGAAACGCACAGTACATTTGGCTGGTTTGCCTCTTGGTTTTTCCATGAAACCTCAAAACAGATATTTCAAGTGTATTCTTTTAATAGAGGTGGAAAAAATTGTTTTGGTTCTCATAATTTTAGCAACTATTACTTAAACAAGGTATATTATTGTGATTTGTATTAAGCAATATATATATTTGGTCGTTGTCCGTTTATGGCACAGAGCTCCTAAAACCCTTGGAATTTCCTAAGAGATAAGATCTACAAAGGTGAAATAAGTGTCTTTAGTTATTCATATAACAAGCCTCTTTCAATCACACCTGCGTTTATATTAATGCGTTTTTGGAAAGCCCCTAGGCCCGTGGTCGGCAAACTGCAGCTTGCGAGCCACATGCGGCTCTTTGGCCCCTTGAGTGTGGCTCTTCCACAAAATACCACGGCCTGGGCGAGTCTATTTTGAAGAAGTGGCGTTAGAAGAAGTTTAAAAAAATTGACTCTCAAAAGAAATTTCAATCGTTGATACTTGGCTCTGTTGTACTGTTGATATTTGGCTCTGTTAACTACCGTATTTTCCGGCGTATAAGACGACTTTTTAACCCAGGAAAATCTTCTATACGCCCAGTCGGAAAATACGGTAATGAGTTTGCTGTCCACTGGCCTAGGCAATTTAAGGATAGGTGTTGGCTGCCAGGGAAACAGATCTGATCAGATTAAAGGGTTGGAATGTTCTCTATAGGGAGAGGGGCTAGAGGTTGAATCAATCACTGACAACCAATGATTTAATCAACCATAACTATGTAACAAAGCCTCCATAAAACCCCAAAAGGATGGGGTTTGGGGAGCTTCTGAGTTGGTGCACATGGAGGTGTGAGGAGAGTGGTGCTCTGGGATAGTGGGCACAAAAACGCCCTTGTCCCTTCCCACATACCTTGCCCTATGCATCTCTTCCATCTGGTTGTTCCTGAGTAGTAACCTTTTATAATAAACTAGAGGCCTGGTGCACGAAATCGTGCAAGGGGGGGGTTCCCCTCAGCCCAGCCTGTACCCTCTCCAATCCGGGACCCCTTAGGGGACATCCCTCTCACAATCTGGGACCGCCTTCTCCTAACTGCTCACCTGCCTGCCTGCCTGATCGCCCCCAACTGTCCCCCCTGCCAGCCTGATCACCACTAACTGCCTCTGCCTGCCAGCCTGATTGTCCCTAACTGCCCCCCCTGCTGGCCTGGTTGCCCCCAACTGCCCCCCTCCTGCCGGCCTGGTTTCCCCTAATTGCCCCACTGGCATGGTTGCCCCTTACTGCCCCCCCTGCTGGTCTGGTCACCCCCAACTGACTCCCCTTTCAGCCTGGTTGCCCCCAACTGCACCCCCTGCTGGTCTGGTCACACCCAACTGACTCCCCTGTCGGCCTGGTTGCCCCCACTGCACACCCCCCAACCCCACCGGCCTGGTCTCCCCTCACTGACTGCTCCCACTGCTGGCCTGGTTGCCGCCAATTGCTCACCCTGCCGGCCTGGTCGCCTCTCACTGCCCCCCTTTGCTGGCCTGGTCACCCCTCACTGCCCCCCCTGCTGGCCTGGTTGTTCCACACAGCCTGCTATTCGATCATTTGGTCGCCCCTCACTGCCACCCCGCCGGCCTAGTCGCCCCACGCAGCCTGTTGTTCAATTGTTTGGTCGTCCCTCACTAACCCCCCTGCTGGCCTGGTTGCCCCACGCAGCCTGCTGTTCCATTGTATGGTCGTCCCTCACTAACCCCCCTGCTGGCCTGGTTGCCCCATGCAGCCTGCTGTTCAGTCATTTGGTCATCCCTCACTAACCCCCCTGCTGGCCTTGTCGCCCCGTGCAGCCTGCTGTTTGGTTGTTACTGTGAGGGCGTCCCAACCAATTTGCATATTACCCTTTTATTAGTATAGATTATTAATATGGGTTATCTGGTAAGTAAACTATTTTCCCAAGTTCAGTGAGCTGCTCTAGCAAATTAATTGGGCCAGAAGAGGGAGTGGTGGGAAATGGATTTATAGCCTGTTGATCAGAACAGGTAACAACCTGGACTTTTGACTGGTGTCTAAGGCTGAGGGAGGGGCAGTGATATAGAACTGAGCCCTTAACCTGTGGAATCTTCAGGTAGACAGTATCAGAAGTGAGTTAAATTGTAAAATACCCAGCTAGTATTTGGTGACAAGAGTCCAGAAAAATGTTCAGTGTTGTGTGTAGTGTAAAGGGAAAAAAAGAGAATATGATTCCATAGAGCATTATTTGGAGCCAGGCATTAGCTTCCTTTAAAAACAAAGATGAGCCCTAGCCAGTTTCCCTCAGTTGTTAGAGGGTCAGCCCGTGGACTGAAAGGTCTCAGGTTCTATTCCGGTCAAGGGCACGTACCTCAATTGCAGGCTCAATCCCCGGACCCAGGTCGGAGCGCTTCTGGGAGGCAACCAATCAATGTGTCTCTCTCACATCGATGTTTCTCTCTCTCTGTCTCTCCCCCTCCCTTCCATTCTCTCTAAAAATCAATGGAAAAATATCCTCAGGTAAGGATTAACAAAAATAAAAAAAATAAATAAAAACAAAGATGACCAACCATACTGATTGATTTTCTAACCGTCACACTATACATCAACATTTCGAAATAGTAGAAATGTTCCTAAATTTTATATTATCATTAAATTTTACCAGAAATTACACAGATCCAAAAAAAACAAATACAACAAAAAGCAGTGATCGTTTCTCTGACAGCTTTGCATGATCTGAACCACACTTGAAACCTGCTTTTTCACTGTGATTCCTGCAGTGAATTCCACCAGCGTTTTAGAACTTTTTGCAAATTAAGTTGGAAGTACTTGTTCACCTCAATTCATCTCTGGTGAATGGCTGTGTGGAACTCTAAATTTAAGTACAACTGCATCACTGTTCTCTGATTCGTGTAGAATAATTCTTGGATTCATGATAATGCCAGGCTAAATGACACTGCAAAGAAACTCTTTGTTTTCAAACAAATCAGTGGTTGGCTTTCGATAATGCAATAAAGAGTCTTATTCATCTAGTGTACCCTAGTTAAAATTATAAAAGTTGAGAACAAAAACAAAACTTCCACCTCTGTTAAAAGAATAATCTTTATTTAAAGCCTTTTCCCCCCACCCCATATGAAACATTGCATTTTAGAGATAGAAGGAATTTTGAGTATTTACAGCCAGAGAAAATCACTTGCTAGGGTTCACTTAACAAGCTAGTAGTAGATCTAACACCATAACCTAAGCCTTCTAAATTCCCTAGCTGAAGCTATTAAATATTATAAAATATTATGGACAGGTTAATATGAGCCAATTTTTAAGTAGACAATTTATCAAGTGCCTTTCACTATGCCAAGCATTTTCACATCTATCATCTCTTCCCTAAGTCAGCTCTTAAGATTTTAAAAGACTTAATAAAACAATCACTTCACTCCTTTGGAAATCCAGTGTTGCCAACAGAGAACACTGCCACGTGATCCAAATGGAAAGAGGTAATTCAATTATTGCACTAACTACACTACTGAAGAGGACATGTTCCAACAGCACACTCACTCTCAGAAATTTCCCTCCCAGAGGCAGATACAGACTTAGAAAGCCTCAAAGCATGTCTGGGTACTTGTCTCTTTGCCAAGACCTCCTCCTTCATCCAATGCTATACTTTTTCCGCTACCCCATTCTTTTTTATTCTTCTGTAGCAGCCGTTTGCTCTCCAATCCATGGTTTCTTCTGGACTGCCATCCTGTCTGATAACCTAGAAATCTAGATAACTTAGAAATGATGTCGAATTTCTCCTCCACATTCTGACCTGTACCCTTTATCTACCCAGGCCAAATGGCCTTCCAAAATGGTCACTGTTAGATGACAGGATTCATTAAATGAGAGATAACTCTAACTACAAATACAGTGGGTTTAAAAAATAAAACTAAAACGTGGGTATTTGCCTTTTTTACAATTTCAAAACCATAATTTACTTTTAAAATAGTGAATAACTTCTGTATGTGCTACAAGGCGAAGTCGAATTATACTGTCTTCACAAACACATGGTGCCAAACTGTCAAAGTATTTTTAGTTGAGAAAAAGAATTTGCTGGTATTCATACTGTTGGGGAGGAAGAAATTTTTCTCTACCCTTCAAGGTTCTTCTGGCTGGTCTAAGAATTAAGTTGATTTGAGACACATTAACAGGAAAGAAATAGCCACATTTAATTATGTATGTACATATGGAGAATATGTAAGAATATGGAGGCCCA
Source organism: Cnephaeus nilssonii (assembly GCF_951640355.1). NCBI lineage: Eukaryota > Metazoa > Chordata > Mammalia > Chiroptera > Vespertilionidae > Cnephaeus > Cnephaeus nilssonii. The sequence goes on along the minus strand of NC_137089.1, from coordinate 36,563,649 downwards.
AGGAAGGTGGGAGGGTGAGGCTTATATGGCATCCTGAGCTAAGGAGAAGGGGTAGTGGATTGGGGCTTCAAAGAGGAGGAAGGCAAATCACATGAAGATGGAAAAGCAAATGTTCAGTGAACAAATGTCTGATGGGCCATATAGAGACAAAGGGACTCAGAGATCTCTAGACCAGGCGTCCTCAAACTACGGCCCGCGGGCCACATGCGAGTGTTTTTGCCGTTTTGTTTTTTTACTTCAAAATAAGATATGTGCAGTGTGCATAGGAATTTGTTCATAGTTTTTTTTTTAAACTATAGTCTGGCCCTCCAACGGTCTGAGGGACAGTGAACTGGCCCCCTGTTTAAAAAGTTTGAGGACCCCTGCTCTAGACCCTGCCCAGTTTCCCCATCGCACCTAGCCCATATTCTTTGTAAATATCTCAGGTGCTAGCACTATTTTCTGGAATAGGTCCCTATCTAAGTTTCTTCCTGAGTCTTTTATTTCTTAAAAATAAAATGATCCTCATGCCAGAGAGACACATTGCTGGGTGGCAAATTGTACTTCCCTACAATATATAGATACATTTTAAATGCCTCTACTAACTGAATCTCACACGACCTTTATACCACTGCATACTTTGACACGTATATTTCATAGAATTCTTGTAGGTACAGACAAAGAATGCTACCATGAAAAAAAAATTAACCATTTACCAATTCTGGTTAGCATCTAGAATAAGTAACGTGCATCTAGAATACACAAAACATTTTTACAATTCAACATAAAAAGACAAATAATCTAATTTAAAAATGGGTAAAATATCTGAATAGACGTTTCTCCAAAGAAGATATAAAAATGGTCACTAGGCACATGAAAGATCATTAGTCACTAGGGAAATACAAATCAAAACCTCAGTGAGATACCACGTCACACCCACTAAAATGACTCAAGTAAAAAAGACAGACAACAGGTGTTGGCCAGGAAGTGGAGAAGTTTGAACAAATTTCTGGTGGGACTGTAAAATAGTGCCGATACTGAAAAGCTTGGCAATTCCTCATAAAGTTACACAGAGTTACCATATGACCCAGCAATTCTACTCTTAGTTATCACCCAAGAGAAATGAAAACATATGTCCACACAAAACTTGCAGATGACTATTCACTGCAGCATTTTACATAATGGCTAAAAAATGGAAATAACCCGAATGTTTGTTAACAGATGAGGGAATAAGCAAAATACGGTACACTGATAGAATGGAATATTTTTCAGTGATAGAAATGAAATACTACATGCTACAACATGGATAAACCTTTAAACCAGTCACCAAAGACTACATACAGCATGATTCCATTTCTCATTAAATGTCCAGGATAAGCAAATCTATATAGAGAGACAGTAGATTCCTAGTTGCCAGGGGTTGGAGGATGGGAGTTACTGCTAAGGGTCCAGGGGTTCTTTTGGGAATGATGGAAATGTCCTGGATTTAGATGGTGATGAGGACTGCACACGTCTGTGACTAAATCACTGAATTGTATACTTTAAAAGGGTAAATTAGCAGCATGTAAAGTAAGTCTCAATAAAGCTTTTATTTAACGTACTAAGTGTAAGAAGGTACTTCAGAGTATGGTCTGGGTTTATTGTCTTCTTTCACTATCTGTGACCTTTTTAAACTATTCTAATCACTTGAATTTCTTCAGTATCTTTCTCACCGTCTTTGCCCAGAACATAAGAGGATTTTATTAGATAAGAGAATCAAAGGAATTCAGACCTGAAATATCCTTTTATTCTTACCTGGTATCTACATCTGCTGATTGCTCTATTTCCAAGGGTTAATGTAAGTGATGCTGGCTATCATCGTTAAGGGATTTCAGAATATGACATCAGCATTTGAAGTCTGGCAGCGGTTTCTAGATGACATTAACATAATCTCAGAATAATGAAGTGAAAATGAAAAGCCAGTTTTCAAACTCATTTAACGGCTGCCTCATCAGCAGAAGGTAATCTGAGTACTCTGTCAATCAATGCTGCCTGTTCTTTCTGAAGAGAGGCCTGGAGAGGAGTCAGCCTTTCCCCCTCCTCCAAGGCTCAGGGGCCCTCCTGGGAAAGCCAGGGAGACTTGTTCCGATCGGCTCTCCCGTGCTGGCCACGCAGGGCTGCCTTCGAAACCTCTCTACGCCTCAGTTTGCTCCTCTGTAAAATATTCCTCACCCCAGAGAGTTATTATGATTATTTAATAAAATAATGTCTCTAAAGCACCCAGCACATGGTAGATACCCGATATTAGTTGCTTTTTCTTTGCTCTACTCAGGGTAAAACACAGGTCAAAAATGACAAAACGACAAAAATCCCGATGAAAGAGACTATTCGGCTTAGCCTCTACCAAAATGAGCAGAATTATTTAACTACTAAAAGTAAACCAACCTTTATTTTCTAAAAGCATCAAGCTGACATAATATTAAGTAAGTAAATTATAACCATGGTGGTGAGATACAAGATAACATGGGGGGAAAAACAACGGACTTTGCACTGATTCTGTTGGTATTATCTCACAGTTTCATTAGGAAACAACTGAGTATCCAGTTGGCAGAATACTGCAGACAATTTCAGTTAAATGGTTCTTCGAAGAAGCCAACAATAACTTGAGTCTTGGCTGTATTTGTAGTATCAGAATTTCCAAAGGGAAGGATTCATAATAAATCTTAGTCACAACACTTGAGGAGCCAGGTCAAGATGCCTGCAAAATACTACTAGTCCTTTGAGACAAGACTACACATGCATTCTTTTTCTTTTTCTTTTTAGATATATTTTTTAATTATTTTCAATTACAGTTTACATTCAATATTATTTTGTATTAGTTTCAGGTGTACAGCATAGTGATTAGACAACAATACACTTTACAAAGTGTTTCCCCAATATTTCCAGTACCCACCTGGCACCATACATAGTTATTACAATAGTATTGTCTATATTCCCTATCTTGTACTTTACATCCCGTGACTATTTTGTAACTACCAATTTGTATTGCTTAATCCCTTCACCTTTTCCACCCACTCCCCCAACCTCCCTCCCCCACACGCATTCTTTGAAAAAAAGATTTAAAACAACTTTACTTAAAGACTTCTGGAAAAATGACAATAGAAATACACAGGGCCCCCCCCCCCCCTTTTTTTTAAGTCAAGGAATCCGCAGACATGATTTTTAAAACTACTTTTACAATGGGTTACATATTCACATGGTTCAAAAACCAAGAATATATAAAAGAGATACAGTGAAAAATCTGCTTCCCACCCAGTTCTCCCTACCCAATTCCAAACAGATAAACACTTACTTTTTTAGTCTTTTTATGCTTAGACAAACAAAACAAAAATATATTCTTATTTAACCCTTATTTTTCTACACAGAGGTAACAATTTATGCATATTCTGCATCTCCAAAGCAACTTTCTAATCCCAAAATGTCTGATAAAAACAACAAATAAATAGAACAGGGATTTCGTTCACACTTGAGTGAATTTTTAAAAGGAGACACAGTAATGAATGATGTTAATGAAAATCAGAAATAAAGGAAATTTAAAGGGGACACAAAATTCAAGGGGAAAGAGGAACAGAGTCTTATAAATCTCTTAAAAATTCTTGTCTGCGAAAACATTGGTCTGTCTTATCTTTCATTAATTAAAAAAAATAATTCCCTTACAGACAAAAAAAAAAAAATTAAACCAAATATTCACCAGAAGAGAGAATAAGGGTTAAAGAAGAACAATTAGAAAAAAGAGAAAGGTACCTTACGTTGGAATGGACTAAAAAATGTCAATGATGCACAACTATGTACACTTAGAACTACAAAACTAAGAACCATTTTTTTAAAATTATACCAAGGTCTTAAGTTCTAAATATTTATTCACTATCTTCCCAGTTCAAATAAGCAAATAATAAGAACTTTCCTGTTTAAGCCATGATGAATTTTAGCACCATATTGTTTGGAGGCTGAGTAAAAATGTCCTTTCAAAACCTCTTTCATTCATGTTTATGAAAAAGTCGGCCTTTGGTCTCAGTGCAGTTTAAGTAGCCTCTGTCTTGGTGCAGAGCTCTGGGCTCGATCCCCCACCTTTACCTCTCGTGAGAGTCTACAAGGCAATGGAAAATTCCTGCACACCGTCCTGCTTCTCTGCTAACTTCCAAGAATGGACAGCTGATGTATGCTTCTCACCACTGCACATCTCTGCTGATGAAAATCTAGGAAGGAAGGGTTTGGAATCCTGACATACCACTTCTCAAAGATTGCTAATCTTTGGTTTAAGATAGCCCTTTTCTTCCTTAACTTCAAAATAAACATGCTATTTTTAAACCAGATTATCTAGAACTTGGGATGAATTCTCTGAAGGAAATAGTGGTCTTAGCTAGGAGTTAGCTTGAAGACCAAAACACTCTCTCATCAATCCATAATATGGCTAACATCTTCAACAGGGAAAAAATAAAAAAGCACCAAAGCAATGACATGAACAAAAAAAAATGTATAGTTTTAGATATTATGCCAATGCTTTAAAAAACACACACACACAGCTTGCTTAGAGAAGAGGTGGGTGGAGACTTCTGCGGACATTTTGAAAGGAATTACTGGGTATTCTCAAGAGCTTTGAAGGTTGAAACCACTGGCTCTTTATAATGTCTACCTTTCCTCCCAAACTGAAAGCTTTCCTTTTCCTTATTAAAGGCTTGTTCTTAACTATACCACCATGAGTAGTATCTTTTTTTTTTTGCTCACGATCAAAATTAAGGAGTTGAATAGAGAAAGGACAGAGAAATGTTCTTAAAGCAAAAGCTGGCCCTGGCTGGTGTGGCTCAGTTGGTTGGAGAGTCATCCTGGGCACTGAAGGGTTGTGGGTTGTGTATTCCTAGTTAGGGCACAGACCCAGGTTGTGGGATTAATTCCTGGCTGGGGTGTGTATGGGAGGCGACCAATCGATGTTTCTCTTTCACATCGATGTTTCCCTCTCTCCCTCTCTAAAAAAAACCCCAAACAATTAAAAAAACATATAATTATTTTAAAAAAAGAAAAAGCTGGAAGAAGAGGAAAAAAGAACCAGGTTAAAAGGGGTACTAGACTCTCAGGAAAGTGGAGGGTGGCGAAGCCGCAAAAGGATATAGGAGCAAACTGTGGGTAACAGCTTGTGCACATGTGCAGTGGGAGAAGAAAAAGGGGATGGCGAGATGTTAGCCCAGACAAATGCCGTCTGAAAAAACTGGTGATATTATTATAACTAGGGAGTTATACACATGAAATTATATGAAGTCAAGTTTACTAACTCTTGAGAGCCTATAATATAATAGGATCACAAGAAATTTAAGATCACCTATTTCTCCCATTGATGGAGCTTTGTTAGACCAATTATTTCAAAAAATGTACTTATTAGGAGACTATTTCAAAACATGTGAAGATCAGCTGTTCTGATTTTTAACTAAATTCAACACTTTTTCCTTGGTTCAAATCTATTATTTCTGCTTCTCTTTTAGTGATCATAATCAATTATGTGTGAATATTCTGTTATTTCTCTTCTTAAATATCTTAAATTTTAGATGTACTTAAAATACAAATATTGGCCCTAGCCAGTTTTGCTCAGTGGATAGAGCGTCCCCTTGCGAACTGAAAGGTCCCAGGTTCGATTCCGGTCAAGGGCACATGCCCAGGTTGTGGGCTTGATCCCCAGTGGGGGACTTGTAGGAGGCAGCCCATCCATGATTCTCTCTCATCGTGGATGTTTCTATCTCTCTCCCCCTCTCCCTTCCTCTCTGAAATCAATAAAAATGTATTTTTTAAAAATACAAATATTGACTGACCTCCATTAGAGATATGCATTATGCTGATTTGGGTGGATCTGTCGGTCCATCCACACCCCCTCACCTCATTCCCTTTATGAGCAGTAGTATAAATTTCCAAGTGTTATCCAGGCTTGGGCTATGGCAGGTGGCCAGGAAACACAGCAAAATAACTGGTTTAAAAGTGTTGGCTACACAAACATGATTCTCCAACCAACAAAGCAAGCTTTCAGAAGAATCTGCTTAAAATGGCATTGAAAATATGGATACGCACAAACAAATAAAAGTGCAGAAAGTTATACTCCAAAATGCTAATAGTGATTATTGACTGGTAGTTTTACTGGTGATTTTTTTTCAGTCTTATTGTTGAAAGTATTATATGTCAAAAAAAGGAAGGAAGGAAGGAGGGAAGGAAGGAAGGAAGGAAGGAAGGAAGGAAGGAAGGAAGGAAGGAAGGAAGGAAGGAAGGAAGGAAGGAAGGAAGGAAGGAAGAAAGAAAGAGGGAGGGAGGGAGGGAAGGAGGGAGGAAGGAAGGAAGGGAGGGAGGGAGGGAGGGAGGGAGGGAGGGAGGGAGGGAGGGAGGAAGGAAGGAAGGAAGGAAGGAAGGAAGGAAGGAAGGAAGGAAGGAAGGAAGGAAGGAAGGATTATATGTCTCTTTTTTCCCCCATTGACCCCTTCTAGCCTGCCTCTGCCCCTCTGGTGATTCTTATTTCTTCTTTTTCTTTAAAAATGTATTACTTTGGTGATTTAAAGATATTTTAAAAGACACAAAAGAGTGAACATATAAATAATAAGAAATAGAACATGGATAATTTATTAACCATAACGTAGAATACTATGCAGCTGTCAAAACTAATGGTGTAGACTGATAGATGTCCATGATATAAAAAAACACAAAACAACAAAAGAACAAATTGTGTGGAATGATTCTCATTTTCAAAAAATATCTCTGCATATATTTACAGATACACAGGTTCATATAATCAGCATGGAGAAAAATCTAGAAGGATATAAATACTCAGCAATGATTATCTTCATGAGTAAGATTAAAATGGAGAGGACTTAGTTTTCCTTTTCACTTCACATGCTTCTCGACTGCTTGAATTTAAGAGCATACATGCCTTTGTAATTAAAAATGTTTAGAAAATAAAAGAAAGAAAACTAAAATAAAAATAGGGGAAAAAGGTGACATACATAACCGCGTTTTCTTGGGAAACTGCGGCTATGATTCCTATAGTTCCCTTTAGCTGATCACATATATAGTATACTAGTAGCCCGTTTGCACGAAAATTCGTGCAATAGACCTTCATTCACCTGGCTGCCTGCACCAGTTTTCTGCCGGCACCAGGGACCCAGGCCTTGGCTGTGGCCACCGCCTTCTGCCTTTTTCAGGGTCGGGGCTTGGCCCCCGGGCGGTGGCCTTGGGCTCGGCAGCACCCAACATCCTTGCTAAGGATCGCAGGAGCCAACCCCCAGTGGTTTCCTGCGATCGGTGCAGGCTCCCCGCTGGTGCCCAAGGCCCGGAAAGCCTCGGACCCTGGGACCCCTGGGAGCGGCGGGAGGGGCCGGCCACGCCCCCCCAGGTGTTCGAAGGACACCCGGGACACCCGGGAGGGGCGGGAGGGGCCGGCCACACCCCCCAGGTGGCCCATGGACCCCCGGAACCCCCGGGAGGGGCCGGGCCACGCCCCCCCTGGTGGCCGATCGCCCCCCCCCGGGACCCCCGGGAGGGGCGGGAGGGGCCCGGCCACGCCCCCCGGGTGGCCGATCGCCCCGGGACCCCCGGGAGGGGCGGCATGGGCCCGGCCACGCCCCCCCAGGGTGCCGATGGCCCCAGGCACCCCCGGGAGCAGCGGCATGGGTCCGGCCACGCCCCCCGGGGGTGCCGATAGCCCCAGGCACCCCGGGGAGCGGCGGCATGGGCCCGGCCACGCCCCCCGGGGGTGCCGATAGCCCCAGGCACCCCGGGGAGCGGCGGCATGGGCCCGGCCACTGGGCACCGCCATCTTGATCTTCTCAAAGGCGGATATGCCACCCGGAGTCCCGCCCCCAGCCTCCTGCCGGCCCAATCGTGGGCATAGCGGAGGTGCGGTCAATTTGCATGTTTCTCTATTATAAGGTAAGATGTGCATTAGATTATATAATCTATCTACAGATCCTATATATGTTTGTCTGCATGTGTGGATGCTGATTTGGAAACCATATCATTTTAAGCTAACTTTAATCTGCTTTTATTTTAAAAACAGGGAGGTAAATAACTAAAAGTTTCTTCTCATTACTTAACTCAAGCAAGCAATTAGTCAAGTCCTAGTGAAGCCCCACCTACTTGAGGATGTTGCATCCATAGGCTGGCTAGTCCATCAGTGAGTCCGATTTTGTGTGTTAACATACATGAAGTCCATTTTACCTACAGGAAAAGTGTTTGGTATTGACTGGCATAGCAAATATACCAGGAACCTGAATGACAGCAATTAACCTGACTCCTACTCATTACTATATGCCCTGTAAATACAATGTTGGTTATTTAAAATCACAAAACAGTGAAGAGAATGACATTATCTCCACATTATAGGCAGACTCAAAAAAAAAAAAAAAAAAAGAGGAAGGCTTTAAAAAGGTACGAAATCCAGGCCTTTACTCAACCAAAAGCCTGTGAAATCTTCTTACTCTCAGTTTAAAGCCTGGAAACCAGCCCTCTACATTTCAATCATCTGCAAACAAATGCATTGTGTGGCCTGAAGAAACAGCTACCCATAATGACACTTCTGCACTTGGTGGTGCAAAGGAACTCCGCCTGCCAATATCATATGCCGACATATGTTTCTAATCCTTCCCAATCTTTCTTTGATCCCATATATGTCTTCCCCTTATGTCTGTCTGATCCCTTCAGGAGAGGCAAAGCAGCAATCTGCATGAATCCTCCACTGTGAGATCTCATTAACAATCCTTACTTCACCCTCCATTTGTCATATTACAAATTCTCACCCTACAACCATTCCCCTGGACCCGTGGTCGGCAAACTGCAGCTCGCGAGCCACATGCAGCTCTTTGGCCCCTTGAGTGTGGCTCTTCCACAAAATACCACGGCCTGGGCGCGTCTATTTTGAAGAAGTGGCGTTAGAAGAAGTTTAAGTTTAAAAAATTTGGCTCTCAAAAGAAATTTCAATCGTTGTACTGTTGATATTTGGCTCTGTTGACTAATGAGTTTGCCGACCACTGCCCTAACATAATCACCCTTCTTTCACCCACCCATCACCCCCACCCAAGGCAAACAGATTTGGGTTTTGAATAATAGTGGCTACAAAAAGGTAAACTAAGGCAGGTTTTCAAGACCTGTGGCAAATAGGAAAGGCCGGGAGAAGTTGGATAGGAGCAAGGAGATGGTACACTGCTCTCTTTGCAAACTCACTGCTGGCTCAGCTTCAAACAGGCAATAAAATTTTACTGTTCTGAGTCGGCCTTCAACATCTGATTTCCATGTTGTTTTCCTCCGCAATGACAATTAACTAACGCAAAGTTAGTACCGAGTTAAAATGACTTTGCCATGAACTACAAGGAGTGGAAATGGCACCTCTTAGATTCGCCACTTTTCTCCATGAAATAGAAGCGGGGGGAAAGGTGGAATGAGAACAAAGATGCCACCTTACAGAATGCAACAGATAAAGGGAAACAGACATCTAAGTCCCTTAAAATAATTCTTGAACTGTTTCTGTCAGGAACAACATGTTACATAATTTGAGTTTCATGAATCAGCAGTTTAGTCAGTAATTTACATGAACTTAAAAAGAGAGAGAGAAAACATGAGATTGGAAAAGGTAAAGTGGTTTCTGAAACAAGACAGGTTTCAAAAGTATTTTATTCCACCCCCACACAGAAGGACGAATGTTGAGAAGAACGCTGACAGGCAGATGACTCAGTGTGGCTTCATTAAGGGTTTCTTCCCACCTAATCCCCTTCTTCATGGGAAAGGCCACCCCACCTCCCATTTTCCCCTTCTCAATTTCTCCCACCAGGTAATGGCCACGTTTTCCTCTCTAATTGAGGGTTTTTCCATCTGGAGGTCACATACTTTAGAGTCCAGAGAGTTATGCTTAAAGGATATAAATAGTTGAGGTTTTTTTGGTGTTTTTTTTTTTTTGAAAGACAGATCTATACTAAAGTAATTGCAACATTTTGAGAAACACATTAGTAATGTCAGATACTTCAAAAAATTACAATACCCAGCATCACTGTATTTAAACTTGATCATTGGAGTTCACTGACATGGAAAACCTATAGTGATTGCTGTCCTTAAAAATGACCTTCGCTGAGCAGGGAGAGATAAGAAAGCTGTCAACACAAACACTAAAACCATGTGTCCAGTCTAAACTCTCCAAAACAGAAGGAAAAAGAATGAGAGACAGAAAGGACAACCAACCTATTTGCTTTTCAAAAACCAGAGATGATATCACCCCCCCCCCAAAAAAAAAACAAAAAACACAATAACAACAACAAAAAAACACAACCAGAGATGATAAATCCTAAGAAATGAGTCCAAAGAGCATTCTCATCCCTTTTGGAAAAAAACATGTGTATCGGACAGATACTGTTTGAAATAAGAGATACATTGGATTAGGCCTGGAAATCTTTCAGGCACAAATTTATTATGGTATTTGAGAGGCAAATGTTCTGAAAGTCAATAAATATGAAGTCATTTGGAGTCATTCATTCCGCAAATGTTTATTACAGGTTGGCATGTGCCAGGCACTGTGCACATACCTGCTCTCTACGCACGCGCTGCCTCTGACCAGCTGTGCAATCCAGGCTAAAGCTTTTTAACATTTCCATGCCTCAGTTTCTGGAATAAAAATGGCTACCAACCTCACGAGGTCTCTCTGAAGAGCCAGTAAGTATGTCTGGAAGCACCTTGTAACTCATGAAAGTGTCAGTTGTCATTTGGGTGAAGCGAATTCTTGAAATCCACCAACGTCTGTTGCGCCATAAATTTTATCAAAGGAAAGTGAACCTTCCTGCTTCCTGGACACGTCATAATCCTATTAAATGAGGCTTAGCGTCTCATCTAATCATCACCCTGGAAATTTAAATATATGAAAGAGAGAGATATAGAAAGCTAGTATGACGTACAGACCTTAACATAAAGACTCATAATCACCATAATGACAAGAACCATGTCTAATCTGACCATCTAATCTGACCATCAGGCCAAGGCATGTCTTTAAAAAGGGCACTTTATTCCGGAAAAGTATTTTCTCTGTATATCTGCAAACCACAAAATGGACATCTACAAGGCTCTATTTTAGACTGCATTTCACTTTCAATCTGACCCTTAAATGGAAGCTACAGTCATCTCAATTCTCAGACAGATTAGGAACAAAACTCCTTTTAAAAACAAAATTAGGCTCCAAGTAGTGGCAGTTGAAGAAAGGGGGAAGTTCTGGACTCTGCAGAGTTAGCTAACATGGGCTCCATGGCCAATAAGAAAGGCCACCTTGGAGACGATCCTAGGGATCTGGGTGGCTGAGATCTGCAGGGAAGAGGTCCAGAAGAGGGGTACTTCCGGACTCCCTCCCCCCAGGAGTGGAGGCACGGTGGCTTGTCTTACAGGAATGGTAACCAAGGGGTCCAGAAGGTACACACGGTCCTAAAAAAAAAAAAAAAGCCTGAAACTTCCTCTCATGTGTCCAGCTCTTGCAGTGACATTGGGGAACTGAAATACGAACAACCTCTTCATTGCTAGAACCGGTATAATTTGATATTTTGAGTTAACAATTTGGGTTAATATTTATAAAACACTTAGAAAGAGCCCAACACATAGTTAAGAGCTATCCAAGTGTTTGCCAAATAAGAAAGGCACTTTTCGGATTGGCTGGGTACAGCAGTCTCATACCTTTTACCCTGATAAAGATTTAGAAACTCTAGTTCTCTGTATTTTTACCTGCATCTCAAGTGTACCCTATACCGCCTCTTGTGCGGGACTGAAATTCTACTCCTGGCTCAGAAATCACTGTGCAAACGTCAATAAAGAGAGTTTAAGTCTCAAGAGAAGGAATTGTTTCTCTTTTTTCTTTCCAAGTAACCACCACGAAAAAGAACCACATCTAAAAAATCCCAAAGCACTTCTTAGCTGGTACAGATCGATGTGCAAACTGTGGGGACCTACAGAGTCCAAGTCACTTGAAAAGAGACGGAGAGGGTTCAAATCACAGAAAACAATAAAGGGTAACAACGCACCCAAGTGTCAGACCACAGGTCCACGGACAACAGGGTGGGGATTCCCGTGCGCTCAGCCCCGAGGCCCCCTCCATCCCTTCCTCGCCGGCGACCCGCGTCCAGTGCCCGCCCCAGGTGGGGTCTCCCAGCCTCCGGGCCCGCCCCTCCGCGCTCCGAGCCGCCGCGCACGGGTTAATTCACCGCGTCCGTCCACCGACACCCCCGGGAGGGCAGGAATCCAAAAGCGCAGCCTGAATTCACCTCCAGGGAACGAAGCGCACAAACTCTCCGAGTCGGCGGCTGGGCCGGAGGACTTTTCCCTCCCGACCAGCTCGGAGGACTGCGGGCTGAGGGTTTGGGGGAACTGCCCGGGCACCCGGGAAAGGCGCGTCTGCTCCGAGGCCCGGGCACCCCTCGCCGCGCCCCGCCTCTCCCGCCCGGGGGCTGGCGACTGCGCCGGACGCGCGCGGATCCTCCCGCCGCCCCGGGTCCGCCGCCCCCGCACTTACCGGGCTCCGCGGGGCTGCCTCGCGGCGCGGCGGGCGCGGAGCCGTGCGCACTCGCGCTTCCTCCTTCCCGGCTGGGCCGCCGGGCGCCGCGTTTCCTCCCTGACGCGTCACGGCGGCCGGCGGCTCCTCCCGCAGAGCGCGCGGGGTGGCCGGGGAGAGCCGAGTGGGCGGCCGGCAGCGCGCCGGGAAGGCGCCCGCTGCGAGCCCAGGGCGCCGGGCCGAGCCGCAGGGTGGGTGGCCCCAGCTCAGGCCGCCGCGCCCCCTCCGCGGAACCCAGCGCTTCTCCTCCCTCCCCAGGACAACCCCGAAAGCTCGGGTCCCCGCCCCGCCGCGTGCGCCAAGTTCGGGGGACACCGGTGGATCCCGTTTGGGGCTCAGACTCTCAGGGGTTTCCCGCTGAGAGCTAATCGCGACCCTGGGGGGTCGGGAATCGCACGGGCCGCCGGGCCTGGGCCGGGCCGGAGAGGATGACCCCGGTGTGTGCGGGGAGCAGGACCGCTGGGCCCCCAGGAATGGCCTGGGGTGGGCCTGTGGCTGGGTGCACGCTGGGAACTCCGAGAAGTCAAAGAAGTATCCAAATAGTGAAGCAACGACTATGCTTCATTTAGCATTATTTGAAGTGTTCTACTTTATCATCAAAGTTTTGGCCACAAATTGGCAGATCCTGTGTGCAGAGAAATGTCCTTTCAACATATCCTTTTTATCTACTAACTACTTTTTTGTTTCATTCCCATTAATCTCCAAGTCAGGTGAGGGCAGACATTACCCATCCTTATTCAAGTTGCATTTTAGACCCACTGATTTCCTCTTTTTTCTTTTTTTCCAGGTACGATAAAGAGGTACAGAAGTTGGCTCAGTGGATAGAGCGTCTGCCTGCGGACTGAAGGATCCCGGGTTCGATTCCAGTCAAGGGCATGTACCTCGGTTGCAGGCACATCCCCAGTAGGGGGTGTGCAGGAGGCAGCTGATCAGTGTTTCTCTCTCATGGATGTTTCTAACTCTCTATCCCTCTCCCTTCCTCTCTCTGTAAAAAAATCAATTAAAAAATTAAAAAAAAAAAGAGGTACAGAAGGTGAATGGAGAACTAAGAATTACATGACACGATGGATGTGGAGTAAAGTGGTTAGGATTTTGAAGTAGAGGGGATTTTTGCCTCACAACACTAACGCAATTCAAGTTTTATTGGCTATCACTTGAAGATAGACAACTATTTAAAGATTCCTATGTGCATTATCATACTTCAGATTTTGAGGCCAGGATCTATACTTCAGATTATATGGCTCTAGAGGGTTTGCCACAAATCTATGAATAATCGAACTTCCAAAGGTAATTAGAGGAACTGTGATTTATTGTGGCTTTCCTAAATTCAGGGGACACTTTCTTACATTTTAAAATGATATTTAAATATTTTGCACAACAGCCCTGGCCAAGGTGGCTCACTTGGAGCGTTGTCCCTGCACCAAAAGGCTGTGGGGAGTAGGTTTCCTGGGTTCAGTCCCTGGTGAGAGGCATGTAAGGGAGGCAACCAAAGGATGTTTCTCTGCCCCCAGCCCCACCCCTTTCTCTTCCTCTCTCAAATCAATAAACATATCCCTGGGTGAGGATTAAAAAATAAATAAATAGAATTTTTGCCTCAGAGGTAAAATTAGAATATTCATTTTTAATGTCAGTTACCACTGCATGGCCTTCTTAAAAAAAAAAAAAGATGTGGATCCAGTACTTTCATACTTCAAAATATCATAAGCCTAAAGAACTTTCTAAACAATGATGTTCAGTGGCATACAGAAATGGATATAAAGTACAGTAGATACAAATCAACACATTGCTAGTAGTCCTTCCTACATTTTCATTGTGATCCATACACAAAACAATCCACACAATGCACAAAGACGTTCCTCCCTTGTAACAAAATCAACAGTGATCAGTGTTTCTCTTAATTAAAGCCATATTCACAGTGCTGAAAATTTTCTCAGCCAAAAAGAAGTTTAGTGTCAATAAACTCCAAGTAAAATGACATCATTCTTGTTTTAGAGACCAATACCTGGCTATCACCACATCTGAAACTTTTTTTTCTTTATTTCTTTTTGAAAAACAAACATCTGGGAACCATTACAATTCTAAGATAAATTTGTGCTCCTGCTGTGAAGAACACACACACACACACACACACACACACACACACACACACACACACCCCTGCTACACCACCTCCCACAAATATTTTAAGGCAAGAAGGTGGATGAACCACATTTAACTGATACAAGGTTGTGTATTTTGCCTTTAATCTGAGAGCTGCAATTTAATAGCTTGATTTCTTAGAATACTGGAGGAGGTAAACCTATTCACAAACGATTAAAGGGTGTTTTTTTTTTTTCCGCTTAAAATTCATTTTATGGGCACACTTTAAAGCTGATCACTTTACTTAATCATACCTATAGGTATAGGTCATATCTCTATTCTCCATTATGCTTCCAATTTCAAGTTTACACTGTACAAGTTGTTGAATGTTCAGCTAAATGTCTAGTTGTTGTTAATGGCTTCATAAGGTTTTATGTAAATAAAATTTTAAAATAAAGTTTTTTTGGTAGACTATGGGATCCAATATTTTGTTTGGAAATATGATTCTCTTCATACATTTAGGGCAGACATTTTGTTCTTCTGTTTTATCTATAACATAGAGAGATTATGGGCACAAATTTTGGAATTGGACAGACTCGGGTTTAAGTTCTGGCTCTACCACTTTCTCTTTTGGGCAAATTATTTAACCTCTTTGAGCATTCATTTTATCAGTAAATGAGGATAATAATAGTACTTTTATCTCCTCAGTAAAACAGAGGTAGTAATAGTGCTCATCTCATGAAATTGCTATGAGGTTCAAATAAACTTAGTAGAATACATGGAACATAACATCAACCAACTGCTATTGTCATCATCATTATTATCTCTAACACATCTTCAAATGCCAAATATTTATATTTCATTATTATTATAAAGAATGGCCAACTTTCAGAGGTTTGTGTTTTTTGTAAAAGTCCTAAAAGTAACAGGAAAAAAATCATAAAATATAGTTATATTTACAATTTTAGAAGATTGGACTTGCCAATACTATAAAATATTGACCCAAACATTAAAAACAAACAAAAAACTACCTAACCAAGTAATACAGTATTTTTTCTAAAGATAATATATTACAACTAGAGGCCCGATGCATGAAGATTCGTGCAAAAATGGGCCTTCCTTCCCCTGGCTGCCGGCACCGCCTTCGCTCTGGCCCGGAGCTGCCTTTCCGCCTTCCCACGCTGCCCAGAGGCCCAGAGTGGCATCGCCCCACCCCTGGCCACTTGGTGCCTGTGTATGCAATTTAACCCACCATCTTTGTTGGGTTAATTTGCATACCCACTCCTAATTGGCTGGTGGGTGTCATGAAGGTACTGTCAATTTGCATCTTACTCTTTTATTAGTGTAGATGAGATGAGTGCTTACTTTTTTTCATCCTCTTTTCAAAATGGAAATCCTTTTTTAAAAATAATTTCAATTCTTTATTGTTTAAAGTATTACATGAGTCTCCTTTTTCCCCCATTGACCTCTCCCTGGCTGCTCCCACCCCTCAGCACATGCCCTCACACTAATACTGTCTGTGTCCATTGGTTATGCTCATATACATGCCTACAAGTCCTTTGGTTGATCTCTTACCCCACTCCCCCCCACCCCACCTTCCCTCTTAGGTTGGACAGTCTGTTCGATGCTTCTAGGTCTCTGGCTCTATTTTTGTTCATCAGTTTATGTTGTTCATTATATTCAAAATGGAATATCTTTTCTCTAAGTTGGTGCCCAATATGGAATCATCAAGACTTTTTATATCAAAATAAAGTCCTGTGTTTTTTGTAGTTCCTTTATTAAACCTTTGGAAGAGTTGAAGGGCATTACAATACAAGAAATAATCACTTCCTTAAGGGAGAAGATTTGATAAAATGGCAATCACAGGACCTGAATGATCTATTCATAAGTCAGCTGGTAGTGGAAGTGAGGGCTGGTATTCATTAGAATATTTATTTTATAGCAGATAAGTCGCCAAGACCACAGAGGTACGAGTAATAGTACCAACTACAGATTACAAAAATAATCTGTTTTTGATTCATATTATTTGCACTGTTTTTACAGCACCTTTTCCTTCATTCTACTACAGACTCATCTACTTAAGTGGGTCAGACATGAAGAGTTGTTGCTATAGTTTCTAGCTATGTTTATCAATTGATATTGCAATCGCAGCATCTCACAACTTCAAAATTAAGAAAACCACTTTTGGGCATCGTCCAGTGCACCTAAAGATCATGAGTTCAATTCTGGTCAGGGCACATGCCCGGGTTTTGGGTTCAATCCCCCTTGGGGGCTGGTGTAGGAGGCAGTCAATCGAGGTTTTGCTCTCACATCAATAAATGTCTCTCTCTCTCTCTCTCTCTCTCTCTCTCTCTCTCTCTCTCTGCTCTAAAAATCAATAAAAAAAAAAAACTCTTTAAAAATAAAAAAGAAGAAAACCATTTTTATTGGGAAGGTACTTTAAAGCACAGTCCTAGCCATGAATTGACTCAGAAAATAAATTAACAAGAAAAAGTTGCTGTGAAAATAGAAGAATTACAGTGACCAATTTATTGAATTTTCTGAACAAAAACAATTTAATAAAACATAAAGCAACCCAAGCTATAGTTAGAAAAACTCAAATATTCATAGGAACTGAAATTGAGACCAGTTTATTCCGCCTTAGCTCAGAGCAGAATTAACTTGTTTCCTTGATCTAGAAAATGGTTCAGAGAGTGCTCATTTTGTGTATTTGAGGTGGGAGTGGCCCAAATGTGAACATGTTTCTTGGGCCAAATTAGCCATGTTCAAACTCAAAACTGAAATGCCTGAAGTTCAAGTGTGTTTTGTAATAAAGGGAAACTCTATTTTAAAAGCAAGATTACTCAAGGGTCAAATATAAGGCTTTTCATATTACAGGCCTTTCTCACTTTCTATATTAGACTCATGAAAAAAACCAAGGGGAAGTGTTAGGAGATGTGAAATCTCAAACTGCTAGCATCAACTTTTTGATATTAAAAAAATTGCTAGAAATTACTTTAAGTTTTGCTAAGACCATTATCTGATGTAAAACTATTATTCTTCCCTGTTAAGGAAACCCAATCTAGTTATTATGAATATCGAGAATAAAATAAAAATCCCCCCCCCTTTTTTTTTCAGCCTCTTGTTTGGATAGTCTATTACATACATAAACTCTGTGTGTTAATAGGTGACAATAACTTATTTACATAAGTCATGTCAGCAGTTACTATGTTCCTCAGAGAATCAGACTAGGCCTCTGAGCTCAAACCTACAAGGTAGACTTTGAAGATAATAATTATTTTTGTTGCTTATCAGTAGGAAATAATAGCTTTTCTTAAACACTAGTCATTTGATGACTCAGTTATTTACTGTCAATTATGTGCAATTAATGATTAATCCCATTTCAAATGCACATGCTCTGGCTTAAAGAAGTTTGTTGTTATTTTTTCAACTGAATCTCTAAGGAATCTGTGTCTGGCTCAACCAGTTGTGTTAAAAACTTAAATAGCCCTAACCGGTTTGGCTCAGTGGATAGAGCGTCGGCCTGTGGACTGAAAGGTCCCGGGTTCGATTCCAGTCAAGGGCATGTACCTGGGTTGTGGGCACATCTCCAGTGCGGGGTGTGCAGGAGGCAGCTGATCGATATTTCTCTCTCATCGATGTTTCCAACTCACTATCCCTCTCCCTTCCTCTCTGTAAAAAAAATCAATAAAATATATTTAAAAAATAAATGAATAAAAAATAAAAACTTAAATAGACTTTAAGGGATTGTAACTCTTTACATACCAAAAGACCCTTACATTACCTATGTTTTCTAGAATGAACAACTTCAGTTCTTTAAATTTTTCTCACACCTTTTTTTTTAGTGTTTTATGATTTTTATACAATTCTTTCCAAATTCTTCACATTTTTATTTAGATGAGAGGTCCACAATGAAACATGGAACTCTATAAAGGATCAGATAAGTCTTCAATATAGTGAGAGCATTCTCTCGAAGCTGTGGTATTCGAGCTCCTATCATGCAACTTAGAATTAGTCTTACATTTAAAATTGTATCATCATTATTCAATTTTTAAGATGTAAACTCTAAATGCTTGTTTAGCTTACTTATGTTTCTTGAATTATATTTAAGAAGTTGCTTTGACTATCTTATTGCCTCTGCACCTATTTTACAGAAACTGTATTTTCCTGGGTGACTTTGAAGCTCGTCATATTTAAGACAAACAACATCCAAAGTGGAGGTGTGCACATGCTAGTGGTGCTCAAGAGAATCTACTACAGCGCAGAAAGGAAAGATCCCCATGTCTATTTGTCTTATCTAGAAAGAAAGAAATTAAACTCTATTATTTAACATACCTATTGACACTGGCATGCTCCTACTGTCCTTTGTCACCATATAGTCAAGTCATCCACATGCTGTGTGAGTTATCCTGAGAAGGTCGGGCTTTCCACTCACTCTCCTTCATCCAACACCTGTGTTTTGCAGTTTAATGCAGTATATAGGGGGTCACTGATGTGGTTAATTTTGTAAAAACTAATCCTTTCAATAGAATCTATATACTACTTTGTACTGAGGTGAGGAGTAAATCATGGAAACTCTTTCCCTTCTATCAAAGTATTCAAGGTATTTAGGATTAAAAGCATTGTGCCTGGATACACACTGCCTGGTTCTGCCATCACCAGCCATGTAACTCTGGGCAAGTTATTTATAGTTATTTAACCTCTCTATGGTTCAGGCTCTTCATCTGTAAAATGGAGAACATCATTGTATCTACTGTGCTGGGTTGTTCTGAGGATGAAGTAAGTAATATATATAAAATTACCATCACACCCAACTGGCATGGCTCATTGGCTGAAGGTTGACCTATGTGAACCAGAAGGTCACGGTTTCAATTCCCAGTCAGGGCACTTTCCAGGTTGCTGGCTTGATCTTCAGTGTGGAGTGCGCAGGAGGTAGCCAATCAATGATTCTTTCTCATCATTGATGTTTCTCTCTTTCTCTCCCTCTCCCTTCCTCTCTGAAATCAATTATATATATATAAGAAATGATGCATTTTCCTCTGGCAAATACAAGGATCCAAATTTCCCTACCTTTTCTGTGAGTAGTAGTTTCCTTTAATGGTAAAACTTTAGCAATGCGTGAGAGAGTTACTCCATTCATCCTCCCCTTTAAGTGCACATGTGTTTTGAAAAAAAAAAAATGGTTTCAAAGAGAATGTTTTGAAAAGGATGTTTGGAATTATTTCCATTAGTATGTAATTTTGTTGCAAAAAACTGTGTGTGTGAGTGTGTGTGTGTGTGTGTGTGTGTGTGTGTGTGTGCGTGCTATTAAAACTGTAATGCATAATACACACTTAAAAATTTTGGAAACACAATTTTCTATTTATTTAAATATTCTCCAAATAATGAATTTCAGTGTGTCTTAAACTAATCTGTTGATGTGCAATGCCTTTAAATTGGTTTGCAAGAATTTTTGATAGCATAGAAAATAGAAATTTACTAGTCAAATTTCAACCAAAACCTTTGCAGAACTGGTTGATGGGATTGAAAAAGAAAATGGGAATCTTTTTTAAAAATATATATTTTTATTCATTTCAGAGAGGAAGGGAGAGGTTGAGTACCTAATGTGTCCCAGGTATTGGGCTAGGCTCAGAGAGATAGAAATTAAAAATATACTCCCCACCCACAAACAGTAGTTTACATCATTTATGAAACATATAATAAGGAACTACTCCCACAACTAAAATCCACAGAATCATCTGCTTCTCAGCTCCTTCCCCTTGCCACCACTCCTAGGCCTTTACACAGATAATGATCTGCTGTGGATTGGGATTGGAATTTGAAACTGGTCATTTGAACACCCACTTAGTTTTCATGTAGTTTAAATAACCATTTATTTCTTATTTTCTCCTCTAGATATCTGCAAAGTGCTTTTAAGGTAATCATGTGGACATAAATATTTCTAATTCAACAGACATTTCCTCTACAAAGCACTGGGTTAAGACAGAGGGAAGGTTCGAGGTACAAAGATGTACTGTGCTTTCAAGGAGATTTTATATCCATACTGGAACATGAGAAAATGAGAAATGAGAAAAACACCTTAATTTTGTCCTTCTGCTATGTGGATTGCTTTCACTATTGAATGTACTCCTTAGTACATGGTCTTTTTAACTATCTTATCCTTTTGTCTTGTACTGTATTTCTTCATACTTAGTACCATATTAGTTGAAAGTTTTACAGGCATGTTATTTAGCTTCAACCATCTCTTTCAAATTTCATCTCATTACATGTAATTTCAACCCATGACTGGGCTAAATTATTATTTTTTGGGATAAATTATTTTTAATTGCTACTTATTTGCATAGCAGAACAATCACATGAAGAATAGGTAGAGGGAAGTACTGCTGAAAACTAAGATCATAGAAATTAAAATTCCTTGCATGCCTAAAATAGAATCCTATACCATTTCCCTAAATAGCAAGAAAACATGGTGATTTGAGGTATTCAAAGCAAGAAACACAACCACATGACTTCCTGGGGTCTCGTTTACATTTAAACTCTGCAAATAAGCAAAGTTAAAGCTCACAGTCTTTGGAGGAACCTACATCTGTTTGACTTTTAAAAGAGGTACTAACAGTTCAGAAATTTAGGGCATGGTAGGAAAAGTCAAAATTAGTTACAAAAAATCTGTGATAATTTAGAAAAACATAAGCAGCACATTCAGGCAATTAAAAAACCAGTATCTTAATTTGAATTTTAACTGATACATACTTCCTGGACCTATCCCTCCCACAGAAAAATCCAATTTTACTATGATAATCATTTCCTTAGAAAATCAAAAGAAAAAATACAATTTGAACAGATTTTAATACAGTGTAGTGATTAAGAGCGTGGCTCCAGAGGAAAACAGGCCTGGGTTTGAATCTTACTCTGCTGCTGACCAGCTCTGGACCCAGGCATATTTCCTAACTCCCAGTTTTCTCATTCATAAAAGTAGTTCCTATTTCATATGGCTGTTGTGAGTATTAAGTGAAATAATTACACGGTAAGAACACAATATATGGTAAAATTTAAATTATATGTATATATACAATTTATATTATCTATAAATTACATATAAAAGTACATACTCATTATGATAGGCAGAATGATAGTCCCCCAAAGAAGTCACATCCTAGTCCTCAGGACTTGTGACTATGTTACATTACATGGCAAAGAATTAGGGTTGCATGGACAACATGGGTGAACCTTGAAGGCCTTATGCTAAGTCAAATGTAAGACAGAGAAAGACAAATACCATATGTGGAATCTAAGAAAAAAAAAAAGATCTCGTAGATACAGAGAACAGATTACTGACTGCCACAGGGTTAGGGAGAATGAAATGGGTAAAAGGGGTCAAAAGGAACTAACTTCCAGTTACAAAATAAATAAGTCATGGGATGTAATTTCAGCATGGTGACTGTAGTTAACAATACTGTATTGTATATTTTAAGGTAACTGAGAGAATAGATCTTAACATTTCTTATCACAAGAAAAAAGTTCTAATTATGCATGGTGATGGATGTTAACTAGATTTATTGTGGTGATCATTTCACAATACATAGACATATGGAATAATTATGTTGCACACCTGAAACTCATATAATATTATATGTCAATGATACCTCAATGTAAAAAATAAATTATCTTTTTAAAGGAATTAATGATGCAGATGGAATTAAGGCTGCTAATCAGCTGACTTTAAGATAGGAAGAATATCCTGGATTTTCTGGGTGGGCCCAAGGTAATCACAAGAGTCCTTAAAAGTGAAAGAGGGAGGCAATAGAACAAAGTCAGAGAAAGATGTGACTATGGAAAAATGGTCACAGAGATGCCGTATGGCTGGCTCTGAAGGTGAAGAGATCATGAGCCAAGGAATGTGGGCAGCCTCTAGAAGGTGGAGAAGGCAAGGGAATGAATTCACTCTAGAGCCTCCAAAAGAGTGTAGCCCTGCTGACACATTGATTTTAGCTCGGGGACGGAGCTATACGATAATTTACAGAGCTATGAGATAATCCATGTGTGTTGTGTTACATCTCAAGGTTTGTGGTAATATGTTATAGTAGCAGATAGAAAACAAATTAGATATATAGCCGTATCAGGAGCCCTACAAAGGTTGCAGTGTGTGAGCAAATGTGGGCATGTGGAGAATTCTTTTTCCTCCCCAGTTTTGGAAACCATTCTAACTCACAAACTTTTTAATTTTTGTTTTCTTTTTTTTTAATAGACATTTATTTATTTATTTATTTATTTATTTATATAGCAAACGTGGAAATTTATTGAAGAATGAGTACAGACTCCCACGTGGGGAAGGGGAAAGAATCTCACAGCACAGACTCCCATGTGGGGAGGGGGAAAGAGTCCCTACTTTTCTTTTTTCCTTTTTTAAATATATTTTTATTGATTTCAGAGAGGAAGGGAGAGAAAGAGAGAGATAGAAACATCAATGATGAGAGAGAATCACTGATTGGCCACCTCCTGCACCCCCCCACCCCCCACTGGGGATCGAGCCCATAACCTGGGCATGTGCCCTGAGAATCGAACTGTGACATTCAACCACTAAGCTATGTTGGTCGGGCAATTTATGTTTTCTTTACATAACTAATTGCAAGAACTAACTTACCATACCATAAGATTATCCTCCAAGCAATAGGATTGCTACTGGCTAACAGCCTGTAATTATTGGAATCTAGAGTCTAGGTCAGTGGTGGGCAAACTCATTAGTCAACAGAGCGGCAAACCGCGGCTCGCGAGCCGCAGTTTGCCGACCACTGACTTAACCCATTATGGTTCCTTGATGGCAGCTGACAATTATAGGAAATAAATTTTATTTAAGTACTATTTAGTTTCTTATGATTTTCTTATTTGTGTCTAGACATCTGAGAGTATCATACAAAGTTATGAGTTGACAATGCCTGAGTCTAACAGGAGTGGTCTTGTCATCTCCCTGAGTGGTGTGGACAGAGGTTGTTGGTGGAGGCAGGCCACACTCGTCGAGTGCTTCCTGCCTCCTCTCAGCTCTATCAGAAGCATATTATTTATATTATTGCCTTTAATTTTCAAAACCACGCATTGCTTGCAAAGGAGCTATCTCTCTGTCTCTTTCTTTCTTTCTTTCTCTCTCTCTAAAAAACAAACAAACAAACACCCCATGGCATCATTATTCCCATTTCACAGATAAAGAAACAGAAGTTCAAAGAGATAAATAACCCTACCCAGGCCATACAGCAGGAAAGTGGCAGAGCTGAGTCCACTTGATTTGAAGCCTATGATCTTTCTAGAGCCTCACAGAGCACCAATGTCAATGGGTGGTGCTGGGTGAAAGGCATCAAAGACCACGTGTAGAGTTTACAAACTCAAATGCCTAAAGTACCTGGGAGGCACCACAGATGCCAAGTGTCAGAAGAGGTGAAAGTAAGATGATAAATGGCAACTGACATCAGCCTTTGTGAGTGGCAGGAGCTGTCCGCCCTCTCTAAAGGGAACGGCTGACAGCAGCTATCAGCGGACTGCTGCTATGTAAGATCATGGGCCTGATGGGCCAGATATATTAATTTTTCAATACAAGCTAGCAATATACATCTTAATGTGAAATGGCATAATTTAAAAATGCTAGGAACAAATTCAAATTTTCTTAAAATACTGTACAGGCCAAGTAAGCCACATCTACCAGGTAAATCTGCCCCAGGGGCTGCCAGTTTGAGGCCCCAGGGATCAATACCGACCCAGGGAGTGGTCCATAGCCAGGCAAAAAGAGAAGCCGTGGGTGGATTGGACTGGTTTTGATTGAGCTCCTTGAGTGAAGAGGTGCCCTAATTTTGAACAAGGGAGGCTTATTCTAGGGCATTGAAGCACATCAGAGAAGGGAATATGACTCAACTTTTTCACAGAATCTTCTTAAAGAGACCTGTCCAACCAATAACTAAAGCAACTCTAAATATATTAACCCACGTTATTTTTCCCTTCCCTCCTTGCTAATGCATAAGCACTTCATTGATAGATATGCTTATCTGCCATATTTCTACATGATAATTAGTAGCCAGATTATGTTAGTTATTTTAATCAAAAACAGCTTAATTAATAATGTGAACCCAATTTTTTATATATACAATAAGTAAACTAAAATCATGTGCCAAATAACTACATTTCAGTCAACAATGGGCCACATATACGATGGAGATCCCATAAGGTCATAATGAAGTTGGTGCCCATAATTATCACCTAGTGACACAGTAGCCATTGCAATATTACTCATGTGTTTGTGGTGATGCCTCGTGTAAACAAACCTACTGCGCTGCCAGTCATATAAAAGCATAGCACATACAATTATAATGGCTGACTATACCATCTAGGCTTGTGTAAGTGCACTCTCTGAGACTCACACAACAATGAAATGACCTAACAACACATTTCTCAGAATGCATCCTTGTGTTAAGCAGCACATGACTGCATCTGTAGAGTAAGAAGAAATGGCACAAAACTTTGAACATATTTATTCAAAATAGTACAATATCAAAAACAGAAAACTACAGTTAAAACTTACTGATATACGTTTGAAGTAGAAAGCTCTGATGTGAGAACCCAGTTGCAGGACACACTGAGGGATCAGCTGATGTAGGAGGCTGCAGGTGATATAGTAGACATCAACTTCACCATTGTGACTTTTCCCCAGCAAAGCTCTGCAGCGCTGGGACAGCCATGCGGAGGCAGTCAGCTGGACTGAACCTGGGTTGTGAAGGCTCAAGAAAATGACAATAAAGCAGAGGAAGAGCCTGAGTGAAGGCCATGACATTTACACTTGATAAGGAAAGGAGGAGGTAACAGGCAGAAAGTCAAGGTCAAGGGCACGGGGGACGTAAACAGTTATAAAATGAGGTTAACAAAAACTTACTACATACACTATTATAATATTTTACATTTTAAAGTATATTGTAATGTTCAAAGCATGTTAAAAAGTACATTTATTTTTTACAGCAGTTTTAGGTTCACAGAGTTCCCATATACCCTTGTTCCCACACATACACCATCTCCCCTACTACTGACATCTCCCATCATAGTGGTATATTTGTTACAATTAGTGAATCTACATTGATACATCATTATCACCCAAAGACCACAGTCTACATTAGGGTTGACTGACGTATATTTTATGGGTTTGGATAAATGTATAATTACATGCATCCACCATTATAGCACCAGACAGAATAGTTTCACTGCCCTAAAAATCCTCTGCCTGTTCATCCCTCCCTTCCTTCTAACCCCTGGTAACCATATCTTTTTACTGTATCCAAAGTTTTGCCTTTCCTAGAATGTCACATAATTGGAATCATACAGTATATATAACCTTTTCAGGTAAACTCCCATTCATAATATGCATTTAAGATTCCCCCTACCTTTTCATGGCTTCATAGCTCATTTCTTTTTAGCACTGAATAATGTTCCTTTGTATCACAGTTCATCCATTCACTTAATGAAGGACATCGTGGTTGCTTCCAAGTTTTGGCACTTATGAGTAAAGCTGTTATAAACTCCATGTGCAGGTTTTTATGTGGCAATGCATTTTTACCTTCACAATCTGAATATTAGAGCACATTTAAAAAATTGCATCCTAACAAGCCAAATACAGCACACCAAATCAAAGTATTTATCAATGTGATTGATAGTTTAGCCTTCACATATGCAATGAAACAACAAAAACTAAAACATGATAATCCTATATAATAAAAGGCTAATATGCAAATTGTTCCCTCAGGAGTTTGACTGATCGGGAGTTGGAACACTCATTATGATGTGCACTGACCACCAGGGGGCAGCACGAAAGAAAGGAAGGCCTCTGTTGGCCCTGATCGCGGGCCAGGCCTAGGGACCCTACCCATGCGTGAATTTCATGCACTGGGCCTCTGGTATTAGAAATAAAAGATTATTTCAACTAATGTTTTGAGGAATTAGCTCTCTATTTTGTCATTTCTCCCTGTTTTCCTTCTGCTCCACCCCTCCTCAACCCTTAACACAGCATGATATAGTGGATCAATGGATACTGTAGGCAGGTTGTTTATGTTTGTGTCTGCTTGAATATAAGGCTTTGACACTTATGAGATGCATGGCTTAAATCAATTTCCTTACCATCTTTGTGTCTCTTCTTCCTCATCTGTAAAACAGGGATTTTTAGTAGTGTTTACCTCATGGGTTAACTGAGTTTATATCCATAAACTCTTAGAATAACACCTGACACATACATGTTTGTCAAATAAAAATAATAATGTGTACATGGATCTCTTAGGTGAATGTTGGTCTCAAAGGCCCCTATATAATTCTGATTAGTCTCTGTTGGGTCAAATGTTCAGGTCTACTAATTGGTTTTTTTTTCCCTACTTACAAGCCAACAAGTTAGCCTGTTACTTTTTCACAGATGCTGAAAGAAGACAAGAGACAATGTGAGTCAGAGAAAAAGATTTGTTTTAGTCACAGCACAACATAAAAAGCACGCACATCAGAATGCTTGCATCAATCCCTCTTGCCCCCAAGGTCCACGGGGGTGACGAAAAAGGGCTGAATAGATGCCAGATGTGCAGTGGGAAAACAACGAGCCTGGGGGAACCCACTCCTTTTCTAGCAGGCGGGAAGCTAAGCCTGCTCTGTCCCAGAGGGAGATGTTACTTCTCCCTCAAGATTGTTTGCTGCCAACACAAGCGTGACAAATGTCTTAAATAGAGTGATGTGGTAGAAGGCCTCCAATAAGTCCCATAATGGTTCCTGCCTTCTGGCATTCACTCCTGCAATTAAAGATTTTGCTTCTGAAATGAGGTTATAAAAAGACTATGGCTTCTGTCTTGGGCACCCTCTCCCTTGCTCACTATGGGGAAGATAGCTCCAGTCCATTCCTATGGCTAGTGTTTTTCTGGTCTACTCTGCTGTACACTTATCTGTTATAGGGACTGAGAGAGGACAGCTGAAGCCACAGTAACTTGAGGGTTCAACATTGTCAGAAAATAAATGTTTGTTTTAAGCATTTGTTTTGGAGTAATCTGTTACGTGATAATAGATAATACAAGTGGTCAGGGCCTTGCATGCTTGGCACACTGAGCATGACATGGAGGGGCTTGAGAGACCCATGGATAAGTCTCTCCCAACAAGGGAAAGCTACAACCTCTGTAAAGGGGTGGGCAACGCCATCTTCCCAGAAGAGGGCTGACATGCTTAGGGTCCAACATCTAGGAAAGAGGACGACAATGAGATTGGAAACTAGAATTTGGAAGGAAGCCCTTAGCTGGAACTAGCCTTATCAATTTGGGGCTAATTTTTGAAGAATTTTGTTTGCTTGAGGACATAGTGCAGGAAGAAAAAAAAATGGCTTGTGCTTAGTGTATGCAGTGGGAAGCAAGGTAGGGAGGAATCCTTTTATGGTGTCAAACGCTGAAGTGCCTATACTGCATTTAGTGAACCACATTATATAGTTGTATATTACTCCCTGTACTCATTTGCCTTCTGTTCATCTGGAGCCCTTTGTAAACTTTTGTTTAAATATTTTCTGGGTCTTATCTGTACTACTTGTTCCACAATATTAAAAGGGAAACAGTGCCCCCTGAAGGCCAGAATGGCAATGCCCAGAGACAACCCTTTTCCCACCAAGAGGTAGGAGAAGCTAGGATAGACAAGGGAGATGCCAAAGTTCTTCATAAATGTTAAAATAAAAATAAAATAAAAAAGAGATAAAATTAAAAATCTCTTTGATTTAAAGCTTTTTAAAAATGGCATAAAAATTTGTGACTATGTGTGATGATGGATGTTAACCAGACTTACTGTGATGTCACAATATATACGAAAGACTGATAACATCCTGTGTTAGTTCATATCCATACACTGTTGGTACAAGCACACAGGTTTTGGGGATGGCAAATTGGAAGGACTTAGCATTTTACACGTTTCTTTGACCCAGTAATTCCACTTGTTGAAATCTAGAGTACTGAAATATTCCTACATGAGTCTAAAGCTATATGTACCCAAAAAAGTCACATAAAATTTGTAAAGGGCATGATCGGGGCACAACCTAAATGTCAACCACTAGGGAAGTGGGTAAATAAATTATGGTACATGGCAGAATATTCTCAAATGGCTGGGAGATTGTACTAGATAACTCCTCAAATCTCTTCTATCTTTTCCAAATTTAGGCCAATTTATCCCAGACCTTGTCTTGAGGTTCCAGCCCATGTCTATGGCTAGTGTCTTTCTGGTCTACTGCTCTGTACATTTATCTGTTATAGGGACTAAGAGAGGACAGCTGAAGCCACAGTAGCTTGAGGGTTCAAGGATCCTGGCTCCCAACCCTCTGTCACTGTCATCTTAAAATATCGAATATGTTTCTGTCAAATGTCTCCTGCTTTAGGGCCTGATCTAATGGACAGCCAAATTTACTCAAGCTACATTTTAAAATCATTCTCATCTATTACCCCCTATGTCTGTGGTCGGCAAACTGCGGCTCACGAGCCACATGCGGCTCTTTGGCCCCTTGAGTGTGGCTCTTCCACAAAATACCACGGCCTGGGTGAGTCTATTTTGAAGAAGTGGCGTTAGAAGAAGTTTAAGTTTAAAAATTTTGGCTCTCAAAAGAAATTTCAATAGTTGTACTGTTGGTATTTGGCTGTGTTGACTAATGAGTTTGCCGACCACTGCCCTCTGTCTATATAAATTAAGTAGGATATGCCATCTTATAGGAAAAAACTATGGCTCAGAAAAATTAAATGGTTTCTCTAGCTTGTAAGTGGCAGAGCCAGGATTAAGTCGAGAATGTGGGAGAACAGGTTCAATGAAGATACTGCCTTTTTTTTTTTTTTGTATAAATGAAATAACATTAGATATCAATGTAAATATGGTTTATGCTGGATTTGGAATTACACCCTGCATTTGAATCAAACTAATAAATAATTCAAAAGGATTAACAGTAGATGATTATTTTAAAATCCTTTTACTTTAAATTGGCAATATTCATGCACTATAACCTGTTGAAGCAACAAAGCAAAAAAAACTAGTGATCTAATTCTAGTTACTGCAGGTGACTAGACTCGGCTCCACTGACAAAAGAGGCTAATGATAGCAAAGAAATCAAAGTCGTTCCTGCTCAGAGACAGACGTTGAGGTGAAAAAAACATGCATTGTTAGGTCAATGCTTCTTCTGCACATCCTTGAAGTGGAACCAAATTTGGTTTTTACTGATGCTATCTCCAGTTCAACTATTTTTAATTTTCTGATTTCTGAGGTGAAGAGAGCTGAGGTTAGCAAGTCAAAGCATTATCTTAATTGTTTTTAAAAACATTTGAGAAACTGTGCTATTTTCAGGTTATGTTAATTTAGTAATAGTAGACAATTCACAGTGAGTAAGCAGGTCAGGACCCGAGAAGACAATGATAAAATTAAAACATTAAGCACAAGCATTCTTATTTAACAGATTGCATATATGTGCCAAGTGTGGTGAATGTTTATGGTTCACTGGACTGTGTTGTATGCCAGACACTTCAAAGGAACATTCCAGAGAGATGGTCTAACTTATTGGAAAGTAAGGCTCAAACCCCATATTTTTTCCTTTTAAAAAATATATATGTATATGTTTTATTGACTTTGGAGAGGAAGGGAGAGGAGAGATAGAAACATCAATAAGTGAGAATAATTGATTGGCTGCCTCCTGCACGTCCCTTACTGGGGATTGAGCCCATAACCCTTCATGTGCCTATCGGGAATCAAACTGTGACTTCCTGGTTCATAGGTCGATGCTCAACCACTGAGCCACACCAGCCTGGCTTCTTTCTTTTTTTTTAAGAGTTTTATTATGAAATATTTAGACATTTTACAGGAAAAGGAATCTACAACTCAGTGACTTTTTTTTTAAAGGCAAAAACGAAGAAGAAAACAGGAGAAAAAAAGAAACTAGCAGTGCTCAGGATTTAAAAAGATCAAATAATTGTGTGGATCTTAATTAGATTCTGATTTGAACAAACAAACTACGAAAATACATTTTTGAGGTTATAGACATCCTTCTATAACCAAAGAAATTTGGTTATAGACCTGGAAATAGATTTTAGCAATAAACTGTCAAGTTTTGTGGTATCTAAGCAAATGCTCATATTTTAGAGATGGATTCTTAATATATGAAGGAACAAAATTACATACTTGGGATTTGCTTTTCAATATTTCGGCAAAGGAAGAAAACAAGTGGCAGATGAAGTAAATTTCAGCAAACTTAACAATCATTGCGTAATTCCCAAAGTAATGGAAATTTACTGTACTCTTTTTATGGAAGTTTAAATTTAAAATATTTTTTACAAATTACCCACAAATTTAAATTGGGGGTAGGGTTATGGTTGTAACTCTAGACCTTTAAGACCTGTGAAGTCTCTGTTATGGTCAATCACGAACTGTATATCTAATTATTGACAGATTAAGTCAGTTGGTTTTAGTAAACTCTTTTATAGGAGGGAAACGTACTCTGAAGTCACTACAAACCTCCATTTGCCAAAGTTCTTTTGAATGGCATCCCTGCTTCCACGCTTGATCTCTAGTCATTCTCCACCACTAGCTGGAGTTATATTTAAAACCATAATTCCAGCTCTAGCTGGTTTGGCTCAGTGGACAGAGTGTTGGCCTGAAGGGTCCCAGGTTTGATTCTGGTCAAGGGCACATGTCTGGGTTGTGGGCTCGATCCTCAGTGGGGGGCATGCAGAAGGCAGCTGATCAATGATTCTCTCTCATCACTTGATGTTTCTGTCTCTCTCTCCCCCTCCCTTCCTCTCTGAAATCAATAAAAATATATTCTAAAAAAATACACACCGTAATTCCAATCACCTCATTCTCTGATTAAAACCCTTAAGTGGACTCCAATTTCTGGAATAAAATCAAAAGTTCTAACACAGCTCATACAGCCCTATGTGAGGTAGCCTTGCATCTCTACTGCCTCCTCTGGGCCACTCACTATGCTTCCACCTCAGTGGCTTCTTTCAGCCCTTCAATGGCCAAGGTCTGTCCTGGCCGACTTTCCCTCAGTTGGTCACTCCTCTTGGAACATCCTCCCCATCACTTTTTCACAGTACACTCCCCCACCCATTGTTTTTACCTTATAGAAATAGCTCTTTTCTCCTGTAGCAATTTTCCCAATTAGTTTGGGTTTGTTTGTTTTATGTCTATTTACCCCACTGTTCTCCATGTGTATTCTGTTTACCACAGTCAACAATATTCTATTTTTATTGAATCAGTTAAGAAATATTTTTTTCCAACCTTCCAGCCCCATGGGTATCATATGAATATTGAAATTGGATGGAAGGAATTTGATGAATATTATCCAGAAAGTTGGCTTATACTTCAGAGAAGTTAGGGCGGAGGGAGCAAAGGGCATTTGAGAGGAGAAATATTGTTTTTTAAAATATATTTTATTGATTTTTTACAGAGAGGAAGGGAGAGGGACAGAGAGCTAGAAACATCGATGAGAGAGAAACATCGACCAGCTGCCTCCTGCACACCTCCCACCGGGGATGTGCCCGCAACCAAGGTACATGCCCTTGACCAGAATTGAACCTGGGACCCCCCAGTCCGCAGACCGACGCTCTATCCACTGAGCCAAACTGGCTTGGGCTAGAGAGGAGAAATATTAATGCAGCAAGTGATGATTCGGTTGCAGAGCGAAACCTTACAAAAAGGAGTCGGCCCACTGTGATTCTCGGTGTGTTTCAGCTCATGAACTTGTATTGCTCTATGATGCCTTTTCCACTCAGTCAGTGCCCTGACTTCTGTCCTAGTCCTTTGCTGTGCAATGAAGCACAGCCCCCCACCCCCAGTGGGAGGGATCAGGGAATGGGATCCAGACAACTCACTGGGATCTCTCACTCCCGTGCCAGGGAGCAAAAGCTGGCAGAATACATGCAAATACGTGTGCATCCACAATCACAGGGTGTTTGTTTCGTTTTTTTTTAATCACAGGGAGTTTTTAACACACTAGTTTAAAAATTAAGAGCTCAAACATACAAAATTTGAACAAGACAGTTAACAACTTTGAGCTACTGGACTTATATATAATTGCACACCTTATGATTATTTTTAAAGTTTAACACTATATGGTGCTTACAATGTGCCAGGCACTGTTGTAAGTGGTTTATAGCAGTTTATTAAAGAATTCAAAAGTACACATTCTTTCTCAGGTTATTTGTAAAAGTGATCTTGTACTAAGTCTCAAATAAGTCTCAACAAATAATGAAAATTCAATAGCTAAAGTAGTAAAAGAACCAAAACAAGTAAGACAGCAGGTTCCCTGATAAAGACCAGAAGAGGCAGGGAGGGAGAGAGGGGACGGGTGAAGTGAGGAAGTGTTAGCTCTACTATTGCACTGGTACAGAAGAAAAGTATAAAAATCAATACAAGACATGGCCAAATGCATATCCAAACCCATAATCTGCCAGAGAAAGTGCGCCAGAGTTTATGCTGCCCACTTTCATTTTTTTGCTGCCTCATCTCATTTTCATACCAATTCTATTAAGTACAATTAATTATTCCTATTTTGTAGATGAAGAAGCCCAGAGAAGTTAGTAACTGGGCCAAAATTACACAACTCCTAAGTGACAAAGCCAGGAGTTTACCTCAGGCCTGCCTGACTCTAAAGTCCATGCTCTTTCCACATCACCATGTTTATAAAAGTCACAAAAATATAAATACCATAAAATTCCACTTACTCAACACTCTTGGGATGAGTCATGCTGGCCAGATGAGTAAGTGAAAGGCCACCCTCAGGAAGCACTGTGCAAAGCTTCTGAGGTTAGAGCAGAGAGGACTCCAAAGGCCTTGCTCCTCCCTGTTTCTTCTCCCTCTTGGGGTTCTGACGTTGGAAGCCAGCACACCTGGTGTCTGACTGACATGCTCTTCCAGCAGAAGATGGTCACAGATTCCCTTTTCTTTTTTAAAAGAAACCTCACCTGAGGATTATTGAGTACAAACCTCAACCAGGGATTGAACCTGCATCCTTTTTGGGTGTACGGAATGACACTCCAACTGAGTCGTCCGGCCAGGGCTCCTTTTTCCTTTTTGCTCCCTCAAAGCACAAATCAAATAGACTGATAATTCAGAAATAATTTTAGCACAAACTAAGGAAAACAAAACAGAAAATGTTTACTGAAAATACACCAGTTGGATTCCCAAAGCACAGTTTTCTGATACCAGACTGGGCACACCACTAGTCCTGAATGTTAAACACTGCCCCCTTGGTCCTAAATGGTGTCACGACTCTGCAGGCCTATTTTCATCTCGTTCCTCAGTATTTTGCTATCTCCTGGCCAGGTGGCTTTCAGTATTTATCTTGTTCATAGTTCTTGAAATGGGTCTAATGATTCCATCTATGCTTCCATATGTAACCTCCCTGAATTTTAGATTCCTCATCTGATCAAAAGGGAATGATGAAAATATCTCAGATCAAATCGGGAGATCATGTAAGTATATGGTACATAGTAAGCACTCATCTCTGCACCTGTGCAGAATCTTCTTCTCCTTCTTCATGATCATCCTGACAATTATAGCTAACTAGAGGCCCGGTGCACAAAATTCATGCATGGTAGGGTCCCTAGCCCTGGCCGGTGATCAGGGTCGATTGGGGCCTTCCGGCTTCTGGCTGGAGCTTTCCTTTGTCTGCGCTGCCCCCTGATGGTCAGCATACGTCATAGTGAGCGGTTGAACTCCCAGGTGGTCGAACTCCCAAGGGGACAATTTGCATATTAGCCTTTTATTATATAGGATGACTGAGTAATGACTATGTTCCAGGCACTGTTTTAAGCACTTGACATGCATTAATTAATTAATTTATTCCTAACCACAATCTTATGAGGTAAGTTCAATGACCACCTTAATTTTATGAAGACAGGGAGACACCAAGAGGACAAACAAGTTACCCAAGTTCAAAAGCTGGGACTTAAATCTAGCCAGTCGGGTTCCAAAACCATCATGCTATTCCACGTACAAAATGGACTCTTCTTTGTTAAAAAAGTTAGTCATCCAGACCTACATCCCTCCACCTAGTTTGCCATTCTGGTCTGTTTCCATCTCCAACCAGGCCTGTAAAGTGGACATTAGAGTAAGAAGAGAGAGAATTGATGGAATATAAAACAGAGCCCACAAGTATTTCCAATCATATGCAGATATATATTTTATGATTAAAGATGCATCTACTTTATAATCTTCAGTATTGTTTGAATTCTTAGAGCAGACATTTAATACTTCCAAAATCAATTTTAAGACTGTATAAAGTTGATTCACTTGGGCCGGGGGGGAATTGCCAAGCATCAGTAACTTTGGAAAGGAAGAAGTGATTGCATATAGAAGGAAAGGTTTTTGTTTGTTTATTTAGAGTCAAAGGGCATTAAAACAGTAACTTAGCCCTGGTCTGTGTTGGTCAATGGTTAGAGTGTCAGCCCCCAGCAACAAAGGGTCTCAGGTTTGATTCCCAGTCAAGGGCATATACCTGGATTGCAGGTTTTTCAAAAAAATATATTTTATTGATTTTTTACAGAGAGGAAGGGAGAAGGATAGAGAGTTAGAAACATCCATCAGCTGCCTCCTGCACACCCCCCCACTGGGGATATGCTCTCAACCAAGGTACATGCCCTTGACCGGAATCGAACCTGGGACCATTCCTCCCTCCCTCCTTCCCTCCTTCCCTCCCTCCCTCCCTCCCTCCCTCCCTCCCTCCCTCCCTCCCTCCCTCCCTCCCTCCCTCCCTTCCTTCCTTCCTTCCTTCCTTCCTTCCTTCCTTCCTTCCTCCTTCTCTCTATTTCTTTTTCCCACCCTTCCACTCTCTCTAAAAATCAATGGAAATATATCCTCAGATAAGGATTAAAAAAAAACAAACAAGAAACCAACTTAGTAAAAAAATAAATATTTTCCCATATCAGTAGGACAGTGATTAAGAACAAGGATTAAGAGCAGAATGGGCTGAATTTTAGCAACTAAACTTTACTAGCTGTTTGAACTTTACTTCTAGATTTTCTCATCTATAAAAGGAATAATAATACCCGTCATCTAGAGATATAGTTAGGCTTAAAATAAGACAATATAATTAAGGTGCTTGGTATGGTACATTTTCTTTACAACATCATTGTAATGGCTGAAGAGTATTCTGTGTTATGACTGAGCTAGAATTTATTTAACCAGCCCCTCATTTTTAAACATTTGGTTCATTTTCAATACTATGAATATAAAAACATTTTGCCCTAACGGGTTTGGTTCAGTGGATAGAGCATTGGCCTGCGGACTGAAAGGTCCCAGGTTCGATTCTGGTCAAGGGCATGTACCTTGGTTGCGGGCACATCCCCAGTAGGAGGTGTGTAGGAGGCAGCTGATCGATGTTTCTAACTCTCTACCCTTCTCCCTTCCTCTCTGTAAAAAATCAATAAAATGTATTTTTTTAAAAATATATATATATATATATATAAACATTTTCATACATTTCTGGTTATTTCTTTAGGGTTAAATCGTAGTGCTTTGGGGATTAAAGAAAATCACCATTGTAAAATTATCAACCAACACATAGTTTTACCAATTTAATCTCTGTATTGAAGGTATTTAGTCAACTACTGCCAATAATGGGTACTATTCTAAAGAAATATCCTAATTTTATAGGCCCCCAAAGACCCCATGTTGTTATTTTACTTGTTTATTAGATGTTTCAATTTCTTCTTTAGTTATATTATAAAGTTTTTAGGCTCCATAAATTAGAGTATGAGCTTGCTGGAAAATAGGAAAATAATTGAAATAAAAATTTTAATGTAGCATATTAAAGATGTGGCATTTTAAGTTATATATGATGGGATGAATTTTTCCAATGGTTTCCAAAGTACCCTCTGGAGCTTCTTCTAATGGGGGAAGGGGTGGAGGGTAGGAATGAGGGCAGGAATGCTATCAGGTTGAAATAAGTCTTACCTTGCCCCATTTCAACTGCGTTTATCTGTTTCACATATTGAACTTACTGGTAAGTTGATCTGAAAGGTTCTGAACCTGGAAACAAAACCAAAACCACATTTAATTAACTTTTTTTTGTTTTCCTTTTATTAAATACTAGAGGCCTGATGCACACATTCATGCATAAGTAGGCCTTCCTTCCCCCGGCTGCCAGCACCGGCTTCCCTCCAGCACCCGGGCTTCCCTCGCAGAGGGAGGCCCCACCCACCCACCCACAGCAGCCCACTGGTTGGTGGCCTGGGTCTCCCTCTGTGGGGCAATCATGGGGAGATGGCCGGGCCCCGACCAATCGCATCGCACCTGCCTTGGCTGGCCTGCCACCAGTGGATGTCATAGCTTGGTTCCAGCTGGTCATTCTGCTCTTCGGTCTATTTGCATATTATGCTTTTATTATATAGGATTTTTTACTGATTTCAGAGAGGAAGGGAGGAGAGAGAGATAGAAACATCAATGATGAGAGACAATCATTGATCAGCTGCCTCCTGCATGCCCCATACTGGGGATGAAGCCCACAACCCAGGCATGTACCCTTGGCCATAATCGAGCCCAGGACCCTTCAGTCCATAGGCCAGTGATCTATCCACTGAGCCAAACCGGCTAGGGCCCAAAACCACATTTAAAGCAAGATTTTGGGACAAGTGGTATTTTGCAATATAAAATAAAAAGATAAATAAGTTGAATCCTCAACCAAAGGACTTGTGTGCATGCATATGAGCCTAACCAATGGTTAAGTTCAACAGGGGGTTGGGGCATCCGTGGGGAGGGGTGTGGGATGGGAATGGGGGGATGAGGACAAATATGTGACACCTTAATCAATAAAGAAATTTTAAAAAAAACATTTTTTGGGGGGGTTACAGTATATGCACTGTTTGTAATTATCCTATATAATAAAAGGCTAATATGCAAAAAAAAAAAAGTTGAATCCCCCACATCACATACAAAAATATAAAACATTAAATGAAAAGAAATTCCTCCATAAATTATCAGAAAATATGGGCAAGCATTAACTCCTTTTCAAGCACACTGATAAAACTAGAGAACATAATGAGAGATACTATTTGTTCAGTTGTTTTTTTCTAAAATATGTGCCTCTGATACAGATTCAAAACGTTTTTGCAGCCAAAGTGTGGAAATACTATATATCAATAATTGTGCTAAGGGATGGCTTAGGGCACTAAACACCCCCATTATCTCTATTAGCTTCTCCAGATCATCCCCAAATACCTGGTATAGCTCTAAATAAAACAGTGAGCAAAACAAATGTAGCTGAAGGACACATCCTAGTATCTTATGCTGTGAGCAGACTCTTGACACTAAGCTCTTCCTCTCCCTAGACATTCTGGAGCCATCACTGCTGCCCTCTGCAAAGAGTCACAATGTCATCAGCATAGAAGGGTTCTGAGAAGACCTACAGTGGAAAAAAAAGAAAACTTAGTTTACTCATCATTTCCTAAACTTGTTTTATTATAGGACCCTTCCCTCAACATGGCACCTATTAATATCCACTGAATTCATGGAGCACACCTTCACAAATGTCAAGATATATGAAATTAGTATTTGAATGGGAAAATGCTGATTGAGAGGAGTCCTTATGAAATACTGTCCATTTATTGCTATTTTACCAATATTCAACTTGAGGTGCTCTCCAATGTTGTGATTTGCTGACACCTAGTGCCAATGCTTTAATTTAGCACATACATATAATTTCCAACTATATATATATATATATATATATATATATATATATATATATATATATGTATATATTTCCTTTCCCCAATCCTCACCTGAGGATATGTTTATTGATTTTTAGAGAGAGAGGAAGGGGGATAGGGAAACATTGATGTGAAAGAGAAATATCACTCTGTTGCCTCCCCCAGATACCCCTACTGAGGATTGGGGATCAAACTTGAAACCCCTCAGTTCACTGAACGATGCTCCAACAAACTGAGCCACCTGGTTATTTGGTCCAGCCATTTAAAATTAATGTTAACTTGAATTGTAAAGTGTTAGATTTATGAGCATTTTTATTTCACTTCTGATCTATATTAAATGTATCTCTATTGTTTACTTTAAAATGTCAAAGCAAATGATACCTGATTGTACAAATATGTTGTATTACTAACTTCCCAGGTCTTTTGCTGCTCATTTTAGATAATTAGTTCTTTTAAAAAATTTTTTTCTAATGGATTTTCATTTTATGTTTTTTTAAAAAATATATTTCTTTATTGATTTCAGAGAGAAAGGGAGAGAGAGAAACATCAATGATGGGAATCATTGATCGGCTGCCTCCAGCATGTCCCCTACTGGGGATTGAGCCCACAACCCAGGCATGTGCCCTTGGCTAAAATTGAACCTGGGACCCATCAGTCCACAGGCAACACTCTATCCACTGAGCCAAACCAGCTAGGGCTTTTTATGGATTTTTAGAGGGAAAGAGAAACATCGATGTGAGAGCTGAACATCGATTAGCTGTCTCCTGCACGCCCCCTACTGGGGATTGAGCCTGAAACTCGGCCTGGGCCCTCCTCAAACCAGCAACCTTTTGGTGCACAGGATGATGCCCAACCAACCTGCCAGGGCTAGATACCAACCACACCTGCCAGGGCTAGATAGTTAGTTCTTATGTTTTAGTAAAAATTCTAGTGCTAAAAAATCTTGGAATGCCAATTTTGACTATCACTTGATAACTTTGTAAAGCAGTCTTATTCACTAAAAGATAGGGTTACTATTTTTGAGTATTTGAGATCTGAATTAAATAGTATCTCATCTAATTATTGCTGGGCACCAAAACCCAATTCTTCACTGTGTATTTACTGCTTCTCTTACAGCTACTAAGTTGTTGTGAATATAAGCATATGTCTGCGTGTGTGTTTTGTGCAATTTCTGCTTCTAACTGGAATGTGGCATTGACAGGTGAAGTGCTGGTTCTTCTTCTTCTTCTTCTTCTTCTTTTTTTTTTTAAAGCAGCTTCTTTTTAAAATATATTTTTATTGATTTCAGAGAGGAAGGGAGAGGCAGAAACATTGATCAGCTGCCTTCTGCATGACCCCTACTAGGAATCAAGCCTGCCACCCGGACATATGCCCTGGCCAGGAATCAAACCATGACCTCTTGGTTCATAGATCGAGGCTCAACCACTGAAACACACTGGCCGGGCAGTGCTGGTCCTTTTGATCGTGGCCTGTCTAGGCTACTGTGTGACATGTGATGACTCAACTCTCTATCAAAATTACTGTGAAATCTTTACTACACTGTGTCACGATGTCCTTTAGTTTTTATCTGATAGAAACAAAATCCTAAACTCAACATGAACTCAAGCACTCAAAACTTCATGTTTTACGGTGCTCACTTGGAAAATTATAAACAATGTCACTGTTTTAGATTAGTATCAAAATAGCAACACAAACGTTTTTAAAAATATATTTTTATTGATTTCAGAGAGGAAGGGAGAGGGAGAGAGAGCTAGAAACATCAATGATGACAGAGAATCATTGATTGGCTGCTTCCTGCATGCCCCACACTGGGGATCAAGCCCACAACCTGGGCATGTGCCCTGACCGGGAATTGAACGGTGACCTCCTGATTCACAGTCGATGCTCAACTACTGAGCCACACTGGCTGGGCAACACAAAATTTTTTAATCTTGCAGAGAATTTGTGGATTTTCTACAAACATATGCTTGGATCTCAAGCTGAGAAATAATGCCGTGGATGATAGCCATTCATTCATTCACTTAAAAATATTTATTGAGGCTACTGTGTGCTTGGCCCAAGGAATCCAATAATCAACAAACTCCCTGCCTTTATGAACAGCCTTACAGTCTAATGGGGAAAGAGGAGAATAGACAAGTAATTATGTAATTTCAGATAGTGATTAGTGCTGGAAAGAAAGTGAGCAGGATTAGGGAATGGAGAGCTGAAAGTACAGGGGTACTGTCTTAGAAAGACTAGCAGGAATGGCATCATGGCTGACATTTGAGCAGACATTAAAAGAATAGTTGGGGAAGAGTTTTC
Source organism: Cnephaeus nilssonii (assembly GCF_951640355.1). Taxonomy (NCBI): domain Eukaryota; kingdom Metazoa; phylum Chordata; class Mammalia; order Chiroptera; family Vespertilionidae; genus Cnephaeus; species Cnephaeus nilssonii. The sequence continues at coordinate 36,523,005 of NC_137089.1, read as the reverse complement.
CAGGCAGAAGAGCAAGTTCAAAGGCCTTGAGATAGGAATGTACTTGGACTGTTTGAAGACCAACCAGGAGGCCAGTGTGGCTGAAGCACAGCCAGGAAAAAATGTCAAACAAGTAGCAGGGGTCAAATCACACAGGGTCAGTAATGTAGTCATGACTTTGGTGGTTCTAAGGGAAAAAAAATGGGATTGCAGAAGGCATGCTTCTCAGTGGTCGGCAAACTCATTAGTCAACAGAGCCAAATATCAACAGTACAACGATTGAAATTTCTTTTGAGAGCCAAATTTTTTAAACTTAAACTTCTTCTAATGCTACTTCTTCAAAATAGACTCGCCCAGGCCATGGTATTTTGTGGAAGAGCCACACTCAAGGGGCCAAAGAGCCGCATATGGCTCGCGAGCCACAGTTTGTCGACCACAGCTTTAGATAGACATGAGGGGGAACTATGTCTCTAAAACTCAACTTTTTTCATTTACTTTGTAAAGTCAACTTTATTTAGATATAATTTATGTACATCAAACACACCCATTTTATGAGTACAGGATGAGTTTTGGCAAAGGTATATAGCCATGTCACCATCATTATAATCAAGATAAAGAAAATTTGCATCATCCCAAAAAGTCCCCATCCTTTTACCCTCTACCAGAGCCAGGACTCACTGGAATTTGGGACTCATTAATTTCAATGTGCACTTTGAGGACTTAGTTCTGTGCTGTCTAATATGGTAGCCACTAGCCACATGTGGCTACTTAAATTTAAATAAAACGAGTTCAGTTTTTTAAGCCACACATGGCTAGTGGCTGTCACATAGGACAGGACAGGCATAGGATTCTTCCATCGCTATGGACAGTTCTATTGGGCAAAGCTGAGATGTTACCTTATTGGAATTTGACTTCCACCACCTGGAAGTAGACCAAGCAGCATGAAAACTGTGTAAGCCATATAAGTCACATTACCTAGCTTTATGTTACTATCTGTGTTTACCACATTTATCAACAAGTAATTAATAAAGCCCGTGGGTATGGAAGGGGGAGGAGTGTTTACTGGGGTAGCATGATAATGGCAATAGTAATTATGAAATTGTTCACCACAGAAATTCTTCCCCCACTATTAAGTTTATTGAATATCCTATTTTTATTTAGGGAAATGGTCATTTCCCTTATAACTCATAAGGCACAATTTTGTTTTAAGTAAAATTAAACCTCAAAATCATACTGACTATATCTGTGTTTTGTTGTTTTTTAAGGAGGTGAGGTGTTTTTTTAATAATATATTTTTCTTGATTTCAGAGAGGAAACAAGAGGGAGAGAGAGATGGAAACATCAATGATCTCCACACTGGGGATTGAGACTGCAACCTGGGCATGTGCCCTGACCGGGAATTAAACCATGACCTCCTAGTTCATACATAGGTTGATATTCAACCACTGAGCCATGCTGGCCGGGCTCTATTTATGTTTGTGTGTGTGTGTGTGTGTGTGTGTGTGTGTGTGTGTGTGTGTGTCTTCCCCGCCCCCCCCCCCCCGCCCCCTCCCGAAGGCAGGATTCCAAAGCAAATATGCTAAAATATTGACATTTGTTAAACCAAGTAGTGGGTGCATGAATATTTTATTTATTTAATTTTTTTAACCCTCACCCGAGGATATTTTTCTATTGATTTTTAGAGAGAGTGAGAGAGAGAGGGAAAGACAGAGAGAAATATTGATCACAATTGGTTGCCTCCTGCATGTGCCCCAACCAGGGCCAGGACTGGGAGAAGAAGCCTGCAACCGAGGTACATGCCCTTGACCCTTCAGTTCGCAGATCAATGCTCTATCCAGCTAGGGCTGAATATTTTAAATATTATTTTGCTGCATACTTTTCAATGTTTGAAATGTATTATAGGCATACCTCAGAGATATTATGGGTTTCCAAACCATCACAAAAAGCAAATGTCGCAATAAAGTAACTCACACAAATTGTTTGGTTTCCCAGTGCATATAATAAGTTATGTTTATACTATACTGTAGTCTATTAAGTGTGCAATGGTATTATGTCTAAAAAAATACATATCTTAACTTAAAAATACGTTTTTTGCTGAAAAATGCTAACCATCATCTGAGACTCCAATGAGTTATAATCTTTTTACTGGTGGAAGGTCTTGTCTCGATATTAATGGCTGCTGACTGATCAGGGTGGTGGATGTTGAAGGTTGTGGTGGCTGTGGCAATTTATTAATATGAGACAACAATGAAATTTTCTGCATCGATGGACTCTTCCTTCCTACAGAGATGACTTCTCTGTAGTATGTGATGCTGTTTGATAGCTTTTTACCCACAGGAGAACCTCTTTCAAAGTTGGAGTCAATCTTCCCAAACAATGTTGAGGCTTTATCAACAAAGTTTATGTAATATTCTAAATCCTTTGTTGTCATTTCAACAATGTTCACAGCATCTTCACCAGAAGTAGACACAGAGACACTAGGTGAGTAAATGCTGTTAGAAAAGGGCACAGATAGACTTCCTTGACGCAAGGTTGCCAAGAATAAAGCAAAGAAAAAAGTAGGCTTTTATTTTAAATGTTGAACAAGAATATTTAAAGTTATCAAGATTGTTCATGATGTGATTAAACAACACAGGTTAAAAACAGTGTGCACTATAGTATAGCATGACAGTCAGTATAGCATAATGGTTAGGCATACAGGCTCTGGAGTCAGAGTGCCTGGATTTTAATACTAATTAGGTCACTGACTAGCAGTGAAACACTGAGCAAGTTACTTAACTTCTCTCCTCGGTGCCTCTGTTTCCTCATCTGTAAAATAAGAATGATAATAACAGTACCTGGCTCATAAGGCTATTATAAGGATTAAGTAAATATAGTAGATGCCCCATTAAGTGTTAATAGCTATGATGATGATGATGATGATGATGATGATGATGATGATGATAATGATGATACAACTTTGGTTTTTTTAAGTATACTTTTTTTTTTAGAAAAAAAGAAATTGAAAAATCCATCAAAAATGTTAAAAACTATAATCTCTCATTGATAACAGACTAATTTTCTTCTTCTTTTTAAAACATTCTATCAAGCAATTCCTTTTGTACTTAAAACAACAGAAATACAAAAGCAAAACCTTGGCTTAAGCCCTTCCCCCAAAGTGCCTTACAGTCTGATCACCAGTGATTTTCAGAATATAATACTTGACCAACAACAACAGTACCAGAGAACTTGCTAGAAATGGAAATTCTTAAGCTTCATTCCAGAGGCACTCATTCTGGGATGGAGCCCAGCAATGTTTTAGCCTTCTATTTGATTCTGATGCTTACTAAAGTTTGAGAACTACCGTGCTACGTCATAACTTCTAGCTTTGTGTTTGACCCCTCTCACTTTTATATTATGATAAATACTGCCAGTCATTCTCCTTCAAATACTCTCGGCAATTCTTGTTCCTAAAGTCCTCCTTCCACCCTTGGATATAACTTCTCCGTGAAACTTTTGAGAACAGCTCTTCTCTGTCCCGTTACTGCCTGCTACAGAAAGCACAAAATGCTTTTTGAAGCCAGGCAGGTAATTTGTGTCAAGGGCACCTGGTGTACAACCTTGGAGAGTGAAGTGCTGGCCACTGCTCAAATAAGTTCATATAAAAAAAAAAGTTGCTGGTCAAATAAAAACGCAACTAAGTCAAATTTGGCCATTGGCCACTAGTTTGCACTCACTTTTTTGCTAATTCTCTCTCAAATCACTTAAGCAGTTGTGAGGTAGTGGAAAGAGGGAGGACTGAACATGGAAGAAAATCTTGATTTGAAGCCCAGCTCTGCTACTTGCTAGTTGGCTGGTAATAATGATGATAATATTAACCTTTCCGTTACATCTTCTCATAGGTAGAAGGACAATACTACCTATCTCACAGGATTGTTTTAAAGATTAAGGTAATATACTTAAAAGCACCTGCCTTATAATAAGCCCTCAATACATCTCCCATGGAATTTGTGATATTTATTTTCCTGTATAGCTTTGATTGATTATATGCTTTATTCTACTTGTATTTATGAGTTTAGATCCGGCTATTTCTGCTATTAGAATGTAAGCTCCTTTGGGATAGGGCTGGCCTTTAAGTTCCTATAATACCCACTTCAGTAATTAAGTCCCTCCCACACCCACCCCAAACTTCAACAAAAGCTTGTAACTTGACATCTGATTGTCTGGGGTAGGGATCTGGAGTAAATAGTCAACTCTTAGTACAGATGTACATTTCCTAGGAGAAGGAATATGGCTGACTTAAAACAATCCCCAAATACTGCCAATCACTCTTCTTCAAATACCCTCTGCAATTCTTGTTCCTCAAGTCCTCCTTCCACCCTTGGATATAACTTCTCCGTGATACTTCACTTTCTTTTGCAATTTAAATGGGAAAAAAACAATGATACCTGTTCTGTGGTGAAGTGGATGCCTTTTGTTTTTATGTTAAGTAGCTGTCTTTAGCTTTTACATTTACTAGGTTTGTTAAAAGCAATCCAGCAAGTTTAAAAGTGCCATACTAGAAATTATGGGGGATAAGCGAATTTTAATTTGAACTGAATTTTGTAATTCAGATACAAGTGATGCTAGGGTGATGGTGGTAGAAGAGTTATATATCAGAGCAGCTAACATTAGGTGCCTAGCTCATTTTTCCCATCTGTAATACTGAGACAAGAAAAAGAACTATTATGCATCCCACAAAGATCTTAGGAACATTATTAGGCAATTAAGATCATGGAATTTTGGAGGAAGAGGAAGGAAGCGTGTGTATCTCATAAAAGTAGATTAAAAGCTTTCAGCACTCTTATGGCCTTATAAGAAACAGTATTACCCACCCTGGTCAGTGTAGCTCAATTGGTTGAGCATCCTCCTGTGTACTGAAAGGTCCCCGGTTCGATTCCTGGTCAGAGCACAGAGCACATGCACCGGCAGTTTAATCCCTGGTCAGGATACATGCTGGAGGCAGCCAATTGATTCACAAATTGAACTTGGCATGGTTAATATCATTACCCCTTTCTTTATGTTAGCTTTCTCACTCTGAGAACTTTGACTGCATTTACAGATTCATTAATGAAGTAATTTTCAGGTTAAATGATCTAATTTAATTCTAGAATTGCCTGAAAACTTACTCTCCCCCCACCAATTAAATATGCTTTACACCAGGGTATTTCTATTCCCACCCCCCTCAAAAGTACAATTCTTAAAACTAGAAGAACTATAGTAACAAATGGGTTTAAATATCAAATTTAGTTTGAGAAGAATGCTTCCACCTAATCAAGGCCCCACATAGGGAAATTAGCACTAGATCAATCAAGTGGATTGTGCTTGACAAACCAGAGAAAGGCTGCCCATTTTTTCAGTAGGATGGGAAGTGGTTATTTTGTCAAGGTACGATTCAGAATGACATATTCAGGTGCAATTTTAAAAAAATCTATTTCACTGTTCATATGTATCACCCATAAGGAAAATTTGGCTTGGTGAAGATAAGACATAAAAATGCATGACAGTGTTCGAATTGCACACTGCTGCCAGCTTTCACATGCTCCAAGGTATTAATAATTCAATTGTTTGAATTCTGAATGAGAAAAATGAAATTTTACTGCAGGTGTACCTTCTCAGTCATGGCAAAAATTATTTCCACTTAAAGGACATACCCAATTTCTCAACTTATAAACACTTGATTAAAAATCAGTTCCAAGATCATTTAAGCAATTACCACCAAACTACTGTCAAAACAGATATAAACCATTTTTCCTGCATAAATTAATTCTTTATGAAAAACTTTATTGAAAATTATCCCCTTCAAGGTAAATACCATTGTTATAGGATAGTAAGAAGCCTGGAAAATTCCAGGACAAGCAGAATAGGGAAACTAAGGAAGATAGTTAAACAGCAGTTTGCAGCCCCATAATAAATCCTACCTTCCCTAAACCCAGGAAACTTAAGAGTAAATGGTTTGCACGTTTCCCCAACCAGAGGGTAAATAGCTTAAATCACCTATTCAGGGAGACAGAAATCCAATTAGTGCCATTTCCCAACCACACCCAAGAACAGACAAATTAAGAGAATAAATCTCATCTTGGTACATTAGCATAAAGCTGGTGAAAACTCTATTGATCCCCTAAGAATTCCCCTAAAAGCCCAGCCTTTAAAACTCCTGAAAACGAAGGTCCCAGTGTGATCTCCCTCCAGGGAGCATGCCCATGCCATTCCCTTTCCCCACAGGCACATTATTTCCTAAACTTCAAGGGACTCTTGAGACTTGTAACCAGGGCAGCAATGGGCAGCGACAGGTCATCCCTGGCTAACCCTCTGAATCTGTCTCCAGGCTCCCTTTTCTCTAATTTCTCAGTGACCTAAAGCAGACCAGCCTGCGCTCTCCTGTTGTTTCACGGTACTAAGTGTGGTTTTGCTGCAGTCAATAGATTCTTGCTCGCTTTTCTACACTTGGTCTCTTGATTGAAGTCTTTCCTTCAAGAAGGCAAGAACCGAGGTCTCATTGTCTCACCAGTAAGACCATTACCTATCTTGTTTAAAGGTAACATTATTTTTGCATGGATAAAGTAGAATTGGGCGAGAAAATAATGAAATTTTGAAGGCTTTCTCTTCCAAACGTATTATTTCTTTTGAAGAAAATTATACACAATTCAGGTGAAAGTCAATACTAAGACTCTTTAGGAGAGTCTATCTTACAGGTGGTTCATTTCAAGCATCTAATTCTATTTACTCCAAAAACCTAACCTTACCTTGGTAGCTATGGAAGACTCAAATGATCTCATGGACTGCACTTACGTTATCTATTTTGTGCCAAATGTTTCAGAAATTTTGAGCAAGTTTACTTATCTAAGGTTTTGAAAACAAGAATTCCCAGAATGGAAAGTGAAAGGGACTGACTGTAAAATAATTTTAATAACACTAGCTTTCAATTTTAACATATGTGTTTTGCATGAAAAGGCAGTTTCCTAGCACACAATAAAATAAAGCTCTTTCACCTCCTTATGGATTCTAGTTCTTACAACCCCTGGAGTCACTAAGGTGACCATGAGGCTTAACAAAAGGTCTGACCTTAACAGCTCTTTTTTTCTTTTGTAAAGAAAGGACTATAAAAAACACTGAGTCTGAGATAACACTGGTGATCTGACCTTGGACAAGTCACTTGATTCTTTCTAGTCTGTTTCTGTAACTGTAAATGAAGTCAACCATACCTGGTAAAGGTATCGCAGGACTGGTGTGAGGATGAGATGATGTATTTGAGCATATTATGTTCACTCTGTGGATGAAAAGGGGTCACATACTAAACTTGACAAGCTCAGGGCAGGCCTCCATAGCTGGTCTTACAAACCCAAAGAGACCAGAGTAACCAACACAGCTTTGTCTGAATGTAGACATCCCTAACATAAAGCAGGTCATGGTACGTAGTCCTGTCCTAGGCTTGTAGCTTATTCCTTGACAAAGGTCAGTCTTTACCTCTGAAATTGTCTCTGCCTTTGTGCATCTAGGATAACATACCTTTGAAGTGTAATTTTCTTTCCTAGAGCACTAAAAGGCATGACCGCCTGCACCAGAACACGAGACCACGTTGCTATCTTGTTGCTCGCATACCATCTCTATGTGCTGTAAATGTTATCTTGTACCTCCCAAGGTAAAAGATGTCTCTCCACTTGACTTCTTATCTAATCTCAGAAATTTTCCCACAGTGCTTTCTCCCACCTCTCTAATCTACCAACAACGAGTTTTTATATAACCCTTAGATCTCCTCCTTTGGTTCTAATGCTTAAAATAAGCTTCAAAACAGCCATTCCCTGGAACATGTTCTCAATCCATTGAGATTTTGCTTCCCAGCAATTGTGTCAGTTTGGCTCAAACTCTTATAAGACTTTTTCTTCGGCTGGTTGTTCTTTGTCAACAACTATAACAGGAACCAGAAGTTAGTTACTATTTTATTAATACTAGCCTTACCTTTCCTGCCCATGTCCCTGTCTGCAAAATGGGTTCAGATCTAGCTTTGTACCTATCCAGTCACTTACTGGACTGTGAACTTGAGCAAGTCATTTCCTTTCGGGACGTGCTTTCTAACAAGGTTATGACGAAGAGCAACTGATATCGTGTATGGCTACGACAGACATACCTTAAGAACGTAATGATGGCTGCTACAACTCTCTGAGGGAAGGAGGTATTATTTATACTGTAAACTGCAGACGTACAGGGAAGGAGGAAACAAATGGCTCCTTTGCGACCCTCGGTAGAGAGACAGAAAAGGTAGGAAATGGGGCGCAGGCGCCTCAGTGGCTTGGAATAGCGGGAAGAATGAGAATAAAAAAGTATGGAAGTAAAAAAAAAAAAAAGACATTAAACACTCCGAGAATCAATCCACTATTTTCCCCCTTTTCTCTTATGACCGCTAACCTAGAGAAGACCATTTCATTCAACTTCCCAGCCCGTCATATCGCTGGACATTTATTTTTACTGTACCTTCTCACTGAGAGCCATTTATTTCCCTCCCCTTCTAGAAGTCGTGAACTTCAGACCCTCTGCTTCCGACACCCATACCCTTTAACTCGGCTTTAACAAGAAAGCTTCCCTGTATCCTTCCTCCGCCTGAAGAGGAAGTGAAGCTGAATGGACCGCAGTGCATCCTAGGAAAGATGGTCTCTCATACTCCTTTGCTTGGGCCCCAGAGTGGGGAAGACAGCAAAGCCGATACAGATAAAACTACAACTCCCGGCAGGCAACGTGAGTGACTACTTCCTTTCTGCCCCCCTTCCTATTGCCTTCCTCTTCCTCCTCTCCGCGGACGCTGAACCGCCTGGCCTCTCGGTACTTGTAGTTCTTGTAGGTCTTAGGTTTCTGGCATTCGATGGCCGAGAGAGAGGCTGGAGGACTTTAATTCCCAGAGGGCAGAGCGGAAGCTGCGCCTGCGCACTGTTAGTGAGGGCGTGTATGTCTGTGTGTCTGAGGAGAGAGAGCGAGAGTGAGTGAGTGAGTGTGAGTGCGGGATAGGGTGGTGGCCGTTACGTTCGGGGCAACGGCTCCGGCAGAGGAGAAGTAAGAAGAGAAACAACGTCCGCCGCTTCCGCCTTCGCCTAGGAGGAGGAGGAGCTGGTAGGAAAACGAAAGCGATTCGCCCTGGGCCCGGACTAGACCGAGTTGGGCCGGTGGGGGTCTGGGCTATGAGCCTTTGAGGGTCGCTTGGGACGCGGAACGAGACTCGAGAGCCGAGAGCTATGTCTCAGCCGCCGCCGCCGCCTCCGCTGCCGCCGCCACCTCCTCCCCCTGAGGCACCGCACACCCCGTCGTCCCTGTCGGCGGCGGCGGCTGCTCCGGGGATGCTCTCGAAGCGGAGAGACCGGAGAATCCTCTCCGGGAGCTGCCCAGATCCGAAGTGCCAGGCGCGTCTGTTCTTCCCGGCCTCCGGTTCTGTCAGCATCGAGTGTACCGAGTGCGGACAGCGGCACGAGCAACAACAGCTGCTGGGGGTGGAGGAGGTGACCGACCCGGACGTAGTGCTACACAACCTGCTGCGGAACGCGCTGCTGGGGGTTACAGGGGCACCCAAGAAGACCACGGAACTGGTAAAGGTGATGGGCCTTTCCAACTACCACTGCAAATTGTTGTCGCCCATTTTAGCTCGCTATGGAATGGATAAACAGACAGGCCGGGCTAAGCTTCTCCGGGACATGAACCAGGGCGAACTGTTCGATTGCGCTTTACTGGGTGACCGCGCCTTCCTCATCGAACCAGAGCATGTTAACACGGTGGGCTATGGCAAGGACCGCTCCGGAAGCCTCCTATATTTGCATGACACCCTTGAGGACATCAAGCGGGCCAATAAAAGTCAGGAATGCCTCATTCCAGTGCATGTGGATGGGGATGGACACTGCCTGGTGCATGCTGTGTCCCGGGCTCTAGTGGGCCGGGAGCTCTTCTGGCATGCCCTGAGAGAGAATCTGAAACAGCACTTTCAACAGCACCTGCCCAGATACCAAGCCCTGTTCCATGACTTCATTGATGCTGCTGAGTGGGAAGACATTATCAATGAGTGTGACCCTTTGTTTGTACCTCCTGAGGGTGTTCCTTTGGGCCTGAGGAATATCCACATATTTGGTCTTGCCAATGTGTTACATCGCCCTATTATTCTATTAGATTCTCTCAGTGGCATGAGAAGCTCTGGTGATTATTCAGCCACCTTTCTGCCTGGGCTCATCCCTGCAGAGAAGTGCACTGGGAGAGATGGTCATTTGAACAAACCAATTTGTATTGCATGGAGTAGCTCTGGTAGAAACCATTATATTCCCTTGGTAGGCATAAAAGGGGCTGCTTTGCCCAAATTGCCTATGAATTTGCTTCCTAAAGCATGGGGTGTGCCTCAGGACCTTATTAAAAAGTACATCAAACTTGAGGAGGATGGTGGCTGTGTTATTGGAGGAGACAGAAGTCTGCAGGATAAATACTTACTTAGGCTTGTTGCTGCTATGGAAGAAGTCTTTATGGACAAACATGGTATCCACCCCAGTTTGGTTGCTGATGTTCATCAATATTTCTACAGGAGGACTGGGGTGATAGGAGTTCAGCCTGAAGAAGTTACAGCAGCTGCTAAAAGAGCAGTAATGGATAATCGCCTTCACAAATGTTTGCTCTGTGGTGCCCTTTCTGAACTTCATATTCCTTCAGAGTGGTTGGTTCCAGGAGGGAAACTGTACAACCTGGCAAAAAGTACTCATGGACAGCTGAGGCCTGACAAAAATTATAGTTTTCCCTTGAACAGTGTGGTTTGCTCATATGATTCAGTGAAAGATGTTCTGGTACCAGACTATGGACTGAGTAGCCTAACAGCTTGTAATTGGTGTCATGGAACATCCGTGCGAAGGGTCAGAGGAGATGGGTCTATTGTGTATTTGGATGGGGACAGAACTAATTCGAGATCCACTGGTGGCAAGTGTGGTTGTGGATTCAAACATTTTTGGGATGGTAAAGAGTATGACAATCTACCAGAAGCTTTTCCTATTACTTTGGAATGGGGTGGCAGAGTGGTCAGAGAAACAGTATATTGGTTCCAGTATGAAAGTGATTCATCTTTGAATAGTAATGTTTATGATGTTGCAATGAAACTTGTTACCAAGCACTTTCCTGGTGAATTTGGGAGTGAAATCTTAGTTCAGAAAGTTGTCCACACTATCTTGCATCAGACTGCCAAAAAGAATCCTGATGATTATACTCCTGTAAATATAGATGGTGCTCATGCCCAAAGAGCTGAAGATGCACAAGGACAAGAGTCAGAGTCTCAGCTCCCAACTAAAATTATTCTTACTGGACAGAAAACAAAAACTTTGCACAAGGAGGAGTTAAACATGAGTAAAACGGAAAGAACTATTCAACAGACTATTACGGAACAGGCTTCTGTAATGCAGAAACGGAAAACAGAGAAGTTAAAACAAGAACAAAAAGGGCAGCCCAGGACTGTTTCTCCCAGTGCCGTTCGGGATGGTCCATCCTCTGCACCTGCTACCCCTACCAAATCTCCCTATTCACCAACAACTTCTAAAGAGAAGAAAATCCGAATAACAACTAATGATGGACGACAGTCCATGGTTACACTTAAGTCTTCAACAACCTTTTTTGAACTTCAGGAAAGCATAGCCAGAGAATTCAACATTCCTCCATATTTACAGTGTATTCGATATGGTTTTCCTCCTAAAGAGTTAATGCCACCCCAGGCAGGAATGGAAAAAGATCCAGTTCCTTTACAGCATGGAGACAGAATTACAATAGAAATTCTAAAAAGTAAAGCAGAAGGTGGTCAGTCTTCTGCAGCACACTCTGCTCACACCGTGAAACAAGAAGAGATTGCTGCTACTGCTAAACTGTCATCTAAGGAACTTCAGGAGCAAGCTGACAAAGAAATGTACTCCTTGTGTCTTTTAGCAACGTTAATGGGTAAGATGAATTTAACTCAGATAGTATTTTTTAATGGTGAATATAATACACTTTTTTCTCTTTCTGTAAAAAGAAAATCTGGGGTCATAACTATTTTAGAAGAAAATTATTTTTAATCTTTTTGACAGTTAATGGCTAGATATTTGTGTGATTCTCTGTTGAGTAAATATTAGGAGAACATAATTAAAGTGAAAATAGTCCCTTAACTATCACCAGATTATTTAAATATATATATTTTTTAATTTAAAAAAATTTTATTGACTTAATTGGGGTGATATTAGTTAATAAAATTATATAGGTTTTATAATTCATTTTATAATTCATTTCTATAATTCAATTCTATAATTCATCTCTATATTGTATTGTGTTCACCACCCCAATAACTTATTATTCTTTTAAATAGTCTTGTAATGTATCCATTTAAAGCCTTTTTCATTTCCCCCTCTCGGTTCTATTGAACTTGCCCACCTTTCTTTCCCCTTTTCATTTATTTTTAAATTTTGTTTTCCTGCATGTCATGTGATTTCAGGACTTCCTGTTTGATGAATTGCAGTTTCTGGTGGTGTTATTCACACCACCCTCCCACCTGATAGTGTCTCTCCTCCATTTCCTGTTCTCCCTTCCCCAGTTCATCACATTTTTTTTATTTGTACATTAGGATTAGTGTTCAAGTAATTTCCTTACTCAGTGGCTGCCATAATTGTAATGAACTATTGTAACTCATAAGAAACATGAAGAACAGATGTAGATGATAATGAGGCTTACCGTAGAAGTAAAATTTAGATCTCTTACATATTAGAAGAGCCTTATTTTTGCTGAGATTAGAACTTTCACCTAGAAAAGTGATCTATGATTTGAATCAGTTTCCAAGAATGCTAAATATCAGTGAATTGGACCTTGACCTTTCAAAATGAAGATTATTTATTCTTGGCTTGTTAAATTGGGGGCGCCTAGTAGTTAATAGATCTCAAAACCCTGTACAAATTTATAATTTGATATTGCTGATTTTATTTTGGCAGACATAGTCATTGAATTGGGGGATATGTCAAGAAATGTAGGCATTTTATATATTTCTGTCTTAGAGTTTTTAGTTTCTTAGAGACTGCATGGAATAGAGGAAATATTGTGTGATCTTTGGAGTCAGAAAGATCTAGAATTTTAATCTCATCTCCACTACTTATTAACTTTGTGATTTCAAGTAAGCTGCTTAACTTCCCAGTACTTAAGTTGCCTCCTCGATACAAAATACCCCTTGTAGTTAGTATACAGAGTAAATTTATTACTCCCAGAACTCTGAAAATTAAATAACATTTTAACATCAAAATGGATAAAATTAGATATTTGCAGAAGGCACTTAAAAACAAAAAGCAATCTCCTAGATCAAAAACAGAAAAGAGGAAGCTTTCCTCAATAGAAGATGAATTTTTGAGGATGTGGTTCAGATCATAACTAACCTTGGATGCTCAGCACCTAGTATAGTGCCCAGCAGATAACGGGTACCCTGAAATGTTTTTGATTGAATTAAATACATGACATTAACATATCTCAACAAAGGCGGTGCCAGCAGAAATGGAATGGATGGTCAGCACTGAACATTGAAAAAGATTTGAAAAGCAGAATTTGGCACTGCTTATACACTGCTGCACAAAAGGAAAAGATAAATAACCTGTGGTTCATGAAAATTCTGGTAACTAGGAAGGTAATCTCTATTTAGGGGCAGAAATATGTGGTTAGTCCTTACCATGGCCTGGCTGAAAGATCTGATATCCCTTTACTGATTTCATATTCATCAAGTATCAGTTCTGATCACTGATTTAGCTTTCTGATATAAATGTTGATGTACAGTTGAAAGTGCAAATGAGGATTATGTGGTGTGGATGAGATTGTGATCAGTAGTCTAAAAGTCTGGTCAATAAGATAATATATTTTGAAACAAAAATTAGTACGATATAATTCTGGTTTATAATTAGTCACTTTTTTTTATTTTGGTTTGAGGTTTCTGAACCTGAATATCTGAGTAATAGACTATGGGCTGCCATGAGTTCACCAAGATAATGTCTTCCTTTTATGATCCCTTCCTTTTCACTTCCAGTATTTATGTTGCTTTCCTTACAAATCACAAATTTCTTTAAATCTTCTCCTTCTACTCTAAACACAAAATTTGAATATAAAAAGAGTGTTTTGCTGATTTTATAGTGGTAACACTTGAAAGACTTTCTGCTTTAAAATACTAAGACAGTGTCTGGCCTATAATAGTCCCTCCATAAATATTAGTTTTCTACCTCTACTTCTCTTATAACTGTATTTGAATTATATAGAAGATACTCTTAATAAAAAGTGGTGTGTTTGTAAGAATATCAACTTGGGGATAGTTATATACACACAACCTTATGTAAAGAGTGCCAGGAAACTATTGCTGTTTGGATTGGAGTGGGCTGGAAAATGGAAAGTGACAGAGCTTATTTAGAAAATTGCAAGTTTCAAAGTGCAGAAATTATTTTGTGAATTACCAAATGTGAACTAAGCTGCTGTTTTGCTTTAGAAAATAACTCATCAAGCTTTATGCTGTTCAAATGCCTGGCTCTTTCTCATTTAGGTTTAGATTTAAATATCACCTTAAGAGAGGCTTTCTCCTTCTGATCACCTTATATAAGGGTTTGAGAGACTTTTATTTACCACTCTAAATAGGTACCCTCTATTATTCTATCCTTTTCATTTCTCTCGTAGCACCTATTACAAGTTTTCATTATCTCATTTGTTGGCTTACTTATTCATTTGCCTCCCCCACTGTATTATAAATTCCATAAAAAAGATAGTAGCCTGTTTTATTCACCAATGAAAACCCTATCACCAAGTATAGGGCCTGACACTTATTAGGTGCTAAGAAAATGCTGAAAGAATTAATGCAGATTATTTCAGCAGAATGAATGTCTGCTGTGAGTTAGAAACTGCTAGAGGTACAAAATTAATGAGACACAGTCCTTGCTTTCCATAAACTTACCTGCAGGATCCCAGATGAGGGCATCCCATACTTTCATAGCTTTAGTTTTCATCATATAGCTTTTATATCTTCATTAAATAGGCTGAATGCTTAATAGTCAGGAACATGTGCTTTTCCTTACATTATTTTTAAGTAGGATATTTATTAAATAGAGTTTATATCTATTTCTGTATATCAATAAGACATTAAGTAAGTACATGAGTCTTTTGCTCAGTATAAATGATTCATGGAACTAGTCACTTTAATCTTATGATGGTAGTTTTAAAATGAAATAATATTTTACCTGTAATTATTTCACATCTGCTTTATCCAGACCACTTGGAAGTTATTGAACAATTTTTGCAGACTGTAATCTTTATTATTTAGGTAGTAGTGGAGTGACACTTAACTCTGGTTATTGTTTCCTTGTGGATTTTCTTTTGTGGTAGAGATGATAGATGGTACAGCATCCATCATAAAAACTAGGTTAATTAATTTTTTCTCAATATTGTATTCTACTGAGTTTCTACTTAATTTTCTTTTTCAAAAGATAAAAACAGGTGTGTGAAAAACAATTTGTTCGAGTTGCTTTAATGGAGTTAAGCTACTTGTGATATTTACCCCATTCACTACAAAGTTGAGCGACCTTTTAGGAGTTGAGAAACTTGTTTGATTTTTGTGTACTTTCTATCTTCCTGAAAAAAACTGTATGCATTTTTAATACAGGTTTTTGTTTTTTTTTTAATCCTCGCTCAAAGACATGCTTAGAGAAAAAGGGAGAGAGAAGAGAATTTAAAGTGTACAGTATTTTGTAATTTAATAGTGCCTATTGATGTTATAATTGCCTTAATTAAGATTTTCCAGAATTACACCTGGGGTTCAAACATTTGTGTTTTTAGATGACATTGGGTCTAAACATCATTATTACATCTTGATATTTTTTCTTTAAATATTGGATAAAGGACAGTTTAAAATCTAGATAGTAGTTAATATTCACTGAGTGGCCAGATTATTATGATCTCTGAACGCATAATTGGCCACTCACTGTATATCCTATATAATAAAAGGCTAATATGCAAATTGTCCCCTCGACCAGGAGTTCGACTAGCAGGCAGGCCGGCCAACTGCCCATGTCCCCTCCCCATGGCCAGACTGGCCGGACCCCACCCATGCATGAATTCATGCACCGGGATACACACACACACACACACACACACACACACACTCTGAGTGGCCAGATTATTATGCGTTCAGAGATCATAATAATCTGGCCACTCAGTGTATATTATTCTTTACATGCCCTCTGATTATCCCTCTAATTGATTTATATATAGCATATATCTAATAGAGCAGTTATAAAATTGATTTAAAAATAATGCTTGCCCGGCCAGTGTGGCTCAGTGGTTGAGCGTCAACCTATGAAACAGGAGGTCACAGTACGATTCTGGGCCAGGGCACATGTCCAGTTTGTGGCTCGATCCCCAGGGGGTGGCCTGCAGGAGACAGCCAATCGATGTTTCTCTTTCATTGAAGTTTCTCTATCCCTCTTCCCTCCTCTCTTTCTCTCACTCTTCCTTCCTCTCTCTCAAATCAATAAAAACATTAAAAAGAAAATAACGCATATAGATGTATCTTAAGATGAATGTGGATGTTATAATAAATGATGATTTTATAATGTCATGCTCTGAAGATTAAGTTAGACGTTGATTTTGTTCCTTTCTGTACTGTTACTTTAAAAAAATTATTTTTCTTATTGATTTCAGAGAGAGAGAGAGAGAGAGAGAGAGAGAGAGAGAGAGAGAGAGAGAGAGAAACATCAGTGATGAGAATCATTGATAGGCTGCCTTCTGCACATCCCCTACTGGGGATCAAGCCTACAACCCGGGCATGTACCCTGACCGGGAATCGAACCATGACCTCCTGGTTCATGGGTTGACACTCAACCACTGAGCAACATCAGCTGGGCTATACTCAGTTACTTTGATACCTTTTATTTTCTTCTATATTTTTTCAATTACAAGATATTATTTTTTTAATTTAAGGAATTCAAGTATGTATAAAGTAAATTTTAAAAGTACTGATTATGAAAGTAGTACTGTACATTATCAGATTAGAAAACAATGAAAGTATAAAGAAACAAAACAACCACATTCTACAAGCCAAAAGTAACTTTATGTTCCTTCCATTTTTTTAAAAAATTATGTTTTTATTGATTTCAGATAGAGGAAGGGAGAGGGAGAAAGGGATAGAAACATCAATGATAGGAGAATCCTTGATCTGCTGCTTCCTGCATGGCCCCTGGGGATCTAGCCAAAACATTAATTACTTATCTTTAGCCTACTTACTGACTTTTCTCCCTAGCCCCTTCCATTGTTTTTATTTGGCTTTAACATAAATATAGACAATACAATTTTATATTATTTTTTTTTATAAATTAGTATCCTTTTAGCTGTATTGAGTTTTCATATCTATTTTGTTTAATATGCCTCGTATTGAGTTGTGTAATTGTGAAGACATTTTTGAATTAGCTCCTACATTTAAAAATTGAGAGAATTGCCTGGTCATTGTGGCTCGGTTGGTTGGGCGTCCTCCTGTGTACCAGGAGGTCACTGGTTCAATTCTTGGTCAGGGCATATGCCTGGTTTCGGGATCAATCCCCAGTAGGGGGTGTGCAGGAGGCAGCTGATTGATGTTTCTCTTTCATCCTTGTTTCTAGCTCTCTCTCCCTCTCCCTTCCTCTCTCTGAATCAATAAAAACATATTTTTAAAAAATTCACATTTAAAAAGCCCAGATTTCTGGCTTCTTATGAAAAGCCATTTTTGTCTTGAAACATTGGGTCTACACTTTTCCATGACAGTACTTGGCAGTGGCTGCCATCTTTAGGTGGGTCATGCATTTCCTAGTATGTTATAGCCTCATCATTCCATATTATCTCATCTCCCTTTATGTTATACCAGGCTGCCTTGCAATCTCTGTTAGTGGCTAATCCATATAAAACAACCCTGGATTGAACACTTTTGTTTGTTGCTAATACTGTATCTGTTTTTATCTTACAGGAGAAGATGTATGGTCTTATGCAAAGGGGCTTCCTCACATGTTCCAAAAGGGTGGCATATTCTACAATATTATGAAGAAAACCATGGGTATAGTAAAATTCTGATTTTATTTTTAGACAATATCTTTACTCAAGTTGTTAGAAGATTAAGGAAGTTCAGATAGTATTCTAAAACTATTTCTAATGTTAATTTTAGATATGTATTCTTTAGCAACCTGCCTAATTAAAATGGATTATCCTGATATGCTCAGCTGTGTTTTCTGCTATAATGTTACTAAAAATATCCTATCACTTTCTTGCTCCTATTTTCTCATTTAAATAATGTATATGATTCTTAACTAAAGACAAATTATGAAATTAGAAGTAGTTGTTTTTTTAAAAATATATATTTTTATTGATTTCAGAGAGGAAGGGAGAGGGAGAGAGAGATAAAGACATCAATGATGAGAGAGAATCACTGATCAGCTGCCTCCTGCACGCCCCATACTGGGATCAAGCCCGCAACCTGGGCATGTGCCCCAACCGGAATCGATCCGCGACCTCCTGGTTCATAGGGCAACGCTCAACCAGTGAGCCATGCCAGTTGGGCAGAAGCAGTTTGGTTTTAATGCTAGTGACTATCCCAGAACCAGATTAATATAGTTTGTTATTGTATTGTGTTTTGGCTATAATTATTATACATACCCTAGTGCTTTCTGGATTTTAGGACACAGCTCATTTTACATTTTACTGCTTTTCACATTGTGTGTGCATTGTTTATAAAGGCATGTGTGAGTATATAACTGTATATTCATAGTTTTAAGATTTTGAGAGAGAGGATGCCAGTGTGTGTTTGGAACACACCTGTCTTTTTAAAATTTTGATGTGAATGCTTTTGGCCTCAGACTTTATCACTCTGGCTTATCTTACTTCTTCACCTACTTGACCTTGGTAGACATTAAGTGCATAATCTCTATTTTATAATTTTTATCTCTTTCTCACTTTTTTTTCATTCTTAACCCCACCCCCACCTCAACTTGGTTGTTGTTGAAATGTTCAAACATATATAAAAGTAGCAAGAATAATAGTATAATGAGCCTCTATTTACCCACCACCTACCTTCAACAATTATCAGTACATTTCTACCCCCATCTCAACTGGACTGTTAAAAATAAATTTCACACATAATATAATATCATGTATAAGAACTTCATATAACTCTTATATATATATATATTTTAAATATATTTTATTGATTTTTCACAGAGAGGAAGGGAGAGGGATAGAGAGCTAGAAACATCGATGAAAGAGAGACATCGACCAGCCACCTCCTGCACACCCCCCACCGGGGGATGTGCCCGCAACCAATGTACATGCCCTTGACCGGAATCGAACCTGGGACCTTCCAGTCCGCAGACCGACGCTCTATACACTGAGCCAAACCGGTTTCGGCAATATATTTTTATTTTTTTAAAAAATAACTGCAATACCATTATCACATTTAAAAAATATAACCAAATATCCATGTTTAAATTTCCTTGAGTTTTGATTACGTAAAAAAAATTTTTTTCTTGGGCTTTTTGAATTGGGGACCAAAGAATGGCTTGCTTTCTCCCTCTCTCCCTTTCTTTCTAAGATGAGAATATTAAAGCATAATTTATACATAGTAATATTCACCCTTTTTAAGTGTACAGATATATAAATTTTTATAAACATATAGTCATATAACCACTACCACAATCAAGATAGAGAATATTTCCATCATCTCAAAAAGTTGCCTTATGTCTCTTTCTAATTAATCCCTTGTCCTTACCTCCCAGATCCTGGCAATTACTGATTTGATTTCTGTGTCTATATGTTTGCCTTTTTCATATCACCATATAAATGGAATTATATAGTATAACCTTTTGTCTCTGGCTCCTTTAATTTAGCACAGGGGTTGGCAAATTGCCTGTGGGCCATATTAGGCCCACTGCCTGTTGTATATAAAGTTTTATTGAAACATAGCCACACTCATGTTTACATATTGTCTGTGACTGTTTCACATAACAGTGACAGAGTTGAATAGTTGTGACAGAGGCTTTATGGTCTGCAAAACCTAAAATATTACCAGGTTGCCCCTTGACAGAAAAAAATTGCCAATTTCTGTTTTAGCCTAATGCTTTTGCAATTCATCTGTCTGATTGTATATATTAGTAGTCATTCCTTTTGATTGTTGAGTAGTATTCCATTGTATGTATTCATCACATTTTAAAGAATTCATAACCAATTGAAGGACAGTTGGTTTGTTGTTTTATCATCACACTTTTTGGCTACTATAAATATAGCCACTAAAAACATTTGTGTGGACATATGTTTTCACTTCTCTTTGGTAAATACCTAGGAGTTGGATTGCTGAATCATGTGGTAAATATATGCTTATCTTTATAAGAAACTTCCAAACCATTTTCCAAAGTGGATGGACCATTTTATATTCCTACCAGCCACTGTATTAGAGTTCTAGTTACTCCTGGAGTTCTAGTTACTCTGTGTCTTTGTCAGTACTTGATAGTACCAGTTTTTGTTTTTAAACCATTGTAAAAGGTTTATAGTACTATTTCATAGTGGTTTTAATTTGCGTTTTCCTACAAACTGATGATGCCGAGAGACTCTTTTCATGTGCTTATTTGCTATCTTTTTTCCCCCCATTTTAAAATTGGTTTGGATTTTTAAAAATTGAGTTTGGAGAGTTCTTTACATATTCATTTATTAGATAAGTGTTTTGCAAATAATTTCCCCCAATTTATAACTTGTCTGTTTATTTTCTTAATAGTCCCTTTCGAAGAGTACAGCTTTCTAAATTTGATAACCAATTTAACATTTAAAAAATATATTTTTTATTGATTTCAGAGAGGAAGGGAGAAGGAGAGAGAAATAGAGAGAGAATCATTGATTGGCTGCCTCCTGCACACCCCCTACTGGGGATCTAGCCCGCAACCCAGGCATGTGCCCTGACTGGGAATTGAACCCGGGACCTCTTGGTCCATGGGATGATGCTCAATCCACGGAGCCACCACATTTTTTTTCTTTTAGGATTTATACTTTTTGTGTCCTATCCAAGAAATTTTTGCCAATCCAAAATTTGCTTCTATGTTTTCATCTACGAGTTTTATACTTTTAGGTAACTTAGATTTATGATGCATTTCAAGTTGATTTTTTATATATTGCAAGGTATGAGTCAAGATTCTTCTTTTTAATTTATTTTTTAAATCTTCACCTGAGGATATGTTTTTATTGAGTTTTAGAGAGAAAAACATCAACTGGTTGCCTCCCCTACACACCCTGACCAGGAATCGAACCTGTAACATTTTGGCATATTGGAGGAAGCTCCAACCAATTGAGCCATCTGGCCAGGGACTTTTTTTTTAATGTATGGATGTCCACTTGTTCCAGCACCATTTGTTGAAAAAGCTACACTTTATCCATTGAATTACTTTGATACCTTTATCAAAAATTGCCCGGCTGGTGTGGCTCAGTGGTTGAGCATTGACCTATGAACCAGGAAATCACAGTTCCATTCCTGGTCAGGGCACATGCCCAGGTTGCAGGCTCAATCCCCAGTGGGCAGCCAATCAATGATTGTCTCTCATCATTGATGTTTCTATCTTTCTCCCCTCCTCTCTGAAATCAATACATTTTTAAAAATTGCCCATGAATTATACCCTTGAGAAGGGTGAATAATATGCAAAATGTATGTCAATAAGGTTATTTGTAAAAAATCATTTGACCATGTAAAAAAGGGTCTATTTCTAGAATCTTCTTAAAAATTCTTTTGGGTATTCTAGGTGCTTTTGCTTATTTATATAAATTTTAGAAACTTGTCACTTTCTACAAAATGTGTGCTAGGATTTTTGTTGTGATTGTGTCAAATGTCTGCTGGGATTTTTGTTGTGATTGTGTTGAATGTGTGAGGACAATTGATATTTTGATAACATCAATTCTGGTTCATGAAAATGTTATATTTCTCCATTTACTTAAGTCTTCTTTAATTCCTCTTACCAACATTTTGTAATTTTCAGCATATAATTTTGCACATCCTTTGTTCATTCATACCTAAATATTTCATGTTTTGGGATGCTATTGTAAAATATGCTTTTTAAATTTTTTTAAATTGATTTTAGAGAGGGACACATTGATTTTTGTTGTTCCACTCATTTATGCATTCATTGGTTGATTCTTGTATGTTCCCTGACCGTGGATCAAACCTGAAACCTTGGCTCATCAGATGATGCTCTAACCAACTGGCCAGGGCAAAATATGCTTTTTAAAAACTTCAGATTTCCTATTGTTCATTGCTAGTGCACAGAAATAAGATTGGTTTTTATGCATTGACTTTGTATCCTGTGGCCTTGCCAAACTCACATATTAGTTCTAGTAGCTTTTTGTCAGATATTTTGGGATTGTTTATATCCTTTGCAAATAAAAGATAGTTTGATTTCTTCCTTTTCAATCTGTATGCCTTTTATTTCTTTTTCTTGACTTATGGCACTGCGGCTATATGTTCAGTGTTAAATAGGAGTAGTGAGAGTGGACATCCTTGCCTTGTTGCTGATCTTAGGGGGAAAGCATTCTGTTCTGTAGGTTTTCAGAAATGTCCTTTATCAGGTTGAGGGTGCGTTCCCTTCCATTTCTAGTTTGCTGAAAGTTTATATTGTAAATGGATGCTGAATTTTATCAGGTCTCTTTTCTTGCATCTATTGAAATGATCTTATGTTTTTTATCTTTAGTTTGTTGGTTGGGTTGAATTGCATTGACTCACTATTTTTGTTTGCTTACCTTTTATTAATTTTTATTTTTTTTACTTTTAGAGTTGACATTGAATATTATGTTAGTTTCAAGTGTACAGCATAGTAGTTAGATTTATATAACTTATGAAGTGATCCCCCTGATAAGTCTAGTACCCCCTTGACACCATACATAGTTTTTGCATTATTATTGACTCTATTTTTTATGCTGTACTTTACATCTCTGTGGCTATTCAAAAACCCAATTAAAAATGGACTGTAAAAAATATTGAACCAACTTTGCATGGTGGATTCATATTGCTCATATTTTAAGTGTTTTTGCATGTGTTCATGTTCATGACGGATAATAGCATGTACCTTTCTTGTAATGACTGTATAATCAGGATAGTGTTGGCTTTCATAAAATAGAGTTAGTGTTCATTCCTCTTCTGTTTCCTGGTAGATTTTGTAATAGTTTTGATATTATTTCCTAAATGTTGCGTAGAATTTACTAGTGAAACCATTGTGCTTGGAGTTTTATTTGTTGGATAATTTTTTATTTTTTTATATTTTATTGATTTTTCACAGAGAGGAAGGGAGAGGGACAGAGAGCTAGAAACATCGATGAGAGAGAGAGACATCAACCAGCTGCCTCCTGCACACCCCCCACCGGGGGATGTGCCCACAACCAATGTACATGCCCTTGACCGGAATCAAACCTGGGACCTTCCAGTCCGCAGACCGACGCTCTATCCACTGAGCCAAACCGGTTTTGGCTGTTGGATAATTTTCAACTTTGAATTTAATTTCTTAATAGAGTTATCCCTAATAAGGTTATCCCTTTCTTCTTGAGTAAGCTTTGTTAGTTTTGTCTTTGAAGATATCTGTCCAAGTTATCAATTTTATTGGCATAATAATGTTTATAATATTTCCTTACTGTACTTTTAATGTCTGGTTAGGTCTGTAGCTCTTTCATTTCTGATATTGTACCTCTCTTGTTTTGTACCTGTCATGTTTTGCTGACCAGTCCTGTTTATAATTTGTTTTATTGATCTTTTTAAAGAAACAGCTTTTGGTTTTATAGGTTTTCTCTATCGTTTTTCTGATTTCAGTTTCATTGACTTCTGCTCTTTATTTTATCCTTCTTTATGCTTACTTTGCATTTAATTTGCACTCTTCTTTCAAGCTTCTTTAGTAGAAACTTAGATTATTGATTATAAAGTTTTGTTTTTTAAAACACAATTAAAGCTATAACTTTAAAGCTATAAATTAAAAGCATTTAAAGCTATAAATTTCTGACACCCCCCCCCCATTTTTGCATCCTTTTATTTTAACTTTCCCTCTTTCACTTTATTCTACCTTCTGAAATATATTGATACCAGTTAATGATTTTTAAAATAAGTATTTAATTAGGATTGATTATGATAATGGGGAAAGGAATAGTTTTTGTTTGTTTTTTTAACAAATGGTAATAGGATAAGTGTTATGTCCACATGAAAAATATGAAGTTTGACCCCACCTCACACCAAATACAAAAGTAACTCAAACTCTATTAAAATCTGAATATAAGATCTAAAACTAGAAAAATCTTAGAAGACATAGGTATACAACTTTTTGACTTTGAATTAGGCAAAACCTTAGATATGACACCAAAAGTACAAGCACAAAAAGAAAAAAGTAGATAAATTACAAGCCAACTTTTGTGTTGCAAAGGACACCACCAAGAAAGTGAAAAGAGCCCTGGCTGGTGTGGCTCAGTTGGTTGAGTGTTGTCCCATGCACCAAGAGGTTGACAGTGATGGTTCGATTCCCGGTCTGGGCATATGCCCAGGTTTCGGGCTTAATCCCCAATAGGGGGCATGCAGGAGGCAACTGATCAGTGTTTCTCTCGCTCATTGATGTTTCTATCTCTTTGTCCTTTTCCCTTCCTCTCTGTCAAATCAATAAAAACATATTTTAAAAAAAATAAAGAATCTGAAAAGGCACCCCACAGAATAGGAGAACATTTTTGCAAATTATATATCTGATGATAGATTTGTATCTAAAACATAAAGAACTCTCAAAAACCCAATTAAAAATGGACAAAGGAGCCTTGGCCATTGTGGCTCTGTGGATAGAGCATCGGCTTGTGCACCTAAGGGTCTCGGGTTCAATTCCCAGTCAAGGGCACATACTTGGGTTTCAGGTTTGATCCCTGGCCCCAGTTGGGGCGGGTGCAGGAGGCAACCGATTGATATCTCTTTCTCACATCGATGTTTCTCTCTCTCTCCCCTCTCTCACTCCTTTCCACTCTCTCTTAAAAAGTCAATGGAAAAAAATATTCTCAGGTGAGGTTAACAACAGCAACAAAAAAAATGGACAAAAGACCTGAATAGACATTTCTCCAAAGAAAATACATAAAAAGCCAATAAGCATGTGAACTGATGCTCAACATCAGGGAAATGCAAATCAAAACCACAATGAGATAGTACATCACACTCACTAGGATGAGTACCATTAAAAAGTCAAATAATAAGAAGTGTGGGCAAGGATGTAGATAAGTTGGAATCCTCATACACTGCTGGGAATGTAAAATGGTGCAGCTGCTTGGGAAAACAGTTTGGCAGTTCCTAGAAAGATTTAACAGACTAAACTATACAACCCAGCATAGATGGGTTGCACTCCACTCTTAGATGTATACCCAAGAGAAATGAAAACATGTCCACACAAAACCTGTACAGAAATGTTCATAATAGCATTATTCATAACTAGTGACCCAGTGCAAGGAAATTAATTAGAAGGTGGCTAGCGGGGTGGGACTGGGTGAGATGGGCCGGACACGCCCTGGAGCCAACCTCCCGTGGTCCCTCCCAGGCCCGCTGCACCTGGGTGGTGCATGGCTCAAAGGGTGTCTGAAGAGTGGGCAGGGCACCTCCGGCAGGTGGGGTCCCTTGGCCTGGCCTGCAGGGATTGGGCCGAAACCGGCTCTCCAACATCCCCCGAGGGGTCCCGGAGTGTGAGAGGGCACTCTGCAAAGTTGTACAGGATGTGGAACACAAATGCAAGTGTGCAATAAACCAGATTCGGGGCTGACAGTGCCCCAGCAACAACATAATCCATGGCCAAAGGTGGATCGCATCGCCCCGCGAGGAATCCAGCTCCCTCCTCTCTGGTTTCGGGGTACGTCACCTGAGAACTGCCGCTGCCAAGTCACTGCACCTTGGCAGCTTCTACCCCCTGGTGGTCAGTGCGCATCATAGTGACTGGTCAGATGGGCCCAGGGACACAGCATATTAGCCTTTTATATACACTGAGTGGCCAGATTATTATGATCTCTGAACGCATAATAATCTGGCCACTCAGTGTATATCCTGTATAATAAAAGGCAAATATGCAAATTGTCCCCTCGACCAGGAGTTCGACGAGCAGGCAGGCTGGCCAACCACCCATGTCCCCTCCCCCTGGCCAGACAGACTGGCCAGACCCACCCATGCACAAATTCATGCACCGGGCCTCTAATATATATATATATATATATATATATATATATATATATATATATATATATATATATATATACATACACACACACACACACACACACACACACACACACACACACACTGAGTGGCCAGATTATTATGCGTTCAGAGATCATAATAATCTGGCCACTCGGTGTATATAGACTAGAGGCCCAGTACACAAATTAGTGCATGGGTGGGGTCCGGCTGGCTTGCCCCCAATCAGGGTGGGAGAGAGCCGATCAGGGCTGGGCCAGCCAGGGGGAGTTATTAGTGTCAAAGATCTTTGCAGGGTGTATACACGTTTGCTGTTGCCTTTCAGATGAGTTGAAGCTTCAAAGGCGCTTTATTGTCAGGGACACTTACAGCTTCTGTTTCTAAGCCTCTCCCTAGATAGATAATGCGGTTTAGTTCCCTGCTGACAACCCCTCTAAAGAGAGGCCGTGGTGTGATGTGGCTGCCCTCTTTGGTAGTAAGCAGTGGAGAGAGAATGCAGGAAGATGGTGGTTGTGCTGAACACCTGACTAATGGTCCAGACTGTGAGCAGTTTTCCTCTTGATCACTTGTCTTTCAGATTCCTGGTCTATGAAGGCTGGAGAGCGTTTACTTGCTTAGAATTACTGAAGGGCACACTTCAGTGATTGGGGGGCGGGGGGGCTGATCAGGGAGGATGGGCCGCGGGGGGTTGGCTGGCCAGCCCCGCCCCTAACTGGGCCAGTTGGCCGCTGCAGTGTGCATCATAGCCACCAGTTGTTGGTCGCTTGGCTTTTATATATATAGATAGAAGTGGAATCAACCTAAATTACCATCACCTAGTGATTAGATAACTAAGATGCAGTACACTGAGTGGCCAGATTATTATGCATTCAGAGATCATAATAATCTGGCTACTCAAGATTATATATATAAATATATAAAAATATATAAATATATATATATGGCTAAGCAACTGTCCAACTGGTACCTATGACACACACTGATTACCAGGAGGCAGACACTCATGCAGGAGCTGCCAAACTGTGGTGACTTGGCAGCAGCGGTTCTTGGGTGATGAACCCCGGAACCAGAGAGGAGGGAGCCCGATTATGGGGTGTGTCACTCAAGAACTGTCCACTCGCAATCCAGGACCCCTTGGGGGATGTTGGAGAGCCGGTTTCGGCCTGATCTCCACAGGCCAGGCTGAGGGACCCCACCTGCTGGAAGGAACCTGCTCACTCCACAGATACCATTCTAGAAACAGCGCCGCCCCAGGTGTGGCTGGCTGGGAGGGACCGTGGAGGTTGGCTCCAGGGCTTATCTGGCCCATCTCACCCAGTCCCGCCTTGCTGGCCACCTTCTAATTAATTTCCTTTCAATGTGCATGAATGTGTGCACCGGGGCACTAGTTTTAATATAATTCATCCATTGTTCTGATGCATTTTTGGGTAGTTTATAGTTTGGGGATGTAAGGAAGAGTGTAGCTATAAATGTTAGTATACATGTCTTTTGGTCTGTATGTGTAATGGAATTGTTGATATGTGATATAAAAATTTTAATATACCTTGATTCTTAAAATTCAAAGGACTGTTATCTACACTAATAAAAGAGTAAGATGCAAATTGACCGTACCTTCGCAACGCCCACCAGGCAATCAGGAGTGAGTGTGCAAATTAACCCAACAAAGATGGGTTAATTTGCATATGCAGGCACTGAGCAGATGGGGGCGGGGCAGGACGCTTGTGTTGTCACCATGGCGACAATGCAGGCGTTCTGCACTGCCCCAGCCGCTCTGGGCCTCTGGGCAGCGTGGGAAGGCGGAAAGGCGGCTCTGGCTGGAGCGAAGGCGGTGCCAGCAGCCAGGGGAAGGAAGGCCCATTCTTGCATGAATCTTTGTGCATTGGGCCTCTGTTATAAGTTATAATTATGCTTAAAAGGGACTACAACACTTAAAATATTTGCATTGATTTTTTTAAATACATATTTTAAGTTTTTAAATAATGTAAAAAGTCTAGAAACTATACACTGAGTGGCCAGATTATGGTCTCTGAACGCATAATAATCTGGCCACTCCGAGTGTGTGTGTGTGTGTGTGTGTGTGTGTGTGTGTGTGTGTGTATTTTAGAGGCCCGGTGCATGAATTCGTGCATGGGTGGGGTCTGGCCAGGGGGAGGGGACATGGACAAGTCTCTTTTAAAAATAAGACATTCTCTTATATAAACACAATGCAAAAATGATATATTCTTTTTTTTTTTTTTTTTTGCAATTTCAAACTTATGAATTGTTTATTTCTAGAATTTTCTATTTAATATTTTTGGAAGTAGATTGACTGCAAGTAACAAACTGTGGGAAGCAAAACTGTGGATAAGGAGGGACTACAGGCATTACAACAAAGCAAATATTGCAATAACACAAGAAAAATGATATATTCTTTTAAACATCTCCCCAGATACTACTTTAAGGTCTATGGTGATATTTCTTTTTTGTAGTATTAAATTATATTAATAGTAATTTATTTTCTAATTAATTTTGTTTTGAAAGCTGTAATCCGTAAAGTATTGAAAATTTACTATTTCACCTAAAATTGTCCTTTTTGTACTTTTTAAGTAACGTTTTAATATGTTAAATATCTTTCCCCTTCTTTAGGTATGGCTGATGGCAAGCATTGTACTTTTCCACATCTACCTGGCAAAACCTTTGTCTATAATGCTTCTGAAGATAGACTGGAGTTGTGTGTGGATGCTGCAGGACATTTTCCCATCGGTCCTGATGTTGAAGACTTAGTTAAAGAGGCTGTAAGTCAGGTTCGAGCAGAGGCTACTACAAGAAGTAGGGAATCAAGTCCCTCTCACGGGCTATTAAAACTAGGTAGTGGTGGAGTAGTGAAAAAGAAATCTGATCAACTTCATAATGTAACTGCCTTTCAGGGAAAAGGGCATTCTCTAGGAACTGCATCCAGTAATCTACAACTTGATCCACGAGCTAGGGAAACTCCAGTTGTAAGGAAGCATAACACAGGGACAGACTTTAGTAATAGTTCCATTAAAACAGAGCCTTCTATATTCACAGCTACTCCTAGTAACAGTGAGCTTATTCGATTAGCTCCTGGAGTAGTTACAACGAGAGACGGCAGGCAGCTGGATCCTGAATTGGTTGAGGCCCAGCGAAAAAAATTGCAGGAAATGGTTTCTTCTATTCAGGCTTCAATGGACAAGCACTTGAGGGATCAAAGTACAGAGCAGTCAACATCTGATCTTCCTCAAAGGAAAGGAGAAGTTATGAGTTCTGTGAAGTCTGGGAGTCTTCAGACTGGCTTACCTGAATCTTTTTCTTTAACTGGTGGCACTGAAAATTTGAATACAGAAACAACTGAAAGCTGTGTGGCAGAGGCACTGGGAGCAGCATTTGCCACAAGGTCAAAAGCACAAAAGGGAAATTCCGTGGATGAGCCTGAAGAGATGGATAGTCAAGATGCTGATATGACAAACACAACTGAGCCAATGGATCACTCTTGATTTAATTAGAGGCTAATAAAGGCAGAATGTTTATTGTGAATATGTAATATTGGTTGGCTGGGCCACATAATTTGATTAGTCATTAAATATCTTGTACGTATACAATTCAAAGATTATATCTTGTTATTCAGTGCATGATAGCAAGTGTGTGATTGGCAATAGCTTTTAATATACTGCTGCCCAGGCTGGCTCTGAATTCCTACAAATTAGTTACTAGATCTGCTGAGATGAGTTTTTTCCATATATGTGGTTCCTTGGAAGTTCTTTGTAATTTTAATTTCATGAAAGTCTTAATGTTTCAGACATGAAAATTCTTTTGCTAAACATGTTAGATTTCTAAAAAGGCTAGGACTGGGAGGGAATGAGATTTGCTACTGTTGATGTAACCATCCCACATATTTACTAGACTGTCAAAGACTTATGTAAATTTGAAGGTTATCTGAACTAAATTGTATATTAAAATTCATAAAAAGGATTTTTTAGATATTAGGATCTTGACATTTCTGTGAATGTAAACATTCATAGAGATAGTATTCTTGGTGAAAATATCTTGAGAATAGAATGTAATGATAAAACATTTTGCTGATTTGAGCAAGGTTATGGGGAAAATATCTGTTCTAGAATGATAAAAATGTGATTCAGTAATGTTGCTGTTTTAGTCAACACAGCCAATAGTGTGCTCTGTTGTGGATAATATGTTACCATTATTTTTTGAATCCTGGCCTAGTCAAGTACCACCAAATTTGTTTTTTTTCTTTAATCTTGCAGAAAAGTTGATTGCAAAGTATAGTAGAAAATGTAAAAATTATTGTAGCAGTAGTTAATCTCTAATTTTCAGAGTTTGTCAGATTCACAATTTATAAATGAGAATTTTTCTTTATGAATGAGTTACATTTTTCTACGATTTTGATCAGTGGTATGTAAGCTTATATATATGCTAAGTATCTTTAACACCTCCCCTCCCTTTGAACCAAAACTGTTTTGTTTTCTTTTTCGAATCCATAAAGTTTTCTTTATTTGTTGGCTTCACTTGGATTTGGATGTAAATTTTACTGCATCATACCCTGATCAACTGGGCATTTGTATTCATTAAATCGTCAG
Source organism: Cnephaeus nilssonii (assembly GCF_951640355.1). Taxonomy (NCBI): domain Eukaryota; kingdom Metazoa; phylum Chordata; class Mammalia; order Chiroptera; family Vespertilionidae; genus Cnephaeus; species Cnephaeus nilssonii. Next base: position 36,492,204 of record NC_137089.1, on the reverse strand, counting down.
TGCCAGTTTCCTCAAGAAGCAGCTTTCATGCTTATTCCTTAAAGACAGAGAATGTTTATCCTGAGATTGGTATTCCACTATTTTATCCTATTTTGCAAACCTGTATACTGAAATGTACATTTCAATCCATCTTTTTCTTCTGTTCACTGAAATTAAGTTGAATTAGAATGGATGAAAGACAAAATGTCTGTTAATACAATTTCTTATCTAGAGCAAAGCCTGGCTGGCTGTTTACACATGTAACAGATACAGAATTGTGTACTCATTCTAAGAAAATGTACACCAGGAAATATATTATCAGGTGTTTAAAAATCTCAACCTGTTGATTCATAACGAATATAGACAGTACTTTAACTTGTGTTTCCAAATAAGGGAGGTTTTGTTTTTCTTTCTATGAAAGTGTCTCTGACTGAATCTACTTACTAAATGAGCTAGTCCATTTTGAATAAGGAAAGAATGGAGAATCTAGACATTTGCAGGTAATATCTGATCAAGATATATATTTGGGTTTATCACATTTAAAAAAACAGTTTTTCTCCATTTTTCTAAATTTGAAGTGTCTTTATATCTAAATAGCAGAAAAGTGTAGAATTTTTATATTGTGCACTAGATTTGCATAAAGAACCGCAGCTGCCAACTAATATTTCCCATTTAGTATAGACGACTTCTGTGTATTAAACTAAAAATTACAAATATCACTAACCACTATAATTTTGGCCTTTTCAGCCATTGAAACATGCCTCCCTTTTTTTAATTTAAATACAAGAAAACTTTAACAAGCAAAATGCACTGCTTCCAGGTAAATGATATAATCACCTTTTCTTTAACAAATATTTTCTTCACCTGTGGCTTAGTATGTTTAGTTAATAACTGACAAATATACTCTCATAGCATGAAGTAAAAAATATCAAACACCCTATTAAATACTTTTATTTATTCAAATTAGAATGTACCTGTGAACATTTCGAAGGGTTTAATCTCTGACAACACATTAATTTCTCTCGCCACAGCAATGCTATTTAGAAATCAGTTAGGTATAAATATTATAATAGTTTGGGTTCTCGCATGATAAAGAATAAAAGGCTTGATTCTGAGAATGATTAGATTTCTTAAAATTATTTTAAAGCTGCTGAAATTTGGTTGGGGTAATTAATGATTTTTGAGAGGTGAGCCCAGGTATCATCTTTACAAAGAAGTTTTAGAACAATTTAAATTCTTAAATATCATTGTTTGTCCTTCCATATGGTTATTATAATAAAATGCAGGACTAAAGAATGATTATTTTTAGTACTATTTGTGATCACCACAACTTTGAATCCAAGCTGGAGATCATAAATCAGTTAATATTTTTAGCCCTAGATGTAACATAAACTATAACTAAATTCTGTTTGCAGTATTTCACTGAAAGTCAAAGTAAAATTTTTTCCTTCACTAATCCATTTTATAGTTAATCATACCAAATTTGAATTGATGACCCAAAGTTCAGGTGGAATTGAAGATAGAGTATGTCTAGAATGCTGGTAATGAGAAACTGGTTGAAACTGAAGAAAAGCAAGACAATTGCCAAATAAAAGCTAGAATATAATGAATTCCAAGGGAATGGTTACTCAGGAACTAGTCTAAGGGCAAGCATAAGATCCATTTCCCCCTCTTTCACTGTGTTTCAGGATAATGACCTGATAAATTTAGCAAATTTGCTGTATAATTTCTGATAATTTTCTAGTTTGGTTTTACAATTAAGCCTTCTGCTTGCAATCTGAAATGCATCTGTGATTTCCAGCCACAGGTCCTTATTGCCATTATTTTTGAGTATCTAACTTCATTGGAAATGAGCAGACTTTTGCATATGGTCTCTTACCTCAGGGAAGATCACTTGCTAGCAACTCATACTACTAATAACAGGTTTTTGAGAATTGTACTGACATCACATTAGCTACCAAATGCAAAGTTTATAAAAGTATTTTATGTAGTTACCTAGTAATACTGGCTGTTAGTAAACATTTCTCTTAAAAACATAGACCTCACTAATAACTAGTCTTTAGATATGAAATAAACTTGTAACTTCTGTCATGATTTGGTCAGTATAATCCTATATAATAAAAGGCTAATATGCAAATTGTCCCCTTGGGAGTTTGACCGCTTGCTATGACGTGCGCTGACCACCAGGGGGCAGCGTGGAACGAAGGAAGGCCCCCAATCGGCCCTGATTGCTGGCCAGGCCTAGGGACTCTACCTGTGCACCAAGTTCATGCACCGGGCCTCTAATGACTATAAAATATCAGTCCAGATTTGTCTTAATTTTTCAATAGGAATTTTAATTGGCCCATACTTAAAATACGACAGAGCAGATTTTGAGTTTCAAGGTTCTCAAAGTTCCCATATTAAGATTTTCATAAAAGCCTTTGCAAAAATCAGGTTAAACTCCACTCATCTTAATATAAACTTAAAATGACCTTTTATAAGAGTAGTAGTGAGGTACATACATGCTTTAAGTAAGTTGGGTAGACATTACAAGGTCATATAATTTAACAAAATTATTACAACCTCAAGGCACTTAACAGTTAATTTAAAAAGTTAATATTTCAAACCAGAACTATTCACTTGAAAACATACCATAGTAGAATGTTTACTTAAGAAATAAAATAACAAAGGGGAGCTATCTCACCAATTGTAAGATTTATAGTTAATTATAAGTTCTGTCATTCTTAATAATTCTTTGAGATGCTAAGTGTTTCAATTCATACTTAATAATACTTAAATCGTGGGAATTTTAACCTTTGTTCCAAAATAGCAGAAATTGTAAAAATTGTGAATTATTGGAGAAAATGCCATTACTTGTATATCTGACATTTAATTTTTTAAATTATGGAGTCTACATGCTTTTGTAGTATAATATTAATACAATGATTATTCTCTTGTAAAAGAAAGAAAAACTAGTAAAAAAAAATTTTAGTTGACGTTATCTGCTTGTGAGTATCAAGTACTTAGTATTTAAAATTTTAAGGTGTTGCATACTTTTCTTTAGAATGCACAAGTCCCTTCCTGAGCCTTTATGCCTGTGGTGGAGCAATAAAAGACTGAAAAGGTTATCAATATTTTCAGGTCTATTTGACTTTAAGAGTTAGTGCCAAGAGCTGGAGAGTCTACTTTTTGGAGGGAAATGTTATTTAGTATATGTAAAAATCAGTAGTAATAGTAAGAATATTTGGAAATAATGGCAAGTGCTTTAACTGCTCAATAAAATAGTATAGATGTTACATCATCCCTAAGGCACTGGCTGTTACCCATTATTTTCTGATTTTGTGATTGCTTGTATATATTACATTTGAGTAATAAATAATTGGTAATAGTTTATTATAACTGTATAGTGTTCTACAGCACACCTCACTGTACAGTATTTGTAGTTTTCTTTTATATCAATAAAATAATGCATACTGATTTTCCCCTCAACTTCACAGTAGCTTTTTAAAATTGTTATTCTCTAGTTTCCTGGAATGACACATTATTATTTTAAAACTTTTTATTTATTGATTGATTTTAGAGAGAGAGAGAAACATCAATTTGTTGTTCCACATATTTATGCATTTATTGGTTGATTCTTGTATGTGCCCTGACTGGGGATCGAACCCGCAACCTTTGGTGTATTCGACGACACTCTAAACCAACTGAGCTACCTGGCCAGGGCATACCTTAACATTATAATGCATGGAAATGTAGTTGTTTTATAAAGGAATTCTTAGTATAATAAAGTTTAAAAAATTATTTAAAGTGGGTTATCACATAGGGACAGTAATTTCTCCCCTAAGTCAGATTTCAATGCAAATGAAACAAATCCAATTAGAAAAGAGGAGCAAAATTTCTTCAGACATATTACATAATTGGGTCATGTAATGCTTACTGAGTATTTTTAATATTTTTATTGATTTCAGAGAGGAAGGGAGGAGAGAGAGAAACATTGATGAGAGAGGCACATCCATCTGCTGCCTGCTGCACATCCCCTATTGGAGATGGAGCCTGCAACCTGGGTATGTGCCCTGACTGGGAATCGAACCTGGGACCTCTTGGTCCATGGGATGATGCTCAATCCACTGAGCTACACCAGCCAGGCTTACTGAGTATTTAAAGACAAAGACATGTTCTAATAAAGAAAACTTGGCTTTGTGCTGGTTTTTAAAAAAACACTGGTTAGAGATAATGAGGAAATGAAGGGAAATACAGAAAATAGCACTAAATTACATTTGTATAGTTTAACAATCAACATGACAGATTTTAAGTTTTAGTGTATATGCTTCATACCCACTTAGCTAGAGTAGATTCACTCAATAGTTAGGGCATAGCCTCGGACATCAGACTGAGTCCTGGCAAACCGCTACACCTGGGGTTGTTGTGAGAATTAAATGAGTTAATACAGATTATTAGAACAGTGCCTAACATAGTAAACATTCAAATGTTTGAAATTTGTATATCAAAATAATTCTGTAGTTTACTTACTTAAGTGGGATAAATCCTCATGTGTAGGTCACACGTTATTTAAACTGTTTCATTACATTAAAACTTTATTTGTGGTACACAGTTAATGAACTAAAAATTGAATGGCTGTATGTTCAGGTATTTACACAAAGCTTTACGACCACATGCAACACTGGAAATCTGGAGAATTGACAGCTGTGCTCTAATTTGTTCTGTGACCAAAGGCAAGTCATGGAGCCTTTCAAGTCCTCTATTTCTACTATAACCATGTTGTTCTACAGTCTTTACCTTCTTGTTCTGCTTGGTCATGTCATTGTGGTCTCGCTGACAGCATGGTGCTGATTAAACAAGCGACATGGGTGTGAGCCTCAAGTAAACTAAACATAAATAGCTTTCTTTGCTTTATGCTTTGGCTATACTTGTTCCAAACTTGGACTTGAGGTCTTTACATGCAGGCCACTGGTTACATACCATATAATTTAGAACTCTCAAAAACTCCAGTGAATAAAATACGATAAACATCCTACTTAGGATAGTTCAGCATGGATTTTATTTTTATTAATCGGCTTTTTCAAACTCTAGTAACAGCAATTCTGACTCTAATCATTAAAAATGTATATGGAAAGCTTGAAGTAGGTACTTAATTTAAAAGATGTTTATTGATTTTTTTAGAGAGTGAAAGGGCAAGGGACAGAGACAGAAACATTGATTGGCTGCCTCCCACACACCCCCTTACTGGGATCGAGCACACACCTTGGGCATGTGTCCTGGCTGGAAACTGGGAACTGGGAACCTCTTGGTTCATAGGTCAAGCTCAACCACTGAGCCACATTGACAGGGCTGAAGTAGATATTTGATTTTTTAAATTATATATGGTATACTAAGGAGGAAAACGTATGGGCTTTTCAAACGTGTACTCTTTCTTTTTAAAAAATATATTTCTTTATTCATTTCAGAGAGGAAGGAAGAGGGAGAGAGAGATAGAAACATCAATGATGAGAATCATTGATCGGCTGCCTCCTGCACACTCCCTACTGGGGATCAAGCCCACAACTCAGGCATGTGCCCTTGGCCGGAATCGAACCTGGGACCCTTCAGTCCGCAGGCTGCTCTATCCACTGAGCCAAACCGGCTAGGGCAAACTTGTACTCTTTCCTGGTTGGAAATAAAACTCTTTGGTCCATTTTTCCTACTACATAATTCTTTTTCTAAAAACAAATTGTGTAAGAATCTGGGGTGGGGTGGGGTGGATTATTCCTGTTATAGAAAGAAATATATATAGGATGAGGTCTGCCTATAAAATGACTTATATTCATATTTGATTTATGGAATCAACATATTGAGTCATCATTCATTTAAAACTGTCTATTAAGCACTGATCAAATGCCATGCTTCTTTCTGTTTTAGGAACTGGAGAAGCAATTCTAAATGAGACAAATTCTATGTGGCTTTTAGAGCTTACAGTCCAATGATGGAGATAAGCAATAAACATTCATAATAACTATCCTATATAATAAAAGCCTAATATGCTAAGTGTCCAATCATCCGGTTGGCCATTCAACCTATCAAAGCATAATATGCTAATGATATGCTAAGGCTGCTCAACCGCTCACTATGACGTGCACTGACCACCAGCGGGCGGACAGTTGACCAGCTGACCAGTCGTTATGATGGCACTGACCACCAGGGGGCAGACGCTTTGACTGGTAGGTTAGCTTGCTGCTGGGGTCCAGCCAATCTGGACTGAGACAGGCCAGACATCCCCTGGAGCCCTCCCGTGGTCCCTCCCTGGCTGGCCAACCTCCCACGTCCCTCACCGGCCCTGATCATGCACCGGTGGAGTCCCTTGGCCTGGCCTGTGCCCTCTCGCAATCTGGGACCCCTCGGGGAAAGTCAGAGAGCTGGTTTTGGCCTGATCCCGCAGGTGAGACCGAGGGACCCCACTGGTGCATGAATTCGTGCACTGGGCCTCTAGTAATTTAATAAACCTTTCCCTATATCTTGGCAATAGGCAAAACACAACATGCAATAATTAGTTTAACTTTCAGAACAATTCTTTATGGTGGGGTATCGTCACTGTCACAATCTTTCAGGAAACAGGCTCAGGTAGGTTATGTAGTTTACCTACGATCCTTATGTTAAAAGGTGGCAGACCTGGGATTTAAATCTAAAGAAGTTCATGACTCCATAGCCTGTGCTCAGTGCTACATTCATAATTTAACAAGGGAGTGAAATTTGGTGAACACATTTCTATAAACATCTGTTGTTAACTCTTGTGTACAGGTACATCAACCTGGTTTGAACTATAGTGCCTATCTTTAATTTAATTTCTTCCAAGTTCCCTTTCTGAACCTCAATCCTCTGTCTTGAGTTCTTCCCTTCTTGGGTTTGTTTTCTTCCTCAAAATTTGGAGGTGCTTTAAGGAAAGGTTTCAGAACTTCTTAAATGATTAAATTGGGTAAATTTGAGAACCATTGGTTAGATAAAAGTCAAACCACCTCTCTTCAAGAACCTAGAATAATTATTGTCATTTACTAAGTGGGTCTGTTGCTTTCGTGGGAAGGTTTTCCATGTACAGTTCATAGGCTATGTGCATATCACCTAGAAAACTTATTTCTATGGCATCTATCATGTGTCAGGTACTTTGCTAAGACCTAAAGAATTAATAGGAAGTTATAAATCAAATTGGCAAGATTCAGCACCTCCAAAAATATTTTATTTACTAGGCCAGTCCAAGCAAAATTGAGTGGGGTGCTTATGTTTGCCACACTATAGACCCCAAATCCTATAAGAGGGTGGTAAGGATGAAAAAGTTTGAGAAAGCTTGTGCAAATAGAGTTGCTAAGGAGAGAGAAACCAACTGTAACAGAGAATGAGATTCCAAATTCAGTGTATATAACCAACTTCAGAAACATGAGCTTATCTTTTGAAACTAAAAGGTATCTCTGCTGCAGAATATGACCAGTGTAAATTAGGTGCATAGATATATTACAAAAATGTAAGCAAAATAGTAAAGCAAGAATCAAATTAGGAGCTAGCATCTCTCAATTATTCTGATTTCTTTCAACATTATCAGGATTATAGGAAGATTAATTACAATTCTTCTAGCTTCTCATGGTCCTGTCCTAGTATCTGACACCTGTTTCCATTAAGCAGTAGTGCTGCCTAAGTTGCTGTAACCAATGTATATTTTAAGTTATGCTTACAATATTGCTTTTTAAGTTAAGATTATCATTTAGTAATCTTATGGCAAATGATTTGCCTTTTTCTTTAGTAAACTTTACAATGTTACTAAATTTATTTTTGGTACAGTGAAGTGATTAGAAAAAGCAATATCTGAAAAAATAGTCTGTAAAAGTTTTCATTAAAATAGCCCTTGTTTTCCTTTTTAAAAATTATTCTCAAAGGAATGCTTGTACATGGTTAAAAAAATTCAACTATAGAAAGACAATCAGCTCCCCATCTCAATTGCTAAATCAACCATTTCCCTTTTGGCAGTTACCTCTATAACTGAAATGAGATGCTTATAGGTCTAATGTCTTGATTTATTAACTTTAGATAGTATTTATCTATTATTTTTAAATAACTTTTTAAACTTTAAGTGCCTCTTTAGTTTTAAAATACATTTTTTTATTATTAGTATTGCAGATATCTCCCATTTCCCCGTTCCCCCTCCTCCCAGCCCCTTGATTTATCTATTATGAAATATGAGTTCCCTTGCCTTTTTAGGTTATCTTTATAACTTTATATACTTGTCTCTATTTATTGAGCCACCAATTTTACACATCTCTTAACTCTCCAGTATGTAAAATGAGGAAATTAGCATTTCCACATTTTCTAATATCCTTTATTTTCCCATTCTATTTTCTAACTTTTCTTTATTTTTATTTTTAAAGGTGTGTTTGTTTGTTTTTTAATTTTTAGAGAAAGGAAGAGAGAGAAGAAACATTGATTGGTTGCCTCTTGCACGCACCCTGACTGAGAATTGAAAGAAACTGCCACCTTTTGCTGTATGGGAGGAAGCTCCAACCAATTAAGCCATACCAGCCAGGGCTCTGCTTCCTAACTTTTATTACTATTACTTTTACATCATCAAGGTTCATGGTGTTCAAAATATGTTCTGTAGCTGTAATTGCTTTAAAAGTAATCTATAGTTTGCCTAAATTGATAAACAGCTGAGGTGACTCCAAATGTCAAAGGAGAGGGGTTTTTTTCCTTTCTTTCTGAGACAACAACTAGAAGTTGGAGCTTCCCCAAGGCAGATATTTAAATTTGTTTTAAAGATTCCTCAGGTGGTCAAGTGGAGGATATATTAGATTGGACAAGATGAGGATGAGAGACTTGCTATAACTAGGTGAGAGATAAGCGCCTGTGGGAATGGAGAGGAGAGGTTAATAGAGAGAGCAAAAAGGTCAACCTAGACTCTCAGGTTTTGACTTGAAAGGCTGGATGGTGGTGCTACTAATTTGGGATAGGATCCAGGAGTAGTTACAGATTGGAGGGTAGAAAGTGAGTTTGATTTTGGGACATGTTGTATATGGCATGTTTAGTGTTTCCAGATAAAGAAAGATGAAGCTCAGGAGATGGACTGGGATTAGAAGTAAAGATCTGTGAATCATAGGATATGACTGAAATCACAGAGTGGCTGAGATTGCCTAGGAAAAGTGTAGAGAAGAAAACTAAAAATGCAATATTAGGGAATGCCAACATGTAAAGAGCAGGCTTGCAAAGGAGTCTGAGGGGTGGAAATCATGGAGGTTAATGTTACAGAAAACAAAGAATGAAAGTTTTAAATAAAAGGGAGTAATGAAGTCAAATGCTATAGAAAGGTCAGGTAAAATGAAAATTGATTTATTTCTTCAATGTCCAGCCGATTTAACAGGGTTTGGTGCCTTTTGCAGCCATGATTTCAATGGCATGGTGATAGCAAGAGGACTGAAGACTAGGTAGTGAAGTTAAGACAGCTTTGAAGAAGTTTGACTGAAAGAGAAAAGATAGCAGATACAGGGTTATGGATGGGAGGGATAGATGGATGAAAGGATAAATATATTTATATCAATAGTTTCAACCCTACTGGAGCCATATCCCTTTTTATAATAATACTAGGGGCCCAGTGCACGAATTCATGCACCTTGAAAGGAACTGTGGGATGCGAGGTTGCGGTGGGCACAGGGGCGGGTCTCGGCCCATCCTCTGTGCCCCCACCTGGCCCCTCCTACTGCGCTCCCTCTCCCCCTCCTACCCCCCCTGGCACCCTGTCCCCTGTCTGCTGGCAGCCCCCCTCCCGCTGCCACCACCGCCACTCCCACATGCTGATGGAGCCGGCCCCACTCGCACCTGCTAACAGCACGGAGCAATTGGGGCCGGTGCCATCAATGGGTGCGAGTGGGACCATCGCTGGCAGCGGGTGTGAGAGGTGGCTGCTGGCCCGATCGCCCCTCAGGGCTTCTCCACCTCCCCTTTCTCTTGAGGGGCAATGGGGGCTGGCAGCTGCTGCAAGCAGCCACTGCTCACATCCGCTGACAGAGCCAAGTGATCGGGGCTGGTGCTAGCAGCACCCGGTGTGATCGCTGCGCGTGGAAGCAAAGAATTTTCAGTAACCACCAGAGGCTTGCCCTGATGACAGTGACCGGTGCCCCGCCTTGGTCTGGCACCCCTGCTCACCTGCTCCACCATCCCGCCACGGCCCATGCCCACCATGTTCCGTACACGCCCCTTGGTTGTCAGCACATGTCATAGCGACCAGTTGTTCGGTTGTTCCACCGTTCGGTCTATTTGCATATTAGTCTTTTATTATATGGGACTAAAGGCCCGGTGCACGAAATTCATGCACGGGGTGTGTGTCCCTCAGCCCAGCCTGCACCCTCTATAATCTGGGAACCCTCAAGGGTTGTCTGACTGCCCGTTTAGGCCAGATCCTACCAGACATCCCTCTCACAATCCAGGACTGCTGGCTCCCAACTGCTCGCCTGCCTGCCTTCCTGATTGCCCCTAACTGCTTCTGCCTGCCAGCATGATCACCCCCTAACCACTCCCCTGCCAGCCTGATTGATGCCTAACTGCTCCCCTGCCAGCCTGTTTGCCCCTAACTGCCCTCCCCTGCTGGCCTGGTCACCCCTAACTGCCCTCCCCTGCCGGCCTGGTCCCCCCAACTGCCCTCCCTTGCAGGCCTGGTCCCCCTAAACTGCTCTCCCCTGCAGGCCTGGGTTCCCCCCAACTGCCCTTCCCTGCAGGCCTGGTCGCCCCCAACTTCCCTCCCCCGCAGGCTTGGTCACCCCCAACTTCCCTCTCCTGCAGGCCTGGTCCCTCCCAACTGCTCTCCCCTGCAGGCCTGGGTCCCCCACAACTGCCCTTCCCTGAAGGCCTGGTCCCTCCCAACTGCCCTCCCCTGCTGGCCATCTTGTGGTGGCCATCTTGTGTCCACATGGGGGCAGCCATCTGTGACCACATGGGGGCAGCCATCTTGTGTGTTGGAGTGACAGTCAATTTGCATATTACTCTTTTATTAGATAGGATATTCTACTCCCTGTGTCCTATTAAAATGAAATTCATAGATAACTTATACATTATTTAAAAAAGAAAGTATTCTACCTATATTATGGAGGAGAAACAGAAGAGATAATAAAATTACTCTCAGGTACAAGTAATCCAGCCAACAAATATATAGAATTACTATGGACTCAATAGCTACAAATACAGACAGATAGCAATGGGCTGTAATTAGTGTCTTAAAACCTTGAGATGTGTTACCTTATGATGTCATTTTCTAAAATGGGAAAACAAATCTTAAGTTTAAACAAAATAAAACACAATCTTCCCCCGGTTAGCATAGTAGTTGAATGTTTGGAAATAGTCAGTGTATTTCAAAACAGTACAACACTTACCCCCACCCCCCCAACACTTATGCACTTGTGATTATATGTAAAAAGGAACTGGTTCCAGGCTTAAATATATACTCAGGGTTTTCACTTACCTTACTATCTGGTTGAACATTGAATAAAACTCCAGGGAATTCTGCCTTGTGCAGAACTGTCTCAAATATTGCCAGAGTCTTTATGTTCCTGGAACCAACACACTGAATGCCAGTACACGGCCTTCAATGACCACTAGTTCCCCTAAAATTTCCCAAATTCACTGTTCCCTTTGGGAATGCCTAGACAGATGAGGCCAGAAGAGGAGAGGTTGAAGAAAAGGCAAGATAGATGCCCTGGCTAAGTGGTTCAGTTAGTTGGAGCATCATCCTATACACCAAAAGGTTGAGGGTTTGATTCACAGTTGGGACACAGGAGGCAGCTGATCACTCACATTTATGTTTCTCTCTCTCCCTCTCTAAAATCAATAAAAAATATCCTCAGGTGAGGATTAAAAAAGCAAGATCGATTATTGTCCCTGCCAAAGTGGAAAGTGTTAAAATTGGGAGGTAGAAAGATTAGAATTTAAGAGAAGAAGCACACACATTCATACCTTGGTGGATGTCACCTTTCCCACAAGTGAATGATAATCTTGCTTTGAGGATTTTGTGGTATGCTGGTAAATTATTTCTTTACTAATGGCCTGAGTATTCTCTCTCTTAACTTGGGAGTTCCTATCTTGCATTTTGAACCCTGTTAGTATGCTCATTTGCTGTAAAAAAAAAAAGGGGGGGGGACGTAGGGGGTTACATTTTAAACACTATAAAAGATCACTTTTTGAAGAGAAAGCTCTACTTTTATTATTACAGGTCAAAAATGTTGTACATTTCTGAGATGCATTAGTTTCCTATTGCTGCTGTAACAAATTACCACAAATTGAGTGACTAAAACAATACAAATTTATTATCCTAATCTTCTGGAGGTCAAAAGTACAAAAGGATCTCCGTGGGCTAAAATGTTTTAAAACTAAAGATGTCATCAGGGCTGTGTTGCTTTCTGAAGTCTCTAGAGGAGAATTTACTTCCCTCATCCCCTCTTTTTTATTTTTTAAAATTTTGTATTGATTTCAGAGAGGAAGGGAGAGGGAGATTGAAACATCAATGATGAGACAGAATCATTGTTTGACTGCTTCCTGCACTTGCCCCCTACTGGGGACCGAGCCTGCAACCCGGGGATGTGCCCTTGCCTGGGATCAAACCTGGGACCCTTTAGTCCAGAGGCTGATGCTCTATCCACTGAGCCAAACCAGTTACGGACCCTCTTCCACTCTTAAGGACCCCTGTGATTACATGGGTTCACCTGGATAATCCAAACTATATCCTTAATCCGAGTCAAAATCCTTAATCACATCTGTGAAATCCCACTTGCCATTAAGGTAATACAGTCACAGTCCTGGGGATTAGGATGTGGTCATCTTTGGGGAGCATTATTCTATCTGCAACAAAAGGGTAGAGGCGAGAAATATTTGGTTGATACAGGAACACTTTGAAACACTTTTTTTCCTCTTACAGTGTTCTTGAGGTTCAACCACTCTTATTTTTACCTTTTAAGCAAAACTAATTATATAGTTGATTATTTTAGGGAGTATGATTCTTATTTACGTAATTTTCATCAATTTAAAATAGTACCCAAAGGTAGAAATTAGCGAAATATATTGGTGGCATGACAGAGAAGTTAGGTGTATCCAATATATAGTTCTAAACTTGATTTTTGTTTTCAGATTGAATACATAATATATGATCACATCATTTCTGCCAAAGGATTATTTACCGCTAGAGGCCCAGTGCACGAATTTGTGCATGTTTGAAAGGAACTGTGGGCCATGAGTCTGCAGTAGGCACAGGCGTGGGTCTCAGCCCATCCTCTGTGCCCCCGCCCAGCCCCTCCCGCTGCGGCTCCTGGACCCTTGTCTGCTGGGAGCTCCACTCCTGCTGCCTCCGCTCCCATGCACTGATGGCATGGACCCACACTCACACCCGCTGATGGCACGGAGCGATTGGGGCCGGCGCCAGCAGTGGGTGCGAGTGGTGGCTGCTGCTCCTATCACTCCTCAGGAGCAGGGCCAGGTGGAGAAGCCCTCAGGGGCGATTGGGGCCAGCAGCTGCCATTCGCACCCGCTGACAGCACTGAGCAATCGGGGCTGGTGCTGGGCGTCGGCAATGGGTGTGAGTGGCGGCTCCAGTACTGGCAGCAGGTGTGAGGGGGCTGGCGCCAGCAGCAGGTGCAAGCCCCGGGCAGGACCACGGCGTGCGGGAGCAAAGAATTTTCAATAACCACCAGAGGCTTGCCCCGATGACAGCAACTGGCGGCCCGCCTTGGTCTGGCGTCCCCGCTCACCTGCTCCACCATACTGCCTCAGCCACGCCTGCCATGTTCCACGCACGCCTCCTGGTGGTCAGTGCACATCATAGCGACCAGTTTTTCGCTTGTTCTGCCTTTCAGTCTATTTGCATATTAGCATTTTATTATATAGGACTAGAGGCCCAGCGCACAAAATCATGTGCAGGTAGGGTGCCTAGGCCTAGCCTGTGATCAGGGCCATCTTCCGCCCACTCGTCAGTCCCCAGTCCCACCTCACCACCTCCACCCACCCAGGTTCCCCATTGGCCTGGTGATTGATCTGAGCCTGTAGGCTGGGGGGAGAGACCAAGAGGTCGGCGTTCTGCCCGCTTGCCAGTACCCAGTCCCCAGTCCCCAGTCCCACTGGTCAGGGGCAGGGACCAAGAGGTGGTCAATGTATCTCATAGCAACTGGTCAATGGGTCGTTACACTGTTACGGTCACTGGCCTTTTATTATACAGGATTATTGATGTTGGGCAAATTTTATATACCATATTGTGTCATTTCCTTATAGGGTTTTCAGCAATTTTTAGAGTTTAGCCTTAATTCATTTTTTAAAAATTAAAAATAACATAAACATGAACTTATACTTTTATAAACAAAGTCAAATATAACAAACGTACATAGAATAACCCTGGCTGGATAGTTCAGTTGGTTTGAGTGTCGTTTTGATTTGCCAAGGTTGAGTGTTCAATACCTGGTCAGAGCACATACAACAATCACCCAATGAATGCACAAATAAGTGGAACAACAAATCAATCTTTCTCTCTCCCCTTTCCCTCTTCATCCCTCTCTAAAAATCAATAAATAATAATTTTTAAGAAGTACATAGATTAAAAAGTTAAAGCCTATCCTGCCCCTATCTCATGCTTTTTCCAAGTTGTGAATATTATTTAAGAGGAATGCATGCAAAGCACCTAGAAGAGCCTGGTAATGTAATAGCCATTTGATGACATTGCCTTAGTATTATACTGTTCTTTCTTGCTGATGAGCCATTTAAACTAGTTCAAAATGGGAATGCTTCCAAATTGGAATTCTAATGGAATACACTACTATAAGCATTCAAGCTTACATTGAATTACATTTTTAAGATAAAATATCTGTCAAAGGTTATGCCCATATTTATGGCTTTTGCTCAGTACTGCTTTCCAAAAGGATTATACCAGTTATTATTCAAACCTTGTTGGCAGGATTTAGAAAAATTTTGCTCCCTTTAGTAGTCATAAAATATTTCAAATCCATTTTGCATCCTTGTGAGCATAAATATTTATGTACTTGTTTATTATTTGCCCTTTTCATTTATTCTAGAGTTACTGTATTTATTGAGCATCTGGTGTCTTACTATTCTAGGGACTGGGGTCTAACAATTAATAGAAGAGACAAAAATCTACGTATGGGAATGGTTGATACAGCTCTATTAGAAGATAATCTCACCTGGCCTGTGTGGCTCAGTGGTTGAGCATTGACCTATGAATCAGGAGGTCACGGTTCAATTCCCAGTCAGGGCACATGCCTGGGGCACGCAGGAGGCAGCCAATCATTGATTCTCTCTCATCATTGATGTTTCTATCTCTCTCTCCTCTCCCTTCCTCTCTGAAATCAATAAATATATATTAACAAAAAAAGTATAGTCTGTTAGGAACCATATTAAACTAGAATAAGCTTTTCCAACTAACATAAGCAAAACCTGGGAGTATTTGGCCTTTGCAGGAAGTTATGAAGAAGTAGGTGCAGCCATGTGAAGGATGAGCAAGGTGCAACTTCCTGCTCATTTATTTACTAACTAGGGGCTCGGTGCAAGAAATTTGTGCACTTGGGGAGGGGGGTGTCCTCCAGCCTGGCCTGTGCCCTCTCACGGTGCAGAAGCCCCACAATCGATTGCCCCAAAGAGGTAGGCTCTGCCCACCCATCTGGGGCTCCTCGACGGATTGCCCCAAAGAGGTAGGCTGGAGCCAGGGGTCCCGCCTCCCCAGCGGGCGTGGGGCTGCAGGAACCCCGGTGGAAGCTGCGTGGAGCAGCTGCTGGGACCTGCCCCAGCGGTACACGAGGGGCCCTGGGAATCCCAGTGGAAGCCGAGCGGAGCAGCCAGCTGCTGGGCCCCACCTCTGCTGTGCGCACAGCCATCTTGTGGCGGTGTGAGGGCATCACGGGGTGACAGCATGAGGACCACCTAGGCTTTTATTAGTAAGATAATAAAGTAATTTAAAGATTTGGAGGTAGAAAGTAAATTAGTACATAATTTTAAAATCAGTTTTATAATTAAAAGCATGAATATATTCATCCTGGAGCAGAAAAAAAAAGTCACATGAGTTAAAAAAAAATAGTTTTCAAAGAAATTTCCAACACTTGTCTCCAAACCCCTTGGTATTCAGTCTGCTAAACTTCAGTGGAAAAACTTAAGAGGCATGAATATACTATTCAGAACAACTCTCTGGGGTTGAAGAGTAAAATATCCCTTTAAGTGTTTTCAGTTTTTGGTGATTACAAATGAAGCCATTATAAACATTTGCATTGTATGAAAGTTGTATTCGCTTAGCATCTTCAACTGCACTAACACTTGTATAGTGTTTTTTCCCCATTCTAACAGCTATGTAGTAGTATCTCATTGTGGTTTTTATTTGCATTTCTCTAATGACCAATGATGTGGAGCATCTTTTCATGTGGCTTATTTGTATATCTTTTCTGGTGAAGTGTCTGTTCTGTTTCCCCCCTTTTAAAATTGTCTTTCTTATCATTAGTGAGCCTTGAGAGTTCTTTATATATTCTGAATAAAACCTCTTTATTAAATGTTTTGCTAAAAGACCCCAACTCCCAGGTTTGTATTTGAATATGTGTATTCAAACAACTGTGAACTATTTTAAATCCACACTTTTAACAAGTGATTTACATTAACTCACAATCTTTCTGAGGAACTATGTTTTTCTCTACCTCTCAAATGAGGGTGATTTAGTTTACTGTCAAAATCTAAAATACCTGCCTTCAAGCTCTGAAAAGGTATTCTATATAAGACGGACTTAGCCTAAAATGTAGCAGAAACTCTGCTTCCTGTTAGGATATTAAATAAGCAGAGAAATAAATGACCCAGGAGTAAATAAGAAAACACTGTCTTCAAAGTGACATTTCTTTCTAAATTAGGTGAAACAAAAACTGAACCGGCAACACAGCAAGGAATGACTTAAAAGCTATGTACCTTCCTTCCCAGAAGCCATACCTTGAGACAAAGGTACTATCTAAAAAAGGCAGATGTTTCAAATTTTGAAAGCAGTGCATGCAAACTCCTCTTGATCCACACTTGGCACCTGCATCTCTCTGATTTGCAAAAGGTGATGCGTCAAACTTCAAAATAGCAAAATGTACGTCTGTTGACAACTCTGACGTGTGGTTCAGCAGCTCTCTGCAGTAGAGCAGGTTCCCTAGCAAATCGGGACCTTTTACCGCTTCTAAGGGTCCCTGTGGTTCATCTACGTGAAGGCTGCTCGGATTGAGCAGTCGGCAGGTACTGGTTTGAAACCCCCGAGGTAGCTGTGACTGCTCAGAGTTCTTTGGGTGCAGTCCCCCCTCCTCCCGTCTCCCCCCCGCCCCCCCCCCCCGAGAAGGAAGGTCACCTCCCGCAGCGCACCGCCGAGCGGGTTTCTCTGGGCGAAATTCCCAGCCCGCCCTTTTCTCCCAGCACCGCCCGCCTGGGTCGGGGCTCCTTCCCCGCGCACCTCAGTGGTTTCCCACTTCAGAAACCCGCCGCAGACCCGGGTTATTTCTGTTCTGTCCCAAGCACGCCTCAGCTAAAAACTGGGTTTCACCTGTCACACTCCTGCTCCTGCTTGACACTCACTTTTCAGCCACAGACGGTTCGCTGTCAGGACGTCTGGGCAAACAGAGCTCCCAGTTCTGCTTACACAGTTAACGGCCGCCCCAAAGGGATGGCTAGATTCGCCTCAGGTCCAAAGACCGCGCCTCCTAACTAGAGGGGCGGGACACACCGAGGGGTGAGGCGCCGTGGCCCCGAGAAGGCAGCAGGGACGTCCCCCCTCCCCTGCCGAGCCAGCCCCGTTCCCCGGGAACACCATCCGCGAACCCCGGGAAGGGTGGGCTCTGGTCGCCGCTCCGCTCCCAGACCCACCTCTCGGAGAGTGCGGGAACTCCTCTTCCCGGCAGGCCCCGCGCGGCCCTCGGCGTCCCGCCTCCTCGCGGTGCGGCGCCCGGCGCGCTCCGGGGTCTGTCACAGCCGCACCCGCGAGCCCCGCCCGCCCACCCGCGGTCCCCCCCCCGCCCCCCCCCGGCGCCCCGGCCCCGCCCCGCTGGCTCCCGGCTCCTTCCCGACTCCCGCGAGTTCCAGGCCCGGCTTCCAGCGCCCCGCCCCCGCCCCCGCCCCCCCCTCGCGCGCGCTCTCCGCGCCCCGCCCCTGTCCTCGCGTGCGCCCGCCCCAGCCAATGAGGTGCGGGGCCGCGTGCGCAGATTCAAACGGCGGCTCTGGAGGGAGGCTGGGCGCGAGATTCGGCGGAGGGGACAAAACCCTGCAGGAGGCTGCGAGCCTTGCAGAGCTGCTCTCGCCGCGGGGAGTGGGCGGGGGTCGGCGCCCGAGGCGAGGAGGCTGAGAGGCGGCGGGAGGGGCCGGCCGAGGGCGGGAGCGCGCCTGCTGACATGTTGGGGGCGTCCCTGACTGGGCTGGGCCGGGGGTAGGAGCGGCGCTTGCAGACCGGGGGCGGGTGTCTGTCCGCCCCTCCGTCCTGCCCCGCCGGGGACGTGCGTTCCGCGCTCGGTGGCCCGGGAGAGGGAGCCGGGGAATCGGCGGCAGGGTCGCGGGGCGGGGGGAAAAAGAAGCATTCGCCTGAGGCTGGAGGAGGCTGACCTGCGTCCCCGCCCAGCCCGCGCCTATGCGGTACTCGAAGGATGGCGAAGAGGTCGCGCAGGTGGGTGACATCCCTTTCGCCCAGGTCTGTCGTCACAGTCTGGCCCCACATTCTCTCTCCTTTCCCGCTGCTTCCCCACCAGGGCCTCCCCGGCCGGGGCAGAGGTTTCCCTTCCCCGCGGCTCCACAGCCGCCTGGGCCCGGCTGGCCCCGAGCACGGCTGTGACGTGTGCAGAGTCGGGGACCAGTGGGGTTTCGGAGCCAGAAAAGTGGGTAACAGATGCCCAGGTGGCTCCTTCGAGTCGGTTCTCCCCGTCATCTCTCACAGCCCCTTCCTGGTGTAGAGTTTCTTGCCAGGTAAGTTGCTTCGGGGAATACGCTGCGCAGAGAAAAGTGGCAGTGTTCTGCCAGGATGCCTGGAAAATGGTGTTGGGAGGCACTTTTTCTCGGAATCACTGCCAGTTAAAATAGGAGCTCGGTGGTAAACCTGGGCGGAGACCCCCCCCTGCCATCCTTGCTACCTGAAAGGCTGGGGAAATGTGCTGAATGGTTGAGAGAGGACCTTTAGGATGTTTTCTGTAATTACCATACTCATGTTCTCAGTTCTATGTATATATATTTAATACTCCCTATTAAATATATATATACATAGAGATAGATGTCACACGAATACTACCAGCAGCTTGATCTTAAAATAAAACAATGTGTTTGATTCACTTAATATTTTGAGTGTCCATGTTTGGCTCTGACCGTATCTAAGTTTGCACAGAGGTAAGGCACATTAAAAAAAAAAACACTTGCTAGGATGAATTTATGTATCTGATTTATTTATGTATAGTAGCTACTCCTAAGTTGTGTGTAGTAATCACTTAGAAGACAAAAAACAAACAAACAACTACGTTGTCTTTTCATTGTGATATTAATAAACCTGAAAAGATGTTTGGCACTATTTCCGAATGGCTTTATTTCTAAATCCACAACCTCAAAGTCTTAACTAGTGATGTATTATTTCTTAAGTTGAAATTTAGTATCAGGATTCATTCAGTGCAGATTTCTGTTATAAATTGGTAATGATACACATAATATTTGTTGCTATATTCATTTGTTAGGCACCTGCTGTATGTAAGATGTTTTTTTGCAAAAAGCAGCATAAAATATAAGTCCTTGTTAGCGTATTAGTTTGTAGCAACTAGGTCAAACTTTTGAGGTGGTTTATACACACACATATAAACCCACATTTCTAGAACAGGGTTTTCAACCTTGGCCCTATTGATATATCAGATAATTCTTTGGGTGGTGGGGGGCTGATCTGGCTTTGTAGGATTTTTAGCAACATCCCTGGCCTAAAAACAGTAGGTACCAGTAACACCCACTTCCTCCAGCCCTGAAAAATCAAAGATCTCCAGACATTACCAAATGTGTATTGGGGGTCAAAATCACCCAGGTGAGAATCACTGCTCTGGAATGTCAAGGACCCAATTAATCTCTTAAATTTAAGAAAAGATAGATATTAAAAGTTCCTGTAATTATAATTACTGAGGTACTGGTTTAGGCCTTTTCTTTTGAATATACAACAATTTTAAACTAAAATAAAAATAACCATTAAGCAAGTGGCAAGTGCTGTAATGTGTGGCATTACTTATCAGTACTGATGTTGATTCTATTCAAAATAGTTTCTTGGCTAATGCTGTCACCAGCATTTAGTTATAGTTAGACATGGATGCTTGAATATCAGAACCCTGCCTTCTCCAATTGGTTTTCTGTTTGCTTCATACTTTGTGTATGCTTCATAATAAAGGACTAAGAAAGAAGAAATGTTTTAATGATTAATTTGCCTGTGTAAGTTTTCTTTCATTGACAATACTGTGAACTTTGAAATCTAAACATTAATTGTACTGCTGACTTTTATTCCTTGTTTGCTGTATAAATTAATTGAAATGTATATTATAGAATGATTTAAGGAGTCATAAGTCTGGGGTAATTAAATAGAGTGGAGTGAAGTTGCACACCCTATGGGAGTATTCAGGTAGATGATGTGAGAAATTATCATCTCTGGGTAGTGTATTTTCTTAGGGTCTTCACACTTGAATGTTTAGTATTCTAAATCATATTTCTCGTATAAGGAAATAGGACTTATTTATTTTAGAAGGTAATAGACCATGAAATGTTTTGAAGGGGAATAATCTAATAATTGGGCAAAGTCTAATGTCTTTTGACTAAATATCTTAATATTAAATATGAACCTATTTTATAATTGAAAGAGAAAGGAAATAATTTAGTCACTTTATGGTCTCCACTAGACAACCATTTAAATATTTCAGTGAAAAGTATACTTTGCTGTATAAAAATTTTGCATAAGACTATATATAGGCATAAATCCTGTAATACATTTTTTTTTCTGTATGATCTTGAAAAAAAAGTAAAACGCTGTTACCTCAGGTGTGAAACAGCTGAAGGATGTTGGCTCTATTTGATCTTTAAAATAGCTATATCTATATATACATAAAAGAAAAGGCTCATTTATTGCTGTGACTTCAAATAGTTTTAGATCCTACTGGGGGTTTTAATGACAATTTGTAGGCAATACTAAAGTTGGCATATCTGTTGTAAACATGTTTTTGATTTTTAAACATATTTATGTATTAAGTAATTAATTTTAGTTTTTAAAGCCAGGTCTATCCTTAAGTATAAACTTTAAAAAATGTCATTTAGAAGCCAAAAGGCTTGTTTACACTTGAGATGACCTGTGATTACACTAAACTGAAAGAATAAAAGCCAGCTCTTGAATTGGAAGATGTTTTCAGTTGGGTACACGTGTGTGTAGGAAGCGATTTTACTATGTTGTCTGCACCAAAATGGGTGTTATGGGTGAAAGAATACTGAAATATGAAAAACGATTTTAAAAATCAGTTTTGTCATTAACTAGCAATGTTTTTTTGGGGAGGGAAAGAAAATAAACTCTGTATCCCAGTTGTTTATTTGTTATTATAAGGGATTTGAATCTTATGGTCTGTAAGGTAACTTCTAATTTAATATATATCCTATTTTGAACCCTTTTGTAATAATCTTTTCTCATTTAAAAATATATACCCACTAATGGAATAAAATAGAAATACCCTCACATTGTTTTTGTTTATGAATAGTTAGGAGAGCTCTCTTAAGTATTTACTTCACTATTGCTGCTAATAATGGTCAAATAAAGTCAAATTTGTCTACTATAGTGATGCTAGTTAGCAGTCAAGATTTTGGGGAAAAAATATTCATGTATGCAGTACATCATATTTACCACTGGGTGGCCTGATTTCACTACATTAAATTAACCTGGTAAATTTTCATACTTGGAATTCAATTGGACTTTAAAAAATACTCTGTTATTCTGTCAAAACAGTTTAATAAAGATGTATTTTATTACAGAAAATTTTGTAAAACTACTGATATTTCTCCAATTTCAAACCAGTAGTTTGTTTTCAAATAAAAATAAATCTTTAAAAATTCTCAAATTTTTTCTTTGGCAGCCTCATTTTATTCTCTTTAGGTGGTATAATTGGTGGCATAAAAAATTGAACTTCTCGGGATGTTTTATCTATTGTTGTCAAGTATGAATAATAGTTTGTGTATTATTTCATAAATGACTGTCACATCATATTAGCTTACACCCCAGTGTGAAGTTACTGTTAATCATCTTCCTTGCTTAATGAGTCATAGTATTTTTTTTGTATGTGTGTGCTTCATTTTGCTGTTTCATAATTACCCTAATCACTTCGTTCATTCATAATCGACAAAACCCTTTCCATTTGAATATAATACTCAGATAATGTATTAACAGTTATGGCATAAATTTTTTCTTTAACTCAAACACTAAAACTGTCAGAATGATTTTGGAAACCAAGGCCTGGATGAAAATTGAGACCAAATTCCTCTTCTATTTTTGCTTTGTGATGGCAGAAATAATTTCACCTATTTTTTTTTTTTTTTTTGCTGGCTTCTAGATTAGTCATTCCAGTCTATAAATGGTTTATTTATCTACACAGTAGGAACTTGAAAATATTTAGTACATCTTACCAGCATTGATTGTTATAATACAGAAATGTTAAAAGATGTTATAAAAGTCAGAAAAATAAAGCAGAGTAGTAAGCAATGGAACTTTTTTTTTCCATTGTTAAATGGTGAAATTGGAATATTGGTGAGGTTTCTTTTGGGGTTTTATCCTTTCCCTTTATTCTTGGCAAACTGTTGGCATTGTCAGCCATCTTTCTGTTGTGATATTAATAAGTTTCTAGGATCTTTTTCTGTCATACTTATTATTTAAAAGTTACATAATCTTTTCAACAGTAATTTAAATAATACAGAAATAACTTAATGCTAAAACTAAGAAGTAGCTAGGGAAGTCCCAGTGGTAGGGAGATGACTCTAAGAATTCTACTTTAATGCTCTCTCACACTCACCCACTCAAAAACCCAGCTTCCTGAACACTGAATGAGCTATACAACTTGGCCTGAAAACTGATGACCATGCTGATGCAAAACAGAGAATGAAACCCCGAGTAGAAATAGAAATTTCTCACAGACCACGTATGTGATTAAAAATAAGGGAGAATTTGAAAGTTAAAAATGAACAAGTTTTCAGGAAAATTACTCTTTGGACCCAAGTTAATATTTTGGACTCATTCCCTTAACTTAAAATATTTTGATAAGAACCTTAAGGTGGATTTCATACATATTAGATAGGATGTAGATGTGACTAAAGATTTATATGGGCAACTCCCCAAGTTGAAAGTTGTTTTGAGTTATAAATAACCTAATTTTTAAAGCAGTTTCAAAATGCTGCTGTGGCAGCTGTTGGGATCTGAGGGAGGGAAGAAGAGGGAAACCCGTGAAAGGCACAACCGAGGGCTGTTTGGGATGGCAGGAAGTGGTAATGTTGCTGGGACAGTTCTAGGAAAGGTTTGGCAACATTGGTAGACACCCCAAAGAAACCCTTCTGTACTGAATATATATTTTTTAATGTTTGTTTTAGCAGGTTCTGTTTTTTATGTTCTACCACTGGAGGTAAATTTGGATTTTGGAAGTCCTTTTTAACAAATGGGAATGCCCTTCACCTCCTAGAGGTATTTTCATTTGTTAAAAAAAAAGTTTTCATATCCACTTGTGAGGTAATTTTAGAATCCAGAGACTTGGAAGAGGTGAAAGAGTAGGGAAGCTCATTCATTAATTTTACACATACATATTTGAATGGCAGGTACTGTACTTGGTGCTGAGAGATGAACATATTAGATGTGAGTACATACAATTTGGATAGAAAACTTCAGTATGGTGTTTTATCTGATTTAGTAGCCGTCTTAGAAATTTATGAAGTAATTGGGTCCTGAACCATCTCCAATTTAACAATTTGTAATCTTTGCTAATCAGGTGATATTTCTGATAGCTGAAGATGGCTGCAAATAGCAGGGAAATGAGAAGTTCCTACAAAGGATTTGTAGACAGTATGTATTAAATCCAGGCCGTTATTTTTCAGTTTTATAAAATTGAAACTATGTAATATTAGGAACTACCTATATGCTCTTACTAAGTTCTATTAATAAGGTTAAACAAATCATCAAGATTTTGCTATTTGAAATCAGAATGAATTTTTGTAAAGTTGAATCTAGTAAAGCAAAATAACTTTGAATATTGTTAGACATTCAGTCTATGCACATAATAATAATATTGAGCCACCTCTCTGTGCCAGATGCTGTATAAGGTGTTTCCATGTTTTTCATTTATTCTTAAAACAGCACTATAATGTAAGTGGTATTGCCTTCATTTTACAAACAGGTAAACTAAAGCTCTCAGAGGCTAATATAGTATATATTCATGGATACAAAGTGAGTAGTTAAGTTAGAACTAGAACCTTGCTGTGATTTAAAAATGTACTTGAAGTTTGTCTTTGGTATGAACTGCTTTTTGGTATTCTCTTACCTATTTTTCCAATCCTATATAGTAAAAGGCTAATTGCAAATTGACCAAATGGCAGAATGACCGGTCGCTATGACGCGCACTTACCACCAGGGGACAGACACTCAATGCAGGAGCTGCCCCCTGGTGGTCAGTGCACTCCAACAGGGGTAGCGCAGCTCAGCCAGAAGCCAGGCTCACTGCTGGTGAGTGTAGCGGCAGTGGTGGGAACCTCTTCGGCCTCCGCAGCAGCACTAAGGATGTCTGACTGATGGCTTAGGCCCACTCCCTGAAGGCTCCTGGACTGTGAGAGGAGCTGAATTTCGTGCACCAGGCCTCTAGTATGGTATATTTAGTAGTTAGGTAGTGAGTTTTGGAGTTCACTCATGCTATATTTGGTGTAACTGTAAGCAAGAAGTTACTTTTCTAAATTTCCTATTCTGTAAAATGGGAATAACAAGAATAATAATCCCCTTTTAGAGTTGTGGGGTTTTAGGAGAGAAATTTTAGATTGCCACAATGTCTGGTACTTAGGAAGTTTAAATAAATATTGGCTTATGTTATTTTCAGATGCTGATGACTTTAGTGCCCTGGCTACTCAAAATTCTCTAATTCAGTTTATCAATTCAGTTGCCTTCTTTTTCTGTGGCTTCTTGCTCTCATGGCTTTAATTGTTCTCTGTATGCTGGTGATTGCCAAAACTGTGTGTCTACCCTGGACTTCTTACTTGAGCAGAATATCCATGTGTCCAGTTGCCTTCAAGATCTGCTCTGCACAGAGGAAGAACTACTAGCAACATGTGGCTATTGAGCTCTTGAAATGTGGCTAGTCTGAATTGCGATATGCTGTCACTATAAAATACACACCTGATTTTGAAGGCTTTAATAAGAAAAAAAGTAATGCAAAACATTTCATGATTATATTGATTACATGTTGAAATGATAATTTTAAAAATATATTGGGTAAATAACAGTTATTAAATTAAAATTAATTTCACCTGTTTATATTTTTAAAAATGTGGCTGCTAGGAAATTACATATGTGGTTTGCATTACATTTCTTTGTACAGTGCTGATATATATATTTGAATATATATACTTGCTGTTACCTATCTATATAAACCCCTAATATGCAAATCGACTGAATGGTGGAACAACCTGCAGAACAACTGTTTGGCAGGGGGCTGTGCCTGTGAGTGGGCAGCACCAGGCTAGCGGGCCCCCCCCCCAACTGCCCCACTGGTCACCCCACAGATCGGCCCTGATTGCACAAATTTTGTGCACTGGGCCTCTAGTATGTATATATACTTCTATATTTCTCATATAGTTCTTAAGTGCCTTGAAATTAGCTAGTCCAGAACTTATTACTCTCCCTATTCCCTTCTTCCTCTCAAAGTTCAGCTTTCCTTCTCTGTTCCTTATCTCAGTGAATAATAGCTCTATTTATGCTCCCAAAGCCAGAGTTTTGGAGTCATCCTTGATTCCTCCTTTTCCCATGTCTCTCATACCTAGTAGTTGTAAAATCTTTTTGTTTCTACCTGTTCAATATCTGTTTCATGTACTTTTTTCCATGACCATTGTCATTACTTTAGTCAGTTTGTTCTTTAATGTTTTCTTGATTTTTGTCACATTTAGATCTCAATAATATAAAAAATAGAATTCTACCCAATTATAGTACTATTATGGTTTCATTTAAAAAATGTAAAGTATTTGCTTCATCTGAGTTTTTTATTTTAAAGTAGGACTTGATCTTTATTTTTTTAAAATAGCTACCCAGTGTCTTACCATTTATTAAAAAGTCCATCTTTACCCTACTAATTTAATATGTTGCTGTTATAATTTACCAAATTCCCAAATGGGTTTTGTT
Source organism: Cnephaeus nilssonii (assembly GCF_951640355.1). Classification (NCBI taxonomy): domain Eukaryota; kingdom Metazoa; phylum Chordata; class Mammalia; order Chiroptera; family Vespertilionidae; genus Cnephaeus; species Cnephaeus nilssonii. The sequence goes on along the minus strand of NC_137089.1, from coordinate 36,465,839 downwards.
TTCTGAATGTTGTATTCTGTTGCGGTGATCTGTGTATCTGTTTATGTACCATTGCCATTCTGTTTTATTTATTGTTTCCTACAGTATATTGGGAGAATGGACATCTAGAATACCGTTTTCCTGTCCAAGAATGTGGTCTGGATGTTTTTCCATTAGTTCAAGTCTTTTGTGTCTCACAATAGTGTTTTCTTATTTACTATACTTTGCTCTTGTACATTCAAGTTATTTCTACATATTTTAACTTCTGTTGTATTACTAATGGATTATTTCTTCCATTGTGTTAGCTGGCTGTGTGTTGTATTTTACCATTACCATTGTCAGGCCCTAATAATAATTTACTATAAAAGATTACTAATTGATCTTCCTTTCTTCATTTCTCCACATTTCTGATAGTGATTTTTCTTTCACTTCTTAAAGTCCTTTAACTTTTTAGGATAAAGGTCAAATGAAGAATAAAGGTCAAATCCCTTAGGATGACATAAAGGTTACCACTTGGACCCTGGTGGCATATCCACCCTTATCTCTGGTTGTAAGAACTATGGCTCCTTCTCCAGTGTATGTCTCTCAAGTTTTTTTAGTACTTTGAATAATCTTATTGGATATATGCCTTTTAGTTTGAGTAGCTTCTTTAGTAATACCTGTTCAATGACTGAATTTACAAATTTAAATAAAATTTTTCATTTCACAATTGTGTTTTTATAAGTGAGGATGAGGATGATGACCTTCAGTATGCTGATCATGATTATGAAGTACCCCAACAAAAAGGATTAAAGAAACTCTGGAACAGAGTAAAATGGACAAGAGATGAGGTGATTATCTGATAAAGTTTACTAATTTCATACCTGTATTTATTAATACTGTTATAGATATGAAAACTATTTTTAAATAAAACATGAGAAAAGTTATCCATCAACTAATTTGCACATTATTTTTCTTCAGCCAGAGACATGAATAGTGGATTGATGTTGAGACAGAAACAGTAGAGTAAATGGGAAAATTTATATTATAGTGGATTTAGTCCTAAAAATGGCCACCAGATATGACATGAAACAATCAGAGAATTATCTGTATTAAGGGATAGAGGAATAGGACGGGGGAAAGCTTTCTAAAGTTCATACCTATTTTAATAGGATGATAAGTTAAAGAAGTTGGTTGAACAACATGGAACTGACGATTGGACGCTAATTGCTAGTCATCTTCAGGTAAGTGAAACATTTTATTTCTATATATAATGGATGATTTGGGCAATTGAGTTAAATTTGCTGTTTTTAAAAATGTGTCTATATTATTTTAGATTCAGGTTTTCTTCCTAAAAACATCTCTTATTCTGGTCCTCCTATAGTTGCCAATAGTTTAGAAAGTCTGATTTTCTAGTAATTAGTTTATCCACAGGGCCTAAAAAGATTACTAATCTAAAACAAAAATGACACTAAGTTTGGGTAGGGCTTTATAAATATTTGCTGATAAGTATTAAAACATTTTGAGAGAAGTTAAATATATTGAAATACTTGATAACTAATTAATAAAAATCAGAAAAGTCTGTTGAAAAGTTTGTCATAAAATGCTTACATTTTAAAATGTTGACCGATTTTTAATAAATTATACTTACTGTTTACCATACTACTATTTACCTACTGTTTATTAGCATATAATTTTATAATTTACTAAGTATTTTTACATATATATATATTTTTTAATAAATCTTTATTGTTCAGATTACAATTGTTTCTCCTTTTTTCCCCCCATATCTCCCCATCACCCGGTACATATACTTTTATTTGTTCCTCACTACACTGTTGGTAGTGAGGCAAAATATTCATATTTTAATTTCTGTATTTACTACTTTGGGTTTCAGAAACCATGTTACCTATGTTCTTTTTATATTGTTATGACTCCTTTAATATATATATTATTGATTTCAGAGAGGAAGGGAGAGGGAGAGAGAGATAGAAACATCAATGATGAGAATCATTGGCTGCCTCCTGCACACACACACACACACACACACACACACCCCGCCCACCCCCCCTCCCCGGGATGGAGCCCACAACCCAGGCATGTGCCCTGACTGGGAATCAAACCGTGACCTTCTGATTCATAAGTTGACACTCAATCACTGAGCCACACCGGCTGGGCAATCACTCCTTTTAATATAACCTGAAAATGGAGACCAAATAATGGAAAGAACATTAAGTTTTTTAGTCAGTCTAAATTTTGTTCAGATGTCAACTCTATTAGCTTAGAAAAATTTTTCTTTGATCTTCAGTTATATAGATAATATAATATATAAATAATAGTACTGGTTTTGTAGTATTTTTGTGAAAATTAGAAATAACATAGAATGTTTGGCATAGTTCCAGACATTTAGCTTCCATGTTCAATAAATGGAAGCTAAATCAGAAAAGTTATTTACATTAGTTTTATCAGTTTAACTTCAATGGTATAACAGCAAATGAAGTGAACAGAGAATGCTACAAGAACATACAGGAACAACCTGATTATTTTAAAGAAAGTGATAGCCTTAAAATGGATCAGCATTGATGTGTAGAAGCCAAAAATGAAGCTCAATTTGCATAAAAATAACTTGAAGTGCAGTAGGCACAAAGACAGAGCTATTGGTAAACAAAGTATTGTTATCTATTGCTTTATAGACTTCTAAATTATCTATAATTGTGTGGATTAACTAATGTCTTTGTAACCCAAATTACTTATGAAAAGTTACTATTATTATTATCATCATCATAATACATAGGAGTTACTAAGTCATGAATTGACTAAAATAAGGTTTCATTTATTATTAATCATTTTTGGAGTTTGAGATATTTCTACATAAGGTTTTCTTATCCTGATAAATTCATTTTTCTTTTAAGCTTCAACATTTAAGTCATTTAACTGGTACATAATACACATTTCCCATGTAGATATGTTTAGTATTTTCTTGACAACTTGGGGGCGGGGGAGTCATCATTTATAAACATCCTTCTTCAGGTACCATGTAGTAGTCTAGCAATGCCTTTAGGGTTTTTTAATTGTGTAGAGTTATGTACTGCTGTAACTATGTGAATCCAGGCTGCTGTGCTATTTGAGTTCTTTTATCTGCTTTGTATAGTTTTCTGTTTACTTCCTTTTATTTCTCAACCTTACATACATTTCTTATGAGCAGTATTTGTATTATAGCTTTGCTGCTTGCTGTTTTACAAGGCACAGTGTAGAGACAAATACTTTAACCTTTTGCACTCGGATGTCGAGTGTGACTCGACACGGTTAGCATCGGTAGCAGCTCGGATGTCGTGCCACACTCGACACGTAGTTTCACCGCGGGGGGAAGGGGGACTTTTGTCTATTTTTCCAGTATCTTTTCTTGTTTTCATTAGCATGAAAGGACAAGTAAAATGTAAATGCCGTCTCAACTGATGCCAAAAAAGAAAAAATGAAAAACCGATAACGCATGTGAAATTTATTAGGAAACTAGTACATGATCTTGTTGGAGAATTCAGAGATGGTACACTAACTTCCAGGGGTAGATTATTATCCACTAACTTAGAGCAACGTTTAGATGGAAAGCTCCATATAATCACACCTCACCCTAACAAAAACACAAAGATTGTGTTGTTTGTTCTAACAGAAAAATCAAAGGAGGAAGAAGAGAGACGATTTATATTTGCGAAACATGTGAATGTAAACCAGGTCTTCATGTGGGTGAATGTTTCAAAAAATATCACACCATGAGAAATTATAGAGATTAAAATTACTCTTTGAATGTATCAATAATTTGAAATATAAAAAAATCCAAATAAATAAGTTTGTATGAAAAGAAACTCCAGTTTTTTATTCTACTGCCGCGCATTGTAAAATCTGGGGTATTTAAAAAATTAAATGTCGAGTAGAATAAAGGAATCAAGAAAAAAGCAAGCGAATGCAAAGGGTTAAGTATATATTGTTTTTGTTTGTAGTCTAAGCCCTGCCACTACTTTAATTAAAAAATAATTGGGACACAGGCATGTAAAAGAAATATTACATATTTAAGATTCCTGTTAAATACATTATTCTTGAAGCCTTTGTTTTTAAGGTTGTGAAACATAAGTTTGGGCTGACTAGTCTTCTGGAAGAAAGTTGTCCAATAACAAAATCATCTAAATTTTTTCAGAATCGTTCTGATTTTCAGTGCCAGCATCGATGGCAGAAAGTTTTAAATCCAGAATTGATAAAGGGTCCCTGGACTAAAGAAGAAGATCAGAGGGTAATATGTTCATGTTCTTTTTTTTTTCTTCTGCTGTATAGATGTATTAGCTTTTTTTCTTCCTAGTACATTGTTTTGACCCATAAAGTCTATATTTAAATCACTTTGGTTTTGTTCTCTGGGTGCTGCTTGCATAAGAATTGTAAGTTGTGTCTTTTTTTGTTATTGTGTTAATCCTCACCTGGGGATATTTTTTCCATGGATTTTTAGAGAGAGTGGGGAAGGAAGGAAGGAAAGAGGAGAGAAAAAGAGAGAGAGAGCAATGTGAGAGAGACACATTGATTGGTTGCCTCCTGCATGTGCCCAGACTGGACCAGGGATTGAACCTGCAACCAGGTATGTGCCCTTGACCAGAATGTAGTTTTTAATGAATTGAGTCAAAGTATAGTATTTTCTTTCAGAGAGTTTGCTTTGTGGAAGTAAAATATACTATCATCTTAGCACCTTGTTTAGAGCTTAGGTTAGTAACATTTAGGGTATAGTTTCTTTTGAAAATTGAGTTAACATTTTAAAAACAATTTTATCTTATTTGATAGCATTATATATAATTTAATATACATTCTCAATTTTCCCTTCTGACCTATAATAAGTCACTAAATAAGATAGATATCAAAGCATCATGTTTCCAAAGGGTTGGATGATTTAAAAACCAAGATAACTGTCTGTATTATAAAAGAGAAGAATGGGAGAGTTTGTCCTCCACTTGGAATTACCCTTTAGCTTATGTCCTTTATGGCATAAAAATTGTTAATGTAGTTGGAGAATTAGAGTATTCTTACTGCCACACACTAAAAAAGTTAGTACTTCATTAAGCTCAGAACTGGTTTGATTTATTTGATAAGTTTTAAAATGTGAGATCTAGATCCTTTCTGTTTGAGAAAGGAAGAAATGAAAATACAGTAACTGTAGATACATCCTACTTCCAACTGATTTATTAGGCTATTACAGCTACTTTAAATTATTTGTATGAAAACAATTTAACTTACAAGTCACTTTAATGAGTACCTTGTATTTTAGATAAGTTTGGGATCAGTCTTTGAACTTGGCAAATACTGAAGCAGTATTTATTGGCAAAATTGTTTTTTTTAAGTTGTAGTTGTGGCTTGGATTTAATGCATTAAAAAAAAAGTATTTGTGAGTTAGGTTTTTAACATTCTGTCAAGGTAATGGTTTTTTAAACTTTGTTTTTCTATTTTTTAGGTTATTGAATTAGTTCAGAAATATGGCCCAAAAAGATGGTCTTTGATTGCAAAACATTTAAAAGGAAGAATAGGCAAGCAGTGTAGAGAACGATGGCATAATCATCTGAATCCCGAGGTAAAGAAATCTTCCTGGACAGAAGAGGAGGACAGGATCATTTATGAAGCACATAAGCGGTTGGGAAATCGTTGGGCAGAAATTGCCAAACTACTTCCTGGAAGGTGCTTATATAAATGTATATACATTTTTCTGTACTTAAACTTGATCTTTATAATGTTACTATTAAATATATTTGCAAGTACCCCATGACTTTTTTTATTTATAATTAAAATTTAGACTGTATAATACAAGCAACCGTTTGGGACTATTTGTAATATATCTGTAGTAAGGATATAATTACTTTTAATGAAGTATTTTATAGTAATTTTTGGCAATAAAATGATAGACCTTTGGATTATGAACATTTACTGCACACCTCCCCCCAAATTATGTTTATATATCAATGCCAGTGAGGCAGACCTTTGTATAAACTTGGTTGGAATGGAGTCTAAATCGAAGAGGTTTCTTTTGTATTGGATTCTATGCATAAGCCCAGAAAATAACAAATAATACTAACTGAAATAAACTGCTAATAAAGTACATTAGAGAAAACTCAATTCTTAATTATGGTATGATTCAAATCATGGAAGTAGGTAGGCAAAAGGGGTAGGCAAAAGGAGGTTTACAGTTCATATGGAAAAAGACATACAGGTTATGATTTAATTTTATTATTTTTAACTCACCTAAGAATATGTTTTTATTGGTTGTTTTTAGAGAGAGAGGAAGTGGGGGGAGAGAAACATCAGTGAGAGAGAGAAACATCCATCAGTTGCCTCCCATACTGGGGATTGAACCCACAACTTTTTGGTATATGGGATGATGCTCCAACCAACCTAGCCACACAGCCAGGGCCAAGTTATGATTATTACAATAGCTTTATAATTCAAAAGAATGGCATAATGGCACACTGCACTTAGGTACAATCTCATAAGTGCTCAAATTGCCCACATTCTTGAAGTCTACTTGGTATACTCTGTGTTTTGAGTACTCACAACTGTAGACCTACTTTTGCCCACCCCTCTATATCCATGTGGCTCAGATATAGAATTTCCCTCATGGCAGGGATGTGATACGTACACTATATGGTGCACAGGTTCAAATGTTTCCTAATAGTACCATAGACCAACAACCTTGGGAAAATTCATACCTCACTTAGAAGATATGCATTCATTTTTTTATTGTAATCTCTATATAGTACTTCATTGTTTATAAAATGCTTATACATATATTAATTAATCTTCATATATTTGTGAAATACACAGAGTAGACAATGCTGTTTCATAGATAAGGAAATTAAAGCACAATGTTAAGGTTCTTTTCAAGTTACTGAATCTGGCCTAGGAACTTTGATGTTTTTAACCTCATACATCTTTTTACTGTCCACAGAACGTAGCCTAGTACCTTGACATAAATTAGGTTCTCAGTAAATGTAGATTTTATGAAAGATGAAATTTACACTACAAGTAGGTTGAAGATTTACATTTATATAAAGGAAACTTAGGTAAAAATGGAACCCATGAACTTCATAAGTATTTTGTTCTAAGAAGTGGAAAAGTATTCTGGGATTCTGTAACTTGTGGTTGCTTTTCACAATCATGTTTGTTCTGGCTTTAAGGTCTTTGTCCTTGCTATGCCCTTAATCTGGAACGCTCTTTTTTTCTCTTCTTGTATGGCTGGTTCATTCTTGTCATTCAGATCTTAGCTTCACTGTCACCTCTCAGAGGCCCTCCTAGACCACCTAATCAAAATTACCGTTGTTACTCATTTTTCCTTTTGTTAATCCTCACCCAAGGATATTTTTCCATTGATTTTTAGAGAGAGTGGAAGAGAAGGGGAGAGACAGAGAAAGAAAAACATGGATGAGACACATTGATTGTCATTTTTCTTTAATGATCTACATTGCATATTTAATTTTTGTTTTTCTTTTCTTTCCTACTTTCCTTCTGCCGCATTTCCAATGAGAATGTAAATTCCATGAAAGAGGGACTTTCTTTGCCTTATTTGCTGATATATCTCCAGTGCTTAGAATGTGCCTGACATATAGACATACAGTTTATCTTTTTAATTAAAAAAGTAACTAATTTTACATAAATGTTGTAAAATGCACTTTGTACATTTTATACAGTATTAAAATTTGTGGAATCCTCTTTTTCTTTTAAAATTATACACTTTCATTTTATAGGACTGATAATTCTATTAAAAACCATTGGAATTCTACTATGCGAAGAAAAGTGGAACAGGAGGGCTACTTACAAGATGGAATAAAATTAGAACGATCTTCATCTAAACTTCAACACAAACCTTGTGCGACAATGGACCATTTGCAAACCCAGAATCAATTTTACATACCTGTTCAGGCACATATTTTTAATACTTTTATTATTTAAAAAATTTTTTAATTGCTATATGGGAAGGTATTTGTTTTCTTAATAGGACAAATACAACCTATAAAGGAGAAAAGACATTTGAATTTCCAAGCTGAAAAAATACTCCATAACTTGTTAAATAATTAGTGAAGGCTTATCTCTACATTTCTGATGGATAAATATTTTGGGGACAAAGTCATTAAAATATTTTTTTTCATTAAAATATTTTTTATACGTAATGTTTACATTATCTAGTTTAATAATTTAGTATATACATTTCCTAATACTATCATTTGAATCTTTATGATTCAAAGCTAATGGTTGTGCTTTAACATCTATTGTAGTTTCTAAAAAATTTTGTTTAATTGTATTATTCCTTATCTCTAAGATGTAAGTGCATATAAAATGATTTAAAGGAGAAAATAGTAAAATATCATTCAAGCCATCATTTTGGAGGGTGTAGTAAATTTCTCTTTGATGGCATTTAACTTTGCTTCCCCCCAGCTAACCAACCAGTTGAGTAACTTCAGTCTTCATTTTAAAAGATTCACTAGTGGAGAGATTACCCAAGTTCATAATGGGGCAAGCTCTATTTTCCTTAGAGTGCATTTTCCGACCTGTAAGAAATTTGTTTAGTAGGAGTTTTCATGAGGTTTGTTTTACATTTCCCTATCTAGCTATTGGTCATGCCATTTTTCATGTAGAGCAATTCTTGGATCTTTTTACAACGTAAAAGTGAAGTTGACTGTCTTCCAAAAGACAAAATTTGTGTTAAAAATGTATGCTTAGTATGCCTCAGAATTGACTTTATTCCATTAAATGGACATTTTTAAAGACATAATTTTAAAAGAAAGTAATGACATCTTAATTTACAAATAGACATGTGAAGACAGTTATCTGCTTATACTCAATACCTTAATATTTTTACATTTTTCTTTAGAGTCCTAGATTTCAGCAGTATAAACTGAAATGTTCTAGTTCTATCTTAGAAAGGCTATTTAAATTTTTTTTTAACTCATAGAAATTTATTCTTTTGACTCATTTTAAAAATTATTTGGGGTCAAGGGAATGCTTAACAATCTCAATAAAAATATATTGGAAAGATAAGGATATTTCTTGTACTTTAAGAATTGTTTCCTTTTTAATAATTATTGAAAGATGTATACATAGTTCATTTAAACTACTAAAATTTAATTCTAATTTTTAATTTCAAAATGCACTGATTTGAAATACTGTCCCAGATTTCAATGAAAAATCAGAGAAAGATACCTTTCTAATCCATTGGAGTTACCAAGTTGAGTGATAACTGATGCTAATCAAGTATTGTGAAAATTAAGTTTAATGTTAAAAGTTATGTATAATGATTCTGCATTAGATGGTGATTCAGATAGACCATTGTGGGAAATACACAATATCATATTTAGATTTATTAGATTTTAAGGTTTTAAAAAATACCTTCGCATATTTCCTTCCACCACTGCACATTAAATTTGTATGCAACTTTAAAATTCTGATTACAGATGCTTTAGAAAAGAAGCAGAATAATTCTTAATCTATTATCAGAGTATTCAAAAGTACATGAATGATTTTGATTTTTTTTTCCTAAGACAAGCAATAGAAGAAGCCTCTGTTTTCATATCTTTCTACCTAGAGGTTGCCACGGGGTGGAAGTAGGAGTAGGAAATATGAAAGTGGAAAAATTTGCTTTAGTTTCCATCTCTGTGAGCGCTTCATAAGAATTAACCCCTTCCTCTGAAAGATAGGAACACAATTACTTTGTCTTCTCCAGGAAATAGAGGAATCCTAATAACAGACTTAAAAAATATTTAGTGGGTATTGTAGTCAATAGAGTGATTGACTGATAAATCTAGGCCAAGTAATTCTCACATTTCATCTAGAACATAGATCTTTCCTAAGTGTTAATACTTTTCATCAGTAAACCCTTAAGAACAGAGTGGTAGTTACTAGATAAGAAACTCTTGTTGGTATGAACATTCAAAGTTAACAGAAATACTTTCTGAGTTTTTAATGTAGCTATTTTGTCAAGAGTTTTTGTGCTTTGTCTCAGATTTTAAAGTGTTATATACAATATTAATGATTTAATTACTTCTTAGATCCCGGGCTATCAGTATGTGTCACCAGAAGGCAATTGTATAGAACATGTTCAGACTTCTGCCTTTATTCAGGTAACTTTTTATTTATAATAAAACAAAGGAAATGCAAACATATTATTGAAAGTCTAATAGTGCTTGTTTCCTCCTCCATAAAACTAGGACAAAAACAATACTATCTGTCCTATTTGCTTTGAGTATTGTCACATTAAAGGAGAAAATTTGTTAAATGGGTTTGAGAAACATAAATTGTACAAATTTAAAGTGATTGTCAACACCAGTAAGATGATTCTTTTATTTTCCAACTTAATGCATTCAGGTTGCAAATGGACATATTTTTGCTAAACTGGTTAAAAATATGTACTAAAAGTCAATAAATTTAAAACATACATTTGTAAATTGATACAGATGATGCAGTATACATGTTTTATGCATTTAAATTTTCCAAATCTTTTCTGTTAAATTGTAAATATTTACCATCAACCTCTTTAGATACCAGAGGGATTATGATACTGGGTATTTGGGATTTAGTAGTATTCAGCTTTAGAGAAAATAGATTTTGTGTTGTGTAGAAGAAAATAAAAATTAAAACACTAATAATAATAAAGAAATTATGTAAGTAGTCTATTTTCTCTTTTATTTAACTTATTTTAGCAACCCTTTGTTGATGAAGATCCTGATAAGGAAAAGAAAATAAAGGAACTTGAGTTGCTTCTTATGTCAGCTGAGAATGAAGTTAGAAGAAAGCGAGTTCCATCGGTAAGAAATTAGGTTAAGTATATAGATTTTATTGTTAGGATCTTTTATATGCTTTTATAGTTCTCATCAGCATTGACTTTTGTATGTCACAAAGTGGAACGCATATTCAGTATGACTTCAGATGTTAATATAGACTAAGAATAGACTTTCTAATTTGTTCCTTTGAGATTGCCTGATTTTGATATGCATCTCTTGTAGCATATTTTACAATGTTCACTATTAAGGTGCTTCTTGAGTCATAAATGTCAAGCAGACTTAAAGTATGATTTTTGATATATATATTTGTGAAAATGATGTGTAGTTTAGATTAGGCTTTGGTTTTATTTTAGACATTCCATGTAATTATGGCCTTAGTAGAAAGACAAATAAGACTTGAAAAATAATTAAATAGATGTGTAAAGATTTATGCACTCCAAAATTGCTTTTATTCTCTCTCTGATTTTTTTTTCCTATTTACTGTATTTCCAATTGAATTCAGTTAATTGGAAAAAGTAATAACATTAAAATATGGAAAAAAGGAACATTTAGACTTTATACTCTCTAAAAAAATTTTTATATGGATGTTGGGTTTTGGTTACCAGGGTACCATGACTACCATTTTACTGAGGAACCATTATAGATTTGTTGCATGAATTTTTGGTAATCCTTATATTAACTCTGTGAAGTAGGTAGTTTATTGTTAGGGGTTCAGAGTCAGGTGTGTATGTTTGTAGCCTTATGGTTTTTCCAGTAGGCCAGCGATCTCCCTTTTTGAATCTTTTTCCCACCTACAAACCCAATTGAAATGCATATGGTTTCAAAGTTCTCTTCAGAAAGTGACTGTAAACTCTATGCTAATAAAATAAAATTTCTTTAATTTCTTGTGTTTTTCTAGGAAACTTTAAAACGAATGGAACTTGTTTAGCAACAGTGTTGAAAACTTGTTTTTTACCTTGTTTAACTTGAAGCTTAACATTTTGTTATTGTGATTCTAGCACATTCTAGCAATTTTTATTTTTAATAGTAATAGGTAACATTGATGAGTGCTTCCTATGGACTGGAGCAATGTGCTCTCTAAATTAATTTTAAATAAATTTAAAAATTCAGCTCCTTAGTTGCACTAGCCACATTTTGGTTGCCTATATGGTTAATGGCTTTCATACTGAGCAGCTTCAGATGTAGAACGTTTTTATCACCTAAGAAAGTTTTATTGGACAGTGCAATACACTTTACATATTGTTTCCTTTCCTCCTCCTACCCCCAGTATAATGAACATATAGCACTGTTTAAGTTTAAGGTGTACAACATAATGATTTGACTTATATATGTTGTGAAATGATTACCACTTAAGTTTAGTGTTAACATCTATCATCTAATGTAGGCACAAAAAATGTTTTTTCCTTATGATAAGAACTCTTAGGTTCTACTCTCTTAACAACTTTCAAATTACATATTGTTTCTTTTTATTTTATTGATTTCCGAGAGGAAGGGAGAGAGATAGAAACATCAATGATGAGAGAGAATCATTGATTCGCTGCCTCCTGCATGCCTACCCCCTGCACTGGGGACCGAGCTCGCAACCTGGGCACGTGCCCTTGACCCAAATCGAACCCGGGACCCTTTAGTCTGCAGGCTGATGCTCTATCCACTGAGCCAAACCAGCTAGGGCTACATATTGTTTCTTAATCATGACTTTTCAAAGTTTCTTTTCTTTTTTTTTTTTTTTTATGGGACACTAGGAAACTATGCTCAAAAGATAAGTAAATTGTCTGGTGTACATCACTGGAGAGAGAAAGAAAATGACACTGTCCCTGACCTCAAAGGATTTACTCTGCAGTGGGAACAGAGGCAGGAAACAGTATATTGTGTGAAAAATAGGTCACACAAGTTTTACGGGAGCACAAAGGAGAGGTGTCTAATTGAGAATCAGGTAGCCAGGGTTCCTGGAAGAAATTATATTTGAGCTCAGTCTTAAAAGATAGGCAGTATATTAGCAAAGTAAATGAACTAGGTCATTATTATAAACGAGGCCCGATGCACGAAGATTCGTGCAAGAATGGTCCTTCCTTCCCCTGGCTGCCAGCACTGCCTTTGCACTGGCCGGAGCCGCCTTTTTGCCTTTGCTCCGCCCAGAGCTGCCTTTCGGCCTTCCCACGCTGCCCAGAGACCCGGAGCTGCTGGGGGCGGGGGGGGTGTGATGCAGGACGCCTGCGTCCTGCCCCGCCCCTGGCCACTTGGTGCCTGCATATGCAAATTAACCCGCCATATTTATTGGGTTAATTTGCATACACACTCCTGATTGGCTGGTGGGCGTTGCAAGGTACAGTCAATTTGCATCCTTCTCTTTTATTAGTGTAGATGGAACAGTAGTGAAAGAGTAGTCAGGTGGAGTACTTTCCAATGTTTTATCTTAAATGAAGAATATAAGTTTTCCCTGGTCAGTAGGTTGGTCAACATTCTAGGGAGCAACAGTTTGAGCAAAGGCACTCTGGGGTAAAAGACTAGCTCATCAGGGAATCACAAGTACTATAGTTGGGTATTCCCTGGGAGGGGGAAGTGTCTTTCGGGAGATGAAGTTTAAAAGGTAGAGGCCAGATTCTAGGAGTTTGGACATGCTTGTTTTATCTCACTATGATTTTGTAAATTTAAAAACACATTTAGAAAAAATAAATAGAATTAAGATATGAAGTTTAATGAAAAATTTTTTTTATCAATTTTGAGGAAAGACAGTATATTTGCCACTATATTTCCAGCTAAAATGTTGTGAAGTATGTTATTCTAGAAAATAACTTATTTAAAATACAAATTTATGCTTAGGTTGAAAATGACAAGTAACATTCACATTTTTTTGTGTGCTTTTAGCAGCCTGGAAGCTTTTCTAGCTGGTCTGGTAGTTTCCTCATGGATGATAGCACATCCAATACTCTAAACAGCCTCGAGGAGCACTCTAGTGAAATTTACAGTATGGATGAAAATCAGACTATGGCTGCTCAGCAGAATTCACCCACAAAGTTCCTGGCCGTGGAGGCAAATGCTGTGCTGTCCTCTCTACAGACCATCCCAGAATTTGCAGAGACTCTAGAACTTATTGAATCTGTAAGTCTGAAATTGTGAGATTATCAAAAGCTCAATTTCAGTTACATAGTTTCATGTTTAGAAACTCAGTTGAATGGACACTGACCAGTTTTATGTTAAGCATTAATTTGACATGCTTAATTTCGCTCTGATATTTTGCAGTGGTTTCTGGAAAAAATATGTAAATCTTTCTCAACTATGTACCTTGCATAGAATTTTTTAAAATTTAAAATTTAACAATTTATTCTTTGTTATACAATTTGTACAAATATATTAGAGATAGTTGGGAACCAGAGAAAACTATAAGGAAGAAAATTAAAATTTTCCATAAGCAAAGAGTTAATAATTTAAGGTATTTCCTTTCAGGTGTGTTTTATACATATAAAACATAGATATACATATATTTTTAAAGTCAAAGATGCATTTATATATTATGCTTCTATATAACCCCCCACATTATATCATGAGCATGTCCCTGTTTTCTTAACTATTTTTTAATTTGAATTTTAATGGTTTCATAGTATTCTATCATATGTATGTAACAAAATTTATTTACCCAATATACTATTATTGAACATTTAGGTGATGTTCAGTTTTTCAGTATTATGTAAAGCTTTGTGCAAAATTATGTATGAGGTTAAATTGCATTTTTGGATCAAAGTGTATGACCATTTTGTAGATGTTCCCTACACAATCCCAAATGATTATGTAGAAATTGATAGTATTTTTCTGATGTGGAATAGAGTGTGAAATTTTATGATGAGTTGTTTTCTGATAATGTACAGTAACTTGTTCCTTTTATTTAAAATACTTTGACATTTTAAATTGCCCAGCTACTGAATTAGATGGAATATTATTTTGGGATATTCCAAATTAGAGTCATAGTAAAACCATAATCTGTTCCTTTCAAATGCTTTTGCTTAAAAAAAGATGAACAAGGAAAGGAAAGCCTATTTCTACTGAGAAAAATGAGTAGCTAATTCACTGTGGAAATTATCCCAAGTTCAAGATCAGATTTCACTAGGTTGCAACATTAAGTCAAAGAATTTGATTTATTGCAGGATCCTGTAGCATGGAGTGATGTCACCAGCTTTGATCTTACTGGTGCTACTGCTTCTCCTGTCAAGTCCACTCCAGTTAAACTGATGCGAATTCAGCACAATGAAGGCGCCATGGAATGTCAGTTTAATGTCAGCCTTGTACTTGAAGGAAAAAAAAACAGTTGCAGTGGTGCAGAAAGTGAGGTGGTTCCTTTAACATCCCCAAATGTGGCCAAGTTTAGTACTCCACCAACCATTCTCAGAAAGAAGAGAAGAACGCGAGTGGGTCAGTCCCCAGGCAGTGAACTTAGTGATGGCACGTTCAACGATGGCAGTAATACAGCATTAAAACACACACCGGTGAAAACACTACCATTTTCTCCTTCACAGGTAGTAATGTTTCTGTTTATCTTTTCAAATGTTGATGAGCTAGATTAAATTACATCTTTAATATCTTGCTAGTGGCTCATTGCTTTGATATCATATAGAAAATGGGAATGTACTTAAATGTATGCATGAGCATGCTAAGCTCTGATAAATTAGAAGGTATCTCACAAAGTATAGTAGTGGCATTAGAGTGTCTTACAATTTTTAGAGCTAAAAGCAATGTTTTAGATGTAGTTCCACATCTTTAATAGGCCTCATCAGGAAATAGACCCAGAAAGGTAAAATGATTTGTCTACATTATCTAATGGCAGAGCTGAGACTGATATCAAGTATTCTGAGTAGCTATTCAACAGATATCAGGTATATTTAGCCATAGACAACTGCTCACTGTAAGAATTTTATGTCAGAAGATTTTCTAAGGATGTCAGTAACTACCTGCTTTTTCCTGTAGTTTTTATGTGCCCCGGCAGCAGATACTTATATCAAAGCAAACTGTATCTCTTTTTCTAATTTCTTTTTCTTAGGCTATGTGCTAAAACACTTTTTAAAAAGCATATATTTTTATTTATTTCTCTTTTTTTAGTCCTCACCCGAGGGTATTTTTTTCCATTGATTTTTAGGGCGAAGAGATTTTTAGAAGAGATAGGGAAAGACAGAGAGAGAAACATTGATGTGAGAGAAACATGTCGATTGGTTGCCTCCTGCACAAGCCCTGACCAGGTCCCGGGAGGAGCCTGCAACCCAGGTGCTTGACCGGAATCGAGCATGGGACCCTATGGTCTGCAGGCCGAAGCTCTATCCACTGAGCCAAACCGGCTAGGGCCTAAATACTTTTATTATAGCATTTCAGTTAATCCCCTTTCAAAAAACCTTAGGAGGTCAGTGGAATGAAATTCGGAAGTTAAGCAAGTTGTTCAGGTTAGTTAGTAAGAGATAGAGCTGGAGTTTGGTGTCCTGACAGAGATTAAAACGTTTTATGGGAGAAGAAGGAAATTTAATGCTCAAATAAACCTGGAGGGTGCTGAGTTATTATTGGAGGTGTTTTGATGTTGGGAAGATGAGGGGAGTCTGGCAAGACACAATCACCATGTTTTCTGAAACTTGTGCCTTCTCCCCCTTCAGGGGGTGTCATTTACATAGATTGCAATGTGAATAGTGTGACCCCCACCCCAGCCCTCAAAATTACAAAGCTCCTAGAGGAAGGTAAAACAGGCTTGGGCACACTAGTAATTTTTTGGTGGAGTGTAAATTCTAAGGTGGAAAGTGGCTGAGAAGGTGAGACATGATTATAAAGACCTTATATTCAATGGCAAAGAGCTTGAATTTTATCCTATAATTGACTAGAGGCCCGGTGCATGAAAATTCATGCACTGGAGGCAGGGGTCCCTCAGCCCAGCCTGCCCCCTCTCACAGTCTGGGAGCCCTCAGGGGCAGAAGGCGACCCAGTGATCAGGGGAAGGTGATGCCCCTATCACACCTCTGCTGCTGCCATTGCTGGCAGCGCAAGCCTTGGGCGGCCCTGGGCGGCTGAGCAGCCGACATCTGAGGCTTGCCTGTGCCTCGGGCCGGCCCTGGGGGGCTGAGGGCCCTGGGGGACTCCGGAAGCAGGGGCACGGAGCAGCCGGACCCATCTGGACTGGGCACCACGATCTTGTGGCTGTGGGGGCCACCATCTTTGTGAAGGCGTGATGGTCAATTAGCATATTCCCTCTTTATTAGATAGGATGGGCATTGCTGCAGGGTTTTAAGAGGGTTTGACTGCTAATTTTAGGGTTAAATATTTTTCAAATATTAGGATCCGAAAGTGATAGAGCTAAAATTCATCCCGTATGGCAATTTCCACTTCTTTCTACCTCTATTTCTAATCTATTAGCTACAAAAATAAATTAGTACTTCACAGTTGTATGTAAGTTAAGATCCAGTGAGTAAAGTGTGTCATTTGGAAAATAGACTGTGTGATACCAGTTTTGGCTGCTTGGAGGTTCTGAGCTGTGTTGTAAATAGTAAATTTGCCAGACAGCTGGATTTCTCATCAGCAAAGCATTATTCTGAATTCGAAGTATTCTCATAGAAAAGGACACTTACGATAACTTATTAATAAACGAATAAAACTTTTTTTCAGTTACACTGTTGTGCAAAACTGTTACATTTAACACAGCAGCTGTTTATGGTTTCTGGATTCTTATTTGATAACATCTTGTTTTAAAGGTTTTGTACTGTTTCTTAACTTTTGAATATTTGTTAAACAACTATTTCTTGAATGCCTTTTATGTGCTAAACACTGTTCTAATTTCTGGGAAGGCAGTGATGAACAAAACAAAAATTCCTGCCCTTCTGGAGCTTAATTTTCCTTGAGTAGAATGTAAATGTGGTATTATTGGCAATCCTTTTCTAAGAAAAATTGGGAAACAATTTGAAAATTTTATCAGTTTAATAGAATTATGTTCTAGAAATTGTCTATAAACTCTCTTCTTTTTTTTAGTTTTTCAACACATGCTCTGGAAATGAACAAGTTAATATAGAGAATCCTTCATTTACATCAACCCCTATTTGTGGGCAGAAAGTTCTTATTACAACTCCTCTTCATAAGGAAACAACTCCCAAAGATCAAAAGGAAAATGTAGGGTAAGTAGATATTAAAGAATTATGTTAGAGAAAATTAGAAGATTAGATTTTAAGAATAGATTAACATTTTATCCATTTATGCACATATCATAATCCCTATCCATATGGGACTTAGAACTGAAAAAAAATCATCACCTTACATTTTATTCTTAGGAGACTGAAAACCAGCTAAATGTAGTGTAAAACTTTGAATTCAAGCAAAACAACATTTTTACTGTGTTTTTTTTCCCCTACATTAGTTCTCTTTTCTATTTTAAGATAATTGATTGGAGTAAGAATTAGTTTAAGCAGGCATACTCTACAATTGTCCTGTAATCTATAATAATAAAAGCGTAATATGCTAATTAGACTGGACAGCCAGATGTCCTGCCGGATGAAGCCGCAGCAGCTGAGGCAGAGGCAGTTAGGGGCGATCAGGCAGGCAGGCAAGTGGTTACGAGTGATCAGGCAGGCAGGCAAGTGGTTAGGGGCGATGAGGCAGGCAGGCAGGCGAGCGCTTATGAGCCAGTTGGCCGGATTCTGAGAGGGTGCAGGCTGGGCTGAGGGACCCTGTCCCCCCTCCCCCCATGCATGAATTTCGTGCACTGGGCCCCTAGTGTTTAAATAAAGCATGTGTATATGCAAGATAAATTAGTGTGTGCTTTTTATCATGACTTTGCCTTAATTCCTATGAAGACAAATTTTGATTGTAATACAAATATCTAAATGATTGGATAGGTTTAGAACACCTACGATCAGAAGATCTATATTGGGTACCACACCAAGAACTCCTACTCCTTTTAAAAATGCACTAGCTGCTCAGGAGAAAAAATATGGACCGCTAAAGATTGTGGTATGTATACTCTTTTTAAGAATTTTCCTAATTTTAATAAAAACAAAGTTTTATTTTTATCCTTGGTTTTTAACATTTTTAAAAATGCTGTTCACTGAAGGTGATAAAAATTTTATCTCTTATAAGTTTGAATTTGTGTTAATCTTTCTTTTTTGACGTGTAAATAAGCCTTTGCTTGGCTATTGTGAATTTTTACTTTATGCTCTATCATCTAGAGAGAGCAAACCAAGTGTCAGCAGAGCTCTTTTTGTAATTTCAGCAGTAGTTATCTGTAGTAGAATAAAATAATTTTAATATACATAAGCACTTTCCTAATACTTTTAAAATTGATTGATCAGGATATCTCTTTAAGGCTCAGTTTCCTCTTCTGTTCAATGGAGTTGATAAAACACACTCCAGAGGGTTATTGTGAAGATAAAAGAGACAATAGAAGTAAATCTGGTGGAACTAAGTTTTAAGTAAAATGTGCTTAATTAGTTGCTTCTAATAAAAATAATTTTAATAATAGTGCAGGCAACAATAGTTCATATATATGTGAAAAAGTGCCACACTTCATTTAATGCTTACAAGGTACAATATTGTTTTGTCATAAAACTGGTTAGTTGATTAATTTATTCAACTTATGTATCAAAAGGGGACTGTGAGAAAATTAAGCCACTAATAAAAAGTATAAAAGCTGGGTTTTTATATGGGAGAAAAAGGAATTTGTATAAAAGACTTTTTAAAAACCCTTTAAAAAACAATTTAGTCACAGCCACTTGCCTTTCTGGAAGAAGATATTCGGGAAGTTTTAAAAGAAGAAACTGGAACGGACATATTCCTCAAAGAAGAAGATGAACCTGTTTACAAAAGCTGCAAACAAGAGGTAATCTTTTGGTGTCATTGTTAATAAAAACCTTATCATGGCCAAGTGACTTTGCCATATGTTTTTATTGTAAATTATTCATTCTAGCATACTGCTTCCGTGAAGAAAGTCAGAAAATCTCTAGTTTTGGATAATTGGGAAAAAGAAGAACCAGGTCCTCAACTATTGACTGAAGACATTCCAGACACACAGGTTTGTAAAGCTTTTTAAAAATAATGGTTGCTGTGAGTCCTAGTGCTTCTTGTTTCTTACTCATTGTGTTCTATTCATTAGAGCGTCATATAAAGTTTCCTTTAGTGTTATTCTGCTTAATTCAGAAAGAAGCATGTAACTGTAGAGAATATTTATTTTTTACTTCCTTGCTTTTTATATGTTTTTGTTTTGAGAGGAGTTGAGTCTCTTTTGTGTATGATATAAAAAAAATGGTAGTTCTTAAAACTTTAAATTTCAGTATTTATCTTTGGTTCATTTCTGAAATATTTAATTCTACTACATTACTAGAAATTTCATCGGAGTCAAACTTTCTTAGAGGAAAATTAACAAGGCTTCCACTACCCTTACTCAGTAGTCCCTCTATTTGTCACTGTTTTTGAATTAGTTATTTTATTTTCCTCTTTCTTTTTTCTCTCTCTTAGTCAGAAAATATATTTACAACATCTTTATTAATGATACCATTATTGGAAATACATGACAATAGGTGCAACTTGACTCCTGAAAAACAAGATATAAATTCAACCAACAAAACATATACACTTAATAAAAAGAAACCAAACCCTAACACTTCCAAAGTTGTCACATTGGAAAAGAATCTTCAGGTATGAATTTATAAATTTCTTTTAATGATTTTCATTATTGTTTATTCAGTTATCACTTTGGACTTACTGATCACAAATTATGCTTTTTCTTTTTAAATTAGACATTGACTATAACAGTAACTAAACATTCATTATTATTTTGTCACTCAAACTAGACTTGGGCTTTTGAGGGACTTCTTTATCAGGCCACATATAAACTAAACAATTGGAACTGTAGCGAGAGACTTGTCTGGTGATTTCCTAATCACTATTTCATTTTTTCCTTCATTTCCTTCATTTCCTTCATTTCCTCCCTCCCTCCCTCCCTTCCTCCCTCCCTCCCTTCCTCCATCCCTCTCTTCCTTCCTCCCTTCCTTCCTCCCTCCCTCCCTCCCCCCTCCCTTCTTCCCTCCCTCTCTTCCTCCCTCTCTCTTTTCCACATTGGTTAATAAAATTATATAGGTTTCAGGTGTATAATTCTATATTGCATCTTCTGTATTATATTGTATTGTGTGTTTACCACCCCAAGTCAAGTCTCCTTTCATCACCATTTATACCCCTTTTACCCTCTTCTACTTCTATCCACCCCTTTTCCCTTTGGTGATCACCATAATGTTGTTGGTGTCTATGAGGTGTGTGTGTGTTTACTTAATCCCTTCACCTTTTCACCCAGCCCTGCAACCCCCCTCCTGCCTGTTCTCTGTATCTATAAGTCTGTTTCTATTTTGTTTGCTAGTTTATTTTGTTCATTAGATTTCACATGAGTGAAATCATATGGTTTGTCTTTCTCTGACTGGCTTATTTCACTTAGCATAATACTCTTCAGGTCCATCCATGCAGTTGCAAAAGGTAAGATATCCTTCTTTACAGCTGTACTACTGTATTCCATTGTGTAAATGTACCACAGCTTTTTTACCCATTCATCTACTGATGGACACTTGGGCTGCTTCCAAATCTTGGTCATTGTAAATAATGCTGCAATGAACATTGGTGTGTGTATTATTTCATTTTTAAACTAAAGATATCTAAATTCACTTCTGGCACCTCTTTTCCTATAACACGTAAATATAGCCCCAATTGCTACTTGAAAGGGTAAGTGGTTGGAATCAGTTGCAGCTTGATTTTGTTGGTATAATGATTTCCAGTGAACTTTTTGGCTCAAAAGTTGTAAAACAAAGTCCTTTTTTTTTCCTGTTGCTATGCAGCCATTATGTAGTTGCAAATGAATGCTGGAAATTTTTTACTATGTTATCTAAGAATTCAAACCAGAGAACTTGAGAGTTCATTGAGGAGGAAGTTTCCTTTATACCACAATGACTGCAGCACCAGCATCCCTGACATTTAAGCATTCCTTGAAAACATCTTTGGCAATCAAGTATAGCCACCTCATGTCTGTCATGAGCCAGTGCTCTTCAAAGAGCCTTGCAGCATATTCTCTTAATTCATTTAAGATAATTTGATTTCCTAGTGTTTAATACAAAGCTTTTCAGGAAAATTCATTACACAGCAGGTCATACCTGTAAGGTAATAATCTTCATAATAAGGGCATAAAACACATGAAACAAACATAAACTTGGCTTTGTGCTATGACTGTATTTCTTACTTTGCAAGACATAAAGCTTTTAAACTGCCTCCACAGGCGTGTGAACAATATAGATAGCCAAAGAAATGACCATAAATATTTCAGTATGTAATTTTAAAGCATAACATTATTTAAAAAGAATCACAATGCCATTATCCAAACATTTTTATAACTACTTATCAAATATCCAATCAATTAAAATAATTAACTTTTGATCGTGTAATTGTGAAGTAGTATGGATAATTGTTTTAGTAAGTTTAACATTACTATTAATATTTCCTCTCTAGTCAAACTGTGAATGGGAAACAGTGGTTTATGGGAAGACAGAAGACCAACTCATCATGACTGAACAAGCAAGAAGATATCTGAGCACTTACACAGCTACCAGCAGCACTTCAAGAGCTCTCATACTGTAATTGTTATTAAAGCTGATGAAATGCCCCACTCCCTTAGTATAGCCTATACTAAATTAGGTTGCAATGAAATTTGTGTCAATTAATTGTTTTTAAGGTTTTAATACAGCCCTAAAACGGTTTGCATCTTTTTTCATACTAAGCAGGCAGAAAGCTAAGCCGCTTAAGGGGTAGGAAGTTTTGTAATTTATCTTTTAAGATATGAGATTTTTAAAAATTGTTTTTAAAGAGCAAGATGGGAAAATCATATTAGACTGTTTATGGATATTCTAAAAGCAAATTCTCACATATTTTCTTCAGAAGATATATGTTGTTACTCTCTTAATGCTGCAGTTTTGTTACAGAGTATGTGTAATTTCTGAAATTAGTCTATGTATGGGAAGCACACATGGTTTTATGAAGTACTTTTGCCAACGTGCTGATTTACTTAGCCTACCATTTACAAAGAAACACAATGGAAAGGAAGTTGAAGGATAGAACGTTGCACTACTAAATTTTGGTATTTTTCAAAAACAATAAAATTAACTACAGTGTTAAATGTATTTATTTGAGCATAGTACTGAAAACAAAATGCATGGAAAAGGGTTTTTTATTTTGTAAAGAGTCAGTATTTTCTTCCATAAGTCTCAGAAGATCTGGGAGTTTGTTGAATGTATTGTACAGTATATCGGAGCAGGAAAACTTTGTAAATTGGAAAGAAGTCTGTTTTTATAATTTATTTTCATTTTTAAAGCTTAAATGTAGATATTTATACCTATACAGGGTGTCTAGAAGCCAGTGTTGTTTCCTGTTGTTATAGCTAACATAAGAACAATTTTGACTTTTAAGTATGAAACAGTAGTAAGTTATAGCTGCAAAGAATACAATATCTATACTGTTTGTCACATCTACCTAAGTATTGCACTATGCCCTTTAAATCATGTTGGTTACAAAGTAGTTCTAAAAATGTACTAAATAATAATTTAATATTTTCTTTTTAAATTATACGGGGAGGGTTCATATAAATTAATCTGGTAATTTGTATATGTGTTTGAAATTTTTGCATTTTGTTTAAAAAATAATATGGTACTTTGGTCCCTAAAAACAGTTTGCACTTAGAAGTTTGTTATATTTACTCTATGTTTCAGAAATAGAGAACATTATCTTTTATTTATAAAAATATTTTGTCCTTTTAAAAAATGTTTTGTGTTTCTCTACAGGTTACAACAGTTGCTTCAGTTGCCTGTTTTAGGTGTTTGCACTTATTTTATTTCTTCTTGAAAGAATGTCTTTATTTGCTTTTGTGTAGAGATTTTATGTAATATTTTTGAGGCATATAATAGTGTGCTGTCAACTTAAACACTGACAGGTAAATAGAATTGTACACTGTAGTTTTAATTTTTATTTATAATTGACACACTCTCTCCCTCTCCACCCCTGAAGTATGCTGCTATGAGAGAAGGAAAGAGCGACCACCACTTGCACTGTTTGAAAAGAGAAAAAGCAAATGATGGCAGGTTCTCAAGTTAACTTAATGGAATCAACCATTACCAGGCAGATTCTTGCAAATACCAAAATACTATGCCTTTAAGACAAAAATAGCTTAAGACTTTCTGATGTCTCTATGTTAACAAAAATGGAAATACTAAGTATCTTAATGCCTAGCTCTTGAACAGTAGACCTAATAAGAGTTTTAAGCTATTTAAATCCACTAGCTCATTGTTGCATATCAGATGTAGTGAGAAGTGAAGAAAATGTCTAGTACTAAGATTATGCCTTGTTGATAACAGATGGACCAATTGGAATCTTCTTAGCATCTTTGTTAAGTATGTTGATTGCTTCCTAATTAGTGAATTCTCACAGAAATTTCACTTTGTAAAACCGATGATTGTAGCAAAATCATACTGGATCATTTCAATTTTAGTTGCCTTGAACTAATAGCACATAATGGTTCATTTTTTTGTTTTCTTTTTTTTTAATTTTTAATTTATGTAGCCCTTGGATGTACATAGTATCCAATCACCAAAGTATAATATCTTAGGAGAGCTATATTTTTTAAAGCATAATTTTTCTTAAGCATTAAATTATTCCAAAGGTAGTATATTGCAAAGAAGCCTGGGATTATTGGATATAGTACTACTTGGGTTGGTATTGGTTGAATCCTTCAGTTAACTGCTTTGTTGCTTTTTGCAAGAACTTTTAAAATCTTAAGCATGTCAGGCATCTTAAGTCACCTTTATACTGTTGTGTTCATTTGAATTTCTTTCAGTATGTTATAAAAATGCCAGACATACATGTAGCAGCCATACTTGCATGGAAACTGGTACACATATATAATACTGTATTTCGTTGTAAGGTTTTCATATTAATACAGCAATTACCCTGACTAAATTGAGTTTCTTGATGTATGGGGAAACTTTCCATTGCGAGAGAATCTCGCTTACAGTGTTGACTATTAACATTAGAAATAAAGCATCTGTGTACAAGTTGATTTGGCATTGCTCATTTCCCTTTGGTTTTTTGTGTTAATCTATTCATTGAACCTTAAGGACTCACCCCAAGATTCTATCCTTAGAGCTCTTTTCTCCTTTATGGGTGATTTTATCTGTTAACACAATTCTTGAGCCTCTTTCTGAGCCATACTTGAAACTGTCTTTCAATAGTTCCATATGACTCTCTGTCCTCTGAAATGCATCATGTCCTCTTTTTCTCAACTTGGACCTGCCCTGCCTTTGTTCTGCCCCTTAGTAGTGTGGCCTTCCCTTTGATCATCCAATGAGAAGTCTCCTGTCCTTCCCTCACCCCTCACATTGAAATCTGTTGTAAATTCTCAGCCTGCATAAGACCACTGTTCTAGTTCCATTCCTTAATCACTTAATTGGATTATTTCACTTAATCACTCTGATCTCCATTCTACCGACATGTGAAGAAACCGTTCAGTGACATCTGGGTGTCACCTGGGCATCACCTGGGCAAGGCCAACTGGTCCCCTAGTCAGGTCTGTGCATTACTACATTGCCTGGGTGAATTCATCCAGATGTTACCTTTAGCCTTCTAGGCTCAGAAATTTGATGGATTCACCTGCCAGCAATGAGTTTACCTCTCAGTAGACTGCTTATATTAAGTGTGTGAGACTGACACATGAAACCAGTGTGCAATGTAACTGCTGAGAGGAAAAGGCAGATCTCTTCTTATCCTAGCTAATAAAGAGGGAATATGCTAACCTTCATGCCATTGCAAAGATAGTGGCACCCACAGCCAATAAGGAGGGAATATATTAATTGACTGCCCCGCCCTCAAAGATGGTGGCGCCCAGTCTCCTCAGCTCCGCGCACCTGCCTCCAGAGTCCCCCAGTCCCTTCAGTCCCCCAGCTGCCCAGGGCCAGCCAAGGCTTGCGCTGCCAGCAGTGGCAGCAGCAGAGGTGTGATGGGGCATTGCCTTCCCCTGATCGCCAGGTTGCCTCCTGCCCCTGAGGACTCCCGGACTGTGAGAGGGGGCAGGCCGGGCTGAGGGATCCCCCTTCCAGTGCATGAATTTTCACACACTGAGCCTCTAGTATTAAGCATAAACACATATAGAAAGCAGATCTGTCACATTTCTCATATTCAGAGACCTTCCATAGTTGTCTGATGCCTAAATAATTCTTCACTTCCTAATCTGGACTGGTGACTTGGGTCTTCCAAGAACATTTATGCGCATGCTCCTGTCTCCATGCCTGCGTGTGCAATGTTCTCTCTGCATCACTGCGTTTGTCTCCCTAGCCTATTAACATCTTACTCAACCTTCAGGGCACAGGTCCATGAATCGTTTCCTCATTATCTTGGTGCTTCCATAAAACTCCCACTAGACTTTGGTTTGAAAAGTAGGGGTTGCTATCTATAGCTCCTGTGTCTAGCAGGGTACTTAGAAAATCTCAGTAAGTATTAAATTGAAGAATTTTAAAAAATTAGTCATGACTTGAAGAATATTAACCATACTTATTTTATGCAACAGATTATAAATAGCTTTGGTTTATTAGTTATCTGCATGACACCAGTTTTGCTTTATAGTCAGTAAACTATTTTGTGAAAATCTTATAGCTCATTTTATAATCATGTTATTTCCTGCTCTATTTATCCAGTTATAGAGTGATGGGCTTGCCAGCCAATCAGAATTTTAACTGTAATATAACACAGATGGTAGTTTTTGAAGAGGCACTTCACTCTGAGAAGTGAAAATTTATTTTTAAGTAAGTTCTGGAGGGTAAAATGAACCAAGTGAAATTGCATCCAAACATTACACTTTCCCCCCTTTCTTGCTTTAAAACAATGGATATGGTCAAGAATATGTGAAATACATCACACACCAAGATGAAATGCACCAGGAAAAAAAAATTATTTATGGCTGACGTGTTGGGAAGAGAGTTTTTTGAAAACTTTGTAGTATCTTGGCATTAGTACATTAAAAGCTGTTGAATTTGAGCACTCAGTATTGAAAGCAGTGTAGTACACTGTCCTTATTTCTGAAGGTCTCAGACCTGGGTGCTTATTCTAATTCCAAGTACAGAATGTGCTAGATTGGAGTGGATTTTCCTGGCCAGCACGGGGAAAGAGGGAGGGTAAATTGACTTTATTCTGATTTTACTACTGTCATTTTGCCAATCCAGAGCTCAAAAGATTAGACCAGATTCTGACATAATTTCCTAAGCCCCAGTACAATTAGCAATTATTTATTCTTTCAACTAGCAATGGATACTTAACTGAGTGCTTACAGTACCTGGTGCTAGGTCCTAGAGATACTGTGATAAATGGGACATGACCCTTTCCTTAAGGAAGCCGATGTTCTAGAAGGGGAGATGAATAAGTGTGTAATAGAAATTGCGTATCTTCTCCTTTGGCCGCAAGTGAGATCAATAGCCAAGTTTACTATTTTATTTGTGGGTACTCATTTGAGAATAAGAAAATGGTTGGTCACTACTTGGATAGCGTGGATTCCCCATCCCCCCTATACTATAGGGAATTGTTGGGTTAGCACAACCCAGGGGTCTTGCACCACCCAGAAGTTCACAGACTAACATAGGACAACATAGAGGCTGAAGCCATGTACCAGTCACGTACATTATTTCATTTAATTCTTTCAACAACTCTATTAGGTAAACCTTATTATAATCCACTATTATGGATGAAAACAGACTTAGGTTAAGAGTCTTGTCTAAAATCACACAGTACAATGTTGAGCTGAGATTCAATCAATTGTCTGAGATTTGGGTTGAGTCTTAAATTTAAAATTAAGCATAAGGCACAAAAGAGTATATAGTGTATGTTTCCATTTCTATGAAAGTACAAAACAGGCTAAACCAATTTATGGTATTAGAAGTTAGGATAGTGGTTGCCCTGGGTGGGAGGGTTGCTGAGAGGAAGGAGCCTTGGGGTGGGGGTGGGGGTGTTCATTCATTTATCTAATAAATATGCATCCATGTGTGTGTATGTGGGAAGCATTCTCCCCAGGCATAGGGTTGGGCACACTCTCCTTATTAGAAATCACCACTTACTGAGCTATACTGATGTCCCCTCCACCTCAAAAAAAAAAAAAAAAATCAGCTTAGCTTTGGAAAGAGCAATAGTAGGGATTAGTACACATTTTCATACTTTTGGGCTGGGATATAAAGAGGTGGGTCAGATACCTTAAGAGAGGTAGAATAGTGAAATTTACCATAGAATCAACGTTGATAAAGCCGATATACTTTTTGCCACTTTTATAAATTTATTTTAAACCGAGGTCAACGCTATCTCTTATAGAATGCACAATGAATAGGCATTTACTTTTAGTATTTAAGGAAATTTGCTTATAAGTATTCAGTTATCTCTTAGTATTTTGAACATATATCCTTTTTTAATATAAAAGAGAATACTATAATTTTAATAAGAGAAATCTTGGCAAGTAATAGCTATGCCTCATCACCCACTCTTTAAAATTAGTTCATTGGTTTCTTATTTCTTCTCTGCAGCACTCTCAGAGGTTGTAAATGGCCCATTTTCTGGCCCCTAAACCCCAGATCTGCTTTTTTTTTTTAATTAAATATCTTTTTTATTGTCGATAGTATGCTTTTGAGATGGTGCCGAGCCTCCTTTTCAGGTTCATCTCCCCTCCCCACCTGGTAGCTCTCCCTTTCCGTTCCTCTTCCATTACTACCTTAGGTGAGGTAACTGAGCTGAAGCTGGAGTAGTTGTAACTGCAGAAGCATTTCTTTCACAAAGGCAGGGCTAACGCTGAGGCGAGTTGGTTAAAATGAAATGAGACACTGGGCATCTCTCGCATGTAGGGGATTAGCACCTTTTCCCCAGGTCGTGTATTACTTTACAGATATCTAATTAGTCCTTGATTGTGAGAGCCGGTAGAATATCAGGTAAAATACAGCCACATGAAAATGGTCCTCAGAGGGGAATAAATGACTTAGGGGCAACTTTCAGGAGTCACCTTCAGACTTTTCATAACATTTTGGGGAAATCACTGCAGACAAAGGTATTTTTGTTGGTAGGAAGCAGTAACAGGAAATAGCTAATTGAAACTTTTGTGGGTTACTTACAAAATAAAAAGGATTGTGGTGGAGTCCCAGTAGTATGAAGGAAAGCATTTATGTGCTGCTGAACCTGGATTTCCCTGTAGTGATTTGTAAAAGCCAAATCACTGATGAATATAGGCCACCAGAGGGGCCAGCCCTGAGCAGTGTGCGCCTCCAATGGGGCGTGAAACAAACACATCTCCAGGCTTTTGTCCCATAAGCAGACCAGCTTGGGCAGGAAATTCATCCGAGACTGCTGTGAATTAGAAACTACCAAGTTATGAATGGCCCGTCTGCTCACAGGCCAAAGCTGTTGAATCTCTTAGTCCCCTAACCTTTTTCTAATTGCATCAGCGCATCCAAAAAAAAAAAAAAAAAAAGAAAGAAAGAAAAAAGAAAAAGATTTTATTAGGCATTGTTTTCAGAAGAAATAATAAGGGAAGGCCCAGATAAAGTGTAGCTTTACTTCCTATTTTAGCTATGCATTGCTAGAGAAGGGTTTGTAAAAACGAACAAAATCTACTAGTCTAAAAATCCATTAAAAATGGCGTAAGAGATTGTGCCCTCGGAGGTCCTGGATCTGTCTCTTGCTTCAGCAGTGTTTGGACAGAACAGACCCCAGAACATCCCATCTTCCAGCCTCTGGCCACGCTCCATCGTCTTACCCAGTCACCACCTTCAGAACCACCTCCGAGACCAGCCAACACACTGTTGTTGTTTTTTCTACCTTACCTCCTTATTGCCAAACAACTACCAACCATGAGCTCCCAAATTTGTCAGCATTATCCCACCGAGGTGGAGGTGGCCATCAACCGCCTGGACAGCCTGCATCTGCGGGCCTCCCACACCTACCTCTCTCTCTGCTTCTATTTCCACTGCAAAGAGGTGGCTCTCGAGGGCGTGGGCCGCTTCTTCCTCGAGTTGGCAGAGAAGAAGCTCAAGGGCTCCGAGCTTCTCTTAAAGATGCAAAACCAGCGCGGAAGCCTCCCCAAGATGAGTGGGCAAAACTGAGAACGCCATGGAAGTGGCCACGGACTTGGAGAGGACCCTGAATCAGACCCTTTTGGATCTACATGTCCTGCGTTCTACCTGCGCAGACCCTCATCTCTGTGACTTCCTGCAGACCCATTTCGTGGATGAGGAGGTGAAACTCATCAAGAAGATGGGCTACACCTGACTCACCTCCGCCGGCTGGCCGGCCCCCAGGCTGGGCTGGGCGAGTATCTCCTCGAAAGGCTCACCCTCAGCACGACTAGGAGCCTTTGGAGCCCAGAGACCTTTGAGGGGCCCCTCTGCATTCCCCTGGTATCTGGCTTTTGCCTGAGCATCTCCCCAAAACTACTAGCCATTCTTTTAACCACCCTGAAGCCCTCTCCCATGCATTGGACCAAATGGAAACAATAAAGCTTTTTGCAGGGAAAAAAAAAAAAAGACAAAAAAGGAAAACATAGATTGTTTAAAAATGATGATAATCTGTGCTCGCTTCGGCAGCACATATACTAAAATTGGAACGATACCGAGAAGAGTAGCATGGCCCCTGCGCAAGGATGACACGCAAATTCGTGAAGCGTTCCATATTTTTTAAACAAACAAACAAAATGATGATAATCTAACCGAAAGGGAACTGGTCTCTACAAGGAGCTGGAGCAATCCAGGGCATTGGTGTTAGGGAATAATAACCAGCCTGTGTGGTGCTAAAGGGTTCCAACTTTGGTTTCCTCATTATTTCATTTGGTGCTCATAGCAGCCTCCGCAGGTAGCCATTATGACTCCAGTCTATAGATGAGCAAACTAATGACCAGAGAAGGTATGCCACCTGCTCAACATCTACTGGCAGAGGTAGATGTATTTAATATAAAGCAAATGAAGCTAAAACTTCAGGACCCCCATTTGCAGGGCTCCTCTGAGTTCAAGGGTTAGGAGGTATGTGGAGGGGCGGGGTGGGGAGGGAAGGGCCACCCAGATTGCTATCAGGAAGCATTTCTGGTAAAATGGCCTAAAGACATCTCAGAAGCAAAGGTCAAAATCTACACATCTCCAGAAACGTGTTATTTCCTTTTTTCATTCCACAGAAATATTCATTCTGCTCTCAATTTTGTAAAGAAGGGCCACCCAGATTGTAAGAGCTTTGGGCCCCCAAAGACCTACAACTGCCTTTGCAGGTAGGTGATACGTGGAAGAGCTGCGTTTTGAACTTGGGTCTTCTGATTCCAAGACCTGTTCTACGTGCAGACTACGTTGAAACACAGAAAAGTCTAAATAGGACATCAGGTGAAAAAAAATACAAGCCAGGGGTGAGGAACTATGGTTGTAATAATATAAAACTTGTGCCTCTGACAAAAGAATGACAAGAAACACTTTCAAGCTGACAGTGGTGAAGTTAGAATTTGTGGATTATGAGAGTTTTTTTCTAAAGTTTCTGCAATGTTAAGTTACTTTAGTAGTGTAAGTCAAAACTGGAAATGCAGAAGAATTAGTTACATATGAAATTTTTACAAGGTGGCCGAAACCGGTTTGGCTCAGTGGATAGAGCATCAGCCTGCGGACTGAAAGGTCCCAGGTTCGATTCCAGTCAAGAGCATGTACCTTGGTTCCGGGCACATCCCCAGTGGGAGGTGTGCAGGAGGCAGCAGATCGATGTTTCTAACTCTCTATCCTTCTCCCTTCCTCTCTGTAAAAAATCAATAAAATATATTTTTCAAAAAATTTTATTTTACAAGGTGAACAAATTACAATATTAGTTGTTCAAGTTTTGAGTATTTGCAAAGCAAGGTCAAATTACCAACAATTGAACTTATGAATTCAAATAAATTCCAGCAAATAGTGAATTTTTTCTCAAAGCATTGATTGCCGATTTATGTAACCTTGGTGGAAGAACTGACATTGAGTTTTATTTCCAAACGCCACTACGTTGCATTTGTTTTGCAGCATATCCCTCACTGTTGTGCTGGAGTGAGTTTTCTCATTTATAAAGTGGAGATAATATTGCTCATTCCTTCTCCACATCTGGTTTCTGGAGATGGTGAAATTGGACAAGGGGTTAGAAGGCCAGCATCCTTATCCTTATAATCTAGGTTGGTTAACTTAAAGTCTTAGTCTCCTCTTTCATAAGATGGGACCGGGCTTATCTCTGAATTATCTCTGCATTAGGATGAAATGAGATAATGAATGTGTATGTTCCTATCAACTCTAGAGTTGTCTACAAAGGTGAGGCATTCTTGTTGGCCGAAGGACCAACTGTTGTGTTATTACACCAGGTAAGCAAGTCATTTTAGCAAAGGCGACGATGATGATGATGATGGCAGGAAACTATAACTGTCTCATCCACTGCGGTAGTTGCCATGTAGTACAGTGCCTGCAATATAGCAGGTGCTCAATAAATATTTGTGGAATAAATGTATACATGCAAAGAGGGAAGAATAATTGAATTTTGCTCACCTCCATGTTAAGCTCCAATACTAGAGGGTCCTTTTGATCAATGGTGATGAAAAAATTGCATTTTAGGCAGAAAAGGCAAGAATGAGTAAAGGTTGGAGAATGGAAAAATTAAGGACATTCAAAGGGAAGGACAAGTGACCCATTTTGGTTCAAGTGTGGAGTGAATAGTAAGACATAATAATACAGTGAAAATGCACATTAGGGCCAGATCCTGAAGAGTCTGGTAAGAGGCTGACATTTATCTTGAAGGAATTTGAAAGCTTATTTGTCTCTGAGCATGAGCACAGAATTATTTTTACAAACTAGAGCATACATATGAATAAGTATTATTCCCAGTGAGCAATGGGAAAATTTGTTTTGGCAACATGACAAGTCATGCCACCAAGGTCTGGTTCACTTAGTGATGGTTAGCCTGAAGCGGTAATGCAGTTAGTAATTAAAGCTTATTCCCGTTTAATCAATCAACAAATATGCATTCAGAACCTTCTGTGTGCAAGGCCCTGTGTGGGCCATGTATAACAGTCCCAGATGTGCACGACAAAAGCAAAGATTCATTTTGCTTAAAGCTTCCCTAGAGAGATGGACACATGCATGCTAAAAGCTTATAGGAAACACATGGCAGTTCCCGCCCCCCACACCCACCTTGTACCAAAGCAAGGGGTATAGACAAAGTGCTGTAAGAATTCTGGGAGGATTGGATGCTGGGCCAGAAAAAAAAAATTGCTACAAAGTCACATTATTGGGACCATTAGTGTATTGGTTTACTTGAATTGCTATAACAAAATACCATAGAGAGGGCAGCTTCAACAACAGAAATCTATTTTCTCACAGGTTTGAAGACTGGAAAAAATCCGAGATCAAGGTGCCTACTTCTGGTTTCTAGAAGGCTGCCTTCTGGCTGCATCTTCATCTGGAGAAAGAGAGAGAGAGCGCTCTGGTGTCTCTTCTTGTAAGAACACCACTCTTACTGAATTAGAATCCTACCCTTATGACCTCTTTTAACCTTAATTACTTCCTTGGAGACCCCCTCTCCAAATATAGTAATAAGGGGGCTTAGAATTTCAACATATGGGGAAGACACATTCAGTTCATAATAATTAGCAACACGAATAAAATTCATAGATTAGATAATAACATTGTATTGATGTTAAATTTCATGATTTTGATCACCGTGCCGTGGTTGCCTAAGTGACCATCTTTGTTCTAGCAGATGCTGAAGTATTTAGGGGTAAAGGAGCATGATGCCTGCAGGTCTATGAAAGCTAAAAGTTTGGGAACTGCTCCTGGCGCTCTTGGATAAGAAGTTCCTTCTCTATAGGTTTTGCTGAAGGTCTTAGAAAGATGTTTACTTTTCCCCAGGCACTTTGTATTGTTAATGACCTTGAATGTGTCCTGTGCCCAGTGAATGAGAGAACACCAGCCTTGGTGAGAAGTTAGAATTTGGCTTTTGTTGCCATTATGTTTTCTTGGCACAGTGATATCAGAAACTCCACTCATATTAGTTGTCAGGGTAGTTGATTTTACAATATTAAATGTAGAAGAACATGGAAGTGGTAGATTTCAGTGCAGCCATGATGTTGTCTTTTTAGGTTCTGTGATGAAAGAGAAGTTAATCAGCAAATTTCAACCCGAAATCCTCATATAGGCGGATGATCTGTGGTAAAGAACAGAAGGGGCCCAGGGGAAAACAAGGCCCATTGCCTTCCCAGCAGCTGCATGGGTTTTCTTCTCCTACAATCCAGAGAAAATGGCTTTAAATGACAAGGCATTTAGTAATAACCACAAAGCTCTGTTTGAGTAGCTGGCTGAGGAGGTGGGATGCTTGGGTGAGAGTGATGAGAGGAACCCTAGAGGCAGAACTCTAGGCCATATAATTAAATCAATAGATGTCAGCTATCCACTTTTTCCTATTTTATAAGGAGAGAACTATCTTCTCATTTATGATGATATTTCCCCTCTTTTCATGAAAACATAAGGTGGATTGTGTCCTGGAAAAAAATATTAAAGTACTCTCATGCTCAAGAATGTGATCATTATTTTATAATTCCCGTTTATTGTCTTAAGAGTTGAGATGAAGTCATTTCCTGAGGTAAATTATTACCCAAAAAATTAGGGTGGGGGAGGGAGGGAGGGAGGGAGGGAGAGAGAGAGAGAGAGAGAGAGAGAGAGAGAGAGAGAGAGAATGTATGTTTTAAGGAGTGTATATTTGGGCATGGAAATGAATGCATTAAATAATCATTTAAAAAATAATTCTTTATTGTTGAAAGTATTAAATAATCATTTTAATAGAAAGCTCAAGATATGCATAATTTTCCATTATATAAATGAAAGTAATCCAAATGTTGTTGTATTGGTTGGTTGTACAATTCTGTGAGTTTACTAAAAATGATTGAGTTGATACTTAAAACAAACAAATTTTATGGTATGTAAATTATACCTCAAGAAAGCTGTTAACAATTAATCCAGTTTTGTTTGTTGGGTATATAATAACAAAAATAGTGACAAAACAAGAAAATAGGAGCAAAACATTTTATTTTTAAATCCTCACCTGAGGATATGTGTTGTTATTGTTTTTGTTGTTAATCTGCTCCCGAGGATATTTTTCTATTGATTTTTAGAGATAATGGAAGGGAGGAAGAGAGACACACAGAGAGAAACATCTATGTGAGAGAGACACATTGATTGGTTGCCCCCTGCATGCATCCCAACCAGGGCCCAGTATTGAGGCAGCAAGCAAGGTATGTACGTGTCCTTGACCAGAATCAAACCTGGGACCCTTCAGTCTGTGTCCCAACGCTCTATCCACTGAGCAAACAGGACGGTGCCCCCTGACCTCGTGTACATGGATGCCACAATCCTACCCCGTGCCCCTGGACAACTGAGTCTGCCCTCTCTGAGGGGATCCTGTTCACCTTCTCTCCCCTCAGACTTCCGTTCACTCTCAGCTTGCTCCATTTTTTGGAAAAAGTAGTGACAAGCAGCCTAGAAATACCTCATCTCCCCCAGCCCCTCCCACTACACTGAGCTGCCTGCATGGTGCCACCTGTAGGAACTCATGTTCTCCTTGCAGAGAGTGAACTGTCCAGCCTGCTCCTGGCCCACCCTTTCAGTGAATGGACCAAGCCTCTCACCCGCCAAGCTAGTTGCACTTGAAATCCTCTCTTCTCTCCCAGCATCTGTCCCTCCTTGATCATTCTCAGCATCCTACAACAGTGTTGAGAATAAAGTTATTGAAGGAAACTTTACAACAACAACAAAACAAACAGTGTTGAAATATCTCCCACCTTAAAAGCAACATTTCTCTCTCGATGGACACCACCCCAGCATCTCCCATTTCTCTGCAGCTCATCACAGCGAAGCTCCACTTCCTCACCTTCCCTCTTATTCTGGTATCGTTCCCTCTTGCCAGACCAATGTCCAGGTAGCTGTCCTACTCCTATGAGGTGACCCCTTAGGGCAGTGGTCGGCAAACTCATTAGTCAACCGAGCCAAATAGCAACAGTACAACGATTGAAATTTCTTTTGAGAGCCAAATTTTTTAAACTTAAACTTCTTCTAACGCCACTTCTTCAAAATAGACTCGCCCAGGCTGTGGTATTTTGTGGAAGAGCCACACTCAAGGGGCCAAAGAGTCACATGTGGCTCTTTGGCCCCTTGAGTGTGGCTCTTCCACAAAATACCACGTGCGGGCGCGCACGTACAGTGCGATTGAAACTTCGTGGCCCATGCGCAGAAGTCGGTTTTCGGCCTGGGCGAGTCTATTTTGAAGAAGTGGCGTTAGAACACTCAAGGGGCCAAAGAGCCGCATGTGGCTCGCGAGCCGCGGTTTGCCGACCACTGCCTTAGGGACATGTGACAGAGCCACTTCTGTCTGAACCACTTCTTTCCCTTGGTGTCTGGGATGCTTTTGGTTTTTCTCACTTATTGCTGGCTGCCCTTTTGTGGTTCCCTTTCCTGTCTCCTCTGGCTCCTGTGTCTGACTTCTAAGCAGTGGAGTCCCCAGCCTTCTGCCCTGGACTCCCTTCTCTCCTCTTTATCTTCCCTCAGTTGGCCTCATCCAGTCCATGGTTTTAAATAACATCCATAAGTTAGTGAGAGGGCATTCATTTTTTTAAAATTTCTTTTTAATTATCAAGTCATGCACATTTAATTATAGAAAATATGTAAATATAAAATACACATAATAAGAAATAGGAAGATGAAATCAGCATAAACTTAATACCCAGAAATAACATCTTGGCGTATATACCTTTTCTTCATACACGCACACATACAAACATGCAATTATACACTTATATTTATATGATAACGAAATAGAATCACATGGCACATATTTTGTAACTTGCTTTTTAAACTTCTTGTGGATTTCCTTTGGTGCCAACATACACAGGTCTCCAGCATCTTCTTTAATCACTACACAGTATTTGGTAGTGTGGATATTTCCACAGTTTGACCTGTTCTGAATGGTTGGAGCCGTCTCCAAATGTTGCTATTCCACGGAAAGATGGTGCTGCGGATCTCAGCAGTTCTGTCACTGGATTTCTGAATTGCAGCCCAGGACTCGTTCTGAGGAGCTGGGAGCTGCTGAGTCATAGGCTCCACGTTTTAATTCATATTGTCAACCTTGATGGGTCCTAGGGCTCGAACATCCGCTTTCTCTGGCTGAGGGCCAGTCCACCGACATCACCTGCCAGCCCTGGGCTGACAAAATGTCTTCGGGGCCAACCCCAGAGTGCTGGGGCCCGGCCCTGCCGCCTGGGCTCAGCCTTTGTCCTCCCCCGCTGAGTGACCTTGGATGGCGCTGGGCCCGGTGCCTGTCAGCATGTGCCCTGTCCAGCCCGGCGGGGGGCGGTCACAACCTGGGCCCCTGAAAGCACAAAACAGCCTGGAGAAAGGCCAGGCGGGGCGGGCCTCGGCTTTTGTGTGTGCCAGACACCAGATGGTACACAATTAGGGGCATGCGAGGGGTCAGATGGCAGGCTCCCCATGGGCCTGCTGCTGCGGCTGGTAGTGCAGACATTTTGGCGGGAAGAGAAAATTATGGAGAAAAAAAAAAAAGAGAACTTTTTCTCAGTGACAGGCTCTTGGGACAAATGTCTTTTTGACTTTGTGTGTGCTTAGGGGCGGGGTTGCTGCTCAGAACGGGGCTCTTTCCTTCTGAGATAAAAGCCTTTTGCTCTGTCAGCTGTGGGCCAACAATGACCGGGCGTTTCCATATGGCCTTTCGGGGAGCAGAGAGCAGGGTGACGTTTGCACTCCACTGAGCATGCCGGCCATTGTTAGAACTCTTTGAATACAAAGGATGCTGGAGAGGAATAGATTTGTGCTGGGTCCGGGGTGTGTGCAGGTGCAAAGAGAAAGGATGTTGGGGAGGAGGGAGGGACATAGGACCCTCCCCAGAGAGAATTCCCCAATTTACATCTTTGCCCAGTGGTCCTTCTGGGCAGAGCAAGACAGGGCAGGTAGGAGATGTGGGTGGCTTCCTGACCAGGTTTTGTATCGTGTGTGTGTGTGTGTGTGTGTGTGTGTGTGTGTGTGTGTTGGTAGGACATAGGTTGGCAGAGCCATAGTCTATCTGTCACATGCCCCAGGGCCTCTGCCACCTGGGGCGGCCCTTTCTCCAGGTCTGAAGCAGAAGGGATTATAGTAAAAATGACTTACCTAAGCCCGAGGCTTGGGCACCATTTAGATGAAATGCATTTAGTGGTCAATGCCCTGGTCAGATATGAATGGAGCGCTTAGTTCTAGAACACTGCTGTCTTGGACCAGTAGAGATGAAGGGGGACCATATAAAAGCTCTTCTATCTCCCCAACATGGCCCTGCTGACGTGCCCTCTTCAGGTCTAGGTGTTCTCTCCAGAAGGCCCCCCTTCTGTCTACAGCGGTGACCCTGGGTCTAACACGGTAGCACAGCTCATCACTCCACAGAGAGCAGTGTATGCAGGTGGTGACACTCCACCCAAATGTTCTACGGGAACATGAGGAGCTAAGAGGTGTGTAGTGAGTATGAGAGAGAGGACAGACAGACTAGGTGAGAGTCCAGCAGAGGGTCCCTGTTGGGGGTGGGGAGGGGGAGAGAAGGCACTCCAGGGCAACTCCAAGAGCTACTTCTGACATGCTTGCCCATGGCTGCCTGTTTTTATCCCGCCTTCCTACTAACCCCATGTTATCATGGGTAATATACACAGATGTCGATCTGTGTTGGGTGGTGTGTCATTGGTCTCCAAAAGAGTGAAATCTGTATGAGACCAGACAGAACAGAGCCACAGAGAGAGTCCTTTGGAATTTCAGGAATTGTCCCCAAGGCTCTCCCAGAGCCCTGTGTGGCCAGCACGAGGGTCAGGATCCCACATCTACTTCTCCTTCACGGTGTGACCATGGACCAGCCCTCCATTACTGACGCTGTTTCCTTATTGCTAAGTCAGGGTCAGGGTACAGAACAAGCTCTGTAAAGACTATGGTGATGGTGACAATGATACGCTTTTCAATACTTATGGTGACATCTCCCCCGAGAACCAGCCTCCTTCTTCCCCCACTGCAACAGGCAGGCTGCCTCTTTCCAGAACACTGGTGTCCTTAGATTACCTTTTCATTTTTTTAAATTTTCCTCTTTCTTTTTTTTTAAAAAAAATATTTTATTGATGTTTTACAGAGAGGAAGGGAGAGGGATAGAGAGTTAGAAACACCGATGAGAGAGAAACATCGATCAGCTGCCCACTGCACACTCCCTACTGGGGATGTGCCTGCAACCAAGGTACATGCCCTTGACCAGAATCGAACCTGGGACCCTTCAGTCTGCAGGCCAATGCTCTATCCACTGAGCCAAACAGGTTAGGGCTCCTCTTTCTTTTTAAAAAAAATATTTTTATTGATTTCAGAGAGGGGGGGTGGAGAGAGAGAGAGAGAGAGAGAGAGAGAGAGAGAGAGAGACAGAAACATCAACGATGAGAGAGAATCATTGATCGGCTGACTCCTGCACGCCCCACACTGGGGATCAAGCCTGCAACCCAGCGCTCAGTCTGTAGGCCAACGCTCTATCCACTGAGCCAAACCAACTAGGGCTTTTTCATGTATTTTTATTTTTCTGACTCTGAGGTGTTCAATACTGTGGCCATTAACTACATGTGGCTATTCAGCACTTGAACTGTTGCTGGTTTGAATTGAGATGTGCTTGAGTGTAAAATATGTACCAGATTTTGAAGATTTAAGACAAAAGAGAATGTAAAATACCTCACTAATAATTTATATTGGCTACATGTTGAAATGCATTATTTTGGATACACGGGTCTAAATAAAAATATTAAAATTAATTTCCCGGTTTCTTCTTGCTTTTTAAAGTGTGGCTTCTAGAAAAATTAAAATTACATTTGTGGAATGCATTATACTCAACTGGACACTACTGCCAGAACTACTAGGAGGGTGAGTACATTTTTACTGTCCAGCCCTCATCCTCCTTCATCAAGTTGTCTGGCTGGGGGACAGAACACTCTGGGGGAGCCCAGTCTTTCTGGCTGCTGTGTTTTCTGACATGAGGCTGCTTTGACGCTGTGGATCTTGCCTCACTTCTAGAAACCAGTGGCCAAAGCAAGCCTCTGCCCTCAGGTTGACTAACCTGTTCTGGAAATAGGAGCTCTGGCTTATGTTTTCACAAAGCTGGTTAGAGGAAGTCCAGGTAAAGGGAAATTTGCCAAGGACTTGCAGAGTTCAAATGCCCGATTTAATTGGCCATCTCCTTTCTCCTTTATGCCATCTCCTTTCTCCTTTATAAGTTTAAATCAAAGCACAAGACAGTGAAGGCAAGAGGGGATATTTTGATGTGATGAGACCTGTGGCCACCGACTTGGAGAGGGTGTCTGTCTTTTCTCCTTTGAACAGCAGCGAGCCCTGAGCACTTTCTCCGCAGGGACTCCACTCCCACACAGTCCTTCTCCACAAGCACTGTAGAGAGAGAATGACTTGACTCCTTCTCACCTCCAATGGGAAGCAACTGAGCATGTAGCAGTGTCTCAGTTCCTGTCGAGAAAGTGATTTCACACCAACCTCTTTGTATTTTGGTCTAGGCCAAGAAGAATAAGTTGCATGTTCTTAACTTCAAATTATCTTCTAAACAATTTAAAATGCCATTGTATTTTTGTTTTTAAGAGTGAAAATAGGCTCTCGGCACACTGGCTGCAGGTATGTCAGCTGCTTCTGCCATCAGAGGTCCTGGGACCCTGGCCCCTGCTCTGAAGGCCCTCTCCCTCTGGCCTGCAGCCCCCAGTGAGGCTGGGACTGACTGGGCACATACAACTTTGTGGACACGGTGACAGAGAAGCCCCTACTTCCAAGGGTGGGAGGATACAAAAAACACATATAAATATACTGAGCTTATATATATTGAGCATATCTATACTAATAAAAGGCCAGGTGTCATGACCAGAATGACCACTTGACCAGTTTCCATGAGGTGCACTGACCACCTCTCGGTCCCTCCCCTGTGGCCACATGAGCAGCGGCGGGTGGGTCGGTGGGATGGCGAGTGCGGCAAGCAGCAGTGGGCTACCGCGCACGATTTCACGCGCTGGTCCTCTAGTATATATACACTGAGTGGCCAGATTATTATGACCACCTGACGTTTGTAGGCAAATTAGCCATACACTGCATCGTATGGGATATGGAAGCCAAAGGCCTGTTCGAACACCTTTGCTGTCTGCAGTTACCAAGATAAAACGTCTCCAATCTGCACAGGAACACAAGGATTGGACAGTCGAGCATTGGAAAAACGTCATGTGGTCCAATGAATCACGTTTCCAGTTGCATCATGCAGATGGCAGAGTGAGAATTTGGCAGAAACAGCATGAAAGCATGCACCCCACATGCATGAGTACAACCCTTCAAGCTGGTGGGGGCAGTGTTATGGTTTGGGGCATGTTTTCCTGGCATGATTTGGGCCCTTTAATTCATGTGGAACAACGTCTGAATAGCCCAACATACTTAAGTATAGTTGCTGATCAAGTTCATCCTATCATGTTGATGGCGTATCCAATGGAGATGGCTTCTTCCAACAAGACAATGCGCCATGCCACGGTGCTCGTATTGTGCAGGAGTGGTTTCAAGAACATGAGGGAGACTTTACCTTGCTTAGGTGGCCCCCACAATCACCAGATCTTAATCCAATTGAGGATTTGTGGGACGAAGTTAAAAGAGCCATCAAGCAGCTGGTTCCACAACCATCAAATCTCACAGAACTGGACAGTGCTATTCATCAGGCATGGTGTCAGATTCCTCACATCACCTTTCAACATCTCGTGGAGTCAATGCCAAGAAGAATTGCCACAGTATTGAAGGCAAAAGGTGGCCCAACGAAGTACTGATGGGGTGGTCATAATAATCTGGCTACTCAGTGTGTGTGTGTGTGTGTGTGTGTGTGTAGAGAGAGAGAATCTATCTATCTATCTATCTATCTATCTATCTATCTATCTATCTATCTACATATATATTCTATATAATAAAAGCGAATGGCAGAAGGACCAGAATGACTGGTTGTCCAGTCGCTATGACACACACTGACTACCAGGGGGCAGATGCTCAATGCAGGAGCTGCTCCCTGATGATCAGTGTGCTCCCACAGTGGAGTGCCCCTTGGCTGACCCAGATGAGCAGCTGCTTCTGCAGTGGGCCGATCTCTGCAGGCCACACGCCCCACCAGTGCACGAATCCCATGCACCAGACCGCTAGTGTATATATATATTGGAGAGGAAGGGAGAGGGAGAGAGAAATAGAAGCATCAATGATGAGAGAGAATCATTAATCAGCTGCCTCCTGCATGCCCCCCTACTGGGGATTGAGCCCGCAACCCAGGCATGTGCCCTGATGGGGAATCAAACTGTGACCTCCTGGTTCATAGGTCGATGCTCAACCACTGAGCCACGCCAGCCAGGCCTTCTCTAGCTTTCATGTTTATACTAGAGGCCCAGTGCACGAATTTGTGCACAGGTGGGGTCCGGCTGGCCTGCCCTGATCGGGGCCAATCAGGCCACGTTGGCCAGGGGGAGGGCACATGGGAGGTTGGCCAGCAAGACCTTCCCCCTGGCTGAACTCCCAGTTGAACTCTTGTTCGAACTCCCAGTTGAGGGGACAATTTGCATGTTAGCCTTTTATTATATAGGATATTTTTCAAAGGCTCTATTCTAGCTTGGCAAGCTGCAGTTGGACAAGTCATCCAGCCTTTCCATTGAATGAGGGAATTGGCAAAATGGCTCTACAGTTCCATCCAGTTCCCAAATCTGTGATGTTAATACGACAAATAAGAAACAGCTGGCTCAGGAGAATCATGTTCTCAGAAATGGGACTGGATGTTTCTTCTTATGCTTGATCTTAGCCAAAAGGTGAGAAGTGATGGATGTTTCTTCTTAGAACAGTGCATAGTACTCTTCACCAGAAACAAGTTCAGGTGAAAGGAGATTATTGTGAAATGGGCTTTTCTAGCTGATCATCCTCTCCTTTCTGATGATGCTAGTCATCACCACCCCAGACTTTTTGATAAGTCTGTGGCTTTAATATTTTCCATCATAACACACCCGTGCTCTGTGGCCATCTTCCTGGGAACAGGGCTTGTGCTGCTTCCCAGCCTCTGTTCACTTTGAGATGCTTCGTATCTATTGACTGTATGATGGTAGGAGGGTGGAGGAGTAGGGAGATGGAAAAACATGAAAGAAAAGAAAAATACCTACGTCTTCAACTGGGAATTGTCGGAAGCAATAGAAGCGTCTCATAAATTGCTTACCTGTTCCCACTCCCTCCCTCACCTGCAAAGAATGCCTGGTGCATAACAGCTCCAAAGGACAGATGTAATCGTGTCATTGCTCTACCCAGAACTCTTTGGTGACTTCCGGCTGCCCACATTTGAGCATTTGGGACTATCTTTGGCCTAACTCCAAGCCTTCCTTTCCAGATTGCTGTCACATTCCTCAGATTCTTTTCTTCTCCTTCTCCTTCTCCTTCTCCTCCTCCTCCTCCTCCTCCTCCTCCTCCTCCTCCTCCTCCTCCTCCTCCTCCTCTTCCTCCTTTCTTCTTCTTTTTTTTTTTAATGTGTCCTGGACATGAAACAGCTCTGGCCACCAACACAGGCATCAAGCTAAGATAAACTAAGGACCGTACATCTGCTTTGCTCTGACTGATATAAGAGCAACACCACCAACCAGATGTCTCCTTGCAAATTGCTGGGGGAGGCGGGTATTCAGATTCTTTCCGGTCCTCAGAGAAAGCATTCATCTCTGTACCTCCATACTTTTGCTTGGCTAGATGGTCTTTCTAAAATGCTCTAATCCCATATCTACCTCTTGAAAGCCTAATAATCATT
This sequence comes from Cnephaeus nilssonii, assembly GCF_951640355.1. Taxonomy (NCBI): domain Eukaryota; kingdom Metazoa; phylum Chordata; class Mammalia; order Chiroptera; family Vespertilionidae; genus Cnephaeus; species Cnephaeus nilssonii. Next base: position 36,422,172 of record NC_137089.1, on the reverse strand, counting down.
TAAGGCCTAGCTAGTTCTGCTGCCTCCTTAATGAAGCCTTCCTGGATTTCCCGAGCCAGGAATGATCTCTCCCTTATCTGAACATTCATAGTCTTTGGTTTGTATCTCTCTTTTGGTATTACTTGCTGTCTATCTACCCTTACAAGTATTTCTATGCATCTCTGACCACACCTTTATGTGCCTGAGAGCTTTTAGCTCATGTTATGCACTTAGCAGGTAGTCAATAAATGCTTCCCAATCCACATATAAAATGAAAGCTGCACAAAAATGTATGCATTGGTGCCAACGTGGCAGTGCCGCAGGGCAGCTGCAAGGCAAGGTGAAATGGAGATCTAAGAGCAAATGGCCTCAGACCACCTCAAAGCACAAAGGCTTCATTTTCTAGAACTGAATCTGCTGGTAGCTTGCCAGCTCTGTCTCCCTCCCAGAGAGGACCCATTTCCCCCCTTCTCTTTTCTCTTTTGAGCCACACACACCTGCATCCCTCTCATACTGAATAAAGGAAGAAAGAATTGGAAATATAAGATGCATTAAGGAGAAGAAGTACTAATTTTGACAGATTATGTTGTGGTTAGGCTAATCTCACAATACAGGGAGTTTAGTTTTGATCACTTTCTGTTTATTGTTTCCTTAAAAACAAAAAAACAACAACAACACCCCACCACCTTATTTAAAATAAGCTTTAAGGCTGCATGGCCTCTAAATCAGTGCTTCACAAACTTGAATATCGCAGACACCATCAGAGGATCTTATTAAAATGCGGATCCTGATTTCCGTGGGTCTGGGTGGAGTCTATAACTTTGCATTTCTAACAAGCTCCCAGGTGATACCTATGTTCCGGTTCTGTGGACAACACCTTGGGAAGCAAGGGCCAATACATAATTTTCAAAATGTGTGCAGTATCTAAGTTTTTCAAATCACCTTGAATGCCATTTAGCCGGTTTCATTTTATTATAGCTACGTTACACATTAGAAGCCATCTCCTTGAAGACAGTGCCATCTATCTCTTCCTTATATCTCTATATCTTCCCTTATAAACCTCATACTGCAGGTCTTCATAAATGTTAAGTGAATACATGAGTAAATTCATGTGCCAAGCATATTGCAGGGCATGGTTATTGCTACCTCAGAGAAAGCGGAGCCCAGGAAAAGATATCAAGGTGCTGTATGAAAACTTGGTTCCCTCAGGAGCTGACCTCATTGCCTAAGGAGAGGGGCCATTTTGAATTGACTGGAACAAATGCCCTTTGGGGTGCCTTAGGTTCTCAGTCACACTAGGAAGGACACGTCACTTAGTACATGGCAGTTACCATACACAGAGTTTTAGTATTATGAGTCCCTGGGAACATCTCACTAGAATCCATGTCATTATTCGAATGCTAGTTATGGAACCCATGATATATCCAGGCTCTTAGCCTTTCTCCCTTCCTTCTCCCTCCTCATTTCTTTTCATCACTTTTCAACATTTTGGCACTCTCCATCGTATCATAGACAGAGCTGCTGGTGAGAGCTTTCTGTGACGGAGATCTCTCCAGAGCACGCTTCTTCCCGTGAGCTTCATATACCTGCCCACTGCCAACCAGAAGCTAAAACAGCTGCCTAGGATGGCATTCTAGGCCCTCAGCCACCTGCCCTGTTTTATCTTTCATCCTTCCCCACCAGACAAATGGGCTCCCCGAGGCCTCCATTTTTCCCCCTTTATTTTTTTGCTTTTGCTGTTTGCTTTGCCTAAAATGCCTTCTCTCCACCTAGCAACCCCATACTCCTGGCCCTGCCCAATTCCACCTTCCCCTGGGGTCCTCCTAACGCCCCAGAAGAACTAGTCAGTCTTCCTCAGGGGGCCCTACCTCTTAGCTCCTCCTGTTTCTGCATGTATCTCATTGCGTTATTGATGAACTCTACCTCTGTCCTGCCTGCCGGTTCTCCTTTGTGTCTTCAGTACCCAGTGGGCACTGAACTCGTGGTTGTTGAAGAAACGAAGTCAACAGGGAAATACGTTAGCTTACCACTATTCATTACAATCCCTCTTCCTTTCTCCTGGCAATCCAGAAGGAATTCACACTGATCCAGCTCCTAGTATGTGCCAATTTCATTACTTCCCTATCCCATTTATTCTTCACAACTTCTCTATATGGTAGGTATTGTTATCCTCAGTTTATACATGAAGACACTGAGGGTCAGGGAAGTTAAATCATGTGCCCCAGAGCTTCCTGAAGATTTTGTCTGCAGACTTGAGTCTCAGAATTTAGCCTTTTGTTAGAAATGGGAGCTCTGGAGGCCTAAGTCCCATTAAGTTGACACGGAAAGCATGTGCCTCCTTAACAAGGCTATTGGTCAGGTAGGGAATCTGTCCGTGGCATTTGAGTCACTCATTCCTAAAACAAGACTTCAGCTGTGAAATGGATTTCCCCCTTTTCCTGTCCCTGGTACACGCGTATGACTCAAGTGGAGGGCACAGTAAGTAGGGAGCTGACTGATTTGGTAGGTATGAATGACACTGAGGGTGAGGCAATATTTCTTAACCACAAGTAGCCAAATGATTTCCCCTCTCATAAGAGGTTATTGCTGGTCAAACTCAAGCAGCCATCATTTGAAAACAGTTTCAAGAGTGTTTTTTTTCTTTCTATTCAATTTAAAGACAATCGATTTCATGCTTGCTTGTCTAGTTCTTCAGATATATTGCATCTGTGGGGTAATCAGCTAATCTAGGACTAATGCAGACAGAAACGCACTTAGTATCTGTGTGATCTTGGACAAGTTATTGTACCTCTCTGAGCCTCCACTTCCTCATTTAGCAAGCGAGGTTGCCTGAGAACACATATTTGTGAAAACAGGTGCTGAGCCTGTAATAACTGCTCCCAAATGTTTGCCGAACCTGAGGAGGCCCCAGCTTGCTTAGTCTTCCCCACACTTCTATCTCAATCCTGCTCAAGCATTGATTGAAGTGCTTAAGGAATCCTAGAAACAGGTTGCATATAAATTATAAGCAAATATTCAATGATGTATCTGAATATTTAAGTAAGGGTGCCCTTTGGGATTCTCTTTCCTCTTCAGAAAAATGTGGGCCACAGTGAAATGAAGTGAAGCGGAAATAAATTTCAGGGGAAGAGATTAAACAAAGAACTTTATGCATATAGGCATAGCCCACGGACAAACAATAGGGGAAGACCTGGGGAGGGGGTGGGAGGAGGGTGGAGGGGGTCAACAGGGGAAAAACAGGGACATCTGTAATACTGTCAACAATAAACATTAAAAAAGGAAGAAAATGAATGAAACTCACCCATTCACTAAGGATTTAGAGTCATTCGGACCACTGGCCTCTGAATCCCCGCTTGTTTGTTTGTTTTTAACGCCCTGCCCTAACCTATGGTACTGCCTTCCTCTGGGGACCCTATCTATTTGCTCCTCCTCTGTTTCTGCCTGCTAGAAACAGGGAGGTTCAGATCTGCCTGGACCCATCCTGGATGGGTATCAAGAAAGGAGATGTTGCCCTAGCTGGTTTGGCTGGTGGATGGAGCACTGGCCTGCAGACTGAAGGGTCCCAGGTTTGATTCCGGTCAAGGACACATGCCTGGGTTGCAGGCTCAATCCCCAGTGTGGGGCAGGAGGCAGCCAATCAATGATTCTCTCTTATCATTGATGTTTCTAAGTCTCTATCCCCCTCCCTTCCTCTCTGAAATCAATAAAAATATATTTAAAAAAAGAAAGAAGTTGCTTTTCTTAATCTAGTAAAATTTACTAACAAAAGGTCTATGCTGGAGAGCTGTCCTCCCTGCTTTGGCCACAGCTGTTCCTTCAGGAGACCCCAGACCCATGTTTTGGCATTTCTCGTTTCCCGTGTTGGCTTCTGCATCCTGTGAATGCCTCAACTGTGACACAGGTCATGCGGTTTATATCGGTGTCTGAGTCTAGACTGTTGCTCTTTTTCCAGAGCAAGGCTTGTCTTTTCCTTTTTGCGTTCCCAGTGTCCAGCACAATTTCCTGTCTGAAATCATTCTGCTTTCTGATCCTAAGCTTCCTTAAGCTCCCCCTGTTTTCTCCTTTTCTCTCTGACTGCCTTCTCAAATTCTCACATCTAACTCCCAGCTCATTTCTGCCACCTCATGCTCCCTAACCTCCTCTTTCTCTTGCTTTCCACATAATTCCCACACAGGCACTGTTAACTGCTGTGTTTCCTTAGGATACGTTTTGCTTTTTGTTGTCTTATAGAGATTGCATTTCAAAACACAATATTAAATTGTCAAAGAGGATATGTTTCTTAATCGCTGTCACAAATCCAGGGTTTTTTTTTTTTGTTTTTTTTTTTTGGGGGGGGGGGACGACGGGCTCTCATCCTGGAGGTCCCCAGCACTATAGGAATTACTTAGGTGGGAATTAGGCCTGTGTTTTTATTAACTGCATTTCCAGGCAGAGTGAAGAGCCTGGAATGTCCCAAGGTTGGAAAAATGTTCTCTCATCAAGAATACTCCATAGTGCCCTGGGCGGTCCCGGCTCTGCCTCCTGCTTCAGCAGTGTTTGGACGGAACAGACCCAGGGCCACCCTTCTTCCAGCCTCCAACCACCCTCCAGCGTCTCATCCAGTCACCACCTCAGGGCCACCTCTGAGACCAGCCAACACACCGTTTTTCTTTTCTACCTTACCTCCTTATTGCCCAACAACCACGAGCTCCCAAATTCGTCAGAATCACTCCACCGCGGTGAGGCCAACCTGCATCTGCGGGCCTCCCACACCTACCTCTCTCTGGGCTTCTATTTCCACCCCGGTGATGTGGCTCTCAAGGGCGTGGGCCGCTTCTTCTGAGAGTTGGCAGAGAAGAAGCGCAAGGACGCTGAGCATCTCTTCAAGTTGCATCTCTTCAGGGCGTGCTGAGGCCTCCCCAAGATGAGTGGGCAAAACTCAGGGGGCCTTGGAAGCGGCCCTGGCCTTGGCGAGGAACCCGAACCAGGCCCTTTGGGAGCTGCAGGCCCTGGGTTCTACCCTCATCTCTGTGACTTCCTGGAGAACCACTTCCGGGGTGAGCAGGCGAAACTCATCAAGAAGATGGGCTACACCTGACTCATCTCTGCCGGCTGGCTGGCCCCCAGGCTGGGCTGGGCGAGTATCTCTTCAAAAGGCTCACCCTCAAGCACGACTAGGAGCCTTTGGAGCCCAGAGGCCTTTGAGGGGCCCCTCTGCACCCCCTGGTGTCTGGTTTTTACCTGAGCCTCTTCCCGAAACTACTAGCCATTCTTTTAACCACCCTGAAGCCCTCTCCCATGCATTGGACCAAATGGGAACAATAAAGCTTTTTGAAAAAAAAAAGGAAGCCTACACCAGAGCGACAATGATGCTATTTACTTTGGCTGCCATTGCCCCTTTCTCAACTCTGCCTCCTGCATCCAAACCAATGCCTCTGTTTCTTTAGGGCACCCCCACAGAAAGATACTGTATAACTGAGGCATGTATTAACCCTCTGCACTCACTTGCTTTTTTCTCGATTCCTTTATTCTACTCGGGATTTAATTTTTTCAATACCCCAGATTTTACAAAACGCGGCAGTAGAATAAAAAACTGGAGTTTCTTTTCATACAAACTTATTTATTTGGATTTTTTTATATTTCAAATTATTGATACATTCAAAGAGTAATTTTAATCTCGACATCCGAGTGCAAAAGGTTAAATTTTAAATGGAGATGGCATGGAGATAATCTGTGAACCAAACACTGAGTTAATATTTCAGTAAGCAGTTAAACTGTTCTTTTCCTTAAGAAGGAGAAGCAGCAGCAGCCTACCTGCTTTTTCCTGTGCCCTGCCCCCTCCCAGCACACATGACTTAGGAATTTTATGTAAGGGAGCCCAGGGCACTGACCTGCACGCCTCCACACTGTTTGTGCTGTTGCCTTGGACACTGGGACACAATCACTGTCTTTCCAAATCAGCTCACCTGCTGAGTAATGGGCTGGCTGAGGGCCCAGCTGGCGCCTCCTAGCTCCCTGGAGCATCAAGACCACATTTCCTCGCTCTAAAAATTCGCTTTGGTTTTGGTCAGGAACACTGAAGGAGTTTCTACCCTTCTCTTGGTCCTAAGAACGAAAGACTATCCAACAAAGCAGTTAGGTCATTAGAAATGGAAAAAGCATCCGGGCCTTTTGCCCTGAGCCCAGAGGAGCAGGTAGGTGCAGTCGTGCTGGTGTAGAAGTTGTGTAGGGACGACACTCTAGGAGCCTAGACATTCCCAGGCTGGGGACGCCACCATCAGGTTGGCACTTTCTCACAACACCCTCCTTCCCACAGCATGAACTAGTGTCAGAAAAGCTCCGGCCTTGTGAAAAGGGAACCCAGAGTATAAGAACCATTTCTGCTTTATAGTGATTTTCCTTTGCAATCAATAGAGTGATGAGACCTTGACGCATTTTTGCTCTATGAGTGGTGGGTGGGGCGAGGGGTGTGAGTATCTAGGTGATGGAATAGCCAAAGTCCATGACACTGCTCCCTGTGTAACCTTTCTGCTGGCACTTGTTTGAGCAGCCCGGGTGGGGGGTGGGGGCTCAGAGCACCTGCTATTCCCAGGTATGTCCTGGGGATCTCCAACCTAAGAATTTTCTTTCAAGGTTCATGTTGTTTGTGCGTGCGTGCATGTGCATGTGTGTGTGTGTGTTTCTTTTAAATTAAACTACTTTTTGAATCAATCCCAAACTTACAGAGAAATCGAAAGCATAGTGCAAAGAACATCTTTTTTCACCTGAACCATTTAAAAGTCAGTTGCCTATATATCTGTTTTCCCCCTCAGTAACCTATATTTTATTGACCTTTTTTGACTTTAATAACCAAAGTAATAACAGTTTAATAATGCTATTTCTTATTTTATAGTGATAATTAAAAATTTTTAATTATTGTTTTCTTGGCTATTTTATTTTATTTTTTCCTAGTTTTATTGAGATGTAATTGATATTTCTGCATGAGCTAAAGCCCTTTAAGCACAGTGTCCGGCACATGGTAAACACCCAACACATGTTTGCTCCGCCTAATACAGCTGCATTTACTTTAACGTAAAGAAGTCTACCACGCCCTGGCTGGATGTGGGGTTAGCCTGTGGCTTCCTTCAGGTAGCCCCTGGCACACAGTTCTGGGCACCCCGGGGTGTTTATCCGGTTTCAAAGGCTGGGAGTGGCTTTTGCTTCTTTTCAGGCTGGAGGAGCAGGGAATAAACAGCCCGAACACCAGGCCTCCCTTCTCCTCGACTTTCTACTCCTTCCCCGGTCAGCACCTCTCACCACATCCTGGGGAAGAACAAAGCAGCAGATGAGGGGAAATGAAGCAGGACCAGGCTGAGCCATTTCCCAAGAGCGCCCAGCTCCCCGCGCTGCTGAGGCACCATGCTGGCGTCCAGAGCCCAGCCAGGATCCTAGAGAGCTGAGCTGACAAATGACCTTGGCTTTGTTCTGGTTTCTTTTTGTTGTGATAAGAAGGCAGGACACCGAGGCTGAAAATCTTCCCATCCCAAACCCTGCCCCCTGGGATGGTGGCTTCTCTAGAGAGCAGGCTAAAAGCTTCATCCCAGCTCCCAGCCTGCTCCTAAACCTGCCACCTGCTCCTTCTACAGGGCATGTCGCTCTGGGGTTTTTCACGACCCATCGAATCTCCTGGGTTGTTGGGGAACGTGGGGTTTGTGTGAGAGACTGGAAGCCTGTTTTCCTGATGAGGTCACTGTTCCTTGAATTATTACCTCGCTTCCCTTGGCCTGAGCAAGCAGCAGGAATGCCTTGGAGTGGTATTTGTTTGTGAAACATCAAATCCCTGCCTAGTTACGCCGGAGCCGGCCCACTTGCCTCCAAACCCCGATCCCTTCCAAGTTCTTCAGTCTTCAGTCCTGTGGGTGCAGGTGTCTGTTATCTGCTTCAGAACTAGAGGCCAGCTTCCTTCCCAGGCCCCGGGTATGTGGCAGGGCCGGTGGTCCCCTGGGCCAGCCTACTTGGTAGGTTTCATCTGAGGGCTAATTTTGTTGGTAGGGAGTGTAGGCAGGAGGCCAGGGCCACTTTTGGCAGCAAGCAGGCAGCTCCTGGAGAGAGCGAGCCGTTCGAATCCACAGTGAAGTCCAAGGATGGTCACCGCCCTCCACTTCCTGCCTGTGAGCCAGGGCCGTTGGCTGTGTTGACCTGGCTGGCAGGGCAGTGCGGCTGCCTCAGGCTTCAGGCTCTGGCCCCACGGCCACACCACGGGGAGCAGGTAGCCTGGGGCCCTGCCAGCCCGGCGCCACTGTCTGCCAGCCACTGGTGGGCCTGGCTGGGGAGGCTGGCCCCGGGCTTTGAAATGATTCTATTTTCAGCCTCTGACTCCCTCTTCAGCCCCCACTCCTGCTGAGCTTCCTGAGCCACTTCCCCCCACTCCCAGTCCAGCTTCTTTCTGAATGGAGGGGATTATCATAACACCATATGTTAGAAAAGCAATTCACAATTTATAAAGTCCTTGTATGCACCAGCTCTCTTCTGATCTTTCATCAGCCTGGGAGGTCCAAGGGCAGGTCCTTTAACCCACGATTCACAGAGGAGGGACAATGGATGCTCAAAGAAACACACACACACACACACACACACACACACACACACACACACACACGGCAAGTCTGCAAGTCAGTGTGGGGCTGAGTCTTAGAACCTGGCTTCCTGCCTTGAGTCTGGTGCTCAGCCCACCACCCTTCATGTCCAGGTATCCTTGTGTATGGCACCAGCGAGTGGGATCCTGCAGGACCACCTGTGGTGGCCGGTTCCTGTCTTCTTCAAGGAGGCCATTTACTTGTGGGGAGTATTGCCAGGCTGGGCAGAACCCTGAGCTCTGCGGAGTCTGATGTGAGCAAACGCTGGCTGATTTGAAGCGAGGCCTCTCCCTGAAGAAGGCCTGGGCCCAGATGCTCAAAGAGCAGAAAACTCCATTTGCTTTGCTGTGGATGGAGTCCGAAACGTGGCTCAGCACTTGGCCAGAGTTCCAGCTACCCCTCCCTGTTTGGGGCTGGGCAGGATCCAGATCCCCTGCCCTTCCTGGAAAAGCGCAGGCCCCTCTTCATCCAACTGGCAAAGGCCTGGCTGCTTGCCTCCTGGGGAAGGGGTTTAGCCTCATGGCAACCTGTGCTCTGAGGGGCCAGCCCAGGGCTGGGGACTTCCGAGGTCTCCTGGAGTGAGGGGTGTGGGAAAGTAAGAGCTTCTCTACCTGGCTTCTCCACAGCTCCCGACAGGGCTAGGAATCAGGTTGGCACAGGCCAGCTGCCCTGTGAGTGGTCGTGTTGCACGTTACATTCCTTCTGTTTCCACTCCCTGGGCAGCACACACCTTTCCCCAACCTATCTGATCCCTCCTAACAAAGGATATTAATAGATATGACTCTCATCTCAGGTTCAAAGTAGTCCCCCTCCCCCCTGCACCCCCTCCATCCTTTTTTTTTCTAGGCACATGGCCTTGTCTGAAGAATGAGATCTCTCTCCCCAGGTCCTGTAGTGATGCATTTTCCAAAAACCTCTCAACAGAGGCTGACATTATTATTATAAGAAATTAAAAACTAAATGCAATTCGCATCCTTAGGAGATTCATCTTTTTGTCTGTATTTTTCCGTGCATGTCCCTCAGTCTCTGCCAATTTAGAGTCACGGTGTCACGTGATTCCTTTTAAAATTGGGCTCTGGCTGCTGCTGCTGCTTTTCCTACCCACTGCCCATCTGCTTGCTCTAAAGGCAACCAAGTACTGGGAGGGGGAGTGGGGGCTGCCACAGAGAGTGCTCAAGTAAGAACTGAAATATTTGACTGAACTTGGTCCTAACAGAGGCGATTTTATTACCCTACATGTCCTGGAAACCCTGTTGCCTCTGGTGTTAGAAGACGCCAGGCTCCGGCATTCTCAGATGGCCCTCTGTAGCTAGCCCTGGCATTTTCTGCAAGTGGCTGTGACATGAGTCATAGTGGGCCGTCTCCGGGGAGGCTGGCCATGGGGTGAGCACAGAGGGAAATCGCTGCATCTTCCCCTGCCTCGGAGGCGAGAGGCCAGGCTGCGGATGGCCACTGGGCCCCCTGGGGCTTGTGGTGGGGACGAAGGGGTCAGCATCGGCAGGAAGGAGGATGAGCCCAGAGAGGACAGGCCAGGCCAGAGCAGGCCCCATCAGAAATGGTCCTAGTGTTGAGTGCTGGGCAGGGCCTGTAATATTAAAACCACCTATGGCCGTAGGTAAAGAAGCAATGAGGTCCAGATGCATAATTCTGTCCATTTGGGAAAGTCCTCTCTCTCATGCAAGGAGGGAGCCTCAGGCATACTCTTGCGGTGGTTTATTAATGTCACAAACGAAGCGTATTTTATTTTTATTTGAATTGGCCAATAAAAATGTTCTGTACAAGGTAAACACTTCATCATGAAATATTTAAAGTAAAAATAAATAAATTACTTCCATCCTACAGAAATCTCCAGCTGCCACATACAAATAGAGGACATCAGCTATAAATTAAATACGTTAAAATAAATAGTCTTAGGGTACTCTGATTGATAGGGTCAGTTTAAATCACCTGTTGAAATCATTCTATCAAAGCAAGGTATTATTAATTCCACTAGACTATGCCATTTCAGGAAATATTAGCACTCAACATTTGATTTTTAATTGTTTTTCTATAGAAAAACTGCACATAAAAGAATAGAGAATTCATGCAATCATGCCAAATGATCCTCAAAACCCGTGTTGATGATACTCTGGATCGAATATTTGCCCTACGAAGTAAATATATAGTGCTCTGTCATTGAAAAGCCTACCTTGTCAAGATGAAATAAGTGTGACGCCAGGAATAGTAAGAACCATCGTGTTTACAGGTGCCGAAAACATCAAGCTCTTACATTTATACAGAAATCACACGTATTAGAATGACTCACAAGGAAGACAGAAGAATCACCTGCTTCCTTCCTTGGAGGTCTTTAAAATAGGTTGGGACAATTTTATTTTGGTGTGGTTTTGCTTAAAAGTGGGGATATAAACTTATGATCTTCCAAAGTCACTGTCAGACCAGGGGCTTAAGTTATTCTAAGAAGGAACGGCCTTCTTTTGCCTTTGAGGGAAGTTCCTTTTGTGCATCCTAGGCTGGGTGATTGGGTAGTGAGGGAGGGTGATATGATGTGTTTGTACCAGGTACTTGCAGAGGTCAATGTGTTCATTTTTATCCAGCGTGTGCAGCGACCTTTGGCACCTGGGAAGGTCACCTTTAGTCGGCCTCAAAGGCGCTGTTGGTCGCTCCCACGTACTCAGCCTTCTTCTTATGCCTCATCCACATTTTTCGGAGGATGCTGGGGATGCCGCAGGACACACTTCCTGTCAGTGGTAGGGAGGCTTCTGCTCCCTGGGGAAGGGTTGGGTACTCTTCAGTCATCTTCTTGAGATGCCTGGATCTAAAGAAAAGCCAGGGGTGTGGGGAGGGCAGTCACTTCCCTGAGCCAGACTTCTACGTTTTGCTCTGAAGAAGCATATGGTGGCCTGAGCTCTTATTTCTCCTCTGCTCACACATCCTGTGGCCTGGAGGGAGGGTCACTGTTGGGCCCCAGGCAGGAATGACACCCCCTGGGGGGATCCTCCAATTGGATGAAGGAAGGAGGTGGCCTTGGCCACGCTGGTTTATGGGCCTCAAGTTCTGCTCTTGTCCCAAGTTCCACTTGCCCACCCCTCCCATCTCCACACGAACGATTTTGCTGAGTGGATTTCCCAGAGCAATGGCTATTGGGTTGAATTCTGCCCCCCCCCCCCCCCCCCAGCCAGGTACTGTGTGATGTCAAGCAAATGACTTAACCTCAACCAGCCTCCTTGTCCTCATGTGCAAAGTGGGGATGATTTCATCTAACTCCTGGGGCTTTTGCGAGGAGGGAAATGAGAAAATAAAGCATCTGGCACATTGTAGGCCTCCCTAAATGTTCCTTTCTTCCTCACTTTCTGTCCTTACCTGAAAGAAATGGCCTTACTTGACAATAGCCAGGGCCCAGGAGCAAATTGCGATGAGAATGTCTGAGCTTAGAGAAAAGAATCCGTTTAGAACCTTTGCAGGGCAGTTATGTGGATTGGTAAGGTTGCCTCTATTGCATTGTAATAATTTTTTACTGGTTGACTCCAGCAGTCACCAAAAGTCATTGTTGCCCAGAACAATTTGCTTCTACTACTTATACAATCCAAACAATTGTCTTAGTTTTCAACACTTAGGTCCCAATATGTTGAGTGACTTGGTTTTTATAATTCTCCTTGGATGGCTTTCTCTCATCTAGAAGGGTTTTGAATTGGCCTGTTTCCCCTTGGACTCCCACAGCGTTCAAGGTGTGTGCACCACTGGGTTGATATTTTAGTCCATGGCCCCCCACACATCTGCCTCTAACATGGTCCCAAGTACGTGCCTTTCCAACTCCTAAATTGTAAGTTTCTTGAAAAATGATAGCAATGGTTTATGCTCAGCTCTTTATACATTATCTCATTCAATTCTCACAATACTCCTCCAGAGGGGTACATCCCCAGATTTTGTTTTCTTTTTCTTTTAAATAAACGAGGACACGGAGGTTTGAATAACTTGCCTGAAGTCACAGCAAGGCAGTGGCGTGCCAGGCAAGCAGCAGCACTTGACTGCCACCTGCAGCATGGAGGACGGTGGTAGGGACACAAATGGACAAGGGGAACTGAGTTTAAGGCTCCTGCCCACCACCTTCTTAGTCTACCATTGAAGGCCGGGAGGGGGCTGCTGGGGATTACTCACTCCTGGGACTCTAGCTGCTGGCCCCTGGATCAGAGATAACAGTAACATGGGGGTGATAAATTTGGTTTGAAACCTTTGACCTTATGTACTTTTTTACCTTTGGGCAAGGGCCACGAACCCAATTCAGGAGGCATTTCTGACCTCAGCCTGCCTAGGGGAGGCTCTGAATATGGCCTGTGATTACATTTATCTAATTAACCCCAGATCCTCCAAATGACAGTTCTCCCAGCCTAAAGACTGGCGTTAATGAAGTGGAAACCATCAAACACGCTTCAGCTTCATCCTAGAGAAACAGTTACCCAGGGTTATTGTCCTCATTAAGAGGACATTTGCAGCTGGCATGGATTTCGTGTCAGCATCTTGAGAGTCTGTCAACCAGGCCACCTGTTCCTCTTCTGCCGCAGGGCCCGGAGCAGGTGGGGCGCCCTGCAGGCAGCGGGCCGGGAGGCAGGGCACTTACCCTCTTGTCAGAACTGCTCTTTTGTCAGAGCCGCTGGGAGCGGCCGCCTCCAGGACAGCTGTGGGGGCCTTCACTGAGATCCGGGCCACCGGAGGAATCTGGGTTGTGAGGAAGGGGAAGAGAATGTGAGGATGGAGCCATGGTCCCAACTCTGGCAAGACTGGAGCCACTGAAAGGGGAATGGCTACGCTGAACCACCACGAACCCAGGGCAGTAATCCTTACACTTGGGTGGGCAACAGACTCCCCTGGAGGGCTTGTTAGCACCGTGCTGGGCCCACTGGGGTATTGGTCCAATAGGTGTGATGTGGGCTTGAGCATTTGCGTTTCTAACAAGTTCCTATGTGCTATTAGTCCCAGGACCCCAATTTGAGAAGAAACTTGAGCGAGAACAATTCAGTTTTACCTGAGAACTCTGTTCTCAGACTCCCATTGCCTGTGTGCCCTTTGTTGTCAACTCCTGCGGGTTCTTGCTTTGAAGTACTGCCCAGATTCCTGCCATCCTCTCCATTTCCTCTGCTGCAGCCTTCAGGGCCAATCACCTTGGGGCTTCTTGTTTCCAACCATACCCCAGACCCCTCCTGGATTTGCAGGGCCTCCCACGGCGGGGTAGACTGAGGCCAACTCTGCACCTGCTCTTCAAGGCTCTGCAGAGCCGACGCCACCTCATCTATGCAGCTCCGCCTTCTGCCACCTCCCAGCTCCGCCTTCTGCCACTCCCATGGGTGTCAGCAGTTCCAGTCCCAGCAGGGCCACTCCTGCCTTCCCCAACGCTCATGCCCAGCTCCTCATCTTCACTGGGCCTTTCCTTCCCTCTCTGGGCAGAGCCTCATCGCTGCCTGCCCTTCAGGCTCACTTCCTCCAGGAAGCCTTCCATCTGGCTGGTGGCCCGTGTTGATTTCTCTCGGTCCTTAGGCCCCCACAGCACTGCACACCACAGGTTCTATCTTTTTATGGTTCTCTACTTGTTTCATATGTTTATCCGGTTTCCGAGTCTCCAGAAAGGTCGCATAGCATGTGGCAGGGCCTGGGACTTAAGCTTTTGGTGGCCCTACTCAGCTTTCCTAAAGGAGGTGGTGAGTGCTCAAGAAACATGTAGTGAAGTGGAAATTAACTGGAGGCCTAACCTGGGCTACGTCCAGAGTTTGCTCTGTCAATGGTCATACGCTGTGCTTTGTTCCTCCACCCCATGACCCACTGAAGGCGCAAGGTCACCGTATTCCTGGAATCGCTGAGAGATTCCAGGTTGAGGACACCATGATTCACCTCCCCCTTCTCTCCTGAGCCGGCCAGAGGTTGTGGGCAGAGTTACTGTGCCACCTTGTGGCCTCTAGGGAGCTCTCCCTCCCCATCATGCCAACAGCCCTGGGAACATATACCCACTGGCCTTCCCCACTGTCCTTAGTCCCATTTCAGTGTTGAATCCGGTTTAGCCGTGGGAGCTCTGAATGGCTCTCCAGTCTCTGATGAGCTATGGGACCCCAGCCCCACTGTCTCAGGCCCAGAGGAAAGGGTCAAGCATGCTGCCTCTGTCCTCTGCATTAGTATTGCCCCCCTTTTGTAACTGGGTCCCCATCACCACCCTCTCCCATCCCAACCTGCTCTGGCCTCCCAGCTGCAGCTACTGTCCGAGGCCAGGCCCAGACCTGGGGGCCGGTGATCCAGGCTGTGAGCCCCCTCTTCCCTTTAGTGTCAGCCTTCCCCTGGGCTTGGCTGAGCCCAACTGTTCGAGCTGTCACAGCCTGACAGCCTCCCCCCTGTAGCAATGGCCCAGACGTCCTGGGACAGGGGGCTCCTGACAAAATGGCTTGTCCCAGCCCTGCCCGTGGTGTGGTTTTCCTAGGTCAGGGATGGCTTAGATGAGATACTCAGGTTAGATTTCCTCTCCGACCAGGAGCGAAGTTCTCACCTCTCCGTACAATTTGTTCCATAAGGACAAGAGGCTGGGCCAGACAATCTGTCAGGTCTCTTGTCCTCAGATGGCACAGTCCACGAATCTTGAGGGCTGATACTCATTAAGCACAGGCTGCTCGAGCCAACCTCGCCTCCAGCCATGACCTCACCCCCTACTGTGCTAACCAGAGGGTGCCCATGTTCATGCCCACAGGGAGATGCAGGAGACGTATTTTTTTCAGGGTGATTCTGAGCTAGACCTGGACATGCGCCACCCGATGGTCTCCCTTCATGACAGGACAAGCTGCCGGATTGTGGGAGGGCAGTCAACAGAGCGCTCTCAGCTCCCCCAGGTATGTCTCAGAAGGGCCACATCGTCTGAGGTCATGCCCTCCTGGGACACCTCACATGCTCTGACAGGGCGAGGAGGAAACATAAAGTCCTGGCCATTTGGACCCAACTCGGGACAACCCAGGATGGGCAACACTTGCCCCAGAGCTTCCACCGGGAGGGGTCACGCCCGTGTGGCAGTGCCCAAGCCTGCCACCCTTCTCCTGTCACAGGTATTGGTCCCTTCTGCACATTGCGTCCCATCCTGAGATGACTGGTGTTCGGTGTTTTCACGAAGCTTGAGACCTCTTATATCTCTTTCCCCTGTAGCTGCTGCCCTTGGGAATTAGTCAGGCATTTCCATCTGGCAGGGGCCAGCATAAACATGCTTCTCTCTCCCCCTCCCATCCCACCCATGTTTGAAATGTATGCTAGGTAACACCTTCTGTTTTCCTAAGAGCTGAATTTCTGGCAAGGAAGAACCCCCAGGCCTGCTTTTCTACAACCCTCTGAACTGGCCCAAAGGACACGGGTCTCTCATCTTAGCACAGAGAGGGCACAACAGGCACAGCCACCCAGGCTGAGAGACTCACCAAAGACTTTCCACAGGCTCGACTCCCACGCAGATTTGATGATTTGGGCTCAGCAGCCCCCACTGCAAAGGTGAATGAAAGACATGTCACCCAGTGCACTCTGTCCTGTCTCCCTTGGGTCTGCATCAATTATCAAAGTCAGGAATTTCTTCCTTTTTCAAAAAAAAATTATCTTTTACATATACTATTTTAAAATTATAGTTTACATTCATTATTATTCTGTATTAGTTTCAGATGTACAACACAGTGGTTAGAAAATCATTTACTTTACGGAGTGGTCCCCCCAAAGTTTCAAGTGGGCAACAGACTCCCCTGGAGGGCTTGTTAGCACCGTGCACAATATTATTATTATAGTTTTCGCAGCACAATATTATTATTAATTTTTGAAATATGTTTTTTTAAATCTATTTTTATTGATTTCAGAGAGGAAGGGAGAGGGAGAGAGAGAGAGAGAGAAACATCAGTGATGAGAGAGAATCATTAATTGGCTGCCTCCTGCATGCCCCTCTACTGGGGAAAGAGCCCGCAACCCGAGCATGTGCTCTGACCGGGAATCGAACCGTGATCTTCTGGTTCATAAATCGGCACTCAACCACTGAGGCACACCAGCCGGTCGCGGTACAATATTATTCCCTATGCTATAATTTACATCCCTGTGACTATTCTGTAACTGCCAATTTGTTCCTCTTAATCTCTTCACCTTTTTGCACCCAGCCCAACTCCCCTCCCCTCTGACAGCTGTCCATCTGTACCTTGTTTCTATTTTGTTTGTTTATTTTGTTCTTTAGATTCCACAGATAAGTGAAATCATATGGTGCTTGTCCTTATCTTATTTCACTTAGCAGACTACCCGCTAGGTCCATCCATGCTGTTGCAAAAGGTAAGATCTCCTTCTTTCTTTCTTTTTTTTTTTTAAGATCTCCTTCTTTTTTATGACAAGCTGGGACTTTCTAAAGGCCTTGTACTGGGCAGTAGGATCAGGCAGCAGGGCAACTGCTGAGAGGATCACCTGCACCCCTGGTGCTCTTCCAGGGGCAGGAGCTGAGCTCCAATAGATAGGTGCTCAGAGAATGTGCCCTCAGCCCCTCCTTCCTCCCTAAGGCACCAGATCACAGAGGTTATCAGGAATTAAGTCTTTACGGCTCGGATCCCAGATCCATCATTTACCCTGCTGCTCCTGGACACCCCTCTGTGAAAACGAGCAGGGAAGTCCTGCCTGTGGTGGAATGATGGAGCTTCTCGGAGTCCTGAGACACTGGCTATCTGGGAGATATGTGAGAACCTGCTTGCTATGCCTTTATCCCCAAGGCCCCACCTACTTCTGAGTAATTACTACTCTGAAGCCTGCAGCTTCGGAGAATCCAGATGTTGAGCTGAAGGATCTCCTGAGGAGGGGAAGGTGGTTAAGGATGGGGAGGGAATTTGACTTTCAATAGCATTCTTCCCTGGGGCAGCTGATAAGCCCGATCCTATCACCCCACAGCATCTACAATAAAGAGAAATATGCAAATTGACCACACCTTTGTGATGCCCACCAGCCAATCAGGAGTGAGTATGCAAATTAATACAACAAAGATGGCGGGTTAATTTGCATATACAGGCGCGGAGTGGCCAGGTGGGGCGGGATGCCTGCTATGAGGGGGAGGGCGGGAAGGGGGCAGAGGGCGTTACACGAGTGGCGCTGCACCCAGGAGCGAGGACTTGCAGGCTCCCAGGTGGCCGGGAGTGAAGCCAGGGGAAGGAAGGCCTATTATTGCATGAATCTTCGTGCAACGGGCCTCTGGTATAGAAATAAAGCACCCCCTCCCTCAGGAAAACATCTCCATGCCAATTAAACAAAGTTACAAGGCTACCAAGATCAAAACCATGATGTTCAGTGCTCTGGCATAAGTAATGACAGCAGCTCATATTTTTGAGTATTTACTGTGTCAGTCCCTGTGTGGAGTGTAAGACACATACACATTGTCTGATTTAATCCTCACGGCAACCCTGACAGGTAGGTGTCATCATAATCCCCACTTTCTAGATGAGCATGTTGAGGCTTTAGTAATACATAACAGTTTGGACGAAGCCGGTAAAGATGATATTGGGAATGGCCAACTGCCCTCTTTGATCTTGCAGGACCCGGGGACCCCCTAACCCAGTCTGGGAGGAGTTTGCCAGGTGGGCAGACACAGGGAGGGCAATCTGCATCGAGAAGAGTGTCAGCGAAGGTCCAGGGAAATAGTGTATAAGGGAGTAGTCACAGGATGACACAGCAGCTCAGGGTTGCTCTGTGTATGGACTGGCAGGGACAGGAGTGTCACAGGAGATGGACCTGGAGATGTCAGCAGAGGACACGTCCTGGAGGGCCTTGGGCATGGTAGGGGTGGTTGCAGGTGGCAAGGACGCAGTGTTTAAAGTAGAGGAATGGTATCGGCAGATTTCGGCTTTGAAGGACCCTTCTGGTAGCCTCTTGGAGGGAGGGGGAACTGAAGGTCAGGGTTGGCTGTTACACACAAGGGATGATGAAGGGACACCGAGTCCAGGTAGCCCGAGGTAGGTTCCAAAAGGGAGAGATGAGCCATATCCAGGAGCTGACACTGTCAGTGTTCAGTGTGTGAAGTGGTGGGTGGAATGGGGGTGGGGAAGGAAAGGGGTGTTAGGGAAAACATCCCAGTGGCTTGCTGGGAGGATGCACAGTGGCCCCAGCTGAGAAAGGAAGAGAGGTTTGAACGAGGAAGATGAGTTCCGTTTGAAAAGGTTGATTCTGAGGTGCCTCAGGACAACTTGGTGGAGAGGTTCCACAGTTGACCAGTTCTCCCAGGCTCAGGAGGTGGGGTGTCCCTCTCCAGACACCTGAGGCTCACCTGCTCAAGGCCTCATGGTGAGAGCATTTCTCAGCTGGGCCTCTGCCTTCAGAGTCCCCGCAATTTCCAAGATTCCTCAGGGAATCTTGCTCCCACGTGAGAAGGCTGCCGCATCCAGGAGCCTCCACTGTAGCTCAGAAAAGAAACAAGTCCCCAGATCTGAGATCCCTGGAGACTCACCTCCTCTGACAGATCTTAAGATGGTAGTTTACAGTCTTTGCCTGAGGCCAGTGCCAAGCTCTCCTGTGGGGAGCATTGGGTCTGGCTTTGGTTCAGAAACCCTCCCTCTCTCCCACCCCCTCTAGAATCTATCAGATCTGGGAGCTGAAGGTTGAATCAACGCCCAGCTCAATCTCTCTCTCTTTTTTTTTCCTTCTGAACCTGACTAGCACATTCCCTGCATGAGCTGAGTGTCACATGTTAGGCAGATTCTCTCCATTTCACAACGTACTGTTCTCCTCTTTCTGAATAAAACACTGTCTTGGGTTGTCCAAGCTTCCATAAGCTACTTAGAAAGGAAGGAAAGTGTCCCCTAATACGAGACAGTTGGGAAGACATTATTCTCCGGGGGAGGAGATCTGAGATTTAATCTCAGTTCTGTTGCTAATGAGAAGTGCGACCTTGGGTAGGTCACACAGTTTCCATGGTTTCATTTTCCTCTTCTGTAAGTTGGCAGGGGTGGGTGCAATAGAGCAGTGCTTCTCTACCTTCAGTGCGCGTTAGAATCACCGGGGGGAGGGGGGTGTTGTTAAAACACAGATTGCTGGGCCCCGCCCCAGAACTTCTGATTCAATCTCTAGGGTGAGACCCAACGTTTGCATTTCTAGCAAGTTCCCAGATGATTCAGCTGTTCTGAGGGTCCCACTTTGAGGATCCTCCACTAAATCATCTCTAAATCCTTGCTAATCCATTTATTGTCCTCAGGCCAAAATCCTCAGCATCATTAGAAACATAAAATATGGGGCCTTACTCAGTCTTACGGAATTGGAATTTGCATAACAACAAGGTTCTCAGGTGATTCTTTTGCACATTAGAGAAACATGGCTCTAAATTCACTTTATGATTTTGTAGTGAAGATATTCTCTTTTTCTCTTTCTACACACATACTGCACCCACCCACCCACCCACCTAAATATAGACATAGAGAAAAATTGATCTCCTCTTAATTTGCAAGGCAGATTGTGGTTTTCCGAATGCTTTCATTCTACAGACATATGTAGGTATGTAATCACTTCACTAGAGAATACAGATGCTTAATGCATTCCTATAGTAGAATCATAAAAAAAAAAAAGATCAGGGTGTTAGATCAAAGAAGCCTTAGAGAAGATGGATAGGTGAAGGGACATAATTAAGTCTTATTTTAGTTCTTGTAACATACAAAATTATTGACACACGAAGGCTTTGAGAAAGACATCCCAGACAGTCCATTGTGTCTTTTTGGAGTTAAACTATGAATAACTGCAGGCTGTGGGCATAACAGAAATAACCTAAACCAGCAAGTAAAGGCAAAATACCATCACAGAACTCAGTGAGCTAGAGGAAGATGCCCATTTGACTGCTTGAGGTGGAAGCCATTTATAAACAGTGTGAAAAGTAAGACTATACTGTTTCCAGCTATCAAAACAAATTTGTCCCTGAATTCTTTTATAGATTGTTGAAATAGCCTAAGTAATGTAAGACGGTGAGATCAAATGTAAGATAGTGAGATCTTAAGATGGTAGTTTACGAAGAGTCTGTATAATGACACACACTCTGCCTATAAAATAAATAACACAGGCTTCTTCTGCTATGTGAGTCACGACTACACTGGTTTTCTCTCCCCAGAACATGAAGACTTTCATCTGAATCCAGCAGGGCTTCCTGTGGAGCACGATGGTAGATGAAAGCATCTTTGCTCACGACACACACCAGAGTGAGTTGTATAGGTGGAAGGGAGTGGTGTGGGGCTGCTGTAGATGGGGTCTGAGGGCAGGTGCACTCAGAGCAGGAAAGCATGTGTGGGGGAAAAGCATAGTCCCCACACCACAGGTGCTCTGCTCACCTGGCGTGACCGAGGACACTAGGGAGTACCACGATGCAGTTAGACAAACCACAAGCCAGGACGCAGACACTGCGGCTGCTGCTCTCAGTGAGTCATTGTTCCCCAGGGAGGTACCCGGAGCAGGGTCAGTGCACATACCCGGTCTGGCGGGAGTCTTGGCAGGGTGGGGTCCCTGCTGCCATGAGCTATGGAGCCGGCTGAACCTGGGGCCCTCGCAGTCTCGGTGGTCACTGCGGTGTGGCAGCAGCTCCAGGGGCCGGGAAGCGTACAGGTCCGACTCAATCACCACCTGCCGGGAGGAGGAAAGACAGTCAGCTTGCTCCCCAAATCAGATCTAGGGATCCAGGGCCCAGGCCAGGACCTCAGCTTTGCAGATGGACCTTGTGCCAACATGCACGTTTTGGAGCCATCCTTACTCCATTGAATGCTAGGAACAGTGAGAAAACATGGGTAAACTGCCCAGAAACAGCTGTTTATTGAACTTCAGAATGTCCAGGGGTGCAGGAAAACAAGGGCTTCAGAGGTCTCTCACCAGCAGTCCCATCACAGAGTTAGGATCCTGGGCCATCAGGCCAAAAATCAGGGCTGGTCACCTGCACCCTGGCCTGACAACAGGACAGGTTATTTGAAAGGAGGCTAGCCCTGAAAATTGTGATTTTATGGTCTTTGCAGCTAAGTGGATGCCCAGTGAGGACAGAAGACTTAGGGAAAAGACTTGGGACCCAACTGACTTCCAGATTTTTAAATGTTTTATTAAAAATATATTTATTGACTTCAGAGAGGAAGGGAGAGGGAGAGAGAAAAAAATAAATGATGAAAGAATCATTGATCAGCTGCCTCCTGCACACCCCTCACTGGGGATCGAGCCCGTAACCCAGGCATGTACACTGACCAGGAATTGAAACGTGACTTCCTGTTTCATAGGTCAATGCTCAACCACTAAGCCACGCCGGCCAGGCCAACCCCCAGTTTTGACACTTTGTGGTGGTGTGGGAAGGGGATATCCCTGTTTGCCTTGCTGTATTGCGGCAGAGTAAGTGCCTGTCACTAGTAGATATTTTAATAGCATAGATTGCTTTTTTAGTTCATGTCACTTACAGGGGTGGGCAAAAGTAGGTGTTCAATGTGGAAAACTATAAATTAATAAATAATAATATAAGAATACACTCTGCGTTTCACATACTCACAACTGTAAACCTACTTTTGCCCATTCCTGTATCTATCTACAGTGTCTGAGAACAGTTCATGTCTCCCACAGAGGAAAATAAGGGCAGCTGACACTCTTTGCCTCAGTTTACCACAGATAGTCCTTTGCTTAGAAAATTAACATATCCCAAATTTGATCTTATCTAGGGTAGGAAATGAACTCTGTTCGGGCCCATTTTAGGACCCAGACTTATTCATTCTGTGCCTTTGGAGAAAGCTGATCATTCAGGAGCACCGACTAGTAGGATCAGTCCTCTTTCTGCTCTGGGCGCTTCTGTTTCAGCAAGCCTTCCGTGCAGGCTGGGAGCAGCACCCTGCACTGGACGCCAGCACCCTGGGGCTGTGAGGCTCAGCAGTGGGTGGTCTGTCACTCAGCACCCTGCATGTACATCCCCTCTGCTCTCCTCCTTCTCTTCCTTCTGGCATTGTGGTCTGCCATGGTGTTGCCCAGAATACTGGACTTTCCTGGCGTAATGCTAGCCCCAGCCCCCTGGACGCATGGACTGTTGGACCTAAGGGTCCTCCCCCCAGAATACGAATCTCCGGGTTGAATAGGAAAGACCCGAGTCTCATTGTCTGACACTTGTAGGGCTCTCTGCTGTTGGCCTCCCATTTTATTTTCGTTCTTTTGGCGCTCGTCTCAGGAAGGAGAAGTGAGGACTGGTGTGTTTTCAGAGCCACTTTACAGATGGAGAAGGTAAGGCAGGATGTGAACGCCTGAGGAGTCCATGGGGGAGACCCAGCATTTCCTCCTCCGAAAAGGGGGAGCAAATGTTTCCTGTCGGGAACAAGAACCGCCACCTCGGCAATCCCTTCCCTGCACCGTGGGCTGGGGAAGAGGTTGGGGAGGGAGAGAGCAGGGAGGCATAGCGGCTCAGCCCGTCACTAGATGTAGGAGGTTTCCTGGGGGTGGAGATGAGGCCGGTTCCTTCCCAGGTTATGACTTAGGGCCCAGTGCCTCTCCAGGGTATCTTCTCCAATCCCTCGGAAAGGATGAAGGAAAGGACAGAGGAGAGGCGCCCCGCTCAGAGCATTTCCCTCGTGTAGCTGGCCTTGTACTTGGTTCTCATTTCCCACAATAACAGAGGCTCTGAGAGGGCTTCAGGGCTGTGTGAGGCCCACACCAGGGAATGAATGGACAGATGAACGGAGGGCTGCGTCCTCCTGACAGCCTGGTTTATTTTCTGGTCTGTAGGACACGGTCTGGGCTTTCTGCTGCTGCTACTGGTGGTGGTCTTAGAACACACTGATCTGAGAGTGGGCTCTTTAGCACCCTGAGTACACAGGTAAGATGGGGAACTGGCAGCAGGGGGTGGGATGTAATAACAGGGAGTTAGAAAGACAGGTGAGACTTAGGTAATAGAGAATCATGATTTGGGGCTGATGGAATCCATAGCAATGTTCTAGCCCAACGCCCCAATTTTACACATAGGGAAACTGCCGTCAAGAGAGGCATGTGCCTTCAAGGTCACGGATCGGTAGGGGGCAGATTCAGGACAAGAACTATAGTTTTATGACTCCTGAGTGCTCTTTGTCAGACCCACAGAAGTACCTCCATCCAGATAAGAATTTTCCAGTGCAATTGATTGCTCAGTGCATTTTGGAAAATCAGCAGATCACCAGACAAATCCCTCCTCCGCAAGGTTAAAATCTGGGGAGAATGTGACATTTGCAATCTCATTTCTCCATCTTTCCTGGATGGTGCCCAAATGCTTATTATGAAGGGGCTGTGAATCACAGAGACACGGCCTCCGTTTTACGGGGACTCCTAACTGACCCACACCTTCGTGTAAATTCATTCCTTTGAGCTACTCTGATGTTGGTGGCATCAGGTTGATCAGGATGTCAATAAAATTGCCTAAGAATCCAAGAGGGGCGGGGAAAAGACCAGAGAGACAGTCTAGAGAAGGAATAATATGTGGCTGTGCCCTGGGTTCAGAAAAAAAAAAGGAACTTCAGAGGAGTCCAGAGAGAGGAGAAACTGTAACACCAAGGATGGTTTAGAAAGGAAAGATATATTTGTAAAGGAAGGAACCTGACATCCACATGGTAGCCAAAGGAGGGAGAATAGACACAAATAAGAACTTCAGGACAAAGAAAGTCATAAACATTGGTACATTAGAGCAGTGGCAAGATATGAATCATTTTCTCGGGAACTCAAAGGGAAGAAGAGGGCCAACTGGGTGAGGAAACGAGATCAGAGCCAATTCTTTCTTCTTTGGGCCTCTCTCTCCCCATCTCTGGTGGATTAAGAGACCTTTCCTGTCTTTTCTAATTTGAGTGTTCTGTACAGCTGGGGCTGAGTTTTATAAGCAAAGGATGAGTCAGGCTGTGAGTGGAAATCAGAAATTCAGAAGAGAGCTCAAAGGTTAGAAGGCATTAGGAGGCTGTCTCACCTGGAGGAAGACTGTATATTTGAAGACAGGACCCTAGCTTCTGATTTTTTTTTTTAAATCAAAAGCAATTTTTATATGTATTCATATACTTGAGTCATTCTTTTTTCTCTGAGTAAAAGTATTTTAGAGAGGGGGAGTCAGAAACCATAAACGTAGCAGTCTTTCTAAAAAATTTCCACTCCCAGGAAACCTGAGAGCGCGGTCTACAGTGCCTGGCTGAAGTCAGCTGGCTATTCCAAGAGGCTGTGCCCATGTTTTGTTGGCTTTGTGTATCTCATGTCCATGTGGCTTCACCTTCACGACTGAGAATTGTCTCCTTTGTTTAGGTTCTCAGTCCCCTGAGAACTTCCTTCCCTAGAGCCCTAGAAAGTACAGTGATTTATTTCCATTTTAAAAGTTTGTGTAACCAGTGTTCTGTCCTTATAAAGCCAGTTGATATTGGTATAAGGAGTGATTCAGACAGGAACATTGTTTAAGGTTAGAAATCCAAGAACTTGGTTGAAAACGAAATATTCCTAATTCCCAAGGGATCGTTCTTGAGTTATGAATGATTTGTGGTTCTCTCAAATCCAAGGTAATGCCAAACTCAAGGCCTTGATGGAAACGTCCGTTGTGAAACTTTTCTTAAACTCTGAATCACCTACAAACAACTGCTTCCCTTTCTATCCTTGGGTACACCCAGTAATTCTTAAAAGGCAGGAGCATTTTTCTACTAGTGCGTGGGCTTGAGTTTTCAGGGCCCACGACAACAAAGAAATTTTCCATCCATTGAAATCCCCTTTCTTTCTTACTATATAAAACATTTGCAAAAGTTATTTTAAGAAGATATGCAACTGACGGGAAAAAATGGGCAAAAGACATGTGTAAGGAACCTGGAGGTAAAAAAAAAAAATCTATAAAAAGATGAATGGTATTAAAGAAATGCAAATTAAAACAATAAGATATTTTCACCTATTAGACTGTCAAAGATTAACAACATTGATACCATACAGTATTGGCTCAGGTGTTCTGGTAAAGGCACTTTTAAAACATAGTTGCTTAGAATTTGGCAATGACTATATAATATTTTTCAATGCTCATATACTTTGATCACTTTCTTTTTTTAAAATATATTTTTATTGATTTTGGAGAGGAAGGAAGAGGGAGAGAGAGATAGAAACATCAATGATGAGAGAGAATCATTGATTGGCTGCTTCCTGCACGTGCCCTACTGGGGATTGAGCCAGCAACCTGAGCATGTGCCCTTAACCGGAATCGCACCTGGGAACCTTCAGTTCGCAGGCCCATTTTCTATCCACTGAGCCAAACCAGCTAGGGATTTTTTTTTAAATTGAGACATAATTGATACATAAATTGTGTAAGTTTAAGGAGCACATGTGTTGATTTGATAACCCAGAATTTAATATCTATGAATATATCCTTAAAACATTTGTACAAGAATATAAAAAATATATTCTAGATAGAAATGGATAGAACTAGAATTTAAGCCTCACTATAGACTCTTAAGTCTACAGACCTAACTACTGTGTTCTACAGTTCCCTCAGGATTTATTAGTACTACTATATTTTCTATCCTCATAATGTTTCAATTTTTTAAAATTGATTTTAGAAAGAGAACAAGGGAGAGAGTGAAACATTGATCAATTGACTCCCACTGGGGATCAAACCTGTCACTGGGTTACATGCCCTGACCAAGAATTGAACCTGCCACTTTTTGGTGTACCAGACAATACTCCAATCAACTGAGCCACACCTGCCAGGGCATAATGTTTCAAATTTTATAATGGGCACATACTGCTCTGGATATTTAAAAAATAATAAATGTACATTGAAACGGCGACTAAATCCCATCTCATTCCAAAGACACTTAATTATTTTTTTTAATGGAGAATAAGTTTTTAAAAATTGAGATACTTAGAAAATCAAAATGCTGTTCTATGAAAAATTGTGATAGAAATAGAAATTCCAGTATAACCAAGAGGAAACAATTAGGAGTTAAAACAAATCTTTTAAATTAAAGTACAAAGAGGTATTGACAACTTTCATATAAAGAAATCTGTAAATAAAATGAGAAATTTACAGCACCAGTACTCTCTAAAGACATGTAAACTAATTAATGGTATAAGGTAATGCATGTGCTTACTAAAGTAGCAAAAGGTAATACAGAAAACTAAAGCCAATGTTGGGGAGGCTGGAGGTAAATGACAAAGCATGGCTGCAAGCCTGGCAATTGTTCACAATTCCTGGTCAATATGTGTCAAAACTGTAAGCAGGAACCATTTTTAAAAAATCACTATTATTTCTCCCCATGTAGCTCAGTGTCTCTTACACATATTAGGAATGCAAATATTTGATGGATAGATGAATGAGTGAGTAGATGGATAGATAGATGAAACTATTCTTATCCTTTTACTTGTTAATTCTACTTTGAGGCCTATGCACCAAAGAATTAATCCAAAAAGTAGTATTTTGTATAAATAAACTCATTTCACTGCTATTTATAACAGTGAAAAAAAAATGGAACATTACAAATGCCAATAATAGGAGAATACTTAGGTTAGGGTGCTATACCCACATCATGAATTCCGTTTAAATAAGAAAAACAAAACAAAACCCACAGTAGATCCAAAATGAGATTTGTTCTCTGTGTCTGGGAAAAATGCCAGAATTGAGGGGTCCAATTCAGAGCTGTGTTCTGTCTGGTTGACATTTGTCAATTATTTTGGTTAAGTGGAGGTGGAAGAATGCAGCAACAACAACATGGGCTACAGAAAACCTTCCTGCTTATATGGAGAGCAGGAGAGAGAGAGAGAGAGAGAGAGAGAGAGAGAGAGAGAGAGAGAGAGAGAGAGAGAGAGAGAGAGAGAAGAGGCTAGACAATGCTTTTTAAATAAAAGTTAATGAAGAGATCAAAACTGAAGTTTCCTTACATTCTTGGTCAAGAGGTGTTGAGAGCTTTTGACTCTTCTTCTGGCTGGATTGGACACTGTGAAGAGAGATAAAGGAATGGTTTCAGAGAACACCCGTGAGGCTGACATAGCTACAGTAACAAAACTGAGAGGGTTTGCACCTGGAGTGAGGGAGGGGCCGAGGATGGGGACTGGGAAGAAGAGGCAGGCGCAACTGCAATTTTAGATGTTACTTGGTTGAGTGCACCGACCTACACAGCAGCATTATTCACAATAGCCAAAAGGTGGACACAACCCAAATGTCCGTCACCAGATACAAGTAAACTTCATTTACTGGTTTAATAAAACGTAGTCTATACATTCAGTAGAATATTATTCCTCCTCAAGAAAAAATCGAATTCTGATACGTGCTGCAACATAGATGAAACTTGAAGACATTACGCTGAGTGAAATAAGCCAGACACAAAAGGACAAATGCTGTATGAGTCCACTATATGAGATACCTAGAATAATCAAATTTATAAAGACAGAAAGTGCAATAGAGGTTACCAGGGGCTGGGAAAGAAGAAATAGAGAGTTATTAAGGCAGCAATTTTCAACTGGTGTGCCACAAGAATTTTTAAAACATGTGATACATGATTATTTAGTCAGGAGCACTGACCTCTTTTCCCTTAGATTGTTAAGTGAGAAAATGACAACAACAGTCATCTGGTGTGAACTCCCCCCCCTTTTTTCTTATTGAATTTATTGGGGTGACACTGGTTAACAAAAGACACAGGTTCCAGGTGCACAATTCCACAACATATCATCTGTACACTGTATTGTGTGTTCACCATCCCATTTATCCCCTTTCCACTTCCCCCTACCCTCTGTCCTCCTGGCAATCACCACATTGTTGTCTCTGTCCATGAGTTTTTTCTTCCTTTAAAAAATTTTTTTTAGAAGTTTGTTCTTTTTTTTCTCAATCCCTCCACCCTCCGTGAATGCCCTGTCTTGAACCATAAATATATAGGTCATATAATAGAGCTGCATCTTATTGGTCCCATTGCATAATAAGGTTGCATCTGATTGGTTAATTCTTGGGTACCAGAAATCCTTATATACAAACTAGAGGCCCGATGCATGAAATTTGTGCAAGGGGCTCGGCCCTCACAGCCCCGGCTTCATCCAGAAGGTTGTCCAGAAGGTCCTCTGGACGGTTGTTCTGCTCTTCAGTCTAATTAGCATATTAGCTCTTTATTATATAGGATTTAGGCACCAGATTCTTTAAAAAGTCACCTTGGAGCAAAAAGGGTAGGTAATTACTATTATTATTAATTATTATTTTTGTATATCATTCAAAACTATACCTATTTTTTGTCATATTGGCAAAAAAATGTATTTTTTTGGAGCGCCACAGAATTTTAGTAATTAGTTTATGTGTGCCATGAGAAGAAAAAGGTTGAAAATCACTGGTTTAATGGGTACAGAGTTTGTTAGGAATGATGACAAAGTTCTGGAAATGGAGAGGGGTGATAGTTACACTCCAATCTTAATTTTCTAGTTGCTACAGAACTGTATACTTAAAAATGGTTAAATGGTAAGTTACCTATTGTGTATATTTTGCCACACACATAAAAAGCTTTAAAAAAATCAATTAACCATAAAAAAACTAGTTGGTTGAGAAAAGGTGTGCCTTTTGTTGAAAATGGAGACACCCAGGCATCTCTTTTCCACATTACTTCTAGAGTGATTCACTTGGAACCGAAATCCCACCCGGTCACGCCCTGCCTACACCTGAAACGACCTCTTGCCGCCGGTCAGGTAAGTGATCAGAGGAGTGCTGTGCAGCCAGGACACCCACCACCCAGCGTGCAGTCAGCAGCCAGGCTCCCCACTCCTTTCACTTGGTGCGAATCTGAACTTGACCACTTGCTAGTTACGGGATTTGAGCAAATTACTCATCCTCTCTAAGCCCTCACGTTCCTCATCTGTAAGTTAGGGGTAATAACACCTACCTCAGAGGGCTGCGGTAAGGATTAAACGAACTAACTTGTACTAGTATGAAGCCTTTGGCCTACCACCTGTCAAAGAGCAAGTTCCCAGGAATTAATGGTGATTATTATGATTTTCCTCTTTCTCTGTAAGATGAGGGTTGGTGGGAGGAATAGGTGATGACTGGTAGAGACTATAGCATTCCATTAGAGTGTCTCTTTCTGGAGTTTTCTCCATTTCCTCTCCCCTCACTAACTAACCCTTCCCCATCATTGTTTATCTCCAAGTAGGTTATTTTGAACGCTGTGGGACTATTTACCCCAGAATTAAACCCAGTCTAGTGTGCCTCAGGAAATAGCTGCTGGTATAACTTCTTGGTAAAACCACAGTTTTTATCTTTTGTATTTACTGTGAATTGTGGCTATGAAACCTTTCCCTGAAAGGTCTTTCTTTCTCTAGAAAGTAAAAAGACATACTTGTCCTTAGTTACAGACTTGTTTTATGTCCAGTGCCTTTAAACTCTTTAAAACACTCCATAATATTTGCTGTGGCCATAAAAAACTTAAGTGCCTTTAAAATACTTTAAGAAACTCCGTAACATTTTTGTGAGGTATTAAGAAGGCTCAGCTAAAAAAAAAAATAATAAAAAAAATCACTTTTAGGTTGAACCCAATACATGTGTGTTGGAAAGAGGGCTATAATACAACAATAATAAATGTAACAATAGCTCTGGCCAGTTTGGGTCAGTGGATAGAGCATCAGCCTACAGACTAAAGAGTCCGGGGTTCGATTCTGGTTAAGGGCACATGCCTGGGTTGCGGGCTTGATCTCCAGTAGGGGGCGTGCAGGAGGCAGCCAATTGGTGGTTCTCTCTCATCATTGATGTTTCTCTCTCCCTCTCTCTTCCTCTCTGAAATCAATAATATATTTAAAAAAATGTGATAATAACTCCCCATGAAGTTTTACTAGGTGGATGGCTTATTTGCCATATCTCATTCACACCTCCCAGCAACTCTGTGAGGCAGGTGCTCTTCATTTTTTTAAAAAAGTATTTATTGATTTGAGAGAGAGAGAGAGAGATAAATTTTATTGTTTCACTTATTTATGCATACATTGGTTGAGTCTTGTATGTGCCCTGACCAGGGATTGAACCCACAACCTTGGCATATTGGGACAATGCTGTAACCAACTGTGCTACCCGACGAGGGCATAGATACTCTCCATTTTATAGATGGGGATACTGAGGGTTGTGGTCACATAGTCGATGGTGGAACAAGGCCTATGCTCTTAACCACTAGGCAGCACTGCCCATGTGGCTGAACTTGTGCTCTAAAAATGTTTTGGTCTTTGCCCATTGAATAAGCAGGGCTAAACACTAGCATTTTGGGAAAGGACATATCAGGGAGGGCTATAACCCTTGTTAGATGAAATCAAACCAACCTATATTTTTGCACTGTCTTCTATCTCTGAGGGCCCTCTGCCTGATGGCTTTAGAGAAGCAAGATGCAAACCAAGAAGAAGGAAGAGGCAGACTTCTCCCATTTCTGGTCTAATATAAACTACAAATACTCCTTTTCTAGACAACGACTTCCTAAGCAGTGAAATGTGCATGAATACCAACGAATACTTGGTTTAACATCATGAGATGGCCGTGAATAAAAATGGCAAGAAAGGAATATGGGATTAAATATTTATCTTTGACCTAACATATTCATTGTTGTAAGTATGGAATAAAAATGGAAATCACGTTGTAAGTGATGTATTTAATGGTGCTCACTATATGCCAGGGGCTGTTCTAGATGCTTTATATAATTTCTCTATATCTCATACCCCGCCTCCCCATCATAACCCTGGGAGGTGAGTTCTAGTTCTCCCTTTTACAAAAGTGGAAACGCAGGCCCAGAGAGGTTAAGTAGCCTGCCCTAGGTCACACAGTGCAGAAGAGGTGGCAGTTTTTGACGACTATGCTAAGCACATGAAGCCAAAGGTCCTGTTTTGAATAATTTTATTCATGGGAAGTATGATTATTGCTCCTGAACTGCATAATCATTTTTAATTAAAAAGAGCCATATGGCTTTGATTTTTTTCTCCTTTAAACATTTTTAAATGAAAAAAAAAGAAGACAGAAAATAGACATACTAACATTTCCTTCCAATTTGTTTCCTTCTCATATAAAAGTAATAAAAAGTTAGAGGGCAAGTTTAGGTCCCCTCTGTCTTCCCTCCCTCCCTAGGGATACTAACATCACCAATTTTATCCGTATCTTTCCAGCCTATGTTTTCACACTTTTTTCATATGTACCCATAAACAATATATGGTATTGTTTTATATTTCAAACTTAATCCTTGTTATCATACATATATACATTTTCAGCCTGTTTTTTTTTTTTTCACTCAACATGATATTTCAAGACCTATGTCCATACCCGCAGATTTAGTTCATCGCTATTGACGACTGTGGAGTATTCCATAGTGTGATGACACCACATTTTACCCCTTCCCCTCTTCTAGGACACTTAGGTTCTTTTCCGTTTCACTGTCATAGCATCAGTGCCACCATGAGCAGCTGGTCTGAGAGAGCAGTGGAACAGCTGGGTCAGAGGGTCCTGACCACCTTGCCTCTCCAAGAACCTTTCAGAGTCTCCAGAGAGAGAGTTCCAACTCCTGCATGTGGACTGACTCCTAGCTCCTTTTCTCTCTGGCATTTTGGCAATAGATGTCTAAAGCTTCATTTACGTTCTGCTGGCTGTCTGTGGCCAGGCTGAGCTTCTCCTCCATACCCCACCCCCTCCAGCAAGGGCCCAGGGAAGAAGAAAGGAATTGTTTGAACAGGGGTCACAACACCAGCAAACACCCAGCCCGCTTCATTCAAGTCTGACAATGAGACCAGGGCTCAGCCGGAGTCCCGGACTCTCCCAGCACGTCGGAGGCTGCAGGGACAGAGCAGGGGCCACAGGACAGCGGACAGAGCTTTGAAGGGGGCAGGGGAACTGTTCAGTCAACAGACACCTGCCATCGTCTGAGCTCTTGCTTGAAGCCCCTCCCTCGACTTGACACCATTGGCCTCGGAGGACGAGGGCTGACAAAGTCACACTTCTTGGTGGCGCTAGTTCCAGGTTAAGTTTGAGAGCGTGGCCCTTTGGTCCGGATGGAGGCCGGCCGGGGTTAGGGCATTATTTGACCACTTCCTTGGACTTTGGGTCACGGAGGGGAGTATTTCTCCTCATATCTCACTGCACAGTTAGAAATCAGATTTGGGAGGCAGCTGGTTCTCATTCCAGGACCCACTTGCTCACTGGAGAAGATGAAAGAATCTACCTAGCTGCTCAGGGAATCTTGTTTTCACCTCTGTTTCCTCCCACAAGGGCTTGCTGTCGCTTTCATTTGGCTTGGTGGGTTGCAGTATTAAGTGAAACAGGAATATTTAACTGCCCTTCTTCCCCCCTCATGGATTGTTTCTCCACGACTGATGTTTTTATCCAGGTGCCTCCTTTTCAGAAACAACAACAACAACAAATATCATCAAAACCGAGTAGCGGTCAGAGCTCAGAGACCTGAGGGGGAACCTTAGTAAAACAGCACGCGATGGCCCCCACCCTCCAGCAAAAGGTGCCTCGTGAAGGGAACAGTCAAGGACAATTTCACTTACCCTTGGAAGGAATCACAGTGGTGAAAACTTCTATATTTTCGTCACTGCAGCTATAAATCTGATGCATCCTGTCAGCCTTCTCTCCCCTAACGTGCCTGGGAACCGGAGGCCTCTCTGCGAGCCCCTAGTTGCAAGGTTTCCTAATCCAGTCTGGCTCGGGGATCATTGTGCAGGTCCACAAAAGACAGGCTGGTGCTGTGAGCTCATCTCGTTTCAGTCTTCACTGCAACATTTTCTAATCCCATCTGTCTTTTTTTTTTTTTTTTTTTTTATGAATCCTATTATTGCAAACCTTTGATTGAGCGTGGAGGCTTCAGTCCCCTCCCCGCCAGGATGTATTTAACATTTTTATTTTGCCGTGTCTGCCGCAGTGAATTTGGAAGTCTTTTGTGAAGTGATGAAGTGAAATCGCCTACTCGGTTAGCGCCAAGCTTGGCTGGAGAATTTCACTGAAAAGGAAACGTGATCGTCGGTAACAGCAATTCTCCTTTTCCTTTCACTTTTTTTCTTTTCGCTCCAGAAGAACTGGATAGTCAATAACTTATCACGTATTGATTTGGCTTCCTTCAAAATTTCTATTTTAAGCGAAAGGACTGTTTCTCCACAGCATTTTCGCCTCCCACCAGTGCACAATAGGGCTGACATTTCTAGAGAGCCTTGTGCTTAGCATCTCCTTGTACAACTTTTCAGGTGCTTGCAGGACGTGGGATAAGCAGTGTTCCCACACTCAAGGTGCCCAGTTACAGGATGGCTATATTTTACCCTGTATATTGCATATATTATACACAAAAATAAGGTTGAAACATGTGTGTGTTATGTCCCAACACACTGTCTTTCATGACACCAGTACAGATTTACTTCTTCATATTGATAATGATAATGATATAATAATATTAACAAAAAGAGTTGGCATTTGTGAAATGCTTCCTAAGGGCTAGGAAGCCTGATATATAATCTCATTTAATGTCTACAACTACCCAATAAGACTATTTTTGCCACCTTATAGGTGAGAAAAATAAGACATGAAGAAATTGAGTAATTTGCCCAAGATTAAAATACCTAGTTTAGCCAGGCCATTGTGGCTCAACAGTTGAGCATTGACCTATGCACCAGGAGGTCATGGTTCGATTCCTAGTTAGGGCATATGCCCAGGTTTTGGGCTTGATTCCCAAAACCACTGAGCACACCGGCCAGGCTAGCAGCAATTTTTAAAAAGAAGTCTGGGGTTTGGTTAACCACACACTTCATAAGAGGCAATATTATTTAAAGGGCAGGGACTAAAATACAGAAATATGGTTTCAAGGACCTGGTATTAAATAAAATTAAGACCCCTTTGGGATACTCAGAAGCCAATCAGTTACCTGGATTAATCTCAAAGGGTCCAGTCTGGATTAGGCTTTTTCTAAGAAAGCCAAAATTTAATCAAATAGAGCATATTGTACTATGTTTAATGAATAAGCTTGAAACATAACTAAATGTGTTAAAGTGAGGAAACACACCCAGAAAAAAACAATTCCTAAGTCATTTTTTACCTGTTTGAAATATATTTTAAATAATAAAAATAACACATACTTATTATAACAAATTCAAAAATTGTAGATGGGTATGTAGAAAAAGTGATATATACTTCCCCAATTCTAGTCTCACTTCCTAAAAGCAATCATTGCTTACAGATTTGTGGGTGTATTGTGCATTTCCAGATTTTTTTCATATATATGAATGTATACAATTTTAAAAAATAGAAATAGAGTCACACTACACATACACACATACACGCATCCATGCACACACTCATGTGTGAATATATAGAGTTCCCAATCTTTAAATAGATGAGCAGAAAACTATATTATACTAATTTATTCATTTCTTTCTTGATAGGCCTATAGCTTACTGCCATTTTTTAAAAGTAGAAATAGCCTTAGCTGGTTTGGCTCAGTGGATAGAGTGTCAGCCTTTGGACTGAAGGGTCCCGGGTTCAATTCTGGTCAAGGGCACATGCACAGGTTTCAGGCTCGATCCCCATAGGGGGCATGCAGGTGGCAGCTGATCAATGATACTCTTTCATCATTGATGTTTCTATCTCTCTCACCCTCTCCCTTCTTCTCTGAATATAAAGAAAAATATGTTAAAAAATAAAAGTAGAAATAATGGTGCAAAGTACACCATTATAACATCTTTATGTATATCTTCTAATATTTTAATTGGCTACATTTCTAGTTGTGGGAGTGTGGATCATAGCTTATGCATGCTTTGAGGGCCCTGGTTGGTTTGATTCAATGAATAGAGCATTGGCCTGAGGACTGAAGGGTCTTTAGGTTTGATTCCAGTCAAGGGCACATGCCTGGGTTGTGGGCTCGATCCCCAGTAGGGGGTGTGCAGGAGGCAGCCAATCAATGATTCTCTCTCATCATTGATGTTTCTATCTCTCTCTCTCCCTCTCCCTTCCTCTCTGAAATCAATAAAAATATTTTAAAAATTTGAGGGATTTTTCCAAATTGCCTTCCAAAATTTTTTCATCAGTTGACACTTTCACAATAGGATATGAGGGGCTTATTCCTCACACCCTTGGCAATACTCGATATTACTAATCCTTAAAATTTTTGCCAACATGATCCTGTTTGGCTTTTGTGCTTTGAGTCCAGAATCTTGATCATATTACACCATTAGGGTCCTTTTAGCCCAGGTACTTTACAAAGTCTGGAGGGGTGAATGACTGAGTCCTCATTTTGGAATACAAAATCTATAATCCGTACACAATAGTAGGTATACATCACACCTATGAGTACTGGTAACAACCTCTGTCCAGGACCAGACTAAGTAAGTAAGGGAGGTCTGTGCTGGCCTGGGGTCTTCTCTGAGATTTTGGAAAGTCACTGCTGAGAGTTCTACACGGTTGGCACATGGATGTTCACTTATAACCCTTTAAAATTCTTGCTTTGTGGCTGACTGCCTTCCACTTACCTGCCCTTCCTGTTTGGGGAAAATTCTGCCTCAATTCAGATCCCATGGTAACAGTATTTCCCCATTCACAGTGATCAACAAGACAACATCAATATTGAGACTTCCTAGGAATGAGCCTTCCTAGTGCTGTGAGACCACACAATCCCACCCAAAGGTTGGTCAATGATGCACCATTCGGATTGGTTTATTACCAAAAGGGTGAATTATGGACAAAAAAAGAAAAGGATTTCTATGTAAGGTAACAATAAATTCCTAACTGGACAGGTCATGGTGGGAAGTCATGTCCCAGGTGCCTAACTTTTTAGTAAAAGGTTTGTCTTTGCCTCGAGCAAGCTCTGTCCATTGTTTCTGTGCATCTAGGTTAACCCACCTTTTGAAATCACCACCCGCAAGAAAGCACATAATCTCGTTAATGATCCTGTAATTTCAAACGCATAGAAGAAGCTACAAAACTTACTCTGGGACATTTGAGATCTTGCTCCCTGGCGTATGTTGTTAGTTTGGTTCAAGTAAACTCATAAAAATTCAAAATAACCAAAATAAAAATCTGCTTCTGTACTTACTCCAGGGCAATCAATTAATGTCAATGGGAGCCTTTATTTCTTTACTGTGTGCTCTGCAAAATGCTTGGTTACCTGTTTGGGTAAGGGGAAGAGCTGAGAGTTGCTAATTCTGTTTCTCTCTCCAACCTGGGAGCTCTGCAGATCCACCCTCTCAAAGGTGCTGAAGAAGTCCTCTCTGAGAAGTTCCGTGTAGGCTTTAATGTGCGTGGGATTCACTGGGGTTCTTGTTAAAGTGCAGATTCTGATTCCACAGGTCTGGGGTGGGCCTGAGAGACCGAGTTTCTAAGGACCCCCTGTGAAGCCCTCCTTGCTGGTCCCAAGGTGTACAGGGTGTGAGAGCAGAGAGTTCAGGTAAGGAGAACAGATGTTCCTGACCTGCATTAGAATTATGAGGCATTCAGGTGCCTCCACACCCACCCCAGATTATTTAAATATGATTCCCTAGGGCCCAAGTCAATGTATAAAAAACACTGCTAGTGATTATAATATGCAGGTAGGGTTTAGATACAGTGAGGTGGTTTTCAAATTGTCCCCAGACCGCAGGTCAGCAGCACCTGGCAATTTGTTAGGCAAATTCTCAGCTCCCTGCCCTCCAACCACAACCAGAAACTCTGGGGTAGAGAGCCCAACAATCTGTTTGAACAAGCTCTCCAGGGCTTCTGAGATTTGGTAGAGATTGAGAACCACTTCTGAAGAGAAGAGGATTCTTGACCAAGTGCTCCTCCAAGAATTGGATATGTGGTTCTGAAGCCTGGCTGCACATCAGCTCTGCTAAGCAGCTTGATAAACACCCCATGCCTGGGCCCTACACGCTGTTCCTTCTGATTCTGAAGACCTGGAGTGGTTCCCAGGAGTATGGACTATACAGGGCTTTAAAACCATCGGGGGATGTGGACTTGTTGGCCGAGCAGAGGGGCCTTCAGTGTGAATGGTGGTCTGCCGTTCCTGGCTTGCACCTTGCAGTGTTCACCCATTCACGGCACGTTTATAGAATTCATCATGTGCCAGACACTACGCGGATAATTTACTGTTGGATACCTATTATGTACCAAGC
This sequence comes from Cnephaeus nilssonii, assembly GCF_951640355.1. Classification (NCBI taxonomy): domain Eukaryota; kingdom Metazoa; phylum Chordata; class Mammalia; order Chiroptera; family Vespertilionidae; genus Cnephaeus; species Cnephaeus nilssonii. The sequence continues at coordinate 36,384,568 of NC_137089.1, read as the reverse complement.
ACTTTATGGATTCGCCCTACAACACCCCTGCAAGGTGGGCTTACTACCATTTGACAGAAAATAGTCCCTAACCCAGGTTAGTCATGACTCCAAAGCCTGGACTCCCCACCATGCCACAGTGCTAGTCTTTGCAGACTTGGGGGCACCAGACTGTGGAGATACACTTTGTAATTTTAGCAGGTATAACATTCAACTTCCAGTTCGTGTGTGTGTGTGTGTGTGTGTGTGTGTGTGTGTGTGTGTGTGAGAGAGAGAGAGAGAGAGAGAGAGAGCGAGAGAGAGCGAGAGAGAGGTGGTTTCGATCTTTAACTTATGCAAAGTGATGTTCTTTGTGGGTGAAGAAGACTCCTTATATGAGGGCAGGTGCTTGGAGTATAGGTAGTCAGATAGAATATACATTACCCAGTTAAGTTTTAATTTAAGAAGAATAGAGCTCCTAGTATATGTATATCTCAAATATTGCATGGGGCATACTTATACTAAAATTTATGTTGTTTGCTGAAATTCAAATCTAATTGAGTATCCTGTTCTTTATGCTAAGTAAGGCCTCCAAATTGACCTCCTTCTTCTTTTTTTTTTTAAAATATATTTTATTGATTTTTTACAGAGAGGAAGGGAGAGGGATAGAGAGCTAGAAACATCGATGAGAGAGAAACATCGATCAGCTGCCTCCTGCACACCTCCTACTGGGGATGTGCCCGCAACCAATGTACATGCCCTTGACCGGAATCGAACCTGGGACCCTTCAGTCCGCAGACCGACGCTCTATCCACTGAGCCAAACCGGTTTCGGCTGACCTCCTTCTTGACTCACTGGAGGGTGGCCACCTTGGGAAGAGGCGTGACCTTGGGCAAGGTGGTTCTCCTCAGTGATGTTGGTTTCTGAAAAACCACAGTAGGTGTTGCCTGATCTCCCTCTGAAATGTGTTGCTTTCCTGTTTAGCGAGGATGGCTTATTTGCCTTGTTCAATGCTTGAACTGTTGTGTGAGCATAATCTTTTCTTTTTCTTTAAGAAAAGATAGAATTAGGCAACAATGCTTGTACTATACAATGCAAGTTCCCATTTTCCAGCTTACTCAATTTGTAAAAACTTCCCATTTTGAATACTTTTAAACATATACAAAAGTGAAGAATCCTATATAATAAAAGGCTATATATGCAAATTGTCCCCTCGACTAAGAGTTCGACTGGGAGTTCAATCAGGGGGCGGGCCGGCCGGCCAACCGCCCATGGCCCCTCCCCTGGCCAGCCCAGCCCAGCCCAATCGGCCTGATCGCCCAATCAGGCGGGCTGGCTGGACCCCACCCATGCACGAATTTGTGCAATGGGCCTCTAGTATAGTATAATAAACCCCAGCTTTCCATAACTCATTTTTATCAATGAGCAACTGATGGGCAACCTTTTTTTCATCTATATCTTGATTTACTCCCATTTTATTTTGAAACCAACTTTAGACATCATATATTTCATCTGCAAATATCTGTGCATCTGAAAAAGTCCCCTCTCCCCCAGATAAAGTCATTGGTGTTTAATACAGTTTTTTGTTTTGTTTTTTTTAATAACTTAGAAAATGACTCTTGGCTTCCCTTGCTACCTCTGGTTTCTTGGTAAGATCCAAATTGCAAATCAGGTCCCTATGCTCAACATTATGGTAAATTTTTAGGTATTTAAACGGCTGGCGAGTTAATGACATGAGCAATCAAAGTTGCTATTAGCTCTTGATTTATGAAGCCACATGTTCAGCTTGTATGACTGATGTCCTTAACATCAGGCATGGTGGGTTCATTCATGTGTCTCTGCCCAGCGTTCTTCAGTCATGACCGCACTCAACAGATGGGGAATTTCATGGCCACAATGGAATTGTTTATCCTCTCATTGTTCCTGTGTCAGCAATCAAACTAAATCCATTACCCACCATAAAAAGATCAGCCTGCTTCCAGTTCAATGGGAGCAGTTGAAGCGATGTTGAGGGGATTTTAAGTTTTAGAGGGGATAAAAAAGAAATAAGAAGCCACATAAAAATTAAGATCAGAGAGAAGAATTTGAGTCTCTCATTTTAAAGCTGAAGGTTTTAAGGGAGTTATAAGGGAAGGCCTAGAAATTCAATCTTTTCTTTAACATAAAATACACTCTAAAAACCCCTGATTATAAATATTGCATAGCTTTTATTGTGTGTTGATGGCTTTATTATTTCATTTTCAAAATGAAAAGCGCTCAAACTGGGCTTTGAAGAAGGAAATGTCAGATTCATAATGGAAAAGCTGCTAAGATGTTAATACATTACTACTGGTAGAAAGATTTTCTTTTGTATGGATAAACAGTTGTCTGTTTTTTATAAAGTTGTCCCGCATTGGCTCAGCTAGGGGGTTCTCTCTGCATTGATCTGTAAGAGGAAGCTCCTAAGTTCTGTGAACCCCCAGGCTGCCCTCCCAACTTTCTTAATGGTCCAGGATTTTAAAAAGTAGATCCTAGAACACTTTTTGCCAGGTTGTTTTTATATCAGGATATAACAAGTAAGGGATGTTAGTTCCGACATTCATTGGTTGTAACTAAGGATTCAGGGATGCAGGTGTGGCATTTATTCACTCATAAAGTTTGAGAACTTGGCCAATGAAAAATCAGATTGAATAGAAAAAAATCAGAATGGTTGTTTCATTTTCTCCTTTCCTTTCTATTCTGCCAACTTCTGGATAACTTGCAGCAGCTTCTACATCAGCACTTGCTGTATATATATTATTGATTTCAGAAAGGAAGGGAGATGGAGAGAGAGCTAGAAACATCAGTGATGAGAGAGAATCATTGATCGGCTGCCTCCTGCATGTCCCTTACCGGGGATTGAGCCCACAACCTGGGCATGTACCCTGGAATCGAACTGTGACTTCCTGGTCAATGCTCAACCATCGAGCCATACTGCATGGGCTCACCTTGCACTTTTATGGAGACTGTTTCTTTCCTTAAACATCACGAACCAACCTCTGCTAGCTTCAAACTTTTCTTCTGCAGCTTCCTCACCTTCCCAGCCTTCATAGTACTGAAGAGAATTAGGGCCTTGCTCTGGAGTAGGGTTTGGCTTAAGGGAATATTATGGCTGGTTCAATCTATCCAAACCACTAAAACTTTCTCCATACCAGCAATAAGGCTTTCTTATAATTTATGTGGTCACTGCAGTAGCACTTTTAATTTTCTTCAAGAACTTTTCCTTTGCATTCACAACTTGGTTAACTGGCACAAGAGGCCTGCCTAGCTCTTGGCCTAGCTCAGCTTCCAACATGCCTTCCTCACTAAGCTTAATCATTTCTAGTTTTTGATTGAAACTGAGAGACATGCAACTCTTGCTTTCACTTGAACACTTAGAGGCTGTTGTAGGCTTACTAATTGGCCTACTTTCAATTTTGTGTCTCAGGGAATACGAAGGTCTGAGGAGAGGGAGAAAGATGGGGGGATTGGCCAGTCAATGGAGAAGTCAGACACACAACATTTATTAAGTTCTCCATCTTATATGGCATGGTTCATGGCACCCCAAAATAATTACAACAATAACATCAAAGATCACTGATCACAGATCACAAAAAATACAATAATGAAAACATTTGAAGTATTGTGAGAATTACCAAAATGTGACAAAGAGATATGAAGTGAGCAAATGCTGTTGGAAAAATGGTGCCACTAGACTTGCTCAACCCAGGGGTGCCACAAACCTTCAGTGTGTCAAACTGAAGTGCAGTAAAGCAAAGTGCAATAAAATGAGGTATGTCTGTATTGTTATTGTCTTTAGTTTATTATTGCCAGCTGTAATAGTACCCTACTAAATAGACCTCTGTGTTTCATAAGAGTTGATTTTTTTTTTCCTTAAAGAGAGGAAGGGAGAGAAAGATATAGAAACTGACTGGTCATGCCCCGCACGGCCTCCACTGGGGATCAGCGCGCAACCCAGGCATGTGCCCTGAGCCAGTGACCTCCCGGAGCACAGGTTGACACTCAACTGAGCCACACCGGCCAGGCAAGAGTTGATATTTTTAAGTATCAATAGTTTGGTTAAAAATACTACTATATGTCATGTTTCTGTAATTATTCTCTAGCCCCCTCTCAAACACCCCTGCCTGCAGAACCCCAATTCTCCTCCTCTCCCCAAATCAATGTTTGGGAAACTACTTTTTAAGGTACTGAGTTTATTGTAGTTGTTGAGATGTAAAAAATGAAAGAAACTATCCTGTTCTTACTCAGGCTGTCACTCCAGCCTATTTTTACTATTTGGACTCAATTATATACTACTAGAGGTCCGATGCACGAAATTCGTGCAAGAGTAGGCCTTCCTTCCCCCGGCTGCTGGCACCGGCTTTCCTCTGGCACCAGGGACACGGGCTTCCCTCGTCCGGAAGGATGTCTGGTCTAATTAGCATATTATAAAAAAAGAATATTTCTAAAATCTATCATAACAAAAGCGTAATATCGCTTTTGTTATGATAGATTTTAGAAATATTCTTTTTTTCATATGCAATGCTTAATATAAAGTTCAGATTGGTCCCCAGTAAATGTTGCCAAAGCCACCATGGGACCACTGTGCCAGCTGCAAAGCTTTGAGATTTTGGATTAGAGAGCAACTTAGATCCTTGGAAGGGATTTTGTTGGGGGTGGGGTGGGGGAGGGTTGTTTGGTGTCACTCACCTCCCTCCCAAGTGCAGCAAAGCTTTCACTCACAGGTGCAGATGATTCTAGAACATCCTTAGAGAAAAGGACATTTATATTTTCATGTGGCTCCCTTGGGTCTTTTTTCTTGGCCAGCAAAATTGAGGACCATGAATGTAATAACACAGATCATAGACTTAGGGGCCCATAGAGGGTCCTAGAAAGAAAAAAAAAAAAAAGTAAGTGACCAAGAAAAATAGACTTGGTGATCTACATATAGTTTCACTTGAGTCAGTAATATAACACTAAAGTAAGCTTCATAATTTGATTTGAAAATTTTAATTTGTTCATGTGAACTGTTAAACTATGTTGACACAATAGAAAAACCACAGCTGAAATGTGTAGGTCTACCTGGTCCTTTGTGAACTTTGTTTCATTACTTGTTGTTGATTTGTTCATTTAAAGTTTTCTTAAATATATATTTTTTTATTGATTTCAGAGAGGAAGGGAAAGGGAGAGAGAGAGATAGACACATCAATAATGAGAGAGAATCATTGATCAATTGCCTCCTGCATGCCCCCTGCTGGGGATCGAGCCTGCAACCTGGGCATGTGCCCTTGACTGGAATCGAACCTGGGACCCTTCAGTCCGCAGGCCGACGCTCTAGCCACTGAGCCAAACCAGGTAGGGCTAAAGTTTTATTTTAAATTACAGTTTACAATCAACATTATTTTATATTAGTTTCAGATGTTCAGCATAATGGTTAGACAACTATATATTTTATAAAGTGTTCTCCCTGATATTTCAACTGCCCACTTGGCACCATACACAGTTATTACAATATTATTGATTATATTGCCTATTCTGTACAATACTATTGGTTTTGTTTTTCTTTTTTTTGTTTTTGTTTTTACACTACTATTGGTTTTGAAGAGAAGATTGAAGGATAGGTAAGGAGCATGTAAAACAATAGTGAGGTGTACATAATTTAACAATATAAATCAAGAGCCATAAAAATGTCCATACTCTAATGTAAAATTTCATTTGGGGATGAATTAGCCTCAAATTAATTTAGAGTCTGAAAAAAATCTGTATACACAATATTCATTGCTATGGTATTGGGAGAATAAAATTGAAAGCAATCTTGAAGCCCTATAAGAATAAATTATTAAATTCCTGTTCAATAAACTATTATGCACCTTTTAAATAAATGGTTATGAAGATTATGTGGCAACATAGAAAATACTGAAAGTGTTAGTCCTTAAGAGCTAGATTACATCACCCAAATGAAAAAGATGGAAAGGAAATATATCAAATGATAACAGCTGTGTTTGAATAATGACAAAATGGTAGTTTTTTTCTCATTTTCGCTCATGATTATTTTAATTAGTTTCCAATTTTATAAATTGGAAAACCAAGTAAAGCACCATAATGCAAAAGCTAATATTTAAAACCAGAATGAATAAGATGAGGCTATTTTAAAGTTAGCTGTCCTCCTCATAGCTTCCTGAGGGATTTCACATGGGACAAAATCACCAACAGGATTGCAATTTGTGGGGCTTATGCATTTATTCTGAGAGTTGGTGGGGTGGTTGGAAAGACAGTGGGATAATAGCATGAGAAAGTAGACCCTCCTACCCCCAGCTGCCAGTAATTCAACCTAGGGCTTCAAGAACCAATTCTACCCAAAGGGTGGCTTTTCCTGGTGCCGGCCATTGTGATGGTGATGGCTGGGACGTGGCCTGGCCTCCTCAGCAGGTCTCAGGGGATTATGCATTTAATGGAGGAGCCCCAGCCCAGGCAGCTGTCTCAGACTTGGGTTGCTGGTCATCAGAGACACAGCGGCCTGTGCGGTGTTGACCCAGAGGTGAACAGTCCCCTCTCTCATACCCACTCCCCAGAGGCAACAGTCCCTCATTAGGGTACAGTTTCTAATCCAAACAACCATTAATCTTTCTCAGGGTTAAAAGGCCAGAAAAGCAATTATTTCTCTTTCTCTCTCTATTTTGATACTGTACCTGTCTGGATTTTACAAGAGCAGACTTAGTTCACTGACCACTGAAAACACCCCACAGCTGTGTCCACAGCTACGCAAACAATGCCAAGCCCAACACAGCACTCCCTGTGCATAGAGAAGGGACAGGAGTGTAAAACCAGTCCGTTATTTATTGTGGCACTTGAAAAAAACTGTGGAAACATGACTCATTTGAAATAGGTTAGTATTTTGTAGTATGAAATAAATTTGGATGTGCCTGTATTTTAAGTGACAATGCCACCATAGAGGATAGTTTTTTAAAAATATATATTTTATTGATTTTTTACAGAGAAGAAGGGAGAGGGATAGAGAGTTAGAAACACTGAGAGAGAGAAACATCGATCAACTGCCTCCTGCACACTCCCTACTGGGTATGTGCCCACAACCAAGGTACATGCCCTTGACTGGAATCGAACCTGGGACCCTTGAGTCCGCAGGCCGACGCTCTATCCACTGAGCCAAACCAATTAGGGTGAGGATAGTTTTATAAAAGTAATATTTCACAAACTTTTGAATACTGTTCTTTAATGTTCCTTGCCCTTGCAAGTAAATTAATCCATATAAGTGGAGCTATGAGACCTGAGGACTTTTTTTTAATGAAAATTAAAAAAAAAAAGGATTTGATTTAGAAAAATGCACTCAATTGTCTCAGAAACATCAAAATGTTCGGTTTATGGAAATGGGCTTAATCTCCTACCTCACACACTGTTAATAGCTGGTAAGTCAAGAAACATACCTTTTTCATATACTTAAATTGTGAGGACCAAAAATGATCGGTATTAAGATAAAAAAAATATGAAGGCTTCCTAAGTCTGTTTCTTCATGCTTGACCTTTAAATCCTTCCTTTAGAGTCATCACCAATATGAATAACAAACACTCCTCCTGGTGAGTCACATTTAGACATCTGACTGCCGGTAGTAAAGGCATCGAACACTTAAGAGAGATAGAGAATGCATTTTTATATCTCAAATTATTTTACAATAGACATTATTTAAATGTTATTTTCAAAATCTCAAGGAAATAAAGATCTTTATAGAGATAAAGTGGGTCTGGGAAGGTTTAATGGAACAATGATGCCCTGATGCAATTAAATAAATAGTCATTACTTAGGTGATTATAACTTCAATTCAATTTAAAACGTGAATAATTCCACATGTACACTGAGATCTAGACCCCAAAGCTTGAGCCAGACAGACCTCAGTGTGGGAACCCTTGTAGGGAAAAATGAACCACAGAAGTTTCTGCAGGTCGGGAATAACAGGGAGACAGACCATCACGCTCCTTAGACTCCATCTGCAAGGCTATCATCTGCAAACTACAAAACTGCTTGCTTTTGAATTAACTTATTCTGAGCACCAGGAACATTTTTCCAAAGAGGTAATTACCATGTAAAATTTTAGTGTTTTCTAATTTGAAAAGTTATGTGCACCGCTATGTTCATTGCAGGATTATTTACAACTAGAGGCCCAGTACACAAAATTCGTGCACCGGGGTGTGTGTCCCTCAGCCCAGCCTGCACCCTCTCCAATCTGGGACCCCTCGAGGGATGTCCGACTGCCCGTTTAGGCCCGATCCCAGTAGGATCAGACCTAAACACTGGGATCGGACCTAAATGGGCAGTAGGACATCCCTCTCACAATCCAGGACTGCTGGCTCCCAACTGCTCGCCTGCCTGCCTTCCTGATTGCCCCTAACCACTTCTGCCTGCCAGCCTGATCACCCCCTAACCACTTCCCTGCCAGCCTGATTGATGCCTAACTGCTCCCCTGCCAGCCTGTTTGCCCCTAACTGCCCTCCCCTGCAGGCCTGGTCCCCCCCAACTGCTCTCCACTGCAGGCCTGGGTCCCCCCTAACTGCCCTTCCCTGCAGGCCCGGTTGCCCCCAACTTCCCTCCTCTGCCAGCCTGGTCACCCCCAACTGCCCTCCCTTGCAGGCCTGGTCTCTCCCAACTGCCCTCCCCTGCTGGCCATCTTGTGGCAGCCATCTTGTGTCCACATGGGGGCCGTCATCTTTGACCACATGTGGGCAGCCATCTTGTGTGTTGGAGTGACAGTCAATTTGCACATTACTCTTTTATTAGATAGGATAGAGGCCTGGTGCACGGGCGGGGGCCAGCTGGTTTTCCCTGAAGGGTGTCCCGGATCAGGGTGAGGGTCCCCTTGGGGTGTGGGGCGGCCTGGGCGAGGGGCCGGTGGTGGTTTGCAGGCCAGCCACGTCCCCTAGCGACCCAAGCAGAGGGCCCTGGTATCTGGGATTTATTTATCTTCTATAATTGAAACTTTGTAGCCTTGAGTGGAGACCAAGGCAGGCCAGGGCTGGGGAAGCTTGGCTTCCTCCAATGCTTGGGGCAACTCAAGCCTCCTGCTCTCTCCAGCTCTGTGGCTGCCACCATTTTTGTTGGGATTTATTTATCTTCTATAATTGAAACTTTGTAGCCTTGAGCGGAGGCCTGGGCCGGCCAGGGCATGCGGAAAGCTTGGCTTCCTCCATTTCGAGGAAACCCAAGCCTCCTGCTCGCTCTGTGGCTGCAGCCATCTTGGTTGGGTTAATTTGCATACTCCCTCCTGATTGGCTGGTGGGCATGGCTTGTGGGTGTAGCAGAGTGATGGTTAATTTGCATATTATTCTTTTATTAGATAGGATAGCTAAAATATGAAAATTCTTTTAAGTGTCCATTGACGGATGAATGGATAAAGAAGATTTGGTACACATTTACAATGGAATACTACCAAGCCATAAAAAAGATAAAATATTGCCACTTGCTAAGTGAAATATATGTCAGCTAGAAAAGGACAAAAACCGTATGATTTCATTAATATGGGTACTATAAAACAACAAACAAACAAACCAAAACAAAACAAAAACAAATTCATGGATACAGACTACAGATTTGTGGTTACTAGAGGGAAAAATGGAGGAGGGGAGGAGGGCAAAATTAAAGCAGGTCAAAAGCCTGGTGTCAGATGGAAACTAGACTTTGGGTAGCAAGCAAGCTATAGTGTACACAAATACTTAATTGTAACGCTGTACACCGGAAACTTATATAATGTTATTGACCAATGCTACCTCAATTAAAAAAAAGTTAGTGTTTTTCTCAAAAGAACATTTTCTTTGACAGAAGATCAATCTCTAATATTTTATCCCTTTGTATTTGTTTTTACCTTTTAAATATTAGTTACTAATATTTTTATAAAACAAGATGAATCTGACCTAAAACAGGAATGTGGTATTTTTCTTTCTTTTCTCCCCCCTCCTTTAAAATTACTTCTATGCTCATTGTAACAAATCCAAACAATATAGACGTTTATAAAATAAAAAGTGAAAGTCTAAAATATAAAGTATTTTCTCTTAAGTCTCTATACCTCAAATTCCATTTCTCCAGTGATAACTTTTAATATTTTGATGTGCATCCTTCTTTTCTATGCATATATAAACATATCTTTACAATTAATTATAAACATAAAACCGAACCATACTAATATATAATTGTTCAGCAACTTACTTTTTTCCAACTTAGCAGTATATCATAAACATATTTCCAATCATTTTACTTCATTCTTATTAATAGCACAATACCACTCTATTATTTAATATACTGTAATTTATTTATCAATATATTATTAATGAATATTTAGGTTCTTCCAATTTTTTTGTTAGGAAAAAATGCTGCCAGAAACATGTTTTGCCATATTTCTTTATACATTCATGCTAGTACTTTTATAATATAAATTTCTAGACATGGGTTACTGCACATAGGATGTATACATTGATATTTTTGGTAGTGAGTTTTTACCCATTTGATACACAAAGCAGGGACAGTATTCAGAATATAGGGAAGGAACACAAACCAGGGTCCCATACTTTTGGGCATTTGTCTAACCTGTATTATGGAAGTAGCTTGACTTTTGAGCATCATGGAATCTTCTGCAGGATAAATTTATATCACATTCAAACTGGTAACAGATAAGTTATGTGTGGAGCTCTGGCTAGATCCACTTCTGATTTCAGAACCATCATAGCCAATTCTTTCAGTGAAAATGAAAATTAATACAGTTTCATTGAAGCTTCAAATAGGGCAGACAGATCCTCTTCTGACTGAGGGCGTGGTGCAAGTTTGGTGACCCTTTCCTGAAACAGTAAACAAAAGGAGTTACTCAGGGCTTTGCAAAGGCAGTTTGTAAAAGCTACTAGGTTATGCAAATTAACTTGGGCACAAGAAGCAATGACTTTATAATAGTTCTATCTTTAAAGGTCATATTTCTTGTTTGCTTCATACTAGTTGACTCCCAACTCAAAATTTTATTAAGTGACGCCTCTTTCCCACAAAGCTTTCCCATTTTACTTTTCAATTGCAGTTTACATTCAATATTATTTTGTCTTAGTTTCTTGTGTACAGCATAGTCGTTAGACAACCATATACTTTTCAAAGTGATCCTCCAACATTTCAAGTACCCACCTGGCACCACACATAGTTGTTACAATACCATTGACTAGATTCCCTGTGCTATACAGCTTTCAAATGCCTATGTCTTGCCTAATTGTCCTTGCCTTATGCCCTGCCAATAGCCTTCTGCTCAAATGTACGGAACTAAACCAACCTCAGGAAAAACACCTCCTATAATGACCAAACCGTGCTCGTCAGCAACCTTCCCAGGCACAGCAAAGAAAACAGAACCAGGTCATCCCTGACTTCAAAGACTGTATATTTTGCAACTTGGACTTCAGGGATAGTCAAAAGAACTTCATTAGGACATAATTTTCAGGCTATGGGCAAAAAGGGACTCCTTTTAAAATATTAACTAAGGTTTTATCTCTACCGTTGCAAATGAATTTGGTGACTTAATTTTTCCATTGATTATTGAGTCAAGTCAGCAGAGCCAGCCAGCACATGCTTTTGCTATTTATATTCTCATCGGTGGCTCCTTGATTTCTCTGGGACAGGAAATTAAAAGGTATTATAATGACTACTCTGTGTCCAAATTTCTGGGTCTAAATAAAATTTAAAAATGTAGCAGTTTGGGTCTCTCGGTCTGTTTTCTTGTGCTGAGCACTTGTTTGGGAGCACACCTGGTGGAAGAGGGAAGCTCCGTGAGGGCAGGGCTGTGCTCACTCCATGCCCAGTGCCTCCCAGAGTGCTTAGCACAGAGGAAATAGGTCCTCAACAGTTATTTGTTGAATTAATGAAGACGGTGGGAGGGGGGATATTGGCATGTCAAAATTCACACATGCAAGATAGAAGAACTCTGCCTCCCTGCCTCCCATTTTCATCATCTCAGAAATGATTCCCAGTCACTAAGGCAAAAACCTAGGAGCCATCTTTGATTCTTCTTCCCCTTCCCTATGTGTTAAATCCATTAGCAAGTCTGTCGGATCAACCTGCAAAATAAATCCCAAATCCAACCGCTTCTCACCTCCCATTCCACCACAGTCCAAGTCTAAGTCACCTCCACTCCTCTGTTCTACTTGAAAGGCCTCTTTTTTTTTAATTTAATAAAAATGTTTTACCTTTTGATCCACTCTCGCCCCCTAGAGAGAGGCAAATGGCTAACAGCAGCAGAGTAATTCTCCCTGTGCCCCCGCCCCTCCTCTCCCTCCCCTTCCCCCACTGTTATAAATCTGATCATACCATTCCCTTGTTTAATGCTCTCCAAAGACTTCCCATTGCAATTAGAACAAAACCATAGCCTTTAATGCCACCTTATCTGGCCCTGGTTTTCAATTCAGCTCTACCTCTTCTCTCATCGGTTCATCTCAGTCCCACCATCCCCATTCAGTCCTATGACAATGCTGATCTTCACCCAGTCTTAGCCTTTCCCCTCTGCCTGGGGTGCTTCACCCAGATCTTGACTTGGCTGCCTCCACCTCCAACCAGAGGCCTTCTCTGACCACCTCTGTTGGAGTTCCCTCAACACTACATGAAATCACCAAGATTTCTCCATACCACTTACCAGTATCTAAAATGATTTTACTTGTATCTTATTTATAGGTTTTATTAGATGTCCATCGTCTGTCTTTCCTCACTGGAATGTAAGCTCCACGAGAAAGGGAAAGGACTTTAATTCCCTCCTCACTGTATCCCATACAATGGATTATATATAGTAAGACTTCACTAAGTCTTTCTTAGGTAACAGGAAGAAAGAAAAGAAGGAAGGAAGTATACAAAAATTAATTCAAAATGAACCTAAATCTAAGAGCTAAACCCTAGAAGAAAATAGGGGAAAATCTTCATACCTTGGATTTGGCTATGATTTCTTAGATGACACCAAAAGCATAGGCAACAAAAGAAAAAGCAGATAAATTGGACTACATCAAAATTAAAAACTTTTATGCATCAGAAGACACTATCAAGAGAATGAAAAGATAACTAATAGAATGGGGAAAATATTTGTAAGTCAGATATCTGATAAGGGATTAATATCCAGAATATACAAATAATTGCTACAACTTAACAACAAAAACTCCCAGACAACTCAATTAAAAAATAGGCAAAGGATCCCTGGCCAGTGTGGCTCAGTTGGTTGGAGTGGTCCCATGCACCCAAGGGTTGTGGGTTTGATCCCCAGACAGGGCACATATGGGAGGCAACTGATGGATATTTCTCTCCCTCTCCCTCTCCCTCTCCCTCTCCCTCTCCCTCTCCCTCTCCCTCTCCCTCTCCCTCTCCCTCTCCCTCTCCCTCTCTCTCTCATCAATGTAAGCATGTCCTTGGGTGAGGATTAAAAAAAAAAAAAGGCATCCTGGCCAGCGTGGCTCAGTGTTTGAGCGTTGACCTATGAATCAGGAGGTCATGGTTCAATTTTCGGTAGGGTCACATGCCCAGGTTTCGGGCTCGATCCCCAGTGTGGGGCATGCAGGAGGCAGCTGATCAATGACTCTCTCTCATCATTGATGTTTCTATCTCTCTCTCCCTTCCTCTCTAAAATCAATAAAAATGTATTTTTAAAAAAGAAAGGAAAAAAATAGCAGAGGACTTGACTAGACATTTCTCTAAGGAAGATAATATAAATAGGCAATAAGTACATGGAAAAAGCTCAAATTGTCATTAGGGAAATACAAGTCAGAACCACAATGAATTTCCACTCACACTCATTAGAATGGCTATTAAAAAAAAAGGAAAATAACAAGTGTTTAAAAGTGTTAGATGTGGAGAAACTGGAACCTTGAGCATTGTTGGTGGGAATGTAAGATGGTGTAGCCATCGTGGAAGATAGCTTGGCAGTTCCTCAAAAATTAAACATGGCATTACCCAAATAAATAGAAATCAGGGACCAAAACAGATACTTGTAAACCAATGTTCCTAGCGGCACTATTCACAAGAGCCAAGGTGGAATCAACCCAAATGTCTAGCTGCAGATGAATGGATAAGCAAAATATGGTATATCCACACAATGGAATATTAGTTAGCTACAAAAAGGAATGAAGTTCTAAAACACTGAAGACATTATGCTAAGTGAAATAGGCAAAACAACAGGACAAATATTGTATAATTCCACTTTCACAAAGTACCTAGAACAGGCAAATTCATAAAGATAGAAAGTAGAATAGAGGTTACCAGGGGTTGGGGGAAAGGGAAAAAGGGGGCTATGGTAATATTATTTACCATTACACAATAGAGCTGAACTTTTATTTGGGATGATTAAACAGTTCTGGAAATGGACAGTGGTGATTGTTGCACACGATTGTAAATGTACTTAATGGCACTAAATTGTATATTTAAAAATGGTTAAAATAGTTGATTTTGTTAGGTATATTTTACCATAATTTAAAAATTAATTTATAAAAAAGGAAAGATGGATGGACAGATGGGAGAAGAATGGGGGTCAATACTGATGAGTATGGATAAAGCCAAGATAAAATTGTACATCCCAGCAGATCTTTTAGAGACCCCAAAATTTTTGAAAATCTGTAGCAAGGTCCAGAGACTTAGTCATGGTGACCTATGTATGCCTTTGTGGCAGGGGCAAGAAGTGAAGAGCGCTGTCCCATTATTGGGTTGATAATGGATTAAGTCTTATTGGATGAGCTAAAAGGCCCTTCAAATGACTTGTTCATCTTTGGTGAAGTAGTTCAGAACTCTCAGAAATGGTTCAGGTCAAGCTGAGCTGATTTCAGATTTCTAAACCCCCAATGACTGGTTAAATGGGCGCAAGGACATAACGTTTGTGATATATTCCCACACATATCATCGATGCCATATAAAAGCTAAACTCTCAGAATTAAGATGTGTTCTGCAATGTGCTATTATTTATAGACATGTAAGACCGAAGGACAACTGATTAACATGGGCACTGAAATAAATCCAGACTACTACTTTTAGCACATTCATAAAATAACAACATTTCAGCTGGCCTGTCTGCCAGGGAGTGGAAGTGCTCATTTTGGTAGACAGCTCTCCTCAGTAATGAAATGTTTTGATTTGAAATGTAAATGTTTCTTTCTAGAAGTTTCAGAAATCCAACTTGGGAGATTAATTTATTCTTGCCCGCTCCCCTTGCAGCCTGGCTACGGCGGTTGGAAGCCTCTGCACACAGGGCTGCTCTTTGCCTCTGCCAGTATGAGCCGCGGTGTTTGGTCAAGAATACTGGCCTGGTTGTTCCTTCCAGAGAAAAAACGATCCCTCGTTGCTGAACATAAAAGGAGCTTTATCAAATGTCGACTCCATGAAATAACCTTTTTTGCAGGAACCACTATATCCCCTTCACTACTTTAAATCCTGTGATACTAATAAGTGAAGATTACTGTGCCTCATGTGTAAAATCTGAAGTTGCCACAGTATTCCTGCAAAGTGTTCACTGTTGCCAAATAGACCAAAAAAAAAAACAAAACACACCATGGTAGTTCTTCATTTGCAAGATAAGTTTATTTCTAAGATTCCTTCTAAAGTCCTGTGAATATATCTCTCTCTTTATCTATAACTATTTTTATACCTATCTATATCTATATATCTATATCTCTCTATATATTATATATATGACTTTGACTCCAAATGTGATAGTTAATTTATTATTTTTAAAAATATTTTTATTGATTTCAGAGAGGAAGGGAGAGGGGGAAAGAGAGATAGAAACATTAATGATGAGAATCATTGGTCGGCTGCCTCCTGCATGCCCCACACTGGGGATAGAGCCTGCAACCCGGGCATGTGCCCTGACCTGGTTCATAGGTCAACACTCAACCACTGAACCACACCAGCCAGGCTGATAGTTAATTTAAATTAACAATGTTTCTAACATGATCAAAAGGGAAAAAGGCAGCATACATGTTGGGGCTGCTTTATGAATACAGCCTGAGGGAATCCTACTTTATGGACATGAGTTGTATGCCAAAGATTCCATTTACCCTGCATCTCTTGTGGAACAAAAAACGTAGTTTTGTCTAATTAAAGTTTTGCTATCTGTATTTCCCAGTATGATATGTATGCTGAGGCATTCAGAAGAATACCTAATTAACTTGCTATTTTAGTGGGTGGACTCAAATGTTAATCTGGAACAGCTTCTGAAAGCGGAAGTCTGAGCAAGGTAGAATTAAAACAGTGAACACCTGCCAATGTGTCCTGATGCCTGGAAGATGCATTGCCACCAGCAATTAAATGGCCAATAATATCATACAGTTCCATCTGAAAATTATGAATACCACCCACAGAGGTTGACTAACACATATTACCAAACACTTTCCTGGGCTATGTAAGCAGAACTTTTCAGAGGACCCCTTGCAGAATGGACACTCTCACTGGAATTATACTGTAAGAGCCAGACCTACATCAAAATCCTAATGACCATTTGGTCTCTGGTCCCTGGACAATCGCTCATTGTCATTGGTTGATGACCATGTCAATCTAAGGAAATTTCTCAAAAAGTTACCACCATTCAGCCATTAAGCTCACCTGGTATAGGAGGAAAGGGTTGCAGGTATGTGTTCATTTAACATGTTTACTAGCCCATGCTAGATGCAATAGAGGATGGATGACCAAAACAGACAGGTTCCAGGCTTTATGAAACTTACAGTTTAACAGATTTGGATAAAATAATTGGAATGGTCATATTTTTTTGGCCATTTAGTCCCTTGGATTGTAGGTTAGAACCAAGAGTTTGTGAGTTAGTCTGGGAGCTTTGCTACAGTATGAGACTCCTCTTTTCTCATTCATTTATATTTTTAGATACAATAGAGTCCACCGATTCTCAGTCTATATCAGGGAAACTGGTGTCCCATGGGCCATGTTTGCTTTGTACTTTGGGAAATGAGGGAATTCAATACAAACATCCAGGTTGTGAATTTTTCTTGAAAACTGGAAGTTCTACCAACACTGGGATCTGAATTTCTACTTGGATGTAATAAATTGTCGCTAAAAAGAGGCTTACCCAATGAAATAAGCCATGAGTTTTCCAGTTCACCAAAGTCCCCACCACTTGCCATTTCCTTAAATTACTTTGTTCATTGCTGCTACCTCCCTGGCTCCTGTGGATATAAATGAACCCATACAAATATTATCTTAGATGAGCTGGGGGCTTCAACATTCTAAGCATTTGCTAAGTGGAGAAGAAGCTAGTGTCAGGCCCTTGCTTAACTGGAGTGGGGTGAGTAGGATGCTGTGTGAGGGGATATTCCAGTTAACTCTGTTCCATTTCAGGGATACAGACCCATGACCATCTTTGGGCAGATATGCCTTATCTTCATGTCCTCACAGTGTTCAAGTGCTCCTGGCTTTCCCATTTAGGACAGAAGGACTAAGGGAGCACTCAGCATGGGGAGCACTCCAGCTCTCTGTTTTATGGTATTGTCTTGTTAGGATCTGAGCCTATAGCACAGAGGTATCTGGGTATCTGATCCAAATGGAAGAGAGGGCCAATGGGGGTTGAACTCTCTTCATGCGAGCCTTGGGAGGGGAAACGCTACATCTATTACAACTTTTCTACCAAATAAAGGATAGCTCAGCTTAAATTCTTTATCAACATTTAAATAAGACCCAAAGTGACGCTGATATGCGTATTACATATTTTATATGTTTATGTATAAAATACATAACCCCCCAAATATGTAAAACAGTGATTTTGTAGTAGTCTTAATTTAAAGGCCATGCCTATTCTATGCAAAATTGTAGGAATCTGTAATTCTTTATAATGGAAAACGATATCAGTGGCTCTTTAGTAACAGCTTCGTATATAGTTTTATAGGGGACTCTTGAAAGAGCAGAAATGGAGAAAAGGGGAATTCTGCCATACCTCCATGTAAATGTGGTTTGTTTTTGCCTTGAATTTTTATAAAGGCTCCTTTCAGTTTCATCATAAAAGTTTCACACATGCCCCAGTTTTATGGAAGAATGTGAAGGTGAGGGAGCCTTGGCCCCATCCCCCTGGGGAAGGGGAGCGCGGCCATCTGGCGGAGGAGACCTGGGAGCCGCTGGAGGACCCCTGAGTCTTCATCTCCCGCAGCGTGCCCCAGGTGGGACGCTCTCTCTCCTGCAGCAGCTAGAAGCGAGTGAGGATGCCCTGCGTCTCTTACCTGGGGCAGCGTTCCTTTCACTAACGCGGGGATGTCAGCCTTGGAGTAGCCAATGGCAGCCAGGCCGTCATCCACGTCCAGGTCGAGCAGGAGTTTCCGGAGGGCATCTGCCAGAACGGGCCCGGCATCTGCCATCCTGGCAGTGCGGGTGTCGGCTCCTGGAAGACACAAAGCGCTGTCTGTAGACAGAGAGGAGGAAGCTGGCCCTGGGTGTCAGTCAGTCACACGATAGCTGATACATAACCTACTGCTGGCTCCCCGACACGGAGGACAAGGGCCCCAATGTGCCTCCGCAGGGAGGCCGGCCCTGCGGGCAGCCCCGCAGAAGACAGATGGGCCAGGCCAGTGCGGAGGAGTCCATTGGGGCGGCTAACCCGGCTCTCACCTTTCCAATGGGCTCCTCGCCCCTGGTGGGCAGGGAAGACAAGGAACAGAGCCAAGAATAGAGGCCCAGGAAGGAGGCCGAGAAAGAAGGCTGGTGTTTGAATGAAGAAGAAGGAGCATTTGTGGCAGAAAACACAGCTTAGGTAACTTGCAAGGCCTGGAATTTGCTGACATCTAGAGGTATTACGTGTTCAATGTCTTTTCTCACAAGCAACCTTTAAGGAAGAGACAGACCCTTTGCAAAAACCCTTTGTGAGATAAGGATCTATGTAAGTATGAAAACGCCAACACTGCCTGCCAAAAAGGAAGAAGATGACAAAAATGGATTATGTGTGGCCAGGAAGGAAAGTATTTCCTTCCTATAGCTATAAAAAGTTTGGATTTTGGACTCTGTTACCAATGGGCAAAGCAGGTTCCTCTACATATTACAGAACTAGTCAGAGAGAACCAAGCACATGAAGACTCTCAGAAAACAGTGTTTAATATGTAGATGCTGCTGGTGGTGGAGGGGGGAGAAGGTGGACAAGCGTTGGAGATGTAAAAGGGCAGAACTTGGACCTAATGAATAATTAATACACAAAATGAGAGAGACATCAGTCTGGAAGAGCCAGGGGGCTCTGCCCTTAGGAAGGGTGGTGGTGAAAGCTCCCAGATGAAGGAACCTGATCCCCAAACCTTAGCACCCCTGACTCCATCTATTCCAGTTGAACAGAGTCACTGCCTGGCAGTGAAGCACTTTACAAATGGAAGGTAGCATTAGTTAGTATCCAGAATGCCTCAAGCTGTCGTCCACGTCCACTTTCTCTGTATTGCTCAAAAGGAGTCTAGAATGTCCGTTTCACCTCCATCCTGAAGCACATTATTAAATCCATTTTAACCTCTCTCTTCTAGGACAGTGAGAACTGGTTTAGTAATCCTGGAAAAGGATAAATAGAACCAGATACGGGGCTGGCTGGTGGAGCAGCTGGGTAGGAAGGTAAACCTTGCCTGACAAGACCAGTCTATACTACACAGCAGCAGCTAAAATATGGAGTAGGTGGAGAGGCAACACGCGATACGAGGTTTATGAGATTTTTATTTTCTTGGGATTGCTGCCATAAAACACACCACCAAAACCTCTGGGTTTTTCTACGAAGTGTTTTAGAAAAAAAGAGAGGGTAGGAAAGTGAATACATTGGTATAAAACTAAGAAAACCTAAGATTACTTAGGGAATCAAAATATTAATGGCCACGTATAGAATAATATTAGTCAAAGTTTCCGATGCAACAAGAAAGAACTGGTGGGTTCTTCCGGCCTGGGTTTTGTCTAACAGAGGAATCGCTTTCTCAGTAATTCTGGTGGTTGTCTGGAATGTTAGCTGTACATTCTCTAAGATTTTTCCCATTTATCATCTATGTAGCCTACTATTTGGGATCCTGTCTATTTACACTGCTTGTATATTTCCAAAGGCATCTGAGTCCCAACAAATGGCTGACCAACATCCCTAGTCCCAAAGGGAAAAGGAACACGAGATCCTTGGTAATGGTGGCAGCACATTTCCGACAGCACATGCTGGAAAACCAAGCCCTGGACTTCTTTCCTAAACATGCCGGAAGCACACGTCAGCGTGAGAGAGGAGTGAGCGTGAAGAGGCCCTGCGGAAGGATGTCTGTGGTCATTCCCACCTTCTTGGAAATAATCTCTCCAACGGCTGGTGCTAGAGGAGTATAATGAAGTTTTCTTTCAGACTTTCCCTTCCTGCCCTAAACACAAGTAGGGGAATAAGATGTTTGGATAGTTAATCAAATACTCAAGTACTTAAAAGACGTTTTGTCTTAGAAAAATACCAAAATTTTACTAAACTAAGCTATCCTGAATATAATTTTATTTCTCGTTAAGATTCAAAAGGCACTGCTGGAAATTTATTATAGGCATTACTTATTCTACAGAGCAGCAAAAATATTCGCCTTTGGGGATCTTTTTCTACAGTTTCTAGTTGTTTAGACTCTCTACAATTGGGAACTAGATTCATTTTATTACCTATTAAACACACCAAAATCATTTACCACATTTGTAGTATGTAAAGACTTTCACTTTCCTTGGGGATGAAAACTGGAAATATGATTACTCCAAACTTAACATAAGCAATATTTGGTTCCAGTTCACTGTTACCAGATTATTAGAACATAAAATTATAAAATTTTAGCACTAAATTGTGCAGGTCAGTGACAAGTTATTACTAAACTACCTCAAAGCAACATTTCTTTTTAGTATTATCCTTTATCTTTAGAATCAAACCTAGGAAGTGCTCCACCTATGTGGGTCACAGGATTACGAGTAATGATTCGTACCCAATATTTCTGCCGTCTCCAGGTGCCGCTCAGGAAACATCTGGGCTGTGAAAGTGAACACCGCTGGCGAGGTGAGCACCACAGAAAGGCCATGAGGCTGCGGAGGAACAAAACGTGGTGACGGGTGGGCCAACCTGCATGTTCTAGACATTAAATTACCCTGTAATTTAGTGTCCGAGCAATCAAGAATTGACAAATACATTTATAGCAATTGCAAGGAATATGAGACTTAATTAAAAAATGTATTATGATTTTACCACCAATGGGTGATCCACATTATAATCCTTTGCTTTATATGTCTTCACTAAGCCTGAAATTGGGTAAGACATTCCATGGCTAGAAAAGAAAGAAAGCCTTTATGTTGACATAAAGATATCAGAAATTCAAGATAATAGAAAGATACTCTTATGGGAGAGCCCTCACAGTCTCTAGACAATATCTTTATCTCACAAAATTATCCACTTTGTTTTCCTTGCTATAAAAAATACTGTTATGTATTCAATATTTGATGTTATTCATATTAAAACCTCTGAAATATTCAAATTCAAATGCTCATAAAATTGTATACCATTAAAACGTGTTAATACAGAAGATTCTCCCCAAATACATTGGTTAACCTTATAATCTGGAAGAAATTGAGAATTCACTTTGAAGTTTCTTTAATACATTTCAGGGCATGCGTTTTTTATCTTGCTCTGCAATATTTTGGCAGTGTGTTCCTGCACAAGCTGACCATGTCAGTGGGAGATTTATAAACCAAGATGTGATACATCAGACATGTAAGCTTGACCTGCCAGTGATCTGTCCCACCAATGATCAGTACATCCTTTAGAATGTTACATACTAATGGAGTTGAATCACAAATGATTATTCTAGTCTGAAAGACTTTCAAGAAACAGCACTATGATTTTTATTTATGGGAATATTTGAAGGGGGGGGAATGGAAGAACTATTTATATCCTCTTGAGTTCTTACTGAACAAATAGGATAATATTATAGTTTAATAGATGATTCAGGAGCTATACATTGTTAGAAGTTAGTATCATTACAATTAATGTATTAAAAATAAAATATTTTATAACAGTAAAATGGCCTGTAAGTCTATTAAATATTAGATGGCTTTGTGCTTATTCACCAAAAAAATTTACATTTCATAGAAAGATGAAATATATGGTGAAGTGTATGATTATCTATCAAATAAAAGGGGGGGGGGGTGGGCCCTAGCCTACCATCTTTCATGAGACAGATCGAAGGCTATGGGTCCTCTGAGTTGTTGGGTATTTTGGAATATGTTTTACATTTCTCAGGCTCCAAAATATTCAGAAAATTATTTCCTAGTGTGCCTTCATGATGTGAAAGGGTTCACGTAGCTTTCAAAGGTACCTTTCTAATTATAGCCAATATTTGTTAATTTTTTTATTTTAACAGTTGTATATGTTCTTTGTAAAAAATTAAAAGAATCCATAATTCTATTTTCTCAAGATAACCATTATAGAATATTTCCTTCTAGTCTTCTTATGCACACCTTTAATATATATGATCATACTCTGCATTCAGTTTTAAACAATGCTTTTGTTACTTAATATTCTTTGTAAACATTTTCCTGTATCATTTTGTATTCTTCTAAAACATTATTTTTAATAGCCTTATTTTATTCTTTGAGTACTGCACTTTGGTTAACCATTCCTAATCTGTTGGAAATTTAGGTTGCTTCCACATTTTTCAATTATAAATAACTCTTAGGTGATTATCCTTATAAGGAAATTCATTGGTCATATGGTATGTTTTAAGGCTACATTCTAGAAGTAAAATTAGTGGGACAAAAGGTAAACACATCTTTCAAACTTTGGGGAGATTTTGCTCACTTGCTTTTTAGAAAGGTAGTAACAATCTGTGCTCCTCTCGGCAGCAGAGTTTGGGGGAGACCATTTATTTTATTGTACTCTCCCTAGCAAATTCTCAATTCTCCATGCTCACTGGTGTTCAATTTGAAGGCAATATACCAGTAAAGTTCTGATCAAACAGATTAATTCTGGGCTATTGGCAAAGACTCTACTCTCTCTTTTTGTGAGAGATTAGAAGAAAAATACTGCATTTGAGGTTTTAAAAATCCCCCACAACACATGGAGAGTATGTGGAGCAATCAGAACCCTCATCCACCGCTGGTGGGAATGTAAAATGATGCAGCTGCTGTGAAAAACAGTTAGGAAGTTCCCCAAAATTTAAAATACAATTACCAGCAATTCCACTCCCAGGTATATATAATCAATAGAGATGAGAAATGTTCATAGCAGCGTTATTCACAATAGCCAAAAAGTGGAAACAACCCAAATGTCCATCACCTGATGAATGGATAAATAAAATGTGAAAAAGCAACACAATGGAATGTTATTTGGCAATAACATGGAATGAAGTACTGATGCAAGCATGAATGAACCATGATGCTACGTTAAAGAAGCCAGATACAAAAGACCAGATATTATATGATCCTATTTGTATGAAATGCCCAGAATAGGCAAATCTATAGAGAGAAAGTAGATTAGTAGTTGCTTAAGACTGGGGGTACAGGAGGATAGGCAGGTGAAGGCTAAGAGGTATAGCATTTCTTTTTTTGGGTGATAAAATGTCCTAAAACTGATTGTGGTAATGGTAACTGTGAATATACTAAAAACCCCTGAATTGTACATTTTTAAAAATATATATTTTATTGATTTTTTACAGAAAGGAAGGGAGAGGGATAGAGAGCCAGAAACATCGATCAGCTGCCTCCTGCACACCCCCTACTGGGGATGTGCCCGAAACCAAAGTACATGCTCTGGACCGGAATCGAACCTGGGACCTTTCAGTCCGCAAGCCGATGCTCTATCCACTGAGCCAAACCGGTTTCAGCTGAATTGTACATTTTAAAAGGTGAATTATATAGTGTGTGAATTATATCTCAATAAAATTGTTACCAAAAAAAAAAAAATCCGTGACCCAATAAATTATATTAGAATTAAGAAAATATTCCAGGACCCTAAGTTAAATATCTTCTTTCCATAACATATTTAAATATCACCACCTGTCCTAAGTTATAAACAGTTTAAAAATTTAAGAGCAGTAGCTTAGGTGAAGAAATAAAATCTCCAATTCGCTCACCACAGATGAACACCAGCATTTCCAAAGCCAATGCCAGCAAAAGCACTTGCCAAGTGCATACTGGACCTTGCTTCCAGATCATCGGGATTTCTGACAGCCCTGTGGATGATATAAATTCCTAACTATAACATATCAGCATTGGCATTTCCTACTGAGTCAAGAGCCGCCTTAGGGAAAGAGCTGGAAAAAAAGAAATGGCACTTGGTAGGAAGAAAAATTAGGCAAGTTATTCAAATGACATCTTGTCTTCTAAAGGAAAGCTGAGGGTAAACATATTTTCTCATCAATGGTTTCAGCAGAGGCATAATAAATACGCTGTCAGGCTGCTCATGTGATAAAAGTGCCAGGGGAAGCAGCTCACTGACCCTTGGACTGTGAGAGCTGCTCCAGCCAAGTGCCCTGAGACTCATTCTTCTTCTTCATTTGTCAATGACCTTGACTGCAGCTGCGAATGGACTTAGAGTAAACATACACTCAGAGTGCACAGGGCCCAGACTGGTTCACGGCACCGAGTCCTTGTCGCCTGGGGCTGCCTGCAGCCCGCCCAGCCATCTTTCTTCCTGTGACACGGCCCCGGTTGGACCCACTGGAGACCTCTTTTGTTATCTGTAGAAACTGCACATGTTATTTTAATATTTATTATGGTGGAAGTGGGATGTTATTGTAGGACAAGCTTTTGCTGGCTCTATTTGTCCCCGGTGCCACTTTGGAAAAGCAAATTCTCAAAGGCCCCTTTCAGATGCAGCTCACTGCTTGTCCTGGGGATGAAGCCTGAGACTGCCAAGCGAACCACTTCCCACTTGCTTTTTTGCGATTTTTTTCCTGGAGCTAAGGGTTCCTGTTATGAAATAAGAGTGCCACGGCGTTTCCCCCCCCCGCTTTCATTTGAAATGGTTAGGCGTTTGAGCCTCCTTTCCAAAACCCAGTGTTCGCTCTGTGTTCCCCCAATAACAAGGTAAAATAGTAAATGATGGAGCTTCAGTCTTTCCTCTGTCCGTTTTACCCCCTCACCTCCCACTGCTGCTCCTGCCTTCTGCTCCTGCCCAAACACACCGCTGACAGTTATCAGTCAAATGCTTCTGTGCTTCCCGATGGTCCCTGGGCCTGAAATAGTTCTGTGTCCCTTCCCCGGCTCAGTCCCCTCTCCAGAGCAGCTTCCAGCTCAGGGCCAGAGGAGGCACCGTGCTCACATCTAGGCCTAACTTGCTGTGTGCTTTCCCTTCCTTATGAGTCTGACTTTGCAGATGTCTTCATGTCTCAGAGATCAGCTTTCATCTCTAAGTATATATTTGCTCTCCCAGGAGCCTATTATGGCTGTCATTCATAAATCTTTCATAACCTTTTAGGAAGCATTTTGTGTCTCCTGGGACAGACAACGCCACACATTTAATTCTTATATTTAGCTCCTCCCAGTGTGCTCACGGGGCCGATTCCGTGTGCCTTTGCCCAGGGCCCAGATGGGCACAGCCAACATCTGCCTCTGTGGTTCTCTTGTCTGGCATTGGTAGCCAAATCTCAAAGGACATCTCTCTTCATCCTAGCTTTGGTTTTGAGGCGTCAATGAATAAACCTTGTATCTGCTTCCTTCATAAATTAGGGACTCCTATTTTACCCTTTTCAGACTGAAGGACCCAGCTTTCAGCTGTCTTTACTCTTTTCAGTCTAAAGAACCCAGTTTTTAGCTGCGCGCCCCCCACCCCCCGGCCCCTCAATCCTTCTCATCTTCCCAGCTTTCTTAGGCTTCTCTACGTCCACTGACTGACCTTTTGGTGAACAGACTTAGGACACGTCAGGATCTGGCATGCTACATTTTACATGAGGGTGGAATGTGGTTTTTCTGTTCTATTTCTATTCCCTCTGGGTGGCATACCTCTTCAGATACTTGGCGACGATCCGCAGTGCGTGGACTGCCCAAATGTCACTGATTGGGTTGCTGCCCTGGTAGGCTGGCCGAGAGATGGGATTTGAAGGGCAGGGGCTCCGCATGTGGTAGGGGAGGGCAGTGTAGGACTCCAGGGCATGGCTAACAAGAAATATTTAAAATACACAGATTGAAAACGTGGTCTTCCTTCCCCCCTCCATTAAGATTACAAACTGTCTTGGAAATGTACTCACTCCACGGTGGATATGCTATGTGGTACTGATAACCACAATGCATCCCACTAGTCAGCCCCATGAAGTCCTAACAAGGGGAACTGCCTCTAAGGTTGAATTCATGGGTGTGTCCATCTTCAGAACTGGCCACCGGGCCCCAGGGGCAGATTCCTCAGGGCAGGTGTTCTCTTCCTTGGAAAATACTTAGAAGGGCAACTACCATCATTCTTTCTTCTGAACTCCCTCCCCTCCTTTGGATTGACAGTGAAGTCATTGGGCCTGTGAGTTATTCACTTAAAGGTGACTGCTTTGGTCCATTATAAATTTATTACGTAGCTTCCAGTTAGGGAGGGTACTCTTATTTCCAAGTTGTTAGAAGATGACTCTCCAAAGTACTGACAACTTTGACCAGGAAGGAGTTGAACACAATTTCCTCCAGTTTTTTGGTAGGCAGCGTAATGTAGTGAAAAAAGCAGACCATGGATTTGGAGAGACCTGGATTTGAATCCTTACTCTGTTGCCTCATGCTTGTGTGAACTTCATTCGACAGCTATTAATTGAGTACCCATGGAGTGACAGTTGGTTTGCAAGGGGCACGGACAGATAAGTGAGTTAGATGGTTCTGCCCGCACCAAGCTCACACTGCACTGAGGGAGACAGGCATGTGAAGAGAGAGGGGTGTGTCAGAAGCAATGTATAGGCCCCCCAGTGGGGGAGAGCGAAGGACAAAGTGGTCAGTTGTACTTGAGGAGAGGGAAGGTGAGGGTCAGAAAAGGTTCCATCAGGGAGAGAACGCTCCAGTGGAATTGAAAGATGAGTTATCCAAACAGATAAAGATCAGAGCATTGGGGACATTCCAGGGCCAAAGGAATCAAAGGAATCTGGACATTGGATAGCAGGGGTTGAAAGACTTGTAAGGTAGAGGTGTGTGTGTGTGTGTGTGTGTGTGTGTGTGTGTGTATATTGATTCTGCAAGCTTGGTGAGGCCAGCATGGAAGACAGAAGGAAGGACTATGGGATGGAAACAGGCTGACTGATGAGACTACTGCAACTGGGGTAGGCCTAAACCAAGACAGGAGCAATGAGGCACGAGAGGAGGGAGCAGATCTAAGAGAGATTCTGCTGGCTGGTGCGGGCATTAGAGAAAGGAGATGTCCATACTGAGTTCTGCTGCTCACTACGTTAAGGGACGACTCAGGAGAAGAAGCCATGGGACATGTTGGTGGGGGTGGGGGGCAAGGGGGACAGGGAGGGCTTATTGGAAATTAAAAGAATTATCACATTTTATCAATTTTCCATTTAAAAACTGTACCACTGAGGAAGAAAACGATACTGCCATGCTACAGATTTTAAAATATGTTTTGATTTGAGGTGTTAGAACATGAAAAAAAAAATGTGTGTGAAAATGGATGAAATAGGGTAATTTGGGACATGCTGAATGTGAAGTGCCCATGGGACCTCCATGAAGCCACTGGAATGAATGGCCTGGAGCTCAGAAGCGAGGTCTATGGTAGAAGCCACTGATTAGGAAGCCATCGCACACAGAGCTGAAGCCCAGGGAGCCCGCAGTAGACTGTGGGTAAGTTGCTAAACATCTCAAAGGGAGTTCTCACCTGGCACAGAGCTGTGGAGAAGTGATATGTGTATAAAGTGCTGACAGGGTGTGCACGGTCCAGCTCAAGGGATGTCAGCTCCCCTCCCTGCCTTCTTCCGTGCTGTGGCAGCCCTGGGCATTCCCTGGTTAGTGTAGCCACAAGGCATGCCAGCTCCGGCTGCTCCTTTTGCCATGTCCCTGTGGCCACAGCTGTGGCTGGGATGGTCCATCCTGAACAGCAGGTTTGTGGCTCACCCAGGGCCTCACTTATTCACTAACCTACTCATTAACAGTGCCCTTGTTTTCATCTAGGCAAGGGAATAACGACAGTCCAAGCTGGGGTTGCTGTGGCGTGCTAATCAATGAATGCTTAGTAAGTACTTCCAGTAAGAAAATACTGTACTCTTTCTAGCTGGTGTTGAGCCTGGGCATCTCTCAGAACCACTGGCACAAGTGCCGCAAGACCGGGAGCAAGAGAAAGCCCTACCACAAGAAGTGAAAACATGAGCTGGGACATCCTGCTGTCGACACTACGATTGGCCCTTGCCATACACACTCAGTCTGTGTGCAGAGAGGCAACAAGAAGTAGGGAGCCTTGAGGCTGGACGTGAGCAACTTCTCCTGGGGCTCAGAGTATTATATATGCACAAAACAAGGATTATTGATGTTGTCTAGAATGCATCCAACAATGAACTGGTCTGCACCAAGACCCTAGTAAAGAACTGTATCCTGCTCATTGACAGAATATGGTACCCACAGTGGTACGAGTCCCATGAGGCACTGCCTCTGGGCTGCAAGAAGGGGGTCAAGCAGACTCTCGAGGAGGAAGAGATTTTAAACAAAAAGCGATCCAAGAAAGTTCAGAAGAAATATGATGAAAGGGAAAAGAAGGCCACAATCAGCAGTCTTCTAGAGGAGCAGTTCTGACAGGGCAAGCTTCTTGCACGCATCACTCCACGACCAGCCTTGGCTGAGGAGATGGTTATGTATTAGAGGGCAAGGAGCTGGAGTTCCAGCTGAGGGAAATCAAGGCCCAGAAAGGCAAATAAATCCCCCTCCTATCTTAGCTCATGAAATAAAGGTGCTTATTGTTTTTTAAAAAAATAAATAAAAAAAGAAAACAAAATACTGTCCATAGACCCAGGTACCGAAAATGCCCCTCCTGGTACCTACCAGAGCACATCGAAGCCACTGTTGGCGACCACCCGGTCAGGCATGTGCAGGGTGTGCAGAGGGTCAATCAGTCCCAGCGTGGGTTTGATGGCTCGGGAACCAATGCCTAGGACAGGGATTTTCAATGGAGGCTATAGGCATGGACTTCATTTAAAAACATTAAATAACGTGAGGATAACAAATTATCCTAAAGTATAAAAATTATGAGATAAGAGTCATTCTCCTGTAGAGAGGCTGCAAGGAGCAGTGGAGAGAGATCTGGAGTCAGAAACCTGGGTTTTTCAGTGGAGAGGACGCCCCTTTCCGTTCACAGGAGCCAAGTATGTGTGTCTCTTCCCAAGGGCAGGTTGAGTGACATCACTGACTACGGTGGGAATTATTTATACCACAGAAACTGGCAAGTGCTACAAACCAGGGCTTATTTAATTATGAAATGCCAGAGAGCTGGTTTACTAGCTCACGGCTGGTGTGGGTCTTTGCGCTGCAATTTACCATGTGTCTTTGGGCAAGTCACTTAGTCTCCCTGAGTTCTCCAGGAGATGAGACTATCCAATCACAGGGCCTCCATCCCTCACTGAGCTGTTGTAAGGATCACATTAGATAACATCATGGAAAAGTCTTTTAAAAATTGTAGGGTGGAATTTCGGTGTTGGTAGCTATTATTTCTTGATGTCAAAGTATAATGTAACTTAATTTAAAAAAGAGAAGTTACTATAAATATGTGGTTGAATGTCAATTTATTCTGCTACAAAGGCCTGAAAGAAGGATATTGAGCCAGACTCAAGTAGAGGGACATTTTTACCACCTCAGCAGAGAGTCAGAAAAGAAGATAGGCTAAAAAGGACAAAGGAAATGAAAAGTAGAACAGTGGTTATTTGGGAATGGGACTGGAGGGTTGATCTAGGTTGATGTTTTATATCTTGATTGAGGTAGTAGTTACATGGGTGCCTATATTTGTCAAAATCCATCAAACCAGGCTCTTAAAATGTATGCATTTTATTATATAAAAATTATATCTCGCTCTAGCTGATTTGGCTCAGTGGATAGAGCATCAGCCTGTGGACTAAAGGGTCCCGGGTTCGATTCCGGTCAAGGGCACATGCCCAGGTTGCAGGCTCGATCTCCAGTAGGGAGCATGCAGAAAGCAGGAAATCAATGATTCTCTCTCATCACTGATGTTTCTATCTCTCTCTCCCTCTACCTTCCTCTCTGAGATCAATAAAAAATATTTTTAAAAAATTACATCTCAATGAAATTAATTTAAAATGCAAGAAAGATGTCCAAGAAAGGGAGTAACTCTTTATCATTGACATACAGTCACTAACTTGCGCAGAGAAATAGCCAATCAAGATTCATGGCATTTCAATATATTTTCTAGGTAATTCTCAAAAAGAAGTTCATTAGATTGTTTCATATTTTCACATGTACTTAGAAAAAGAAAATGTGTACATGTATATACCATTCCCTTAACTATACAGCTCCTTGATGGTTAAAGATTAGGATTAAATAAAAGGGGCTAGGTTTGAAAGGTAAAATAACTTTTAATAAGTTAAGGGCAACGTTCTTACCAATTTTTACTTTCAAAGGCTCATAGTCAAAAATGGCAACTCCAGTAGTTTCACTTCCAGTTCCTGAAGTAGTTGGGACTTGAACAAAATAATAAGAATTATCAATAAAGCATCTAAATAAAGGTCAGTGTCGACACTTAATTCAGCCTTAGGACATAGGAGCTAAGTTAGAAGGAAGCTTTGCTGCTCCCATTGCTTGTCTGGTGTGTGTATCTCTATGAACATGCATGTATACTTCACATGTATGTGTGTGCCTGCGTTAACATGCACGTACAATAATATGATGCCAGTGTCAGCATTAACATGCATGTTTAACAGGTAAAATGTCCATTCTGTATTAACATGCATGCATGTATAACATGTGTGTGCATTTTGAAGTGGATATGTGATATCTGTATCTGTGTTAACATGTATGGATGTTGTCCACATTTGTATTAACACACATGCAGGTTTAAAGTTTCTGTATTAACAGTGAGGAGCTCTGGGAACCTCAGGTTCCTCTAGGGCCAGAGCTTAAGCAGCTGCAGTTGGATATTCAAACGCAGGCTGCGGGGCATCTCTAGGAAGAACACGTGTATTTGCCTCTCTGAAAGATGTCTTTATTCCCTCTTGGCAGCAAGCACAGTAACGCTCTGCCTTTGCTGGGCTTGCGGTTTTGTAGTTCTGTCAAGTTTCTAAACTTTACTAATCACCCTTCTGTGTGATGCTGACACAGTTTCACCAGAGGGTTCCATTTGCCAGACATCAATTATGCTGCTCCCTGCTGATTGCTCATTCCCATCAAAACGGCTCATCTGCCATCAACTCACTCCTAATCCATCACAAGACCTGTTCCCGGTGAGGGCAGAAGAGGGGAGCAGAGAGAGGACAAGACTTTAAACTGATATTTCCAGTGACCAGTCAGTACATTTTAGCTATAAAACTTTAAACAGTGATCTGCTAACAGCTATAACATGAGAGGGAAGAAAAGACAGAAAGATGCCAAGGCCGGTGTGACACAGACAAGCTCCGCTGATTTGGGTTTGTGTGTCTGTGCCCCGTGAGCAGATGTCTCCCACAGCGATGCGGCCGTGCTGGCCACCTGTCCCAGGGCAGAGACAGAGCCTCAGGTCAGCTGAAGAGCCATTATGTGGAGGAAAGGGTTGAGTCAACACCAGAAAAATAATAGTGAATATTCCCCCTAAATTCCACAGTAGCTGGCAAAATGGGACAAAACAGAGAGGGGTTTAGGAGACAAAGCTGCCTAGAGAGGGATCTAATAATACATAAATGATGACCTTCTCCTCCCTTTCACATAGTGACTTCATAGCTTCACTCTGCAAACTTTCCTACCACTGACCCAATTGTCTATATTGGTGCAAAAATGAAGATCAGAATTTTAAACATAAATGAATTACTATCTGTTTTGATCCCTAAACCAGGTAGAACACTGAAATGAGGAAATCGGGAAGTTTTAGAAACACATACCCTAAAATTCCTGGCTTGAATATTTCCTAAGGCCTTTTGCCAATTGCAAACCAAAACGAACGCACGAACAAACAAACCAAAGACAGTCTTTACCTGCGATCAGAGGCTTAAGAGGCACAGACACAGGCTTTCCCTTCCCAACGGGAGCACTGACGTAATCTAGGAAATCAGAGTGAGGGCTGGCTGCGTACAGATTAGCGGCTTTACAGGTATCTATGGTGGAGCCACCACCCACAGCAACGTAGGCATCAAAAGCTCCCTTTTTGGCAAACTCAATAGCTTCCATGAAACTGTGAGAAAGGAAAACGGAAACCATGGTCATATTTT
Organism: Cnephaeus nilssonii; assembly: GCF_951640355.1. NCBI lineage: Eukaryota > Metazoa > Chordata > Mammalia > Chiroptera > Vespertilionidae > Cnephaeus > Cnephaeus nilssonii. The sequence goes on along the minus strand of NC_137089.1, from coordinate 36,352,331 downwards.
TCAAACATAAACTGACATGCCACTAAGTAACTCTTGGGGCAAATTTTAAACAATAGTGGTATGTGTTGGCTTCCACTTAAAAAACAACAATGAAAAGGTACCTTCTATCGGTTGGTTCCACCCTCACATTATCATAAACCTTAAAGTTTATGCCATTCTTCACGAGAGAATCCATAACTATTCGTACAGGAGGGAGCTGGGAGAGGTTCTTGTCTGTCATCAAACAAACATTTTTAGCACCCATGTTTTGTAGGTCCTACAATAACAAAAATAATGTATAAGTTGGGTTTGATTACACTAGAAATATAATAGACACTTCTGGCCAACTTAATATTAAACATTTTTATTTTAAATATATTTTTATTGATTTCAGAGAGGAAGGGAGAGGGAGAGAGAGAGAAACATCAACGATGAGAGAGAATTATTGACTGGCTGCCTCCTGCACAGCCCCTATTGGGGATGGAGCCCGACACCTGGGCATGTGCTCTGACCGGGAATTGAACCCATGACCTCTTGGTTCATAGACATTCAACCTTTGAGCCACACTGGTCAGGAAATATTAAACACTTTAAAAAACAAAGGCCTGATCTCTTGTGCATTTTCACTTATTTTAGAAGATATGTAACCTTTACAGTAGACTCTAGAAATCTTAAATACTTGCCATTCCCACTTCCTTTGTAACTCCTGCTCCATATCTAATATTTGAAATGGCCATCTGAAAAAAAAAAAAAGATTTGGGGCATGGATGAGTTGGAGATTGGCCATTTCATTTCTAAAAGCCTGAAATGGCTCCTCATTGCCTATAAAATAAAGTATATATTCTTTATATACTTCCAGGTCACCCCATCTGGTCTCAGACTCATCATACTTCTTTAAGCACTGGAATTACTTATATTTTCCCAAACATATCATGAACTCTCAATTGTTGCCTGCCTTTCCTTGTCTCTACAAATAAGTTACCTCTCAAATTTCTTCTTATTTTCCAATTTAAATGCTGATTCCTCATGTAATTTTCACCCCATCCATCCATCCATCCATCCATCCATCCATCCAACCATTCATCTATCCAACTTTTTTTGCATGCATGTATCCATCCATCCACCCACCCATCCAGTCTTCCACCCACTCAATGCTACTAAGTGCCTGCTATACTCCAGGCATAGTTCTAGGCTCTGGTTATACAATTAGGAACAAGAAAAATAGCCTCACAATGTTTACAGCCAGAGAAGAACTTTTATACTGATAGGATGATGGGTCACTATTGGCCCAAAGACATGTTTTGTTTGATCCACATTATGTTTAGATTTCTTCTGTTTTAAATTGTCTCGTAACTCTTAACCATCAGGGTAAAAATGTCCAGTGTGACGGTCTGATCTCTCTTGAATAACTCCCCAGGTGGCAGCAATGGGGTTGAGTGGAGGTTGTACCCTTCAGATGGGTCTGTGCTCCCAGAAAACTCAGCACTGTCCTCACGCAGCCTGCTCTTGGGCTGGCTAACCGTCAGGCCTCTGGAGACATTGAATTTATGAGTCCTGAACTAGGAGGAGACAGGGACTTAGACAAGTAATTCTGTAATTACAGTGTGATAAAAATTCATCAGAATTCATTGTTCCTTTATTCTTGTGTCAAAAGACTACATGGACCCCTTTGGGGATTATACTTACAAAGCTAAAGAAGATTTAACGTACAACATATGTAAAGCAGTAAGTTGCCTAGAACTGGGAATTTGTTCTATTTCAATGGCTGTAACAGAAAACAGTATTTAGACATTATTCATGTTATCAGAAGATTTATAGTCCATTATTCTAACAGGGTACTTTTCTAAATAGGGCCAGATCAAATAGTGAGATTGGGTGACATCAATTAATAGCAGATTTCAAATGAGATAATAATGCATTAGCAAAATACTCTAGTTGTATTTTTTTAGGTCATCCATAAAAGAAAGAATAGACGGATTACTTTACCTCAAAGGCATAATCTGTTGTTTTTCCAGGTGAAAGCCCAGGAGCTAGAAATGTAAAACTTAGTATCAGAGTAGGCCTCAAAAACAAGGCAAAATATTATTTGATAGTAAAGTGATATTCTAGCAGTGAACATAAGCATCTCCCCTGAAGCCTTACCTAAAATATATTTTTTAGGTTTCATTGTTGCGTATAAAATTAAAATGAAAACTTGCATTTTAAGAGAATGTAATGCTAACTTGATGCTGATTGTGTGAAAATAAAGTTACTTAAAATATTTTATCCATTGAAATTAAAATATACTTTTGAAAACATAATGTGTAAAGTTCTTCTAGAAAAAATATCTTCTAGACTCTAGAGCTGGGTTATTGTTAGAGAACAACTATTAGTAAATTCATTAATCAGAGTCTTGCTTACATTTCTTATAGCAACTGTGACAATTTGTTTCAATTAATATTTTTCCATGGAGGTTACTTATCACAGTAAGATATTTCTATTTCTCAAGCTTGTAAGTATAAAAATTGTAGTTTTCTTTGTGAAATTTAATAAAAATTTTTACAAACTGATACTTCTTTGCAACAGTTGTAGTTAGGGAAAAAAAATTTTCTGTCATATTGAAACAACAATAGGACCCCACTAAATGAACTTTATCCTTGTTTTTATCTGCTTATTTTTAATCAGTCCTGGTTAGTCATAAGATTGAAAAAAAGAAAAGAGACCAAGACTAGACAACAATCTAACTCCAGTTTCCTGAATGAAAATCCAAAGTTCTTTGATCTCTATAGGTTTAAAAAAATAATCTATTGCTTCTGTGACAAAAGTTTAGGAAAACACATAAATTGGATCCTATTAAACCGTGAAGTGAACTTTCCCTAAACTACTAATTTGATTCACCCAAATAGGAAATTCCTGAATCTCTGTTGAAACCCAGTAAGAATGGGATAAAACCAGCTGAAGACAAAATTCTGCACATGTTCACGAGGGCCTGAAAGGCTGGGCATGCTTTGGCTTGGTAGATGGCCATTAGCGAATGGGAGGTCCCTGGGCTTGTCCTGAAGGGGGAGTCGCTCCTCGGGCAGGCAAAGCACTTCGTTTCTGTATCTGTTCCACTCCCAACGGGCTTCTCTGGGGTTTCTGCTTAGGGTCCTGTTTGGTGAGGCCCCTTCCTTTTCATCCCTTGCATAACTGTTTAGATTTGACCTTTTCTTCTCAGAGGTGAAATCAGTGTTTGTGTCAATAATTCCTGTGACATGCTGAGGACACGCGGAAGCTACAATGAGCTTCCTGCTGCTTCGTGGACAATGGAGTTGGTAAGGATTAAGACGTTTGTGGGAATTGAAAACTTTGGTCATTATTTTTAATTATTAAGAAATAGAATTCTATTTTAAAAATTAATATATACAAGATTTTCCCTTCTAGGAAGCACCTTGGTCTTTAGCCCCTTTCTTTTTTGAGATGTATTAGAACCTTCCAAAGATTTCATCTTAATGAATTCTGTTTGATGCACTCAGACAATCTTAAGATCCTATCTTCTGTGGCATCCTTTTTAGCTTTGGCAAATAATTCTATTTAAAACAGAAATACATTAAAAATAGCATTAAATATATATATATATATATATATATATATATATATATATATATATGCCAAATACATAATCTGTAGCATACATTCAGCTAACATCATATAATTAGAACTACATATTGCCAATTTCAAGTGAAAAGGCAGTCATTTTCATCAACTTCCTTCTTATATCCTTTGATTTTCTTGCTTTACCCTTTGCCCAAATGTACTGGAGTACCAACTGTGGAAATGGAAAGTGTGGTTAGTTTAAACACACAAAATATTTTATTACCTTGGGAGTAAGTATAAGAATGAGTTGGACACTGACATCTAGGAAAAAGAAAAGAAAAAAATGTAAAGTAAAACTAGAAAACCAAAAGGTAAGAAGTCTCAAAGTAATTTATTCTGCAGCCTTAGTGTTAAAATGCTAGCAAAGTATTAGCTATCGGCAAACACTGTACATAGAAAAAAATAGACATCACCATGGACAAAAAGGGGACTCAGAATCTTTCCAGTGTTGTAAGCTCGTTCTTTCTTAATAAATCCCTGCAGGAGCCGAGATGAGCACTCTGGGACTAAGTTAAAAATGGGGTCTCTGGTCTGGGTGAGGTCTCAGCTCTTACTAGGTTAGGAACTTTAACCAAACTGACCCAGGTTAACTCCTCAGGCATCACATTCCCCCTTTCTCTGTGTTTTCCCATTGTCCTCAAGGGGTTTAATTTTTCTTCAGAAAGGTTCTGGGCCTGTTTCCCTGGCCTCCTTGGGGACCACCTCATGCCTCCGTCCTTTCTCTGAGACCACTGCCCAGGCTCCCTGTGCTTGTCCACTCTTGCCTAAAATGCGCTCACACCTGTCCCTCTACCCTTGCCTTCTGTATCCCTTCCCTGTCCTAGTCACCTCCTAGTTCTTGGGCAGTCCCTTCTCTGGCTTCCTTTGGTCCTGCTTTCTATGCTTGAGTGTTGTTGAGAAAGGGTTTTATTTCTATTTATTGTCCAGGGGGCCTTGTCGTAGTGGGGGTTCCTATAGATAAATGAGTGTATAACTCCCCCTCTCCCCCGCCCCATTCAAACATCTGAGGGGAAAGAAGGAGAAAGAAAGAAAAGGGTTGAACTCAGTGGTAATCAAGATCTCAAAAACAGAATTGCAGTCAAAAACTAGATGGGAGGTGAGTGAGAGCGCTACCATGAATCAAGGCTGCCATCTGGTGGGCACCACTGAGCACACCAAGTGCTATGGGGTTTCCTAGAGCAAGCATGTCAAACTCAAAGGCTAACACGGGCCAAATAAACAAGGTTTAAGTTTATGTGGACCGCAAAAAAAAACAAAAGCTTCAATTTTCATAGAAACGTAGGTTTATTTTGAAAAGTATAGTACATAAAAAAAGAACAAGGGCAATGATAAAATTAATGTTTTCTTCATGACACTTGGCATCTCTTCTCTGTTACTATCTTTTCTACTTCGGGGGAAATCTTGTTCGTAGTGATTACTTTCAAAAGTGACCCAAGGTGAATGTCAGTAATTCTGGATCTGACAGGAGACTTATTTCCTTTCATAATTGTAAATAACTGCTCACACCGTGACATTGGCTGGGCCACAAAAATATTCGTTGTGGACCACAAGTGGCCCATGGGCCAGGAGTTTGACATGCTTGTCCTAGAGCATCCCAGCTGTAAGTCTGAGCCAGCCACAGACTCCCGCAGGAGAAATGAAAGCAGGCAAGGCCAAGGTGAGCTTTACGCCCTCCAAGAAAAGAGAGGCAAAGAGGAAAAAAAATATCAAACTCAAAGCTTTCTAATGCCCAGGATCATGGGGCACATGCTTCCTCCCCATCCCCCTTCTCTTTTTATTTTATGTTTTTCACATTCTGAGGCTACCTCAACTCATCATTTCTACTCCGTATTGGTGCTCTAAATCCCATCTCCTCTTGCTTTCTGGGGGCCTCCATCAGCCCTATATTTCCTAATCCTTCCCCTCCCTTGATCCTTGTCATACCATGTTTAAGAGTTTCATGCTTAGAACTCAACCTCCTTTCCCCTTGGCTTGCTCATTCTCTGGTTCTCTGCTCCTGACCTACATCTGCTGGCACCATTTCCTTGCCCTGCACCCCGAAATCTGCTGCTGTCTTCCTAAGTCCCAGCTTTCCTGTTGCATCCTCACTTCTCTGACCTCATCCTAGCACCTTGCTCTCATTGCACTGAACACTGTGGGCCACCCCTCCCCTAGGTGGCTGAAATGCTCTTCTTGGCTTCCAGACGCCCTACTCACTTCTAATTATTCTGCCCCTGGCTTCTTTTCCACTCTGCCCATTGCTTAAAGGTTGGCTTCTATGCAGGACTCACCCCTCACCTTTTATAGTCAACCATGCATCAAGGCCCCAAGTATTTCTCTAGCCAAATCCATCCACTGCTTTGGGGCCCTCTGCCACTCTCTGGTTCTAGTGTCCTCTCTCATCTGGATTACTACGACGTTCCTAACAGGCTTCCCTTCACTCGCTCTACCTTTACTACTCTGTGGTCAGGGGCATATTTCCAAGGATGTTGCTCCCTTCGATGGTTCGTCACGGCTCTTAGGATCAAGTTCAGATGTGGCCCTACCTCACTGGTCCTGCTAACCTCTCCAGCCTGGCCTCTCATCACCTTCCATCTCTGGGGTTGAGTTCTCAAAAAATTAACTTGGTTCTTTTCCTTTAATCAACCACACATTCTCTCTCTTGCCTCCAGAACTCTGGTCCATTATTTCCTCTGCCTGGAACTTACTTTCCCCCATCTTCTGGGTAACTAGTGTTCTTTCTCAGGTCAATTCAGATGTCAATTTCCCTGGGCAAGAGGCCTCCTGGTAGACACCCTCTCTCTGTGATCCCTGGTACTGCACCTCCCCTCCCATTAAAACTGTTACCACACTGTTGTTGGTACCCTTTTCCTGGTTGCATTTGCCTTGAGAATGTAAATTTTGTGATAACAAGGCAAGAGCTACCCTTTTTCATAACTTTATTTGCAGTGGCTAGCTTAGTGCCCGTTTCTTCTATGCTTACAGTTTGCCAAGGCCTTGCTTCCCCACTCAAGGATGAATTCTCAACTTGCTCCCGAGCTCCAGAAAAACATATTCAAGTCCCTGCTGGGGGTCTTCATCTGGACGTACCTGAGGCATGTCCAACCCAAAATGCCCAAGTCTTAGGTCATCATCTTCCTCCTAAAGCAAATCCTCTTCTAGGACCTATCTCGGTAAATGGCCCCACTGCTTACCTGATGCCCCAGCCAGAAACCTCAATTTCTTCCTTGTTTCACTGAAAATAAACAAAAGCTTGCTGATTCTAACCAACTCCTCAGTATTTCTCATATCTACTCCTTGTACCAGCTGCCTCCCCTGGGTGTCTGAAGCCATCACCTTTTAGCTGGAGCACTACGATTACCTCTAGTGTTTCTCCCCCACTCTGCAATGCCACCAGAAAGCTCTCACAGAATTCCAATTATGCCACACTCCTTTGCCATGCAACCACTCTAACTACATGTTCTACATGACACTGGTTCCAAGGAATGGTGCTGCTTGATAAAAAGTTCTATGCTGACACAGGTTTCGAATAAAGAGTTTAAATACAGCTAATCCCCCCTTCCCCCGCTTTTCGCAGGACTTCTCGGAGCCCTTGCATGTGCAGACATACATCCTGACTCTACAAGAGAGCTATGCAGCAGTGAGCAGTTTCCCAAATCTATTTGGCCATGTACTTCTTTTTTCGTGGAGCATTTCAAGGTGCAGCTTTACAGTGAGAATTATTGCTTCCATAACTTTCCATTATCCACATCACACAATTCAAACTTCTTAGCAGAGGATGCAAACAAGGACTGTGAAGCCAGAATATGTGAGTTCATATTATGGCTGTGCCATTCACTTAGCTGTGTGACACTGTACAAACTCTTTTTCTCCATGCCTTTATTTCTTTACCTGTGATATGAGGATATAATACAGTATTGCACAGGGTTGTTGTAAGGATTAGAGTTACTATTAATAATATGTGTAAAATGTGCAGGACAGTGCCTGGCACATGGTAAGTGCCCAATAAATTCTATTTTCTATTCATGGTCTTTTACCATCCTCACTTCCTCCTCCCGCCCACCCGCCTCAGCTGGTCAAAACCTCCAGTGCTCCAACTGCAGTCTCCCCATCTTCTCCATCCTCACTTCCTCCTATGAAGGGAGGTCTACATTTTCTACATTTCTTGTCCCTGGGGCTGCTCTCTTTTTACCTGAAATTCCTCTTTAGTCCCCCTCCCTCCTCATTTATCCCCACCTCTTTGCTTTAAATTTCCCAAGTTTTCCCTGGCCCACTATTGCACTTGCACATTCAACAAGTATTTTACCAGGTGGCTGCTATGTACCCGGCATTTCCTTAATGGAGAGCGAGTCAGGCATGTCACGGCATTTAACGTACTGGCATCAAGTCCATCTTTCTCTTCTATACCCTATCGGCTGCATTCCGCACAGGCCCCTTTTACAAACCTTGTCCCTTCATCCAATATCCTATTAGACTTTAAACTGCTCCAGAATCTTCCATCTCTGTATCCCCAGCTCCTAGAACAATTTTTGGCGCATCACATGCACCCAGTATAAATGTATTGATTGGATACAAGTCTCGGTCACTGTGCCAAGCCCCTCCACGGCCTGGCACGACGCGGGACCAGGCGCTGTTGTCTTTGGGTCTTAGTTTCCTTACGGGCACATAGAACAGGGTCAAACCTGCCTCCCAGCGCGGAGTGCGGGTGCGAGGCACAATCTGACTACGCAGTCCCACCCGGCGCACCGTGGGCGCGCACTGCGGAAGCCCCTTCCCCAGTTCTTGAAAGTAACCCGAGGACGAATGCGCAGGGGGGCTGCGTGGGCACCGCGGCACCCTCGGGTCCCCTGCCCGCCCGCCCGCCGGCCCCCGCACTCACGCTGCGAGCCGCAGCTGCTTCAGTAGGTGCGCTACCCGCGCGCGGGCTGCGGCCATTGCTGCGCGAATGGGATTCCCGTGGCCCCGCCCCCCACACGGACCAATCACCGCCGCGCCCTCCTCCTCCCGCCCACCCTCAGCTGCTCAAATCCCGTGGTTAGCACTTAGGGTGGCTCAGGGCCACTTTCCCACGAGTCAAAACCTCCAGTGCTCCAACTGCAGTCTCCCCATCTACCTTGGAAATTGCCATAGGGGTAACTGCTCCGTAGGGTCTTGGATACTTGAGTCTCTACTTCAAACCCTTTCATAGGTGGGGAAAGGGGTAAAAAACAAGGGTATGCTTTTCCCAGTAATTTCTTTAAAATGCTACACTTGAGTTCTTAAAAGTATTTTCAGAAAAAATTATTAAGACACTCCATTTAGCCCTAGCAGGTGTTGCCCAGTGGATAGAGCATTGGCCTGCAGACGGAAGGGTCCCCGGTTCCATCAGGTCAAGGGCACATACATCGGTTGCAGGCTCCTCCTAGCCCCGGCCCTGGTGGGGGCGTGCAGGAGGCAACAAATTGATTTCTGTCTTTCCCTCGCTCTACCGAAAACAAACAACAAACAATATCCTCGGGTGAGGATTAAAGATTAAATGCTCCCTGAATGGCTTGGCTTTTGATGAAGTTGCTCCAGGATTCCATTAAATGGTATACTCTGGGAGGGCTTAGCAGCCCCAAGTGTACCATGTCCAAGTGGGAAAGTTGATCAATGATCAACTTGGAAAAGTTCAACTTTAACTTAATCAGAAAGTATCCTAAGTAATGACTGAACAAGTGTCTTAAGTTACCTGTATGAAATCTATTTTCTTTCATAGCAATTTCTAAAGTAACCTTATTAAAATGAGACAACATTGAAAAAAAATGAATTCCCAATTTTAATTTCCCATCAATTGTCAGGCCAAACAGCTGAGTATAATGGCTCTCAGCTCTGTAATAGCAGCAAAAAAAGACCCCCTGGATTTGAGATCTACTATGAATACTTTTCAGGAGATATTAGGGAGAGAGAACAAGAATGGCAATAAAATTTCAACACCTAAACAAACCAGCTCCAGGCCAATTTGACAAATGAATCTAAAGATACTGTTTCAATTAAGAATTTTGTAGGCTGTCTTCCCAAAACAGCTCCTCTCTGAAGCTTTAAAAAAATTGGGGACATAAACGTTGAGAAAGATTTAAGTATTTTCTGGATTAATGACAATTACCACCGTTATTCAGTTATACCCAAACTTATTTACAGCAAGCAAATCAGTATTTTGTGTTGAAAAGCAGGAAATCTTTTTCCAGAAAAACCAATTATACTATACCTTCAATATTGTATCTGATACTAAAAGAAGTATTTTTTTTACAGTGGTGTTGCTAAAATCACAAGTTTGCTGCTTTTTTAGAAAGTAAAGGAAAATAATATGTGCCAGATATCCAGGTCACTGGCTTTACTTAACAATAGCCAAACAGTGAAAAGCAACATTAGATACAGACACACTTTTATTAAATAACTTCACAACAATTACTTTTAAGGTCAGTCTGAAACCTTTCTGTGTGCTCCCAGCTACTTTGATAATACACAAGCTTGTTACAAAAATAAAGCTGGTCATACTATTTTGTCTCTGAAATATGAACTGTCCCTCATACCACATCCAACGTTAATTAAAAAAAAAAAAAACATCCTTTAAATCTCCAGTCAAAGACATGGTTATTGGAAAAACATTAATTTGTACAGTCCAACATTTTCATAGTATCTTGAGGGGAGGGTAATCCTATCCCTTCAACCTCAATGAAGGCGGTGGCCACCGTCTTCTGCACCCCCCTACAGGACTTAGACCTTAACATTTATAGTAGTTCTTGGTTTACAGGTCAGAGGGTCAACTTCACTTCCTCTTCTTTCCTCCTTGGTGTTGCCCTCCTTTCCTCTTGCCACCCAAGCCGGGCGGCCCGGAGTTCATCTTGCCTCCCAAGCCTCCTTTCCTCTTACCCCCCTGGTTGGGCGGACCCCCTTTCCTCCTGCCCCCAGGACCCTGCCGGCCCCCCTTTCTCTTGCCCTTTTGGCTCATTTTTCTCCTCTTGGCCGCCTCCTCCTGGTCTTCCTCCCTCATCTGCTTATTGGTGGCCCTTGTCACGTCCAGCTGAGGCTTTTTGCTGTTCATGACCCGCAGCATCTCCAACTGGCTCTTTTTCTCCGCTGCAAAGTCCCCGAAAAGAGGCTGAAACTTCCTCTTCTTGCCGGAGCCCCGGGGGGCCTTCTCCTTGGGCAGGCGCTCCTGAAAGCGCCCCACTGAAGCGGTGGAGACCTTGGCCACTTGCAGGGCGCGGCCCAGCTCCTGCTTACTCTGGTGTCCCGTAGGGTGCATCCCGGCCGAGCTGGGTAGCCGCATCTTGTGCGCGCGGGCTAAGTTACGCAGCCGGTTCAGCTCGTTCTTGGCCACCCGTTCCTTCTTAGCCTGAATGCGCTTGGCGAACTGGTCCTCCAAGGGGTCGGCACTACCGGGCACCTCGATCAGCCACTCCTTGGTGTCGTCGCGGGCGCGCTGGTAGCCCCAGCGGCGTCGCCACTGGCCGCTTACCTCGTCCCACACCAGATTGGTCTTCTTTTTGGGCCGGATGCCCTTGAGGCGCGCGAACTGCTGCCAGCGTGTAAGCGGCCGCGGCCGGGGCACTGGCTTCTCGCGCGGCAGGCGAGTGGTGGGCTCCGGCAACCGCGCCACCAGCGCCTCCTCTACGCGCTCCGTGGGCAACTGCCACAGCTGGTTGATAAGCAGTTGCGTGTTGTCCCGCGCCAAGGCCCGCAGTTCGGCCTCCGGGGTGGGTTCCCCGCGCCGCAGGCCCGTGGGAGGATTCCGGTCCAAGGCCAGCAGGTTACCCAGGTCGAACTCCAGCTCCAGCTCCTTGTGCACCGTGATGCGCTGCAACTTGTCGGCTTCGTCCCGCTCCGCCTTTGCCAGCAGCTCCTCCACGCTCTGGCCCTCCATGGTCCCGGCTCCGCTCACTAGCTCCAGTAAAACAATTCAAACTACTTCTCTGCCAGCGCCGGCTCAAGCCGGGGCAACACAACCACGTGCAAGAGCCCAGACGCTCACCCCGGAAGAGAAACCTTCACTTCCGGAGCAACCGGAACTGGCTCATAATCCGGGCGACTGGAGGAGAGGCCGGCAGAGGGCAGTGTTGGAGAGCAGATGGGATTCGAAGCGGCCCTTTTGGCTCGTGCCCGGATGGGGCGGAGCTGGTGCGAGAACCCGGACTACAAATTCCAGGGTCCAGTTGGGACCACGGCTCCCCGGAGGCGGCGGCGGCGGCGGCGGCGCAGGTGGGCGGTGCAAGTTCCTGGGCCCACGGAGTGTGGGGTTCCGGAGCGGTTCTGTCACGATATCGGTGAAAATGTGTTCTCAAGATGTTTAGCCAGTCAGCCCTTGTTGAGACTGGACAGATTATATTTCACCAGAACCCTGACCCGTTCGTGTGGGTCCTGGGTTAGGGCCGAGAAAGACACTTCCCACAGACACGTGGAGCCAAGTGCGGACTTGGTTTGCCTTGGGCGCCGCGGGGCTGGCAGACCGCGGGAGTGGTGGGAACCCACCCTGCCCGCCGAGCCCGGGTCTGGGCTGCGTGTTCCCCTGGCTTGTGGCGGAAGAGCGCCAGGCTATTCCGCTGGATTGCCTGGTTCCAGTCCTGACTGTGCCACTGTTGGACTTTCAGCTTTAACTTCTCCGGGCCTGTTTAAAAAATATTTTTATTGATTTCAGAGGTGAAGTGGGGGAGGGGAGAGAAACATCAATGATGAGAGAGCATCATTGATCGGCTGCCTACCCGACACCCCACACTGGGCATAGAGCCCACCACCCCGGCAGGTGACCTGATTGGGATCCAACGGTGACCTCCTGGTTCATGGGTCCATACTCAACCACTGAACCACACCAGTCTGTTTTAAAATCTGTAATCTTCCAGGGCTAGTATAACGATAAATGGAGTTAATATGCTTCCAAGGGAGATTAGACTAGGGCCTGGAACTTGTAAGTGCCCGATAAATGTTAGCTGCATACCAGTTACTTAATTTTCATCAAGACTGAGAGCTAAGCTGAAGAGGCAGTTTCACACGGTGATTAAACACTAGGATCTAGAGTCAGACCTAGGGTTACTGTAACCGCCTTGGACAGGTTGTTTAACTTAAGTCCTATTCATAAGTTGATGAATATGAAACAGTTTCTGGTACATGGTAAGCACTCAGTAAGTCTTAGCTGTTGTTATTCACCATATTCCTCTGATGACAAAGGAAGGCTCAGGGAGGTAAAATGACTTGTCTAAGGTTGTGCAACAAGCATGTCAAACGCAAAGGCTAACACGGGCCAAATAAACAAGGTTTAAGTTTATGTGGGCCGCAAAAAAACAAAAGCTTCAATTTTCATAGAAACGTAGGTTTATTTCGATAGAGACATGCTGAATACAAAGGGCTGAAATAAATGAGTAATCGTTAACATAAAATAATAGAACATTTTAATAAAAATTTAATATTTTTTCTTGAACATTCACTTAGCAGACACTGAATAACTGCACAAATTAATAAGCGTAACGCAAATAAACCTATTTTTTCTTGTTCTCTGAAAGGGAAATATTTCCTGTTGCGCACACCCAACAAGTCAGTACAAGACTAATGACGTGGCAATCGGCTACTAAAATATTCGCTGCTATATTAGTGGAGAGAAATGGTGCGCCTGCGCGTAAGGCACGTAAGGCACGTAAGGGAAATGAATGCAACATGATAGTAATCAGTCATTAGTGAACATTGTAGTTCGTTATTAATAACTAGAGTCTCAGGTGCATGAAATTCATGCATGGGTAGGGTCCCTAGGCCTGGCCGGCAATCAGGGTCAATCAGGTTCCCCACCTTCTGGCCTCCCTGCCTCCTTCCCTTGCTCCCTCAGCGCCCTGCTGCCGCTGGTCGCCCGCCATGTTCCACACCACACCCTGGTGGTCAGTGCACATGATAGCAAGTGATCGAACTCCCGAGGTGACAATTTGCATATTAGCCTTTTATTATATAGGATTATGTATAACAGGATATTGTAAAAATTAAGTTACAAAATTTTTATTAAAACTTTTTTTACATACCATTATATTGGCTGGGCCGCAAAAATATTCGTGTGGGCTGCGTGTGGCCCGCAGGCCATGAGTTTGATATGCTTGTTGTACAACTAGGAAACGTGGGAGCAGGAGGTAGTTTACTCGCAGCTTTAAGACTATTTACATATTCTCTGTAATGTCTTCAGGCTCTTGACACTCTAAAAGTGTGGTCTCTGGACCAGCATCATAGCCCCAGCTGGGAGTTTGTTAGAAATGCAGAATTTCTGGCCTCATCCCAGATGTAATAATTCAGAGCCTTCATTTTAACAAAATCTCTAGGTGATGAGTATGTATAGTTGAGTTTGGGAGTCCCTGCTGATTGTGCGGTTGAGGTTTTGTTTTCCTTTAAAGGGAGTTTGGAAGTAGTGAAGAAGGGGTTACGCTGGAGAATTAACCCATAGAAATAGATATAATTGCCATTAGGAAGTAAATTCATTTGAGTTTCTGCTAGAGAGGGCTTTAAATACAGCCTCATCTGTCATGTATACTCCCTGAGTTTGGTCTCTTCTTGAGCTCACTATCTTTCCTCAGCTGTCATTTGTTCATTCACTCATAAACATTTATTGAACACATTTAAAAATATATTTTTTTATTGATTTCAGAGAGGGAGAGAGAGATAGAAACATCAATGATGAGAGAGAATCATTGATTGGCTGCCTCCTGCACACCCGCTACTGGGGATTAATTGAACACATTTTATGCTTCAGGAATTTTGCTAGAATCTTCTTTTTTCCTCTTTTCTAAAAGCATTTTAGGATTTTCCAGGGTTTTTCTGAGCTTTTACCTTAACACTCAGCACCATGTCTTTAATACCAACCATCCCCTGAGCCAAGACTTAACCTTAAAGCTTTTGAGATTTGCCTTAGGAGAGAGTTAAGAACATTGACAGTTGCTCTGGACTTGGCTTAGCTTCTGATTCATTTACACATATAACAAATATTTGAATGACTACCATGTTAAAAGATTATTGAGAACAGCAGGGAAGAAAGAAAAGTAAAGACAAATTTACCATGTGGCATAATTGGGCATTTAATAGAAAGTACACCTATGTAGAATTTATCTCTTCTATCAATCTGAGCTAGGGAAAAAAATCAGATGTCAACATGTGCTGAATGGTATGAATTCTCATTGGATGAAATGCTACTTGGTGTGAATCATACAGGTCAGCTCTTAATTGAACTTTAATTGTTTTACGCTCAATGGTTTTTTAGTCCAAGGGGATTTTAATTTTCTTGATGATTGGAGATTGATTTTTACTTCCACTTTGCTGAGCAGAGTACTGGATGTGTAATAGATACTCAATACATGATTGTTTGAAAGAATAAGCCTAACAGACTTTTCTAAATTATGAAAGGATTAATGTTGGCTGTGTTAGATTCAAGGTGAGCAAAACTGGTAAGGTGGGGAATTAGGGCTTTAAAAAGTCTTTATTGAGGCAAGAAGGTAAGTGGTGATCTCCAGCTTGCATTTGTATCTTTATATTAGGCAACACTGCAGTGTCAAGAAGAATAGAGCTTGCCAGGGATGTGCAAATGTATGTGAAATTATTTTAATAATACAGCAAATGGTTGCACATATTGTCTTTTCCCTTTGTTGGCTTTTCCCTACCCGCCCCCCTCTTTGTTGGTTTCCCTTCCTCCTTTGTTCCCATATGTCAGGGCTCTCAAGTTTAGTTTTAGGCCCTCCTTCTTTTCTCTTTATACATGCTCTTTATGCCATGTCATCCACTCTCTTGGTGTCAGCTAACATTTCTGTGCAGATGGTTTTTAGAAGCATATCTTTCTTTCCTTTTCAGAGCTTTAGGCTCAAATCTCCAATCACCTGCTGGGCTCTTCCACTATACTCCAAACTCAGTATGTGTAAGGTTACATACACATCATCTTCCCTCGAATTTCTTCTTCATTGTCTATCCATCCACTCCAGTTTGTTTATAGAAGCTTTTTATGCCCAAGGTTCTGTGCAAGACATTGGGAATACAATAGTTAGTAAAAAATAGGTTCAGTTGAGATTATTGTCATTTTAGTCTGGTAATTTAGGCTTGAAACTGGGATGTCATCTTTGACTTTTCTTTTTCCATCTCCAAATCCATTCAGGCAAAGTCCTGTTAAATTTATCTCATATTGTGCCCTTTCCATTTCTTCTACCATGACCTTACCCCTAGATAGGGTCTTTTCCATTTGCTTCTCTAGATCCTCCCTCCACTCTGCTCTCTGCCCCTGGCATCCAGCTGGGTGTAGCAGTGACAAAAGATCAGAGGGTGGGAAGAGAGTAAGGTGAAGCCCTGTATGCCTCCAGCCCTCTGCATATTGCTATTGGTTGGCTGGTTCTTCTAAAAGGCCATAGCTCCACTCAGGCAGCTCTCTCCTGGCAGCCACCCTCTCCCAGCTCCTCTAACTTCTCCCCTGCTTCCTGTAGGCCTGGGAGTGGTTACAGCTCTCGCCATTGTAGCACTTTTATTTTTGAGTTTTCTTAAACTCTGCCCACATTTTTGTAATATTCCCATTGTTGATCTTTTTTCAATTACCCAGGTTGACTACTACATTTTTCCTCCCAGGACCCTAACTGATACCCAGAGATCTATCCCAGAAGCATCCTAACAGTTTCCTGCCTCGGCTCTCTCTGCCGGCCAGTTCTGAGGATTTATCTTCCGGAGACCTGGCCAAATCACTTTACTCAAAAACTCCCTTCTCTGCCCAACAAAATATGATGGTTCTTGGTGTTGGATATTTATGATCTAGTCCCAAACAACTCTTTCTTTACTCACATTGTATGATAGTGCTGCTTATGCTTATTTTCTAAATATTTCTTCCCCATTCCTATTTTTTTATCTTAGCTTTCTACAAACGTAAGAACAGTTATCAAAAAAGGCAAAAATTACATGCAGGAAAGAAGAAGAAACAATTGCATTTTTGTAGCAACTATTGAGACGTTTTCATTAACAAAAGTAAACCTATAGGGAGATTAAACCCTCACCTTCAATCAGGAACAGGAAAGTTAAAGACATGAAAGAAAGCAACACCTTTCACCTTCCCTCAAAACGTAATTACTTTGGCCAGTAAAACATTTTTGTAAGCAATTTCTTCATTCTTTTGATATTGCATTAACTTAGTGAAAGGGTTAACTGGAGAACACAAGGATTGAGCCCTACAAAATCTAACAAATGTCAAAGGGGAAACTCTGTTAGCCTAAGCCTTGCACAAACATGCTCCCCTTGAGTGGTTATTTTACAGAAATTCCTGAAGACCCCCTTCCCCGCCCCCCAGAAAGGACGTCTGGCGCCAGCAGAAGGACAAAGGGCAAGGCCTTCAAACTACGGACCTGATAACGGGGGTCAGTCAAGCTGAAGCCCCATCTGCAGCTCTCCCTGAGCGCATAAGAAGTCTGCTCCCTCCCCAATTCACCGCTGGCTCTTTCACCTGCACCCAGGTGACTGGAATAAGTATAATTTTGATTACACTGAGCCTTGAGTCCGTTCTGTGTGACCCCGGCCCAACCCTGAACCTTTCACTTAGATTTACATGCCAAATGTTTTCAGTTGCCTCTTTTTGGTAGTGGAAATTTTTAGGGATAATTCAACCATTCTTTCAACATAGTTATTATTTTTGTGTAGGAAATTCAATGTGCCAGTACTTTGACAAAGTAGTAAAAAAGGACCCTTAAACTGCTTATTTTATTCACATAGTTTGGCAGTACCTGAAGGGAAAATTTAATTTAGAAATTTCTTAATCAGAGACAAAAATCTGTGTATTCATTTGTTTTAGTTTTAGTCAGAAATCTGTACAAAATATAATTATTTTTAAAAGGAACAAAGAAGGTGTAGCATTAAAATTTTGTGTAGATAGCGTAGAAGCAGATAACACACACACACACACACACACACACACACACACACACACACACACACACAAACTTACATTTGCCTAGAAAGTACTTTGGATTTTAGGATAGTAAAAATGATGGTAGTATTTTCTAATTGACTTAATTTGTTTTGCTCTCTGTAAAATACACAATGATTTCTGTTTGTGTGTTTTTTTAAATTGGCAAATGCAGTTTTCTTTATTTGCCAAATCTTATCACTACCTATAGATAGGTAAGCACCACTGGCTGATGGTTTTCATTCATAAGACTTCATCACCAAGACCCAAGGGAATGAGATTGGTGTTAGGCTTCAGATTTTATATCTATAAGGAGTTCAATAAGAGAACAAAAGATTGATATAAAAAAGGAAAACTGAAGTTTCAGAATTTTAGGGATATTTAAGGATAACCCAGTTATCCTTTTCTATTATATTTTAATTTTTGAAAGTAAGATTATAATGAGTAAGAAGTCCTTTTGTGTATTCTTAATCATAAAATATGAATGGCTTTTGCAAATAACTTTAGAGTGATTTATTCTTGTTTAGGCAACTGAGTCATAAATGCCTTTCCTCTCAGGAAAGCAACTTTGTTATCATGCAACCTTCAGTTTTTCTTTGCAGCCATAGACCATCTGTGAATATACATTAATCACATTTTCTTTTAATTTCCCACATAAGCAATATTAATAATATACAGCAAGTTACTGCTGTGACAAATAAACATTAATTCCTAGCTTCTCTTAATCAAGCATTGTTTCTGAACACTATTGATCTATTATTTTTTAGAATACATCTATGAAAAATATTAGTAGAAATACTGAAACTATAACTACAGTAGAGGCCCAGTGCACAAATTTGTGTACAGGTGGGGTCCCTCAGCCTGGCTGGTGATTGGGGCTGATCGGGGCCATCTCACCTAGTCCTGATCAGGGCTGATCTCGGCCAGCTGGCTGGGGGGAGGGAGAGCAGGAGATTGGCTGGCTGTGGGAGGTTGGCTGTGGGAGCACACTGACCACCAGGGGGCAGCTCCTGCATTGAGCATCTGCTCCCTGTTGGTCAGTGCATGTCGTAGCTACCGGTTGTTCGGTCTACTGGTCGTAATGGTCGCTTAGGTTTTTATAAATACAAATGTAAGGTAAGTACTATAGCCAACACTTTCCTTTTTCTAGGTATTTTTACTTGCCAAAGGAAAGAGCCTGTTATTGGCAAGGAGGTGTCATTGTATCCTTATTAGCATCCAAGAATGCACTGCAGTCTCATCTAGTTCCCTGAGCCACTTGGTAATGCACAAGATTCAGTTGCTTGTGGAGTGTACACTTTCCCACAAGGCCTAAATAGAACTTGTTATTTAGAATACTATATAATCCTATGTAATAAAAGGGTAATATGCAAATAGTCAACCAATCAAAGCATAATATGCTAATGTATGCTAAGGCTGCTCAACCGCTCGCTATGTTGTGCACTGACCACCAGGGGGCAGACAGTTAACTGGTTGACCAGTCGCTATGACATGCACTGACCACCAGGGGGTAGGTTAGCTTGCTGCTGGGGTCCGGCCAATTGGGACTGAGTGAGATGGGCCGGACATGCCTTGAAGCCCTCCTGTGGTCCCTCCCCTGCCTGATAGTGCACTGGTGGGGTCCCTCAGCCTGGCCTGCACCCTCTAGCAATCCAGGACCCCTCTGGGGATGTCGGAGAGCCTGTTTCAGCCCGATCCCGCAGGCCACTCCCCTTGGGAGGGTGCCAGATGCAGGGCTCATGGCTGGCGAGCACTGCTACGGCAGCGTGAACCCTCCAGATTGGGACTGATTGGATGCGAGCCTGTGGCAGGCACAGTGGGCTGGGATGAGTGGGAGTGGCAGGTAGGAGCTGCAGGCAGCATTGGACTGGGTTTTGGCCCAATCCCTGCAGGCCACCCGGGGGGGGGGGGGGTATTCGTGCATGAATTCAGGCACCGGGCCTCTAGTGTATAAATAATGTTCCTGGTACTTTCCAGTGTTTATTTCACTTGCCTCCTCATCCAAGATAATGTTAATTTTCAGTTGGGGAAGCTGACTTATTGTGGTGGGTTCCAGGTTCTCTTCTCCGGAAAGCCTGTGTATTTAAAAGGAGATACAGTTTAGGTCTCAGGCTTCAGTTTATTATTATAATGGAAGTAAAAGGTTTTGACTAGATGGTCTTTTTGATTCATCTCTGTGAATCAGTATTATACTATTGATTCTTTTGTTAAAAATTTTATGCTCTTCAGGTGTTCCAATATTATCTATACTAATAATAGAGGAATATGCAAATTGTCCGGGATGCCGTCATAGTAACAGTAATGTCCCAAACAGCAGGCTGCATGGGGCGACCAGGCCGGCAGGGGATTTAGTGAGGGACGACCAAACGACTGAACAGCAGGCTGTATGGGGCGACCAGGCCAGCAGCGGGGGGGAGAGTTGGGGGCGACCAGGCCATCAGGGGAGGCAGTTGGGGGTGACCAGGCAGGCAGGCAGAGGCGGTTAGGGTGATCAGGCTGGTAGGGGGGGCAGTTAGGGGCGATCAGGCAGGCAGGCAGGTGAGCAGTTAGGAGCCAGTGGTCCTGGATTATGAGAGGGATGTCCGACTGCCAGTTTAGTCCCAATCCCCGGGATTGGGCTTAAACCGGCAGTCAGACATCCCCGAGGGGATTGGAGAGGATGAAGGCTGGGCTGAGGGGACCTCCTCCCTGGGCACGAATTTCATGCACCGGGCCTCTAGTTTTCTTATAAAGTGCTTTACTGTTTCTTTTTTCTCTTTTTAAAATTTATTGATTTTAGAGAGGGGAAGAGGGAGAGAAAGAAACATTGATTTGTTGTTCTACTTATTTATACATTCATTGGTTGATTCTTGTATGTGTCCTGACTGGGGATCGAATCCCCAACCTTGGTTTATCAGGTGATACTCTAACCAACTGAGTTATCTGACCAGGGCTTCTGGTCATTGATTAAAGTTTATTTATTTTAAATTCTTTGATTAAAGTTTTTGACTAATATATTTTATTTTACAACCTCCCCCACCCCTGAGTCATTTATCTCATTCCCGGGCTGGTTGTATGACTTCACACAGTGGAACAGCTCCCTGCATGCACAAGGAGACTGTGACTACACAAGTGCTAATCAGTTTTTAATGACATGGAGGCTAATTATTGTGTTTATAGGTTATTCATAATCTTTTCTTTTTTCTTTAGTTAACCATTAAACTACTTTGAGAATTGGAAGATAGGGTAGAGAATGAGCAAGGTATAGTTCATTTTTCTATTTGTTAGTGATTCTGGAAAAATGTCTTCTAGGGAAAAAGATAGAAGACAGATTTATAAAATATTTATTAAAATATTTATATTTTATAAGGTCAGGTCTGAGAATGAAATATTTTGGATTGGCTTTATCTGTGTCTTTCCGGGCTCAAGATGTGGAAATGATGATATTCTTTGATTATTATAGTTATAGAAAAGTTTTAAATAAAGCTTCAAAGTTAACTTCCTCAAATAATAAAATTGGGGCAGTTTTGTTTTTCCTAGCTTGGTGTTGATTCAGAGAAAACTAATGAGAGAATTTCAGAATATGAAAGGTAAAGTAGAATAAAATATAACATTTCTGGTATGTTTGGTAATTATCATTCTGAGAAAGATTCTTGGTGATTTTTGGCCTGATTACCTGGAGACAAATTCCCCAAGGGATAATCACCCCATCTGAATAATGGGCTAACATTATTTCTCAATTTTAGAGCTCTGTGAGTTGGAGATAAATTATTCAAACACACTTTTGCAAAGAATCCTAGAGGGGTAGTCAGGATACAGGTTCTGGCTCCATCTCTGCCACTCTGTAGTTGTCTGTGGCTTTGGTAAGTCACTTCATCTTTCTATGAATCAGTTTCCTTATCTTGAAGTGAGCTTCATTAGCTTCTCTCTAGCTCCATGTAGCATTGTGTTCTTTTGTTAAGATGGCCTCAGGAGAAAAGAGTGGGTGATGGTGAAACATAGACTTGACCACAGAGGATCTATTTTTTCTTTCTTTCTTTATTGATTAAGTTATTAACATATGTGTCCTTATGTCCCCATTGCCCCCCACCCCCCTCCACAGAGGAACTTTAATTGGGATTCCCAGGGTGAGCTTCAGAGAGACATAAATCCCCTAATGTTTTATGCAAACATATGTGGTGATACATGTGTATTTTTTATGAATAGAAGATTCCCACTCCCCCATAAGATTCTCTAAGGCATCTCTGATTCTCTACCTCTCCCCCACAAGGTTAAGAACTACTGTACTGTAGAGAGGGAGATAAATGAAGGCTAGACAGAGTAATTGGTGAAGGCTTTATGAAAGAAAAGGAACTTGAGTTGACCTTTGATCTTGAATAGAGTTTGAATAGATAGGAGGAGGAAGAAATGTGTTCCAGGATGATAACAATATAAATAAAGGCATGTAGCCAGTGTTTGTGGAGCAAGTACAATGTATCAGGCATTGATATTCTTTATAAATCCTCAAAATAGGCTTAAATATTACCAATATCCTCATTTTATAAAAATGACTGAAATCACAAGGGTTAAGTAACTTGTCCTAGGTCATAAAGTTAGTAAATGGTAGAACCAGAATTTGAACCTTTGTAGTCTACCAAACCAGGCACATAAGCATTATACCAGAAAGCTTCCTCTATCTAGTCCATTAGAGGTTTGGTTTGCCGAGGATAGATGATTTGTATTGGGTATGACATAAGCTTGGCTAGATAGGTAGGGCAGTACCAAATGTGGAGTACTTTTAGGATTAAGTAGAATACTTTGGATGTGATGCCAGAGGCAGTAAGGAGCCATGGAAGATTTTTAGACCAGTGAAGATATAACCAAAATGGTATTTTCTTAATTGTATCATTTACATCTTCCATGTTTTTACTATCTTCTTGATCTATCAATTACTGAGAGGTATGTTGAGATCTCCTGTTTTGATTATCGATTTATAAAGTGTAATTCTACCAAATTTTCATTCCTTATTTTGATTTGTTATTAAATAAAATGAACATTTAGATTTACTAAATCCTCCTGATGAATTTTTTATCCTTTTATCATAACATAGTGATTTTTATCTTTAATCATGCTTTCAACAGTACTCTAGCTATATTGCTATTTTTGATTAGTATTTGTCTGATTTATTTTACTTTATTTTTTATTTCCAAACTGCATCTATCCTTTTGCTTTAGATATGTCTTTTGTAAACACTGCACAGCTGGATTTGTTGGTGGTTTGTTTTTTTTAAATTAAATCTGACAATCTGACTTTTAATTAATACATTTAGACTATAGTTATTTTGATTACTGATATATTTATTTATATCTTATTTTATGCTTTCTACTTACCCGATCTTTTCTATACCTATTTTTCTCTGCTCCTGCATTTTATTAGCTTAATTGAGTTTTCTTTCTTTTTTTAAATTGATAAATAATTGACATATGACATTAGTTTCAGGTGTACACATAATGATGTGATACTTGTATATATTATGAAATAATCACCACACTAAGTCTAGTTAACATCCTAGTTCATCATAATTGACTTAATGAAAATGCTCCTGTGGAAGAATTCAATTATTTTCTAAATTTTTACTAGAGCATTTAGAGATCCCTTTGAGGCAATTCTGTGAATTATCTCATTTAGCTGCTGTAAAAAGAATTATACAACATTAAAAATAAGATAATGTTATATATATATATATATATATATATATATATATATATATATATAGTTTGAAATATTTAGAGGCTATTAGTTGTTTTGTCTTCATCATCTTTACCAGCTATAAAAATAAAGGGGAAATGGCAGCTGCTACTTTAACAAAGGATATTTTACCAAATATCCTTACCCTTTTCTTTCCTTCTCTTGGAATCTTGTTTAAAGCTGTTTTCTTACAACATGCAACAAAATTATTTATTCTCTTGACAATATATTTAATAACAGACAATTTAGCAGACACTATTGATACCTTCCAAATGGTAATTTCTTCTAGGCAAATAGTGTTGAAAACATTTTGTTACATTATATTTTTCTACTTGTTTACAGCTCCCAGGTTAGTCATATACGTAAGCACACTGCAACTTTTCTAAGCCTCCGTGACAACATCTCATGCTATTTGCAGCCTTGAAAATGGACACATTGTAGGATATCTTTTAAAAAAATAATTTTATTGATTTTTAGAGAGGGAGGATGGGAAAGGGAAAGAGAGAGAAAAACATTGATGTGAAAGCAAAACATCGATTGGCTGCCTCCTGCATGCCTTCTACAGAGATTGAGCCCACAACCTGGCATGTGCCCTGACCGGAAATCAAACCCATAACATTTTGGTGCACAGGACAACGCCCAACCAACTGAGCCATACCAGCCAGGGCTTGGTAGGATATCTTAATTTTCCCCCCCTTTTTTAGTTTGCATAGATCATGAGTCAATAAATACTTGGTGGTTACCAAATGCAACAGAACTCCAAGTACTATAGAAAGACAACAGGATGCCTGTATTGCAGGGACTGTTAACGTAACTGAAGAGAAAATGACATCACGGAAAGGCATATAGAAAGTGTGGCAGAAAGACAGAGAGAAACATCGATTGAGAGAGACACATTGATTGGTTGCCTCCTGCCTTGACTAGGGCCGGGGCCAGGGAGGGAAAAAGGAAGTATGGCAGAACTTCCCAGACATTGTAATGTGCCCTGACACGGTATTTGCTCCTTTACCATCATATCTCAATACTGGTCCTAGTGCTTTTCATGGCCATGTGCTTCCTACTTACCATGTGTAGAAAAAGAAAGGAAATCATGTAGTTTAATATTTTGAAATAAGATTCAGTGCCTCCCAGGAGGAAGCAAGATTTAAATGAAGTGTCATATGAATAAAGTGGAGGATAAAAGTTTGGAGGGATATCTCAATATTTATGAAGTCCTTTTTGATCTGTTTAGTAGTAACCAGTGGGAAATGAAAAAAAAAAAAAGATGTAACTTACAAACTTGCTATCTGCCAGGACTCATAGCTCATGAATTTAATTAGAAAAAGTCAATGTTTCTCTATTTAATACTGCTGCTCCTTCTGGTTTACATTCAGGGAGGTGGAGTGACTTCCCCAGGAAACCCTGCCATCTTCTACTGTCTTTGGACTGGGGCCTCCATTGTGCTCTCCTCCCACTGCTACCAGAGTCCAGGCCAGAATTAGTGCTTAGGATAGTGCCAGAGAGTCATCAAAGTCAGCAATTTCTCACTGCACCATTTGCCCTCCCCAGTCCTGGGCCCTGTCTTCTTTGGATTGTAAATGTCAGTTCTGAGATGCTGTGGGACAGTGACCTCCAACTTAGACTCTCTTATAACCACATGATTATGATTCCTTATGATCTCTAATTTCTGTTCTGAACTCTCAGTCCTTGAGCACTATTGCTGAATTTAGGTGCAACCTATCAATCAAATTTATTAATGTTTTATGCAACAAAATTATAGAATATATATCATTTTAAAATTGAGACAAGTCAAAGGGACAACTATATTTTAAAATGTAAACCTTTTGTCCAGCCAATAAATACTTGGTGGTTATTCTGAAGTCAGAAATACTTAGAATTTTGGAAAACAAAACCTAGAGATACTACAAATTTGGGTTTTATGATTTAAAAATGGCCTAAGTGCTTTCTAAAGATTCTCTAATACCAGATTCTCTATAGTATACCAAGCCAAGTGGCTAAATATATAGTTCCATGATCTTGAACCCATGAGAACAGTAGATCTAGGTTAAGAATGGTAACTCCAGTACCCAAAAGGACCAATACATGAGTGAAGCCCTCCGCTACCACATATTCTGACAAATATTTGTAGAGCTACTTGGGTTTATGGCTTCCCTGGTCCAGAAAATTTGAAAATATTACCTAGTTACCATAGGTTAATCTGGGACTAAAATGATTAGTCAAGAAACCTAAGTGTGTTTGCACAGTCTTCTGGAATTAGCATTTCCCTGAAAGGGTGGGTACCTGGGTAATCTTTTCACATATCTGCTGTGTTTATTTCTCTGAGTAACCAATTACTTTGTCAGGACTTTCCAGTTCATCAGTATAGTCTCATTTGCTCTTAAACTTCATCAGCAAGCAAAAAAATAGTAAAAGAAAAAAATCAAGATTACAAAGAACTGAAAAACTGTCATGGGCATATAGGTTTTTAAATATTGATCCCCGAGAATCAGATATGGCTGAGAAACAGCAGCCTCTTTCCTGAACCATCATGCTCATCCGAAACCAAGTTGTTATAACTCACAGCAAGAGAGATCCATCTTAAAGGCTAATGATCAGGGTTGCTATAGAAATGATGCAGGCAATGATTCAGAAGATTGCTCAGAAATATATTTTCTTGAATATTGATAAATCCCATGAAACATGTCAGTTTGTGGCAATTATAAAATGAGTTGGATATTAGCAATTCCTAGTGACTCTGCCCTCTGTCTGTGCCCATCATGTGTAGCCCTTACTTAGATGCCATTATAAGGATGAAAGTGGAATCTTTCAAATGACACTATGCCATATAGTTACACAGAGTGGGTGATTTTCAGATTTTAATATGTGTGAGAATCACTGAGAGTGCTTATGACAAAAGTCAGTGTTATTCTTATTTTTCTTTTTTTTTAATTATCACACTCTTTTATTAAAAATACATAACTTTTTCTTTCATCTTCTGCATATTATGGTTAGTCTTTTAACACTAATTAAACACCAACCATGTGGTAAGTGGTAAACAGAATAGTGTTTCTGTTCTTGTGGTGATGGGCTGAGAAACTTGGTTGAAAACTCGATAGGAAAGATGAAGGTAAATTATCTGATGTTTTAATATTAATCTTATTGACATAATACTTTCAGGGAAAGTTGTGAAACCTTTTGACTTGGAAATATAAAAAAGAGATAATCCATCTTTTGGCAGAAGGAGAAAATAGATGAAAAGTTGGTTTTATTCTGATTCAGGGGATCTGAGGGCCATGTTTTGAGACACTTTGCTTTAAAATGGAAGGTTAGGGAGCATCATAGAGGTTTTGACTTGCTTTCTTGATAAATGATCTTATTCACTCTGTAGAATCCATTCCTTCAGCTACAAAATATTATAGTTCCTTCAGTAAAGGTAAAAATGTTTTATCACTGTTCAGGGCCCCTTTTTTCATATATTCATGATGACTCCAAAGTTTATACTCCTAATCCAGATTTTCTTTGAACTCTGAGTAGATCCAACTGTCTATGGACACATCTACTTGAATGTCTGATAGACCTCTCCCACCTTACACATCCACACTCAAATCCTCCCCCTGAGCCTGCTCCACCTACAGTTCTTTCTATTTCAGTTAATGTAGCATCATTCTTCAGTTGCTTTGGTCATAAAACTTGGAATCGTCCAAGGAATTATTTTCTTATTTTTGTCATGTCCCATATTCAATTGGCTGACAAATCCCCTTACTCCTAGAGACATTCAAAGTATATTTAGAATCTGATCGTTTCCCCCTATTTCTTGCTACATCCTGGTCCAAGCTTTTAACCATCTCTCACCTGAATTATTGCACATCTCTTTATTAGTCTCCCTATTTCCATTCTTATTCCTTTATAACCAGTTCTTAACATAGCAGCAGAGTGTTCTTCTAAAATTAAAATCACAGCATGTCCCTCTTCTGCTCCAAGTCCTGCAATGGTTCCCCGTGTCACTCTCACTAAGAGTAATAGACAAAGAAGTAAGATTGAGCTACAAGGTTCAAGATGTCTGACCTCTTCTTACTACACTTAGTACACCTCTCTCCCATCTGCTCACTTTCCTTTAGGTTCAGTATCTTCAACACTATTCCTTAAAGCCACAGGGCCTTTGTACTAGCTGTTCCCTTATGTATTAGTTGCTTGGAATGCTCTTCCTTGAGATTCTGAACAGCTCCCTTCCTCACCACCTTTAAGTCTTTACACAAATGTTGCCTTCTCCAAAAGCCAACTCTTACTCCTTTATTTATTTAAAACTGTGACCATCTTTCCCTTCTGCACATTTTCTCTACCTTTATTCCTCCAACCCCTTTTGCCTTGCTCTGTTTTCCATAGCATTTATCCCCTGGTAACACACTGGGTTATTTTTTCATCTTTTCATGGAATGATTCATTGATTTAATGTTTATTGTTTATTTTTCTTTCTTCAATACTAGAGCTTGAGTGTCACAGAGAAGGGATTTTTATCTATTTTGTTCATTGAGGTGTCCCCAGTGCTTAGAAAGGTGCTCAGTAAACGCAATGAAATATTTATGGAGTAGTTACTAAAAGTCAAGTACTGTACTGTTTTAAGTTCTAGGAATACACCTGTCAATAGACAGGACATGTTGGCATGCGGACTGAAGGGTCCCAGGTTTGTTTTCAGTCAAGGGCACATGCCCGGGTTTCGGGCTCAATCCCTAGTAGGGAACGTGCAGGAAGCAGCCAATCAATGTTTCTCTCTCATAATTGATGTTACTATCTCTCACCCTCTCCCTTCCTCTCTGAAATCAATAAAAAAATATATTTTAAAAATAGGACAGCTGCCGAAACCGGTTTGGCTCAGTGGATAGAGCGAGGCCTGCGGACTGAAAGGTCCCAGGTTCGATTCCGGTCAAGGGCATGTACCTTGGTTGCGGGCACATCCCCGGTAGGGGGTGTGCAGGAGGCAGCTGATCGATGTTTCTCTCTCATCGATGTTTCTGGCTCTCTATCCCTCTCCCTTCCTCTCTGTAAAAAATCAATAAAATATATTAAAAAAAAAAAAAGAATCATCACTTAAAAAAAAAAAAATAGGACAGCTCCTCCTCCTTGGACCTGACATTCCAGGTGGGAACTAAATGCAAAATAGCAGAACTGCCGAGTATGCAGCATTTTGTGTAGAGGACAGCACGAGGGGGCTGAGAAAGGAGCCACAGCAGTCAGAGATGGAGAACACCTAGAAGTGGCCTTAAGCAAAAGACAGAGTGGTGTGTAGGAAAGCTAAGGCTTCCAGAAAACAGTGTATCACAGTGTGGAAAAGTACAGGAATTACAGAAAAGTGGGCATGAAGAATGTGTGTGGGAGAGAAAGAAAACTATGTAAACAGCATATAACAGCAGCTCCAAATAATAGTGGTTTAACAATGGTTTATGCTCCCAGATAAAAAAAAAGAAATTCACAGGAGGGAGGCAGACCAAGACCCTGAGTTAAGATGCCAAGAAGAAAGGATTGGTGGTTAAAATTGTATTGTCTGCATATTTTGATATCATTAGTTCTTTTCCCCTCTTTATTTTATTTTTCCACCACCCCCATACCATACTCTTTTACCTCCACCTCTCTCCCTCCCCCTGCACTCACCATACTGTTGTCCATGAGTTCTTTCTCTCTTTTTTCTTTTTTGCTCAATTTCTTCACCCCCACCAAAGCCCCCTCTTTCTACCAGAGCTATCTGTCTGCTTTGTATCTATGAATCTGAATGTATTTTGCTTATTAACTCAGTTTGTTAATTAAATTCCACATATGGGTGAAATCATATGGTACTTTGTTCTTTGTATTTGTGTGTTGAGGGGTGATTAGCAAGGATGAATATTTCAAAATTACAAAACCAATGTCTCCAGAAGAGATGGTTAGAGTTTCAAATTGAAAAGGTGCTTTGGTAGTTATCTGATTAATGATTTTGATATGGAATATTGACTATTTTTATGCCATTTGAATAAAAGGAGTGTAGAAAACTAAGACAATTGATATGTCTTTCAGATCTCCTGTAGAGAATCTTTATAAAGAGCATCAGGAGTCATTTGTTTCTAAATTTATTTTAATATTAGTATCCTAATATATAAAAACCCTGGATCTGTCACATCCGCAACGGTTTATTTGGGAGCATAAACCATTGACCAACCAGAACTCAGTCCTATAGTCAGCGCTGGGTTGCCGTGGGGACCTAGCGCCGACTGCTATGGCTGCAGGCAAGGTGATCCAGCACTGATGCTGAGGTGGCTGCGAATCAGGCCTAGAGAGAGGCCTGAAGAGAGAAGCAGGGTCTGATCCATAGCCTCTGTGGCAGCTTTTGATCAGCACTTGCCTCTTTCTTTAGCTCCGGGCCTGGTCAGCAGCCTTGCCTCCATTTCTCTCCAGGCCTCCACTGGGACTGCTGATCAGCCCCGGCTTTCTGATCAGTCCCCGTTGATAGGCCCAGAGACACTGACTGGCATAGAAACCTACCAATCAGAACCAAATCTGGGTCAACTGTGAGGAGCCAATGGCTGCCTAGGAGGCAAAGCTTTTGATGCTGACTGGCATAGAAACTGACCAATCAGAACCAAGTTGGTTGGCAGAGGAGGGCAGTTGGGGGAGAGATCAGGCCTGCAGGGGAGGGCAGTTGGGGGCCATCAGGCCAGCAGGGGAGGGCAGTTGGGGGTGAGATCAGGCCAGCAGGAGAGGACAATTGGGGTGAGATCAGGCTGGCAGGGGAGGGCTGTGGGGGGCGAGATCAGACCGGCAGGGGAGGGCAGTTGGGGGCAACCAGGCCAGCAGGGGAGGGCAGTTAGGGGAGAGATCAGGCCTGCAGGGGAGGGCAGTTGGGGGCCATCAGGCCAGCAGGGGAGGGCAGTTGGGGGTGAGATCAGGCCAGCAGGAGAGGACAATTGGGGTGAGATCAGGCTGGCAGGGGAGGGCTGTGGGGGGCGAGATCAGACCGGCAGGGGAGGGCAGTTGGGGGCAACCAGGCCAGCAGGGGAGGGCAGTTAGGGGAGAGATCAGGCCTGCAGGGGAGGGCAGTTGGGGGCCATCAGGCCAGCAGGGGAGGGCAGTTGGGGGTGAGATCAGGCCAGCAGGAGAGGACAATTGGGGTGAGATCCGGCTGGCAGGGGAGGGCTGTGGGGGGCGAGATCAGACCGGCAGGGGAGGGCAGTTGGGGGCAACCAGGCCAGCAGGGGAGGGCAGTTAGGGACAACCAGGCCGGAAGGGGAGGGCAGTTGGGGGCCATCAGGCCAGCAGGGGAGGGCAATTGGGGGTGAGATCAGGCTGGCAGGGGAAGGCCGTTGGGGGCGAGATCAGGTCAGCAGGGGAGGGCAGTTGGGGGCGATTGGGCCGGCAGGGGAGCAGTTAGGTGTTAATCAGGCTGTCAGGGGAGTGGTTAGGGGTGATCAGGCTGGCAGGAAGAAGTGGTTAGGGGCAATCAGGCAGGCAGGCAGGCAGGCAAGCAAGCGGTTAGGAGCCAGCAGTCCTGGATTGTGAGAGGGGTCTGACTGCCGGTTTAGGCCCTGTGAGATCGGGCCTAAACCGGTAGTCGGATATCCTCTGAGGGGTCCCAGATTGGAGAGGGTGCAGGCTGGGCTGTGGGACACTCTCCCGCCCGCCCCCCCCCCCCCCCCCCCGCTTTCGTGCACTGGTTCTCTAGTTTTAAATAAAAAAGGAATAAGTGTACAGTGAAAAGTAAGTCATTTCCTACCCCAGACCATTAGGTCCCTAAATCTGTAGAATTCCAGTGCCTCTCCCCAAAAACAACCACTTTTATCAGTTTCTTATAGAAGAAGGAGTCATATAAAACTGGTGAACCATATAAAAACAAATGTGCGCTTCTCATTGTTAACAGTGGAAACTTTAATTTTTATGCATTAAAAGGAAGTGGAAGTTCAAATAATACCACTTCTAGGAACCCTCAGGTAGATTAAGCCAGGCAGATGTTACTGCCTCCCAAACTCTTTCATGTCTTTTTATAACTATCATTTTTTTTTTATTGTGGAAAAACATACATAACATAATGTTTTCCATTTTAATTATTTTTAAGGGTAAGTTCATTGGCATTAAATACATTCACATTGTTGAGCAACCATCATGGCTGTCTATTTCCAGAACTTTTCCTCATCCCAAACAGAAACTTTGAACCCATTAAACACTAACTCCTCATTCCTTGTTTCCCCAGTTCCTGGTAACCACCACTCTACTTTCTGTCTCTGTGAATTTGCCTATTCTAAGTACCTCACATTAGTGGAATCATACAATATTAGTCTTTTGGTGTCTTATTTATTTCACTTAGCATAATGTCTTCAAGATTCATACATATTGTGGCATATGTCAAAATTTTCTTCCTTTTAAGGCTGATATATTCCATTTAGTTTATTCATTCATCTGTTGATGAGCATTTGGGTTGTTTCCACCTTTTGGCTATTGTGAATAATATTGCTATGACCTTTTGTGTAGTATAAGTATCTTTGTGTTCCTGCTTTTAATTCTTTTGTATCCTTAATGTCTTTTTATAACATGCTGTGAATTATTGTAGTTGATGCATAGATGCACAGATGCTTTAAATTCCTTGTTAGATTCTAATCACTTGCCAGCAGAGACCATAATTTTTTTTTTTACTCAAAAACTGACTCATTTGGTCATTCAACAATTATATATTGAGCACTTATGGAGTACCAGACACTATGCTAGACTTTGGAGACACAGAATACAATGATGAACGTGACTTTCCACCCTCTTGCTATGAGCATAGGTCTAATGAGGGACATTATCTTCCAATTCATCTAGAACAATGTTTTGCACATTGTAAATATTAAACAAATATTTACTGTCTTGTGAGTTATTGACTTCATGTGTCCTCAGTGGATCCTGAGAGCATCATAATAGTGATTCAATAGCAGTAAAAATATTTGGAACAAATAGAAGCTCTGTGAAATTAGGAATCATGCCTTTCTTGTTCACATGTATAATAGTAAATAGCATGGTGTCCAGCCCATAGTTTAAAAATGAATGCTGATGATATAGTTTATTCTGATAAACTCTGACAAGTTCTAATGAACTCTTCCCATTTATTATGGATGGCAAAACTGAGGCATTTAAGAAAAGCAGTGACCAGGTCAGGAATAGAACCTGAGTCTCCTGATTTGCAATTTGATGCTTTATGCTCTCCATCGCACTAGTGTATAAAATTAGAACTGATGTTCTACCTTTCTGTGGAAGATGCAAACTTTAATTAGGTGTAATCACACACAGTATGGAAAAGATTTAAAGTCTTTAAGTTTTCTAAAAATGGTAATGGATCAGGTTCTAAAATAAGCTTGTTAAATTCTATTCTTAAGTAAAAAAATATAGTAGCATATGATGATGAATGCTATTTGTGCTGTTACTGTGTTGCCTGTTTGGGAAGGCCTTACCAAGCTGTGTCTACCTTTATATATCATTTCTCTGTTCATTCAGCTTGACCCCATTCTTGGGGTCGAGTAATGATATCCAATTCTTGACTGTCAATGAATTATTTAGGCCTTTTGGATCTTTTTTGAAGGACCTACTTTGAAAACATTCAAGCCTATGTTATATGAGTTAAAGTTCAAATAATTTTATTTCATTAGGAATTCTGGCTGAATTTTTCATGAGGGTGAAGACTGAGACCTTTAATTATTAAAATGTTTTTGGATTATTTGTGGATCTTAAAGCCAAGATTTCTAAAAATTTCAGTTTCAAAAAGGCCTCCAGTATTTGAAATGAGTAAATTTGTTTTATAATAAACTTAACACAGTTTGGCACCCCAAGTAGAGCATAGATTAAATTCACACCCAACTTTAGCTGATCAAATCCTAAAACTATCATAGGTCCACTGATGGCACAGGGAATAGAGGACCTTATTTTGTAAGGCAAAACCATTTATATAGAGAACTTGACATTGTAAGAAGAGAGAACTGAGCAGAAATTATCTAGAAGAACTTAAGAGAACAGAGTGCTACTAGTGCTGTTCCCAAAGTTACCGTAAAAAGGACTTGGATACTATCTGAAAGGGAATAAACCTAAAGATCAGACTTTTTGCCCTTTATTAATTACTATTTCTTCTTTATGGTGAGAACAATTAGGATCTAGTATCTTAGCAACTTTGAAGTTTATAATACAGTATTGTTGACTGTAGTCACTATGCCATGCATTAAATCTCCAAAACTTATGTATCTACTAGTTGTAAGTTTGTACCTTTAAACAGCATCTCCCCAATTCTCCTATTTCCCAGTCCCTGGTTACCACCATTCTACTCTATTTTTACAAGCTTGGTCTTTTTAGATCCCACATGTAAGTGGTATTATACAGTACTAGAGGCCTGGTGCACAGATTCGTGCACCGGTGGGGTTCCTTGGCCTAGCCTGCGGGGATTGGGCCGAAACTGACTCTTCAACATCCCCCAAGGGGTCCTGGATTGTGAGAGGATGCAGGCCAGGCTGAAGGACCACACTGGTGCACAGTCGGGACTGGGAGGGACTGCGAGAGGGCTCCAGGGCGTGTCCAGCCCATCTCGCCCAGTTCTGATTGGCAGGACACCAGCAGCAAGCTAATCTACTGGTTGGAGCGTCTGCCCCCTGGTGGTCTGTGCACGTCATAGCAGCTGGTCAAACGGTCAGACACTTAGCATATTAGATTTTTATTATATAGGATTTTTCTTTCTCTGTCTGACTTACCTCACTTAGCATAATGCCCTTAAGGTCCACCTATATTGTTGCAAATGGCAGGATTTCCTTATTTCTCATCTACACTAATAAAAGAGAAGCATGCAAATTAACCATCACCCTGCTACACCAAGCCACACCCACCAGCCAATCAGGAGCGAGTATGCAAATTAACCCAACCAAGATGGCGGCTTGCCACGGAGCTGGAGCAAGCAGGAGGCTTGGGTTGCCCCGGCAATGGAGGAAGCCAAGCTTCCTGGCCGGCCCTGGCCTCCACTCAAGGCTACAAAGTTTCAATTATAGGAGGTAAATAAATCCTAGATACTTGCTTCCAGCCGGCCCTGGCCTCCGCTCAAGGAGGCGCTGAAAAAAAAAAAGAAAAAGAAAAAAAGGAGGGGCTGGGACCTTGGGTCTCCGGGGGGTGATCAAGCCAGGATGGGACGGCAGGGGCCGTTGGGGGTAAGCAGACCAGCAGGGGGGCCAGTTGGGGGTGAGCAGGCCATCAGTGGGGGTCAGATGGAAGTGATCAGGACAGTGGGGGAGCAGTTGGGGGTGAGCAGGCCAGTGGGGAGGGAATGTGGGGGCAAGCAGGCCAGCAGGGGGGGCAGTTGGGGGCAAGCAGGCCAGCAGGCAGAGTGGTTAGGGGCAATCAGGCCGGCAGGCAGGCAGGTGAGCGGCTGGAGCCAGCAGTCCCGGATTGTGAGAGGGATGTCTGACTGCCAGTTTAGGCCCGATCCCTGTAAACTGGCAGTAGGACATCCTTCGAGGGGTCCCAGATTGGAGAGAGTGCAGGCCAGGCTAAGGAACACCCCCCCTGTGCACGAATTTTGTGCACCGGGCCTCTAGTTGTTTCATAATATTTCATTCTTTATTTATCTGCTTAATGGACACATACGTTGTTTTCATATCTTGGTTATTGTGAATAATGTTGCAATAAAGATGGGAGTGCAGATATTTCTTCAATATCCTGTTTTCCTAACTCAAAAACAACAACAAAACCATAGGGAAGAAGCTCCTTGACATTGGTCTTGGCAATGAGTTTTTGGATTTGACACCAACAGCACAAGCAATAAAAGCAAAAATAAACAACCAGAACAACATCAAACTAAACTGATGATTGACTCAATTTTGACGTGTTGATTTACTTGGTGCTGCCCTGTTTGTGTCCCAGAGAATGATAGGAGTTCTTCCTCCAGCAGGCCACCTTTACTTCCTACCCAACCATGTATAATGAAAAAACAGAAGCCAAAGTGGGGGAACATTCTTATCAATGAGCTCCTCTCCTGATCCTGCCAGACAACTGCCAGAGCCCAGTGAGAGGAGAGATCATCAGTTCCCATTGTTCTGGTCACTTAAATGTATCTCTCTGAAGAAGGTTTGACATTTTACAATACAGGTGGAGAGAGGCAGTCAGGATAGGGAGAATTTAGGCCACAGGCAGGAGGGAAATATAGGTAGACAAATCTAGGGTAAAGTACTTTCATTAACATCTCAGACAGTGAACAGAAAGCTAAGGCCTTGGCTGTCTTAGCCTCTAAAAATATTATTGAGGGCTCATGTACTAAGTAGGCACAATCCTCTATTTCTACAGATAAGAAAACCAAGATCCACAGTTACTTTGCTAAGATTATGTGGCAAGAAAGGGCAGAAACCAGAATTCAAATTCAGGTGTGGTCTAATTCTAAAAGCACTCTACCATTGTGTGTCTCCAGAATAAAGTATGTCCTTCCTCTAAACCTGGACAGTTCCTCAAAAAGTTCACATATGGTCTGAAAACTAAGAGTACTGACTGCTGGCTATAGCCCCAAGCCACTTTTATGCCTCCAAAGGAGTTTGGCAAAAATGATCACTAGATAAGGGTCTTGAATATCTGAATTTTTTGTCACATAGTGGGATTAGAATTACAGAAAATTTAGGCTCCTATTGACCAGCAGAGATGGTGCTGTTAGTAGAGAAATTTGCCAGAGCTCTGTTCTTATAGCTCCACATATTCTTATGCAGTTGTTACCAAGTTGTTACTTTAATACCATAGTCAATCATATATTATGATACAACAAAACACACCTGACATGCTCATTAAAACAAATGTCACACTTGCATAATCACTGTCAATAGAAAGGTACACAGAGACATCTGGAAAACTAATGAGATTTGTTCAAGCAGTAGCCACCCTCATGACACACATGTTCCAGAAACTGTCATGGGATTCCCAGGCTCCTCCAGCCTTTCTACCCTCACATTCCTTAGAAGTCTAGACTAGTATAGTTAACTGGAAAATTGTAGAGGATGAAAGGGAGCAATCTAATGAAAACTGAAGCTAGTAGTGAGATAAAGTGACATTATTGGGAAAAAAAGAGTATTCAGAGGAGCTATTACTAAATAGGAATGAAGACAAAGGAGGGCCTTCAAGTGGGGCCATCATTATATGACCGTTTAATGGATTAGAAGAAGGAGATGATTTATTCCTAAAGGCAGAACAGAGTCTACCACACCAGGGTCCATCCACAATGGAATAGGTTAGAAGATCCCAGAGCCTACAGTATGACTGATGCTCAGGAATGGAGAATGCAAGGAAGTCTAGGATATGCAGAATGCTCCATGATTTCCAAAGTGTTTTTAATAAGTGATCTCATTTGATCATCCTGACCCCAACCTGAGATAGGTGTTATTATCCCACTGCCAGAAACAAATCAGTTTCACTAAAAGAGAGATGTTGACAGGAAGCCAGGAAGGCTGGTCAACAACCTTAATTGCTCTAACCACTCACCCTTTAGTTGAGACATTGTTAGCTGAAGCAGCCTCCACCTTTGTTTGTCCCCTGTAAGTTTCTGTTATTTCCTGCCTAAGGGCTACATGTAAGTTTCTATTTATCCTGGCTAAGATGTTTTCCCCAAAGCCTCAATAAAAGGGATGGCAGGGCCAGAGCAGTCAGTAGTTCTCCCACTAGAATTGGACTACCGCCTGGCCCCCAATATCGCCAAATTGAATTTCTTCAAGTCTCCTTTCTTTTGTGTGTGGCCCTTCTCCAGAACTAGAACTCTGAACCGGAACCCTGAACCACGCGGGATGTGGAAAGGGGATCCCACACCCCACCTCTTATAGATGAAGACAAAACAGTAAACAACCTGCTTGAGCTCACATAGTCAGGAAGTATCCAAATGGGGACTGGGGATTTAAGACTCCTGACTCTAAGACCAAACGGGTGCACATTCTGGCAGGGGTGCTGAACATTGTTTTGTGGGAAGGAGAAGATTTATAGGCAGGAAGCAGAAACCCAGCTATGGAAGTAGGCTTTGGTGATATGGCTTGAGTCTCTAGAAGGACCCCTCTTGACAGACAAACATTCCAGGATCCTATTGCCAGAAGATCTTGGTGCCAAGGCAGGGAGAATGGGGAACAAGACAGAAGTCAGTTTGATAAAGCATTGTTCTGGTCACTTTTTAACAATCCATTGAAGGTGGGATTATGATCTTCATTTAGAAGAATTGGTTGAGCATTGGGGGCAGGGCTGGATCTACTATGGATAAGGTTGATCTACTATGGATAATTGGTTGAGCATTGGGGGCAGGGCTGGATCTACTATGTCTCTGCCACAGGGACAGAGACATAAGAAGATCATCCCAGAACCAAGGAGACTGGTGGAGGTGGGTGCAAAACACCCTGACAGTACTGCTCAGCATGACACCTGCTGCCTTGTAAAACAAGCTGGATGCAGGGTATGCAGTAGAGGGGAGCCCTGTATTGGGGAAGTAGTAGGAGATTACATGACATTGAATGGCCCTTCTAAATCATGGCAACTGTAAGTGTAAATAAAGTGCTGCTAGTAAGATCTTTCTTTATCAAGAATTCTTAGGCACCTCCAGGAACTTTACTATATCCTTTCCTCATCCTCTCCACCCCCAATCACCCATGGCTCCTCAGGGGCTCTCTCACTCTTCCCCAAAAAAGTTCCCATAATAGCTGAAAATTGACCCTGATCCTAAACATAGCCATCTACCAGTATAAAAGGCTGATAACCCCATCCTATCAGTCCTGGCTACTGACCACTCAGGCCAATACATCTAGAATGGGGACATCCTCTATCCAGTAAGTTTCTCAAGGCCAAGGACCATGCCTATCTTGCTCACCATTGAATTTCCAGTGCCAGACCCAGAGCCTGATACATAGTTGAATGACTGGAGAGTGATGAATGAATGAATGAATGAATGAGCACAGTTTTCAAAGAAGACTTGAGAGAGGAAAGTGCTGTTATCTCATGAATCATTTCATACTATTCAAAGAGCTGATTGAACCAAAATTCAATGCCTCCAATAAAACAGAATCCTCTGCCATTTGGTCCATATTATGAATTGGGAGGGAGTAATGGTATAGTCATACCTAGGAAAGCCCCCCCCCCCCCCCCCGAGTAGTCCCTTCATAGGTTTAAACTGACCTACAGACCTTTTCTTTGTGCTTTAGCACCCAGCATAGTCCTTTGGATGTAGAATATGCTCTACAAACATCTGTGATAGTGCAAAGATTCCTTACAATAGGCAGTTTCATGTATTCAGTGGTTTCCTCACCCAAACTCTGAGAACCTGACATAGTAAGCCTCTAGGGTTTGTTGGGACTATGATTCATGAAGGCTTGTCCTATACTCAAATGGAATATAAATTCTCCACTGAGGGGTACTGTGCCTGGTGGTGCACAAATGCACTGTAGCTTTATTTACAGAGTAGTTTGGGTCTTTAACAGAAGAACGCTGCTCAAAATCCAATTTTCTTTTCTTTTTAAGCATGACTCATTCAAGTATTCTTTTTGTGACTCCCCTTTATCTAAAATTCTTTTGGGATAAATTGTTATATATAAATAACATTTTAAAGACTTAGACCCCTCTTTGTCATCTTGCTTCTGAGCTCATCAGAGTTTCACTAAGATCACCAGTGACCTCTAGTCACTAAAATCAATATTGAACAGTCCCTCCAAACAAACAAACAAACAAACAAACAAACACACTTTTCCCTTGTCTCCTGTAATGGGAAATTCTGGTTTTCCACTCAGTTTATGTGGCTTCTCCCTTCCCAATCTTATTCATAATTCTTACTTCTATACTTTGAAGTCAAATTGTTGGAGATTC
The DNA here is from genome assembly GCF_951640355.1 of Cnephaeus nilssonii. Classification (NCBI taxonomy): domain Eukaryota; kingdom Metazoa; phylum Chordata; class Mammalia; order Chiroptera; family Vespertilionidae; genus Cnephaeus; species Cnephaeus nilssonii. Next base: position 36,313,338 of record NC_137089.1, on the reverse strand, counting down.
TGAGAGTTTGGCTCCAGGGACTCTTCTTTCTTAACTCTGCACTTGCTCGGTACCATGGCATCAATTGAATTCCATATGCTGATGCACGAACCATCAACTTTTGAGCCATACCTTTTTTTTTTTTTCTATTTGTTAATTCAGTAAATTCCAATACAATTTTTAAAGATTTAAATTACAGTTTACAATCAATATTATTTTGTATTAGTTTTAATTGTAAGCATAGTGGTTAGCCAATCATATATTTTACAGTGTTCCCCCTAAGCCATTCTTGACAAGTATTTCTCCCTACCTTCCATCATAAAATCCTGTTGGTTTTACCTCCTAAGTATATCTTAAGTTCATCCCCTTATTTTCATCTTCATTGCCATACTCTAAGCACTCACTATCAATCACCTGGGCTATTGAGGTAGTTTACTGACTGGTTTCCATGTCTCTGCTCTGATCTCCAATCCAAACTCCACAGTTAGCTTTCCAAAATACATCACTGATCACTTTGCCCCTTGCTTAAATCTTTTACTGTGTTATATCCTACTGCTCTTAGGGTAAATATCAGATTATTTGAGAAGACCTACAAGGCATGGCCTGGCCCCTGCCTACCTGGCCAAACCTCATCTTTTCTTCTTTGTGCTTTACTTCTCTCTCTGTATTCCAGCTACACAATGACTGGAATCACATGCTCTCCTACTTAGCTCATAGATTACAGATGAGAAAACAGACTTAGGGATAGTAAATAGGTTTGCTTAAGATCAAAGCAGACTCTTGACTTCCAGGTCACTACTCCTTTTATCACTTAGCCTGCACTGCTTTACTTCATGAGTGTTAAATCTATTCTAATGTGACCAAGAGAGCCCCACAGAAAAGAATTGTGGGTGACTGCTTATTTAACTCTAGTAAAACCATTAATTTTACTTAAGTTATTTTATAAAACCCAAGATATAGTCAGAGTCTAGTAAAACTAATAATAGTGTCTTTCTTTGGATGAAAGTCTTTAGAAGATCTTCAGTCCATGAAATCATATTTGAAAAATGCTCCTGTATTATCCTTGGCTAATGATAGGATGATAATGTGAAATAAAGATTAAAGGTCAATTTTCAAATGTAGCTATTAGCCAAAAAAAGTCTTCCAGACAGTGTTTCCTGAAACCTTTTGAGCCCTGACATGGTTGATGAACAGAGTGGGTTAGAGCTGTGAATTATCAGAGCCTTCTGTCCGACAGTGTTTCCTTGGGTAAAGCCTGGATGTGTTCAAGTCCCAAGTTATCTGATGTTTCTTCGTTAAACTGCTTCAAAATGTACTTTGTCACCCTATTATTATTGATGGAAGGCCAAAATGACAGTGCTCAACTGTGAGCTTTGGAGACTATTATGAGAAAGTGCTTATTTCATGAATTAATTCTCTTCACTGCCACGGAGACCTGAGTTAATGCTTTTCATTCAGTTGGGAAGATATGGATAGTCTCTAAGAATGTCTTGAGGTGGGAAATGATGAAGTGATCATTGTCAGAGGTGTAATGGCTGTCATATTGTGAATAGCTGTGCTCTATTTAATGAGTCCATGGTTAGAAATTGAAGAAAAAAAAGCATTTTCAGCCTCTTTATCCTCTAGGACTTTAAAAAGTTCTAGGATTTTTAAAAACAAGCATTAGAAATGAACACTCCAAAGTACTTTTCAAGTTACCAAAGATTACCATGGCAACTAAATTACTGCATGACTAAAGGAAATGTGTTTAATGATGTTTTTCAGCCCATGTACAAGTTCCCTGTTTATTAAAGAGGAAATGCCAGGGGTTGAGATTGTCATGCTCTTTGTTAAGAAAGAGAATGAATGTTCTCCTGAGGAGGTGTATACTCTTAGCAATATGAAGGAAGTGTGTCAAAAGCTTCCACATTCATTTTCACATAAGTGCCTGAAGACACTAAAAGAAGGAGATTGTTCAATGGGACACATTGCTCCTTGTAAGAATCAGAAAGACAGAGTTTTAACTGTAGAAACAGCTTTGGGATGATCTGGTGGTAGCTTCTTTTCTATACATATTTTTGTGTTCACCTATGTTCTATGCATTTAATTTCATACCCTACTGGGTGATTGCTTTTTCATAATTTGACAGGGGAATCAATAACCAAGTGCAAGCCTTGTTACATGTTTTCAGAGGATCTTATATAATTGCCACCCTGGAGTATCACTTCAAGTTTTATAGACTAAGTTTTTTGTTATTTATATGTATATTCTTAGAAAACTCCTATGTCTTTGTAATGTATTGTAAGCATTATCACTAGAAAACACTAGCCTTTGGTGAAGAAAATAGAAAAAAAGGTATTTGAAATGGAAGTTTTTGTTTTATTTTGAAAGTTAAAGTGTTTATAGCAAATGCAGGTGTGTCATTTCAACCTGATTCATTTATTTGTACACGCAGGTGATTTTTCTTCCTTTACTCCATTTGAAATCATCACACATTATATACTTAGAAATATAGATTCTTATGTTTGGAATGGACTTTAAAGATAATCTAGTTTGAACCCCTCACCCCACCCCTGTACCTACCTAGCCTCAGTTCTAACACTTTGACTGATAGGACCATCACAATCCCTAGAGACAGTCACTTTATTACTGGACAGTAATAATTGTTTAAAATTTTTTTCTTTTGTTGAACTAAAAATTGATTAATAAAAGTCTGTTTTCTTATTCCCGCCCCACTCTCTGGATAAATGAAAATATAGTATGCTTTTTATAGTATTTAAGTGCCTCTGAGTCAGAGGCTGAAGGTTTGTGCAGATTGGGATGAAATTTATCTGGAAGGAATTGGGCTTTGTTTGGGCTAGACATCGAAGGAGGTGATCATCTTATTTTCCCTCAAATGAGGAATATCCTTGGTTATTTCAGTTTTGTGAGATGAGAGAAGGGCAATTGGCACAGGAAACATAGGGCAAGGGTTCGAAGCTGAAATGATCCTGGGACTTGGAAATACAGGATTTTGGTTTTTAGACTTTTGCAACCTTGAAGTGACTGGTAAGTTGATGAGATGTCCAGAGAGAGCCTCCACACAATAGAGGAGCACTAGGGGATTTACATAGATTCATATATTCTCAAGGTAGTTATAGAACTTCTCACTGCTGTGAAACTCACCACTTCATGTAGCAGCAGCTTAACTTTTCAACTGCTCATTGAACAGTTTGTTAGGTCAGAGGAATTCCAGAAGCCGATGCATGCAACCGATGGTGACGCAGATAACAGACTAGTGCACCAGACAGATGACCACACAAATGCTGGTCCCTTCCTGGAACCCGTGACGGACCAGTGCTCCAGGCAAATGGTGGCGCAGATATTGGCTCCATTCCTGGAACCCCTGCCCTCGGCAGAAATCCCACCCGCCCTCAGCTCATGGTCCTCCGCCCTCACTGAACACCTGTATAAAAAAAGTGCCTCAGCTCCTGCCCAACTCGACTTCTCCCACCCTACCCTCAGGACCGGTGAACCTCGCCGGGGAGTGCAAGATTAATCTTCCTTTTGGCTGGCCTGGACTCTCTGTCTTTGTTCCCTGCCCGGCGAACCTCACACAGTTCTTCCTGTGTTGAGTTAAAAGCCATTTGTCTCCCTATACCTTGGACTTATTGGTTCTAGTTCTTTTATCTGTGTTACAACCTTCAAATATTTGAACATAGCAACCCTAATGTTCTTTTCTTTTTTTTTTTCCCTAATGTTCTTTTCAAGATGACCATTCTCCCAGCTAAATCTTCCCAGTTCTATTAATAATTTTCATATGAAATTAACTTAAAGAAAATTGATTGCCCTGTGTAATTCCTTATACTTAAAAATGTTTCAACCATTTTTTGAGAATCTTATCTTTGATAAGTATTTTGCTTAGTAAGTTACCTTTATTTTTTTATTTTTATCCTCACCTGAGGTTATTTTTCCATTGATTTTTAGAGAGTGGAAGAAAGAGGGAAAGGCAGAGAGAAATATCAATGTGAGAGAAACACATTGATTGGTTGCCTCCTGCATGCAAGGTACGTGCCCTTGACCAGAACCAAACTTGGAACCCTTTGGTCTGCAGGCCGACGCTCTATCCACTAAGCCAAACCAGCTAGGGCTAGTATTTTACCTTTAGAGTACAGTAAATATTACTGTAAATATTTCTCTCGTTTCTGCATCCAGCGCGGCTAGAGAGTGGTCCACTTCCTGAGTAGGGGCGGCTGGGGATTGAGAGAAATGAAAGAAAGAGACAGACACAGAGATAGAAGTAAAAAGCTGGGACTGGATGGGACCTCTGCCCTCTTCTGATGGAGAGACAGTGACCCAGAGCCGATGCAGCATGTTTATTTTATACCCCCAAATATCAGGAAGTTTTACTAAAAGTAAAGACAAAGAAGATTTTCTTGGATGGGCCCGAGTCCTATTCATTCCGGATGCTTGGCTGGATTTACATAATAAAACCCACCCCCTGGCACCTGGGCTGAAATGAAGGTCAAGCTGACAATACCTCAGCCTTTTGGCAGAATGTGTTTCCAGGGCATGGCTTTCCCTACCGCCCTGGATTCAGCTGACAATTTAAAGAAATGCCCATGTGCCTTCCCAGGCGCTCTCTACATATTACTTAGGTATTTTCTCACTTGATTCTCATAAAAATACCATGATGTATGCATTATTAATATCAGCATTTGGCAGAAAGGAAAATAAACCCAAAGTGGTAAACTAACATGCATGAGTTGCTGGAGCTGATATTCCAGTTCCCATCTTTTGAATTCCGAATTTCATGTTTTTAATCACTATAATAGATTGGTCCTAATTTGTTAATGGGGCCTATTAAAGGACTTTATCTGGAGCCAAATATATGACTTTAGGTATGAACCCACGTGCATGGAGCAGAGTAGAACTCCCTTTATTTTGGAGTCTTTGCTTCCGAGAATGTGCCAAGATCTCATTAGTTTTTTGGCAAGAATATCATGCTGTTGACAATCAAAGAAACTCTTGGTTTTTAAATATGTGCTCTTATTAGGATATGTCTTCCCAATTATACTTGTATGGTTTATTTTTGTAATATGGATGTAGAAATTTGTAGTTGTATTTATTAACTTTCACCTCTTGTTGTTATTGGCTCATCATTTAATATCTATCTTAATTCTGGCATCCAAATACCATTAGCGAAGTGCTAGAGTAAAGGTAGGAATTTTTGGCCAACTGAATGATCACTCAGGGTCAACAAGGAAAGGTTTACTCTGTTTAAGTTATCCTATGTAATAAGAGAGGAATATGCTAATTAGCCATTAGGCCCTGTGGCTTAAGGACCAAGCGCATTAGGACCAGATCACAGATCAGCAGGAGGGTGGGCCAGTGAGATACAAGCAGGCGGGTGAGGAGAGCTACAGGAGGGGGCAGGGCAGCAAGCTATGAGTGGGAGGGGCAGGGGGAGCTACAGGAGGGCGGTACTGAGCTACTGGCGCATGGATTCGTGCGCAGGGCTACTAGTGAAGACATAAAATGTTTTAGAAAGATTTAATAAAAGAAACCAAAACATTTAAAATTTTGTTAATAAAGTAAAGTTTACATATGCAAAACAACTTGGTCCACCAAAATCTGTACTCTGCATTATAGCATACTTTCTTTGAAAGGAATCCTGAGGTATTCTAATGTTGTGATTCGCAAGTATACAGCTTTAGGTTGGTTTCAGGCTGGCTGCAATGGTGTTACCAGCCTTTGCTCTGGATATTTCAATTTTATAGATATGAGGTGGAGTCCGGGAATTTATACTAAAACCAGAACTCCCAAGTGATTTAGATGCATAGCCAAGTTTGGGAACCACTGGCTTAGATCATCTCCATCACTATATGACTGAGATTAGTACAATTAATAAAATATTTTCAGTTTTTGCTCCTTTCTGATCACATGGTACAGATTGCCATTTCTGGCCTTTTTGTGGCTCTGGCCAGTAAACTGTGAGCAGAAATGAATTGTGCCACTTTAAACCAGGAACATTTCATTGGTGATACTAGATCCTTAGGGCTCTCTCTCTTTGCTTCTGGCATGGAGATCAGAAACATTGCCTCTCAGAACTCTGAAGGCACTTCTCCCCCCTCCCCATTTTCTTTTAGAATCCAGTGTTGATATTGAGGATCTAATGACATTTCAATGATTTTATTCTTTTGAATACGACTATGTATGGAACTTTGATCTATCCTTGATGTTCTGAAATTTCATGATGATGAGCTGTAGTATAGAATTTAAAAATTCACTGTGCTACATACTCTCTGGTAAATTTATATCCAGTAGTGGAAATTTTTCTTATATTCTTTCTTTGATAATTTCCTTCCTATCATTTTCTTTTTGGGGAACATCTATTCATTGTGAACTGATCCACTGTTTCTTATATTTTTAGTCTTTATTTCCAACTCATTCTCTTTTGGTCCCATTTTTATTTTTGGAGATTTTCTTCTTTTGACACTTCAATGAAAATTTCCACTTGGTGATAACATTAACTTCCAGGACCTCTTTTTTATTCTCTCATGCTTCCTTTTTTAGAGCATTTCAGTTTTGCTTTATGAATGTGATGGGTTTTCTTATTGTTTTGAAAATGATCTTAAAAGCATTTGTTTCATTTTCCTATATTGCTATGTTTTCTCTAGTCTTCTTTTCCCCTTTGTTTGCTTTTCTTTCATGTTGGAAATTTCCCTTAAGTGTTTTTGACTGTTCATTTTTACTTAAAAAAGGAGGCAATGAAATATTGACCAGAAGTGTGTTTGTGAAGGATTTGTCAACTGATATGTTTCATTTGGAAAGTGACCTCCAAATACCAGTATGTTAAAGTATTTTGTGAGGGGACCTTCAGTTCCCTATAAAAGAATACTGCAGCCTGGCTCAGTGGTTGAGCGTGGACCCATGAGCCAGGAGATCACGGGTAGATTCCCGTTCAGGACACAGGCCTGGGTTGCGGGCTGGATCCCCCTAGTAGGGGGCATACAGGAAGCAGCCGATCAATGATTCTCTTATCATTGATGTTTTTAGCTCTCTCTCCCTCTCCCTTCCTCTCTCTGAAATCAATAAAAACGTATATTAAAAAAAGAATACTGCAATCTCTTTCTATTCAGAGTGTGTGTGTATACATACACTAGTCTGTAGGTACTCTGGGAGTGGGTGGGAAAGAGGGCTTTTATTATCTGCCTTCTTTCCCACCCTGTTTTTTTTCTGTCATAGCATTTTATCTGGTATACCCAAGATTAGAGCTTCTTTAGCTCAGTGTCTCCAGAAAATAATAATCCTGTTTTCTTTTTTTTTTTAATTTCTTTATTGATTAAGGTGTCACATATTTGTCCTCATCCCCCCATTCCCATCCCACACCCCTCCCAATGGATGCCCCAACCCTCTGTTGAACTTAAGCATTGGTTAGGCTCATATGCATGCACACAAGACCTTTGGTTGATCTCTCCCCCCTCCCCCCACCCTCCCCTATCCTCCCTCTGAGGCCCGATAGTCCGATCGATACCTCCTTGTTTCTGGTTCTGTTCTTGTTCATCAGTCTATGTTGTTCATCATTTCCCCTAGATGAGCGAAATCATGTGTCACTAGAGATATACTTATAAGAATTGAATGTGCGACGAGCAATAATAGTTATGCTGACAGGCAAATGAATCAGTCTATAGTGAGTTTCTTTCTGGACCAACAGTTCTTTTGAGACCCAATATCAATGTCCACCAGTTCCTTATGAGTACATGTCGGCACTGACCCCTCAGCTCTGGATGGTGGACAAATGGTGGTAATGCAGGTCCGACTCCCTCTGGTTTGGTCTCGGCTGGATCCAGGGGCACGGCTTCACCCGGATCCAGGGGCCCACGGCCTCACCCGGACCCGGGATCCAGCCTCACCCGGATCTAGGGGCACACGGCCTCGCCCAGACCCAGGATTCAGCTTCATCCGGACCCAGGGGCGCATGGCCTCACCCGGACCCAGGGGCGCGTGGCCTCTCCCAGACCCAGGGTCGCATGGCCTCACCCGGATCCAGGGGCCCACGGCCTCACCCGGACCCGGGGCCAGGCTCACCCGGATCCAGGGGCCCACGGCCTCACCCGGACCCGGGGCCAGGCTCACCCGGATCCAGGGGCCCACGGCCTCACCCGGACCCGGGACCCAGGCTCACCCGGATCCAGGGGCCCACGGCCTCACCCGGACCCGGGACCCAGGCTCACCCGGATCCAGGGGCCCACGGCCTCACCCGGACCCGGGGCCAGGCTCACCCGGATCCAGGGGCCCACGGCCTCACCCGGACCCGGGGCCCAGGCTCACCCGGATCCAGGGGCCCACGGCCTCACCCGGACCCGGGACCCAGGCTCACCCGGATCCAGGGGCCCACGGCCTCACCCGGACCCGGGGCCAGGCTCACCCGGATCCAGGGGCCCACGGCCTCACCCGGACCCGGGGCCAGGCTCACCCGGATCCAGGGGCCCACGGCCTCACCCGGACCCGGGGCCAGGCTCACCCGGATCCAGGGGCCCACGGCCTCACCCGGACCCGGGGCCAGGCTCACCCGGATCCAGGGGCCCACGGCCTCACCCGGACCCGGGGCCCAGGCTCACCCGGATCCAGGGGCCCACGGCCTCACCCGGACCCGGGGCCCAGGCTCACCCGGATCCAGGGGCCCACGGCCTCACCCGGACCCGAATAATCCTGTTTTCCATGGGGGAAAGATAATCACTGAATTGGCTATGCCGTGAAGGAGACTGGTGATCAACCAATCAGGACAGGTCTACCAGTTTTTTAGCCTTACCTCCTCTCTTGCTTTCAAGTGCTAAGCTTCTCAGGAGCTATGCAAGGCACATGGCCATATTCCCTTTCTGAAAGCTCTAAAGTTGAAACATCATCCACTCTTTTAAGACAGTTGCTTTTTACCTGATCTCCATTTTCCAAAAATGGATCTTTGAACAGAGTTTGGCATGTAGGGTATTTATAGGGATTTGACTCCTGTGGACAGGAGAAGGAGGAAGCAGGCTTGGGCAGAGGGAGGAATGGAATTGCAATGCTGGTCCAGCAAAGCCTCAGCCCACCCCATGGGGAGCCCTGGAATGTATAAGACCCATTACAACTGTCCCTCAGAGATCCCAAAAGGCTAGACTTTAAACCTCAATGATAATCAGTGATTGGGTTTGGGCTGGGAAGGTGTGTTCTTGGGAGAGCTTCTTTATACAATTGAGGAAAATTCAGAAGGAGCTGACAGCTTGAGGCTGTTGCTTATGGCACTCCCTGCAGCAAGGAAGGACAAGTTCTTCTGTGAAGGGTTCTGGGTGGCACATCTCCATGACCGCCACACCTGGCTCCCTTTTTAGAAGCTATGCAGCCTTGGACATATTACTTAGAACCTCAGTGGGGACTTGGTCTCTTTATATGTAAAATGGGGACAATTATAAAGTTTTTGCCAGGATTTAGTGAATTATTGTAAAGCCCTTAGAACTGTGCCTGGCGCATAGTGAGTATAGATAATAAATGTTAGTTATTATTCTATTTAGGTAATCTTCCCCTATCCTGATGGTTTCCATTTAATGGAGAAGGGTTGTAGCATTTTCAAACTTATAAAATATAGTTCACACTCTGGGAAGAAGGTCACGACAGCTCTTTTTAAAAGAAATAATAATTGGGACACTTCATGTCCTCCCCTTGTCACTTGATATTATGTGATCTATACTGCTAGCAGAATGTGCTAATGGCCTCTGAGTAATAGAATATTAACAACTCCTAATAAGCTGAACATCATAGTTAGAGAGCTATTTAGAAATAATTTGTAAATTACATGATTCCATTCTTAATCTGTATTCATTCCCCTTATAAAATAATATTTAAGAATTGACTATTAAGAGAATTGGTCTTTAACCCTCTAATGTTTCATAAATGCTCATTTCTACTGTTTTGTAAGAGTCTCAATAGAAATTTAAATTGTTGGAGTTTTCCAGGTTCTATACCTTTGAATTTTTCAAATTTTCTTTGAAAAGCACTGAATATATCAAATAAAGCTTTTAAAATTCCATTTATGACTGAATTTGAAAGGATATACTCTTATCTGAAAAGTGGCAAATTACCAATGATGATGATATATTGAATTATCAAGTAGGGAAAACTATTGAAGAATACGGGTGGGAGATACAGAAATGGGAAAAGGAGAATCTGCTAGAAATAAAGACCAACTGCTTCTTTCCATATATCTGTTCACTGAAAAAATATTAATCTAGCACCCACTGTATTGTAGGTATGATGCTGGGTGCTGGGATGACTAGAACATGAATCCTTTTGAGGAGCTTATAGTCTGTTAGGGGTTGCAGTTGAGGGGAATGGGGTGCAGAGATGTACACAATATTATAGATCCTATATAATAAAAGGCTAATATGCAAATTGTCTCTACCAGCGGAGTTCGATCAATCGGGAGTTAGATGAGTGCTGACCACCAGGGGGCGGCACGGAACATGGTGGGCGTTGGTGACAGTGCTGGCAGCAGGCAGCAGTGGAGGTGCTGCCAGCCCCGATGGGCCCCGATGAGAGCGGGATTGCAGCAGGATGGTGGAGCAGGTGAACGGGTGGTGCCAGGCCAAGGCGGGTGCGAAGGGAAGCCCTGGCCAGTGGTGGTGGCAGGCAGCTGGGGGAAGGGATACCCCAGCTGGCAGCCGCTAGGGACCCTACCTGTCCACGAATTTTGTGCACTGGGCCTCAAGTATTGTAATAAATATACAAGGTGACATTGAGATGGGAGGCCTACATTTAGGGATTGGCCTTGGGAATGGCAAAGAAGGAAATGATGTCAGAGATACCACAGATGAAACACAAGAAGTGTCTGGCCATTAATTTATTGAGGAAACAAGACAGAGGACTAGTCAACAAGTGTTGGAGTTTCAAGTCTGGGTGATGAGTGGAAGAGAATATCTTTAGGAAAAGTAGGATATTAGGGGAAGATGATGGATTTGGTTTTAGACATGTCAGTTTAAATTACATTGGAACATCCAGGTGGAAGTACCTAGCAAGCAGGTATACAGATTTGTGAGTGAATTCCTGGATCAGAAAATAAAACTAAGGTTGCATTGATAAAGTTGAAAACAAAGTATACATTTATTGAATTAAACAGTTTGAAATCAAATGTGTATTGAGAAACAAAGCAACATTTTCATAATTCAAATTGTATTCAGTTAAAATGGCTGAAACAAACCACATAATTATATGCTTAAAGCTCCATTTGCTAGCGTGTCTGCATTTGATTTGCTTAATTTTTCTCTTTCTAAGAGTGACTAAGCTTAAAAGTATCATTTAAAAAATAGAAAATATCATTTGCTTGTGAAAATTCCACTATTGGAGAACTACATACAGTAAAGAGTGACAGGTTGCTCTCCCCAAACCCCAGCCTCCCTAATCCTAAGAGCAAATGGCTGCTAGGATTTGGTGTGGATCATTCTGATCTTTAAATATATTTTTAAACACTGAAGATGTTTATGATGGGAAAAGCAGTTGCTCTGCAGCCCAGCACTCATCTTTCAACAAATCACCTTTTGACAAGGTTAGATTGCACTATGACCATCTTTATATACAAACTAGTGGCCTGGTGCATGAAATTCGTGCACATTAAAAGGGAATTAATTAAAGGAAATATTTTAATATTGCTATTTGCCCTTTATAATAGAAGTGTCAGAGATGAAAGAAAATTAATAAAATGTATATGAAAATCTCCCTCCTGTCAGTCTGGGGCACGCAGGGGGACTCAGAGTCAAGTCCCCGCCCACCCGCGCGGGCCTCGAAATTGCGTGAGACCCAGACCCAGCTGGCCCCACCCCCGTCAAGCCCCATAGGGCAGGGGGCACAGCCTCAGGTCCTCTGTCAAGCCCTGCTGGGTGGAGGGCGCAGCCTCAGGTTCCCCGGCCCGGCCTCAGGTCCTTCGGCCCCAGTACCAGGGCAGGGGTGTGGCCTCAGGTCCCCCGGCCCAGCCTCAGGTCCCTCAGCCCTGGTGCAAGGGCGCGAGGGTGCAAGGGCATGATGACTATTTGCATATTAGCTCTTTATTATATAGGATATATCTCTGAACATGGCTGGAGTTAGATGCTAGATTTAGACAGCCTTTCCCAAGCATGGGTGTCCCCACTTTCTCTGGTAACAGGGCCTTGGTCACTGAAGTACAGAGGATAAAGAGCTCAGATCTCTTAGGTTCCTTAGTTGGCCCTTCTGGGTGCTGCCTGGTCTGTAGTGCAGGAAGGGGAAGGGGAAAAGCATGATAGGAAGGAGGGAACTCTGTGGTTAGGGAACTTCTTGCTGAGCACAGCTGTGCAGTGCCATAAGAGTGTATATTTTATGTAAATGAGTTCACACCATATATACTGCCTTACATCCTACTTTTTTCTTTGTGTATATTAATATGTTGTGGACCTTTTTCCTTGTTGAACCACATATATCTTAACCTTTTTAAAAATATATGCTTTTATTGAATTTTAGAGAGAGAGGAAGGGAGAGGAATAGAGAGATAGAAACATCAATGAGAGAGAAACATTCCTGATCAGCTGCCCCCTGCACACACCCTATGGGGATTGAGCCCACAGCCCAGGTATGTGTCCTGAGCAGGAACTGAACCAGGGACCTCTTGGTTCATGGGTGGATGCTTAACCATTGAGCAACACTGGCTAGGTGATCTTATCCTTTTTATTCACTGCATAATATATACTTTAGTGTAGATAAATTATAATTCATTTAACCATCCCTCTATGGATGCATGTTTATGTTGTTGTTTTTCAAATTACAAAGTGTGTTTGCAAATATTCTTGTATATACTAGTATATCTTTCCATTTGTTCTAAAAGTGTCCTAGAAGTGGAATCACTAAAGGGAAACCACATTTTAAATTTTGATGCATTTGACAGAATGCATCCAAACAGGTTCTACCAATTTATACACCCTTTTAAAGATTTCTTTTTCTTCAGTAATTATAGCTGGCCCAGATTTGGTTCTGATCTTCTTGGATGCTAAAAAGTTCCAATTACATGGAACTAATTTTAAAAGCTTTTTAAAAAAATCAGATTGTTATTTCCCCAGCCATCTTGTCTTGCATCCTGCTTGAGAGAAGCCATGCCAAAGATCCTTTATTGAACCACATCATTAAAGACCCAAGTTCTTGAGGGACAAGAGCTCAGGCCAACATTGGCCACCCTCCCGGTGACTATCTTCAGCATCTGCTGACAGAGTCACAGTTTGTGTTCATTATTCTGATGTAATAGGTTATCTGGGTTAGAGGGACAGAGGAGAGGAACATGGCCAAGACCCTCTGGCTCTTCTTGTGAATATTTAAAAACCATTTAAATAGATTTCTTTTTATCCCCTAATGATGACAGCACTGAAACTACTTGTCTCATTTCTCAAATCAAAGCTTCCTAAAGCAAAATGGCCTGGAGACTGAAAAGCTCATGAAACTCTATTAATCATAAGGGGAGAGGTGGGGAGCTCAATAAGTTGTTCAGGGAGTGGAAAAGTACTTAAGACTCAAGACACCTCTCCTTTCAGCCAAACATTTCATATTGGTGCTTTGAGACTGTTTTTGTTTGGTTGGTTGGTTTTGGTGTGTGTGAGGAGTCCCTTTGTGTGTTTTTTTCCTCGGAAATGATTCCTAGGTACCTTCTTTCAATACACACCTTTGCTTTCTCTCAAGAGACTTTGCTGGAGACAGGCAGCTGTGCCCTAAGTCCAGAAGATGTGACTCTGAGAAGGCATCTTGTCTGGAGCTGTAGCCCCCACTGGAGTCATCTCCCTTAGCTTTAGGAACTGGAGTGAGGTGGGTTGAAAACCCGCCTCAGCCAGTGTTACAGTATGACAATGGGCAAGATATATTTTTCAGATTGCTCATCTATAAAACCTTGGTGTCTCGGGCCTTCTCCTCTCCCCGCCATGGCGTATGCTCATCCACTGATATCTGTGTATGCTGAAAAGGGGGAAACATCTGGCAAAAATGTCACTTTGCCTGCTGTGTTCAAGGCTCCCATTCCACCAGATATTGTAAACTTTGTTCACACCAACTTGCGCAAAAACAACAGACAGCCCTATGCTGTCAGTGAATTGTCAGGTCATCAAACCAATGCCTAGTCCTGGGGTACTGGCAGAGCTGTGGCTCAAATTCCCAGTCCGAGGTGGTGGAACTTATCGTTTTGGCCAGGGTGCTTTTGGAAATATGTGCCGTGGGGGCTGAATGTTTGCACCAATGAAAACCTGGCACCATTGACACCGCAGAGTAAACAAAACACAGAAACGATATGCCATCTGTTCTGCCCTACCCTCCTCAGCCTTACCAGCACTGGTCATGTCAAAAGGTCACTGTATTGAGGTAGTTCCTGAACTTCCTTTGGTGGTTGAAGATAAAGTTGAAGACTACAAGAAAACCAAGGAGGCTGTTTTGCTTCTTAAGAAACTTAAGGCCTGGAATGATATAAAAAAGGTCTATGCCTCTCAGTGAATGAGGGCTGGCAAGGGCAAAATGAGAAACAGTCGTATCCAGTGCAGGGGACTTTGCATCATTTATAATGAGGATAACAGCGTCATCAAAGCCTTCCAGAAACATCCCTGGAATTACTCTGCTTAATGTAAGCAAACTGAACATTTTGAAACTTGCACCTGGAGGGCATGTGGGCTGTTTCTGCATTTGGACTGAAAGTGCTTTCTGCAAGTTAGATGAGCTGTATGGCACTTGGCGTGGAGCTGCCTCCCTCAAGAGTAACTATAGCCTTCCGATGCACAAGATGCTTAATACAGACCTTAGCAGAATCTTGAAAAGCCCAGAGATCCAAAGAGCCCTCCGAGCACCACACAAGAAGATTCACCGGAGTGTCCTGAAGAAGAATCCACTGAGAAGCCTGAGAATCATGTTGAAGCTAAACCCATATGCAAAGACTATGCGCCGGAACACCATTCTTTGCCAGGCCAAGAACCACAAGCTTTGGGTTGATAAAGCAGCAGCAGCCCTGGAAGCCAAATCAGATGAGAAGGGGGTTCCAGGCAAGAAGCCTGTGGTAGGGAAGAAAGGAAAGAAGGCTGTTGGCGTTAAAGAAGCAGAAGAAGCCTTTGGTGGGGGGAAAAGGCTGCAGCTACCAAGAAACCAGCAGCTGAGAAGAAGCCCGCAGAAAAGAAACCCATCACAGAAGAAAAGAAGCCTGTGGCATAAACTTAAATTTGTTTATTCCATAAAGGTCAAATCACTTTGGACAGCTAATTTTGAATAAAAATATGATCAAAGGCAACCCCCCCCCCCCAAAAAAAAGACACCTTGGTGTCCCTATTGGGATAATACCTGTCTCCCAGGGTTGTTTTTAGGATGAGTGATAATTCTCTCTTTTTGTTATCGACAAATCTCACACCAGCTTTGTCCTTCATCTATTATAGCAGTTGCAGAACTTGCACAGTACAGTAGCTGGGATAATCATATGGTTACCTTGTAGAGCTTTGGTAGGTGTTGGGGTTTTGAGGCTGCTCTCCTGAGCTTTTAACATAAGATGGAGAAAACACCAGTTATTCATTTCAAAGCTTGGGGTGCGGTGCTGATAGACATTTATGGGGAAGAGGCTCTAAAGCCTCTACAGACTCCCTTGGTGCATCCATATTTATTTCCATAAAACCTGGTCAAGTTACTGAGCCCTCTCTTTCTCTCAAGTTATTTTAGTTGTAAAAAGAAGATATAGTTGCTGTGAGAATTAATAAGAACTTCATATCACCATTTCCTGCTTTATTTTTTCATTTAGGTACCTTTCATGATCTCGTTTACTTTAGTTTCCTTGTTTATTTTTATAACTGTTCACCTTTCCCAATGTAAACTCCATAAAATCAGAGGTTTTGTCTTTTACTCACTGCTCTATAGCACCTGGCACATAGCAGATACTAAATAAATATTTTGTTGAATGAAAAAACATGGTAATGCATAGAACAGTGCGTGAAACATAGTATGCACTCCACAGATTTGAAAAATCATTAGCTACTGTCTATAAATGAATAATAAATCATTTACCTCGAAGAATAGGATAAGAGATTATTTAAATAGTGTACCTGATAAATACTCAGTAGGCCCTCAAGAAATGGTAACTGGATTATGTATGAGTGATTGTCAATCATTTTAGCTAAAGTATTTTGTGAAGCAAGCGCTTGTAGTTATTCTCTTCAACTCTGTGTTTGAGCTCATTGGTTTAAAAAAAATTTACTTCATCCTTGGGTAAGGGGTAAGAAAAAGGGGTACAGGGAGAGTCTTGAACAGCCAGTGGGTATTAGGAAATGATAGCTATTTTAAAGTGAATTCAGTTCCTACATCCAAAAAGTATTTAATGAGTTCTTAATTATATTCTTAACACTATGCTAAGCATGGAGGTAATGAAAAAGATGAGAATGGCTTCCTCTCATGGGCAATCAAGAATTAGTAGCTTTTCAGAACTGAGGTGCCAGTTTTCATGGACAGCTGTTAGAGGTGCCCTTTCTGGAAGGCTAAAGGTGACCTAGCAGTTTTCATGTAGAAATTTATGCTCTAAATATCACTAGTGATATACACAAAGATACACACCCACTCACCCACTTATGAATATTCAATACAACATAAAAAAATTTAAACCAATCTAAAAGTCCTGTAAGAAGGGGGTTGTTTAAATAATGTGTTCAAATAATGGGATACTATTTGACCATTAAAGATAATATGGGGACATATCTTTATTAAAATGGAAATATATTCATGATATATTTATTTAAAACATTTACAGTATGATCTAAATTTTGAAAGGATATTTATTCATTTTTATTTTTTGGTTAATCCTCATCCGAGGATATTTTTTCCATTGATTTTTAGAGAGAGTAGAAGTGAGAGAGGAAGGAGGGGGAGAGAGAGATGGGGGGGGGGGAGAGAGAGAGAGAGAGAGATCATTGTGAGAGAGACACATGGATTGGTTGCCTCCCACATGCACCCTGACTGGAGCTGAGGATTGAATCTGCAACTCTTCAGTGCGCAGGCTGATGCTCTAACCACTGAACAACACCAGCTGGGGCAAAATTTTGAAAAGATATTTATAGGAATAATTGATACAGAGAGATATTTTTAAATTTAATTATTTTGTTTCATTATAATTTCTTAGATATGCATGGGTGTTAATTTAAGCACAGAGAAATCTAAAATGATACACACCCAAATGTTAACAGCATCAGAGGGATGGTTCTATTGTCTTCTTAGTGGTTATTTGTGTTTTCTAATTTTTCTGAATGAAATATTTTTCATTATTTAATAAATTTAAAAAATTATTTTCCATTATTTATCTCTATGAGGTTACAGAGACACTGGAAACACTTGTTTCACCAAGCGAGGGGAGCTAGGCATCTGGGGAACAAGGGTGTGAGGAGGAGCTTTCACTATATACAGTCTGTACTTTTGAATTTTAATATATATGAATGTAATGCCTATTGGGAAAAAATTTTAATTTATAGTTGATGGCCTGAGAGATGGCAGTGGGCACCTTGACTGGACTCTTGATGTGAGTAAAGGAGCTTTCTCTGATAAGCGGCAGTTCCTGCAGGTGGGAGATGGTGGCTAGGATCTCAGTAGTAGACTTGGGGAGGCCATACATACTCCTTGTGGGAGGAAAGACCAGGCGGACAGAGCAAATGCCTTGAGTAAAACTATGCTGCTGACTGTGCTAGTCTCTTTTTTCTCCCTGAAAAATCATCCAGAACTTGGGTATCTATGAGAGCCTAAGATATTTATCTAATTATTATTTTTAAAGATTAAAAAGTACATGTTCAGTATAAAAAGTTTGTAAAGTGTAGACAATGAAAACAATTATTTGTAATCCAATTCTAAAAATACTCACTATTTACATTTTAATGGTATCCTTAATTTTGTATAAAATGCATGTGTGTGTATAAATGTAGTAGATTATACAATGCATATGGCTTTGTAACCTGCCTTGAACATGTTTGAATGCTGATGGAAATTATCCAGTGAGGGTTAGATAGGGAATAATCACAAAAAATGTTTCAAGATTTCTTCTTTTAATATTGCTTGTGAAAGATATATAGATTAGGATGGAGAATTGTTGTAATTGAATAAATATTCATTTATTTATGCATGTATAATCCAGTGTTCCTCCATACTGACTAGCCAGTGTCCATGGTCTAAAGTCTCATTTACTTAATGACACTGAGCCCCTAATAACTAGATTGGCAGGACAGCAGACTTTGTGACCCTTAGGATTGATTTCTTCTTTGTGTCTTTTATCACTTCCTCTCTACTGGATCATATCAATTAGCATTAAAACATGTTCAAGCCTCTCTCATCTACCTATGACCCTCTTATACCTGCTCTGCTTTTAACATTTTCTACTTCAGAAAATGTATTAACACAATTGCTCATATAAAAGAGCTAGGAGTCATCCTTCTTTTTTTTTCTTTCTCCTTCCACATTCAATCCTGTGGACTTTATCTCCAAAATGTACCCCTGATTCATCTACTTGTCTCCATCTTCACTGTTCCTACTCTAGAGCAAATCCCTATTATTATTTGCCTAAAAATATGAATAGCCTCTTTAACCAGTCTTCCTACAACCCATTTTCTACACAGCAGCAAGTGAGACTGCTGAAAAATCTAAATCCAATATCTCTTTCCTCTGCATAAAGTCCATGAATGACTTCTTTCATTTAGAACAGTGGTTCTCAACCTTTCTAATGCTGTGACCCTTCAATACAGTTCCTCATGTTGTGGTGACCCCCAACCATAAAATTATTTTCGTTGCTACTTTATAACTGTAATTTTGCTACTGTTATGAATCGTAATGTAAATATCTGTGTTTTCCGATGGTCTTAGGCTCTGCAAGGTTGAGAACCCACAGGTTGAGAACCGCTAGCAGGGTTGTCCCTTCCCGGCTGGCCAACCTCCCGCATCCCTCCCCAGCCCCGATAGTGGACCGGTGGGGTCCCTTGGCCTGGCCTGTGACCTCTTGCAATCCGGGACCCCTCAGGGGATGTCAGAGAGCCAGTTTTGGCTCAATCCCGCAGGCCAGACGAGGGGCCCCACTGGTGCACGAATTTGTGCACTGGGCCTCTAGTTGATGTATAATTTTAAATGATCAAAATCAGCAATATAACTATTATGTTTGTATTTGTCAGCTCTGCTATGATTATAGGCTTGTATTAGGAGTTTCATCATACAAACATAATTACTTATAATTTATAACCTAGGGTTCAAGGAAATTCTGATGTGATTATCAGAAGAAAGTTTGAGGAAGTATATGTGTCTTTGACTTTGACCCATTTTAGGTTGTCTCATCTGTATATCCATCATAGTGAAATGGCACTGGAAGAAGAGCCAAAAATATCAACTCCAATGTCCTCCAGTGAATTTGGAAGGCTGTTTCTCACTGGGTGTAAATTGTGTGGGTAGTTTTAGCAAGGATGTCAATCTGGAGCCATCTTCAAAAGCAAAACAATACCGCCTACACTCAGCCTCAGAAGAAGCAGGGATAACTATTTCATGAGATTCTTGTTATTATTTTTCTGTAGAGAAAGAATGGGGAATTGCAGGCAAGGTGAGGAAAACTGTGGGGAGAAATCAGGAGGCAGAAATGTGGACCAAATGGGGAGAAGTCTTGAGAAAAAGGGATGTGAGTTTAATTATAATTGTGCACATTAACTTTTCATTATCCTATTTTATTTGCACAACAGCATGCAAATGTGAAAATACTTACCTTTCCCACTTTACAGAAGCAAACTAAAGCTCAGAAAAGTTAAGTGACTGAGGTTACAGAACTAAAAGGTAGCAAATTTGGGGTTTGACCCATGGTTTTGATTCCAAGTGTAGGATTCTTTGTACTGTACTGAACTGTCAGGAGTTGCTGTATGCACTGGTGCTCTATCCCACTGTTACTATTGTTCAGGCTTTCACTGAGCTTAAATGACCCTCCCTCCCTCTTTAAGGTTCAAACCCTACTTATCTTCACATGCCACCTTATTTATGAGACTTTCTCAGATTCTATCAGCTAGCACTCAACAGCTCTTTGTCTTTACCTGTCTTATGATGGCTCTTTTTCTCTATGGATTTTGTACACTCCTGGCATTATAGTAGTTATTCTGTGCACGTTTTATCTCTACTGATAGTAAATCCTTTCAGGATATGCCCTGGATCTGAATCATCTTTATTTTTTCACAGTATTTAGCAGAATGCCTTGTAGGCACTTAATAAATATCCATTGAATAAATGAATGAGTGAGTCTTCAGGTTTGCAGATCTGAATCAGTAGGATAACTGCTAGGAGTCTCCTTGCCTCTCCAATTTAGGTCACAATTGATATCACCTGGATGTTATGGAGGGGCATAACCAGATGAAAAAAAGAGGGCAAGTTTGTTTTATGTTTCACAGATAAAAATTAGAAAGATGTAGAAGTGAATGGATAGGCTTAGATTGAGATGCAGTTTGTAAAATGATTGTCTGAAGGTTTTAGGAAAAACCTTCCAATCCCCTTAGCTCATGTAAATTGGAATAATTAGCACTCTTGGCTGTGTAGTTGTGTTACTTGGCACAAAGAACAAAAATGTATTATGTCAAGTGTGTTATAGGAAGGTAAAAAAGATCAAAGATAAATTGAGACCAAGGCCTCTTCCAGCCATTTTACTGTGGGCTGATGTCTGACTTATTTTGGAGTTATGTGATTCTGTCTGCTTCTAGACTGTCCAGTGTGCTTGGAGCAAGGGCAATTAATTCAGTGCCTTCTTGGCTCACTTACAGCACAGTGTACTGAAGAAGTTTGCCTTAGCCCTGAGAGAGAACGGATGATTAAGGATGAGGAAGCATATCACTGGGTGAAATTATCCCTGTGCCAAAGAGATATTAGTCACTCTCTCAACCATCAAGGGGAATAATTCAACCTTAGCCTCTTCTGTAACTGCTTTGAAGAGGAATTAAAGACTGTTCAACTTTAAAGCATGGAACCAAGTAATGTGGATTTAAAGTATGAGAATGTGATGACATGCTTTTAAGGAATCCCTGTATATTGTCCAATATCCGTTTTGGCATTCTCTTTCACTGACAGTCTCCTAAAGAACCAACACTAGTAATTAGTTCCCTTATTGCAATGAAGGCAAAAAGTGGAAATCAGGAATTTTAGACTAAAGTGTATCAATACTATTTTACCAGGTGAATGAAAATAAATAGGATTTTAGAATTTAAAAAGCAGGTGTTTTTTTTTCAGCAACGCATTCTTAAAAATGACATTGTAAACAGATAGTTGTAAATCATGTTTTTTAATGGGAACAATGTTGTACATTGGGGTTGCATAACAATATCATAAAAGCAATAGTAATATTAACTTTGAATCCTCTATAGTAATTGAATGTGGAAAAATTGTGGTCCAGATTAGAGCACATTGAGGATCAAGTGGGGTTATATATTTTAAAATACTTTATAAAATATGAGTTATTACATAAATTCTAGCTATTATTCTTTAAATGGAAATAAGGGTATATTAATGCAAGAGGTTGTTCCATAAAGCCTACACTAAATACAGCTGTATTATATTAAACATTTGACCTATGGTTAATATGCTACTTAGAATGAACAATATTAAACATCTAATTAGTGATAATTTTTCTTGGTTTTCTAAAAGTTCTAAGATTGCTTTTTCTTTTCTTTCAAGAGGGGGTAATCTGAATGATGCAAGTCACTTCCAAAAATTAGAATTTCTGTTTCCTTTCTTAAAAAATATATTTCTGATGAGAAAATTCATCACTTAAAGTAATTTGATTAGAGCTATAGTTTATATTATGTTTTGAGGTAAAAGATCATTCCATATGGTTACATTCGGTCTCTGAGTTTCTAAGGCCTGCCATGTAAGCCTTCCCTGAGCTTTTCAGGTTTAGTATGTGGTCCCCTTTTCATCTACAGGTTATTTATGCAGACTCATCTTAGTGTCATCTCCAGTGATGAGTCCTTTTTCTTTCCTGATATAGGAGAGGGGGTACCTTTACAAATGGATATTTCTTTATAAAAAGAAAATTTATGCCCTGCTTTTAGTCAGATAGGAGAACATACCTCCTGTGTCTGCTTTGTCTCAATTGCCTTCAATTCAAAATAATCCCTATGCCAAGTGGCATATTTTGATTCCCTTAATGCATTTTATAATCAGTAAGTCTCTGCATCTTGTGGAAATTCTCTTGGGAAGAGTTACTTGAAGTTTTAAGTCTTTGCCTTTTTTTAAGTTCAAGGCAATCTGTTGCTTGAAGCTGTGTGATTCCTTTCTTCCTTCCCCACCTACCGTACAACAGTTCTCCTAAAGAGCCAGTATTCAGAGCAAAAGAATAAAGTTATCAGAAAGGGATTTCACTAGTCTGTGGAACCTAATTATATAAATTCATTCTGTCTTTTTGGAAAGTTACTGAATTATCTCAAGTGATATAAAAATCAGTTTCTAAATCAAAGTCATGGTCACTGTACTCTGTCACTTTCTCACCTCCCCAGCGCTTCTCCATTTGACTAAATTCCATCATAGGCACTGAGTCGGGAAACAATCTCTGTCAGCTCCTGTTGAACACTTATGGTTGATTCACTGCATGGGAACAGCTTTGGTTCTCTGTGACTTAAAAGAGACATTTTGAGTCCCTGAGCCCTGCATCAACTAATTATCAGCAAAAGATGCAAGGAAGGAAATCCTGTTCATTGGTTCATTAACTTGCACCCCTAGACCAGTGCTACAAATGAGGAAAGCCTCTACCAAAGCCTAAGGCTCTAGGAAGGCTTTCCTGTCAGCCAGGACCTGGAGCAGCAATCACAAGTGTTACTAAGACTGCTCTGTGTGCCAGAGCTGAGCCCTCTCCTTAACAAGGGAGAGGCTCTTCAGCCCCTCATGGTGCAGGAAGGAGGCAGAGCCCAATAGACCTACACCCCCAATTCCTTTCTATACTTAAAACTCAGTTGGATGTTTCTTTGTGATATATATCACTTCTCCTGCCAGCTGTGAGGGAAGGAGGAAAAGCAATTATGGGCATTATTAATCACCAAGTTCCCACTGAAAAGGGTCAAGCTGCAGCAGGATTTGACCAAGCAACAACAATTCTATCACTAATATGTAATATATATATATATATATATATATATATATATATATATATATATATATATATATAAAAGCCTAAGCGACTGACTGGCTGACCAGCCATCCAGCTGGTAGCTATGATGCTCACTGACTACCAGGGGGTAGATGCTCAATGCAGGAGTGGAAACCACAGGCATGGAAACATGGGACAGACTGATGAATCTCAGAGGGAAAGGGGGAGAAGGGAGGGCAGGAAGAGATTAACCAAAGACCTTTATGCATACTAGAGGCCCGGTGCACAGATTTGTGCACCGGTGGGGTCCCTCAGTCTGGCCTGCGGGGATTGAAGCCACATTAGCTGGTTCAAATGTGGGTTCTTCTACTCACCTGCTGTGTGAACATGGGCAAGTTATATGACAGCTCAGTGCTTGTTGGTTTACCTATATGTAAAATGGGAATAGAAGTTGTATCTATTTCAGGGTTTTTGTGTCCCTGGTACATAGTAAGAACATTGTACGTAATTGTTTTTAAATTTAAGAAAAGAGAGAGAGGAGGGGTGAGAGTATGCAGACATTTGGCACCATGTAATCACCAATTATAGTTGATATGAAATGACTTCTCCCTGAGTTATGGCTGCTAATCAGACTCCAAAGCCAGCCAACTTAAGTGCTGATTTATCAGCTGTCTAAACCTGCCACCAAATAGTTTCCATGGGACCCAAACTTCATAACAGGATGTAGCCTGTTATCTAAGGAAGTACAGTGTCTGTGAAGGGGAGCATGAGCAGTAGTGACTTTTAGGTAAGGATCCACATGATTGCTGTAATTTGCAATGTCATTAAACATGAATAAATGGCAGCAAGTGTAGAGGATAGGAGAGATTTGAAGGGGTCACTACAGGTGGGCTTTCCACAGATGTGAGCTTAGTGTGTCTGGGAACTGACAGACTTGGGATTGTTTCTGACAATGGGAAGAACAACTTGTCACACTAAGTCTGACGTATTTGTGATAGCCCAGTTCATTTACCTTGGATAGCACAGATGACCATAATTAGCCCCAGTTATTCAACATGTGGCTTCTCTTCTGTTCTTCTTCCTGCTGTCTGGATTTTGACAGTTTCTATACTGAGTAGCTTGTATATAAGAAGGCATCAAATTAAATATGTCTATCTTACTGCCCACTAATAGTCGTGGTGAAAGGATTTTGGGCTGGGAAAATAAAACCATTGGCCCAAACGAAGAGTTTGGACTAGCCTTTGTGGTAGGGGTTGCCTGGTGTCCCCCTAAAAGATTGTTACAGCCCTAACCCCCAGTAGTTTAGAGTGTGATCTTATTTGGAGGTAGGACCTCTGCAGAGGAAATCAAATTAAAATGAGGTTATTAGAGTGGTCCCTTATCCAGTATGACTGATCTCCTAAAAAAAGGGAAATTTGGACACAGAGGTACATACACATAGGAGGAATACCATGTAAGGAGATACAGGGAGAAAGCAGTCGAAACATAAGGCAAGTAGAGAGACCTGGATAAGATCCTTCCCTCATAGCCCTCAGAAGGAATCAACCCTGACAAAAATCTTTATTTTGACCTTCTAGCTTCCAGAACTGTGAGACAGTACATTTCTGCTCTGTAGGCCAACAAGGAGGACAGCCCTGCTGGAAGGACAAGCCTCTGTAAATGGTTGAGGAGGCATAGTATGTTTGCAGATCTACAAGAAGCCTAGTATTGTTGGTACAAAAATATAAGAATGACAAGAAGTAGAAAAATAAATGTAAAGTGAAGTCTGGGACCAGACCATGAGGAGTCTGCTGTGTAGGCAAAGGTGTTTGCCTTAAAAAATAAAAAAAAATAAAAAAATATATATATATATAATTTTGTTGTTGTTAACCTTCACCTGAGGATATTTTTCCATTGATTTTCAGAGAGAGTGGAAGAGACACAGAGAGAGAAACATTAATGTGAGAGAGACTTCATTTGGTTGCCTTCCACATGCAACCAAGCTATGTGCCCTTGATGGGAATCAAACCCGGGACCCTTCTGTCCTCGGACTGGTACTCTATTCACTGATCCAAACAACGAGGATAGGTGTTTGCCTTTTATGGCATGGAGTACTGGTTTTCTAGTTGCAAATAGAATTACCTTGGAGAACTTTTTTTTTTTGTTAATCCTCACCTGAGGATATATGTTTTGCATTGATTTTTAGAAAGAGTGGAAGGGAGGGAGGAGAGAGAGAGAGAGAGAGAGAGAGAGAGAGAGAGAGAGAGAGAAGATACATGCCTGCAACAACTCAGGTACGTGCCCTTGACTGGTAATCGAATTTCGACCCTTCAGTGCACAGGCCGATGCTCTCACTGCTGAGTCATGCCAACCAGGACTTGACTGGAGAACTTTTATAAAAAACCAATGCCTTGTTCCAGTCCCAATGATTCTAATTCAGTAGGTGTGGGGTCATATCTAAACATTATTATTGTCTTCAAACTTTTTATTGGAATAAAATATACATGCATACTCAACCTCTTCAGTCATACATGGCCACTGGCTGGTCTCCAAATGTGCAGCTTTTTCAATTTTCCCTATGTCTCTTTTCTGCTTGATGCTCCTAGAATATCTTTATTTATTTACCCTGTTTCTCTAACTCTTAATTGGCTTTCATTACTCAAATATTATCACCTCAGGAACCTAACTTGATTTTTCCGGCAGAGTTATGAATCCCTCCCTGCATTTCCATAGCACCATGTACATGATTCTCAGTTATTGTTGTGCAGGTGATTTAGTTTGTGTCTTGGGCAGAATACCATGACTGAACTATTCCACCCAGCCTGAATTCAGTGGGAGAGGCAAAATCAGTAGGGGGAATGGATACTGGTCATCAAAATAGCAAATGTGTTGTCTTTACACTGGACTCCGAGATCCTTAATAGCAAACACTGTATGGTGTTAATCTTTGAATACCTGTTCCAAGTCAAGTTCCTGGCTCAATAAGTGTTTGTTAAGTGAATGGTTCCTGTCTTTGGTTTTCAAGACACGGGTTTAGTCTGAAGTCTATTCTAAATGGCATTCATCTTTTCTAAAGTGTTTTTTCTTTATTCTATCAGGCCTCAGTGCTTCAAGGATGGGAAAAGAAATTGCACAATGGCTTTTGAAATTATCATCAAACAAAAAATGTCATTGAAAATCTCTAAATCAGCTTCTTTCCACTTGACCTCCTGAGAAAATGATGCTAAAATGTGAAGTGAATGATGGGAGGGAGGTGGTCCAGGCAGCTGGGATCCAAACCCTTTGATCTCATGCACAAATGTCCTCTTATTAGTGATAAGGAGGAAAGTAGAGGTTTCTGGACTCAGTGTGAGAGGTGCCCAACACATATTGAATCGATTGGGTTGGAGGTAGAAAATGTTACTTTAATTCTGCCTTATCTGCTGAACTTTCTCTAAGAATCTCTTTTAACTTTTTGAAAATCAGAGGGAGAAAAAAAACTGACAGTCAAGGAAGTTCATATTTAAGTGCTAGTTTATAAGCAATTTTCCCAATTCCTCAGTTATTTCAAAGTTGCCATTTAATGGGTATCAGTGTTTCCCTGGAGGAATGTGTTCCCTTAAACTCACTACAACTGCAGGGAAATACTTAGGTTGGTTTTTATGAACAGTAATGATTTTTTTCATAAGATGCACTTTACTTCATGCAGGTGGAATGATTCATAAAATACTAGAGGCCTGGTGCACGAAATTCATGCATGGGGGGGGTGTCCCTCAGCCCAGCCTGCACCCTCTCCAATCTGGGACCCCTCGAGGGATGTCCAACTGCCCGTTTAGGCCCGATCCCAGTAGGATCGGGCCTAAACGGGCAGCCAGACATCCCTCTCACAATCCAGGACTGCTGGCTCCCAACTGCTTGCCTGCCTGCCTTCCTGATTGCCCCTAACCACTTCTGCCTGCCAGCCTGATCACCCCCTAAACACTCCCCTGCCAGCCTGATTGATGCCTAACTGCTCCCCTGCCAGTAGATTTAACTGCCCTCCTTTGCAGGCCTGGTCACCCCTAACTGCCCTCCCCTGCAGGCCTGGTCCCCCCCCCCCCACTGCTCTCCCCTGCAGGCCTGGGTCCCCCGCAACTGCCCTTCCTTGCAGGCCCGGTCACCCCCAACTTTCCTCCTCTGCCGGCCTGGTCACCCCCAACTGCCCTCCCCTGCTGGCCATCTTGTGGCAGCCATCTTGTGTCCACATGGGGGCAGCCATCTTTGACCACATGGGTGCAGCCATCTTGTGTGTTGGAGTGATGGTCAATTTGCATATTACTCTTTTATTAGATAGGATAGAGACCTGGTGCACGGGCGGGGGCCAGCTGTTTTTGCCCTGAAGGGTGTCCTGGATCAGGGTGGGGGTTCCCTTGGGGCATGGGGCGGCCTGGGCCAGGGGCCTGTGGTGGTTTGCAGGGGAGGTCCTGGTATCTGAGATTTATTTATCTTCTAAAATTGAAACTTTGTAGCCTTGAGCAGAGGCCAGGGCCGGCCAGGAAGTTTGGCTTCCTCTATCGCTGGGGAAACCCAAGCCTCCTGCTTGCTCCGTGGCCGCAGCCATTTTTGTTGGGATTTATTTATCTTCTATAATTGAAACTTTGTAGCCTTGAGTGGAGGCCTGGGCCGGCCAGGGTGTGCAGGAAGCTTGGCTTCCTCCATTTCCGGGGAAACCCAAGCCTCCTGCTTGCTCCATGGCCGCAGCCATCTTGGTTGGGTTAATTTGCATACTCCCTCCTGATTGGCTGGTGGGCATGGCTTGTGGGTGTAACAGAGGTACGGTCAATTTGCATATTGCTCTTTTATTTGATAGGATAGTTCTTATGCTATAATTATCCTTTCCATGAGTAGACCCTATTTTGTGAAGCTATAATTCCTATTGTAAACCAGCTAGGTCTTTGTGCTTAATTCTGTGCAATGGATTGTTATCTTGTGTAGCTGCATTAAATGTCACAAAATGCTATAAATGGGAGATTAAACAGAAGAAGGAGGATAAGGAAGAGGAAAGAATAGGTGAAGCTGAACTTACCCCTGCTCCCCAAAGAGAATATCTCCATCTCCCAGATAGCCATCGGAGCTCTGTGGAGATAGACAAAGCGGATGGCTGAACTTTTTTTAATGAACTGACCATATCCATAGAAGTTTGCTTTGAGCCATCAAAGTCCTCTTCCCAGTGCTGAAGAATGAAGGAATTGCCTCAGAGTTGCTCCCTGCTTCCCCCACTTACCTCCCTCATTGGTCAGAACTTATCTGGGCAACTTGGATTACTGGACTACTTAACTAACTAAATAGAAAGTTGTAGAGGTCTGACTGACATCTATTCCCCTCCCCACCCCTCCTCCCATGGCAGAAGCACCTTTGTTTTCCTTTAGAGCAAGGGGGGAACAGGTGACCAAGAATCCTACTTACCTGCATTTCTCCCATGTAAGACCTCACTGCTGACTTACAAGAAAGAGTCCAAATTTTTTTTGGCATGGGATATAAATAGAATAATAAGAGTGATATTTTTGAAACTTAAAATTTGGCATCAGAAAGTAAAAGGCAGGGAGTAAATTAGCAGCTGATTAGAACAGTCTGGCAGGATATGGGGCTCAACCAGTAAGGCATTGTGCCAGAACTATTATTTAGAGAGAATTGGCCAAAGAATACACATACACCAAGAGTCTATTTGAACCAAACCCTGTGCTGAAAGTTTTATATACATTATCTCATATGACAAAAGTAATTCCCCCTTTAAGAGCATGTGTACTTTTCTGCTGTGGCATTATTCACAGCTGGTAACTATATATTTATTTGTGTGGTTAGTTGGTTTAACATCTGGCTGTACCCACTAAGTTTCCAGCACTGTACCTGGCACATAGTTGATGCTTGAAAATTTGTTGAATGAATAAATGAATGTAATGACTATTGTGGAACCTAGGTTCATGCGAAGAAACCTCATGGAATTCTAGAAAACCTTAATAAGCAGTATGCAGGAAGGGGCTAAGCAAGGCAACTTGTACACCAGAGGACTTGCTCATTGAAATTTCAGCTTCCAATGCTTCTATGCTATGGCTTTCAGTTTAAATTCTTGAGAGAGATATTCTGATTGAGTCAGTTGCCCACTCATGATTCAATCAGCTATGACCAAAAGGGCTGTCACATAGTAGATGAGTGTCTGCAGGATTCCTCCCTTGAGGGTAATGGGCAAGGCACTTCTCAGAGAAAAAGGGTTTCATATAACAACTTTATTGGGGGCTGAGAAGGGAACCCAAATGGTATTTACTACCACACAGGTCTGGAAGAAGACTGTGACATAATGTATAGAGATGTGCAGTATGGCACAGTGTGTAGATGCCAGACTTCAAGTCCCAGATGCAACACTCACTTCCTATGTGATCCTGGGCAAATTACTTAATTCTCAGTGCTTTAGTGTCCTCATATACAAAGTGAGGATTATGACAGTATTAACCACTTAGACTTGATATGAGTCTTAAAAGAGATAATACATGTAAAACGTTCAATAGTTCCTAGCATTGTAAGCACTCAATAGATGTTAGCTTAACATAATTCTTACAATGGAAGATGAGAAAGTTCCATTTAGAATATCTTTATTCCTCTTAGTGAAATAAAAAACCTCATCAAGATTCTTTTAGTATATTTAATTTCTGGGAGAGAGTAGGTCTTAGTGTGATGAATAATTTCAAATTTGGAGAGATATAATTTTAATAAGTCCAAAGTATTCGTTAGATCATTCGATCCTCAATTTTAGCAGTTTATTAAAACAGCAAAGTAGATTTAACATAAATTTCCATATAGACCCTAAAAAAAAATCAGTTTTCCATACTTTCTAGTTGCACTGGAAGTGGAGGACAGAGATTGCACTTTTTAAAAATTTATCTTTATTGTTGAAAGTATTATAGATTTCTTTCCCTTTATTTCCTTCCCCACCCCCCACCCCAACCCCTCACCCCAGGCCTTCTCCACACTATTGTCTGTGGAGAAGGGTTATGTATATATATGCATATAAATTCTTTGGTTAATCTCTCCCCACACCCCACCCCCACCCCCACCTTCCCTCTGAGATTCCTTAGTCTGTTCCATGCTTCTATGTCTCTGGATCTATTTTCATCAGTTTATTTTGTTCATTAGATTCCACATATAAGTGAGATTGTGTGACACTTGTCTTTCTCTGACTGGCTTATTTAATTTAGCATAATACTAAGAGATTGCATTTTAAAATCATTATTTCTTCACCCAAACCCAACATTTAAGGCCAGGATCCATAGGCCTGTGCTAATAGAGAAGTGATGAGTTAACATTTGGCTGTTCAAGACTCCTGATCTAATCACTTTACTAATGTTTTAAGGATAAAGTGAAAATTTTGTAATCTGTAGCTGTTGTAGCAGGCAGAACAGGCAGTTGGATATGCTTATCCACCTATTTAAATCAAAGGTCATTGCATTGATTTTATTTCTTCACATTTAGCAACACTTTATAACCTGAAACACATATTACAAATGTCAAGCTGTGCTTCTTAAGCCTAATGAGTTTCTCTGAGAAGAATCAGAGGGATAGTGAGGAGTAGCTTGGAAAAGGGACCTTCAGAAACTTTGTGAAGTAATTGTACTATCAAATTTATGGTTATCTTTTAATTTAATTATGTCCCCTTTTGGTTCCCTGAAGTCTGGATTCTTGCTTTATATGCTGAGGGATATATCGATAGCAACCTCCACTTAAGGTCAATTTATGTAAGGAAATACTATATTATGATTATAATTATAGAAAGTTTTTTGAGATCTTGATTGCCTTCTGATTCTAATATTTCCTTTGGTTGTCAGGTCATTTATCATTTAAATGCAGATTAATGTGCAGGTTGAGAGTTAAGGTGAAGGGTTCTTCTCCTTTAAAAACATCTCACTCTAGGTTTTAGAGAACCTTAGCACTGCCCACCCCTAACTGCCCTCCCCTAGATTAATTTAGAGATCTGCTGGCCCATGCTCTATGTTTCAGGAAAGAAAAAACTAGAGGCCAGAAAAGTTGCATGATTAGTTCAAGATCACTCATCTGTATAATGGCAGAGATAAGCTCTGTATTAATAGGTGAAAGATCTCTCCACTGAATATCATGAGCAAAAAAGAAGTTATACTCCCATCATATCCTATAGAAAAATTGGTTACTGTAAGGATTATTTTGTTTTATATTTTGTGGCTTTGATATTGTTGTTCAACTTTTTATATTTGTTTTCCAAAGTGCTTAGAGCTCTCACTAGTGTACTTCTAGGTAGAAGGTTCTCAGTACTTCTACCAGATGCAATTTCATGCATTTACTTTTGTGGCTGAGATATATGGTTGTGGCTAACTTAATGACAGCTGTGAGTCCCATCTGCTAGTTTAAACCAAAGGACTCAAGATTAGTAATTGGACTGACCAATATAATCTCATTTGGTTACTTTTATTTCATGAATGGTATAAATACACTGTAGTCATTACAACCTAAGTATAATACTAAGAAAAAGCTACTGAATCAATGTATGCTGTTTTTAAGGTAGTAATCTTTTAAACATTGGGAAAGGCTAAAAAGCTTCCCTGCAAGAAGGTCTCGTGTGCCCCCCCCGCCCTCCCCCCCCCCCACAGACACACACATTTCGTATAACAATTTTATTGGGGGCATTCTTACTTTAAAAAAATTCTTTTTATTGATTTCACAAATGAAGGGAAAGGGAGAGAGAGATAGAAACATCAATGATGAGAGAGAATCATTGATCAGCTGCCTCCCGCATGCCCGCACTGGGTATTGAGCCCACAACCCGGGCATGTGCCCTGACCAGGAATTAAACCATAACCTCCTGGTTTATAGGTCGATGTTCAACCACTGAGCCAAACTGACTGGGCCTTACTCTTTTTAAAAACCTTTTATTTTTTATTGTAAAATTTATAATACATTCAGAAAAGTGTATGAAAACCTATGTGTAAATCTTAAGTAATTATTGTAATAATCCCTTTGCTTTTCTTTACAGCATTGCCACCTTTATGTATTCTTCAACAAAAAATAAAATATTATAAACTTTATAATGTTTTATATAATGGGATCAGACAGTGAGTGATCTTCCATTCAACACTATTTTATGTATCATCTTTCATTCAACACTATCTTAGTGAAGTTCACTCATATTGCATGTAGTTGCAGTTTTATTTTCTTTTATTTTCTTTTTTTAATTTCTTTATTGATTAAGGTGTCACATATTTGTCCTCATCCCCCCATTCCCATCCCACACCCCTCCCCACGGATGCCCCAACCCCCTGTTGAACTTAACCATTGGTTAGGCTCATATGCATGCACACAAGTCCTTTGGTTGATCTCTCCCCCCTCCCCCCACCCTCTCCTATTCTCCCTCTGAGGCCCGATAGTCCGATCGATGCCTCCTTGTTTCTGGTTCGGTTCTGTTCTTGTTCATCAGTCTATGTTGTTCATCATTTCCCCTAGATGAGCGAGATCATGTGTCACTAGAGATATACTTATAAGAACTGAATGTGAGACGAGCAATAATAGTTATGCTGACCGGCAAATGAATCAGTCTGTAGTGAGTTTCTTTCTGGACCAACAGTTCTTTTGAGACCCAGTATCAATGTCCACCAGTTCCTTATGTGTACATGTCGGCACTGACCCCTCAGCTCTGGATGGTGGACAAATGGTGGTAATGCAGGTCCGACTCCCTCTGGTTTGGTCTCGGCCGGACCCAGGGGCACGGCTTCACCCGGACTCAGGGGCACGCAGCCTCACCCGGACCCAGGTGCGCGCGGCCTCACCCGGACCCGGGACCCAGCCACACCTGGATCCAGGGGCACATGGCCTCACCCAGACCCGGGATCCAGCTTCACCCGGACCCAGGGGCGCGAGGCCTCACCTGGACCTGGGACCCAGCCTCAACCGGATCCAGGGGCACACGGCCTCACCCGGACCCGGGATCCAGCTTCACCCAGACCCAGGGGCGCGTGGCCTCACCCGGACCCAGGGGCGCATGGCCTGTTCCAGACCCAGGGGCGTGTGGCCTCACACGGGCCCGGGACCCAGCCTCACCCGGATCCAGGGGCACACGGCCTCACCCGGACCGGGGATCCAGCTTCACCCGGACCCAGGGGTGCGTGGCCTCACCCGGACCCAGGGGCGCATGGCCTCACCCGGGCCCGGGACCCAGCCTCACCTGGATCCAGGGGCACACGGCCTCACTCGGACCCGGGATCCAGCTTCACCCGGATCCAGGAGCGCGTGGTCTCACCCGGACCCAGGAGCGCGTGGCCTCTCCCAGACCCAGGGGCGCGTGGCCTCACCCGGACCCAGGTGCGCGTGGCCTCACCCGGACCCGGGACCCAGCCTCACCCGGATCCAGGGGCACATGGCCTCACCCGGACCCGGGATCCAGCTTCACCCGGACCCAGGGGCACGTGGCCTCACCCGGACCCGGGATCCAGCTTCACCCGGACCCAGGGGCGCGTGGCCTCACCCAGACCCACGGGTGCGTGGCCTCTTCCAGACCCAGGGGTGCGTGGCCTCACCCAGGCCCGGGACCCAGCCTCACCCGGATCCAGGGGCACACGGCCTCACCCGGACCCGGGATCCAGCTTCACCCGGACCCAGGGGCGCGTGGCCTCACCCGGACCCAGGGGCGCGTGGCCTCACCCGGACCCAGGGGTGCGTGGCCTCACCCGGGCCCAGGACCCAGCCTCACCCGGATCCAGGGGCACACGGCCTCACTCGGACCCGGGATCCAGCTTCACCCGGATCCAGGAGCGCGTGGTCTCACCCGGACCCAGGGGCGCGTGGCCTCTCCCAGACCCAGGGGTGCGTGGCCTCACCTAGACCCAGGTGCACGCGGCCTCACTCGGACCCGGGACCCAGCCTCACCCAGATCCAGGGGCACACAGCCTCACCCGGACCCGGGATCCAGCTTCACCCGGATCCAGGGGCGCACGGCCTCACCCGGACCCGGGACACAGCTTTACCCAGACCCAGGGGCGTGAGGCCTTACCTAGACCCAGGGGCGTGTGACCACACCCGAGCCCAGGGGCGCGCAGCCTCGCCCGGACCCGGGACCCAGCCTCTCCCGGACCCAGGGGCGTATGGCCTCACCCGGACCCGGGATCCAGCTTCACCCGGACCCAGGGGCGCGTGGCCTCACCCGGACCCAGGGGCATGTGGCCTCACCCGGACCCAGGGATGCGTGGCCTCACCCGGACCCAGGGGCGTGTGGCCTCACCCGGACCCAGGGGCGCGTGGCCTCTCCCAGACCCAGGTGCGCAAGGCCTCACCCGGACCCGGGACCCAGCCTCTCCCGGATCCAGGGGCACACGGCCTCACCCGGACCCGGGATACAGCTTCACCCGGACCCAGGGGAGCGTGGCCTCTCCCAGACCCAGAGTCGAGTGGCCTCACCTGGGTCCAGGATCCAGCCTCACCCGGACCTAGGGGCGCATAGCCTCACCCGGACCCAGGGGGGCGGCCCCACCCGGACCCGGGACCCAGCCTCACCTGGACCCAGGGGTGTGCGGCCTCACCCGGATCCAGGGGCATGTGGCCTCGCCCGGACCCGGGACCCAACCCCACCCCGACCCAGTTCCCAGCCCCACCCGGACCCGGGACACAGCGGGGTTTCATCTTCTTGATCCCAATTCCTGTCGGTCAACTCCCTCTCAGCAATTCCCTCGGCTATCCCCTCAGAGCTCCAGGGCGGCTGCCGCAGAACTCTCTGGGTGGCGGGCTCGGCAAAGCTCCGGTGTGCCCGGTGCGCGGCGGCGGGCCGGCCAGGGGTCGCTGCGTCGGCCCTTGGGTCTGCAGCGGTGGCCGGTCGCCGAGCATGCGCACCTGGCCGCTTCCGGGGCGTTGAGATTCTTGAAGGACTCGGAGGTCAGCAAGCGCGGAGTCTCCCACCCCATGTCTCCCAGGGGCTCGTCTGTCTGTGCTCGGCAGCGAGTGGAGCCGTCCCCTCAGCCGGAGACCGCCGGGGGAACTGCGCCGAGCACGTTCCAGGCCGCCATTGTGTCGCCTGAGCCGTAGTTCTTAAAGTGTGATCTTTGGGTCACCGGCATCAGCATCATCCTGCGTACCCCTCTCTTTTATTCTAGTTGTAGAGCATCTGCTCAGCCAGCCCTCCGGTGGTTCTGGGTGGTGTCTGCTCTGCTCTCCCGTCGTAGTCTCAAAATTGTTGTGGCAGGCAACAATCAGGCTTCCGCCCTATGCCTCCATCTTGGTCCTCCTTTGTGTAGTTAAGTCTTGATTGTTGTTGGTGTCACTGGGAGGAATTGTCCTTCAGGCCAATTGGCCGTGAGGACCCTCTGTGTCTATAAAGGAAGAGTTGCTGTGCAGGAGACACGTTTATGGGCCGGGTCTTTTTGCAGCAAGACTTTGGCGCTCACTGAGTCTGCCTCTTGAATGTGTCCCTTATGAAAGTGGTTGAAATCTGGTGTCATCTCACACCGACCACTAGATGCCCTCGTTTCTGGGTCTCCAATGGAGTGCAGGTCAGCTACTGCCTGAGGCTACTCAGCAGGAATTACAGCAAAAACTGCAGTTTCCTCCTCCTGCCTGAGCGGCCCTGGAGCAGTCCGACTAGAACCACAGTTCATCTGGTCAAGCTGCCACAGGGCAGGCCACCCACATGCAAAAGCCGCTGCTTGGAGCCCAGGTGGGCCTGCAAAATGTGCGGGGCGGGTTTGCAAAACGTGTGGGGCGGGTCCCAGGGCAGGGCGGGTCTCAGGGCGCCACCAGGCCATGGCGTGGCGAACCGCAATGCCTGCAAGTCTGCTTTTTCTGCTTTCCATGTTTCTAAGCCCCGTCATTCTGCACTCCAGTGCAGCAAACACTGATTGCTGGGCGCACCTCCGAAAGGAAGTTACTCCCACTCTCCGACACGAAGGCCGAGAGTCCAGCCTCTCCCCGCAGGCGTCTGGGTCTCCCACGAGTCCCCAGAAGCTGGATTTCAGGGTGATGGGGAGCTAATCTCCCCTAGGGTTGGAAAAAAAGCCTCACGACCCTTCCCCCGCCACCAGCCCGACCCACGTGCCTCCGCACCTTATCCCCTCCAAGTTCGCTCTTTCCTCTTCCCTCTTAGCTGTAAATCCACCATTCAGCCAGCTCTCCTGTGGTTCTGGGTGGCAGACGCTCTGTCCTCCAGTTGTATTTTTGAAATTGTTGTGCGCGGCGCAGTTCATTTGTTTAACTTTGCCGCCTTCTTGGTTCTCCACTCTCAAAATGGCTAAAGGACTTGAATGTAAGACGGGAAATCCTAAAAATCCTCCAAGTCGGTGTCGGCGGCCTCCGGGGCCCCGAGGATCTCACTGGGCAGCTCGGCCAGGTCGGTGACACGGATGGGCCCATCCTGCAGAAAGATGGTCTCTTCCTTCACCGAGAGCCACTGCGCCGAGTCTGCGGCCGCCGCCACAGCAGCTGCCGTGGCCACCCACGAGCCCATGGCCCCGGCTGAGGTGCTGACTGAGAGGAGCAGCCGCCCGGCCTGGGGAGACGTAAGCAGGAGTCGCCGTGCTCACCAGTCCATCTTTTAGTTGTATTTCCGAAACTGCCATGCAAGGCAACAGATCAGCCGTTCAACTCCGCCACCATCTTGGCTCCTCTCCTCGTAGTTGCAGTTTTAAAATGTTTGTTGTATACTATTCCAATTGTGTAAATACTAGAGGCCCGATGCACGAAATTCGTGCAAGGGGCTCGGCCCTATCAGCCCCGGCTTCGTCCGGAAGGTCAGTCCAGATGTTCTGCTGTTCAGTCTAATTAGCATATTAGCTCTTTAGTATATAGGATTCTAAAATATATTTATCTATTCTTTTGAGGATGGATATTTAGGTTGCTTACAGTTTGGGGCTAATACACATGATATATTACAAATAAACCTGTATGTGCCTTCTGCTGAACATTTTTTTTCTTTTCTTCTTCCTCCCCCTCCCCCCTTCATCATAATTCTCCTCCCCCTCCCCCTCTTCTTCTCCTTCTACTCCTCCTTTTCCTCCTCTTCTCCTCCTCCTCCTCTTCTTCCTCCTCCTTCTCCTTTTCCTTTTTCTTCTAGAAGACCCTTTAACATTTCATACTGTTAAAGGGTAGTGATGAACTCCTTTAGTTTTTACTTGCCTGGGAAGCTCTTTATCTGTCCTTCAATTCTAAATGATAGCTTTTCTGGGTAGAGGAATCTTGGTTGTAGGCCTTTGCTTCTCATCACTTTGCATATTTCTTGTCGATCCTTTCCGGCCTGCAGAGTTTCTGTTGAGAAATCCGCTGATAATCTATGGGAGTGCTCTTGTAGGTAGCTAACTGCTTTTCTCTTGCTTCTTTTAAGATTCTCTCTTTATCTTTAACCTTTTTCATTTTAATTATGATGTGTCTTGGTGTGTGCCTCTTTGGGTTCATCTTATTTGGATTCTCTGTGCTTCCTCGATTTATATGTCTATTTCCTTTACCAGGTTAGGAAAGTTTTCAAATAGGTTTTTAATTTCTTAATCTCTCTCTTATCCTTCCAGCACCCCTATGATACAAACGTTGGTACACTTGAAGTTGTCCCACAGGCCAAATGAACCACATTCTTGAAACATTTATTGTCAAATTTAAAAAATTTTTGCTCATCTAGTAGATGTGCAGTAATATTCCATATATATGTTTTGTGATGATTTTTTTCTTAATCTGTGACTTGCCTATTCATTTTTATTAACTGTATGTATAGTTCACCTTCTCCCCTCACTTTTCCTCTTCCTTCTCTTCCCCCTCTTCCTTCTCCCTATATAATTGTAAGCTTCTTGAGGAGAGGGGCTGAGTTTATTTATTAATTTATTATTTTTTTTTGTTAATTCTCACCTAAGAATATTTTTTTCATTGATTCTTAGAGTGGAAGGGAGGGGGAGGGACAGAGAGAGAGCAACATCAATGGGAGAGAGACACATTGGTTAGTTGCCTCCTGCACGCACCCCCACCAGGACCAGGGATCATGCCTGAAACTGAGGTATGTGCCCTTGACAGGAATTGAACCCAGGACCCTTCAGTCCATGGGCTGACACTCTATCCACTGAGCCAAATTGTCTAGGGCGGGGCTGAGTGTTTTTTTTTTAATATTCAGATCCCACACTAGAGCACAGTGTCTTGAAGCACATACTAGTAATCCTATTTTAAAAATAAATGTCATTTTAAAAAATAGCCAATTTTGTTTTCTGTTTTCTATTTCTCAAATAATTTGCATGAAACATGGTTCTTTTACTCTGGATGAGTAGTTCCACCTGCATCTTTAATCCTTGTGGTGAAAGCCACGTTGTTCCACTCACAGTACGATGAAGCGTATCTTGGACTGTGCTCCTGACCTCATAATGAAAATTACCAGCAGGATTGGAGGATTCCTAAATAATAGGAGCCTGCTCTCCTGCAAATGTCTTTAACAATAAATGATGAGAAAGGCAAAAGGTGCAATTTATATATATTTTATATGGAACATCTCTGTAGATTTTTAGAGTCCAAATTTAAACTAAAAATGAAAGAGAGCTATCCTTTTTGGTCTTTGGTTACATATAATGGAACAATTTCGGTTAGGAGTGAGAAAATGACTCCTTTGGGATCAGAGGGATTTCAAGAGATTATAGAGGTACCTTGTTTTTTGGTTTAATTGTAGACAGTTTCAATAAGGGTGATACATTATTTGTGACCAGTTGATTTAATGGGAAATGGATTATGATTAGAAATATGAGTTAAAGCCATGCCAAAAACCTTCAGAAAATTATAACTAAAGTCTGTGTAGGAGAAATTACTTTTTCCAACATGGCAGAGAAAACTATGTAGTATCAGATTCCAGAAAGAAGGAGTGTTAGAACTGGAAAAAAACATTAGCGATCCAGTCTCTTCATGCTACGTGAAAGTGGAAACCAGAGCCATAAAAGGACTTACTGAAGATCACATAGTTAGGCAATTAGTTGATTGAGGCATGCTTGCTACATTGGTCTTTTGACTTGTTCACATTCCCCTGTTATGGATATGTGATACTAAAGGAGTTTGTTGAACTACTATCATCCCATAATTTCAACATGTTGCATCTTCTCTTAATTTGACTTCCCTGGGCCCTAGTTTACTTGTGTATAAAATAGGGGTGGGGAGACTAGTTGATATTCAGGTTTGTTTCTATTTCTAAAAATTTCATTCTTTCATGGATCTTTTTTTTCCAGTTTTTTTTAAACATTATTTTACTGTATATGCTATTGCAGATATTCCCTTTTCCCTTCCCTAACCTACCTTCCCCATTCCCCCACCCCCACCTTGTCCCCTTTCCCTCTGGCAATCATCACACTGTTGTCTGTGTCTATGGGTTATGCATATATATTCTTTGGCTAATTCCTTCACCTTCTTTTCATCCAGTTCCCCTCCCCACTGACAGCTGTCAGTCTGTTCCACATATCCATGCCTCTGTCTCTGTTCATCAGTTCATTTTGTTCATTAGATTCCACATATAAGTGAGATCACATGGTATTTGTCTTTCTGTGACTGGCTTATTTCATACGCGCTGTCACAAAAGAGTAAGAGTTCTTTCTTTTTCATAGCCATGCAGTATTCCATTGTGTAAATGTACCATGACTTTTATATCCACTCATCTGGCTTGTTTCCAGATCTTGGCTATTGTAGGTAACTTTGCTATGAAAATAGCGGTGCATATATTCTTTCAAATTGGTGTTTCGGGGTTCTTAGGATATATTCCTAGAAGTGGGGTCGCTGAGTCAAAAGGTAGTTTCATTTTTAATTGTTTTAGGAAACCCCATACTGTTTTCCACAGTGGCTGTACCATTTTGCATTCCCACCAACAGTACACCAGGTTTTCCTTTTCTCCACATCCTCGCCAGCACTTGTTGTTTGTTGATTTATTGATGGTGGCCATTCTGGCAGATGTGATATCTTATTAGAGTGTTAATTTCATCTCTCTGATGATTAGTGATGTTGAACATTTTTCATATGCCTTTTGGCCATCTGTATGTCCTCTTTGGAGAAGTGTCTTTTCAGGTCCTTTGCCCATTTTTTAATTGAATTGTTTATCTTCTTGGTGTTGAGTTGTATACATTCTTTATATATTTTGGAATTTAAACCCTTATTAGATGTATCATTGGTGAATATATTCTCCCATACAGCAGGATCCCTTTTCATTTGGTTAATGCTTTCTTTTGCAGTGCAGAAGCTTTTTAACTTGATATAGTCCCGTTTGTTTATTTTTCCCTTGTTCCCTTTGTCTTAGGAGATATACTGGCAAAAATATTGCTACAAGAGATGTCTGATATTTTACTGCCTATGCTTTCTCCAAGGATTTTTATGGTTTTATAAGTTACATTTAAGCTTTTTATCCATTTTTAGTTTATTCTTATATATAGTGTAAATTGGTGGTCTGGTTTCATTTTTTTTTGCATTTATCCATCCAATTTTCCTAACACTCATTGAAGAGACTGTCTTTACCCCATTGTATGTTCTTGACTCCTTTGTCAAATATTAATTGACCATATAGGTGTGGGTTTATTTTTGAGCCATCTGTTCAGTTCCATTGATCTATATGCCTGTTCTTGTGCCAGTATCAGGCTATTTTGATTAAAATGGCCCTGTAGTATAGTTTGATAAATGACATTGTGATACCTCCAACTGTGTTCTTCTTTCTCAATATTGCTGTGGCTATTCAGCGTTTTTTGTTTGTTTGTTTGTTTTTGGTTCCATACCAATTTTTGGAGTATTTGTTCTTGATCTGTGAAATATGCCATTGGTATTTTAATAGGAATTGCATTGAATACTATAGATTGCTTTGGGTAGTATGGACATTTTAATTATGTTAATTCTTCCAATCCATGAACACAGTATATGCTTCCATTTATTTGTATCTTCCTCAATTTCTTTCTTCAATGTCCTATAGTTTTCCAAGTACAGGTATTTTACCTCCTTGGTTAAATTTATTTTTAGACACCTTATTTTTTTGTTGCAATAGTATATGGAATTGTTTTCTTAGTTTCTCTTTATGATAGTTGATTATTGGTGTATAAAAAAGCCATTCATGTCCAAATATTAATTTTGTATGCTGCTACTTTGCCAAATTCATTTATTAGATCTATTAGTTTTTAGGTGGAGTCTTTAAGGTACTCTATGTACAATATCATGGTATCTGCGAATAATGGCAATTTTACTTCCTCCTTTCCAATTTGGATGCCTTTTATTTCTCCTTCTTATTTGATTGCTGTGGCTAGGACTTCCAACACTATGTTGAATAAGAGTGGTGAAAGTTGACATCACTGTCTTATTCCTGATTTTAAGGGAAACACTTTTAGTTTTTGCCCATTGAATACGTTGGTTTTTTAAAAAAATATATGGCTTCTGTTTTGTTGAGGTATGATCCCTCTATTCCCACTTTGCTGAGTTTTTATCATAAGGGTGCTAGATTTTATCA
The DNA here is from genome assembly GCF_951640355.1 of Cnephaeus nilssonii. Lineage (NCBI taxonomy): Eukaryota > Metazoa > Chordata > Mammalia > Chiroptera > Vespertilionidae > Cnephaeus > Cnephaeus nilssonii. The sequence continues at coordinate 36,271,881 of NC_137089.1, read as the reverse complement.
AATGCTTTTTCTGCATCTATTGATATGATCATGTGATTTTTATCCTTCATTTTGTTTATGTGGTGTATCACATTTATTGATTTGCGAATATTGTACCAACCTTACATCCCTAGAATAAATCCCAATTGATCATGGTGCATGATCTTTTTAATGTATTGCTAAATCTGGTTTGCTAATATTTTGTTGAGGATTTTAGCGTCTATGTTCATCAGGAATATAATTTTCTTTCTTTGTAGTGTCTTTATCTGGTTTTGGAATTAGGATAGTACAGGCCTTGTCAAAAGAGGTTGGAAATCTTCTCTCTTCTTGAATTTTTTGTAATAATTTGAGAAGAATAGGTGTTAGTTCATCTTTGAATGTTTGGTAAAATTCACCTGTGAAGCCATCCAATGCAGGATTTTTATTTGCTGGGAATTTTTTTTTTATTACTGCTTCAATTTCATTACTTGTAATCTGTCTATTCAGGTTTTCTGGTTCTTCCTGATTCAGTTTTAGAAGATTGTATATTCCTAGGAATTCATTTATTTCACCCAAGTTGTCCAATTTGTTTGCATATAGTTGTTCATAGTATTTTTTACAATCCTTTGAATTTCTGTGATCTCATTTTGTTACTTCTCATCTTTTATTTCTGATTTTATTTATTTGGGTCCTCGCTCTGATTTTCTTGATGAGTCTGGTTAAATGTTCATCAATGTTGTTTATCTTTTCAAAGGACCAGGTCTTGATTTCATTGATCTTTTGTCTTGTTTTGTTAGTCTCTATTTCTGCTCTGATCTTCAGTATTTTCTTTTTTCTACCTACTCTTGGCTTTGTTTATTGTTTTTTTCTAGTTCTTTTAGAACTAGGGTTAGATTGTTTATTTGAGATTTTTCTTGCTTCTTGCAGTAGGCCTGTAATGCTATGACCTTTCCTCTCAGAACTGCTTTTGCTGTGTCCCATAGATTTTGGGTTGTTGTGTGTTCATTTCCATGTAATTTTTTATTTCTTTGATCTCATTGATAACTCATTCATTGTTTAATAACGTGCTATTTAGCCTCTATGTGTTTGAATGTTTTTGAGGTTTTTTTAAATTGTACTTGATTTCTAGTTTTATGCCATTGCAATCTGAAAAGATGCTTGATATGATTTTAATCTTTTTGAATTTGTTAAGACTTATTTTGTGTCCTAAAATGTGGTCTGTCTTTGAGAATGTTCCATGTGCACTTGAAAATTCTGCTGCTTTGGGACAAAATGTTCTGTAAATATTAATTAAATCTATTTGATCTAGTGTATTGTTTAAGGTTGCTGTGTCCTTGTTGATTTTTTTGTCTGGAAGATCTATCCATTGATGACAGTGGGGTGTTAAAATACCCTACTGTAACTGTATTGCTGTTGATCTCTCTCTTAAAGTCCATCAAGATTTTCTTTATATATTGGATGCATATATGTTTACAATGCTCCTATATTGGATGCATATATGTTTACAATGGTTATATCCTCTTTATATCCTCTTGTTGGATCAATTCCTTTAGTATTATGTAGTGACCTTCTTTGTCTCTTGTTATGGCCTTTTTTTTAAAGTCTATTTTGTCAGATATATGTATTGCTACTCCAGCTTTTATTTTCATTTCCATTTACATGGAATATTTTTTTCCATCCCTTCACTTTCAGACTGTTTGAATATTTTGTTTTGAGGTGTGTCTCTTGTAGGCAGCATATATATGGGTCATGTTTTCTTATCCATTCAGCTACCCTATGTCTTTTGATTGAGCATTTAATCCATTTACATTTAAGGTTATTATTGATAGGTACTTATTTATTGCCATTTTTTCTTTATACCTATGTTTTTCTCTCTCTATTTGTTCATGGTTCTTTTAAAAAAAGAAAGTAGAGATAGTTGTTTAAAGAACCTTAGAATTCTTTCCTTCTTCAGCCTCATTTCTTGCCACTTTGTGCCCATCCCATCCCCTCACCTAAACTAAAATACCGCTTCCCAAATGCCCAGGTTCTCTTGTTGTCTCAGAGCATCTGCACATGATGTGCCATTTGATGTCTTTGCCCTGTTAACTCCTATTTGTTCTTTAAAAAATTTTTAAAAAAATATTTTATTTCAGAGAGGAAGGGAGAAGGAGAGAGAGAGAAACATCAGTGATGAAAGAGAATCATTGATAGGCTGCCTCCTGCATGCCCCACCATGGGGATCAAGCCCACAACCTGGGCAGCCCAAGAATCAAACCGTGACCTCCTGGGTTCAGAGGTCGATACTCAACCACTGAGCCACATTAGCCAGGCCTAGTTGTTCTTTAAGGCTCAGTTTGAACACCAACTTCTCAGGAAGCCTTTCTTGATGTCTTCTTCTAAACTTCCCGAGCACCTAGTGCCTCCTGCTATTACAACGTTTATCACACTGTATTGTAACTATCTACTTAGATCCCTCTCCCTCTCCCTTTCTAGGTTGTAAGTTCCTCCACTCTGAATATCAGTGCCTGCAATGTGTCAGAAACATAGGACAGGTTCAATAAATGTTTGTTTAATAATATGTAGACAGATTGCCAACTGGTTATCTCCAAGAGATGATCAGCAGTTCCACACTGATCTATAACTTATCTTCCTGCAGATTTTGACATTTTGTCATTGGCTGATTGGCACAGCCAGTTTGTGTCTTGGATTGAATAATGAAGTTGTTAAGATTCATTTTCCACGAGCCACCTCTAAACATTGCCCTTGTGAAGTCCCTTGGTGCCACTTTGCTAATGGAAGGAGCTCAAGGTGAGTGACTTTTGAGCCTTCATCATTAAGGACAGCATGAAGCTAGATTATTTGCCATCCGGCTGCACTTGAACATCCCAAACCATGTTTTAAGGAGGGGGCTCCAGATAGACAGGTAGGCCCCAAAGAAAGTGTGGCTCCTGTGAGTTTACAACATCTCATGTACACAGGTAGCCTCTTTAGAGTTCTGGGGATTTAGGTGTGATGTTTTTCTCTGCAGTGGGAGTATGAAAAGAGGTCAATCTTTTAAAAAAAATTATCAGAGGGTTTCCCCTCTGAGTTTGCTAAGTGGTTTCTAACATGTTAACTCAGGCTGCTGCTTCTGATTGCTGGTTAATTGCTGGCAATAGCAAGTGGCTGTCCTGACAGCAGCAAGATATCAGGGGTAAGAATAGAATGGTTTAAATGGCAGTAGGGTGCCGAGACCCACAGCCCAGTTTACCTAGGCAGCTAAAGAAGCCACTTAGCAAGGGGAGCTCAGAAGGGAAAGCTTGCTTGGGAGCCCAATGCCACCAGAGTATGAAAACAGAGGACATGATTCTGGCAGGAACTGGGACTCTGCTGTGTTAATTTTCATGCTAACCAGTAAAGTTGGTCACCATGCTTTTGGAAAATTGCTTCTCAATATCTCAGTGTGTCGGAATTCTGAAGGAATCCAGGATAAAATAAGGGAAGTATTACCAAATGGAAATTAGAAAATTCAAGATTTTGATAACCTGAGCAAAATTAATGCACATGACATGTAACAGAAAAGTAATTTCATACTATTGAGATTACCTAATAATTATTGGTAATAGTTATGAAAGAGGCTTTCCCCCTTCACTTCTGCTTTTCCTTCTGGGCTGGGGTGGGGTGGGATGTGGACATAGGAAATCTTTTCTGTCATTCATTTATTGAGCTCACTGACTGCAATGTAGCAGGCTTTAGGAATATAACATGAAACTGGATGGAATTTAAAGTGTATTTGTCCTTCCTGCTTTTTCATTATTCCTCTGAATGTTTAATTCAGCTATTGACCCTGCTGGATGCTATTTTCTTTTCTTTGGTTGGGTGAGATGGCTGGCTGGCTATGTTTGTGTGTAGGTGAGACAGACAGATGATAGCTTCAGCAGGAAGACCAGGGTACTTCCTTTGTAACTTGGGACTCAACAGCAGACACACAAGGAAGAAGGCTTGGATCTCTGAGGCCTGATTGAATTTGTTACTCTTTGTCAGAGTCAAGTCACCACAGACAAACATATTTGATCACTAGTTACATCTGTTGAGACTTTAGCAGGAAATTGTTGGCACACTGTAAAGGTCTATTGAAGAGTTTAATGAATGAACATTTTCCCAGAGATATGGGCAGGGCTAAGGAAATCAGCAAGAGATGAAGAAACATCCAGAGAGTAGCAACAGTGGACAGAGCCTTCTGATTAAAATTTGGCAATTTCATGGAGCTGTCACTTGGAGACAACATATCAACTGAGAACTCAAGCATTTGACCATGGTGATGAATCATTCCCTTCCCATTGGAACATCTACAGATATTTTAAAATCATTTTATAGATGAAGTATGTTAAGGAGTTAGCACAATACCACACCTCCAGTGAGTGGAAAAATTGAGGTTTTAACTCAGATCTATCTGAATCTAAATGCCATGTCCCTTTTGGCTATAGTCATTATATCTCTCATACAAGGCAGTAAGAGATGGGGGCGAGGGGTGATGTCATTCTTACCTGTACCTTTTATTATGAAAACAAAAACTACTGTAGAACCCTCCGGCAGACTTTTACTTATTTCTCACTGCTAAAATTATGTTACATGGCCTCCTTACACATCCATCCCCACCACTCCACCTGCAGAGAAGGCTAGGAAAATGACAACTATTTGGTATTTCATCTTATATAGTGGATAAGGGATTAGCAGCTGAGAATGATTCCTGGGTCAACCAACTAGTGGCTGACTTCTGTATTCTACAGTTCTTATGGCACATTCTTTCTTTAGATAACTTTATACATTATAGCTGGTTTGGGTCAATAATGCAACTATTTGCCCTCTGGGTATTTAAGGTGGCAGCATATTTCTGATCTATTATAGTCATGATTTTAAGTTGAACTCTGAATGCATTTTGATATTTCCTGTCTCTGGGTATATGAGAGACACCTCACAGGAAAGCCTGTGGGTGTTAACAATAATGCCTGTGGTACCAGCTTAGAGATCAAGAGTGGAAAGCCCTGAGTACATTCCCTGGCACATAGCAGATATTTGGCAAATGGTGGCCATTATCATTACTCATCATTTGTGCATTTGGATGGGACTTGAATGATAGAGGAAGATCTTGGATGGAAATGGCTGGCTATGCAGATGGTTTTGACAAATGGGGCTTAGATGTGTGAACCCTGGTTTAAGACACCAGGTGATTCATTCTTGGCTAAGTGTGGAGAATGGAAGGAGGGGCAGAACACATTTATGCAGAAGCTAGCTAGAGTGCTTTGAATTGCACAGGGCAGGAGAAGGAGAGAAAACCACAGGCAGATAGCTCTGTAAAATAAGTTCTATAGAGAATAGGAATTGTGAGTTAAAAGAAAGGTAAAATGATGGTAAATTGTTGCAGTTCACATGAGAGAGGATTGGGGAGTGAACTAGAGATTGTAATATTTAAGCTTTGCCCTCTCATTGGACTGGCCCCATTATATTACAGTCATGTCATATTTACATTTATTTTGCCTTGTCAACATAATCTGAGATAAGGCAAGCACCATTCTAATTTTCCTGGAGGGGATGGAAGTAGATTCCAGACCTCAGATATGGCATTAAGTTTAGATGATGGCTTAGATGAAAAAAGAGATGTTCTTGTGCTCTTGTATGAGGGTCTATGGGAAATTATGGTAGTATTGCTTATATAGCATTTACTATGTGCCCAGCACTGTTCTAAGTACTTTATTTACATTATTTCATTTAATCTTCACAATAATCATATGCAAAAGATACCATTATCATCCTGTTTACAATTGAGGAAACTGAAGGAAGGGAGGATAAGTGACTTGACTAAAATCACACAGCTCATAGTAGTTTAAACCCTGGCAGTCTGCTCTGGAAGCCAGGCTGATTCCCCATATCAATAGTTATGCTGGCTTAAATTTATTTATTTTATAGGATTACTAAATTGGCAATTGCAGTAATGTAGTTGTTATTCTTTGCTTTTGAAATATTCAATTCTGTTATAGAAGATAAATAAATTTGTAAAACATAGGTGAAACATTTTAAGGCCTAGGTAAGCAGTTAGTAAATAGAGCATGTTTGTGTCAAACAGAGATGGGAAGAAATAAAAAGACCAAAATATATCAAATATTCATGAGGTTCTGAGTGCCAAATATTCATTATAAACTAAAAATATATGGGATATAAGATATACTAAATATTAAAAAGGCACAAGGTATTCTGTCTATTAAATGAGCACATAATATTTATGACACTCTAATTCATAGTCATTCTGACCACATGTGCCCCATGTCCAAGAAACACAAATAAACTCATGGCTATTTATTAGCTAAGATGTGATTTATAGCTGTGGCCAGAGATACTTGTCCCTACATCTCTCCAATGAAACAAATGTGTGATGGGCTCTGGGTACCTTCCACTTATGGGACCCCCTTGTGCAAATCTCATTTCTGGTTTTTGTAACCATGTCATCAGTAGGAAAGGTGTGTGTGTGTGTGTGTGTGTGTGTGTGTGTGTGTGTGTGTGTGTGTGTGTATGAGAGAGACAGAGAGAGAGAGAGAGAGAGAGAGAACACAAATGTATACTGCTAGCCCAGGATTTAAGCAGTGAGGCCTTTTCACTCTGCACCCTTTTAAGTGTGTTAACTTATCATTATATTACTTCCCTTCTTTCTATGTGTTATAAATGGATCTTTATCAAACCATTCTATGACCTCCTGGTAGTACTTTTGACATTCTGGTTACCTACAATGGGCATCAAGGTAATTTCCCACAGAACAGTGGTAGATGCAGACTATGGATACCTCAACAAAGGCCCCTGACAATCATACCTGGGATCCTTGTGGGGAAATATAATCTGGGAGCTACTACAAACAGAGGGATATCTGTCTGCTCCTGGTGGCAATATTTTGGGACCTGAAACCCAGGAAGAAGGTTTCTGGTGATGCTTCATCTCTGTGGTCTGTTCTGGTGATTGAAGACACAAGGTAAGCTAATAAAATTTAGAGACATGGTAAATATTGAAAGGTTTTCATGTTGGAATGGTGTTTCATCTGTTCTGATTCTATGAGTGGAGCCATGGGAAATCAATTCCATTTTGGACGAGATGATGAGATGTGAGGTGAGGGGAAGGAGGAGTGTGGGAACTGGCAATGGACTATAACGAGGTACAGTTGAGTCCACAGAATTTTGAATGAGGTGATATAGGGAAGAATGACAACAGGGTTCAGCCTCAAGAGGTGTGTATGACAGGAGGGAGATAGGAAAATAGGTCCTAGGAGAGGAGTACCACAGAGCAAGAGGTGCCCAATAGAGGGGACCAATGGTTTCCCTAGGGAATATGAAGGAAGCTGCTAACCCCCAGCATCCTGGAAACTAAATCTCTCTGGTATCTAGGGTCTGCTATGCCTGTGATAAGTGAGCCCGGCTCACTACATACTATTGATAGATGTATGGAGTGTGGACACCTCAAACCTATTCTAGCAATTACTGGGGTTCCTGCTCTCATACTGTTCCTAATGAGTTCTATCCCACTTCCCTCAAAATCTGAATCACTGTGCTGTGGGCCTTTGGGCTGGGACTTTGAAACCTGGTTTACTCTAAAGAAGTAGTTTTCAAAAATTTTACCTTGACCCACAATGAGAAATACATTTTACATCACAATTCAGTACCTACATAACATATACGTACATATGAAACCAAAATAAGAGTTTCATGAAATTTACCTCTACCTCATTTGAACGCAAATGTAGTCCATTCCATTTCACTTAAAAAATGCTAATCATAACACACTAAATTGATATACATCCCACTAATGGGCTGTGACTAATAGTTGGAAAAAAATGTGTTAAAGGATTCAGGCTTGACTTTTGCTCTTTTTGTTGTTAGAACCCTGTGCTATATTGGGTAACAACTCTTTCCCCACTTGATTCCATGGAACCTAATCCATGCCGCCAACCAAATGCCTTAATTTCTTCCTCACAGATGGGCTAAAGATGAATGAATTTATTTACTGGGGAACCCAAATACTTTTGAACCAAATAATTTGCATATATTTATTCATGTAATTCTCATAGTCATGCTATCTATCCATTTATATACTTTAATTCTCCTTTCACAAATGAAGAAATGAGGATCAAGAAAGTTGTGTGATTCATCATCAGTGGTTATAAAGGTATTAAGTGGGATAATTAGGACTTGAACCCAGGACTGTTTGACTATAGTTTTAAGACAAGATGCCTCTCTTTATACCAATAAGATTCCTATCCCAAAATGTCTTCTATATAGCAACTCTAGAGCTTGAATTCCCTTTCCAATTTTCCTCCTGAATCCCAAGCCCTCTTTTTTGCTATATATATGCCACTGGAATAACTTGAAAGTAAAAATTTTATGTAGCAATTTTTTTTTGTCTTGTACATGTATCATTGGTGACTGTCCTCAGCCCCCTGGGTAACAATATATATATCTTTGACTTATCCTTATAAGCATTTCCTAAGAAACATTTTGATTGGTGCAAAAATTGCCATCACAGAAGCAGCTGTCTGTTATGTTGTCTCCAATGACATACGACAATTTTCCTCCTTAATTAGGAACAGGATGCATGTATGATTTATATCCTCAAGTTATGCCTAACAGGTGACATCTCAGTTGTTAGTATTTGAAATATCCCTTATAAAGCCTAAATTTAGTACAACAAAATGTGACTGGCAAAATGGCAGGCACACCAGGTTCTGGGGAAATTTCTTATTACCCTGTATCTTCTTTATGTATAAAATAAATGTGCCAATACATGGCATCTAGAGATGTCTAGAACTGTAGACATCTTTTAAAGCTTTTATGATCTTTGTTTAAATATGAGGTTAATGTCTTTGTGCTTGAAGGATATTTTCAAATAAAGATATCCTAGAGTTATATCAAGAGAATGGAAACTTGGTCACTTAAAAAATACAACTTTTTTTTTCTAATTATAAAACAAATGCGCATTTATTATTTTTTGAAACAAAAAATGTGTAACCTGGGGGGCCGAGTAAGGGCTGGGAGGAAGGAGGTAAAGGGGGGAAAATGGGAGATATCCATAATATTATCAACAATAACAAATATATTTTTAAAATGTGTAAAGCAGAAAATGATATGCTCAATACCAGAGTTAACTGTTAACATTTTAGGTACTCAGATGTTTACAAAATTGGGATTAAACACATTATATTGAAATATAGTTTCATATCTCTCCTTAAGAAAATTAAATTAAAAATTTGAAAATTGTATAAAGAACTCTTCCTATGCCACCATATAGTCTTTGGAATTATATATATTTAAATGTATTTATTCCTTTCTTGGGCATTCTGGTTTGTTTTTAGGATATTAAAAGTATAGTCAAATATTGTTATGTTTTTTCCATGCAAACTTATGAAATTCCTACATATATGAAAAGTAATATGAGAAGGTGAAAAATATTGGAAACACGAACAGTTCATGTAAAAGCAATTTTAACATTAACATTGCCTGGTTGCAATGGTTTGGCTTATGAGGGCCTGTCAGCCACACTGCTTTGCTTTGTTCTGTGTTTTGACAGCATAGGTATTTGTTTATTCTCTATATATATGTTTGACTTTATACAGCACACTTCCTCCAAACTCCTTTCTTCTGATTGGAATGCTACACATGTCCCCTTGATGATTGATGTTAGCTAATGGTGCTGATTAGTTAAATCATTGGTGCAACTTGAGAAACAATGCCTTTTATTAATGACATTCTTTGACCAGTATATTTTTCATTAAATGTCACTTTTGCACAGAAAGATGTTTCAATAAGACCTAAAATATTTCAATAAATTGCTATTTTAAAAAAAGTTTATTTCTAAAGAAATAAGTTTGAAAGTAAAAATCTCCTACTTTTTCCTCTATTACCATTCCCCTCAGAGCTCAGTGAAACAAAAGTGACAGGAAGTCACTTGGCCTGGGTTTGGTCTTGGGTATGCCTAGGACCCCAGGACAGCCTGTGCTGGCTGCCCTTTAATTATTTTCTGTGATTGAAGCTTTTGTTGTTGTTTCCACTTAATATTCCACATAGAGATCTGATTTTCCCTCTGTTGTGTTAACTATTAAACTAACTTTGTAATACAGTGATTTTAAATTGTGTTCCACAAGGCGCAAAGGTGTTGATCTCCAAAGTAACTGGGGAGGTTGCTATATATGCTGATTTTGGACCTTAATTCTAGACATTCTGACTCAGTAAGTCTGGAATGGGGTCCACATTTTGAGAGCCATCCTTCTGGGGAGGGGACTGGGTAGTGATAGGCAGGTGGGTGGGCTTTAACAACCCCTCTGTCCTACCAGAATAGAAGTTTTTAAAAAAGAATCTGAAAACAACCTTTCTAAAGAATGCCGTTCCTCCACCCTAATACAAACTTCAGAAAAGCAATGACTTTCAGAAGTTCATAGAGACTTTCAGAATCTTAAAAGAGTTGTCTCTATAACACAAGGAGGTTACCAGCTGCTCCATTTCTGGAAAAACATTAAAATGCTTTGTCCATACTTTTGCCTTCTTCCTGTTCTTCCTGCTGTTATTTACTCTCAGCAATTGAATAGACATTGTCTATGATGTGAAGAGTGAAATTAGTGGATGTTTTCATGAAGAATGAGAAAAGGGACAGAAACAGCTACTAAGTTTTTGCAATAGCATAAAAATATAATAGTAACATGCTTCACAATTTTTAATGTGTAGGGGGTCATCACAATAACATGTGACTATGCTGTTTCTTAAAATAGGTAGAGTAAGTTATTTTAAAAAAATGTGTGTATTATGTGGCCAATAACTCTTGTTTTAAAAATTCAGTATAGACATGTAAGTGGGTGTGCCTGAATTACTTAGAGTCTATTCAAATTTGGGCAATCAGTTAACCTAGGCTCCATGCATGTTTCTAGGGAGGGTGTTGATATTTAACCAAACAGACAGCCCTTCAACCCTTCCACCCATCTTTACCTGTGATCAAAATGGGACTAGACATTTTGTTAATGTTATAAATGGGTTCTTATTGCTGAAATTAATGGCTTGCTCTTTTGTACAATGACTTTTAGAAATAGTTTTTTTTTGTTGTTGCTGAAATTACCAGCATTTAAAATATATGGATTGTTCCATATATTTTAGAGGCACTTTCCAACTCTTTATGAAAAAGTATAAGAGGCTAGGAAGTACATTTCCCTTCACATGTGGGGTTGGTGCCTGAGGCTTCAATATGATATGATCTTGGATTCCCACAATTTTGAAGATTCTGGTACCTTGAGGCTGAGTGAGAGGTTAACTGAATTTTGCCTGTATAATTTATGTTTTTCTTGATTATATATTTTTTGTGCAAGGTGTGGTCAGAGCACTTAAGAATACAGAGCCTGGGACTTCATCTAGCTAAGAAAACAGGTTGCTTTTGTGCTATCTGCTAGTAAATGCTTGTAGTTGTTGCAGAATTTATCTGAGAATTGCTTTACCTATAACTTCCCACAAATATAAACATTTATTAACAATATGTTAACACAAATATACTTTCATGTAACAACATTTATGTTATCAAGATTATAATGTTTTGAATTATTAAAATAAACCATTCAACATTACAAGAAAACTCCTCTTTGCCTTAAAGAGAAATCCAATTTTCTGATAAGAATCAGAGTAAATATTGGTTTAATTAAAATTTTATGATAACTAGTATGTATTGATCTCATAATTAATATATTTACCTAATAATAAATATATTTACCTGACAAGATAATAGATAGCTAGTGCTTTGTCTTTTCAAATCATCTGTGCTAATAGTCTTTCAATTTTTTTTAAATTATTCTCACCAAATAGCTAAGGAACAAGCACTTCTTCTGGGACGATGAAGTAGACATATTTTTCCCTATTTCTTCTGCTAAGTATAACCCTGGACAGTAAATATACAAAAATCATAAGGAGATTCTGAAAGAAGGAAAGAAGAAGGCAGACAAGCTAGGATCCTCAGGACCCAAGGAACACCAAAATGGTCAATGCCCTGGGTTTTCTTTTTGTCTCAGGTATCCCAGAATTAGAGCTTGATAAACTGGTAACCTGGGAATACCAACAAATGGAGACCAAAAAAAAAAAGCCCCAGTTCAAGCCTGCTTTCTCTAGCCTAATGTCCAGGAAAAAGGCAGCTTAGGAAGGCATAAAACTTTTAGATAATAACTGCTTTACTCCAGCCAAATACCACAGAAAAACCATGGTTCCACTTCACCTCACCAGAAAAGACTTTCCACCCTCTCTGAGCTGTAACACGGAAACCCTTCTGCTGGAATGGTACCAGAGACCTTCCATCACTGCACAGTCATAATAGGACCATCTTCCTGCCATCCATAGTATCAGTAGAGGTATAAGCTATCGATATACAATATAATACTTGGAACAACCACTAAAACACTATGCAAAAAAGATACATTAAAAATAATATGGATAAATCTAAATGGAATTCTAAAAATTGTTTAAGTAATTGATCAGATGACAGGAAAAGAAAACAGAAATGGAATACTGAGAGAACAAAAAGAAAACTAAAAATTTAAATGGTAAGCTTAAACCACAGTATTTGAATGGTTTAAATATATCAGCTATAAGACAGAGATTGGCAGAGTATATTAAAAATGACCCAACTATATACTCTCTATAAGAAATTCACTTCAAATATAATGATATATAAAGTTTGAAAGTAAAGAGATGGACAAACACCTATTATGCAAACATTAATCAAAATAAATCAGGAGTGGCTATATTAATATCAGATAAAATAGACTTTAGAGCAAAGAAATTTATAGTCAGAAATGACATTATAAAATGACAACAGGTCAATCTACCAAGAAGAGATAGTATTCTAAAGGTGTATGCACCAAACAACAGAGCTGCAAAATATGTGAAGCAAAGACTGGTAGAACTAAAAGAAGAAATAGACAAATCCACAATTGTAGTTGAAGATTTTAGTACTTCTCTATCAATTGTGATAGAACAACTAAACAGAAATAAGCAAGGATATGGAAGAACTCTGCATCATCAGCCTACAAAACCTAATTGACATTTTTAGAAAGCTTCACCCAACCACATCAGTATACATATTATTTTGAAGTGCCCATGGGACATATACCAAATAGAACATATCTTAGGCCATAATACAAACCTCAACAAATTTATGAGAAGTCATATGGTATGTGCTTTCTGGCCACAATTGAATTAATCTGGAAATCACTAACAGAACCAAAATCTCCAAGCACCTGGAAAGTAAACAATACACTTTTAAGTAATCCATGGGTCAAAGATTATACTGAAAAAAAAATTGAACTGAACAAAAATGAATATACAATATATCAAAATTTGTGAGACAGCTAAAACAGTATTGAAAGGGAATTACCCTATTCTAGAGGCCTGGTGCACAAAATTCGTGAAGGCGTGGGTGGGTCCCTCAATTCAGCCTGCATCCTCTCCAATCTGGGACCCCTTGGGGCATGTCCTACTGCCTCTCGCAATCCTGGACCGCTGGCTACTAAGCGCTCGCCTGCCTGCCTGCCTGCCTGATCACCCCTAACCCCTCTGCCTGCCAGCCTGATCGCCCATAACCATCTCTGCCTGCCTGATTGCCTCTAACCACCTCTGCCTGCGTGCCTGATCACCCCTAACTGCTCCCCTGCTGGCCTGATTGCCCCTAACCACCTCTGCCTCACCCCACACCTAGAACCCGGGCTTTCCTCCCTCTGGCTGGCCATAGAACCCAGAACCCAGGCTGGCTTTGCCCAGGCCGGCCGCAGCCGCAGGGGACCGTGGGAAGGTGGCTTTTCCCAGGCCACAGCCACAGGCACCCGGGACCATGGGGCGGGTGGCTTGTCCTTCTCCTGGGTCGCAGGCGCAGGCGCAGCTGCTGGCGCCTGGGACTGTGGGGCGGGTGGCTTGACTCTCTCCCTGGCTGCAGCCTGGCTGGTTCCCATTCCTCTATCCCCAGTGTTGAGTGTCTGAGCCTTTATGGCATGATGGTGTGAGGGCATGATGACCATTTGCATATTAGCTCTTTATTATCCTATATAATAAAGCCTAATATACAAATCAACTGAACAAGAGAATGACCGGTAGAATGACTTGTTGTTATGATGCGCACTGACCACCAGGGGGAAGACGTTCAATGCAGGAGCTGCCCCCAGCTGACAGGCCAGGGGCACCCGCGGACAGCCGGCCAGGTCCCCCGCGATCAAAGGCCAAAGCGGGGGACCTGGCCGGCTGTCTGCTCCGGCGCAAGGCCTTTCGAAAGCCTCCGCAGCGCCGGAGGCTTTTGGAAGGCCTGGGGCACCCGCGGACAGCCAGCCTACTGGTGCACCAGGTGCATGATTAAATCATGCACTGGGCCTCTAGTAGGATAATAAAACCCTAATGTGCAAATCAACTGAATGGCGGAACGACTGTTCAGTATGATGCACATTGACCACCAGAGGGCAGATGCTTAATTCAGGAACTGCCCCCTGGTGGTCAGTGTGCTCCCACAGGGGGAGTGCTGCACAGCCAGAAGCCAGGCTCACAGCTGGCGAGTGCAGCAGCGATGGCGGGAGCCTTTCCTGCCTCTGCGGAAACACTAAGGATCAGCGAGCTGAGTGGTAAGGAGCAGCGAGCAGGCAGGCAATAAGGAGTGAGGGGTGCTAGACTGCGAGAGGGATCCCAGACTGCGAGAGGGATGTCTTCCTGCTGGGGGTATCGGGCCTAACCGGCAGGCAGCCATCCCCCAAGGGGTCCCGGACTGTGAGAGGGCGCAGGCTGGGCTGAGGGGATCACCTCCCCCAGTGCAAGAATTTTGTGCACCGGGCCTCTAGTATAGCATTAAATGCTTTCTTCAGAAAGAGGAAATGTCTCAAATGAATAATCTAGCATCTCACCCCAAGAACCTAGAAAAAGAAGAGCAAAATAAATCCAAAGCAAGAATAAAGGAGGAAATAATAAAGATAAGAACAGAGATTGAAGAAATTAAAAACAAAAATAGAGAAAACCAATGGAACAAAAATCTTGTTCTTTGAAAAGATCAATGAAATTTACAAATGTCCAACAAGATTAATGAAGAAAAAGCAAAAAAGATGCAAATTACCAATAGTAGGAATTAACAGGGAGTATCACTAAAGACCCTGCAGATAAAATTTTTATTTATTTATTTTTTGTTTTTGTTGTTTTTCAGATACAAAATTTAACTCAAAATGGAGCATGAACCTAAATTTAGAATGTAAAATTATTAAACTTTTAGAAAAAACAGAAGAAACAGAAGAGAAAATTCAGTTTGGGATTTCAGAGTAGACAGAGTTCGTAGGCTAAACCCTAAAAGCAAAATTCATAAATGGCAACTTGATAAATTAGACTTGACCAAAATTTAAAACTTTTGGTCTGTAAAAGACCATATTAATAGAATTAAAATAAAACTACGGGCTAGGAGAACATATTTGCAAGCCATAGATCTTACAAAGGACCAGCATGTAGACTATATAAAGAACTCTCAAAACTGAAAGTAAAGAAACAAATACTCCAGTTACTAAAGAGCCAAAAGACAGGATATACCTGATACATATGGCAAATAAAGACATGAAAAAGATGTTCAGCATCATTACCCATTAAGGCAACTATGTCAAATTAATGGCCCATGGGCCACATGTGGCCCACAACAAATATTTTTGTGGCCCAGCCAATATAATGGTATGTAAGAAATGTTAATGCTGGACGTTGGGTGTCATTTAATGCTGGTGGGTCTTGACCCGGCATCTAGAAGGGTTCAGGAATCTGGAGAAGGAGCTGTGCGTAGATTAAATAAGAGTCCAGAGATGAAACATAATTTTGAAAGGCATGTGGGGAGGCAGAGGAGCCTGGCTGAAGAAACCAAGTTCTCCTTGTCTCAGGACCCCTTGCTTTTTATTAACACAATTTGTCCTAAGGCAAGGTGGAGATATACACATCAAAGGGTAGGGTTTTGTCTACAGAGTCCATTGTCAGAATGGGGAATAGCCCACGGCTGTTCAAGTGTTTGGCCAGTAGGAGGCAATAACATGTAGATTAAGATGCCCTGAGTTGTCTAGCAGTAAACAATCAATTTATTGCATCCTTTTCAGGTTTGGGGAAAATGCCTTTAGCCATTCCCAACAGGCGATAACATATGTGACTCAGCCCTTGTTGAGTCCCCAGTTCCATCAACCTTTTGATGAAACTCTTGCAATTATGACATGCTAGAACTGGCTTCTGGCAAAACATTTTAATAAAACTTTTGTAACTTAATTTTTACAATATTGTGTTATACATAATCTATCTATATATATATAAAGAGGTAATATGCTAATTGGTCCTAACACCCAGTCACGACCGGTCAACAGGCTACCTGCACACAGGAGCTAGTGGGCGGGG
Organism: Cnephaeus nilssonii; assembly: GCF_951640355.1. NCBI lineage: Eukaryota > Metazoa > Chordata > Mammalia > Chiroptera > Vespertilionidae > Cnephaeus > Cnephaeus nilssonii. The sequence goes on along the minus strand of NC_137089.1, from coordinate 36,255,523 downwards.
ACAGGGGCTGGGACTTCCGCCCCCAGCACAGGCACGTGCAGGCCTGCCCAGAGCTAATGTCACACTGCCTCAGAAGTGGAGGTCGTTCCCGATGAAGGCACGCACAAGCAGGAGCTGGGGGGCGGGGACGGGGCAGGGACTTCCACCCCCAGCGCAGGCACATGCAGGCCTGTGGTGCTGCCCGTCCCGGAGCGGGGGCGTCAGGATAGGGGTGGGGCCTTGGCGAAGAGCTCTCAGCACTCCTGTGCCAGGGTCTGAAGGTGCGGAGAGGAAGGGAGAGAAGATGGGCAGTTAGGAGGTTGAGGCCAGGAGGGGAGAGCAGATAGGCAGTTAGGGGGATCAGGCCAGGAGGGGAGAGCAAATAGGCAGTTAGGGGGATCAGGCCAAGAGGGGAGAGCAGTTAGGGGCATCAGGCAGGCAGGCAGGTGAGTGCTTAGGAGCCAGTGGTTCTGGATTGCAAGAGGGATCCCAGATTGGAGAGGGTGCAGGCCAGGCTGAGGCCCCTCCCATCCCCGTGCACGAATTTCATGCACTGGGCCTCTAGTTATTAATAATGAACTACAACATTCGCTAATGACTGATTACTATCATCATGTTGCATTCATTTCCTTTATGTGCTTTATGTGCAGGTGCACCATTTCTCTCTACTAATACTAGCAGTGAATATTTTAGCAGCCAATTGCCATGTCATTAGTCTTGTACTGACTTGTTTGGTGTGCGCAACAGGAAATATTTCACTTTCAGAGAACAAGAAAAATAGGTTTATTTGCGTTATGCTTATTAATTTGTGCAGTTATTCAGTGTCTGGTAAGTTAATGTTCAAGAAAAATATTAATTTTTATTAAAATGTTCTATTATTTTATGTTAATAATTACTCATTTACTTTAGCCCTTTGTATTCAGCATGTCTCTATAGAAATAAACCTATGTTTCTATGAAAATTGAAGCTTTTTTTTGTGTGGCCCACATAAACTTAAACCTTATTTGGCCCATGTTAGCCTTTGAGTTTGACATGCTTGCATTAAGGGAATGCAAATTAAAGCTATAATGAGATATCATTACATACCTATCAGAATGGCTAAACTATATATACATATATATACTATAATGCCAAATGTTAACAAATATGCAGATAAATTGAATCACTGATATATTGCTTGTGAGAATGTAGAATGCCACAGCCTCTCTAGAAAAGTTTTGTAGTTTCTGTCTATGCAACTATGAAGTTATTTTTTTTTGTAACATCAATAGCTAGGAACCATAAGAGCTTCCACAACTGACCCATCTTTGTTCTGACTGAGTTGGTCTTTTAAAAATAGCAGTTACTTTCAATGAAGCTATGGTCAAACCCACAAGCCTGGGAGCCATCTTGTCTCAGATGCTTTGGGTTTCTTTGAGTATTTATTTTAAGCCATCCTATTGCCTTTATTTCTAAGTTCTTGAATGAACATCATATCTCTGAAATTCTGACAACTTATAGTTTTATAGTTGTAATCATTACTCTTTTCTCTGGAACATTGACTTTGATCCCATTTGGGACCCATAGTGAGGTTTTCCATGACTGGCCCTGAGTAACACTGGGAAAACAGCAAAGTTGACTCTCAGTTTCCCACCTCTGCATCCCATGCTCCAGCTGTGAAGCCAAAGGGAATGAATGTGCTATTAGGCAAGTATGCACCTATAACATGAAGTATCTCTGGAAGTCCCACTGAATTCCCAGCCCCAGACCCAATGAAGAGGACTTGAATGACTCCCATTAGACAAATTGCATGTGGCAGAGAGAAAATAAAATTCTCCCGGGGGTGTAGAGTGAATGGGCCCAGATAGTCCTTCAGGTTCTGCATGTTTGGCTGATCTCCAAATTCAATAGTGGTTCTAGGGGTTTCTTTGCCTGTTGAAGTGACTGCCCCAGAGTGATTCCCTCCTCCATGGAACCCATAGTGCTATTTTCATAGGGCAGACCTCCTTGGGATTTAACTAGACAGTGGTCCAAGTCAGGCCTCTAGGATCCAAAGCCTAAAATGATGCTGCCCCCATTAACAACATTTCTAACATGAGGTTGGTGGTTTTGAGGTAAGGGAGAGTATTTAGCATGTACTCTGTGCCTAATTCCTTTTCAGCTATGGGTATCTGGGCTCTTGCTAATTTGTCCAGCTGTCCCAGTGTCGTAAAGTCCCAGAGTGAGAAGTACTATGTACTGGGTTGGAAAGGTCAGCCTTGCTAGAAATAGATTCTGTCCTTGTTAGCATCTTGGCTTGATTAATCTCTGCTGTTTCTGTCTTTTCCTGTAATTTTTGGTCATTGGCTCTTTGGTTTACCAATTCTTTTATTTCCTGAAATTTGGAAGGTAGAGATAGAAGAAGCAAAGAATTTGAATTCCCACTGTTTGGAGTCTAGCACCTGGTGTTTGTTTGTTTGTTTTTGCTTGTTTGTTTGGAAGTATGTGTATAAGGCTAAATTTTACTTTTCTCTTTAGTAGATTATCTTTAGTATTTCATTTTATTCTATCATTTTCCCAATTTGCCCTGTTTGTATGTATCAAGATTGTTTTTGTATTATAGGATCTCCAGATACAAGTGGAGCTTATTTAGCTTGTTGTAGTCAGCACACATAGATCTTCAGTTATTTTTTATGATAAAAAACTTCTTGGGATGTGAAGTAGCATAGCTGTTCATAATGGAAAATTCTGGTTGGTGGAAAATAAACTTCATTTTTGAGGCAATAAAATGTCAAAGACAATAACCACTTGCAATGCTTACTTATAATACAATCCCTTGTTGGATTCTACACTTAAACAATAATGAAAGGAAAAACCAAAATGAGAACCTGCCTTTCCCAAGAGTTTACTTTTTTTCACTCTACATTCCCTGGCCAGAAGCCTCAATTTTTTAAAATCATGAGTTTTAAAAAGAGCATCATTTTGCATTTCCTGACAATATATCATGCAGTGACTCACAGAGCTGTTTCTGTAGGACAGGCACATCGGGTTGCTCTAACTGAGAACAAGACAACATGATGTCACAGGGTCAGCTCTGTGTAATGCGTCATCCACCCAATATTACCAGGCAGCACTTGCCTTGATTCTAAATCTTAGATGCTGCGAAATGCTGGAGGGAAATATCAGTCTTATGGGATTGTCTACTGCAGGCATAAAATAAAAATCAATTTGATCCATTGGAGGTACCTTTACTCCTAAAGGATCCCAATGTACTCAGCTCCTGCCCCAGGAGTATTAGTCATACATCTCTGAAACGTTGTCTCCTCTGTGCTGGAAAAGGCAGACTCCTCTGAGGCAGCCCTCTCTGCCACAAGTTTTATTTTGAGTGAAATATTAAAGAGTACTTTTAATTAAAATGACAGAAGAAATTGTAGGGAGGCAAAATGTTACTTCCCACGATAGAATTTGATCAAGACGCAGTGGTTAATAATCCTTTTTTAAAGGATTGCATGATTTATGTGGGAACCCTCCCCCCCCCCCCTTTATTTCAGAGAACAGTGGGAGTTCTCAGGAACATGAATAGAATGAAAAAACAGAAGGAAACAGGTCACACAGTTGGAGGAAAGGTGGACAGTACCAATAACTTGGAGAGAAAATCAAACAGTAGGTTTAAATGGGTGAGAAAGCTATTAGGACATCATCTGTATGAGAAATACGTGTCTGGTGTTTTAGAAATGTTTGCTAAAATTGAATTGCCTATCAAATGACAAAGTACACTTTCCTCTTGAACCTTTTGAATGCCCAACATCTTAAAGATGAAGAGTCCTTAAAAGACCATCAGCTCCATCTCTGCATTCAAGTTTAGTGGTTTAAAAGCATCTCAGAAAGATGAAAATACCCTACTTAAAAAAAAAATTCCAGGGAAGGAATATCAGAAAGCCAAAGGCAAAATATTAAGTGAAATTCCTCATGTTTCCACTAAAACAGTGTTCTCTTTGTTCTTTGTTTAGAGTAAGTGAAAAATAGCTCTTCTCAAATGTTACCCTGAAATGGATTCTGTGGAACCCTGAGGAGAAATTAGGAATCAGATTATGTGCTAATGAGGGTCCATGTTAGGATGGAGAGAACTTGATTTGAGGAATGGGGTCAAGATGGGTGCATCACTGTGATGTCACAAACCTCAGAGAAGAATAGTTATTGTTGGTTTTCTGTTTGTGCTTTTTGTTTTTATAAGGGAGGGGGAGTGATGTCTGGAAGCAGCAGTTGAGAGCAGGAAGAATGTCTTCATGGTGTGTGGGAAGCAAGTGAATGAGCAACTTCCACAGAGAGGCCCTCAGGAAAGGGATAACAATACTATTCAATAAATATGTGTTGAGTACGTGTAGGTGCTGGGAAAGCAATGTGTCCTTAGAGTCATTATCTGGGGAGATAAACATGAGGCGGTACCAAAATCAGCACCCTTCTAATCCATCTTTCAATCAAGTCAAGGAGGGTAAGTAAGGTGGAGGTAGAGCTCCATGAAGTCTAAGAGGGTCTAGTAATTCATTTGCAATGGGCAGGGTCTGGGGTCAGAAGGAAAGTGTTGGAGGAAGAGAGCAGTGAAGGTTTAGGAAGTCCCTCTTGTATCTCTGTTACTGCTGCAGCTGCTTCCTGCTTCTTTTCTTCACATTGGCTTTCTCTTCTACTCTGTCCACTTGGCTGAAAACGGCTGTTCTCAAAGCCCCTGGGTATTTATATCTCCTCTGTTCAAGGGGCCAGCTTAGATTGAAACTGCACACTCTTAGCCCTGATTCAAAATTTCCAACTCTGGCCCAACTTAGGTCACCCACATTCGGGAAGGTGGGTCGCAGAGGACAGATATGCCTGGAATGCCGAGCTTGGCAAGAGACATTTTCCAGAGAAGGGAGATTGTTGAGAACTGGGTGAGCAACCTAAAAAGTGTCTTCCCTGGGCTACTTTTTAGGATTCTAAAGGTCAGGGAGAATGTTGGGTGTGTGTCCTCCTGTGTAGAGTTTGCATGGGAATGGAGATTGTAGTAGGTTCACTGGCATGTTGTTGCTATTTTCCTGAAGTCTCCTCTAGACAACTCCAAAGGTAGAAAAATGCCAAAATTTCCTCCAGCCTAATCAGATTAATCTTAGTAACAAAGAGGCAGCTTTATTCCCCTGCTCTAGAATTAAAAGGAATCAACATTGGCTTTCCTTCTCCTGAGTAGGTCAGTGTTAATTAGCAGCATGTTTTTATTCATAACAAAAATGTGATATATCTTTAATCCCAATGAAAAATGAATATACATCTAAATAACAAAGTAACATTTTATTAATTTCTCCCAACCAGCTAAGCTTCATATCTGCACAGTTCTCATCTTGTTGCACAAAAGCCCCCTTTGCTTCTCAGGCATGCTCTTTGGGCATCCAAAGGCAATCCGTCAGAGCTAGTGCAGCTGCTGGTGTCCCTGAGTTGTGGACCTGCGTCACTCTTCTCACTTCCAGGTGCCAACTGCAATATCAGTCCCGTTATTGATGATGGCAGTCTTGGCCTTTGGTGTCTGATGGATGAAGCCTTGTCCCAAGTTTATGGATTATATTTTTAATGGGACACAGTCAAAATTCAAAGAACCTGAATAGGTCCTTGGTTTGGCACTCCTTGCTTGGATAGACTCTGTCAACAAGACCACAGGGGTCTATTTTTAGAGCAGATAGAAGACGCCTCTCAGGGGCAGGGGGAATAAATCAAGCTTCATCCCTGTATTCACTTACTCCATTCATTTATGAGTTCATTTTTTCAACACAATATTGTCCACCTGATGTACAGTAATGATATAATGATCTAGACCTACCCCCAGGGAGCTTTCTGACTAGTAATAAGCAGTTTCCATCAGCATGAGTGCTTCAATTGTGTATAGAAATATTAGGAGACAACTTAGGAAATGTACTGACCTGCAACTCTGGCAGCTGAGATGGCTTCAGGGGGAGGGGGTGAGTAAGTGGAGAGGTGAAGGATGAGCAGATGCCATCTGGTAAGGAGGTGTGGGTGTGGGAATATTTTTCTAAGTACAGGGCACATCTATTTTGGAGACAGGAGAGCTAGGTGTGTTAGAGAATCTAGAGAAGCCTAAGAGTTCAGACCTGGTGCGGCCTGGGGCTAGAGCAGGAGCCATGCTATGCAGGCCTCATAACCATCCAAGATGCTGGGACTTCTACCTAAAGGGAATGAGAGCCACCGTAGGGGTTCAAGCAGTGGACAGGGATGAAGGCTCTTCTTCCTTATTGCCTCCAGCTCCTCTGGCAGAGTTAACGATGCTTTCATTAAATGTTAGAAGTCCAATGTTATAAATGTTCTCAGGCCCACACTTATTTTATCCACAGGCATGAATTAGTAGTGAATTAAAATGAAGAAAATCCATGTGTTCGGTCCTGTTTCTGGGGTCAGTGAGGGCTTCTCAGCTTCCTCTCTTCATATACATACCCAGTTCCTGAAAACTCTTGTGACTGAAGCCTGGACTCTCATCCAGCATGAGTTCTTGCCTTGGCACAAGAGTGACTTCTGTAGGAGCCCATGACATATTTTTGTCTCTGCTTGCTTGATGTGAGCTGAGTTACTGCTCTCCCTGTGAGGCATGCAGGAACCTGTGTCATTTTTGCAAAGTCTGTAGAAAGTGTGGGGACAGGAACCCAAGTCACAGCTGTTACAATGAGGCTGTGCAAGGATCCCCACAGGGTCCAATCTGCTGGAGCTGTACTTGGGCACAGGGAAGTTATTTTAATCTCTTTGTTACTGCTTCATTCTGTGCTTCCACCCAGGTGGCCTTCTTGCCTCATCCCACCATCTGTGTCAACAACTGGGGGCAGCAGGGAGTGGGGAAGACAAGTGACGAAGATACCTTTTTTTGCCAATAAGATTAGTTTATGTACTCTATGCTGGAAGTGTAAAAGAACAAAATTAAGTTTCATTCAATTCAAAGTTTTATTTCTGACTTTGATTTCTGAAGCCCTAAAGGCATTTAAGGTGAGTTAGCCAGGGATATGGACTCCATTCTGGAGCCAATCTGGCTGGAATGCTGGATCTGCCACCTACATTAAGGGGCATTAAGTCCCCTTGGGTGAGCAGCCTTGCACAGAGGTGACAGCACCCCATTTCACAATTCATAAAGCTAGAGAGGAATGGGTAAATACAGGCACAATCTTAGGTGTGCCAGTTGTTAAAGGACAGCTGTGATCTATACTTCCAAATGAATCTTTAGCATTATTATGGTAGCCAAGGTAGAAGATAGTGGTTTTAGTTTCAAAACTTACTTTGAGAAGACTAGGTGCTATGGGCAGGAGCAAAGGGCCCAGCACAAAGCAATGCTTTTGGCTACTCCAGCCACAACAGGGATCAGGGTCAACTCCAGGTGGCCTTTGACATGCAGGGAGTGTGAATGTGAAGAAGCAAAGACAGCTGAAGCCTCATGACTTTCCCACATATTGAAAGAAAAGTGAGTGGCATATTGTAGCTCTGAGTCTACTATTGATGATCCAGCTCAAGGGTCTTCATCTAAAAAATGGGTTCACAGGGCTTAGAGAGAGGTCATTAAGGAAAACAACCAGAAAAAAATATCTGTCTTTGCTTTGTCAAACATTCATGAGCAGAGCTTGAAAGATGACATTCAGAACAAAGGTATGGAGCTCCTGAAGTTTTACCCCATGGGTCCCTGTCTTTGCTGAAGTCTCCAGCTGTTGGGACCAGGATGGTATGAGACAAATGGACTAAATTTGGCAGCTAATCTAGCTGTCCTTGAGGCTAGAGCCTGCTGACCATGTGTTCCCTTATAATCCTGTGGTGAAGGCAGGTAAGGAGGCCAGCCACACAGCTTGCAAAATTCATCATCATCTGCATTCATTCATCAACATACATTTGATGGCCACGATTTACCCAATACTGGGCTGGTAGGATCTGGAGCTACAGAGGTGAAAGTCTTGTGTTGGTATTTTTTTCTCTCATAGTCATGGTCAGGTTGAGGACACAGACAAGTGGACTTTATAATGCAGTGTGAAAAGGAATAGACAGGACCCCAGGGAAGTGTAGGGGGATGGGCACTCAGCCCAGCTTAGTCAGGAGGCAGTGCTCAAACTGTGGCTTTAAGGACTGTTATGAGTTAAAAAGTGTGACCTCCCCGCCCCCTCCCCCCAAAAAAAGACTTGTGGGAGTCCTAACCCCCAGTACCTCAGAATGTGACCTTATTTGGAGTTGGGGTCTTTTCCGAGGTAATCAAGTTAAAATGAGGTAATTAGGGTGGGCCCTAATGCAGTGACAGATTCAGGGATAATGTCATGAGAAAATTGGTATTATGCTGACACCTTGACTTCAGACTTCTGGTCTCTAGAACTGTGAGAAAATACATTTCTGTCATAAGCTAACCAGTTTGTGGTACATTGTTATGGTGGGAACTAGAAAACTAATACACACGCTTGGCGGAGAGAAAGGGGAAGGGAGCTGCCAGCCAAGGCATGAGACAGGGACATTGTGTGCTGTTTGCTGCTGCAATTGAAGCATAGGAACAGGAAGGATGGGACTGTGGCAGGAACTGATGCAGGAGAGGGCTGTAGGGGCCCTTCCCATCATTTTCCACCTGATAATTCCCAAGTCCTTGTATTCGTTTCCTAGTTCCTGCAATTAAAAAAAAAAAGCTGGAGAAGAGGGTATTATTGTGAAGATCTTGACCTAATGCCAAGAGTTTGGGATTTGTCCTAAAAGTGATGGGGAGCTACAAGGGAGCTCCATCACAGTCAACTTGCTCTTTGGCAGCATTACATAGGCTGAACTGCAAGGGGTGGAGCTCAGAGAGGGAGGCACTGACCTTCCTCTGAAGCTGTTTCAGAGACTAAGAGAAGGGGGACCTGGAGAAGAAGCTGTTGAGGGGATGGTGACCAGCTGGCTGTGGGGGATGAGGGGAGAGCCAGGGAGCTGAATGGTCTAGGGAATTAATTGGATGCTGGTGGTCTTCACTGAAGCATGGAACAGTTGCCTGCAGGGGAAGATGGTGCGGTTCTGGGCCTGCTGGGTTTGAGGAGCTGGTGAAGCATTTCAATAGAGAAATTCTGCATGGCCCTGGATAAATGTGAAGAATTTAGGAGACTCTGACCAGGCTCTTGCCTGATGTGGACACAGTCACCTGTGAAAAGTGTGGAGAGGAAGACAGGGCTGAGGATGGCTTACAGGTCCCTCTGGAACACTCCCTACTTCTTCCTGTGCTCAAAGGGACTGTGTTGCAACCTGAAGAGGCCCCACTCCTTCCTTCCTGCTCTATGGGTGGGGCCCTGATTGGGATCTGGGTTCACACTGGATGGACCACAGCTGGCTACTTAATCCTACTGACCCAGGGCTGACCCATTCTAGAGATCTGAGTTCATCTGCTAGTATAAGCCTAAGAACTCTTAATCCAAATTCCCCATTTTTCTGGTCTCACTGATCTATGCTGCACTTCATCATGGTCATTTTGAGATGTTGGTGGAAAGAATCCTGGGCTTTGAATCTGGAGCCCTCAGGTGGAGTCTGACTCTTCCATAGTGAATTGTACAGGCAGCTTTATTCTTCTTACTTTCTCTGTGCCTCAGTTTCTTCACCTCAGTGCCAGCCAGGGTCTCCATCAGATCAGACTGTGGAGGATTAAAGTGAAATGACACAGTAAAATACTTTGATCTCTCTGAAGGAAAAGTACTTTGTAACTGTACTTTTTATTATATCTCAGTGTTGTTAATAATATCTTCTCTGCTGGAAAGACCACTGTATTGTTTTCAACTCTCTGTTGGGAGATCATGCTCAGTATTTGATTTCTCTCCATTCATATCTCACCTTTTCCCAAACCTGCTCTCTTTTAAGACTCACTTTCAGGCCCCGGTGAATTATATTAAATTCAGCTCAAGACCTGTAAGCCAACCATTCACAATGAGAGGCAGGAACTGGATTCCTAGTTAGAAGATGCTCAGAAGGATAAAAGGGAAGGCTTTATTACTATTAATATCAAGTAACATTTACCAGGTGCCTAATAGTACACAAAGCTCCATACAGCACAGAGAGTGGTTGCATTATTGACAATAAGGGAGAAATTCATCATGTGGATTCTAATCAACAGTAACCCTTCATATTGAATCGCATGACTCCCCAACCTGGCTCTGCATCTGCTTCTTAACCTGGAAGTACAGAATCTGCAGGGTGAGGTCCAGGAATCCATATTTTTAAGAAGCTCCCAGGGAGATTCAGGCACCTCTTTAAGTTAGAGGACTGCTGCAATGCTCTGAGAGCCACCATCATGCACAGCGCTGTCAGGAATCATAGGGACTGGATTGCCTTCACCCATCTTCATCCATATTCTTCTTATTTATTGATGGCTGGCTCCAAGCCAGATGCTGTGCCTTATGCTCGGTGATTTGACCGACACTCCAATGAGTAGGAAGAACATGATCCACGTTCCCAGGGACTCATCATTCTCTGCTGTGACCTCACTGAGTCTTGGCCAGGTGAGAGAAGTCCTGGAGTTTTGCAGAGGAAGGCAGGAGCATGGGGGACTGTAGAATTAGGGGAAAACCCATACAACCTCTTCCTTATGCCTTTTCTTGCATCTTGCCTTTCTGCCACAAATATTTATGGAGACAACACTTTAGGATGTGGAGATAGGTTGCTATGGGTCTCAATGCCATACATAGACAATGTGGTGCTGGGCCAGTTCCTTCTGTGACATGGGGCTCCCTAGAGTGGAGAGCGTGGCATGTGCAGTGTGAAATTAGGGCCTGGACACAGTGAGAGCTTGATGAACTAACGGGACAAGGTCTTCCCTTCTCATGGCACTCATATTCCAGTGGGAAGAGGCAACTTAAACCAGTGAAAAATGAAGAAAAAGTATGTTTGGATGGTGAGATTGCCATGAAAAGCCAGCAGAATTTCAGGTTTAGCCTGAAACTAGTGACACTGGGCCTTGAAAAGCCAGCAAGATTTAAGGTAGACTCTTCCTTCTCATCACTTTGAAAACACTGCCTAAATCTCATTCCCTGGCCTTTCCTGGGACAGAGCACTAGCTACAAGGCTTTCCTGTTCCACCCTCTCCTGCCTTGGGGGTGCTGGTGGCTGTCAGGCCGCAGTGGCCTTGTGAGCAGGCACCCCAGATCTCCTTTCAAGACTCCATTCACCCTCATCATTGATTCTGTCATCCTGCCTGAGTTGTGCTGTTTTACAAGCTTGGGCTTCTAAGCCTCTGTTTCTTTACTGTCTCTGGTTTGTCTGGAGCCTGTGTCTAGGGTGAGTACTCATTCACTACTTCTTGGGGCAAGGTGAGGCAGTGTGCTGAAGCTTGGTTGTGGAGGTATGTGTTTCTTTTATGTTACTCACATGACCCTCAGCTGGGGTTTGGGCTGGGATGCAGGGTTTCTGCCCCATGTTACAGAACTTCTGTGTGAAGGAAGGGAAGGGAAGGGGTAAAGGGAAAGGGGATAGGGGGAAGGGGAAAGGGGAAAGGGGAAAGGGGAAAGTAGTTCTTTCTTGAATTTTCCAAAGCATTCAAGCAAACCCCCTGTGGTGCATGTTTGCTGGTTTTTTTAGCAATATGCTTTAAGATATCTAACAAACGTTTGTAAAATACAAATTAGAAAAAGTTGAGAAAGGACGAAGAAAAACAAGACTAGAGACAAAATGATACAGACATTAGGCCAGTTCAAAATACAGACTGTAAAATATTTTACTTGCTTATGCGTAGATGACAACTTTGCTTCTCTCACAAGCAGCATAAAGGACAGTGCTGTCCCTGCCTGCCATGGGGCTAATGTTAGTCTCCACTGCTGACTGATTCATGAGGGACAAAGGTGCACTGGATTCCAGCCTCAACGTGCTGGGTAAGGATCCTCTTCAAAAACACATCCCTCCTGGGGACAGTGCAGACAGGGCAGGCAGAGGTTCCTGGGACAAGGCTCCCAGTAGCAGCAGGACTGAAGCAGAGAAAAGATTGTGTGCTTCAGGGTGAAGTGCGTCTCAGTTTTAATCCCACTGCTCTGCACATTAGCTGTGTGATGTCAAGCAGGTTTCTTAACCTTCCTGAGACTTGGTTTCTACATCATAAAATGGGGCAAGTAAACCTTACCTTGTGAGAATGGATTGATTTATCTAGACTCAAAATGTACTCTGTGAGTGTGGCTGTTAGCATTGTCACCACCAAGATGAGCATTTTAATTGAAAATTGGCTAATGTTTATTGAAAACTGACTATATAAATAGCTAAGCTGCCTTATTTATCCCCATCAGAACCCTGGAAAGAAGGCATGATTACTTTTGTTTTAAGATAAGGAACAATAGATTCAGAGAAGTTAAGAAATTTGCCCTAAATACTGAGCCTCCATCTACCTTCCCTTTAAGAGGTTAAAAATAAAAAGTGCTTCCAAGAGGAACTTCAATCCTGCTCAAGGAGTACTATAGTAATAATCATTGCAAAAAATAATAGTAACCCTTATTGGACACTTTTTCATGTTAGGCATTGTGCTTATGCATTTTACATGAATTTTCTTACTTGATTTTTAAAACAACTCTCTGTATAGGTATTACCATTATGTTTGCTTTATCAGTGATGGCACTGAAGCTTAGAGAGGTTACCTTAGCAAGTTGAGGATCCAGAATTCCTGAGACAAGCATAGGAAACTGTTCAATTGTTTTTTCAACAACTAGCCATTGAATAGCTGTCGTGTTCCAGGCACTGTGCTAGGCCCTGGGGGTTCTACAATGTACAAGACAGACAGTGTGGCTGCCCTCATGGATCCTAGAAATCTCATGGGGAAGCAGACAGTCATATCCAGCAGGATGGGACTTGGGCCTTGATCTCTTGTCTCTTATTCTGGGTTCCTTCTCCTACACTATGCTGAAGGGAAGCTACAGGTTACTGCCTAGCCTGCTGGGCCATTCTAATATTTGAAAAAGCCAGATGGGATTTCATCAGAGCCAATGGCTTCATTTTCTGGACTGGTGTTTTTGTTTTTGTTTTTTGCTATAAAACTCTTCCTCCAAACAGAATCTTTCATTTGAGCCCAACTTCAAAACAGAACAAAGCTGGAACTTTCTGGTTGAAGGTAGGGGATGGATCTCTTCTCTCATCTCCAGTGCCACTGGGGGCACCTTCCCAGCCTGAGAAGAACCCACTTTGAAATTACTTGTACTTGAGGCTTAGGTTGGGAAAACAGACATTGAGACATTTTCATTCAAGGCAATGGTCCAGTCCTGAGAAAAACTGTTCTTTGATTCTCTTTTTCCCTTTGGTTTCACCCTTTTTACATAATTATTGCTCACTAGTATATTTACTTGAAGATTGACAGAGAAGGTCAATGTCATTAGTGAACAACTAGAAAAAGCTTATTTGGGAGAATGCTGGAAATGGGAAGCAGACATGGGAATTTTTCATTGATTCCGTTTATCTGGATTCTGCCAACCCAGTAACGATTTGGGCTATTTTTTATTTGTTCTGTTATTTCCCCTATTTGTTTTTGGTGTGGTGTTTTTAGTTTTAAGCCCCCTTATCCTAAGATCCAGCCACTTGAAAACCACGAAACCAAAAGGATAAAGAGCTATTCCTTCCTTGCTCTGTAGGCATTAACAGTTGTCTATGTGACTCCATATACATAGTCACATAAATACATATATACACATATACAGACATGAGAGAGAGAGAGAGAGAGAAAGAGAAAGAGAGAGAGAGAATGATGTGTGTGTGTGTGCAGGTGTAGAGGAGAAAAAACTTTTCCTCTACCCTCTTAGGTTTGGTTTGTGGGGGCCTGCAAATTAAACTGACAAAAGACAGATTAGCAAGAGCAAAGACAGACTTTTATTCATGTAAGTAAATACATGGGAGTTTACAGAAAAATGTAACTCAAAGGAGTAGTTAGAATATGGGGTTTATCTACCATCTTAATAGGGGAAGGTAAGAAGAAGTAGGGTACTTACAGAAAACATATGACTTCTTTTAAAAAATATATATTTTATTGATTTTTTACAGAGAGGAAGAAAGAGGGATAGAGAGTTAGAAACATCAATGAGAGGGAAACATGAGAGAAACATTGATCAGCTGCCTACTGCACACCCCCTACTGGGGATGTGCCCGCAACCAAGGTATATGCCTTTGACCAGAATCGAACCTGGGACCCTTCAGTCCATAGGCCAATGCTCTATCCACTGAGCCAAACCGGTTAGGGCATGACTTCTTTTTAAAAAAAAACATTTTTATTAATTTCAGACAGGAAGGGAGAAGTAGAGAGAGATAGAAATATCAATGAGGAGAGAGAATCATTGATTGGCTGCCTCTTGCATGCCCCCACTGGGGATTGAGACCAAAACCTGGGCATGTGCCCTTGACGGGAATTGAACCTGGGACCTTTCAGTCTGCAGGCAAACCACCTAGGGCAAATATATGACTTCTTAATAGGGGAAGGGAAGAGGAACAAAGGACACTTATGGGAAAAGAAATTACTTTTTGGAAAGATAAATGGGCTCTTAGGAGTATAGATGGGAAATATGTTAGTTTCTTTTGACACTGTCTATGTGTGGTGGTAAGAGTCAGTCTTCCTTGGTTATACCTGGGAACAGGATTTATGACCATTGAGTTCTTTTGAGAGGCTCTGCTTTTAGGCAGAGAAGGGATTTCAGGAACTCAAATGCCTTCAGCTCAAAATAATTTTCATGTTACAGTGGTGTATTCTGGACCCCCTCATGGCATATGTACTTCCATGATCTATGCCCATGTCCCATTAGGCACAGAGTTTACAGTTGGTGAGAGGGATCTGCAAATGATGATGTCATTTCCAATATTTTTTTCTTGATTAGGAAGTTAAACCTACTCTGAGCAGAGGGACTCACATGCTTCCATGTGCATGGGGGAGCTGGAAAATGCATACTTCTACAATTTGTATCACCTCCTTCTGTTCATTGCATAGACCTCTTGATTACTTGCCAGGTGGCAAACATGGTGCTAACAACTGGGGATATAAGAATGAAAAAAATCCCCACTTTTAAGGAGCTCACAAGATACTAAAGGGATAGTCATAAAACTCATAATGAAATATGTTGTGATAAATACTGGGATAGAGAAAGGCCCAGAGTGTTATGGGAACCAGTGGAGAGAATTCTCAACTGTGCCAGGGCAGGATAGAGCCTGAGAGAAGACTTCACAGGAGAGATGTCTTTTAAACTGAGTTTAGAAGGATGGATGGGAGATCACCCAAGGGCACAGGGACATTGCAGGCAGAGGGTATATGTACAAAGGCAAGGGGCAAGCAACCCCATTGTGTGTTTGGGAATTGTTAGTGATGTCAATAGAGCATATGTATGTCAATAGAGCATATGGTGTTAAGCGGAATACCAATGATGACCCTGGAGTGCTGTCTAGGGCAGGCTAGGAAGGGCCATAGGACATCCTGGCAAGAGAGTGGAGGTTGAGTTAGAGGGAGAGATCACTGTAGGCAAGGGGCCCAACAGCAGAAATGGAAATAGAATTATGAAAACAGATTAAGATTAATCCTGTGCCCTGGCCCATGTTGCTCAGTGGTTAGAATGTCAGCCTGAGCACCGACAGGTTTGATTCTCAGTCAAGGGCATGTATCTGGGTTGCAAGTTCAATCCCTGGCCCAAGTTCAATCCCTGGCCCTGCGTTGTAGGAGGCAACCAATCAATGTGTCTCTCTCACATTCAATGTTTCTCTCTCTCTCTCTCTCTCTCTCTCTCTCTCTCTCTCTCTCTCTCCCTCCCTCCCTCCCTCCCTCCCTCCCTCCCTCCCTTCCTCCTTTTCACTCTCTAAAAATCAATGGAAAAAATATCCTTGGGTGAGGATTAACAAAAAAATATAAAACATAAAAAAATATTTTTAAAAAGATTAATCCTGTGAACAGCCTGCATAAAGACACTTTCACTGTCTTCCTGGCTGCACCAAGGGGAAAGCAAAAAGTTAAATGGCCTCCAATAGCAAGCTGGCTTCTAGCTTTCATTATTGTTACAGAATGTGCACAGCCAGGAAGAAATTATACATATATATTTCCCAAGGCTACTGCTAAGTTAAGGGAAAAGAACATTTGCATTTCTTAAAAAGTTGATTGATATTCGAAAGCCACACTGTAAAGTTAATGGTAAAAATGCACAGCTTGAAAGGATTTGCTTTTGGCATGGAGAGTACAGACCAGATGGACTTTAACTATGGCATAGTTAGTAATTAAGTGTTTATAATGATGTATATAGCCACTCAAGAGGTCTTTTGGGGAGAAGACATGGGGGTGGAGATGTCTGTAATTCTAGCAAAAATTAATATACACAGATTTTAATGTGTGTTTTAAAAGAACCAAGTAGGAGGAAGCACTTTGTGAGGTGAAACTTGTCACACAAATGAAAACTAAACACAATGGGGGAAACTTGGTAAATATTACCTAAGTTAAGTGATTTTCACTCCAAAGCATTTGCTACTGAAAACCAGCATTAATACTAAAAAGGTTCTGGTACCAACTTTAATATGCATGTATGTGGTAGTTTCCCCACACCAATAAGCAATTCTCAGACACTAAATTCTGACACTCTCTACCCAGAGATAGAATCAGATTCCATAAGTAAAGGGCTCAGTTCACTTCAGAGACCAGTCACAAGCCCTGGTTGTTACCTGTACTTCTGACCATAAATCAGAGTTTCCTATGACTCCCTCCTTGGGTTTGATTAATTTGCTAGAATGGCTCACAGAACTCAGGAAAACCCATTTATGCACTAGATTACTAATTTATTACAAAGAATATTAAAGGATATGAATCAGCAGCCAGATGAAGAAATACATAGGGCTAGGTCCCCAACAAAGAGCTTTTGTCTTCATGGAGCTTGGGACTGGCAAGGTGCCTCTGAAAAAGCACCAGTGAGCTGTCCTTTTTTTTTTAAATTTTTTATTGAGGCTTCATTACCAGAAATCAGGGGGTGGGACTGAAAGTTCCAATCCTCTAAACACAAGGTAGGCTCCTATTGACAATCAGCTCCTATCCTTGGGTTAGGGCCAAAGTTCATTCATTAACATAACAAAATATATCATTGTTGCTCTTATCACTTAGGGATTTCCAAAGGGTTTCTTCAGAGCTGTGAGCCAAGAAAAAGGGATGAAGACCAAATGTTTATTTCTTATTACTAATCACAATATCACAAATACCAATTAGGAAATTAGATAACACTTTCAAGTTAATTAACATTGATTTTTATTTAATAAGCATTATATTAAGTAAATACCAAATGTGTCCTCAAAGCAATAGTACTGGAAATTAACTGTCATGAACAGATGAATCCCTATGTCTTATGGAGTCATTGAGTTCCATCAGTGGCCTGGTTTTGAACCCACAATGATAGGACAGGACGGTTAGACAAGGATTTAGCTAAAACTAGACTCAACCATGTTACTCATAGCAGGGGTGAAATATAAAATAGTAGCTAAATGTCCTCCTTGCTTCATACCTCCAAGCAAATGCTTTCAAGCTCCACTATTGCAATAATTTCTAGATATGTCTTGTAAGCTGGGCTGTGTCTTTGAGAGGAAGGATTGGCATCTAATATCTGTGCTTTTTTAAATGTTTGGCATTTATGTCTAATTATTTGGGAATCTTCATAGCGTTGGCTCTGTTCTTGACAAGTAATACTTGCCCTATGGAGATGTGAGGTTAAAAGCAAAAACAAAGGCATTGTTAAGGAAAACTGCTTAAACTGGGTAGACTAACTGATGTTTGCAACCATTACAAACATCACAGTAAGAAAAACACGGTCTTTAGAATACTTCCAGAGCAACACCACCAGAGTGAATTCCCATTTTGTACAGCCATGTAGCACTAATAACCTGGGAGGTTGTGTAGATTGTGATTAGGTCCTTCCTCCCTCCCCCCCACCCCCATCTTTTTTTTCCCCCAGAAGCAACCTGCCTACCTCTGGAGGGCTCTCAAGGCTTAGAGCCTTTTTACTTGCCCTAACCTGCCTTTTCTCTGCCTCCACTGCAGGGATAGAGTAGGACCTGAAAGCCATTGGGAAATGAACAAATATAAGTGAGATCACGCAGTATTTGTTTTACTCTGACTTATTTTACTTAGTATAATTTCTTCAAGGTTTATTCATGTTGTTGCAAATGGCAGGATTTCATTACTTTTTAAGGCTGAATAATATTCCATTATTTATATACACTGAGTGGCCAGATTATTATGATCTCTGAACACATAACAATCTGGCCACTCAGTGTGTGTGTGAAAAAAAAAAAAAAAATATATATATATATATATATATATATATATATATAGAGAGAGAGAGAGAGAGAGAGAGAGAGAGAGAGAGAGAGAGAGGCCCGGTGTATGAATTCGTGCATGGGTGGGGTCCAGCCAGCCTGGCCAGGGGGAGGGGACATGGGCGGTTGGCCGGCCTGCCTGCTGGTCGAACTCCTGATCGAGGGGACAATTTGCATATTAGCCTTTTATTATATAGGATATACACTGAGTGGACAGATTATTATGCGTTCAGGGATTATAATAATCTGGCCACTCAGTGTATATGTGATATATATGATATTTTATTTATCTATCGATGGACACCTAGGTTGTTTCTATGTCTTGGCTATTGTAAATAATGCTGCTATGAACACAGGAGTGCATATACCTTTTTAATTTAGTGTTTTATTTTCTTTGCATAAATACCCAAAAGTGGAATTGCTGGGTTATATGCTAGTTCTATTTTTTTTTTTTTAGGAACTGCCATATTGTTTTCCATAGTGGCTGCACCAATTTATATTCCCACCAACAGTTCACAAGGGTCTCCTCTTTTTCACATCCTCCATGGCATTAATTATCACTTATCTTTTTATAATAGCCATTCTAACAGATACGAGGTCATATCTCATTGTGGTTTTGATTTTCATTTCCCTGATGACCAGTGATGTTGAGCACCTTTTCATGTACCTGTTGTTTATGTCTTCTTTGGAAAGATGTCTATTCAGATCTCCTGTCCATTTTTAAATCATTTTATTTATTTATTTATTTATTTATTTATTTATTTATTTATTTTTTGCTTTTAAGTTGTGTGAGTTCTTTATATATTTTGGATATTAACCCCTTATCAGATATATGATTTGCAAATATTTTCTCTCATTTGGTAGGTGACTGTGGGGAAGCACGGGACTTGGTTGGAAGGTCTGTAGGAAGATTCTTCGAAAGGTCGGGGCCTCAGAGGAAACCTTGCTGAAGGCGGCAGCCCCTACCTTGACTTTTCCAAACAAGTCTGATCCCCTAGGTGTTTTGCTAGAATCTTTATGTTTAGTCTTTAACCCTTTGCACTCGCTTGCTTTTTTCTCGATCCTGCTACCGATGCTAACCGTGTCGAGTCACACTCGACATCCGAGTGCAAAAGGCTAGAGACCCGACCTTGTAAAAGCATGTGCTTTCTCAAGGATAGTTACCCTGCTGATTGTATCTAGAAGTTAATTTGAGTTCAAGCTGTTGTTACAATAAAAACCTAACGAGGCAGGCAATCAGGGCTATTTGCTCCTAAAGTAAACTAGCCCCTTAGCCTCTCTTTCACAGAAACGTGTGTTGGGGTAATCTAGTCATCTGTTGCTCAGGGTCTCCTGGTCAGCCCTGGCAGGTGACTTTTTCATTTTGTTAGTGTTTTTCTTTGCTGTGCAGAAAGTTTTTAGCATGATGTTTATTTTTGCTCTTATTGCCCTTTGCTTTTGGTATCAAGCATGGAGCATCTTATTTGGTCATTTTGCTCTGCAGTATTGAACAGATGTGGAAAGAGTGGGTATTCTTGCTTTGCTTTTGAGCTTGTGAACTCTTTCCATTTCCGCAATGTCTGTATCCCAGAGGACATTTTTTTTTTTACTTTCTATTCCTATGTTTGGGTTGGTGCTTCAGCTATTGCTTTTGATGACTAATGTTCCTACTTCGGAGATAATAATCTACTGCATAATTCTGGAATTTCTACTAATAATATAGAACTGAGATTAAATATTTATGGAGCATTTTCTGATGACCCAAAACATAGTTAGAGGCTCCCTTCTCTATATTCCTTCATACTTTTTCACATATACCTACTTTATAGCAGTAATCATATTGCATTACAGTAATTATGGTAAGATAAAGAACTAAATTAAACTCTATCATTTTAAATGTAAAAGTAGGTAGCCACACTCATGGTAGACATAATTTAGTTACTCAGACAAAAAAATTATTTGTTACATTGGTATATGATTTTATTAATACAAATACAGTGTGTACACAATCTGTCTATTTATTTTCTTCGCTGCGCAGTCTGGCATTGGGATTGGTGACTCTGAGGGCCAGCTGGTCTGCTCTTTCCACAAAGGCTTTGCGGTTCTTTGAGGAGATGTTGTGAGCAGTCTCAGCACATTAAGACTTGTTGCACTTCAGCAACACTTCAAGCTCCTTGATGTTATGGACCAGAAACTTCTGAAAGCCACAGGGCAGCATGTGCTTTGTTTTCTTTTTGCTCTCATAACCAATGTTGGGCATCAAGATCTGGCCCTTGAATGTTCTACGCACCCTATTGTCAATGCCTCCGGGTTTCCGCCAGTTCCATTTAATTTTGATATATCGGTCTGATTGGTGTCAGATGAACTTCTTGGTCCTCTTTTTGACAGTCTTGGGTTTCATGAGGCGTCTGAGGGCAGTCATGGTGCCAAGTAGGAGATGGCTGCCACCTCCGTAGGCAGTGCTGAGGAAGAGAGGGGCCCTAGTAATTGTTAAATACAAATTAGAAATAAAATACAAAAAGGCTCTGGCCTGGTAGCTCAGTTGGTTAGAGCATCATCCTGATACACCATGGTTGTGAAGGTTGTGGGTTTGATCTCTGGTCAGGGTACATACAAGAATCAACCAATGAATGCATAAATAAGAGGAACAACATATCAGTCTCTCTCTCTCTCTCTCTCTCTCTCTCTCTCTCTCTCTCTCTCATATCAACAAAAAATAAATAAAAATACAAAAATAACAAAGTGAAAAATTATATTTTATAGGCTCATAGAACTTTAAAATTGATAGAGAAGTTAGATAATGTAGCCCAAGTCCTCGTTTTATAGATAAGGAATAATGGTCCAAAAAGGAAGATGGCTGCTGATGGGAAGGCAGACTGCGAGAGTGTGTGAGTGAGAACACAAAGGGAGAGTGTGTGGTCGCATGGGGAGTGTTTGTTGGTGAGCTGAGGGACAGCTATACTCCAGGAGACTGTGGGGAACTGCTGGACGGGGCTCCCCTGACCGGGCAGCCCCCACTGCTGCTGGGTTCCCTCCCGGAGCGACCTGCTCGGACACGGAGACCGCGCCATCTTGAAGGAAAGTGGATGTTATTGGACGCCTGAAAATCTACAACTACAGCACCCACCAAACAGCTGCGAACCCGAGAACATCGGTCCCCAATTGGCGCAAACACGCGGATTCAGAGGCGCTCTACACTCCAACATGGAAAGGTCAGATTTCGCCTGGGATAAGGTGAGGTCTCTGGTTCCGGCAGGAGAGAGAAACACGTGCACTGCGGGAGCTGGAGGACTGGAGGAAGTCTGCGCTTAGAAAAATCCATAGCTGTTGGGGCTGGTGTGATCCATGAATGTAGAAGGGGGTCCTCAGAGCTGCTAACAGAAGGGAACTCTAAAAGCAACCCATTTTAATCTGATGCAAAAGGACAGCCTAAAAATTTTAAAAGTGTGCCGGCTGCTTAGACCCAAGGGGGAAAAAAGACTGCACAGACTTGCGCGCAGCCCCAGAGTTCACACACTTATGCTGGCTCTTTTTTCTTTTTCCTCTTTAAATCCTTGCTTCTGATTACTAAGCCCAATACATAGGATCACCCAATTGGGGACACCCTAAGAAACTGCAGGGAAAAGTTGTTTTTCTGGAACTTGGGGATCAGAGCGGGGAATAACCATCAGAGAACCAGCTCTGGGGCAACCCACTCCCACAAACCAGTATTGAGTGCCACAAGGAAAACAGGATCTAAGCACTGGCTAGAGAGGACCTATAGACCAGGAGGTCAATCCAGAAACACTGCTACCCAGGGGTTGAATCACAAATTGACTCTTGTGTAAACACAAATAAAGGAATACAAGAAATTAAGACACACTGCCTGCTTAAAAATCAGGATTGGCTTACAACACTGAGGAGCCGTGGAATGCAGGGAACTGCAACACTGTCTTGACTAGGAAACAGGCATGACAAACAAAACAGTAGAGGAAGTGAATGACCTTCACTACTGCACATTTTTATTTTTATTTTTTTCATCTTTTGCTTAAGAAACTTTTTTCTTTTTTCCTCACTTGATTACCTTTTTAATTATTACATTTTTATTTTCAATCAGTATTATTACTACTACTATTTTACCTTTTTTTTTAAAAGTGTCATTTTATTTTCTCTTTATTTTACTTTGGGATTAGTGTTCTACATTCTATTTTCATCTTTCCTTTAGCATCATTTTACTCTATCTCAACTTTACCTTTATGCCATCACTCTCTTCCTAACTTTTCCCCTTTTGTTGTCCTGTTTCTCTCACCCTTTTCCTGCTTTAGATTTTCCTGATTCCTTCTTTTTACCCCCTATTAAAATTTCACCCTTCTTATATATCTAATTTCTAATCCTCTGCTCCAAGCCCATACACACTTCTCTCTTCTCTGTCTTCACTATCCAAAAAAAATTTTTTTCTCTCTGTCCTTTTGTTGTTGTTTGCTTGATTGTTGATTATATCAATTTTTTATACTTGTTTGTGAGATTGTTTTGATTATTCTTTTTTTCTTTGTTTTGTTTTTGTTTGTTTTTTGCTTCTGTTTTCCCTCGCCTCCCTTGATATTAGTTGTTGTTTGTAGTCTGTATTCATCTCCAGGTAATTGTTGCTGGCATTTGTTGGGATTAGTGGCTGTTCTATTGGAGTTTTCTCCCCATATATATAGTTTGTTCCCCTCTGCTTTCTTATTCTCTTTATTTTCTCTCTTATTTTTTTTTCCTTTTCCCAATTTCATTTTTGCACTCCTTTCTCTCTTTTTTTCTCTTCTTCTTTCTCTCCTATCCTCTAATTTGCCTTTCTCTGGTGGTCACACTTATTTGGGGTTATTAATATCGTGAATACATGTCTGTTCAGTGCCTTGTGTGTCGTACCTGGTTGTGTTGTATTTTTTGCCTTCAAATCAACACAGGAGAGAGAGAACTACATAACCAGACACCCAGAGAAGAGAGACCATGGGGAGACAAAGAAACAGCCCACATATGAAAGAAAAGCAGGCATCACAAGAAAATGAAGTAAATGAAATGGAAGTAAAAGGAAGTAAAAGAAATTCTCAATTGTCAGAGAAAGAATTCAGAGAAATGGTCATAAGGTGGCTGAAAAGCATGGAAGACAAATTTGACAATATGTGTAAGAACCAAGAGGAAATGAAGAAGAACCAAAAAGAAATGAAATATGACATCGCTGCTGTAAAGAACTCAATAGAAAGCATCAAGAGTAGACTAGAAGAAGCAGAGGACCGCATCAGTGAGCTAGAAGACAAGGTAGGAAAAAATACCCAAGTAGAGCAGCTTCTAGAAAAAAAATTAAAAAGCAGGAGGAGAGCCTAAGGGAACTTTGGGACAACACAAAACAAAACAACATCCACATAATAGGAGTTCCAGAAGGAGAGGAAACTAAGCAAGGAATAGAAAACCTGTTTGAAGAAATAATGACAGAAAACTTCCCTGATATAGGGAAGAAAAAACCCATACAAATCCAAGAAGCTCACAGAGTCCCAAGCAAAATGAACCCCAAAAGACCGATGCCAAGGCACATTATAATTAAATTGGCAAACACCAATGACAAAGAAATAATCTTAAAAGTGGCCAGAGAGAGAGACAGAAAGTTACCTACAAAGGAACCCCCATCAGACTAGCAACTGATTTATCAACAGAAACTCATCAGGCCAGAAGGGAATGGAATGAAATATACAAAGTCATGCAAAGGAAGGGTCTGAATCCAAGAATACTGTACCCAGCAAGGCTATCAATCAAAATTGAAGGTGAAATCAGGAGTTTCACAGACAAGAAAGGACTAAGGTAGTTTATTACCACCAAACCAGCAATGCAAGAAATGCTAAAGGGTCTGCTGTAAAAAAAAAGAAAAAAAAAGAAATAGGAAGCGAAGAAGGAACACAGGGGTAAAGAACAAAAATGGTGACAAATAAGTACCTATCAATAATAACTTTAAATGTAAATGGATTAAATGCTCCAATCAAAAGACATAGGGTAACAGACTGGATAAGAAAACACGACTCATATACTGCTGTCTACAAGAAACCCACCTCAGAAAAAAAAGATGCACACAGACTGATGGTGAAGGGATGGAAAAAGGTTTTTCAGGCAAATGGAAATGAAAAAAAAAAAAACAATACTTATATCTGACAAATTAGATCTCCAAGTGAAGAGATAAGGAAGAGATAAGGAAGGCCACTTATCTCTTATAACAAGAGATAAGGAAGGCCACTTCATAATACTAAAGGAAGCAATCCAACAAGAAGAAATAACTCTGGTAAACATATACGCACCCAATATAGGAGCACCCAAATACATAAAAAAACTCCTGGAGGATATCATGGGAGAGACTGACAGAAATACAATCATAATAGGAGACTTTAATACCCCACTATCACCATTGGACAAATCCTCTAAACAAAACATCAGCAAAGAAACATCAATCCTAAATGACTCACTAGAGCAGATGGAATTAATTGACATCTTCAGAACATTTCACCGCAAAGCCACAGAATATACATTCTTCTCAAGTGCACATGGGTCATTTTCAAAGATAGACCATATGTTGGGACATAGGCAAAGTCTCTTCAAATTCAAGAAGATAGAAATCATATCAAGCATCTTCTCAGATCACAGTGGCATAAACTGGAAATCAACTACAATAAAAACAATCCAAAAAAATCAAACACATGGAGACTAAACAGCATACTATTAAACAATGACTGGGTTAACAGAGAGATCAAAGAAGAAATAAAAAACATCATGGCAACAAACGACAATGAAAACACAACAATCCAAAATCTTTGGGACACAGCAAAAGCAGTCTTGAGAGGCAAGTTCATAGCTCCACAAGCCTACTGCAAAAAAAAAAAAAAAAAAACAAGAAACAATGGTAATAAATTACCTAACCCTACAACTCAAAGAGTTAGAAAGAGAGCAACAAGAAAAGCCCAGTGTAAGCAGAAGGAAGGAAATAATAAAGATCAGAGCGGAGATAAACAACATAGAGACCAAAAACACAATACAAAAGATCAACAAAACCAAGAGCTGGTTCTTTGAAAGGATAAACAAGATTGATGAACCTCTAGCCAGGCTCACCAAGAAGCAAAGAGAGAGGACCCAAATAAACAAAATCAGAAATGAAAGAGGAGAAATAACAACAGACCCCACAGAAATACAAAGGATTGTTAAAAAATACTATGAACAACTCTATTCCAACAAACTGGACAATCAGGAGGAAATGGACATATTCCTAGAAAAATACAACCTTCTAAAACTCAATCAGGAAGAATCTAAACATCTCAATAGGCCAATAACTATGGAAGAAATTTAAGCAGTCATCAAAAAGCTTCCAGCAAACAAAAGCCCGGGGCCAGATGGCTTCACAGGAGAGTTTTACCAAACATTCAAGGAAGAATGAAAACATATCCTCCTCAGACTATTCCAAAAAATTCAAGAGGAAGGAACACTTCCAAGCTCCTTCTATGAAGCCAGCATCACCCTAATACCAAAACCAGATAAAGACAACACAATGAAAGAGAATTACAGACCAATATCCCTCATGAACATAGATGCCAAAATCCTCAACAAAATCCTAGCAAATCGGCTCCAGCAGTACATCAGAAAGATCATACACCATGACCAAGTAGTATTTATCCCAGGAATGCAAGGATGGTACAATATTCACAAATCAATAAATGTGATATATCACATAAACAAATTGAGAGATAAAAATCACATAGTCATAACAATTGATGCAGAAAAAGCATTTGACAAAATCCAACACCCTTTCTTGATAAAAACTCTCAACAAGGTGGGAATAGAAGGATCATACCTCAATATAATAAAAGCCATATATGATAAACCCACAGCCAACATCATACTCAATGGGCAAAAACTAAAACCATTTTCCCTAAGAACAGGAACAAGACAGGGATGTCCACTCTCACCACTCCTGTTCGACATAGTACTGGAAGTATTAGCCATTTCAATTAGACAGGAAGAAGAAATAAAAGGCATCCAAATTGGAAAAGAAGAAGTAAAGCTGTCCTTATTTGCAGATGACATGATATTGTACATAAAAAACTCAAAAGACTCCATCAAAAAACTATTAGACTTAATAAATGAATTTGGCAATGTAGCAGGATACAAAATTAATGCCAAGAAATCTATGGCATTTCTATACACCAATAATGAACTTACAGAAAGAGAGACTAAAAAAGCAATCCCATTTACCATCACACCAAAAAAATTAAGATATCTAGGAATAAACTTAACTAAGGAGGTAAAATACCTATACGCGGAAAACTATATGACACTGAAAAAAGAGATAGAGGAAGATGTAAACAGATGGAAGAACATACCATGTTCATGGATGGTAGAATCAACATCATGAAAATGTCCATACTACCCAAAGCAATCTATAGATTCAATGCACTCCCCATTAAAATACCAATGGCATATTTCACAGACCTAGAAAGAACTCTCCAAAAATTCATCTGGAATAAAAAAAAAGACCCCGAATAGCCACAGCAATCCTGAGAAAGAATAACAAAGTAGGTGGGATCTCAATACCAGATATCAAGCTGTATTACAAAGCCACTGTTCTCAAAACTGCCTGGTACTGGCACAAGAACAGACATATAGACCAATGGAATAGAATAGAGAACTCAGATATCAACCCAAACCACTATGCTCAATTAATATTTGACAAAGGAGGCATGAACATACAATGGAGTCAAGAGAGTTTCTTCAACAAATGGTGTTGGGAAAATTGGACAGATACATGCAAAAAAATGAAACTAGACCACCAACTTAACACCATACACAAAAATAAACTCAAAGTGGATCAAGGACTTAAACATAAGACAGGAAAACATAAAAATACTAGAGGAATCCACAGGCAGAGAAATCTCAGACTTTTGCTGAAGCAATTTCTTCACCGATACCGCTCCTAGGGGAATGGAAACTAAAGAGAAAATAAACAAATGGGACTACATCAAAATAAAAAGCTTTTGTACAGCAAAAGAAACCATCAACAAAACAACAAGAAAGCCCACTGTATGGGAGAACATATTTGCCAATGTTATCACTGATAAAGGTTTAATCTCCAACATCTACAGGGAACTTATACAACTTAATAAAAGGAAGATAAATGATCCAATAAAAAAGTGGGCAATGGACCTAAATAGAATCTTTTCGAAAGAAGACAGAAGGAAGGCCAAGAGACATATGAAAACATGCTCAAAGTCACTAATTATCTGAGAGATGCAAATCAATATGACAATGAGGTACCATCTCACACCTGTCAGAATGGCAATCATCAACAAATCAACAAATGAAAAGTGCTGGCGAGGATGCGGAGAAAAAGGAACCCTTGTGCACTGCTGGTGGGAATGCAGACTGGTGCAGCCACTGTGGAGAACAGTATGGAGTTTCCTCAAAAAACTAAAAATGGAACTCCCATTTGACCCATTAATCCCACTTCTAGGAATATTTCCCAAGAAACTAGAAACACGAATCAGAAAGGATATATGCACCCCTATGTTCATAGCAGCACAATTCACCATAGCTAAGATTTGGAAACAGCCTAAGTGCCCATCAGCAGATGAGTGGATAAAAAACTATGGTACATCTACACAATGGAATACTATGCTGCTATAAAAAAGAAGGAATTCTTACCATTTGCAGCAGCATGGATGGACCTGGAGGGCATTATGTTAAGTGAAATAAGCCAGGCAATGAAAGAAAAATACCACATGATCTCACTCATTTATGGAAAATAAAGAACATTATAACCTGATAAACAAAAAGATAGATACAGAGGCAGTAAAGCACCGAACAGGCTATCAAATTACAGTGGGAAAGCAGGGGAGTTTTGGGGAGGAGGAGGGGAAGAGATCAAGCAAAGGACTTTTATGCATGCATATAAGCACAACAAATGGACACAAGACACTGTGGGGGTGGGATGAGGGCATGCGACAGGGGGTAGGGGAGGCTGGGGGAAGGTCAAGAGGGGAAAAAAAGGAGATATATGTACTACTACATGTAACACTTTAAACAGTAAAAAAAAAATGTTCAGAAAAAAAAAGGAATAATGGTCCAGAGAATTTAAGAGGCAGAACTGTTATGTCCTAAGACTTTTAAAATATGTATATTTTTATTGATTTCAGAGAGGAAGGAAGAGGGAGAGAGAGATAGAAACATCAGTGATGACAGAGACTCATTGATTGGCTGCCTCTTGCACGCCCCACACTTGGGGATCCAGCCAACAACCCAGGCATGTGCCCTGACTGGTAATCGAACTGTGACCTCCTAGTTCATAGGTTGATGCTCAACCACTGAGCCATGCCGTCCAGACATGTCCTAAGACTTTTTATGCTATTGTGGTTTTTCCAAAAGAAGAAAACATTTTGATTTTTAAATATTATTGTTTATGAAATTGTATATTATTATACAAGCAGTGCATAATTGCATTTTTGTAAAAGACTCAAGCAATAAAAAGGATGTAGAATAAAATATGGTAGACCTCCTAACACCTGCCATCACCCAACACACACACATGTGCACACACAAACATACATTCCCCTCTTCACAATTAATAACATAATTTTCTAGTAATTTCACTGCTGTTTTGCATGCATATGTGTATATACACACATATGTTAATATAGTGGTTATTTTATCTTGTTTTGCTTTGCAAAGAAGCATCTGTGACTTGCTCTTTTTCACTCGATGTTATTTTAGAAATTTTTTTATTCCAGTATCATTGGTCCACTTTATTCTTTTTTTTTTTAATCCTTACCTGAGGATATTTTTCCATTGATTTTTAGAGAAAGTGGAAGAGAGAGGGAAAGACAGTGAGACACAGTGATGTGAGAGAAACACATTGATTGGTTGCCTCCTGCATGTGCCCCAACCAGGGCTCAGGCCGGGGAGAAGCCTGCAACCGAGGTACATGCCCTTGACTAGAATCGAACCCAGGACCCTTCAATCCCCAGGCTGACACTCTATCCACTGAGCCAAACTCGCTAGGGCCACTTCATTCTTTTTAATAACTGTATAGTATTCCACAATATAGATTATTATAATTTATTTAACCATCCTTCTATCAATAGTACTTAGTTTTAGGGCTCCTTCCCCCTTCAAGCTCTTACTATTATGAACTGTGTTGAAATAAATATCCTTTTAAAAATGGTGGGATTCAGGACATGCTACCCCAAAATATGGAGCCTTGGCATATTGACTCTTTTAAGCTGAGGAAATTTGAGAAATGGCAGGTGTAGGAAGGACTCTCTGATTTCTCCCTTCTATCTTGTAGTAGGTCATAAGACCCTCATGTGAGGGGTGTTTTCCCTATACCTGGAGGAAAGAAGCATCCTTATCTCTGAAGATGGAGAGATGCCAAGAGGAATACAAATGAACTGGCCTTGCTAAGTTTCTCCTAGTTTATACCTTTCGCTCATACCCTTTGTCCTATTACATTTTCACGCAACTTTCAAGTTTTCATCAAATCTGCAATAAACTTACTTCTTCAGGTCTTTATTTTCTTATAAAGGCTCCTGTGTCATGTAAAAATTATATTATTATAGGTTCAAGCAGAATAGATCTGATTGGCTTACCATAAGGAGTCTCTGTCTGTCAAATGGAGGTATATTTCTTGAGACTTACCATCTTTTCCTTCTCCAAAAGCTTCTCAAAGGGCATGTTGTCACCCATCCTCACACTATTGATGAACTTCTCTGTATTCTGTAGCAGTCTCATCCCAGTCTTTGGGCCGTATACCTGACCCTCTGAGAGTGAGCTGTGGGATATGTGGGCAGTGATATACAGCAATGATGGGAACTTAGTCTCTTACAGTACATCAATCAGAGGAAGAGCTTTAAAGATGCTGGGTGAGAGCTCTTTGCTCTGTAGCTATGCCAATTCATTTTATCTATGGGCCTTTGAATCCAGTGAATTCCTATTTGAAGTTTTTGAAGCTGTACAGGAAAAACTGCCAAGGTCCACAGTGTTGCTTCTGAATGACCACATTAGCCACTACCCACAGCTAGAGAATCCCATGGTCTTCCTGAATGCATGTATGGGCTTCATCAACTCCTTCTGAACTGAAAGAGTAGCTTCCCTGTATTACCTCCTCTACTCACTTATCTATTGTGTATTCTAGTTAGAAAGAAATGCCCCAAAGAGGTCCTGTCCACCAAACACTTCTCTCACAAAGGTCCACCTGACTCATATTGGTGCACAGAATATAGGAAAAAGCCAGAAGAAGCTCTGACTAAGGGTGACCTAATAGTCCACCTCCCATTCCCTTGACATCTGATCAAGTGTATGGACTTGCCTTTGTGTTATTAGGAAAGTCTGATGAGCACTACTACTCGTGGATGCAGAAAGACAGACATTCTTTTGCTTAAAAGTCTTTTAACATTTCTATGGACTTTTCTGAAGTATTTAGAAATGTTCATCTCTGGCCCAGCCCCAATTGGAATCTTATAGTAAAGAATGAGGAGATAGTGCCTGCTTACCTCTCCTTGAATGGCTTTAAGGGCCCATGATTTTGAAAGCATTCCATGTAGCACAGCTTTAAGGGAGAGTGAGTCTCCCCTGTCATAACTTTGGATTTATTTTGTCAGCTGCATATAATTATAGACAGTTTGTTAAAAATATACTTTGCTTTATATAATGCAGCATTCTAAGTGTATTTTAAGACTATGATTTACTTACATGTATTATTTATGTTTTAGAGGGGTAGTAAGTAAACCAGAAGATACTCTGGCAAAGTAGTGAACCTTATTAAACATATTTAATTTCTGAATAAATTGAATTAAATACAAATTATTTACAACATTTCCTAAAAGTCACAGGACATTAAAGACCAATAGCATCTATGCTAGAGAGTTAACTCTAACATCAAATAACAGTCTGACACTTCATACCTCAGTGCTTCAAAGTACGTCCTTCACGAGTTAATGTGGAGGGGAGGGGAGTGTTTATAGTCCAAGTTACCCTGCTGAGTGTTCACTGATTCCTTTCATGATGATTTTTTCACTTCTCATTGGTTGTCCCAGGTAGCTCTGCAATTCCTGCACTTTATAGAAAGCAAAGTTCCAGAAACTTCAAGAACAAATTCTGAAATGCCTATGAGTAAATGGTGCTGACTGTTTTTTTTAAAGCAACAGTTTCATTGTTTTAGTTAAAACAGGATTATTAAATGATTCTTTTAAAATTTTTTAAAATTAGAAACCTCAAGTATGACAACTGAAAGTGGAATAAGTGTTTATTTTCTATTAGTAAAAATGAATTTTGACCAAAATAAAAACACACTGAGTATTTGTTGAGCCTCGTGACTCTTGGCATGTGTGCTCTTACCCCTACTTAGTCACAAATGAGCACACTGAGGAACACAGGCTGGGCTACAACCTGAACTCTGATCAGCTGATTCCAAAGAATGCTTCTTTTCTCCCACAGAGAGGTGCCTTTTTCATCTCTCCACCCCCACTCTGGTGAACAAGACATATCTCAGAGCCCTTTTGTGGAATGGGTCTCTGTGCTAGTGTCGTATTTCTGGAACTCGGCTAAAAATCTGGTATTCAATTAGAAGAGAGATCAAATGACTCCAGGCTGCAAAACCAGCGCCTTGCCCCTCCTGAGTTAAAGATTCTCATTTATAGCTATTAATATTGAAAGAGATGAGATATATCATTGTATCAGCCATCAATTTTCCCCTGCCTTCATTGTCAGACTGCGGGATAATTCTGGGCACAGTTCAAGGCACCTGAGAAAGTAAGGAGGGTTGGAAGCAGAGAATTTGAGAATTTAGGAGCTGTAGGGCTCTTAGCTTTTTATCCTTCTTCCTCATTTGATAGATGAGGAAACTGAGGTAGTTAAATCACTTGCTCATGATACATGAGACTGGAGCAGCTAAAATTTAAAGTGCACACAGGTTCTTGTTAAAGTGCAGGTTCTGATTCTGTAGGACTGGCATGGGGCCCGGGAGTCTACATTTTTAACAAGCTCCCAAGTAAAGCTAATGCTTCTGGTCTAGGAGTTGTGCTGTGAGCAGGGAGAGTGAAGCATTCTGACAGAGCCATTTCCCTCAAATCTTTTGCACATCTAACCCCTGAAGGACCCAAACTAACACAAGTTGTGCCAGGAGTGGTCTGAAAAAACAGTTAAGATGGGCTTGTAAAATGGGCTGTAAGCCCATAAAGCAAAGAGGGCACCATCCTGAGTAGTTTATGAAAACGAGTAATGCCTGGCATAGGATGGAGGTTCAAGGACTAAACTTTTTGTGAGTGGGGACATGGGAAAATGCTCTAGTGAGGAGAACTTCCTTTAGGGAGCAATTTGTCAGCATTTGAAATATGATTGGGGTGAGGAAAATGTCTACAAAGGCAGTGCACTTGGCTCATTACTACTTACAGGCATACCTTGTTTTATTGTGCTTTGCTTTATTGCACTTCACAGATGTTGCACTTTTTACAAATTGAAGGCAAAAAGATTATGACCCGCTGAAGGCTCGGATGATGGTTAGCATTTTTTAGCAATAAAGTATTTTTTTCTTTTCTGTTTCTGCTCTTCAGTAGCTGAGATCGTTATTTTAACACTTTCTACCCCCCCCCCCCACTCCGTATAGCAGATATTGCTGGTGTCCTGCTCATACCCTCTCAGACACAGATTTCTACATGCAAAGGCTCCCTTACTATGCACTTGTTCTAACTGTGGCAACATACTAACTTTGCCCATAATGCAAAACAAAAGTGACAGAGCATCCATGTGCCACTAAAAATAACCTTTGACCAATGATAGGTGGGTTTTGGTGGATACCCTAACTTCCTCGCCCCTCAGGTGTGGTGACTGTGGAATGTCCTTCAGAGGTCCCAAATAGGATGAAGCTCTACTTGCCTTCAGCACTAACTTCCTGCTGTAGAATCCTTAATGGGCTACTCATATTTATAAGATATACCAGCTGGGAAGCAGTGAGTAGAATGAACATAAGGGTTATCCAGGGCAGTGAGACCATTCAGGAGGCTAAAAGTAGCACAGGTAGTTGGCTGCCAGACTTAACTGAAGATGAAATGTGTGGTGAGTTCCTGGATTATGGCATCATTCAAGGAATAACAGGTCATGGCGCTGGGGTTTGAAAAGGAGAATCAAACAGCAGGTTAGAAGCAAAAACTCTAAGATCTCTTCCAAGAGTGAAATTCTTTAGGTTCAATCAGCAATAAAGTATTTATAAATTAAGGTATGTATATATTTTTTACACATAATGCCATTGCACATGTAATAGACTACAGTATAGTGTACTTTTATAAGCACTAGGAAACCAAAAAATTTGTGTGACTTTATTGCGACATTCGCTTTATTGCAGTGGTCTGAAATCAAATCTTCAATATCTGAGGTATGCCTGTAGTTGTACTGATTCCCTGCTGAGAAGGAGATGGCAGCCTTTCTAGGAGAAACTGGGGACCTTTGACAAGCAGTTAAAGTCTAACCATAAGAGCCTTTGATAGCTTTCAAAGAGATCCCACTGAGCAGTGTCTTTAGAGAGAATTGCAGAGCTCAGAGACATCCAATGTTCACTGAGGTAAGTCTGTCACACTAAGGTCAGGGCCCTGGTTGAAAAAACCTGGTATCCTGAAACATGGCAGGGAGACATCTGAATGGCTGTCTCAGAAGAATTCCTCAGAGTTTTCCTAGTACAAGCTAGCACTTCCCCTGTGCTAAGAGATGCTGAAGAGACCTCATCTCCACAAAACAACAGAAGCTGCTCCCACTTCCTCACCTGGCTGCCACGTGGATAACACTTTAAATCTCAGCATAACCTGATGGACCATGGTGGGCCTGATAAAGGAGGAAAGAGATTATACACTGAAGGAGCTTTAAAAATTAGCTAGAATGTACCTGCCATCAGGAGAACAAGTACTCTTGGAACTAGATTTTGAGGATGCTTGATCAAGGGGACTAGAATGTATAACTAGATCAATATGACAGGCGGGGATACTAACCACTATACTAACGAGGAGCTGTTTAGATCAATATGAGATTACTTTCTAGGGTGCACTTCCTAGGGACATGGGCGTTAACACCCTGGCAAGGACCACAGGTATGATGGACTGAATGTTTGTGTCTCCTTGCCCACAAATTCATATATTGAAACTCTAATTCCCAATGTGATGGTATTTTTTTAAATTTCTTTATTGAATAAGGTATTACATATGTGTCCTTATTCCCCCATTACCCTCCACCTCCCATTCATGCCCCCACCCCCCTGTTGTCTGTGTCCATTGATTAGGCTTATATGCATGCATATAAGTCCTTTGGTTGATCTCTCCCCCTTACCCCCACTATCCCCTACCTTCCCTGAGGTTTGACGTTCTGATTTATGTATCTCTGTCTCTGGATCTATTTTTGTTCATCAGTTTATGTTGTTCATTATGTTCCACAAATTAGTGAGATCATGTGATATTTATCTTTCTCTGCCTGGCTTATTTCATTTAGCATAATGCTCTCCATCTCCATCCATGTTGTTGCAAATGGTAAGAACTCCTTTTTTACCGCAGTGTAGTATTCCATTGTGTAGGTGTACCACAGTTTTTTAATCCACTCATCTGCTGATGGGCACTTAGGCTGTTTCCAAATCTTAGCTATGGTGAATTGTGCTGCTATGAACATAGGGGTGCATATATCCTTTCTGATTCATGTTTCTAGTTTCTTGGGATATATTCCTAGAAGTGGGATTAATGGGTCAAATGGGAGTTCCATTTTTAGTTTTTTGAGGAAACTCCATACTGTTCTCCACAGTGCTGCACCAGTCTGCATTCCCACCAGCAGTGCACGAGGGTTCCTTTTTCTCCCCATCCTCGCCAGCACTTGTCATTTGTTGACTTGTTGATAATAGCCATTCTGACAGGTGTGAGATGGTACCACATTGTTGTTTTGATTTGCATCTCTCTGATGATTAGTGACTTTGAGCAGGTTTTCATATGTCTCTTGGCCTTCTTTCTGTCTTTTTTTGAAAAGTGTCTATTTAGATCAGTTACCCATTTTTTAATTGGGTAATTTATCTTCTTTTTGTTAAGCTGCATGAGTTCCCTGTAAATGTAAGAGATTAAATGCTTATCATTGATATCATTGGCAAATTGTTCTTCCATGCAGTGGGCTTTCTTGTTTTATTGATGGTTTCCTTTGCTGTGCAAAAGCTTTTTATTTTGATGTAGTCCCATTTGTTTGTTTTCTCTTTAGTTTCCATTGCCCTAGGAGCAGTATCAGTGAAGAAATTGCTTTGGCATATGTCAGAGGTTTTTCTGCCTATGGATTCCTCTAGTATTTTTATTGTTTCCCGTCATATGTTTAAGTCCTTGATCCATTTTGAGTTTATTTTTGTGTATGGTGTAAGTTGGTTGTCTAGTTTCATTTTTTTGCATGTATCTGTCCAATTTTCCCAACACCATTTGTTGAAGAGGCTGTCTTGACTACATTTTATGTTCATGCCTCCTTTGTCAAATATTAATTGAGTATAGTGATTTGGGTCGATATCTGGGTTCTCTATTCTATTCCATTGGTCTATATGTCTGTTCTTGTGCCAGTACCAGGCAGTTTTGAGAACAGTGGCTTTGTACTACAGCTTGATATCTGGTATTGAGATCCCACCTACTTTGTTATTCTTTCTCAGGATTGCTATGGCTATTCAGGGTCTTTTTTTTTATTCCAGATGAATTTTTGTAAAGTTCTTTCTAGGTCTGTGAAATATGCCATTGGTATTTTAATGGGGAGTGCATTGAATTTATAGATTGCTTTGGGTAGTATGGACATTTTCATGATGTTGATTCTACCATCCATGAACATGGTATGTTCTTCCATCTGTTTATGTCTTCCTCTATCTCTTTTTTCAGTGTCGTGTAGTTTTCTGCGTATAGGTCTTTTACCTCCTTAGTTAAGTTTATTCCTAGGTATCTTAATTTTTTTGATGTGATGATAAATGGGATTGCTTTTTTAGTCTCTCTTTCTGTAAGTTCATTATTGGTGTATAGAAATGCCATAGATTTCTTGGTGTTAATTTTGTATCCTGCTACATTGCCGAATTCATTTATTAAGTCTAATAATTTTTTTGATGGAGTCTTTAGGGTTTTCTATGTACAGTATCTTGTCATCTGCAAATAAGGACAGTTTTACTTCTTCTTTTCCAATTTGGATGCCTTTTATTTCTTCTTCTTGTCTGATTGCAACGGCTAGTACTTCCAGCACTATGTTGAACAGGAGTGGTGAGAGTGGACATCCCTGTCTTGTTCCTGTTCTTAGGGAAAATGGTTTTAGTTTTTGCCCATTGAGTATGATGTTGGCTGTGGGTTTATCATATATGGCTTTTATTATATTGAGGTATGATCCTTCTATTCCCACCTTGCTGAGAGTTTTTATCAAGAAAGGGTGTTGGATTTTGTCAAATGCTTTTTCTGCATCAATTGTTATGACTATGTGATTTTTATCTCTCAATTTGTTTATGTGATGTATCACGTTTATTGATTTGTGAATATTGTACCATCCTTGCATTCCTGGGATAAATACTACTTGGTCATGGTGTATGATCTTTCTGATGTACTGCTGGAGCCGATTTGCTAGGATTTTGTTGAGGATTTTGGCATCTATGTTCATGAGGGATATTGGTCTGTAATTCTCTTTCATTGTGTTGTCTTTATCTGGTTTTGGTATTAGGGTGATGCTGGCTTCATAGAAGGAGCTTGGAAGTGATCCTTCCTCTTGAATTTTTTGGAATAGTCTGAGGAGGATATGTTTTAGTTCTTCCTTGAATGTTTGGTAAAACTCCCCCGTAAAGCCGTCTGGCCCTGGGCTTTTGTTTGCTGGAAGATTTTTCATTACTGCTTCAATTTCTTCCATACTTATCAGCCTATTGAGATTTTTAGTATCTTCCTGAGTAAGTTTTAGAAGGTTGTATTTTTCTAGGAATATGTCCATTTCCTCCAGGTTGTCTAGTTTGTTAGAATAGAGTTGTTCATAGTATTTTTTAATAATCCTTTGTATTTCTGTGGGGTCTGTTGTTATTTCTCCTCTTTCATGTCTGATTTTGTTTATTTGGGTCCTCTCTCTTTGCTTCTTGGTGAGCCTGGCTAGAGGTTCATCAATTTTGTTTATCCTTTCAAAGAACCAGCTATTGGTTTCATTGATCTTTTGTATTGTTTTTTTGGTCTCTATGTCATTCATTTCTGCTCTGATCTTTATTATTTCCTTGCTTCTGCTCACTGTGGGCTTTTCTTGTTGCTCTCTTTGTAATTCTTTGAGTTGTTGAGTTAGATGATTTATTACCATTTTTTCTTTTTTTTTTTGAGGGAGGCCTGTAGAGCTATAAACTTCCCTCTCAGGACTGCTTTCATTGAGTCCCATAGTATTTGCATTGTTGTGTTTTTATTGTCATTAGTCTCCAGGATGTTTTTAATTTCTTCTTTGATCTCATTGGTAACCCAATCATTGTTTAATAGCATGCTATTCAACTTCCAAGTGTTAGAATTTTTTGGAATGTTTTTATTGTAGTTTATTTCTAATATTATGCCATTGTGGTCTGAGAAAATGCTTGATATGATTTCAATCTTTTTGAATTTGGGGAGACTTTGTTTGTGACCCAATATGTGGTCTATTTTTGAAAATGTCCCATGTGCACTTGAGAAGAATGTATATTTCGTTGCTTTGGGGTGAAATGCTCTGAAGATGTCAATTAGGTCCATCTGATCTAGTGAGTCATTTAGAATTGCTGTTTCTTTGCTGATTTTTTTGTCTAGAGGATTTATCCAGTGATGTCAGTGGTGTATTAAAGTCCCCTACTATGATTGTAATGTTGTCGATCTCTCCCTTGATATCTTCCAGGAGTTTTTTTTTATGTATTTGGGTTCTCCTGCATTGGGTGCATATACTTTTATCAGGGTTATATCCTCTTGTTGTATCGATCCCTTTATTATTATGAAGTGGCCTTCCTTATCTCTTGTTATGGCCTTTACTTTGAGGTCTATTTTGTCAGAAAAAAGTACTGCTACCCCTGCTTTTTTTTCACTTCCATTTGCCTGAAAGATATTTTTCCATCCCTTCACTTTCAATCTGTATGAGTCCCTTTTTCTGAGGTGGGTCTCTTGTAGACAGCATGTATATGGGTCATGTTTTTTTTTTACCCATTCAGCCACTCGATGTGTTTTGATTGGAGCATTTAGTCCAGTTACGTTTAAAATTATTATTGAAAGGTACTTATTTGTAGCCATTTTTTTTTTGTGTGTGTCTGTGTTCCTTCTTACCTTTTTATTTCTTCTTTTTACACCAGTCCCTTTAGCATTTCTTGCATTGCTGGCTTGGTAGTGAAAAACTCCCTTAACATTTTTTTGTCTGTGAAACTCCTTATTTCCCCTTCAATTTTGAATGATAACCTTGCTGGATATAGTATTCTTGGATTCAGTCCCTTGGTTTGCATCACTTTGTAAATTTCCTTCCATTCTTTTCTGGCCTGATGTGTTTCTGTTGAGAAATCATTTGATAATCTAATAGGAGCTCCCTTGTATATAACTTTCTGTCTCTCTCTTGCAGCCTTTAAGATTCTCTCTTTGTCCTGAATATTTGCCATCATAATTATGATGTGTCTTGGTGTGGGTCTTTTCGGGTTCATCCTGTTTGGGACTCTCTGTGCTTGTGTGACTTTTTTCTTTGCAACATCAGGGAAGTTTTCTGACATTATTTCTTCAAATAGGTCTTCTAACCCTTGTTCCTCTTCCTGTTGTTCTGGCACCCCTATTATTCGTATGTTGCTTCGTTTCATGTTGTCCCATAGCTCCCTTAGGCTCTCCTCTTGTCTTTTAATTTTTTTCTCCAGTTGCAATTCAGTTTGGCTGTGTTTTGCTTCCCTGTCTTCTAGTTCACTAATTCAGTCCTCCGCTTCTCCTAGTCTACTGTTGAAACTTTCCATGGTGTTTTTTATTGCAGCTATATCACTCTTCATTTCTTCTTGATTCTTACATAAGTTGTTGATTTTTTCATCCATTTCTTCCTGATTCTTGCATAAGGTGTTGATTTTTTCTTCCATCCGGTTTATGAACTCTATGACCCTTATTCTGAATTCTTTTTCTGACATATTCCATGCCTTTGTTTCATTTAGCTGCTTTCCTGGTGATTCCTCCTTTTCTTTCCTTTGGGGGTATCTTTGTCTACCCATTTTTGGTCTCACCAACTGATCTAGGTGTCGAGTTGTGCAGGGGTGCTCCTTGGGTGGCAGTGGCTTCTCTGGCTGCGGTTGCTCCTCAGGCAGTTACAGTAGCAGCTGCTTCTCAGTTGGCAGTGGCTCCTCTGGTGGGTGCTGTTCACAGCAGTGGTGCCTCCTCTGGCTGGTGGGGGAGGCTGCTCGTATAGCTGCTGTTCCTTGGACGGGGTTGGGCTGATTATGAGGTTGCTGCTTCTCGGATGGGGATGGGTTGCTCGTGTCCTCTGCTCCTTGGACGGGGGCCAGCTGCTCACGTGGCTGCTGCTCCTCGGACAGGGGTGGACTGCTCGCGTGGCTGCTGTTCTTTAGATGGGGTCTGGCTTCATGCTGCTGCTGTTCCTCAGATGGGACAGGCTACTCGTGATGCTGCCACTCCTTGGACAGGGGCAGGTTGCTTGCAGGGCTGTTGCTCCTTGTATGGGTGCGGGTTGCTCGTGCAGCTGCTTCTCCTTGAATGGGGGGGAGGTGGTCTGCTCATGCGGCTGCTGCTCTTTGCATGGGAGTGAGCTGCTTGTGCTGTTGATGCCCCTCGGACAGGGACGGGCTGCTCACCCGGCTCCTTCTCGTTGGACAGGTGCAGGCTGCGTGTGGGTGCTGCTCCTTGGATGTGGGCTGGCGGCTCACACAGGTGCTGCTCCTTGGATGGGGGCAGGCGGCTCACACAGGTGCTGCTCCTTGGATGGGGGCAGGCAGCTCACACAACTGCTGCTCTTTGGATTGGGGTAGGCAGTTCATGCGGCTGCTGCTCCTCGGAAAGGGACGGTCTACTCACATAGCTGCTGCTCCTCGGAAGGGGGCGGGCTGCTTGCACAGCTGTTGCTTCTTGGAAGTGGCTGGCTGCTTGTGCGGCACAGCTGCTGCTCTTTGGACAGGTGCAGGGTGTGGGCTGCACTCAGCTGCTGCTCCTCAGAGGGAGGCTGGCTGCGTGGGGCTGCCGCTCCTCAGTAGTGGGTGGGCTGCTCAAGCGGCTGCTGCTCCTCGGATGGGGTGAGCTGCTCACATGGTTGCTGCTCCTCAGACGGGGGAACTGGCTGCTCACACAGCTGCTGCTCCTTGGACAGGGGCAGGCCACGTGAAGCTGCTGCTCTTAGGCCTGTGGCAGGTTGCTCACGGGGCTGCTGCTCCTTGGACAGGAGCGGGCTGCTCACGTGTCTGCTGTTCACATGGTTGCAGTGCCCTGGGCTAAAGTGTTGGGCCGGTCAGAGGGGAACCTGCTTCCAAACTCCCAGGAGCCTGCGCTCAGGGTGGCTGGAGCCTCGTTGACTATGGGATCACAGCCTGGGTAGCGTGTCCCTGGCAGGGGTGGCTGTAGAGTCCCAGGTGTTATCTGAGGGCACTCTGGGTAGAGTTGAGGCTGGGAACCCAGTTACAGCAGCTCTCCCCTTCAAAAAGGCTAGGCCTCTAAGGACAAGCTGGCTTCCTGGTACTGTTCGCAATGGTAGCAGAAGCTGCCTAGTTAGGCGAGCCTGATTAGCCTGCCCCTGAAGGTCCTGTGGGATCTAACTGTGCCTCTCTCTCTCTCTCTCTCTCTCTCTCTCTCTCTCTCACACACACACACACACACACACACACACACACCACCTGACCACACGCTCCTCTTTTACTCCTTCACTCACTCATGCTCTTTCCCTCACTGCTGCATTCTTCCTGCCTCTATAGTTGGGTCTGGGGTGTTATTGACCTGTTCGTGGATGGAGTTTCCTCTCCAGGTGTCTGATTATGTGGGTTGCTCTCAAGCCCCTTGGCCAGACCAGATAAAATTCTCCTCAACAAGACAAAACACAGAGGGAACTAAGCACAAATGTACTCATGACACCAATAACCCCAATATAAGTGACCACCTGAGAAAAGAGAGATAGGGCAGAGAAAAGTGAGCACAAATGCTATCGAAGAGAGAGAAAAAGATAAGGGATAAAAGACAAAGGAATAAAAAGGAGAATCCTCTCTAATAAAATGGTAATATGCAAATTAACCATCACTCCGCTACATAAGCCACGCCCACCAGTCAAGCCATGCCCACCACCCAATCAGAGCGAGTATGCAAATTAACCCCAATCCAAGATGGCTGCAGCCACAGAGAGCAAGGTTTCCCAGGTAACAGAGGAAGCCAAGCTTTCCATAGCCGTTGCAGGCCTAAGCCTCCACTCAAGCTACAAAGTTTCAATTATAGAAGGTAAACAAATTCAAACAAATGGCGGCAGAATGGAGCTTGAGAGAGCAGGCCAGGGTTGCTGGCGGCAACAGGGGAAGCAAAGCTTTCCACACACCCTGGCTGGGCCCACCCGCTTAAGGCTACAAAGTTTCAATTGTAGAAGGTGAATTAACTGCCACAGAAATGGCTGCCGGAGCCCCAGGCTTGGCTCCGCTCCAGGCTACAAAGTTTCAATTGTAGAAGGAAAATAAATTCCAGATACCAGGGCCTCTGCTTGGGTTGCCAGGGGGCGTGGCCGGCCTGCAAACCACCACAGGCCCCTCGCTCAGGCTTCCCCACACCCCAAGGAAACCCCCACCCTTATCTGTGACACCCTTCAGGGCAAACCAGCTGGCCCCCACCCATGCACCAGGCCTCTATATCTAATAAAAGAGTAATATACAGATTGATCATCACTGCAACACACAATATAGCTGTCCCCATGTGGTCAAAGATCCTGCCCCCATGTGGACACAAGATGGCCACCACAAGATGGCCAGCAGGAGAGGGCAGTTGGGAGGCACCCGGCCTGCATGGGAGGGCAGTTGTGAGGGACCAGGCCTGCAAAGGAGGGCAGTTGGAGGCGATCAACCCTGCAGGAGAGGGCAGTTAGGGGTGACCAGGCTGGCAGAGGAGGGAAGTTGGGGGCAAACAGGCTGGCAGCAGAGTGGTTAGGGGGTGATCAGGCTGGCAGGCAGAAGCGGTTAGGGGCAATTAGGAAGGCAGGCAGGCAAGCAGTTGGGAGCCAGCAGTCCTGGATTGTGAGAGGGATGTCCGAATGCCCGTTTAGGCCCACCAGGATCGGGCCTAAACGGGCATTCGGACATCCCTCCAGGAGTCCCAGATTGGAGAGGGTACAGGCTGGGCTG
The DNA here is from genome assembly GCF_951640355.1 of Cnephaeus nilssonii. Classification (NCBI taxonomy): domain Eukaryota; kingdom Metazoa; phylum Chordata; class Mammalia; order Chiroptera; family Vespertilionidae; genus Cnephaeus; species Cnephaeus nilssonii. The sequence goes on along the minus strand of NC_137089.1, from coordinate 36,213,009 downwards.
AGGGACAACCCCCCGCCGTGCACGAATTTCGTGCACCGGGCTTCTAGTATATATATATATATATACACACACACACATACACACACACATACACACACACACACACACACACACATACATATATATATATGTGTGTGTATATATATATATATATATATATATATATATATATTCTCCTTTTTATTCCTTTAGTATATATATATATATATATATATATATATATATATATATTCTCCTTTTTATTCCTATAGTATATATATATATACTAGAGGCCCAGTGCATGATTAAATCATGCACGTGTAGGGTCCCCTAGGCCTAACCTGCCATCCAGGCCATATCCACTGCCCCACAAAGCCTAGCACGCTCCGCGGACACTGCTGGCAGCCTGCTCCCCGCTTTTGATGGCAGGGGATCCGCTGGTGCCGGAACGGACACACAGCTCCCCGCTTTCGATCGTGGGGGAGCTGGGTGTCCGCTGGTGCACCAGGCCTTTCAAAAGCCTCCAGCGGAGGCTTTTGGCCTGGTGCCGGAGCGGACAGACACCCAGGTTCCCCGCTTTCACTTTCAATCGCGGGGGAGCTTGGTGTCTGTCTGCTGGTGCCAGAGCGGACACCCAGCTCCCTGCTTTTGATGGTCGGCGGCAGGATGTGGGCTTGCTGCCCCAGAGGCCCCTTCTGTGCCACAGCATAGCCATGGCACAGACGCTGAGCTAGTGCTGCCGCTGGCGACACAAGCTCAGCGTCTTGCCAGCCCAATCGGCCACCCAGGCCACCCTGAGTCCCGCCCCCCCGCACCTCCTGGCCAATTGTGGGCATAGCGAAGGTACAGTCAATTTGCATATTACTCTATTATTAGGTAGGATATATATATATATATATATATCTTCTCTAATAAAATGGCAATATGCAAATTAACTATCACTCTGCTACATAAGCCACGCCCACCAGCCACGCCCACCAGCCAATCAGGGCGAGTATACAAATTAACCCCAATCCAAGATGGCTGCAGCCACAGAGAGCAAGGTTTCCCAGGTAACAGAGGAAGCCAAGCTTTCCATAGCCGTTGCAGGCCTAAGCCTCCACTCAAGCTACAAAGTTTCAATTATAGAAAGTAAACAAATTCAAACAAATGGCGGCAGAATGGAGCTTGAGAGAGCAGGCCAGGGTTGCCGGCGGCAACAGGGGAAGCAAAGCTTTCCACACACCCTGGCCGGGCCCACCCGCTTAAGGCTACAAAGTTTCAATTGTAGAAGGTGAATTAACTGCCACAGAAATGGCTGCCACCCCGGAGGGAACAGCAGGCTTGGCTCCGCTCCAGGCTACAAAGTTTCAATTGTAGAAGGAAAATAAATCCCAGATACCAGGGCCTCTGCTTGGGTTGCCAGGGGGCATGGCCGGCCTGCAAACCACCACAGGCCCCTCGCTCAGGCCGCCCCACGCCCCAAGGGAACCCCACCCTGATCCAGGACACCCTTCAGGGCAAACCAGCTGGCCCCCACCCGTGCACCAGGCCTCTATCTTATCTAATAAAAGAGTAATATACAGATTGATCATCACTGCAACACACAATATAGCTGCCCCCATGTGGACACAAGATGGCCACTACAAGATGGCCAGCAGGGGAGGGCAGTTGGGAGGCACCCGGCCTGCAAGGGAGGGCAGTTGAGAGGGACCAGGCTTGCAAGGGAGGGCAGTTGGAGGTGATCAACCCTGCAGGAGAGGACAGTTAGGGGTGACCAGGCCGGCAGAGGAGGGCAGTTGGAGGTGATCAACCCTGCAGGAGAGGGCAGTTAGGGGTGACCAGGCTGGCAGAGGAGGGAAGTTGGGGGCAAACAGGCTGGCAGGGGAGCAGTTAAGCATCAACCAGGCTGGCAGCAGAGTGGTTAGGGGGTGATCAGGCTGGCAGGCAGAAGCGGTTAGGGGCAATCAGGAAGGCAGGCAGGCAAGCAGTTGGGAGCCAGCAGTCCTGGATTGTGAGAGGGATGTCCGACTGCCCGTTAAGGCTGATCCCACCGGGATCGGGCCTAAACGGGCAGTCGGACATCCCTCCAGGAGTCCCAGATTGGAGAGGGTACAGGCTGGGTTGAGGGACAACCCCCCGCCGTGCACGAATTTCGTGTACCGGGCTTCTAGTATATATATATATATATATATATATATATATATATATATATATATATATATATATATATATGTAAGACACCACAGAACCAATAGATAAATGAAAAAAAATACAAACACCACACAGCCAGCAAAGAGGATTGGGGCACAATCTGTAGAGGCTGAGCTTATATAGTGAAAATAAGATTAAGAATTGGATGAATGTGGGGAGGACCTCAATTTAGTATTGAGGAAGTAGATAGGGAATAAGTGGATGAGAAGAAAGAGAATGAGAAGAAAAAATAATAAATTTACAAAAAAATTTGATTTCAAAAATGGTATAAAAAATTAAAAATAGCAAATAAAAAATAGTGATGGAAAAATAATGCAAACAGAAATTTAAAAAAGCAACAAACAAAAACAGGAAAACAAGAAAAGAAGAAAAGTAAAAAGGGATAATAAAAAAAAATAAAAGTGAAAAAAATGGAGTGTCGTTCCTTTGGCTGGCTTATGATTCCATTCGTCTGTACTATACTGTTTCTCAGTTTCTGGTTGCTGGGGCTAAAGATTTCTCTTTAGGCCAGATCCTATGTCCTCAAGGAGTATTCAGATTCCTTTGTATTATTCAGAATGTGATCTGGGTGTGGCTATATTGGTTGCCTGGAGAGTGAGGGAGGGGCTATCTCTCAGGAGAAAATTGCGACCGGGGCTTAGATATGACTCAACACTAGACTCGCTACTACCTCTCCTGGACCACCGCCTACTCTCCCCAGATTCCACAAGTCCATACCTTCTCCCGCACCTTAGCCACAGGTAAGTGTCTGTATCCAAAAGGTCCTACAAACTAGGTTCAGTGGAGAAAGGCACAGGCCCTAGAGCAGGGAAGGACTGCATCTCTGCAAGCTCCTCTCTTGCCGGCACTGCGCGGTCCGGCCAGCCCTTCAGGGCTGCCTCTGAGCTCAGATCCAAAATCCAGATTTCAAGGTCCAAAATCCCCTGCCTCCCACAGTCCCGTGGTCCCTTTTTTTTCACAGTCAGATGCTTTGCCTGTCCTCAGGGACGCAGCTTGGTGCCCTGTAGTTTCTTCCTGACCCTCTGGGCACAGAGGTCCAGCAGACTCTCTTGCTAGATCCTTGATTTCACCTTTATCCAGGGGACCTCTGCCCTTCCCAGCTGCAATCTGTCTCACCAGCTGCGTCTACTTCATCAATTCAGTCTGAATTCCACTCGTTTCAGCCGCTCACTCTATTTGCTCCGGGACAAGGATCAGGACATGTCCATCTATTCTGCCGCCATTTTGTCTCCCCCAATGTGATGGTATTTTGAGGTGAAATCCTTGGGAGGTAATCAGGGTTAGATGAGGTCAATAAGGTAGGGACCTTATGATGGGATTATAGTGCCCCTATAAGAAGAAGAGACATGAAATCTGTGTGTGTGTGTGTGTGTGTGTGTGTGTGTGTGTGTGTGTGTGTTTGCCCGAATGCACCAAGGAAAGTCTTGCGAGGACATAACCTAGAAGAGGGCCCTCACCAAGAACCCCACTACCCTGGCACCCTGATCTCAAAATTCCATCCTCCAGAAATTTTTTGAAATAAATGTCATGATGAGAGATTGCAAAGAAGTGAGAGAGGAAGAAACAGCTCTACACCACAAGCCTGGCTCCCTGGGTTAGGCCCCAACAGAAGGCTTTGGTGCCAGGGAGCATGAAGATGCTGGGTGCAAAGGAAGGGAAGGAGGGGACATAGAAGTGAACCACACTTGATCATTTTACTATTTTAAGGCCAGTTCCCCTTCCATGTAAACTTAGTGTAAAGTTTTTCAAAGAAACATTAAAAGCAACCATGAGGAAGAGAAGTGGTCCTGCCTCTCTGAGCAGCATTCACCACACCTGACTCCTTCTAAGAGCACTTGCCTTCCCCTTAGGGCCCTTCAGAGCCTCACATAAAGGGCCACACATCAAATTCATGTTCCAGTGAGAGCAAGTTCATGGAACAGAACAATGTGACCGATGGCCTGGAACTTTTTGAAGAGGCCTGAACATCTAAATTATCATGAACAATTTAGCCCATTTCAAATGAGGTTTTCACAATCCCACATTACATCAGAATTTACTTGAGAACATGAAATAAAGTTTTCCATGGCATTTGCAATGTGGCTGGACCCCTGCTTATATTGGGCCCCACTATGACCAACATCTGGACTTGCCTACAGAAGATACACTTAGTGCATTTCCTCCCTGAGGTGTGGTTGCGGACAAGGGACAAGGGGAGGGAAGGAATTGAAATATAGTAGGGAGAAAGTGGATGGAGCTTTAGTTATTCTCTATGACAGGTGGCCTTAAAAAGTTAAGTTAAAATGAGACTGAATCACTGCTCTCATTCGGCTGATGTGAGGATTGGACTAACTGTGAGAACACATTTAAAGTATATAAAAAGTGCCTGGCATTTAAGTACTTAATAGATACTTATTGGTAATTAGAGCAAACACTATCTTTTTGTGTTATCCTTCCTCTTACTTATAATACCATCTCTCCTTCTTCCCACCTGCCTAATTTTACCTGTCCTCCTGCTTCCTCCTTGAAGTCTTCCTGACTTGGTCCAGATATATCTATACCCTCATTGGGCACAGACAACATTTAACTTGTATTCTGCTCTAGGCACAGATCTTATCTCACTTGGAGAAAATAAAGGCAGTGGAGGTAGTGGTTAGAGCATGATATAAGAAGCCAGAATGACTGGGATTCCATTACTTCTTAGCTATGTGAGCAGGTGATTTAGCTTTTCTAAGTCCCAGTTTCCTTACCTGTAAAATGGGAATCTATGACTTATCTCATACATTTGTCATAAAGATTTAGAGAAAACTATGCAAAGCATCTGGTTATCTATCTATCTATCTATCTATCTATCTATCTATCTATCTATCCATCTATCATCTATCTTCTCTCTCCTTGTATATCTGTCAGAGAATCTAGCAGGTAGGGCACTATTCAGTTTATAAATATCTATAACAATAAAAGCCTAAGCGACCATCACAACTGAACAGACAACCGAATAGGCTGTGTGGGACGACCAGGCCAGCAGGGGGTTAGTGAGGAAAAACCAAACGACTGAGCAGCAGGCTGCGTGGGGCGACCAGGCCGGCAGGGGGGTTAGTGAGGGGCAACCAAATGACTGAGCAGCAGGTTGCGTGGGGCGACCTGGCTGGCAGGGGGGTTAGTGAGGGGCGACCAAACGACCAAACAGCAGGCTGCGTGGGGTGACCAGGACCACAGTTGGGGGGGGGCAGTTGGGGGTGACCGGGCCAGCAGGGTGGGGGGCAGTTAGGGGCAATCAGGCAGGCAGGCAGGCAGGTGAGCAGTTAGGAGCCAGTGGTCCCAGATTGTGAGAGGGATATCTGACTGTTGATTTAGGCCTTATCCCCAGGATTGGGCCTAAACCAGCAGTTGGACATCCTCCGAGGGGTCCCAGATTGGAGAGAGTGCAGGCTGGGCTGAGGGGACACCCCCCTCCCCGCCCCCCGTGCACGAATTTCGTGCACTGGGCCTCTAGTTTGAAATAAAATTGAATCGTGTTTTTGCAATCATTTCTTAGATAAAGGTTGTTTTGAAACTGGTACCTCCCATAGTTTCCTGGGCATATGAATCCCTTGGAAAATCTAATTTGGTAGATCTGGAGTAGTGACTTTGAGCATGATGATCTTCACACTTAGAAAAACAGCTATAAACTCAAAGGATGCTTTAAACCCTCCATTACTATATAAGGGTATCTGTTGCATAAAAAGAATGGATTTAAACCAGCCTCTTAATAATTGAATCATATTGCTGTCCAACCTCTTTGGCCAAAGTGACCAATAGGAAGAGGTAGATAGTGTGAACAAGTAACATTGCCATCTTGCTATCATTGGGTTAGAGCCATTAGCTACTAGAGCAGATATTGCATCTCTAAGTGGGCTACAGAGTATTTTCTTAATTGAATAAAATATTAATTGAATGAAAATTTCAATTCATTTCAAGGCTGTATAATGGGATAACTTGAAGCCTAGTTACATCTATTGCCCTAAATGGAGATCCCAGGGTTATCTCACAATAGTTAAGTGGCCTGAGCAGATAATTACAAGCACTTCACTGTGATAATTGTCAACCTCAGAGAGCTCCAAGGAAAGAATGCCTGTGGAACCAAAGGCTTTGAAAAGCTAAAGCACTGCTCCAACATCAGGCATTGTTATCAATAAAGAGATTTTGTCTTTTATGAAGCCAGGGTTGTGAGAAAGAAAGTTCTTTTATATGTCATTGGTTTCTTTTTAATTCACCAGTCCACAATGAATTGGCTTTAATAAAGCATGGACTGGGCTGAGACCAAGATGAAAGAAGAGAAACATCTAACAGGGAAGAAAAAAGAACATTCAACCCAGGAGCATCTTCCATTGTGCAAGGACGATCTTGAAGGAGATTTTCTATGGTAGCATTTGTAACTTTAATAGAAGACTTGAAATATAAGCTTAATCTATTTTCAGGTAGCATAGACAGTATCTTCAGAGATATCCAGTATATTTTAATATACAGATAGATTCAGAACTACTAGACAACACTTGGAATATTTCACAGGGTGCAATATAAGCAAAGTCATTCCAGAAAAGTAGGTAGTGCTCTATCTGCTCAAACCTCAAAATCAAGTCCAGAAATCTAAGAAGCTGGTTTTTGAATTCCTGAAATAGGAACGGAAAGACCAGCCCATAAAGCAAGGATATATATACATGAGGTGCACATACTATCTCACAGCATATACTATTTGATATCACTCTTTATAAAAAATATTTCCTCATTTCTAAATCTTAAAGTAAATGGCATTATTTCTAAACAGACACTATATTATCTTACCTGAAAAAAAGTGAAGGCCTTCCTCACTGATTGAACGAATAATGTCTTACTTTATAGAAAATGTTTTTGAAATATTGATGATATTGATGTCGCATTTTTTTAAAATGTATTTTTATTGATTTCAGAGAGGAAGGGAGAGGAAGAGAGAGATAGAAACATCAGAAACATCAATGATGAGAGAGAATCATTGATTGGCTGCCTCCTGTATGTCCCCAACTGGGGATTGAGCATGTGCCCTGACCAGGGATCAAACCAGTGACCTCTTGGTTCATAGGTTGATGCTCAACCACTGAACCATGCTGGCCAGGCTGATGTCACATTCTTTAGATGGTTGTATATATGAGATTTGGATGGTACTGAGGTGTTTTATTTATGATGATAAAGTCATACAAGTGTTAGCTATAATTACATATATAAAAAACATGTGTGTGTATATATATATATATATATATATATATATATATATATATATATATATTTTCATATAAAGGTGGCCTGCAAGTTGAGATATTAGATCATGGGGACTCAAGTTGGAAGCAAGTTCTATGATATGTCATATTGTCATATTTCCAGACTGGTATGTGAGATCAAGACTTTTAGGTACTGAGTTCACCTAGCCAACTGCCCAGACCTCCACATCTCATGACGGTATTCATGAAATAAAAAGAATTAGATTTTTCTGTGGGTTTAAAAACATTTGAAAAGAAAGTTAACCCATTGCTGATAGAAGTAAAGAGAAAGTTGAGGTCGAGGACAGTTATAGTTCTTAACTAGAAAACAGAAGTTTGTGGTAAATCAAGCAGTGGAATGTGAAATTCAGCAGTGAACCGGTTCTATGAATATAAGCAATTCACCATATATTTTCAAGAAAAAAGTACTTTGTGAAACAGTTTCAGCTGGTCTCAGCTAGTACAAAAATTGCTCATCAAGCGAGAGATAAAATTTTAGTGGAAATTGAAAAGACAATTTGTGTTATAAAGATATGCACAAGAAGCCTGTGTCTATACAGAAAACTGATTTGGGTAAATTTCTAGAAGTTTCCATAATTAAAATCTTGGGGATTTGTGAAAAAAAAAACACTAGATACTAATGTTTCAAATGGGTCAGGTATTTGAATAAATGTCTATCTATCTATCTATCTATCTATCTATCTATCTATCTATCTATCACTCATCCATCCATTCATCCATCCATCCATCCATCCATCCATCCATCCATCCAGTCATTCTTTTTAAAAAATCGGGAGTGCTATGTGTCAGGCATTGTGCTCAGAGAAAGGTTATAAACTTCAAAGGATATAGACTCCTAAAAGAGGAGATTTTTAAAAGAACACTTATATGGATTAAGGACTGATCTGGGACAGGATCAGAAAGAGTATAACCTTCATGGTTTACCTTTTCTTATCCATTTACTACTCACTCTACTTTTCTGCATTGAAGAATTTGACAGGTAGGCAAATCCGCTGAACCTTACCAATTCCTTGATTTTTTTCTTACCAAATGTTTGTCAAATAATCCTTAATTAATTAGCCCTACAAATTGTACAACATAAGGAAGTTTGTTAACAAGATAGAGTTCTCACTTTGGTTTTCTGTGACTTTCTATAGGTTTCTGGTGATTTGAGAATAAGTATTAAGGGTTCTTTCTTGCTTGTGAGTGTGTTTTCCACAAGGATGGGAGAACCATCATAGATGCTAATGATAAAAGTGGTTTCTGAAGGAGGACCCAGAATCTGGGACTAGCTTTTTATCTTTCAGGATCTCAATTGCCCCATCTTATCCTCCCTTTTCTACATGAATACTATAATAGCAAACACATTATGACAGTTATTAAAGGGCATTTCCTATATTAACTCAAGATTACAGCTACCCTGGGAGGTAGATGCTATTATTATCCCCATTTTTGCAGATGAGGAAGAGGGACCAAGAGAGATTGAGTCATTGTTTAAAATCACACAGCTGGTAAATTGCAGAGCTGGAATTCAACCCCAAAATGTCTGGCCTGGAAGGCTCCAACTTCACTGCTTCTCACACCAAAGTTAATCCAATGAGGGAAATATCCTTCATCTGTCATATCCTCACTCACTACTAGATGTGACAAAGAGACTCAGAGAGGTCTTCCTCCCAGTGGATCTTTTATCACTTGTCCATCCCAATCTCATTTGCTTAACTCATGGAAAAAGGACAACTATTATTAAGAGTTTTAAAGCATCTCTCTTTGGGAACTAGAAGAATTCTAAAACCAGGTATGCTCTGGTTGTAGTCCTGGCTGCATATCCATTAGACACAATAAAGACAATTAAGGTGATAGAAGGTCCTCAAAAGCAGACATGGTATGTTCTATAGAAATATGTCTCCCTCACTCTGTACCCAGTAGGTAATGAGTTGCTGTCTGGTAAACAGAAGCAAAGAAAGCTGTTTGGCTTTTAGAAATTTCAGTTTCCTCCACTTCTTACTGACAACTAGTGGGTACTGGATGTGAGAGTCTGCATAAATTCTGGACTGGTGCAGGCCACGCCTTCCCTGACCTAATATCCCCAAATGTCTTTCACTCTCTCCCTTTTAAAGCAGCAATGAAAGATACCAGAAATAAATATTAGAGTTCTCATCGTAGCTCACAAAGCGATTGAGCCAGCTTCATGTAACCTTGAGCTTTTCTCTTTTCTGTGAAACATTTTTTGAAACTATTTTAAGTTGCTGATGGAACATTCCATTTGAAAATAAAAAGGCAAAGTAACTGTGACTAGGTTGAGGGGATAAAAATTTAGGATGAGCTCAAGTTCTAGGGACTTAATTGAACTATTTCTGCCCGTTTTGCAAAAGTGCCACACCCTCACCCTGGATTGATTAGATGACAGTCAGGGCGATCCCTGACAGGCATCTTCCCTGCGTCTGGAATTCATTTCTCTATACATCTGCCCAGGTGACCACTCTGAGGCAGTGTGGTGAACAGCAGGAGAACAGGAGAACACCTACCTGCTCCTAATGAACTTATTATCTCTGCCTTTTCCTCCTTTTTCCTTTCCTTTGGGACCTCAAAGTGTGCATTTTGATTGAGGGGGAAAATGCAATTCAAAAGTGACCTTATCTAGTTGTGGTCATAAATGTTTTTTCCCAGCTGTGCTGGATCTGATCTTATCAGATGCCGTGTGGCACCGAGGGAATATGGCACATGGCTTAGATTCATAGGACCAGGTCACAGCTGAATTTCACATTCCACTTCTTGATTTACCCCAAACCTCTGTTTTCTAGTTAAGAACTTTAACTGCCTTCGACCTCAACTTTCTCTCTGCTTCTATCTGCAAAGAAACTCCATTGCAGGGGTCCTCAAACTTTTTAAACAGGGGGCCAGTTCACTGTCCCTCAGACCGTTGGAGGGCCGGACTATAGTTTTAAAAAAACTATGAACAAATTCCTATGCACACTGCACATATCTTATTTTGAAGTAAAAAAACAAAACGGCAAAAACACCCGCATGTAGCCCGCAGGCCATAGTTTGAGGACGCCTGCTCCATTGTTCCTTTTCTCTTATTTGCTTTATTTTTCTAATCACTACAGTTTCTTTTGAAGTAATTCAACTTTGGACTGAATGAAAAGGAAAAGATATCTATTTGTATGTCTGAATCTTCAATAAGACATGCCTTCCCTAAGGGACACAGTGACACAGAGCAGAACTCATTAATGTCCACTAAGTAAGCAAATAAAAACTTGGGCCACTGAAAACTAGCTGCAGCACAACCACTTTTTTCAATGACTAAACTTGACTCTTGGTGTCAGTTTCCTAAGTGTAAATGAAGCTATGCTTTGCCACATACCAACTGTGTGACTTGGCAGGTCTCTTAACCTCTTAGTGTGTCAGGGTCCTCTTCTATTAAAATAGCCCTACTTCCTTGGCTAGGTTAAATGAGACAATCCATGTGAAATCTTAAAGCATTGTCTGGCTTATAATACCTGTTACTTCTGGCTCAATGCTCATACTTCCCACAGGACAGCCAGTTGAGTTCCTCTTTTTTGTTGATGGACACCTCTGCTGCTCAGCACACTTTCAGAGTAGACGTGACTGGTTGGTCCTTTGTATAGTGTAGAGTGAGGCACCTGGAAAAATACTCAATTCTTAGAAGCATTAAATAACAACCATCTTATTATGTTCACATATTCTGTGAGGCAAGACTTCAGAGTACCGTGGGGATGTTGTCTATTCTACAATGCCTGGTTCCTCAGCTGGGAAGATGTGATTGGCTGGGGCTGGCTTTACCAAGGCTTTGTCACTCACATGCCTGGCACCTGGGCTGGTATGTTGGTTTCCTAGGGATGCTGTAACAAAATACCAAAAATTGGGTTGCTTAAATTAATAGAAAAGTATTTTTTCACAGTTCTGGAGTCTAGAAGTTTAAAATCAAGGTGTTGGCAGGGTCTTCCCCCCTCTAAAACCTCTAGAGAAGAATCCTTCTTTGTATCTTCCAGCTTCTGGTAGTCTCCAGATGTCCCTTGGTTTGTGGCAACATAATTTCAATCTCTGCCTCTGCCTTTACATGCCCATCTTCTCTGTGTGTCTTTGTCTTCACAGGTGTTCTCGCTTTGATAAGGACATGTTAAGGTTCCACCCTTTTCCAGTATGACTTCATCTTAACTAATTACATCTGCAATGACTGTGTCCAAATAAGATCACATTATGAGGTATTGAGGGGGGTTAGACTTCAACATGTCTTTTAGGGAGATACAATTCAACCCCATAACCATTGGGATGACTCAAAGGCTGGGCTTAACTGGCACTATTGACTAAAGCACCTGTTTGTGGTCTCTCGGGCTTGGGCATCTCACATATTAGTGGCTAGATTCTGAGCGGGAGCATTCTGAAAGTAAGCATTCCAAGAGAACCAGATAGGAGCCAAATTGTCTATTTATGACCCAGCCCTGAAGTCATACAGTGTGATTTCTGCCATACTCAATTGGTCAAACCAATCACAGTCCACCCAGATTCTATCACTTCATGGGAGGACTGTCCCCCTGCCTCTTATCCCCCCCCCCCCCCCACACACACACACATAGCCTTGGAATAGTTTTTCTGAATTTGCTCATTTTGATTTCCATTTTAAAATACGGAACACAGGATCTCCTCTGAGGAAATAGAAAGGTTATTCTCTCCCACATTCCATAAAACATCTTGCATTGTTATTTTGAGATAGGATACTAGGCTGAACTAGTATATTTTTATATTTTAAATTAAAAATCACCAAAGAATTTTAAAGAAGAAAAAATTAGACTAGGAGGAAGTATTTTTGAAAACTTTTTTTAAATTTTTAATTTAAAAAAATTTATGTGAGCTGAAAATAGATGACATGACATGAGCTGATGTCAGGAGGCAGGATGAGTCTGTCAGGCAAGAACGCTGCGATCCCACAGCAGTGAGAATCAGGGCTGTGGCATAAGCTTACTCATTGCTGCTTGATTTTAGAGAAAAAACTATCAAAATATTGTGGAGAGATTATGTGAATATTTTTTTTCTAATAGATTCCTAAATACACACAGCACATACTTTCTTATTGAGCTTTCTAAAATGGGGCCAGGGAAGGCAGACAGACACATGTCCATCTATTATGGGGCCAGATATCACTGAAAAATATGAGTTGCTACATATATTCACCAAAAACATGTATCAGGATGTTCATAGCAGGACTATTTACAATAGCCCCAAACTGGAAGCTACCAATATGCCCACCAACAGCAGAATGGGTACAGTGTGGTTATTAGCAGTGGGATACTGTACTATATAGTGATGAGAATAATCTATAGCTACACCCAACAATGTAGATGAATCTCACAAATGGTGGTGAGCGAAATAATGCATACAAAAAAGAACATACTGTACGATTTCAGTTTTATAAAGTACAAACCCAGCAGCAAAACTAATCTATGCTGTTGTAAGGCTGTTTAATAATTACTCTTTGAGGAATTGCCTAGAAAGGATGAGGGCAAAGGCTTCTGGTGATTTTGTTTCTCTATCTGGATGATGGTTGCATGGCGAGTTCAGTTTATGAGGCTCTACGCTTCTGATATTGCCCCGACCCGCGGGGCAACAACACGGACACCAGAGACGAACCTAAGAGAAAGAAACAAACAAGGAACGCGAAGAATGGAGGCAAGACAAATGGGTTTCTGATCAAGCCTCGAAATTTTATTCTTACAGCGGTGCCTTATATCCAAGTCAGGAAGTGGGAGGTGGGGCGCGGGGAGTGAACTGTGGACCTGTCAGTGCTTGCCAGCAGGGGCTGCAGGCAGGGGAGGGGGTATGAGGAAGTTCTAGAAGGGGAGATGTCTAGGAGGGATAGGGGCTGAGCGGATCATGTGGACTTAGATAATTTGGCTAAGGTCGTAAAGGGTGTTGACTAAAGATAAAGGATGGGGCGGTTGAAGGGCAGCTATGCGAAGAATGCTTTGTCCTCAGGCATGAGGAAGTAAGCCAATGGTGAGGACTAAGTTTCCATGAGGTTCTGTTTCATTAGCTTACTAAAATAATGTTAGAATTAATTTGTCATTGACTCTTGGCTCCTGACATCTCCTCCCTCTCTGTTTAAGAGAAGGGAGTGGGCCTTAACCAACCGGGGAGACATTGACCTGGTTCCTCCCATGGGCTTTGTATGCCCACCGTGTGTGGCTCTTGACATCTTTTGGGGAGGAGAGGCAGAGCCATTATTTTTATTGATGTCAACCTCTATGCAAACCAGGTGTACTCTCAGGGAAATCCAGAGGAGGTTGAAAAAGTTTGAACCTTCCCTTGCAATGCTTTGCTCTGCACCCGGTTTGATACCCATACCTCTGGCTCTGGTTAGAGCGTAGGTAAGCATCCCTCTGGTTAAGATGCTGTCCCCGTAGGGAAGGAGCGAGTCTGGGTCTGGAGGTTTTCGCGCTCTTGGTAAACCGAGTCCCACCTATAGGCCATTCCCAGGCGTTGATAATGAATCTGAATGGGTTTTGCTAAAGCTGAATCTATTTGCTGTTTTACAAGGTCGGTTATTTTTCTAAATGCCCAAGGGCCAAATGTCTTCATGGCTGGAGCATTCCTGTTAATTCCTCTCTGTTGCAGGAATCCACATGGTCTAGGAGTTGTTTTCTGAAAATATACAAACCCATTCTCGACCAAAGGTTAATAGAGAACTCTTTTCTATAAATTTTACTTGGGATCCTTTATTTTTTGCCCAAACAATTTTCCTTTGGCTTATTTTGACACCATATATGTTTTTCATGGGTGTCCTGCTGTGTGAAAATTAATTTTCAAAGTAAAAAATTTTTTCTAGATGTAATTTACTTACAGGATATTTTTTCTTACATGGTATTTTTCCACTATCCCCCTTTTTTATTTATTTATTAGGAGGCTTTTGGAAAATTTTTATAATGCAGTCTTGATGACTTTAATTTTTATTTTTTTGCACAAAAATATGACTGCTTTAGGTTCATTGCATGTTAAGTAATTTTACCATGAAATGAACTATCAATAGAAATTTTGGTTAATACTTTAGGAACAGCTTTTGTACAATTACATTTTCTTGAATATTTACTTATTTTCAATTAGCCAATTTAAATTAATCTGAAAACTTGACTATTTTACTGTCAAATTTAATACTCATTAAATAACAACAATCTTAGTTTACTCAGTAAATATTAATGGAAAGGATTATTTTGCATCCTTGAGAAAGCCCTGAGCATTTCTGGATTTAGGCTGGATTTTGATATAGGGCAGCTGCCATCACAGCAAACTCTCTGTTGCCTGGATCCCAATCCAAACCGGGCCAAGTCTCTTTCTGTTATCTGGGTCTCTTCCCGATCTGATCTGGGCCAAGTCTCTGTATGTTGCCTGGGTCCCGATTTAAGCTGGCATGGGAAGCGCGAAGCAGCCATGGGGCAGGAGACCTCCTTCAGAAGGGGCGAGTGTTCAAACCCCTGTAATGTTGGGGGGGTGAGGTTCTGTGCCCCACCTCTGTTGACCCCCAAATTCTCTCCTGATGGCCCCTCTGCGACTGTGCCTGTCTTAGGTTGTTCCTCCCTTGAGGAATCTTACCCGTCTTTGACTAACCAGCCATCCTCCCGGGCCAAGCAGGGTGATGTGAGGTTCAGTTCTGTCTCCTTGGTAGCCTATGCCCCTATGGCCTCCATGCCTAGCACCTGCCTTGGGATCCCCTCGCCTGCTGGTGGGGCCCTGGCATTGATCACAGATCTTGGGGTACCCAGGTTTCTTCTCCAGGGAGGGCCCATCTCACGCCATTGTGCAAGAGACAGATCCATGGTACCAGCCACTATGAGGCTTCAACCTCAGCATGAACTGAAAACTCAGGCAACAGCTGTGGGCAATTGGATTGTGAGAAGAGGGTCCCTCTTGGCAAACAGAGCAAGAAGGGTCAATATAGAATGCTCAAATGCCTTCCCAGGGGGCCTTCCACACAGTGGAAGGGATTAAATCCTTTCATGTCCTTATAAATTGCTGCCAAACATTAAAAAAAAATAGTTTGTAAGTTTGGGATAATTGTACAATATGCTGTTGTAAAATATCAAAAATTATAATGAAATTGTAGAATATCATGTAAGGATATTTTTTGTTCTAGGCCATGGCAATTTAATTTCAAACTGGCTATCAATTTCTTTTTGTATAGAAAAGGTTTTAACCAGTTAAAGTCTCCTAATAATTTCTAAAAGTCATTTAATCTTTTCTTATCTCCACCTTCTGAGGCCTAATGCATTGGTTATCAATAACAATCCCTATGATATTTGAAGGAAGCCTCTCTTTATTTTTTTTCCCAAAATAACTTTCAGGTTACAGAGAGTTTCATTTAAGAATCTTGTCTTTCTTTTTACAACAAGCAACCTGTATGGTTACAGCTTAAAAGGCAAGCCTCAGGCGACTAGTTAGCTATATTACAAGTATTCTTACAGTAAGGCTGACTACTAATTTACTTTCAGATTTATCTTTTTAACAATAATTTTAGTTTACACTGTAAATACTAGTGAAAGAGAATTCAAAATTTTAAAATTTTCTCCCTTTTATTAAATTTACAATTATATTTTTAAAGTATCCTCTTAGGCTTATTTGCATATACAGAGGGATCATGGGAAGCCTTCAGTAAATCCTAGGTAGCAAAATTAAATACTTAGCATTTCTCAAATCAATAATACTTTTACATTTTTAAGGATACATTTCAAATAAAATATAAGGCATAGTCAATTAATAGATTAATTTCTATCATCTAAACTTCATACTAGGCATACTCAGATCAACATTTCAGTATTATAAATTTCAATACATTTAGATAATTTGAACTTAAAAGTTGTAAATTTCCAGCCAATAGGCCTGGCACAGCTGCTAAAATTTTTTTTAAAAGAATTTTCCTGCTAGAGAAGTCAAGAAGCAAACCCATAGCTATCTTGCTTTCTACTTCCTGGGGGTTACTTGCCTCAGGGTGGGTAATTTCAAAAGAGTTACTTTAAATCACCTTGGGAAACCAACCTCTATTTCTCTCCCCGGTTCATCTCCACCATCTTTAAGGCCAAAATAGTCTCGGGTTTTTATTCTGTACACAGAAAAAGGTCAAGTCCAGCTCAAAACTATGCGCACTCGTTTTTAAACTGGCCTTTTCCCTTGCATGTGCACAGAAATCCCGGATGCATTTATGAATTTGTAAAAGCTTTAAGTCATTAGCTGGAAAATAAATAAAGATGACAAAGATGAGGCCTTTCAAATTGGCTGTCTTGGGGAGTGGCGTCCATATTGGATCACCACGTGTCTCCCTTCCCCCACCTCCTTCTTTCTTAGGGGGAAGATTCAGTACTGGTCTGGCATCTACTGTTTTTATTTTATTTACTTTTTTCAATTTTTATTTATTTTTATTTTTAAGGAAAGAAAAGATTTTTAAGATAAAGAATTATTGGCCGTTGCTGAGAAGTTCCTTTTATTCTTTTTTACTTGGTTACAAGTAGTTTACACGTGGAGGCAGAAGAGGTGCAGATGGTATTATTAGAGACTTGCACCCTTCCATTGCAGGCTGTAAGGCCGTGGCTGCACCCCACTTAGACATTCTTAAACTCTCCTGTGCTGAATCAAGGCCATCACCAATTAAAATAGGAATTTTCTCTGGACCAAAAGTCTCATAATAATCCTGAAGGGCGTGTGGAAGGGGGATGGGAGTTTTCTTTAAGAATTTCCTCCCCCGTTTTAATAACTTCTTGAACGTCAGGGTCATGTGAGTGGATTTTTAGCATGTCATTAATTAAATTCCAGTAGGAAAAAGTAGTTACAGGAATTTTTTCAGGGCCAAAGGCTTGATAAAAATCTTGTAAAGCATCTCCTACTCTAGCCCATCATCTATGATTGATGGTTCCTCCTAGGGGGAACCAGGGAAGGGTATCATGAATAAAGTCAAAAGATTTCTTGAGATCCTTCTTTTTAACCCTTACTCCTCGTGTTCTGAGGGAATGCTTGAGGCTATCAAGGAACATTTCATGACTACTCAGTGAATGCCCCATATCTGGTCGGCTGGATGGCTTTTTAGGTAATTATCCTCTCCCACGTAAGCCTCCGGGCTGTATAAACCCCACGCCAGGTCAGCCTGACTTTTCTCGCCAACTGTGAAATCAAAGCGGAACTTTCACCTTTCAATATTGCTCTTTACTCCCTTGCTTGCGTGAAACAGTCGGTAGGTATAACCCGCCTACTCGGACCCTCATAGACGAGGAAGATCCCTGATGTCCCCGTCCCGTAGGGATCGGGGAGGTGAACTCCTCGTGGTTGAGTCTATGAGGTGGACGACCTTACGTTCATAGCAAGCTCAAGGTTTGGAGGGCAATTTTACTCAGTGAGAAGCTTCCGACAGAGAAATCAAGCAGGGATACTAGGTCAAGTGATTCAGAGTCGTCACTACCGAGACTGGGTACCCTTAACTCTTCCCCAGTACGGTGAGGTGACTGCTTATTAGTGGGCTAGAGGAATTGACCCGAAAAGCCAATAATAACAGCAGAGCAGAGAGGGGTGAAAATGCTCTGAAATTCTTGTTTGTAAAATCATCCACTTACCTTACTCCGATCTGACTCGCGGCGGGTGCGCGGCGATCTAGGGCGGAATTTAATCCGAGGGTCGCGGAATTTAATCCGAAGGTCGCGGAATTTAATCCGAAGGTCGCGGAATTTAATCCGAGGGTCACGGAATTTAATCCGAGGGTCGCGGAATTCAATCCGAGGGTCGCGGAATTCAATCCGAGGGTCGCGGAATTTAATCCGAGGCGGAATTTAATCCGAGGGTCGCGGAATTTAATCCGAGGCGGAATTTAATCCGAGGGTCGCCTGGCCAGGCCTTTCCAGTGGATGTTCTCATCGGAGGGTCTCTGCCCCACGTTGGGCGCCATTTTGCCCCGACCCGCGGGGCAACAACACGGACACCAGAGACGAACCTAAGAGAAAGAAACAAACAAGGAACGCGAAGAATGGAGGCAAGACAAATGGGTTTCTGATCAAGCCTCGAAATTTTATTCTTACAGCGGTGCCTTATATCCAAGTCAGGAAGTGGGAGGTGGGGCGCGGGGAGTGAACTGTGGACCTATCAGTGCTTGCCAGCAGGGGCTGCAGGCAGGGGAGGGGGTATGAGGAAGTTCTAGAAGGGGAGATGTCTAGGAGGGATAGGGGCTGAGCGGATCATGTGGACTTAGATAATTTGGCTAAGGTCGTAAAGGGTGTTGACTAAAGATAAAGGATGGGGCGGTTGAAGGGCAGCTATGCGAAGAATGCTTTGTCCTCAGGCATGAGGAAGTAAGCCAATGGTGAGGACTAAGTTTCCATGAGGTTCTGTTTCATTAGCTTACTAAAATAATGTTAGAATTAATTTGTCATTGACTCTTGGCTCCTGACATGATATGTACATTTTTCTGGATGTATATTTTACTGGATTAAAAAAAAATTTAAAAGTACTTGCACTTGCTCGGCCTGTGTGGATCAGTGGATGAGTGTCAATCCATGAACCAGGAGATCCCAGTTGGATTCCTGGTCAGAGCACATGCCCAGGTTGTGGGCTTGATCCCCAGTAGGGGGCGTGCAGAAGGCAGCCAATCAATGATTCTCTCGTCATTGATGTTTCTCTCTCTCCCTCTCCCTCTCTCTCTCTAAAATCACTAAAAATATATTTAAAAGGAATTGTCTTTAAAAAGAAAAGTACCTGCACTCAATCATCAGACTATGACAGAAGAGTAAGTACGTATTATTAGAGAACACACAAGAACTTGTGTTGAGACTTATAGTGCTCATATCCAAATGGCTGGCTTTCTTGGCTATTTGGGTGATATGTTTTATTTTAGCAAGATATTTTTATTTTTATTTTTATTTTTATTACAGTAAAATGGGTACTGTCACTGAAATCTGTAAAAAAGGTAGTTTGACTCTGGTCCTTGCTTAAAGGGTGAGTCAAGGAATATAGGGGCCTTTGAAGGCAGAAAATTGTTCACTTGTCACTTTGAAGGGATCCAAGACTGCAGAACAAGAGAACCATTGGCCACATTAGCTGGAGAGAAGAGGGAGTACAGAGGGGATAAAAATGCCCATTTAAAACATGGACCTTGTTGGCTTTCCATTCACTTCCCTTCCCTTCAGATCCAGGGCTCTCACTGGTTGGGATCTTCCAGGATTCCAGTTTTTGCTCCACCTTCCATCCCTCATTTCCATTACCCATATTCTACACCCCCAGTATATTCACATGGAATTCTGTAAAAACCCTTTCTCCTTTGGGTGTCCTCCTTGTTTACTTTCTCTACTGGGACCAATGGCCACTTCTCTTGGGGGGTCTTGGTCTTTTGTGACAAACCACACTCAGCAGGTTTCATTGAGACCAGTTTGTTCAAGAGCCTTACCATCTTTGGGGAGGCAGACCAAGCTTCCAGATTCCCTTGCCCTGTGATAAATCAGTCACAGATAAGATAAGATGTATAAGGTATGTGGTATGTTTCCCATGCAATGGCATGGAAGGAATGGGGTACATTGGTAATTTTGTCAAGTTGGCAGCAGTTCCCTTGGAGAAAACTGTGCCACTTGTGCTGATTGAAAGAGTACCTAATGAAAGGAAAAAGCAGTCACAGGCTAAGGCCTGAGCTGATCAATTCCTCAAATGAAGCTATAGAAAATGTTCTCCAGGGCACCGGGTCCACATCACTGACAAGGAAAGTTTCCCGGTGGTTTGAGCAGCACTCTGCTTCTCCTGCCTTAGTGAGGTGAGCAGCACATTTAACTTCAGCTCCCAAAGCCTTCTGCAAACCACTCAGCTCTTCTCCATTCCTCAGCTGTGTTTGCTTTGCTGTTCTCGGACAGCAGCATTTTCACTTGGTCTAAAATGTAAGGAACCGTCTGATCATGCAGGTTGTTTACTAGCACTGGCAGCTTCTCAGGCTCTGATGAGAGAAAAGAAATGTCTTCACATCAGAACAGTTCACCTCAAAATGTAACATACTCACTGGTTGAAATTTAGAGAGAGAGAGAAAAAATTTAATTGTCAGGCCATGTTGAGTAGTGTCACAATTACTTAGATTATGAGAAATATATCTTTTCAACAGTTTAAAGGCCACAGTTCTTATATTTTTTTTCTAGCATGGGCAGCTCAGACAGGATCCAGAAGCCCCAGCCTATAACTCATAGTTTTGTCAAATACTTAGCAAAGGAAACAGGAAGTATTTGACTGTAGTGTGGAGTGTTCCCTATTAGTCATATGATTCTATTAGCTCCGCTCATTCCTGTCAGATTAATAGATATATTAGAGGTATTTAGAATTAGAAGGGTCCAGAGAGAATCCCATTAAAATTTTTTCAAATTAAAAAACAACTCTAGGGTCAGTGAGATTAAGTAACTTACCTGAAGTATTACATCAGGACTGTGGTTCAATTTTGCAGTCACCTCCCCAATTCACTAAGGACTCTATTTACTGTGCCACTCTGATGACTCACTTCATGTAGAAGTTTTTCCGTGTCATTCTGACTTCTTGCCTGAGAGGTACATGTCTCTAGGATGAGGACCATTTGGGAGATAATAAGGAAAGAAATAAGATGAATCTATTTTCCCCCATGTTCTTTTTTCTTCACAAATCAAGACTATCCAGGCACTTTCAGCTCCACTGTGGGGCTGGGACTGAACACCAAGGACCTCTAAGGAGCCTGCTTCAATCTGTAATTGCTCTGGGAGAGTTGGTTGTGCACTGACCCATTGCTGGTATAAGGGTCCCTTGGGGGTCTTAGGGAACATCTGTAGATGGGGGCTGTTCTGATTTAAACTCAGGGATTCAATTCTTTGTGGGACATTCCCCACTGCCACCCTGAGTCTGTGCAATGATTCCCAAATACCCAAGAGAATAAAAATGTCTCCCCTTTTCCTTAAAGTCCTTCTGATGTTGGAAGACCTAAGACAGAGGCAAACCTCTCAGAGACTTTCAGCTAGGGTTTAAATTCAAGTCTAGCAGAATTTGAACATTAGGAGACTGTAGTGTTTATTTAGATAAATTGCCTTCCGCATGACATTTTTTATCCTCAGAAGACATCCTTAGTGAGTCCAAGAGAAGATTCTGCTATTTTCTGCTCTGTAGATGACCAGAGTTTTGCCAGGCAGGGTTATAGCTAATAGCAGTGTAGGTAAAGGGAGTTGCAGCCAACACTGTGTGCCACACTCAACATTGCAAATCATGGCACAGTTAAGTAACCTGACAATTCCGAGTTTCTGAGCCCATTCCTATGACTAGTGCAGCTATCAGAGGTAGACGGCCCATCTCTGGGAATCCTGGGGATATTTTTGAAAGGTGAGATTTTAGACATACAAGCTCTTTTATTTGCTTATACACATTCTCAAGGTCTATCTCCCATTCCCTAATTTATTCAACAAGTATCCCTTCAACATTTGTTGGAGACTCTTGAAACAAGCTGATAAATGAGCTTTTATTAAGCTCCTACTCTGTGCCAAGCAAGCATTTACACACACATTGTCTCTGTTGCATTCAAAATATCATTGTGTGTTAGGTTCTCTTTCATACAGATCCTGAAATTTTGGTTCAGAGAAGTTAGGTGAATTGTTCAAAATAAACAAAGACACATAACTGTGACTTGACCCTGGGTCTGCTGATTTGGGCTTCTGGGTAGTTTTCTACTATATTTGCCTATTCTAATAGTGTACCCTCAATCACTGAAATTGTGTGTGATTATTTCACCTGAAAAAAATAATCCATCAAAGTCAAAATCTTTGGTCAACATTCTAACTTAACTATACTCAACACATAAATAATGGTGATTTGATATAATGGATAGTACATGCAATACAATTTATAGTCTACCCAAAAAATACATTACAGCCGAAACTGGTTTGGCTCAGTGGACAGAGCATCGGCCTGCAGACTGAAAGGTCCCAGGTTCAATTCCGGTCAAGGGCATGTACCTTGGTTGTGGGCACATCCCCAGTAGAGGGTGTGCAAGAGGCAGCTGATCGATGTTTCTAACTCTCTATCCCTCTCTCTTCCTCTCTGTAAAAAATCAATAAAATTTATTTAAAAAATATATTACACATCTTTGTTGTAATAGATTTAACCTTAATTATTTGCTCAAAATTAACTGAAAAAGTTGTTGTTTCCTGGGCTCATATCAATTCATAAGAGAAGTAATCTGGATAGCAGCTAGAAGTCAGACTGGGAGTATGGTGGGTTATAACCCCAAGAACCCAAATGTCAGCAACAGTATACAATCACAATAATATTAATGACTAGAACATCAAATGGGAAAAAGCACACACCAGTCACGCTGCAGAAACAATTAAGTTCTTTAAGAGTCATGCAGCCCTAAATCTGGGAACCATCACAGCTTAGAGGATAAGCTGTCAAGTCTGAGAAAGCCAGTTCAAAAATATCTCTGCCTGTCATGTACCAGCTACAAGCAACTAGGAAGTAAGTTAAACCTGAACTAAACCTCAGTTTCCTTCTCTGAAAAATGGTGTGCATGGGGGTGGAGCACAGCAGAGTATGATACCTCCCTGATAGGATTGTTGGTAGGTAAAAATGCCTCTTAGCACAGGGTGGGCACATAGAAAATGTACCGTAAGTGGAAGCTATTTTTATTATTAAATACTAGTAGCCCTGCACACGAATCCGTGTCCCAGTAGCTCCCTGCGGGGCCTGGCCGCTCTGTGCCCACTGCCCAGAGGCTCTCCGGGGCCCAGAGGCCCATCCTCGGCCAGGCATGGAGTGCTTGCCTCATTGCCACGGCGATGAAGCAAGCATTCTGCCAGGCTGCTCATGCTGCCCACTCTCAACAGCCCTTCCCCAGGACTGGGGGACTCTGGTGGGGCTGAGAGGACTGGGCACTGCCATCTTGTGGCTATGGACGCTGCCATATTTGTGTTGGAGTGATGATTAATTTGCATATTACCCTTTTATTAGATAGGATGATGTGTGATGATAAGCAAAATAATAGCTTTACACATTTTCATTCAATACATTAAATTTATATCAGGCACGCTGAAGAGCCTCCTAGATTAAACATCTGATGAGAGCTTAGACAGATTGACCTTACAATTCATTTTAATCCTGAGAGTCTTCATTTTATAAGCCCTTTTAGGAGTTGAATGATAATTTTAAGCAAGATCCTAGTGTCATGTTAATTTTAATTAGGTGGGCTATTAATAAATAGATAAATAAGATATAAATGAGAAAGAAAACCACATATTGAACACTTGTGCAAAACTTCACAGTAAAGGCATTTAAAATATATGAACGTATAAGAACAAGAGAAGGGGAGAGATGATGAGAAAGAAAAAATTTTGGAAGCTGGAAAGCAAATACTACTAAGCAGTAACATGCTTAGTAGATTAGGGACAGCTGAAAGCTGCATGTATGTGGAGGGGAGAAGCGCACAAGAAAGAATGAAAGAAAAGTAAGCAAATTTTTTTATTGATTTCAGAGAGGAAGAGAGAGGGAGAAAGAGATAGAAACATCAATGATGAGAGAGGATCATTGATCGGCTGCCTCCTGATGCCTCCTGCATGCCTCCTACTGGGGCTCGAGCCTGCAATCTGGGCATGTGCCCTTGACTGGATTTGAACCTGGGACCCTTCAGTCTGTAGGCCAACACTCTATCCACTGAGCAAAACCAACTAGAGCAAGCAAGCAAATTTTGATGTGGAATCTTGGAAAGCCTTAGAAAAGGAAACATCTGGAACTGCTGAAGTCAAGGGTGCTGAGCAAGGCTGAAAGCAGAAGGCTTGGTTGAGAGTTTGGTGAAGGAGCACTGGGACCCCAGGTCTCTGCCTCACCACTCAGCCCGATGGCTACCTGGGCCCCACCTCTTTCCCAGCTTTTCCACAATCACCTCTGGCCTTCTCATAAGAATTTTTCTGAATTTGCCACCGCTTTTTTTTAGTCCACTTTACTCCAAAGCATGGATACAGAAGCTTTTTTTCATTCTCCAATACTTACTAACACTATACGAGGTAATGATGTTCAACAAACTTTATAACGGAAAAAAGGAAAACCTAAAACAAGATACTATATATCACTATTTTTAGATTCCGTCGTCATGTCCCTTTGAACATGGTAGACAATCTCCTCCTGGTTCTCTCTCTCATCTGCCCCGCACCTCTTGCCCCTGGAACAAGGGTCTGCTATTCTC
Source organism: Cnephaeus nilssonii (assembly GCF_951640355.1). Classification (NCBI taxonomy): domain Eukaryota; kingdom Metazoa; phylum Chordata; class Mammalia; order Chiroptera; family Vespertilionidae; genus Cnephaeus; species Cnephaeus nilssonii. The sequence continues at coordinate 36,188,382 of NC_137089.1, read as the reverse complement.
CGTGCTTGGAAATATCCTTTATCTTGTGTTCCCAGATCTACAATCAAAGTAAGGGATAACCTGTTGACAGTGTAATAGATGATATAATAGTTGACAATATAATTGGCAGATCTTGCCCAATCAGAAGATAGAATTTGTCATTGTTGGAGTAGCAAACATTATCCATGTGAAACATCTAACATTTCAGGACTCCTTCTTGAGGGGAACCGTTGGGGAAATGCAGGGCCTTCCCCGAGGCAAAGATTGTTCGGTAATGCCTGCCTTGAAAGAGGTTTGGCGTTTAGCTGAGATCTTTGAGTTCACTTCAGGATGAAGTGTCCTTGGCATGGGGTCCAGCAGGAACCCAGCTGCTCCTCCGGTCATGGGATAGATTAGATGTTCCTTGGGATTGCTGAGAACAAACATTCTCCAGAGTACAAAGAACTATTCAGGCACGCAAGCACTCCCTAGATAATAATGGTATGTAGCCCAGTGCTGGCTTTACGCCCAGCCAGTTTGTATATAAAAATGTTGAAACCCTGAATAAAGTTGCCGTTCAGCAGCATCCCTGCTTGAAGGTCCTCCTGGCCCCGCTGTTCTGTGTCTTTCATTTCCTCAACTTCGGGGTCTTTGCCCTGGGGTCGTCGGAGCTGGTCTCCGACATTTGGCGCCCGAACAGGGACCTTGAAGACCCTCGGAGTCAAAGTTGTCGGGTAAGTGAGCGCTCGGTTGTGTTTAAGTGGCAACTTTGGATTAGGGAGAAGTAAGTAAAAAGTGAAACTATCACCAGGAGTAAAAAATGGGGCAAGCGTCTAGTTCAGAATTGTTTGTGCAAGTTTTACAGACTTCGCTTCAGCTTAGAGGAATAAAAATTGATAGGGATCAGCTCTCTAGATTTATTACTTTTGTTAGAACAGTATGCCCTTTGTTAACAGAGGAAGGGGTAGATACCCTTCCCCCAGCAGAGTTACTGGCAAATAAAAAGTAAAGTTTAAATTTACCTCATGAGAAAAATCTAGAAGACAGAATTAAAGCTATTAATTGATTATGTCTTGTATTTTCCTTAGAAATATAAAGTGTTATTAATCTAAAAACTACTATATATATTTAACTTACAAACTCTAAGAGTTTAAAGTACATATTAAATTAAGAAAAATTATATAAATATAGTCATTAAATACCTAAAATATAAAAATATGTTTTTGAGAAAATAAAATGTTATGTTTTCTCTAATAATTAGGAATTTAAAATATATTAGTTATTAGTCTAATTTAAAAAGAGGATTAATTCTATAATCCAGTTTAAATATAATTAATATTCTTTAAGATAATTTAGGTATATAATTTTTAAAGCATATATATAAATATATGCATATATATATATATTTAATCTTTCCAAGTTATTTCAAGACTAAGAGTGACTTTTGGGCATTTCATTGGGCCCTGACATGTTCAAAGGTCTGTTCTCTCTTAAAAGGAATTTTTTTTTTAATTAAACCGATTAATACTTAAAATCACATAGAAAGCTTTATCAAATAAAAATTAATATATTTTACTTATACATATATATTAAATATTATAAAAGTTTTCGCCTATAAGAAGGGCAAAAACAATATATTTCTTAAATATAGCCATACTTTTAGATCAAACCAATAAAGTATCAAACCTATAAGTTTTACTAAATAAATTTCTTTATTTTAAATAAAGATACCTACTTTAATTACTTAAATATATTAGCTTATTAAATTATAATCAAGGTTTTCAGCTTAAAGAGAAGCCAATCTTTGTAAGCAATTTAATTAAATATTCTAAGAAAATTACTAAAACCTTATCTATACAAAAAAAATTAACAGACAATTTAAAATTAAATTGCCATACCTAGAGCAAAAAATATCCTTACATAATATTATTCTACAATGGCATTGTAATTTTTAATATTTTACAACAGCATATTTTACATTTATCCCAAACAAACTTACAAGCTAATTATATTATCCACCTTCCTATACCAACTTTCGGGGTAAATCCCCAAGGACTTAAACCTAAACAAATCTAGCAAAAGAATGTCACTCAATTGTAGAAAAAACCAATCATACTCTTAAAATCATTTACTAAAAAACAAAAAAGGGGGAGACATGTTATGAGTCACCTCAAGAGAAGCTCAGTCATGCTTTTTAAACTTTAAAAAATTTTTAAACTATAATACAGATGATCGTACAGTAGATAAAAGGCATCAGGCCTCCTATACAATAGTCTCCACCAAGTCAGCTAGGTAGAAGGAAGCATAAACCAGAAAAGAGTTTTATTAGATTCAGTAATAATGTAGGGAAGAGGTTGTGTTTTATATCTTTCCAGAGGAGCAATACAGCCAATTCAGGTGCCGGAGCGTTACATATGTCACCACAATGGACTCAGACAAGCTCCTGTGTCCCTTCACTCAAAAGAACTAAAGACTGCCCTAAATACAGCAAAGCAGAAGAGACGACCGAAGGTCTCGGTTGAACAAGTTTTGACTCTTATGCGACTTTTAACCATTTTTGGGGTTCTAACATTGCCCCGAGTGCGAGCTGAACATAATTACTGGGCCTGTCTCCCTAAACCTCCTCTATTACATCCAGTCACCTGGGAAGACAAAAGGGTACCCATTTACGTTAATGACACTAAAGTTTTGGGTCTTCCCTCTAATGACCACATTTGGTATCAAATACAAAAGAACTATACATATTCTGGCCTAAGCATGCACCTCCCTATTTGCTTCACCACTAACAGCTCCTCGAGCTCTTATGTTTTTCTACAGCACACAAATGACGGAGACAACAATGAATCGGCACCGGTAACTCACTGGGATATTGACTTTCTGTATCCAGTATTAAATTGCTCCAATAGGAGGCCCGGAATAATCCCTCAGAAAGTTAAAGCGTGCTCCGGTAAAATACCTTCCAGTAACAACGGTATTGAATGGGTCACCTGTCATTCCAATGAGACTACCTACAATGCTATCCTTTGTGACTAGACCAAGCTTTCTTCCAGCTGCCAACCTATTGAGCAAATTACAGGACTTTGGACAGGCAATAATCGTACTTGGCAGACTGATCTCTGAAAATTTACAGCCAGTATGAATTATATCACCATCTCCAAGGCCAATGTTACCAGAGCCCCTTCAGGCAGTATTTCTGGTTCGAGATCTTCTTAGAACTTAACTTGACTAAACTATAGTATGAAGATACCGGCTTAGCCATACTTCAGCAAGCTCGAAATCAGCTTATTCGAGGAAAACGATTCATTGGCCTCCTCATTGCCGGCATTACTGCATTAGTTACAATAATTGCTTCTGCTGCTGCTTCGGCAGTAGCATTAACTACAGGAATACAAACCGCCGACTTTGTTAATCAACTGTCAGCCAATGTCACGCGTGTCCTAGAAACTCAGCAAGATTGGGACAAAAAAATTGAACAAAGACTAAATGCCTTATATAATACTGTACTAATATTAGGCAATGAAATTATAAGCTTAGAAACTCGTGTAACTCTAAGATACCATACTACTTATAAATTTTACTGTATCACTCCTACTTTGTATAATGAATCGAAATTTAATTAAGATAAGATTAAAAATCATTTAAATGGTATATGGCATAATACTAATACTTCATTAGATTTAAGACTCTTACATCAAGAGATTCAAGATTTGGCTAACGCTCCTCCACTTAATGTTGATATTGCTACGCAAGCCCAGGCTTTCTATGATTCTTTAAGAGGAGCCTTTCCTTCCATACAGCAGTGGGGACACCAGTTGCTTGCCCTAGGAGTTGTTGCTGTAACAGTATGTGCACTAATTATTGTACTCTTATGTTGCTGTAAGATAGCAGTTTCTCAGCTTTCTCAAGTCTTCATCAGACTGAAACGTTTACAGCTACAGCAAGAGAGGGATAAAGACGTCCCTCTCCGTATGTTATGAAAATAAAAAGGGGGAATTGAGGGGAACCGTTGGGGAAATGCAGGGCCTTCCCCGAGGCAAAGATTGTTCGGTAATGCCTGCCTTGAAAGAGGTTTGGCGTTTAGCTGAGATCTTTGAGTTCACTTCAGGATGAAGTGTCCTCGGCATGGGGTCCAGCAGGAACCCAGCTGCTCCTCCGGTCATGGGATAGATTAGATGTTCCTTGGGATTGCTGAGAACAAACATTCTCCAGAGTACAAAGAACTATTCAGGCACGCAAGCACTCCCTAGATAATAATGGTATGTAGCCCAGTGCTGGCTTTACGCCCAGCCAGTTTGTATATAAAAATGTTGAAACCCTGAATAAAGTTGCCGTTCAGCAGCATCCCTGCTTGAAGGTCCTCCTGGCCCCGCTGTTCTGTGTCTTTCATTTCCTCAACTTCGGGATCTTCGCCCTGGGGTTGTTGGAGCTGGTCTCCGACACCTTCTATTCAGTGCTCTGAAAGACCAACAAGTAGCTACTTCTCTCTGTCCATGACTAAAGACAACTCACAAAAATGAACCACCAAGAACAAATGGGAGACTACTTACCCTCAAGAATGTATTCTAAATTCTACCCAAAAAGCAGATGCTTCTAAAAACTGTCTAGAACTGTTAAAAAACAAAAAAACTAACCCAGATATATCAAGAGTGAGACATAATCTCTGAGCAACAAGAGATTGTTGAAGTCTATCTCTAAAATATCATTTGATTTCCCATTACATTTCCTTTCTGATGCCCCCACACAATATTTGTTGTTCCCTTATTGGTGCTCTCATCCTTGTATATTTATACAAACAACAATACAATTTATAGCTCTATTGCAGTGTAATAATGTTGTTATTAGGACTGTCTATCCTGGTAAGCCATGAGCTATTTGAGGGCAAAGAGTATTTTATTCATCTTTATATTCTTGGCACATAGTAGGTACTTGATAATGCTGCAGCTGAAAGTAAAAGAACAAAATACTTCTCAGTCAGCATTTGTTTTCTAGGATACATTCCAATATACTTCCAACTCAAAAATGTGATTTATGAGACTGGCAGAAAGTGAATGAAACTGAATGTTTTGCAAAACAACTTACCTTTAAAGGTGGAAGGAAAAGTCAGCCACCTTCCCAAGTTGGCTATTCTGTCCCACATTTTGAAGCAATGAAATAATGAGTGCTGTGTTCAGAGAGGACTCTCAGAAATAAATGAAAATCCAACTCCTGTAATGCAGCCATAAGCTGGGAGGGAAATGACAAAGGATATCATTATTGTCCTGATATTTTTAGAAGTACTTTGGTGACAGGTCAGATTTTTGAGAATCGGAAAAAATGATAAAAATAATCTTGTTATTCCACAAAGGAGGATATATATCTATCTATATCAGGCTGATTTTGAACACTGCTTGCGAATGTTGAGAAAATATTTTAAGCGTTAGTGAAATGATAGGCTTTGGGGGCAGACCCAGGCTTGCTTTATAAAAGATTTATCTTGGTGCTGGGGTTGGTGGAGGCGGGGGTGAGGGATTTTAGTGGTGTTGGCATCAGAAAAAATTAGCAGTAGATATAGGTTTTATTTCCCAAATTTTCAGGAGAAGGCTCCACATGGTAGAATATCATGCGATGTGTAGAAAACTGAAAGTTGCTTTTCAAGTTATTAGAGGTGCCTGTGGAGTCCTCCTGGCCCCACCATATGACCATGCTATCCAGATCTTAAGGGGCCTTCATTTTCCCTTACTTTCAGACTGCAGGATTCTATAGGATTCCTTCTGCAGCTTTCATTTGTAGCTATTGCTGAGCAGCCCATAGCCATGTATGTAAAGGGGTGTGGGAGTCCACATTTTAGGTAGAATGGACCCTCTGTTTATTTGGGATGTTTGTTTCTTTAAATATTTAGCCATATGGCTCTCTAATTGTTTAGGATTAGCCATAAGTTAAGTAGGACAGAAAAAAATATCATAAATAGTTTATTGCATATTCATTCAAGAAATTTAGACTACGTTTATATGTCCTAGCCACTAAAAGAGAGAGCCTATGTGTTCATTTAAAACATTTGGTTCCTATTTCATTTAGAATATACTATTCTAATATAAAAAATGATTCTACAAGATTTATATGTAAGCTTCTCTTTTCCTCATATTTATTTTGCTATGGTTTTATTATTTCTTGTGTTTCTTTTTTTTTTTAAATACATTTTTATTGATTTCATTGAGAGGAAGGAGAAGAGAGAGATAGAAACATCAATGATGAGAGAGAACCATTGATCGGCTGCCTCCTGCACGCCCCCTACTGGGGATCGAGCCTGCAATCCAGGCATGTGCCCTTGACTGGAATCGAACCTGGGACCCTTCAGTCCACAGTCCAACGCTCTATCCATTGAGCCAAACCAGCTAGGGCTATTTCTTGTGTTTCTTAAGTCTGAATTTGAGCCTTGAGTTTTTTCCCTTTATGTCTTTTTTAAATATTTTTAAAAACATCAATTAAAAATATAAGTTCATATATCAAGGAGACTTTGTGCACTTATTTCTTTGTAGTGGAGTGGTGACCACTATCAATAATCTGAGTTTATTTTACTAAATGGTAGAATTTTGATAAATTGGGTCTTACTGTGGCCAAGGAGACATGACTATAAAACTGACATAGTATTAAAATGTAAAATTAAGAAAAACATAGGAGCCAAAAGAAAAATATTCTATACTAGAGGCCCGTTGCAGGAATATTCCTGCAAGAATAGGGCTTCCTGCGGCCATCTCAGCCGCCCCAACTGCTTCCCTCCCTTCTCTGCCACCCCACCTGCTTCCCTCCAGTCTCCACAGCCCCGCTTGCTTCTCTGCAGTTTTGCTCCCTTCTGCAGCACTTGGCTTCTTTCTACGCTGTCTTCAGTCTTTGCTCTGTACCTGGATAGGCAAATTAACCGCCATCTTGGTTGGGTTAATTTGCATACTTGCTCCTGATTGGATGGTGGGTGTGGCTTGTGGGCATAACAGAGGTATGGTCAATTTGCATGTTTCTCTTTTATTAGATAAAATTACTACAGTAAAGCATAGTTGACAATAGGACCTTTAAGTGGCCTATGTCATGTATAGTGTGTCCCAGGACAGCTCTGGCATCCTGCCTCATTGGGGTGAATTGAGGAGTTTTGAGTTGTTTGCTTCCAAGTGCTACTACATCAGTCTACCTGTCACAGGGCACACATGTTCCTCCATCTGTCAAGACTTAGGCACTGAAGGCCTCCTGCAGAATGCAAACATGTTTCTGGGAGGGACAATACATCAGTACATAGCATCTGATATCATTAGTTATCAAGTTAACTGGCCTGTCTCCTAAGTGTGGCTCAGAGAAAACAGGAAGGAGAAGGAGATCTGGAAAGGCAACTTTGTTCTGGCCCAAATGGAGGGAGTACTGCACCTTCTGTCTCTGGGCAGCCAGTTTTGCGGGAAGGGAAAGGAGAACACTAAGAAAAGTTAGGAGGAAGGATCGGGTGGTGGCGGTGGGGGACGGGGCGGGGGGGGGGGGGGGCGACCACGGTGACTTCACTGCTATGAGGCTGCAGTTTCCAAGTTGGCAGAGCCACATGGAGTAAGTAATATTTCAGAGGAAATTTGTATAAGCTCTTTCCAGTTTCTCATGGAGTTTCCACAGGTCAAGGACTCTGCTGTTATATTAACGTAAAACATGCCCTCTTTAGAAACTCTGCTGCCCTGTGGCACAGCAGGAGTTTGACTCAGGTAACTTGAATGTCCCAGCTCCATGAAGACAGGTATTGGGAGCTTCTCTCTAGCAGCCAAGAGAAGCATCCCATCCAGAATCTTCCTGGAGTTCCCCACTCCAGACAGCCACTTGCCCTGGAAACATTCTCTCCACTGCAGCATGAGCAAGAAATGCAGGAGTATCTCCTATGTCTTGGGACTTGTAAAAGATGTCAAGAATGAGGGTGGGTCAAACATAAGGAAAAGGGCTATAGTTGGGGTTCCAAATGATCACTGTCAGAGCCCTTTGGAGGCTGTACACTACGTTGGTGCCAGTCACTTAGGGTGGATCTTTCAGGTTCTTGATGAGCCCTTAAAGCCTTGGTTAAATGTGCTGACAGATCACTAATGTTCATGAGCCCAAGTAGAGAAGAAGGCTGTAGGTTGCCAGCCTCTTCCAAGGGATTCCCAGAGGAGCGAACCTATAACAGCAAGACAAGGCATTTATATAAACATCTCACTGGGGGATTGGCTCTGGGGCAGAGGATTTTCTGACTTTTCTTTTTCTTCCCAACAAGAAGCATAATGTGGTGGGAAAGTAAAAACTTAGAGTGAGGAGGTCATGCATCCAATCGCATTCTAGCAATTTAAAGCTCTTGTCATTCAGGACAATTAATTTAGCCTCATTGAATCTCATCTTAAAAATGCAGATGATTAAAATAATTGCTTCATAGAGCTGTTGTGAAGATAAAATAAGGTCAGGAGTGAAAATTTGACATTTATCAAAATAATGTTTGTGAGATTCCCAGGGGCAAGGACTGGCTTCTGATCAGATAGTCAGCCTTTCTGAAGGGAAAAATTCCAGATTCCTCCTGAGTGGACTAAGCTTTGGGAGCACTTCCCTGGAATTTTAGATATGAAAGGAATCTTAGAAATCATCTTGTCCAACCATCATACTTTGGTTTGTATTTAAAATTTATTCTTTGTTAAAGAAATACCTGCATATAATTTTAAAATAAAATATAATAAAAAACAACAATTTCTTACCTCCAGTGCACCTCAGATACCACTCTCTAGAAGATAATGTCTTGACAAATTTAATTTTAGATAGTATCTTGTATTTGCTGCTCTGATATATGAATATTTATTTTATTATACCCACCATCTATACCTGTCCTCCCAATATAGTCTTATCTCTATTTTTAGTTTCTTCAAGGCATAACTTTGTAACTTCAAAAATTAACCAATTTTATTTCTAAATTTATCATGAGGCTATCATCCTTGACTTCACACTTTGAAAGATGAGGCCATTGGCACCCCTCCCTTCCGTTCACCCCTCTTCACTGCTTCCCACTTCCTAGTTTCTGTCATTTGAATTTTTATGTCTATGTTGCTAAAGTTGGTGACATTTACATTCTGTTTTATAATTATAATTAAGTGTCTCATGCCTTGTTTATAGATTGTTTTTAAACGCTTAAAATCAGTAAACTGTTTACCTAAGTGGTTAAGTAAATGTGGTGTACTGTAGAGCCAAGTGGAAGACAGTGATTCCACTGCCTCATGTACAGCATTTTGTTTTTCCTGGAGTTTCTAATTGAACTTTTTTTCTTTATCACAATTTTGCTCTTGTCATTTGCTTATTTCAAAATTTTTAAATTATATTAGCTATTCCTCGAGTCTTCTTTTCCCCCAGGAAGCTTCCATTCTCCTCTGGTTGATTTCGATATTTGTGTTCGTATTTGTTATTCTTAGACTTGTCTTTGCTTTTCTGGGTTGAATCTTGCACTTTCTGGATCTCAAGACTTATATGTTTCTTTTAGTTTTTCATTTTTGTTTTTATTTTTAAAATTTTACTTTATGGGTTAAAGCAGATCCTCCAGTAATTTCCTAAAAACAGGACTGCCTCAGACAAATAATTTTTGTGGGGCCTCTTTCTTACATAAATAACTTGATTTTTAAAAATATTACAAAATTCATGGACTCATGTGGAGTATAGTGTTTTTATTGGACCTAATTTAGAATATTGGATAAAGATGAGATACTTGCATTGTATGTGAAGACTTGTTCCATGTTCTTTATTGTCAAATGCATTATTCCTGACTATTTCCAACCATGAGAAAAGAGTAGCAATACTATTATTACTCAAAATGCCAAGCTCTTGAGAACTTATTGCATTGAAACAATATAGATCTGTATTTCTGCAATTCTGAAATAACCATTTACTGATTGCTGGTTCTATTTTTACTTAAGATGCTGCATCATCCATCATGCCCCTCATGAATATTGGCTTCCAATGACTCTCTCAGAGGTTGTTGCTGTATTTCATTGATGATGACCACAAATGCAAGTCTTACCCAGAATATGCAGGAAAATGTGAGTAATAATATGTTTCCTGCTTATGTTAAATTTACCACTTGGAATTTTATAACATAAACATAGAATAGCATGTCTTCCAACTCTGTCTCTCTTAAATTCTTTATGTGAAAATCACTGCATTCCTAGAAAGGAATGATTTTTATTTTAATGTTAACTTCACTGTACCTTCCATTCACTACCACCAGTGGAGAGGACTGGAGGAGGAATGAGAAGAGCAGCCTTATGGGCACAAGGGATGTCTATCCCTCATAAGGCATGGCTTTGGCCTCACATTAAAGGAAACAGGAAAGGACATCATTTGGGGTCACACAAAAGGAAGGATGCCTCCTTCTACCCTGGGATGCTCTTGGAGGTAGCACCAAACACAAAGGCGGGCAAGAGTTGACAGACGCATGGGCCAACACATGCAGCTCAAGCCAAGGGTCCACAATGTTGAACCTAGAACTTGTCCTATATTCGATGTTTGAGAGTCACTTAAAATAATCATGTCAGTGCCATTCTGGCAGCCCAGTCTCACATGATTTGGTGAAAGAAAGATGACACCAGGCAGCAGGAGCAATTTACTTGCCAAGATGCCCTTCTGGAACCAGGGTTAGTTCAGGATCTTGGGAAAACCCATGGCATAAGTCCAGAACTCCTTGGTGTATCTGGACAAACTCAGGTGCAGGGTAGATTATAGGAGAGCACTGGTAAGGGGATTGGAGCCCATATGGATCCTAGGGTGTCCTACCAGGAGGGTTCTTCTGGTCCTGGCTGGTCCCAGCCACCAGAGGAGGGAGGCCTTAGTATATTTCTGGAGACCAGCTCTCATGAAAAACCAGAACTGAGCTTGTTTTATCCAGCACTGCTAAGTCCCAGGCCCAGGAGGGGACTTAGAACTTGAAGAAAAGTACCCTCAAGGGGGTAGGAGTCTCAAGATAGTGTTGCTTACATGTGTGAAATGTAATATTTTTCAGTTTATGCATTTCTAAAAATGGCTTTTTCCACCCTCATCCTTGATTGTTCAGTTGAGTATGAAATTCAAGGTTGACAACCATTTTAATTCAGAACTTTGAAGGCTTTTGCTCCACTGTCTTCTCAGATCCAGTGTAGCTGATGAAGAGATGTTTGAAACTGGTCAGAGTTCTTGTTTTTTATAGTTAACTTTTAAACTTCTCTCTTTCCTGCTGAAGCTTCTTTAGTATCTTCTCTTTATTTCTGATGTATTCAATTTTTATAATACTGAGTCTAGATGTATATGCATATAAATAACTTAGGTAACTTATTATCTTGGACACTTAATTAGCATCTTAATTTGTACCTTCATGTCTTTTGAATCTTGGAAAATCCTTTGTGATATTCCTTTAATTTCTTTCTCTTTGTTTCCTTTCTGTCACTCTTTTGATTATATGTAGGACCTCTTGGATTGATCCTCCATATGTCTTACCTTTTATTTTTTTCATATTTCTTTATTCTACTACCTGGTGGTTTTATTAGATTTTATAATTTATTTGAATTTCAGAGTCAGATTTTAATTTTACAATAGTTCTTACTGTTGGCTATTGGTAATTTTGTTAATGCAATAACTTTTACTCTTTCTGGGAATATTAGAATATCTTTTTAAGTATTCAAGCATTTTATTTTCATTGTCTTTTACAAAAGTATCAAAGTTTGAAAAAAAAAGAACAAAAAACAAAAACGAAAAACTTATCCTTTACTTCAGATAGTTTGAGAATCATTGTAACCAGATATGAACCAGTATGAACCAGACCACAGACTCAGACTCATCTTGAGTTGTGTGTGTGTATGTGTGTGTGTGTGTGTGTGTGTGTGTGTGTGTGTGTGTGTGTGTCGGGAGAAGGGGATGCTTGCAGGCTGGCAGTTTCCACTGCCATTCTCTTCAGAGAGAGATTTCCTCTCTGTAAGGAAAAAATGCCCAACAAATTATTGGATTTCCCCCCACCACCACCATAATCCCACCACTATTTTATTTATTTACTTATTTACTTACTTACTTATTTATATTTTTTGTTAATCCTCACCCAAGGATATTTTTCCATTGATTTTTTTTTAGAGTGGAAGGGAGGGGGAGAGACAGAGAGAAAAACATGGATGTAAAAGAGACATCGATAGGTTGCCTCCCACATGTACCCCCATCAGGGCTAGGGATTGAGTCTGCAACCAAGGTACGGGCCCTTGACTGGAATCAGACCCAGAACCCTTCACTCTGTGGGCCAATGCTCTATCCACTGAGTCAAACTGGCTATGGAAAATTATTGGATTTTTAAAAATAATACACTATAGTAACAGTAAAAGCTTGAGAGAGGAACACAAGTCACCAAAAGTCTCCTGGTTACCAAATCCAATGGATCTCTTTCAATTTTTGCACCATAGCATGTCTGTGCAGTATTTTACTTTTCTGACTACTCTCTCCTTCAAGAGCTCTCCTGCCCCCCGTGCCTTTGGTTTCATGATTCCATTCTTTCTTGGTTCTCATTCTCACTTTTGAATGACTCCTTCTCAGTCTCCCCCATTATCTCTGTCTACCCCTTAATGCTTGGCTTTCCTTAGCTCCCTCCCTGGTCTTCTCATACTGCTCCTTGTAGGTCATTCTGAGCCATGGCTTCCACCTTTTTCTGAGGATTCCAGTTTTCCAACCCTGCTCAGACTTCTCTCCAGAGATCACACTCCTGTTTACAACTGTTGCTTAGATATTTCTACCTGATTATGCCCCAGGTTCTTTAATCTCAGTATTTCCCATGTAAATCTTGTCATTTTCTCATTCCAAACTGCTCTCCTGCTATGTTCACTGTCTGCCCCATTGCCTAAGACAAAATGATGAGATTGGTTTGGACTTCCCCTCTCCCTCACATCCTGCCTTTTCTTGCATTTAACATTTCTTGAGGCAATAGCTTCCATATCTAGCCCCTGTCATAGTTCAGATAAACAAGCTTATAGAGCATGTACTCTGTTCTACAAGTTTTATTAAGGACTTTACATAAAACTCATTTAATCCTCACAGCAATAACTGTGAAGTGAGTGCTATTATTATCCCCATTTCACAGAAGAAGAAACTAAGGCACAGAAGTTTTATATTGCCTACCCAGTCACACAACTGGTAAATAACAGATCTGGGATTGGAAATCTGGGAAGACAGGGTCTTACCAATGCTGTTTGATAGCTTCCCAAGCACCTTGGACTGATCCCAGCTGAATAGGTCTAAAGATTTCTGACTGGTGCCTTTGTTGTCCAGCATTGTACCTGGCACACAGAAGGGACCTAAAAGTATTTATCATCATCATCATTTTACATGTTTTCCATCTAGTCCAACCAGCCTGAGTGTGTTTTCTAAAATGCAAATCTTCCCTTGTCATCTCCTTGTTTAAAATCTCAGTGGGTCCGAATCAGTCCAGGATCATGTTTCAGATTCAGAGTCCTTCAGGAGCTGGCCCTTATTGGCCTTTCTAGCTTTGCCTTCAAGCACTTTCCTCTTTGCACATCTTCACACATGACAGGAAACCACCTGCATTCTTGGAACACCAGGAGCTTCTTCATAGCTCTGACCATTCCTGTTCTACCTCTCAGTCTCATCTCAGGTATTTCCCCCTCCATGGAGCTCTTCCCAAACCCTTCCTCCTGTCCCCATCAGATACACTTCTTTCTCTGTTCTCACAGAGCACTCACTACAAATGCTGTTGCTGTTGACATGTCTTCCTTGGTTGGCAGTGAACACCTAAAGGCAGCAGGGGTTTTATGGAGGCTGGGACATAGGAGATGTTCAGTAAATATTTCAGGGACTAGTAAGAATTGTTTTAGTACTTTATGGCCAGTTGAGTTCAGTGGTTAGAACATGAATTGGAGCCTAACTCAAGGCATAGGTGTATCAGCTGAGGGACACACCCCTGGGGACAGTCACAGAAACAGAAGTCATTTGTGTCAGGTTGAATTTGGCAGTGTGATCTCGGCTGCCTGACAGTCCTTAGAATAATATAATTAAATAGTGTGACCTGCCCTTGGCTTTGAGAATCCTACCAAATGGTAGGGAAATAAGAAACAAGACTTTCAGCAAAGACAGCATGCTAATCAACTCCTTGTGTCTTGTCTCATGTTGCAAGAAAAAAAGAATCATGCAAATGTTGTATAATTGTTTGTCTTCATTATGTGAGCTTGTTCCTCACTTCATTATGCACAGAATTTACAAGTTGCTTTCTGCCTCTTTCCCATTTCAGATAGATGATTTGAAATCTCAGGAAAGGTACATGTTAATTAGCAGGACTCCGTAGAGCAAATATTAATGTAGAAACTGGTGTGAAGCATAAGCATCAATTTACATCATCCATTATAAAATGAGAAACTGTGCACAGGTTTTCAAAGCCCAGTGATTTGGGGAGGTTGGAATCTATTTTGAGGAAATACATAAGCACAGTTGTGAGTAGATTGTCCCAATTGCTCCTGGAAATGGCAGTGAAGAATGGATGGAATGTGATGTTGAGCATGGTGTACACAAAAGAGGTGTGAGGATTAAAATGAAAGAGGAAAAACCAAAAGCAAACAGCAAATGGCTATGGATAATGCCTGGACAAGTTTTCAGGGACTTACATTCAGCCCAGACATTTTAGTTAGTGTTCTCTTGAGTGACCTGAGCATAAACAGTATGGTTGGTTTTCTTCCATATCACACCTTGTGGTTACTGCTGATGGAAGAGACAACCCAGGAATATGCCGTAAATATGGGACCTGTTCCTTCACAACCATGTAACACTGCCCACTCCTCCCCAGAGCTCCTGGGGGACCTGAGTGGAATGAGGAGAGAGAGAGAACAGAGGAACTCTTTGGGGATCCCAGAACCTTTCCACATATCAGCTGGGAGACATTAGCCAAGTACTTGCCCATTCTGAGCCTCTGCTTCTTCAACTATGGAATGTGGATAATAATATCTACTTCCTAGCAGGGTTCTAGTGAGGATTGGAAATAAGGGCAGTAGGGTTTCTGGAAGGAGCGTAAACAAGGCAAGCCACTATTATACTTTTCTTGACCAAAAGGGAGAAAGCTTCAGTGTTCCAAGGTTCCCAGAGGAGAATTCTCCGTGGGTAGTTTCTGAGAACCTGTGCAGCCCCTTTCAGCAAACCCCAGAAGATTTCTGATAAAACCCCAGCAGATACAAACATAGGTTGGCATTTTTATATTTCATCAAAACCCCAAAGTCCCAATTTACAGCCATTGCTTATGTTTAATCTTAGCCTTATTCTTGATTCTTAGTCAAGTACAGAGTTGACCCAAAGAGGTGACATGGTTTCAGGGGCTCTGACATTGCTTTGGGGATGTGATTGAGACTTGGGAAGACACAGGCCTCTGCTTTGAGCTGTCCCCTTCTTTATATGCCGAACACCTTTCAGACCAGTCTCACACCCTATCCCTGAACTGGGGAGTCTACCTGTGCAAATGGGAATGGAGGTCCCAGTGGTACTGCACTCCATGATGAGGAGCCGCCCCCATAATTAGACATAGAAATGGAAACAGAATGAATACAACAGATCTTTTGGAGAAATCCAAATCACCCAGCTCCAAGGGGTTTGGTGAAAAGCCTACTCTTTCTCCATCTCCCCAGCAAAAAGCCCTATGAAAAGTTCAAGCACCCAGGAAGATGGCTTTTAACAAAGCACTGAAGCAGCCAAATATATTATATAATTATGGATTTTCTAAATTTAGACCAATGGAGAGACATCCTGTTTATAAGTACTTGAAAGGTCCAAACATTAAGGTAAGAGAAAACTGAAGGGCTGCAGAAGAGACTATATTTTAGAATGTCTTGTGGAATAGGATGAACATGAAATTATCAAGGAAATGAAGTCCAGAAGAGGCCTGCTAGTCGGGAGCTGGCCTTTGGAAAGGCTGGTAGGCAGTGTGCCTGTGCTCTCTGGCCTCCTCTCTCAGGTTGGAGGGTGGGCCTTCCAGGGATTGATTCAAGGAGACAGACAAGATGAATAAAAGTCAAATTTTTAAATGTATGGTGAATGATTATTTTCTATTGCCTGTCTTAAGAGCAGAGGCTAAGAATGAAGCAATAGTAAGGTTGTCTAGGAGCACTTGGGGTGTGGAGAAAAATGAACTCTCCGCCAGCTTAAAGGCAGTGGTTATCCAGGTCACACTTGGAGAATCTGATAGATCCATAGCAGCCTGTGGGGCAACAGAGGCTTCCACGGGAAGTGGGGGCCTATTGATCTTAGAATAGAAAAGTATTTTATTTTTAATTAGAAATGTTAATTAAAGATGCAAAATTCCCTTTTTGAGTGACCTATATTCAGTTAAATCAATAAAGACTTAGATTGAGAATAGAAGTTTCAACCCAGAAATAATCCTTAAGTGAGCAGACATTTACTAAGTAGAGAAACATCAGGCAAAAGATACTTCCCAAGTCAAAATGATGCTATTCATAAGTAAAAATATAGGGAGACAGGAAGGAACCTAAAATGCATATTGTATTACTAAGTGAAAGAAGCCAGTCTGAAAAAGCTATAATTTGTATAATTCCAACTATAAGTCATTCTGGAATATAGGGACAGTGAAAAGATCAGTGGTTGCCAAGGGTTGGAATGGAAAGAAAAAGAAATGAATAGTTGGAGCACAGGGTATTTTTAGGCCTGAGATTCTGTGTGACACTATCAGGGTCATCAATACATGACATTATGCATTGTTAAAACTCACAGAATGTACAACAGAGCAAACCCTAATGTAAACTATGGACTTTAGTTAATAATAATGCATCAACACTGGCTCATCAATTGTAACAAATGTTCCACACCAATGTAAGATATTAATAGTAATATTAATAATAGGGAAAAACTAGGAGGAGGATAGGTGAGGGGGAGAAAGATTATATGGGAACTGCTTCTACTTTCTGCTCAATTTTTCTGTAAACCTAAGACTGCTCTCATGAAATAAAGTCCATTAATTAAATTTTTAAAAATCAGCTGGATAGCTGAAAAACCTCTGGTATTAGAAGAAAAAAATTAGTGATTACACTTATTTTATTTCATTAACAAACATGTATTAAGCCTAATAAATACTGGGCACAATGCTAGGCTCTGAAGAGCTGAGATTAGATAGAATCACTACCTTCAAACATAACCACAACCATATCACTAGCCCAACAACAGTGACTAATGTTAATTGAATGCTTCTTATATTCTAGGCCCTGAATTCACTATCTCATTTAACCCCCACAAACCTAAGAGGAACAAATAAGGAAAATGATATTTTATAATATTTTGACAAATAAGGCAACAAGTTTGGGAAACTTAAATAACTTGTCCAAGGTCACCTAGCTAGTAAGTAATCATGTCAAAACAGAACTAAGGTAGTTAGACAACTGCCATACTTGGAAATCTAGTGTGTCTCCACCGGGAAAGGGAGCCAGGTAACACTTTATTTGCAAGGCTGCACTGACAATTTTTATTCTTAGTGAAGTCTTTGAGTAAAGATATTAGAACAAATTCCATCATAAACAGGAATCAGATATGGTGTTCTGCTTTAAAAAGCTGAGTAACTATTTTACAGAAGAAGTCTATCAAATTATTTAATTGCATTTCTTCATTCAAATAAAATCCCTTCATTGCAATTATTGTCGTTGCTGATAAGATAAAAATACATTAAGTTATATACAGTAATATGTATTTAACTTTATATAAATAGGAGTATTAAACTTTTCTGCATCTTGAGGCCGTTAAGTATTTTCCATTATCCGGGGAACATTCTTGCTCAGGTCACTTCTAAAATTTAAGCAAAAGAGAACAGTGAATGTGGCAAATCAGACGGATCCTTTCTTTCCCACAGGTTGGTTTCATATAACCATTCTTTCAAAAGTTCATTGACTCACAGTTATGAAACCACCTTCAATTGATATAGTCTTTCTCTTAGGTCAGCAAATACATAGTCAATCTCCAACAACCAACAAACACTTATCACGTGTAAGCAGAGTAATAGAAGTTACAGACTACAAAGAAGTGGGAAGTAAGCTCACAACAAACTGGGAGGCAGACAAACAAGTACACTCATGAAAATTAACTGTAGGTTTTATCATGATAGTTAACATCACATTTCCCACAGATGAATGACAGAAGCCTCAGAGATAAAAAGAGCTTGCAGCAAGGTTCACAAAAGGTCTGAACCCACAACCAGTAGCAACATCTTTGAAATCCATAGCTCCTGAAGGTTGGTAGTCCATCGTCTCTGTTCACCCCTGCAACCCTTATTGCCTACTGCCTCTTGAGTAACTGAATATTCTTTATGAAAAACCCAGTGTCACCCATTGCAATCATTTCTGTCTAGAACACTTCTGCCTTTTCACACCCAAAAGAGGTCCTCCTTTGCAAGATGGGCCCACAGATTTCCACTGGGCTAAATTACTGTAGAGACCAACTCCTTCCCCTGACTAGGAAGTGTGCAAACAAACCTGACCATTTCTTGGGTAACGAGGGAGGGCTCAACAGCTCCTTGCTGTAAGGTGACTCTTCCCAGGGTAATCTTCAGAAGCCCTGGAAATAGCTGTCTCCCATACCTTGAAACTATCTCTTCAAGGGTAAAAAGTGTCATTTTAAAAGTTTTTCCTAAAAGTGGTAGAAAATGACTCAATAGCTCTTTGATATGAATGGCAAAGAAAAGAAGTGTAGCTGGACTCCTCATAATATGCCTTGGCTTATTATATTTCCCAGCTAGTCCCACAGTAAACATGTTCTGTGGTCAAATAAGTCTGGAGAATTCTGAAAATTTGGGGATTTACACTGCAGAAAAAATATTTTAAAACACTAGAAAATTCGCAGTAAAAAAATGTTTAACCTTTGTTTAACACCACCCACACACACCCTTTTTACCCCTTTGTAACACAAGTAACATTTCTAGGAGAGTTCTTTGGGAATCGTCCTTTAGAGTTAGGAAATGTTCGTGAATATAAATACCTATTCAGGATGCTTGGATGATGGATTTATTTCTCATGACCAACTATTGTAAGAGAATCAGTTTCTGCAAATTGCCCTTCTTGACAGAAAGTTCACACACATCCTCTCACTGCCCTCCATTCATTATCTGGAGCCTAAAACAGAAAATTTGATGTATTTCGATGTAAACAGAAAGGTCAATCTTGTCTATCAAGACAAAAGCCTGTTAGAGAAATAGAACTATGCCCCTTTTCTAATGCTCTGAGTCATCTCCTCAGGGTAGATTACTTCCTAACTTCTGGAAAAATAAAGGGACAGGTAACAAAGCACTTGCCATTTACAGAGGAAAGGATATAAAGCACCCAATGATAATTTCTGGATGCTGAGATATTTATTGACTGATGGGGAACTGAAAGGAAGCCCTGCCCGACAAACCCCTGAACAGGATTGTGGTTGCCCAAAGGTAGTGTCCTGGGCTCTTTGAGCAATCCACAGGAGACCCTGTCAATGTCTTGTACAGTTCCTATCACAACTGGCATTTGATACTCATTCTATAGAGGTCCATTGGTGATTGTTACCAGTGATTTTGGCTCTCAGTTCTTGAGTTTGGCAAAGAAAGAATTCAGAGCCAAGAACTCTAGCACAAGAGGAAGTTTATTTAGCATGCAAAGCAAAAGCACGCTCATAGAGAAGATTAGACTAGGTTGCTCAGAGAGCTGCTTTGGCCTTTTACAAAGAATGTTGGGGAGACAGAGTAAGCCAGCTGGGCTGCATGGACTCAGGAAACAAGTTACAGAGGCAAAAGAAGAGCCCTTGGAGACAGGTTCAGGGGTTTTTCCTGGAGTGAGCTGCTGCTGCCCACTGCTCTGCTGGTTGCAAGTTTCATGGGGACCCTTACAGCTTAGGAAAAAGCAAAGATAGGAGCCTGAGGAAAGAAGGCACTTGGGATGCTCTAGAGAGAAAGTGTGCACTAGGTCCTTTGTCTTAACGGTCTCTATTTAAAGGCAGACATTTTAGGGGAGGGTCTCAATAGAATATTCATTAGCTTTCCCTATGCCCTTTAATATGATGATTCATAAAAATGAGCATATAAGATCAAGGTTGTGGTCTCTATTGATTGGTCAGTGCTAGGGTAGGGGGTCATTAGTCATTGAATCTGGTCCTGATGTCAGCCGTGGTATCATTCCCTCTGGTTTTGCTGCTTTTCTGGGTCTGGAACTGAAACACAACTGAAGCCTAGATGTTATCTCTAGTTTGACCAAAATTCTGTCTCTGTGGTCAGCAGACCTGAGGCTTTGTTCCTAAGATTATTTGATGCTGATCAGAACCTCATTGTCCTGAGGACTTGCTTAAATGAGTGGACATGCAAGGGAGAAGGTGGTAGGTGAGTCAGGGTGCTCATTTTATAATCTGGGGAATTAACAGATATTGTTTATATTTGAAAGATCAGGAAATTATTCTGTGGGAATATTACTTAAAGGTGCCAGGGTAAGATAGCAAAGAAAAATTTTAAAGCAGGTTATTGGGATGGTGATCAACAATGAGGAATGAATAGAAATTGTAATACATCTCTTGATGGAATGCCATGCAGTCACTAAAATGGATGTCATTTAGACATAGGAAAATGTTTGAAATATAATTTTAAGTGTAAAAAAGTAGGTTATAAAATTTTTGTTATAAAATATCTAGTTATTTCTGGATGATAGACTTATGGATGGTTGCTTTATGCTTCATTCATCCAACAAATTTTTATAGTTTATCTATTCAAAAGGTTTATTGGGTACCTACCATGCTTTAACACTTGCTAGGGGCTGAAGTAGTGAATTTGACAGTTTATAAATACAATCAAATCTCCTTTACACAGTTTACATTTCAGCGAGGAAGATACATATTGAACCAGTGATGATTTAAAAGTGTGATCTTAAAAAAAAAAGTGATCTTTATGATGGAGGACATTCATGATGTTAGGAGAACATAGAACACAGATCCTAAACCTAATCTAGGAATCTGGGAAAGATTCCTTCAACCAATTAGTGTGTTTTTTTTTTAAATAAGAGAGGGTTGTTTTTTTATTTGTGTTTTTTTTTTTTTTTTTTTTTTAGTAGAGATTCACAATTAGGAGCAGTGTTACCCTCAATTACTAAAAATCTATGAGCTCAGGAAAATTTCTCAAGGGAAACAATAAAATATTAGTTGAGATCACCTTTAGAATCTGGAATCTGAGTAATTTTGTATTCTTCTTTATACTTCTGTAATTTTTCCAAGTTTCCTACAAAGAGGATGAATAGCTTTGATAATCAAAATAGATTATTAGAAGTTACTGTTAGATATCTGTGCTATTTGAGATCTTCCTATGGAAGCAGAAGGTAGTTAGTTACTAATCTGTCTATCTAAAGCACAGTTACAAGTAGTTACCAGGCCACCTGTCCAACCTGGGCTGTCATTGAAGATGTAGATTCATTTCAACAAATGTGCCAGCCGGCATGGCTCAGGGGCTGAGGGTCGACCTATGAATCAGGAGGTCACGGTTCAATTACCAGTCAGGGTATATTCCTGGTTTGCAGGCTTGATCCCCAGTGTGAGGCATGCAGGAGGCAGCCCATCAATGATTCTCTCTCATCATTGATGTTTCTATCTCTCTTTGCCTTTCCCTTCCTCTATGAAATCAATAAAAATATATATTTAAAAAAACAACAACACACACACAAATGTTTCAGTTAGCAACTTGAAGATTGTCTTTATCATGAACTTTGCTAGTTGAAGCACACATTGGGGTACTCCTCAAAAGGGCAAGGAGATGCAGACAGCAGGAATAAGTCCAGCAGTTACCTATTATTTCTGATATTTCTTTATTCATTGGATTGCTGTGCCATGTCTTTTTTAATTTTAGCCATATCCTATATTATGTTTTATTTAAATTGGTTCTCCAAAGACTCCTTTCAAAAAATTATTCCTACATGTAAGATAAAAATCTGTCAGTGGCGATTTTTATGGACTTGGGTATTTAGCTTACTGCACATGTAAGTCCTCTACATCATGTTATTTCTCCAGCCACACATCTGTATAATTATTCTGAGAAGCACATAACTCTATACTTTATCAAAAGATTTCTATTTTCCAAGGTGAACTATGTGGAAAATCAAAGTCATTAAGTTGGCAACGTCTTTTGAAACCTAATGTTATAATTACAAGATTCAGCTTAAAGGTAAATTGCAGTATATACATACAGAAACTTATGTGTGTTTTCATGCCTAAGGAGATTTACATGTGATAATATGTACCAATATAAGGAAAGTCTAAGAAAAGATACCTTAGCATTGGTGTGTGAATATGACACTTTACCTAAATTCATCTTCTCACTTCAGTTTGTTCATGTGTTTCTGCTACAAAAGGCTGGTAGTCAAAAGAACTACCAGTAACTAGTTGAGTAACTTCAGGTCATTAATTTTAACCTTTCTGGTTCTCATTTAAACCAAATGATCTCTTCAAGTCATTTCTAAAGTGAACATTCAGTGATTTGATGAGATCTATCTTTTGGATAAATTGTGGGTAGGGACTACTCTGCACAGTCCCTGTTCCTCTGGGATATGGGCCTTTTGTTCCTCACTTTTAGTCAGAGCCACTTTGTCCCTAACCAACTATACCTACTTTAGGAAAATCTCACTGCAAGGACTCAACAGTGATGAGGGAGCTATACTAAAACAACATCCTCCATCTGACCAATAAGATAAGTCCAAAGCATGTGTCTTCTCTGGAGGAACCTCCCAGGCCTCCCTAGCTTAATGCCCTGGTCTTATCCCTTTCCTCATTCTTCTTCTGCATCCACTTATCTGAACTTCCCCTTCCGAATCTACTTCTACCTCTAGATTGACATCCAAGCTGATATTTGCCAATGCAGACAGAGAAAGGTTCATGAAAGACAGTCAGCAAAAAACTTGAGATTCATTTCAACTTGAAGCAAAAATTATGGTTCTATATTCTCCAACATAAAACACAGCTTTTCTCTAAAATCTCAATCATTATTCATAATCCTGATCTTCTATTAACAATTCACATCTTTCCTGGAAACACATTTCTTTCTCTGTTCTCTCATGTCAAAAGTACGTTCTAGCCCAGCCGGGTGTGGCTCAGCAGTTGAGTGTCGAGCCAGGAACCAAGAGGTCACTAGTTTGATTCCTGGTCAGGGCATATGCCTGGGTTGCGGGCTTGATCCCCAGTAAGGGGCGTGCAAGAGGCAGCCAATCAATGATTCTCTCTCATCATTGATGTTTCTATCTCTCGCTTCCTCTCCCTGTCTCTCTGAAATATATATATATATATATATATATATATATATATATATATATATATATATATTTAAAGCATGTTCCATAGTGCAATGATCCGACTATGGGCTGACTTCTCTGGAAACTGCCAGAATTTCTCTTTTTACCTTCCTTTTATTTCTAACAGCAGTTGTAGATTGGCATAGAGCCAAAATGGGAGTTGAAATGTGCATTGCATCATTTGTCATGTTAGCTACAAAGGAAGCAGCAGAGGTACCAGAAATGAAAACGAGGAAATTTCTGATAAAAAACTCTGATGGTTATCTAGAAGGTGAATTGAATCATAGATATCAGAGTTTGACACTGCATTTTGAATTGCACAATTAGAGATAACTGCCTCCCACCTAGATAATAATATCAATTTAATTCCAAATATGAGTGTGGTTTTATAGTCGTTCCATTCTGTGGTAGTGCCAGAGAGCATTTATTTATCAGGCTCCCATGGAGCACATTTGAATTTGGAAAAAGAAATGATTAATTAAAAAAACACAACCTGGGTGCCCTTGATATGGATATTATCATAATATTTGGAAGTAAAATGAATGAATTTACCTTTTAACAGGCTCAGTATGCATCGATGCAAACATGCCATGTTATCAAGCAGTTTAAACCTTTTCCAATATAGAATAGGAAGTTAATCGATGCTTTTCTCATTGGGCTTGCAACTAAATAAAGATTGTTTAACTCAGGCACCTCTTACTGGTCCTTTCTCTAATTTGGTAATTTAAAAAGTCCACAATTACTGAGAGACGAGACAAAGGAGGAGCAGTAAGCTTCTGGAAGAACTTAAAATCTTTGCTGCACCCCAGACTGCCCCCGGTTTGTGCCCCTTCATCATGGGAGTAGCTGTTGCCATCATTTAAAAAGCTTGACCTGCATTTTAAGAGACTTACTGGTATTATTGGTTTTGCCTCTGCAGACTCATAATTCCATTACCTGTTCTTGGGAGGAAAAAGCAAACAGAGGCTTAAAAGCTGAGTGCCTCTACACTCCCATCTCCTTGTTCGTCATTCTTATCCAGGCAGGAAGGCCATGGGACACTTTGTCTCTTAGCAAAGGAATATTTTCAGATATCAAGGTATTGTACAAGACAACTGGTCAGAGAAGTTAGGAGGGCAAGGGAAGAGGAGGATCGGGAGCCACCCCCTATAAGTGGTTGCTGCTTTCCCTGAAGGACTGTGCATTGATAGACTTCCCTTTCCTCCAACTCTCCCTTCCTTTCCCCTCCCATTCGATGTCTCTTTTTCTGATCCTTAAATTGGCCTTTCCTAGTAAAAGGTCAATATGTTTTCACGCTTGGGAAATTTCATTCAAGAATTTTTGTCAATGGACAAGTCATAAGAAGCTCTTCCATTTTAGGGCTGGTTGACGTCACCAAGGAGGCGATAAATATCTGTTGATATAATTGGATGTGAGATTCAGTGTTGAGATAGCAAAAATTCTGCCCCTGGTTTCCTGGCAGGGCCCAATGATTTATGCAGGAGCAGAAGCAGCACGCAATCGAGCTGTCAAGAGAGCGTCAGCTTATTAGGCAAATGCTGCGTGATTTCTGAAGAGGGTCGACGCTATAAAATCCCATTCCGGGCTCTGGTGTGGAGAAACTCAGAGCCCAAGTCCGTTGAGAGACTGAAGAGAAAGAGAAGAGGGGAGAAAAAAAACCACAGTGGAAACAAAGGAGAAAGAAAGAAAACCCCTGAAAAAGCCCGGAGACATCAATCTGCAGCAGCGCCTCAGAAGGTAGGGAGCCTAGACGGAAACTTCGCACTGCCTGAGCTGCTACCGTGTGCTGTGGAGCCCTGACCCTGCCCTTCCAGTGGTGTGTGTGTGTGTGTGTGTGTGTGTGTGTTTGCTGACTGCCTCAAGATCCCGATAGTAGCTGGGATGTGGCAAAAGCAAACTTAGACGGCTACTCATCGTTACCCGAACTTCCAATTATTCCTTTCCGGCTGTGTAGACGAGCACCCCATTGATCCCGATCCCCGAAAGAAGGGCGCTGGAGCAGGGATGGATGAGGAGGACGAGACGCAGCTTTTAATTTGGAGGAAAAAGCTGAAACATCCGAAAGGGAGTGGGAGTTAAGAGCGGTTGAGGTCTTAAATTTGTAGATCCTCTCTAGAGCTCGGGAAATCAGTTTTAGAGATCGTTAGGAAGGGGACTCGGGGACTGCCCCTTTGGGGGTTTCGGAAAGAGAGGGGTCATTCCAGCCTGGCGAGGGGCTGAGCTTTGGTGCCTAGCCCCGCAGGCGAGCGTTTCCTGCTCCCCCTTTCACTCCAGCTCTGTAAGACCTACTTCGGGAGCTTCAGCACTGCGGACAGCGCCCGCCCGAGCCCCAGCCAGGTCTGGGTGTCCCGTGGGAAGACGACATCCCCCACCCCCGCCACCCCGCCACTCCCCCACCCCACCCCCGCCACACACACACACACACACACACACACACACACACACACACACACACACACAGCGCACCTCCCAGTTGAGCTAAACTGTGACCAACTCTTTCTCTCTTTCCTTCTTCTAGTCCCTCTAACATGAGACTGCCGCTGCTCGTGACCGCGGGCGTCCTGCTCGTGGCTCTCCTGCCCTGCCCTCCATGCAGGGCCCTCCTCATCCGGGGGCCTGTCCCAGGCGCCCGACAGGCCCCACAACTTCCCCAACCCCTAGATTTCTTCCAGCCGCCGCCGACGCAGGTCCTTCCAGTTCGGCAGGTCCCGCTCATCATGGGGGAAGAATACTTCCTCCGCCAAGGTAACCTCAATAAGAGCCCCGCTGCTCCCCTCTGGTCAGCCTCCTCGCCCCTCGCCGGCCGCAGCAGCAGCCACCTTTCCCC
Organism: Cnephaeus nilssonii; assembly: GCF_951640355.1. Classification (NCBI taxonomy): domain Eukaryota; kingdom Metazoa; phylum Chordata; class Mammalia; order Chiroptera; family Vespertilionidae; genus Cnephaeus; species Cnephaeus nilssonii. The sequence continues at coordinate 36,162,315 of NC_137089.1, read as the reverse complement.
TCACGAGGTAGCTGCCAACTTTTTCCGCGCGTTGAGGCAGCTGCGGTCGCTTCCCCGGCGCCCGCTGGAGAGACCTGCGGGTCCCGCTGAGCGAGGTGCCGAGAGCGCCCTCAGCCGTCGCCAGGAGGCACCGAAAAAGGAGAGGCGATCCGGGGAAACGACCACCTCACTGGATCTCACCTTCCACATCCTCCGAGAAGTCTTGAAAATGGCCACGGCCGAGCAGTTAGCACAGCAAGCTGAACGCAACAGGAAACTGCTGGAGATTGCTGGGAAATGAAACGGTGCCTTTGGCCAAAGCGATTCTGCATTTAGCACAAAAATAAAAAATAATACAGTATTCTGTACCATAGCGTGGCTCTGATACCATTTGTTTATTTTTATATAGCTTGAAACGTAGAGGATGTATAGCCAGAGCGCCTGTTCTCCTTAATTAGAATGCACAAAGTGTGTTCATGTGCAGTAATAGCAACAAATGGTATTTGTATTGTCTACTTTTAGTTTCTATTTCCAGGTGTCTTTAATGTGTTTAAAAGAGTATAGACCCAGGAGGAAACGTTTTGAAGAAGCAGACAGAAATCACCCAATTGATTTTGCTGTGGTCTGAACCAAAGAGAATGTCATTCTCTTTGGTGGGTGAGAGAAATCATGTAAGCTCTTTGAATCAACTTTTCCTTGTAAATGTTTCAGTAATAAAACATCCTTACAATCCTTGGTCAATTTGTTTGTGTAAGAGAGTGTTCAATAGTTATCCTATATAATAAAAGGCTAATATGCAAACTGACCAAACAGCAGAATGACCTGATGCTAATGATGCGCACTGACCACCAGGGGGCAGACACTCAATGCAGGAGCTGCCCCCTGTTGGTCAGTGCGCTCCCACAGGGGGAGTGCTGCTCAGACAGTAGCCGGGCTCGCAGTTGGCGAGCGCAGCGGCAATGGCAGGAGCCTCTCCCGCCTCCGCACAAGTGCTAAGGACCCCTCGGGGGATATCCGACTGCCGGTAGGTGGACATCCCTTGAAGAAGGGTCCCAGACTGTGAGAGGGAGCAGGCCGGGCTGAGGGACCCCCCTCCCCACCTCCCCCAGTGCACGAATGTCATGCACTGGGCCTCTAGTATTTTTAATAAATGCTGCAAAGGTAATCCTGACTACTTTTTCTTTTCAATAATAGTAGTAGAAATAGTCTCAGCTACTGGACTCCTCCAAACTTACTTAGACACAAGTAAAGACAAAATCCCTTGCATTTTTTTTCTACTACAAATACAAAGATAAGCTAGTGGCTAACACAGATTCTGTAGTCTCCTTGGGGTTCATCTCTGTACCTCAGATTACTCTTCTAAGATTGAGTTAAATAATTTGAGAAGTTGCTTCCAGCGCTAAGACTTGGTAATTGTATACATGGAAGATCTATTCATAATGGAAATAACATTTAGCCATGATTAACTATAAGATGTAAACTAATTAGGGAGGGTTGGGGAAGGAGGAAAGGGAAAGAGGAGAATGGCTGAGGAAGAGCACTTCTACAAACTATAGGGCCAAATGAGAAAGTCTCATACATTATTCAGCCATTATTTTGCTATCATAAATAATTTTTCTAAGCTATTTTCCAATGCCTACTTCTAATAGGAGAAATTTGATAGCCTCTCCACTTTAAAACAACTAAATTTAGTTGCTATGAAATGGCACTTGAAACAATTTCTATAAATATTTTGACTTTAATACAGGGGTCCTCAAACTTTTTAAACAGGGGGCCAGTTCACTGTCCCTCAGACCGTTGGAGGGCCGGACTATAGTTTTAAAAAAAACTATGAACAAATTCCTATGCACACTGCACATATCTTATTTTGAAGTAAAAAAAGCAAAATGGCAAAAACACCCGCATGTGGCCCACGGGCCGTAGTTTGAGGACGCCTGCTTTAATACCTCCACAAATACCCTCCTAATTTATGTCTATGCCAACAGTAATCACTTTCATTTTAGTAATATAAACTATCTCTATTCACTTCTGAATTCAAACAACACATCTAGTTAGTTTTACAATGCATTCACCTTTGGTAGTTTAGTTACAACTTAAAAAATTTAACTGAGCCCTAGCTGGTTTTGCTCAGTGGATAGAGCATCAGCCTGTGGACTACTACCAGTGGTCCGTGAGGTCCAAAAGGTTGGCGACCGCTGGTTTAAGGAAACCTTTGGAGCAGCAATTGCCAAGCGGTGGTCCATGAGGTTCAAAAGGTTGGCAACCACTGGACTAAAGGGTCCTGGGTTCAATTCCGGTCAGGGTCACATGCCAGGTTGCAGGATTGATCCCAGTGGGGGGTGTACAGGAGGCAGCTGATCAATGATTCTCTCTCATCATTGATGTTTCTATCTCTCTCTCCCTCTCCCTTCCTCTCTGAAATCAATAAAAATATATTTTTAAAAAAGAATCTCATCCAAAATTTAAGATCTTACACAATTATTAACACAAAATTAATCATGGAGTTAATTGTAAAATATAAGACTATAAAACTCCTAGGTAAAAAAAAAAATCAATTGATTGTTTAATACTTCAAAATTAATTTGTATATATGAAGATGCTTCTTCCCTTGGGACCCTTTAAATAACTTGACTAATGGATTAATAAGATAAAATAAAACACTGAATAAATCATTATAAGACTAAGTTGTTAAAAACAGCATTTATTTAAGAGTTCATACAGAGTAAAGTTGTATTTATGTTCTGAAGGAGGCATTATGGTGGGACAAATAAAACATGATTTAAATATATATACATATATAATGTAGTATATATATGTATATATGTGTATATATATATGTGTGTGTGTGTGTATATATACATACATATATATTTAAATACATGAAGTTGTGTCTCATTGGATACATGAGAAAGTAGATGGTTCCTGTGGAAAGGTTTTTTTCCCCAATTAAAGTGCTTGTTATCTGCATATCTAAAACTAGATTAGAAAAATGTCACAAGAAATGTCCTAGGCCTTCAGCCTTCTGGACTACGAAAGTGTCAGAGTCAAAGAACATTTCTAGATATACGTCCAGCAACATATATTATGGAAAAGAGGAAGCCTTTGTGAAACATATCATACCTTTGGTCAATGATTTACCTTTTGTCCATATATTGATAAATCAGTCACTTCTAAATTAATAGTGAATTTCACTGACCATATGCATTGTTAACAAGGAAAGAGAAAAAGAGCTATTATATAATAACAAAAGCCAGTGCCTATTAGAGACAAAAGTGTAGTGCCCACTTTTTTCAACGCTTGCCACTTGTTACTGACACATGCTCACACATACCACACTGACACATCCTTCATACTGTTTCCCACACAATAAAAGATTTGCATAAGATCAAGTTTCTTTTTCCCAATGCTTTCTGCAGCTGTTTTCCTTTAATGTGTTAGATAAATCATCTGGAATTGAAGATTTTTCTTTTGTTGCAGAAATCTTGTTCTGAGGTCCCTTTCATCATTTACATCATATTAATTTCATCTAGGTTCCCTGCTACTTGTGTGCATTTCAGCCAGGCAGACAGAGGGGCAGCAGTTGGAATGAACATCATTCGTTCAGGGAGTTCAACCAGGAAAAGGAGAAGATATGGCGAGCTGGCTCAGAATCAGCTCCATTCCCACTCCCTGAAGCTGCAGCCTGTCCCTGGAGGGGAGGATCCTCAAATCCAATCTGCAACAGAAGGAAATCTGAATGAGAGGAGGAAGAGGCTAGTCCTTTTGGGGTTGGTCCAGCCACTTTTCTACTGAGGAGAAAGGATCATCATCATAATAATAATTATATAGAACATAATTATTATTAGGGATGGGAAGCAAGCTCAGGTTATTTTGGCCATGGTCAAGAGCCATGAAAAATGCACACTCATGATCCAGAAAGGGGCAACAGTAATGCATGCAGTGGGAAGTTCTTGGGAAAGAGTCCAGGCTATTCTACTTTTTTTTAAAGGCCACTTGTACATTATTTACTGAAACGAAAGTTGCTAGGAAGCTAATGGGAATTTGGATTTAGAAAAATCTGCAAAATAAATAAAATCCTGTTTTAAATGACATTGTTACATCACATGATATTGCAGGACAAATCTCTGCACTGCTAAAGTAAGAATTTCTACTAGGATGTGAATATATATAGTATAATATTTGCAAAAATGCAGGCTTAGTTTTGAACAAATCATGAATGAAAGGACTTTTTTTCTTTAGGCCATAAAAATCTAATAACATCAATACTTCTAAAGAAATATCTGTCTTTTATAGATACCACTATAAAAAACACTTCTCTTTTATAGATACATGACAGATACAAGTTATAATTTTGAAGTAATTGTTCAATCTAATCTATAAGTGAAATTTACAGGGTAGGGCAAAAGTAAGTTTACAGTTATTTGTATAGAAGATAATACAATAATCAAATAATAATACAAGAATAAACTCCATGTTTCACATATTTACAACTATAAACCTACTTTTGCCACACCCTGTATTTATGTTGTTTTGAGTTTAAACTATAACTTGGTGAAATGAGAGACAATTATAAAGAAGTCTTGTTGAAATGCAATTTGATGTATAAACTCAAACTCCTTATACTTAAAGGGACCATGACAAACACAGGTCTTCCTAGGAGAACTACCAAAGACAGGCTAAGACATATTCTGATGACTTAGATTATCCCACTGGATTAAAACGCCATTGATTTTAAAGCAATGAGGTAGGCACATGCATTCAACTTAGACACTCCTTGTGATTTTATGAAGCTGCTATATGAATGGACAATACCTATCACAGGCAAAGCAGAACTTGGATAAATACTAGTATGTAGTAGTTTTGTTGCCACTCAAAATACTTTCAAGTGAAAAATGAGTGCCTGTCCTGCACTTTACCAGATTTTACCCTAAATATATGTTTTGGGGTACTGTTTCAAGTTCAGCAAAATTATCCCAAGTCCTTATGACTTTGGAATTATCTCTCCATGGCTATGTTGCTCCCTAAGATGATAAAATCATATTAGCCACAGTAGAATAAAACTGAGGCATGTGGTTTTCTATGAAGGAACAGTTGAGACATCAAGTGCAGTTGGGCTTTTACAAAAAAGGTTGCTATTGGATTCTGTTGGTAATGGGCTGGCTACCTCAATGTGCTTGAAGTAGAGGTGGAATGAACATCATTTTGACAGAATCCTGTGCCTATTTACACACATCAAATTCGTCTCCCCACCATAGTCACCTTACTCTCACAAATCCTGCAAAAAACAACAACAACCACTAAGTAAACTGGGCATATCATTGATGTGTAAAATACTTTTTTCTAACCATTCTGAAGAAGTGAATATGAATTCTGCCTGGAGGAACAGACCATCAAGTCCTTTTTGTAGCTTCTTTTCCTTGAAGACAATTTCTAATCTAAAAAAAACTACCTCAGTAGCTGTTCTAAAATATCTAAAGGATGATGCTAGTTGGGTAACGTATTTTCTGCAGAGGGATATAGTCTGTGTGAAACTGCTGGTTGCTAACAAACCATTTGGGACTGCTTTCAGAATTTCCATATATTTTTGTGCTTTTCTGTACTCGAGTTTAAAATCTTTCGTTTTAAATGTTGTTAGTTGCTAATACCCTACAGCCTTCAAAACTTGATATTAAACAGTTTGCTGCTTTCACACCCTCATGTTCTCAGTCAGTTATGAGATTTCCTTCCAAACAATATGGAACTTATCTTTCAGATAAGCTGTCTTTCAGAGAAGAAAGGCTAGTGCCAGAGTGGGGGCCAAGAGCATAGGTTATCCAGAATATCTTTGGGAGAAAAATATTTAAAAATCAGGGGCAAGGATATGGAGAAAAAGAAACCCTTTTGCTGTTGATGGGAATGTAAAATGGTGTAGCTATGTGGAAAATAGTAAGATGGTTCCTCAAAAAATTCAACATGGAATGACCATATCACCCAGCAATTCCATTTTTGGTTATATACTCAAAGAAATGAAAGCAGGGACTAGCACAGGTATTTGCACACTTGTGTTTATCGCAGCCCTATTCACTATAGTTAGGAGCTGGAAGCAACCCAAGTGTCCATCACTGGATGAATAAACAAAATGTGGCATGTACATATAATGGAATATTATTCAGCCTTAAAAAGAAGGGAAATTCTGGCACATGCTACTGAAACAGGAATTTTTAGGGGTGAAAAAGACAGGTTTAGGAAATTTTAGAAATTAAGGGGACCATGGAAGAAGCACAGGACTGCAGAGCAGCAGAAGGTATATCTCCATAGAATAGGGGAGCTGAAAATCTGCAACAGGTACATTTCCATAGAATGAGGGAGCTGGAAACAGCAGAAGGTCTATATTTATAAAATAAAGGGAAGGAAGCCCCTCATTCAGAAGAAGAAGAAGAAAACCCAACGGAAATAATAAAACATGGGACAGGAGCGCAGGAGTTACTATAGCAACCAGTCTAAGGGAATAGTGACCAATCAGAGGGGATATCAAGGCACACAGATCTACAGCCTTTATAAACTGTGGAAACAGGGACTCAGTGGGACTCTTCCCCCTCCCCACATGGGAGCCTATACTTGTTCTTTAATAAATTTCCACCTTTGCTATACCACCTTCCGTATGAACAAAGAGCCCGGGAACCATCCTGCCCAGAGGAGCACCGCGTGTTCTGGTCCAAAAATCCCATTTCACTACAACATGGATGAACCTTGAGGACACTGGCTAAATAAAATAAGCCCATCAGAAAAAGACAAATACTGTATGATTCCACTTACATGAGATATCTAAAGTAGTCAAATTCATAGAAACAGAAAGTAGAATGGTGGTTGACAGTGGCTAGGGGTAGAGGGCAATGGGGTGTTGTTTCAGTTTGGGTACAGACTTTCAGTTTTGCAGCATGAAAAAGTTCTGGTGATTAGTTGTACAACAAAGGGAATATACCAAAGGGAATATACTTAACACCACTGAAATGTAATTTAGAAATTGTTAAAATGGTAATCTTTATGTTATATATTTTTACCACAATTAATTTTTTTTAATTAGGGGACTTCACATTAAAATCTGAATTTGTAGGTTCTCTTGACAAAATGGAAATGTAGCACCCAGAAATAACTCCTGCATGGAGTGCTGAGCAGCGCTGCTCCTTTGAACTAAGTTAGTTCGTGTTCTCTCTCTCTCTCTCTCTCTCTCTCTCTCTCTCTCCTCTCTCTCTCTCCTGCTTTGCTTTCCACAGTGCCCACAACCCCCTTTTGCCTCCCTGATGCAAGCCTGGTTTCAGTGGCTACTTATCATTGTGCTTGTACAATTGCTGTGCTCAGAGCAGAGTTAAGAGGAAAGCAAATCATATGTTGTATTTATCCATCTGTCAGCATTTTCTTTTACTTGACCTGCTTTTCCATTAATGTTACCTTCATAGTCACAAGGGCAACACCAGCTTGTTGCTCTTAATAGAAGGCTAGGTTTAGTACAGTGGTTCTCAACCTTTCTAATGCCGCGACCCTTTAATACAGTTCCTCATGTTGTGGTGACCCCCAACCATAAAATTATTTTCGTTGCTACTTCATAACTGTAATTTTGCTACTGTTAATGAATCGTAATGTAAATATCTGTGTTTTCCGATGGTCTTAGGCTCTACAGCAGCGGTTCTCAACCTGTGGGTCGCAACCCACAGGTTGAGAACTGCTAGCAGGGTCGCATGAGGAACTGTATTAAAGGGTCGCGGCATTAGAAAGGTTGAGAACCACTGGTTTAGTAGGAAGGTGTCAAAGAAAAGAGAGTAAAATGCTCAGTGGAATATTTGACTTGATTTTTATGCTAAGTGTGATGATTTTTTTTTTTAAAGCCAACATGTTTCTTGTAGCAAGATTGTTGAAAATCAAAGCATTAAACTGCTTTCATTGTTCAACTGAGGCCAGATGTGTTCCTGGGCACTTAGCATTGGAATATAACTGGGTGCAGATTGTTGAACATGCTCTTGCTTTGGCTTGTGGGCGATGCCAGCAACCCCTTTTTACCTAAATGGTCCACAAACTGAACAAAACTAAACAGATGCTTTCCTGACATTCATTCTGGCACAAGTCTGGGTAGCCACATTGAGGAGGAGAATTATTATATTTTTGACTGACCCAAAGTAAAAGGGTGAGCTTTGCCAGGTCATTTTGATCAGTAATCAGTGCCCTCAGGCTGCCTCTAAGCTTCCTAAGACTCCATGAGGTGCCAGCCTCAGCCCTTCCCCAAATGATCATCCCCTATATCACCCATGATCCTGATCCATTAAAATTTATCAATCTTGTGTCCCCTTCCCTCAGGCTTATCCAAGTGATAGTCATTAATCTGATTAACTGAATTGCAAGTAATATATTAATGGGTGACAATGGCTTGATGTACACTCCTGCAAGATAACATTTTGCCTAGAAATGTCCATGTCTTATCCTATGAAACTCGTTCACTTTTTCTTAACCCAGGAGAAGATGTACGGTGTATTCTGTTTGGTTTGTTTGTGGACTTTGTTGCCATGACTGTTGTGGACATGTTAGCCACCATGCTAGGCCACTAACAGGGATGCTAGGGACAGTGAGGAAGTTTGTGTCCAGACCCCTATTCTTGGGCCTCTGTCTCCTCTCTGTTGCTGTGAGTGTTAATCACAAATCCAACCTGACAGCAGGATCTGGTAACCACTGCATGTGAAATGCTAGTCTTTCTAGGCCAATTCAGAAGAAACCTTGCCTGTTTATAATGAAATACATTTGCCTTAAAGGAATGTGGATAGGAGGGGTAAGGTTAGACTTGAGGCTTCTGAGTGGGCAAGCACCCTGCACCTGCTAGGCTGGGTCAGAGAATCAAAGCCAGATGCCGGAAACAGGTGTGAGTAGGAACTCTGAAGTCACATTTAGAATGCTCATTCAGAAAGACTAAACCCAAGCATTGGCCTGCTCCCCTACTTAGCATTCCTGAACCTCAGATCCTTGGATAGCTCAAGCATTATGGATTCCAGACTGGAAAAGAAACCACAGCCAAGAGCCTGGGCCAGTTGTTATGTCTGAGAAGTAACTGAGGCAGGTCTGTGACTCACACAGGCAAGAGTCTAAGCCCTGGAAACTTTCAGGTCTGACATTGTGGGCATTTCTCTCACAGGAACGCAGGCACTCCTGCTTGGTGGCAGAGCAACCAAGATATGTTAGGAATGAAGCACAGAACTGTGAAAATATAGCACAGTCTCCATGAAAGCTGGAGGAAGAAGAAAATAGGTATTCCCCTATTCCAAAAGGAGCTCTGGAAGGAAAACGCTCGCTAAAGAGCATTTTTTTTTCCTTGAGAGGATTTATAGCTATACATGCTGAGGGGGTGGGCGAAGGGAACTAATTTGGGAGCTTCGTTGCCATTAGCCACTTTCTTCTGCTAAGGGAAGAACTGAAGCCAGAGTAATTTCCTCAGGCTTATGAAACAAGCTCTTAACCCAGGGGAAGAAGTGCAGTGTATTCTGTGTGGTTTGTTTTAAACATGGTGTCTAGGAATTGATGGGGTCAGGTGGGGAGCTGGAAGGAGGTAAAACAAATGTGTCACAGTCTAGCAAAAACTTAAAGCCAGCTGTTTTCTCAGATATGGACCTGACAATCGTGTGTCCAGTGTAGAGTGTGTGTGTCCTCACTGTTTCTGAAAGAACTGAATTACAAAGAACTGCTAATTAGGTAATTCTTCAGTCAAGGGCTTCTTTGTCTTGTGTTAGACAAATAGGTCAGACAGGTTCTCAAGAGCTATGGGAGGGTGATAGTATTATTATACCCAATTTACAGAGGAGAAAACTCAGTCTCAGAAAGATTGAAGAATTTGCTCCAAGTAATTCTAAGATGAAGTGCTGAGAGTTGTTAGTAGTGGCCACAAATTCAAAGAGAAAAGGGGCAGCTTGTGTTGTTGAGCAGATGAGAGTCAGGATGGCCCACTCCACCCTGGAAGTCAGCTAGAGAGGCAGGTTGGCCAGCAGCATGGGGTGCAACTACAGGATAGGAACGCTCTCATTTACAATAGACAGTCGCATCCCTATAAGCAGTGGAGGCCAGAAACGACCTCTGCCCTCCGGAGGCTGTGCCAATATGTCATGAGTAGTGAATCAAACCAAGGGAACCTTTGGTCACACTATTTTTGCTTCAGTCACATCAGCCCAGGTGAAGTGGGGATTCACCCACTTTTCCTAGATGTGGGCTTGGCCTCTACTGTACTGTACACACACACTCCATAGGGAAAGATGAGGGATCATTGGGCACCAAGCTCCAACTGCTCTGTGATCTTGAGCAAGTCACTCATCCTCTACGATCCCGCAATATAAAATGGAGAAGTTTAGCAATTCCTTATGTACCGGGTGGTTGGGAGGTTTAAATGAGAGAATCTCTATGAAAGACTTTGTAAATGATAAAGCAATATGTACACATTAGTTACAGCCGTTGCCACATAGAATTGGTTTTTTAGATGCGTTAACATTATGGTGGATTAATTCTTATTTTTGTGGACTGCAGTGGGGACAAAGGCATTTCATGGAAATCACTGAGATACATAAATAAGGACAGGAAAAAATCCACAGGATGTACAACACTGATATAGGTCTTAGATTTAATGAAAATAATAAAACAATTTAAAAACACAGGAAGCAAAACTCAATTAGCAATGTCATAACAACTTCCCCAGAGAGCTCTCCCTGGTACCTGCGTTGCAGTTTTCATGGAATTGTAGAGCTGTAAGCACAGGTTGCCAGGGGAAATGAATTCATTACATTGCTCACACATAATTTACATTGTATTTTCCCTTTTAAAATGGATACATCCATTTAGCTTCCTATTAGAGTGACATTTACTAAGGATGCTATTTGATCCTGAGAAATTTATTCTACATTTTTTAGTATAGTTTTTTTTTTTTGTCCTTCTAGAAAAGCCCCCAATTGACAATTATTAGGATGTCACTTTTCCAGCAAGACTAAAAAAAAAAAATCCCAGAAAAAGAAAATTGCAATTATAGGATATAAATGAAAGAGCATTAATAATGTTAATGTAATGGCCTCACTAAAGCTTACTTGTTTAAGAAAAACCTTACTCTCTTCTATAATTTTTCTATGTAAAAATGCGTGTATTTCATTATTATAACGTCTTGTGATTTCCAAGATTATTAAATCCTGGAAAATGTTAAGCAGTAAATGCAGGCCAGTCCTGACCACTGGTCAGTTTTCTATTTTTTATAAGCTTTGAAATTCCAGCACAGTCAGGACACAGGGCATATCAGTGATTTGTAAGCTCGAATCTCCTAATTCAATCACTCTCGGTAGGGATTTCTGTTAGAAAATAGTTCGACACCCTAAATCCCTCGATTAAATTTAGAGAACATAGTTACATTTTCATTCATTTCTGCTGTTCTGGAAAATTAAATAGATCATTTCAAAAAACACAGAACCTAGAGTCACACTCGTGGGAAATCATGTTTTTGATCTCCTACTTTATTTTTTTAAATGTTCTTATAATAACTTGTGAAATTAATCTTGCTCAGAAAAGAAGCCTTCCAGCCCATAGCCTCAGGTATCTCTCATCTCTCAGTCTCTGGTAGCAGCTGGAATTGATATTTGCCCTTGAAATCAGAGTCAAAGATCTGGTCTCAAAGGTTATTTGCATGAAAATGGTTTTATCTTTTTTGTGTGTGACACCTTGTGGAGACCCAGGGCTCCCCAAGGATACTTTGGCCTATTGCTCATTCTAGTTTAGGAAAACATGAATATTTTCAAGGGGACTGAATCTTGGGATGATAAAACATTTGATAAGGTCTTAGGTCTCTGGACACATATTAGTTTCTGAGAGTCTAGGAACTAAACCCTGAGCTTCAAGAAGACTAAAGAATCTTTGTTAGCTCCCAAGTGTCTTTTTAACCATTTAAACCATAGGTCTTTCTCTTTCCTTACCTTTCCTTTTCTTTCCTCCTTTCTTTCTCAATTGTTTAAAAATTTTTTCCTCTGGAAGTACCTTTATACAGCCTGGGTTGGGAACTAAGATGGCCATGGGCTAGTTTTGTTGGTGACATTTTTCATACTGGCCTTGATCTCCACACATCCTTCTGCTATTTTAGAATGAAGAGCTCACAGGTCGGGGTGACCCACATTGTTCCTCAGGTTCTGTCTACATATCTTATGATATGTAGAGAGGAACACTTAGGACAGAAGGGACAAACTGCACCTTCTTAGATTTGGAACCTTGGACCTTCTTTACTAAGAAAACAAGCCCGGTTCTGGAAGTCCCTGGCTCTTGACAGGGTCACCTCTGTGGAAACAGGTTTAGACAGGACAAGGAGTGAACTAGAGTGCAGGTGTGTCATGAAAGTGTACAGAGACATTAGTTCATAAAGCAATTTACATCAAAGCTAAAAATAGAAACCCACAGAGCAGTGACAACTGATCACCAGATTGTAAAGTTCAGCCTAGTCACTTAAAAGCATCGGGAACCTCAGCCATCCCAGCCTTTGCTATATTGGACTTTGTACATGGCTGGAGGAGGAAGGGGAGACAGACTTGTTAGATTTAGGCCATGAGGCCTTCCCTATGGCCAACCATTTGGAATGCCTTAAGGATTGTCAGCACCTTTCTCCTCCAAGTTCCTTCCCCTCTGCCCCCTCTCTAAGCTGCCTTAAAAGATTGTATATGTGAATGAAGACCCCTCTTTATAGCCATTCAAGTAGGCAGACAGAAAAAGAAGAAAGATAGAAGTTATCTTTTTTTAAACACTTACCTTGGGATTAATTCTTCAAGAAAATATAACAATATAGCAATGCTAAATGTGAATACACCTAAACAGAGTTTCAAAATTGATAGAACTTAGAAGATAAGTAGATAAAGCCACAATTATAGTCAGCTATCTCAAAATCCCTCTCTCAGCAATTGATAAAACAAGTTAAATGGAAATTGGTAAGGTTATAATACACTTGAACAGCACTACAAATCAACTGACCTAATTGATATTTGTAGAACACACCACCCAACAACAACAGAAAATACAATGTTTTCAATTGCACATGGAACATTCACTAAGTTAGATCATATTTTGGGCCATAAAATAAATCTTAATACATTTAAAAGGATTGGAATCATATAAAGAATACTCTTTCTTCACAACAGAATCAAACCAGAAATTAAACAGAAATATATCTAGAAAATCTCCCAATATTTAGAAATTAAATACTATTCATCTAAATAACACAGGGGTCAAAGAAGAAAGCAGAAGGTAAATTAGAAAATATTTTTAATTAAATAAAAATACAACATATCTAATCTTCTGGGATGATCTAAGCAGTGATTAAAGGAAAATTTATAGCATTACGTGCTTTTATTAGAAAAAAAAAGAAATATATTTAAAATCAATAATCTAAGCTTTAACCCTAAGGAACTAGAATGAGAAGAAATAAATGAAGTCCAAAGTAAGCATAAGAATAAAAATAATGAAGAGCAAAAATGAATGCAGTAGGAAATAGACCAAAAATAGAAGAGAAAAAAAAAGCCAAATAAAACCAATAAAGTGGAGGACTTACATGACCTGTTCTGGAGACTTCTATAAAATTATACTAATCACAACAGTGTGATATTGGTAGATGGACAAGCATACAGGTCAATGGTACAAAATAGAGAGTCAAGAGGTAGATCCACACATATGTGGTCATTTAAATTTCTACAATCATCAAGTGAGGAAAGGATAGCCTTTTCAACAAACAGTGCTGAAACCAGTGAATATCTATATGGAAAACAAACAAACACACAAAAACTAAAAACCTTTATTCTTACTCCACACATGTATAAATTAACTTAAAATGATCTTAGATCTAATTTAAGAGCTAAAACTATAAAAAATTCTAGAAGAAAACATAGGAGAAAATCTTTTGATTTTGAGGTAAGCCAAGATTTCTTAAATAGGATACAAAATGCCCAAATCAAAAGGAGAAAAATGACAAATTGGACTTCATTAAAACAAAAAATGTTTGACCTTCAAAATACATTATTAAGAAAATTAAAAGGCAAGCCATAGACTGGGAGAAAATATTTGCAAAACATGTCTGATAAGAGAGTTTTATCCAAAATACATAAAGAATTTTATAATTCTCCAAGATGACGAACACCAAATAAAAAAGTCAGCAAAATATAGGAACAGATAGTTCATTAAAGTAAATTTTAAAATGACTAAGAAGCACATGAAAAAATGCTAAACATCATTAGTCATCTGGAAAATGCAAATTAAAACTACAAGAAGATACCATACAGATCCATTAGAATGGCAAAAATGTAAAAGATTAGCACAATACCAAGTTCTGTCTAGGATGTGGAACTCTCTTACATTGCTGGGAGAAACACAAAATTGAATAGACAGTATAGAAAAGTTTGACCGTTTCTGATGAAGTTAACCATGAATTTACCACATAATCCAGCAATTCCACTCCTAGGTATTTACTGAAAGACACATTCACAAAGACTTACATGTGAATGTTCATAGAAGCCTTACCTATAAATAGAAAAAACTGCTAACAACACAACAATCATCCATCAAGTGATGAATAAATAAATTGTGGCATATCCATTCGATAGAATATTACTCGGGATAAAAAGAAATGAGCTTCTGATACATGAAACAAAATGGAGAAATCTCAAAAGCATTATGCTAAGTGAAAGAAGCCAGTCACAGAAGTCTACAGAATGCATCTTTTCATTTATATGACTTTCTAGAATTGGCAAAACTATAATGACAAGCAAAAAATCAGCTTGGATACAGGGAGTTGACTTAACTGCAAAGACACACGAGGGAACTTTTTGGAATAACAGAAATATACTATATCTTAGTTGTGCTAGTGGCTATACAATGCTACATATTTGTAAAACGTTCTTGAACTTTACACATAAAATAGGTAAATTTTTAAGAATCACATCTTTTCATTCACCTAATATTTTGTGACTGTCTCTAATGTGTACATTCTGTCTTTGCTCTACTGGGCAATGGATTCTAAAAATGTCTTTTGGTGGACTTCAGAGTTGAGTCATCATGGGCTTTTATGGAGTTTATAGCATCTAAAGGGGTAGTAAGAGCTGTGTAAGCATTCAGTTAAATGGGTGTTGGAAAAACAGTTTGGGAAATGGGGATTTATATAAGAGCTTCAAGACAAGAAATATATTTTGGAAAATGCAAGGGGCTATCAATTTTAGTGAGAATCGTTTGTTGTTATTGTCACTCATAGTGGTTTGTATCAGTCCTAAGTCCATAATCCTCCCAATGAAAACATCCTGAAACAATTTATTAAAATTTTAGTACTAACATTGTGTAAATAGATGAATCTTCTCATTGATCGTTATTTTATTTTCCTGGTGAGCAAACTGAAGGTCAAAGAAATATCCCCAGAGTCAGGTGTAGAAACAGAAAGTCTGGGACCTAAATTCTTTCTCCTAATTTCATTGATCTTTTCAGTGCCTCATATCTTAGCAGAATGTCTGACCAACTTATTTGTCTATTTTCAGACTTGAAGAATGGAATGTAACAAGTGGATGTTCTATTCTTGAAAACAACAAATAGCTATGAAGTTTTGTGGGTATTATATAACTACAAATTCATGCTCTGGTAAAATATATGAGCTGAGGTTCTTTATAGAGGCAGAAATTTTAATGCCCAAGTCCCTATTTCCAAGGTAATTAGCTGTTTGTGGAGAGAGAGAGAGAGAGAGAGAGAGAGAGAGAGAGAGAGAGAGAGAGAGAGAAAGAGTAAGAGTAAGAGTAGAGGGTGAGATGGGGAAGATGGGGTGGTCTTCTGACCTTGAGGCAGCTGCCATGGTCAAGATTAAATATCAGCCAGAGCAGCTGCAAAGTTAATCTACCAAATAAGGAGACATTTATTTGGAAATCCCTGTTCCCTGAACAGCTCCTATTAAATAGTTTGGACAAATTCTTTCACCCAAGGCCACTAAACCTCCATGGGAAGAAAGAAAGGGGAACAGAAACATTACTGCTCCCACTTCTGAAAAAATCTAATTGCCACTGACATTCCCAATAAAATACCCAATTGTCCATGGGGGTGGGATGGGAGTGGAGGCAGTCCCTGTGTTAACCCCCAGGTGTAATTTTCATGTAAGTAGTGTGGGAAGAAGAAGGGCAGCAGATGGAAGCAGATTGAACCAGGCATCCCCAGGAAGTGAGGCTCATAGAGACTGCTTTCTAAGGGAAGCCAACCTGTCTCACAAAGTCTTCCCCACCTTATTATTGTCCTGTCTTCTGAGGTTAACTAGGGCCTGGTGTAATTTTTTCAAAATAAAATTTAAAATTAACACATGACATAGGTCAAATATCATTTCCACCAAACTCTTTGCATTGACTGAGTATATAGCAGTCATGGCCTAGAATGGTGGAACTTAGAGGGCAATTTTCTAGCTAAAGACCACTTCATGTATAGAGGCTTTGCATAGTTTGACCTGTGACCTCTTTCACAAGGTTTTCTGGGAGGAATGGGGTGTGAACAGTTTCAAAGTGTATCCTGCAGAAGGATGTCTTCTATGAGATCCAACCTGATGTAGGGCTGAATTCAAACCTTGTTGAGAAATTATTTTTTCTTTGAGAATGAGGATGGGGAAGGCAACAATGCTCTTCTGATCTATCAAAAAGCTAAGTCCCCATTCCCCACTGGTGGAGGGAATTGATATCTAGTTCTTGCCATGACCAGCTTCTAACACACAATCTGCCTATGTGATTAGGTGAAGAGAGAAGGTACATGATAAAGTAGAGATTGCATGAAATCACAGGCAGCAAAAGTAAAGGCAGGTGAATGGCCATGAGGAAAGCACCTGGTAATAGAATTTGGTCTTAAAAGATTTGCAGTCTGGCTGATGAAGTCTGAAGTGAGTTTACAGATGAGCAAGTGAGCTGAGATGCTTCTGAGTTTCTAAGGCAACCTCATTCCCTGACATGGAACCAGTGAATCAAGGAGAACTTTGTATCACACTCTAAATATTCAGGGGAAGACTAATGATGAAGTATGAAATTCCAAAAAGCTAACCTTGCATTGGACAAATATTAATTTAGTGAGCTGGGTTCTGAGGTGATGAAGGTGAATCAGGCCTGCAAAAAGTTCAGAGGATAGGAGTCTAATACTTTGGTGAGGTCTCTATCTATATGTCCATATCTTCTTTCATGGATCAAAGAATGGTACTTCATCATAAACAGATTTTCTTCTCTATGTGAAAGGCCCTTTCTCAAACACCAAGAACTACACAAGCAGGGCTCTTTGCAAAACTGAATGTCAATTCACCCTACCTCCCCTCATCCCCACTTGCCTCACCCTCATCCCACCAAACAGACACATGAATGTCAGTGTACATGACATGGGCTCAGTGGATGGCAGACAAGAAGCATGACTCTCCCCCTGCAGACTCAGAGAAGTATTACAAGGATGTATGGCAACCAAGCCCAAAACCTGACTTCTCAGAATGTAAGCTAGACTCTTCAGACAATTATTCAGATCCACATTAGATTATTCCAGTAGCATGGAGTTTTCTCTCTCCCCATTTGCCCCACTGAGACCATGGCCAATACGTCCTCCCACTACTCTTCCACATAAATAATGACAGCAGACTATAAGGGCACTCAGAACATTCTAGGGGCACAGGTTTCTGGCTAACTATTAACCAGAGGGGGCAGGTCCCACTCACACACAGTTAGAGACATGACAGGAATCCACTAAGATCCCACTGCCTTTGATGAGGCAAAAAGGAACTGTATGATGGGAGCTTTCAGAAGAGTTGATGTCAACCCTAGAAAAAGTCAACGAGCCAGAAATAACTGAGGCCTTTCAGCACAGTCACCCTGAATTGCTTCTGAGCTATAGGTACAGGGAGCTGGGTCTCAGGTCCAGCAGGGTCATTTACTAAAAGTTCATGGGGTTTGAATCTTTAAATATTACTAATTAAACGGTAACATTCAAAGGATTATTAAAGGAGTAAGATGTCAGTCCCTGAGCAAACCTCCCAACAGTAATCAAGAAAAGGATTGACTATGAGAGAGGTGTCTTAAAAATAACCTGCTGTTTGTTGGCTTTATGACTTTTCTCTGGTTCTAATTCTTTATGGCTGGTAAGAGAACATTAATCTCTGACTCTTGACTCATTCAGATCTCACCTGGCTGCAATCCCCCTAATATTGCTGTATCAAGGGCACATTTCTCTCAGGGCCCCCCTCTCCCAGGAAAGACTGTAGAGTCTGAGGGTTCAAAGACAACTGAGAAATCACCTAGACCCGTGGTCGGCAAACTGTAGCTCATGAGCCACATGTGGCTCTTTGGCCCCTTGAGTGTGGCTCTTCCACAAAATACCACGGCCTGGGTGAGTCTATTTTGAAGAAGTGACATTAGAAGAAGTTTAAGTTTAAAAAATTTGGATCTCAAAAGACATTTCAATCGTTGTATTGTTGATATTTGGCTCTGTTGACTAATGAGTTTGCCGACCACTGACCTAGTCCAACTGCCCACCAGACCAAGAATTGCCTATGTAACCCCAATAGGAGTCATCTGGCCACTTCCTGGGCCCCTCTGGTATAAGCAGATAAAATGCTGCTACTTAATCTATGGAAACCCTACAGAGTCCTTTGTTACTCCTCCCTGTATTTTAAGAGCAGTGAATTCCCACAGCATCATGGATGCCTTTTGAAACTGCGCCCCCCCCCCCACCCCTTTAATGGCCATTTGGAGGGTCCATTGTTACTGGATTACTGAATAATTGCCCACGGAGTCACTTCTGAATCAGGATCCCCTCCATGCAGGATTAGATAATGGAGCAATTCTCCTCAGGAAGGTGCCTTGAGGTGATTGCATTGTGGGAGCTCGATGCCACAGTATTGTCTAGGAACTTGGTTCTTTTTTAGGTGGCTGAGCCTCAAGGTTGGGAGAAATTCATCTCTGGGCCTACAGAAGAGAAACATGATAAAAGAAACTACATGAGATGTTAGTCAAGGGAAAAGAAAATGTTTCCTACCCATTAAAGTAAAAATCAAGCACTGAATCTGACTCCAGATGTAGTGAAGTATAAGAAAAGCCAAAAGTGCTAGGCAGATTGCTAACTCCTGTGAGGAAACAAGAAGAAAACTTCACTGATATTATCACAAATAATTTTCCCAACATCATTCAGGTGGACTTTTCATTTTGGTTCAGAGCCCTATTTTGTGCTCCTCACAGGGTCTGTTCAGAAAACAGCTCCTCCTCACTCAACTTCCACTAAAGATGTAAGAATTCCCACATACTTTCTAAGAATAATCAATGCCCACTCCATTTTTTAAACCTGAAATCCACTTCAAAAGTTTTCCTCAAACCAAACATTTATTTTTGTCATTTTCATCTGTGAAAATAAATATATGACACAAAAGCCTGTTTGTTACTTTTAATTTTCCAAAACTCATTTGGTTTTTTATCTCATGAAAAGAAGGTTCACTTGAGCAGATACAGTCAAGATAGTAGCTAATTTTCTAATTTTTGAAAAAATGTTGTTTGTTGTTCGTAATCACCTGATGACCCAGGAGCATGGAACGAGAGTATTTGTTTGACAGCCCCCTTGTCTGGGTGACACTCACACCCACACAGCATTTAAGAATGCTCAAGAGTATTGAGTAACCACGAACATTCTTCCTCATGAAGAAATTGTAGATTTCTTCTGGGGAATCTTTGAGCCATGCAAACATCTAACCAGTGTTAGGAAGAAGACACTGATGTCAAACTTTCATTATAAGAAAAAGGAAAAAAATAAGTAAGTGTCCCTTTTTAAAAAATGTGATGGAAGAAAACCTGTGCTTTTCTGTTCCCAGGAGCACATGCTTAGGGGAAGCACTAATTTAATCAAGCCAAGACTATCTTTGCCTAGCTGTAGCCAGCACACTCCCAGAATCCATGAATCACGGGTTATTTTCCAGAGCAGACTTAGAACTCAATTCAAACATACTCCTTGAGGATTGCTGGGAAGGGCACAAAAGCAGGTTATTAGTCTTTGTAAGCCTAAGGAGGACATAGAGTAGGCTGAGCAAGGGCAAGTGGCCTTGCAAAGGGGAACAGGGACACCAGCCAGTCACTGCAGGCAAAGCAGCTTTCAACTGCATGCCTAAGGGCCAGGCTCTCTGGACCCCCTCCCCTGGGAAGCCAGGTGTGAGGTCACCACTCATGCACAGAGTGAGGTCAAATTGGTTTTTATTTTTTGTTTTATGTAAGGTTTAAAAAACAAGTCAACATAAGGCTTAAACAATAAGCCAGGGTTGGGGGCTGAGCTGTTCCTGAGATTTTCCCCAAGGCCATGGTTTCTGTCTGCCCCTTTGGAAGCCCTGGTTACTAGCAGGACCCTGGGTGGCACAGGGGAGCATTCAGACACAAGAGCATCAGCACTAACCTGAGAAGTAGCTGCAGGTGAACTAGTTTCCTTACCACTCACTGCTGCCCTCTCACTGGCTGCGGCTTCTGCCACGTCTGCCTTCTGCACACTCGAATCCTCAGAACCAGGAGGCCCTATGTGCCCCAGACCTTCGCTCCCTGGGGTGGAAGGTGGGTTGGTGGTAGCTTTCCGTGTTTGGCCTTTATACCAACTAGGGTAAAGCAAGGGATCCGCAGTGTCCGTTGCTGTAGGGACTGGAGTTTCAGACTCTGTAGTCTGCAGAGAGCCAGTGGATACAACCTCCCCCTTAATCAGGACAGATACATTCAAAAGTAAAAGAAGAAAAAGAAGAAGAGGGAAAAAAAGGCAGTCGATTTTAGTTCCCTTCGGGTTTGACAATTGTGAACTGTGTGTGCAGTGCCTGCTTCAGTGCATGCTTTAGTTCATCCCACCCTTGGCAAGCGCTAAGGGCAGAAATGCTAACAGTACCCTCTTTGTGGCCTCTGCAGTGCCCCCTCTTCTTTTCTGGGCTTGTCTTCCACAAGATGGTAGCCTGACCAGGAACCCTAAAATGAAGGTTACTTACAAAACATTTGATATTGGAGAAAGGTCAAACTATTGACCAAAATTAATTTTTAATATGCGTGGGCTCCCAAAACCTCTTTTCTAAAACCAGCCATTGAACTTATTCCCATTTAGTTATCACCCCTCTTTCCATTTCAGTGTAATTGGTATACTCAGATTTTCAAGATTTTAGGAACTATAAATAACAGTATTTTAGCCTGGTTGTCTATGGAGGCAGAGCATAGATTATATACTTCCATCCCCCAGTTCTTGCTCTGAGGTTTTGTTTATATAGGTAATTTCAATCCACTTTGAAAGCAGGTGCAAAAACAGGGCTCATTTGTGATGAGTTTGCATTGTCCACAAACTCAGCAAGTTGGGACCCATCTGCTGAAAGTGTCATGTAGTCAGCACAAAGGCTTGAAAACTGGCCAGTGACATCTTAGAAATTTAAGGTCAGCCAATCAGGGTACAACATTTGGGATGAGCTAATTGGCTTAGAAAATTTTTAAACAATTCTGTCAACACATAATCTTATCAAATGACATACACAGAAAATGAGGCTTCATTTGCACACTGAACAAAAGTGGTGTTTCAGGGTAAGTAAGAGGGACGTAAACTACCATGGCTTCTCTATTCACTTTCTATATTATCTATAGAAAATGCAGAGTTTCAAAAGTATATTCATTGTTATTTTTCATCCCAAATTACATACTCTCACCCTATACCATAAATCTGTATTCAGAGCAGACCTAATCTTCATGATATTGGCTCTCTATGAATAAGTTACATATACACAATTTCCAGACGAAGATTGCCTCAAATTTGAGGGTGTTATTAATGGAAAACCATGTCAAACCAGTTATAACAACTGATCTGTTGAATAACCTATAGGGACTTTTCTCCCAGACATTGTGACTGCCCTGAAATCTTTTGTCTTCCACATACAAATGTCTGGCATATAGTTATCTTTTCCTCAAGGCAGAATAAATTGTTTAGGCTGTTGGTCAAGGAAGCACACCGGCATGCCCTGTAGGAAAGTACTCATGAACGGTTACCTGTGTCACTGGGGCATCTGCAGCAGGTGGCAGGGCTGCAGGTGGCTCTGGAGAGGAAACAGGAAGTGTTTCTGGGGCAGCTTGGACCTCTGAGGCCAGCTGAGAGGGCTCCAAGGCTTTCTCCGGACTTTCATCTTCTTCTGATGGCTCTGTTTGAACATGTTCTACCTCTTCGAATTTTACTTCTTCTTCTTCTTCTTCTCCTTGTCCTTCTCCCTCTCTGTCTCCTCCTCCTTCCTCTTCTCCTTCTCCCTCTCCCTCTCCTTCTCCTTCTTCTTCCTCTTCATCTTCTGGTAAGGTAATGTATTTTTAAATCATTACAATGACCACTACAGCCATGAAAACAATTAATGGCCAGGGCTAGGGAAATAGTCTCTAACAGAACTTGACTATCGCCCAAGTACACCATCATGCTGGAGTTTCGCGCTTCTAGTTAAATGTGGACAGGACAAATGTGAAGGGGGCCAAGTCATCACCATCTTCCTTGCTCCCCTCCCCAGTATGATGTCTAGTCCTCACCACCACCATGCACCATCCCCCTGACTCCCAGAGCCTGTTCATATTGTTACCACACACTATCACATCTACAAGCTCCTGAAAGGTTAGGATTGCCACTTATTTATCTCCATCAAGTCAAATGAAAATGCAACTCCAACTCTCTTCTTTATCTAGTCTTATTTTAATTTATTACTTCCTTTGTTCAGTGAATGCTGACTTTTGCCACAATTAATGTCATCTTTTCCTAACCCGTTACTCTTAATATACCCTCAGACAATACTAAGGAGAGATGATATTAATTTTTCAAAAGATCCATCCGGAAAATTTGCTTCTAAAGTTATATCTGTGGACACTAATACAGCTTCCTGGCATTAACAGTAATCTAACTGAGGTGCCTCATCACCTAAATGGGCTAGGATGGATCAAGACCATCAAAGACTTGGTCAACTCCAAGGTTATTTTCCTCTTTTCAGTTATTTCATTAGGATACATTTCCAGGAGTGGGATTTCTGGGCCAAATGGTAGGGATGCATTTCTAACTCATGGAGTACATCTGGTCACATGGACCAAGTTTTATTATCAGGTTATGACTTATTCTTGACTTGCTACTATTCTTGCCCTTGAAAGTTTGATTAAGTGGATGTGCTACACTATCTATCCAGATATCTTCTATGTTTTATTTTTATCTCATCTCTAACCTTGCACCTGATGACATCTTACATCATTGTGGCTAATGCCTTGTGTAGGGTTGAAATTGAGATTTCATCATCACCATCAACTATTAAGTGTTTGACTACCCAGAGTCAAATGCCCAATAATGGCATTATAATGGGCACTGTGATATGCAAAGCTAAATTAACACTGTCAACAAATTGTATGATTTTGTAATGAAATAGAGCTTCGCATTAGATTATAATCCTTGTAAAATTGTCACCATCCATTCTGAAAGTGACTCTGAATCCACCTTTCCTCCCACTGAACTCCTCTGCAGCTTTCACACACTTGCAATTTTGGCCAAATGGTCACAAGAATAACAAACCTCTGTAAAAATCAATTTCGCGTATTATTTTCTCTTCTCTATTGAGATTGACTGTGAAGTGGTTCATGTTCTCATAACCATGCTCTATTTTCTCCATCTGAAATGCTTTCGATGCTTCAGAAATTCTGCAACAAAGACAAGTTGCTACTTTCTGTCACTGTTTACAGTTTGATAGTTTTGGATAAAAATGAAAAATATTGCATTTTTTCCATAAAATGAAAATTACTTACTTTTGTAACAGGGTTTTGGCATTCTGTGAAAGCAAACAAAAGACAAACCTACTTAAATTCTTTTCATCAAACATGATGTTGAGACTTAATTCTTTCCTTTGCTGACTCTGAAAATCTCATAGTTTAAATTTTAAATGCCATAAATAACTGCTCCTTTATACCAGAACCATCTTATATTTAAGCAATGTCATGGTCCCTTAAATATATGCTCATGAAATTGTTTAAGCAGATGGAGAATAAGCACATAATGAACTTATATTTTAGTTGGTAAAATAGATCAGAATGAGATGTACATAACAAAAATGTGATGACAACTACTTCTCCAACACCCATCTGCTTGGTTAGTTTCCTCTGATGCCAAAAGGAGACTTACCTGCAGAAACACTGCCATTTCTGGCTCATCCATGAACTGGATTCCTGACTCGACCAACTTTGATACATTCTCCAAATGATCAGAATACTTTTTGATCAGAGCACGGACATGTTCCAGTTTTTCCCCTTGAGTTCGGGTAATGACTTGGGTCATCTCATTCTTCCTCTCCTCCAGGATGCCATACAGGTAATCAAACTTCTCACAAAGTTCCTGTTTCTGTTTTTTGCAGCATTCCTATTAGTTGGGTTAGCTAATGTTAGAAAGTGTTTGGAAAAATCACCTGGGCATTTTGGGAGATAAGAGAATTTATTTATGTAGAATACTTTCCCCTTAAGCTATCATTGACAGATACCTACTGTGTTAATACTTTGAAAATCCCACTTTTATCAAATTTGATACTTGGCCAATCCAAAAGCATTCAAATTGGCTAAATGGATCAATTATTTGTCCATCTTCTGTTCTTTATAAATGGATAATTTCATACAAATTAAGACAGGTTTTATTTTAAATTATATATTGGTTATATAGCTTATAGGTTTATATTTTGCTTTGGAATGAGTGTGTGTGTGTGTGTGTGTGTGTGTGTGTGTGTGTGTGTGAGTGTGTGTGTAAGGAAAAAACTATGGTACTTCCTGGTTTGTACCCTCAGTCTTTCTCTGTCCTGTCTATACTGCTACTGTTGTTGTTCAGTCATCCCATGTAGATTCTGAAGCTTCCAATGGCCTTGGCATCTGGGATGCCCCCTTCAAGCCAACAAACACGCTGCTGCCAAATTCATTTTCCTGGGATACAGTGCTTTTTCTCTGTTATGACTCCCCATTGCCTAAAGAATAACACTTTAACTTTACAACTGGCTTTCAAATCTTTTTATTACCTGATTCCAGCTTTCCTTTGCCATATTTTACTCTTCTCCATCACTTACTATGTCTGTGTCCAGCAAAAATGAATCACTCACTTTCTTTTCTCATGTTCTCCCTCTGTTTAGAATGTTCTTCCCCAATTCACAGTTGCAAACACTAAACTATCTTGAAGACTTGTTGAAATATCACTTCTTTTATGGAGCTTTCCTTGATCTCTATGGTCAAATGTCATTTTTTAATCTTCTGAAATTCCATAATACTTATCACTTATGTCATATACTTGCATTCAGGTGCTCTATTTATCCAATACTGTCTAAGAGAGTAAAATATTGAATCTAGTCTTGGATTCCTGGAGGGAAAGGCTGTATGGGAAGTCAGCCCCGCTCACTTGAGCTATGTGACTAAAGCATCTCCAGTACCATCCAGCTCCCTTTATACTCTGAATCCATGCTTAAATCCAGTTAGCCTGGTCATTGGCCTTTTGGTGTTTCAAGCTCCAGTAAGCTTGATGTGTGTGTGTATACCTGTCTCCTTGGACTTGACCATCTGGGTCCAGGACCTTTATGGCTGAGAGCAGGTTTTGAGCCATGATGATCCAACCTAGCTCTCCTGCCTGGTGGGTGCTTCCTAGATCCAGCCAATTTATCTCTGACATATCCGACCTTTGTATGACCCTTATTACCTGTTCTTTTATTTTAGTAAACATTATTCTCTTGGGTATCACATATTTCTTTCTTTACATGAGTTTCTTAAATATCTAAATTATAGTCTCCTTGGGGATAGAATCTGGGTCTGCCTAGGACACATACCACCTTGGTCAGTTGTTCAATAAATATCTGCTGAATAAATTTTTTAAAATCATGTTTCATTTTCCCCCAATTTCTCTACTATTCTCAAACTAAGAGGGGGAAAGGAATGACTTAAAGCAAATTGTTAATTATGAAGATGCTCCACAAATGTGCAAACAATACATCCTTCATTCCACTGCCTCCATCCTATTTAATAAAGGGGAAATATGCTAATTGACCCTCATGCTGTCACAAAGATGGCGGCACCCACAGCCAATAAGGAGTGAATATGCTAATTGACTGCCATGTCCTCAAAGATGGTGCCACCCACAGCCACAAGATGGCAGCGCCCAGTCCCCTCAGCCCCACCGGGGTGCCTGCCTCCGGAGTCCCCCAGTCCCCTCAGCCCCACAGCCGCCCAGGTCTGGCCCGAGGCACAGGCAACACTCGGATGTTGGCTGCCCAGCCGCCCAGGGCTGCCCAAGGCTCAGGTAACCAGGGCTGGCCAAGGCTTGTGCTGCCTCCAGTGGCAGCACCAAAGGTGAGATGGGGCATTGCCTTCCCCTGATGGCCAGGTTGCCTCCTGCCCCTGAGGGCTCCCGGACTGTGAGAGGAGGCAGGCCGAGCTGAAGGATCCCCCATTCAGTGCATGAATTTTCATGCACCGGGCCTCTGGTTGGATAATATAGTTAGTTCTCATAATAGTATTGCTGTCATCCACCCATCTATTCATTCATTTAACAAAAGATTCTTAAGCATGTCATTTGTGCCAACCACTGTGCAAGGCTCTGGGGACCTAGCAATGAATTAAACATAATTCCTGTTGTCAAGGAGCTCTCAGTTCACTGAATGAGAAAGACTATGGACCAATAATATAATATAACCTAGTAGGCTGAATAATTGAAATATATTATATTAAGAATTTATATCAGGCTTCATAGAAGCATAGAGGTGGGGCCTTAATCAACTCTTTGTGTGGGTGGAGGATATCTGAGGGGAACCAGACGAGGGTGGTGATATTAGCTCAGGAAGTGGTGCCCAAATTTGGCCATAAAGGATGAACAGGAGTACAGGAGGGGATGAAAATGTGTAGAGTCTTGGTAGCTGTCAAAGTAATAGGACAAGGGCCCACACAGCATGTCCAGACCTGAAAATTGCTGAACTTACCAAATTCCCATCCATTTCCATCCCTTTATCTTAAGATTTAGACTATTAAGCAGCCTAGGAACTGAAGCCTGTTAGTAGCTTCCCAATCAAACTTTCTTTCTCTGTATTACCTCCTGTTCTAAGCTTACAAGCAACTATGTGCCCACTGCATTCCTGAAATATGCCTTTGATGTTCAGATGCTGTACTGCTTACTGTGACTATATGATGGTTTCTAGCTTATTTTTCTAAAATGAATTGTGCACTTAATACATTCATAATAATGAGTATTATATTAGTATGTGATACTAGCAGAATGTCTTTGTTTCATAAAATTTTTCTCCTACCTGATTTAATATGTGTGAGAACATTCTTTTCAGTGAGGCTAATGTGAAGTCATGTGTCATGGCTAGTGTATTCTTTCAGGTCAAAGATAAGATCACTAAGTTGGCCCATATAATTTTTATTTAGTGGCTTAAATGGAATACCAAGTGTTATTTTATTTTTATTCTGTTTTTTTAATGATTTGCACTTTATTGATTTTTTTTATAAAATTGCTATCATTTTAATAGCAACTATCATTTGCTTATACTTTACAGTTTAGGAAATGCTACCCCATGGCTAGACTTTCAGCAGCTCACTTTTTCCCCAGGCACTTATTGCTGTCTGAAATGATCTTGTTATTCATGTGTTTATTATCTATCTCTTCTACTAGAATAACATCTTCCTGAAAAGCAGGTGCCTCTTCTGTTTAGTTCACCAATATTTTCCCAGCATTACCTGTGCAGACAATGCCCACATGAGAAATATGGTGTGAATGATTGAATGAATGAATGAAATCTAGGAATGGTCAGTCCTCATTCAAAAGTTTCTATTTTGTTCTGTTCCAAAGAAATGGGTATTTAACTGGATATCCCAAGCCTCTTCTTAATTCAATGCTCAAAAGAAAAAAGCAAGAAATCGCTATGCAACCCTAAGGAAACCATTTTACCTCAGAACAGGTTTTTTTTCCTTAATCTGTACATTAAGGGATGGGATTAAATAATTGCTCAGATTCCTTCTTTCTCTACAGTTCCAATATTTTAGTTTATGAAATGCCTCTTTATATCTCAAATGCCTCTTTTGATTCCTGGCGAGTTTCAAAATGGTCATTTATAGCACTAAGATATAAATTGCATGCTTTAGCCCTGCAATGTCAGCTTGGCATTGTGCCATGGTCACGATAGGAAAAAAACCTGAGACAGTTGTGACCACTGCTCTTACCATGTAAGGAGCATGGCTTTGTGACAAAAATAGAGCTGAAGATAAGCTTTTAGCCCCACCACTTGTCATTGAGCAACTGGCTCTGCCAAGCCTACCAGTATTCATATGTCTACCACGTTCCTCCATTCGAGATACACTTGTTTGGAGCTGCAGCTCTGGGTCTGTAAGTGCCCACTCAGCTTCACTTGAAATACAGTGCTTCAAAATTCCCTTCAATAAGCAAAAATAAAGGTTTAAAAAGTAGACAGTAGATTAATAATACTAGAGAAAGAACTATATTAAGGTAGGAAGATTCTCTCAAGGAAATCAAACCCAACTCCTCACTTATAAAGACCCATTACAAACACTTGGAAGAAGTCCCAAGAGTGCAGACTAGGATGAGAGCCCAGGTCTCTGCTAGGCTGCACTAGAAAAGAGACCGACACATTAGAAAGACACTGTCTCTCCAGGCACATGGGCTGGAGTTCAGCCCCTCTCCAGCCATCCGGCCTCTGTGCTGTGTTCAGTGGAACAACTCTATTCAATGGCCTTGGGCCTCGAGACTCCCAAACTCATGCTTTTTTTTCTACCATATTGTATTGCCCCCACTTCATGTTAGAAAAATAATGTTATAATTTATGAAAATTCTAATGTTTACTCCTGGAGTTCTTGGCATTAGGGGTTTTGTGGACTCATTCTGATCATTTCAAAGTTCCTTGAGTAAACTCCCTGGAGGCTAAGGGCCAGGTGAGCCCCTCCTGACTCAAGCCCCATGGTTCAGTAAAAGCCATGAGACCGAGGCAAGCTGAGCAGCTGTTTAATTCAGTCCCATGTGCTCTGGGTAGTCAGTATGTTTCCCGGAAGAGGTTCAGTCTCCCTTGCTTACCAATATTTTAAGTTACCGTAAAGATTTCTAGATAAAGATAGAACTTCCGTTCATGCTTCACCCTCCTATCATAATCGACCAACAGCCTGACATGCTCATTCTGATTCCTTTTAAAAGTTGCTACAGATGCTCCAGTGGTTTAAATGACCATGAACATCATTAGAATAAAATGACTCTGAGGATGATACAAGGTGACACTTATCGAGCCCCTGGCCTGTGCCTCTTACACCAACTTGGTCATCACGACAATGCTGTCAAGAAGGTATTATTATCCCCAGTGTATTGTTAAAGAAATTAAGGGACAGAGAGCTGAAGTAACTACTTGCCCAGGGTCCTATAATTAAGTGACAATGCCATAATTAAACTCTGATATGCACCCCTATGTTCATTGCAGCATTATTTATAATAGCCAAGATTTGGAAGTGGTCCAAGTGCCCATCAGTAGATGAGTGGATAAAAAAAGCTGTGGTACATTTACACAATGGAATACTGCTCAGCCGAGAGAGAGAGAGAGAGAGAGAGAGAGAGAGAGAGAGAGAGAGAGAGAGAGAAATCTTACCCCTTGTGACAGTATGGATGGACCTGTAAAACATTATACTAAGTGAAATGAGCCAGTCAGAGAAAGACAAGAATCATATGATTTCACTCATATGTGGGATCTAATGAACAAAATGAACTAATAAGCAAAATAAAGACAGACTCATAGATAGAGAGCAGGCTAACAGCTGTCCGGGGTGGGGGGCGGAGGGGGGGGATGTAGGGGCCGGGGGAGTAGAGAGATTGAACAAAAAAGAAAAACCTCATGGACACCAATGTGTGGTGATTGCTGAGAGGAGGTGGGGTTGTGGGGAGGTATAGAAGAGTGTAAGGAGGAATAAATGGTGATGGATGGAGATTTGAGGTGGTGAACACACAATACAGTGTATGGATGATATGTTGTAGAATTGTGCATCTGAAACCTGTATAATTTTGTTAACCAGTGTCACCCTCCCCCCAAAAAATACAATAAAAATCAAACTCTGAAATCTGTTCTTTTAAGCACATGTTATATTGCCATTTGAATACTGCCTTAAAAATTAGGGCATGCTTATTAAAATGATTCTTATTATAGTCATGGACAATGTTTCAAAGCTGTTTGGGTAAAATCACTATTTTGGAAATACAGTGGATTTTTTTTTCACTGCAAAATTATTAGAGAATTTTATTAAAGTTGACATTTTTCAGATATTGCAAATGCTCAAAATCAAATATTTATTATTCAATTTGTAGCTGTTTCCCCTAGACAGGCATCCAGGAAAACAGGATTATTTCTAGCCTGCCTGCCCACTAGCCTCAGGAAAGCCAATATTAATTGTCTGCTCTCTTGGGGTCCAGTGATATAGGATAAGTGCCACTTACAAAGACTATATGGGGGAGGTTACATTTTCTAGAGATGAAGAATGAAAGTCAAGCACATTTTTCTGGAAGCAGAGAGCTCCCGAAGTACACTTCTCCACTCCCACTAGCAGCTCCCCTCCTCAGTCCCAGCCTGTCCCAGGACATCTCTGGGCCTGGTAAGGTGAGGGTAGGTAGCCCCAGACCATGCCCTTGCAATACAGAGCCCTGGGAATGCCCCAGCCTGAGCCACATCAGCCAAGATGGCTAGAAGGACTGAAGGCTCTTTCATCCATCATCAGAACACAGCAACAGGGAAAATGCAACTCCCCTTCTCACACAGCTCAGACTTCCCTCCTGTGACTATGCCACTCTCATCATCAATGGGAACTCACCTCAACTGAACACATTACTTTTAAAGGATAACAAGGAGTCCACAATGTGATTTCTCCTAAGCTCAGCAGCTCGCCAGGGCCAGTCCTGGGCCAGGTGCCTGCCCAGGCCAGCTCTGCAAGACACTGCATGATTAGGGACAGAATTAGACATGTAAAGGGAATGGACACTTGACCAAAGGGCAGATGTCAGGCTCCTCGTGGGGAGAGGCAAGTAATTAGGGAAGGACAGAGCCCACTCCAGGGGCTGCTCCATTTCCTGTCCCTCAGGGGTTCCTCACCAATCAGAAAGGATAATTCTTTAACAACAGCTCCCCACCCCCTGGTCCACAGCCACCAAAGGCTTTCCAGCAGGTGGTGAGCAGAGCCAGAAAGGGAAACAACAACCCCAGGCTGAACAAGGGACACAGAAGCTCTGGGACCCTGACCTGAGTACAGAATTCACCTGCTTGGCAAGGTGGGACAATTTCACTCTGAGCCAAGGACCCAGCGTGCTTCACTAGCTGGCTTCTGGGCCAGCAGGAAGTGAGCCGCTGGTGCTTTGCCCACTGATAAGGTCCTACCTCTACAGGAGAGCACCTTAGCGATTACATACGTGCACAATGTGACCATTTTGTGGCAGTGTCTCTATCCTCAGGGCCTCCTGCACACCCCACTGTATTTCAAGTAGGAATCCTACAATCAGATACTTCCATGGGGCTCTGAGCCAATCCCTGCATTTCCTGATAAGCCACCTAAACTGATCTGAAGAAACTGTGCTTATCTGAGCCATAGTCACTCATTCATTCACTCATCCTTACTTATTTTATTGGTTATTAAAAATGTCAAGCTTGCTTTAGAAAAATGTGGAATGCAGGGATATATAAGGAAGACATTGAAAATTGTCTGTGGTCCCACTATTCACTGCTCTTAACCTGGAGTCCCCCCTCACCCCCCTCCCATGGATGTATATGGGGTTATTTTTTAATATATACATTCCATACTGTTTTATATACCACTTTTTTTTATCAGATTTTCTTAAGATAAAACCCCAGAGTTGAAATAAACAGGTAAAAGAGAGAGGCACTTTTAAGACTCCTGCCGCCCTAGCTGGTTTGGCTCAGTAGATAGTCTGCCTGTGGACTGAAGGATCCCAGGTTTGATTCCAGTCAAGGGCATGTTCCTAGGTTGCAGAATGGATCCCTGGGCTCAGGTGGGAGGCAACCAATAGATGTGTCTCTCTCATATCAATGTTTCTCTCTCTCTCTCTCTCTCTCTCTCTCTCTCTCTCTCTCTCTCTCTCTCCCCCTTCGCTCTCTCTAAAAATAAATAAATAAATAAAATCAATGGGAAAATATCCTCAGGTGAGGATTAGCAACAACAACAACAAAGACTCCTGCCAATTTGCAGTCTCATCTTGAAGCCTTCCAGGAGACAATCACATACCCTCCTCTAGTAACCTGTGAAAGTACTTATAAAAGTACTATGTTTGAGGAACGTTTTTATCAGTAATTATAGAGATTATAATTCTGATGGTGGCTTCCAGGAAGTTCTTCCTGACATCTGCACTAAATCTGTTCTGCTAACATAACTTCACACCTGTTCCTTCTAGTCTTGTTCTCAGTGGAAATAAAAACAGCCGCTTCCTATTGCACCTGAGCTCCCAGGAAAAAAACTGTTGTCTAATCTCTCCGCGCCCTCTCAGTGTCCTCTGACACTGGCTTTGCTCAAAGCCAACTGCGACTCACCGGACTTTTCTCCTGTATGTGTCCCCAACCTAAACGTCCCTCACAGAAAGCCCTCCCATGATAGAGGTATCTCTGATGAAGGCCAAGCAGAGACAAGTATAGAGATTATCTCACTGGCCCACAAGCAACACACTCCTATTTATACACTCAAGACTCAGTGTGGTACTACACTGGAGTGCTGATTCATGGCTTATTGATTGAGTTGTATTTGACCTTTACTATAAATAAGTAAAAAGAAAAATGTTACTATTGTCCACTTCAGAATCTATTTGGCCTTTTCACCAAGAGAAAATTTTTCTTCTATAAATGCATCCCAGATTTATGGATTTTCATAGGAATATGAGTGTGGAGAAGAGAAAAGATTGACTTTCATGAACTGTGAATCTAAAATGAGATGATTATGGCCAATATCTTGAAGTCATCACCTAGGAACTGGCCTTTGGCTTTTGATAGAATGTGCCTTTCTAATGATAAAATAATAAGACTAGGGCATTTGCTGGGCACTCACCATATGCCAGGTACCATGCTAAGCATTTTGCTTATGCTCCTTTAATTTCTCACAGTACCTATGAAGTAGGTACTATGATTACTCCACTTTTACAGAGGAGAAAACTGTACATGTGCTTAGTTTTTTAAAAGTAAGAAGCAGAATGAGAAATACAACACAATGCAATTTATAAAATTAAAAGACATGCATATAAAACAATACATATTTTATAAGGATACAGGTAAATGGAACATCAAGCATGTTAGAATGGTTATTTACAGAGAAGAGAACAGGAGTGTAAAATAGGGATAGAAGGAAATAAATAGATAACAAGAGGGGCCTTGCCCACAAATATGAATACAATAAGCCATGAACTGAGCAGTACAATGCCTCAACTCTCTGCACCTAAAGTCCAACTAAAAAACAAATTACCCTAAAACTTTGAGCAGGGAGGGAGGAATAAATGGCTCCAGGATACAGGGCCAGAGACCTAGATGTCTTACACCTGTCTGTCTGCAGCATGGCTCAACTAGTCTGTGAATCTTCAAGTCTTGAAAAGATATCTGCTACAGAGCTAAACCTTTTTAGGTTCCAGCATTTTGCCTTCAGCAATTACAGTTTATCATTGACCTTGGGAAAAAAGTGGATTCCCTATGTTTTTAACATGCCAAACCTAAGTCTGAACTAAACAGCCAGCCATTCATCCATTTGTTCATCAAGTTTTCATTGAGTGTTTATTATGTGCCAGGTACTGGGCCAGGCAGAGGGCAAACAGAGTTGAAGAAACCAGAACTCGGGCCTCCATGAGCTCCCAGTTACTGAGCTATTCCCTAAGCACAATCAGGCAGATCTCTCTTCCTGCTGGCCTTTTGTGGCCCCACTGTCAGAGCACAAATATGCAGCTCAAACTAGAACAAGAATTCCTAAGGCACTTACTAGCATTTCTTAAGACGATTTAGATTTCCACAAAGAAATTGTGTTATAAAGGCTGACAACACTCATTTTCATTATGGGGAATTACTTTCCCTGTAGCTAATCTTTCAAAATGGGTTGACCAAGAAGAGCAATGCATATAACAAAAACCTAGTAAATGTGGTAAAATCACAGGAGGTGAATATTTTAGAGACATGTCAGGAAGGAGGTTCTTCTATAAGGGGAGATTGAAATATTGAAATGGTTTTCTAGTGTGGTGTTAAGCCACACCCCTAGGAGTTCAGTCTTAGGTTACACTTCTGTGGAGTCTTACTTACCTCAATAGTTTTACAGGTGTCCTCCAACTGGCTGATCACTCCCTGGACTCGATCATTGCTTCCCACAAGGACAGCAATGCCATCACTGAGCTCAGACTAATGAAAAGAAAAGAGGGGTGCAAGATCTTAGGGGTTTTCTAGTCAGCACTGATTGTGAATTAATCATAGTATTGTCCTCATGGGTTCTTAACCTAGGATCCATAAAACCCAAAGGAGGAACAGAGAGTCTCAGGAGGTCCGTGAACTTCCTAATCTTGTAAATAAACTCTGTATGGATGAGTATAGAAATGCATTTGTGTGGGAAGAGGCTTCATATTTTTCATCAAATTCTTACCAGACTGTGACTCTGTTAAAAACATTAAGAATGCTAATTATAGGCCATAGATAGAAAATAGCATATTCAAGCTAAAGAATTGTAAGTATTGTTTATAAATTGAATGGAGCCCAACATGTGACATCAGGAACAGAAAATAAATGATTTGCCGAGTACAGATGAGGATTAGTTTTACTAAGGAAATGTATATAATGATTACTCATTCATCTATTCACTTATACTTATTTACTTATACTTATTCAACATATACTTATCATGCGCCTTCTATGTGCTAGGTGTACACATACTCATGTACTAGACTAAGTCACTACAATGTAACTTGAAACTAATAACATTCAACTGGTTCTAGGGGAACTTCCTCTCAGACTCTTGACACAAAGAGATTCCATTGTTTGTACTTACTCCCTTCCCAAGGTTGGCTAAGGAGCACAAAGGAACACAGAATGGGGAAGTAAGAGATCCACCTGCTTGGTCCAACTCTGCCTTTAACTTCTCTATGATGTTGGGCAAAATGTGTAATCTAATTTTCTCACACTTTAAGTTACAAGAGTAGTGGTTGTAAAACAATTTAAAGCTGCAGAATGCTTTCTTCAAATGGAATAAATGGATGAAAGTGAAGCTATTTTGGCCAAACAGGAGTGGGGTAGAAGTCCTGACATCTATCCTTCTGTTAATCCCACTTGAGTCTCCAGGGCTCTGAGGGAAGCAGTGTGAAACTGGTACTAGTCAGTTCTAGTACACTAAGACTAGGGGTAGAAGGAAAGGAGGAATAAATCACAATTAGATTAAAAAATAAATGTTATAGACGTCTTATGAAATATTGCGTTTTTAGCAGTTAGTACTCACTGGTTGGGTACTGGTGTTGCCCAAAAGTTTGGCTTCCAAATTTGATCCTTAGTAAAACACTGAGCAAATATGAAATCTATGATTCTAACAGGAAAAAAAAAATCGAGGTGTCTAGAGTGGCTACACCTATTTGAGCACGTGACTCCACATTTATTTGGAACAAATGGTAAGTTCCTACCTGTCCATGGGTGAGACCATATTGGCAGGTTGGTGGTAAACTGGTGGAGATGTTGCATTTGGTCAGAATGAGGGGACTGAGACTGAGGCCCTGGGGTGGGGGTACTCAGAGGAGGCCTTTCATCTACTGGCCTAGGGCGAAAGGCTAGAAGGTGGGTTTAACCTAGTGTTGAAGGGCAGCCCAGCAATATTTTATTTATTTTCAAATATGTTTTTATTGATTTCAGAGAGAGAGAGAGAGAGAGAGAGAGAGAGAGAAACATCAGTGATGAAAGAGAATCATTGATTGGCTGCCTCCTGCACACCCCACACCGGAGATCGAGCCCACAACTCAGGCATGTGCCCTTGACTGAAATCGAACCCAGGACCCTTCATCCCGCAGGCCCACACTCTATCCACTGAACCAAACCAGCTAGGGCCCAGCAATGTTTTAAATTGTTCTTAAAGAAATGCCATTCATTGTATCTCTCCTGTACTAGGAGTGGAGGAAATCGGGGGTGGGGGTGGATGTGTGGAGATGGGGGGAAGAAATCTTTTGTTGGTAAATGAAGAAAAATATTCTGTGACTGGAGTAAAAAGGTATCTTTTTCTTATCTGTAGTCTGAACTTCAAATAATGTTTGAGCAGCTAAAGCTCAGATTCCCATAACACTGTTCATCTTCAGTAACCTCCAAAGGGCGCAAAAAAAGCAACCCTTCCCCTCCAATCCCCTTCTTGACCGCCCCCCTTCCCTGCCCACCCCCACTCCCGCATCCCTTCCCTCTCTGGCCTTCCCCACCACCCTCCAGAGACTCAAACGTGAGGTCACGTGCACGCAGCATCCCTTCCCACTGGACCCTCCATCCTTCCTGTCTCAAGGGGCTGCAGAGGGGGGGCAGGAGGGAGTCCATTACCTTCTGCCTCTGGAACACGTGAGTGAGGGGAGCCACCTGGCAGTCCTTGTGTGCCCCAAAGATCTTGCACAGAGAGCAGGTGGGCACCTCGCAGTTTAGACAGTAGATGTTGATGCGCTCCTCTTCATGCTCCTCACACCTGGGCTGGTCGGACTTCTTTTCTGGTCTGGGAGGAGGTAGCAGATAAATGTGTCAGCTCCCAATGGGGCAGAGCCGAGATGGGTGATCAGCATCGCAAATCCCAACTGGCCCCTGTACTCAACAGCAACCCATTCCAGAGGGCTCCCAGAGCCCTCCAAATTCAGTTTCCTTACAGTGATGTGCCTGGGGTGGTGGAGACTGATCTGTAGCATTTGCCAACTTCCGTGGTGTTGAGTATTCCCAGCATGGCAAATTTCAAGTTATGGGGTGTGTGTGTGTGTGTGTGTGTAAGAGATCAACCAAAGGACTTGTATGCATGCGTATAACCATACTAATGGACACAGACAGGAGGGGGTGAGGGCACGTGCTGGAGGGTGGGGGTGAACGGGGAGAGGTCAATGGGGGGAAAAGGAGACATATGTAATACTATATGCAATACTTTAAACAATAAAGAATTAAAAAACAAAACAAAACAAAAGACTAGTGCAATTCCTGAAAGTTCACATTGGGCTCATGCATTAGGAGCATGCTCCAGCACTGTCTCCACCGCTCACTAGTTTCTCAAGAGAACTCCTGCCATTAACCCAGAAAGTTAAATGTAAATAACTTCCTGAGGACTTGGCAGTGGTTAGGAGTGGGCAGTATGTGCTCAGGGAATGTGGACAATTATACCAAATAGGCAATCAGAAAAATGCAAAACGCTGTTCTGGGATATAGTGAGCGTTGGAAGTGCAAGTCTCACAGATAATCCCCGAGTTTTAGTTTTCCCAACAGGTCAGCACCAGCTAAAACTTTTCAAGCTACAGCAGCTAATAATGGAGCATCGGATTTGTAAATGCTAGAGAGAAGATGAACAAGCAATAAAGAAACCATGAGGGAGGGGTGACAAGTCATTGCTACTTAAGGATAACCTGTTAGCTGTGGAATCACCTGTAGTGTCCAAAATTCATAGCGCATGGTAGCACCCTGTATATTCCCCTAACCGTCAGC
This sequence comes from Cnephaeus nilssonii, assembly GCF_951640355.1. NCBI lineage: Eukaryota > Metazoa > Chordata > Mammalia > Chiroptera > Vespertilionidae > Cnephaeus > Cnephaeus nilssonii. The sequence goes on along the minus strand of NC_137089.1, from coordinate 36,124,637 downwards.
ATGGCTTAGATGTTATGATCAAGATAAAAATTGTACCAAGTTTCCCTAGCTGGTTTGGTTCAGTGGACAGAGTGCTAGACCACAGACTGAAGGGTCCCGGGTTTGATTCCCATTGAGGGCACATGCCCAGCTAGTGGGCTTGATAGGGGGCGGGGGGGAGTGTGTGCAAGAGGCAGCCAATCAATGAGTCTCTGTCATTATTGATGTTTCTATCTCTCCCTTTTACTTTCTCTCTGAAATCAATAAAAAAATATTTTTTAAAAAATTACACCAAGTTGTAGTGCTTTAGGTTCCCTCTGGTGAGTATGGTGGGAGGTGTGGATGTAGCTGACTCACACAAAAACCTGGAATTTTTATATATCTTATCTAAAGACTGAGGCTGATGATAGGTATTTGAAAAATTTAAATACAAATCCAAAACCTTGCAAACACATGGTTATTTAGAAGCATCTCAGATTTGGAACTGAATATTTTTTAGCTGTTATCAAGATCTACTTTAAAAACACTGCAGGTTTTTATGGGCCATGATATCAATATGAGGGGTTATGACCAGCATTGTTAAAATAAAATAGCCAATACTGTGAACTGCATGTAGTAATAATAAATATTGATATGTGAAACTTTTGTTTCAGTTGTACATATATGTATGTATATACATATGTGTGTATGTATGTGTATATATATATATATCAATATAGACCTGAAACAAAATATTTATTTCATGTATACCTACATCCATCCACGTATGTAAATGTCACTAGATCACAAAGCAAAATATACTTCCTAAGTGATAGATGAATTAAGATGTTTGAAAACCACTAATATTGATGTGTGGTATAATGTAGGTATAGACCCAGAACTCAGAGAAAGTCAGTGAATGTGCCGATTTACATCTATAAATCCCTAGGTTGAAGTTGAGTGCTTGAGACTGGGAGAAGTCCTGGGTCTGGTAAGGAAATTGTATGGACTGCCAGCTTCAAGATTTCAGAATCTGATTTTTATAAAAGGAATTTTTGCCTGGTCTCGTGGCAATATGTTTTCCATGAAGTCTGTGACCTCCAGCCTTGATTTCTGCCATATGCCTGGCAGCTACCGAGGAAAATAAACCAAAACAGAGAACATTTATCTCCCCTCCCAGATCTGCCTGTTTCCTCCACTAGAATGTGAGTTCCATGAGGGCAGAGGGACTGTCTTCTTTTTTGCTGGGTCCCCAGGGCCCGGGCCAAAGTTTTGCATAGAGTGAGTGCTCAGTAAATATTTATTGAATGAATGAGTGAGAACTGAAAGAGAATTTGCCAGATTAATAGATAGCACTCCCCATTAATCAAACCACTCATCTGGAAAAGGCATGTGAGATAAGGGGAAAACCCCGGGTCACTCGGCATTTATGAGTGGTTAGGAGACCAGACAACAGCCTAAAGACTCCATTGATAAATGACAAAGCCCTCTGGGGGTTGTGAGGAGACTGGGAGTGGTGATTTGGTCTTTGTTTGGTCAAAGGTTTCTCCACCTCTAAAACTTTCCCCCTCATGTGTTTCCACCTCATAGTAAATATCAAGCAAGTGTCTGGAGCACACTTATTGAAAAATGGCATAGGTGATGCTACTGCGGCTCACCTCTCTCAGACACTTCCTGTGGGCAGCCTTCATCCCTGTGATGTTCTGATGTCAACAGCTCTGACCACAGACAATGTTATAGAACTCAGGTATATTCAGTATATACAGTCACTTAAGACATGGAAATAGCCATAGGTTCTATGTTTATTTTTTTATTGTGATTACTTGTTTTTCATAATGCAATAGACTAAGAATTACTTCTCATGTCCCTTATTAGATTTTTCTTGTTTAGGTGGCAATGTAGGTCCACAAGCATTCCCCACTTATAAATGAGTATATAATGAAAATCTTTAGACAACTTAAAAGATATAATAGACTTGGGACAAGCGTGGTGTGTAGAAGAAAGATGTAAATGCCCTTTCCTAACAAGAGGGTAGCCAAGCTCACAGTTGTGGTTCAGGGCTCAGTGCCAAACGCTGTCAGTGGCCCTAGGCATTCAGTGCAGGCAAGACTCAAGGAGTCCGTAGACGGTACTCTCTGGTCTCTGAGGTTGCTGTGACCATCCTAGAGTTTTCTGAAGGGTGGGCATCTGGTCTTAAAGAGGCATTTCAGGAAGTACCTTTAGAGTCAAAGCTTAATTTCAATTCAGCTTCTCCATGTGGTAGCTGCGTGGCCTCAAGCAAGTTATTTTACCTCTTTCAGGCTCAGCTTTTACTCATATTTAAAAACTGGGCTAAGGGTCTTCTAATTAAATATTGCAGAATTTAAATAAACATATGCATTTGTTTATTTATGTTTCCTGTTGAAGTCCTACTAAAACAAGAGGTCTGGTGGTACTATTTGAATGTTTAAAATTATACATATGAATTACTATGAGTAAAATATTGAAAACTTTAAATAAGGTAATAATAATAATAATTAGCCACAACCTTACAGGATTGTTGTGATAATTCAAGAATTACACATGATCCATGTGTAAAGCACCCTGAACAGTGGTTGACATATACTCCGTATGTATTAGTTTTACTTTCTATATTTTAAAGTTAATTATTATGTTCATTATTAATATCAGCAAAATTAGTTTCTGCTCTTGTCATTCCCCCCTAACTGTACCTAGTTCAATACCATGCAGAATTCTAGATAAAAGGGCCAAGTTTTGTCCAGACCAACAATTTCTAGCCTTTCTGTAGGAGGTCAAAGTTCACCAGCTTCTCCCCTTTCTGCCCCCAACCCCAATGACTGTGGGTCAGAGCTGAGTTCATCTCATTCTGTATATTCCAGGTTATTCCAGAGTCACCTAATATATCCTAAGATTCAGGATTCTGAGCTGATAAGGCTTCCAGCCACTAGGGAACAACTGGGTTTCCGCCCAAATATTTGTCTGAACCCTTTGTGCAACCTGTGGTTTTGTTACCAAATAAAAATGTCCCAAAGGCAAGTCTCAAGTTTAAAAAACAACAGCATAAGAAGAATTCAATAATCACAGAAATACCCTTAGTACACTATGAGCTTCATTGCTGGACATTTGGTTCCTGGCTTTTATACAATTTGCTCACCTGGGCACTATTTTTGACACATGTACCACACAGACTTTATAGTTAACTAATGTGTCTTGTAGTTTTACTAATGCTACAAGTTTTAACATCTCCTCTTCTCTGGACTTCATAACAACTATTGTTATTTCACATGTTTCAAGGCCTTGCTGTGGCAAGTAGAAAAATGGAAAATCATTGCAATAACTAGAACATGTAGGAAGGTACTGTAGTAGGCATGGAATCAGTTATTATATAAACTTCCTTAATAACTGGTTGATAACTCATTGGCTGGTTAACTTTTTTAAAGAGATAGTGTGTGTATTTGCATTTTAAATTAATGAATTACAATGAAATCCAAGCAACAGCAACAACAGGACTTTCTTCTCAAGAGACTTTTGACTCAAGGGAAATAGTCGACTATGTATCTCTGCAATATGTCATCAGCAATCATTCTTCTTCCCCAGTTCCATCTATATCCTATCTAATTTAGTTTTGAATCATAAGCAGAAACTAATAGCTATAGTGATTATACTAATTATATGTTCGATTTATAAAGCAGCTTTTCTTCTAAGAGTGCAAGGCTCTCAGAGGCATGCAGATGTTCCATAAATACATGCCTTCTAATTAGAATCACAATGAGGTCATTTCTAAATGGTCTTAATATTGCTATCAAGCTTTGTGGACCCGCCTGACCTGCATACAATTGAAGGAGGGCTCTTCATACCATGCCTTCTAGGAATGAATTCTCACAGTGTTGTCTCTAGGAAAAGAACGCTGTAGCCAATATGATTTGATGAAGAAGAAGCCTCCTTCCCTTTAAATGATCAGGTGTATATACTGCATATCAATCAATCAGTAGGTAAATGCTAATAGTATGCAGTAAATACAATCTAGAGATAGGGAAACATAATCTGAACTCCATCTTTATTTTTCTCCCATGTCTCTACACTTTAAGTTGCTAAAGGCCAGGACTATATCTTGCCTTTCAATTTCCAGAGTCAATTCCATGACATGTTAGAGAGTTTTGTTTTTATTATCATCTAGATAATTTTAAGATGAGACTGTCTGAACTAGGAATGGACTATTTGGGAAGATGCCATTTCTGTAATTTCCTATAAAGTTTTATGCGATAAATTTTTGGCTTTGTTGAATCTGGAGCTACAAAGATCCTGTGAAGTACAGAAATGGCCACACTGAATGTAATACAAAGCTTTGGGTGGAGCAGCATTATGCCTCTTTCAATGTCACATGTGGACTGGATTAGTGTTGAGTTACTTCATTCTTAAATTGATACAAAAGCTTGGTCACTATCTCCCTTCTCCCTTCCCATGAGCAACTCTCAATCCCACTGGAAAAGACTGACTTAGAAAAACATTTTGTTATAAAGCAATTAGCCTGTGATTGATAAACAAGCATTCAGTGTAGTGACCCACTAAAACAACCAATCAAATAAATAAAAACAAGCTTCCAATGGGTTTGATACATGGAAGAACCATACCTGGTGGACTCCTGCTTATAGATGTCAATGATATTTTCCACCAGCAGGTTCCTCTGAAGTCCATATATCCCATGTCTGTCCAAAACCACTTCGTGCCTACAGGATGGGCAGCGGAATCGGCCTCCTGATGCCACCGTGGTGCCTCCTCTTGTGGGCAAGTACGGGTTAGAGGCCTGTTCTTGCCAAGCAAGAAAAGAGGAATTGAGTAATGCCATGGGTAGCTTTTCTGAGACGCCTCTTCATTCTCTGTTACTACAAACAACATCAACTTCTACTTTAGGCTTGCCATAAGATAATCCCTTAGGGCCTTATCGGCAAGTAGTCCTAAAACACAGGCCCAGCTCCCATCCACAGTCAACTGCAATGTATCATTTTCACCATGAGGTAATTTTCCATCCAGTGTTTTCATAACCAAAAGTTCCCAGCCAGAAACTCCAACATTAATGTATTGGATAGTAATTCATTTACAAATTTGAAACAGATTCCATTTAAAAAACACACACACAAATTTGATTCGTAGCATTGAAATAAGAGGAGGCTAACAGCAAAGCACAAAGCAAATCATTAATTTTTTTTCTTGAAAATGAATGCAGCTATTTAAAGTTTTCTAAAGGAATTCACCTCAAAGTTAAGCACTTGATTCCGAGGAATCTTTTCCACCCCTACATTCCAAACAAACCTACCTGGAAGATATCACTGGCGCATTTCCTACACAGGTTATGCTGACAGGGAAGAATGACCACAGGCTTCGTGAACATCTCCAAGCAGATGGGACAGATGAGTTGCTTCTCCAAGTTGTCCATGGTCTGCTGCTCCTTGGAAAACGACTTATAATTCAAAGATGCGCTCATCTCCTAGCCGTCACAGTGTGCACCACCAGGGAAAGGGTGCTCCGAATGGTCTCTACAAGTGTTTCCTGGAAATAATTCCAAGGATTGTGTGATCAAGTGTCCTTCATGTTTCTTTCGGTGGAGGACATTGTTTGAGGCCCAGGTTTGGAGTGGGAGCTGGGGCTGTTTTTAGCAGCGGGGGTCATGTGACAGAAGGCTGACTTGTCCATATAAGCCAGTGACAGGAGGACAGATTCTGACAGGTGACAGACAACAGGAGCCAACATTCCTACCCCAGGGAGTGAAAAGAGTGAGTGGGAAAGAGGATTACAAACTCCATTTAGACGGGGTTGTGAGGAGAAGGAGGTCGAAGCAGACAGTTGTCAACAACAAATGCGAATGAGCATGCTGAGGAGTCACGGAGCCCTGCCCTCTGTGATTCTTTGGTAAGGACTTGGTGACGAGTTTCTCCGGGACCGGGAAAAATGCAGCCCAGACAAGAGTCTGACTGTAAAATGAATGCCATTTCTGTCCTGAGAATTTAGAAAGTGAGTTATCCAAGTAGCATGATCATATCATCTCAGGTGAAAATAAACCATGCCTTGAAAATCATTATCCCAGCTTCACAAGAACAATCATTGAAAAGACTTGCTCAGTGTTAAATATTACATCTTCGCAAGCGTTGTGGTATGGAAAACATTCTAACTTAAAAGCTGATTTCAAATCTTTTCACTATGAAAGTGTCTACAAAGTAAAAAAAAAAAAAATCAAATAACAGTGGATGTTTCAATTATTTTTAAAAGCTGTGTAATAAAACTCCAGTGTGTTCTTTTCTGTTTTACATGGATTTTCCTCTTCCTTAACCTTTTGTCATCCTGCACCCTCACTCCCACCCCTGTACACACCCCAAAATACAAAGAAAAGGGAACAATCTTTAAAAGGTTAAAACAGTTTGCAATGACTGTCAGTAATGAGGTAGTAACTGGCACCTGGGGTAGCAGACCCATGTTCCCATTTTGACATATGATGGGTGACAGATATCAGTACCATTGCCAACTAAAGGGAGAATGAAGTCCTGCTTCCATACCTGTTTCTTACCTGGTCTGAAATACCTACTCCCCTTTGCATTTGCTTTGTCCTCCAAGTTGATTTTTTAAATGCTAGTTTCCTGGTGGTTTCTGATATTGGTCTGGTCTGTTATTTGCCAAGATTTTTGTGAAACAACTGTTTCATTAATATATATTTCATTAAAAATTTTAAATTAGATTAAAAATGAAAAAGAAATGCATGTCTATTTTTTATGTGATGAATTTGCAGCTTCATTCCTCTTTGATTTTAAAAACCTCAAACAATGAAGATACTTCGTTAACATATCCCTGATGTGTACTTAATTACAAGTAGAGACTAGGTAGGTGTGACTGGTTAAGTGTGGTCTTAATGCTGTGTTTACTGAGAGCTTATTGAGAATCTAAAAGGCTCCATTAACTAATAATAAGTTATATATATTCATAAACATATCAGGGATCTTTGGAGAATTTTGTTATTCTTTTCAATATCTATTTAGCAACTATAGTGAAGAAGGGAATTGGTAGAATCTTTTTACTGTTTTAATTCAGTTCAGTCAGCCTGGGCAGTTAATTGTGTTTATCACTGTGTGAGCTATGAAGGTCTGAGCACCATAAAAGAAAGTTTCTACTCTAAAAGCCTTTGCAACCTAAAAAAAAGTACTTAGCCCAGCTGGCGTGGCTTAGTGGTTGAACATCGATTTATGAACCAGGAGGTCATGGTTTGATTCCTGGTCAGGGCACATGCCCAGGTTGTGGGCTCAATCCCCAGTGGGGGGAGAGGTGGGGTTATAGGAGGCAGCCAATCAATGATTCTCTCTCATTATTGATGTTTCTATCTCTCCCTCTCCCTTCTTCTCTGAAACCAATAAAAATATATTTAAAAAATAATAATAAATAAAGAAAAGCACTTAAGCTATGCTATAGTATAGCAGAGTCTATCCTTATAAGAGGAATTCATTCTTTCAAAAAACATTCATTGAGTGTTTATCATGTATTTCCATTGTGCTGGGCTCTGGGAATTAAAGACAAAGTAGACACAGGTTATTGTCCTCAAGGAGCTCAGTCTAATAGTAGAGATGAGGCACGCATATGCAGAACCACAGTACAAGACAACATGTTATAAAGAGCTACAGAATTTCAGAGCTGGAGGAGTTAGGAGGACTTCATGGGTGGGGTAGCATTTGAATTGACCCACTGAGGAATTTAGGTGGGGCTTCCTAAGAGAAGGCACAGAAGCAAAGACTGTGAGCACAGGAGAGCTGGGAATGCCCAGAGTTGTATGGTGCTTTGGGCTGGAGTGCAGAGCATAGTGCTGGCTCATTGGCAGGCCAGGCACCCCAGGCTAAAGGGTTTTCAGCACTTAATAAATTAGACAACAGGAAATGGTTAAAAGTTTCTCAGAGGGATGTTTCCATGAGAGCTGTGCATTGGCTAGATTATAACCTCACAGTGGTGGCTGGAACAGATAAAAGTGACGGTGACCTGGCTAAAGACCAGATGGGAGGTTGTTGCCAATAGCCTGGGTGAAAGGTCACAAAGCCCTGGCACCAGGCGATGGCAGTGGGGAAAGAAAGGAGGAAATGGACTCTGGGTTGACTACACAAGTAGAACTCACAGAGATGACTCAGCTGCCCGGAGTCTGAGCAACAAGCAATGATGTGGGAAGCTGCACAGTGAGTCAGAGACAGGTGTATTCAGCACTGATGGCCTCCTTGCTTTGTGATCTCAGGGAATTGACCTCACCTAGCTGGATTTCAGTTCTCTTATCGATAAGTGAGAGCACTTCAGAACTTAATTTAGCAGAATTAGGAGGGAAACCCCCCTCCCCTCTGAAACAGTATTAATTTTGACATAGAGAATTCCCAATTTGATTATTTAACGTAGAGTTGCTTCTGGAAGCTACACAGGAAACTAGAAAGAATCCCATAGGAATATGAGTGAAGTTGATGGGTAATTATTTCCTTTTCCTCCTCATCTGCTTTTCTCCATTCCTCCATCCTCCCTACTCTCGGAGACCAGCAATCTATAGGGTGGGCATGTGAGCTGAGAATGGGACATGGGAGTAGCACTCTGTTCTAGGGAGGAACCAGAAAATTTTAGTCCACTCCCAAATCATTCACATAGTCTGAGAGACAGGTAGATTTCTGGAATTAAAGTCTGGTTCAAGTCGTTGGGATTTGGGGTGGACTTGGGCCTCCACAGAGACATGAAAACCAGCTTAATCTCCTGAAACGTATCCTGGACTCTATAGGAGGTGGTGCAAGGCTTCCTCCCCTTTTCCTACCCCATCCCTCCCCACACTAGGACAAGGGGTTGAAGCCAAATGGGAGCAATTAGTTGGAAGCCCCAACTGCCCCTCATGCCTGAGTCTCACTAGACTGGGGCAGGAGTATGTTTAGACATTGAGAAGCTGAAGCAAAACCACCACTGTTCTCACCTCCTCCAATAGTTTCCTAATCTCCCAGGTAAGTCAGAGGACGAAAGATGGGTCTCTAAGAACCTGAGTAATTCATCAAACAAAACAGAGAACTTATGGTCAGATAGAGCTAAAGGGAAGTAAAACATAGATATGGTTTGAAGTAAAGCAGCGAGGCAGAGAGGCCCTGGTGGAAGAGAAAACAAGAATTGCCTTATAACAAGGACTCAACTCATGGCATCTAGAAAATACTTAACATTTTCCTTCTGTCTCCATTGTCAATCTTTTCAGTTTAGCTGTCTATCTGCCAATAGACAGTTTGGATATGTGGTTTTAAAATTTTTAATGAAAAAAATATATATACAAAATCTAAAATTAAAGAGAAATGAACTACTTTGAAAAGTACTTAACAGAAGCCAACACTATGGCATTTCTTTCATTAGATAGTTTGCAGACTTCTGGCTGAAAGCTTTTTTTTTTTTCATATTGATAATTACTCCTTTTCCAAATCTGTTGTTTATAAATTTTTACTTCATCATAAATATCTCTGAGGAAATGTTTGAAAACCAACATATTGTACTTCCCTCTGAATATTCCTTGGCATAATCCACATGCCAGAAATAAACAGTGACTGCCAAAAAGGAGCAAATATTTTAGCTAAGGCTTTCCATTGGACATGTCTGAACTCCTCACCTTGGCTCCAGGCCCTCCTTGACTCTATCCTCAGTATATACAATTCCCCCCTACCTCCCCTCCACCCCAGTGTCCCAATTTCTCTGAATTCACTCTTGCCTTATGCATTCTATTTCTCATGTCACTCCCTATTTAAATCCCATTAATGGTCATATTACCCCTAGGACAAAGATATTAATCTTCCCTGTGGTCCCTAAGGCCTGATCTGGCCCTTACCTATCTCTCTGACCTAACTATTCAATAGAAATAAGATCTGAGTGACTTATATGAGCTATATATATGATTTAAATTTCTAGTAGCCACATTGAAAATCAGAAACAAATGGAATTATTTCATTAATATATTCTATTTAACCCCAAACATATAAACTATTATCATTTCAACATGTGATCAATATTTTTAAAAAATGAGATATCTGTAAATAGAGATAGTTTTACTTCTTCCTTTCCAATCTAGAAATGTTCTACTTCATTTTTCTTGCCTTATTACACTCACTAGAAACCCTAGAATGGACATCTTTGCTTTGTTCCTGATCTTAGGAGAAAAGCATTCAGACCGTGAAGTATAGTGTTAGCTGTGTTTTTCATTGATGTCCCTTATCAGTTTGAAGAAGTTCCCTTCCCTTCTAAGTCTACTGACAGTTTTAAAAATCCGGAATGGATGTTGAATTTTGTCAAATACTTTTCAGCATCTATTGAAATGATCATGTGGGTTTTCTTCTGTAATCTGTTTAGTATGATGAATTAATGTTGATTTTGGAATGTTGAACCACTTTTATATTCTTGGAATAAATCCCACTTTGTCATGAATTCCATTCCACATCCGAGTTGCTGATCCTGAGATCTTGTTTGAATTCTTGCTCACTCATCTGCCCTAAACATGTGTTCTCTTCCTGGATTTTGGATGCATACCTTCCCATTCTTTTGACTTATTGATCATTTCTTGTTCTTTTAGTAATTTATAGTTTCACTGCCAGCTCCTCCTGTCAGCCATCTAGAACACCCGAAATTTGGGACATATCATCTGATAAAATGATACCCTACTTTGTAATTTGTTTCCCCCAAAATGATGAGGGTATATTTGAAGTGAATCACTATGCATTTCATTGAAAGACTTTATTGAAAAGAAAAAAAAATGAGATAAAAACACTGTCCTAAAAAATGAAAGATATACCAATAAAATACAACAGACTGTACACATTGGTAACAAAAATGTACAGGTTGCCTGGAACCCTAAAATGGACATTGGATAAAAGAATGATCATTTGTTAATTGTAATCCCCCCAAAAAAATAATAATACCTTCGCCTTTGTCTAGAAGATTTATTTTTGTGTTTAGAACTGCAGTATGAGTTCAACAGCTTTTTGTGTGGCTGTATTCTAGAAAATTAGGGTATGGAGAACTTATTGCCAGAAGAGCCTTTGTGTGTATTCTGCTCAATCTCTGAATCTTTCAGTGAGTGTATGTGTGTTTTTGTTTAACTTTCCTCTAATTAATCCCCTTGGTGCTGATCTCTCTTTAACTCTCCACAGTTATTTCCCAGGAGAAAAATGGCATTAAAACTCTCCTCCATCCGCAAGCGCTGGGTTCAGGCCATTCTCCATTTGGTCACCTCACCTTAGGTACACATTACCTTATATTCAAATTTGTCTAGAGCCAGCAACCTCACTGTACACAGTTGAGATGGAGCAGAATAGTCCTCGCTTCCACAGCTCAACTTAAACTTAAAGTAGCGCACTTTTCCAAGTTCTCTGTTTTTTGTTTGTTTGTTTTTGCTAGTGTTTATTTCCCATCTGTCAGCTATTCTAACTACAGGCAGCTTAGTCCTGGATGAATCCCTGGAAGTGCGGCCATTAATCGGAAATCACAAGGAATTGAAATGGCAAGATGTGACTGCAATCTGTCACCATTTTAGGAGAGAGAAAAAAACGATTTCGTGAACTTCCCAAATAAGTGGGTCTAAACTTTTAAAACTTGAAGGATAAACGTCGAACACCCATAACCCTTGTCTGAAAGTTTTATAGAGCGGTAACTTCAAACTAGCTGTACCCTTCACTTGCCCTATGGCTGACTTTCAGCAACATTTTAATTGAGAATAGAAAGAAAAACGAGGTTAGAGAAAAAACAAAACTGGAGGATGCGGGCATCGATCCCGCTACCTCTCGCATGCTAAGCGAGCGCTCTACCATTTGAGCTAATCCCCCACTGCTGGTGAAGGCGCCTTATCTCTTCCCCTAGAGATAGGTCAGCATACGTAGTCACAAAGATAAACATTCTTTGATCTCATTCCTGACCTTCCTCACAACCGAGGGTAAAGAAACAAAACACAGGTCTCTCCTTCGAGCCGGAATCGAACCAGCGACCTAAGGATGACAGCGGATTCGCATCTACAGTCCTCCGCTCTACCAGCTGAGCTATCGAAGGGAGCAAAGGAACCTTGCCCTGACTCTTCTCATAACTTCCAGACATTTCTTGGTTTAAGTGTACTTTCTACCACGTTTCCTTCCTGATTCCCAGGTCCCTGGAGCATAAAACCTTCCACGTGGCCCTTCCCACCTCCTCCCGCAGCCGGGCGCCCGCCCTGCCGGGACGCGGAGGAGGAAGTCCGAGGCCCCGGGAGCCCGCGGCGTGACCGCGCTGGCTTTCTCCGCGAGGCTCAGGACGACTTGGAAACACGCAGAAGGCTGCGTCCTGGCACCTCCGGCCGAGCGCCGACTCCCTGCCGCGCTCGGAACTTAACTTGGACGGCAGTGCCCGCTTCCGGGTTCGCAAAAGGCTGCACTAGGGGCCGCGGCCGTGGCGCCAAACTGGAGCGCAAGTGCTAGAAATTCCAAATGTTCTTTGTAATGTGTATTAGAGAAATGTAACCATGGAAAGGCGTTAAACCTCAGAAAGTTGGTGGAGGGAATAAAAAGAGCACTTGTCTCCTTCGAGCCGGAATCGAACCAGCGACCTAAGGATGACTCATGATTCAGAAATCAACTACAGTCCTCCGCTCTACCAGCTGAGCTATCGAAGGGACGGGCGACTAAGGTCCGCCTCCTGAGATTCAATATAAAAAGGAGTGCGCACCCAACCCTTGACAGAGGCGGATTTGCGCAGGCGTAATTCGGGGGCGGGAACGGAACGTGCTGCGTCGTTGTGCGCGTGCGCAGGAAGGTTGTAAGGCTTTGCCCGCGGGAGCTCTTGACCTGGGGTGTCCAACTCGGGTGTTTGAGACGCGTGGTGCCAGGACTCGGGGACGCCGACGCCAACCCCGCTTGCCTGGCGCCCGTTTCCTTTACTGCTGCCTATCGGGTGGTGACCGCTTGATAAGGCTCACGCCTCTATGGTCTGTATACCCCCCCCCCACTGCTCCCCAGCGGAAGGGGCCAGTGGCGCAATGGATAACGCGTCTGACTACGGATCAGAAGATTGTAGGTTCGACTCCTGCCTGGCTCGGCATTTTGCTACCCCACGTTTTAAAACCACAGATTATCAAAACAAACCCCCCACACTCGCCCCCGAGATCACTACCTTCTCTGGCTCCTCCAAACCACAAATGCCCAGAGTCATTGACGGCACTTGGCACTTCGCACCGTCGAACTTGGGAGAGGTTGAGAGTTCGGAACACTAGCGGGCCGCGGAGGACAGAGGGGCCGCTCCCGCGGGCCCAGGTGGGAAGCCGCCAGGTGAGGCCGCACACAGGTGAGGCCCGCACACACTTCCCCTGACACAGCTGGCTCCCACGCCAGGCCTACGTCCGCTGGAGCGCCAGGGCTCGGGCAGGTACCGGTGGTGGAAGACCTCACAGGCACCGCGTCACGAGAGAAACCCCCACCCATCCCGGCTGTGCGGAGGGCCAGAAGCAAAGGTTATTTAAATGACTTTTTGATCTTGGGCCTGTTTTATTTATTTAACCTTTAAAGGTGTTGAGCCCCTCCTCGGTTGTAAGCACAACGTGAAACGCATCGAAGGGCTTCGGTTCTGCTCTCGAGTCTTTTAACCAAGAGGGCCTTATATTGGTTTGAGCAAACAGTCTTGTTTTTGTTTTTGTTTTTTAAATTGTATTCATCTTATTTGTGGAGAGGAGTTTAGAATTCTTTCTTAAGACTCTCCAAGGAAGATAGCAATTCCCAAAAAATAAAAGCTTTAATAAAATGCGAAGTTCGGGAAGAGATAAGGAAAGGGCTGGTTTTTAAGTGGGAAAACGATTTCCTTTTAAGGCTACACAAATATGGTTAAAAGCAGTTAAAAATTTAGGGCTTGGGGGACACGCACAGACTATCTGAACAGAACAGTGGTGGGTTTTATTTGTTTCTTACTGAACATTTCTCACATGTAACAAACTCATATATCTTTGAAGTTAGTAGTGTTTCTGAAGTTAGTAGTGTTTCTGAGAGTTTTAAAAAAGTATTGTCTCTGTGGGAAGTTGGGAGATACGTTATACCCCTCCCCTCAATTTAAGGACAGATACTTGTAAACTTAGGCTGAGAGAAAAGAGCCTCCATCTTCTGTGTACCTTTTCACTTTTCTTGTTGCTCTGTGGCACAAACCCTGGACCCTTGTATAACCCCATTTGGATGCACCCTTTCCTCCAACAGCCAGCCAGACCCCATTCCAAGAGGGCCAAGATGGTGCAAGATCCCTGGCTCTCGTACTTGTGACAGAAATTCACACTGTTAGTGTAAGCCAAGGAGACACTTCTTACAAAGATACAGGGTGTCCCAGGAAAACCAAGGATGAAATAAAACTGGGCCTTCTTATGGTTTTTCTCCCAGTGCTTCTCAGCTCCTCTTAAACTTCTCTAGTGTAGCGATTTTCAACAGTGTGCCTCAAGAATTTGTAAAACATGCAAAACCTGACTAGTTAGGGGCACTGACCTCTTTTCCCTTATATTGTCAAATAAAAATATGACAACAGCCAACAACAATAGCCGTCCATGTGAATGAATCTAGTTATACCTATTTTTTTGGTCAGGTTAGCAAAAATATATTTTTTGGTATGCCACAGAATTTTAGTAATTTTAGTTTAGGTGTACCAGGAGATGAAAAAGGTTGAAAATCGCTGCTCTAGTGCAGATTTGAAAACATGGTGCTGCCTCCCCCTAAAAGTTCCTGACCTTCACCTCTCACAGTCTGTTGCTGTAGACTGAATACTTGTGTCTCCTCAAATTCACGTGTTGAAAACCAAATGCTCAGTAAGAGGTGGGGGCCTATGGGAGGTGATTAGGTCATGCGGACAGAGCCCTTACAAACAGGATTAGTATGCTTATAAAAGAGGGTCCGGGCAGGGGTGGGCCATATGGGATCAATAAGAGAAAAAAGGGGACATATGGTAATGCTTTCAACAATATAGATTTAAAAAATTTAAAAAAATAAAAGAGGTTCCAGAGAGATCCCTCCCTTCTTCCACTATGTGAGGACACAGAAGTTAAAAAGTTTGCAAGTGGGAAGAGGGTCTTCACCAGAACCTGACCATGCTGGCAGCCTGATCGTAGACGTTCAGCCTCCAGAACTGTGAGAAATAAATATTGTTTATAAGCCACCCAGTCTGTGGTGTCTCTTTTGTTATAGCAACCCAAACAGACTAAGACCTTTATCAGCTAGAGACTCACTTCTCTTTTTCAGTCCTGACTGCAAAACTCTTCTTTGGCCTCAGTTAGATGCACACCCCTGTCCCATGAAATGTGTCCAGGGTCAAAATTACATGCAACCTTCAGGGCAGCTCACCTCTAGAGGCTTATGGTTGGGAATATATGATTGTATCCCCTCCTTCCTAGGATCCCACTGAAAAGATCATCAAGATATACAGAAAGAAAAAAGACGTTTGCAGTATGGAAAACAACAGAAGGTACAATCAACAAACCTGAGATTTTGATTTCTGTGATTATATACCAAATCACTACATCAAAAGATCTTGATGAAACAAATATCCAGCCCCTCACCTTCATTAAGGAGGTTAACAGGAGCCATTTGTTATGTGCAAATAGGTAATTATAAAGATAACTAGAGGCCAAATGCTCGAAAATTTGTGCACTTTTGCAGTCCGGGACCCTTCAGGGGATGTTCACCACGCTGGCCTAAGCCGGCAGTCAGACATCTCCCCGAGGGGTCCTTAGCACTGCCTCGAAGGCAGGAGAGGCTCCCGCCACTGCCACTGTGCTCACCAGCTGTGAGCCTGGCTTCTGGCTGAGTGGTGCTCCCCCGTGGGAGCACACTGACCACCAGGGGGCAGCTCCTGCATTGAGCATCTGCCTCCTGGTGGTCAGTGAACGTCATAGTGACCGGTTGTTCCGCCATTCAGTTGATTTGCATATTAGGGTTTTATTATATAGGATTAGGAATTTCTAAAAAACAAAAAAGTACAAAAAAGAAACAAAACAAAGAGCTTATAAAGAACTCATGGTCCACATGAAAGCAAACTGAAATTGGGCACAATTGATAGCATGTGTTACAGGCTAATTTGAGTCCCCCCACCCAAATTATAATATTAAAGCCCTAACCCTCAGTACCTCATAATGTGACTGTATTTGGAGATAGGGCCTTTAAAGAGGTAATTAAAAGAGAGTTGATTTGGTGGGCCATAAACCAATGTGATTAGTGTTTTTATAAAAAGAGAGACACCAAACCATGTGCACACATAGAGAGAAGGCTATGTGAACACATAGCAGGAAGATGACCATCTGCAAGCCAAGGAGAGAGACCTCATAAAAAATCAAATCCCTCCTCTCTCCCCCCCCCCTCCCCCAACATCTTGATCTTACACTTCTGGCCTCTGCAACTATGAGAAAATAAATTTCTGTTGTTTAAGCTACTCAGTCTGGTATTTTGTTATGGTAATTCTAGCAAACTAATATAGGGATGGTGAGGAAAGAGAAATTTGCTTCTTTCCTGCATTCTTTTGTATTGTTTGCATTTTTATTTGCATGTAGTAAAAATTATTTAAAAATAGAGGAACTGATACCCAGAGATGTGAAATGACTTACCTTCAATAACAATGCACAATGGCAGATGAGGTCTCAGATATCCTGAGTCACCAGCCAGGACTCTCTCTTTAGTATTACTTGGTCTCCCTGTCCCCAGTTGAACACGTGAATTACAGAGAGTGGACTACCGGACTGCTTCCTAGGAGGAAGAAGGTTGAAAGGTGGCTTTTGAGGCTAGGCTTGGTCAGACGATGACCAGGACGTTCTGGGGGTAAAAGAATGTTCCATTTATTAAAGTGAACTCTCTTACGGTAAACCTCTAGAACCCAAAAAATAAAATCCCTACAATTTGTTAACAGTGGTGCTCCACAGAAGTTATGTCAAGGTACAGCTTGAAAAGTGCCTTACACGTATGCATAAGAAAGCATTTTCAGGGAAACTGTTCTATAGATCAGGAAGCTCTACCAAGAAATAATAATAAATAATTTCTTCAGGATGACCCCCCAGTTTGAGGGAGTGGGGCTGAAGTCAAATTTACTGAATTCTCATCTGTGGCTTTCTGTAAATATGTACTGTGTCCAAAAAAAGCTATTTGTGAGAAACCACAGATTGTTTCTGAGATCAGAAAGGGAGCCATTCTGGAGAACTCTAGGGGAGTTGTAGCTGATTCTTGTTACTTGCAGTTAGGTTTTATAAAATCACCACAAATACTGATTTAGTGAATACTGAACTATTGCTCCTAGAGGAATATAGGGTTAAGTTCCTGTGAGCCTCTGTACACAACATTTTCATTAAGTGATCAAAACATGCATTGTTTTAGTGTGTTTCTGTTTAGACACTGTATTTAGTGTATTATTGATTCATTAACATTGAACTCACAGCCAACAGAGGCTTATCTAGCATACATATTTTCTCCATAAGGTACATTATATCTTCTTACACTTAGGGAACACTAGGCAACACTTCTGCATTATGCCTTTAAACATTTTATTTTATTTTTTTATTTTTTAAAAATGTATCTTTATTGATTTCAGAGAGGAAGGAGGAGAGAGAGAAAGAAACATCAATGATGAGAGAGAAGCATCAATAAGCTACCTCCTGCATTCCCTACATTGGAAATCCACAACCCGGGCATATGCCCTGACCAGGAATTGTGACCTCCTAGTTCACAGGCTGATGCTCAACCACCGAGCCACACCAGCTGGGCTGCCTTTAAACATTTTAAATAGTGAAATCACCAACAAAAAGCACAAAAATGAAAAAAAAAATGTGGCACTTGTTTACAGTAAGAGAGCTGAGCTAAGAAGGCAGAACATTGCCTTGTTCAACCTCAGCTGGTAAACTGAAGTTTCTTGTCATTCTGTGTATGTCTATGCATGATCATGAAATGAATTTTGGCAAGCAGGCAAATTTGCAAATATGGAATCTGTGAATGAAGAAGATTGACTGTATTATTAAGTCAAACTAAATCCTGAATTATATACCAAATCACTACATCAAAAGATTTTGATGAAACCTATCCCCAGCTCCTCACCTCCATTAAGGAGGTTCACAGGAGCCAGTTGTTAACAGAGAGATGGGTGACCTTTGCCAAGCTACTCCACCCTTCTGTGTTTTGGTTTCGTAGTCTGAAAAATGGGGAATGATAGCCATGGTGATAGTCCTTGTCTCATAGGTTGTTGTATTAAGTGAATAGGTCTATATAAAGCCAATACAAATTTCTTATGGTAGTGTCAGGTACAAAGCACTACAACTATTGGTAATTATTATTCATTTGACAGATTTGTTTTTAATTTATGAAAGAATGAATCATCTTTTTCAAATACAAAAGCACCTATGATCCAAAAAGCCATCACTTTCCACCTCCTTTCAAATCATTTAGTTTGGGAGAAGGGATATGCTGAGAAGAGGTAAGAGAACTAAAAAAAGCAGAAGATAAGCAGGGAAATGAATCATTTTTCTTTTCTATTAAAACTTTATCTTTTGACATGTGTCTTTCAGGTAAGTTTTTTGTGGCTAAAAATTAATTTCCTAATATGCTATATGTTGTGTTTACAAATAAATTCCATCCTAAATACAATAAACTTTTTTCTAAAAATATATATATATATATTATTGATTTCAGAGAGGAAGAGAGATAGTCAGAAACATCAACGATGAGAGAGAATCATTGATCAGCTGCCTCCTGCATGCCACCTACTGGGGTCGAGCCCGAAACCCAGGCATGTGCTCTTGACCGGAACCCGGGACCCTTCAGTCCTCAGGCCAACACTATCCACTGTGACAAACCAGTTAGGGCACAATAAACTTTTAAAATGAAGGCATTTTACATAGAACTGTTATGCTAGAAGTTAATCAATATATCAACAATATTTTCATTGTCTGATGGCTTTCATTTGTTACTTTTAAACCTAGACTAACTTTAAAATGTTACTTTCTGCAATTATAATAAATACCCCTGAAAAATGACAGTTTAGTAAATAGTTAACATATATGTGTACAAATAGATAAAAATTTTAAATGTTGGAATTTCATTACTGAAGTAAAAATCTGCCCTAAAATTTTTCCCCAATTCTTCTTCACCAGGAAAAAATGAAACTTTGTCTGACAAAAATGAATTTGGACATCTCAGGAGTGGAGATACGTGGATACCAGAGTAGATTGCTCAGAAGTAAAGGGGAAAAAAACCCTCACAAGGTAAGATTCCTTCTTTCTGGCCCTGAGAACAAAGATGTGTCTGGTGGGCTCTTAGGCATTGGCAAGCTGATAACTGGATTTTTAACTATTGGAAAGCTCGGTTGACAGCCCAATGGTGAGCAGAATGTGTTAACATCTGTCCTGTAACTGCTGATAATACGATTCTAGGAATTTAATTTTGTTTCTTGGGGACAGCCCTGGCACAGCATGAAAATTCCAGAAAGTTGTGTCACACGTCTGCCCATTCATCTGGCACTGCAGATGTTTAAGTCGCCTTTTGGAAAAAAGCTCTTCTCAGAAATATTATATGTTGTGAGAATTAATCAATTAATAGGTACTTATTAGTTTCCTACTTTGTTTTTAGCACCGTGCAAAATACAGATATAAGATGTAGTTCTGGAAATCAATGCTAATCTGAGCCATCTATAATTTGGAAATGGATGTGTTTAACAGAAACTGGTAATCCAAATATGTATAATCTAAATTTTGGGTGCTTCAGAGTCTAGAACTGCTCAGGAACAATATGAAGATTAATGTGACTTAGGTGCATAGGAGGGCTGCAGACTGGAAAGGGGGGCTTTTGGAGAGCAGGAGGAGGTTTCTCTGCTTGGAGGACTGGTACCCTGGGAATGGACATTTTTCTTTATATCAGTGAGAAGGGAGGGCAGCGTGCTGAACTTTAAAAAAAACAACTCTGTAATTGGATCAGAGCCTTGATTGGGTGCCGAGCTAACATATTTAACTTTTGCATTAATTTAATGCTAAGCCTCCCTTAAAAATTAAGGATTCTGGCAGCTTTTGTGTTTCTAGCAGTAGGGATTTCTCTATTCTATGACACAGGTTAACTTAGTCATTTTACAAAATGTCCCTGACTCTCTATCTTATGTCAGGCACTGTTTTAAGTACTGAGGATTCAGCAGGACATAAAAACAGACAAAAATCTTTGCCCTTGTGGTGTGGGAGACAGACAATAATCAAGATAAAAAGTATGTTGGTGGAAGGTACTAAGGAGAAAAAAATAGAGAAGAATGGGTGAGGTGGGTGTTATAATTCTAAGCAGGGTGGTCCAGGAAAGCCTATGGAGAGTGACATTTCAGAAAAAGTCTGGGGAAGTCTCCATGCTCTAAGTACATTTCTAAATTAATCTAACTCTGACTCAGAGCTGCAGTTAAACACTGTAGCAAGAAATATACCTCAGCCAGGTTTTGAGAGTCCCTCCCCATCCTTTGGTTGTAGGGAATCAGCAGGGGGTTATGTCTCTATCTTCCAAGTGAGTTTCAAGCCCCTAATCTTGCCTCAGTCTTGTTTTTTTTGTTTTTGTTTTTGTTTCTTTCCTGAGGTCTCAGTGTCCAACCCTGTGTGGTTCCCTAGAGGAGCCCGATGTTGGCACAGGAATCTTTCATTATGGCTGCAAAGCCATGGCTTCATTTTGTCACCCAGCCACATCCAAGTGTTACCTCATCATAGCGGCTCTCCCCTGTAGGGACACAAGTGTGGGCTACTCTGGGAACACACACACACACACACACACACACACACACACACACACACGCCAAAACTCCCAAACCCATCTTTAATCTAGAGGCCATTCATGATGGGGGTATTTCTCTTCCTCAAATTTCAGTACACACCTTTGTAATAGACCTTCTAAACAGCCCAAGCTCCCAGACAAGAGCCTGGGTATTGTTTTCCAGGTGTCTGGCTACCTTTCTTTTAAAACCTCTAACGCTGTGGGAACAAGAGAGTGACTTTTAAAGATGCAACTCAGTAGTAGGATCCTTATTCCTTTGACTCTGCTAAAGCACTAAGGATAAAACAAAAATAATGTTTCAATAAATTACCTTTCTATACATTCTAATAATGAATGTGGTCATTATAAATTATTTCTATTGGTCAGTACACTCAGAGAATTGTTTGAAAAGTAATTTTTGTTCCCCCTTTGCCTATATTAGCATGGTGATTATTTGTGCTTGAAGTTAAGGGGGAAAAGATATTTCTTTAAGAATATTCTGTTACCCAGACTATTTCCAATCTCTCCCTCCCCCATCAGTTGTGGTATATTTATAATAGTTCAATTTATCTAAAAGACCAGTAAATGCCTTTGAGACAGCATGGAGAGACCTAGAGAGTATCAAGCTCAGTGAAATTAGTCAGAGAAAGACAAGTATCACCTGATCTCACTCATATGTGGAATCTAAGTAACAAAATAAACTGATGAATGGAGTGGATCCAGAGACATGGAAGTATGGAACAGAGTGTGAAATCTCAGAGGGAAGGTGAGGAATGATGGGTAAGTGGGAGGTAATCAACCAAGGACCTTCTATGCATATACACTGAGTGGCCAGATTATTATGATCTCTGAACGCATAATAATCTGGCCACTCAGTGTATATCCTACATAATAAAAGGCTAATATGCAAATTGTCCCCTCGACCAGGAGTTCAACCAGCAGGCAGGCCAGCCAACCGCCTAGGTCCCCTCCCCCTGGCCAGGCTGGCCGGACCCCACCCATACACGAATTCATGCACCGGGTCTCATATATATATGAGAAATTTGTGCACGGAGGGGTGTGTCCCTCAACCCAGCCTGCACCCTCTCCAATCTGGGACCCCTCGAGGGATGTCTGACTGGCCTAAACGGGCAGTCGGACATCCTTCTCACAATCCAGGACTGCTGGCTCCCAACTGCTCGCCTGCCTGCCTGCCTTCCTGATTGCCCCTAACCGCTTCTGCCTGCCAGCCTGATCACCCCCTAACCACTCAACTGACAGCCTAACTGTTCCCCTGCCAGCCTGTTTGCCCCTAACTGCCCTCCCCTGCAGGCCTGGTCACCCCTAACTGCCCTCCCCTGCAGGCTTGATCACCCCCAACTGCCCTCCCTTACAGGCCTGGTCCCTCCCAACTGCCCTTCCCTGATGGCTTGATCGCCCACAACTGCCCTCCCTTGCAGACCTTGCCCCTCCCAACTGCCCTCCCCTGCTGGCCATTTGTCATGGCCATCTTGTGTCCACATGGGGTCAGTCATCTTTGACCACATGGGGGCAGCCATCTTGTGTGTTGGAGTGATGGTCAATTTGCATATTATTCTTTTATTACATAGGAGGATTAGATAGTTAGAGGCCTGGTGCACGGATGGGGGCCAGCTGGTTTGCCCTGAAGGGTGTCCCGGATCAGGGTGGGGGTTCCCTTGGGGTGTGGGGCGGCCTGGGTGAGGGGCCTGTGGTGGTTTGCAGGCTGGCCACACACCCCGGCGACCCAAGCGGAGGCCCTGGTATCTGGGATTTATTTATCTTCTATAATTGAAACTTTGTAGCCTTAAGTGGAGGCTAAGGCAGGCCAGGGCAGGCAGAAAGCTTGGCTTCCTCCATTGCCGGGGAAACCCAAGCCTCCTGCTCTCTCTGTGGCCACAGCCATCTTGGTTGGGTTAATTTGCATACTCGCTCCTGATTGGCTGGTGGGCGTGGCTTGTGGATGTAGCTGAGGTACGGTAAATTTGCATATTACTCTTTTATTAGATAGAATATATAGAGAGAGAGTGGCCAGATTATTATGTGTTCAGAGACCATAATAATCTGGCCACTCAGCGTATGCATGGCCCATGGACACAGACAATGGAGTGGTGAGGGCCTGGGGCAGGAGGTGGGGGCAGGCTGGAGGAGGTCAATGAGGAGGAAAGGGGATATATGTAAGTTTCAACAATAAAGAATTATTAAAAATAAATAAATAAAAGACCAGTAAAAGTTAAGGTGGAGAGTTGACAGTGGTGAGCAGAGAGATTAGAAGATAAAAAAGAGAAATTAAGGTCAAATGGAAGAAAGGTAGAAATGCGAGAGGGAGGGGGACAGGGAAGGGGATGGAGTACTGAGAAATGGGGAAGCGAAGGGACAAGGAGACAATGAAGAAACAAGTGGGGAGCACTGATTCATTACTAAACTTCTGAAGGTCAGAAGTTTGACACAGTGTCACTGGGCTAAAATCAAGGTGGTAACAGGGTTGTGTTTCTTTCTGGAGGCTCTAGAGGAGAATCCATTTCCTTGACTTTTTCAGCTTTTAGAGCTGCCTGTATACCTTGACTCATGGCCCCAACCTCTTCCACCTTGAAATCATATCTCTGACCATTCTCTGATCTTCAAGTGCATTTTTCTGACCATTCCTCTGTAGTCACATCTCTCCCTCTCCATAGCCAGGAAAGGTTCTCTCTCCATTTTTAAGGACCCATGTGATTAGATTGAGCCCAGTTTTATAACCCAGGATAATCATCCCATCTCAAGGTTCTTAATAATCATATTGCAAGGTTCTTTTTACTATGAAAGGTGATATATTCACAGGTTCTGGAAATTAGGACATGCACATTTTGGGAGGCCATTATTGTGCCTACCACAGAGATCATGTAGCCTTCATTGGAATTCTCTGTAGGTGAGATGATCATGTATATCCATATCAAATGTGTTTTAGCCTGCATGTCATTTGAAATGTAGAAATAGAATGTCATTTATTCTCAAAGAATTAAGAAATGCATATTTTGGTGAAGAAAAATGTATATTTTTATCATGTTCTAATGTAAGACAGCAAAAATAAATGGATGAACTATAAACTTTATATGAAATCCCCTACTCAGGTATCCTGGAGACCAGGATTAGGTAGTGAGCTGCTAAAGTGGGTGATTCATTTGACCCTGCATGAACCAGGGCCATGCAACCATTGCTGAAGATCATGGTCAGCATACCCCTTCTTTCCTTGATGTTTCTCTGCTAAGATGTTTGTGGATTCAGAATAACTGCTGGTGATTCCAGATGGCCACTGCTGCCCCTTGACTCCCAAAAGATGTTTAAGTGGCCCCTCCTCAGATTAAGAGTTGATGATCCTTGTGTCTGTAGCTAAGGGACATTCTGTGTAATTCATTTCCTCATTCATAGGCATTCATGTGCTTGCATTTGCCACACATCATTGTAACTAGAAACTAGCCTTTGTGAGAAATATTGGTCAGGACCCCTTTAGGAATTTAATTTCACTATTTGATTCTGATTCTGATTCTGATTCATGTCCTCTTCTCATCTTAACCATTCTTGTACCAGCTCCCTGAGCAAGCTGGGAGTGGAAGTAAAAACTCCGTGTGAGAGAGAAAAATGAGGTCTGGGAGAGAAAGAGAAGCGAGGTTTGTTATGTGCAGGTTGTCATTATAAAACTAGAGGCCTGGTGCATAAAATACATGCACTTAGCGGGGTCCCTCAGTCTGGCCTGCACCCTCTCGCAGGCCTAAGCCATCAGTCATACATCCTTAGCGCTGCCATGGAGGTGGGAGAGGCTCCCACCACTGCCGCTGCGCTCACCAGCCATGAGCCCGGCTTCTGGCCGAGCAGTGCTCCCCCTGTGGGAGCACACTGACCACCAGGGGGCAGCTCTGGCATTGAGCATCTGCCCCCTGGTGGTCAGTGCACGTCATAGCAACCGGTCATTCCACCATTTGGTCGATTTGCATATTAGCCTTTAATTATATAGGATAGGCCTGACCTTTGCAGGCCTCAAATTATCCACAGGTAGAGCTATTTATCTCAGAGTTCTGAGCTCGTCACTTGGGCTGTTAGTATTGGGTATGTTCATAGGTCTTGTTGAGTGAGAGTTTATATACAGAAGAAATTCACATCACATTTTTCTATGAGTACCAACGTATACAAATTTATGCAAGATCACCTTATATTTGTTAAACACTTGACTTGTCAGAGTTCTTTAACCTCAACTCTTTCATCTGGTTTTACTGAAGATGACAGCAGATATGAAAACAGAGTCATAGGGAGATTAGGTATATTATTCTCATCTCACTTGATCAAAGGGATAGTTAATTAGAACTGAGATTAGAAAGTTTCTTAACTTTCAAACCAGGGCCCTTTCTACTTGATTATGTCGATTTTAAAAAAAATTCCAGTAACTCAAGAGTTAGAGCAGAGTTTTAATGACATCAGAACTGTAAGAGGTATCACACCAATTCTCACAATGTATATTTAACCTTAATTAACTGTTATTTGGTGGTAGGGGAATAAGAAACAGAAAAAAAAGGCATTTCATAATATCATATAAAAACATAACAAGATCTTGAAAATGCAATGTCATAGAAAGATCTAAGAAAGACCTTGAAAAGCAAACACTTTTGCTGCTGTACTGTTCAAAAATAGCACATAATGAATATCTGGATCAAATAAGTAAATGTAAAGATAACCTCTAAGTTTAAATGTTTAACATGCACAGAGATAAACATTTTCTCATCAATGTAATTAATCCCACCAAAAATGGGATAAGTGATATGCCTTTCAGTTTAGGCTATAGAATTTAGAATTCTACCCTTTACCTCTTGTGTTATTGTTTTTCTTTAGTTTAGCTAATCTAGGCCAGTTATACAGAAATAATTTTTACATAAAAATGATCAACACATTGTTTGGGACTGGCTTGAGCTCATAATGATTTTCTGGATCATTTATAACATTTAACCAGGTTGGAGTTTTGTTTTTGTTTTTGTGCCAGTCTAAAAGTACACACAAAACCTGTTTCTTCCTGGTTTTATTTGTCAGTTTTCAACAAATTAAAATTTTAAATCTTTCAAAAATGTACTTTAAAATAATATGATTTGTCTTTTTTACCTAATAATTTTTTTCTGCCTCTTTAAATGTTTCTGTAGCCATATTGAATATTTTCCACACATGAAAAATTCCTCCTATATTCTCATATATATTTTGCTGATATTTATGGCAAATATGAATATTGCATTTAGCTAAATAGATGAAAAGTGGCCTTTGCTTCAGAGTATTTTTTTAGTCTGTAAGGAGTGAGGTCTGGCTCACATAAAGGGCAGGCTCATAATGCCTGTCCAGTGCCACTGTCCTACCTCATGCAAGGAGCATAAAACAACTCTTCAAGTCTTTATTCGTTGAAATGGAATGTTTCATTAGGAATTCTACTCAAAGAGTAAGTCTGCATACTGGAAAGTTATGTAGGGAAAGTTACCTTTCCCTAACCTAAAAATAAAATACAAATGTGGAAAAGTTCACAGCATTTCATGCCCCCTGTCCTCTCCCCATGACCACCCGGAGGCATGGGTGAACCAGGAGGAGGTACCGCAGACCCTCAATGGGCTCAGTATTAAGAGTCTGTGCAATAACTTCGAGGTCCTTCTCTGATTAGCTGTGTTTTCTCATTTGCATTTGTAGGCTGAAGAACAACTGGAAAGTCCAAATCTAAAAATAAACAAAGCAAAACAATAAATACCCTCTTATCATGCTATGTTTTCTTTAATGGGGCAAGTGGTAGATATTTTTGTTGAAATGATGATTGGTAAATCAATTCAATTTGTAAGATACTGAGGATGGTTCTCATTTAAAGGACTTCAGAAGGGAGGAGACACTGTCCTTACTCTTCTATAGAAATATACTTCTATAGAAATATAAAACCAAAGCACTGAACCCAGCTTTCAGTTTGAGGCAATTGCTGAACTTGGTTTAGTTTTTACCATCTTATGGGAATGAGGATAGGTCCACTACTTATCATATAGACTATAATATATATTATATGAAAAATGCCCTCTAGAGTTGTGCAGTGCACAATAGCATATAAGGCTCTCATCGGGAGAGAGGCCAAAACCCCGAGTTTGCTTAGATAAAGAGTCTAATAGGAAGCTCCCTACATAAAGCCAAATACTCAAAATGGTTATGTGCTCTGTAAATTAACACACCTGTAAATCTGCAAGGAAATTTGTTAGTCTTCAGTTTGGGTGCTGAGACATTTAATACATTTGCTGTTCCGCATTCACCACACTTTATAGACCAGAAGAAGGGCACCAAGGAAGATATTAAATTCTTCTTCTTTTTCACTGATCCTCACTTCCCTTCCTACTCCCTCTATATGGAAAAAAAAAAAAAAGTCTCCACCTAAACCTCGCACCTTATACAAAAGTGAACTCAAAATGGGTATAGATCTAAATGTTAAACATAAAACGTTTAGAAAACAATGAAGAAAATTTTCATGACCTAGGCTTAGGCTAAGAGTTCTTAGAAATGACATCAAAAGCATAATCCATTAAAAACATTAATAAATTTTTCATAAAAAAATTTTCTCTGCAAAGCAGCAGGAAAAAAAACAACCCAATATGTAGCTATAACATTTTTGTAAAACAAACAAAACCCCCTAAATAGTTACACAAAATTTTTTTTAAGTTGTGATCCTTGATGAGCTGGTGCCAGGAGGTTGATATAAACTTGCCTTTTTTTGACTCTGTACCCCCCTGTGGTGGTTGAATTTTTATGAGTATGTCTTACTTTTCATACAAGGTCCCAAACCTCCCCATCATTGGTAGCTTTCAAATGAGGTTGGGCCGCAGTCTGCTAGAAAAATTGTGGGAGATGAAGGTAGACACCTTGGACTCCTTCCAACTCTAAAATCTTAGGATTTTATGATTAGATTAAACATAGGATAATAAAAAAATCCCCTAAGTGAGAATATGTTTGCTATATTTTATTCTATTTCAGAATCATCAAAATAAAATATGCAAAGCTCCAATGTCTTACATGTGCCTTCTAATGGACTCAAATCTTGATGTATGCTGCTTATCATTTGTCACAAGTAACATGATATCCAAGTGACTAGTAGCTACTTTCAAGTGCCTTTTCTTACACAACTTTAAGTGAGCATTCTTTTGCAGAACGGAAGAGACCATAATCCATTAATAGGATCAGGGTCCAGAAAGTATAGTCTTTACATGAAATCTTCGTTTTCATCCTCACAAGCCTTAAATTGCACTAATTATACCAGTAAACTACATTAAGTCTTTGAATTAGTGGAATAAAAGTCTGAAACTAACTAATGCACTTCACTTCAAATAAGGCATAAATTCTCATAATGAAATGTTAGACTGAGGAGCAGTGGTGGTGGATTTACTGCAGTTAATGAAAGTTAAGCTTCAGGGACCCTAGATATATGTTCACATTTTTTGTAGATTTGAAAAAGTAAAATATTTTAATCATAACAAAACACTGTCTCTTTCCACTTTACTTTTCCTCCATAATGCTTTTCTTCTTGATGAGTGGCAACAGAGGGGCTATGGACATTTTGGAGACTCAGTTAAGGGGAAATATAGTTGGGGATAGGTTTCCTTTGGGTTTAGTGAGCTATGGTTTTGTGGTTTGCAGCAACTCTGTGTATAATTATTGGTAGCCATACCGGCATAGGGATAGCTTTAGGGATAATCTTGTAACTCACTATGCCAATTCACTTGTTGAGAGAGCATGAAGATTCACACCAGAGGTGGTGTCACACAATATAATATGTCAGTGGGTTCTGACCCTGGCAGTATTGGGTGATGGAGGGGAAACAAGGTTTGAAATGTGCAGTCATAAAATGGTGTGTGGAAAATTTTTTCCAAATATTATGTTATATATGAAATCAACTAATTTTCGCAGATTTGACAACAATCCCTAAACATTTAGACATTAGCAATAATGAGTTGCAAAACTGTACCTTTTCTAATCTACAATCATAAAAACAAATTGAACATGCTAGAAGAAAGAATTATTTTTCTATTCTTCTTACAGAAAATGATATTATACAAATATTGTTAAATGAAGAGGCAAGCAAAGAATATGCACCCAGAAAGCATAGGGTAAAGGTATTATAGAGATGTACTAGGCAGTTAATTAAATTATTGCTGTTTTTCTGGATTTTGTGATATTTATGTTATTTGGCAGTTTTTAAGCTTTGCAATTTGTTGTGATTTCTTCTTCTCATTCTAAATAAATATTTACTTTCTGATTTAATTTTGCATTTGTAATTTTGTGTTCTTTTTCGTAAAGAGGACTGCCCCCCAAATTGTATAAGTTTCAAGCCCTACAAAATCTGGATTAATTCTACGTTGGAGCTTTTAAATATATAGGAATGGAATAAAGCTTTTTCCTCTTGGTTAAGTCTTCTTTGGGAGGGTGGTCTATTTTATTTGTCAGTTTATTTTCTTCATTATATTCCACTTATAAGTGAGATCATGTGATACTTAGTAATACAGTAAAATGGGATCATAATTTACTTAGTCTAGAATCTGACCTCTGCAATGGAATTGGTAGCTCTGGGGGGCATCAGAACTGAGAACAGTGAGAGACACATAGATTTATCACCAGTCACCCTGCAGGAAGGAAACCTGGGTGGAATTTGGCACCAAGGATGAATTTCTGTTCCAGAAAAGAAATCTGCAAAAAAATGTCCGCTGAAATGACCTGGTGGAACTTTGATCTAATTTAAAAGCGGAAAAACTTTGCCTTGGCTGGTGTGTTCAATGGTTAGAGCACCAGCTCACGCACCAAAGATTCATAGGTTTAATTCCTGGTCAAGGGCATGTACTTGGGTTGCAGATTCCATCCCCAGCCCCAGTCAGAATTTTAAAAATTAAAAGAGGAAAAACTTTGAGGCTTTTCAGAGAAGTGTGAACACTGGATTTGTGATATTAAGTTCAATTCACCTAGTTTTGGGTTCCACAGTATAAAAGACAAGTTAAGGTTGCTCTTTACAGTGGATGACGATGACAGTGCTCTCCTTCCTATCCTCTGTCAGTGAGTGAGTACTGGATAGGATTGATGGATATTATGGGAGATCTGATGAACAATGGGACCAGAGACCTCTGACATGATCTTTCAACATTTTACCTGCCTCAAAGAGCAGTTGGGATTAATACACTGGGCTCATCATTCTTAAACAAGTTATGCCAAGACCATTCACTGGCCCTTTTCTGAAGAGGAGTTTGCACATATGTATCTCTTTTTACCCCATGTATGAGTAATACTGCTTGCTTGTGCTTTTTGATATTTATGCCTCCATTAAAAGACTTGTTCTTTTATATCCCAAACTAGAGGCCCGGTGCACGAAATTCGTGCATGGAGGGGGGTTGTCCCTCAGCCCAGCCTATACCCTCTCCAATCTGGGACCCCTCGAGGGATGTCCGACTGCCCCAGTGGGATCGGGCCTAAACAGGCAGTCGGACATCCCTCTCACAATCTAGGACTGCTGGCTCCCAACTGCTTGCCTGCCTGCCCCTAACCACTTCTGCCTGCCAGCCTGATCACCCCCTAACCACTCCGCTGCCAGCCTGTTTGCCCCCAACTTCCCTCCTCTGCCAGCCTGGTCACCCCTAACTGCCCTCTCCTGCAGGGTTGATCACCTCCCTTGCAGGCCTGGTCCCTCTCAACTGCCCTCCCTTGCAGGCCTGGTCCTTCTCAACTGCCCTCCCTTGCAGGCCGGGTGCCTCCCAGCTGCCCTCTCCTGCTGGCCATCTTGTGGTGGCCATCTTGTGTCCACATGGGGGCAGGATCTTTGACCACATGGGGGCAGCTATATTGTGTGTTGCAGTGATGATCAATCTGCATATTACTCTTTTATTAGATAGGTTAGAGGCCTGGTACAGGGGTGGGGGCCAGCTAGTTTGCCCCGAAGGGTGTCCCTGATCAGGGTGGGGTTCCCTTGGGGCGTGGGGCAGCCTGAGCAAGGGGCCTGTGGTGGTTTGCAGGCTGGCCACGCCCCCTGGCAACCCAAGGGGAGGCCCTGGTATCTGGATTTATTTTCCTTCTACAATTGAAACTTTGTAGCCTGGAGCAGAGCCAAGCCTGGGGCTCCCTCTGGGGCTGGCAGCCATTTCTGTTAGGGTTATAATTGAAACTTTGTTGCCTTAAGCGTGTGGGCCCGGCCAGGGTGTGTGGAAAGCTTTGCTTCCCCTGTTGCCGGGGGCAACGCTGGCCTGCTCTCTCAAGCTCCATTATGCCGCCATTTCTGTTTGAATTTGTTTACCTTCTATAATTGAAACTTTGTAGCTTGAGTGGAGGCTTAGGCCTGGCAAGGGCAGGCGGAAAGCTTGGCTTCCTCTGTTACCTAGGAAACCTTGCTCTCTGTGGCTCTAGCCATCTTGGTTGGGTTAATTTGCATATTCACTCTGATTGGATGGTATGCATGGCTTGTGGGTGTGGCTTGTGGGTGTGTCAGAGGTATGGTCAATTTGCATATTTGTCTATTATTAGGTAGGATAAGGCAAAGGAAACTTGTGATCACATTTCACCTTCGGCTCATACTTTGGCTCCAGGGGCAGTAATAAAAAATTGTAATAGCAACCCCCATTTGCTGGACTGGACACCCAGTGGTCCCCATAAGAAGGGGTCACAGGTTACAGGAAAATCCCTTCCATCCTCTCTGACCCACCAATCCTAAAATGGTGTGACACTAAGAATGACTCACATGATTGAAGACTCCTTCCTTGAAGCTGGAGTCAGGATGGGTAATAACTGGATAGTGCTTAGCATCACATTTGATTGGGAATAAAAGATGCATGCAAGCCTTTAAGCAGTCTGCTGCTTGATGTCATGGAATTTGTTTCATTGTGATGCAAAGAATCAGAGTATGGTACAGTCCAAAGTGCACCATTCCTAATTTCAACAGCTTTGACAACACTGGGCCACTGTCTGAATTACCAAGTAATTCTCTTATTTGGCTGTCTAGGGTTCTTTGTGATTTAGTGATCGTCCATAATTCAGAATAATGATGCATTCTACAGGAGAAAATGACAGTAGAATTATGGCTACAAGATAAAGGACAATGGCAGGTTTGACTCCAGCTTGTTTAAACAAAGTCATTTTTCAGAGAATGTGAAACATTCCTGGTGTTGTAAATTCTGTGAGATTTTATCATTTGCGACATTTTTTCGTTATCATTTCTGAGCAAAGTGAACTCAAGTAATATCTCATGGGTATATACATATATAGACATGTGGGGGTGATTTAACAAAGGAAATAGCCCTATTTACATAGGACAATATTCTTGATGCTGGTTTAGGGCAAGCTCTAAAGTGTAGGTTTGGAAGGAAGCTACATTTCGAGGGAAAAAAGACTATGTTCCCCCAAATCTACCCAAAACTCATTATCAAATAATCAAAAAGAAGACAAGTGACAGGTTGCTGACTTTTGATGTCCATTCCCTTCTATTTGAATAAAGATCCTAAAGTAACAGGCTGAAATGCTTCTCCTGGGAGAAATTTCTACCTTGGTTCTCCTACCCCTGGGCACTCCCAATCCTCCCTGAACCCAGAACTCACACTCTTGTAATGAGACCATGAATTATTATACTAGCTTTGCATATTGTACTAGATCAGCATATTTCTTTCTAATGGTGTCAGGCTCTGTTTTTCTCTGTTGCTGCCAAAAGTAACGATTCTTTCATCCTCTGCAAAAGAAGCTGACAGTGTGTGGGGTTCCCCCAACCTGGCTGATGGATTTCTCTCACTTTAGTGATAACCATCACCATGGGACCTGGTGCTTGGCCAGGCCTATGAAGGGACACCCACTACCTCTGCTCTCATCTTACTCTACCTTTTTCCATGTCAGTCTTGATCTGCTCCTCAAGATCCTCTGGGGACACATAGAAGTCCTCTTCTGGCTCGGATGATTTGGGCCGGCAGCGTCCACAGCAGCAGTTGCAACAACAGCACAGACAGCAGCAAAAATAGCAGCCGGTCAAGAGGCCAATAATGACAAACAGGGCCTAGGAGAAACAGGAAAAGCAAAACAGGGGTGAGGGGTAGTGGGGTATGTGAGAACTCCAGAAATCAAGTGTGTACTCATGTATCTCCAGAGACCAGAGGACATTGCAGTTCACCCTGCACTCTCATCCCTATTGCATGCAATTTTTTTTTAGTTTCCTTGGAAACAAAAATTCCACATAGAGTTTTACCTAGTAAGTTAAAACCCAGAGGAAATGGCTTGTAGCCAAAGTAATGATGCATGACATTTTCTTCTTTATTCTTAAGTTGTGGTGATCATTATTAAGAGTATACCAAACAAAACAAACCCAACCAACCAACAAGCAAAAAAATCTACAGGTCTCATGATCTAACCAAGGGGACAGAATCATTCTCACCAGAGGAGCTATTGATAGCTCCCCCTCCCCCACCCACATTCCTCTTAGTCTCTGCAGAGTTTCTCTCCACAGTATATCTTACACTCTTCCCCTGTCTCTATCATGGCTGGTAGGGCTTTAGACCAGGTCCTGTTATCTCTGTTCTGGATGTTTCAGTAGCCTCATAACTGGCTTCCCTGCCTCCTAACCCACCCTATGTGTTGCTGCTGGAGCTTCCTGAAATATATATATTCTCTTGAACCCAGGCAGCTACTCTGCTGCCTCTCAGATAAGGCTGGAGCTCCTTATTATGGTCATCTGGCCTTTGCCAACCCTTCTCCTGCACCAGCCTGCCCTGTTCCTGCCATACCTGCCATAGCTTTGCTCTCCCTGTGGATTCGTCTGCCTAGATGTACCCACCTAGCCATGTGACAATTACCCACTCCATGTTTCAGAGTCGTCTCAAAGATCCTCTCCCTGACATGTTTTCTGACCCCCTCCCCTCCTTTGTACTCCATACACACTTCTCCCGTGGTGCTTAAGTGGCTTATACATCTTTGAATCAGAATGCAGATTTCATCTAATAAAAGGAACAAAGGGGATAAAGATCACTGCGTGTGTCTGCAATTCTTCAGTGACTTAAGGTGGAATCTTTTAGGTTGAGGAACCTCACCTGCCTCATCCCGGCTTCCCAGCCCAGCACTCCATCTGTCTGACTCTGGCCCCAGTTGTGGGGTGGCTTAGAGTGAGGGAGCTTTAGTTATACCCTCACATCTAGCATCTTTTTGCTCTGAATAGTCTACACTTTCATAGACTTAGGTAAATTACTCTAAAAATAAAACTGCAGCCCAGCCGTTGTTGCTCCTTGTTTGAAGGGCTACCTATGAATCTGGAGGTCACGGTTCAATTCCCAGTCAGGGCAATGCCTGGGTTGCGGGTTTGGTCCCCAGTGTGGGGCAAGCAGGAGGCAGCTGATCAGTGATTCTCTCTTATCATTGGTGTTTCTATCTCTTTTTCTCCCTTCCTCTCTGAAATCAATAAAAATATATTTTGAAAAAACAAACCTGCAACACCCTCCTCCCTAGCAACTGCCTCTAAGACCCGCCTGTGCAGTACTCTTGAGTCATTGCCCCAACAAGCTCCTCCTCTCATCCTTTTAAAAATGTTTATGATGCAATTCCAGATTTTTCTCTTCTCTGAAAATTTTCTTTAATTCATATACTGTTTTGTTCTTTAGTTGTTTCAAGCTAGATTGTTTCTCTTGTTTATCCCTTTCAGTGCTTAGCATAGTACTAGTTGCAAGTGGGTGTCCAGTATTTTTTAAATGCATATTTTAATAGTACAGATTTATTCGTACAGTGCATACTTAATACGTGATCACTGTGTGCCAGGCCACTCTCATGGGCACTGTGCATTTAGGCTTTGGCACAAGCAGAAGGGGAAGGTAGAATTTTTTTGTAGCCCTATTTTTAAAAAACCACATCAGGAACTACTTTATATATCGCTTATACTACTGGACATCATCTTGTCTATGAATTTTGATCAATTTTGTCAACTTCCTGAGCAAAGAAACCTATTCTCATTTTTATGCAGGTGGGCTCCCATATGCAATCAGGTGCTGGTGTGCAAATAATCTAGAACTCCAGATGGACCTTCCCATGGGAGAAGTGTCATGCCTGGAGGTTAGGTCCCCAGGCAAGCCCACAAAAAGCCCATGTTGTTATAGGAATGTTTAATCTATCATCAGAAATGACATTCTCAGTAAGTACACTCTCATTCCAAGTTCCAGCTCTGCTTGGCAGGAACTTGTCTCCCTCCCAAGTCTTCAATAATAGAGAAAGGGGATCCTAGTTATCCCCAAGAAAAGGAAGTATGGGACTGCAGGAGGCAAATGAGGCTTTAAGTTGCAGACTCTCTCCATGCTTATGTACAAAAACACTCTCTTCCTGCATATATAAGACTCTTCAATTTAGCAATATTTATTTTAGTGGAAGAAAGTAGCAATCAGAATACTACAGAGCATGCCTTTTTGGAAATCGGCAGCTTTATAAATTATTAATTGCAACTCATGAATGTAAGTTCATATGATTTCACAAAATGTGTGAACTGCTCACATGTATGTGAATTGTCCAATAATATGCTGGTGGGCTATATATATATGTTCATATGCAAATACATTTTTATCAGAAGATATTAAAACTCATAAACAAATATAAAACCATCACCAAACATACATATAGTAGGGATTACTAGGAAACTGCACAAAATTGCTGTCAAAAATCATTTCTGATTGCAGTAAGTTTTTAAAAATGTTGCCTTTTCTTGACCAGATATCTTTTTTCTCTCCTTCTCTCTCTCTGTCTCTCCAACTTCCTCTCCTCCACTACTTAATTCTCCCCTTTCCCCTCATTTCCTTCACTACCTCACCGCAGGCTCCACGTGAGTCCATGACATCATTACCACACATTCTCCCAAGTATTGTGTTTGCTGATGTATTCTGTGCTATAAATAGTAAAGTACATGGCTAAATTTGTTAATAATAATTTATTAGGCAGTCGTCACACTAATAAATTATTTTCCGTTTTGAGCAATGAGTTAGTTCTTAATTAGTCACTATGGAGGAAGAGAAGGCAGTCAGAATTAACCTGAAGCTTCAAATGCAAATATAATTAATGTCTGGAATTATTTTAAGTCATGCTGTATATTACAATCATTTGATGAGCTAAAGCAAAAACAATCCTCAAATAACAATTTTCCATCAAAGCTATATCTCCTTTTATTTACAAGAGTTTAATAATATATAAGGTTAGGCTTTCTCTGAAATAGAGTCTAAAATCGTGAATAATATCATGATCTAACAGGAAATTGGTTTTGAAGGAAAAAAATATGATTCACCTTTGCCCACCAACTTGAAAGCATAAAGTAGGTATTAACATTTTCATCTCCAAATTGTTCGGCCACATAGAGTCCCAGCGATCCGTACTTGTCATATATGATTCTCTTGGACATATCAGTAAGTATTGTGTGGGCATTGTTGATTTCCTTAAACTTGTCAGCAGCAGCTGGGTCATCTGGATTCTTGTCTGGATGGTGTTTCAGGGCCAACTTTCTTTAAAAAAAAAGTAAGGGAAATGTCATTTGACAAGAATTACAATGGCATTTTAGAAGGGCACTATTCATTTGTACATCTTTTATAGATCTAATACTATGAAATGAGCCCTAGCTGATGTGGCTCAGTGGATAGAGCATCAGTCGGACTGTGAACTGAAAGGTCCCGGATTCTATTGTGATGTGTCTCTTTCACATTGGTGTCTCTCTCACATCAGTGTTTCTCTCTATCTCTCCCTCTCCCTCCCACTCTCTCTAAAAATCAATGGAAAAAAATATCCTTGGGTGAGGATTTAAAAATAAATACTGTGAAATGATAATGTTGATTTAATTGAGCAAGTGCTAATTAAATGTCTCTTGTTTGTAATGTGCAGGTACAATAGTATTGTTTCTCCTCTCACATCCTCAAAGGGATTCTCAAATGCATGGTTGCTGGGCCTGAGACATCTTGCTGTTGGCCACCTCACCATGCAACATGCATGGAACTTTAAGAGCAACAGGACCAGTTTACACCAAAAATTTCATTTACAACTGGAAGAATTTTCCAGAATTAACAAATCTTCACACCACATATTCTAAAAGTTAAATTCACCTATCAAGCATTTTTCTAATTTATATTTCCTTAGATACATTATAACCCCTTCAACAAATCTTCCACAAATCCCTTTTGTTTTTCTGAATAAATACTGTGACTTACCTTGTATTCAAATGTATATTTTACCTCTTTTCAAATTGGTCTTTGCACTTCAAATAATCCATAGAAATTTACTTGTGAGTAAAAGGCCCTGTCTCTGTGGACCATAAAGCCGTTTGTAAGGGGTGTGGGTATGCATTGTGCTGCCTCGTTTGTGTATGGGGGGCGGGGGAGACTGATTGGGAATAATTTTTATCTTCAGTTATACTCAAGTACAAATAAAACTGTAAAATGGATGTAAGAAGTGAGCTTATAATAGTCAGGCTCTGGCTGGTAGCCCTCTCCGGAGAGATTTAAATAATGATTAAAGCCATGTATAGAACTGAGTCTATAGTAGTTTTTCCAATACAAAGTCAATTAATTTTATGACTCTCTACTGGAAAGTCCACATGACTTATTCTCCCTACTGTGCCTATCATAGGTATATGTAGGAATATACCATATGGTTTTGTTTATTTTATCACTTTTAGAGTAAATTGTTTTATTTTAATGCAATAATAAGGGCAGAAAAGTAAAGTACATCTTATAAAGCAAGCTATACAATAAGTTGGGGGGGGGGAGTCACACCTATTTTATGAATGAAAGTATTGTTGGGTTAGGAAGTAAGTGAATAATAAAATAGCTCAGTGTCGGGATGCTTAAAAAATACCAAAATATTTAAAAGTACAAATCTTGGTATGTAATCCATTCTAGCTTTGAACTCAGGATAAACAAAAAGAATAAAACAATGATGGTTCATTTTAAATTTGATTCATCAAAACATTTTTCATCTTTTTGAGGGATGTTTGGGGTATCTAGAAATTCTTACAGATGGAACCATTGGAGACATTTTTATGTGCAGAATTTATGATGAGATCTTGTGCTAATAGCACAAAATGCCTATTTTGTCATTTTTAAAAACTTTATTTACTATATGCCAGCACTATTGTAAGGATGTTATAAATATTAATTTATTAATATTCACCAAACTCTATGAGATAGGTATGATAATTTCATTTAACAAATGAAGAAATTTAGCCAACAAGAAGTTAAGTAACTTACCCAATTTCACACAGCTAACAATTAGAGCCAGACTTTGAAGACGGGCAATCTAACCCTGAGCACATGCTCTTAACCACCAATATGCTGCCTCCTATATATTTTTAAACTTAAGGAAGTAAGGCACACAGATTATTATTAGGCCCTTGTAAGGACTTTGGCTTTTGGTCTAGGTAATGTGGGAAACCATTGGAGTGTTTTGAGGAGAGTGGTATGATCTGACTTTAGTTTCAGAAGAACCAGTCTTGGAGAGGACAAAGGTGAAAGCAGGGAGACTCTTTTAGAAGTTTATAGTGATTCAGACGAGTGTGGTAGTGTAGAGGATGTAATGAGAAGTGGTTGGATTCTGGATGTATTTTGAAGACTAGCTGGATTGGATGTGAAATGTGAAAGAAAAAGAGGACCCAGGGATGCACCAAAATTTTGGCCTGAGCAATGGGAAATTTGGAGTTACTGTTAAAGGGTTTGCAAGACATTTTTTTTTTTTTTTGTAGTGGGAAATGGTTTGCTAGGATTTGCAATTCTCTTTTGGGCACCTCTGAGATGCCTACTAGACTTCCAAGTGGAGATGGAGGTAGAGAGATCTATGAGCCTGAAGTTCACATGAGAATTATGGGACAGGTACGTTTGGGAGTTCTCAGCAGGTAGATAGTATTTAGAGTCATGGAACGGGAAAAGATTCCCAAGAGAGTAGGTCCAACAGCAGTCCAAAGACTGAACTTTAGGAAGGAGGAACCAGCAAAGGAGATGACAAAAAGAAAGACTAATGTTGTAAAAGGAAAAAATCCAGAGAATATGGGATCTTGGGGTCCAGTTGAGCAAAGGTTTTGAAGAAGGTAAGCTGTGTCAAATGCTATTGACAAGTTAGGTATGATGAGGATTAAGAATTGATCACTGGGATTTAGTTATATAGAAATCTTTGGTTACTTTGACATGCAACCCCCCCCCCCACATAAACACATGCATCTATACACACACAGACAATCTATATATACATATAGACCCACCCCCTTGGGAATTGTCTATGGAGCAAGAAACGTGTAGAATTTAGGGTTGAAGGAAGTGCTTGGAGTACATTTAAATGTACCTTTACTCACTTATTTTAAATATATTTCTTATAATTTATATATATATATATATATATATATATATATATATATATATATATATATATATATATACTAGAGGCCCAGTGCACGAGATTCGTGCACTTGGGGAGATCCCTCAGCCTGGCCTGAGCATTCTCATAGTCCGGGAGCCCTCAGGGGATGTCTGGCACTTGGACATCCTTAGTACTGCCGTGGAGGCAGGAGAGGGTCCTGCCATCACTGCTGTGCTCTCCAGCTGTAAGCCCAGCTTCTGGCTGAGTGGCACTCCCACTGTGGGAGCGCACTGACCAACAGGGGGCAGCTCCTGCATTGAGTGTCTGCCCCCTGGTGGTCAGTGCATGTCATAGCGACTGGTCATTCCACCCTTTGGTCGGTTTGCATATTAGTTTTTTATTATATAGGATATATATATATAGCGAGAGAGGGGGGGGGCGGAGAGAGGTAATATGCAAATTAGGCCGGGATGCTATAACGGTCATGACCAGCTCAGGAGGAGGATGCATCATGACTGCTCAAGAGGAGCTGCTCGTGCAGATGGGTGGGAGGGGACTGTGTGCCACCCCCAGCCCCAGTGGACACACACCAGGGGTGGAGGCGTGCTCCAAGTGGCTGTGGCGCAGCTCAGAGCACGCCCCTGGTGGGTGGCGACGGTGGCTGGATCGAAGCAGCCCAGGTCCTGGGTGCCTGGCAGTGGCCGGAATGAAGCAGCCTGGGTCCCAAGTGCCTGGCAGTGGCAGGAGTGAAGCAGACCAGGTCCTGGGTGCCTGGCAGCAGCCAGAGTGAAGCAGCCCAGGTCCTGCCTGGCAGCAGCCAGAGGGAAGTTGGTGCCAGCAGCCAGGGGAAGGAAGACCTATTCTTGCATGAATCTTTGTGCATCGGGCCTCTAGTATATATATATAAAAGCCTAAGCGACTGAATGACTGAACGACTGGTTGACCGATGGTTATGATGCACACTGACCACCAGGGGGCAGACACTCAACACAGGAGCTGCCCCCTGGTGGTCAGTGCACTCCCACAGCCAACCTCCTGCATCTGGACAACCTCCTGTGGTTCCTCCCCCCAGCGAGATGGCCCTGATCACCGGCCAGACCGAGGGACCCCACCCATGCACAAATTCATGCACCAGGACTCTAGTTGTGTATATTTCATTATATAGGGGAAAATAAAGCATAAAAATAAGTAGAATAGAAAGGAAAATGGAAGGTTATATCTATAAGCACAATTAACTGGGTTTATAGATGTACATTGGGATTATAGGCGATTCTATGTTTTGTTTTTTGTTTTAATAGCTGAAAGTTTAGAGTTTGTTCCCTTAAATGGCTCATGACAAATTAGAAGGGGGAAAAGGAAGGAAAAAAGTCCTCAAACTTTCATGATACAACATTCATCATCAAAAAACCTCATGTGGATTCTTTAAGCACATTAATTTTAATGGCTCAATATTCCTGGAATTCTCACTCTGTGCCCTGGAATACAATTGCAGCATTTTCCCTACTAGTTCCAGAGATCATGTCCAGACCAGTCAAATGCAAGAGCTGTTAACTTCTGCTTAGAAACAAAGAAATCCCTGGAAAATGGCTCTTCACATACGTTTCTTTGTTTCTAGTGTTCAGTTGTAGACTGATACACACCGCCCAAGAGCTGGCCAGAGAAGCCTGGCTTCCTATCATACTTTAAGCCGCTTGGTTCTTTGTCAGCTCACAAGGGCAGATGCTCTCAACCATTTATCACATTCCTCTAACAATGGAGTTGGCAAAGTCAGAGAGCTGGAACACCTCCATTTGTAACAAGTCCAATTCGTGGTTGCCAGCAGCATTTTGACTCCTCTTGGCAGATACTCTTGGCTCTGAGGAATCCTCTGGAAATATGGCTAGCCGAGACAGCTGCCAGAATTACACAATTGCTCAAGGAGATAGTTGATCAGTGACCCACCCCCTTGGGAATTGTCTATGGAGCAAGAAACATGTAGAACTTAGGGTTGAAAGGAAGTGCTTGGAGTACATTTAAATGTACCTTTACTCACTTATTTTAAATATATTTCTTATAATTTCTAATTTTATACTTGAAAGTGACATATTAAATCAGAGCCTATAATTCTAAATCTCTCTCTCCCATTAGTCACCTATTAAACTGGTATAGCTATAACTAATATTAGAAGTAGCAACAATGCCTTTATTTTTATTTCTACTTCAAAATCCAATGACAGCTATAAACTGAAATGCATAGTGAATTCAGTGAGTGACAGATAAGCCAAACATAGGTTTGTAGCTGTGGTTTCCTAAGGCCCCCAAGAGCTATCTATTTTGAGGCAGTGGAATAATTCTAAGAATTGTAATGTTCCTCCCAGTTCTCTTCCTTACACCACCTAACACTCAGGTGAGATCTACCTGCTACTCTACCAGTTTCTGAGTCACCTAAGACTTGGTTCTGACCATGTTGCTCTAGCTCTAGTCCAAATCTATCTCCATGGGATTGGAATGCCAGGCTTTTCCTCTTTGATTTTCTGCACTTTTTATGTGATATGCTTGGGTATATATATATTTTTTATTCTGCTTGGCTTTTACTGGGCTTCTGGTATTTAGGGATTGATATCGTTCACAAACCTGGAAAGTTCACATATATTATGCTTTCAAATGGCTTTCTCCTTAATTCTCTTTCTACTCTCCTTTCAGACTCCAATTGCATTTATCAAAAGCCATGTTAATGGATCCTCTATGTATTTTATCTTTCTTGCATTGTTTCCTCTCCTTTTCTAATTCTTTCTATTTTTTTCTGACCTATCTTCCAGTCAGCTGTCTAATCTGTTAAACCGTACCTTTGAGTACTTGATTTTGGTCATTATATCTTTTAGTTATAAAACTTACCTGTTTATTCTTAAAATCTGAAATATTTTCATAATTTTCAATTCTCTCTGAAAATTCTCATTGTTGTAATTTATCTTTCTTGATCCTGATAGTTATTTTTAAATCTACATCTGATCATTTTAATACCTGAGGTTTCCACAATTCTGTTATTTTCTCTTCTCATTTCTGCTATTCTTGTTCATATTGTCTGGCTTAAGTACTTGATCATCTCTGTGTGCCAGATATCTATTTTAAAAACTTTTAAAGAAGTATTTGTAGAACTAAGATGTTATCTTATACCAGACATATTTTTATTTCCTACTTTCAGATGTCTGGAGGCACTTACAAAATTGGGATCATTTTAATCCAATATTAGGGATTGAGATCTCCTTGGTCAACCAATGGCTCAAAGTTTGATTACAATCCATGCAATGCTGATGTTTCCATGATCTTTGTATGTGTAATAAAACTACAGTAAAATTTAGTAGCTTAAAACAACAAGCATTTTACTTATTTGCCTACAATGTTGTAATTGGGTTGGACTTGGTGGGGACACGTTTCTTGCTGTATCTGGCTTTGGCCAGGACTGCTCAATTGGAGATGAAGGATCTGCTTCCAAGGTGGCCTTGCTGACCTGCTGGGAAGTGGTGTTGGCTGCTGCTAGAGTTCAGCTGGGGCTGTGGGCTGGGGACTTGCTTCTCCACATGGCTAGGAGAGCTGCCTCACAACATGATGGTCTCAGGGTAGTCATATTTTTTTCAGTGGCTAGCTTAAGCCAGATTGCAAAAGTAGAAGCTGCTAGAACTTTTAATGTTTTAGTAAAATATCACTTCTGCCACATTCTATGGGTTAAATCAGGTCAGAGAACCAGCCAGATTCAAAAGGACTCAACAAAGACATGAATACCAGGGGGCATAGTTTGAGAGGCTCACTAAAGTCATTGTCAACCACAGATGGTTTACTTCCTTGCTGCCCTTTCTCTTGGGGTGCCGCACTTGGGAGTCTAAATAGAATTGCAAGATTCCTATTCTTGTTGGGCTAGGGTCCAAAACTTTTCCCCCTTTGTAGAGTCCTGCTCAGCTTCTCAGCTTCTTTTCTCCCATATTATGACCTAGTCAGCAATAAATCTTTACTCTCAAATGATTTTAAGATGTATATTTAGAAATAGAACTTTCCTTTACTTTCCTTTTTAGTTTTTCTAGTTGTTCTCAGCAGAAGGGAGAACTGGTACAAATTACCTAGCCAGTGATACTCAGAAAGTCTTAATTCAGAAACTTCTTACTTTTTATGTTTATGTTTTCTCCTTTCAAATATAAACTGTGCAAAAAACTTGAAACCACTGTTATATAAATGAGCCAAAGCACCTCTATGTTGACCCCTATGTTGTTCCTTTGCTTCCTTTTTAAAACATTGATTTTAGAGAGGGAGGAAGGGAGTGAGATAGAGAGAAACATCAATTGAGAGAGATACATTGATTGGTTGTGGCCCATAGGGGCCCCACCTGGGGATCGAGCCCACAACCTAGGTATGTGCACTAACCAGGAATCAAACCTGCAACCTTCAGTGCATGGGACAATGCTCTAACCAACTGAGCCACAACAGCCAGGCCTTTGTTTGCTTCTTTATTGCAGGCTAAGACCCATTAGCTCAAAAGCCTACTGGTGTCAAACTCCAATTTTTATACATTCAAGTATTTTAAAAATAACCCAAACAAGAAGATTGTTAGCTTTTTAGAGCCTGCCTGCTTTATATATTGCAAGACCTCACCCTACAGCTGCTGGCCATTGATAAGATACAACCATGTGGTTATAAGACTCAAGCTGCCATGGCCCATTGGAGCTCTCTGACTTCAAGACTTCTCACTAAGCTTCTGAGTGACATCACCTAGACAGTGAGTCTCCTTCCCACCTTCTCCTTCTGTTGGGAGTGCCTTTGCCCGTTTCCCATTCTGAGGGTGGCCCCATGCTGTTAGTCTCTGAAAGATCTCATTCCGTGAGGGGCTTCCCCTCTCCTTTGATCCTGTGGAAGCACCGCTCAATAAAGCATGTTGTGTGTTACTGGCTTTCTTGGTCACATCTTTTCCCTTGACCAGCCCTCAAGTCTTTCAAATCCCCTACAAACATTTCATGTATTTGTACCCAGGACA
This sequence comes from Cnephaeus nilssonii, assembly GCF_951640355.1. Taxonomy (NCBI): domain Eukaryota; kingdom Metazoa; phylum Chordata; class Mammalia; order Chiroptera; family Vespertilionidae; genus Cnephaeus; species Cnephaeus nilssonii. Next base: position 36,080,598 of record NC_137089.1, on the reverse strand, counting down.
GTTTCACTCCCTACAAAAAGCTCAAAAAAAAAAAAAAAAAAGCAATATGCTACTGAGAGCTGAAATGAGAGTATTAATGGGGCTCAAGGAAGCAGGATCCACTGGTCCAGGATTAGTGTAGAGTCAAGGGACAGAATAGAATTTAAATAGCAAATAATGATACCAGTACTACCTCTGCTACAAAATTATTTCTGAACACCTGATACCATAATGTACAACTCAAGTAATTGAACCATACCAAAAGCAAAGGGCCCCCTGAAGGCACATTACACAGTCCTATGATTTCTTCAAATTTAGAGATGGAATATCTGATAATCTCCCCCTGGAAATTGGGTGTTGTCTTGGATCCACAGTCACATTTGTGATTCAAGACAGATTGCATGAGATAACAATAGGAACCATAAATGGGGATCTGTTTCAGGGAATTGGTCTTTTCCATCATGTAGAAACACATTGAGAGTCAAGTGCTGACCTCTAGTGGCGGTCAAGACAGTGACTCCACTGTACTTCAATGATTCCTGGCAAATAATCCCAGATTTTTACTTGACTTTATGAGGCATTATGCTTGAGTATGTTTTTAATATGAGAGTTAAAAATACTTAAACTTTTGAAAAGTTAAAATGCCACTTGCTATTATTATTTACCTGATGATTAGTGATAGTGAGCACCTCATGTACCAGCTATATGTCTTCTTTGGAAAACCATGTTTATTCAGCTCCTTCGCCCATTTTTTAATCAGATGGGTTTTTGTCTTTGTTTTTTTTGCTATTGAGTTGTATGTATTATATATCTGATATTAAATTATTACCAGATATATGGCTTACAAATATTTTCTCCCATTCAGTAAGTTGCCCTTTCATTTAGTTGATGGTTTTCTTTGCTTTGCAGAAACATTGTAGTTTGATATAGTCCCACTTGTTTATATTTGCTTTAGTTGTCTTGCTTTTGGTGTCAAATCCAAAAAAAAAAAATCATCACCAAGACTGATGTCAAGGAGCCTACCACTTGTGTTTCCGTCTTGTAATTTTATGGTTTCAGCTCTTACAGTCAAGTCTTTAATCCATTTTGAAGTAATTTTTGTGTATGATGTAAGATAGTGGTCCAGTTCATTCTTTTTGCATGTGGCTGTTCAGTTTATTAAAGAAACTGTCCTTTCCCCATTGTACATTCCTGGCTCCTTTGTCATAAATTAAGTGAACTATACAAGCAGATTTACTTCTGGGCTCTTTTCATTGATCTGTATGTCTGTTTTTCTGCTAATACCATACTGTTTTGATTACTATAGCTTCATAATAAGGTATGAAGTCAAGGATCGTGTTGCCTCCAGCTTTGTTCTTTCTCAATATTGCTTTGGCTAGTCGGGGTCTTTTGTGGTTCCATACCTGTTTTAGGATTCTTTGTTCTATTTCTGTGAAAAGTGCTTTTGGAATTTGATAGAGATTGCATTGAATATATAGATTGCTTTGGGCAATATGGACATTTTAACAATATTAATTATTTCAATCCATGAGCATGGAATATCTTTCTGTTTGTGTTTTCTTCAATTTCTTTCTACAATGTCTTATAGTTGGTTAGTTTTCCCAGATTCTGAAAAGGTTTATTCTGACAGCTTTTTTCAGATATTTAGAAGCTTTTATGAAGGATCAGAAATTTGGAGTTTTTTATGCCATCATTTTCACTGACATCACTACCTTTCAATAGTTTTAATATCAATTTCACTAAAATGTATTAAAATTTATAGAAACATATCCCTTTGAAAGTATACTCTTATTATTTACTAGGCCTTCCTTCCCCTGGCTGCTGGCACATACTTCCCTCTGGCACCCAGGACCTAGGCTTCCCTCGCAGCCCTGGCTTCATCCGGAAGGACGGAAGGACCTCTGGAAGGACACTGATCTAATTAGCATATTACGCTTTTATTGTTATAGATGCTTTTGTTTTAAGATTACTGATAGACATAAAGCAGACTTAAGGGACATTTTGGTATGCAATAGGTGTAACAGTTTTCATTGAGGTCAAACAGTATTGTATCTTCATATTCTTGCTTTCAAATTTATGTTCACATAATTTCCTTATGGGTGTATTAGATTATTTGGTTTGACCCCCATTGCTAAAGCACCCAGGAAGCATTGCTTTTTCTCGCTGATTTATTAATTTATGCTTTCATACATGCATTTATTCACCAACTAGTTATTAAGCACCAAGTCCATCAGGCATAGCTAAAGTTTGTAGGGTATATGGAAGTAACATCTTTTGAGTAAAGCCATGATTTTTTAAAATCAAAAGATGACTTAAGAAGCAGTTCAGTTTAGTCGTATTGCTGCAAGAGGTGCATTACATTACCTTAGGACCAATAAGGACTCCCTTGTGGATCTACCTATTTTAACCATTAGATGTATAATATGAACTTTGCTAGTAGATACCAGAATCCACGTCTATCTCAATGCAAGGAAAGATGTCACGTTACCTGGTATGTGCAGTCATTCCCTAGGACTGCTGAGAGTGACCCCACTTCCTCACACTGTCTTGAACTTAAAGCTTGGTGCTCATTCTGGATCCTTTCTCTACTTCTGTATTTAAATCCCAGCCTGGGATTAAGAACCCTGAATTTTATCTCCAGGCTTCCTTCTCAGATATTGACCTTTGCATCATCTTCCAATATGGCCCATCACTCAGGTTCTGGCCTTTGAATCCTTTGGATTCATGGCAGTTGTTTTAAACTCAGAAATGTTATGGTTAAGAGCAGTGGGCTCTGGAGTAAAGCAACCCAAGTGCCAGTACTTACTGTGTGTGACAGCTACTTAACCTACATTTCCAAACCTGTTTCTTCAAGTATAAAATGAAGACAATAAAAGTACCTATAATACAGAAATGTGAGAATCAAATGTAATAATGACTACAAATCATCATGTAAACTTTACCAAAATTAAGACTGCATTCACTTTCTTGGGGAAGACTTCTCTAATCCCTAGTCCAGATCAGCTGTCTTTGTCATATACTCTTGTGGAACCATGCTTTTTCCTCCAGGGCACTGCATCTCATCCGTAATTGGGCACTCATTTTTGTCATCATTTGATTAATTTCTGTTTCATCCACTAGACTTCAAGTTACATGAGATCAGTAACCATGGTTTACTTATAATTGTAATCCCAGAGCCTAGCATAGTGCCTGGGACAGGAATGAATGATGGAATGAAGCATCAACTTTCATTTAAATGATTAATATGAATCCTATGATCAAGTTAATCTATTCTATCCACAACTGACTCCTTTATTTGGCTTGTCTTTCAGTATGCATCTTTTAAACCTTACTAAATCTAACTTTATATAAGACTAGAAGCCCGGTGCACGAAATTCGTGCACGGCGGGGGGTTGTCCCTCAACCCAGCCTGTACCCTCTCCAATCTGGGACTCCTGGAGGGATGTCCGACTGCCCGTTTAGGCCCGATCCCACCGGGATCGGGCCTAAACGGGCAGTCGGACATCCCTCTCACAATCCAGGACTGCTGGCTCCCAACTGCTTGCCTGCCTGCCTTCCTGATTGCCCCTAACCACTTCTGCCTGCCAGCCTGATCACCCCCTAACCACTCCGCTGCCAGCCTGGTTGATGCTTAACTGCTCCCCTGCCAGCCTGTTTGCCCCCAACTTCCCTCCTCTGCCAGCCTGGTCACCCCTAACTGCCCTCTCCTGCAGGGTTGATCACCTCCAACTGCCCTCCTCTGCCGGCCTGGTCACCCCTAACTGCCCTCTCCTGCAGGGTTGATCACCTCCAACTGCCCTCCCTTGCAAGCCTGGTCCCTCTCAACTGCCCTCCCTTGCAGGCCGGGTGCCTCCCAACTGCCCTCTCCTGCTGGCCATCTTGTAGTGGCCATCTTGTGTCCACATGGGGGCAGCTATATTGTGTGTTGCAGTGATGATCAATCTGTATATTACTCTTTTATTGGATAAGATAGAGGCCTGGTGCACGGGTGGGGGCCAGCTGGTTTGCCCTGAAGGGTGTCCCGGATCAGGGTGGGGTTCCCTTGGGGCATGGGGCGGCCTGAGCGAGGGGCCTGTGGTGGTTTGCAGGCTGGCCATGCCCCCTGGCAACCCAAGCAGAGGCCCTGGTATCTGGGATTTATTTTCCTTCTACAATTGAAACTTTGTAGCCTGGAGCGGAGCCAAGCCTGCTGTTCCCTCCGGGGCGGCAGCCATCTCTGTGGCAGTTAATTCACCTTCTACAATTGAAACTTTGTAGCCTTAAGCAGGTGGGCCCAGCCAGGGTGTGTGGAAAGCTTTGCTTCCCCTGTTGCCGCCGGCAACCCTGGCCTGCTCTCTCAAGCTCCATTCTGCCGCCATTTGTTTGAATTTGTTTACCTTCTATAATTGAAACTTTGTAGCTTGAGTGGAGGCTTAGGCCTGCAACGGCTATGGAAAGCTTGGCTTGCTCTGTTACCTGGGAAACCTTGCTCTCTGTGGCTGTAGCCATCTTGGATTGGGGTTAATTTGCATACTTGCCCTGATTGGCTGGTGGGCGTGGCTTGGCTGGTGGGCGTGGCTTATGTAGCAGAGTGATGGTTAATTTGCATATTACCATTTTATTAGAGAAGATAAACTCTTTAAATGGTACAAACTATAGATATGGATAGGTATAATATGAGTAAGTATCCAATACTAAATAGGTATTGAGTAAATGAGTGAAAAAGAAGTCATTGATCATTACGATTCTTGTGCCCAGGAACAACGAAGTTGAAGTTGCATGAATAAATAAGAAGATCAAGAGGAAAATTTGCCATGGGAGAAGGGAGGGTATGCAAGAGCTGGAAGATAACTCTGACTTAGCCTCATATTCTCTTGTTGTTAGTGGAAGGTTTTAGAATTCAGGAAACAAATTAGTGCTTGATAGAGATTAATTTCAATTTATCTTGTGAGCTTGAATCATCATCTTGCCTTGTAAATATTTACCATTCTTCTATTAGCTATGTATTCCCCTGACATTTATACTTTATTCATCATCAGCCTCTGTTATGACCTGTAATTGCTAATAAAGATGGGTAAAAGCACCACCACTTGGGGTTGCCACAAATCACTATGGAAATGACACTCCTTCCTGATCCTTGTGAAAATGACTTTTGACTCACTTTCGTCTACTCTGAGGCAACTCACCTCTTTAGAGATGGAAGATGAATTCCAGAAAGTTCCATGTGAAATTGAATGAAATAGAAGAATCAATTTAATTACTGCTGCTCTATACCAGGATATTTGGGACCTTGCCAACAAGGAGAAACTAAGCTCATCAATGAGGCACAGAGATCCAGGTGCTGATGTATAAAACTAGTTCACTCTGATTTTATGGTCTCTGATATGTTAAGGGAGAGTTAGATCTCATTCAGAAAGTAGGTCAGCATTTTGTTAGTTTCTTGCACCAAGGGAAAGCAGTCAGCCTCCCTTTTAGGCATCCAATTCCTTGTTCTTATCTAACTTCAATAATGTACATATCAGTGTAAATAAAAACTAACATTGAAGTTACACATGAGATTTTGAATACTCAAGATTCAAATTCTCCAAATTGCACAACTGGCTGTATTTTCTACAGTTTTCCCTTCCTTATCCACTAACTACTTCTCACTGGAAGGTCCCACAACCATACAAAGTGAGCAGGTCCCAGACTGAAACCATTGCCTTTCCTTGCTGGTCTGCCCTCTCTGTTTACTGGGTCAGTAAATGACTCCCTATCCAGCGAGGTGACAAAACCTTTGAGAATGATCCTGAAGAAACTGAGAATATAATCAAAGAGAGAAAACAGAGGCAAAAATCTATTTGCTGACCAATTTATTCTTACATTTGGTACCATTAGCATGGTGCTAGGGCTGGAAGTGTGAGGAAGACAAAGCACAGTGCCTTCCCTCAGAGAACTGATGGAGTGGGAGAGGCAGGAAAGGAAGGAACTAAAACCTCTCTGATGCTCTGATTGGACATCACAGTGGGCCAGGGAGCACATGGAGGGCCTCAAAGAAGGCCCCCACAGGCCTCCTTCCCCCAACCCCTTGTAATCATTTTGGGTGTAATGTTTGGGTCCCTCCCTCCCTCTCTCCCGCATTCCCTCTCTGATTCTAACTTTTTGCTTATATGCCCCTTAAAATTTTGAGAGATCATTCTCTCCACATTCTAAACTTGATATCTAATTTTTTTGTTTGATTATTTGTTAATGTTTACCCGAAGATATTTTTCCCTTTGATTTTTAGGAGAGAGGGAGGGAGGGAGGAAAGGAGAGAGGAAGAGAGAGAGAGAGAGAGAGAGAGAGAGAGAGAGAGAGAGAGAGAGAGAGAGAGAGAGATCAGTGTGAAAGAGACACATTGATTGGTTTCCTCCCTCCACATGCACCCCAACTGGGGCCAGAAATTGAACCTGCAACCCAGATACATGCCCTTACCTGCAATCCTTCAGTGTGTGGGCTGACACTCTAACCACTGAGCATACCAGCCAGGGCAGTATCTAAAATTTTTTTATGAGAATAAACAGATGCAAAGAGTACAAAATTTTCAGCATAGTACAAACACTGGCATGTTAAAATAAAACAGTTTTAATACACTTTTAAATGTATGCAATGGAATTTAAATGTCACAGAAATCTAAATATCCCCTTCCTCCCCCCCCCCCCCCCCCATATACACATACTCCTAAAACAGTTTCCTTGCACCCAAGCCCTAACTAGTTTGAAGAATGCCATTCTACAGGGCTATTTCTATTACTTCTTGTGTATTTTTTGTATGACTTCTTAAGTATTCTTTGTATCTCCCAGTACCCATGTGCCAGACCTTGGCTAAACACTTTACATGTATCTTCTCACTTAATCCTCAGCAGTCCTCTGAGCTCAGTATATTATCTGTATTTTGAAGAAAGTGAGGCTAAGAGACGGGATTTAAATCCAGATCTTTCTGAATTCATACCCTGTGCTCTTAACTTCTACTTTATGCTTAGAATTCACTGCAACCAAGGGATTTGGGTGTTAAAATCTATGTGGAACACCTTGAAGAGAATATGTAACTTCTAGCACCACTCCCAGCACCTCCTACCTGCTTTGCTTTTCTGCACAGCACTCACAACATCCGATAGACTGTATGTTTTACTTATTTACTTATTATTAAGCTTCCCTACTCCCCCAGCCCAGAATATAGACTTCGGGAGTACAGGGATTTTGTCTGTTTGCCTAGCACTGTGGTCGGCAAATTGCGGCTCGCGCGCCACATGCGGCTCTTTGGCCCCTTGAGTGTGGCTCTTCCACAAAATACCACGGCCTGGGTGAGTCTATTATGAAGAAGTGGCGTTAGAAGAAGTTTAAATTTAAAAAATTTGGCTCTCAAAAGAAATTTCAATCGTTGTACTGTTGATATTTGGCTCTGTTGACTAATGATTTTGCCGACCACTGGCCTAGCACATAGTAGGTGCTCAATAAATATTTGTTGAATAATGAACAGAACTGGCTGCTAGAAAGCCATTAATGATTGTGAGAGATTCTAGATATACTAGGGGCTGCTAAGTGCTCTCATCACCCTTCTTGGCTTCTGCTATAATCAGGTAGCAATATGAGGTATAGATCAACATCTACTGACTTTGGACTGAAGGATTTTTATGTACCAGTCAATATCAAGAAAAGAAGGATCTAATCACACACCTAAAGTGCTTGCTGAGCAGCAAACTATATTTACCTCATTCAAGTTACTAAGGAGAATACAGAATAGGTAGCCTTGTTTGTTATAGAGCTATGGTAGAGAGGTGCATGCATCTTTGAGCCAATTCAGCCTACTGTTCATGGCTGGGAGTTTGAGCACATCAAGGCATGCTTGGAGGCCTAGAGGCAGCCTCCCAGAAGTCCTTCAAGCCTGAGGAGCCTTCCAGAAAGAAATCCATGTCATATACCCTGCTGGGGCAGCACATCTGATGAACCATTGGGCAGCCTGATGGAAGCCTATCTGGGGGTGGCAGAGATTCCTTGAAAAGAATGCCATCTCAGGGAAGAAAGAGCCCAGCATAATGAGCTTGACCCAGGAGCAAAGCTTTATGGGTCAGAGAGGATGGAGAGTCTAAGTATAGGGTCATTACAGCTGATCTCTGACTCACCTCTGAGCATGTGTTTGGGTCCTTTAGAAAGAGACCTATAAGAAAAGATGGAAGGAGCTTTTCTATCAAACTTTGACACTCCCTGGAGGCTCTAATAGGGGGTATCACAAGAAGGAGGGAGCTGTCCCCTATATGCAGCCTCTACCTCAGTGGCGCACAGACCAGCAGGCACTGGTGATTCCCTCAAGTCTCCAGATAAATAGCATAGGTGGCTTCTTGGCCTGGAAGAGTAATTCGAAGACTTGGTCACTGACTATTTAGCAAGGAGACCTGCTATCCCTGCCGGGCCCGGTGGAGTGGCACAGAATGGCAGCAGAGCAGCCCTGCCCAGCTGAGAACCAGCGGAGCTGCAGCAGCAGAGCCCAGCATGCCGAGTTCTGCCTGCAGTGACCAAGGACATGCCCAGTGAATGAATGAAAGCAGTATCATTCACAGGGTGGAAACTTGGTTTGTTGGAGCAACACTGCTACATGAGGATGAACTCATTCCTGGATCCTGGGAGACTTTCCCAGGGGAAACTCCTAAAAGGACTTGGGTGGTGAAGACTTTACAGGGAACTCAAGTTCTTGACTCACTTGAAAAGGGCCAAAGCCTGGTATTGGGATTAGAGAACAAGCTTTGAGTCTCTTATTTCACCAACCAACCCTCTCGCCAGTTGTCCCACCATTCACTAGTGTCTCTCCTCCTCCCTCCCTTTCCTCCCCAGCTTCCTAACTCAAATTCCTGTTGCCTCAGAAAGACTACTTAAATTAGGTGAAAGAGGGAAACATGCCAGTTTAAAGTTACAGCAAATATGTGCAAGATAAGTAACCGCTTAGCCTTTCCAGGTATATTTGATTAACTAAAATGAGTCTCCTTCAGACAGCATGAAAAGGGGGAGTAAAGACTTTTAGGCAGTGGGAGAATAGGGAAAAATATTTGCTTGTCTCATGCAAACACTGTTATGATTAAGTGGTGTTACCCAGCCATGAAAAAATTGGATTAAATGAGCCTTAAACTTTAAGCTCCTTGGAATTATTATGCTATACAATGTGAAAGGCAGATTTATTCCATAACGAAGGCCATGGATGAGACTCATACGATGAGTCTCACCCTGTGATATGGCACTTTTGACATGGAGCAAAACGTCACTTTATGCTGGATAAATGGTTTTTGAACAGTAGCAGCAAATGGCAGGATAATTTTAGACTTTTAAGGATGATGAGGATATCTATCCATTCATAACTGTACCTGGTATTTTCACTGTAGTCTTCCACAAAGAGCTCCACACACTTTGAGAAAAAAATGATCTCATTTATCTTTACAAAATCTCAATGAGACAAGAGCTTCAGTACATGATGGATTGACACAGAAGCCTTCCTCTTGTCACTCCTCCCAGCCTCCCTCTGAGGTAGCTGGGGACTCCTATTTATCAGCTAACAAATGAAACATGGTTATACTATTGTAGGAAAATAGATGATATATGAAAATAGATGCTTTACTCAGAGAAAGATTTTATGATAAAGACTTATAAATAAACATAAGAAGGGGCTGAGCTAGGTCTATGAGGCTACTATTTATGTGAGTGTTTAAGGGAAGAAAGAACTAGAAATATTGGTAATTTCCTTTCCAACTCTATACCCACGCTTAGAGAACATTGCCCCTTCTTCTTCCCACAGAGTTGGATCCTACAGTCCTTGCGAAGGTAGTGGGTATTTGTGATTCCAGTTCTCTAGTCAGAGCCAGCTAGACTTGGCTGACTGTCTAACCCAGCTGGGTCCATTAGATCCTTGCTCCAGGAATTTGGAATAGGGGCATAGCAAAAACTGGAAAGTGGGCAGAACAAAGATAGTTTCCCTCTCCCCATCTCTGTCTTTTCTGGAACCATGGTGTTTTCCTGAGAAGCTCTAAGTTGGTTTTAAAAGGAAGTCTTGATTTAAAACAACCTAAATATTTATCAACAGGGAACTGATTAAAGCACGGGACATCTTTGTTATGGTACATGATGCTGCAATATGAAAAGAATGAAACTTTTTATGAACTGATCATTCCTGAGAATGATCTCCAAGGTATATTGTTAAGAGAACAATGCAAAGTACAGGATAGGAGTTTTAGTACACCACCATTTGTATAACAAGGAAGGAAAATACAATATATGCTTAGACCATTTACCTTTAATATACTTATTATGTCAGGGCTTAAGTCTATCATTTTATTATTTGTTTTCCGTTTGTGCCCTCTGTTTCTCACTCCTCCATTTCCCTTTTCTTGTCTTCCCGTGGGTTACTTGAATAAATTTTTCATATATATATCACAGTCTACTGATATTGTTTTACCAATTTGAGTAAAGTGCAGAAACTTGACTCCCATTTGGGTCCCATTATCCTCCTCAATTTTAGATATAATTGTCTTGAGTATCAGATAATGTTATAATTTTTATACTAATCATCATATGTAATTTAGAAAACTCATGAGGAGGATAATCTATTTTATTTACCCATATTTCTGCATTCATTTTCCTTTCTCCCTTCCTGATGATCCAAGATTCCTTTCTTCATCATTTTCTTTCTTTATCTGAGAATACTTTTATTTTCCCTTAATTTCTGAAGTATAGTATCACCAAATACAGAATTCACAGTTGACAGCTCTTTATTTTTAACACTTGAAAAATGTTGTGTCACTTCTTTTTGGCCTCTGTTGTTTCAGATGAAAAATCTGCTGTCATTTGAATTGATGTTCCCTCATAAATAATGTGTTATTTCTCTGTCTGCTTTTGAGGTATTTTCTTTGTCTTTGGTTTTCAGAAGTTTAATTATGATGTGTCTTGGCATGGATTTCTCTAGATTTATCCTATTTATGGTTCACTCAGCTTCTTGATCTGTAGGTTTATAGATTTTGCCAAGCTCGGGGAATTTTTAGTCATTATTTCTCTGAACACTCTTTTGGTCCCATTCTCTTTCTTTCCCTTTTAGGACTCTAATACTATACATGTTGGATCTTTTGTTATAGCCGTACAGGTTCCTGAGACTCTGTTGTTTATTTTCAGTTTATTTTCTCTCTGTTGTTCAGGCTGGCTAAGTTCCCTCGATCTGTCCTCAACTTCGCTGATTCTATCCTCAGTCAGCTCCCTCTACTACAGAGCTCTTCGAGTTTGTTGTAGCATTTCTGCTATTTTTTCAGTTCTATAATTTCCACTTGGTTCTTTTTTTATAATTTCTATTTCTTTGGTGAACTTGTACTTTTTTTTCATTTGTTTCAAGAGAATTTGTAATTGCTTGCTGAATCTTTTTTTATTATAGTTACTTTAAAATACTTAGAAGATAAATCCAATATCTGGTTCATCTCAGTGTGGAAGTCAGATGATTATTTTTTCTCATGTAACTTGTGATTTTCTTGGTTCTTGGTACAATGAGTGATATTCATGTGGACATTTTGGCTGTTGTATTAAGAGACTCTGATTCCTATTTATATATTTTTATTTTAATGGGCAGCTACTTTGGATTTAACATGCAGTTTCTAGCTTGTGGTCCCTAACCAACTCATCTTCTCTTTCTACCTTTCAGGGTTCTCTTTTACTTGTCTCTTACATTATTTCTAAGGCTTTTTAGTCATGCTTAGCAGAGAGGATCAGAGAGAGACAAACCTGTACTGTCTTGCCCAGATGAGAAAGTCTGGATATACGCTTATATAGATAGATGATCTCTCTAGAAGGGTACACAAGGAATTGCTTTCCCCTAAGAGAGAACTTGGAGATGTGATGTATGAGGGAGATTTTTTGTATACCAGTTTGTTTGATCTCATTTTAATCAGGTGATTATATTATCTATTCAAAAATAAAAATAAAATGTAAATGAAGAAAAAAAATGTCTTCTAACTCAGCCTTGTTTTCAAGAGCACAACCAAGGATTACACCAGAGGTCAAGCAGCGTATGGATTCAACAGTTGGTAATTTTACTAAATTTCACTGACTTTTAATTTCACTACATTTTGACTGCTTTAATTCAGATCCCTGAATATAACAATGATATTATGAGTAGTTTTTCAGCCTGCTCATACACTTTGAATAACTTCCAGAATACAAATGTGTAATTTAGATAGAAGCAGATGCTTTTGGCAGCATACTAGTACCCTAATCAGCTGAAAAAATAATATTTGTATGACATTAAAACAAAATTAATAGGAAGATGTTGACTACATGAAAAGCCTTTAGGTTGTAATTATTAAACTTGCAAACAGCTCAGCATAATTAGTGCCTTAATTAGGCTATGACCTGAAATTTTAGCTTACAAAATTAATAAAGGCAATTAAAAGTCACATTTGTAAAGTGGATTTTAAAACTTACAAGGTAGTTAGTTAGACATCACTTTTTTTCTCGATTTGGAGAACATCTTTGTAGATATTAAGCTTATAATACAATTACTTTAATTCCCAACTCCCACCCCCAGCACAATGTCTCAGCACCAAAGCCTTAAAAGTCAAATTTAGTGACCTTCATCCAAGGATATCCAGGCATAGGGCTGAGCAACTCCCAGGCACACACCTGGATAGCTCTAGAACACAATAAAATGGCAAAGACTCTTTCTCTCCCCACTACCGTAAGTGAAATATAAGCTGGAAAATTGATACTGACTTTGATCAAACTTTACCGTTTTTACAAAACTGTTTGGATTCAAATGGCAATTTCCTCCATTGTCACTTATTCTTCAACACATGCTCCTTGAAGGCCTTTTGGGTCCTACAGTTTACCACATAGTGAAGGTTCCAATACAAAGCTAAAGAATTTTTCCATCAATAGATAAAAATAGAGAATTCAATAAATTTTGGTGGGCTAGTGATTTAGGAAAAAATAAATGTGAAATCAGACCTTCATTCCTCATGTTAAACTCCAAATTGACCAAAAATTTAATATAAAAAATGTAAAATCATAAATGTACTAGAAGAAATGAGTTAATCCTATATAATAAAAGGCTAATATGCAAATTATCCCCTCGGGAGTTCCACCGCCCGCTATGACGAGCAATGATCACCAGGAGGTGGCACAGAACTAAGCAAGGCCTCGGCCAACAGCTGGCAGCCGGGGGAAGGAAGGCCTGATCAGCCCTGATTGCTGGCCAGGCCTAGGGACCCTACCCATGCACAAATTTCATGCACCAGGCCTCTAGTATTTTTATAATATTGTAATTGGGAAGGCTTTTTAACCATGACAGATAAAATAAATCCATACAGTAAATGACTAACTAATTTATCTACTTAAAAATTCTAAACTTACATACATCAAAAAAAAAAAAAAAACCCATAAGTTTTAAAAACCTAATTCAAGGCCAAATAAGAAGTAACTGATTAAAAATAAACTTTCATTTATATTTTGATTAATTTTTCTTTCTAACAGCACAACTTTATTCCTCAATAAATAAGGACATAATTGAAAATGTACATCATGTTTTATGTACAAGGAAATTAACTCTAGGGAAAAATTAAAAGAATGTACATGTTTTTAAAAATAGCTAACAGTAATTAGAGAATATCCATATCATTAAAAATCAAAATATTTAATAACACAAGTATAATTTTATGATAGGACCTTGTTAAAGTGAAAGAGAATATAGATTAATCCAATTTAACCCTTTGCACTCGCTGCTTTTTTCTCGATTCCTTTATTCTACTCGGGATTTAATTTTAAATACCCCAGATTTTACAAAGCGCGACAGTAGAATAAAAAACTGGAGTTTCTTTTCATACAAACTTATTTATTTGGATTTTTTTATATTTCAAATTATTGATACATTCAAAGAATATAAAAAGAGCTGCTACCGATGTTAACCGTGTCGAGTCACACTCGACATCCGAGTGCAAAAGGTTAAGTTTAAAATATCTAAACAGGAAAAAAAGACTAGAAGGAAAAAATATCAGTGATAATTATCATTAGAGATAGAATTATGGATATATGTTATTTTTATTTTTAGTAGTTTCCAATTTTTCTATAATAAGTAAATTATTTTTGTACTCAATCCTTTTTTTAAAAAAAATCCTTGGAGGTTTAAATAAAAAGGTATTTCAAATTTTCCCAAAAATAGCTAACCTGAAACTAGATCAGATATGAAAGATCAAAACTGAAGAGTTAAAAAGTATTGCATACAATACAGCTATAAAAAAAAGATTTTAAAAAATCTTTAAAAAAAAGATTTGTTGAAACGATATTATATGGGTTATGGGCTTAATCGCAACTCCTATTCATTCACAGTGAGATCTCTCTCTCCATCTCTCCTCCTCCTCCTCCTCCTGCTCCTGCTCCTCCTCCTCCTCCTCCTCCTCCTCCTTTTCTCTTTTCCTCTCCACCCCCCCAACCCCCGCTTCTCTCACCCCTACCTCTCTCATTGTAGGCTTAGAACATAGGCTGCCCTTTCCTAAGGCCCAGCATCATGAGACAGTTCTTTCATAAAATCAATGTCTGCCTCTCTATTCCTAACTGCCTGTGTTTATGGAACAGGGAACATGAGCTCCCAAACTGAGATTACCTGGTCTTAGCAGAGAGCAAATATCTTTAATTGAAGGCCCTTACCAATCACAAAATAACTATCTCTAGTAGTACAGAAAATGTCATCATTGAACTGCCTCTGTACCTGTAGGTTTTCTTAATTTCTTCATTTGATGCTCCCTTCTGCAGACCAAGAATTTCATACAGAGCTTCTCCAGAGGTTGACATAGTCCGCTGTCTTTGGTTAGGGACGTTACATGCCATTTTCTCCAGCTGTAAAACCAAAAGGGGGAAATAGCCATGAAGGTTATGCATACTGGATCCTAAAAGGAAGATAGTTCATTTCTGACCTTTTGCAAAATGACAACCTGAAGTACATTTTTATACCAGCTGCAAAACGAGGGGAGTAAAGGGTTAGGATTGCCATAAGGAGAACTTAACCCTTTGCACTCGCTTGCTTTTTTCTCAAATCCTTTATTCTACTCGGGATTTAATTTTTTAAATACCCCAGATTTTACAAAGCGCGGCAGTAGAATAAAAAACTGGAATTTCTTTTCATACAAACTTATTTATTTGGATTTTTTTATATTTTAAATTATTGATACATTCAAAGAGTAATTTTAATCTCAATGCTAACCGTGTCGAGTCACACTCGACATCCGAGTGCAAAAGGTTCAGTCAGTATGAAAGGCTACAGGCAGCTATGCAAATGGAATATGGCTTTGTCCATATGGCAAAATAGAAGCAAGATGTTATATAAGTATTCAACTAATTCAGAATTCTTGAGAAACAATCCTTTTAGGTCAGGCATGTGTAGATTTCTTTTTAAATAAATCTGTAGAACTTGTAGAACTCCTTCTTTGTCTGCTTTCCAAAGTTAGCCAAAAATTGAAATAATCATCCATTTTGCCTTGACCTATTGGCTTAACATAGGGCAAGAGTTTATAGAAACAACTTTTTGTAAGTATTAAGGAAAAAATCCTGGCCTTATCTGGGAGCCAGGGTAGAACTTCTGGGCAGCTATGTGATACCAGAGGCCCCACAGTGCTCATGGGTTCTGCCCCTGAGATAGCTCCTTTCCCTGAAGTCTATCCAGAAAGAGTTGGGCTATCCCAAGTCCCAAGGAACCATCTTCCTGCTATGTTCTGGCTCTAGGAAGGGCAAGGCAGAGTAGCAAGCACACCTAGGGGCATTCCTGCATCCACCACTTAACCTTTCCAAGCCTTAACGTATTCACCTAATATAAGGATAAAAAAGACATCATACGGATATCTTAAGGATTTAGAAATAATGCATCTGATGTACCCAGAATATATTAGGTTCAAAGGAAAATGTAAATATTTTTATTAAAGGTGGCACAGTGTATAAATCAGAGAGTGCATTATAGTCAGACCTTCTGGGTTGGAATGTTGGCCTTGCCATGACTTTCCCTATCTGTAAATAATTTACTTATTATAGAAAAATTGGAAACTACTAAAAATAAAGACAAAAAATGAACCTAAACATAAGAATTAAATAAATTATTAAACAAAAATGAACACCATTGTTCATAGCAGAATTATTCATAAAAGCTAAAAGGTGGAAACAACCCAAGTGTTCATAAAGAGATTAATGAAAATGTGGTGGGTACATACAATGGGATATTTTTCTGTGATAAAAAAAAAATGGAATTCTGACACATGCTACAATATGGATGAACCTTGAGCATTATGCTAAATGAAATATGCTAAGCCGGTCACAAAAGAACAAATATTGTATGGTTCCTCTTATATGAGGTAACTTGAATAGGCAAATTCATAGAGACAGAAAGTAAAATAGAGGTTACCAGGGGCTGAAGGGGAGTGGGGAATGGGGAGTTATTGCTTACTAGGTATGGAGTTTCTTTTTGGGGATAATTAAAAAGTTCTGGAAAAATACAGTGATGATGGTTAAAAATCATAGTGATTGTACTTAATACCAAGCACTGTACAATGTTCACTGAGTCTGGCATCTCACGGGCCTCTAAAACCATCCTGATCCACCAGGTAACATTGGGAAAGCTCTGCTCTTGCCTGTGTAGGTTTGGTCATTAGCCTGCTGGGAGCAGAGCTGGAAAGTTGGCTCCCACCAAGCCCACCTGACACTGGGACATACCCGTTGGGCTCTGCTGCTGCCACCACTATTTCTATAGATTCCCCAAGTTGAGCATGAGTGTCTCCACATCCCTGACACCACATTCTGGGCCCTGCTATGGTCATTCATTCACTGATAACACTTGCTACACAAGGCCCAAAGCCAAGATATGAATGATGATTTTCAAGGAACTTGTGGTCAGAGGAGCGGACAATCTAAGTAGTTTTTATGTGTGTGTGTTTTTCTGTTGCTGTTGTTGATGTTGTTTTGCTGTTATGGTAAAATATAACACAAAACTTACCAGGATAATTGTAGATTTTTTCTTAAATCACTGCACGTACTCTTCCTTTAAATTGAATGTGACTTCTAGATATTTGGGGATGAATACTTTGGGGGAAATTACAAGGGTATACTAAGAGATTCAAACCAAACAGATTCAGATGTATTGGGTAGACATTACTAGTATGGATAAAAAGAGCAGTGATTCCCAATAAGGGCGCATGCCCGGGTTGCAGGCTCAATCTCCAGTGTGGGGCGTGCCGATCAATGATTCTCTCTCATAGATGTTTCTCTCTCTTTTCCCTCTCCTTTCCTTTTTAAAATCAATAAAAATACATTTTTTTTAAAAGGAGCAGAGATAAATTTGGGTGAACATGCTTCCATAGAGAAAGTATATAGATAGCTAGTCAAGAGCACTAAGAAGAAAAGTATGGCAAATAGTAACCTTTGCTTTATCTATTTTTCTCTATATTCATTCAAAAGGAAGTTGTAATTTGAGGGGAAAATGTATTCACTCTTCGTCTGTATCATGAAATAAGACAGATGTCAGGGTTCCCAAAAATCAACTGGTAGTCCTAAAATCAATTTTAACAAGGCACAGACATACACAATCTTCACTTTGAAAGCATCCTACTCCATGACCAGCTTTGATTCCTTCATATTTGGGTGTTGCTGTCACTAATCCAGGAAAAAGATATACATAGTATTGAAGATAATCTGCTAAACATATTATGTTAACACCCACAGCAGACAATTCAGTTACTTATTTTTCAAAATCTGCAGTGCAAGCCTGGTCTTTAGGGAGATTGCAAATTAATATGGGATGCAAAACTGAAAGCCAATAATGAAACTAGTGTTCAGGGTTAAACTAGTACTAAGTATAAAGGGTAAACTGAACAAGAAGGAATCTTCTGGAGGACAGGGATTCAGCTTTGAGTCCTGGCATTGTGCCTGGCACCTATTATGCAATAAATGTCTGTTGGGTAATTGAATGAAAGAAGATTTTCTGGTTTGGGGGTTGAAAGAAGAGGGACATTTTGACAGTTTGACTGGAACATTTTTTTTCTAAGGCTGCCTCCTTCAAAGTTATTTCAGATGTGGAACAACAGAGATTGGATCAGTTGGGGGCTACCATTTCCAGAGAATAGTACTGGAAACAGCCTGGGTTTTATTCTTCCCTGTCCCATGGCCATCCCTCTTACGCACTCCTCTTCCCAATGAAAAAAAGGACGGCAGATTGCATCTCTCAAATAATTTCATACATGGAAACTCACACCAGCAAAGACATCATAACTGGCTATTCCTTTGGTTTATGTATTTTTTTTCAAATTATCTCTTCCATTATAAATCTAATCATATTGTAATCTGTACCTAAGTGAAATATGATAGCTGATTTTCTCTGTGATGTGGGTTGAATAATATTCAGAATGGGTTGTTATAGGGAGTTTGGAAATTTTTATTCTATGTATCACCTTCTTTACCTTATTCCCCAAAGATTTCCTTTCAGACAGATAAATGTCTTTAATTAAAGTTGGTCAGTGTGGTTAGTGGTTGGCTAACTACAAACTGAAACATAAAGCAACCAAAAAAACTGCAAGGTTGCTCTCTGCACATTCAACAGCAACAACCTCTACTTTTTCGGTTTCCTTGCTGAGCTAGAAACCAGACTCTTCATATATTATTGATATAGACAACATTTAGTTTCAAATTCAATAGAGTAATACATTGAAACCCTTACTTGTTTTAATGTGTAAAAATATATTATGCTCTGAGAACATACAAACTACAGAGTAATAGTGAAAACATTCCCTAAAAGCTCTCCTTAAATAACCTTAAGTAATGGAATCATACCCTTATTTAACTTCTTATATAAAATATAATTTTATGAATTCTTTTTCTGTAGCCTTTGAATTCTAATATTCCTATGCAAAATTCAAGTCATTATTATTTATTCATAGTCTCTCATCCATAAGCTATCTAATGGAGTAAAAAATGTTGTCATGCAGTTATTAATTTAATCTTGATCATCCAGTACTTGATACTTAATCTTCTGGACTTAAATAAGTTCTAGCTGCATTACAATTCATTAATATCCTAATTTCTTAAAGCATTGATTACTATATAGTCACTACCAAACTATATATAGGTATAGGTATAATTGAAAGAAGATTCAGCAAGCTGATGATGATAGGTATCTAATTCAAAATAAATGCATATTTTAAAGACTTTACAAATGCTGTTCTAAATTCTTTATGTTCACTTGAAATGTTCCTTTCAAAGTAAAAGAAGCTTCATCTATATCTATTATGTGAATTCTGAAAAATGGGAAAAAATCAAACAATGCTTTTCTTGGCAGGGTCCCTTCATAATTGAGAAAAGGAAAATGGTCAGGGGAGTAATCATTAAACACAGCAAAAACACTTTTGATGGCTTGGATTGGGGAAACCAACATGCTCTACTATTCTGTTATTACTTCTGTAATTCCTCCATTGGACTCTATTTATTGGAGCAAAATCTCCTTATTCAAATTGTGTATCTTAAAGCTAAACACGCATTCAAACTGCCAATTCTGTTTTAAAATAATAATTATCCCTAGCATGATTACTTATTTACTATTGAAAAATAATTCTCTCTTAATTGCACTGGTACTTATATAAACAGCAACCTCAAGACACACAACTCAGAAATGTTACAATACGCACAGTACCTGTTCCTATAACTCCGATTCTGTGTTCTCAATCAGGAACAACGTGATGTCTTTAACTGGTCTGGAAATAGATGTGCAAAGAAATAAAGGAAAGCAAAACCGAAAGGAGCTGTTCCATACCTGTTCCACTGTTTCAAAGCAAACAGTTGCTCCTTTCCATCGTTCCCATACGGAGTTAAGCAGGTCAATGGAGTCAAGTTACTTTTCATTTGTTACTCTATCAGCCAATTGGTTATCCCTCTGGAAAACATAACAAAGAGAGAATAAAACATGCATGACCATAAAGGTTGCCATTACAAGGCATCTAGTGATCCCAAAATAATGCTACCTCTATTTTGTTCATTAGTCAGCTGGTACTTTGTTTAACCAAATGCTACAATGGACCTGCCACCAGATTTTCACCAGAACTTTAAATTAAGAAAATATGCTAATCTCCTGACATGCAACGTGAATTCTTATATTTTTATTGAGATATAATTAACAAAACATTATATTAGTTTCAGATGTACAACATAATGATTGATTTTTGTATATATTGCTAAATGATCACCACAATAAGTGTAATTAACATCCATCACCTTACATAGTTACCAAAATTTTTTCTTGTGATGAGAACTTTTAAGATCTATTCTCTTAGCAACTTTCAAATGTGCAATACAGTATTAACTATAGGCACCATGCTGTATATTGCATCCCCATGACTTATTTTACAACTGGAAGTTTGTACCTTTTGACCCCTTTCATCCATTTTGCCCAACCCCCAACCCTCATCTCTGCCAATCTGTTCTCTATATGAGTTCTGTTTTGGTTAGGTTTTTTTTCTTATCTATGTATATAAAAGGCTAATATGCAAGGTGTCCCCGCGGGAGTTCAACCGGGAGACCTGGAGTTCTATCGCTCACTATGACGTGCACTGACCAGCAGGGGGCCCTGGCCAGCATCCGGCAGCTGGGGAAGGGAGGCCCCAGCCAGTAGCTGGAAGGCCGCGATCAGCCCTGATCACCAGCCAGGCCTAGGGACCCTACTCATGCATGAATTTCATGCACCGGGCCTCTAGTTCAACATATAAACGAGATTGTATGTTATTTGTCTTTCTCTGTCTGATGTCACTTAGCATAATGCCATCAAGGTCCATCCATGCTGTCATAAATGTTAAGATTTCCTTTTTTTTTTTTTAATAGCCAAATGAGATCCCAGTGTGAATGTGTGTGAGTGTGTGTGTGTGTGTGTGTGTGTGTGTGTGTGTGTGTGTGACATTCTCTTTATCGGTTCATCCATTTCTTGGCTATTGTAAATAATGCTGCAATGAACATAGGGGTGCATATATCTTTGAGAATTCGTGTTTTCTTTTTGTTTGTTTGTTGTGGTTGTTTCAGTTAAATACCCAGAAGTGGAATTGTTGGATCATATGATAGTTCTATTCTTAATATTTTGAGGAACCTTCATACTGTTTTCCAGAGTGGCTAGGCCCATTTGCAATCCCACCAACAGTGCACAGAGGGTTATGTTTTCTCTACATCCTTACCAGCCCTTGTTATTTCTTACCTTTTTTATAATAGCCATTTTAACAGGTGTGAGGTAATATCTCATTATGGATTTGATTTGCATTTACCTGATAATTAGTAATGTTGGGCACCTTTTAATGTACCTGTTAGACATCTGTATGTCTTCTTTGAAGAAATATCTATTCAGATTGTCTGCCCATTTTTAAATCTGATTGTTTGGGGTTTTTTGCTGTTGAGTTGTATGAGGTCTTTGTATTTTGGGGATGTTAATCCTTTATCAGATATGTGATTTGCAAATATTTTCTTCCATTTGGTATGTTGCCTTTTCATTTTGTTGATGGTTTTATTTGATGTGCAGGATTTTTTTAATTTGATGTAGTCCTACATGATAATTTTTGCTTTACTTGCCTTTGTTTTTAGTGTCAAATCCAAAATATCATTGCCAAGACTAATGTCAAGGAGCTTACTGCCTGTCTTTTCTTCTATGAGTTTTATGGCTTCAGGTTTTACATTTAAGTTTTAAAATCTATTTTGAGTTGATTATTGTGTCTGGTGTCAGACAGGAATCCAGTTCCATTCTTTCACATGTGGCTGTCAGTTTTCCTAACACCATTTATTGAAAAGACGGTTCTTTCTCCACTGTATATTCCTGGTTCCCTTGTCATAAAGTAATAGGCCACACCAGTGTGGCTTTATGTCTGGTCTCTCTATTCTCCTTCATCTTTGTGTCTGTTTTTAATGCCAATACTATGTGTTATGATTATTATAGCTTTGCAATATAGTTTGAAATCAGGGAGCATGATGCCTCCAGCTTTGTTACTCTTTTTTTTTCCCCAGCAATGAGTCTATTAATTTTATTTTTTCTGTTAGACAACTGTTTTTAAAATTAAAATAAATATAATAAATTCTCAAATTGTTTGCACTATGAATTACTTATTTCTTAAATTCTCTATGCAATCATTTAACCTTGGAAAAGAAATTGTAATTAAAATAGTTTCAATGTGTACAAGCTTTTCTCAAATTAAATATTTAATATTTAGATATAGACTATGTGTTTAGCTTTAACATTGCTACAGAATAGTAAGAAGCTAGGAAAATTCCAGGACCAGTGGAATTTTACTAGTTAAAACAGTAGTCTATCTAGTAAATCCTATCTTCCCTAAACTAAGGACACTTAAGAGTAAATAAATGGTTTGCACTTCTCTTCCCCAACCAGAGGGTAAATAGTTTATTTATTTATTTATTTATTTATTTATTTATTACTTTTTAATTTAATAAATCTTTATTGTTCAGATTATACAGTTGTTCTTCTTCTCCCCCCCCATAGCTCCCCTCCACCTGGTTCCCATCCCACCCTCTTCTCTTACCTCCCCCACACTGTCCTCATCCATAGGTGTACGATTTTTGTCCAGTCTCTTCCCACACCCCTCACACCCCTTTAACCCTGCGAGTTGTCAGTCCACTCCCTTTTTATGCCCCTGATTCTATTATATTCACCAGTTTATTCTGTACATCATATTTTTAATTCACTTGGCTTTTAGATTCACTTGTTGATAGATATGTATTTGTTGTTTATAATTTTTATCTTTACCCTTTTCTTCTTCTTCCTCTTCTTAGAAAATACTTTTCAGCATTTCATATAATACTGGTTTGGTGGTGATGAACTCCTTTAGCTTTTTCTTATCTGTGAAGCTCTTTAGCTGCCCGTCAATTCTGAATGTCAGCTTGGCTGGGTAGAGTACTCTTGGTTGTAGGTTCTTGCTATTCATCACTTTGACTATTTCTTGCCACTCCCATTTGGCCTGCATAGTTTCTGTTGAGAAATCAGCTGACAATCGTATGGTTGCTCCCTTGTAGGTAACTAACTGTTTTTCTCTTGCTGCTTTTAATATTCTCTCTTTGTCTTTTGCTCTTGGCATTTTAATTATGATGTGTCTTGGTGTGGTTCTCTTTGGATTCCTCTTGTTTGGGGTTCTGTATGCTTCCTGGACTTGTAAGTCTATTTCTTTCACCAGATGGGGGAAGTTTTCAGTCATTATTTCTTCAAATAGGTTTTCAGTATCTTGCTCTCTCTCTTCTTCTGGCACCCCCATAATTCTGATGTTGGTACGCTTGAAGTTGTCCCAGAGGTTCCTTACACTATCTTCATATTTTTGGATTCTTTTTTCTTTTAGCTTTTCCAGTTGAGTGATTTTTGCTTCTTTCTATTTCAAATCTTTGACTTGATTTTTGCGTTCCTCTCGTTTGCTGTTGGGTGTCTGTATAATATTTTTTATTTCAGTCAGTGTATGTTTAATTTCTAGTTGGTCCTTTTCCATATCCTCGAGGGTCTCTTGCATATCCTCGAGGGTCTCACTAAATTTATTGGCCTTTTCTAGGAAATTCTTGAAAAACCTTATAACTGTGGTTTTGAACTCTGTCCAGTCGTTTGTTTTCCTCCATTTCTTTGTTTTGTGATCTGTTTCTTTGTCTCCCCATTTTCGCTGCCTCCCTGAGTTGGTAGGGTAGCTTTGTGTGCTATTTGTCCTATATGGGCCAGTGGCTTGGCCTCCCCAGTTACCTGAGGTGGAGACTCTTGGTGCCCTCCTTTGTGGATTGTGTGTACAGCCTTGTTGTAGTTAAGTCTTGATTGTTGTTGGTATCAGTGGGAAGAGTTGACCTCCAGGCCAATTGGCTGTGAGGATCAGCTGTGTCTATGCCGGGAGACAGCCTTATTCGACTAGACTTGCAAAATTGTAAAAGCCTCTGTGCTCAGTTTGGATGGGGCGGAGTTTCAGGGTGGAGCTTCAGGGTGGAGCCTACAGCCTTGGCTTCCCGTCAGCCCCGCCCTATGAGATTCCTGGGACTCAGTGTCCCTCGGTACTCGCTGCAAGCACCTCTGAGAGAAAGGCGCCCTCGAGTTTCGCCCGCTGCCAAACAGTCTAGTCTCTCCCCCAATGAATCTGGATTCCCAGATTTTTGCCCGGAACTGGGGTTCAGTGCAGTCGGAAATGGGGTTCAGTGCAGTCCAGAGCTTTTGTCTCCTTCCCGCTAGAGCAATCCTGCGGCACACTCAACAGTCTGTCCTCTGCGCGCATTGACATGCACGCCTCCGGAGCTCTGCATTTTGCCACTCCCCTGAGTTTCCGCCTTACAGCCCAGATTCCCCCAGTATGAGCCTGGGTCCCCAGGGTCTCGCCCGGTACTGGGGTTCAGTGCAGTCGGAGCTGGGGTTCAGCGCTGTCTGGAGCTTTTATCTCCTTCCTGCTAGAGAACGCCAGCCAGGCACTCAGCTGCCCGTCCTCTCCGCACGCGCACGCCTGTGTCTCCATACCTCAGTCTTTTACGGCTCCTCTGATTTTCCTTATGGTTTTCTCTTTCCTTCTAGTTGTAGGATTTCCAGTCAGCCAGCTTTCCTGTGGTTCTGGATGATGTCCGTTTTGTCTTTTAGTTGTATTTTTGAAATTGTTGTGCAAGGCTTCAGTTTAGGTGTTTACCTATGCTGCCATCTTGGTTTCTCCAGGGTAAATAGTTTAAATTCTTTGTTACTCTTTCTCAAGGTTGCTTTTGCTATTCGGGGTCAAAGTAGGGTTCTTCTAGATTTTATTTTCTTTAGGTCTAAGGCTAGAAATAATCATTTGCTTTAAAGTTACTGGAAAGACCATGTAACATTAATAAGGAGGAAACAGTAATTGCTCAGTATATAATTCAACTATTTTTATATCTGAACATTTTATCCTAATCTTAGTCAATAAGAACAGTTACCCACATTTTAGTCAAGGTGACTGAGGCGGTTTTAAAGAATTAAGGAATCTCTTGTTAAAACAATACCCAACTCTCATACGCAAAAACGAGAGAATAGTTTCTGTGGTTTCAGGTAAGATCCATAGACAGAAAAAGTCTTAAATCAACTGGGACAGGTGTTACTCCTGAATTTGGCACAGTGGGTCTGTCTGGCTCCTGAAGCTCAGCAGAGTTGAAAGGTGCTGCTTAGCTTGACACCTAGCCTGGGGCTATTTTGTGTGAACATGTTAGCACTCTGACCTCTAGATGGCACTGTTTTGTTTTGTTTTTAGATACAGTGTAAAGGAACAAAAGGCTATTTCTCATAGATACCGTTTTCCAGCCAGAGTTTAGGAAGCAGCCCTTTGTCATGCAGAGAATTAGGGGAAGGGGAGGAAACGAAAGACATTTAAATTTAAGTTCCAGAATCACTGCAGCTTTACGACAATGTCCTTTGATGAAATAAAAGTAGTTGATGGGTTAATATGATGAGATTAAGGGTGACTTTTTTTAAATTACAGTTTTTCAAATTCAGTGTAATAAATTATTTAGTAAAATTCATTATTTTGCACAATTAACTTTCTTCTTATATTATTTTAATTTTTAAAATATTGAAAAAAAACGAGTTTTGAAATTTCTTTTAAGTATTGCAAAACTCATAGGTGAAGTAGAACTGTAGCTATGTTTCAAAGAGCAAACACAGTTTCTTATTTATCTGGTCATTCAACAATTAGTCACCTACTAGGATCCAGGGGCTAAATGCTAGAAATATATACTAGTAAACGACCAACCACAGATTCTGGGTTTGTGGGTCACAGAGTTACAGCCTACCAAGAGAGACAGATATTAATGAAATGATTACTCAAATAAATATAAAAGTGAGACTTTGGAGAGATGCAACAAGGCCATGCAAATCAGTGGAACAAGGGAGATCAAAGAAATCCTCTCAGAACAAAAATAACCAAGCAGGGATATGAAAAGAATTAGATGTTAAGGTTGCTGGTAGAATCAAATATATTCTAGGCAGGAGAAAGAGCATGTTCAATGGCCCTCGTGCTAAAATTAGAGAAGTAAAAGAGACGTGCTGATGTGCTTTCATACATAGGGCATAGGATGGCAGCATATGCCTATACAAATATGACTTCTGATATATCCTCTGAAGATACAGCCAGAGGTTAATGGGATCATATTCCACTTAAACAGGTGAGGCTTTCCAGAAGTGGTGAGCTTCAATGATGTTTGTAAAAGGAAATAACTGATGGTAAGCCCATAAATAATTCCCTGAAGCAAAATGCACAAAATATATTGTAAAAGCATTGCCAATTAAGTCATTCGGGTTTGAAGAGGTTGACTTAGAAGATATTGCAAGATTGAAACAAAGTGGCCTTTCTGTGAGGTAGAAAATTGGAAAGAGAATGGTGTGTGAGCGGGGGTGGAAGGTGTTACATGCTAATTTTCCTGGTATATTCTATTTATGGAATCTGCACTATTCCTTTATTCAATATTCCTCTAGGGTGCTCCTAGAGACATTGTATATACCTGTCTCAATTATCGTACAGGGTTAGAGTTATTATAAATAATGGCAAGTGCATCAGCACAGAATCTGCAGCAGGTGCTAGACAAGTTTGAATATTCAACCAAAATAATCTATCATAAACATTAGGGTACATAGTCTTTAATGTAAACTTCCTATCTTAGTAGATGCAAACACTACTCATTATGAACATGTGATGTGCCTCAACAAGTAAATCCTAATCTAAACAGCCCAACAAGTAAATCCTAATCTAAACAGCCCAGCACAATGAACAAAGACATTATTATTGCTCTCATTATTACTACTACCCCTCTACATTGTTTATCTATAATAATAAAAGCACAATATGCTAATTAGACCGGATGACCTTCCGAATGAAGCTGTGGCTGCGAGGGAAGCCTGGGTCCCAGGTGCCAGAGGGAAGCCGGTTCCCGCAGCCTGGGGAAGGAAGGCCTACTCTTGCACAAATTTGGTGCATTGGGCCTCTAGTATTATTATAATAATACATGGAATTCAGGCCATCACTTTTTAAATTTCAAAGGGAAGAATCATCTGGGAAAGCTTTATTCTGTTAAATGAATTTAGAAAGAAGAAAGGTTATAGCTTTGATTTTGTACAATTAAGAGGCTTTTGGTTACCACTCCGATGGCATCTCAGACGTAACTACAGAACAATCCTGGCAATTCTTCTATAAAATCAAGTGTTTATATTTCAGAAGAGCAAATTTGTTAATTCCTATTAGGTTTCAAAATTTTCTGAAGTTAAAAAAATGTCCCTATTGAGGAAGATTACAAAGAGGATGGAATTTTAATATGCCTGAATCTATAAATATTGGGAAAGCATAGAATCACAGAAGGCTGAGGGGAAAGAAATAGATGGAAACACTTCTTAGGGTCACTTAAAAAAGATTTTAGGAATTTTGATGCCTGGCCAGATTATCCCAAAGCAAAATCTTGCAGAGTGGGGCCAGGCTCAGACACTTTTTAGGCTCTGAGCGGTTCTAAAGAGCTGTCACGTTGAGAGCCACTGATAACCACTTCCCTTATTCACTCCATCTGACGAGCAGAGAGCTCTTCAGTTAAGTAACATGGAAAACACCTGCCGACTAAGCAGCCCTCTGGAGGAATTTTCCATTGCCTGGATGTCCTAAGAAAACATTTACTGAAGATAATGGCTCCCATGTGATTAAACACAAAATAAAATTTGGCTTCACATAGTTTAACTCAAGAAGGAATATCCAAAAACAACATGCCTGTTTCTTAGACTTTAGGCAAATCACTGTAAGTCTGTGTCTTTTCTGCAAAACAATAAAATAGGAACTCTTTATCTCTCAGACCTTTTGTCAAATGTCTAGTACAGTGTACCAAGAATGATACTTGGAACTTTTGTAAGCACAGATCTAACGATTATTCTCTAGGGTTGGGGTTTGAACAATTGTTAAGTAGTTACTCTCTCTGTACCTCTTCCCCGCACACACACACCAAATCAAAACATGGTATGCTGAAAGTGCTTTAAGAAATTGCACTTTTAGTATAAGTGGTTGATCCTCGATCTATGAGCCAGAAGGTCATGGTTCGATTCCCAGTCAGGGCACATGCCTGGGTTTTGGGCTCACTCCCCAGTGTATGTGTGTGTGTCGGGGAAGGGGGGGGTTCGGGGGGAGACAGAGGTGAGGGAGTGCAGAAGGCAGCAGATCAATGATTCTCTCTCATCATTGTCTCCCTCTCTCTTTCTCTCTGAAATCAATAGATTTATTTAAAAAAAATAAATTGGAAGTGCAATCTGATCAATTTCATTCCAAATGTATAATTCATCCGTGAATGGGATCCAGTGAATGGTAATTGCTCTCTTGTTATCATAGTGCAGGACAGTATGCTGGGGGTTGTGAGGGATTCAGAGATGGTGATGATGGTGATAATAGTAACTAACATGTAACTAGATTATTTCACTGAAAACCTACAAAAGTATAAGGTTGGTACTTCCACATCCTGATTTTGCAGAGGAGGAATCTACACCTTCTGATAGTGAGGATAGTCTGGCAGAATGTTCATGGTTTCTGCAGCAATCAGGAAAGCTGTGTCCAGCTCACCGAAGGGCCTGGAAGGAGCAGGAGCAGAGCAGCTGGAAATGAATCTTGACAGTGGCAGTGAGTTTAGACTGCATCAGAGAGCTTTGCTTCAGGAGTTGACAGTCTCATTCCAGGGAACTGCTGCCTGCTGTACTCCCTTGCTTATCAATCTGCACCAGATGGTGTGTGTGTTAAAGCGCAAGGGAAAAAAAAAAATGGAGTGATGGCTTTAAACAAGGAACTACCAACAGGCACGTTCATTAATGAGGCCCAGCGTGTAGTTCAGTGTCAAGGACAATATCTATTTGATTAAACAGAACTCTGAATGAGACCTGTGTTACTGAAAAAATATTGACTGAGTCTTCTCTCCTGCTAGGAAACGTAATATGTATTTCACAGATGTGAAATTTAAGCACCTCGTTGCTTACTCACAGAAAGCAATTGCTGTAATAAACCAAGGAGGCTTCCGGTCCAACAGATGTGTTTATTTGACAAAATGTCTATAAACAAAACCTTGATCCTTGACTTTGCCAATAGTTGTTCCCTTTTCACATTAGCCCAAAGATGTCTCTTATGTTAAGTAGCTAAAAAAGATACAAGAGAAAAACTTTTGCTCAAGACGAAGTTCTTTCAATAGTGTTTCCAATATAAACAGTGATTGTTCTGCAAATTGTCATTTGAATGTGGCTAACCAGCCTACAAATTGTAGAGTGCACAGAAACCAAACTAGTTCTCATTCCTTTTTATTTGGCTTTTTAGTAGTAGTAAGACTGGACTAAAAATATATCTTATCTTAACTCTAATTAAGCCCCCTTTCAAATGAAGATTCACTCAGACCAAGTAACAGACAAATATTTGAGAGAAGGAAATGCTAAGGATGCCCTCTAGAAATTAATAACTGTCCTTATATCACATTTGGTAATTTCCCAAGTATTTTCACATGTATACATTGTTTGGTACTCAATGCCCATTTTAAGAAAGAGATAACTAAGTGTTGTCATGTGACGTCCCTAAACATGAACATGGATAATGAGAAGTAAAAGCTAGAACGGGAGTCCAATCTAAGTGTTCTGCCTGCAAATCCTGTTCTTTTATATCCTTGTTAAATAAAAAGGCTGAATTGAGCAATAGAATTGTATATGATAAAGAAGATCCTATCTTATTCGTGTACATGGCCAATCAGCCCCAACAATGGTCACAGACCTAGGAAGCAGGGAAGTCCTGTCTGCCTTCTGGGCCCACTGCACCATGCAGACCATGGCCCTGCACCAATTTCTAGTGTCCACAGTAGATCTTCTCAGTGGTACATTTCAACCTAGTTTTCAGATGACAGTGACCTTGTGCCTTTATTATAGATATACATTCTCCCTCATTTTATCAGTTTTCATGTTCAGATGAACCATTGGGGCCACTAAATAGTAGTCAATTCTTTAGCAGTGCTTTTGTTCTTCAAGGCCTTTTTCTATCTTGTGTAGTAAGTGGGTGCTTTGTTGCTAACAACACGCTATTGGAAAGAACAGTCTTGCTCTCTGCTGAATGCCACTGGCTGGTCCCCAGAGCCGAATGGCTAACACTGAGCTGCCTCTCCCAGGGGAAGAAGGTGGACAGGCCCCTTTCCAAATGAGTCGCGTAGTCGGGTGCATATTCTTCTACAACTGCACACACACATCCAAGAGTTCTGGACACACAGAATTAGATGGGCTCTGATGCTCATGGTGTCTCGTCCTGCTGCCCAGGGGGCACCTGTCCACAGGCCTCAGAGCTCCAAAGCCAAGCCCAGTCTCCCCTTCCCAGGGCCCTCACCACAGTTGAGATTCCCAAAGATATTCCCAACTGCTCTACTTCTGCTCCTTCCAGATCCTTTGATGAACGTACAGTTTTCCTTAATTCTCCAGAAACCATGAACATTCTGCGGAACTCTCCTCACTGTCAGAGAGTGTTGGAAGGAGCTGGTCCATGACCACAGACACACAGCCTGGTCAGCTGGCCACCATCACCAGAGCCCCAGCACTGCCCATAATAACCATTAGGACCTATGCAATCTCTTGACCTGCATTTGCTCAGGGCCAGGCCTCACTTACAGACACTAAGTAAAACAATCTTGTGGAACCAATTTACTAGTAAAATGGCCCTGGAAGTAACAAGCTGGGTCCTAACACAAGGTAGCTCTTACCGTGGACACAGTCCAAACCTTCCCACAGAGCCGACCAGAACTAGACAGATGGAGTGAGAGGATGAGTGACAAGTGCTTCCCCACAGAGGAAGCTGCACCTTTCTGTGGGTCTCCCAGCTCCAGGCTCCAGAGCTTAGACATCGAAGTGGTCTCAATAGCCTTCTCTGTAACTTTCTTAGATGCCTGAGCAAAATACATAGTCCAATGAACAAATATTCAATTCAGCATTGGTTCTCACATTTAAAAAAAGAAAAAGACTGGTTCCTAGGATCTCAAGTTTAAAGCAAGGTAGTCAGCTATTCAGTAGGTCTGCATCGCCCTCTGGCGTTCAAAAAGAAATGAACTATAAACAGGAGTTTCAACTCGGAAATACTCCCCACCCCAAATCACCCTCCAGTGTCCCTGACACCTCCCTCTCAGCCACCTGAGATTCCAAGAATTGCCAAGAAAAACACTCACCGAAACATTAGGGTAGGGCAAGCTTTGCCTAGAAGGGGCTCCGCCCTCTTGTTGCATTCTTCTGAAGCTGAAGTTTTGCAATAGTGTCGAGTCAGTGGGGGATATAAAATATAACCTTACAAAAATCTCTTTTGAAACTTTTATCTGAAAAGAAACTCTGGGCAATTGTTGATCTTCTCAGGTCTCAGACCCATTCACTCAATGGCTGGGCAGGACAAGACCCGAGAGATCTAAGCAGCAAATTCACAAATAGTAATGAATGTTCGTTAGCTGCTGTTGGAGGGAGGCAAAGGCCAAAAGATGTCCCCTCTCTCTGGGTACATGCAGAGGTCCCAAAACAACAGGTCTTAGTCGGGTTTTCCTTGGCCAGCAAGGTAGAGAAAGTATTTTATTTAAAGGCAGACACACATTCCAGTCTGAAATGGTTCCCCTGGCATCCCACTCAGCAACCTTGACCCACGAGGTAGCTGAGTTTATAACCTCTGGCCACCACCTAGAAGAGGCGGCAACATGTCTACACTTAAAAGCATAACCCACACTACAAGGCAGCCTACAGGAAGGGCCAGACGATGGTATAGAACATCCGAGCTAGAGGAGGTAGGAGGGAAGGTTTCTGGGAGCCAGAGCACAGGGAACAGGGAGCTCCCCCTTGCAGTTCACCTTGGGGAACTTCCACTTGCCTCATGCCCAAACTTGACGCTGGCATGACAGGGTATCGGTTTCCTAGCACTGCTGTAACAAGGTAGCACAAACTGGGCGACGTAAAACAGCTGAAGTGGATTCTCTCTCAGTTCTGGGGGTTGAAGTCTGAAATCAAGGTGTCAGCAGGGTTGGTTCCTCTGGCAGCTCGGAGGGAGACTCTGATTCATGACTTCCTCTTAGCTTCTGGGGTTGCTGCAATCCTTGGCGTATGTACCCCAGTCTCTGCCTCCATCACCATGGCATTCCCCCTGCGTCTGTGTCTTCACATGGTGTCCTTTCTCTGTCTACTCTTCTTACAAAGACACCATCATATTGGCTTAAGGGCCCACCCTACTCCAGTGCAACCTCATCTAAATTTACACCTGAGTAACATCTGCAAAAGTCCTTTTCCAAATAAGGTCGCATTCACAGGTACCAAGGGTTAGGATTACCACTGTTTGTGACACTATTAAACTCACAACAACAGGACTGCAAAGTCAGGCAGGGGTTATATTTAGGCCTATTCAGTGGCGTGCTGGGAAATGTTTAACCACCAGATTTCCAGGGGAGGAAAGGCCCTAGTTTGAAGATTTTCATGCTGTAACTATTTCTTCCCAGGCTCATTTCAAGCTACTAACATGACACCTAGCTTACAAAATTCCAGAAAATTTAACAATGTGTGGCCCTCATCCACTGGTGCTAACTGGCATGCCATTGGGCCTGTTATATTAAAAACATCAATGACTAAAAGGAGTTACCTATTACAATTTTTATATATTTGCATATTGAGGCCAAAATAGATGATAACTTTTTATCATCTATGTGTAAAATTACTTGTTTTTTATGTGATTCTTATCAAATTTTAAATCTGAGCATGCCTCTGGGCCATTCTGTTTTCTGGGCCACCCTTACCATGAAGCAGCATCAGCATTATGCTCCTCTCAACCTTTACAGACACTCAGCTAACCCCCCACCGTTGATGTCCCTCCATCCACCTCCATCCACAGGTTCCTTGTCCTCCCTGGAGCTATCCCCAAGTCTGATAACTCACCCATATTCTCTCAGGGCCCTAGCACTCAGCTCTCATTCTCTTAACCCCAACTCCTGTCACCACCCTGGGGCCCTTCAACTCCCGGGTGCTCCTCCCAGCCAGTACCCCCTCCCTCATGGTGCCTTGTCCTACTCAGATATCTAGATGTCCTCCAGCTCTCAAACCTTCAACCCCAGCCTTATACTTTCTGCCCACCATTGCCTACTTCGTCAGCTAACTCCATTGCACACGTGGCATTTACATCTCACTAACACTTGTCAGCTCCCCAAATCTATCAGCTGCGTCCCTTTCTTCAACCCTTTCCCTCTTGACTCCAGGGTTACCATTGTAACCATTCCCTTGTCAATACCCCTAATTCCTTTCACCACCCCAGCCAACATTCATTTGTACATCCACTGGTGAGGTGAATGTTGCCACCACAGACCCATGGTCTCCAATCCCAGCTGCAACTCAGCCTTGCATCTTTCTGTGTGTCTCAGGAGGGCCTTAGTTCTTTTACCATTCTCCACCAATCTTGTGCCTCACTTTCAGCAAAAGACATTACTAGTATGCCCTACATCACAGGAAAAAATACAGAGCACTCTAATGTTAACAATGTTTTTTCACATAGGTTTGTTTGGCCTATACAACAACTGGAACAGGTAGACAGAGAAAGTGTTGTTATTCCCATGTTACATACCAAGAAACTGAGGCTCAGAGGAGTTTTGTGTCAACATCAGACAGTTACTAACAGAGCCTGGGTAGGAACATATATCTCAGGTCAAGCAATAAAGTGGATGCTTTGTCCAAAGGCACCAGCAAGTCCTTGGCAGCCAGAACTAACACCTGTGTCTCTAGGTATCTTCCAAATTCTTTATCCACCTCTAGAGTGTGCTGCCTTCTCAACAATGGTCTTATTGCTCTCAAAGTACCTGAAAGTCACTTACCCTTTATGTTTAAAAAATTAAGAAGTAGAATGATCTTGAAAGAAGAAGTTTTACCTTCCTTTCTTTTGAAAGTTGCCACCAGTGATTGTTTCCCTGTGTAAATGTTTATCTGAGAGTGTTCTCAAAGCCTTGGCTGAAATAAGGCCCATTCACCCTTAGCTCCTGTCACCTGGTTCACAGGCTCTGGAAACAACACCAGAGAGAGGAGATAGAGGGAGCCAAACTAGGGGTCTGACCTGGAAACATCATCCCACAGAGCCTAAATGCGCTCCCGTTTGCTTACAAAAGTGCCATGGAGAATCCACTGGGTGGTGGAGCCTGGGTAGGAACATAGATCTCACAATTCCAGGAATCTCAGGTCAAGCAATAAAGTGGATGCTTTGTCCAAGGGAATTTAAAGATGAGCTGATTTTCTAGAAATACATGATACATGCCAAAGCCACTTCCATTGGGAATGGGGGCCATAGTGAGTCACTCGCTGTAGTTCCAGACCGATAGGAATCTCAGCTCTTTCCCCAGCCTTCTGGTGAAGCATGCAGACCAAAGGGAATCTGCTTCTGTTCATAGAAAATGACTTCCTATCCCAATTTCCCTGCCAATACTTTACTTTGTGCTGCACCTACATCATTGTACATCACTGTATGTGCGGCAGATGTGAAAGAGGTGCTGACCTCCCTTGTCATTTGGAGCAGTCTGCCCCTCAAGCACTGCCTTGGAGACATGCTGTCCTTGAGCCTTCCTCCACCCAGGGTCGAACCTGAGGCTGCCCAACCCCCCCTCCATCAGAATTGGTATCTATGGGGTACACCAGGGGGCCTGGGAAATGGATGACTTGACTTTTAACTGTGAACTTAAATAAGACACACCGTCCTGAGTCTCAGATTCCTCCTCTTTGAGACAAAAAGTTTGCTGTGGCCAAAGCTAACTCAGCAATAGTGGAAAGACTGCTTAGATTGTCACAAGCAAACTCCCAGGAAGCAACCCAGAAAGTGCTGTCGGAAGAGGGTAAGAGGAGTCTCCTTGAAATAAGATTGATCTCGGGACTTACAGTGAGTTTTCAACTGGACAGCATTTCCAGAAAGGGCTAGTGGGGATGGATAGTGAGGAGCAGTGACATGTCAGGCATGAGGAGCAAACCAAGTGAAGGGAAAGCCCGGGCCTGTTTCTTGGGTGAATCAGCAGACAGCACACACCTGTAGAATTATTGATTCATGCACATTTTAAACTGGCTTTATGGGAAGATTTGGGGGAGGAATGGAACAGGATTAGACTGCCCCATGGGGACATTTAAGGGAATATGGGATGTTCCTGGTGACTCATCCCTGGTTAAGAGGGATGTCTCAACAGTACCCACCCTTGAGAGCCCATGGTTGACTCTCTTATCCTGTCCCTCCCACAACAGAATGGGGTGGTGGGAAGAACATAGGGTCATTATGAATAGTAAGTGATATCATCTATGCAAAGCATAAGCACATAGCTTTCAATAAAGGGTAGGAACTATTAATAGTCTATGGATTGCCTCAAAGGCAAAGGAAAGCAGAACCTTCCTAGTAGCTCTAAGTTGCACTCAAGTCTAATATGTTCATACAAGTGACGAAAAAAATGATCCCCCTTCCCCACTACTGCTGTTGAGCTTTGACCAACAGACAATGCCTTCATACCTGTCCCACCTCAAGCATGGAGCCTCAGGATCTGTGGGGATAACAGCACCAGTGCAAAGAGGCAGTGATTACACAGGTGAAGAATGCCAGATGAAGTCGTTTAAACCTAGACTAGAATCCTGGTTCTGCCATTTACTAGCTGTGCTGCAAGTTATCTCAACCCTCTGAACCTCGGTTTCTCATCTCTAAAATATACAAACACTTGTTAAATAAATATCTAGAGAAATGGGAATAAAAGTACTTTTCACATGGGTCTTTGTGGCAATTAGAGATTATTACTAGGCCTATTGGTGATATTGGTGTGATGGTTCATGTTATGTGTCCACTTGACTAGGCATGGAGTGCCTAGATATTTGGTCAAACATTATTCTGGGTGTGTCTGTAAAGGTGTTTTGGGATGAGATAAACATTTGAATCAGGAGACTGAATAAAGCAGATTGCTCTCCACCTAATCAGTTGATGGCCTGAATAAAACAAAAAAAAAAAACAACCCTACTGCAAGTAGTTATACACCACTTACCAATGGGGATACGTTCAGAGAAATGCATCATTATGTGATTTTTCTCATTATGCAAACATCATATAGAGTATAACATAAGCCTACATCTCCCCGAGGCATGGTGGAAGAGAGCAGAAGTGACAGGGAAGGACAGAGCACGTCTACTGTGGTTGGTCAGTCTGGGGATGTACTACTTCCTGATGACATGAAGGGCCTTAAATTGATTTATATGGAAAGGAAATATGCAATAAAAAGAAACTGTATGTTCATCGACTTGGTTCCAGGTGGGAAAAGAACATAGGGCCCTAGGGAATATTTTATCTCTTCTTGTACAGACTTTGAGACAGGAACATAAAGGAAGCTAGCTGGGGATGCTGTCAAAGAACACAATTTGGTTTTCTCGTGATGACCTTGGCTACCAGACAATAGACACCTTGCAAGGAATGCCATGAGGCCTTTGAGAGCCATCAATGACTTGGCAGGCAGGAGATTTATCTCCTAATCAAGGCTTTCAGCTAAAATCTGAGTTGTGGAGAAAGAATAGGCCCAAATTATGAAAGGCAATAGAGAGTAAAATGTCCAACAATTCTTAGAAAAAGACAGGAGGAAGACTATCAGGAACAATACTTACAGGAACAGATGTCTGTTCACCAAAGTCTGTTGAACACCTAGGCACCCTGGTGACTTTAACAAATGAGATTTAGGCCTCATATCAACTGACATGTCCTCTGAAAGCAAAGCATCTGAGGAGCTCTTGATCAGCCTTATTGAAAGTTCCATCTCTGAGAAGTAGGAAAAATCTGAGCTTAGTTCTTACTTGCAAAGAACTAGTCGCTGATTGGCAGTGAGCTGTGACATTTTAGAATTTAGAACACCCTTGGTGTGGCTGGAACAGTACAGGACTTTCAAAGCACATTTTACAAATTTAGAGAAAAGATTGGTGGAATATGAATCTGATAAGCCAAATACCTGCCACCATCACAGATGACTCCCAGGAAGAAGAAAAGTGGTGGGATGTGCTAAATTCTTGTGGCTGCAGGGGGAGTCCTCTTACTGCTGATCTGAAAAGAGATTTGTGTGAAAAGATGGAAGGAGAAAGTCACCCTGAGTGAGACCATGAGTGGTTTAAAACAGCAAGCACATCAAGAGCTGAGGAGAGTGGGCAGGAATGAGGACAGGCAAGAGACTTTAAAACCATGTTTGACTTAAATATTCATCAATAGGGGGCTTGTGAGACAACCGTCAGTGTGTATCCATGGTAGACATCAAAGGTAATGAAATAGATGTACATGAGCTGATATAAAATGGCTTAATACAGTTTCACAGTTAAAAAAATATCAAGGCATAAGAGTGTGTACAGTAACCTCATAAAAAAGAAAGTGGATACACACAGAGAGAGCGTGTACATAATACATGTTCTCACATTTTTGTGTATGTAGAAAATTTCTGGAGAGTATATAAAATGCAAAGTTCCAGGGGAGAAAAAGCCCAGGATTGGGATGCATTGTTTCTCAGAGCATAACATTTTATACTACTTAAATTTTTTTTAGTACATGCCCATACAACTCTTCAATTAAAATACTTCTCTTTCATTAAGTTACTAGAGGCCTGGTGCATGAAAATTCATGCACTTGGAGGGTCCCTCAGACCAGCCTGCACCCTCTCACAGTCTGGGACCCCTCGGGTAGGGTCCCTAGGCCTGGCCTGAGATCAGGGCCTTTGGGACTTTCCTTCCCCAGTATTCAGGCAGCTGGCCCCACCCCCTCTGCTGCCACTGCTTGCCATCTGTGCAGCACTGCCCCCCCCCCCCCCCCCCCCCGCCACCAGTGGCCTCCCTCTGCAGGTGACAGACTGGGGTGCAATGGCTTGGCTGGCCTGGGCCTCCCTCTTTCTTTGCTGGGGGACGGGGCCAGCCCTGCGAGGGGCCATCTGCCTACCTGATCACCCCTAACCACTCGCCTACCTACCTGATCACCCCTAACCACTGGTCTGCCTACCTGATCACCCCTAACCATTCTGCCTGCCTGATTACCCCCAACTGCTTGCTTGGGGGCGGGGCCAGCCCAGTGAGGGGCCATCTGCCTACCTGATCACCCCTAACCACTGGCCTGCCTACCTGATCACCCCTAACCACTGGTCTGCCTACCTGATCACCCCCAATCACTCTGCCTGCCTGCCTGATTGCCCATAACCACTTGCTTGAGGGCGGGGCCAGCCCGGCAAGGGGCCTTCTGCCTACCTGATCACCCCTAACTGCTGGTCTGCCTTCCTGATCACCCCTAACCACTGGCCTGCCTACCTGATCACCCCTAACCACTGGCCTGCCTACCTGATCACCCCCAATCACTCTGCCTGCCTGCCTGATTGCCCCTTACTGTTTGCTTGGGGGCGGGGCCAGCACTGACTTCCGGTTGGTCAGCCTCCAGTCATTACTGGTCGTTAAGACCCAGGGTTTTTATATATTAGGATGCTTGGGGCAGGATCACCAGTGCTGGGAGGGGCCCCCTACTTTGAGTAGCTGTGCCCTGTCAGCATTTAACACTCACCTTATCCCATCACCTTGGCATCCATCTGAGACCAGTCTTCCCCTTGCAGCCATTCTCCACACCACTTCCAGTTTGCACTTTCAAAAATTAGATTTACCTAAGCCAAGGAGTCCTTGTTGCCTCCTGTTTCCTATCAGTCCAAGTCAAGTTTCCTAAGCTACTATTAGCGGGAAGTGATATGGCATCTATACAGTATCATTTCTGTGCCCAGCCAGAAATATGTCTATCTTTCTTCATTTCTTCTCTGTTTGACCCTGCCTGGTCCATCAACCAGGTCAAATCAACTCTCCTTTCTAAAGCCCTCTGAAGTCTATTGCCTTCCTTTCTCCCCCTCAGTAACTAACTTAGACCAAGTTCATCATTTCTTTGGTTTACCCTGCCAGCCTCCTTCTCCCATCTTTCTCCACTTCCATCTGTTCTCCATATACTACATTCTCTTAAAATGCAAATAGTATCCTGTTACTCCCCTGAGTATAACCCTTTAAAGCTGTCCAGTGATCTTGAGCTAAAATCCCAGCAACTTGTCAGGGCCAGCCTCTGCCTCTTTCTCTGTGCCATCTCTTCCCAATTCCTTCCACTCTACATTATTCTAGCTTTGCTTTTGTTGGTTCCTTCAACACATCATCTTTCCTCCAAGTCTTTGCACCTGCTATTCTTCTACCTCCTTCTCTCTGGTCTTCCAAACCCACCTGGCTCACTCCTTCAGCCACTCTGGTGTGGCTCAGTGTTTGAGTGTCGACTAATGAACCAGGAGGTCATGGTTCGATTCTCTGAAAGGGCACATGCCTGGGTTGTGGGCTCAATCCCCTGTTGGGGGCATGCATGAGGCAGCTGATCAATGATTCTCTCTCATCATTGATGTTTCTATCTCTCTCCCTCTCCCTTTCTCTCTAAAATCAATTATATATATATAATATATATAATATATATATATTATATATATATTATATATATTATATATATATATATATATATATATATTAACCCTTTGCACTCGCTTGCTTTTTTCTCGATTCCTTTATTCTAATGCTAACCATGTCGAGTCACACTCGACATCCGAGTGCAAAAGGTTAAAAGGGTCATAAATAATAAGAATGTCATGAGAAAATAAAAAATAATGGATGAGGAAAGCTATCTTCCCTTTGAAGAGGAATCATGCAGGAATTCAACTCTCAGAACAGAATTGCATGAGTAAGACCATAGAGGCAAGAAAGTGCTGGGCAGGCAAGAGAGTGGAAAGTGGGGGGACCTATCTGGTCAATAAGCAAGAGAAGACTGGAAGAATGAGAGGCAGAGGGGAGGCGTGGCCAAGCAAAGCTAGAGAAGGTAAAAGAACTCAAAGCCAATATAAGGAGTTCAGTCCTCATTTTTCAAACAATGGGAAAACTGATTTTGAACTGGCGAGTGACAATGTCTAGTACTTATTTTAGAAGGATGAGATCAACAGAGTGCAGTGGAATGCAGTTGGGGAGCTGATGAGAGCCCGGCCCAAGGCAGCAGCAGCAGGCAGAACTGGCAGGGAGCGATGTATTCAAAAGAAATGTGAATATATAAAGCCCTGGGCTTGATGAGCAAAATGCAGAGGAGAGACCCTGGGATCAGAGAGGACTCGTGATTCTAGCTAGAATAACTGTGAATATGCTGAGGTCATTGGCTGAGAGTAGAGTCCAAAGAAAGAGCAGGTTGCAGGAAGAGAATTAATTAGGTGTAGAACATGTTGACTTTAGGGTATCAGGTCAGGAAGCCCATGTCCATAATTAAAATCAGAAACCACCTGTTAGAGTTGGCCTCATCCTTCCTTGTGTTTCCATGACTCCTATTTTCCACATCCCAAAGAAGCCATGTGAATTGTTTGCCTTGCGTGCAAAGAAGGGGTTGTAAAAGCACAGGGATGGTGGACATAAGGTCTGTGAGTGGGAGAAGACCTGTTGCACTAGAACTTATTTTTTCTCCTCAAGCTGGTGTCAGTCACTATTCTGTTTCTCTTCTTTCAAGAGTCCTCTCAAGTCCCAACTCTGCCACCATGAACACCCTGAGCACTTGAGACAGTTTCGCCTCTGCTCGGCCCTGAGCCCTGGGATACTTTGAAATCCACAGTGCAAACATTTTTCAATCGTTGTGCAGTTCTTTCTTTGCTTTTGAATTCTTCACAGGTGTATTTCTTGTGTGCCTAACTAAATTCTTAAAGAGCCAAATTGATGCCACACATTTCATTTTGTTATTGTCAGAATGCGTGGTCCATATTATGTTTTCAAAGAATATAAATGAGATTGAAACTGACACTGAATTCATTTGAGGGAGGAGACAGGAGACAGGAAAGTAACTTCTTTGAAAGAACAGAGAATAACAGGGGGTAATGTGTTGGTTAGAGGAGTGAGATGGTATCAGTTCCTAACATATAAAGGAACATATTCTAACATAAAAAGTGCTTTCTACCTCTTCTAATAATAATGACTTTGCATTTTAAATATGCTTGAAAGGAGGAGAATATTGGCATTCTAATTACCAAGTGAGTTGTCTTCTCAACTGGCTAAAAAGTCTGTTTTCCTGGGACCACCTTTTGTTGACAAGCAATATTGGTAAAATAAAGAACTTGTCATTTACCATTAATGATACTCAGTTGTCTTAAACAGTGCTCAAATGGCAAGACTGAGGGTTGTCTTCCATTTCTTTTTAGTGCTTCCTTGTAGTTAGAGGTCCACTTGTGTGGCCTTCATGATGTTTGGGCATAATTCCTGGGCGGAAGAGGTGGGACAACCCCAGGTGTTGCCAGTGGCCCGATAGTGGATTTGTCATGATGTCTGTGGGGGAGGTAGGGTGAAGAGGTAGGAAGCTGGCTTTGTGTTGTCAATTGACAAATACCAATAGGCCTATGAATATCACAGAGATCTCTCCAGCTGTCCTGCCACTAGTTTCTGGCACTCTAACATCAACATCACTATTTAATATGGAACACCCTTCCCTCTCCCCACCCCCACCCCCAATTAGGATCACCCTTCACCCTGTTCAGAGGCATTGAAAGAATGGGACCCACGACTCAGCTTTCAAAAGAGGAATGGCAGAGGAAGTGACTCAAAAGTAAATCCGAGTCTACTCTCAGGAGCAGCATGAAGCATGCCTCTGGAGGTTGGCAAAGACAAAGGGAAAAGGCACTAGAGTATTTGCTTCACGATCCTGCCAAGGGCTCCATTCCTGCTCCTTTTAGTGCACTCTGTCCTCTGAGGTTCCCCAGGCGCAGGGTAAACAGCAGGAGAGCTCCGTCTCAGCCCTGGTAGCGTGTTGGCTCTGGGTCACATTCCTTTCCAGACTTCACAGGCCTTGGGTTACAAAGGCCTCATTGCACAATTCTTAGGAGACTGGGCATGGGGGCTGGGCTGGGACGAAGGGGAGTGTCCTGCATGTGTCAGAAATCCAGGCATGGCCAGATGCCAAGACACCCCAGGTGGTGGCAGCAAGAGAAAGAATCAAATATCTCAGGATCTCTGAAGAGGTAGCTTTCTTTTAGTTTTTGGTCTTTCAAAGCTGTTAAACGATACTTGTCAAAATGCATCTTATCAGATAAACTTGACAGAAAACATTTCAAAATTTCACTTGCATACCTGCGTTTCAGTTTACTGCAGAGATTTAAGAATTCAAAACCCACAATGAAGAATCTGAAACTAAAGCTCATTTTATCCCTCCATTTTTTGCAATCAGCTTTCTCTTCCAGTTTTATGCTGTCGTAAATGCAGAATTACTCAATATATTACACAACTTTTGAAATTAATATGGAAGCTGAAAGATGTTGCTATAGTCCTGTTTACACCCTATGCCAGGATGGAATATCCTTTCCTGTTGGTAATCATTTCATAAATCTCTTTTATTAAAGACAATCTGTGTAGAAAACCAGCAACATATGGATGATCCTTACAGGATATGCACTTTTTAGTTGGCTAAAAAAAAGTATCTAGTGACCTACAAAATATTCAGATATTTGGCTATATAAATAAGGTCTATCCGTGTATTCAACACTTCTTAATTTCATTTCATTTTCCTTAAGATTTGGGGACCTTAGGCTAATATTAATATGTTTGCAATAAATTCAATCAGAGATTGCTCTGAGTATCTGTATCCAGGGAGTGCCCGGGCTCACACTTATGGATTAATTGGAGATGCAAGACATATATTGCTCTACATAAAACAAACCCTGGATGCATCTAAGGCAGCTCCTAAATTACCAAGTTAATTCCAAATAAAGTATTAATTTATGGGATAAATCAGGGAGTGCTTATATAGGAGACATATTAGGTAATAGGTCAATTACCATGGATGGTATAATGGCCCCACACCTGTCCCACATATCACAGACTGTACCCACATACACGTAAACAAAGTTATCTACCAAAACCAGAAAAGGCAATGCCAAAGCAAGACTATATATTTATTATAAAGCAAAAGCTCATTAATTGTATAAATGCTTCCCTCCTCCCTCCCCCCGTGTCTCCCCCTCCCCCCTCCCCACCATGGACTACTTCTATTCAGACCTCAAGTCATAGTAGCCTGTCAGTTTCCCTGGATTTATTTTCATTGCTATATCAGCCTTGTGGATAGGGTCTTGAGTGCCTTTTCTTGACCTTAATCAAAGTTTAGAACTATGGAGGCTAGGAGAGCTTTGGTGAATAGTGTCTGAATTTACCAATAACCACATCAAGGTGACAAAGTGAGAGTTCCTCATCTTAGAAAACTCTAACTTGGAAATTAAAATAACTAAAATACTTCATTCAGCATGAATTCAGAGCAGGGAGAATTGGAAAGGCCACCAGGCGGACAGTGAGAGGACTTAAGCTTTAGTCTCCAAGCCAGCTCTAGCCAGCTCAATGATCTGTGGAGACACTTAACCTCTCTGTACTGGTTCCTCTTCTGGAAATGAGGACATTGGAATGGATGATTTCTTAGTTCTCCTGCAACATTATAGTCAACACATAAATGTAGATGAGTTAGGACAGTCTGCATTTTATTATTTTAGGGTAAACCTAAACTTAGTTTTTAATGACTTATAAAAGAAAAGTCTAAAACCTGGACCAATGAGGTTTTAATTTTCAAGGACTTAAGAGGTTGGATCATAATCTAATTGTGAAAATCATGGACGTTTTTCTAGCTAGAAGTTGACTATGTACTAGAGTTAGTGTGCAAGTACATTTGTTTTTTATCCAGGCCTCTGGATTAATTTACGTGCTTTGGGTTATTCTACTTTTACAGTGTGAGAGTATTGGCTTTACTCCTGAGATATATTTACTCCTGATGTGCTAGAGGCCAAAGGGTGTTAAAACTGTGCCCTGTGGGTAGAGTTTAGGTGCCCCTCCATTGTCCATTGCTGCTGAGGTCCCCTGTGGATAACTAATCTCCCTGTCAGAACATTGGACTGCTGCTTCCACTGAAGGAGTGTGGCAATAAACTCAGATCTTGCAAGCAAATCTGAGCGTGCTTCCTGAGCCTTGTACTGGGCTTTGGGGTCGCAGTGTGCTGAGACCCGAGGGAGGCCAGTGGAGATGAGTCAGGGCCTGGCACCCACCCCGCGCTCCGCCCTACTGGTAAACAGAACAGCTATTTGCCGTCACTTGGAGCCTCTCAGGACTCTAAGACTCCAGGAAGAAACAAATACTTTAGAAGCCAAAACCCCAAGGCAAGGTAAAGAAAACAGAACTGTCCACATCCCCAGCGATGATTTCACTGGTGTAAGTTTCTTAGAGGAGGAGGAGCTGGAGATGGTTCCAGCTGCACTGTTTTATTACTTCTCAACCATAAGGCCCTTCTCTTTCACTGTTTATAGGGGGTGGCCTTTTACCTTTTAAGCCTTGAAATTTCAAAACCAGGCTTTCGAATCAATCTCAGTGGCTAACCCTTAATAAATTTTGTTTCCTTCTTTTATTACTTTTGTTTGTATTTTTTGGTACTGTCTTCTATTAAAACACTTCTTTTAGTTAACTTATTTTTTGTTTAGTTTATTCTTCTCTGTCATTCTGGGGAGAATTATTAAAAGAAAATCATACTGATAAAGGAATAAACATCACTAAGCAACAAATATGGACTACTTTAGAAAGCAATTTTACACTGATCTCTTGAGATGCCAGTGCCTTTTGCATTTTCCCAGTGGCTGGGGAGA
Source organism: Cnephaeus nilssonii (assembly GCF_951640355.1). Lineage (NCBI taxonomy): Eukaryota > Metazoa > Chordata > Mammalia > Chiroptera > Vespertilionidae > Cnephaeus > Cnephaeus nilssonii. The sequence goes on along the minus strand of NC_137089.1, from coordinate 36,035,941 downwards.
GGACAGTAAAGGGCTAACAGTCTTGGAAATGTCTTTGTGGTCTGGCATCATGACAAGAAGTCTGGCTGTTAGAAGGACATGTCCCAGCTCTGCTTCTGGTGGGACTGCCTTTGACCTTTGGCCTGCTTATGTGGAATGTTTACATTACCCTAAGTATCTGGCGCACAATCTCTGTGCATATACTGTTATTCCTAAACCTAGAGACACACTCACACTATGGTCCTCTCCTCCTGTTCCTTTAGACACCAGGTATTTCTGTTCTCAGCTTAGCAAACGGCACCTACCTGAACTGGAGGCATGGTTTGCTGATTCCTTCTAACTCTGTCAGGTACAGTCTCACCTCTAATATACCAATAGCTGAACCCCCTGTTGCCTTCTCAGTAGTCAGGTGGAGCCTGGGCTGGATATTGTGATGTCACAGATACAATCCTTGCTCCTCCCAAAGGCCCAGCTGAGAGCCTCTGGCTGTTGCACTCCTCTCCCATTCGTGACAGCAGGTTGGAAGGTCAACCTCCTAATTTCTAAACTGACCCCGAGAATTCTAGAATCTTACTGTGGAGACCTGGTGACTAGATTCTGGTGTCATCTCCCTTATTTTACAGATGAGGAAATTGAGGCCTCAGGTGGTTAAGTGGCAGAGCTAAATCTAAAACCATGATGCCCTCAGTGTTTGGACCCTTCTTGAACATACTACACTCACACTGGGCTCAACTCTCTGGATTTTGTCAACACCAGTTTTCTGGTAGGCAGCTGATGAGATGATTTTTACCTGAACCCACCATTCAAATAATTTGCATTATGGGAAGAGAACAGTCTCAGTGAAAATCTTTAGTTTTTCCAGTGATTTATAGGTGCCAGGAATCCCTATATCTGGTCCTAGCCCTAACTCAGAAATTTCAAGCCACCAGATCAATTCCACTTTAACAAGTAATGTGACTTCTGCATAACCAATGTTTTCAATGAGATTTGACAAAACTAGTAGGGAACAAAGCTCAAAAGCCCAGGATTAGTGTTGACTGGAGGGCCATATCAGGTTCTAGTATTTGTTGAGCATGGAATGGGAAGGAACACTCAGTAAAGAAATATTCTCACTGGAATTTAGTTCTTTCTTCTTTCATACCCTTCACCTTTTCTAGACACTATCCCCATATGGTATTAAAAAATTATCTGCATTGCATGAGATGACTTGTATCTTTCAAGCCAGGGAATTGAGCTTTCAGAATCTCTCAAGAGGGGAACACACATTGCACTTTTATAATGCCAACAACTAACATTTTATATCATGCTTTAGCATTTACAAGCCATATTTACATATATCATTTCATTTAATCACCACAGCTCAGTGAGGTAAACTATTTTTTTAGTGCAATTTTATGTGTGAGAAAATTAGCTTAGAGAGGTTGTGACTTGCACTTGATCACAAAGCTAATTAAGTGGAAAGGGTTATATTAACTACAAACCAGATCTTCCAACCAAGCATTTTCCCTACCACAGGGCTTCCCCAGGATGGGAGGAATTGTCATTTGGCCCCAGAACACAATTAAAGTCAATCGCATTAAGCAACCTTTGAGTAACAAAGGAGAAATTATTCCCATGGGTCATAAATACTGCTTTACTGACCTCCTAAATGTCATCATAAAAACTTAGAGAAATAGTTAATGAACACTAATTTCAAAACTTATTAAGATAATCATTGCCCTTATGCTGACAATTCCACATTTGTGAATTCTCCTAAGGGAATTGTCATGGAATAGGAACAATATTTAGCTATAAGACATTCTTTGAAGCATTGTTTATAATAGAAAACAAGTTAAAAGCACATTAGAAGAGTGGTAAAATGGATTATGTTTAACTCATGAAAATAATGTTGTAGATGAGGTTTTCTATTAATCATTGATATGCCATTTTGGAATATTGCCATCTACACCAATATCTACTTAACATTTTCCTTTAAATAAACTTGCACATTTTATTAAATTATTTTTTAAATATATTTTTTTTTATTTCAGAGAAGAAAGGAGAGGGAGAGACAGAGAGGGAATCATCAATGATGAGAGAGAATTATTGATTGGCTGCCTCCTGCACACTCCCTATTGGAGCTCGAGCTCAAAACCCGGGCATGGAATGGAACCATGACCTTCTGGTTCATAGTCGACACTTAACTATTGAGCCACACCAGCTGGGCAACTTGCACATTTTATTGAAATAAGAGTATTGAACTCTGGCTGGTGTGACTCAGTTGGTTGGAGCGTCCTCTGGTGCACCACAAGCTCAGGGGTCCGATTACCCATCAGGGCACATACCCAGGTTTTTGGTTGGAACCCTGGTCAGGGAGCATATAGGAGGCAACCAATCAATGTGTCTCTTTCCTCCCTTTCTAAAATCAACAACAATAATAATAAAAGAGTATTAAACGGTACTTTTTATCACTATACTAGAGACCCGGTACACAAAATTCATGCACGGGTAGGGTCCCTAGGCCTGGCCGGTGATCAGGGCCAATTGGGGCCTTCCTTCCGGCTGCTGACTGCTGGCCAGGGCCTTCCTTCATTCCGCACCACCCCCTGGTGGTCAGTGCACATCATAGCGAGAAATTGAACTGCCAGACTCCCAGTCGAACTCCAGAATGGACAATTTGCATATTAGGCTTTTTTATATATAGACTAGGGGCCCGGTGCATAAAATTCGTGCACTAGGGAGGGGTCCCTCAGCTCAGCCTACCCCCTCTCACATACTGGGAGCCCTCAGGGGATGTCCTATTGATGGCTTAGGCCTGCTCCCCATTGGGAGCAGACCTAAGCCGCAGTCTGGCCTCCCTTTTCGGGAGGCGACCGGGCTGATCAGGGGAAGGCGCCAGCCCCATCACCCCGCTGCTGCAGCCACTGCAGTCACCGCAGCCACCAAGGTATTTTCATCAACACAGACTCCAGTCCCTTCAACATGAAAAAATGACAACTTTCTTTAAGCATTTTCAAGATGTGTCTTTCATAGGATATGACATTTCTTCCTTTATTTTCTTTTTATCCTCACCTGAGGATGTGTTTCCATTGATTTTATCCCCTTCTCTCCGATCCCAGGCTTGGCCCCTGCCCAAGCCTAAAGCCTCAGCCCCAGGCTTTAGGCTTGGGAAGGGGTTCCCCACCCCTTGCCCCCCGGCACCTCCAATCACATGCTCAGCCCCTTCCCAAGCCTAAAGCCTCCATCCGATGGCCAGCTGGGAGTGACCTGGGTGCCGAGGAGGTTCCCAGGACCCAGGTATGTATGCAAGTTAACCACCATCTTTGTTGGGTTAATTTGCATACTCACTCTGATTGGTTGTGGGTGTAGCAGAGGTATGGTCAATTTACATGTTTCTCTATTATTAGATAAGATAAGTGGAAATACAGTATAATTACCTTAAGTGTCAGATAACCATAAAAATAAATATAAAGAAAACAAAGTAATGCTATTAATGCTTTGATTTGGTCCTGATACCTAGCAAAAAACAGAACTGATTTAATCAATTTGCAATTAATGCCCTTTCTCTCACTTTACCTTTCTGCATAAAAAAATCTCTTTTTTTTCATTACTGATATACTACAGTCTCAATAAGGAAAAGAAATGTGTGTCTGATTCCAAATCTCAGTTTTGTATATTTATACATATCTGTATACTAAATAATTGTCAACTTCCAAAAGTGACCCTTTGATGTACCTTAGAAAAGAACATAGCTTGGTCCTGTAGCTCAGTTGGCTGGAGCATTGGCTCCATACACCAAGGTTGTGGTTCAGTCTCTGGTCAGGGCATATACAAGAATCAACCAATGAATGCATTTCTCTCTCTCTCTCTCTCTCTCTCTCTCTCTCTCTCTCTCTCTCTCTCTCTCTCTTTCTCTCTCTCCCTCCTCTTCCCCTCTCTCTCAAATCAATATATAAAAAATAATTTTTTTTAAAAAAAAGAGCACAGCTGTCATATAGACAGTTAGTATAGGAGAATCTATATGAACCCACCCTGATTTTCACTAATGGTTCTCAGGAACTGTGCACTGCCTAGGAAGCATTCAGAAACTTGTGGGTGTTTTTGGTTCTTGCAATAATGGAGGCGGGGGTGGAGGTACTAATGGCTTTGCTGGACAGGGGCCAGAGATATTAGACAGCCTTTGATGCCAGGCATGGTCCCAAGTGACCAGAAATTAACTGGTAATTCCAACTGACTTTAAATGTCTTACAGAAAATCCAAGTAGGTGAAAAACCTACTGAGCCAGACCTAAATCCATTTAACATGTAAATGCAAAATTTTTGCACAGCTTTAATATATGCAGATTTTTCTAGAAATTCAACTGCTTTGTACATCAGGGAAAACCATACTTTATTTTGTTCAGAACTTTACCAAAAATTGTCCATTGTTGATTTTGGAAAAATCAACATCACCAATGGCCATGCTGCTGGCAAGTATTTGAGTCACCATGAAAGTCACCTTTACTTACAGCTTCACATTCTCGGCAAATAGCCCATTGTGTCCTCCATGGTAGTCAAGCCCAAGCATTTAACTCATTGAAATGCATATTCTTTTATATAAATTATTTTCTTTTGTTTCTCCTTTTGTCCATTAAATTATGTATAGGCCATCTATGACAAGGGAAATTAAAACTTAGTCATTAAAAGGGAACGCTGGGTCTCATAGGGTTGAACACCACTCAGCAATTCCAAGTTATCTGAGACATTCACAGGCATGCCTGAGGGTATCACTGTAATCTGCACATTCTTGATAAAGTTGGCTGTCACAGTGCTATCTTCTTTAGCCTTGTTACAAGCAAGATTATAAAATTACAGGTTTGATATACTGGTTATATTTTTTCAATTACTCAAAAAAGTAACTATTAAAAGTGTTTAAAATGTGTTCATGTAACACTAAAAAAAAATCAGCTCATGCATCAACTGTGGCACATATTAAATATCATGCTTTAGGAAATAACAAGAGTTTCCATTTTAATGATATAGAAGAATGACCACAAGATATTAGTGGGGAAAAAAAGAAAAATTGCAAAAAAGTAGGTACCATTTTTTTAAAAAATACACATATTGGAGAAATTTTGAAAGATCTACTCCAAAATATTAACAGTGGTCACATCAGAATGGGAGACTGTATCAGGAGTGTGATTCACTTATTTTGCCTATCTACCTTTTCTAAATGTTTTGCAATAGACATGTATTATTGTTCTTAAGCTAAGGGCTACTTGAAGTACATATACTTAGGAGATAAAACTGGAGGGAGATATAGGACATTTATGTTCATATATACATCTCTGTAGTGTTCAACTTCTTTAACAAGCATTATTGTTTTTGCTGTTAAAAATCTAATAAAGTAGAAAAAAAATATGGAAAGGACTATACTTGTAAATATAATGAATGAGTATCAGTTCTTTAGTTGAAACAGAAATACAGGGTGAGTATGTGAAATACAGTTGTAAGTAGGTGAAGCATAGAATTTATTTTTGTATTATTATTTACTAGAGGCCCGGTACACTGGGAGAGAGGGGGTGGTGTCCCTCAGCCCAGCCTGCACCCTCTCCAATCTGGGACCCCTCAGGTGATGTCTGACTGCCGGTTTAGGCCCGATCCCTCTCACAATCCCAGACTGCTGGCTCCCAACCGCTCGCCTGCCTGCCTGCCTGATCACCCCCTAACCATGCCCCTGCCAGCCTGAACAATGCCTAACTGCTCCCCTGACGGCCCAATCGCCCCAACTGCCCTCCCCTGCTGACCCGGTCACCCCCAACTGCCCTCCCCTGCCAGCCCCGTCACCTCTAACTTCCCTCCCCTGCAGACCTGGTCCCCCCAATTGCCCTCCCTTGCTGGCCCAGTCTCCCCTAACTACCCTCCCCTGCCAGCCTAGTTGCCCCTAACTGCCCTCCCCTGCAGGCCTGGTACCCCCCAACTGCCCTCCCCTGCAGGCCCAGTCACCCCCAACTGCCCTCCTCTGCCAGCCTGGTCACCCCTAACTACCCTCCCCTGCTGGCCTGGTTGCCCCTAACTGCCCTCCCCTGCAGACCCAGTCACCCCCAACTGCCTTCCCTGCTGGCCTAGTCCCCTTCAACTACCTTCCCCTGCAGACCTGGTCCCCCCAACTGTCCTCCTCTGCCGGCCATCTTGTGGCTGTGGGCGCCTCCATCTTTGAGGGTGTGGCAGTCAATTAGCATATTCCCTCCTTATTGGCTGTGGGCACCTCCATCTCTGAGGATGGGACAGTCAATTAGCATATCCCCTCCTTATTAGATAGGATTGTATTATTTTCCATGCAAACAACCGTAAACCTACTTTTACCTCACCCTGTATAATAATAATAGATTTGTATATTCTAACTAGCTAGATAGCATAGTGTGAGGCCAGTATTCAGGATGCATCTTTCTTTTTATTTATTTGGTATCCAAAAATATTTATTACCATACCTATTCCTCCTATCACACAAAGTGGAAAGACCTATAGAGCAAGCAGAAATTCATTAGAAGAAGCATAAAACAGACATAGCTGGTTTGGCTCAGTGGATAGAGCATCGGCCAGGTTCTATTTCAGTTGAGGGCACATGTCCAGGTTTCAGGCTTGATCCCCAGTGGGGGACGTGCAGGAGGCAGGTGATCAATGATTCTCTCTCATCATTGATGTTTCTATCTCTCTCTTCCTCTCTGAAATCAATAAAAATATTTTTTTTAAAAAAAGAAGCATGAAACAAACCAACAATTACCCTACTTTCATTAATATTTTTACTAGTACCCATGGATTAAAGAAATAATTCCCAAAACTTTTTTAAAAGTCTCCTTGCTTAGAACAGAGCATTCTCATGGCAAGATATTCAAGGATCAAGTTCCCTTTTCCCAAAGTGATTTATCTCCAGCTAGCATCTCATGAAAAAAATTAGATTCTCTTGTGTTTTATCTTGGCTGACCATGGACTTAATCCTTTATATTCTGCTGATGTATGGATTGCATCATTTCTCCTACAGCATAGGTTTCTGGAATGAAACATGTGCCATACCTATTGGATGAGGTGGGCAAAGCCTCACAGCTGGAGCCCACAGAGGTTTCTGGTCCCTCTGGGATGAGGGAATACCACCATATGCAGGCATTCTTCAGGCTAAATGAAAGTTATAGATATTTGGAAGTTAGAGTTCAAAGGCTTCTGCTTAGTTGTGGAAGGGAATTTTGAGGCAGGGGGAGGGGGAATAAAAGTTTTGTCAAACTTAAAGCCAGAAATCTCTCAAATTGTGGTTTACAGACCACCTACACCAGAACCACCCATTTTTCTTTAAAAATAATTAATGTAGGTTCCCACACAAATCCCTGGATTTACTGCCACTGAATTTCATGCTTAAGCAAACCCTCCAGGGGATTTTGCTGCACAGGAAGGTTTGAGAACAATTGCTATAGGACACACGTTTCCAAACTTCAGAGCAGAACATCAGTGGCTGGAGTGCTTATTAAAACACAGATTGCTGGCCCACCCTCAAGCTTCTGGTTCTGGGGGTCTGGGAAGGCCCAAGACATAATGTTAAAGATGGGGCTGCTGGTTGAGATCATTGAAAACACCTGCCCTCAGCCCAAGAAACTTGGGAGATTCTAAAAGCATTTCCAAATCCCCAGGAAATGCAGTTTGGGATCCTGAGTCTTCACCTATGAAAGAGTTAGAAAGAACTTTCATATGAAGGAATTTTGTTCTTACTTTGTCTTTTTATTTTCTTTAATTGGCATTTTATTTCACAAATAGTTTTGTTTTCCCACTAAAATACTTGCAGTCTATCTATGTCCATCCATTCAGGACTCTCCAAGTTAAACAGAATCACTTTGCCTTTATTTTGTACCTTTTATATGTGAGAATGTTGTTTGTTTTTTGTGGTTTTTTTTTAAATTTCTTTATTGATTAAGGTGTCACATATTTGTCCTCATCCCCCCATTCCCATCCCATACCCCTCCCCACGGATGCCCCCACCCCCCTGTTGTCCTTAACCATTGGTTAGGCTCGTATGCATGCACACAAGTCCTTTGGTTGATCTCTCCCCCCTCCCCCCACCCTCCCCTACCCTCCCTCTGAGGCCCAACAGTCCGATGGATGCCTCCTTTGTTTCTGGGTCTGTTCTTGTTCATCAGTCTATGTTGTTCATCATTTCCCCTAGATGAGTGAGATCATGTGTTACTAGAAATATACTTATAAGAACCGAATGTGAGACGAGCAATAATAGTTATGCTGACAGGCAAATGAATTAGTCTGTAGTGAGTTTCTTTCTGGACCAACAGTTCTTTTGAGACCCAATTTCAATGTCCACCAGTTCCTTATGTGTACATGTCAGCACTGACTTTTCAGTTCTGGATGGTGGACAAATGGTGGTAATGCAGGTCCGACTCCCTCTGGTTTGGTCTCACCCGGACCCAGGGGCACGGCCTCACCCAGACTCAGGGGCGCGCGGCCTCACCCGGACCCGGGACCCAGCATCACCCGAGCCCCGGGGTGCGTGGCCTCACCTGGACCCAGGTGCGCGCGGCCTCCCCCAGACCCAGGATCCAGCCTCACCCGGACCTAGGGGCACGCGGCCTCACCCAGACCTGGGATCCAGCCTCACCCGGACCCAGGGGCACGTCACCTCACCCGGACCCGGGACCCAGCCTTACCTGGACCCAGGGGCACGTGGCCTCACCCGGACCCGGGATCCAGCCTCACCCGGACCCAGGGGCGCGCGGCTTCCCCCAGACCCAGGGGCGCGCGGCCTCACCCGGACCCGGGGGCCCGGGACCCAGTATGTGAGAATGTTGATGAAGGAGCACAATGGATGTCTGACTTTTCAAATGACTGCATTAATTTAATTTCAATGACCCACGGAACCCCGAGTGTTAACATAACAATGGTTACCAGGAGCTAAGGCTATGGGATAGGTAAGGGATATGCACAGACTGTGGGCTAGAGATTTTAATTCAGCCTTAGTGACTGGAGCTGGACTCTTCTCCAAAGGATGTTATGAGATTTCGACATGATCCTGAAAAAAATAAATCTAAATCCAGGCCTTTTTCCAAGACAAACTACTTATGCTTAATAGAAATGTAAGCATGCCTGGAGAATCAGAAGGATATTTGTTGCTAATGTTTGTTCCCATGAGACACACTTCATGTACTCATAAAATGATAGTATTTTCTCAAAACAAAGGTAGTGCTGTATACCCCAGCATGATTCATCTTAAAGTTGCGCTAATGACATTAGTAAAAGTAAATATCGGCCAAGCTGCAATAAAGCATTTCTAGCCCAATGAAAGTAGTTTGAGTTGAATGCTTAAAAATTATTGGCTTTGAAAGGTTAAAATAAGTGATTACAGATTCAAGAAATACAAAGCTCAAGTCATTAACAAAGATGTTTTATGCTGTATTGTAATTAGTCTCAGGGAAATCTTGGTTTAGATCCTGTAAGGTGATCCCTGTAGGACCGCTTTGCAATGTGACTCGTCTCTGAAGAACAGAAAGTTCTGTATAGGACCAGTAATACGAACATTTTAGAAAATAAAAACATATAGATGTTGTATTACATTTGTGTAATTCCGTTTGGATGTGACTGCCTGGTCTTTTGAAAATGCTTTAAAGCAAACATAAGACATATTGTGAAGATCTACATTCCCAAAGACTCATACTGCTCTAATTTTCCCACCAAGCTACCTTGTCAGAAAATTTTTCTACTTCTTACACCAATGACAGAGGCTGGCACAATCATGTCTCAGGAATAAGGGAACATATTTATTGAGCTTTGTGGTTAGGTACTTGACATACATTATATTTGTCCTCACCACTGTCTTGTGAGTTAGGTGTCTTATTAATGCCATTTTACCTATAAGGACATAGTTCAGAGAAGTACAGTCCTCCTTGAGCTCTGTACTAGTGAGTGATGGAGATAAGATTGAACCTGAGAAATGTTTGACTCCAAAGGTTGTGCTCTCTCTACCCCAGACTGAATCATCCTAGAATGAGCTAAATAACTTACACCTTCCCTACATCAGAGAAGGTAATATGTTTGGGCTTAAAAACTGGGTGAGGGTTTCTGGGAGGAGTACAAATAATCAAGAGACAGTGAAAGGTCTGAACAAAGACCATTGGTGTTAGCAAGAACATAAAAGTAAGATTTGCTTCAGATAATCCAGAGTAAGTGGTTACATACATGTACTTTATTTTTTGCAAAGAAACTTCCTAGTTTAATTAAAATTTTGGAACTGAACTATTCCTAGTTTAGTTGAAATTATATAAATTGTATATTAAATGCATTAAAGGAACTAATAAATTATCAAAACATGAAGCCATCCCTTTGTTGAAAGAAGGGATATTTACATCCTAGCTTACCTCCTTTGTGAAGTTGAAATTTTCACTTCATAATTCATTTACTTCTACAAATGTTGATTGTAAACCTACTATGTGCAAGGCACTATGCCAGAGAGCTTAGAGCCTAATGTTGTATAAATAAAATACCAAAAAAATCTCTACCAGAAGGCAGTGTATATGTATCATAAAAGAATTATTATCAAAGTTCTATGAGATATTAAAGGAGAGAGAACTGGCATCCTAATGTGGCAATCAGAGAAAGCTTCATGCAGTTGACAGCATATGAAATGAGTGAAAGGATAGGTACTTTTTGACAAAGCTGATGATGAGAGTGAGAGGTGAGAAGGAATTTTTAGGCACTGCTGGGTTAGAGTTTATTATCAATAATCCTAATCAAGTCACAATCCTAGTGCTACAAAAGGCAGTCAAGCTAGGCACTTATTATAATTTACTCCCAAGGCTTTGAGAAAGCATATGATTAAACCACACACATTATAAGATAGCTAAAAATAAAGCTTATATGGGAACTCCTGACTTTTTGCTAAATTTTTTATAAACCTAAAATTTATCTAAAAAATAGTGTATAATTTAAAAAAAATAAAGATAGACTATATTAGACTTCAATTAAACCTTTTTTAAAATTAAGGAGAAGTCATCCTTAACACCTTATTGCCTACCATTGTCACAGGTGGCTTTCATGATCTTATGGGTGATCCAGTCCGATAACTTCACAGTTCTTCAACTTAACTTTGCTGACTCCAGGTCCATCAGGTCTTGTCATATCATCCAGTTCTAAAATGTTTAATTCCAGTTGTTCTGACCATCTCTTCCTGTCCTTCCAAACCCACCATTTCCTATTAAACTGCTCTTTGAACCTTACAAAGGACTGCATTCCGTTGACCATACAAATTTCCCCTGTTTAGCTAAGATGCCATCATCCTATCAGCCACCCTCTCAGGCACACCTCAGATGCCTCACTCCATTGTCCTGTTGAGCTCTCCCAGCAACAGCTGAGCCCTGGATAAATCTTTTCCCCTTTCTTTACCCCAAGTAGTTATCACAGCTGAAGAAACTCACAGCACCGTTCAGACTGCTTCTACTACAAATGGTCTCCAACCTCCACTGTGCCCCCAACACAAGGCAGATGTCCCATTGTCCACTGTACATTCCATAAACTTTCTCCAGTCTCCTGAAGCCCTCTCTCTTTCCTATTTCTCTCTCACTCTTAGCAGGGAGCCTTATCTCCTCTGCAAAAAACTCTGAAGTTATTAAATACTACCTCTCCCAACTTCAACCCCACAGCACTCTGAATGCATCCACATCCATGCCCTCTCTTAATGCCTTCCTTCAGCTAACACCTCCCTTTCTGCCCTGAGCCCCACTCAATACTGCTAGTTTAAGGAACTTTCTCTTTTAACCATTCACTTTAGCTAATTTCTACAATAGCATCTCTTCTCAGAATTAAAACAGTCTCAAGTCCTTTCTATTTATAAAAGTACAAAACCTCCTTTAACCCCAGACCCTTCTGCCAATACAGCTACTTTCAGTTCTCTTTCCTCCTTTTCCAAGCTAAGCTATTGGAAAGAACAATGTACTGCATTTTCTTTCAAGCCACAGTGCCTACCTCCAAAGCAAGACAAGGAGGATCCAAAGTGCCCAGACTTGATAGTATATTACAACCCCTTCATGGCATCACTCCCAAATGCTCTCAGGACTTCTTTCAGAGTTACAGCTAGTAGACAAACTACTCGCGTCCCTGCCTCAGAGACTGTTTGCAGTATTATCATGTGACTTTTCTCATTCTAATGCCATTGCCAGGACCTCTGGAAACAGAGTATGTGCAACTCAGAGTCAGATGGGCCTGGACTCCTGGTTACCCCCCAGCTATGTTTCTGGCTTACCTGGGCTTGGGAATCATAAAGATACAAGGTTTGAACAGTTTCCCCTCCTCATGAGATCTGTGTAATCAGCATGTTTTCTTGAAACCACTGAACTCTCAACTTTTTATTTCTACTATGCTATCTCTGATTACCTTCCCTTTCACTTTGGAATGGTTCCCCTAGGCATTTTTTCTCTACCTGAAGGAACTCCCAACTGAGTTCAATATACAATTCAAATGCAAACCAAGTCTTAACCATTTCTGGAGTTAAATTCTGAATACAAATCCTCCCCAGTTTCCTCATCTGTACAGTGCTTTTGACTATTAGCTCTATGGATTTAAAGGAGGAAGAGATCACTTATGCTTGGGAGACTCAAGAAAGACTTCATTCAGCAGGTGACCTTTGTGCAAAGCCTTGAAGGATGTGTGATATTTCTTTAGGGCAAGATGGATGCCCTACATCTGTCTACACTCCTGGCATAGAAACCGTGAGCCTACCAGGGTAACCACCTAAGGGTCATGGGCAGAGATGAAACTTTATACATGTTAAAATTTACAATACTGCCCTGGCCAGTGTGGCTCAGTCGGTTGTTCCATTCACCTAAAGATCCTATGCACCAGAAGGTTACAGGTTCAATTCCCAGTCAGGGCACATGCCCAGGTTGCAGGTTTGACCCTGGCTGGGGCGCGTGCAAGAGGCAACTGGTCAATATTTCTCCTCACATTGATATTTTTCTCTCTTCCTCTCCCTTTCTCACCCTCTCAAAAAAAAAATCAATAAAAAACATATTAAAAATTCTTATTTAAAAAAATTTACAATTCTTATTTATGATTGTACCTGGTCCATTCATTCAATAAATTTCTATTTCTATCTTTGATTTGAAATAGGCAATACTTATTGAGGTGCTATGATATTTATAATAGTCACAAAAGCAAGCAAAGGATAGTTTCAGTAAGTGTTATTGTGAAATAAATTTCTAAAGAGCATACTTATTATTAATGACAGGCAGTGTATTATGTACTTCTTGGCTTGTCATCCTGTCTATGGAGTACATGTTGTAAAGGAAGAAAAGCAGGTAATTATATTTCACATGAACATCAAGTTGAGTATATTCCTTCCTTGTAGCTTTGTCAAGTAGACTGTGGCAAGATTGTCCCTAGTTAATGCCAGGAAAAGTGAAAAAATAAATGTCATTTTCAAAATGTCTTTCAGATAAGTAAAACCTGTTAAAATAGTTTTCAGTCATTGAACATGGGTCTGTTCCCCTTAAACTCTGTAGGTAAGTCTGAATTATTTTGTTATGTTGGTAATTTGCTGTATCAAATATTGCTTAGCATGAAATTACATAATAAAGTTTATATCAGAGAAAAATAAATATATTAGTATTAAGCCATTGTTGGTGGACTCAAATAAGTTTTCTATAAAAGAAATTTGATTCTACCTATGTATGTCTTAACAAGGTGCAAACTTATGGCTCAAAAAATAAACAAGTTATATTTTAATCTTTTTCTATAAATATAGAAGTTAATTTTTGTCTTGGATATCTGTTTTAATAATTGCCTTCAAAATATTTATCAGAAAAGCATAGTTGAGATTGTGTCATTAAGATTTGTGTATTCTGCATTAAAATGATCTAAGAGGTTCTAATATTCATTAGTATTTCATATCTTAATCTCATCCCCAAGGAGTTTATTACAGGCCTTTGTTTGGGACTATAATTGTGTGTGTTTTAATAGTATCACAAACTATTGAAGTTTATATAACATTCTGGACTGTATTCATTGGAGAACATTTCTAGTATCTCTTGTGAATGTGATGTTTGAAATACTCTAACCTGATTTTGGAGATAGAGCCAATCACTATTTGGAGGGGCCCTGGCACTTTCTCCTTCCCCCTCCCCTCACCTCAAATCTCATCCAGCATCATTCCTCGGTTCCTTGGGAAATTTTGCCAGATGTATTAATGAGCTTTTGCTGTGTATCAAAAAATTCTCAATGGTTTGCAATAACAAAACATTTACATCTTACCTATAGGTTGACTGGGCAACTGCAGCAGCCCTGCTCCTAGCTGTGGTCAGTTTCAGGAACGTTCCATGATTCTTTCATTCTGGGACCCAGGTTGAAAGAACAGTGGCTCCTGGGCCAAACTCTACTTTAGGTAGAGGGTGGGAATGCAAAAGCCTGAGAGGTCAAGTCAAATGGTGCAAGCACATTCAAAGCTTTTGCTCACATTCATTGGCCAAGACAACTCATATGGCCAGCCCCACCATCCATGGAGAGGGTAAGAAACTCTTCATATAGGTGAGGAAGGGAAGACAGAAATGAGTTCTTGCTGAATATTCCCCACTCAACAAACCTTAGTAGACCAGAGATAACAAAAATAAACGGTCCATTGCAGCAGGGGAAGTAGTCACTGGTCTGAAATCTACCTGGGCAAATATTGCCAAATCCCCAACCTCGAGGTAGATTCCCTTGGTCAGGCTCTAGTTCTGCTCCCTGGGAATACATCTTCTTACCATTGTTCTCATGGCCCTTAGCTTCACCTTCTGGGAAATAATTTTCCATGATTCTTTCTGGCCATATCTGAAGGAGAATATGTTCTCCCTAGCAGTGAGCAGCTTTCTCATCCTGCTACTGATGGCAGAATATTGGGGATGCTAAGGTTTTTTTCTTTGTTTAAACAAAATTTTGATTAAGAATAATTTTAGGTTTACACAAAAGTTGCTAAGATAGTTCAAGTGTTCTCATATACCCAATAGCTGGTTTCCCTTATTAAAAACATTAAATTAGTGTGGTACATTTGTCACAATTCATGAACAATATTGATACATTATTATTATCCTAAGATCCTTTTTTTATGGCACAAAGAGTCACAGACTCATTTAGGGGGAAAAAAAAGTCACAGTCTCTTTTATTTCAGACCAGGGTACTTTGTAATTTAAATTTATCTTTAAAATGATTTTTTTTAAAACTTTGTGATTCAATTAGACGAGACAAGAACCAAATCCACAATGATTTTTAAGTCATGTCTCCCTCTCTCTCTAAACTTAATTACAAGTAGTTAGAGCTTATCAGGCTTTGTAGAACCTAGTCCTCTCGCTCTCTCTTTTTTTTTTTTTTTTTTTTTTTTCATGTGCCATTTTGTCCAGATTAAAAAATATACTGGGTGCCACCTTAATCCTTTCAAAGGTTTACCAAAGAATATGGTGCCAATTTTTATTTGATCTTTGTCCTGAGACCAGATCTTATTTAGCATCTTAACCAGCTTTTGTGGCCTTAAGCATTTCTTAATTTCTTCTTTTTCTATTTAAAAATGAGAAACAGTTCTATTTTTCAAATTTGCAAGTCCCAGAATTTCTGGAGTCATTCTTTACTCTTTCATCCCTGCCTACAAGCAGGCCAGTTGTTTTCTGAAAAACTGTAACAAAATCAGTAGCCAACTCATGCTGGTAACAGTCTGTCTTGAAATCTCGTCACCAGAATCATACCTTATTACATATACTAGAGGCCCGGTGCACGAAATTCGTGCACGGGGGGGGGGGGGGATCCCTCAGCCCAGCCTGCACCCTCTCCATTCTAGGATCCCTCTCACAATCCAGGACTGCTGGCTCCCAACTGCTCATCTGCCTGCCTTCCTGATTGCCCCTAACCACTTCTGCCTGCCAGCTTGATCACCCCCTAACCACTGCACTGCCAGCCTGATTGATGTTTAACTGCTCCCCTGCCAGCCTGTTTGCCCCCAACTTCCCTCCTCTGCCGGCCTGGTCACCCCTAACTGCCCTCCCCTGCAGGCTTGATTGCCCCCAATTGCCCTCCCTTGCAGGCCTGGTCCCTCCCAAATGCCCTCCCCTGCTGGCCATCTGTGGTGGCCATCTTGTGTCCACATGGGGGCAGGATCTTTGACCACATGGGGGCAGCTATCTTGATCTTGTGTGTTGGAGTGATGGTCAATCTGCATATTACTCTTTTATTAGATAGGATAGAGGCCTGGTGCATGGGTGGGAGCCAGCTGGTTTGCCCTGAAGGATATCCCGGATCAGGGTGGGGGTTCCCTTGGGGCGTGGGGCAGCCTGGGTGAGGGGCCTGTGGTGGTTTGCAGGCCAGCCATGCTCCCTAGCGACCCACGCAGAGGCCCTGGTATCTGGGATATATTTACCTTTTACAATTGAAACTTTGTAGCCTGGAGTGGAGCCAAGCCTCCTGCTCACTCCATGGCTGCTGCCATTTCTGTTTGGATTTGTTTACCTTCTATAATTGAAACTTTGTAGCCTTAAGTGGAGGCCTGGGCCAGCCAGGGCAAGTTGAAAGCTTGGCTTCTTCGGTCGCTGGGGGCAACCCTAGCCTGCTCTCTCCAGCTCTGTGGCTGCCGCCATTTTTCTTGGGATTTATCTTCTATAATTGAAACTTTGTATTCTTGAGTGGAGGCCTGGGCCCGCTAGGGTGTGTAGAAAGCTTGGCTTCCTCTATTGCTGGGGAAACCCAAGCCTCCCTCCTACTCTCTGTGGTGGCAGCCATCTTGGTTGGGGTTAATTTGCATACTCACACTGATTGACTGGTGGGCGTGGCTTGTTGGTATAGCAGGGTGATGGTTAATTTGCATATTGCTCTTTTATTAGGTAGGATTTTTGTCTTCATATTATCACAGATGACAGTTTTACCAAATATCTGCTACTAGAGAGCATGGATCATCATTTTTCTAATCTCCAACACTTTCTTATTGCCTGCTATTCAGTTCTAAGACCAAGGACACATGTTTTAAGTTTCCATCACAGAAGCATCACATTTTTTAGGAACCAATTCCTGTTAGTCAGCTTTTGCTTCACTAATGCTGTTTAATAAACAACCACCAAATCTCGGTGACCAATAAAACAAAGACATCTTGCCCATGGGCCTTCGGCTGCCCACAGTGACTCTGCTGCAGCCTGCAGGTGGTTCAGTTCTGCTTCTCTGCTCTCATTCCAGGCAGGGCCCAGGTAGATGGAGAAGGCTCTTTTTAGGGCAGAGGGTAGGAATGCAAAAGGCCAGGCCAAATTGCACAAGCACAATTTAAGCTTTTGCTCACATTTTATTGGCCAAAGCCAGTCACACAGTCAGACCCAGTCAATGGAGGGTCTAGAGAAAATACTATAATCTACCTCACCTTAGTAAGGGCTGGCCTTCATTATTTGTCATTCAGATGGTCACTAACATGTAGGGGGAGTGGGAAGGAAAGGATCCAAACATGGTTAGGGAAAATTTTTTTAAACTATGCTGCCACTCACAGTTCTAATCCCTCCTTTCATCTCCCTTAAGTAGCTCCTTACCCTAAAAACAACAACAACAAAAAAAAAACACACAAAAACAAACAAACAGACAAAAAAAAAGCAAGGCTGGGTTTCGTCAATACCTAATTTCTGAGGGTGTGCAAAGACTTTTCAGCTTCACTCCTGAATGCTCCTCAGCACTCCCTGTGGGCTGCTGTCTTGCTCTTCACCAGTTGTGTCCAGCTCCAGATATTTCTCCTTCTGGCCCTGCTACCTCTGCTGCAGATGAGAGTTCTCTTTCACCACTTTCTTCTAAGGGGGATGATCCTCTTGCCTTTTTTTAAGGAATTTACAATGACCTGATAGGTCTCCCAAGTTCTTTCCTAGCCTTGGGCAGAGTGAAGAACTGAAGGCAGAATTGCTTGGGCATGGTCCTGACCATCCCATCTTATTCCTCAATATCAAAGCCAGATGTACCTTTGCACTGCTCCTCCTGGGGTACTGGACACCAGGCCCTAACCTCGCCTGTAGCCCCTACATTTTTCTCAGTGCCCTCTTCTCCTCATCCCTACTAGTCCAGTTCCTTCAGGTCATCTTCACCTCTAGCTTGACTTCCTGCACCAGCTTTCAAGCCTGGCTCTACCTCTAGCCTGCCCACCTCCAAGCTATATTCTCCTTCAAACTGACCTAGAATGTTCTTTCTGGGGTGAAAATTAGATCTCGTGGCTCTCTTGACTTAAATATTTCAGTGCTTTTATACTTTGTCTCTAGTAAATAAAAGGTGGCTTTCTATGTGTGTCCCCTTTTGCCTCCAAATATTCAAATTCAGTAAAGGGTCAAGCGTCCCCCACCACTCAGACTCCCATACCTGCAGGCTCCTGGATGCAAGTGAAATGGCTGGACACTCTGCTGGACAGGCCTATGGGACAGCAGAGTAGCCTGAAAGCCCGAGTGCCTCACAAGATTGCCCTTGCCCCAGGCCAACGCATCCCTGCCCCAAGCCAGACCTCCCCAAACAGGGAAATGACTACTGACAGAAAGGTAATAAAACTACCGGATATAAGATATTAGCTCCACAAATAGTGAACTCTAAGGCCTGCGGCCACTAGAACCTGTCTCTGTGGTATGAGAAGTACGTAAAAAAAAAAAAAAGTCAGGAAATTGGAAATAATTCACTCCTTTAGGATTTCAGAAACTAGAAGAAAACAGTTCCTGTCTGAGGCGGAGTAGATGACCTCCTGAGGTACCTTCTTAAGATTCTCTGGCAGCACTACTGGGAGATGGAAGACCTTCTTTAGCATTCCTTCCGTTTCTTGTATTGTTCATGAAGAGGTGCAGGGAGCTAGCATGATCACCAAGCTGATAGCATTGTTAGGACAAGTCCATAAAAGCCATGTTTACTCATAAACAGATCCCTCTTTCTGGAATAAAATTGCTGTTCTCTATTGAAATGATTTTAATCAAGGCTTTTTTTTTGTTTTGCTTTCAAGTAACAAATACATCAAGCTTACTCAAGCAAAACAGTGTGGTTCGTGTAAGGATTCTGGGATCTCTCATAAAACTCAAGGTCAAGAAAGTGTGCTGAGTGACTGAAATGAGGAATTGGCTACAGTCGTAAAAATTGAAGCCAAATCTGAGCAGTATGTGTTGGTATTGAGGTTTCCATGTAATTATTATTGCCACAGCCCAGGAGACCAAAGGCTGGGCTTGTCAAGTGCCAGCTGTGTCCAGCCTCTCGGTCTCCCTGAGACTGACCCTCCCTCCACTCTGTGCAGAGAACCAGCATGTGATTGTTTCCTATACCTGACAGCCACTGGTGGAACCAGACCAGGCATATGATCCAAAGGCAGCTTATCCATTGCTGGCCAGAAACCCGTAAGGTGGGTTGGTGCAAAGGTCTCACCCCAATAGTATCAATGGTAGTTGGCCAAGACAATTAGTTTGGGTTGGGAAATATAGTAGGACTGGCCAGTGAGTAATAAAGGTGAATGGAACCAATTTCCAGAGACACAGATGCCATAGTTAAGAGACCAGGCTGGCTCAGAAGGCTGGAGACTGTCATTGGCCTCTAGCAGTATCTTTCCCAGTTTTAGTTTATAGGTACCTCCTGCAACAATGTATCACAGACTAAGTGGCTTAAACAACAGAAATTTATTTTCTCCCAATTCTGAAGGCTAGAAGTCTGATATCAAGGTATTGGCAGGGTTGGTTTCTTCCTGGCTCGTAGTTGAACATCTTCTCCCTGTGTCCCCACCATGTCTTCCCACTGTCATGCCTGTGTCCCAATCTCTTTTTATAAAGATTGGATTAGGCTTCATGCTAATTACCTCATTTTAACCTAATTACCTCTTTAAAGACCCTATCTCCAAATAATCAACATTTTGAGATATTGGGAGGGTTAGGACTTCAACATATGACTTTGAGGGGTCCAATTCAGTTTATAATAGGGCCCCTTCCTTTTTAAGAGTGTCTTGTGCAAGCCTATGTGGTCAAAAGAACCTAACAAACTATATTAGAACTCTCTTGTAAGTGGCAGAAAACCAAGTTCAAACAGCCTTTAGGAAAAAGGGAATTTATTGGCTCAAGTAACTGAAAAGTTAGAAGTATCACTATCCTTAAGCATGTCTGGATCCAGAACTCAAGTCAATTTATCTGTCAGGGTTCTGGCAGGAAATGAATGACGCCATCTAACTAGGTTTTTAAGAAGGCTACTTACAATGATAAGGGCAGAGTTCAGGAAGATTACAAGGGATACTGAAGTACCAGAGCAAGTAACTGGGACACTGTCACCATCTCTAGGCATGAAGGAGCAAAGCAAGAGTGGTTATTGAAATCTGAAGTCAGAGAGTTGTGGCAGTAGTCTCCTGACAGGAACTGTAGCCTTCAGTAGAGAGACAATCAGCCTGAAGGAGACCCCACGGGAAGGGATTGGGAAATAAGTAATCTGATGTGTCTGATATGACAGTACTCCAACCTGGAAGCCAGAGGAGAAGATAGGTTACTAGAGTCCATTCTTAATCAGCAGGTAGGGAGGAGAAGAGGGAAGATCTGGGGGCAAATACCCAGCACCTTCATTGAGACTTAGTCCATTCTCTGTGTTAGTGTCTTTCTAAACAGGGTCTGAGTTCATCACCCTTACAGCTTGCAATCGGTGGGAAGAGAGCACGTCTTGCCCAAGTTTTTCTAACAAAAATACAGAATTTAGTCTCATTGGTCTGGCTTATATCGCCAAACCAATCTCCTTTTTAGTCTTTATTTATGCCCATCTCTAAATCAATCACTGTGGTCAAAGAAGAATTGAGCTGGTCATGAGCACCTGAATTCCCTTGGAGCTAGAAGAGTGGTGTTAGTCCCATAGAAACACATAGTGTGGAGTAGGGGAGAATGGCTGCCTAAAGGCAAATTCGGGTGTTCTTAACAGAAGAAGGGGCAATACATAGAGGCTGGACAGGCAATAACAACTGTTGTTACATTACCCAGTCCTTGATAAATGTGTAATGTCTGATTGCATTGATTGGATGCATATGTTTTGAGAACTATTCATTGGACATAGTTGAATCTCAATAAACATTTGCAAAAACGTGTTGGAATATCCTATATAATAAAGAGGTAATATGCAAATTGACTGTCACGCCCTTGCACAAGATGGCCACTCCCATGTGGTCATAAGATGGCCACCACAAGATGGCTAGCAGGGGAGGGCAGTTAGGGGCGATGAGGCCAGCAGGGGAGGGCAGTTGGGTGACTGGGCCGGCAGGGGAGGGCAGTTGGGGGTGATCAGGCCTGCAGGGGAGGGAGGGCAGTTGGGGGGGACCAGGCCAGCAGGAGAGGACAGTTAGGGGCAACCAGGCTGGCAGGGGAGGGCAGTTGAGGGGGGGGACCAGGTCTGCAGGGGAGGGCAGTTAGGGGTGACCGGGCCGGCAGGGGAGCAGTTAGGCGTCGATCAGGCTGGCAGGGGAGTGGTTAGCGGGTGATCAGGCTGGCAGGCAGAAGCGGTTAGGGGCAATCAGGCAGGCAGGCAAGCGAGCGGTTGGGAGCCAGCAGTCCCAGATTGTGAGAGGGATATCCCAGATTGGAGCGGGTGCAGGCTGGGCTGAGGGATGGCCCCCCCTCACCCCCCCCCCCCCCCGTCTCAGTGCACGAATTTCATTAATCGGGCCTCTAGTAAATGGTAATAATTCAGGGACAGAATTATTTTTTGCAATTGACTAGGAGATGTTTCTGAATCTGGAGGATATTTTTCCATTTCTCGTCTTTATAGTGATCCTTATGAATTTTGACTTATGATTATTAACTTCTTGTTTATAGAAATCTAAATTTATGTCCCAAACACTGCCTCTTTCAGTGTACTGAATTATTTTGTAAACGCTGTTTATTTGCTTTCATTAGACCACAGTCTTGAGAATTTCTGGCTTGTTTACACACATAACCAAGTATTTTTTTAGACTCATTTAGCAAAAGACCATCATGAAAGAGGCAATAAATTGAAGTAAGATAAGTAAACAATTTAAATTTTACTGTTAAGAGGCCTTCTTAGTTTCTGCCCATTACAGATGACTATCAGTGTTGCTAAGAGCAGTTTATTGAACTGATAGAAATGAATATTGTCTTTAAAAAATAAAGCTGTCTTTATCTGATCTCAAAGGTGAGCTTGTAAGATTAATTCTTCTGGTGTTTGCTTGTCATTCAAGCATAACTTTTCTTCTACCCACACCCACTGGTTTTTTTTGTCCAGCTCCAGCAAGTTTTTGGCAGTGGTTCTATCAATGGCTCTTTGGATAAGAAGCCCTGCCAGTGGGGCTTAAGCAGCATTCTGCAGAGAGTGAGATCAGGGAGTCAGATTGGGCTGACATTGAAAATCAAAGAATTTCCAAAGTATAAGCATCACTATTTTAAAGGTTTTAATGCCATTGAAAGTTTCAGTTAAGGAAACTTCCTTTATTTCTCCTATATTCTGGAGGGCGATGATTTCTTTGATTTAGTTCATAAATATTTATGCAATGGACAAGAGAAGCAGGAACCTCACCTTGAAGGAATTTAATCTCCTGTGGGGAGTCCCCAAATGTATGGATGATGGGGATTGTCATGCTGTCTCCAAGTATACATGGGTAAATGTGTGCAAGGTAGTACACCTGTTGTCCATTCATCCTTGCAAGAACACCCCAGGGAGAATAGGAAGGAAAGTCTGAAGTTATGCGCATCTGCTTTTCCATCATCTGTGCCAACAAAGACAAGCAGCATTTTAGAATGCGCCCCAAATCTCACCCATTTAATTGTGGAATTCATGACAAATAGCAAGAGCTGAAGATTTAGCTTCTTTCTCATCTCTTGCTTCACATATTCTTATTGTCCCCTTTCTTTCAACTCCTGTAGTGCTTAGACTTCATTATACAATCCCTTATAGTAGTATCTAGATTTTTAGATGTCTCCCTCAGGGCAAGGATCAGATATAATGCTTTTTTATATTCCCCATGGCCTGTAGCCTGGGACAGAGCAGAAGCTCTATAACTACTGACTTAAATAACAGGAATGCTTTGCTCAGGTTAATATTAAACTTAGGTTGCATTCTCAGACCATAAACCACTCAGTCATTACAGGGCCATTTGTGTAGGAGCAGCTTCGAATGTACCAGGAATGGAATAGATCTTGTCTGGTGGCTGGAGGAAATAAACCAGGCCGAATAAAAATCTAATTAACTAAGTCAAAACTGACCCAGAGATCATCAGAGCTGGGAAAGATTATTTAAAAAATCATTTGGTGCATAGCCTGTCATTTTACAAAAAGGAAACAAGGGCACTTAGAGGCTGTGACCTCAAGGTCACATTGAATTTAGTGATAGAACTCAGAACAGTAACTACAGTTCTTGACCAAGTTGTTGGTTGAAGAGTCAGGCCAGGGAGTCAACTAGATGTAGGCTCAACCTGTGTTTGCCAAGTCATCATCATCATAACTAGCGTTTTTTAAAACTCTCTTTAAAAGTGTTCCTGGCACTGTGTCAGGTGCTTCCCATATGGTAATACACTACTTCATTTAATATTCACAACCCATGAAAGTACCCCTTGAGAGAGGAACTTTCTATGAGCACATTGCAGTTTGCTTTTGCCCCTATCGCTAAAGATGCTTTTGTTAAAATTACCAGTGATCTCCTAATTACCAAACTCAATGGATACTTTTTATTCTTTATCAATTTGATGATTATAGGACATTTGACACTGACTATCTCCTTGAAAAATGCCTCCTGATTTCCAGGACATCACACACACCTGGTTCTCTTCCACTTCCTGGCAGAGTCTCATCAGAATCCTTCATTAACTTTCTCCTTTGACCTACTATCTATGCTTCTGACTCTTGTTATCTTCTCACTCTATACCTTCTTCCAACGGTGTCCATGCCTTATCAGAACCTTTAATGGCTCATTTCTCCCTGTGCCAGAGAGCACCAGAACCTATACAGGTTGCACAGTGGTTCCCTGCAGCCCAGGGAACTTCTCTAGGCAACGTTTCACCCACTACTTAGAACCTTCTTTTCTTGTTTTGTTTCCATCTCACTCCCTGGAACAAGGATCTGTACTTTCTGCTAACCCTCTTTGCACGCATGACTTATTTAGATGATCTGCCTGGCTTTTGAGTCTACTGTAACAAAAACAAAATTATTAATACATGAGTCTTTCCAACCTTTCCCTTCTGCCTGGCCTCTAAAAGGATCCTGACTGTGCAGGTTTCATTTCTTCTCCCCCTTCACCCTCCAGAGAATCCTCTTCCTGCTTACCAGACTTATCTTTGGGGATTTTATTGTCAATGTAAGAAAACATCCAAAACTGTAGATAATTTTTATGAGTTTATTTGAGCCAAACTGATGACAAATCCTGGGAAGCAACATCTCAACTGATTGAGAAAATGCCCCAGCGAATGGTAGTTTTGCACCTTATTTTGTACATTAGAATTAAAGGAGGAGGTGTAAGGGGGTTACATGAAATCCATTGGTGATAGATTAGGAAGGTGGGAGAAAGCAAAGCTAGGAAATCTCTGGGATTGGATATAAAGTAAAATGAATAGGCACATACTTCTTTTACATAGGTGGGGATAGGATAGTTAACAGTTAACAACACAATAATGATAACAATAACAATGAGGGGTTCTGTGGTCTTCTGCTCTGGTGGGAAATTATGGCCTGAAATTACCCTAACATTCCAAAGGTAGGCTATTATGGATGCAAAAAGACAATAGACAGGCTCAATTAAGGTAAATATTGACCTTTGTCAAGGAAGATAGTGGCCTAGGACATGACTACCTGCCAGGACTCACTTTGAGTTAGGAAGTTTTAATTTCAGACCATCCTATGTGGTCACTTTAGGTCTCTAAGTTTGTATGGGCTTCCCTGAGCTAGTCAGGTTTAGTATGTGGCCTCTTTTTCATCCACATTATGATGTAGAATAAGGAGGAAGTGGAAAGGAGATAGGAGCAGGAAATGTGGGGGCTAAAATTGGGGGCAGGCTTTTCAAGATGGGTAGGAAGACTTTAGGAGCAGTTTGTGATGAGAGGGAAATGGGAAAGAGATGGGGGTCTTAAGAAGTATTGCCATGGTCTATGTGTTCATTCAAAATGACTTGCTGAGCCACTTGATGTGTCTGAACTCTTGAAGTAGCTAATTTCCATGTCATGCCATTGAGCATTCTGGTTGTTGTTGTTTTTTTGCGCATCTTTTCATTCACCACCTCCGCTTGTCTGTAAAACATTTAAATGATGCTTAAGCTCAACCTGTGTGGCTCAATTGGTTGAGCAATGGACCATGCACCAAGAGGTTGCCAGTTTGATTCCTAGTCAGGGCATATGCTCAGGTTGCTAGCCGATCCCAAGTAGGGGGTGTGCAGGAGGCCCAGCAGATAGATGTTTCTCTCTCTCTCTTTCCCTCTTCCTTCCTCTCTCTAAAAGCCAATAAAAACACATTTTTAAATCATGCCTAAACTTTATCTCTTCTTCAAAGCCTTCCTTGATTGTCTTAAGTGGACCTGATCACTTTCTCCTTCACACTACCTTGAACTTACCAGTATCAAAGCAATTATCACAATGCACTGCAATTATTTTATTTATTCAACTATCTCTGCTCCTAGACAATGAAATAAATCTTTGAGGGAAACCATTGTACCTTATTGTTGAATTTCTAGTACCCAGCATGGTATCTAGTTTCTAGTAATTGCTTAATAAATAAGCATTTATTAATTACTTTACTGAATGAGCAATAAAATCATGAGGCTGTCAGAAATCCAAATAAAAGTTGGAAAGATAGGCTTCACAAAATTAAGTGATTTGCCCAAAGTTACACAGCTACTAAGTGAGGGAGCAGGAGTTGAACCTGGTCTGTTACTACAAAGCCCTTATCTTTTTTCACAACAATCATACCACCTTCTAGCTGGTCAAAGCTCTTCTTGTACTTTGGAAGTTTCTTTGCTGATAGTGATAATGTCCTCTCTCTTTATGGTGACACTAGAGGCCCGGCGCATGAAATTCGTGCGTGGGTACAGTCCCTAGGCCTGGCCTGTGATCAGGGCCATCTTCCCAGGCTGCCCGCAGCCAGGCCCCCCCCCCCCCCCCCACCGCCCCGCTGCCACCCAACCCTGGTTCCCCGTTCGCCATCGGAGGATCAGAGCCTGCCGGCCAGGGGGAGGGACCGAGAGGTGGTCAGTGCACCTCATAGTTACTGGTTGAGCAGTCATTCTGGTTGTTCTGCTATTCGGTCGATTTGCATATTTTTGTTTCCTGGTCATCATCATCATAACTAGCATTTTTTAAAACCTTCTTTAAAAGTGTTCACCCTGGGTACCTCCAAACCTTCCAACTCTCCTTCTGCACCAGCCCTCCACCCCCACACAGATTTCACCCTCTCCCTCCCCTACTCCCCAGTCTGCTACCCCATACTTCTTCCTGCCCTGCTCTGCTCCACCTCCATTCTTGTGTACCAGTAATGGAATAGATCTTGTCTGGTGGCCAGAGGAAATAAACCAGGCCTAATAAAAATCTAATTAATTAGGTCAAAACTGACCCAGAGATCAGGGAAAGGGGCAAAGGAGGGTTGCTGAAAGTGATAAGGGAGGCAGCAGGGTGAACTTTTTTTTTGGGGGGGGGGGGGGCGGGGGGAGAGTTTCCTCCTGATGAGGGGCTTCAAAGGACAGCAGCCTCCTTCTGCTACCCTCTGTCTCCAGAGACACAGTTTCTGATTGGCATCTGGCAGGCAGAGCAGTTGCAGGTACAGGACTGGGAACGCCTTTCTGCATGCAGCTCCCTGGAGAGTCTCTTCTTCTAAGGAAAGCTTTGTTCTAACCATTTCTCCTGGAGCCAGGGCTGCTGGGTGGTCTGGGGCAGGAGGGAAGAATGGAGGTGGGGCAGGGCAGGGCAGGAAGAAGTATGGGGTAGCAGACTGGGGGGTGGGGGAGGGAGAGGGTGAAATCTGTGTCGGGGTGGAGGGCTGGTGCAGAAGGAGAGTTGGGGTCAGCATAGGAAGGTTTGGAGGTACTGGTGGAGTAAGAGGGACCAGCAGATGCCAGAACAGGGGAAAGAGTCTACGGAATCAGGTGGGGGTCCGCGAGGGTGAGTATAGACCATAAGTCCCTTCCCCAGACCCTGCCATCCCAGGTGGCTAGTGGGAGGGGTCCATAGCGAGGCACTGAGCCCCCTACACTTTGTGTCTGAGGCTCCAGAACATGTGGTTAACACGCCCCGCCCCTGCCACCCCCGCCGAAGTGCTGCCTTTTGGAACGCATTTTCAGACACATGGATTGTTTTTAAGTTAATGCTTTTTAATTCACTCTGTTTCCCACTTGTCGTTTTTTATTGAAAAGGCGGATTCTGTTGGTGTGTGTTCTTCGGCAGGGGTGTTCTCCACAGGCAGAGAGCCGAGGAGAGACAGAGACAAAAGGCTCAGGGAAACATGGGGAATGAGTAAACAGGATCAGGGGGCAAGGAACAGGGAGAGAGATGCACAGGGCAAGACAGACACACGACACAGGGTGCTGTGGACAGGGATAGAGCTTCCCAGCCCGCTGAGAGGGCTCACCCCGGGTGCAGCTCCTAGGCCCGGAGTCAGCGAACTGAAAGTCCTGGATAATTAGAGCTAATTACATGTGTGCAAACAGCCACAGCAGAGGCCCCGGGCCAGCCACCCCTCCCCCGGCCTTCCCCCTGCGATCCCGCCCCAGCAAAGGGGCTTTGCTGGCACAGTTGGGGCTGAGCGCCTGGGGGAAGGGCGCACAGGTGGAGAGTCCCTGGGGCCCAGGGGTTAGGGTGAGCCCTCCGCCTCCAGAGTGCCACCCACGATTACACACTCCAGCGCATGCTGCGGCCCCAGGATGGCAGGTCGCGACCAGGTTAGGAATTGGATCAGAACTTGGTCCGAGCTCCCCTTGGCCTTGTGCTGAGCAGGCCCTGGCGGCATGGGCCCCAGCTTTTGGGTCCTTAGGTTTCTATTATCTTGGCCTCCTGAGCATTCCCGTCTCGTCTCTGTGAAGATTCAAGAAGGGGCTCTCCTTGTATCCTGCCACGGGGAGTGCCTGTCTGGAGCTGAGGCCGCGGGATGAGGAAGGGACAGAGTCTGGTGCTTGGCTCTTGGTGATCAGTTTGTCTCCACCTGGATGCGCCACCGGACCCCAAAGAGTGACTTCTCTGAGCTTTCATTTGCACACCGTGCATGCCTCCTCTGAGACGCAGAGTCCAAGGGGAAGGAGAAAGGTGTGAATTCCTCACGTGTGAATGAGGCTTTACACTTTGAATTGCTAGCCTGAATCAGTGATCTCATTTTGTGGGTTCAGGAACCTTTGGTGGGTTGGGCTGGAGTGGTGGCAGAGTAGGGTTTTATATTTCTACTAGAGGCCCGATGCACGAAAATGCGTGCAAGAGTAGGCCTTCCTTCCCCCAGCTGCCGGCACTGGCTTCCCTCCGGCACCCGGGACCCGGGGCTTCCCTCCTCTGGCTGCCTGCAGGCACTCAGGACCCTGGCTGGCTTCTCCCGGGCCCCGGCTTTGTCAGGAAGGACATCCAGAATGACATCCGGAAGATGTTTGGTCTAATTAGCATATTACCCTTTTATTATTATAGATAGAGGCCCAGTGCACGGGTGGGGGCCGGCCAGCCGGCCCTGATGGGGGCCCCGATCAGGGTGGGGGTCCCCGCTGGGGGGCAGGCCGGCCAGGGCAAGGGGCCACAGTCGTTCTGGTCTTTGTGGTCATTCTGGTCGTTCCACTGTTTCAGTGGCTGGGCTTTTATTATATAGGATTTTTAGGACATTTTCTTGGACATGTCTCAGGGGATGCAAGAAGCATTTGAACAGCTCTGTTTTCATTGCATTTTTTATGCTCATATTTGAAGTTTTCCCAGAAAATTCAAGCTTTTAAAGCCTTTCTCCTCCATTTTATTTGACAAATCCTAGGTGATGATATTGTTGGAAAGAAGGTCAGACTTGGAATCCCTCAGATCTACCTGTTGTCATGCATGGAAGGCCAGTCATCAATGCCAAGGGCACCCTAAAGCACAGGTAGGTGGATGAGTTTATTTTGAAGAAAATTAAGGGACATCGTAGAGCCATATTTGAGAGGAAGTGTTTTGTGTTCAATAAACCATTACTATTACTCAGCAAGGACTCCTTTTCTCAGAAGTCAAATGGAGCAGCCACTAATGCCCAGTGAATATTCTTTTGTTGGATTAATTTCTGATTCTGTATCCTACTCATCTTCTGTAATTGCTGCCTCTAGCAATGTGGCATGTGATATCTGGACATATTATCTCAGGAAAGAAAAAAGAAACATTTGGCAGTCTACACTCTTTTTTAAAAAAGGTGGTTCTCCCTTGTTGAAGGGTAGAGAGTACTAGTATGTGAATAAATCAATGGTTAGTTTTCCTTTTGGGGTGGTGTTTTTGTGTGTGTGTTTTTCTCTCCCAGAATATCTCTCTTATTTCATCTGACAAAAATGTGGGATGGCCGAAGCCGGTTTGGCTCAGTGGATAGAGCGTCGGCCTGCGGACTCAAGGGTCCCGGGTTCGATTCCGGTCAGGGGCATGTACCTTGGTTGCGGGCACATCCCCAGTGGGGGGTGTGCAGGGGGCAGCTGATCGATGTTTCTCTCTCATCGATGTTTCTGGCTCTCTGTCACTCTCTCTTCCTCTCTGTAAAAAATCAATAAAAATATATTTTGGAAAAAAAATGTGGGATAATATATGGTCATTTTTAGTCATTTAAAAATTATACCATTTCACTAAGTAGTTCAGGGCACCTGTATTCTCTATAAGTAGCATACAAGAAGAGTGTGCACCCGACCAGCGTGGGTTAGTGGTTGAGCACCAACCTATGAACCAGGTCACAGTTCAATTCCCAGTCAGCGCAGGCAGGAGGCAGCCCATCAATGATTCTTCCACATCATTAATATTTCTATCTCTCTCTCCCACTCCCTCTCTGAAATCAATAAAAATACTTTTTTTTTTAAAAGAAAGAAAGGATGTGGCAGTAACCACAGGTCAAAGTCATTAGTGAATTTTTAAAATATACATGGACCCTAAAAATAAAAATAAATATACAGACCCCTTACCTCCAAGGAACTTAAGTCTCCTTATAAACTTCCATTGCCAAATAGGCATTAATCTAGTCAACCCAAGAAGACAGGTGAAAGTGTGCACTTTTTAACACTATTTTAAGAACTTTTGGGGGAAAGCAGTCAACAGCATACTTACAGAGCAGAGAGGCTAGCAGTGGAGAATCTTAATGATTTGTTCCACCAACATTTGCTAAGCACTTTCTAAGCATCAGGCACTGTACTGTGTTAAGGTAAGGACACAGAGATTATTTAGTCTGGCTTCTTCTCTCAAGGCACTTCTAGGAGAGTGGGAGGTCGCCGCAGTTATGTACTGACTGATGAGGGCCACGAGCACTGAGGCCATGGGAACACATGGGCACCTTGTAAGGATGGGGATGAAGGAAAACTGCCCAGAGGTGGCACCTGAGCTGGGTGGGCCTTGATAAATAAGAGATAAGTCAAGAAAATTATTAAACAGCTGCTTCCTCTGTCATTAATAAATGAAGCAGAGAAGACAAGGCTCCTTCGGGAAACTGTAAGAATTTCAGAAGGACTAAGTAGAATTTTAAAAGTGTGGTAAGAGTGGGGAGCAGACTGCCCAGGACAAAGGTAAGAGCAGGGAAAGTGCAGAGAGGGGGTTTCATGAACCACTTTCACAACTCCCTGTCTAGCTGTAGTTGAGCTGGACATCTCTGGTAGGACACAGCCTTCTTCTAGAAATGCCCACTTCTCAGAAACAGCCCTGAGAGAGTTGTTGCCCCAGAGTTCACAGAGCCTGCTCCCCAGTGCTCAGGGACTTTAGGAGGCCGGGAAAGGAGCCCCCTTCCACCTCCCACTCCTAGAAGCATTTACCCAGGAGCCTCGGACCCAACATTGCAGGTCTTTACTCTCCAGGAAGGTCAGCCACCATCAGCAATTCAATGGCAGTGTTGCCCCAGACTGTTCCATTGCGTGATTGTTTACCCACTGGGCAGGGACCAAGTACACATCGTCTCTCAGCCTGTTGCTTCTGATAATTGCTTAGTAAATCTTTACATGTGTATTGACTCTTCTGAACTATTATTTAATGGTGGTTGATTGATGCTCAATAAATATTTACAAGTAATCATTACAATTGGGTTCTGTGGTGAGGGCAAAACAAAGGAAAAGAGTGGGAGCAAAGAGAAAGAGTGAGGGTGCAGAAAAAATGCAAAGTAGTCATTAACATTAACTCATTGAGTACTTACTAACTCACCAGTCTGGAGCTTAGACTTCTGTATGTATATTATCTCATTTAATATTACAAAGACTTATGATAGAACATTATTATCATCTCTATTTAACAGATGAGGAAACTGGGCACCAGAGAAGTTGAGTGACTTTCCTAAGGCCAGGGGGTTGGTTTTCTGACTCCAGACCAGGGTTCTATTTGTTATATCTCACTTCTGGTAAGAGAGGAAGAGGCCTTGGGGCTTCTCTGTAGACGCGTTAGTAACAGCTCTTACCTGAGAGTGAGCAGCAGGAGATTCTGCCTTATGTTTCAATAACTAAAGAATAAAGTGTAAATCTTGTTTGGGTGGCTTAAACAAAAACCTATGGACCCGATCACTGTTCAATGACCCACACAATTTTCTCTGGACATTCTGGATCACCACTGTCATCTCCCCTGCCCTGCCCCCCCTTTATTAATCTGATCTTTGTTTATAACCTTTTATATCCATTTTGATCATCATCCTCCCATGAGTGACAAGTGCATGTATACTTTGTGAGCTTAGAAAAAATCCCAAGATTAGAATCTGGTGTCTAATATATGATATGACAAATTCCCACATTTGATGTATTCTTTCTCTTGGTGTTGTCTTAGGACTTCCTATTAGATCTGAGAAAAAAATATTTTTAATAGAATTATTCATGAATGATTAGTGGGTGTCTTTAGAAACATTAATTCATAAGTGTACTTTGGCTATCAGATTGTCAAAAACCCACTAGAAAGATCCATTCAAAGGTTAAATGTTAGTGTGTTTGAAGATCTCTGCTTTTGCTATACCTGACCTGGGTGTGTACTTTTATGATTCATTATATGCATCTAGGAGGCAGATGTTCTGTCTTATTTAGCCTGCGGAGAAAATGTTGCTGAGTAAAAAGTAACATATTTTCGAATAGATTAATGAGGATCAAAAGGGTAAATAAAAGTGAAGAAAATATACCCCCGGGTCACAATGTTTATAAATATAAGCTTAGTTTGTTGTTAAATGCAATAAAATTAAAAACAGTAAAGCTGTTTCCTTTCATAATTTCTTGTGTAGTCTAACAATAACAGTTACCTAGCTGAACTGAATTACTGATTGAGAAATGTCATTTTAAGCATCAGATTTAGAAGTGCATATTTAAGTTTCTACATTCAATCGTTCATTCATTGAAATATTACTGAGCACCTATCAGGCACCATTCGAGGGAGTGAGGATTGGTAGTGAAGAAAATAAAGGTGTTCTCACATGAAGCTCCCAAATTCTAGTGGGAGGAGACAGAAATGGACCCATGAGTATATGATCTGCCAGGTGAGGAGGAAATGAGGCAAAAGCAAAAGATCTGGAGAGTGGGGGGAGGGGAGGGTATTATTTTAGATGGGAAGTCAGGACAAGGCCTCCGTGCTGTGATGACATTTGAGCAGAGACATACAGGAAGTGAACACATGAGCCACACAGGAAACTAAGAAAAGAACATTCCAGAACACATGACCCATGCAGTAAATGAGGAAAGAATATTGCAGGCAGAGAGAAGAGCAAATATGAAGGCCCTGAAGTAAGGCCCTGGTGTGTTTGAAGGGACATTGAGGTGGCAGGGCAAAAATACTTAGGATTTAAGTCTCAATGAACTATAACTATGTAAACTTTTTCATTTTTAAAATTTTTCTAATAAGCTGGCTAAATACAAACATCTTTTTGTTTCAATCCATATTAAAACTATTTCTAAGTTTCTTATTTGGGGTAAATACTACATTATCAACTTATTTTAATTTTTTGTTCTTTCGTCCATGTCTACTCTGTGTCAGGCATGTGTGGGCGCTGTTAAGTGCTAGGCAAGCAACAGGGAACATCACAGACATATTCCAGCCTTGATTCGTCGGTGTACAGTGCTGGAAGACTTGCATTCCTTGAGGTCTTCATGCTCATGTATAATGTGGGTAGACTTAGGAGCCAGGATGGGGACTTCAACTAGGAAAAGGGATGGGGGAGTGCTGAGAGGATGAGGAAGGTCTGGTAGACAGAGAAATTCAAACGCTGTGAGGAGAAAAAGGAAGAATCAGGTGAGGAAACCTGGGGTCAGGGAATCAGAGACCCACCAAGGCAAACGGTTTAGGCACCATGAGATAGGAATCCTAGCCACGCATCTCAGTCAGCTGGGAGAGGTCTCTGTAAACAGCAGCAGGGACCCACAGCAAGAAAGAAGCTAAAACAGCCTGTCTCTGCCAGTAGGGCTCAAAGTTTAATGTGGAGAGTTTTCAAGCATTTTTGTCAAGGCCAAAGGACAAGATCTCAGTTGCTCTGTTGTGCCCAGGCCACAGGTTGAAAAGGTGAAGACAGAGGTTTGATTGCATTGTTCACCACTGTTTGAGTTGACGCATGTTTGTTGGGTTGAATTGCCCCGTTCCTGACTGATTACCTGGAGTGGGCCCACGTGCTTTCCAGCACCTGTGTCCTCTGGCCCCCAAGGTCTCCTGGCCAGCCACTGTCAGCTGTCGCTCACGTCTGCGCCCTCTGTCCCAGCCATCTGTCCTCCAGATGCCCCTGAATGCCAAGGACTTTACTGTAAAAGTGCCAGAGCACAAAACAATGGAATTTCAGCAAATCTCTGATATTAATTGGACTTTTTAAAAAAAATATGACTGCTTCTTCTAGAAAAATCCAGAAAACTTAGCCTTTAATTTTAATTCACATGTGGATAATCAAAATTTTTGTTGTTGTTATTGTTTGTTCTTTGGGTTCTTTTTTCTTCAGTATCTATTGCCCCATTAAAATTTTAAAAATAGGCACACTTACCGTTTCTTCCCCATACATGGACACATACATACATCTTGCATATTTTACATAAATAGTTCATATGTAACTCTGTATAAGATATATCCATAACCATCCTTACTATGAAATGAAAACAGCATTCAAAATATAAATCAAAGTAAAATGTAAATGCTTGCTGGGCTCTGGGCTTTATATAACACAAGATAAAAGAAATGTGGTAGCTGACATTCATAAAATTAGTTTAGGTGTTCAAGTCCTACTGCATGCTTCTTGGTTGCCTTGGCAACCCAGTATATAAATGAAAACCCTGGAAACAGGTCAGATATTCACACTGACTTAACAAAACTATAATCCTATTATAAGGATGATTACATTCACCTTATTTCTATTCTCTTTGACATTTTTTTTATCCTCACCTAGGATACGCTTTTTAAAAAGTTGATTTTAGGGAGGGAGAGAGAGAAACATCCATCAGTTGCTTCCGTACGTGCCCCAGCCGGGGATGGAACCTGCAACCTAGGTATGTTCCCTGACTGGGAATTGAACCCGCAACCTTTTTGGTGTAGGGGATGATGCTCCAACCAATTGAGCCACCCAGCCAGGGCAACAAAATATTTTAACAAATATTTTAATTTGGGGGCATTCTGAAGTTTTTCTTGTTAATAACTTTTTAAAGTAAAAACATAATCCTACTCCATGCAGTAAATTTGATGAACACATTTATTCTAAAAAATGCTTAAAATCAAATCCTCTCAACCTCGAGCTGAATGACTAGGCATAGCAACCACGCTTAGCTCAACTCTAGCATCAGACAGCATCGGCTCTGCAGCAGCAGGCATGATCAAGCCAACACAGGCCTGGCAAAGAAGCATTCTAAAGTGCCTGTCCAGGCTTTGTCAGTTCTGACACAGCATCTTGGCTGTATTAGTTCCCATACACCCAGATTAGTTTCAATCTATAGCAGTTTACATAGAGGTCCTTTATGGAACCTGACAAAGGATCTGTTGGGATGACAGCACCCTGTAGAAAGAAACTACACCTGAAGTTTACTAAACAAGTGTACAGATGATTCTGAATACTGTCTGGTTCTTTCTCACTCCGAAACTGGTGGCAACACTAATGAGTGCATTTGTGGGAATTGTCTCAACTGTCATACAGCCTGGGTTCTCTTCTCCCAGGGTTTGGGATATCTTTGGATATTTCATCCTACTTACCATGGGATGTCCACTTCTTCTTTAGGGCCATTACTACTAATCTCGAAAAGTTTTCAGGCTTCCCTTGTGTCAAGTACAGACTATGGACAGAATTATTTGCCTCCCTCTGAATTAATCCGTCAACTCTCCTCTAGGAAACATCATCACACTTCCTGTGCCAAATACATTCTGGGAGCAGCACTAGAGGCAGCGTTATTCTTAATGTTCAATATCTTGTGAGCTGTGTGTTATCTGCCTGTTACATGTTTCCATTGCTCATCCTGCTGCCTCTACCACTAATGCCACATCTAAATTTGAACTAATCAACTTGTTCCTAAAACCAGCTCCCTTCTTGGTTTCCTACTTCTATTACATATGTCCCCTTACCCAGGCTTAAAGCTGCAAAGTCAGCCTTGATGCTCCCTCTATCAGCCAACGAGTCCTGAACATTCATGCTCCATCATCTCTTCATAATCATACCTTTTATTCCATTCCACTGAGAACCACCATTCGAATTCGTATCCTCTTACCCATGGTCTCACCTCCTCCTCAGGCTTTTCTCCTTCAGTACATTCTATGCTCTGGCCAGATTATTGGTGCTCAAACACTGCTTTAATGTCACTTTTCCACACTCAAATATCCAGTGGGTCCCCACTGCTAAGAAGATAAATTCTAGACTACTTCATTTGGTGGGTAAGGTCCTGGTGCCAAGCTGTTTCTCTAACCTTATCTCTTAATTCTCACCTAACCTCAGCCCCAGTAAGCTGTCATCTACTTGCCCTTCCTCTAGCATATCCTATATATTCCATCCCTTGCCCATGCCCAAGTCCTTCTCTTACCTAGTTGGGTAATCCAGCTGTCATTTCTAACTTTCTTTATTCCCTTGCCGTCTTCTACTATAGAAGCTAGAAATGCTAAATATCCTCTTTCCTAACCTCCCTTGAACATCGTCACATTTGTTGTTCCGTTTTACCTCTAGAAAAATTACAGTAATGAGTATAGAAGTGTGGATTCAGCAAAATGTCAGTATGATGGGGTTTAGTCCAAAAGAGAAGTAATGTTAACAGTTTCTAATTTATTTTGGCTAAATTAAAGATTTTCTTCCTTCTTATTTTCATTTCTCCTTCTTTGGTTTGATGGAGGAAAGCGGAGGGAGGTGTGATGCTTGTTTGACATCCTAGATGTAACAGAAAAGTTTAAGTCCTCTCCTTTACCTCTTCTGATAAATTTTTAAGTGGTGACTTTATTTAACAACTAGAAGCTACATTTTATTTAATTGATTACTATGGCCTGACACAGATGTGCTAGTAGCTAGTAGTCATAAAACTCAAGAGTTTTTGTTTACTTGTATTTCAGCAGTTATCTTCACAAGGATGTTAAGTTGTATTGTTGTTGTTTTTCATAATGTGCTTAGAGGTTACCAAGTCAAAGTGTTCAACCCACAAACTATTGAACTTTAGTGCACAAAGTAGTAGCTATAAAAACTGAAAGGGTCACTTAGAAAGGCTCTGAATGGTTAAAGACACCTGTGGTTAACACCAGAAAAAAAGAAGGAAAGCCCATTGACCCTTGGTCAACATTATGAACAGTTTTACTTCTGTTTCTTAAGTCAAGTGTAAACCAACGTGAAAGTAAAATGTCTCTGAACAAAAGGGTTCTAATGTAGCAATAGCTGCAGAGGCTGATCACGTTCTCCCTCTGGATAGGCAAATGATGTTTCCTGCTTTTGCAAATTTGACCAAATGGCTTAATAATCAATACTTTTCCAAATATTCCTATGAAAATATCATTCTCTAAAAGAGTTCAACCCTGCCATTTATGAGCCACATCAGTTTCTAAAAGGAAATATAGTCACGTGTTTGACCATGGTAGAGTTAGGAGTCAGTGTTTTAGTTGCATGCTTTTAAAAGCCAAACTCTCATCTTAAATATATCCCAATGTAACCATATTTATAACCAAAAAATGGGGAAGCAAGAGCAGAAAGAAAGAATGGGAGGAAGGAAAAGCAACTGAAAGAATGTAAAGTGGGAGAGAAGGGCATGAGACAGGGGTCAAACCTCCATTCCTTCCCACTGCTCCAGGGTTTTTTCGGTGATTAGAACATACACAGGACCTGTACCAGGCTCAAGTGCATGTGGGGTGTGGGGGTGTGGGCGTGGGGTGTGAGGGTGTGCACAGAAGGCATGGCCCCTTCCCTTTAGGATCTTACTGTCAGGTGAAGGAGGCTGACATAGATAAAGAAGTCTGATGGAAAGCTGACCTTGATGAATATTTAAATAACTCTCTGATAGTAACAGAAGAACTGGGGACAGAAAGCTTCCTTCCTGCAGGTGGGAGCAGGGATGCTTTGGTGAAGATGGTGAGATCTGAGCAGGGTCTTGGATGATGAGTAGAATCATGACAGATGGAGATGCATGGAAAGGAGTCGGCCAACATGGCAGGAAGAGCAAATGAACTGGCAGGCCTGGACCACAATCTGCATGGAGCCATGATGAGTGAAGGGGAAAGCCAGTCTTGGGTCAGACACAGGCTGAGAATTTCACCCTTTTTGTCTGCCTTAAAGGCAGTCAGGAAGGTATCTGCCATAGCAGTAGGAAGAATAATTTGAGTAAAAAAATCACAGCTTCTAGGTTAAGCCCAACCTGCCCTTTCTCCAAAGTCTCAGCCAGAGCTCCTATCATGGGAAACACAACAGAATGCCCCTCCCCCTCTTGGATTTCCCATCCTCATCTCTGCTTCTGTGTTCTCCCTGTGGTAGACACCTATTCTCTTTCTGCCCAGGACCCTTCCCTTTTCCTGGGATTGGTGCCTTTTCCTTGGAGAGCTCTTCCTCCCTCCACTCCACGCACATGGACCTAGAGGGGTGGGCCTGTCCCAGCGCCTGAAGCCCTGGGCACAGCTGGCTTGTTAGAAGTCAGCAGATGTGACACTCAAACCAGTCCTGAGATCTTTCTTTCTTTCCTTTTTTTTTGTCATTCCTTTCATTGATTTATCACAGTCCTACTTGTTTGCTGCTTGTCTCCCCCACTAGACCTTGAGGCCAGAAACTTTGGCTTGTTCACTGCAGGGTCTGGCATACGTTAGGCCTAATAGAAGTCTTCCTGAGGAATGGGCAAGCAAACAGGTTCAGATCCCTGCTCCACCACTTCCCAGCTTTGTCCTTGGATTAATTACCCTCTCAGAAGACTTCCTCATTTAAAGATCAGGGCTTTCAAGTTGAGTTGTGTATTGGAGATTATGGGAAATGCCTGATTCCATGAAGAGGCTCCATAAATGGTAGCTATCACTTGTGAAGTTTTTCTTTCCTTCATTTTTCAATGCATTTTGTTGCCAGGCTTAAAGACCTGACATTTTTTCAAGAGAATTTTTTATTGAAGTCTAACAAATGTGTAGAAAAGTACACATCCCAATTAGTGTATATATATATGTACATATACATATAATATATACACACCCATGTAACCACCTCTCAAATTAGGAAGTAAAGCATTCCAACACCCAGAAAACTTTCCTTGTTAGCCACCCCCATCCCCCGACCAATTCTTTCCCTCCTCTGTTTAATTTGAGATAATGGCACCTCCATTCTTCCTTCAAGCCATTTCTGACTCATTCCTTTTCCCTTTTCCTCTCCTGAGACCTTTCCTGATAACTCTAGCTCTCCAAACCTTCCCTATTACCTGTCAGTCCTGAGATATTTCATACTGGATTTAGTCTCCCTTTGGTATTGAAGGCATAAGGGTAGAAGCCCATGGATGAAACTGATTTAAGAGAATATAGCTAAATAGAGAAAAAAGCAGAGGTGAGAACCCAAGATGCCAACGCTTAAGTGTTGTCCAGTTAAGTTTTTCTGAGGTTCAAATGAACTCATGCTCTTGCCACTAAGACTTCCAGTAAATCCCCCTTTTTGTCTCAGTTAGATTAGGATAGGGTTTGTCACTTGCAATCAAAATGTTCTTAACTAAAAGATGTCTGTACTGGTTATTTCCCATTTGCTGGGAGGTGCCCTCTATCCACGTGCCCACTCTGCTCAGTGCCCCCAAACACTGACTGTATCCATGGGCTCCCCAGCCTTCCTGCTTCTGGTTGGGTTCACCCAAGGT
The DNA here is from genome assembly GCF_951640355.1 of Cnephaeus nilssonii. Lineage (NCBI taxonomy): Eukaryota > Metazoa > Chordata > Mammalia > Chiroptera > Vespertilionidae > Cnephaeus > Cnephaeus nilssonii. The sequence continues at coordinate 35,996,651 of NC_137089.1, read as the reverse complement.
GAGTCACTAACAGGAGATGGAGGGAAGGAGGAGAGCGAAGCTGGGTGTTCATTTCCCTGGTTTTGTTTGGCCTGTAAGCCTCTCCTGAATGCACAGCGCCTCTCAGGAGGCTGTTCCACAGAGCTCTCTCCCAGCTTTGGTAACTGCTCCCTTCCCCTGAAGTGTAGACAGGGCTCCCTGCTCTGAGCTGCCTAAAGTAAGCCACACATTTTGTTGCTCTCTCTAAATCCTGCCAACATCTTTGCAAATAGTCCTTTTACTAAAACCACCTCAATTATTCAGCTAGAGAAAGTCCTTTCTTCCAGACTCTGACTGTTACAACCCAACCAGGTGACTGTTGAGGGTTGTGAATCTTTCCTACACCAGGACTCTTGGGATGTAAATCATAAACTAACTGCTAAACCTCTTGGATTATTTGGTTATGAAAAGGTAACTCTCAATCTACCATCACTAACTGATTTTAGCCTGTAGGAAGCCCAGAGTCAGCAAATCCAAGGCCGAGGCTCAACATTCTCCATTTCCATATGCTGTGTGAGTTCACTAGTAAGAGTCCATCCATCAAGAATTCTGATGTAGGCACAGCACCAGAATCCTTCTCAGCACAGCCCAGCCCTCAGCAGTCAGCAGCAGTCACCGCAGGCCTTTCAGGCTTTAACCCCATCGCAGAACCAACTGAGAATCCTTAAGCCAGAGCTAAAGCAAGGGTCATTTGCCCTAACATGATCCAATCTTGATTTTCTGGTAGCAATTTTTAGAAGTAGACTCCTGGCTCAGGCCCTTCGTCACTGCCCAAGTCACCCTGGTCATATATACCATCTAAGCAACCTTATCTAGACATGGATTACAAGGGTGGAGACAGCAGGGCCTTCAGGGAACATTAGGGAACTTGAGGGTGAACTTTTCAGATATCTAGCCATTCACAAAATTTCATAGTCAGGAACCCCAAACATCTATACAGCTTTGGAGGGGAAAAATCGTTTTCCTCTATTTTCTTTCTGCAGAAATGGTATCTCGGACATGATACTTAATGACACTCACCCAGGCACAGGACACCTCCATAGGTTGATTAGCCTCCCAGGGCTGCTGTTAGAAGGTACCACAGATGTGGGTGGGTTAAAACAACAGAAATGTGCTGCCTCACAGTTCTGGAAGCCAGAAGTTGAGGTCAAGGTGTCATCAGGGCCATGCTCCCTCCAAAGCCGCTTCCTAGCCTCCCCCTGGCTTCTGGTGGTGCCAGGCATTCCTTGGCTTATGGCAGCCAATTCCAATCTCTGTCTTCGTCCTTACTTGGCTGTCTTCCTCTGTGTGTGTCTCTGTCTTTTCACATGGCATTCTTTTCTATGTAAGGACACGAGTCATATTAGATTAGGGGCCTACCCTCATTTAACTAATTATATCAGTAAGGATCGTTTCCAAATAAGGTCACATTCTGAGGGTACTAGAGGTTAGAACTTCACCAGATCTTTTTTGGGGGGACACAATTCATCCCATAATAATAGGTGTGTCTGAGATTGGCCACAGCTCCCCAGAATATTAGCCCAAAGCTTAAAACTTTCTCTCTGATTCAAGAAAGTAATATTGGAATGTAAGTGAGGATGATGTTAGTATAGAAACCATCTTGAATCTGTTCTAATTTGGGGGTGGGGGGTCCTAAGTATTAACTCACAACTGACAGATACAATGTTTTGTGTCAGAAAAGGGCCCTACCCAGAGACCTGCTTTCAGGGCCTAACTTCCCCACTACCAGTAATTGGCTTTTGTTGCTTTATTTGTTATTATTAATAGTAACACATTATTTTTAAAATACTCTCTTATGCAAAAATTAAACTCGGTATGGCATTCTCTTCACCTCATCGGTGATTTTCAAAGTCATTCTCAAATTTCTGCCCAAATTTTTGAATTAAAGAGGAGGGAATTCTTCTTTAGTGTTTCTAGTAAAGAGAATAAGAAAAGCTATTCCGTTTTGCTTCCCCTAGGACCAGCCTAGGGAGTGCTTCATCAATATATTTTGTAGAGAATCACAGCCAAGACAGAAAGACAATCTGAGAGCAAGTGTCTGCTTTTAGAGGAAAAAATGATGAAATTCCTTTTTATCATAATAATAAGTTGTTAATCCACTCATTATTTACTGGGAACTTTATATCACAGGAAATAAGATATTGTGAACATTGGTACCAGTCATTTCAAAGAGCTTCAGAAAAGCCTAGATCTGCTTTTTGTTTTCATGAGTCATTCTTTAAGGAGGACAATTCTCAGACCTGTCATAAACAATAATTTTCCCCATAGGAATGGGTGGCAACCCCAACTATCACACATGCAACCTGACATGAGGTCTATCTTCCGCATTAAGTATCCAGCTAATTTCTCCTAGAATACAAAAAGAAAGAGAGAAAGGAAGAAAGAAGGGAAGGAGGGAAGAAAGAAACCACCTCCTTCAATTATAATAACAAAGCTCCTTGTGATGTGTTTTATTCCATACCTGAAAGGTGTGAATTCAACTAGAAGATATTGAGTGTATCCAATAGCTTCCAATTTGTGCCAACCTGATTTCCCCTTTGTTCTTTCTCAATAGATAAATTCTTACCAGTAGAACATTGTACAACTTTGAACTTTCCTTTGATATAATCTCTAGTGGTCATGAAGGGAACCATTGCTGGCTTGTTTGCACTTGTCTTAGGGACTAGCTGGAGGAAATTGGACACAGTAATTAATTCAGATTCAATGCCCAAGGGTGCCTCAAGAAACCTGAACTTGAATCTCAGATTGCAAAAACACAATTCAAAGGGAACAAGATATTCCTTCTCCCCTGGCATTTTGCTGATAGAACTGTAAAGCTAAATGGACGATTATCCCCCACTGTATATTACATTCAATTTAAACATCATCTATTCTAAGAAGCAGCAAACTACAAGTAAAATGATATCACCAATTTACTTCTTTGATTTAAAATAGTACCAGCACAAATCCAATCTGAATTTTTAAAATGATCTTTGAAAAACAAACCACAACAAAATGGACCCCACGTCTACTGATTGCTCCTACATTAAAAACACACTGTATGGTGGGAGGCTGATCTTTCTTTCTTCTAATAGCAGTTTTATAATGGAAAAACACTATGACCTTAACTGAGTTGAAAAACACAGACACACTTTATGTTGAACATAAACAAAAATACCTAACTACCAGGCTTATTTTCTGACCAGTAAGCATTTGATGTGTTTAAAGCCTAGTAATGTATTACAGCAGCTATGACTATATGGAAAGTCTCCTTGGGCAGGTTGGTACATGACTTCAGTCTTATTTAGAGCTGTCATCAGCTCCTTGTAGGATATTGGCTCTTTACAGTGGTCTCTGATCCAGTTAAGCTTTCCAGGGTGCAGTCACCAGCATCTGTGTGATTGTTTCATGGACTTCAGTAATGCTTATTTAAATAGTTGCATAAGAAAATTTTCCCATTTGACTGCAAGCACCAGAATATCATCTCTTCTTTCTTCTTTCTTTATTTTGTTTAGTTACAAAGGCAATGTATGTATTTTTTAAATTTGGGGGGAAAAAACAGAGAAAAGCTTTTTTAAAAGAATCTTTTATCATTTCATCACTTCTCACATGCACTGTGTGTATTCTGGTTATAATCTCATGACTTATTTGTGTGTGTTGTTTCTTATGTGATGAAGTTGGGCAATTACACAGGGTATAGAATTCTGACTTCTACTATTTTAAAAAGCATGTAGCATCACTCTTGTTTATTTGCAGAGTTATTTTAATGATTGCATACTATTATATAAAGTGTTGGCACCATAGCTTACTTAACCATTAGCTATTTAATTTGCCCTCCCACTTCAACACAGACATGGTTTTCTGCTATTATAAATAATTTTGTAATGATCATCTTTGTGAAAAAAATGTATAGCAAATTCCAAAATATGAGTCAAAAAGTATTAACATTTATAACTCAGGTCAGCATGCCAAATTACTTTCTAAAGGGTTCTGTTATTTTATCCAACACTAGTTAAATGCATAGTACCCAGTTAGTTCACCACACCCTTATGCCATTGAATTTTGTGATATTTTTAATGACTCCTCTAATCTAATAAATGGCCATGATAGTCCCAGTTATGAATTTTCTTTCTTTGACTACTAGCAAAGTTATTTTTCCCCATAATTTGGTTCACTATTTGTATTTCTTCTCTTACAAGCTGTCTTTTGTACTGTTTCCCACATATCTATCAGTGACTTATATTTTTCTTATAGATTTGTGAGAGCTCTTATATTGAATATTTGGTCTCCTATTCAATATATTTGGTTTTACTTTTAAACTCATACACACAGAATTTTAAAACGTCACTATAATCAAATCTGTGTATTTTTCTCATTGACGTGTTGCTTCTAAACTTAGGAAACTCTTCTTGCATAAAATGGGCAAATTCATTTCCATTTTCTTCTAGATTTTCTAGTTAACACTTTAAGTCATATGGAATTAGTGTTCATAATGATATATCAGTCTAAATTGTTTTCTCTATTGCTAACCAACAATCTCATTCATTTGCTATGTACAAGTTTGTATAGTACGGATATAATTTTTACATTTGGTGGCCAATATATTCTGTTTTACTGAGCTATCTGTTTAAGATGTATAGCTGAAATGATTGTAGCTTTATAATAAATTAGGGTCCCTAGCGGCTGCCGGCTGCCAGCTGGAGCCTCCCTTCGTTCTGCACCACCCCCTGGTGGTCATCGCACATCATACTGAGTGATTGAACTCCCGGTCAGTTGAACTCCCGAGGGGACACTTTGCATATTAGGCTTTTATATATATAATAGGCACAACCCATATTTCTCTCTCTCTCTCTCTCTCTCTCTCTCTCTCTCTCTCCTCTCTTTCATTAGAATGCCTCTTGGAATATACTACACAAACTTCCTTAAACACACTTTTTTTCAGTACAATATTTTTCAACACCATATGTATAGGAAAAGTTATTTTCCCCTAAAACAATATTTTTGCCTCAGCCAGTGTGGCTCACTTCTTTGAGAGTCGTCCAATGCACTGAAAGGTCACTGGTTCAATTCCAATCAGGGCACATACCCAGGTTGCAGATTCAATGCTATCAGTCAATGTTTCTCTCTTTCTCTCTCCCTCTTCCTTCTTTTCTCTCTAAAATCAACAACAACAAAAGCTCAATACCATATTTTAAAAAAAACTATACATAGAATAATTATTGAGTTAATAAATAATAATAAAAATACGTCTTGAGTCAAATAAAATTAGTAGAATATTATAATTATACTAGAGGTCTGATGCATGAAATTTGTGTAAGAGTAGGCCTTCCTTCCTCCGGCTGCCAGCACCGGCTTCCCTCTGGCACCCTGGACCCGGGCTTCCCTCACAGCCCGGGCTTCCTCCAGAAGATACGTCTGGTCTAATTAGCATATTACTCTTTTATTATTATAGATCAATATCAAAATGTGAAGACCATTTTGAAAAGCACACACAACAAAATGACAGCACAGGAATTATATTTGTAATGTTACATACAAAGCAAAAGTTTGTTAATAACCATATTAATTGTCTGCTGATCAGAAAGTGATGCTTTAAGCATATAATATTGTTTATTACCATGATGTTCCTGATATATAGACATTTTACGGTGCTTTGGTTCTATGTTAGAGAAATGAGTTGGGTGTTTTGGGTTGATGTACCAACCATATAATTTTTCTGAATTAAATTAATGGAAACAGGATCCCAGGCAGCACTTTTTGAGCAGTAACAAATTATTAACTTATGTGGGCAGTACCTGTTTTTTATTATCTTGTGGGATCAGAACTACCCTAGTATTGATATTTTTTCTATACTATTTCTTTTCTTTTTCAACTTTTTAAAAGTTGTATACATGATGCCCCAAAACTTGCAAATACTTTAGTACATAATTCCTATAAACAAAGATATTTCCCACATAATCATAATACAACCATCAAAATTGGTAAATTAACACTAATGCACTACTACCATCTAATCCATACACTCCACCCAAATTTTATCTGTTGTTTCAAAAATGCTCCTTATACTAAAAAGATCCAGTCCAGAATTATGTGTTGTATTTTGTTGTCATGTCTCTTTAGCCTCCTTCAAATTGTAATAAGTTCTCTATGTTTTCTTGTCTTTTATAACCTTGACACTTTTGAAGAATGTCTCTCAATTTGGGTTTGCCTAATGTGTCTTATAATTAGATTCAGGTTTTGAGTTTTGGTCAGGAATGTCACATTGTATCCTCACACAGAGAAATACTAAAAGTTAGTTTATAAAAAAACAAAAGTAATTACTTCAAAACTGGACAGAACAACCCATCGTTTTTTACTTTGTTCTTGGAGATAAATTTAACCGACGGCTGTGGTACCAGTAAACAATATTGCTGCTTACCAAACCACTTCAAAATTTACAACTTAAAACAACAACCATTTTTTAGTTCATGATTCTTTGAGTTGGCAATTTAGGTGGGTCCAACTGGGAGTGTTCTTCTCTTCTGGGTTGGGCTCAGATGATCTCAGACAGGCTTACTCATGAGTCTGTGGTCAGCTGGAGGGTCAGCCAAAGGGTCAACTGAGATGAGTAATTCCTTCAGGCACCAAAGTTTCCAAGAGAAAGAGCAGAAGCTCACAGGCCTCTTGAGGTCCAGGCTCAGAACGGAGACATTATCGCTTCTGTCACATCTATTGGCCAGAAATCATAAGATCAGGCAGACTCAAATTTCATGTAACTAACAGTTTCCATGAATGAAAAGAGCAAGTGCTTTTGATTAAATAGTGAATTCCAAGTGGAAAGTTGTTCCGGTTATTTATGGCTGTATAATAAACAACCACAAACTCAGTGGCTTAAAACAGCCAATTTATTTTGCTCATGATTTTTATACATCATGAATTCTAGAAGAGTTTGTTTCTGATCACTGTGATTACTAAGCCTAGATAAACTACTTCTACGATAACTCTTCCACTCATCTGTGGCATATCAGATGTCTTTGGCCTGTCTCTCCCCACACATGATGTCTCATCCTCCAGGGTCTCCCCACGTGCTTGGGCTCCTCACCGCATGGTGGATCAGGATAGTGTACTTCTCAAGTGGTGGCTCTGAAACCGGAAGTGAAAGTTGCCAATCTCCTAAAACCTAGATTCAAAAACTGCTGCAGCTTCACTCTGGCCGTATGCAATTGCTCAAGACAGTCACAGACTCTAATCAGATCTAAGGGAAGAAATACAGATTCCCTCTTTTTTTCTTTTCTTTATTGATTATGGTATCACATAATTGTCCTCATCCCCCCATTCCCTCTTATCCATGGGAACAGTATCAATCTTTAACCTGCCACAGTCTGCCCTGTGGTCACAAACTGTTTATATTTTTTCCACATGCAAAATGTGCTATCCCCCTTCCACAGTGCCCACAAGTCTCACCTTATTATGTCATTAGGCTTAGGCTTGAAGTGACAGATCTCAGGGCCAGGTGCAGATAAGCCTCCTTGGGTTTGGTTCCTCAAGTATGTGTCCTCTCAATTGTGAATTTAAAAATAAATTACCTGCACACACACACACACACACACACACACACACACACACACACACACACAAACATTTAATGTTGGGGCAGGCATGTGTAGACAAGCCCTTTCAAAAAGGGGGAAGTAGGAGGCATGGAGCAGTCAATGCTCCATATTGATATGAAATCCAGCTAGGAACATGCTGCCAGTTCCTTGATTCATGCCTGGTCTTGCACCCTTGGTATGATTCTCAGTGGCCCTTGGTTATGACCTTTGGGATCTTGGTTCTGCCTCAGTCATTCTTCATTTTCCATAAGAAATAGCCTGTGTTTTCTGCTAAGTGAGTTTCTTAGCCTGAATCATCCCTGTGTTAGTTTAGTGATCCAAAGACTTCTTTTATTTTTATATTTTAAATATATTTTTATTGATTTTAGAAAGGAAGGGAGAGGGAGAGAGAGATAGAAACATCAATGATCAGAGAGAATTATTGATCGGCTGCCTCCTGTACACCCCGCAACCCGGGCATGTGCCCTTGATCAGAATCGAACCCAAGACCCCTCAGTTCACAGGTGGACACTGTATCCACTGAGCCAAAGCAGGCAGGGCCAAAACCCTCTTTTAAATTTGATATTGTCTCTGATCCTTTCAGTCCAAGCTGGTATAATTCTTTTAAAAACATCATAGGATTCTCGTGTATCAAACTTATAATCTATTCTATTACATAAGAGTCATACCCACAATTATTTTTGAGTGAGCTCTTCTCTGCCTTTGGCCCTCTGCAAATCTGCTTAAGGATGGGACAGTATCTTGAAGATTATTAGAATCTGTTGTTTAACCAAGAAGGATCATAAGGCACACTATTAAAATCTTTTGTCAAGCAGATAGGATCCATGAGGCATCAACTTAAATGTTTCTGATGTCTTATCAAAGAGATAGATGCTTGCAGCTTTGACTTCCTTTTACTGCCCTGGTTTTTATCTTTACCTGGAGGATATTTCTTGCTTTTAAAATGTTTTCTTAGCTGGAAAACAGATGAGAAATAATTCTGTTTTATTTTGTTTTTGAGTTGACTCTCATTCTATTTTTGAAATCAGCAAATGATGGGTCCTATGTATTTTCTCTCAGTTCTGCTAAAATTTTTAAATAACTTTTTTAGCTTATTTTCTCCCTATTTATACTTTATCATATGCAGATACAAGAACTATAACATTCTGCCTGAAAAATCTACTTGTAACATTCTGCCTGAAAATCTGCTTACCAAGATCCACTAGTTTATTAGGTGCATTTTATACTTTTCAAAATATGTCAGGTGACACTATTGCTAAATCTTCTGCAACTACACTGAATGGACTGCCCTCCTGCCAAGTCTTAGTAATAACCTCCTGTCCTTCCAGCCTCCGTTGCACTATCTTTGAAATCTTTTCAGTCTCTGACCACTGTCCAATGTCAAAATCAATGCCATATATTTTAGTGTTTTTTTTTAATGACAGCACTTATGTTTCTGCTATTTATTGCTGCATAGCAAACTACCACCAAGTGAGGAAACCCAAACAACTATTTTATTTGCTCAAAATTTGGAAGTTGGAAAATTCCGGATGACCTCAGCTGGGCAACTTGTGTCTGATCCATTTGTCATCAGCTGGGGTCAATGGGGCTGGGTATCCACTTCTGGGATGCCTCATATGTATCGCTTATATGCTAGCATCTCAGTGCTCCTTGATCTCTATCTTGCTCCACATGGTGTCTCATCCTCCACTTCCTGTACACATGGCTTTTGCTTCTCACAGCATGGTACCCTCAGGGTAGTTGTACTTCTCCATGGAAGCTGGCTTCCAAGAGTGAGTGTCCCACATGACAACAAGTAAAAGCTGTCAATCTCTTAAGGCTGGGCCCTGAAACTGGCAGAAAGTCACTTCCACCATATTCTATTCATTAGAGCAGTCATGGAGCCCACCTCAGTTCCAGTGGAGAAAACACGGACGGACCCTGCTAACCCTGCTCTCTGGAAAGGATTCCCTCATTCATTCTTCTCTGGGGTCACTGGCTCTGTCTTCCAGAAATATTTATTCAAGAAACATTTATTGAGCATTTACCAAGCCCCTAAGAACAAGCCACCCATAAATAAATAATTTTAATGCAAAGTGGTAAGTTTAATGATAGATGTGCAAGGTGTTGGGGTGAGTCAAATAAGAATATTGAATCATCCTGGCAGTCAGAACAGACCTCTTTGAGATGGCTCTGAATTAAATCTTAAGCAATTAGTAGGTATTAGCCAGGTAAGTAGGAAGGAGGGAATTCCAGGAAATAAAGAGAAGCATCGTGGTATGAGCAAGAAACTCAGAATCCTTTGGTATTCCTGAAGCAGAAAACATTAGGAAGTGAGAGGCAAGAAATGAGGCTTCAAAAGAAAACAGGGGTCACATCGTGAAGAGCCTTGGACACCATGTTCAAGGAGCTTAAATTCACCGTAGAGGGAGTGGGGAGCATTGAAGCGTTTCAATGGGGGAGTAGCACAGTCTGACTTACATTTATGAAGATCAGTCTGGTTGATATGTGGACAGATATGGAAGGTCCTAATGATAACCTACAACAGGTGTGATTTGTTTTATTGTAACTCACATACACCATGGCCCCAGTGAGAGCAGTATCTGTAAGGGCTTACGTTCTGGGAATCAGCCCAATGGCCAGTGTACCTAGGTGTAATTCCAAAGAGAATCTAATTACTTATCCATAATTTCTCAATCCTTTTATTCTCAATATCTCTACCATCCCTCAGCTGCTCCAATCTTTTCTCTTTATGCCTTAATATTATCTCTTTGCTATAATTTGGGGAAGTATATAGACACACAGCAGTCATTTAAAATTCTGAACTCTGCCAAAACGGCTTGGCTCAGTGGATAGAGCATTGGCCTGTGGACTGAAAGGTCCCAGGTTCGATTCCGGTCAAGGGCATGTACATTGGTTGCGGGCACATCCCTGGTGGGGGGTGTGCAGGAGGCAGCTGGGCAATGTTTCTCTCTCATTGATGTTTCTAGCTCTCTATCCCTCTCCCTTCTTCTCTGTAAAAAATCAATAAAATATATTTAAAAATAAATAAATAAATAAATAATAAAATAAAATAAAATTCTGAACTCTTACTGGGTAAGTGTTTTAAGGACCCCTGCTCAGGGGCTAAGAGTGTACTTTGATTCTCTGTTCTATTATCTTCCTTGAACACATCTGAAATGAGCCTCGGAGAATGTACCTTCCTTGGGGACTAGCCTCCTGCCCATCAAAAGGTGGATACCCTAGGATCTTTTGAAGCCTTGAAAGTCATAGACTTTTAAAGTTTAAAATTTTTAAATATAAATTATATATATATATTTCACACTTATGTTGTAACTAAGACTAGCCACATTTCAAGGCTGCTGAGGCATGTGTTATCCAACATGGTAGTCACTAGCCATATCTGCCTATTGAGTCCTTGAAATGTGTGTAGTCTGAATTGTGATGTAAGTATAAAGTACCAGATTTCAAAGACTTAATATGAAAAAGGAGATGTAAAATATCTCATGAATAATTTTTAATATTGATTACCTGCGAAAATAATATTTTTGATATATTGGGTTAAATGAAGTATATCACTAAAATTAATTTTAACATTTTTCTTTTATTTTTTTAATGTGAATACTAAAAATTCAAACTTACAAATATGGCCTGCATTATGTTTCTATTGAACAGTGCTAGCCTTGAAAAAAAATCAAAGGAAATGTATCCAAGTGCACACTGGTTCTTAAAGTTTCCACCTAGAGGTAACACACATATCTTCTGCTCACATTTCTTCGGCCAGAACAAGTCACATGGGCGTGTCTGACTTTGTTAGGAGAAAGGAAGTTTAATTGAACCATGTGCACTCAGGAGCCCCAGAATAATTTAATCTGTAGTACTAAGGACAGCCACACATCCTTTCCTTAATCAATTTCATTAATGCCCCATATGAAACAGACTTACTATTGAATGCCATCGAAGGCTGAAACCCTATCCGTTTATTGTTCCCAAGCTGATATGAAACAGACATTCCTCGTACAGAAATAAGGAACCCTAAAGGATCAGTGGCATCCCTGCTTAGAAGCAGCAATACACATCAGTGCTGACCACACCAGGGAAAAGCTGCAGGAAGCAAACCCTTTCGGGGGGAGCAGAGAGGGAGTAGCTATTAGTGAGCCAACATGTCACCAAATCCTATATAATAAAAGGCTAATATGCAAATTGTCCCCTCGACCGGGAGTTCAACCAGGGGGCGGGCCTGGCTGGCCAACCTCCCTCATCCTCTCCCCCCAGCCTGGCTCGATCGGCCTGATCTGGGGAGGCTGGCCGGACCACATCTGTGCACAAATTCCTGCACCAGGCCTCTTGTAAATAAATTTGGATGCACAACTACAGAGTGCAGGTATTTAAAGCAGCCGTGAGTTAAAAAGCAGTCTGCATGTGTGCAATGACATGTCATCAGAGGAGCTGTGGGGGCAGTGGCTTAGCATAAAGACAGGCAGAAAGCTGGAACAGGGAGAGTGAAGAACACGCAGAACATGCAGCAGTTGTGGATCTGGGCTGCACAGCAAGTCTGCAGCCTGATAGGGAGCAGGGTGAGGTGCACATGCAAACAAGCTTGAGAGCAAAGTTGTGAATCAGAACGCCAGTCTGAGCTGCACAACGGTGGTCAGGGAAAATAGTGGGGTAAGCACCAGCTAGGAAGGTGAGAAACAGGTGGCCTCCACACTGCAGAGAGACCAAGAAAGTGGCCTGACACTGCACAGGAAGGAGGGGGGCAGGGCGAGCTGAACAAAAGCAGAGGTGCAAAACACCAAGAGGAAACCTCAGTGTTGTGGGTAATCTACAGCCACAACTAGGACACTTCCTGTTTGCTTCTTTCTGGTTTGGAATTAGTTCCGGGAACTATTGGTGGGAGAAGGTAAGCGGGTGAATCTGCCAGGAGCAGGGAGTAATCACAGAGAGATAAGAGACGATCCTGCCCATTTCACATAAAAAGAACAATGGGGTCTGTGAAGCTCACGTATCACATGGAAGGATACGTGATGCCTTTACAGGTGCATGTGAACCTCATGACCCATTTTCAGTGGAGCATGTATGTGCTCATCCAGGAGTGGTCGTGGTTGGCCCAGTGCCAGTGAAATTATTTTGTTTCAGCCTGCCATGTGGTCTGTGCTCCACCCGGATAAACTGACTGCCAAGGCAAAGCAGAACCGTCTGGACGCATGGTTCACCCCAAGGCTAGCAGTGGAACAGCAGATTATCCCCAAGACTTGGTCAGCGGAGTAATCTCCTTTCTAAGTGCTCATGCTGTAGTTTTGTTTGTTGGTTTAGTTGCTTGGCTGGGTGGTGATGGTGGTGTTATTTGGGGTTTCTTCCTTCCTTCCTCTCCTTTCTCTTAGCATGAAGATTATTTGCCTACATTGGGAGTGGGGAGAGGAAACTAATCTGAAAAATTGAGAAGATAGAAGCGTGGGAACCGGCTTAAGGGCGGGGCTTTCTGAGAGGATGGCCAGAGTTGGCTCACTTGTTAGAGGCCATTAGGCTCTGTAATGAGAGGAAAGACTGGCACTGTGTCTTTTGCTTCTGAAGCCTAAAGAAGGAAGGACTAGGAACGCGGAGAAAACTTGAAGGGAGAGGCGGGCCAAAGGCCCTCTGTCCTCCTATTTTCTTACCACGCTCTCCTGGGACTTCAGCCATTCCTGTGGCTTTAAGTGCCATCTGTATGCTGACAACCCCCAAATCCCTGTCTCTAGGTCAGACCCCACCACCAGGTTCCAGGTGGTATTCTAGATTCCCACTGGACGTCCCCATTTGTCTGACTCACAAAGAGCTGAAATGTAATTCCAAAACTTGAACAGATTCCCACAAATACATTTTCTCTTTAGATTTTCCCATCTTAATGACACTACCACAGACCAGTCTCTCAAGTGAGAAATCTAAGAGTCACACGTGCTTCCTCTTTTGCTCACTTCTCACATATAAGTCAAGTGGATGGAGAAATCCTCTATTCCTCCTCCAACAGGAAGTCAAGTGGATGGAGAAATCCTCTATTCCTCCCCCAAGGCCGCTGCCCTGGGCTGCAGCCTCCTTCCAGGTTCCCTTGCTTTCTGTCTCTTCTGCCTCCTACAGCTCGTTCTCCAGGCACTTTGAAGCAGGAATGACCTTGGAATTGCAACTATTTCATTTTATTCTCCAACTTCGGTGGCTTAATTTTCATCCAAACTCTCTATGGCTCTCCTCCATCCTGCAACTGATCCTGCTTTAATGCTCATCTTGTACCACTATCCTTGCTTGTTCACAACATCAGCTACCCTGCTGTCTTCCATTCTTTAACATACCTCCCTCAGGGAGTTTGCATATGCTGTTCTTTCTTGCAGTAACACCCTCCTTTCCTTCAACTGCTTGCATGATCACTGCCTTCCCATTCTTTTTGTCCTACCTCTTGTCACCTCCTCAGAAGGGCCTTCCCTGAATGGTCACCCTTCCCTAGTATTCTGTCTCTGCCTCTGGCTCATTTCATTCAAAGCCCATTTCACAATGTGTAACAGTGTTTTAATTTAGTGTTTTGTTGTTTGAGCCATTAGCACCTAGCCTAAAACTTACCTATAGAAGATACTCAATGTTTTGCTGTTATTGTTTGGTCCATATTTTTTACACCTGAATTCCACCATCATAGTTGCCTGAAAGTCAACTGGTAACTTGGGAGAGTCACCAAACAGATGTCCAGAAGTGGTGCTGACTGAAGGGATTAGCATGTCAGAGAAAACTGTCCATCACATAAGTAGGAATATTTTTCAGTGTGTGCTTTGAGATCTCACCCATCAGCTATTCACGCACCATGTAAGCACGAGAAATCCACTCTGTGCTTCAGACCTTGCCCACTACACATCTGATCATTGCATGAGGACACCCCACAGGGAGCACAGCAGGATATCCATAGATGCTAGCGGTCAACTGGAAGCCTGGCAAGATCAGGGAAGAGTTCCAAGTAGTCCTCTGGTGCTGGTCCAGGGCACACAGGTACACCTGAGCCTGAGTCAGAGCAAATAGCTCTATTTCATAGTGATTAGACTTTACCAGTGTCCAGCTCCCATGCATCACATTGGAACAGAAGACCTGCCTTCTTAGAGGGGCAACTTAGAAAAAGGAATAGGGTCCAAGATGTCAAGGGAGGCTGAAGAAACATCACCCAGGGCAGTGGGAGAGTGTGTGCCAGAGTGTAAAAGTAAAACTCCATTAGGAGGAAAGGCGTACAGGAACATAAGTCAAGTAGAAATGATGGGAGCCAAACTTGGAAGGCACACAGCAGTCAGCCTGGGAAGTTCCTCCTAGACTTGCCCCCACATCCCAGGGCAAGAGACCAGAAATCCCACCTGCTCAGCTCTGCTTAAGGACTGTGTGCCTGACTGGCCATAAAATCCCCTTGCAGTTTTAAGAATTTAAGAAGTTGCATCAGATTGCTGGCAAGGCACTCAGACTGAAACACAGGTCAGGAGGGAAGAGACAAGATGTGACAAGACACAGTATACTGTGGAATGGCTACTTGAGTACCAGGTGTGGAGTATCTGCCCTCAGGGCCAGTAACTCAATCCTTGTCTCTACCTAATGACTCATTTAAGCATATCCCACAACTCTGTAGTGGAAAGGTATGGAGATCACAAGGTTCGAGGGATCTTTGCTGTTGGGTACCCCAGGTCTTTATGTTAATGCCCAGGAGGTTGGGGCTTAGAGAGAAAGAGAACCGTATTAATTTGTCCACCTTCAGTTGCAGGGACAGAAAGGAAAAAATACAATTTATTCACTCAGAAAACTGAATGTTTTGTGGGTAGAAAACTTCAGAAATGACCTAGCCGGTGTGGCTCAGTTAGTTGGGTGTCATCCCATGCACCGAAAGGTTGCCGGTTCCATTGCCAGTCGGGGCACATGCCTGAATTGGGGGCTCAATCCCAGTGTAGGGGCATGCAGAAGGTAGCCAATCAATGTTTCGCTCTCACATAGATGTTTTTCTCTCTCTCTGAAAATCAATAAAAAATCTTAGAAAAGAAAGAAAGAATAAGAGAAAGGGAGAAAGCTTCAGGCATGAATGAATTTAGTAGCTCAAACCTCTTCATTGAAAACCAGCCTCTCTCTCCTTTGGGTCTGGCTTCATTCTCAGGCTGATTCCATGTCCAGGCTCACTTCCTTTCTCTTTCTAAGAGGAAAAATAGCTTTTAATTCTCAGTAATTCTAACAAATAGCTTAGGATTGGCTCTGTTTGAGCCAACTTAGTCATGTGCCTGTCTGCAAGGCAATCACTGTGACTGGGAGCATGGACGGCACTGGTTGGCCAAGACCTGAACAGTGTAGGAAATTCAGCTCCACCTGAACCACATGAACTAAGGAGATGAAGCGAGTAATTTCCCAAAGAAAAAGAAAAATATTGCTAACCATAGGACAAAGAAGAAATGGAAGCTAGAACAGCAAACAAAAGATCATATTGGGGCTGAGATAAACCAAGATGGATGAGGACATGGAGCCAAAATAGAAGTATAATCAGGAGAGTTGTGATGCTGAACTGAGTAACTTGGAATATGAATTAAATGAAAAGAGCAAGAAGAGGACCTGGTATAGTAAGCAGAAGAATCAGGAAGTGGGCCTGGCCGGCGTGGCTCCGTGGTTGAGCGTGGACCTATGAACCAGGAGGTCACGGTTCGATTCCCCATCAGGGCACATGCCTGGGTTGTAGGCTCAATCCCCAGTGGGGGGTGTGCAGGAGGCAACCGATCAATGATTCTCTCTCATCATTGATGTTTCTATCTTTCTATCCCTCTCCCTTCCTCTCTGAAATCAACAAAATTTAAAAAAAAAATTTTTTTTAAGAATCGGGGAAATGGTATTATTAAGAGCATGGATCTATGAGCAAACAGAGCCTTAGGCAACACTGAATCACTGATGCTTCATTGGGAGGTACAATCCCAGGGCAGCAAAAGTGAGGGAGGAAAGAAGGGAGACTGGAAGCAGACAAGACAGTGCCACGCCTTCATGAAGAGCCAAGAGGGCCTCTTCTATCCAGCGGCTGTTTCCTTTATGCTGTCCCGAAACACATTACCTCAGAACAGACCATTGCCCAGAGAACGGAGAAGACCTTTTCCTGCCATCGCCACTGAGCAAAGTGTGCTCCCAGAGTTAACTCTCCCAAATGTGTGTGATGCTGCCTGGCCCGCTCAGTGTGTGAAGCCAGATTTATCTAACCTGTGGCACGGTGTCTTATGCAAGTGAACGTGAGGAAGTAGTGGGAGGTGCCAAAGTCTGGGCATTGGCCTCAAGCAGAACAGTATAGAACTGAGTAGAACTCAGGCAGGCAGCTGATTGCTGCAGAAACGGCTAAGGAGAAGGAAACGGCAGAAGTCCTAGGAGCTGGGTGAAGCCAAGAGAATCTGCAGCGGCATACAGAGTGTATTCTGTACAGGGTTCATGTTTTCAATTAGGATTTTTTTAACAACTCCTAACTAGCCCAGGGCTTGGCACATTATAGGCCCTCAATAAATGTGGAAAATGATAAGTGAATATGTGCAAGGCATTGTTAGGTGCTTGGGATACAGTAGCAAGGAAAGCATAGATTTCAGGCAGATAAAGTCACCAAGAAAGGTCAGGGATCAGTTAGTTCATTCTGGGGGAGCTCAGCTATGCTGAGGGCGGGCTGGACTTCTCAAAGACACCATTCTAACCCGAGTTCCATACTGTGATCACTGAAACATTTCCATATGAAATTTTAGGTATTGCCTGAGGAACGCTGTATTGTATACATATTTTGTTTGTTTGTTTGTTTACTATGATGTTTAACACTGAAAAACGTTTCTAACTAAGGAGAGACTGCCCCTCCCTGAGGTAGCCATTTCTTGGAGGGAGCAAAGGGCCCAGCCAGGAACGTGCCCTGGACATGCACGCTGACCCAGCCAGAGCCAGACCGCACGGCTGCCTGGGCACCCCAGGAGGCAGTGCAGTAGTCCTATGATTTCCTCATCCCAGAGCCAGGTAACTAGGGACCATCCCTATGGCCCAAAACCCCATAAAAGAACTAAAACTAGCCAGTCCTAACTTAATATCCTGCTCTTCCTTGCCCTTCCCTGGAAATCCCAACAAAGCTTCTGGCCTAAACCTTCCCCTGGCCTCTGTTTTCTGCCTCCTGACCACCCCGATGCTTTGTCATGTGGCTCTTCAGGGTGTGCATGCCTCTAGGACCTGTGAGTATAATAAAATTTGTTTTGTGTGTTTTTTCTGAGCCTTTCCTATATCTCCTCTCATGGCTGCACCTGACTGACCATCTGAGAAAAGGATACCAAAAAAACACACACCAAACTATGTGCAAGGCATTATGTGTGTGTGTGTGTGTGTGTGTGTGTGTGTGTGTGTGTGTTTATATATATATGTATATATGTTATATCTATATCTGTGTATAAGTATATATGATATGTTATATTTATATCTATATATTTCTCCATACATAACTATATATTCATCTGTCACAGCAAACAGCATATTACTCATAATTTTTGAAGATATCATTATTAAAATACTAGAGGCCTGGTGCATGAAATTCGTGCACGGGGGGGGGGGGGGGCGGGTCCCACAGCCCAGCCTGCACCCTCTCTAATCTGGGACATCCCTCTCACAATCCAGGACTGCTGGCTCCCAACCACTCGCCTGCCTGCCTGCCTGATTGCCCCTAACCACTTCTGCCTGCCAGTCTGATCACCCCCTAACCACTCACCTGCCAGCCTGATGGACGCCTAACTGCTCCCCTGCTGGCCTGATTGCCCCCAACTGCCCTCCCCTGAAGGCCTGGTTGCCCCTAACTGTCCTCCCCTGCAGGCCTGGTTGCCCCCAACTGCCCTCCCCTGCAGGCCTGGTTGCCCCTAACTGCCCTACATGCAGGCCTGGTCACCCCCAACTGCCCTCCCCTGCGGGCCTGATCACCCCCAACTGCCCTCCCCTGTGGGCCTGGTCCTCCCCAACTGCCCTACATGCAGGCCTAGTCACCCCCAACTGCCATCCCCTGCAGGCCTGGTCCCCCCCAACTGCCCTCCCCTACAGGCCTGGTTCCCCCCAACTGCCCTCCTCTGCTGGCCTGGTCACCCCAACTGCCCTCCCCTGCAAGCCTGGTCACCCCTAACTGTCCTCTCTTACAGGCCTGGTGGCCCCTAACTGCCCTCCCTTGTCAGCCTGGTTGCCCCCAACTGCCCTCCCCTGCAGGCCTGGTTGCCCCTAACTGTCCTTCCCTGCAGGCCTGGTCACCCCCAACTGCCCTCCCCTGCAGGCCTGATTGCCCCTAACTATCCTCCCCTGCAGGCCTGGTTGCCCCCAACTGCCCTCCCCTGCTGGCCTGGTCACCTGTAACTTCCCTCCCTTGCCAGCCTGGTGGCCCCTAACTGCCCTCCCCAGCTGGCCCGATTGCCCCCAACTGCCCTCCCCTGCAGGCCTGGTCACCCCCAACTGCTCTCCCCTGCAGGTCTGGTCGCCCCTAACTGCCCTACATGCAGGCCTGGTCACCCCCAACTGCCCTCCCCTGCGGGCCTAATCACCCCCAACTGCCCTTCCCTGCGAGCCTGATCACCCCCAACTGCCCTCCCCTGCAGGTCTGGTTGCCGCTAACTGCCCTACATGCAGGCCTGATCACCCCCAACTGCCCTCCTCTGCCAGCCCGGTCACTCCTAACTGTCCTCCCCTGCAGGCCTGATAGCCCCCAACTGCCCTCCCTTGCAGGCCTGGTCCCTCTCAACCCTCAACTGCCCTACCCTGCTGGCCAAATTGCCCACAACTGCCCTCCCCTGCTGGCCATCTTGTGGCAGACATCTTGTGTCCACATGGGGGCAGCCATCTTTGACCACATGGGGGCAGCCATCTTGTGTGTTGGAGTGATGGTCAATTTGCATATTACTCTTTTATTAGATAGGATTTAACTACAAATAGTCACTCCTAAAATAATTATAACTAACAATCATAGTAGTTTCATGTCCCAAGCCCTGTTCTGAGTGTTTTGCTAGTGTTACCTTACTTAATTCTCACAACAATTCTATGAGCTAGTGCATAGCCCACCAAGAGATGTCCTTAGTCTCAACCAAATGCTCAGACTCACCACGTGGCTATGGGCCACCAGCCTGGTCCAGAGGCTATAGGCGAAGAACCACAGCTTGCCAGCAGGGCAACTTCAGACATTTCTCTCCCATAGCAGCTCAGGGGCAGGAAACAGGACCCACAAGCACAGTATCCACCTGGCTTAAAGCCTCATTCTCCACCACAGCCAATACTTTCTGTAGGACTTCTTTCTCTTAATTGATAAATGTGATATCTTAAGGCAGTTTTAGTTTCAGAGAAATTAAGTAAAAAATACAGAGAGTTCCCATATATCCTCTCAGTCCTGCATACATACCAGTTTCCCTTATTCACATTTTGTGTTGGTGTTGTACATTTGTTGCACTTGATGAATGAATGTTGATACATTATTAACTGATGTCCTTAGCTTACATTAGGTTTCACTCTTGATGTTGTCCATTCTATGGTTTTTGACAAATGCATAATGTCAATATCCACCATTACTGTATCATAAAGAATAGTTTCACTGACTGAAAAGTCACATTTACTCCACCTATTTATCCTCCTTCCCTCTCCCAAACCCCGGCAACCACGGACTTTTTTGCTGTCTCCGTAGTCTTCCTTTTACAGAATATCATATAGTCACAGTGATACAGTATGTCACCTTTTAAGACTGACTTTTTTCACTTAGCAATGTGAAATGTTGGCATAAGTAGAGCTGTTTTTAGAATGGGGTCAGGGCAGCCGTTCCAGAGGAAATGCATTGCATGTCTTCCTCCTTGAACCTTTGGAATGTTGGAACCTTCGGACTAGGTCAAGAGCAATACTGTCTCCCAAACAACTGTTTGTAAAGCTAACAGGAAAGCATACCTCCTAACTATAGGACTGAAAATTAAGGATATTTTTTGGAATTACCACCATCATGTATGGCTGAAGAATCACTCAGCTTATTAGCACCAATAGGAATTCCTTCCTTCTATTCATGTACTTATTGCCCTTCCCTTTCTCATAAAAACCCCTTGCCTTCACCTCATAAAAGGAACACTATTTGGGTTCCTGCCTGAATCAGTGCCTCCCAAATAGCTACTCCTTGTAATCTCAAGTAAACTTGTTGCTTCTCAATTCAGCCTTTTATTTTTAGGTTAACAGCAATATGCTTTAATATCCCTCCATGTCTCTTCCTGGTTTGATAGCTCATTTCTTTTTATTCTTGAATAATACTATATATTCCATAGTATAGTATAATATATCACAGTTTGTTTACCCATTCACCTATTGAAGGACATCTTGGTTGCTTCCAAGTTCTGGCAGTTATGAATAAAGCTGCTATAAACATTCATGTTTTGTGCATGTGGACATAGGTTTTCAACTCATTTGGGTACATACCAAGGAGCACAATTGCTGGACCATATGTTAATATCTCCTGTAAGATTTTTACAGTTGTAGTTACAGGGATCCTGAAAGCTAGAAACCTGTTGTGAGAGTCACCGTATCAGGGAAGCCCAAAGCATACATCCCGATCGGGTATATATAGTTCTTTCCTAATTCCTCCCAGTCCAGGTTCAGTTTACCACTCAGGATTTATTTTTACCATAAACAACAATGTCTAGTAACAGAGTTGATATTTCTACTTTTCCCAAGTTACCAGGAGAACAAAGCTGGGTAGTCAACCAGTGTTTACACGTCACAAAAGAATAGTAGGTTTTGTTATACCCTTTGCTCACAGATAGGTACTTTCATTTATCTCATTTTCCAAATGAAGAAATTGAGGCACAGAGGGTCAAGTAACTTACACAAGATCATGTACCTAGAAAAAGTAGAGCCAATACTCAAACTCAGACATCAAGCTCCAGAGTCTGTGTTTGTAAATGCTACCTTATATGCCTCAAACATTATTTGCTTTTCCTATAAATGGAGGTATTATTTATGTAAATAGGTCATGAGTTAATATTTCTAGAATATTGGTTATAAGCCTGTGACCACTAAACTTGCTGTAATGCTGATTTTATCTAAGAGCCTCTATTTCTGTGCTTTGGGGGAAAATTTTCAAAGTCTCTAATTCCCAGGGGGTGGGGAAGTCCCCAGGATTTCTGGGGACTCTCACCAACTCAAGGTCTCCAGATCTTTTCTGACTCAGACCCCTGTACAGAGCTTACTGTCTCTATTTTACTTCCCACAAAAACCATTATGCAGAACTTGGCCACTTTACTGGTTTTCACAAGAAACCCAGTCACCTCAAGCTTTTTTGTGATTTTGTAAAATTTCCTGAATGTGCATGAGGTCATGGAGAGGAGTCACCTTGCTTATTTCATAATATTCCACCAAACATGGCATCTGTTTCTATCCTCTGTTCTCCTTTTTCTATCTCTTTGTCCTCCTTCTGCCCCACCCCGATTGCAAATAGCTTTCTTTTTGTCTCTTTTTCGTCCTCAGAAGGCTTCAAACCAACTAACACCTATACCCTGTGGGGAAGTTTTCACTCTTCACCGGCTCCTCAAGGTTTTGTCGACAAGAAAAGTGAGTTTCCCCCAAAAGGAACTCATGTACCATTTGTTATATAATTTTTTTCTATCTCATTGTAGTGTGATAGTTAGCTGATCAGCAACCCATTCTAATACACCTTCAGTGACTAGACCATATTTGATAACAGTGAATAAACGATCAAAACATTACCAGAAATGTGTCACTAAAGATCTTTGTTTAGTGTACTAAGTTCGTGCTTTCCACTTCTAATTTTACTTTCAGTATAGCCAACCAAATGGTAGAGAAAACAGTAGTAATTTCTTATTTCTCATTTAGCTGGGATTGTACATTTCTTATAAACTTCAAGTTCTACAACCTAGGAATTATTTTATCCAGTTGGTCTACTCCAAGCACGTCAAACTTGCGGCCCTTGGGCCGCATGCCTCGTTTATTTGGCCCATGTTAGCCATTGAGTTTGACATGCTTGGTCTACTCTGTGTCATCACATGTCCATTAGTTTTTACTTAAAGGGGTCTTTATTTACAATGCCTCTCTTTGTTAATGTTCAGCCAAAGCTGTGGTTGGCATATTAACAACAGATTGAAATATTTCATCTTTCACTCATCATCTCATTCTTGAACTAATATTTTCATACTTGCCATGTGATGTAATTTAGATCGGAGCTATCAATTTCCTGTGAGGTCTTGTATTAACTAGTTTTTAGTTCAATTCAACTCTACAAATATTTTGAATGTCTGTTATTTGCAAGGCACTATGCCAGATGATGGGAGAGGTACCAAGATGATGGCTCTGTCACTGACCTCAAGAAAGCCTAGAAGGACAGATAAGATGAACCAAATAAATGTAACATAAGGTAGCACAGAACTGTCATGAGAAAGAAAAAGATGTAACTATTTTTCTATAGGTCATTAGGAGGAAAGATTGATCACATCCAGTGGGGAAGATCAGAAGATGGCTTTGGACTAGGTCTTTGAAGACTAAATAGAATTTTGAGAGATCAGAATGATGGGGAGAGGTGGGAGGCCCACAGAAGCAATTGTATGGAAGTGAGGAAGTGAGGGATAGCAGAGTGCTCTTGTTTGGCAGGAGCACAAGGTGTTGAGAGAGGACTTTGGGTGACAAGGTTGGAAAGGCAGGGCATGTTTCAAGAAGCTGAAAACCTGCCTTAAAATAGTAAAAATAGTTGAGCCTGGAAAACCATCCAGTCTTGAAGTTATAAGCAGTTTCACCCTCTGGGGTAGAAACTGGAATTTACCTTTGGAGCCAAACTGCTAAATCAGTTTTTGTAAACATCACTTCAATGGGCCTTTTAATTGTGTGGGTAAAAAGGCAAGTAAGTACTCAGTGTTTTTCTTAAAGAAGGCCAAAATGTGATGAAGTAACCCAAATGCAAATGCTTCAAACAGTCTATTTAGTAATGTAAATTAGGTGTATCTTAAGCTCTATTATGATCCTGCAGAGTTATAATTTTTTCCCTCAATCTAGATTTAGAATTTCTTATGTCTGAAAATTGCTGGTTGTTCTTGGGAGGTGTTGATGGGTTCTTTCACAAGCATTTGTTTACAGGAGGTCAGGAATGAAAACCATTCTACTGAGAACTCAGATACCTCCTGAGACTCTACAACCACAACACCCAGGGACCAGCTGCGAACCCACTAACACCGGGTCTCAAGCAGCGTGAATATGCAGATGCGGATGAGCCCTGCACCTTCTCACGGAAAGGTTAAATATCGCCTAGAGAAAGTCAACGCAGAAGAGAGAGAGCTATATAATTAGATACCCAGAGAGGAACGATCATGGGGAGACAAAGAAACAGCCCACATACGAAAGAAAAGAAGGCATCACCAGAAAAGGAAGTAAATGAAATGGAGGCAAGCAATATGTCAGAGAAAGAATTCAGAGAAATGGTCATAAAGTCGCTGAAAAGGTTGGAAGACAAATTCAACAATATGTGTAAGAACCAAGAGGAAATGAAGAAGAACCAAGAAGAAATGAAAAATGACATCGCTGCAATAAAGAACTCAATAGAAAGCATCAACAGTAGACTAGAAGTGGAGGACCTCATCAGTGAGCTAGAAGACAAGGTAGGGAAAAATACCCAAGCAGAGCAGCATCTAGAAAAAAAAACAAAACCTAAAAAACAGGAGGAGAGCCTAAGGGAACTTTGGGACAACATGAAATGAAACAACATCCGCATAATAGGGAGGCCAGAAGGAGAGGAAACTGAGCAAGGAATAGAAAACCTGTTTGAAGAAATAATGACAGAAAACTTCCCTGGTATAGGGAAGAAAAAACTCACACAAGTCCAAGAAGCTCACAGAGTCCCAAACAAAATGAATCCCAAAAGACCGACGCCAAGGCACATTACAATTAAACTAGAGGCCCGGTGCACGAAATTCATGCATGGAGAGGGGGTGTCCCTCAGCCCAGCCTGCACCCTCTCCAATCTGGGACCCCTCGAGGGATGTCCGATTGCCCTAAACGGGCAGTCGTACATTCCTCTCACAATCCAGGACTGCTGGCTCCCACCTGCTCGCCTGCCTGCCTTCCTGATTGCCCCTAACCGCTTCTGCCTGCCAGCCTGATCACCCCCAACCACTCCGCTGCCAGCCTGATTGATGCCTAACTGCTCCCCTGCCAGCCTGTTTGCCCCCAACTTCCTTCCTCTGCCGGCCTGGTCACCCCTAACTGTCCTCCCCTGCAGGATTGATCACCTCCAACTGCCCTCTCTTGCAGGCCAGGTGCCTCCCAACTGCCCTACCCTGCTGGCCATCTTGTGGTGGCCATCTTGTGTCCACATGGGGGCAGGATCTTTGACCACATGGGGGCAGCCATATTGTGTGTTGGAGTGATGGTCAATCTGCATATTACTCTTTTATTAGATAGGATAGAGGCCTGGTGCACGGGTGGAGGCCAGCTGGTTTGCCCTGAAGGGTGTCCCGGATCAGGATGGGGGTTCCCTTGGGGCGTGGGGCAGCCTGAGCGAGAGGCCTGTGGTGGTTTGCAGGCCATCCATGCCCCCTGGCGACCCAAACAGAGGACCTGGTATCTGGAATTTATTTACCTTCTACAATTGAAACTTTGTAGCCTGGAGCGGAGCCAAGCCTTCTGCTTGCTCCGTGGCGTGGTGGCAACCATTTCTGTTGGGGTTAATTCACCTTCTGTAATTGAAACTTCGTAGCCTGGAGTAGAGGCCTAGGCCGACCAGGGCAGGTGGAAAGCTTGGCTTCCTCCGTTGCCGGAGGCAACCCTAGCCTGCTCTCTCCAGCTCCATGGCTGCCGCCATTTCTGTTTGGATTTGTTTACCTTCTATAATTGAAACTTTGTAGCCTTGAGTGGAGGCTTAGGCCGGCAAGGACAGGCGGAAAGCTTGGCTTCCTCCATTGCCTGGGAAACCCAAGCCTGCCTCCTGCTCTCTGTGGCTGTAGCCATCTTGGTTGGGTTTATTTGCATACTCACTCTGATTGGCTGGTGGGCGTGGGTGGTGGGCATGGCTGGTGGGTGTAGCTAAGGTACAGTCAATTTTCATATTACTCTTTTATTAGGTAGGATTGGCAAATACCAATGACAAAGTAAGAATCTTAAAAGTGGCCAGAGAGAGACAGAAAGTTACCTACATAGGATCCCCTATCAAATATACAAATATACTTTGTATATTTCATTCCATTCCCTTCTGGCCTGATGTGTTTCTGTTGAGAAATCAGTTGCTCAACAGAAACACATCAGGCCAGAAGGGAATGGAATGAAATATACAAAGTCATGCAAAGGAAGGGTCTGAGTCCAAGAATACTGTACCCAGCAAGGCTGTCATTTAAAATTGAGGGGGAAATCAGGAGCTTCACAGACAAAAAAGGACTAAGGGAGTTTATTACCACCAAACCAGCAATGCAAGAAATGCTAAAGGGTCTGCTGTAAAAAGAAGAAATAGGAAGTGAAGAAGGAACACAGGCATAAAGAATAAAAAATGGTGACAAACAAGTACCTATCAATAATAACTTTAAATGTAAATGCATTAAATGCCCCAATCAAAAGACATAGGGTAGCTGAATGGATAAGAAAACATGTCTACAGGAAACCCACCTCAGAACAAAGGACTCACACAAACTGATGGTGAAGGGGTGGAAAAAGGTTTTCCAGGCTAATGGAAATGAAAAAAAGCTGGTGTAGCAATACTTATATCTGACAAATTAGATCTCAAAGTGAAGGACATAACAAGAGATAAGGAAGGCCACTTCATAATACTAAAGGGAGCAATTCAACAAGAAGATATAACTCTGGTAAACATATATGCACCCAATACAGGAGCACCCAAATACATAAAAAAAACTTCTGGAGGATATCAAGGGAGAGATTGATATAGTCATAGTAGGGGACTTTAATACCCCCACTAACACCAGTGGACAAATCCTCTAAACAAAAAATTAGCAAAGAAACATCAATCTTAAATGACTCACTAGATCAGATGGAATTAATTGACATCTTCAGAATATTTCACCCCAAAGCCACAGAACATTCTTCTCAAGTGCACATGGGTCATTTTCAAAGATAGACCATATATTGGGACACAGGCAAAGTCTCTTCAAATTCAAGAAGATAGAAATCGTATCAAGCATCTTCTCAGATCACAATGGCATAAAACTAGAAATCAACTACAATAAAAACAATTAAAAAAGCAAACACCTGGAGACTAAATAGCATCCTATTAAACAATGACTGGGTTACCAAAGAGATCAAAAAAGAAATAAAAAGCATCATGGCAACAAATGACAATGAAAACACAACAATCCAAAATCTATGGGACACAGCGAAAGCAGTCTTGAGAGGGAAGTTCAGAGTTCTACAGGCCTACCTCAAAAAACAAGAAACAACAGTAATAAATTATCTAATCCTACAATTCAAAGAGTTAGAAAGAGAGCAACAAGAAAAGCCCAGAGTAAGCAGAAGGAAGGAAATAATAAAGATCAGAGTGGAGATAAACGACATAGAGACAAAAAAAAAAAATCAACAAAACCAAGAGCTGGTTCTTTGAAAGGATAAACAAGATTGATGAACCTCTAGCCAGGCTCACCAAAAAACAAAGAGAGAGGACCCAAATAAACAAAATCAGAAATGAAAGAGGTGAAGTAACAACCGATCCCACAGAAATACAAACAATTATGAAAAAATACTATGAACAACTCTATTCCAACAAAATGGACAACCTAGATGAAATGGACATATTCTTAGAAAAATACAAGCTCCCAAAACTCAACCAAGAAAAATCAAAAAACCTGAATAGGCCGATAACTACTGAAGAAATTGAAACAGCGATAAAAATCTTCCAGCAAACAAAAGCCCTGGTCCGGATGGCTTTACAGGGGAGTTCTACCAAGCATTCAAAGAAGAATTAAAACCTATCCTCCTCAGACTATTCCAAAAAATTCAAGAGGAAGGCACACTTCCAAGCTCTTTCTATGAAGCCAGCATCACCCTAATCCCAAAACCAGATAAAGACACCACAAAAAAGAGAACTACAGGCCAATATCCTTGATGAACATAGATGCTAAAATCCTCAAAAAAATTCTAGCAAATTGGATCCAGCAGTACATTAGAAAGATCATACACCATGACAAAGTGGGATTTATTCGGGGGATGCAAGGATGGTACAATATCTGCAAATCAATAAATGTGATACTTCACATAAACAAACTGAGAGACAAAAATCGCATAATCAGCCAAAACCGGTTTGGCTCAGTGGATAGAGCGTCGGCCTGCGGACTGGAAGGTCCCAGGTTTGATTCCGGTCAAGGGCATGTACCTTGGTTGCGGGCACATCCCCGGTAGGGGGTGTGCATGAGGCAGCTGGTCGATGTTTCTCTCTCATCGACGTTTCTAGCTCTCTATCCCTCTCCTTTCGTCTCTGTAAAAAATCAATAAAAAAATATATTAAAAATCGCATAATCATATCAATTGATGCAGAAAAAGCATTTGACAAAATCCAACACCCTTTCTTGATAAAAACTCACAGCAAAGTGGGAATAGAGGGATCATACCTCAACATAATAAAAGCCCTATATAACAAACCTATAGCCAACATCATACTCAATGGGCAAAAACTAAATTCATTTCCCCTAAGAACAGGAACAAGATAAGGATGTCCACTTTCACCACTCCTATTCGACATAGTACTAGAAGTACTAGCCATAGCGATCAGACAAGAAGAAGAAATAAAAGGCATCCAAATTGGAAAAGAAGAAGTAAAACTGTCCTTATTAGCAGATGACATGATACTGTACATAGAAAACCCCAAAGACTCTATCAAAAAACTACTAGACCTAATAAATGAATTTGGCAATGTATCAGCATACAAAATTAACACCCAGAAATCTATATGCCAATAATGAACTCACAGAAAGAGAAATGTAAAAAACAATCCCATTTACCATTGCACCAAAAAAATTAAAATACCTAGGAATAAACTTAACTAAGGATGTTAAAGACCCATTCTTGGAAAACTACAGGACATTGAAAAAAGAAATAGAGGAAGACATAAACAAATGGAAGAACATACCATGTTCATGGGTTGGAAGACTCAACATCATTAAAATGTCCATACTACCTAAAGCAATCTATAGATTCAATGCAATACCTATTAAAATACCAATGGCATATTTCAAAGATCTAGAACAAACTCTACAAAAATTCATCTGGAATAATAAAAAAAAAAAGACCCCGAATAGCCACAGCTATCTTGAGAAAGAAGGGCAAAGTTGGAGGGATCACAATACCAGATATCAAGCTATATTACCAAGTCACAGTTCTCAAAACTGCCTGGTACTGGTACAAGAACAGACATATAGACCAATGGAACAGAATAGAGTACCCAGAAATTGACCCAAGCCATTATACTCAATTAATATTTGACAAAGGAGGCAAGAGCATACAATGGAGTCAAAACAGTCTCTTTAATAAGAAACTGGGAAATTTGGTCAGATACATGCAAAAAAAATGAAACTAGATCACCAACTTACACCATACACAAAAACAAACTCAAAATGGCTAAAGGACTTGAATGTAAGACGGGAAACCATAAAAATCCTGTAAGACTCCGTAGGCAGCAAAATTGCAGACATGTTGTAGTAATATCTTTACAGACACAGATCCTAGGGCAAGAGAGACTAAGGAGAAAATAAGCAAATGGGACTACATAAAAATAAAAAGCTTCTGCACAGCAAAAGAAACCATCAACAAAACAAGAAAACCTACTGCATGGGAGAACATATTTGCCAATGTTATCTCTGATGAGGGTTTAATCTCCAATATTTACAGGGAACTCATACAACTTAACAAAAGGAAGATAAACAATCCAATCAAAAAATGGGCAAAAGACCTAAATTCAAAAAGCCAAGAGACATATGAAAACATGCTCAAAGTCACTAATCATCTGGGAGATGCAAATCAAAACAACAATGAAGTACCACCTCACACCTGTCAGAATGGCTATCATCAACAAATCAACAAACGACAAGTGCTGGAGAAGATTCGGAGAAAAAGGAACCCTCCTTCACTGCTGGTGGGAATGCAGACTGGTGCAGCCATTTTGGAAAACAGTATGGCGTTTCCTCAAAAATTTAAAAATGGAACTGCCATTTGACCCAGTAATACCACTTCTAGGAATATATCCCAAGAAAACAGAAACACTAATCAGAAAGGATATATGCACCCCTATGTTCATAGCAGCACAATTTACAATAGCTAAGATTTGGAAACAGCCTAAATGCCCACCAGCAGATGAGTGGATTAGAAAACTATGGTACATCTACACAATGGAATATTATGCTGCTATTAAAAAGAAGGAATTCTTACCATTTGCAGCAGCATGGATGAACTGGAGAGCATTATGCTAAGTGAAATAAGTCAGTGAAAGAAAAGTACTACATGATCTGACTCTATGGATAATAAAGAACATTATAACCTGATGAACAAAAAGATAGATACAGAGGCAGAGAAGCATCAAGCAGACTGTCAAATTACAGCGGGAAGGCTGGGGAGGGTTGAGGGGGAAGTAAGAGATCAACCGAAGGACTTGTATGCATGCATATAAGCATAACCAATGGATGCAAGACACTGGGCATTGTGGGGGAGGGGGGGTGAGGGCATGTGCCGGGGGGTAGGGAAGGCCAGGGGAAGGTCAATGGGGAAAAAAAGGAGACATATGTACTACTATTTGTAATACTTTAAACAATAAAATAAAATTTTAAAAAAGAAAACCATTGTACTCCTCACAGCATGCTGAAGAAACAGCTGTAAAGGGATTGCATTTGGCTCGTGGCAGTGCTTCCAGGCTAGATTCTTGGTGGCACGTGTGCTATTGATAGAACTAGACAGCCTAGCATTAGTAAATGTGGTCTGGGAGGACTAGACCTGCTGAGCAAGGGAGCCTGACTGATACTTAAAAGTGATGGTGAGGGCATGGCTGTCCTGAGTACCACTCATCCTGGGAAGACAATCCAGCATCAGAAAATGAGGACTTTGAGGACAGTGTTTCTCTCTCTCCAGGCCTGGTGGGTCTGGAGTCCCTAGCGTGGACTTTATAGGAGAATTTGTGGTCGAGTGAACTGATTGACATGGAAGCAGGAACCACTTACTTCAATACTCTGAGGTCATGTTTTAACCTGTGGGCTCTAAGAATAGCAACTTTTAGTAGCGGTTTTGACATTATTCTCTGTGCTATGCTTGTGTTACCCTCAAGCTTTGAATGAAGTTTCATTCAAAAGATACCGCCTGGCCTCTGATGTGCCCCTCCAGGGTTTGGAGTGAGAGGTCACAGGCCTGATGGGCACTTTCTCTGAGTCCTGAGAGGACCTGAGAGGCAGCCCTCAGCAGAGGAAACAGCTGGGGCTTCTCTTGACGTGCAGGAGCCACACGGAGGGCCGAGAAGGCAGCCAGCCAGATCACACATGAGGCAGTGCCCTGGGGAACTCTGAAAAATAACCTTGAGAAATAATGAGAGAAACCCGACTGAAGGACATTCCACAAACAGCTAGCCGGCACTCAAGAATGTGACTTTCACAAAAGTCACAGAGAGGCTGAGAATCCATTCTCCAGTAAAAGAGACAAGAAACACGGCAAGCAAAGGAAATGTGTGATCCTGGATTGACTCCTGGACCCAAGAAATAAGTGCCATAGAGGACATTTCATTACTGGGATAATTGGTGACATTTGAATATGGGATTATGTTGGATAATAATACATCACTGTTAAATTTTTTCAATTTGATTATTGATTGTGGTTATATAAGAACATGTTCTTGTTCTTAGGAGGTATTTAAGTCTTTAGGAGATACAATCAGGTATTTAGAAATGAAAGGTCATGATGTCTGCAACGTATTCTCAAATGGCTTAACCAAAAATTAATAATAGTAATAATGTGTGTGTGTGTGTGTGTGTGTGTGTGTAGCAAGGGGGAGAGAGAGAATAAAACAAATGTGACACTGAAGAGCAGTAATTTCATGAGTGAGGACGCAGTGCTTAATAATTTATTATCAAAAGTGTGGCTGTACTTAGATGCATCAAATAGTACATCTTAGTAAGGCCTGGGACATACAGATGACTTTATTTGGTAACTAGAGGCCTGATGCATGAAAATTCGTGCAAGAGTAGGCCTTCCTTCCCCCGGCTGCTGGCACCGGCTTCCCTCTGGCACCCGGGACCCGGGCTGGCTTCCCTCCAGCCCCCAGCAGGCACCCGGGACCTGGGCTTCCCTCCGGCCCCAGCTTCGTCCGGAAGGTCTCCTGAAGGATGTCCAGTCTAATTAGCATATTACCCTTTTATTATCATAGATATCTTGGTAAGGCCTGAGATATACACACCATATGTTTATAATACTTAATGCTATATTCATAAGCACTGGAAAGCATGCATACCACATAATAAAGTATCTCTTTTCCTATCCTATATAATAAAGAGGTGATATGCAAATTGACCCTCACACCCTCACAAGATGGCTGCCTACGACCAGGCCAGCAGGGTGGTTAGTGAGGGACGACCAAATGACTGAACAAACAGGCTGCGTGGGGTGACCAGGCCAGCAGGGGGGCTGGTGAGGGACAACCAAACAACTGAACAAGCAGGCTGCATGGGACGACCAGGCCAGCAGGGGGTTAGTGAGGGACAACCAAATGGCTGAACAGCAGGCTGCATGGGGTGACCAGGCCAGGGGCAGGGGGCAGTTGGGGGCGACCAGGCCAGCAGGGGGGCAGTTAGGGGTGACCAGGCTGGCGGGGGGGGGGCAGTTAAGGGCAACCAGGCCGGCAGAGGCAGGCAGTTGGGGGCGACCAGGCCAGCAGGGGGGGCAATTAGGGGCGATCAGGCCAGCACGCAGAGGCAGTGAGGGGCAATCAGGCCTGCAGGGGGGCAGGCAGTTAGGGGCGACCAGGCAGGCAGGCAGGTGAGTGATTAGAATCCAGCGGTCCAGGATTGTGAGAGGAATGTCCGACTGCTGGTTTAGGCCCAATCAGGGGATCAGGCCTAAACCAGCAGTCGGACATCCTCCAAGGGGTCCAGGATTGGAGAAGGTGCAGGCTGGGCTGAGGGAACATCCCCCCACCCCCCGTGCACGAATTTCGTGCACCAGGCTTTTAGTATCCTATAATAGTGATTTGGATATAGAGCCTTCGTCGTCGTCTTCTTCTTCTTCTTCTTCTTCTTCTTCTTCTTCTTCTTCTTTTTATCCTCACCCAGGGATATGTTTATTGATTTTAGAGAGAGAAGAAGGGAGAAAGAGAGAGAGAAACATTGATCAATTCTTCCTGTAAGTTCCCTGACAAGGAATGAAACCCACAACCTAGGTATGTGCCCTGACTGGAAATCGAACTGTATGGGATCATGCTCCAACCAACTGAGTCTTATTGCTTTGTTTTATATTATGATGTAGAACAGGTGTGCTGATTGGAATGCCTGGTTCACTTGCTATCCTGAAAGCATTTTGATTTAACTCATTTCTGCATCCTTAACATCTAGTAATGTCCTAATAATGATGGTTAGTGAATGAACTAAATGAATTGGTTAGCTCCATCTGGGTGTAAATAGAACTGAAAGGAGGCAATGAACTTCCGCCACTCAATGACATACTCAGCATGGACAAAAAGGAGATTTAAAAATGGGCCAATCTTCCTGATGAGATCTGTCTAGAAACTTGTCTTTCCATTTGTTTGCTGTGTTGCCCTCTTTAACCCAGATTCACATGTGGCTTTCATCTGGTACCTGTCTGACTTACTCCAGCCATATTCCTTCCTAATGGGGGATCTCAGCAATCAGCTATCCTGAGTTCAACCTTGTTTCTGGCATTTGCTAAGTCCATCTGTTTGATGCACCCAGACTTGAGTAGGTGAAGATCTTGATTTCTGCCATGCATTTCCCTCCCTGAGGACTAATAAATTAAAGATCACATTGAATTGAATGTCAAGCCCATTCCAAATGATTGACCAACACATAGAATTCTTGGCTGGGAAGAGGTAACTACCAGACCGTATTGTGGAGCATGTATTCCAGTGTTGTGTGTGTATGTGTTTCATAGGCAGAATAGGCAAGGAGGTGAGAATTGGTAGATGTTAGCCAAACCCAAATAGATATCTGTCCATTTAAAAGTAATGTGCTAAGCCTTGAGGTTTAGTGAAAAAATAATAATAAATAAAAAGCACATAAAACAACAACACATGGTTCCTAAAGAAAGGAGACACCTTAACACATAATATAATAAACAAAGTGCAGTGGTGTTGATTTGCATAGGATATCATCAGGTGACCAGAGCTGTAGTTCTGAATGTGGTACAAATTAGACAGACTTGAGGATGATACTGGCTATCTCAGGTCATGTGGATATGGGAAAGCGATTAAACCACCTGAACCTCATTCTCCATCTGGGTATAAAATCTACCTCATAGGCTTGTTTCAGAAATTAAATGAAATAATGTAAGTAAAGAATTTGATACAACTTGGAACAGAGTAGACACTCAATAACATGGTAATAATTGGGGTTAATGTTATATCTATAAACTATCTATTAGTAGTGTTACTCCTAGGCAAAATTTGAAAACTGTCAAATAATGTTCCTCCTAAAAAGGAAAGATGTGACCACTGGATCATACTGTAACAAGTCAGCTACAATTAAGTACATTTCTTTTTTGACATGGTTACCACCACACATAGTTACTAATAGTTAAAAAGCTCTAAGTGTTGGTGGGTTTTAGCAAGGTGACCAGCAAAGTCTTCCATGCCACTCCATGAGGAGTTTGGGGAAAGTGGGTTAGGCCAGGTGATGGTACAGCTAGGTGGGTTTGCACGTGATTGGTGGCTTTTACCAAAGGGTGATGTAAATGTGAAGAGAAGTGTATAGGGTCATTGTTCTGCCCTGGTAATTAAAAAAAAAATTATAAACAAGTTAGAAAAAAACTTTAAGGTTAGTCTCATAAGATATGACTTTTCATGTTGGATTCAGGATCCCAAATGAGCTCTCTCCACAGACCAGAAAAACAGGTCAAGGCTCCTTGAATTTTTTCTCTACAAAATAGCTGTAAGTATTGTAGGATACATGTTCTGAATTCACAAAGAAAACAGTAAATCTTAAGTGCTCTGCTCCAGACTAACAACAGGTAAAATAATAAACTACCCATTTAACAATATATTAGAGATGTATTTCTTCTATAGAGAGACATTGTGCTTTAAATCATACAGTATGTCACTCTTATACTAAATATGCATATGATACAATAAGAATGTAATTCAGTTTCTTGATGTCCCAGTTTTATCATTCTGGTAGATAGCTGAAACTTTTGGTGACAAAATATAAGCTTTCTCTCTGAATTTTCTGACAAGCTTCCAAATTATACACAGATCTTGGCTTCAAGATTAAAATAAAAGTATTTCCCCTAAAGCACTTGATTACTCAAACTTTCCCTTTAGTGTTTAATAACATCGCCATGGGTGTTTGCATAGCATTATGCCTTAAACCACAATTTATTTGGCTTCTATTTTCATGGAGCCTTATAAGTTATGTCGAGTTGAAAACGTGTTGTCTCATAGGAGGGAAAGGGGACATATGTAATACTTTCAACAATAAAGATTTTTTTAAATGTGTTGGCTCAATAGAGAATATAGCATATACTTAGGTGGGGCAGGTGCTTGTTACCATCTTTCTACTCCTTAGAACCTGAATAATAGCCTTTCCAGATGTGAAAAAGCCAAATGAATCTGTGCAATAATCTATGCATCACCAATCAACAGGAGCATACTTCTGGAATGCGTTAGTCCCTCACATTGGGGATTCACTTTGTAAAATAAAGTAAAACTGTTGGGGTAGCCACTTAGTGCCTCGCTGTTCAGCGCTAGTTGTGATAAGATTTGACATGTTCACACGAAACCTCTACTGGGTGGACTTCTGTTCCCCTAACATCCTTGTCTTTCCCAGAACTCAGAATGTGACCTTATCTGGAAAAAGCATCCTTATGGATATAAGTAGTTAAGATATTGAAGTAGGGTGGGCTCTAAATCCAATCTAACATGTTCATATAAGAAGAGACACAAACACACACACAGAGGGAAGATCATGTGAAGACACAGATACACATACACAGGGAGAACACTGCATGGTGACAGAGGCTGGAGTGATGCATCTGCAAACCAAGGAACGCCAAGATTGCTGGCAATACCAGAAGCTAGACAGGGACAGATTCTCCGCTGAGGCCCTGGAGAGAACAGGGCTCTGCCACAACCTTAATCTCAGACATTTAGCCTCCAGAACTGTGAATGTAATGCTCCGCATTCCTGGCTTGGACATCCCTTCCTAGGAGGCCTTCCCTGTCCCTCCTAAGAGCTCTATGCTTCGCCCAACATTACTCACCCCTCTGTGTTACACTTGCTTGTGTGTGTAACAAACAGGAATTTTGCTCTTCACTACTCAGATGCAAGAAATGTCACATTCCATTATTTCCAAAATTAAAAATAAATGTGCTCCTCATTCTCATCCTCTTGAATCATAAGAATTCTATCTTTGGGCTTCCTTCCCGCCCCACACTCCTGTGAGATGACCCAAGAATTGTGAGTTCATGTAATAGCAAAACACTGCTTCTCCAGCTGCATGAAGCTGCCGTGCCTGCTGGCCTGCTGGGTACTGGTTGTCTGGTGACTCAAGGACAGCCCCACCCCAGCAGTCCTCTACACCAGCTGCAGGAGGGCACAGACCTCACAGCCACTCAAAGCCTCAGCATGGACTGACCGGTGCAGACTGACTCCTCACTAAGGCAGAGACTCACCCTACTGTATATACCCCACCACATACAGCAACCCCTCAAGCTTAGTACTTTCATTTACATGTAGGCAAACTCCCACTCCCCGTCCCCCAGGCGCGTGCACGCGCACATACACACACACACACACACACACACACACACACACACACACACTTTCATAGGAACATATTTACAATAGTGGAAGCAGCCCAGGTGTCCATTGACAGATGAATATATAAAGAAAATGTGTTATGTACAATCGAGTATTATTCAGTCTTTGAAAAATGAAGGAAGTTCTGACATATGCTATAACATGCAAACACCTAGAAGGTATTATGCAAACTGAAATAAGCTAGTCATAGAAGGACAAACACTGTATGATTCCACGTATATGAGATACTTAGAGTAGTCAAATTACACAAAATAGAATAGTGGTGGCCAGGGACTGAAGGGACAGGGGAATGAGGAGTTTTTGTTTAATGGATTCAAATTTTCAACTTTGGAAGATGAAGAATGGATGGATGGTGGTGATGGTGGCACAACAGTGTGAATGTGCTTAGTGTCACTGAGCTGTACACTTGAAAATGGTTAAGATGGTAAATTTGTTATGTATTTTTTACCACAAATTTTTTAAATGCTAAAAATAAAACAAACAAGGAAGTTTGACTTTTAGTCGGTTTTATTATTATTTTTAAATTCTCTGCAGATGGTGCACCTTCATATTGCCTGAACTCGGGGCAGAGCACACCCACACCCACTCCTTGGTGTTCTCCCGGACTTTGGGCAAGTTACTTAACTACTTGGAGTCTCGGTTTCCTTATTTGCAAGATAAAGATAATTTCTTCAAGCAGTTGTTGAGAGAATTAAATGACTTAATTGCTTAGCAGGGCTATTGTTGTATTCGTAGTTAAATGATTTTAGGTGCCAGGACATTAATTAAGCCAGGAAAGTGATAGAGATAGTGTTGGCAGAACTAGATACTGGTCGCATGATAAGTGGGTCCTTTATCAGGAGAGAATTGTGACTAGGGAAGAAAGTGCAGTGTGCAGTTTTGATCTACAGTTTCACTTTGGTGAAGATGAGTTCCAATGAGGGTCTAGACTCTAGACCCATCTCACTGTCCCTACTGCCCACCAACCCCAAGCAAGCATCCTGCCCATCCTTGAAATGAGTAGGAGTCACCCTAACAGGTGTAAGGTGCTCCCTTTGGCTAAACAGCACCTGAAGGGTAAACTGAGGCACCAGCCCCAGCAACATTATCAGCATCTTCTTGATCTGCTTACAGCTCTCCGGGCAACAGTTGGGAAATTAGAAGAGAACACTGAGTGATAGCAATAATGTTTAGCTGACATTAGGGCTTCCTTTCTTATCAAGTGATAATGATAATTTTTAGAATGCTTTTCTTTACAGAATTTATTCATTCTCAAAGGCAGCTTCTGCTTCTGCAGCATGACGGAAGTTGTTCTTCTTCCTGCAGAAACAGGATGTCACTGACCACATCTGACATGACAGCACAGGGAGGAAGCCGGTGCCTTTGCTATGAGTATGAGACCAGCTGCTGTTACAAGAGTTTAAAAAAAAGAGAGAGAAAATAGAAAGCCAGTATAACGCACAGAGTACATACCACACAAATAATTACTGCAGTGTTTTCCGTTCTAAAATTAAGGACTAGACCTTATTATACTTTTGATTTTATTGTTTTTAATAATTATGGAAAACAAAATTTCCCCATCCCAGCAAAATAGGCTGGCTATTTCAAACCTGTTTTATTAAAAATGGCAACTATTGATGGGGATTCTGAGGTGCAATAGCAGTAATTTAATCAGAATTAAGTAGGAAAATTTTTTTTCTAAAAAATGAATAAAAAAATTCTGAGCACTATTTTTTCAAAGGAAATAAACACAAGTGATATAAAGAAAACTATGTTCAGAGTCTTATTTGATGCACCATAAACAAGTATCCATAGTGAATCTAGGCAGAAGTTTTTGAATTGAAGGGAATTTAAAAAGGCTGCCATTGGAATGACAAAATGAGTTTTCACTACTAACTATCATCACCACCACATCTTTTTTCCTGGATCCTGGCGTAAAAGTAGAAGGGAACATTTTGAAGTGTAACTCAAGTTTGGAGGAAAAAGCAGAAATCATGTAACCTAAATTAGGCCTAGGATTCTTACAGACAAGAGGAAGGGAGGAAGGAAGGGAGGAAGGGAGAGGGAGAGGGAGAGGAAGAAAGAGAGACGGACTTTAATGTCTTTTTCAGTCCTTGTTATTTAAATTGTTGTTTAAGAGCTGCAAAGTTAGCCTCAGCTGGGGACTTGATGGAAATGCAGATTCTTGGCTCTCGCCTTCTCCCCCTCAATTTACAAATCAGAATCTGCTTTTTCGTAAGATCCTCCAGATGGTTTGTAGAGCAAGCAGCACTATGGTCCAGAACCCTGCCAGACCGGACAGTGGCAGGGCCTCAGCCACACTCTCCTTCGCATTGGGATCTGGTGCCCCAGCTAGAGAAAGAGGAGACAGCCCAGGCTAGGTGCC
The DNA here is from genome assembly GCF_951640355.1 of Cnephaeus nilssonii. Taxonomy (NCBI): domain Eukaryota; kingdom Metazoa; phylum Chordata; class Mammalia; order Chiroptera; family Vespertilionidae; genus Cnephaeus; species Cnephaeus nilssonii. Next base: position 35,957,740 of record NC_137089.1, on the reverse strand, counting down.
AGCTCAGGAGGTCCATGCCCAGGGCACAGGATGCACCCTGTCTGTACTATGTGAAAGGCAAAGACCGTGGGACCCAGGCTTGTGCCCCAACGTGGCTGGAAATGAATCCCAAATCCCTGCCACTGTGAGGATTCTGTGTGGTTAGAAATCACCTCTGGAAGCCAAAGGGCTGAGGGATACAGTTCGGGTGTGTCTGTCTGGCCCTCACGGGAGCTATTTTGTTGTGAATTCTGACCCTCTCACACAGTAGGGCTTTAGAACTGAGATTACTCCTGAAAGCATCAGGCAAAATTTTTAAAATTAAAATAAAGCCAGTTGACAAATGAAGTTTTGCTGAAGTAAGAGAGAATTTAAAAAGGAGTGCATTCGAGGGCTCTTGACTACTTGGGAAGCAGGTTGTCACCAAAGAAGTATCAAAGATGAAAGCACTGCTTATTTACTCTGAGGGACACATCTACCAACAACCTCAAACTCAGGAAAACCCATTAATTTTTCTGCCCTCTCCAGCAGCCCCATGTAAGAAAGATGTCAATAAGAACAAACAAGTAAGCCCCCGCCTGCCCCGACAAAACTGGACATCATCCTACTGATAACACCTAAAAAGGGAAAAACTTTATAGAGGTCAGTGAATTGAATGAAACTTCAGCAGATAAATTCTCAATCCAGCAACTTTGACATAGCCAAAACGAACACACTGAAGTTCTATTGGACAAGTAAGTTTGTCCACACCACCTAAAATGATTTTTTCTACAGAAAATATAAAACCCTCCCTTTTCTGGAGGGTCATGGAGCTTCTCACCAGGAGAACACCATGTGGTCAAGATTCTTCCAAGCTGTGCCAAGCTCAGCTCCTTGGTTAGAGTAACCAAACCTGTGATATGGGACATCCTTTGTTTGCCTTAATCCAAGGACAGATGTCTCACTACAGTTAGAAAAAATATAAGAATGCTATAGAAGGAATAGAGTGGCGAGAACCTTAGAAAGATCCCTTCCAGCAACCAGAGTACACCGCAAGTTGTTGGAACCTGTTCCTCCCTTCATATTTGGCATTAACCAGTTTTTTGTCCTTGTCCAGACAAAGCTATAGGCTGGGTAAACAGTGAAGTGCTGCAGAAAGCCTCTATTCATTCAGAATGAAACTGTGCAGAGTTTTAAGAGCCAAGAGGGGCCTTTGTGCAGAGAAAGAACTATTAATAACCTTAGTTTTAAATTAATATTTACTTACTAACATTACAAAATTTAAAACCTAATTTCCTTACATTTTAAGTGTAATTTGCCAGTCATGTTATTCTATTTAATATTCTAATAAAATATGAATCATTTTTTACTTATTCTTTTACTAATATTTATTAACTCAAGCTAAACAGGCTAAATTCTTCTTAATAATAATTCCCAGTTATAAACTTAGTTAATTTCTCAAGTTATTTAGTCACTTTCTTAAATATTTTATTCATATTCTACATATTTACCTATTTTCTCTTCTCTTTTAAGACTTCAAGTGCTTGACAAGGTAAACTAAAAAATCTTTACAAGCAAAATAATTCCATAAGCTAATAAACTGAATGCAAAATTAGAGTGAATCTCAAGTTATACCAAAAATATAAGAACTATTTGTAAAATTCGCTAAATTCTTATGATTACTAATTTAAAATTACAAGTCTGAAATCAATAAAGCTAAGTAACACAGGTAATCGGTTAGATTCTCGGCAGCAGTACAGTTTAATAAATACAATAGATTACCCCTATGATTACTTACTCATATACTTTACAATCAATTTCAGTAGTGATGTTTCTCACCGAGGTGCAGTCTAGTCTGGTCTGGACAGGTTGCTAACTCTCTTTTAAGTCTTAGTTTCCTCATCTGTGTAACAAGGAACATGATAATTACTGTATATTCCTCACAGGATTAGCATGAGAATTAGATGAGTTTACAAATTAAGCACCAATAATAGTCAGGCATTAGTATTCTTCCCAACAGTGCTTTCACATCTCCATACTTTTTAAACTTGTTTGCTCTGTCTAGAATTTATTCTACCTTGTTTCCTCCCTCTGTTTCCATTCTGACAGCCAAATGCCAATCAGCCTTTAAATTTCAACCAAGGACTCAACTCTCTCAAACTTTCGTCTTCATTCTCTCAAGTCTTCATTTCCTCTATGAACTTCCAAAGCATTTATTCACTACTGTTGCCCTCTTTGCTTAAAAAGGAATGACTATAGTGTAGATGTGATGGAGGCATGATTGTTCAGAAGAGAGGCTCAAAAAGGTTCCGTCAGCATATTGCAAAGGAACACACACTATATTCTTAAATTGTGAACTTGAAGCAACTATAGATGGAGGGAATAATAATTTTCTGCAACATGGCATAAAAATCCTGGTTACTTCCTTCTTAAAGACATTTCCAACACCTTCGTCTGACATGGAGAACAAGAAACAGAAACTTACATTTCATCCTTTAACCTAGGAAACATCTGTAACCCCAAACCACATTATTCTAGGAGGGGAAATGGGTGGAAGAGTGATAAATGAGTTAGCAGAACACAAGGAGGTCAAATCTAAGTGCCTCCAGAGGCAATACTAGTCAGAAGTCAACCAATTTGACGCACTGGATCCCAGTTTGGTTCAAAAAGTGGAGACACCAGTACCTTGAAAGGTAAGGATGAGTGTTAATAATAATAAGATTGTTGGAAAGTCTGTAAAAGGAAAAATTGGGTCCTCACATCTTCATTCCCACCTTTCTCAGCCTGGTGACCATCCCTCTGGAGAAATTTGAACCAGAGAGGATACTAACAAAGGGAATGGTGATGTGAAATGCAAGAATGAAAACAGGATTTTAAATAAAAGTCTATATATTAAAACTCAAGAGCCTTACCAGCTCCCCTCCTTTGCCACTCTGAACTCAAGCATCCAGTTTATACCTTCCACTAGGGGGCTGGGAGATTTTTGCCTGGAGAATCCGACCACACACAGCAGAGAAAGGTCCTTTGGCTATTGACATATGGGGTTCATAATCAGAAAGCAGGCTGGCCAGGCCCCTACACTAGGGTTTCTTAACTTAAGTATTGTTGACATTTTGGACCAGATAATTCATTTTTGTTTGTTTTGTTTTTAATTTTTTTTTTTGGTATTGATTTTTAGAGAGGGGAAAGAAGAGAGAGAAAAAAACATCAATGTAAGAGCAAAACATCAATCAGCTGCCTCGTGCACTCTCCCTATGGGGATCAAACCCACAACCCCGGAATGTTCCCTGGCCAGGAATGTGCCTGCAACCTTTTGGTGCCTGGGACCATGCCCAACCAACTGAACTGAGCCACAGCGGCCAGGGCTCTTTTTTTTAAAAAAAATCCTCATTCAAAGATATGTTTTTATTGATTTTTAGAGAGAGAAGAAGGGAGAGAAACATCCATGTGAGAGAGAGAAATCAGTCAGTTGCCTCCCATACTTGCCCGTCCAGGGATAGAACCTGCAGCCTACGTATGTGCCCTCACTGGGCATCGACCCCACAACCTATTTGGTGTACGGATGATGCTCCAATCATCTGAGCCACCCAGCCAGGGCCCAGATAATTTCTTGTGGGGGAGAGATGGGGAAGATCTACCTGGTTTGCAGATGGCCATCTTGCTGTGTCCTCTAATGGAAGAGAGCCCGTAGGGAAGAAGCAAGCTTTCTCAAGTCTCTTCTTATGATGGCACTAGTCCCATCATGAGGGCTCCACCACATGACCTAATTACCTCCCACAGATCCCATTTTCAAATATCATTGCATTGGAGATTAGTGTTTCAAACATATGAATTTTGGACAGATACCTTCAGTTCAAAGCTCCTGATAGCTAATTGCCTTTTTAGACACAAACAGTCTCGGTAACAAATATTTCACTAACAATCAAACAGATGAAGCAATTTGATGTACATACACACAAAAATGAGGTTTCATTCCTAGGCCATACACAAATAAATTCCAGATTAATTAAATGGACATATAGAATAACTTTATAATCCTGAGATGGGAGAAGCATTCTTGATTGAGGGGGGAAAAAAAGAATCCATGTGTTTTGTCATGCAACATCTAAATTTTATCCACTAGGCATCATTGGCAAATTACCTAGAATTATGGCATTTTCAAGGGCTTCTGATATATTATAGGCATGAAAAGAAAAATTTAAAACATTTAATTAAATGTTCACAAAATATAATATGCCAACTGGACAAGTCTAACTTCTTTCAATGATCATATAATTATATTATAAATGTAATACAATTTATATCAGGAGAACAAAAAGAATATTTTATACTTAATAATTTTGGGAGACTATAGAAATTACTGCCATTTTTCAAAACTTGTAAGAGAGGATGCTTCGTGTGGAACATGGGAGCAGTGTAATGAGGTGGATTGGATTCAGGGAAGAAGATGGGCCTTGGTTTGTCTCTGAGCTCTGGTTACCCCCAGATGTCCCTTGTTGTGCTGCCCAGCGTCAGCCCCATTTGGCCCTCATCCTGTTCTCCTCTGAGGACTCCTGACAGTGGTATAGCTCTCAGAACTACAAAACAACTCTTTAAAATGTGAAACTGTTTTCTGGCTTTGGACTTAGTTTCTTCTTCCCCGAGCTATGCTCTTTTTCCCCCCTCAAAGTAAACCTTCTAGAAATTGGCCCATACTATGCTGTTTTATGCATAATGCATGCTCAGTGAAAGGCAGTAAAGCCCAAATAAAGTCAGCTTCATTTTCTCTGTTCTGGTACTATTTCCTCTTAATAATCTCCTAGGGAAGCAGTATCTGATTTTATAACATTTGTCTGCCAATTATCTTAATGATTCTACATACCAGCAACTTACCAGGATCTGTAATTGACAGTACCAATTACTCATAATTAGAACTTTTTATAACCACATTTACATTTACGTCACCTCTCTATTCATTTTTCAGTGAGAAAAAGAGGACAAATGCAAAAGAATTAGCTTCTCTTTTTATTCTCCCTTATAAGTACAAGAACAACCAATAAAGATACTTTAAAGTCCTGAGTTAGTTGCATACCATTTACACTTAGACCCATATCTAAGCAGTCATTTGAATATTTGGGGCCTATGATATCAAAATGAAAATCCTACCCATGCTTCTTTTTATTTTTTTTTAAATATTTTTATTTATTCCAGAGAGGAAAAGAGAGGGAGAGAGAGAGAGAAACATCAATAATGAGAGAACCATTGATCGTCTGCCTCCTGCATGCCCCATACTGGGGATCAAGCCCGAAATACAGGCATATGCCCTCACCGGGAATCGAACCGTGACCTCCTGATTCATAGGTCGACACTCAACCACTGAGCCACGCTGGCTGGGCCATGCTTCTATTAAAGCATTTCTTACATTCAATTGCAATGAACTTTTCCTACAGTCATCTCTCTTGAGTATTTTAATAAGTTATTTATCTCCATATCCTTAGGAAGAACATGTTCTTAGCTCCATGTTTCTCAAATAACTAATTTGTACCATCCCATTGAATTGAAATAGAAATGATTATATCATAATTTGTTTTCCAATAATAACTGCCATTTGCAGTGAATTTCAAGGCTCCTGGAATCTATCTCCAGTAATTCTCTGTATACTGCATCATCGTTTTTTATGTCTATTGGGTTATCTCCATCATCATACTGATAAGCTCTGATTTCCTCTTATCTTAAAAAAGTTATTTGATCTCTTTTCTCTCTCCAGCTATTACCCCAAGTCTCTGCTCCCCTTTACAGAGAATCCCTCCAAATGGTTTCTACATTGTTGCTTCCAGCCCCAATAGGAGAATGGGCAGGGTCAACTGGCTTGGCTGATTAACCATGTCCTGGGGGCAGCAAAAATGTAAAATCAGAGAAAAGGAGGTCTGGGGAAGAGGCATGTGGATGGATTTCTGGGAGTGGGCACAAAGAGTGTGGGTGTTTGTGTTTTGCTCTAATACCTACCAGAAAACACCCACCACCAAGGAAATACTCAACAACCAGGTGGAACGAATAACTCCTCTCTGATGACCCAGTGCTTACACAATGTGCTCACATAAAGAGTAGTCATGTTGGCAGGGTATAAGCTATGCACAGGCTCAACATCACAGGTTCTCTCTCGCTGTGGCTGACCTTACTATTGCTGAAACTGACCTGGGAAGCAACAGAGACCAAAGTTATGTTCTCACTATAGGAACCCTTGAAAAGACCAACTAACTTCTTGGAAAAATTGATTATTTCAGATCCTTTTAATCCTGGGGGGGGGGGGGCACTAATTAGTCTTTGACACTTACTTTGAATCAGGGTCTGATTTCTCTGCCTGCAGAACTTTTGACAGCACCACTCTTGAAGTGCTTACAGAATATCCTTCACCAACATGGGATCTCATGTAATGCTACCACGAACCAAAAAAGAGCCATTTACAGCGAAAGAGTATGAGACCGTGAGCATAGGACCATGGGATGCACTGATCCTATTATATACCATGTTCCCCAGAGCATCAACCTGATAGATCTTTGGAAAGGTTTAGCTGTGGTACCAACATGGAGACAATGTACAGTGGGGTTGCCTCACAGTCCTTCAGGGTGTGATACGCATTTAACAATTGCTTGATGTAAGGTGCCTGTTCCTCACAAGTGTGCTACACAGATCCAGGAGCTTAGGAACTGGCTCCTCTCAGCACTACTCTCTTGGACCCACTTACAGAATTTATATTTCCCATCTCTACAACTCTGGGTTCTGCTGGATTAGAGGTCCTGGTTCCTAGGGAGGAGGGAATACTTTCGCCAGGTACATAGCAATGTTACACTGAAATCAGAGCTACATACAACAAATGCCTGATCACTTTGGACTTCTCCTGTTCATGAGCCAACGGGCAAAGAAAGGAGTTACTCTACTGGCAGGGATAACTGACTTTGATTGTAATGAAGAGATAAGGTTGCTGACATATTGTAGATCAGGGAAAAGCTAGCAACTCTAAGGACTCAGAACATCCTTAGGTGCTTTCATTCCCGGTGAATAACAATGAACAGGCAAATGTAATAACTATGGTCTGACACAGTAAGGCCTCAGGCCCTGAGAGATGAAAGTCTAGGTCAGTGGTCAACAAACTCATTAGTCAACAGAGCGGCAAACCACGGCTCGCAAGCCGCATGTGGCTCGCGATCCGCAGTTTGCCAACCACTGGTCTAGGTCATTCCACCAGGCAAGGAATCCTGAGAGGTTGAAAGGATGAAGAAAATATAAAATTGGTTGTGGAGGTGGGAAATGAAGAATATCAGTTATGGTCTTGGGGACAGCTGTAGGAATATGGACTATGGCTGGTTTATTTTAGAAATTATATATATATTCTCCATCTTAAAGAGTCGGTTATCAGTAGAGCATAGTACAGTGGTATAAGGATTAGACTGTAACAGATATTTATGATGCCTCAGTTCATCTTATGTAAGTGTAGTTATGATGGGGTAGTTGAGGGTATCCCCCTCAATTGTACCATAGCCTCTCTATGCTTTTCTACCTAATAATATACCAATTTTATCAAAACTGCAAGTTTTGTTTTGTTTTTAAGTGATTCAGCTGCCAGTGAGGGTGTTGTGAAATGTTAATGTTCAGAATTTCAGTTAAAAGATGATGTCACCAGCATAAGTAACAATATAAATAATAAACTGGACATCATCCACATTAAAATTTTTGTGCCTCAAAAGTCACCATGAAGAAAGTGAAAACAAACTTCAAAATGGGAGAAAATTTTGCAAATCATGTTTGATAAGGACATGTATCAGGAATATATTAAGAACACTTACAATTCAATAATTGAAAGACAAGCAACTCAGTGAAAAATGGGAAAGGATCTGAATAGACATCTTTCCAAAGGAGATATTCACATGGCCAACAAAGCATAGGAAAAGATGCTCAGCATCATTAACCATAGGGAAGTGCAGTCCAAACCACAATGAGCTACAACTTCACACCCTGTAATCAAAAAGGATGACTATAATAATAAAAAAGACAGATAATAATAGGTGTTGATAAGGATGTGGAGAAACTGGAACCATGTACATTGCTGGTGGAAACGTAAAATGGTATAAACAGTCTCATAGTTCCTCAAAATACCATATGTAAACCTATCAATCCCACTCCTAGGTATGTACCCAAGTGAAATGAAAACATATATCCACCCAAAACTAGTACACAGATGTTTATAGCAGCATTGTTCATAATAGCCAAAAGTGAAAATGACCCAAACATTCATCAATCAGTGAGTTGAATTTTAAAAATCTGGCATATCTATACAATGAAATATTATTCAGCAATAAAAAGAAATGGAATACTGATACTTGGTACAAGATGGATAAAACCAGAAAATGTAATGTTCAGTGGAAGAAGCCAGTCACAAAGGGCCACATATTGTATGATTCCAATCACATGAAATGTTCAGAATAGAAACAAAAAATAGATTAGTGGTTTGCCCAGCACTGCGGAAGTGGTAGGGAAATTGGGAGTGACTCCTAATAGGTACAGGGTTTTGGGGGAGGAATAATAAAACATATCCTTGGGTGAGGATTGAGAAAAAGTAGAGAGGGTAAAAAGGTCTAAATAGAAGAAAGTTTTCTGAACTTCATTCAAAGTGATACCAGTAGATTGTGATCAGTTGCATATGTATGTTGTTACACCTAGAACAAGTACTAAGAAAACTATATAAAGGGATCTAAATGTAATGGCACCAAACAACAGCATCAGAATACACAAAACAGTTGTGCCATCCCCACCCCAGGAAAGGGGCTGGCTAATGGGCTAGGACCACTTGTGTAGATACAATGGATTTGGGACAAATGCTTACATGCCTTACACCGCTGCTGTGCAGGGAGCCAAAAGACAGGAAAAATATCTCTCAAGAGAGAGCTCCAAGGACCAAAGCCAAAGGCACAGGTCTAGAGTAGTGGCCATAGGAAGGAAGACCTTAGAGGAGAATGCAGTCAAGGACTCAGAGCACAGAACTGTAGCATGAGACAAACAGCAGCAGGAGCACCAAGGCAGAGTGAGGGATTTCTTGCTATAGTGGAACAAGTGGCATGTCCAGATAGCATGTTGTATGAAATCCAGGGATCTTTTTCAAAGGCCTATGGTATCATTAAAATTTGCAGATGAATGCATAAACTCTTTCCAAAAATAATTTTTAAAAGTACTAATATTGAGCACTTCCTATTTGTCAGACAATAGCAACATATATGCATTATCTAGTCATTTTCACAATAGCCCTATTATATTAGCTTTCTGTTGCTGCTGTAGCAAGTTGACATAACCTTGGTGGCTTACAACATCACAGATTTATTATGTTACAGTTTTATAGGTCAGAAGTCTTACATGGCTCTCACTGAAATAAACTTCAGGCATTGGCAGGTCTGTGTTCCTTCCTCTCTCTATATATATATTTTTTTAATATATCTTTATTGGTTTCAGAGAGAAAGGGAGGGGGAGAGAGAGATAGAAACATCAATGATGAGAGAGAATCATTGATTGGCTGCCTCCTGCACGCCCCCACTGGGGATTGAGCCCACAACCCGGGCATGTGCCCTTGACCGGAATCAAACCCAGGACCCTTCAGTGCGCAGGCTGATGCTCTATCCACTGAGCCAAATCGGCTAGGGCCCTTGCTGTACATTCTTGATAGGATCTGTATCTTGGACTTTTCCAGCTTCTAGCTGCCCACATTCCTTGGCTTCTGGACCCCTTTATCTTTGTAGTTAGCAAAGGCAATTCAAGTCTGGACCCCTTTATCTTTGTAGTTAGCAAAGGCAATTCTGCAATGCACAGGACATTCCCCTACAACAGAGAATTATTAAACTCTCAATAGTGCACTTTTGAAAACCCCTGGTCTAAAGAAATTGAGACTTGGAGAGGATAAGTATCTTGACTACACTCACAGCTACTAAGTCTCAAAGCTATGATCTGAACCCAGGACCACCTGACTTTGGATCATAGGCCCTTTCCAACTTTGCCACATGCAGCACTATACCATGAATTGTCCTGTGGCAGGCAAAACTGAGTGTCCCCCTCTGTGGATGTACTCAGACACAATGAAATGAGGACTTCTTTAGTCTCTTTATTCTGAAGATGCCAACGTCCAGCTCCAAATGCTTTAATGATTTGGACAAAGCAGTCCTGTTCAGTAGTTGAAGCAGGTGTAGTAATTTCATGGAAGTTTTCATTGAACACAGTTCACTCAGGCCTTAGAGTAATAATAATACTAAAACAAACCCAAATGTGTGGAGGGCCACGCTCGCTCAGAGCTACAGGTCGTAAAGGAATTGGCCCTCGGAGATGAAATGTCAGCATCGATCTTTTGCTTCTATTTACCCAGCTCCCTTGTTTCTGTTATTCCACTTACCAAAATGTCAGTTGCTGACAATGTTCAGAAATATGTGTTGCCTGTGAGGATGGATAAATACCGGAATGTTTGCTTTCCAAGTATGCACTACGTGTAAACCTTGGAAAGTCCTGCCCCAGCATATTTACATAGATGATGGAAAGCAACACATCATATTTATCATCCAACATGTGAAAAAAATACTTTTTAGCATATACAACAAAAAGTAGATTATTCAGTCACAAAGATTTTTCTAACAGATAACATAGTTTACTGTTTTCAATAATCACATCATTAGCAACCTGTTGCATCTGAACATTAACATTGCATAAACCATTACATCATTAAATAAACACTAAAAATAATTACAGCAACATTATTTTCTAGAGCCACATGTTCCCTGAAGCACCAAGGATTCATTTTAATATAATTATGGCACCTCAAATGTATAAATATCAGCATGAATTTAAAATACTTTAATTAGAGAACACCTTTAGCTTTCATTGGGTAAACAGTTACTTTCCAACATCAATATCAGCAATTCACATAATTACATATTTGTGTAAAGGGCTTTCTTGGTCTAAATTATTTAACAGTTTGAATCAATATTACTGCCTTATACTAGTAGAGTTTTAAATTCAGACTATCACAGTTCCACTAAAAAAGAAAACATCAGCTAAACACAATATGATGTGTATGAAGGAAGTCGTGCATTTTTTAGAAGTGGTTACTAATGATTTTAGGCTCTATAAAAATCAATCACCCTGCTGCCTCCCCTGAGTTTTACTGATTAGAAAATTACTCCAAGAAGCTCCAAGAAGCTAGTGACTTTCTCAAGGTCATCTAGCTCCTAAAATCAGAACTAAGACCAAATCTCACACCTCCCAATTCCAAGATCCTTGAGATGAGAGATCATTCCTCATTCCTGTTCTGCCCTGAGGGCACAGAGGAAGGTGTCTGCTGACTTGAATGATCAGTCTAATACTCTAGCTACCCATCACGCTCTTGCAAATGTCTTGCTTTATGTTCAAAGCTGACATCCAGATAAATTCCCAGTCTATCTGATTTCAACTCCCACAACCTCTGGACCAGCCATAAACCAGGAACTAAAGGGAATTTACTGGCCTCCTGGACCTGCTGTAGGTCTATGGTCCATGTCCATTCTAATTGTCTGGTGTTCTTGCCATAGTTACTGCTAAAGGCTGTGAACATCGCCCTGATTTATATCTAACAAACTTCAGACTTGACTTTAAGTTACCACTCCTTTCATCTCAAAATGAGGGCAAGCTGAACCAGGAGATCTCAGTTCGATTCCCTGCCAGAGCACATGCCCAGGTTACGGGTTCGATCCCCAGTAGGGAGTGTGCAGGAGGCAGCCAATCAATGATTCTCTCTCATCATTAGTGTTTCTAACACTCTCTCCCTCTCCCTTCCTCCTCTGAAATCAATAAAAACATTAAATAAATAAAAAAAGTACATGCAGACCCCAGCCGGTTTGGCTCAGTAGATAGAACATGGGCCTGCAGACTGAAGGGTCCTGGGTTCAATTCCAGTCAAGGGCATGTACCTTGATTACGGGCTCGATCTCCAGTAGGGGCTGTGCTAAAGGCAGCCAATCAATGATTCTCTCCCATCATTGATGTTTCAATCTCTCTCTCCCTCTCCATTCCTCTCTGAAATCAATAAAAATATATTATATATTAAAAAAGAAGTACATGCATGTTTAAGATGATATTTATTGCCTAGGTGCCCTTCAGACATATGGCATCAATTTAAAAAAAAAATTGAGGGCAAGAATAATAATGGTTCTATTCATAGGACTTGTTGGTTATATGAAATCATTTGCATAAGGTTCTTAACACAGTGCCTAGCATCTAATAAACTCTTAATGTTAGCTATTAATTTGCTTAAAATGAAAGAAGTCCATGCATAGCTATTTAAGATGCTCAAAATGACAAGTTCAATATATTTAAAATCTAAAATTATGTTTATATAATTAGAATAAGAATAATTATAACCATAGCAATTATACTTGGGTAGAATCTTAACATGTTTACAAAAGGCTTTCTCACATGTTATTGAATTTATACAATGAACTAAGAAATAGTGGCTAGTCTTAGAGATTCTGTGGTAAAGATAACTCATCTTAGTCAAAAGGGGAGTTATAGATTATTTTAGTTGGAGAAACACTACAGAAAACTTAATACACAATAGATTTCTCCAACCCAGATGCCACAGTGTCTGACTTCCAATACTATTGTAAAGATAATAGCTTTATTTTTGCCAGCTCTTCCTTTAAAATGTGATTACCGCTGAAACCGGTTTGGCTCAGTGGATAGAGCGTTGGCCTGCGGACTGAAAGGTCCCAGGTTCGATTCCGGTCAAGGGCATGTACCTTGGTTGCGGGCACATCCCCAGTAGGGGGTGTGCAGGAGGCAGCTGGTCGATGTTTCTCTCTCATCGATGTTTCTAGCTTTCTATCCCTCTCCCTTCCTCTCTGTAAAAAATCAATAAAATATATTTTAAAAAAAATAATAAAAATAAAATGTGATTACCTCTCTAACTGCTGACAGCTCAAGCTAAAGGCATGCAATATTTTTTTAAAGATATATATAATACCTACTGCCCCAGAGGCTTCGGGACTTCTTAATAAAATATAAAACAGGACAGCTGGGAATAAAAACAGAACAGAAACCATTTAAAAATAACAGAGAAGTAGAGAATATCAGACTTCAAAGAGTGAAAGGTGGGCACTGAATTTATTTTAATATCTTGGCAACTATGGCAGAAGTTGGAAGCATTTTGTGTAACATGGTCTATGTTTTCTGACCAAAAAAAAAAAAAAGCAAACATTGTCTGCAAATACATACTTTCTCCTGTAAACAAGTAGTACCAGAAACATTGCCAAAACTCTTCTGATTAAAGTATGAATCTCTTAGGGTTGACTCATTGTCTTATGGGCAAGAGGTCAGGTGAGGAATGTAGAGCCTTCCCATCTAGTTAGGATTTCTGCCCCAGTCAAAATGAGAACCTGCCTGCCATTGCCTGGTTAACTTTTGCCCTACCTATGTGCATCACATAAAACCATAAGGTCAGCCAAAGTTGGGCTCAGCTATTAAAATAAAATGTATTGCAATTAATTTAACATGTGCAAATCATTATTTGCCATCATTATCATTAAACCATAAGCTAAATTTCAAGTAATCAGAGTACTAATAATGAAAATAACAATACCATGTATTTAGTTTACAAAAATATTACTACAGACATTATTGAATTTGATTAATTAATTCAACAAATATTTATTGGACATTGATTATGTGTTAAATATATAAGCTAGTAGAGAATAGTATAAAATATAGTATTGTTCTTGCCTTCTCAGTCTCACAGTTTAGTGGAGGAAGTTATACCTTGAAGAAATTATTAGCTGAATAATTAATAAATGACACCTGATAAGTGCTGTGATGAAGTACAGGGGATTGTTAGAGTGCCCAATAGGGGAGCCTGACCTAGACCAGAAGGCTGGGGAAAGCTTCCCTGAGGAAGCGAAATGAAAGTCAGGACCTGAGGAGTAAGTGGGTAAATGTTAGCCAAGCAAAGAAGAGAGTCAGCATTCGAAACCAAGGAAATGGCCTGTGCAGAGGCCAGGGGTGGGGAGGGTCACAGACTCTCCCAGGAAGTGATGAGAGAACACCAGGGTGGCTGGGCCTCCAGAGCCAAGAGACAAGTCACATGAGATTGGAGAGAATAGGCGGGGAGACCAAGGGTCATATCATGCTGAGCCTTGAAAACTATAATCTTTTAAGGATTGAATCATAGGACTTCATAAATTAGTACATATTGGTGGATAGTGAAGGGCAACACCAGCAATAATACATGGTTTCATTTAGTCACATTAAAGGAAGTTGAACATCAAGCCAGCTAGCGTCATACTACAACAACTGTAAAAGAGTTACCTTGGCGCTCTAGGTATCGAAATGACTTCAAAGACTAGATTGTCGGGGTATTGGTAGTTCACAGTCAGGATTTCTTACCTTAATTCTAATTCTGAGCCTAATTCTAATTCTAATTCTAATTTCTTCATGACTGTGAGAAAATCTTTAGCTGCTCTGAGCTTCAGCATTTTTATTTACAAAATGAAGATAATTTTTGCCTTACCTGGTTATTGTGAGGATTAAAAAAGAGAAGCACTTTGCAATGAGACAATAAATGCTCAGTGTTGATAGTTTTATGATTCTGAGTCATGCAATGTTTTCCTTAGTGAAATTCTTAAGTTCTAAAAGGTTTTGGAATGCCTTCTTGTATATGATTAAACGATAGCTTGGTGAGGCCCTGACCAGGTAGCTTAGTTATGTAGAGGGTTGTCCCTATAGGCCAGTGGTCGGCAAACTCATTAGTCAACAGAGACAAATATCAACAGTACAACGATTGAAATTTCTTTTGAGAACCGAAAACCGACTTTTGTGAATGGGCCACGAAGTTTTAATCGCACTGTACGTGTGCACCCGCACGTGGTATTTTGTGGAAGAGCCACACTCAAGGGGCCAAAGAACCGCATGTGGCTCGCGAGCCGCAGTTTGCCGACCACTGCTATAGGCCAAGGTTGTGGATTTGATCCTCTGGTCAGGGCACATACAAGAATCAACCAATGAATAAATAAATAAGTGGAACAACAAATTGATGTTTCTCTCTCTTTCTCTGTCTCTCTCTAAAATCAATCATGTGTTGCCCTAGCTGGTTTGGCTTGGTGGATAGAGCATCAGCCTGTGAACTGAAGGGTCCCAGGTTCGAATCTGACCAAGAGCACATGCCTGGGTTGCTGGCTCGATCCCCAGTGGGGGCTGTGCAGCAGGCAACCGATCAATGACTCTCTCACATCATTGATGTTTCTATCGGCCTATGCTTCTCCCTTCCTTCTGAAATCAATAAAAATATTTTAAAAAATAAAATAAAATCAATCATGTAATACTATATGTAATACTTTAAACAATAAAGAATTTTAAAAAATAAAATCAATCAATCAATAAAAATTTAAAGTAGCTTGGTGTAATAGAAAAAGCTTTGGAGTTGGACACACCTGAGGTCAAATGTTAGTCCTGGTATTTCCTGGCTGGGTGACAGTGGAATTCATTGAGCCTCAGATTTTTCATCTGCTAATTGGGGGCAATAAATTACACCCCAGTTGTTATTTTAAGTATTAAATTATATAACATTGGTGAGACTCAAACATTATGTAATAGATCAGCAGTAAATGTTCCCTACTTTTAGCTCTTTATCCAAGGAGAAAAATATTTCTGTGTTGCATTTAAGAAGATAGTGTAAACCAGTGGTTCACAGATTTCGAACCTGCATGGGAAACATTTGCGGATTTAATTTAAAATGCAGATTCTATTTCGGATGACACCCCAAGATTAAGCATTTCTTAAAAACTCCCCGGTGATACTCTCCTCGCTGGTCCAAAGACCACACTATAAGTAGCAAGGGTCTAATGATCTGGTAGTTTACAAATACCATTAGCCTATTATCTACCCATAATGAAATTGCTGGGTCATATAATTCTGTGTTTAACTTTTTTTGTTTTTTAGGAATCACATTTTCCATATTAGCTGCACCATTTTACATTCCCACCAGGGAATACCTGGCTCTGTGAAAAGAAGAAAAATAATGTTTCTCAATAAGAAATCATGGTTTGGTTTGGTTTTAAATATATTTTTATTGATTTCAGAAAGGAAGGGAGAGGGACAGAGAGATAGAAATATCAGTGATGAGAGAGAATCATTGATCAGCTGCCTCCTGCATGCCCCACACTGAGGATCGAGCCCAAAACCCAGGCATGTGCCCTGACCAGGAATCAAACCATGACTTCCTGGTTCTTAGGTTGACCGTGAACCACTGAGCCATGCTGGCTGGGTAGGAAGCACGTTTTAAAAGATGCAATGGGATTGCAACTCCTTTTGGAGCCTCTGATCAGATAAATATTTTCTGATCACATATTTTCCCCCAAAACATTATTTTCTTTTTGCTGCTGCTGGTTCAGTTATAGAACAGAAAGAATTCATCCACCCAGCACTAGCAAAGCTAAACAGAAACATCGAGAATATTGGCTATTTTATTGATCAATGGCGCCATCCAGAAGAACAGAAAGCCATTGCTCAGAAGCCTGAACTTCTCAATGGCATGTAGGTTACAGATTATATAGGTCAAAATCACAAGACACTATGGGATGAGGGTTCCAGGTTGTGCTGGGAGCTGATTGGTCAGAGGTGAGGGTAATAAATCGTGTCTTCAGGTCTTGTGGACAGTTCTGGGGTCTATTCCAGTGTCCATCTGTCTGGTCTCAAGGGAAAGTAGCCAGGGGGTCATTCCATCTTAGGGCTCAGGAGCCGAAACATAACTTATGTCAAGATGTTGTCTTTAGCCTGCGGAAGTCCAGACCTTGTGACCATTAGTCAGATCCAGGCTACTGTCTTCTGCTGCCTCGGGGGTTGCTGATTATCACAGAAAAAGGGTAGGCCGGTAAAGAAACTTCTTTAGACAAGGAAAATATTAGTGTGCTATAGCAGAAAGAGCAAAGGGTTTGGGTGGTATATCAGAAAGAACAGGGATTTGCGTTCATAAGATCTGGGTTCTAGTCCTGACTCCAGCTCATACTAGTTGTATGACTTTGAACAAGCCACTAAGCCACTCTAAATCAGTTTCTTCAAGTGTAAACTAGGAATAGTAGAAATGCCTTCCCCGCTGATCTGGAGACCAAAGGAGATAAGGCCTATCAGTGATTTTCATAGAGGAAACTGAAACCCCAAGGCAACACCTTCCAAACACCACCAATGCGCGCGCAAACACACACATGCACGCACACACGCAGTAACCTTTAACAGATCAATACCACTTTTATTTGTTTTACGTATTAGGTTTCCCTGTAAGATTGGTTTGAAGAAACAGCTCAGTGGCTAGCAGAAATTGAAAACTGCTGAAATACGTGGACCCTGCTTCCTCTCTCATTTCTTTCTCTGTATTTCCGACCTTTCTTTGCTCCCTCCTTGCGTCAGACATAGAGACCTTTCTAATGGAGTAGAAAGTGGAAACAAGGCAACTGTTCTCTTAACCCCTCCGCTCCTCCCAGATAATTTACTTTTTTCTTTCTTTCACTGCTAGGTTCCTAGAAGAAGCAGCCCCACCCTCTGCTTCCATTTTCTTTCCACCGCTCTCCTTTCAGTCTCTTATTACCTGAATTCTGACCCAGAGACTCCATTGCAACTATGTACTTAAAATCAACTCACTAAGTTCCATTCCCATTCTCTCAGCAGCTTTTGAAAATGTTTACTCCCCCCTTTCTTCCTCAAAACCCTTTTCATCCTGGTGTTCGGAGAAATTGCTGCATAGCTCCTCCTTCTATGGCAGCTGCTTCCTCCTGGACTCCTCCTGTCCCAGGACACGGCTAGGTCCTCAAAGATCAGTTCTGAGCCATCTGCTCCTTTCCTCTCTGTCCCTTCCTCAGAAATCTTGTCCAGTTTCACATCAGCTGTCACGTTGTGAAGAAACAAGTGCCTCTCCTGGGCTCCAGTCCTCTGGCTTCAGTCGCCTGCTGGACATTTCATTTCGTTTGGCATTCGGTGATATCGATAATTGAAATCATTTACCTAGTCCAAAATACCTCCCCCTCCAGACTTCCTGTTTATGTTATGGCATCTGTACTGAAATTTGTACTGAGATGCCCTCAGACTTGTCTAATCCCTTGTTCTCATCTCTCTATCCCCACACCTGATTAATCATAAATTGCTATTGATTCTTTCACTCCAGTGCCTCTGAAATCTCTTCCTCCTACTTCACTTCTCTAACATTCTAATCGAGGCCCTTTAGCAGGACTATGCAGTAGTCTCTGTCTCCTGTCTTCCTTCACCTTTCTTCTGTGTACCATTACTTTAATTTTGTCAATATCCTATTAAAAACCTTTAATTCCTCCCTTCTACCTCTAAAATACAATTCACACTCCTTAATCTGGCATGCCTAGTCTTCCACAATCGGACTTCAATTTACGTTTCCAGACTTATGTTCTAAGTCTCCTTTACTTTAAATTGTAATTTACTTTAGTCAAATATTCTGACTCAATCTCTTGTCCAAGTTCCAAGAAGTGAGAGTTCCAAGAAGAGAGAGTGTTATAAACTCATTTTGAATCAAAGGACCAACTCTGTCCAGTTGGCCACCATCTAGGAGTCATGCTCATGCTCAGGTTTGTCTTTTCTGAGTATGAAGAGAGGAGTTTTCTACATACGAAATACAGGCAAGAAGAAAACTATTTCTAGTATAAAGAAAATACTAAGTCAGTGCTAGCACCAAGAAAAGGGTGGTGAAGAGGCTTTAGCCTCCTTTCCCTGACCTTATCCTAATTAACTTCCATTTTTCTTTAATGTACATGGACATTTGAAGTTTCCTCAATCTTGTGCAAATATAATCTCGAGTCTCCTCCCCAATCCAGATAGGCTGCTGACCATACCCTCCCCCCTTCCTCACCAACTCATACTCTCACAGCAGCCCCTCAAGGTCTATACAGGATAGCACACTTATTGGATATTTGCTATGGCCAAAATGACAACTGATTTAAGTTTGTTTATTTGAATATTTATGAGGCTAAAAATATGATATTTATACTGATGATATTAGAACCCCAAATTTGATATCCCATGGGTATAGGATTGATCCAATATTTTGCTTTCTTGACTCTCTTATCAATTATTAGGATGAATGACAGGCCCTACAATGTATAAGAAGCCAGAAAGACACTAGGTATGACAGCAGTTAACTCACTTATTTTGTCTTTACCAAGATATTTTGGATTCTATATTGTCCAAACTAAAAGTTGCTCTTCATGTCATAGAATAAATATTTAAGTTTAGCATTAATATGAAGAATCATTTTAAGAGAATGGGGAAAATATTGTGCATCTAATAAGCAGGTTAAGAACTTGACATTGAAATGAATTTGTCAACAAAAGTAAGGAAAGAATGTGGAAGTGTCTTCACATTGTGTAAGAGAGAGAAATTCTATAGTCTAAAGAGAAATTGGAGAGCAACTAAGTTAAACATCCTTATTATTCTTTTTTACAGTTTTATTGGATAGATTTCACATTCCATAAAATCTACCCATTTAAAGATTATAGTTCAGTGTTTTTTAGTATATTCACAGAGTTGTGTAAACATTATCAAAATCTTTTTATAAAACATTTTCTGGGCTAAAAAGAAATCTGAAAACATAGCCCCTGGCAATTATTAATCTACTCTCAGTATCTGATTTGCCTATTCTGGATATTTTACATACATGGAATCATAAAATATGTGGTTCTTTTGTGCCTGGATTCTTTCATTTAGCATAATGTTTTCAAGTCTCATCCATATTGTAGCATATAGCAGTACCTCATTTCTTTTTATGGCTGCATGATACTTCATTGTGTGGCTATGCCTCATTCAGGTTATCCATTCATCAGTTGATAGATATTTAGGTTGTTTCTACTTCTTGGCAATAATTACTAATGCTATTAAGAGCATTTGTTTTAAGGTGAACATATGTATTTATTTCATATATATATATGTATATGTAGTTGTAGAATTGCTAGGTCATTTTCTAACAATATGTTAAACAATATCAACTCTATTCTTAATATTTTTAGGAACTGCCAGTCTTCTGAAGTGACTGTGCCATTTTACCTTCCAATTCCTCCACATTCTTGCCAACACTTGTTATTGTTTGTCTTTTTTATTTTAACCATCCTAGTGGGTATAAAGTAACATCTCATTGTAGTTCTGAATCATCCTTATTTTTAGCAAGAGGAAACTGAAGCCTTGAATCTTATATTTTGTGTCCCAACTAGTCATGGGAAAAATCTGACCTACAAGCTGTGTTATCTTAGAGAAAGATATGGGAGAATACCTAACTACTAGTAATTGTTACTCTTGGTTACTGGAAGGTACAGAATTAGGAAAGGAAGCAGGGAGATGCTATTAACTTGTTTCTTTATACTCACCTATTGCTAAAATGAGCATTGTATGTATTTGTATTGCTCTAATAATTAAAATGAAAATATATTTTAAAAAAATAAAATCCATGTCTTCTAATTTCTAGTTCTTAATCCTTTGGAGGTTTGGGCTAAAGTCTTTTTTTGCATAAAAATTATAGACATATGTATTATAATATTGATATTAGATAATACATTTATAATACTAGATAATAATTTATAGTATTATAAATCTATTATAATATTATAAAACATATGTCTATAATTTTTATGCAAAATTCCCCTAAGATAAATGGAAGAATCCATTAAAAAATCTAGGTGGCAAAAACAAAACTAGGCTTTAAAAAAAATTTAAAGTACCTATATATAAAAACTTACTTAAAATACATATATATATAAAAACTTACTTAAAATACTAGCAAGGTCAAACTTGGCCAAATAGAATCTGAGTGTTCTGTGGAAAGAGTTACACAATGGCTAATGATTTGCTGGAATGTTTGAATAAAAGTGTTACACTTTCAGCGTTTTCAGGTTATGTAGCAGTTGTCTGGAAGAAATTTTTTCTTATGATTAAAATGCAATAGAGATATGGTAGGTCATATTATCCTTGCTATCCTTGAACATAGTTTAATAAATAGAAAGGCTTATGACTTGATAAGCTCAAGTAAGCACCAGATTGTGCCATTTGGATAGATTTGCTGCCCTGTGTCTGAGGACTGTTTTTTCCAATCTACAGTGACACATAACGTAAAGAAAATCATTCATACGTTATTCTGACATTAAAACACACAATAAATTTAAGTAATTTCCAATGCTTAATGGCAGTAAAACCATGTGGATTAAATAGAGTTTAAGTGGATAAAATTTATGATTTTTTAAAAATGAAGCCCAGTGGATCTTCTCAAAACTTTTTTGATATAATATTTTTATATATCCATGTTGCATCAGGATATGCAACTAACATGACAGATTTAATATGCTTTCCATAATTTTATTTTTTAAAGTACTATATTGTACTCCTTTTCAGTTTGAACAAAACTGCCTAGTACTTTTTAAGCAGAGAGAGAAAGAGAGAGAGAGAGAAGCAAATTGGGCAGGATCTTAACAGTCTCTCAATCCAGTTATTGCTTACTACTCAACTATACTATATACTACCTGTAAAATTTATATTGGAGAATGAAAGCCTGATAATAAATACTTTCAAAAAAAGGGGTCTAACTTAAAAATGTAAAGATAAAAATTCAAACAATATTGGAAGTAAAAGACACTTACTCTCTGCTTTTCCTGCAATACCATTACCCTTCATTATGAAAATCAGTCCATAGGAAACCATAAAAGTGAATAGCACTTTATGAGGCTTTATGAGGCTGTAGGTATGTGCTTGGGATAGATAGGATCAGAAATGACCCAATTTCAAAAGGATAACAAAGAATGCAAATTCCAAAGACAAGAATCTTCCACCAACAATGTGCCTTTGCTTGCCCCAGAACTTCAGACCTTTGGAATGAAGAGTAAGAATTAACTAATCATCATAACAAGGATTTATAGAGGCAGAACTAAGAAAACTGGTTCTAGAACACATAATAATCTATCGCTTTACATGTCTCTGACATTAGTTTCAATTTCTAAGGAGATGAATTTGTAAATATACTTAAGATGAAAAGTAGGCTCCCCTGGTCAAAGCCTTAGAGGAGTAGGTAACGAAGACAATCAATTCAATAATCCATTAAGTATCTTAATCTACGTTTTGAGTTGTGTAGTTTAGATAAAATTCCCCTAAGATAAATGGAAGAATCCATTAAAAAAATCTAGGTGGCAAAAACAAAACAAAACTAGGCTTTAAAAAAACGTTTAACATTAATATTCCTTCAGTGCTAAGCAACTAATAAGATATTTTAGAATTGGAGAAAGGTAGTGGAGCTCAATAAATTCAGTAAAAATTTAATGATATATTCAAGTCACATATTCTCCCCTAAGTAATATCATCTAAACCTGTTCCCATTATATTCACCAACAGAAAATGTATTTTTTCGAATATTTGTTCTGCTCCTTGCTTAGCTTATAGTACCTTGACTTTTTACCTTTTCTTACTAACTTCATTTCTCATTTGATTAGCTCATTGTGTCAGATGCCAGGGCTCAGATTGACTTAGCTCATCTCATCTCATTCAGAGGCAGGTCCAGGTTTTGTACAGACAGAAGTTTATGAAATTTGGGGCCCTCTTAAAAGAAAATAGTACAGCCGAAGCCGGTTTGGCTCAGTGAATAGAGCGTCGGTCTGCGGACTGAAGGGTCCCAGGTTCGATTCCGGTCAAGGGCATGTACATTGGTTGCAGGCACATCCCTGGTAGGGGGTATGCAGGAGGCAGCTGGTCGATGTTTCTCTCTCATCGATGTTTCTAGCTCTCTATCTCTCTCCCTTCCTCTCTGTAAAAAATCAATAAAATATATTAAAAATAAATAAATAGTACAAAATTACAATTGCAAAATAAGGTAAAAATTAGAATAAGAGAAATCACAATAAGTCTTAAAATTTTTAAATGCTGAGAAATACCACAAATAATACAAACTCCAGGAAAATCACGTGTTAACTGCCTGACATACCATTATAATACTTCTAGATTTTTTTGGTTTAATACTCTTTAGTAGCTTCTTTAGACAAAAGCTATTTTGTAATATCGTCTTCTATAAAGATAATGGAAAAGCAATTCAGTTTTTCCTCCAGCATAGTTCATCAAAATTTGTTTTGTTTGTTTTATTCTCACCCAGGATGTGTCTTTTATTGATTTCAGAGAGAGAGGAAGGGAGAAAGAGAGAGAAACATTGATCGGTTTCCTCCTGTACCTGTCCCAAATGGGAATCAAACCTGCAACCTAGTTATGTGCCCTGACCAGGAATTAAACCCACAACCTTTTGGTATACAGGACAATGCTCCAAACAACTGAGAAACCCAACCAGGGCAAAATTTGTTTTAGATATTGAAGTTTAAGATGTATAAATCATCCCAACCTCATGCATAGACATACTTACTGTTTTGAGTACTGCTACAGGTTTGTGCCCTAAAATCAAAACAATTTTAATCAATTCAATTTCACATAATTCCTATCAAAAAGAAAGACATATATGGTGTCTCAATAATTGTAGATGTTGTATCATCACGTATATTCCAACTGGAAAGCTTTAGTTATGCCTAAGCTTCAATGCAAACTGAATCCTCTGCTTACAATTTTATACATCTGATGATTGGAAGAATTTTCCAGAGACTAGCTTAAAATATTTAAAACACCTTTCTCCACCACTTACCTACATAGTCATGGGAAGAGGTGCGATAGGACCCATTTGTGTGGTATAAACCTTGGGTTTGCACCTTTATGTCATGATGCTGGGTGGGTCAGCAGAGTGGGAGGTAGAAGTATTCCCAGAAGCTATTCCTTCCCAGGACACATAGCTGAAATTTAACTAATTGCAGAAATGACTGCAAACCATCCTATCTAATAAAGAGGGAATATGCTAATTGACTGCCATGCCCTCAAAGATGGTGGTGCCCACAGCCACAAGATGGCGGCGCCCAGTCTCCTCAGCCAGGCGGGTCCAGCCACTCCACGCGCCTGCCTCCAGAGTCCCCTAGTCCCCTCAGCCCTCCCAGCCACCCAGGGTGGGCCCGAGGCGCAGGCAAGCCTCGGATGGCGGCTGCCCAGCTGCCCAGGGCCACCCAAGGCTCAGGTAACCAGGGCCGGCGGAGGCTTGTGCTGCTGGCAGAGGCAGCAGCAGAGGTGTGATGGGGGTGTCGCCTTCCCCTGATCACCAGGTCGCCTCTCCCCCCTGAGGGCTCCTGGACTGTGAGAGGGGGCAGGCCAGGCTGAGGGACCCCCCCCCCCTCAAGTGCATGAATTTTCATGCACCGAGTCTCTAGTATAAATATATTTTATGAAACCTAAACAGAATGTATCATCAGTTGAACTTCCCTTACCATGATTCTTTAATGCCTACAGCCACTGTAACATACCTAACACGAGGGCAGGTGCTACAGAAAGGACATCAAAGGGGCAAGAGACTACTGTTAACTGAGGGTGAATGTCTTTATTTTGCGAAAACATATGACATGTGAACACATTGCTAAGGCCTTTTCCAAAGCCTCAAAAATGCCTGTGCAAAAAAAGGGGATGTGGATCTTCAGCATCCCCAACTTCAGTCTGCTCCTGATCTCATTTTGTCTCCGTTATTGAATGCTCATTCTGTGAGCAACACACAGTGAAGCATATACATGGCCACACAGAAATAAATCATGTGTTGTAAAAGTAGTTAGTCTGCTTCTCCAGAAGAAAAAAAACTTTCACTATTATAGTGAATAAACTTTAGAGTTGGAGCCATATTCCTCTGAGTGTTCAGAAATCTCTAATAGAATTGTCTGGGGTAAATGAAGGGAAATAGCCTAATTGAGAAAACAAGGAAGAATACCATGGAAATGAAACTTCAGTTCAATCAGTGAGAATGTTCTGAGTGCCAGCCCAGGGCTGTTATCACAGGTGTGTGGCAGGCAAGGCAGCAGGTGTGGCCTGAAAGAAAAGAGGCCCCAAAGGGGGAGATGGAAAACATGAAAAATGAACTATGCTATCTTGACAGTTTATGCCTGGGACTGAGCTTACCAGGTGCCCTAAAATAAATCTAGATGTAGACTCTGAGGTCAGCCCAGCAGGTTGGATTTATATTACCAGAAAGAAAACAGGCAGTATTAGAAAAGTGTTTTAGCTTCCTATATAAAATTTATCCTTCAAATTAGATCAAGATTTATTTGCATCTAAAGGCAGGAGTGATTATATGACTTCTTAAGTCAATCATCATCAATCTATGATATATGAGAGAAGAATGAAAATTTATTCTCAGAGAAAGATGAATGACATACATTGTAGATCTGCGGACTATTCGTTTAGTGCTTCCTATAAATCATCTAGGCTATTTAAAGCCTTTCAGTATTTAAGATGTTATAATTTTCCCACTGGAGAAAACAGAAAAGAAGCAGCAAGACCATTTTAAACGTGCTTTGAAAAACCATAGAAAAATCATCCAAATATTATTCTCAAATATCTTTTCTTTGGGTTTTTCTTGAGTAATTTTCCTATTTCTATTTGAATCAGAATATAACAGAATTTTGCAAGTACGTCTAAGTAATATATGAAATCTGAATTCTTAACAGGCAGTTAAACTAAGAAAACCAACACTTCTTTTGCAGCAGTCTCTCTAGACAAATATTACAGCTTTAATGATCCTTAAAATACTGAATTAGAAAAATCATGGAAGTTCAACTGCACCTAATACTTTCTTTCCTCAGAGATTTGACCTCTTGGCGAGGTAAAGCTTTCTTTTTCTTTTTATTTCTCCTTTGTAAAGGTGATGCCCCCAATAATTTTCTCATGTTCCTCATCCCAGTGATGTTTCATCTTTCATGGTAACACGTGCCCAGTCTATTATAAATAAACGAAACAATTCCGGTTGCTTTAAAAAAAACTGTTACATAGTTCCTTAAAACATCAGATATGTTATCTATTTTCCCACAAAAATGAATAAAATATTGGGGTGAGATATTTTAAAACATGAGCATAACATGAAATTTAGGTCAAACTGGGAAGGTCAAATAACACACTAGAGATTTTAGTAATCAGAGCCAAGATTATATAATGACAGCGCTCTCCTTTTCAGCGCTTTGCACTTGATGTTTGGGAACACGACTTAGTTAAAAGTCACCTACAGAGGTAAATGGCAACAACGGCTTTTGAAAAAGAGACCTTCAAATAATGTCATTATTTTAAGAAAAAGAATCTGAAATTGCAACTATATGGAAATATGTACCTACTAGAGGCCTGATGCACAAAGATTTGTGCAAGAATGGGCCTTCTTTCCCCTGGCTGCCGGCACCACCTTCACTCTGGCCAGAGCCCCTGGCTGCTTGGTACCTGTGTATGCAAATTAACCCGTCATCTTTGTTGGGTTAATTTGCATACTCACTCCTGATTGGCTGGTGGGTGTCACGAAGGTACAGTCAATTTGCATCTTTCTCTTTTATTAGTGTAGATCAACAGGACTGGAAAGCAACATGCATAAATTAAAAATGAGTGCTTCAAAGGTGAGAGAATACCGTATTTTCCGGCGTATAAGATGACTTTTTAACCCAGGAAAATCTTCTCAAAAGTCGGGGGTCGTCTTATACGCCGGGTGTCATCTTATAGGGCGGGTATATCCCAAACTCTATATTTTAACTGGAAAAGTTGGGGGTTGTCTTATACGCCCAGTCATCTTATACGCCGGAAAATACAGTAATTATTTCCCCAAAAAAAGATTTTAATAATGATTTGAAAATGGGGGCATCAGCCCAGTGGCCCACTCACAGCAGCCACAGGCTGGGCCGCTCAGCCAGCCATACTGGGCGTCAGTCCCATGCAACGGCATGTCTGTAACAACCATGGTCCCACCACAACAGAAGGGTGCGTGCAGCTTAGGGGAAAACCTGGAGCACCTGGCTCTGGTGGCCAGAGAGGATTGTGCTGCTGGGCTCCATAGGACGTCTCCTACATAAGGCCACTTCCTCAAGACCAGATGTAGCTGATCTCCCTAACACAGAGAAAGAAACCCAGAGAACTAGATAAAGGAACATGTTTCAAATGAAAGAACAAAATGAAACCTTAGAAAAAGAACTAAATGAAATGGAGATATAAGCAATCTAACTGATAAAGACTTTAAAGTAATGGTCGTAAAGATACTCACTGAACTTGGGAGAAGAATGGATGAACACAGTGAGAACTTCAATGAAGATATAGAAAATATGAAAAAGTACTAATCACAGTTGAAGAATACAAAGAGCAAAGTGAAAATATATGTAGAGGGAATCAAAAGGAGATTAGATAATAGAGAAGAATAAATTGACAACTTGGAAGTTTGAGTAGTGGAAGCTGAACAGCAAAAAGAAAAAAGAATTTTATTTTATTTTTTTAAATATATTTTTATTGATTTCAGAGAGTAAGGGAGAGGGAGAGAGAGATAGGAACATCAATGATGAGAAAGAATTATTGATCGGCTGCCTCTTGCACGCCCCCACACTGGGGATCAAGCCCACAAGCCAGGGAGGTCCTGACAGGGAATTCAACTGTGACCTCCTGGTTCATAGGTCGACGATCAACCACTGAGCCGGGCAGGCCAGGCAAATAAAGAATTTTAAAAACAGGATAGTTTAAGGGACCTTTGGGACATCAGAAGTACTGAATTCTCATTATAGGTGTCCCAGAAGGAGAAGAGAAAGATAAAAGAGAAGAAAACTTATTTGAATATATAATAGCTGCAAACTTTCCTAATCTAAGGAAGAGAAGAGACCTCAAGTCCAGGAAGTACAGAGTCCCAAACAAGATGGACCCAAGAAGGTCCATACCAAGACATATTACTAAATTGTAAAAAATTAAAGATAAACAGAGAATCTTAAAAGCTTATCAAGAGGGAAGCATAAGACCATAAACCGATTTTCCAGCAGAAACTTTGCAAGCCACTTCCAATGCATAATAATTCTTTTAAAAAATAGAGCTTCCGTCAAAAATATCTTAACATTTCCCAAAAATGTAGGACATGAGCCTCCTAAATTAAAAGGACCCACTGAGTGCCCAGCACAATGAATTAAACACAAAAGTAGCCCAGCTGGTGTGGCTCAGTGGTTGTGCATCGACCTATGAACCAGGTTTGGTTCCCAGTCAGGGCACATGCCCAGGTCTTGGGCTGATCCCCAATAGAGGGCATGCAAAAGCTGATCAATGATTGTCTCCCATTAGTGATGTTTCTATTGCTCTCTCTCCCTCTCCTTCCCTCTCAGAAATTAATAAAAATATATTTAAAAAATTTTTAAACACAAAAGCATAATATGATATTTCAGGATGCCAAGGTTAAAGAAGATTCTAAGGTTTCCAAAGGGGCAAAACAAGATTTACATAAAATCATGTTTTCAGAATGGCATTTAGACTTCTTGGTAGCAGCACTAGATGTTAGAAGACTATGAAAGCAACACCTTCAAATTTAAGGGGAAAAATTAATTCTAATCTAGAATTCTGTATTCAGACAATCCAACCAAGTATGGGGCTAAAATAAAGTGTACACTTGCAAGGTCTAAAAACTTTACCTTACCATGTATGCTTTCTTAGGAGGCAACTGGAGGATGTGCTTCACCAAAACAGAGGAGTAATCTAAGTAAGAAGGTATGAGATCCTGAAAACAAGATCTCACAAAGCAATGCAATGAAGGAAAATCCCAGGATGACTATTGTGTCAAAAAAGTAGGATGGGTGGTGGGCAAAAGGTGGGAAAATGGGGGACATTTGTAATAGTGTTTACAATAAAATAAAATAAAAAGTAGGATGGGGTTTTCAGGAAGTAGGTCTCTAGAAAACTTGGAACAAAATATTTGAGTTTAAGGAAAATGTAGAAAAGAATGAGACAGATATTGGGAAATTAGGGGAAAAGAATAAGATAAGTACATGGGAAATTAGGTTAATGATGAAATGAGACCATTAGAAGTACACCAAATACACATTTTAGATGAGTGTAATTGTGTCACAAAAAGTAAATCTGAAATTTTATTTCTTAAATGTAATTATTTTATTACAGCTTTAGTAATCAAATTTTAGAAGTTTGACATGAAAAATATAGTGAAATTGTATTGTAAGCAATTCAATTGATATTTCAGGTATCATACTCCACAATTGCAATAGGTGCTCACCTTCAATAAAACGTGCACTGCAGAAAATTTTTTCAGAAAAATATATTATTCAATAACTTATTTTGTAAAAGGAACTATGTCTCTTGCTTCGGCAAGTCTCAAAATTTTTTATTTACAGAAATGATGCATAATCTACAGCAGTACTTTCAACAAGCTTTTCATTTACATTTTAGCCTCTGTAGGCTCAAAAGCATAATGAATGATCTACTTCTTTAAAAATAACATTTTGAAATTCTATAGGTTTTCATTTTCCATACTGTTTTTGCTATAAAAAAAAGTAATATCCAGTTTTTGCTATCAAAATATGAGTTATGGTTGAGGTTCTTCTATACATTGTTTATATTACTATTACATAATCTCAGAATAAATTTGGATTTAATTGAAAAACAAAAATATCTTAACTGGCCAAAATATAAATTAAATCAAGAAATAAAACTCTCATACACACACACACACAAAAAGGTACATGTAGAAGTAGAGAATAGAAACAATGTCCTTTCCCATCCAAAACAAAACAAAATTCATTTTGAAAGAAACTTTATGTTTAAGGCCTCCAAAACATGGGTGTGGAAAATCAGCAATTGGAATGAATTCCCAAGAATTCATTTTTGGAGATTACTTTTGAGAAGTTTGCTGTCTCATTTCTAGACGGTTCCATTTTGAAAGACAAAGTATACCAATCTTTATTGCTTTACTGGAATTTAGAGTTAAAGGCAGTCTGATAAGAACAGATGCTGCTATCTGCCATTGTAATCTTAATGACTGTTATCAGCAATACTGCAGCTCTTTTCTTGAAGCAAAAAGGAAGCCAGTTTGGTTTGTAATGTGGGTCTTATGACTATCTTCTGGTCAGAATTGGACAGTGGAAGGTCAAAATAAGGTAACCAGCCAGACATGTGTTTCTAAGCAGCCTAGCTTAGAAAGATGATCAGTAGTGTTAGAGTCTTTTAAGTCTAATTTAAATAATTAATGTTAAAAAAAATAGTCCTGCCCTAGCCGGTTTGGCTCAGTGAGTAGAACATTGGCCTGTGGACTGAAGGGTCCTGGGTTCGATTCCGGCCAAGGGCACATGCCTGGGTTGCGGGCTCGATCCCCAGTGTGGGGTGTGCAGGAGGCAGCCAATCAATGATTCTCTCTCATCATTGATGTTTCTATCTATCTCTCCCCCTCCCTTTCTTTCTGAAACCAATAAAGATATATTTAAAAAAAAAAATAGTCCTCTATGGTCTTGGCAATTTACTAAACCTGTTTGAGGATTGTTTCCTCATCTGTAAAATGTGAATAAAAATATCTAACTCTTTTGGAGGTTGTGAGAAATAAATGAGACAATGTTTACAAAGCACTTAACAAAGTGCGTAGCACGTAGAAATGACTTGAATAAATGGGTAACTATATTATGTGGATAATCAAACTTGACTGAACCTGTTTTGCAGAGGCTGCTCTCTGAGAATATTTTTTGAGCAGATGACTGCTCTAAGTCAGGAAAGGAATTCAAGAGAGCAGACCCAGGATATTGCTGGGAAAGCAAAAGATCTTCGTAAGACTCTAAGTCCCATGAAGGACTGTAAATATATATATAGTCCTTTATGGACATACTAGAGACCCGGTGCATGAAAGTCATGCACGGGTAGGGTCCCTAGGCCTGGCCTTTGATCAGGGCAAATCGGGGCCTTCAGGCTGCCGGCTGGGGCCTTCCTTCATTCCGCACCACCCCCTGGTGGTCAGCGCAAGTCATAGTGAGCGATCAGACTCCCGGTCTCCCGGTTGAACTCCCGAGGGGACACTTTGCATATTAGCCTCTTATATATATAGATATATATATAGACTGTGTAAAACATTAGACATTTTTAAAATTTGAAATTTTTAAGTGGTATGAAGTAACTTAAACAAGAAACTTTAAATCAAGATAATAGATATGATAAAATAATTAGAAAGGTGCTCTCTCAACAAGGAGAAGTGCAAGGGGCTTTTACTAGGAGCTACAGTGGATACAAAAAGGAACTAGACATGAATTCTGCCTTCATGGGACTTACTAGTATAGTCTGTGGAAGCGTTAAGACATGGCCACTGGACAGAGTAGTAGGCATTTACCACTTTATTTTGCTGCTCAGTATCTGAATCCTCATAAATACAGGGACTCTGCCATTCAATAAATTGTTCTTGTTGTTCTTTTTCTTTAAAATAACCAAAGTTGGCTACTGTGTTTGCTACCAAGGATCCTGACTAACTCAGAAATCTGAAATTTGTCTTTTTGGGAAAACTTCATGGGGGCGGGAGCACTTGAGTTGTATCATGAAGAATATTGGCAATGTGGTACAAGAACATTTCAAAATAATAAAATTGCATGAATAAGCAAAGGCATCGTGTGGGAGATTTACTCATTCATTCTTTCAATATACATTTCTACATACTGTGTATACAAGGGTGGGCAAGATAAGATATTAGTTGGAGATTGAGGGAAAGGAAAAAGGGTGAGGGGAAAAGGTTGAAATGACAGTAATATTACAGAACTGAAATTGGTTAGATTTGTAACTGACTGGATGTGGGCAGTGATGATGGGCAAGGGGTTTTGCACCCAAGTGAACAGGAGGCAGTCATTAACATAAGAGAAACAGAGGAAGTAAGTTGGGCAGGGAAGATGATCATTTCTATTGTAGACTTAGTGAGTTTGAGGTTTAAAGGGGCAACTTGGTACAAAAATCCAGCAGGCAGTCAGAAATGGGGGACTGAAACTTGAGAGAACCATAGGACTGAAGATTGGAATAGAGGTTTTGGAATTCAAAGTAAGATTGTGAAGCAGTGGGGAGCTGGTCGTGGTAGAGGGACATGTGTCTACCCGTGTTTGTGTGGATGTGGTGTAGACTGACAAGAGAAGGGGTCCCGCAGAGATCTTTGAAGAACATTGGTATTTAGAGATCCAGAGAGATTGTGTGTGTGTGTGTGTGTGTGTGTGTGTGTGTGTGTGTGTGTAACCATGCAGAAAGGGGTATGCCTTGAGAGAAGTACAGATGGTTTTGAGGACTTTATGAGAGAGATTGCTTCCAGTTGAGGAGTTCAGGAAATGTTTCATTGGGGACCTTTAAATTGGGTCATGTGATGTGTGGGATTTGGACTTGGGGAACCTGGGGCCTTGGTGGGAAGAAGTGGGTACTCAATTCAGAGGAGTGGAAGAACAAAGACAGAGATGAAGGGAAGGTACGTGTGGGAATAGAATTTCAAGGTCTAGAGTAAGGGCTTTGTGGATACGAGTGACTTTGGAGACTGTTGTGTGAGCTGCACAGAGACAGAGCATTCTCTCCCCCTCACTGCCACTCTGGTCACTTGTTTTCCAGAATGATTGCTATGTCTTCTCATTGATAACTTTTATTCAGGCTCTTGCAACAATTTTTATATCTACTTCTTTGTGAACCTTCATCATTGCTGCGTTTATTAGAAGTCTGAACAGTGTTTGTGATCTCACTTGAACATGATGGCTTGAGGGAGGGTTGTATCCTCTGAGGTTATTGGGCAGATTAAGAACATTTCTTCCAGTTATCACTTTCGTGTGACCAAACTTTGTCTAAAATAAAACCAACTTGTTTCTTGTGGCTTTGTTCCAGGTTTGTTTTTTTAAACATTTGGTTGGTTTTGTTTGTTTTGCAGGGCTTTTTTTTTTTTTTAAATAAAGCACTCCTTTGGTTTCAGTCTTTTATTAATATTTTTGTTTGCTTTACAGCTTATCTGTTCCTTTGTCTTCCCATGTGTGTGCTACAGTTTTACCTGTAGTTCTGACTTGTAGGCTGTATAGTTTAGCATAATTGCTAGCAAATACACTGCAATTAGAGTATTTTGCCTGCTGGGGATGGATAGATTGCTCAAACCAAGAAAACATACATAAGAGCTAACCTGTCAAGGCATACTGCTGCCCACGAAGTATTTAGGTCCTGTTGACAACCTTCTCGTCGCCTACAATAGGCCCAATCTGAAGTTAGAAATCAACATATGAAAAGTTTTAAGGTAAATAATAAATGTGCAAACCTCAACTTGGTAAATGACTCCATCTTTTTCTGTTAACTGTGAGAATATTTGAAATGAAAGGAGAAAGCAATCTCTGAAGTTTTTTCAAGGCTTTCCAGAAAAACAGTAGAAGAAAAAAACATGTGATAGGAACTCTAATGATACATATCACAGGCTGAGGTACCTGCAGTGAAGCAAGGCCACAGTAAGGCTCTATCAATCTGTCTCTGGAAGGAGAAGCACTGTGAGCACTGAAGCGGGTGGGGCATGCCTTCCGAGCAAGGGTAGTGACCTCCTCCACAGGAGTTTTATTCTAGAATTCAGAGAGTTTGGCTAGAGCAGTGAACTATCATAGCACATTCCTTGTCCCCTTCTATTATGGGTGAAATATGCCTAACATAAAATTTAGTATTTTAACAATTTTTACATGTACAATTCAGTGGCATTAAGTACAGTCACAGTGTTGTATAACATCACCACTATTTCTAGAACACCTTCATCATATCAAATAGAAAATTTATACCCATGCCCATTACATAATAACTCCCCATTCCTCCCTTCCCCTAGCCCCTGATAACCTCTATTTTGGGTATGGGTAGGAAGTGGTATCTTATTGCAGTTTCTGACTCTATGAATTTGACTATTCTAGGCACCTCAGATGAGTGGAATCATACAATGTTTGTCCTTCTGTGTCTGGCTTATTTCATTTAGCATAATGTCATCAGGTTTATCTACATTGTAGTAGTTTCAGAACTTCATTCTTTTTTTGAAGCTGAATAAATTCTGTTGTATGTTATATACTACATTTTTGTATTTATTCATCCATCGGTGGACATTTAGGTTGTTTCCACCTTTTGGCTATTGTGAATATTGCTGCTATGAATATTGATCCCTGCTTTGTTATTTTGGGAATACACCATGGAGTGAAATTGCTGGGTCATATAGTAATTCTACGTTTAATTTTTTGAGAAAATATTGAAGTGTTTTCCACATCACTGCACCATTTTACATTCCCATCAACAGTGTACAAGGGTTCCAATGTCTCCACATCCTTACCAACACTTGTTATTTTCCATTTCTTTGATAATAACCATCCTAATGGGTATGAAGTGATATCATATTACAGTTTTGATTTGCATTGCCTTAATGACTAATGATGTTGAGCATCTTTTTAAGTGCTTATTGGCCACCTGTATATCTTCTCTGGAGAAATGTCTATTCAAGTGTTTTACCTATTTTTAAAAAAATATATTTTTATTGATTTCAGAGAGGAAGGGAGAGGGAGAGAGAGAGAAACATCAATGATGAGAGAGAATCATTGATTGGCTGCCTCCTGCACACCCCACACTGGGGATCAAGCCCACAATTTGGGCATGAGCCCTGACTGGGAATTGAACTGTGACCTCAGCCACGCCAGCCTGGCTGTTTTACCTTTTTTTTTTTTTTTTTTTAATCCTCACTTGATATTTTTCCATTGATTTTTTAGGGAGAGTGGAAGAGAAAGGGAAAGACAGAGAGAAACAACGATGTGAGAGAAACACATTGATTGGTTACCTCCTTCACGAGCCCAGACCAGGGCCCAGGCCAGGGAGGAGCCTGCAACTGAGGTATGTGCCCTTGACTGGAATCGAACCCATGCCCCTTCGGTCCGCAGGCCGACACTCTATCCACTGAGCAAAACTGGCTAGGGCTGTTTTACCCATTTTTGAACTGAGTTGTTTGTCCTCGAAATTTTTGAAAAGCTTCAATCTTGGATATTTAATCATTTCTAAAGTCAGTGACCCCTATTACTAATGATATTCACTTATTCCCAAATGAACAAATTTCACATTAAATTTAACTGAATTTTGAGTGCTGACTTCTTCCACTCTAAGAATTGTAAACTTTCACTAATTCTTAGACAATATTGAGGTTCCTAAATACTATAAATAGAATAATCATGTTAGTTGCACTTAAAAAGTTGATTTGCCACTGCTAATATACAATATATATATATATATATATATATGTTATTTTGCTGCACCTTGTAAAAATTTAATTATATATAAGTTGTTTACCTAAAAAGTTAAATCTTGGGTTTTTCAATAGTAATTTTATATTTACCCCTCAACTTTGAAATTAAGGTTTTGGGCTGTGAATACAATGTTCAAATAGATATTAACTGATTTATTCAATAATTCCTACCAGTTTCTAATCTAAAGAAGTTCAGGGGTGCCCTACCCAGTTTGGCTCAGTGAATAGGGTGTCAGCTCACAGAATGAAGGATCCTGGGTTCTATTCTGATCAAGGGCATGTACGTCAGTTGCAGTCTTGACCTGGAGGCAACCTCTCGATGTGTTTCTCTTACATTGATGTTTCTCTCTCTGTGTCTCTCTCCCTCCCTTCCATTCTCTCTAAAAATCAATAAAAAAATATACTCGGTGAAGATTTTTTAAAAAGTGTGTGTGGATGTCAAGTTGACAAGAGTTGGACTGGGCTGATTTTGTACTGTCAATGTAGCTAAGCAGGAACTACAGTTCCCATAATTATCTTTATGATTTTGGTTTTGGTTGGCCACGATAGAAATTTGCAGATTTAAGTGGAAATGAAGCACCAGCCATTATACTTGGAAGGTCCATGCAGGGTCCCAGGCACCATTGCAATTTTGCACATGATCTGCTGATTCACCTCATTGGCAAGAGGCAGCAGCAGGGCCTGCAGCTCCTCCAGCTCCTCCAGCTCATGTCCTGGATGAGGCACATGTGTAGCAAATCTCAATCTCTCATTCTCTCATTCTCTCTCTCTCTCTCTCTCTCTCTCTCTCTCTATATATATATATATATATATATATATATCCCAAAAAAATGTATACACACTTTAACAGCTGCTAGCTCAATTTTGAAATTGAAATATATTTTAATAAACACTGCCTTTATAATTATTCAAAGTGTGTGTATACATTTTTTTGGGACTAGATGGATAGAGATCTATCCTATTGGTTCTGTTTTTATGGTGAATGCTAGTACACTCCCCTATACAGTAAAAGAATGCTGAACACAATTGAAGTTTTGGTCTTAAGATACCCATGGTGCAGTGGAAATGCGTGGCTCCAAGATCACACAGAACAGAGTTCAGTGGCATAAATGATTTATGGTCTTGGAACCTGATTCCTCATCTGTGGAATTGAGATCAAATGTTTACTTATGTGGCTATGTAGGGTTAAGTTCAACATTGTATGTAGAATACCTATGATGGCTCACAGTAGGTGCATAGCAAACGTTAGCTTCCCACTCTGCTGAGGGGAGATGTGTTTAGTTCGTGCCCTGAGTCTTATTAAACTATTTAATTGAACGGAGTCTCTTCGATATTAAATGTGAGGTAGTTATTTGGCATATACTGTCTGGTATCACACCAATACCAGCTTCTGGATGGTTAGCTGTATTTGAGGTCAGTTCTGCCATTTATCTGTGTAAACTCTAGGGCAGTGATGGGCAACCTTTTGAGCTTGGTGTGTCAAACTTCGCAAAAAAAACTGAGCATAACTCGGGTAGTGTGTCACTTTGAGGAAAAAACTAACTCCAAGACTCGAGTCGCAAATGTTTCATCCTCAGGAGCAGCAAATGTTTCATCCTCGGCATGCGGCCGCGTGTCATCAGAAATGGCTACGTGTGTCAGTGCCGACACGCGTGTCATAGGTTCGCCATCACTGCTCTAGGGTAAGTTATGTTTCCCTGAGACTAGTTTCAACTTAAATACTATTACCTCAGGTTGTTTTTCTTCTCCCCCTCCCCCTCCCCCTTCCCCTCCCCCTCCTCCTCCTCCTCCTCCTCCTCCTCCTCCTCCTCCTCCTCCTCCTCTTCCTCCTTTTTGTTATAATAGGAGAAAATGTTCAGCTTAATCTTAAGCATACAGTAGATGTTCAGTACATCTATATATTGTGGGAGTATTAGGGTGTCAAAGATGAGTTGGGTCAGTTGTTGCACTAAAGGGGAGCTTAGCATTTAGCATTTAGTTTCAAATCCATGAAACTACAGTGGAAGTTATATTTCTTTTAACAGTAGAGAGCAAACAAAGTAGAAAAATACCCACGGGGGAGATAGAAAGTTTAAAGTGATATAAAAGAAACAGATGCCACAAAAAGATGATAAAACGTCCTGCAGACATTTGTTGATTTATGGGACCATGAGCATTTAGTACCGCTCTCCTGGTAATGGCTCTGCAGTACTTTCCACCTTGCCAGGGGCTAGTCATAGCAAATAATTGGAAGGGTGGGTGCCCCGAGCGCAGAGCCAAATTAACAATTTTGCCAGCAGGGGAGAGCTGGTTCGTGCTGACGTCCTAGAGGCTGGAATGCATTTGGAACAATGGGTTGCAGCTGAAAAGCTTTGACAGTTCAAGGAGAAACGTGAAGAAACGAACCTGCAATTTACATATCCAGCTTACAAACCAGGTCAAGAGTTCTTTACATTCTCATGCTTTCTAAAAACCAACGCCAACAAACAACACTATTGGTAAAAGGGCAAGCTATCTCCTTTCTTCCTTTGTCTTCTCAGTATCATCCTTTCTCATTTTTTCTGTGCACTCTTTTTCTCAGTCTCGGTGTTTTCCCTCCACCCCTTCGCCCCCTCCTCACTCCCGCATTATCGGCTCCCCAGTTCTCCGCTTGGCCCGGGACCCGCACCTGCCAGGCAAGCGCGGGAGCCCCAGCCTGCCCCCCAACTCCCCGCCCCCCCCCGCCGCCCCCAGGGACTGGCAGTGACGTAGCCGGGAGCACGGTGCCCGCGCGGGCCGCTGACGTCACTGCCGCAGCGGTCCCGGCAAAGCCCAAGAATGGGAATTCAAGGAGGGAAACACGGCAGTGACCCCGCGGCCAGGGCTGAGCGCTGCGGCGGCGCCACGGGCTTTGCGTTTCTGGGGTCGCAAGGCCGCAATTGCGCCTCGCGCGCAGGCTGAACCCGCCCCACACCTTCGCCCTCGATCGCCGAGAGTTGAGCGATAAGGGAATGTCCCCGCAAGGCGGGGCCTCGTGCGCACGCGCCTGGGGTGGGGAGCAGCTAGGGGAGAGGCTGAGGGGGCTACGGTTGGAGGTTGGCAGGGGAGGAAGGCGGTGCGCGGGGTGCAGAGCAGGAGGAAGGCGGCTCGCACCCGCGGCCGCTAGCCCGTCTCCCGGCGCTGCGGCGGCGCGGGCCTGCGGCGCGGCGTCGTGACGTCACGGAGGCGGCGGCCGTGGTTGGCGCAGGGGCCGCGGCTGCAAAGTGTGAATTACGCCGGCTCGCGCCGCGGGAGGAGTGAAGTCAGGCTCCGGGGGAGGGGCGGGGAGGGGCCGGACGGCGGGGCCGGAGCTGGTGCTGCTCCCGAGCCCAGCGCACCCGGGTCCCGGCGCTGGCTCCAGCCTTCCTTTCTCGCATCGCCTGGCTCTGCCCTGGCTCCACTTCTGCTCCGCTCCTCCGGGCGTCAGACCGCTGGGGCTGCGGGGTTCCCCCTCCGACTTTGCCTGGGCTGCCCCCGCTTGCACCCCGAGCCGGGCGCGCGCGGGTCCTGGTAACTGTCGCCTCGGCCGCCGAGGCGCTTTTCCGCTGGTGGCCCGGGCGCAGCGTTCGGGTGGCGGAGGCGTGAGCGCGGCTTCCCGGCCCGGGGTCCGCAACCGCCCGTCCTACCCCGCCTCGGCCCGGTGCCCCGCAGCCGCGGCCCCTTCCGAGCGCAGGGGGCCGGCGGCCGGGGCAGGGCGGGCGTATTCAATGGAAGTATGTTACCAGCTGCCGGTGCTGCCCCTGGACAGGCCGGTCCCCCAGCACGTCCTCAGCCGCCGAGGAGCCATCAGCTTCAGCTCCAGCTCCGCGCTCTTCGGCTGCCCCAATCCCCGGCAGCTCTCCCAGGTAAACTGCCGTCGCGGTGGGGGGCTCACTCTTGGGGGGGCTTCTCTCTTTGTTTCTCTCTTCCCACCCGGCTTCACCTCCGCGACACCCCCAGCCCTCGCCGTTCACCCAGACCCAGCCTCGCTCATTGTTTGGGGTTTTCTGGGCTGGCCCTTCGATTGGAGAGCCCTTTCTTTTATCCTCGGGACTGTCCACTGTCAGCCCCCCGCCTCCAGGCAGGTGGGCTCTGGGAGCCCTTGAGACCCTCCCCAGTCGCCACTTTCACACCCCTCATCAGAGGTTTAAAGAAATGACTTTGAGTCCCTCCCTTTCTCGAGGTCTCGGTCTGGAAGTTGGGCCTGCCTTCCTTAGTGGTGGCCCTGCACACCTGTGCCCCCCTCCACACGCAAACACACACACCTGTGCCGGGTTCGCGCCTCGCTGCCCCAGCTCCCGCGCGCCCCGTGGTGCTCGGATGAACCTGCGGTGCTCAGAACAATAGACCGATTCCCTGTTGCTGTTCCCCAGACTCCTGCGGTTCTGGACACGGACCCCTAAGCGCTATCGGAGAAACTGGAGCGTTTCCATGAAGCTTCGGTTACCGCCAAGTTGATAGCCAGGAATCACTGTTGTTTTTAATGTAATAAGATTTTAGGAGAGAAACTACTGATGAGCACTCGCAGAAAAACTTTGTTTTGAATGGTCCAAAACCAGTTGCTCCTGAGGATTTCGGTTTTTTTTGCTGTGGTGATGCTGTTGGCCCACTTCTTGGTTCTTGCTAATTTTTCATTTTGATTGCCAGATTTCACAGAGGGAGGCCAAAATAATTTTATTTTGTTTAAATTTGAATTGAGTGCCCTGCATTTCTGCTGCCAGAACGTTACACGTTCATGATTACTTTTTGATAAAAGTATATTTATTTTTCTATTGGTTCATATTAATGTATTTTAATATCTTTTCTCTCCCTAATTATATTGTATGTATTTCGAGCTGGATGTGTGTGTATGTGTGTTTAAACTGGAGCACCTGGTAGAGATATTGCTTATAACAGGTGTGCTCAGTAAATATTTGTCATTCGTTTCTTTGCCTAAATTGCTTTTAGAGAGAGCGAGAGCCTGCCTATATTTGGGTTTTTTTCTGAATTGTTTTTTTTTTTTTTTTATAGGACAAGGTGATAATACTCGTGAGGTCAGAGCCAACTTGTAAAAACTACGATGATATTAAGTGACATTTTAGATAGCACCACATTGTTATTTTGAAAGTTGGGTCTGGATTTCCCTTTATAGTACTGTTTAAAGCATTTTTAGGTTGCAAAATGAATGTTGAAGAGATGTTAATGCACTGCTGAGAAGGTTTTTAATGGCAGTAATTGAAGATTTTTAATGTTAGTAACTTTTTTCACTTCTAAATATTTTACTTTCTCAGATCAGCAGGCACATGACAAATACCCACTTCCTGTTCAATCTAAATAATAAAGGCAATAACTAATCAATTATAAAATCTAAAATATGAGTAGTTATGCTCCCAGAGGAGAATGTGAATGAGAAGGGAGATTTCATGGGAATTAAAACAAGTAAGGCTGATGCCAGGGTTTTACCTGATGTCTTAATTAATCCCTAGAGACCAATTTTAAGTTGCACTCCTCCTTGATTCATTTCCTAGCCTTAGGTTTTAGTGGGTAATGGAATGTAAAAAATATGATTGTGGCAGATAAAGCAGAGTATGTAGTGTCACACCATATTTTACCCACTCTTAAAACCTGAAGAACATTTTCTATATCCCAAAGTGAAGTATATTGGAACTTCTGAAAATTTGGACAGAAATTTTCCTGAATTAACACGTTCCTAGTCAATGTTGCGCAACATTAAAATAATGATGGTAAACTTACTATGATGCTGAAATGGGTATGCTTATCATTACCAAGACTGAGAGTATCACTTAATACTAAAAGCATATATTGATAGTGATGTCTTTAGCTAGATGGAATTTGTAATAGAAAAAAGAGGAGAAAATGTTGGAATCTTATTCAGAGCTCTATAAAATAAATGTTTAGTTAAAAGCTTTCTTTACCCTGAAATCTTCAGTTTCTAAGTCTAAAGAACCCACAGATAGGTGGCGTGTAGTTTCACTTAAAAGACTTGAAAAAAATCTGGTTTTTTCGTGTGTGTGTTTTTAGGCATTAAGTAGGAGTTTTTTGTAGTAGGGTTTTTCTATCTTAAAATATCTTCAAAACTAATAGTCTTTTCAATTCTTCACCATAATATGGGAGCCTATCTCATAGTGATACTTAAATATTTGTTGAATGAGTGGATAGGTAATGAAGTTGTTTCTGACATCAATTTTAAATATAAAAACAATATAAGGACTGTAATCAAGATATAGGAGTGACTTATTTATCCAAAAGTTGGTTTGGAACTTGTAACTATAGACTTTAGCAGATTCAGGAAATAAAAGACTCTGAGCAACCAAAATAGATTTGTCCAACTTCTCAAAGCCTGTGTTTTAGGCAACATTTTGACAAACTTGTTTTCTAAGTAGCAGCACATTTGAAAGGGGGCTGGGAAGCTGAGTCAGGTTCACACCGAGAGGACAGAGTTGACAGCTGACACACCATAAGGCAGGGGGGTCTGAAGAAAAACTCTTCATAGCCTCGCCTTCTACAAAGGCACCCTGGGGACGTATAGTTTAGGGGCTTGCCTGTTGTACAGCACAGTTATTAGTCAGAACAATATAAATAGAGCCTATTTTTTAAAGTTTAGAGATTTGTGCTGTTTGTTTGTTTTTAAAAAATGCTCTCCATGCTAAACAATTTAAGTGTTGATATTAAATGGACAAGTGTCAGTTATCTGGAAAATTCATTTATGTGGAACACCAGCTCTCCCTAGGATGCCAAGTAAATGAGGCATTAACTTTTGTTTCAAACCAGGTCATGTGCTACTTTCTCAAATGGTTAATAGGATTTTTTTAAAAATTATTTGGAAAATAGGGATAATGAGAGAAGCTTGTTTTTGCCATTTTGGGATATCTATTGTTGATAGCTGGATTTAAAGATTTATCTTGCAGATAAAGTTCTTATTTGGAAAAAAATTATTGCTAGGGCAGAAACTGTCTTGTTCACCTTTGTGGCCACAGTGCTTTGCATAGGTAAGTGCTTAATTAGTAAAGTGTGGAAGTTGGGCTAGTGCCGTGGTCGGCAAACTGCGGCTCGCGAGCCACACGCGGCTCTTTGGCCCCTTGAGTGTGGCTCTTCCACAAAATACCATGGCCTGGGCGAGTCTATTTTGAAGAAGTGGCATTAGAAGAAGTTTAAGTTTAAAAACTTTGGCTCTCAAAAGAAATTTCAATCGTTGTACTGTTGATATTTGGCTCTGTTGACTAATGAGTTTGCTGACCACTGGAGTGTATTGATGGCAACTAAAGCACTGCACCTGGGATTATTTCAGTCAGAATTTCTATGCACTGGAAACAAGTCTTATTTGGGTTAGACATTTGAGATTTCATTTTCAAAATTTATTATAAATCTATATTATATGTATTATTATTGAAAGGTATGCTTTTAATATCATAATAAGCTAAATTTGATTTCTAGTTTATTATCTTTGTCTTTTTTTCATAGGCTGGTTTTTTTTTTAGAGCAGTTCAAAGTTCACAGCACAATTGAGTGGAAGGCACAAAGGTTTTTCATGTACCTCCTGACCCCAAACATGTATAACCTCCCCCTGTTATCAGCATCCCCAACCAGAGCGATACATTTGTTACAATTGCTGAACCTACATTGACACATCATTATCACCCAGAGTCCATAGTGAACATGATGTCTTTTTTTTTAAATACAGAAACTACTCCACAGATATTTACTGAACACCTTCTATGAAGGAGGCACCTTGTGTTCAGTACTGAGAGAGGTAAAGAATTAGTAGTTTTTAAAAAATCACTTGTGAGCCTGCCAACCTACCCAAGTTTTTCTTTTCACCTGTCGTCATAGTGTACATCTGTGTTGTCTTCAGCAGTGTTCTTAGTATATGACAGGTTATGAAGGTCCTGTATGTATGTTCCAGAACAGTTCAAAACCCGGATAAAAATGGGTTCCTCCTTCAAAAAGCTTACAGGATTGTAATGGGGAAAATGGTATGATTATATGTGATGCAGTTTTTATATTGGAGTTATCAAAGTGTTGATGAAACTACGGGAAAGTATACCTAAATTTCCTGGGTAAATCAGAGGAAGCTTCAAATACTAGCTGAGGCTTAGGCCAAGGCCTGACGGTTAAGTAGGTGTTTCTAGATAAACTAGTGACCCAGTGCACGAAATTCGTGCACATTAAAAGGGGATTAGAGGAAATAATTTAATATTGCTATTTGCCCTTTCTCTATAATAGAAGTGTCAGAGGTGAAAGAAAATTAGTGAAATGTATATGAAAACCTTCTTCCTGTCAGAGTCTAGGGCTCACCAGGAGACCCAAAGTCCCTGCCCACCCACATGCACCTCAAAATCGCGTGAGACCCAGACACCCCCCCCCCCCCCAAATTGGGCTAGATCCAGACCCAGCCAGTCCCACCCTTGTCAAGCCCTGCCGGGCAGGGGGCGTAGCCTCAGATCCCCTGGCCCGGTGCCAGGACAGGAGGGGGGTGGCCTGAGGTCCCCAGCCCAGACTGGGGCGGGGGGCGTGCCTTGAGGTCCTCTGTCAAGCCCCGCCAGGTGGGGGACACAGCCTGAGGTCCCCTGTCAAGCCCCACCAGGCGGGGAGGGGGCACAGCCTCAGGTCCCCCGTCAAGCCCCACCGGCAGGG
Organism: Cnephaeus nilssonii; assembly: GCF_951640355.1. Taxonomy (NCBI): domain Eukaryota; kingdom Metazoa; phylum Chordata; class Mammalia; order Chiroptera; family Vespertilionidae; genus Cnephaeus; species Cnephaeus nilssonii. The sequence continues at coordinate 35,914,020 of NC_137089.1, read as the reverse complement.
GGGGCGCAGCCTCAGGTCCCCTGTCAGGTCCTGCTGGGTGGGGGAACAGCCTGAGTTCCCCCGAACCAGCACTGGGGGTTCACCTTGAGGTCCCTCGTCAAGCCCCGCTGGGTGTGGGTCATGGCCTGAGGTCCCCTATCAAGCCCAGCCAGGCAGGGGGGAGCAGCCTCAGGTCCCCTGGCCTGGTGCTGGGTCGGGGAGCACGGCCTGAGGTCCCTGTCAAGCCCCATCTGATGGGGGGCACAGCCTGAGGTCCCCCGGCCTGGCGCTGGGGCGGGAGGAGCAGCCTGAGGTCCCCTAGCCCAGCACCAGGACAGGAAGTGCACCTTGAGGTCCCCCGTTAAGCCCCGCCGGGTGGGGGTGTGTGGCCTCAGGTCCCCTGGCCTGGCACTGGGGCCGGGGGTGCGGCCTGAGGTCCCCCAGCCTGATGCCAGGGCAGGGCACATGGACTGAGGTCCCCTGTCAAGCCCCACGGGGGCGGGGGAGGGCATAGCCTCAGGTCCCTGCTGATTGCTCGTTAAGGCTCCTTATGGGAACTTGGCCTCAGCTGTGGGTGCAGCCATCTTTGTGATGGTCAATTATCATATTCCCTCTTTATTAGATAGGATGGGTGTATGTAGAGGGAGGAAGAGATGCAGTTCAGCACTGTCCAACAGAACTTTTGGGGATGATGGAAATGTTTGCTGCAGTATCCAATATAATAGTCATTAGCCATATACAGGGTGGGCAAAGTAGGTTTACAGTTATGCATTCAAGAGACAAAGAGTTTATTCTTATATTAGTTTTTATTTTCCATACAAATAACGTAAACCTACTTTTGCCCACCCTGTATAGCTAGATGAGCACTTGAAATGTGGCTAGTTTGACTGAGGAACTGAATTTTAAATTCAATTTTATTCAAATAGCTACACATGAATAGTGGCTATTGTATTGGCAGAGCAGATGTATAATGTTACTTAATGATCATTAGTAGTGACCTAATGTTGATCTATAAGTAAAACATGTTCGGAAGGTTGACCATTAAAGTTACTTGCAGGTTCTTGCTGTTGTACACAAGACATGTATGACAAAGTCTTTAGAATGAAATCACTAGGTCGGGTCAATACCTAATAACATTTTTTGGCTTTCTGGAACGCTCTATCCTACTACAGTACCAAAATAAATGATCATCTCTCTTTCATCTCCAATATGTTATTAGATTATAATACTATATAATTATTTAAAAAACATTATTTTGTATTTTATGAGCCTTTATATAAATGTTTTACTGCGTTAGTAGATGCACTGCGATACACGGAGTTAGTTTTAACTTGCAGTCAGCAAGCCCGTACACTTCCTGAAGTGTTTTTGTGCATTTCCATTTCCTCTTTTGGGAGATATCATTTGCGTATCCTGAGCTCATTTATAAGGGCTCTTACATATCTGATATCAGTGTGTAAATGTGCACAATTCCAAATTACTGTTACCCTCGTAGTTGCCTCTTCACAAGTCTACATTCAGAAGCCAGTGCAGGGCATGGTGTGAGCCAGAGTGGAATACGCTCTGGGAAGTGGTGGGATACCCCCAGGGGAGTGATTCTGTTCAGAGACCTTCCTCCCTGCCCACTCCCCAAAGACGTGTTCTTTTGGGACCTTGGTTTCATTTTTCTGTTTTCAGAAATACTTCATACTTTGATTTAAATTTAATAGTACCATATTTTGGCTTTTATTTCTGAACTAATGTATGTTTATACTACAAATTATATGCTCAAACAAAAAATGTAAATGTATTGTGTATTTGGGGTGTAGTTCTGTTTGAGAAGTAGGACACTCAGATGGTTAGTTTATAAATTATCATGAACATAGTCTATAGGATGTAATTTGCCCAGATTTTGTTGCCTTGTTGCTGTGCCTAGAGTTCCATCAGTTGCACATATTGTTTACGCAAGAATTCTTTTATAAACATAAGTGTCCTGCAGGAGGTAAGATATTAAGCCCTTTAATGCAGGAGTTAGAGGATTAAGGGGCTCACTTTGGGTAGAAAGAGGGAGAGGTACCATCCATTCTCTTTGAGGCAATTTGATAAGACTTCTGTTAATATTTTAGTGTAAATATCATCCCTCCCCCCCTCCCTCCTTTACTTTTCAAAAAGGATCAGAGGAGAAATGATTTCCTTTCTTTTCGTAGGTGGACATTCTTACAATCCCTTCGGCCACTCCAGAAAACTGCAACAATTAACTTTCAATTTAAAAACTCAAAACTTTTATTCTGCCTACATATTGTTCATATTTTATAATTAATTTGAAAGAAAATTTGGAGTGTTCTCTATCACACTTAAATGGCCTGTTTTGCCTAAAGGTAACATAGACTGTTGATTTTTATATTATTACCAAATGTGCCTTTCCAAAGGTTATTCCCAGACAAATGATACTTTTGCATTCAGTTTTAAGTGTTAACATGATCGTATGTGAGGAAAGGAACAAAAACTACATTTGTAGATGAGCCTTCTAAGCTTCCAGGGCTTCATTTTGGCTTCTGGCAGGTACCCTTCCTAAGGGACCTATGTCGCTGGTCTTGTGGTTGACATTAGAAGTGTTTCCTGCTTATAATTTTGAATAGGAATTTTGAATTACTGCTCCATGCCTCCACCTGCTGGTAGGGATGGCTGTGTTTTTGGAAAATGATGGCTAGAGGGAGGAGAGGACAAAAGTTGTATAGGCTAGCATTTGGGCAAAAATAAATTATCTGGATAACTAAGTTTCAGCAAAGCCTACTCTATTCCTTGAAGTTTTGAGTCGATCAAACTCTAGCTCAGGACCATATAATGTACTTGGCAAAGGTACTGTCATTGAGAAAGCAATTGGCACAGTCTCTCCCCTCAAGCAAATATTTTTAATTATGTAATAATACCTCAAATTTTATAGTAAGAGCAATGGAAAATAGGACCCATTTTAAAATCTTTACATTATTAAAGAGAATTTATATCTTACAAAGATTTAAAAGGATTTTTTGGGTGGTTTATAATCTTTATATATATAAAAGGCTAATATGCTAAGTGTCCGTCTGACTGGTAGCTATGATGTGCACTGACCATCAGGGGACAGATGCTCAACGCAGGAGCTGCGGAGCTGCAGTGACTTGGCAGCAGTGGTTCTAGGGTGACGTACCCCGAAACCAGAGAGGAGGAAGCCCAATTTCTCACGGGGCCGCGCAACTCCACCTTCAGCCGTGGGTTATGTTGTTGCTGGGGCACTGTTGGCCCTGAATCTAGTTTACTGCACACTTGCATTTGTGTTCCATACCCTGTACAACAGCAACAATGCAGAGTGCCCTCTTGCACTCCGGGACCCCTCCGGGGATGTTGGAGAGCCCATTTTGCCTGATCCCTGCAGGCCAGGCCGAGGGGCCCCACCTGCCGAAGGGACCCCACTCACTCTGCAGACCCCCTTCAAGCCACGGCGCCACCCCAGGTATGGCTGGCCGGGGAGGGGCCGCGGGAGATTGGCTCCAGGACGTGTCCAGCCCATCTCGCCCAGTTCCGCCCTGCTGGCCACCTTCTAATGAATTTCCTTTCAGTGTGCACGAATTCGTGCACCAGGTCACTAGTATTAACATAAAGAGGTCAATTTGAAGATAAAAGAGGTAGTTGACCTGAAATGCGTAGAACCAACACTCACTTTTATTTGATTCACACTGAGAATATTCCAAATCCATTTTCAGAAAAACTTTCTGGAATTGACTTCAAGGATTTTTGTGGTTGGCCTCAGCTCATTTCCATTTGAGGTGCAGTTTTAATAACTTTGTCAAGGCTGCCCACTTTCATTTTCCCAAAATCAGTGTTTTTATTGCATTTTTAAATGTTGGGATATGTTAGAGCAGGATTCAAGTGGGCTAATTCAGAAAAGCCATTGAAGATATGAAAATAAAATTTTAGTTTTTTATTTATATTTTATTTTTAACCTTGTCTTAAATCCTAATTTTATCTATGTTGTGTTGAGTACATAAAAGTGTGTGTATATACAGTAAGTCCTCACTTGTTGATGGGTTCTTGGAACTGTGGTGAAACATCACATAACGAAAACAGTTTTACTATAGGCTTGAGATAAAATACAGCATCACATTAACATTACAATGAAATGACATTTTTTGAGGATCTGCTGTAATCTTTCCTATATAATAAAGAGCTAGCCCTAACCGGTTTGGCTCAGTGGATAGAGCATCGGCCTGTGGACTGAAAGGTCCCAGGTTCGATTCCAGTCAAGAGCATGTACTTTGGTTGCGGGCACATCCCCAGTAGGAGGTGTGCAGGAGGCAGCTGATCAATATTTCTCTCTCATCGATGTTTCTAACTCTCTATCCCTCTCCCTTCCTATCTGTAAAAAATCAATAAAATATATTAAAATAAAAATGAAAAGAGCTAACATGCTAATGGTCATTACGTTGTGACACCTAACCACTGATCACCAGGAGGGCGGGGCAGCGAGCTACAAGCAGTGGAGAGCTACAGGAGGGCGGGGCAGTGGGTCCACTGACCAGCTGAGGCAAGCGGCAGCAAGCTACTTGCGCACAGATTCATGCACAGGGCTACTAGTTCATAAATAAATGCATTACAAGTTTGAGACCACTGCCTCAAAATATATTGATTGCTATGAATTCTTTTCACACACACCATGCGGAAACTGATACATTCCAAAAGGTTCTTGGAGTACATTCATCATACTGATGAATATGATTAGAATATCAGTATGATTAGGATACCTGGCATCCCATTTAACCTTTCTTGCCTCCTGAGTCCACTTAGCTGCACATTTTGTCTACTGATTAGACTTTTTAAACTAACTCTGATTTCAGTCCTTAAGGTTATAGCCCAGGACTAACTCTTAGAACAGCTCATCTTGTACACTGATCTATCCTGACTTCAGTTTGATAAGAGTATGAGCTTTTTAAAAGTGGACATTTTATTTAGCTCTCTTCAGCCCAGTGCTTCACACAAAGTAGATAATCAGCAAGTATAAAAAGTGCATCAGACCTTTATGAAGTCCTGTCTGTGACCAGTCCTACTATGTCCAGCTTTCTGCTCTTACTCACAATCCCTCCTTTCCCTCCTTCCACAGCACCACCTCATACTCTGCATGGCATCCAGTCACTTCTGTCTTAGAGGATCTTTTGCTGTCTCAGGGTGGCCACTGTTAATTCTTTGATGACTGAAGGGTTTCTGGAGAGCCTCTCCCAAGTAGTATTTGCATTCAGATCCTCTCATGTGAAGCTGGTAAATAACATGGTCAGAATGAGGGACAGGTTTCCAACTTTGAAGGACTTTATAACAGGTCTCTGGATTTCTCCTGGGACTGTGGTTGTCATGATAGGTTTAGACCCTGATGTTGAGGAACCAAATGACTGTAGACAGCCCTTATCTTCAATACCCCATGGGACATATTCCTAGTCATCTCGCTCTCTCTCTCTCTCTCTCTCTCTCTCTCTCAAACACAAAAGTGTGAAACTAAAGAGTACAAAACCAAAAGAAAATGGTTATACAATTTTCTTTGTTTGAAACTGGGCTGGCTTGTTCAGGTATAATACTAATGATACCCAATTGAAATATTGTAAAGCCACATATTAACTTAGATTTTTTTGTGGCCATGTTTTAAACAGTAGAATAAAACAAAAAGAGAAGTAAACAAAACAGCAACAATGCCTTTAAAGGGGAAAAGGGTAAGAATCCAGAGTTGCTTCAATATTTATATAAATGTGGGGGGGGGGGCAATGGCAAGATATGTACACATATAATACCTTAATAAAAAAAATAGGAAAAAAAAATATTTATATAAATATTATATAAAATCTCTAGATTTAACAACAAAATTACAAGCCAGTAAGGAATTAGGAAAGTGTGACTTGTGCACGGGGGGAAAAAAGCAGTCAAAAAAGTTGTCTCTGAATGTTTCCAAATGTTGGATTTGGTAAAGACTTCAAATCAACTATTATAAATATGTTAAAAGAGATAAAGGAAAGCATGTTTAAATAACTAAAGGAAAGTATAACAGTAGTAAGTCAACAAATGGGGATTCTCAAGGTTATAGAAATTATTAAAAACAGTAACAACCAAAAAAAGAACCACCCCTTGATGTTATGAGAGGGTGCTTCACTTTCTTAGTATTCTTTCCCAAGACTTACAACCAGAGTTTGATCATGAGAAAACAACAAAGTGAAACCCAAACTTATTCTACAAGAGCACCTGGTAAGTACTTTTGAAAACTGTCAAGGTCATGAAAAACAACGAAAAACTGTGAGATTATTATGAGAGGAGACCAAAGAGAAGTGATGACCAAGTGGTATCCCGAATTGGATAACCATTGTACCATGGTTATCTAAGATATTAACATTAGAAGAAGCTGGGGGAAGCATATATAGCAACTGTCTGTATTTTTTTTTTTTGCAACTTTTCTGTACATCTAAATTTATTCTAAAGTAAAAAAGTTTACAAAAACATCAAATGGAAATTCTGGACTTGAATACAATACCTGAAATGAAAAACCCACTAGAAAGTCTGGCTGGCGTGGCTCAGTGATTGAGTGTCGACCTATGAACAAGGAAGTCACAGTTCGATTCCCAGTCAGGGCACATGCCGGGGTTGTGGGCTTGATCCCCGGTGTGGGGCATGCAGGAGGCAGCCAATCAGTGATTCTCATCATTGATGTTTCTATCTCTCTCTCTCCCTTCCTTTGTGAAATCAGTAAAAACCTTTTCTTTTTTTTTAAGAAAAATTCACTAGAAGGACTCAACAGCAGTTCAGAGATGCTAATAAAAAGAATCAGTAAATTTAAAGACAGACCAATAGATGTGATTCCATTTGAAAAATATAGAAAAATGACTGAAGAAAAACGAGCAGAATCTCAGACATCTGTGGAAAACATCAGGAATACACATACATGTAATGGGAGTGCCAAACAAGAGAAGAGTGCAGAAAATAGCCTTTTGAGAAACGTAACTACATTTGATGAAAAACTTTACACATCCAGAAACTCAGTGAACCTCAGTAGGATAAATACAAAGAAAGCCATGCCTAGATGCAGCATAGTCAGTCTGTTGAAAGACAAAGAGAAAATCTTGAAAGTAGCAAGAGAAACATAACTCCTTACATACAAGGGAGCATCAATGTGATTAATGGCTGCCTTCTCATCAGAAACACTGGAAGCAAGAAGGTAGTGGGATGACATATCCAAAGTTCTGAAAGAAAAGCAACTGTCTATGAATAATTCTGTGGTTAGCAAAACTATCATTCAAAAATGAAGCTGAATAAATGCATTCCTATGCAAAAACAGAATTTGTAGCAAGCAGACCTGCCTTACAAGAAATACCAAAAGAAATTAAGGTTGTCAGGAAATGACAGCAGATGGTAACTCAGACTCACAGGAAGAAATTAAGACATTGGAAATGTAAATATGTAGGTTAATTTAAAAACTTGAAATATATTTTTCTCAATTATTAACTTTTTTAAAAGCATGGAATTCAATCTAAAAACAATTTTAGTATCTGTAGCATTCATTCCCTCCCCACCCTCATCATGTCACAGTTCATCCTCGTTGGAAACAAATTATTCCCAGCTGTTTGCCTTTTGGGTTGGTAGCATCTCAAAATTTTTGGTTTTAGGACTCGTTTCCACTCTAAAAATTTTTTGAAGACTCAAAGAGCTTTTGCTTATATGGGTTTTATATATTGATATTTTTATTTTGTATTAGAAAGTAAAACAAAAATTCAAATACTATTTATTTAAAATTTATACCAAGTACATGTTAACATAAGTAATGTTTTGTTTTTGTTTAATGAAAAATTAAGTATATTTTCCAAAGCAAAAAAGTATCAAAGAGATTGGCTTGGTTTAGTGTACCCTTTTCAAATCTCATTAGTGTCTGGCTTAGTAGAAAAAAGCTGGATTCTCATATAGGCTTCCGCATTGAACTTGTTGCCATATGTTGTTTTAGCTGAAGTATATGAAGAAAATCAGACCCCACTCTGATTTAGTTGGAAACGGGAGGTGTATTTTAGTAGCCTTTTCTTATAATACTAGAGGCCCGGTGCACGAAATTTGTGCACGGGGGGGGGGTTGTCCCTCAGCCCAGCCTGCACCCTCTCCAATCTGGGACCCCTCGAGGGATATCCGACTGCCCATTTAGGGTGGGATCGGGCCTAAAAGGGCAGTCAGACATCCCTCTCACAATCCAGGACTGCTGGCTCCCAACTGCTCACCTGATTGCCCCTAACCGCTTCTGCCTGCCAGCCTGATCACCCCCTAACCACTCCTCTGCCAGCCTGATTGTTGCCTAACTGCTCCCCTGCCAGCCCGATTGCCCCTAACTGCCCTCCCCTGCAGGCCTGCTCACCCCTAACTGCCCTCCCCTGGAGGCTTGATCGCCCCCAACTGCACTCCCTTGCAGGCCTGGTCCCTCCAAACTGCCCTTCCCTGCTGGCCTGATCGCCCACAACTGCCCTCCCTTGCAGACCTGGTACCTCCCCTGCTAGCCATCTTGTGGCAGCCATCTTGTGTCCACATGGGGCAGCCATCTTGTGTGTTGGAGGGAAGGTCAATTTGCATATTACTCTTTTATTAGATAGGATAGAGGCCTGGTGCATGGGTGGGGGTTGGCTGGTTTGCCCTGAAGGGTGTCCTGGATCAGGGTGGGGGTTCCCTTGGGGCGTGGGGTGGCCTGGGCGAGGGGCCTGTGGTGGTTTGCAGGCCGGCCACGCCCCCCGGCGACCCAAGCAGAGGCCCTGGTATCTGGGATTTATTTATCTTCTTTTTTTTTTTAATTTGATAAATCTTTATTGTTCAGATTATTACAATTGTTTCTCCTTTTTCCCCCTATAGCTCCCCTCCACCCAGTTCCCACCCCACCCTCTGCCCTTACCTCCCCCCGACTGTCCTCATCCATAGGTGTACGATTTTTGTCCAGTCTCTTCCCGCACCCCCCACACCCCTTTCCCCCTGAGAATTATCAGTCTACTCCCTTTCTATGCCCCTAATTCTATTATATTCACCAGTTTATTCTGTTCCTCAGATTTTTAATTCACTTGATTTTTAGATTCACTTGTTGATAGATATGTATTTGTTGTTCATAATTTTTATCTTTACTTTTTTCTTCTTCCTCCTCTTCTTAAAGAATACCTTTCAGCATTTCATATAATACTGGTTTGGTGGTGATGAACTCCTTTAGCTTTTTCTTATCTGTGAAGCTCTTTATCTGACCTTCATTTCTGAATGATAACTTTGCTGGGTAGAGTAATCTTGGTTGTAGGTTCTTGTTGTTCATCACTTGGAATATTTCTTGCCACTCCTGTCTGGCCTGTATAGTTTCTGTTGAGAAATCAGCTGACAATCATATGGGTGCTCCCTTGTAGGTAATTAACTGTTTTTCTCTTGCTGCTTTTAATATTCTCTCTTTGTCTTTTGCCCTTGGCATTTTAATTATGATGTGTCTTGATGTGGTCCTCTTTGGATTCCTTTTGTTTGGGGTTCTGAGCGCTTCCTGGACTTGTAAGTCTATTTCTTTCACCAGGTGGGGGAAGTTTTCAGTCATTACTTCTTCAAATAGGTTTTCAGTATCTTGCTCTCTCTCTTCTTCTGGCACCCCCCATAATTCTGATGTTGGTATGCTTGAAGTTGTCCCAGAGGCTTCTTACACTATCTTCAAATTTTTGGATTCTTTTTGCTTTCCTGGTTGAATGTTTTTTGCTTCCTTGTATTTCAAATCTTTGACTTGATTCTTGCATTCCTCTAGTCTGCTATTGGGTCTCTGTATAATATTTTTTATTTCAGTCAGTGTATGTTTAATTTCTAGTTGGTCCTTTTTCATATCCTCAAGGGTCTCATTGAATTTATCGGCTTTTTCTAGGAAGTTCTTGAAAAACCTTATAACCGTGGTTTTGAACTCTATATCCAGTCGTTTGTTTTCCTCCATTTCTTTCGTTGTGATCTGTTTCTTTGTCTCCGCATTTTCGCTGCTTCCCTGAGTTAGTAGGGTGGCTTTGTGTGCTAGATGTCCTATATGGGCAGTGGGTTGACCTCCCAGTTGCCTGAGGTGGACACTCTTGGTGCGCCACTTTGTGGACTGTGTGTACAGCCTTGTTGTAGTTAAGTCTTGATTGTTGTTGGTGTCACTGGGAGGAATTGACAATTGGCTGTGAGGACCCACTTTGTCTATAATGGAAGAACTGCTGTGTTGGAGACACACTTATGGGGCTGGAATTGTTTCAGTGGGGCTTTGGTGCTCACTGAGTCTGCCTCTTGAATGTGTCACTTATGGATGTGAGTAGTTGAAATCTGGTGTCGTCTCACACTGACCACTAGGTACACTGGTCTGGATCTCCAATGCAGTGCAGTGTCTGAGGCCACCCAGCAGGAGCTACAACGAGAACTGCAGTTTTCTCCTCTTTGCTTGGGGTTTGGAGGTTTTGGAGCTGTCTAACTAGTGCAGTTTCTTAGGTTAAGCTGCAATAGGGCAGGCCATTTATATGCAAAAGCCGTTGCGTGGAGCTTGGGTGGGTTTGTAGATTGTGCAGGGTGGGGTCTCAGTGAGTCACTAGGGCGTGGCATACAGCGATGGCTGCCAGTCAGCCGTCTCTGCGTCTCCGCATTTCCATGTCCTTGCATCCCATGCCCCAGTGCAATAAACAATGATTGCTGCGTGCACCTCTGCAAGAAAGTCACCCTCACTTTCCGACCCGATAGCAGACAGTCCAGCTTCTCCTTGTAGGAGTTTGGGTCCCCAGTGTCTCCCCAGAAACTGGAGTTCAGAGTAATTGGGAGCTTGTCTCCCTTCGGGTTTAAAAAAGCAGCGCACCCAGTCACCCACCGCCAGCCCTATTCGCGCACCTCCATACCTCAGCTTTTCAGCGCTTGTGCACATCTCAATGCTCTTTTCTCTTTCCTTCTAGTTGTAGAACTTGCACTCAGCCAACTTTCCTGTGGTTCTGGGTGATAGACATTTTGTCTTTTAGTTGTAGTTTTGAAATTGTTGTGCGAGGCAGCAGTTTAGGTGTTTACCTATGCCGCCATCTTGGTTTTCCTCCTATTTATCTTCTATAATTGAAACTTTGTAGCCTTGAGCAGAGGCTAAGGCAGGCAAGGGCGGGCGGAAAGCTTGGCTTCCTCCATCGCCGAGGAAACCCAAGCCTCCTGCTCGCTCCGTGGCTGCAGCCATTTTTGTTGGGATTTATTTATCTTCTATAATTGAAACTTTGTAGCCTTAAGCAGAGGCCAAGGCAGGCCAGGGCTGCAGAAAGCTTGGCTTCCTCCATCGCTGGGGAAACCCAAGCCTCCTGCTCTCTCCAGCTCTGTGGCTGCCGCCATTTTTGTTGGGATTTACTTATCTTCTATAATTGAAACTTTGTAGCCTTGAGCGGAGGCTAAGGCAGACCAGGGTGTGCAGGAAGCTTGGCTTACTTCATTGCCAGGGAAACCCAAGCCTCCTGCTTGCCACGTGGCTGCAGCCATCTTGGTTGGGTTAATTTGCATATTCCTCTTTTATTAGATAGGATGACTATTTTTCTTTGATGCCAAAAATCAAGAAGTGATAGTTTCATAATGGGTTAGTGTCAATGTGGAATATGAAACATATCAATACATTGTTAAATTCATTGTTATGTTAAGCAATGTACTTTCTTACATTAATACACATTGTTTCTGCTTATTTCTATAGAATAGTGGGATAAACAGAAATATTCTGTGTGAAGTAATTACATTTGGAAAAAACAAAGTGATTGAGTGTTGCTTAAGAATGTCTTTTGAAATGGTTTTAAATTATTAGTATTTGAGATTTTAAATTTAATGCCTTCTATAAATTAGGCTTAGTTTAAACTCCTGGAAGCTAGAGTCGCAGATAATCTATCATTAGTATGTACTTAATTTAAAACCAAGTTATATCATTATCATTATTATTATAAAAGTCGTATCTCCACATGATGAAATAAAATAATTCAGGATATAAATTAAATAATTAAAGGCAACCTCTCCTTACTAATTCCTCATAGATAAGCAATGTTTATAGTTCTTTAAATGCTTTTCCTAAAAATTGGTTCACATATACATATCTGGATATAGTATGTAAACATATGATAATCTTTTTTAAGCAAATGGAATCATACTTATTCTGTAAATACATACATTTTGAACATTTTCACATGGTAGATATGTCATTCTTTTTTAATTCTTTATGTTAACCAGTTTCCTTATCAGAGGAAAAAATCTATATACATAAAAGCCCAGTGACTGAATGACCAGACCGATTGGTCGACCAGTCGCTATGATGCGAACTGACCACCAGGGGGCAGCCGCTCAACTCTGCCCCTGGTGGTCACTGTGGGAGCGCCACTTGGCTGACCGGGATGAGCGGCACTCCCACAGAGGGCCAATCCCTGCAGGCCAGCCCCACCAGTACACAAATCCGTGCACCGGGCCTCTAGTTTAGTAATAAATTACCACTTTTAAATTAGTTTCCCCTGAAATATTGCTCCTGATTCTTTGTTAACACTCTCATTGGTCAAATACAATAAAATCAGTTACAAACCAAAATTGAATATTTCCATGTATGCTGGGTTTGGTGAAGCTCATGGGTGTGATATTAGAGAACTCAAAACTGTTGACAGTTGGACTGACAATTGAAGAAGAGAAAATTATCAAGGGTGGTGACTACTAGATGCTTTCCCTGCTACCTGATCTTGCATGCATGTTTATTATTCTAGAAGAACTTATTGTCAAAGACTCCTCTCTTCCCTCTCATTGCCCATAAAATATCTTACTGGTATTTATACTGGAATTGTTTGAATTTGTAGTTTGGGCAAATTGGCATTATTAGAATGAATCCAAATTAAGTGGTTAGAGCAGTGCCTGGCACAGAGCAAACAGTCACAAGAGACTAGCTGGATGTTCTTTTTGCCCCATCAAATATATTCTTCACTCTCTCTGTCTTGCTCTTTGTGGAGGGTATCATCTGGGCTCTCTTGCCTCTGCCTTCTTGTTGGAGATCTGGTAGGAGAGAGAAAAGTGGGAGTAAAGAGAGGTTAGGACATATTTCCCAGCCTGTCGCCCTGTAAGGCTGTGCTTGTCTACCGAAGGCCATACCTTCTGCCACGTGGTTCTTCTCCCATAGTGAGAGTCTTCACTAGTGTCTAGTAGTAGTGGTAATAATAGCTTCCTGCTGTTCCTAGCACCCTGCCCAGACCTTAGTAGATACATTGTTGTTTTAATGATTCTACCCACTGGTCTTTTGTTTAGGACTTTTGCAGCAATATTCCTTCCTGAAAATGATCTGTAGCTTTCTCTCCCCGACCCAGTGTCATATTATACTCTGTTGGTATCATCCTTGTATTTAAAACAGTAAAGCAGCAAAGAAAATAGGTATGTGTTTTTAAATAATACAAAGATATTTAACACAGTGAGAAAGTTAACTTGTTACCTGGGAAACTGGCATCACACATTGCTGGTTATAAGGCTGTGTTTTATATCAAAGTTTAACAAAGTGCAGTTATTACAAGATTTAAGATATGTATGTAATCAAGATGTATATGTAAGATATGAAGTGGTGACATATAATACCATCTTTCATTTGATAGTCCTTTCATCTACTTTATCTCATCCTGTGAATAGAAACGGGTAGATATTAGCCCATTTAACAAATGAAAAGGTTTAGGTTCAGAGCGATTGCTGCTTGCCGCTTGCCAGAGGTCATATGGCTAAACCAGATCTCCGGACTGATAGTCAGTGGTCCTTTACTTCATTATCTTTACAATAGAGTTAATGCAGTTTTACGAATCGGGTCACATGCATATTTCAAAATAGGCTCAATATTTTTTCCCTCAAACTGATCATGTGTAAAGACTTCAGCACTCTTCATGTAATGCATATTATAATTCATTTAATGCCTAAACATTTTCTTGAGGTAGTCAGAGAGAACAGGGTTATAACTTTGTGTTCTAAATAGTAGCACAGTTTAAAAACTAGATCTATCTTCCTACCTGCAAAGGATTGTATAGGCTCTTCCTACACACAAATGAAAGAAAAACTGTCACCTTATACTCATGGACAAAAAAAACCCCTAAATTTCTTTCTTTTAAAAACACGAATTGTATTTTTTTATTACTAAGGTGATACATATTCATGATGGAAATTTGAGAAAAAAATAGACAAAAATATGAGAACCATCCGTAATCCTACCACCTAGAGATAACAATGTGAACATATTGGTGTGTAGCCCTGTATCTAATATCTATCGAAATACATAGTCTCTTTCTCTTCCTGTGCATAATGTTTTATAATCAATTTTTAAATTAGTGTTTTCCATATTGTGAAATATTTTATAGCTATATTTCAGATATTAGAGACTTTATAAAGTCTTATCAGAAACCCAAACATATGCAGTGTTTTATTGGTAAAAATTTTATATTACTAATTTATAACTTTATTATGGAATTAAAAGATTGGTTTGATGAACAAAAAGAAATTAAAATAGGGTATCCACTAGGGTGCTGGTAAATGCTTATAACAGCTGGATCCCTGAGGGAAAAATATCCCTGATTTGTGGTGATTGCCAGTTTCTTGCTATGAAACTGTCAATGCACTGTCACTGAATGAGTTGTTGGGAAGAACTGTGCAGAATTGTCTGTCCTGAGCCAGTGTTAGCAGGCTCTAGCACACCACTGGTTATACAACTGGACTTTTTAGTTGGAGGTAGCAAAAATTTTACGCTGATTTCCTCAAAAGATTTACCAAAAGGTTGGGTGGCCATAGATTTGGTTAATTCGGCAGCTCACTGTTATCCATCCTCACTAACCAATGTTCTCTCTGTCTCTGTTTTGCTGTCTTCAGTATGTTAGAGTTGTCCTCACGCTAGCTTCCATCATGGTTGCAGAGTGGCTTTAATAGTTCTGTGTATCCAAACATAACAACTTCCAGAGGAAGAGAAGGACTGTCTCTTCCTTCTGTGTCATTTTATGTTTAAAGAAACCCATCCCATGAGTCTCTCCCAGTGGACTTCCCACCACACCTGATTGTTTCATGTGACCATTTCTAAACCAGACTCTGACAAGAAAGACGGGACTATTATGATTGGTTTGGACCATCAGGGCCTACTCTTCAGGTGTGAGGCTATAAGCACACACCCATGAAGCACATAGCTGTCCAGGCACCTAAACAAAATTGTTTCTTTTAGGAAGAAGAGAAGGAGGGGTGGATGCTGATTATTCAACTAGTAGTGGCCACTACACATGGGTTGTAGATGGCACTTTCAGTCATATTATCAGCTTCAATAAATTTATTTTTTATTGGTAAAATTCATCATAAATCCAGAAAAATTGCAAGTGTTAACAGTATTCTTCTGAACTCATTCTAAAAGGCCAGTATTACTCTGATACATGCTACAACTTGGATGAACCTTGAAATATATTAAGTGAAATAAGCTAGACACAAAAGGTCACATTGTGTATAATTCTGTTTTTATGAGCTATCCAGAAAATGTATTTCCAAAAGGACAAAAAGCAGATTGGTGGTTGCTAGAGATTGTGGGGAAGAAGAATGGGGAATAACTGCTATGGATATGGAGTTTACTTTGAGGGGATAGAGTATAAAATTAAGAGTGATGACGGTTGAACATACCTATATCTGTGAATATACTAAGAAACATTGTATGATTATTTAAATGGGTGAATTGTATGGTTTGTGAACCGTATCTTAAGAAAGCTATTTAGCCCTGGCCGAAAGGTCACTGGTTGATTCCGGTCAGGGCACATACTGGAGGCAACCAATTGATGTTTCTCTCTCATATCGATGTATCTCTCTCTCCCTCTCTCACTTCCTCTCTCTCTAAAATTAATAAAAATATTTTTAAAAAGAAAGCTGTTTAAAAAATGTTATCAGTATTTAAGCATTTCCTTGAAATTTTAGAACACTTTAAAGTTAGTGAGCCATAAGTTTGAAGGACACATAATCAAAAATGTTTCTTTCAATGTATAGTCAGTAATAATATCTAAAATTCTGTCCATGTTGTTTGTCATAAATATAAAAGTCAGAAAAGTACTCCAAAGTTACTAAGTATCCTATCTAATAAAGCCCTAATATGCAAATTGACTGAATAGCAGAACGACCGGTCGCTATGACACGCACTGACCACCAGGAGGCAGACGTTCAACGCAGGAGCTGCCCCCTGGTGGTCAGTGCACTCCCACAGGGGGAGCACTGCTCAGCCAGAAGCCGGGCTCATGGCTGGCAAGCACAGTGGCAGTGGCGGGAGCCTCTCCCACCTCCATGGCAGTGCTAAGGACCCCTCAGGGGATGTCCACCTGCTGGCTTAGGCCTGCTTCCAGGCCACGAATGTCGTGCACTGGGCCTCTAGTTAAAATTACAATATCCCAATGCATTCTTAGATGTTCATTTGTTAGTATAAAACTGCTTAAATGAAAATGTATGCTGAACAGATGCCTCTTAGCTTTGCCTTGCATTCGTTTATGGAGCTTGAATCATGTACAGGTCCAAATGAAAAAGTAGCTCATTTTAGAGCCCAGACTTTGGAAATCAGTACACATATATAAATCATTCAGATATATGCACAGAGATGCCAGAGGATTGCCTAACATATGATTTGAGTAAAAGATGTTAAACTAGTAGTATAAATTAATATTTTGGGAGGAGTCCTCAAGAGTTACATTTCTTAAATGTCTGAGTATGTGCATTTTTCCAAGAAATGATTTACACACCATAAAATTCACCCCTTTTAAATATACAATGTGGTTTTAAGTATATTCATAAAGTCCAGTGTTGCACACCTTCACTACTAATTTCAGGACACTTTCATCACCTAGAAACAAAACTCTACTAATTAGCAGTCACACTCCACTCCCTTGTCCCCCACCCCCTAAAACTAGTCATCCAGTTTTATATCTGTATATTTACATATGTGCATTATTTTGTTTCCCAATTTTTAAATTTTATTTTATGGTTTCCATCACTTTTTATCCCCTCCATGCCCTCTACCATCTCCACCCATCCTCCTCACCCCGCAATCACCACACTGTTGTCATATACATGACTCCGCTCTCTCTCTCGCTCGCTCTTGTTTTTACTACAAATTTTAAATAGTTCAAAGTAGCTCTAACTGGTTTAGCTCAGTGGATAGAGCGTCAGCCCGCGGACTGAAGGGTCCTGGGTTCTATTCCAGTCAAGGCACATGCCTGGGGTTATGGGCTCAATCCCCAGTAGGGGCTGTGCAGGAGACAGCCAATCAAGGATTCTCTCTCATCATTGATGTTTCTCTCTCTCTCCCTCTCCCTTCCTCTCTCAAATCAATAAAAATATATTTTTTAAAAATTGTCAAAAGTGAGCACCATAAAGTTTGGTCTCACTTTAAATAAATAAATACATAAATAAATAGTTAAAAGTATCCAAGAATCCTGTATAATAAAGAGGTAATATGCAAATTGACCATCACTCCAACACACAAGATGGCCGCCCCCATGTGGTCAAAGATGGCCACCCCCATGTGGACACAAGATGGCCACCACAAGATAGCAGCAGGGGAGGACAGTTGGGAGGGGCCAGGCCTGCAGGGGAGGGCAGTTGGGGGCAACCGGGCCTGCAGGGGAGGGCAGTTAGGGGCAACCAGGCTGGCAGGGGAGGGCAGTTGAGGGTGACCAGGCCTGCTGGGGAGGACAGTTAGGGGCGACCAGACCGGCTGGGGAGGGCAGTAAGGGGCAATCGGGCCGGCAGGGGAGCAGTTAGGCGTCGCTCAGGCTGGCAGGGGAATGGTTAGGGGGTGATCAGGCTGGCAGGCAGAAGTGTTTAGGGGCAATCAGGCAGGCAGGCAGGCGAGCGGTTGGAAGCCAGCAGTCCTGGATTGTGAGAGGGATGTTCGACTGCCCAGTGGGATCAGGCTTAAACGTCAGTCGGACATCCCTTGAGGGGTCCCAGATTGGAGAAGGTGCAGGCTGGGCTGAGGGACACACACTCTCCCCCCCCCCCCCCGCCCCCCTGCACAAATTTTGTGCACTGGGCCTCTAGTTAAATTATAATCCGTTTGAAAAGTTTGAACATTTGTTTTATAGCATTCACTTTTAATGATTGTAGGTATTCCATATTTCTATAACAAACTAGTTCCTTATGATAATTTCCTTAAGATTAATTCCTAGAAGTGGTATTGCTAGTTAAAATGTTAGATGTGGTTTTTAAGTTTTTTGTTAAACATTGCCAAATTACCTTCCAGAAAGCTTATATCAGTTTGCATTCAAACAGTAATGTAAGTGTGGACCAAAATATCTAAAACAGAGTACTGATCAAATTGTTAGTTACAGAATAGTCATGGGGATATAATGCCCAGCATAGGAAATATAGTCAATAATACTGTAATATCTATGTGGTGTCAGATACTACATTTATCAAAGTGATCACGTCATAAGATATTTAAGTAATCACTGTTGAATGCCTGAAACTAATGCACTATTGTGTATCAACCCTAATTGAAAAATAAAGAATTATTAAATAAAATCAAATGGAGTATTATCAGGGGCCCTACAATGAAGTTGGGAACTCGTAGGGAAGTCAGACTTCCCAAGTCTGCACCCAGGTGAGGTTTGGTTCTTTGGACTTCTGTGCTTGTTCTAGAAGTACATCTTGTAAGTGCCACCCATCCCCCCATGCCTATACTTACCTCAGAGCTTCATCACCTGGATCTGACCAGTCCTTCTGAACTAGTCATCACACTATGTCACATAGCCAATAGGAAAAGTTTCTTTGTTCCAGTTTGTGGTTTTTGCCTTTATAAGCTCCAGGGTTTTTTTGTCTTCCTGGAGCACATTTCAGGTTTTACCCTGAATCTGTGTCTCCTGGATTGGAATCCTTTAAGACCCCAAATAAACTTTTAATGTGTTTTATAGCCTCAGATCTTTATTGGTCAACATAGAATGATTCATATAAGTTGTAAAGTATAATAATACAATAAAAACAATTTTTTAAATATATAGAGTGATACCTGCCTCCCAATTAAATGTTTACTTGTCTAATTTTGAATATTGTTTTCTGTCCAACACTTCAGAAACTTTTCAGTGAACAGGAGTCATAATTTCAAAATCAGCTATACTCAGAACATAGCCCCTGTGGTCACAATTTGTATTCCAGCTTCTGAACAAGAAACTTTAAATATCTTCTTTATCAGTTGAAAACGGCCTGTATGTAATCTAAGTCATTCTTGTCCAGAGAATGGATTAAAACTTATAGCTGCATCAAATCCTCTATTTTTAGTGTGGTTTTCTTAAGCTGCCCAGTAGATGTTGAAATAAGTAAGCCATTCTGATGGCCAAAATGATTGAACTTTATTTTTCTCTTTATACAACCACATGCTGGAGGTGTTAAAACTGGCATGACTTTCTCAAGTGTAGATAGGGAATTAATTTTAGGTTGAGGAAATGAGTTGAGTACAACTGTGGCAGTGGTAATGTTCAGGCTATGATCAAGAAATTGTGTAATAGCTGACAAAAATTTGAGAAGGGAAGCATTCTGGTTAAACTTAATGATAAGTTAATGAGTTTTTTGTTTTTAAGTTCCATGACTGTATCATAGAAACTGGCCATTTAAATAGGAGCTAGGATGATTAGTGTTTGCTCTGTAGAGAGGGGAAAGCCATTTTAAGGAATTTGAATCGAGTCTTTGATATGCCTGAATATATTACCAAAGGGCTGGTTAAAGGAAGTTAGGTGATTTTTAAAGGTTTGTGACTTTTAGTTAATGACTTCATTTGGACTGTGGTGGAGAATTGGTAAGGACACCTTGGTGAAGATCCTGAATTATCTTTATGGGAACCATCACTGTGTTTTAATTCTTACTACGTCTTTGTGTCCAAGTACTTTCTCACCATCGAGGTGGAGGAAACTGAGGCTTTTAGAATGTAATTGTATAATGACTCCATGGTTAGAAAGAGTAGGCCTTAGATTTGACTCCAAGATCACATGACCCAAAGCCTGTGCTCCCATGATCCAGTTTTAGGAGAATATTTGTATGAATTTCAGACTTTAAGAGAATTCTAAACTTTAAGGAAAATTAGATGAAAATATTTTTCCTACATAACTTTTTATTGTACTAAAATAAATCTAACATAAAATTTACCATTTAAAAAAATGTTTTTATTGATTTTAGAGAGAGAAACATTGGTCAGCTGCCTCCTGCACACCCCCTACTAGGGACTGAGCCTGCAACCCAGGCAGGTGCCCTGATCAGGAAATGAACCTGTGACCTTCTGGTGCATAGAATGATGCTCAGCCAACTGAGCCACACCGGCCAGGGCTTTACCATTGTTAAATGTACAGTTCAGTGGCACTAAGTGCATTTACATTGTTGTGCAACCATCACCACCACTGACCATTTTCCAAACTTTTTTATGGTGTCGCAGGGAAGCTATGTACCCATCTTTCCCCAGCCCCTGGTCCTCTATTCTTTATGTGTCCATGAAGAAAATATATGTTTTGCTTTTGGGGTGTTTTTTTTTAGTGAGAGAGTTTTGTTGATGTACGATGATATAAAATAAATTTTACATTTCTTTGTAGAGTATTGATTATAAATGAATTTATTTTGAACAAGAAGTACCATGTATCTCAATGCATATAAAAATTATTTTTGCCTTTTTAATTCTTTGTCTATTCTATTTTAAATAAAGCATTATAATTATATATGCTAAGTACAGAATCCTTCATATTCTCTTCATTTTATTAAATATAAATAAATGGTGTTGATTTAAAAGAAAATGGTTCTGAACCGTACTAAACTGCATTTTATACACTGTCTTAGTTAGAGCTCCTTAAAGTAGCATTAGTCTTAATTGCCTTTCCAGTCAATTAATCAAAATCCTAGCAAATCCAAAAGATGACCATCTTTTTGCCAGCCTGCATAAATTTGTATCATGTTCTTCTAGCTGATGGTTGTCAAATTGCACACAATATGATTCAAGCTATTTTTTAAAATACATTTTTATCTATTTCAGAGTGGAAGGGAGAAGGAGAGAAAGATAGAAACATCAGTGATGAGAATCATTGATCGGCTGCCTCCTGCATGCCCCCTACTGGGGATCGAGCCCGCAACCCGGGCATGTGCCCTGACTGGGAATTGAACCCAGACCTCCTGGTTCATAGGTCAGCCACTCAACCACTGAGCCACGCCAGCCAGGTTCAAGCTATTTTTTTAAATGAGCATGGAATGTAATTATTATTGCTCATGGTATTCCTTTAGTCATAGTTCCTGGGAGGTGCTCTACACTTTGGCCAGACCCTGGCTTTGGTCTTTTTTTGTTCCGTATAACCATGAGGTTGTGAAAAACTCAAAGCTCAGGTTCACTCACTTTACTTTGACCTTGAAGTGAAAGCCAGCTTCAGCACTCTGCTTATCTTTGTGCATTCCTGCCTTTACTTAGTTTTTGCCTGGGTGTTCCTTATTTTCTTACCAGCTCATGGAGTCATTTCAGTGGAGACTTTCCAGCATTTGGTTGTTTTCTGTGGTAGGGTTAGTTCCCTACACTAGTCCACTGTTGGAAATGCAAGTGGTCTTAACCAAACAGATTCATTCATGCAACCTAGCAAATAATAATAATAGGAATAGGAACATGGGTTTTGTCTTGTGAGTTACAATTCTTAGCTTCTTCCAAGTCAGTGTCTGTTACAGAACTGGATGGAAGAAATTTTAATATTGTCTGCTATATCTTGCTTTCATCTTCTAAAGGAGCTTACATTAGAGGGAGGGATGGGGTAG
Organism: Cnephaeus nilssonii; assembly: GCF_951640355.1. Classification (NCBI taxonomy): domain Eukaryota; kingdom Metazoa; phylum Chordata; class Mammalia; order Chiroptera; family Vespertilionidae; genus Cnephaeus; species Cnephaeus nilssonii. The sequence goes on along the minus strand of NC_137089.1, from coordinate 35,892,270 downwards.
AGAGGTTTAACCAAAACTTCTGTAGCCTAGGTCTGGAAGGAACTTTAGGCCTAAGGGAAAGTCAGTTTGAGAGTTGTTGAGCAATGACCTTTTTTTAATCACTTGCTTTTTGTATTGTATTCAAAGCTGATTTTCACTGGCTTTAAGATTACTGTTGGTCTAAGAGGGAAAGGAATGTTATTTGTATATATGTATGTGAGAGAGAAAAAAAGATAGTATGGAAGGTGTGTGTTTAATTTGAATAGTTAACAATTGTGAGTTTTGGCCTTTTGTCTCATTGTCTCAGTCTTTTCCTGTTTGTGAGCCTAAAGATTTTTAGTTTTAACTATCTTCTGTCTTTGGGTAATCTTACTCATTTTAGAATCTTGATAAGTAGAGGATTACTCCTAAATCCCTCTCTCCAGCCCACCTATCTTTCAAGGCCTTTAGAGCACAAGCCCAGCTACTGAATAAGCATTTCTGTGTAGCTATCCTTGAAGCACTTAACCCTCTCCTGAAATATTAAAGAAAATGATCTCTTGAATCCATCTGTGACCACTACCCTAATCGAAGCCAGATCTGAAGACTGACGTTTCAGTCTCCACTGTACTTATCTATTTCACACACAGGGGCCCAAAGTATTTCTTCTCAAATATAATTTATGAATCACTTTTCTAAATAAAACTTTTCAGTGGTTTCCTTTTGTTCTTTGTGTACAATTCAGACTCCTTAAAACTATTGATAAAGTCTTTATTACATCTCAAGTCTCAACCCCCTCACCACTCCCAACTTCACTTTACTAGTACACTCCAACTGTATTCAAGTTCCTTTGTGTATGGTAGAGGATAGATATTGCTCCTCTTTTTGAAATTCAACTTTGTGTGCATGTTATGTGTCGTTGAGTCAGCTCCAGCTCCTGGCAGCCCTATGAATGAGTGATGTCCATCATAGCCTGTCCTCAACAGCTCTGCTCAGCTCTTGGAGACTGATGGCTATGTTTTCTTTTATGGAGTTAATCTATAATCCAACTTTATTGAGGTATAATTTATACACAGTTTGATGAGTTTTAACAAATGTGTACACCATGTAACTGATACCCCAATCACGATATTGCACTCTGAAGTTACCCCAGAAAGTTCTCTTGGGCTCCTTTGTGGTCGTTTCCCCCAGCCTGCCCAGACAACCACTGTTAATTAGTTTTGTCTCTTTTAGAGCTTCCTAGAAATGGAATCATAAGAAAGTATTGGGGGTTTTTTTCCTGATTTTTTTCACTTAGCACAGTTTTTCTTGAGATTATCCATGTTGTTGCATTTGTCAGTAGTTTGTTTTATTGCTGAGTAGTATTTCATTGTATGAATATAGCACAATTTATCAGTTGATGGATGCTTGTGTTCTTACCAGTTTTGATTATTATGAATAAAGTTGCTATGAACATTCATGTTCAGGTCATTTTTTGGAACTGTTACGTTTACAGAGAGTTCTGATTGCTCCACATCCTTGTTAACACTAGATATTGCCAGTCTTTTACATTTTAGCCATTCTTGTGGGTGTGTACTGATATCTTGTGGTTATGAACATCTTTTCATATATATTAGCTATTTATATATCTTCTATTGTGACTTGTCCATTCAACTCTTTAGCCTGTATTTTAATTGAATTACTTATCTTATTAAGTTATATGTTTTTAATATATGTATAATAGATTCTGGATACAAGTCCTTTGTCAGATTTATGTATCGGAAATATTTTCTTTGCGTCTGTAGTTTTTTCACTTTAGTGCTGACTTTGAAAAAGCAGAAGTTTTGAACTATAATGAAGTCCAATTAACATATTTTTCTGTTATGATTAGTGTTTTTGTATTAGTGCTTTTAACCCAAGATCACGAGTATATTCTCATATACTTTCTTAGAAATCGAATTATTTTAGCCTTTATGTTTAGATATATGATCTGTGTTAATTTTTTTGTATAGCAACAGATTGCATGTTGAGTTGCCTTTTCCCCCCATATGTTTATATAGTTTTTCTAGTGCCATTTGTTGAAAAGACTGTACTTCCCCTTGAATTACTTAGGTACCTTTGTCAAATATCAATTGACCATGTATGTCTTCCTTGGTGCTACCAAATCCTGGCTTTGGTGTCATACTTGGTGTTCATAGCATCTTACATTTGCTTGCAATTGTAATTTTTTGTAATCTTCACAAAAACTTGAGATGTGTGAGGGCAAGGACTAACATTATATCCCTTTTGCCTAACACACTGGAGAGGTCAAAATCTGTCTGTCTCTCTTACAATACTATATGTGAAGATGAAATAGTACTGTTCAATTCATTGTGCCTCCAGTACACTTCAGAATTATATTGCGCTTCAACTCTGATTGGTTTGAGGGGAAAGCAGTTATTGACTCTTGCCATGTTTATTCATAATTTTCTTACTAAGTTTGTTCGATCTGTATAGATAGTAGTATTTTTCTTCTTTAGTATCTATCCCACCTAATAAAATAGTAATATGCTAATTGACCATACCTTTGCTATGCCCACAGCCAATCAGGGAGCTATGCAAATTAACCCAGCAAAATTGGCGGGGGAAGAGGGCAGCGACCGCCACCAACGGGATCCAAGCCAAGATGGCGGACTGGGGCAGGCGGCATGGGTTAGCGCCCGCAGCTACCTGACCAGGTCCCCGATCACAGATCATGGACCGGGGCAGGCAGCGTGGGTTAGCGCCCACAGCCACCTGCCCAGGTCCCCGATCACAGATCACGGACCTGGGCAGGCGGCGTGGGTTAGCGCCGCAGCCGCCTGACCAGGTCGCCGATCAGGGCTTGGAATCTAGCATAACAAAAAGAATATTCAGCAAAAGCAGGAGACAAGGTTTCATAAGTTCTCCCCCAGGTCACCACTGTTCTCTTATACATTTTAATTATCCCAGACTTTGCCTGATGGGATTTGATTTGAATTATGCCTGATAGAGATTACATGACATGAATTGTAGGCTCATTCTTTCTTTTTGTGGTTGCCTGACTGAGAAAGGCCTTGGAATGAGAGAAGACACTTTTATTTTCCTTTTTCATTCTTTAGAGGCTGAGGAATTACAGTTATATGAAGAAGTTAGTAAGAGAATGAAAGTCTCATCTGTATTTTTCTGTAAGTTTTATCATATGGACTATCAAAAACTTGGTGGGATCCTTTTCAAGAGGTGTTACAAAAATTATGTTGGAATTAACATTCAAGAGTAAAAGGAGAGAAGTGAGTGGTGGGTAAAGGAAAGAACTTTGTCCTAGAAACCAAATAGAAGCCACATAAACCTTCAGATTCTCACTCATTGTGCTTTGGAGGTATTAAAGGATAATTTTTTAAAAAGGTAAAATCATGGCTCATAATCTGTATAGATAAAAGGCTAAGTGACCGACATTTGTCCATCCATCCGACCAACCGGTACATATGACGCACACTGGAAATTTAAAAATAAACTTTGACTCGCACACGTGCCATACATATAAAGCTCTCGCTGGCGCTAATTTGAATGTTTCATTTGGTGGGAAAGTTCTTTTCAGAGGGGATTTTTGTGTCGCCATGCTATACAATTGGCCATAGTACAAATGAGTTTAAAGTACTGTAGTGTTTGGGGATGTTTCAGATAGTTGTCTCTTAAAACAAATATGAAATCAGAGGATTCTGCTTATAGTGAATGGTTAGTAAAACTTGGAGATGGCAAACTTGATAGCAGTTTTCATTTAGGAATGGATATTATTGAAATTCCCCATGAAATGATTTTTAATGGATCTATTATTGAAGCCACCTTTGGAAATAGTATATCTATAGATAATATTAAAAATATATCTAAACGTGCAATTCTTTGTCCAAAAAAATGAGCACGTTTAAAAATTAAATGAAGAAATTTTGGATATACTTGATGGAGATTTTCACACCTATTTGAGTGATGATTCCATTGACTCAACAGATGATGCTGAAAAGGAAAATTTTCCCATTGAATTTCTTAATAATATTACTCCTTCAGGAATGCTGTGTCATAAATTAAAATTGAAAGTCGGTGCAATCATCATGCTATTGAGAAATCTTAATAGTAAATGGGGTCTTTGTAATGGTACCAGATTTATTATCAAAAGATTACGACCTAACATTATCGAAGCTGAAGTATTAACAGGATCTGCAGAGGGAGAGGTTGTTCTGATTCCAAGAATTGGTTTGTCCCCATCTGACACTGGCCTCCCATTTAAATTAATTCGACGACAGTTTCCCGTGATGCCAGCATTTGCAATGATGATTAATAAATCACAAGGACAAACTCAAGACAGAATAGGAATATTTCTACCTGAACCTGTTTTCGCACATGGTCAATTATATGTTGCTTTCTCTCGAGTTCGAAGAGGATGTGACGTTAAAGTTAAAGTTGTAAATATTTTATCTCAAAGGAAATTAGTCAAGCACTCTGAAAGTGTTTTCACTCAATGTGGTATACATGGAGATATTAGAATAAGTTTAATCACTTTATCAGTCATTATTTGCATCAATGTTGTTTTTATATTATGAGTTTGTTGTTGTTATATCATTTTGTTGTTTATTAATAAAATTATGTATTATTTTCATATACATTGTACTCATTTCCTTTTATCTCTCACACTTTTATTATAGAGAAAGGGGAAATAGCAATATTAAAATATTTCCTCTAATTAATTCCTTTTCAATGTGCACGAATTTCGTGCACCGGGCCACTAGTGTTATAAATATTTTTATATATTTTACCCACAAGTAGTGGTCTGTTCATATTAGAGGTGAAGTTTGTTTTCCTCACCTATAAATAGTTCTCATTTAAAAAGTACCTTTTACCAATGTCACCCCCACTACATTTTTTAAGTGCCTTTTAAGGTAAATGTCAGTAACCACTTAGTTCTAGTAGATTTGAGGAAGTCGATATGCTAGGTCTGTGGGGAGTGGTGGTGGAAGCATTTCCCATTGAAAGCCTTTAACGACAGTAGCTTTCTTAGAAAGACTTCTTTTAATATTAAGTTATAGTATTGGTTATTGGAATTGAGAGAGACCTTCAAGGTAATTTGTTCTAGCTTGCCCCCACAACCTCCTAGACAGAGACTAGTTTGAGGCAGCTCCTTTTACTTTACATAGTTTTGATTGTAGAAAGTTCTTAGAAAATAATATTGAGTTGAATCCTATTTTTCACAGACTTATTCCTATTGGTCCTACTTTCAATCTATAATTTCACAGAATAAAGCTAAACTCCTTAGGTTTTTTTTTTAATCTTATAGCATTTTAATATCTATTCTGTCCCTCTTTTTATATCTTTGCCTAAAGCATCTCAGTTCATAAAACTATTTCTTATATATTGTCTTTATCTGCATTTTAAAATGTTATAGATGTATGAATCTTCTTCCAGTGTAATATTCAGAACTGAACCCAGTCTTATAAATGTTGCCTGTATTGAAAGCAGTGATCTGGATACTTCTCTGACTCAGTGCCTCCTAAGATTGCCTTTACTCATTGTCTCTTATTAACTTAGAATGTAACCACTTTAGCCTTTTACGTGTGTGTGTGTGTGTGTGTGTGTGTGTGTGTGTGTGTGTGTGTGTTTAAGTTATTTTGTAATTAAGCATGCTGGTTTACCCTTTGTGTTTGATGTGCAGACTTGATAAGCGTTTGTATGATCCGCACCCCAGTAAATAAACTGTGTAACAAGACAAGGTCAGATGCAAAATTCTCTGATTCACTGCTAGAATTCTTCCACTAGTTTGACATCAAGTACTTAATTTCTGGATGTGTTTGTTCAATCAGCTAGGAGTCTGCCTAACTGTAGTGTGGGGCTCACATTGCTCTGTTTTTTCTTAAGGATGTCACCAGAGACTGTGTACAGTCTTGCTGAAATTAAGGCACCCCGTGTCTGGGACATTCTCCTGGCTTAATATACTAGAGGCCTTACACTTGCATTATATACATTATATGACCCTTTTCTAACTCCAAACTCTACAGTTGTGGAATCTCTACTGCTTTTTTTTCCTTCTGAAAATTGTGACCATTTCCACTTTTCCATAATTTAAAAGTTATTATGAACATTGGTTTGATAAGCAAGTCTCTAAGTCCTTTTTATTATCATCAGATATAGTTTTCTGGACCAGAAGACTTGAATGTTTGTAAAATGTTAAGGGTTTTTTTTTTAATTACTTCCTTCATACTAGGACTAATCACATATCTGTTGCCATCAAATACTGGGATACTGTATTAACAGAAAACTTAATTCAGGACTCAAAATCAGTATAACACAACAGTCTTAATTAACTTGTAAAACTCCCATGTTACTTTAGTTTTAAAATAATTTTTATTATCAAAGTTAGTTACCACAGTTTTTTGTCAGTTTTATATATCTTGAAATTCATACCATATGAAAAATAAAAAGCCCTTATATGTGATTTTTAGTAAAAGAAACAAAGCCACCCTGATTTATTACTTGTTAAAATTGGTGGAATTTAAAATGATAAAAGCTCAGTTGGAGGGGGTTGACTATAGTGTTCAATTTTTTCTATTATTAATTTGATTATAGTTTTCTACAGACACTACTTTGTATAAAGAACTCTGGATAAGCTATTTCCGTCAACAAGATTCCAAAATTATAGACACTGATGTCAATGCAGATGAGCATGGCCTAATTTGGTCAAGAGAGGGGCATGCCGTGTCTCTATATGGACAGCTAAGGGCTATTGCCAAGATTGACAGGTGTCCTGTGGATAACAGAAAGCCCCAGGGATAAAATTTGCACTTGGATTACTTCTCTAAGACACAGTGATCAAAGTCATATCTTTTTATTGATCACACACACTCCTAAAATAGTGAGGTCTGCTTTTAATGCCTTAATTTTTTATGTATTAGTTTTATAAGCCCCAGAAAGGTAAACGTTTTATACTTTCTTTTTACAGTATCAGATTCTTTTTTGGAAAGTTTAGTTGTATCCTGTGCATTAATTTTTTTGGTATAGTTAAGTACTTTTTTGTTGTTATCTTGTCATATTTCAGTAAGGCTTTGAGAGGTGAGAAAAGTTAATGTAAAAGAATACATTTGTTATTGGTATAAAAGAGTTAACTTTTTTATGGAATAATAAATTACATGATTCAATGTGGAAAGATTAATTTTTAGGAGAATTTTTTAATACACATAATATTGTAAAGGAGTGTTCATACTAATTAAATAATAGCTTTTGTTTTTATTTCGTCTTCCTGAAATTTGTTATTCAGAGAAGCCTTATAATTTATCAAGTAGTATTTCATATTTCAAAATAAGAAAAAATTTTTTAGGTTGTCATTAAGAAAGTTAAGTATATTGTATTGCCTGAAATTTTTATAAAATTTGAGTGATGTAAATGTGCCATTGGCAGCAAAGGAGCTCTGATTTTAGGCATAAACGCAATAGCTGTTTCCATTCAAATAGGAAATTTTGTGATCTGGGAGGATTGTGTCTTGATTATCTCTGTATTTCAGTGTTAGAAATGTAGTAGAAATTTATGAAGAGGATGCTGAGGGGACCATTTTTAGGGAGCCAACCTGTTACCCAGTGTGAAAAATGGAAACTGAGACCCTCGCCCGACTAGGGCTGCAGAAAGGTTTGTCAGGGTCCTGGGCAAGCACAGAGCATGTTCCCCTCATGGGCCATTGTAGTTACAATTAAGCCTTGTGCTGGGGTGGAGCTAGAGTGAATTCGGCCATTATCCTTAGGTCTTCAATATTTAATTCTGAATCAGTTACCGTTTATTGAGAGCCTACCAGGAGCAAAGGATTCTTTTATAATTGTCATTTAACTCCTGTGAAGGGGAAGAAAGTAAGGCCCAGAGAGGTGGTGACTTGCCCAGGGTCACTCAGCTCTGGGCAGTAAAGCTAGGAAATAAACCCAGGCTCTTGGCTGGGAGAAATAATCTCAACAGAAATTCATTTAAAAGAGAACTTTTCAGATAGCCTTTCTTACTATTTTCCCTCCATGTCTCAATTCTGATTCTTTCCCCCTTCTTCTGAACAATCCTTTTCTTTTAAACTAAAAGAAAGGAAATAAAAGGTTGAACAAAGTCAGTATTAAAAGTTGGGAAGATAGAATAAAATGCCAGGACATGATACCTGTGAAGCTGGTCTATGTGTAAGAAATGAAGGAATTTTTAGTACTGCCACACATTCTTTTGGAAGTTATTTCAAAGCCCTCTGTAACTGTGAACACTGTAGAAGGGTTTGGGGCTGGCCTGAGACCTCTCTGGTCTCCGTTTTGTGAGACTGTTAGGTCAGTCCTCGCCAAGGTTTTTCCCTTTCCTCTTCCAACATTACTGACGCTGTTCTACCTCAACCCTGGGTGGTGGCATTAAGCACGTACTGGTAAGAAGGCTGGCTGGCAGCACATTCTCAGAGGAGTCAGGTGATCCTTGTTTGAAGGCAGCTGCTTAAGGTTCAAGGCAGCCAGTGTCCCTTCTCTAGGGACAGCTGGTTCTTCTCAAACTCCTAACCAGCCTTTCTTGCTCATTGCTCGCTGGGGGAGAAGGGAGATTATGTCGCCGGCTTTTGATTGATCCAATGGGAATTACATTGATCTGGTGTCTGGCCTTGGTTGTTATCAAGTGGATTGCCTCTAAGGTAGGCCATCTTTATTATTAGGATTGTGACCTTAATTATTAGTTTTTATACTTGATAGGAATGAAATTACTAGTCAAGTTTCTTCTCCTTTTGCTTCTGTTTTTATTTCTCTGATTAAAAGAGCTATGAGTTTTACCTGTCAGCTGAAAAGCTTATTGTACTGTGTGCAGTGTTTCTCCTTCTCCCACTTTATTCCTTGCCAAGGACTTTTATGGTGTCATTCCTCAGTATCATTCCTTTAAAGACGTTTTTATGATGAAAGCAGTTCAACTTTTAAGATTAATGGTGTACATAGTATAAACATTTTCTTCTGGAGATAAAGAATTTACTAATGTAAATTTAAAATATAGTACACAAATAAAATCATAGTGTATAAACTTTTAAAAAACTATCACCCTCATTCATGGTCTCTCTTAAGGTCTTCCTCCTACTAAAATGCATGCCTTACTTATAGTATATTGAAAACATTTAAAATTATTATATATCCATTATTTTTATTTGAATTCTAAATATCAGGCTTAAGAAATGCTTGTTAGAATGCTAGCCAGATACCATCTGGATGAGTCTAAAGTAGGATGTATTTAAGATTATAGTATTTGAAATTATTTTTCTATACTCATGTAAAAAATAATTATATCTTTCGTTCACCATGCAGCTTCTGTCTTCCTATATTAAGAAATTAAAGAGTATTCACTTAAAATTTGCAAGGCGTCCTCCTATATAATTACATTTCATTTTCAAGCAAGGCTTTAAATCCCTGATGTGTAATTTTCTCACATTTTCAGCATAATGTTTTAAGCATAATTCTCTCTTACTTGAAACAGTTCTGTTTTCTTAGTGATATAAAGAACTCTCAAAGAAAAACAGTGTACTCAAATTTTTTAAGTCCTTATATTTTGTAAGTTAAGAATTAATTTTGTTGCATTGACATCTCTATTTATTCATTGTTTTTAAAGGATTAGCTTGCCAAGTTATTGAATGAAGATCAAGTTAATATTAATCATTAGATGAATTGTGGATGTTTTTAGAGACTTTACTTTTTATATATCCACCAAAAATTTAAGTTTTTAAGCAAAAAGAATGCTAATATTTTGTTTGTGATTTATAGGAAGGATACTATTCAGTGGACCAATGCAGTGTTTAGGCACACAAACATGAGCATGATTTTCTTGCATATATAAGAATATATTTTACTATATCAGAGAAAATTGCTTTCAGAACTTTGGCTAGGCTTCATCTGTTGTACTATGTTACTGTTTTTTGGTAATACTACAAAAAAATTAATTTAGTGCTACTGTGTCTAAGCCCTTTGACCGTCAGTTTACTGATCAGAAAAACTAGGCCAAAAAATCCAACCTCAGAGATCGTGTGTGGGTTGTGAGATTTTGTATGGAGGCACCTGGCATATTTTCTGGCACGGAGTGAGGAGGAGCTCAACAAGTGTTAGTTAATGTGTTACTACTTTTACCATGTGAGAGAAATACACATGCTTTTTCACAATAGGTCGTTTTAGTGGAAACTTGAACAAGATAAAAAACAATAGCACTTAAAATATCTTTGTCAGTTTTAAAACATGTTTGTCTTTAAAAGTTATGTATTAACTAACCTCAGGAACAACTTTTACGACTTTTGTCATTTATCCTGTAAGTCAAGTCTTGTGGAAGAGTGATCAACCCTGATTTAAGGTAGTGAGTGTCTTACCAGGGCCACTCCAAGCTCCTGTTAGTGGCAGCAGATCCTTTGGAACCTTACAGTTTAACTTGTTTGCGCTGCGGCTGTCAGTTTCTGATTAGCTCAGCCTCACCCATGTTTTGACCTATACTGTGCTTTACAAGTTGTTCCCAGGATGGCTAAATTAGAAAAGTCATGAGTAGAAATTTCTGTGCTGTTTCCATTCACTGGTGAGATGAAGTGGGAATGTGGGTGATAGCTGAGGGTTTTCTGACTGACTGTGTGTGTGACACAGGAATTTGGTTAAATTTGTTTTACTATTTTTATTAAAAATAGAGTTTTACTAGTATATGGCTTTTAAAATGGTAACATTAAAAATACATATGTTAAGTCTGTGCTGCAGTGTTGGTATATAAAGTACATATAAAGATTTTTTTTAAGTACCATGATTCCACTCTGGCCTGGTGGCTTGGTTTGTTTGAGCATCATCCTGTGCACCAAAAGGTTGTGGGTTTGATTTCCGGTCAGGGCACCTACCTAGGTTGCAGGTTGGATCCCCAGTCAGGGTGCATACAGGAGACAACCAATTGATGTTTGTCACTTCAATATTCTCTTTCTCTCACTCCCCTTCCTCTCTCTCTAAAAATCAATAAACATATGGGTGAGGATTAAAAATAATTACAATAATAAAAATAAATAAAATAAAATACCATGATTCTAATATGGAAGTCAAACTTATTGTTATAATTTATAGCTTACTAGAGGCCCGATGCACGAATTCGTGCATCAGTGGGGTCCCTCGGCCTGGCCTGCGAGATCGGGCCGAAACCGGCTCTCTGACATTCCTTGAGGGGTCCTGGATTGTGAGAGGGCGCAGGTCAGGCTGAGAGACCCCACTGGTGCACGTTTGGGGCTGGGGAGGGATGGGGGAGGTTGGCCAGCCGGGGAGGGACCGCGGGAGGGCTCCAGGGCCCCTCTCATTCAGTCCCCATCTGCTGGACCCCAGCAGCAAGCTAACCTACCAGTCGGAGCATCCGCCCTCTGGTGGTCAGTGCACGCCATAGCAAGCAGTTGAGCAGCTTTAGCATATTATTAACATACTAGGGACCCGGTGCACGAAATTCATGCACTGGGGTTGGGGGTCCCTCAGCCCAACCTGCCCCCTCTCACATACTGGGTGCCCTCAGGGGATGTCCTACTGATGGCTTAGGCCCGCTCCCCACGCTCCTTTGTGGGAGGCAACCGGGCTGATCAGGGGAAGGCACCAGCCCCATCACCCCGCTGCTGCAGCCACTGCCAGTCACCACAGCCACCAAGGTGTTTTCATCAACACGGACTCCAGTCCCTTCACCATGAAAAAATGACAACTTTCTTTAGGCATTTTCAAGATGTGTCTTTCATAGGATATGCATTTTTTTTTTTAATCCTCACCTGAGGGTATGTTCTCATTGATTTTTAGAATGTGGAAGAGAGAGGGAGAGACAGAGAGAAACATCAATGTGAGAGGGACACTTTGATTGGTTGCCTCCTGTATGAGCCCTGACCATGGGCGCCAGGCTGGGGGGCATGCAGGGACCCCTGGGCCGCACGCAGCGGTGGCCGCCAAGGGTCTCCACACACCCCAGAGGCCAGCAGCCAGCCCCCCATCATGTGCGCCAGGCTGGGGGCGTGGACCCAAACTGCCTCTTGGTGCTGGAGCATTCCCAAGCGGCTGGGGGCACTATGGTGACACGGGATGTTTCCGCCCCGTCCCCAGCCCCAGCCCCTTGGCTCCTGCACCTATAGGCTCAAAGTGGCCAGGGGGCGTTCTGGGCCCCCTGCCACTCAGGACCTAAGCAAGGGGCCTACAGGCTCGGACTGGCCTGGGTCCTGAGGATGTTTGCGGGACCCAGCCCCTTGGCGCTTGCACCCTTAGGCTCCAAGTGGCCAGGGGCCATTCTGGGACCCTGCCGCTCAGGACCTAAGCACGGGCCTACAGGCTCCGATCGGCCTGGGTCCGGAGGATGTTTATGGGACCCAGGCCGCTCAGGACCTAAGCGCAGGCCTACAGGATCTGAGCGGCTTGGGTCTGAAGGATGTTTCCCAGACCCCAGACTGCTGCAAGTGTTTGGGGGGCGGGAATGTTCCCGCCCCGCCAAGGCTCCCAGTGGCCAGGGGGTGTTCTGGGCCCCTGCTGCTCAGGACCTAAGCGCGGGCCTACAGGCTCTGAGCGGCCTGGGTCCGGAAGATGTTTACGCGACCCAGGCTGCTCAGCACCTGCATATGCAAATTAACCACCATCTTGTTCGCTCTGATTGGCTGTGGGCGTAGCGAAGGTGCGGTCAATTTGCATGTTTGTCTATTATTAGGTTAGATTACACTTAGATTGGTTGAAGAATGACCGGACACTTAGCATATTAGACTTTTATTATATAGGATAGTGTATTTTTCCAAAATGAGTTACTTTACTTTATTCTACCTAAATTGCTTAGTGAGAGAATTTAATACTCATTTTAATCTTGAGGTGATGAATGAATGAATTGAATTATCATTGATATGTTCAGATACATACATTTAAAGCTCATTCTTAAAAATATTTTTGTCTCATTTGGATTTATTTTATAAGAGTTATGTCTTGGTTTACTATAGCATTTAGGCTAAGTTTGTGGACCAGAATTACTTAAATTAGTAAAGAGTAGAATAATTTGAATATTTTGCACATCCCTATTACTTGTTAATATATATTAAAAATTAAGTTCTACCCTTTTTGCCAAGTTTTTATTATGATTACTACAAAGCCTGTCATTTTAATATCTAAAGTGCCTCTATAAGTAAGACCAAAGTGATTATCTTAAAATAATTTTAGTATGTCAGTTATAATCTAGATTATGTTCATTATTAATTTTTAAACTATTTTATTTAATAGAGTTGATATTAGTCTTTCTCAATCTTTAATATGTGAAGTGATAAATGAGATTTTTAACTTTGAAATTAGTGGCTGTTTTAGTAAATACGCTTCCTACATTAAAAAAAAAAAAAAAAAAAAGCCAACCACTTTTAAGGAGGAACTGTTAGAGATAGGTTAAAATTTGTTTAACAAACTATTATCCAAGTTATTATTGGGCACTAGCAGGTTGATAGATGTTGACCATGACAAGGTATTACTTAATGATATCTGTAGTCTCATCAGTATGATTAAAGTGGCTGTTTGCTCTAGAATAAATAGTTCACCATGAAACAGTGTAGGTGGCTTCCTTAGGATATTGTGTTGGGGGAAGACTCTTTAAGCATGATGCTGTCATGAGTGTGTTATGTATGCTTTTCTTGGTAGTTTTGTGTGGGTTTTTTTATAGTAGATTCTTATACTTTTAAACTTGATTTATTTAGTGAATATATAACTATACATGTTACAAAATTCAAAAGCTATACATTGAAAAGTCCTCCTCTACCTCTGTGTCCCTCTGCCTCCTTGGAGACAACCAATGTTGAAAATTAGAATTTATTTTTAAACTTCTGTTTCTTTCACATTTCATGGACTGTTTTTTGTTGTTTCTTAAGGATGTATAAAATCATGTAAGAATTTAATTGATAATTTTCTCTTAATTGATAAGCATTAAGGAGATAACAATGATTTGGGAGTTGTTTCCCATACTAAATTCAAACGAGAGCTTTAAATAAGTTTTCTTTATAATAGTAATAAAAGATTATTTTTCCTTGAGAGTTTTGTGAGGGAAGAACATCATTAATCTGATAGGTAAAATGCAGTCTCACTACTTGAATATGTAATTTTTTTTGTTAAGTTGAACATTTTTTCTTGTGTTTATTGGCTTATTTCTTTCCTTGTGAGTCATATGCTTATGTTCTACCTGTTTTCTACATTATTCATCATTTTCTAATTGATTTGTGAGACACTTTTTTCCCCTTTCATTTTTAGGCTATACTGAAGTAGGGGGAAATTAGCCTTTTGTTATATCTGTTGAACTCATTTTTCTTGGTTTGAGATTTGTCTTTTGCTTTTGTTTATGATATATTTTACCATATAAAATATAACTTTAGTGCCCAAGATGATCCATTTTCAAGACTTTTGGATTTTATTGGACAGGTAGAAAGACCTTTCCTATTTAAAAATACTTTAATGTGGTCATATTTTATTTTATTTTTAAATGTTTTTTAAAAATTTTGGAGTGTTGTCCCATACTCCAAAAGGTTGAGGGTTCGATTTCTGGTCAGGGCACACACCTAGGTTGTGGATTCAATCCCTGGTGGGGCCATATACGGATGGGTCCATGTTTCTCTCTCACATCAATGTTTCTCCCTCTCTCTAAAATCAATAAACATATCCTTGAGTGAGGCTTAAAAAATAAAAGTAAAATAAAAACAGTTTGCTTACCTGTTTATTCAACTAATATTATTGATCATTTTTGATGTGCTAGACTGTGTTCTAAATGTTGGGGTTTATTCTAGATCTGAAGATACAGCAGTGAACAAAGAGCTTAGATTCTGTTAATTTTATCTTCTCGATTTTTAAGCTGTCTTTATATCAGTGCTATTCATTAACTTATTTGCAATAAATCACTTAATAATTTATTTACCAAATATTTATTTAGAATCTACTAAATAATAGCTATTGTTTTGGGGGCCAGGAGTACAGTTCCTGCTCTTGTGGAGCTTTTATTTTAGAACAAGCAAACAAAGTAACATCTGCTAATGCTGTTGAGAGCACGAAGGCTGGGAGCTATGGAAGAGGGTGATCTTAGGTGACTCAGATTTGGTAGTCTGCGAATGCCTCTCGGAAGAGATGACATTTCATGTTGAACCTGAGAGATGAGAGGGAACAGTGATGCAGTGACCCCGACAGGGGAACAAGTATACTGGTAAAGGCTGTATGTTTGGTGAGATTGAGGAAGAGCAGGGAGGCCAGGCTGGCTGGGTCATGGTGGTGAGGAGATAGAAAGAGGTAGGCAGACCTTGGGTGCCTTTGGAAATCAGAGCTTGGTGTTTGGACTTTATTTAAAGTGCAGTGGGAGTCATTTGGAGGGTTTTGAGCAGTAAGTTGAAATGTTCACTCCCCACTTCCTGCCAACTCGCCTAACTCTAGACAACCACCAGTCTACTTTCTGTGTCTATGGATTTGCCTATTTTGGACATTACATGTAAATGGAATCATATACTATGTGGTACTTTGTGACTGGCTCCTTTTACTCAACATACTGTTCTCAAGGTTCGTCAGTGTTGTATCCTGTATCTGTACTTTCTTCCTTTTTTTTGGTCTGGATAATACTCCATTGTATGGCTAAACTACATTTTATCTATCCATTTTTCTAAATTGGGGCTAGTATGAATAATGTTGCAAGATACATTTTTATATCTGTTTATTTTAAACATAAAATATATTTTCAAATCCGCTGTCTTTCCATGACAGCCTGTGGGTTTTTTTGTTTGTTTGTTTCATAAATTCATTGTCTTCTCAGATCTCTTGAAGTACACTCCTTACCTTTTTTCCCCTCTTATTTCTTGCTAGCCTGTGGGCCACTTGGTTTTTTATTTCATTCCATTTATTTTTAGCTAATGGGTTTCTTCAGGTGTCTGATGATTCTTGTCTGTCTGCTTCTTCGTTCATGTTTATAGGAAGGGAATAATAAAGTAGTTGAGCCATATCTCGTTTTAGTTCTGTTTACCTCTACAGAAGGTCTTCCCCAAGTGGGCTTGTGTGACATACTCCAACATTGAATTCCACGGACTGCATGCACCTCACTCCAAATCCACGTTTATGGTAGTGCTTAACCTTATTGGGTTATGACTATTTGTCTTTATAACTCTAGATTTCAAGAGCAGATGCCATACGTAACTAATTTCATTTAGTATATCCAACTTTTCATTGTGCTTCATAAATAATAAATACATGTTTGTTGAATTGAATTTTATATCATATTTAATTGTCAGGCATTTAAAATGTGTGTATGATTGTTTTTTCAGCGGCGTGGAGCTATTTCCTATGACAGCTCTGACCAGACTGCATTGTACATTCGTATGCTAGGTAAGCATGTTTTATTTTGTACCAATACCAATTAATTTTATTATCACCTACTATTATTTGAAATTGAGATATATTTAATTAGGTAGCTTTTCATCCCTGTTTACAGCAGAAGTAATCTATTACTTTGAAATTGAGTCTAGAAACCAATATTAAATGTGATGTGAATAAAGTGGCATTTAAGTTTTAGGTAATTGAGAAATCTGGCGTAATAACTGGGACTCTCTCACTCGTGCCCAATTTTAAATTGCATCCTGAGTATCTATACTAATAAAAGTGTAATATGCTAATTAGACCGGATGTCCTTCTGGATGACTTCCAGACGAAGCCGGGGCTGCGAGGGCCGAGGCAAGCCGCCACAGCTGCGACCCGACTGGTGGGCTGCGGCGAGTGGGCAGGGCCTCCTCCTGCGAGGGAAGCCCGGGTCCCAGGTGCCAGAGGGAAGCCGATGCCAGCAGCCAGGGGAAAGAAGGCCTACTCTTGCACGAATTTTGTGCATGGGGCCTCTAGTTCTTTATAAAAATAATCTTAGATTTGTAGAGTTGCTAAGTACTAAACAGATGTCCATGCTAGCACAGACAAAGAAGAGGCCATGAAATACCTGACCAGAGTCCTGTCACTGGGTGTATTTTGTTCTCAGTTGGCTGGTGAGGAGAGGACCATGTGTCTTCTAATCTTAGTTCTTAAGTTTTTAATGTATTGCTTAAGTCCACAAAGTAACATGAATTTTCACAGATATGTCCATAATTTTCTTTCTCTCTCTATCAGATTTCACTCTTTACCCCCACACTCTAGATCCCTTGTACTTTAATTCATACTGTAAAAAGTTTGCTCATCTTTTCTTAAAGGCATCTTCCATGACAACTCCCCTCATGCTTCAAATTCTTCCCTCAATTCTATGATATGAGCATTTCTTATTCTTCGCCTACTTTTTGTTGTTGTTGTTTTGCCTTTTTCACTAATTCCTTTTCGTACTCTTAAGCCTGAATGTTCTCCAGTGTCCTGGTTTTGCTCTTTTTCATTTTTTATCCTCTTTAATTTAGCTTGTGTATCTTATCTGCCTCAGTTTCATTCTACTCTGGTACATATTGTCTCCCCACGAATGTTCAGCCCTTTCCTCTTCACTGTCTCCATCTCTCTCCAAACCTATTCAGGATTCTGCTCTCCTTGAAACAGAGCTTTTTAGACTCATTTTTTAAAACTCTGTTGAACTTCTCCACATGGGCATATAATGGGTACTTCACGTTTAAAATGTCTATTGACAAAAGATTTGTGTTCCCAAGGCTGTTCATTTTGCAGTCTTGCCATCCCAGAAAATGTAACTCCATTCTTCTGGAGTCATTCTTGACTCTTATTTCTTTCTTCTGTACTCTTATGTCTAGTTTATCAGCAAAACTTCTTGGCTGGTACCTGCAAAATATAACCAGAATTCTGCCCCCACCCCCACCCCCCGCATGCTGTTACCATCTGTTCTCAGCTATAGCGGATTTTTAACTTTAGTCGCAGTGTTGTACATTAGAGCTCCAGAGCTCATCTTGCATACCTGATGTGTTGTACCCCTTGACCAACATCTTCCCATGTCCCCTCCCTACAAGCCATAGTTACTGCTGTGTTTATTGCTCTTCTTAACTAGTTTACCTATATGACTCTACGCAACTCTAGTATGCCCAACCAGAGTCAGTCTTTGGAGATATAAGTTAAATTACTCTTACTCGCATGTTCAGAATTCTTTAATAGTTTTCTATCACAGAGTAACAGCCAAAGCTACTCTAATGTCCCATGAAGGTCCAATATGATCTGGCCCTACTCCCTCCCACCAGTTCCCTTCACTCACCTCACTCCAGCCATGCTGCCCTCTTTGCTTGACCTTGAACATGCCAAGCATACTCCCATCTAAGAGTATTTACTTATTATACTCGCTCTTTCTTATGCCAGGAAACCTCTTCCTCCAGATACCATATGGCTCCCAACCTCACTTCCTTCAGGTCTCTGCTCGGATGCCTCCTTTTCAGTGAGGCCTTCTCTGACCACACTAATGAGTTGCTCCTCCTCTACCTTGCTTTCATTTTCTCCATGTTACCAGCTGCCATCAGCTATATAGAACGAAACTATTTATTTTACTATTTGCCTCATTCCATGAAAAGATAAGCTCCATGAAGACAGGGACTTGTATTTTGCTTGCTGCTGTATTTCCTGAGCCTGAAGGGTGGTTGGGTGCACAATAAACATTTACTACAAGGTGAAGGAATCATCACTTTAGAGAAGTGGTTAGTCTTTGTGGGATGGACTCATGTAGAAATGATGGCCTTACTTTGAGAAACAAAGAGTAATAAGCAGGAAAGCCTTCCAGCTGCCTAGAATTGCAAGAACACCCAGATGGGGACTGGAGACTTAAAGTTTATGAACCTGGGAACTGTGGAAGATAGTGGAGCCTACTGCGCGAGGTCTGAGTCCTCACTCACCCTTTATACTAGCTTTGTGGCATGGGCATGCTACTTCTCAAAATCTCAGTTTCTGTATCTATAAAATGGGATAAAGATCCTCTCTGTCGGAATTGGCTAGAGAATTAAATAAAATAATGCCTATAAAGCACAAAAAAGAGTGCCTGGTCCATGGTTTGCAGTGGTGCTGTATGGAGAAGAACATTGAACATCATATGGATACATGTAGAAACAGTGTGAGCTTGTCAAGAACAAAATGTAAGCGCCAGCTGAAGGCCTTGGGTATATCACTGTCCATGAGAAAAGAGAGATTGATCAGATTTAACAAGGCAGAATCTTTAACATCTTACTTTTCTGTACATTCAAAAAATTGTAGGCTGATTGAGAATAGGTAATGTGTTTTCTATTTCTTCATATCCCCTATAACCTGTAGTATAGTGCTAGGAAGAAACAGTTCATAAATACTTGTTTCTTCCTGTGGCTTTTTAACATTTTGTGCTGAGGGTTTTTTTTTTTTTAACTCCTTGTGAGTAATAAGATATTAGGTTGAATTATCATATACTTGAGTCATCTTTCAGAAAGCTAACTTTAAACTATAGATTATTATAATAATTATTGTAGGAGTAGATTTAAAAAACATGTCCATTTAGCTTTACAACTCAGTACTGGAAATTTATATAAAGCAGCTCTTACTTATTCCATATATATTACTAGTGGGCAACTCACTGCTTATGACTATCACGCCACATAGGCCTTTGTTGCATATGGGAGTTTCTTCCCAGATGGCAGCCTTCTCAGCTGTGTTTCATCCTTGACCCATCCAGGAGATGTTCGCGTAAGGAGTCGAGCAGGATTTGAATCAGAAAGAAGAGGTTCTCATCCGTATATTGATTTTCGTATTTTTCACGGTAAGTGTGGGCAGATACAATATTTCTCTTAGACATTGAGCAAACTTCAGATCTTTATAAAATTACATAATTTTCCAAGGGGAAAAAAGAATATAAGAGAAAACTGTATTATGTTTGGAATGTTTTAAAAACACTGGGTCACGGTAAATGACACTTTATTCCTAGATGATGTTAGTAAAATGTTTAGAGATAATTAGAAGTATGAAAGTTGATGTACTTTTCCTTCTTTTTAATTGAAATGTGAAATTACTTTGGTACATTTTTTCTTTGAAAAAATTGTTTTTCCTTGATTTTTAAATTTTATTTTTCAATTACAGTTAACATTCAATATTATTTATATTAATTTCAGGTGTACAGCATAGTAGTTAGACAGTCATATACTTTACAAAGTGATACTCCCAATATTTCCGTACCCACCTGGCACCATACACAGTTATTACAGTGTTATTGACTACATTTCCTATGCTGTACTTAACACCCTTGTGACTGTTTTGTGGCTATCAATTTGTACTTCTTAAACCCTTCACTTTTTTCATCCAGCCTCCTAACTTCCCTCCCCTCTGGCAACCATCTGTCTGTTCTCTATATTTATGCATCTATTTCTAAAAATATATTTTCTTTAAAAATTTTTACTCCGCATGTTTCATCTTCATTACTCCAGATGTTTTTGTGCAAATGACATTTTCTAAAGGTATTGCATAATTAACAAGGTGTGTCCTTTTGGTTTATTTGAAAATACACATCACCTTTAAAATGTTTGGTAGAATGCATATTTTGAAAACAAACGTCGTGTGTGTCTGGCCCACAATGGAGAAAAGGGAAAAAACAATACTTCTAAAACCTTTAAGTATTAAACATATTAAACCTATTTTTGGAGAAGTTCCACTTTTGGTAATGTTGGTTAAATTATTTGGATTAATACTCTAGTTAAGAATATTAGAAAGATTGGCAAAACATAGAAGATGTATTTGAGTATATCAGAATGCTATTGAGGCAGAGAGATGAGCTCCTTTTTCAGGCTACTTTTCCCCTTAGTAGCATCTGTTGATTCTGAGAAAGGTGGATAAGCTGAGCAGAGATTTTGGTGGACACTTAAGGGTAGGAAAAACAAAAACAGGTGTTTAGAGCTCACCAACGCTTGGAGATTGGTTCTGGTAAAACCTCAGTGTTTAAGTTAGAAACCCTGAAGTAAACCGTAGAAATAAATCCCAGCTATGAGACGTCTCCAGTGATTAGATTAAGATTATCCGTGGCTTTAATGCCTCTAGTCATCTGCTAGGAGTAAATATTAATCCTCTTAGTCTCAATTTACTTGTACATTTTTCATATGCAATATCAAACACTGACTTAAAAAGGCATAATGAGACAAGACAGTGTGACCAAAGTGAAGAGGAAACAACAGACAGTAGAAATATCCATATGGAATTATTGTACACTAGAAGCCCGGTGCACGAAATTCGTGCACAGCAGGGGGTTGTCCCTCAGCTCAGCCTGTACCCTCTCCAATCTGGGACTCCTGGAGGGATGTCCGACTGCCCGTTTAGGCCCGATCCCACCAGGATAGGGCCTAAACGGGCAGTCGGACATCCCTCTCACAATCCAGGACTGCTGGCTCCCAACTGCTTGCCTGCCTGCCTTCCTGATTGCCCCTAACCGCTTCTGCCTGCCAGTCTGATCACCCCCTAACCACTCTGCTGCCAGCCTGGTTGATGCTTAACTGCTCCCCTGCCAGCCTGTTTGCCCCCAACTTCCCTCCTCTGCCAGCCTGGTCACCCCTAACTGCCCTCTCCTGCAGGGTTGATCACCTCCAACTGCCCTCCCTTGCAAGCCTGGTCCCTCTCAACTGCCCTCCCTTGCAGGCCTGGTCCCTCACAACTGCCCTCCCTTGCAGGCCGGGTGCCTCCCAACTGCCCTCTCCTGCTGGCCATCTTGTGGTGGCCATCTTGTGTCCACATGGGGGCAGGATCTTTGACCACATGGGGGCAGCTATATTGTGTGTTGCAGTGATGATCAATCTGTATATTACTCTTTTATTAGATAGGATAGAGGCCTGGTGCACGGGTGGGGGCCAGCTGGTTTGCCCTGAAGGGTGTCACAGATAAGGGTGGGGGTTCCCTTGGGGTGTGGGGCTGCCTGAGCGAGGGGCCTGTGGTGGTTTGCTGGCTGGCCATGCCCCCGGCAACCCAAGCGGAGGCCCTGGTATCTGGAATTTATTTTCCTTCTACAATTGAAACTTTGTACCCTGGAGCGGAGCCAAGCCTGGGGCTCCGGCAGCCATTTCTGTGGCAGTTAATTCACCTTCTACAATTGAAACTTTGTAGCCTTAAGCGGGTGAGCCCGGCCAGGGTGTGCAGAAAGCTTTGCTTCCCCTGTTGCCGCCGGCAACCCTGGCCTGCTCTCTCAAGCTCCATTCTGCCGCCATTTGTTTGAATTTGTTTACCTTCTATAATTGAAACTTTGTAGCTTGAGTGGAGGCTTAGGCCTGCAACGGCTATGGAAAGCTTGGCTTGCTCTGTTACCTGGGAAACCTTGCTCTCTGTGGCTGTAGCCATCTTGGATTGGGGTTAATTTGCATACTTGCCCTGATTGGCTGGTGGGCGTGGCTTGGCTGGTGGGCGTGGCTTATGTAGCAGAGTGATGGTTAATTTGCATATTACCATTTTATTAGAGAGGATGAGCTTTAAAATAACTAATTATTGTACATATTGTTTATGGGTTCACTGAGCATCGACCCATGAACAAGAGGTCACCAGATTGATTCTCCATCAAGCCACATGCCTGGGTTGCCAGCTTGATTCCCAGTAGGGGGCACACAGGAGGCAGACAATTGATGTTTCTCTCTCTCTCATTGATGTTTCTCTCTCTATTTCTCTCCCTTCCTCTCTCTCTAAAATCAATAAAAAAATTTTTTTAAGTAACTAAATGTAATTACATTGATAAAAATAAGAGACAGGATTGAGAACTTCATTGGAGAACTGGAAATTATAAAAGAAGAACCAGTTGGAAACTCTGAGACTGAAAAATACCATACCTTAAATATGAACTAATTTGAGATGGTTTTAACAGCAAATAAGACCAAAATGAAGAGATAATTAGTGAATTGGAATATAAGTCAGAAGAAAATATTTAGAATGAAACACAATGAGGCAAAGGGTAGAAAATACAGAAAAGATATGGAATATGTTCCAGTTACATATTGCTCTGTACCTGTCAAGAATTGTGAAGCATCTGGGATTTTACCTTATAAGGTAACAAGTTTGCCTATTACTGCTTCATGGATGTTGGCAGAAGGCTCAAAACTTCTGGGTCAGAGACAAAGGACTTTATTATTCATGACACAGCAACATGAATATCATATTGTGTCAGTTCCTGCAGTACCCAGGGGGTTATGTGAATATTTTTACAAACAGTGAGTCTGCATCACCTCTAAGGAATAATGAGCTTGGGGAATTTACCTCTTTTATAGTGAGAATACTCTTTGTCCCAGGGAAAGATCTTACTTATCCCTTAAGGGTGCCAGCTGCAAACACAGCCCTGAGAAATGGCCCAGGTAATGATTGGTCGGGGCTTGGCGTCCTTGGCACATCCAATAAGAAAGAGAACTGACCCTGGGGCCTTTGTGGAGGATTACCTCTCCCAGTAGGAACAAATGACCCTGAAATTTACTGGCATAAAACAACAACCTTTTTTATGATCATGAATCTGAGGGTTAAAAATTCAGTCTGGGTTAGGTTTGTGCTTCATAATGTCTTCATCTTCAGCTGGGGTAGTTCAAACAGCTAGAGACGGCTGGGGTGGCTCCACTAGGTCCGTGTGTCTGGGCCTTGATCCTTCTCTACATGCTATCTCCTGGGGTTAGAGCATCCACAATGGCTTCTGCACGTTCATATCTGTTACCAGGGATGGGATGGCTGGAATTTCTGGGGCTGGCCAGGAATTCTCTCTTTGTTAATGGCAGTCCAGGGTAGTTAGTCTTGGCAGTTGCCTTTCCCCAGAGCAAGCATTCCAAGAGAGAGGAAGTGTGGGAGTTTCTAGTCTTTGATGGTCTGGGCCTGGACACTAGTACAACATCATGTTTTTATATTCTGTCCATCAGCTTGTCACACCACTTGTTCAGATTCATGCGGAGAGGACATAGACCCCGCTGGTCAATGAAGTGTGGTTTAAAAACGTTTCAGTCTTCTATCTCCAATCTGATACAAAATGTATTGAAAGGTGATTAGAGTCCCAGGAGAGGAGGGGGAGAATATAGCAGAAGCATTCTTTGGAAGGATAATGCCTGAGAAATCTCTATGGCTTGATAAAAGACATTAAGGTACAGATTCAAGAAGCATTATGGGAAAAAAAAAAGCATTATGAATCTCAAGTACAGAAACATTACAAGATAACCACACCTAGATGTAGCAAAGAATAACTTACAACCAAAATCAGAGAGAAAATATTTAAAAGAGAAAAATAAAATTATTACCTTCAAAGAAGCAACTAGGAGATTGCCAGAAACAGGTTATTTCATTTTCAACAGAAACCAAGAAACTAGAAGATTACTTCGAAGTGATGGGGAAAAAATAAATAACCATAAAACTAAAATTTTATCCACAAACTCTCGAGGATAAGAGAAAAAGGATACACTTTACCACTTAGGTAAGAATAACAGAATCTTGATACTAAAACCTGACAAGAATAAGACAACAGAAAATTACAGCCATTATCACTCACAGATATAGATGAAACATCCTAGATAACATGTTATTAAATTAAGTGCAATTCATAGGAAGAATAATATATTTTGACTCAATTTATATTTTTCCAAAAATGTAAGATTGTTTTAACATTCAAAAATCAGTCATTGTAATTCATCACGTTAATAGAATAAAGGAGAAACGCCATGGATAGACTATATACACCACAAAAGCATTTGATAAAATTCAACAGGCACTTCTTGACAAAGTTTTGAGCAAGCTAGGA
The DNA here is from genome assembly GCF_951640355.1 of Cnephaeus nilssonii. Taxonomy (NCBI): domain Eukaryota; kingdom Metazoa; phylum Chordata; class Mammalia; order Chiroptera; family Vespertilionidae; genus Cnephaeus; species Cnephaeus nilssonii. The sequence continues at coordinate 35,867,664 of NC_137089.1, read as the reverse complement.
ATACAAAAAAACTAATTTAATCTGAAAAGGGTTTTTTACAGGACCTACAGCCTTTCTCAAATGTCTGCTTTCACTCAACCCTATAGAGATAACCAGGCAACTTCCTCATTTTCCTTTCCTCCTTTTGAGTAGGTTGGCTGACTAAGTGGGCAGGACTGGATTAAGAGCTCCCAACATTCTGGCACATATTTTTCTATGTTCAATTGGCCATATACCTGGTGTCTTGAAATATAATATTTGAGCTTAAATCTATTAGACTTGATGAAATGAATTCCATATTAACTTTTTGTCAAAACTTACCTTGTTTGCTCTAAATTTATAGGTTCCTAAACTTATGTCATTCTTTCAGTTACATGTTATTTTGAGCTTACTTATATAATAACTAGAGGCCCGGTGCACGAATTCGTGCACGGGTGGGGTCCCTCAGCCTGGCCGGCGATCAGGGTCGATGGAGGGGGGGCTGCTGGGGGGAGGGACCACGGAAGGTTGGCCCCAGCAACAAGCTAACCAATGGCTGATTGTGCAAGGAATCGGGCTCCCTCCTCCCTCCTGTCTGGGTCCAGGGTGTGGGTGAATCAGATTTGGAGCTGTAAAGGTCCCCAGCAGCAAGCTAAGGCATGGCTGATTCCACCTGGAATCAGGCTCCCTCTTCCCTCCTGTCTGAGTCCGGGGTGTGGGTGAACCAGATTCGGGGCTCTCAGGGCCCCAGCAGCAAGCTAACCAACGGCAAATTCTGCGAGGAATCGGGCTTCCTCCTCCCTCCTGTCTGGGTCTTGGGTGCGGGTGAACTAGATTCAGGGCTGTCAGGGCCCCAGCAGCAAGGTCTGGGTCAGTGTGCCTCATAGCTACTGGCCAGTCGTTCAGTCGAAATGGTCGCTTAGGCTTTTATATATATACCGCATTTTCCGGCGTATAAGACGACTGGGCATATAGAAGATTTTCCTGGGTTAAAAAGTCACCTTATACGCCAGAAAATACTGTAGATAAGTACTTATAGTTTTCTATATAATATAAGCCTAATATGCTAAGTGTCCGGTCGTCTGCTTGTCTGTTCTACCAATCAAAGTGTGATATGCTAATGATATGCTAAGGTCTCTCAACTGCTTGCTATGACGTGCACTGACCACCAGGGGGCAGACAGTCAACCGGTTGACCAGTTGCTATGATGTGCACTGACCACCAGGGGGCAGACGCTCTGACCGGTAGGTTAACTTGCTGCTGGGGTCTGGCCAATAGGGACTGAGCGAGACAGGCTGGACACGCCCTGAAGCCCTCCTGCAGCCACTCCCCAGCTGGCCAACCTCCCATGTCCTTCCCTGGCCCTGATCGTGCACTGGTGGGGTACCTCAGCCTGGCCTGCACCCTCTCGCAAGCTGGGACCCCTCAGGGGAGCACACTGACTCTCAGGTAGTTCCATCTATAATAATAAAAGCGTAATATGCTAATTAGACCAGACAGCCTTCTGGATGAAGCCAGGGCTACGAGGGAAGCCTGGGTCCTGGGTGCCAGAGGGAAGCCAGTGCCAGCAGCCACGGGAAGGAAGGCCTACTCTTGCATGAATTTCGTGTATCGGGCCTTTAGGCTATATAATAAAAGCCTAAGCAACCATTACGGTGGAACGACCGGTCACTATGATGTGCGCTGACCACCAAGGGGCAGACGCTCAACGTAGGAGCTGCCCCCTTGTGGTCAGTACACTCCCACAGGGTGAGCGCCACTCAGCCAGAAGCCAGGCTCACGGCTGGGGAGCACAGCAGCGCGCTGAGCAGTAAGGAGTGAGCAGGTGGACAGTAAGGAGTGAGGGATGTCCAACTGCCGGCTTAGGCCCGATCCCATGGCAGATGGACATCCCGCAAGGGGTCCTGGGCTGTGAGAGGGCACAGGCTTGGCTGAGGGACACATACACACACACATACACACATATCCAGTGCACGAATTTCGTGCACCAGGCCTCTAGTTAAATATAAAAGAATTATTATAATTCTAGTCCACGTGTACACTTACAAAATCTGGTATGTTGTTTTGAAAGATTCTGGCATGATTATTAAATAGTAATGGCAGCTACTAACTTGACAGTTACTTCTGTTCATGGAATTCACCCAAGCTCATTGACGTCATAGACTGACTGGAAGGCCTAGTCTCTCTGCCAATGTCAAACAATACATGGAATATATTTCTTTACAGTTGTTTTTTTTTTCATTCCACACAAGTGCATTTATTTTTCATTTTCTATTTCTCCTGGCACATGGTAATGTTCCATTCCAAGTAAATATATTTTGCCCATTATCTGGAGCTTTTTATTCATTTTAGCACTTTATTCCACCCCATACTAGGGCAGCAAGAGAATTTTTCAGGATATATACATTGTGGCCTAAAAACTCTAAACTTTAGGCTTTTTTCTTATTCATCTTTTTGTCCTGTTCTCTGGCTCAGAGATTTAATATTTTTGCTGCATCAAATTGACCAGAACTGCTTATCTTCTATCAGATTTTATAGGATCCCATTTGTATTTCTCTAAGTGTAATCTGTATTAACTTAACCAAATTCAGCCTTTCTGTTGAATCGAATGTTTCATATTGTTTTATTATAATGTCCCACTATGAAAACATACAGAACTTTCCCTAAATTTTTCTTGATCTTCATGTGTGTTTGATTTTGGGTTGTTTCCTGTCTTCCTAACAGGGCTGTGTTAGATGTGGATACTCATTTCATGTTTGTTTATATGATCAGAAAGAACATCTGTTTCTATGTGTATTTTGGGCTTAAAAGCTTATGTCATGCTGACTTTATTGTCTTAGATTATTATCTCAGTCTTTAATATATAGTAATTCTCACACAAGGGTGCATCCTATTCTACTCGGAAACTTTCACTGCTTCTCACTTTGAGCATACAAGTTGTTGCTTGCCATTTCCCTTTGCCTTGACTTTCTTTGTTACCGTGTTTTCTTATCTTTCCTGCTGTACTGCCTGGTCCTCGCTTCCCTATTTACAAGCATATTAAGTGGCTTGTCTGTCGTTTGTAATTTTGTCTCCCCTTCAAATGTGAGCATGCCAGCCTCTACTTATAACTGTGGCATTGTAGACTAAGGTCATATTTTAAAATTTTAGTTTGTTCCCAATCATTCGTCTTGAAATCATATCTGGTTGTTTCAAAAACAACCTTTCTGAAATAGATTGTGGAGATATAACAGGAAACAATAATCCTATGTCCTCTTCCTCTGCCTTTTTCACCACAAGTGTTCCTGCCTCCTTCCTATAACACTTTCCTCACCAAGTGGTGCTTGTAGAGACGAGACAAACACTGCTGTATTGTGCCCCATGTGTGTGTTTTTAAAAATGTACCTCGTTTCCAGGTGACTGTGAGATGCCTGTATCGAAAACCACTGTTTTTTATCTCCTGGGTATCTTCTTTAACTTCATAGCACAAATTAGAAAAGGATATGGACTGGACCTTAATTGTAATACAATTTAATGGTAGTTTAATCCTGTTTTGGAGAATTGGGGAAATTGGAGATTTAACTTTAGGCTTTATTTTGTATGTTACCCATTAGGCCTTGTGTACTTTCTTTTCCTCCTTTCTTTCTCAGCTCACTAATAAGGGGCTATGTTCAATACCTGAGTTTAAGCATAAGAGGGACCCAATATAATGCATAACCCATAACTGAAGAGTGGAAATGCCCAATCCATAACATAATAAGACTAATCTTTTTAAAGGGTTTTATATTTTAAAAAGAAAAAAAAAAGATTTTATATTGACTGTTTTATCAAATCCTGTCAAAATGAACAATGAATTCTGCAAACTAAGGTTATTAGAATTGCTAAGGGAAAGAATATTGGTTATAGGGTTTATTCTCATGTTAACATTGATCTAGTTTTAGATTGTGAATAAGTCATTTCTTTGATTTATAATAAAGCTTGGATTGTCTGTATATTCATTTTAAAGAAATAAGATTATGCGTATTTGAAATCTTCAAATGTGTACATTTATTTCTTGTAATATGTAAAATATGCAGTGGTCTTTGGGTTGAAGTTATGCTGTCATGAAGAATAAATCTGGCTTTGTTAAATAATGTGAAGTTATGTGTTTAAAAATATTTGAACCTGAAATTAATATGTCAATTACACCTCAATAAAAACATTTGATATCTATAATAACTATAGCATTAAAGTTAAGTGTTTATTTTTTGACCCCAAAGACATATTACATATATTATCTCATTTAATTTTTACAACAGTCCTGTGAGGCTTATAGTGAGGACACTGAGGATCAGAAACTTTAAATAACTTTCCCAGTGTCACAAAACAAGTCAAAATGGCAGAGCTGGGGTTCAAACTCAGGTGTATGACTCCAAAGCCCATGTCTGTATCCACTCTGCTGTGCTGCCTGTCCATTTCAGCATGTGCTACTCTAGTGCAAGCCATTGCTCTAAGCACCTAGCTTCCCCCACCCCCACCTCCATTTACTCGTACGTGCTAAATGTAAAAACTCTTCCAAGAAAACTTATAGGTAGAGGTGAATGTACTTACTCCGTATTAACAATAGGCTTTCAGATATGGCTCCTGTTCTTTTTGAGGAAAATTAAAGAAAGGGGAGGTTAGAATATAGAAGGTCTTCAAATTTTTTTATTCAATTATTATTCAACATGACCTTGCCCTAGACTAGAGTTAAAAACCTTACAGCACTGTATTTTTTTAAAACATTTTAAATAATCTGCAAGGGTAATTCATGATTATATGCATCTAAATTATTTTTATGGTTTTAAGGTGGCAGATACAGTGACTCAGTGGCTCCCTCTTGTGGTGTATTAAAGCAAGTAGTAGTCGAGTCTCAAGAACCAAAGGTTTTTCTTGTTAAAACCCTCTTTTGTCTAATAAGTAAATATCAGTGACATTTCCTGCCATGCCATTTGGATGATAGAGAAAAGAGTCTCTGGGAGGACTACTGCCAAGACGTGTTGATTCCCAGCCCCTTTGTTTCCTTAACCTGTACTTCTTGTCCACTCTAACATGAGGGAAAAGCAAGAGAAAAGCATTGCTTCTGACTGTGTCTGCTATCCCACATTTCATTTCATTTCCTTCTTATTTATTTATTTATTTATTTATGGCTTAGCGAAGCTAAGACTGGGTGACTGGAAGTAATTCCCATGATCATTAAGTAACACCACTCATTTAGTATTGGTGGAGGCTGCTTATGATTAGTTTGTTCACGGTCACATAGTGAGGTAATGTGGTATTTTAGACGAGAATCAGCAGAGCCAACAGCTCTTTAATAGTAACTTGATTAATTCATGGAGCCTGTTGGCTTTCTAAGCTGGATTGGAATGTGGGTAACCATGTAAACTAGAACAAGCCTGGGACTTAAATAGTCCTAGCCTGGCAAAAGCTGGACTTTAGACAACTTTTATCTATTGGTGTATATGCTGTGAAATAAATAATGGCGTATCGCATGTTACAGCATGAGCTCTTGAGAATATCGGTAATAGATAGGGTCAGATTTTGTGTATTATGGTCAGAGGGTGAGGTTTTTAGTAATTATCTAAATGAAAGCACTAGTTAATGGTATAGTTACCATTTTCTGTTCCCAGTTCCCTCTTTTATATATCCCTAATTATTCAACTCGGAACTTTCTCTGTAGTGGCCTCTACTTGCTTGTTTCAATATAAGAATTTTATTTTTAATCATCATAAGGAGTGTGTGCATATGTGTGAGTGTGTGTAGAGGGAAAGAATTTGGGGCAGGAGAGACCAAACCTGAAGAAACTAAAAATTTCCATCTTAAATGAGCTTATCACACTTCATCCTTGATTTATAGTTGATTCCTTTCCTTAGATCATATTTTGGAAGCTCATCTAGAACAGTTCTCTCTAATTTTCTTTTACAAAACTTAGTCTCCAGTTTGGCATTGTGGTTTAGAAGTCATTGACATGTGCTCCTATGTGCTTGTTCTGCTGAGGGTTTATTTTAAGGGAATCAATCAGAATGTGCTCAAAGATTTAGTTATAAGAATGTCTAACATGAGGGGAAATTGTTTTTCTTTTTTAAAACAATTTCAGAATTGTTTGTAAGAAGAATGAAGGTTAGAAACAGCCTAACAGCAAGAATTATGTAAAGGGACCCACCCTGAAGTACAAAGTTAACTATTTCATGTCCACACTTGGCCTATGATCTGGGCTGAGGGGAGAGGCAGGTGCAGCCCCCCTGGGCCCCATTTAGAGAAATAGCAGCCGCATGTTTGTCTGTCTCTTTGGCAGAGAAGACAGCCATTTGGGTAGTGAAGCTTGGAGGACATCTCTGCTCTCCTAAGTCTTCACTATTTGCGTTTAGAACTTGGTGTAAAGGGTTAGTTTAGGAAAATTCAGCCCATTCAATAATAACTCTTTAAAACAAAGAAACTGGCACATCAGATAGATAATTAAGCAAAACTGTGTAAGAGAGCAGCAGAACTTAACAGTGACTGAAAAGCACTTCACAGGAAAAGGTTGCCATCAAACTGATGACAATTGTGACCAAATTTTCTACCGCTCACTTAAAAACTAAAGGAAGCAATAACTTCATTGTAATGAACAACTTCAAGAATTCAGAGAAAAAGATAATAAGACAACAAAAATATTTGAAACATGTACATTCAGAATCAGGAAATAGAAGGAGCAATTGTTTCAGTATAGCTCAGACATGAGGGTATTTGGTAGGAATACCCGGTGGAGTAAGCACTAAAGACAATGAGCAGAGCACACAGAAATGGGAAAACAAAAGCAACAAATCGTTTTAAAAGATTTGGAGAGAACATCCATGAGATAGCAGACAGGCAAAGGTGTTTCAAGATAACAGTTTAGAGTCTCTGAATAATAAGCTAAAACAGTGGAACCAAATAAATATTTAGAGATAATTCAAGAAAACTTTTTAGGAATAACACTTAAATTTACACATTGAAGAAGCACACTGTGTACTGTGGGATAATGACCTAGAATAGGTAACGTGAGGTCTATCCTAGCAAAGACATTGGACTTGAAAGATGCAGAGAGGAGCTGTGGGTGGCCCTGCACAAAGACCAAGTCACTTAGGAGGGAAAGTGATAGGCCTGCCTCCAATTTTGCATCTCAATACAAGACAATGAACCAATACCTTCAAATAAACTCAAGGGAGAAAAAGGAGAACCATGAATTTTATATTGAATATTTATACTCAGTCTGTTCTGCCAGTACAAAGACTACCAAGAAAAGCTTTGAGCATTCAAGAACATATTGTTTATGAGACATGTTGTTTTCATGAGCCCTTCTTGAGGAAACTAGGAAAGGATGAACCTAACCAAACAAAAGATAACTGGGGAAGCCACAGTAAAAGGATTTGAATATTGAATGTATTTAGTTCTGGAGCTGAACCTAAAATTAAAGTGGGCTTTAGAGTAGAAGAAAACAAAAGTGCTCTGATAACTAACATTGGAAGAGGAAGAGGGAAGAAGATGATAAGGTGATTTCCTCACATCGAAGGATGATATCTAAAGCTGTTAAATAAGTAGTAGAACTGTACCCTTATTTAACAAAATGAAGGTATTTTTGAAAATTGTAACATAGCAGTGCCCTTCAGTAGAGGACTGGTTGATTAGATTATGGTTCATCCATTTGATAGGATACTTTATAGTCTTAGAAAAAGAGGAAGGCATTCCGGGAAATGGCTCCAAGATAAATTAAAAAGCAAGGCGCAGACAGGTTGTATACTATGCTATCATTTATGTAAAAGTAGTAGAAAAATAGTATATAATGATGTTGCCATATGTCTGATCAAAAAACTCAGGATACACAAGAAACTTTAAAAAAAAGATTATCATTTTAGGGGAGGGCTTACAGTCAGTTGGATGGGGAACCTGATAAGAGTGAGGTTTTTGACTGTGTTCTTTTCTTCCTTCCTCTTCCCTTATTTTTTGAAACATGTGAATTATATATTCAAAAATTAGATTGGTGAAAAAAATCAAATATGCCTCCCTCTCCCCTGGGTTCCGGTCCTATGTTAAGCCTTAGGCAGTGCTTTGTGGTGGTTTTAATTGCCAGGTCTCATGGGATTTTCGGTTCTTTGCAGAACGTAATATTGTCAGGGACAGGCTCCTCAGGCCCCGTGGGTGAAGAAAACCCTTCCCTGGATGATTTGCGGTTTCACCTGGACAGTTCTCTGCCCTTCCTTAGGTTGTCTCTGAAGTAATCACTAATTGTTCGGGCGCTTCTGTCATTAAGTGAAAGTCTGTTTATCCTGTTGTGTAGCCTGTTTTTTTTTAGTTAGTCTTGCTGCCCCTTGAGTTAGTGTCTGATATTCATTCTCAACTTAATATGGTCAAAACAGAACTCTGGATAATTAGTCCCAACCTCAGGGCTCTGTGAAACAGGAAAAAGACATGAGTTATGGTTAGTTTTTTTCAGTAAAGGAAAATGAAACATCTGGAAGTTGTGACTTGTCAGAAGTCACCCCAAAAATAGGCTACAGCAGGGGGAGGATACAACTATGACCTTGCGGGAAGAGTCCCAACTTCCCGACAATGCCAGCCAGCTGTCTTAACCTCAGACACGTGAATCCTGCCATGTTGATACGGGGACTTCACATGGTGGATTGAGTGGTTGGGGTTTTCCCCTCAAATGAGGCTCATTCATTGTTTTGGATCTTACGCAATTATCCTCTCAAAGAGATTCTCAAATTTACTTGAAGATGTATTAGTTTGGACCAATCATTTGAAAGCAGTGATTCTACTGTTAGTGTATATCCGCATGCACACATAATGTGATGTAATTGCTAATGATAAAATTGTTATCTTTTGTGTGTAAGATAAATTGAAGGGATGCTCATGACCTTGAACTCTTTTAGGTTACTTTTCCATAATGAATAGAATATGTGTCTTCTGCAACATTTTGTAAAACTGTAAAGTACCTTATAATTCAGGGATGGTGGTGCTGGTATTGTATTAATTAGATCTAGTCTGCTCCCCACATGTTCATTTCCTTCCTCTCTGACCCTTCCAGGTAGGGTCACATTAAAGACACGCATTTCATACATCCTCTTTTTCCTCTCTGCTTCTTTTTTGCACATACTTTCATCTAAATAAGGATAATTTTGAATGATGGTGTTCATAGGATTTTTATAATAAACAGTTAACAAACAATATAAACAGACAGGTCTTTGTTTTAAAATCCAGTTGTCATCCTGAATTAGCTGTGTGACCTTGGGCGGATTACTTAATCTCTCTTGGATTTAGTGCTCTTGTGTGTAAAGTGGAAGATAATAATATTTTGAGATTGTTGAGAGCTAAATGAGATGCTCTTTGTAAAGCACTTGGAACATGGCTTTCTCTGAACTTGGTCTGCCCTCATTTCCTCAAAGGTGCTACTTCTAGTTCAAACATAATCACTTGATATTAATAGTTTTACATTTTGGTTCCGGTCCTCTTAATATAAGTTACATTGTTAAAGATCAAAATTTAACTCTACTACTGTTCTAGATTCTTTGGATTTTAGACTCACTGGAATAAAAAATAAGGGAAATGAACCACAGAACAGTGTGCATTATTTTATTTCTGGCTTATGTGAGTGGACGGAATGTTTCAAACACAGTATGCGTTTATTCCACATTTATTCAGTATAGTTCACATATACCTACTTGGCACTATTATTTAGCTTCATAATACAGAGATGAAAACAATAGTTTGTGCCTGTATTGGAGGTCGTGGTTTGTCAAAGGAGACAGGTCAGTAAGCAATTACAGTACGATCCCTGGAGTACTCTGACAGGTGTGTGCACAGGGAACTTGGGGACCCCGGAGGAGGTGCTTCCCCTCTCTCTCAGTGCGTGTGGAGGTGGAAGTTCAGGTGAGCTTCCCAGGGAAGGTGACACCCGAGTCAGATCTGGAGCAAGCCAGACCTGGGCCCTGGACCCTTTTCTTCCAGGCTGAGGAGATGGAGTTCATTTTAAGATAATTGGGAGCCAGTGAATACTTTTATTTAGAGCAACGTGAACAGATTTGGAGCTTAGGATAATACCTAGAAGCATAACTGTAAGTAGTGACGTCAGCACCGATTTTATCATCATCTACATTGCCACTGTTTATTTAGTACTTCCTGTAGGTGACTTGTGTACACGTTATGTCATTTAATCCAGCACTCTTTGAGTTCGATACTATCGCCATATTTTGTAGATAAGAAAACACAGGGTAATAGAGGAGTTAGTGACTGGACACACAAGAAGAGAATATATTTGATTACCTGACTTTCCACCTGGTGATTCTAAGTTCATGGAAGTTAAGATGAGAGATTATGATTTGCTTATCCTTACTCTTCATTTTCATGTGTTTTATATTGTGAACATTTCACTCAATTTAGAATTTAAAAATAACATATATTCCCTACAAGATAGCTTTTAGGCCCTGGCTCAGTAGCTCCGTTGGTTAGAATGTTGTCCCCATAAGCCAAGGTTGTGAATTTGATCCCTGGTCAGGGCACATACAGGAATCAACCAATGAATGCATAAATAAGTGGGACAGCAAATCCATCTCTCTCTCTGTCTGTCTCCCTCTCTCTCTCACTAATCAGTAAATTTTTTTTAAATGTAAAAAAAATAGAGCTTTTAACACAAGTCTGTTATTTAATCTATTACTCAAAGTTTGGTTTATTGTGAAATGGCTGCTGGACTTACCAACAGAGAACATGTCATCTCCAGGTGGAACCCCGGCTTTTCCGGGTTTCCTCTCACAGAACGTTTATCCCTGTGCTTTCGAACTCTCTCACGGGGTGTGAACTGCTTACTCTCCATTCCCTTTCCTGTTCCTCTGACGGAAAGATTTAAAATGATACCTCCTTGGGATTTGAGATGTTTTAGTTGTGTCATTGTTAAAGTCTCCGATATACTAGTAACTTGGGACCCGGCTTCTTAGTATGAAGCATAGTTTCAAACTAGGTTTTGTGTTTCTGTTCCATGTGTATTTAGTATTTTGAGGCAATAGAGTGAGAAATGATAATTCTTGAAAGTTAAAAAAAAAAAGCTGATTATTAATGGAGTCTCGCTCCTCATTATTAACTTTCTAAATGCTGTCAAAATTGGCCATTTACCCCTCATTTTTAGTTCTTTAATAGGAATACAAAGGAAGTACCTCTTCTCTCCTAGAAGTGTGGCATAATGGCTAACATTTTAAATCTATATTTGTATATAGCTAGAAAAGAGGTATTATAAGATAGTACATGCACAGTTTTGACTTGCTGTACTCACCTTTTACTTCTTTTATTTCAGCTCAATCTGAAATTGAAGTTTCAGTGTCTGCAAGGAATATCAGAAGGTTACTAAGTTTCCAGCGGTATCTTAGATCATCACGTTTTTTTCGTGGTACTACTGTTTCAAACTCTCTAAACATTTTAGATGATGATTATAATGGACAAGCCAAGGTGTGTATAGCTTTTTCAAGAAACATTACCCTTTTGATAAGTTTAATGAAGCCTTCTTTTCCCATCTGATACTGATTTATAGAGCCTTTTTTTGTATGTGAAAATCAGTTGAGCCCATTTTTCAGGTTTTTCCTTTAGAGCAGTTGTTCATTCATTTTATGATTAGGTATTACAGAGCAAGGGAAATTTCTGAACTAAATAAATGAAAATGCTTTTTATTTATTATAACATTAACAAGTAGAGGAATAGAACATTAATCTATAAGATCACAATATTCTTATCCCTGGGGAGAATATTATGCATTATCTGACCTAATTCCTATATTCAATAGATAAGTGAACTATGGCCTAAGGAGCAAAAGGGACTTATTTGAGCTCTGATTACAGGTAAATCAGCACAGAAAGTTAGTCTCGTGACTTCCAGTCAGATGATTTTCGTAGTCTCTTGCATCAGTGGATTATTTTGAGGATTTAGATGTTTCTTAATTAAACCCAGTGATTTTGAGCATTATTTTCTTTTTTTTTTTTTTTTTTTTTTTAAATATATTTTATTGATTTTTTACAGAGAGGAAGAGAGAGGGATAGAGAGTTAGAAACATCGATGAGAGAGAAACATCGATCAGCTGCCTCTTGCACACCCCCGACTGGGGATGTGCCCGCAACCAAGGTACATGCCCTTGACCGGAATCGAACCTGGGACCTTTCAGTCCGCAGGCCGACGCTCTATCCACTGAGCCAAACCGGTTTCGGCGAGCATTATTTTCTTTACATGTTTTAAAAGAAATGTCTTAATGAAGGTGGAAGTTAGATGAACTTTTTTTTTTAACAAATGAGTATTTTTAATAATCTTATGTTTCTCTATTTTTAGAAATATATATATATATATGTATTGTAAGTTTGTGTAGATAGGGCTGGAGTACCTTTACGATAACATTAAAGTGAAAAAACTTGCTTCACTGGTAAAAGAAATCAATGGAAAATGTTCATGCTTTCTTTAAACTTTAAAAAGTTCACAAGGTCTTTTTAGAATGAGAATGTTGATCTGTGTATGATTGGTTGTTGGTACTATCATAATCTATATTAGTGGTGTCTTAGTATTGCTTATGTTGATCTATTTATAAATGTATACAACAATGAACTTTTGGAAACAAAATCAATTTTTTTCTTAAAAATAAAGTTCGCAGAACTTTCAAGTTACAAATATATCGTGTAAAAATAGAATCTACTTGGTTTTTAAAGTCATTGTGGTATTTACTTGTTTGACTGAAATACACATCAATCTGAAATTAATGTAGTAAATGCTATTGTTTTATAAGGATATTTAAAGAATATAAATAAATACCCATAATTGGGAGTGTTTTCTAAAAAAAAGAATAACAATTTAAGCATAGCATAGTATAGATGTCAGGTGCCCAGGTTCCAGATCAGGCCACCTGATTTAAGACCCCAGCTCTAGTATTCTTAGCTGAGCAAGTTAGTTACTTTTTGCTTGTTTCCCCTTCTATAAATGAGGATTGAAAACAGTACCTACTTGATAGTGTTGGTGTGAATAGTAAGAGTAGTAAAGTACTTTAACAGTACCTGGAATATAGTAAGTACTCAGTTACTATAATTTAGTTTTACTAGATTTTTAAAATCTAGTTTCTAGACCATGCAACATATGAACCACACTTCTGTGATGTTAAATTATGTTAGAATTCTTGAAAGTTTGTAGCAGAATAGAATAAGTTTAAAAAAAAAAACACTAACCTTACTTATACATTTATTCATTGGAAAACAATAATATTTGGTTTTTCAAATAGAGTTTATCTCTTTATACATTTTTTGGAGCCAATTGGAAAGGTAATGATTAAAAGGATAATGATATATAGCATTTCTTAGAGTAAATCAATCACTTTCCATTTTCATTAACTTTTCTATGAACCATCTACTAAAGATAGTGTTATTGAAATTAAATTACAGTAGGAATGTTTGGTTTTCATTTCAGTGTATGCTGGGAAAAGTTGGAAATTGGAATTTTGATATCTTTCTATTTGATAGACTAACAAATGGTAAGTGGAGAATTTGACTTCCTCGAATCAATGTGTTCTCTGGCTGCTGCGTTGCTGGTACAGCCTCTGGCGGGTCGTAGCTTCCTCTGACTTAGGAGCCTCTGCTGGCAGGGGGTGGGGGGGCATCATTTTGTCTCTTCTTTATGTCTGATTGATAAGCCTAGAGCCAGTCTCGTACATTGAGCTTTTGATTATCACTCTTAGCAGTAACCAAAAGATCAATCCCCATCACTTGGCCGTCCCTCGTAAGGCTGCTGTTACTAATAACCCCCAGTGAATGCTCTCTCCTGTTCCTGATGTTTCTTTTGGGTTGTGGCCATTTACAATGACGCCTTATGACACTGTGTTCCAGCTCGGATAGTGCAGATGTGGGTAGATTCCGGCCTTCCGGGGAGAGTCCTTCCCTCTAGCTCCGTGGCCCTCGCGCTTTCCTCTCTCTGCGCACTGGGAAGACGCACTGGGAAGACGGGTGCTGTGCTCCCCGCCTTGGCCGGCTGGGGAAGAGCCGCAGCTTCCTAGGGGGCGTGTCCGAATCTGCAGTGTGTGAGTGGTTTAAAAAAACAGGTGATTCTGCTCTGTTCACGCACACCCCCTGATTTTTTGTTAGTGGGGCTGGGGGGAAGGGGGGGGGAGGGCATCACGCTTCCTTATTCTCTTTGGGGATCAGTTTTTACTTAGGGAAAATTTTTGGCATAAAAAATGGGTGCTACATGCAGTTCAACTAGACTTTGTCCCTTATGTCTAAATGTCTTTTAAATACATACATACATACATACATACATACATACATACATACATACATATATCAGCGTGGAGAGCACACTGAGGGAGGCCAGTCCTGGCTGCTCAGAAGGAAATGTGCTCTGAAAGCACCCTCCCTTTTTTAAAAAAATATATATTTTTTTGTATTGATTTTAGAGAGGAAGGAATAGGGAGAGAGTGTGAGAGACTGATAGAAACATCCACAATGAGAGAGAATCATGGATCGGCTGCCTGCTGCATGTCCCCCACTAGGGATCGAGCCCACAGCCCCGGCATGTGCCCTTGACTGGAATCGAACCTGGGGCCTTTCAATACACAGGCCGATGCTCTATCCACTGAGCCGAACCTGCTAGGACAACACCGTCCTTTTTTATTTCCCTTTGGAATGAAGCTCCTTTCGTGAGGAAGCCAAATATGGGAAAAGGACAAGCAAATACAGCTTTTTTCATCTTGAGGGGCAGTGTGGGTCTAGCTTTTAGGATGGATACATCCTTCCCTCTGAGTGAAAATACCTTGGTAATCACTGTTTGTCTAGTGACTTAAGGTTGGGAAATTGGCAGAATTGTAAACAGTGAAGTTTGCCTAATCTGCAAAGCCTCCCTCCGCTGCCCGTTTGTTCTGCCCCTTTTCTGTTTCTCTCCGGCCTCTCCTCGGCCCTTGGTGACTCTCTGGAGCTCCTCTCCCTGCCCCAGGTGGGCTGCGCACACAGGAAGGCTCACACCCTTTACACAGCAGCCCTCCCTTCCAGCCTCTGTGAAAACACAGGTAGTGAGTACCAGGTGGTCGGCTTCTAGGCCCAGAGAACGCCCCTTTCCTCACTCAGCACGAGTCTTACTTATCTCAGGATAATGTGGAAAAGCAGTGCCACACTTAAGACCTTCACGGTGTAGCCTCATAAAACTCTGTATGTCTAACAGTTCAGAGCCTATGATTAGTCTACTGGACATTTGCCACTCATTGAAATGTCTCTAAATTGCATTTTTTTCACAGTGCTAGTCAGGGGGCTTGGTGATGAACAAGTGTAGGGTGGCAGAAGTAAAAGCCCACGGGGCCACATTAGCCAGTTAGCACTGTGCTCTCCGTGTAATCTCCTCAGTCCTTTTGTGGAGAAGAGGGCTGAATGGTTTCTTCTTAGGGTTGATTGTTAGGCGTTAGTAGAAACCGCTGATGGTTAGCTACCCACCTATGATTTTACAGATGTGATGTATATATTCATTCATTCATTCATTTCGTAAACTACAGCTACCCAAATGTTACAGGAATTCTATACGTGAAGAGAGATACTTGGGAAACAAATCAGAGGAAATTCCTTTACTTGCATTACTTAATTAGCACTGCTTTCCTTTCAAAACTGCTCATCCAGCCCTGTCCGGTTTGCTCAGTGGATAGAGCATTGGCCTGCGGTCTGAAGGGTCCCAGGTTCGATTCCAGACAAGGATATGTAATCCTTGGTTGCAGACACATCCCCAGTAGGGGGTGTGCAGGAGGCAGCTGATCAATGTTTCTAACTCTCTATCGCTCTCCCTTCCTCTCTGTAAAAAAATCAATAAAATATATATATATATTTTTAAAAACTGCTCATCCTGAATTCTGGATGACATATGTACATGGTTTCCAAGTGTATAGTTTTCCCTTCTTGCGTTTGATCCCGTGCTTGCTGTATTTCTTACTTTGGTAATTTCCAAATGCTATTGTAAGGAAGGCAGGGAGAAGGCAAACTCAGTGATTCGCCAAGATACATGGTCCGCGGCAAGGAGGAAAGTAGTTATTGCTGGTAAGATACCTCTGATGTTCCTTCCATGGGAATGAGTGTGAGGTGATATGAGATGACAAGATATGCCTTGTCACCCCTGAAGGCGACCTGGCGCGTGAGGACCCAGTCACCAGGCCTGTGTCCTGGAGGTAGCCCAACCCTGTTGGCTCCCATCTTAGTCACATTCTGAAAGCTGTCAGGGCCACTGTATCGCAGTTCTGTCCTTGGATATATTTTTATGAGGGTAGCTTTTTTATCATTACAATTTTTTTCCAACAACGTGTTAATTTCCATTTTCATATAATTCCTTCTGTGCCTGTTTCTTATTCAACACATCATCTAAGCATCGCTTGTTTTAAAATGTTTCATTGACTTGTGTTCTTATCCACTGGTATTAAAATTGTCCATTAGTGTCTTATAAACTGAAAATGGGGGGGGAAATGCTACATGCAGCTTTTCAGTTCAATGTGGGTGGCATGGTCTAATGTGGGTGGCATGCTCTAATCTGACTGGTTCTTGTCAGATTCTTGGAAAGTTCTTGGTTCAAGACGTTACATGTGTTGCTGTCTGCAGTGTGTCCAGATTGCAGATGAGGGTATTTTACCATTAGATTGCAGCTTTCCTGAAACTTACTCTAGATCCTAGAAATTGGTCATTTGTTTTATTAGGTTAGGAAAACGATTTTGGGAGAACCCTATCAAAACCTAAATTTACAGAATGTATATACATTTTTTATATTGAGGTTATAATTGACATATAACATATTAGCTTTAAGTGTACAGTGTAATGATATGATATATATATATATATATATATATATATATATATATATATATATATAAATAATCACCACAGTATGTCTAGTTAACATCTGTCACCACTTCGTTATAAATTTTTCTTGTGACAAGAACTTTTAAGATCTATTCTCTTAGCAACTTTCAAATATGCAGTACAGTATCATTAACTATAGTCACCACGCTGTGTATTACATCCCAAGACTTATTTATATTTTACAACTGGAAATTTTTACCTTTTGACCCTTTCACCCATTTTGTCCATACCCAGCCCTGCCTCTGACATGCACAATCTGTTCTATCTGTGCGCTCAGCTTTGGGTTTTGTTTTTAGGTTCCATGTATAAGTGAGATTATACTGCATTTGTCTTTCTCTGACTTATTTCACTTAGCATGCTCTCAACGTCCATCCATTTTGTTGCAAATGGCAAGATTTTATTTATTGACTAGAGGCCCAGTGCACAGATTCATGCACCTGTGTTGTCTCTCAGCCTGGCCTGCGGGGATTGGGCCAAAACCCGCTCTCTGACATCCCCCAAGGGGTCCCAGTTTGTGAGAGGGCACAAGCCAGGCCGAGGGACCCCACTGGTGCACGATCAGGGCCGGGGAGGGACCAAAGGAAGGGCTCCAGGGTGTGTCCGGCCCATCTCGCCCAGTCCTGGTCAGCCGGACCCCAGCAGCAAGCTAACCTACCAGTCAGAGTGTCTGCCCCCTGCTGGTCAGTGTGTGTCATAGTGACTGGTCAACCGGTCGGAGGGACAGTTAGTATATTAGGCTTTTATATATATTTATTTTATGTATATACATATACATATATATATATATAGATAGATTGTTTGATTGAATTTATTGGGGGGCATTGGTTAATAAAATTATATAGGTTCCAGGTGTACAGTTTTATACATCTGTATATTGTGTGTTCACCACCCCAAGTCAAGTCTCCTTCCATCACATTTATCCCCCCTTTATCCTCTTCAACTTTCCTCCACCCCCCTTGCCCTCTGGTAATCACCATACAATGTTGTCTGTGAGGTCATTTTTGGGGTGTTTTGTTTTGTTTTTGCTTAATTCCTTCACCTTTTTCACCCAACCCCTCTCCCCTCTGACAGCTGTCTGTCTGTCCTCTGTATCTGTGGGTCTGTTTCTATTTTGTTTGTTAGTTTATTTTGTACATTAGATTCCACATATGAATGAAGTCACATGGTACTTGTCTTTGACTGGCTTATTTCACTTAGCATAATACTCTTCAGGTCCATCCATGCTATCGCAAAAGGTAAGATTTCCCTTTTTTAACAACCAAGTAGTATTTCATTGTATTAATGTACCACAGCTCTTTTATCTACTCATCTACTGATGGGCAGTAGGGCTGCTTCCAAATCTTGGCCATTGTAAATACACAGCAGTGAATATAAGGTACATATATCTTTTGAATCCTTATTTTAGGTTTCTTCAGATATATTGTCAGAAAGTAGAATTGCTGGGTCATAAGGCAGCTCCATTTTTAATTCTTTTTTCTCCATACTACTTTCCACAGTGGCTGCAGAGTCTGCATTCCCACCAGCAGTGCAGGAGGGTTCCCTTTTCTCCACATCCTCTTCAACACTTGTTGTTGGCATATAGATCAATGGAACAGAATAGAGACCCAGAAAATAAACCCACACCTTTACGGTCAATTAATATTTGACAGAGGAAGCAAGAACATACAGTGGGGTAAAGACAGTCTATTCAATAAATAGTGTTGGAAAAATTGGACAGATAATGTGCAAAAAAATGAAACCTGACCACCTTCTTACACCATGCACGAGAATAAATGGATTAAAGACTTAAATGTTAGACTCTAAACCAAAAAAATCCTAGAAGAAAACATGGGCAGTAAAATCTCGGACATTTCTCTTAGCAATATTTTTTTCTATCTCCTCGGGCAAGGGAAACAAAAGAAAAATAAAGGGACTACATCAAACTAAAAAGTTTTTGCACAGCAAAGGAAATCATCAACAAAATGAAAAGACAGTCCACTGAATGGGAGAACATATTCACCAATGATACACCTGAAAAGGACTTAATATCCAAAATTTATTAAGAACTTATAAAACTCAACACCAAAAAAATAATCTAATTTTTAAAAATGGACAAAGGACCTGAATAGACACTTCTCCAAAGAGGACATACAGATGGCCAATAGACATGGAAAGATGCTCAATGTCACTAATCATCAGAGAAATGCAAATTAAAACCACAATGAAATACCACCTCAAACCTGTCACAATGGCTATCAACATTAAATCAAGATTTCCTTCTTTTTATGGCTAAATATCATTCCTTCTTTCATATTACTTTAATAAAATTCTACACACACATATATCATATTTTCTTTATCCATTCTTCTAGCTATAGATACTTAGGTTGCTTCCTAAGTATTGGCTATTGCAAATAATGCCACAGTGAACATTGAGGTGCCTATAACTTTTTTAATTTAGTGTTTTGGATTTCTTCATATAAACAACCAGAAGTGGGATTGCTGAATCATATGGTAGTTCTGTTTTTAATTTTTTGGGACACCTCTGTACAGTTTTTCATGATGTCTGCACCAATTTACATTCCCACAAACAGTGCCCAAGGGTTCACCTTTTCCACATTCTCATCAACACTTATTTCTTGCCTTTTTTATAATCCCCATTTTTACTGGTGTGAGGTGATATTGTCGTTTTGATTTGCATTTAGTTGATGATTAGTGATGTCAAGCATCTTTTCATGTGTCAACCATCTATATGTCAGATGGAAAAATGTTCAGATCATCTGACCATTTTTTAATTGGATAGTTTGTTTGAATATACATTCTAAAATATCTATGAATGTACCAAACAAAAAATTGGCTGTTACAACGGCAGTAGCAGAAATATAGCTCACTTTTTCTCAAATACTTCCAAACCACATAGGCTCATGTTTGTACCAGTAGTGTTATCAGGATTTGAATGCATTTTAACGTTTAATTTCATAAAAATAAAAGATTTGAAATAGTTTTTTCCCCCTTTTGAAGGTGATATGCCAGGTAGTTTTGAAAAAGAATCTCTTTTGGGCTGCCACATTATTTACAATGTTGCCAATGCAAATATTCTTCCAATTAATTAACTTTTTTCCTCAGCCATGAGCTTCTGTTGACAATTGGTTAGGCAGTTTTAGATAATGAATTTAACCCAGTAGTTCTTTATAATCCTTCATAAATATTACTAAAATTTTTCAATGTGGGGCTAGTTATGTCTTTTATTCATTTTTTTGTAAGAATCATAGATTTTTTTTTTTAGAGAATACTAGAATGGTGTCTGTTGTTGTTTTTGTCCGAATGTTGGCAGTAATTATGAGCTTATACTCCTTTTAAAACACAGTCTAATTGTTAATATAGCATATCAGTCCTATAGAGGAAATCTTCAAAACATTGAGAAATATAATGGAAGGTATAAAAAATGGAGAGAGAGTTGAATCTTGGAAGGAAAAACTAAACATTATAAAAATGGCAGTTTTTCCAAATTTTATTTCTGCACTTGGTATGGCTCCAGTTGTCAGTGACAAAGGAGTGAGTTGAGGATGAAGATAACCCCGTTGCGTATGACAACACTCCCAGCAAACTCGCTGTGGAGGGGCAGAGGGAGACAACTGGAGAGGCCAAAGATAAGAGAATAGAGCATGTCTGAGTGCCCATCATACCGGGCAGTAGGAGAAGGGGAGGAGGGGGGGATGTTTTGATTCAGTGGAACTGGGAATCGGGGAGGGGGGACATGGTAGATGTATGTGATGGACCAACGAAAGTTCCTGAGAAGCTATGGAGAGGTGGAGGTGTTATTGGCTTTTGAAAGAAAGGGAAATTTGAGGGCTTGTATTTTTTCTGTGAAGTATGAGGCTTTTGAGGATGAGGGGGTGAATAGGATGTGGTTATGTCAGTAGTTTGGGAAAAGTAGAGAAAGCTTGAAAATAGGCATTTTGAAAAGTGAAAAAACCATTTCACTAGAAAAACATAAGCTTGCTAGCTATAGTGTTGTCTGTGAATGTTTAGCTATAGATTTCTGTCTAGTGTTGTTAGAATAAACAGCCTCCCCCTAACCAGGTGCAGCCAAGGCCGCTTGCTCTGGGACATCCCTGTTCAGCTAAAGCAAGCGGTTGAGGGGACGTGTAGGAAGTGGTTAAGTGCAGCCATGTTTAGGTGCTTTGGGAAGTTGACTTTAACTTACCTTTTTAGGTAAGTGATTGTGCAAAATGAAACAACAAAAAAGTTTTTTCTTAGAATGGAAAAAAAGATGTGATATTTGAAGTTCATAACTGGTCTAAGCATTTGTAAATTTTAGACAAAAAGGAATTAGTACTATATGTTGAGTATTCAAAACCTATATGCAATTATGTTAGCTACTAATATCTCCTTTCTCTTTTTTTTGTTTTTGTTTTTTTAGGAAATAGTCTAGTAAGTTTAACCTGTCATTTATTTAGTCTTCATGGATTAATTGAGTACTTCCATTTAGATATGGTGAAACTTCGTAGATTTTTAGGTAAGTGATTCTAATTTATTTCCAGTAGTAATAAGATGTATACAAGAACTTTTAAAAATTTGGTATTAAGTAACTATTGCTCTAAAACAAACCGCTCCAAATTTAGTGGCTTAAAACAACATGCATTATTGAGCTCCCGGGTCTGTGGGCTGTGCACGCTGCTTCCGCTCCTGCTGCTCTCTGAGCGCTGGGGCTGACCTGGCACAGCTCTGCATGGTCTCGTATTAAGTTAAAAGAACGCAGAGGACTTTAGCACCATAATAGATTCACATTAAGAACAAAAAAGAAAGTAATCTTTATTTTAAAACTAGAGGCCCGATGCATGAAATTCGTGCACTGGGGGTGGGGAGAGTCCCTCAGCCTGGCCTGCACCCTCTCACAGTCCAGGACCCTTCTGGGGATGTCTGACTGCCGTCTTAGGCCCGGTCCCCATGGAGGCGGGAGAGGCTCCTGCCACCGCCACCACTGCTGCACTTGCCAGCCGTGAGCCCGGCTCCTGGCTGAATGGCACACTGACCACCAGGGGGCAGCTCCTGTGTTGAGCATCTGCCCCCTGGTGGTCAGTGCACATCAGAATGACTGGTTGTTCTGCCATTCAGTCAATTTGCATCTTAGGGTTTTGTTATATAGGATAGGATAAGCTGAGTTTGTTCAAAGAGTGGTGTCCAGTTCCCAAGAGAGAGCTGGTGACCCAGACCCCTGGAGTCCTGGGTTCTGTGCTGGCGGCCGGGTCAGGGCAGGTGGAAATGGACGGCACCTGGGGGTGGGAGCGGCGGAGCCTCAGAGCCCAGGGTCGGGGCCTGGGGAAGAATTGGGACTACTTTGCAGTCAGGTCTACATCGGCCACGGTTTCCTGACGAAGATGCCACGTTTCTAAGTGTTTGAAGGGTAAAACTTTAAAAGATGGGGTACATTGCACTTAGGTCTCTTATTTTGACAGTAAACTTGAAAGATTATTTGGAATATGTTTAAACATGCAGGGTGGCGATTACCTAAGACTGCTCTGCTAAGGGGAAAGTTGAAGCTTTTCACCAAATAAAGAAACATGTTAGGAACAAATTGGTAGCATAGCATGAGGATTCTTTTTTTTTTTTTTTTTAAAGGAAGAAGACAATGTTTTCTTTCCTCTAAGTACCAAACTAAGATAAATTTATTACCTAGCATTTTTGAGAAACTTTTTTTTTTTTTTGAGAAACTTTTAAAAAATACATTTTTATTGATTTCAGAGAGTGAGGGAGAAGGAGAGAGAGAAAAAAACATCAATGATGGGAGAGAATCATTGATGAGCTGCCTCCTGCATGCCCTCTACTGGGGATTGAGCTGGAAACACGGGCGTGTGACCTTGACCGGAATCGAACCCGGGATCCTTCAGTCTGCAGGCTGATGCTCTGTCCACTGACCCATACCAGCCAGGGCTTGAGAAACTTTTAATGCACATTTATTTATAAATTGTATGCCTGTGATACTGTACTAGTGTATTATATAAATTATAAAACACATACAAAAATAGATGTTACAAGAGTATTTAAAAGGCTATTTTAAACAACGGGATCAAAGTACATACAGAATTCCAAGTCTTTTTCCTGCTCACGGACGGATTGCAATCGCCACCTTGGGGCTGGCGTGTTCCTCAGAGACCACTAGGTTTTAGCATGTCTTGCTATTGGCCCCCACCCCCACCCTCGTGCAGGTTTGCTGGCGCCATGGATAGCTCTCCGCTAATCCTGGTCCACCTTTTCGTTATAGCATAGCAGACACAGAGGGAGAAAGAAAGGATTAGCAGCAGGTCCATCCCTACAAACTGGAAAACAAATTCCAGACCCAAACCCACCGCGTGATGGAGCCCCCACAGGATCACTTTCTAGACCCCAGTGTTTACACTGTTTCAGTCATTAAGATTTTTGTTCACTGATGAATTTCTAGTACCACTTAGAACAGTATCTGGCACAAGATTTGTTGAATGGTACTGTTTTTACTAAACTGATTCTTTTAGTCTCTCATTCACATTTTAAAAGAGAAAGTATTTTATAATTTTGACATGAATACTTTCTCATTTAAGTTTCTAACAAGCCTGGCCAGTGTGGCTCAGTGGTTGAGCATTAGCCCATGAACTAAGAGGTCACCAGTTTGATTCCAGGTCAGTCAGGGCACATGACCGGGTTGCGGGCTCGATTCCCAGTAGGCAGTGTGCAGGAGGCAGCCGGTTGATGGATGATTGTCTCTCATCATTGATGTTTCTATCTCTCCCTCCTCTCCCTTTCTCTCTCTCAAAATCAATGAAAACATATTTTTTAAAAGTTTCAAACAAGTTATGAGTCAAAATGGTATTGATTCTTTAGGTATCCATGTGAGTATGGGTGATTATCATCTCTCTCTGAACCTGAACAGTTAACTGATAGCCACCTGGAAAGTGTCAGTGGGGACCTGTGATTATCACAGTTTTTTTACTTGTCCATGCCTCCCATTTTCAATTAAATGAGGGGGGGTGCGCTTTTTCCTTTGTTGCAGTTATGATTCAAGAAGATTACCACAGCCAGAACCCGTACCACAACGCCGTCCACGCTGCCGACGTCACTCAGGCCATGCACTGTTACCTACGAGAACCCAAGGTGAGAGGCTGACATTGACAGCCGGTGAAAATCCTAAGAATGTTTCTTATCTCAAATACTTTTCCCTAAGCTAGTGATTTGGCTCAGAATCAGAAGTTTCCTTCACAAGAATGAGATCTAGCGGGATCAAGTTTCCAAAAAACGGCTGTATTTGTAAGCGCAGCTACTGGAGACTTTGGGGGGTTGCTGAGAGAGCAGCTGGAGGAGGCCCAGCGAGGGCCAGATCCCCATCCCCGGGGCTGTCCGGACATCGGCCAGTCCGGCTCAGTGAGGGAGTAGGGAGCTGGCTGCTGTGTGAACACAAACCAGACGAAAAAGAGGGACGCCTCGCGGCTCAGGAGCTGCTTCAGTGCTCCTCAGGGGGCGGGGCAAACACTCCTGGGGAGGGACAGGGGTGGGGTGGTAGGGTCACTTAGAATGAAAACGAATGGGACCTGGTGTCCAGTGCGTTTGGGAAGCAGCGCAGGGAGAGGAGCCATGAAGGCTGCTTGGGCAGGCGGGTGGAAGCTGGAGGCCTTGTGAGAGAATGCAGGAGAAGGAGCGTGTTTGGGGGCGTGGCGGGTAGAGATGGTGACTTCCGGTTTGAATCTGGAGACAAATGTATTTGTACAATATCCAAATGGGTGTCTGATAGACAGGTGGGTAAGAGTCCAACATATAGGAGAGAAATCAAACTTAGAGTTTACTTTCCCTCACAGAACTTTTAAAGTTTTTGTCTTTTCATGTTTCTCGTGTTAATGATTCACTCTTTAATCTACCTGAGATTGTTTGATGTCATGTGTAATCATACATGAATTTTTCTTGTTTAGTTCTGGATTATTGGATTCTCCCAGGATAGTACATATCGATTCTTCTGCCACTTCCCCTCTGTTTTAGTTACCATAAGAATATAATATTTGCACATTGCTTAATTATTTGTTGGTAAGATAGCCTCGGCCGTGCCCACACGTTCTGGGTTGGGAGGGGGGGTTGGTCTGTGTGCAGGGTGCGCAGAGAGTGTGCCTTCGTTCCTCTTGATTAGTGAGCCATGCTTTAAAAATCTGTACTTTTTATTTTTTTATTTTATTTTAAAATATATTTTATTGATTTTTTTATAGAGCGGAAGGGAGAGGGATAGAGAGCTAGAAACATCAATGAGAGAGAAACATCAATCAGCTGCCTCCTGCACACCCCCCACTGGGGTTGTGCCCACAACCAATGTACGTGCCCTTGACCGGAATCGATCCTGGGACCCTTCTGTCCGCAGGCTGACGCTCTATCCACTGAGCCAAACCGGTTTTGGCAAAAAAAAATCTGTATTTTTTAAAAGCTGTCACAAATCCTGAAGAGGAAGTAATTTTCTTCAACAACTCCTCCCCATTCTTTGAACTTCTCCACATACCAATTATAAGCAGTACAAAAATAAATAATAAATATTCTCGGCCTTCAAACAGCTTACAGTTTTCCAGGGGATTCAAACCCTTAAATGTTGAGTTTTAGTTTTCTTTTTCAGACTGAGATGAACTTGACACAAGGGATGGAAAAAGATTCATTCTGGCATAGAAAGAAAATATTAAAATTGGAATCAAATTTTATCTCAAAGTTTTTCCATTTTCATCTTTATCATGTGTAATATATGTTAGTTCAGTGTCATAATCTATGAGTAAGTGTACCAGTATTGGTGGTGTATGATCACGATGTTTTACTGCCAGGGCACACGGTCATACAAGTTTAGAGAGCAATGCCCTCATGTTACCTAAGTAAAAGCATGTCTCTTGGCCGGGCATGTGAAGTGCTGTACGAACACAAATCAGCCATTGCCGGGGAGGGGCTGCAGGCGGAGAAGCGGGGAGGTGGGGTGGTCAGGGGAGTTGGGCCTGAGATGAGGAGCAGTGGCCCAGTGATGAGAAGGGATTCATGAAAAGCAGGCGATACATGGAGCAAGGTGGTTGTTTTTTATCACTGAAATTTTCAGTCAGGTAAACTGTTTTCTGTGATTATTTTATTGTATCAAGTAAGATTAATAATGACGATTGGGAGCAGCAGTGTAATAGTTAGCTTACAGGATTGCCTTTTCTGATGTGCGCACATTGTGTTCGCTGTCCTGAGTGTGCCGTCCGCGGGAGAGGCTTGAGTTCCGACCGGACGAGGACTCTGCTCTCTGATGGCCCATAGCCTCCTTAGACAGTGGGGCCTCAGAAATAACCTCGCTTTTTAGATTCTTAATTGAGATCCAGTAAACAATTGCTGGTCAGCCTCACAAGGGGCACCACTTTGCCAGGGCTGACCGGCAGACCCTGAACGATGGATGAATGATTCACACACGTTTCTGTGAGAGAGGGCTAAGGTACTGCTTGGCTGTGGCCGCCAAGTAGCCCTGTCCGCCTGCCTCCTCTGGCTTTCTTTTTTTTTTTTTAATTTCTTTATTGATTAAGGTGTCACATATTTGTCCTCATCCCCCCATTCCCATCCCACACCCCTCCCCATGGATGCCCCAACCCTCTATTGAACTTAAGCATTGGTTAGGCTCATATGCATGCACACAAGACCTTTGGTTGATCTCTCCCCCCTCCCCCCACCCTCCCCTATCCTCCCTCTGAGGCCCGATAGTCCGATCGATGCCTCCTTGTTTCTGGTTCTGTTCTTGTTCATCAGTCTATGTTGTTCATCATTTCCCCTAGATGAGCAAAATCATGTGTCACTAGAGATATACTTATAAGAATTGAATGTGCGACGAGCAATAATAGTTATGCTGACAGGCAAATGAATCAGTCTGTAGTGAGTTTCTTTCTGTTCCAACAGTTCTTTTGAGACCCAATATCAATGTCCACCAGTTCCTTATGAGTACATGTCGGCACTGACCCCTCAGCTCTGGATGGTGGACAAATGGTGGTAATGCAGATCCGACTCCCTCTGGTTTGGTCTCGGCCGGATCCAGGGGCACGGCTTCACCCGGATCCAGGGGCCCACAGCCTCACCCGGACCCGGGATCCAGCCTCACCCGGATCTAGGGGCACACGGCCTCGCCCAGACCCAGGATTCAGCTTCATCCGGACCCAGGGGCGCATGGCCTCACCCGGACCCAGGGGCGCGTGGCCTCTCCCAGACCCAGGGTCGCGTGGCCTCACCCGGATCCAGGGGCCCACGGCCTCACCCGGACCCGGGACCCAGGCTCACCCGGATCCAGGGGCCCACAGCCTCACCCGGACCCGGGACCCAGGCTCACCCGGATCCAGGGGCCCACGGCCTCACCCGGACCTGGACCCAGGCTCACCCGGATCCAGGGGCCCACGGCCTCACCCTGACCCGGGGCCAGGCTCACCCGGATCCAGGGGCCCACGGCCTCACCCGGGCCCGGGACCCAGGCTCACCCGGATCCAGGGGCCCACGGCCTCACCCGGACCTGGGGCCAGGCTCACCCGGATCCAGGGGCCCACGGCCTCACCCGGACCCGGGACCCAGCCTCACCCGGATCCAGGGACACACGGCCTCGCCCGGACCCGGGACCCAGCCTCACCCGGATCCAGGGGCACACGGCCTCACCCGGACCCGGGACCCAGCCTCACCCGGACCCAGGGGCGCATGGCCTTGCCCGGACCCAGGGGCACGTGGCCTCACCCGGACCCGGGGCCCAGCCTCACCCTGACCCAGTTCCCAGCCTCACCCGGACCCAGGGGCACGCGGCTTCACCCGGATCCGGGACCCAGCGGGGTTTCATCTTCTTGATCCCAATTCCTGTTGGTCAATTCCCTCTCAGCAATTCCTTCGGCCATTTTCTCAGAGTTCCAGGGCAGCCACCGCAGAACTCGTTGGGCGGCGGGCTCGGCGAAGCTCCGGTGTGCCCGGTGCGCGGCGGCGGGCTGGTCCGGGGTGGCTGCATCGGCCCTTGGGTCTGCAGCGGTGGCCGGTCGCCGAGCGTGCGCACCTGGCCGCTTCCGGGGCATTGAGATTCTTGAAGGACTCGGAGGTCAGCAAGCGCGTAGTCTCCCACCCCATGTCTCCCAGGGGCTCGTCTGACCGTGCTCGTCGACCGCTGGGGGAACTGCGCCGAGCACGATCCAGGCCGCCATTGTGTCGCCTGAGCCGTAGTTTTTAAAGTGTGGTCTTTGGATCACCGGCATCAGCTTCATCCCGCGTACCCCTCTCTTTTATTCTAGATGTAGAGCATCTGCTCAGTCAGCCCTCCGGTGGTTCTGGATGGTGTCTGCTCTGCTCTCCCGTCGTAATCTCAAAATTGTTGTGGTAGGCAGCAATCAGGCTTCTGCCCTATGCCTCCATCTTGGTCCTTGTTTGTATAGTTAAGTCTTGATTGTTGTTGGTGTCACTGGGAGGAATTGTCCTCCAGGCCAATTGGCCGTGCGGACCCTCTGTGTCTATAAAGGAAGAGTTGCTGTGCGGGAGACACGTTTATGTGCCGGGTCTTGGTGCAGCAAGGCTTTGGCGCTCACTGCGTCTGCCTCTTGAATGTGTCCCTTATGGGAGTGGTTGAAATCTGGTGTCATCTCACACCAACCACTAGATGCCTTCGTTTCTGGGTCTCCAATGGAGTGTAGGTCAGCTACTGCCTGTGGCCCCTCAGCATGAATTACAGCATCCCTTATATTCCTGACCTGTTTCGGTGTCTTCCCCTTTTGGCTGCCTCCCTATCGCTCAGCTTCCCCAATCTCCCTAGGTGGTCGCTCTTGATACCCCCCTTTGTGGGCTGAGTGCAAAGTCTTGGTGTTGTTAAGCCTTGATTGCTGTTGGTACACTGGGAGGATGTGACCTCCAGTCCAATTGGCTGTGAGGATCAGCTGTGTCTATGCCGGGAGACAGCCCCATTCAACTAGACTTGCAAAATTGTAAAAGCCTCTGTGTTCAGCTTGGATGGGGCGGAGTTACAGGGCGGAGCCTACCGCCTTGGCTTCCCGTCAGCCCCGCCCTATGAGGTTCCTGTGTCTCAGTGTCCCTCTGTACTCCCAGCAAACACCTCTGAGAGAAAAGCGCCCTGGAGTTTCGCGCACTGCCAAACAGTCTAGTCTCTCCCCCAATGAATCTGGATTCCCAGATTCTCGCCCGGAACTGGGTTTCCGTGTAGTCAGAACTGGGGCTCACCGCAGTCTGGCGCTTTTGTCTCCTTCCCTCCAGGGTGACTCAGCGGCACAGTCAACAGCCCATCCTCCGCGCACAATCCCCTGCGCGCCTCCGGTGCTCTGCTCTTCGCCGCCTCTCTGCACCTCTGCCCCACAGCCCAGCTTTCCCCAGTATGAGCCTGGCTTCCCCGGGTCTTTCCCGGAACTGGGGTTCAGTGCAGTTGGAACTGGGGGTTCAGCACAGTCCGGAGCCCTTGTCTCCCTCCCGCTAAGGCAATCCAGCAGCACAGGCAACAGACCCTCCTCTGCGCACATTCCCATGCGCGGCTCCGGCGCAACTCCTCCGTGTCTCCGCCCCACAGCCCAGACTCCCCCAGCATGAGCCCGGCTTCCCAGGGTTTCGCCCGGAACTGGGGTTCAGTGCAGTCGGAGCTGGGGTTCAGCACAATCTGGCGCTTTTATCTCCTTCCCGCCAGAGAACGCCAGCCAGGCGGCCAGCCGCCCCTTCCTCTCCGGGTCTGTCTTCCCCGCACGCGCGCGGGCTCGTGTCTCCGCCCGTGTCTCCATACCTCAAGCTTTTACGGCTTCCCTGATTTTCCTTGTGGTCCTCTCTTTCCTTCTAATTGTGGGCATTTCAGTCAGCCAGCTTTCCTGTGGTTCTGGATGATGTCCGTTTTGATTTTTAGTTGTGTTTTTGAAATTGTTGTGCCTGGCTGTAGGTTAGGTGTTTAACCTATGCCGCCATCTTGGTTTCTCCGTCCCACCTCTGGCTTTCACTGGCATACCAGCTGGAACTAAAATTAACCTTAGATACAGTCAGCAAGGTCAGCATCCTTGAGAAAGTATGTGCTTTTACAAGGTCGGGTCTAAAAGACCAAACAGAGATTCTAGCAAAACACCCGGGGGATCGAACTTGTTTGGAAAAGTCAGGGTCCCCTCAGAGGCCCCGACCTTTCGGAGAATCCTCCTTACAAACATTCCAACCAAGTCCTGTGCTTCTCCACAAACAGTCTATAATAATAAAAGCATAATATGCTAATTAGACCGGATGTCCTTCCGGCCAACCTTCCAGACGAAGCCAGGGCTGCGAGAGAAGCCCGGGTCCCGAGTGCCAGAGGCAAGCCGGTGCCGGCAGCTGGTGGAGGAAGGCCTCCTCTTGCACGAATTTGGTGCATGGGGCCTCTAGTTTGTTGATAAAAATCTGTTAAGAGGGTAGATCTCATGTTAAGTGTTCTTATAATAAAAAATGTTTAACCTCATAGGTCTTTTCTGTTTGCTGTAATGGCTGTGGTAATAAAAATATACAAAAATGTGTTTATTGCTTCAGAACTATTCTTTTTTCAAATAGAATCTTTTTTGAGATGGCTTGTACTTTGCCATTGTGATTAAGCTTGTTTAAAATGAAGCTGTGGAAGGACGAGCTCACTAAGGTCCCGGGAAGGGGCTGTCCAATCTGCCTTCTCAGTGTCCGAGGGGCCATTCCAGCAGGCGCCAGCGGCCTTAGCGAACAGTCTGAAGACCAGGACGGGAGGACACTGGCAACACTGCCATTTGGGGCTCATTTAAACCCATTGCAGTGGGACAGAGTTGATTTCAAATATGACTGTAATTAATCTTCTTTTGTCAACTTTAGCTTGCCAACTCCGTAACTCCTTGGGATGTCTTGCTGAGCTTAATTGCAGCTGCCACGCATGATCTGGATCATCCAGGTGTTAATCAACCTTTCCTTATTAAAACGAACCATTACTTGGCAACTTTATACAAGGTTAGTGCAGTTTTATCATCAATATTTAATATTCTTGCATTCCTAAAAATGTTTCATGTTTTAAAGAAGTGAAAGTGGTTAACAAATGTTAGGATTTTAACCAGATTAATATTACTCCCAAATAATTATGTTCAGAAAGAGATTTATTACCATTAAATAACTCAGATATGCTTTTTTGTTTTCTCCTGTAGAATACCTCAGTCCTGGAAAATCACCACTGGAGATCTGCAGTGGGGTTATTGAGAGAATCCGGTTTATTCTCGCATATGCCGTTAGAGAGCAGGTAGGCTGGATTCAGACAAATTTAACTTGCTGTGAATGATGAAAATTAACCTGGCAAAACAATTTTATAAGGTTTTAAAATTACATTATTATGTTCAAGTTTTCCATAATTTTCAGGTTTTGTGGTGGAAGGTATTAAATTTAATGGGTAAATTATTTTCTTTTATAAATTTCTATAAAAATTTTAGTAATTTAAACCTGTTCTACAGTATAGTTAATAGTATTTTTTAGTGAATTATTATGAAAGATTATCCCATGGATTTGAGTACTATATAAAACTCCAAATGCACAATGGCTCAATCACAGTTTACTGCTTATTTATATAAATAGTATGACATATTTTCATTTTGTGCTAAACCTTAAGTTCTAGAAATAAATAGAAAGTAAACATTCTGTATAATAAATAGATTTATTAAAAATAAAGCTTCAAAACTGATGAGTAGTAAAAATCCTGCAGCTATAGGTCACTTCTGGAGTTACAGGATAAAATAATGAATGGAAAGAACAGAAAATACTAATATTTTAGAATAGATCATTTAATGTTAAGCAGGCCACTTGAAAGCCAATTAAAGAGCATTAATGTGAATGAGCCCAACATGACGGGGTTGCTAACAAACTCGTGTCATTGTCCATAAGCCAAGGTTCAGTGGTGACTGCCTCACAGAGCAGGTGCCGTAGGAAAGCCATGTCAGTGGTTGTGTAAACCAACTAATTCTAGCAAGAAGGTGAGGCCTGAAACTATGTTGGGTATTAAAATTTAGGTTACTATCACAGTTCTTTCCTTTTTCCCTTTCATGATTTAAAAACTTGCATGTTTTGTGTAATGACCATAAGAAAAAAGCTGGACTTTATTTTTTATTTTTTTAAACTCTTTATTCATGAATACCATTTGGAGTTATGACAGTACTTCTGGTAAGTAAAATTGCTTCTTGCTGAATACAGATATAAAAATTGCTCAAACCATACAGTGTTTGTATATAGAAAGTATCTTTTCCTTGACTAAGGTAGATTAAAATGTTTGCTTTGTTATACCTTTTTATCGTGTTTTGCATTTGATAATGAACCCCCTTTTAAATTCTCAGATTTAATACAAGTAAAAACTGAAACTAAGGAACTCTACACAACAGCATTCTTTGGATGTTGTTTTTTCTGTATTTCAATATTGTGAGCCTTTTAATCTATTGACAGCTCTGATCATTATACAAAGATAATGTTTGCTATGGCCCATTGAAACAAAAGGCAGGTTTTTATTTTATTTTAATCCTCACCCAAGGATATGTTTATTGAATTTAGAGCGGAAGGAAGGGAGGGAGAGGGAGAGAGGTGGCAAGAGAGAGTGTGTGGGGTAGGGGGGAGAGAGAGAGAGAGAAAGAAAGAAAGAGAGAGAGAGAGAGAGAAACATCTATGTGAAACATTGATAGGTTGCTCCGGCACATGCCCCAACTGGGGACGGACCCATAACCTTTTGGTTTACAAGTTGACACTCCAACCAACTGAGCCACCCAGCCAGGCAAAAGGCAGGACTTTTTTTTTTTAAGTTTATTTCTCTTGTTATTTGATTTGAGACGGTTTTTTTTAATATGGATTTGTTTGTTTGTTTGTTTTGTTGTTGTTGTTAATCCTCATGGAAGACTTTTTTTCCATTAATTTTTAGACAGTGAAAGGGAGGGGAGAGACAGACAGACATCGATGTGAAAAAGGCACGTCGATTGGTTGCCTCCCACGTGCGCCCCAACCGGGGCCAGGGACCGAACCTGCAACCCAATGAGCCCTTGATCGGAGAATCAAACCTGGGACCCTTCAGTACTTGGGCCAGTGCTCTAACCACTGAACCACACCTGCCAGGGCTAAAATATCATATATTTTTAATTTATATTAACATGTTACCTTTTACCTTCCAGAAAATTTCAGTAGTCATTTAGATGATTGACTCTTGAGTATACATATACGGCTGTATACAACTGTTGAACTATACATATAATTGGATCTAAACTTTCTCAAACCTTTTGGTGGGATTTCATCGGGCATTTTAGTCAAAATGTCTATAGGGTCGGTTGTTGAATGGACTCTTTTCCCTCCTTTTGAAACTTCCTTCTGCCTTCCAGATCTCAGGCACCAGAAAAGAAACCCAGAGTTGTTTACCCTCAGCACATCCCAGCAAAGAATTTTCACAGAAAATATACCAGTCTTACTGTTTTTATAGGCAAATAATTCCACCTTGGCTGGAAAAATAAAAGGCACTCTTTTGAGGATGTTTGCATATCAATATTTTCTACAAACTCTTGGTTTTAGTTTTGATTATTTTTGTAGTTTTTTTATGCATTATTTAAAATTCATTTTTTTGTGATAGGTTAAAAGTTGAGTGGCAATTAGAATATATCAGGGCTCTATAAAGCTTTCTGAATATTAAGAAAAAATTAATAAGTAACTATTTAATTGAAAGTCTTGTATTTTCTTTTTATATTTTTCTAATTTCAGGAAACAAATGGAGACTCAGATAGGTGCTTTGATACTAGCCACAGACATCAGTCGCCAAAACGAGTATCTGTCGTTGTTTAGGTCCCATTTGGATAGAGGCGACTTATGCCTGGAAGATGCCAGACACAGGCATTTGGTTTTACAGGTAAATGGGGCTTGGGAAGATTCTATTTCTAGGTAAATCATGTGACTATTAGACTGAAAATGAAATATTCGAGGGCTGTGTGCAGAGTGGCTGAGTCGTGAGAGAAAGCTGTGGGTTTCCTTCCAGGAGGGAGAGCCCACTCCCCGGAGAGCACCGTCGATTTGCATTGTTCGCACTCGGGATTCCTAACAAAAATGGTTTTTGCAAGAGCATTTTATTTTAATAAGTTCTCACTTATTAAAGTTTAAGAAAAAAATGGACAGGGAATTGGGTGATGTATTTGTCACTTTCTGGTTAATCCAGGCCTTGTGCTGGGCTGTGCGGTTAGGTTTGCAGTCTTGCAGCATTTCTGGAGAAATGGTTGGTAGACCTAATAGGGTCATAAAAGTAACATAAAAGGTGAATTTCCTGTTGCAGTATTTTTTCCTTTTTTTAAGTTGTTATTTTGCCACTATTAGAGTAGATTTAAACTTATTACATTTGGAATTTTACTTTTTTCTTAAAATGATGTTACTGTTTTGCTTGCTAGATGGCTTTGAAATGTGCTGATATTTGTAACCCATGTCGGACCTGGGAATTAAGCAAGCAGTGGAGTGAAAAAGTAACAGAGGAATTCTTCCATCAAGGCAAGTTACAGTACTGAACGCTAATTAATCTATTCAGCTCATTTTCTTAGCATTATGTGAATAAAATAACTCGGACATTTATAGGAGGCCAGTGGTAGATACTTGATATTTTTAGTGACAGTTTACAGTAGATGCACATATATCCAATAATGTACAGACTGAGCATGTTTTGAAAATTAGCAGCTCTCTTCAAATCGTCGGATGTGTGTGCATGCATTTATGAATCGGCATCAGTGAGGTTGGAAATTTTGCTGAATGGAAAGACTTTGTTGACCTTGCCCTCCTGTCCTGTGGGGAGGGCGTGGCCATATGAACACATAAGACATTTTTGTGCTTTAAACCCGGGAACCAAGGATCTTCATTTCATGCACCTTCCTTTTAGAAATCTAAGATTTAAATAAAAATGCTGGCAGGACTACAGTGTTGGGGTAAAACCCCTGGTAAATGTCTCCCGCCTCCTCCGTCTGAGGTAGGCTTTGTTCTGGGCCAACCATGTGAAGAGCCACCAGGAGGCTTCCTCTCGGGAGTAACTGTGCTGCCTGTTTTTGAGGACCTGACAGGTAAGATGTAGACTTTGGTGACGTACAGTGGGTGTGCTCCACATTAACAGTTCCGTCTCTTTTGTTCATTTCTAGGAGACATAGAGAAGAAGTATCATTTGGGTGTGAGTCCGTTTTGTGATCGTCAGACTGAGTCTATTGCCAACATCCAGATTGGTAACTATACATGGATACGGGCCAGTTAGAAAAATGCCACTGATTGGAACTTTGTCAAGAAAAAGAGATACACATTTGAAATACAGAATATTACAATTATGCTCATTTAAACAATCTAAAATTTTATTCTTGTCTTATTTTGCTCTTATAATTACTCTCATTTGACCATAAGTTGTAAAAAGCATAGTTTTTACAGAACATGTAACAGCTCCTTTTTTGTGTGTTCTAAAATGGAAATGCGCTTTTTGCATAATTCTGGGACGTGAAAAGGTGACCACTGAGCTGAATGGAATGTGAGCAGTTTGCACTGCTTGCTCTTCTTGTTTATCACTGCCGCTCGGTTTAGTAATTCCTCCGCCTCTTGCACAGGCCTCTTGAAATCTTGCCTCGATTTGTCCCTTCAGTCTTCACCCCAATAACTTCCCCTCGTTTACTGAGAGCAGCCGAGCAGCCGAGGACCTTCCAGTGGCCCCAAGTCCCCGCTGCGCCTTCAGCTCATGGGCTCCTTTTCCTCGTCCTGTCCTCCAGAAGCCACTTCCTCTCTGCCGGGCAGGCCGCGTCCTCTGCCGGCCTCAGGGCCCTCCTGGCCTTTGTGACCCGCTCCTGAGCCAGCACTGCGGGGGCCGAGGGCCCGGAGAGCCATGTGTGAGGGACCGTACCTGCAGGAAGAAGCGGAGGAGACTCCTGTGGTGGACGCTGGGCAGTGGTGGCAGGACAGACGGGCGTGGGCCGGGCGTATCGGATAACTCGGCAAGGGTTCGAGGAATGACTAATTTTGGTCGCTGCTATGCAATAGGGCCTTTGAGAATTAGACTGAACGTAGTGAAATGTGTACACGGATTTTAGAAAGGTAAAGCTTCTAGACAGTCAGAAGAGAGCAAATACTGTGGCTAAGACTCTGAAAAGAGGACTGCTGTCGGCTCAGATTCAGAACTGTAATTCCTGTGTAATGGCCGAGGGTCCTGTGTGGAAGATAGCGGGTCGTACTGACCTGCCTGCGGAGGGATGGTGGGGAGGAGTCGGCGGGAAGGGGTGGCACAGACCTGTAGAAGTGGGGCAGGAACGCGGCTCAGCCAGGAAAGCTGAGGTTTTCAGAGGGTAAGACAGGGCGTAGATCTGCTCCGGCTCTCAAGGAGACTTGTCTTCAAGTGGGGAAGAACAGGTGGCATGTCGGCAGAGGAACGGAGGCCAGGTGAATGGGTCGTCAGCTCACTCTAGCTACTTTAAATGGCTTTGCCTGAGCCAAGGACTCCTAGCTTAATGGGAGAACTTGCAAATGAGGTTTCTAAAAGTTGCAATATTTAAAAGGGAAAAGAAGCCAGATGCCTTAAACTGTTCCTTAGGTCTTGTCAGTATTGCAAAGTTCTGGAATGGATTATCAGAGGGGCGGGGATAGGTAAGTGATCGTCATAGTTCACATCTCCTGACTCCTCACAACCGCCATAGGGGACAGGCGATGCTGGTGTTCTCTTGTTCAGATGGTTTGTTTGCCCAGTTTATACAGTTAACAGGGGTTGGGCTTTCTGATGTCAACCCCCAGGTAAAGGGGGCTTAGGAAGATTCTATTTCTAGGGTAAGTCATGTGACTGTTAGAACAGATTCTGTGCTAAGCAGTGACTACTGGGAGCCAGCACAGTCAGTACATAGAAGTCATGTTTCATTAATAGCATTTCCTTCTGTGATAGGAATACTGGTGTCATTGACTGAGGATATCACGTACTGGTAAGAGCAAGGCATTTGGCCAGGCGTCCGTAGGATCTGCGATGCTCGAGCGCATGGCTAGTGCAGGTCAGCGCAGGTCAGCGGACTCACAGGTGGCTGAGCAGCTGGCGGCGTCCTGCCCTCCGAGCAGGTGCTGCATGGCCGGCCGGGCCCATGGCCCCAGCATGTTCACATTTATCAGCTACTTAAGACCTAATGAAGTTCAGGCTAACACAGAGCCAGAGTGATAGTTAATGTGTTTGATGTTAGAGGCAGGATCCTAAAGCTCCCAACCATTTGGAAGGAACAGTTTGGAGAATCAAATAAGAGGAGTCACGGGAAGCCCGTGAGCACGAGGTTCTGCGTTTGGTGCAAAACTCCAGCTGCTCGTGCCTGAGCTTGGCCCCTGGAAGAGACGGCGCTGGGTGGCTGGCCCTGCCCGCCCTGGTGTGAGGACGGCGCCCAAAGCTGCCGTTCGGTGCTGTGGGGGCATCTTCTGTGTTTGTCTCCTTCTCACCAGAACGCAGCTCCTTGAGGGCAGATCTTGTGGCCTTATTCACTGCTCTGCCCCGGCCACCCAACACAGTGCCGGCACATAGTAGGTTCTCGGCTTGTGTGGGGGGGAAACAGAAGAAATGGAAGAAAGCCTTATTTCTGATCCTAACTGCTTTTTCAGATTCCATCATTTGTACACTTAAGAAAATCCAACCATCAGACCACATCTGACTTTTTAAATTAAAAGTAGTGGGTGCTGCCTGCTTTAATCTTAGTGAGATTTGTTGGCTGAATGGCACCTGTGTTGTCTATGGTCAACATGGTCTTTTGCTGCAAAGACAAAGTTTTAGAGAAGAAGAAAATTTAAAAGCTGGCTTACATAAGCGGCGATAGAATTTGGATGTACATTTTCCCTGTCCTTAACAGATCAAAAGTTAGGAAGATAATGTTATTTGTTTCTCCTAATATATATTATTTCATTGATGAGGCATTTTCTGGGAGGCTTCCACCCCCCACCGCCACCCCCCCGTGTAAGAGACTCTGTAGCATTAAATCAGATATAAAGTACACTGGAGTGTTGTTTAAAGATGCAGACAGTCCTGAAATCACTCCTTTTCCTTTTCTGACTATGAATTAAGGAGATCAGTATAGGAGTTATTTATAAAGTAGGACCCTGGTACACTTTTGATGTCCACTTTAATAATTGCTTTAATCTCCTCTGTTCTTTTTAGACTCATAATTTTTGTCAGAAGTTTGGGCTTATGTTGAATTCTAAGTTAAATAAAATGGCTTATAGCCCTAGCCGGTTTGGCTCAGTGGATAGAGCATCGGCCTGGGGACTGAAGGGTCCCAGGTTTGATTCCGGTCAAGGACACATACCTTGGTTTCAGGCTCCTCCCCAGCACAGGCCCTGGTCGGGGTGCATGCAGGAGGCAACCAGTCGATGTGTTTCTCTCACATCGATGTTTCTCTGTCTTTCCCTCTCTCTTCCACTATCTCTAAAAAACCAGTGGGAAAATATCCTCGAGTGAGGATTAAAAAAATAAAAATAAATAAAATGGCTTATTTTAACCATGACTAGGTGTGAAGATTACCATCCCTGAGGGTGTACAGAGGGGTCACCCCAGCTCCCCTGCAGTTCAAGCCTCGTCCCCGCAGTGCTGGCGTAGCCCCCTCTTGGCCTCCAGGTGCCTCCTGGGGACGTCTCTGCGTGGTGCTTCGCCCGTCCTCAGTCCGCATGGCCTCGGTGTTTGCTTCATAACAGGACGTGGTTGTGCAGCTGAGAGGAGTCATCAGAAAGATTTGATATGTTTGTCAGTTCACCTTTAAGTTGCTTAGGAAATAGATTCTTCAGAAAAGACTTGTAAATTTATACATACAGAACCTTTTGAAAAATAAGGTTTAGGTAACATTGGAATAGAACTTGAGAGTAAACACTGTAGAGAAGTTTTAAAGATAAAGTTTCAGCCCAGCCAGCGTAGCTCAGTGATTGAGCATCGACCTATGAACCAGGAGGTCACAGTTCGATTCCCAGTCAGGGCACATGCCCAGGTTGGCGGGCTCCATCCCCATTATGGGGCGTGCAGGAGGCAGCTGATCAGTGATTCTCTCTCATCATTGATGTTCCTATCTCTCCCTCCCTTCCTCTCTGAAATCAATAAAAATATATTTAAAAAAATAAAGTTTCAGAACATGCGTTGACACCTTTTTCTCTTTTTTTCTTAAGGTTTTATGACATACCTAGTGGAGCCTTTATTCACAGAATGGGCCAGGTTTTCCAATACCAGGCTGTCCCAGACGATGCTCGGCCACGTGGGGCTGAACAAAGCCAGTTGGAAGGGACTGCAGAGAGAACAGCCCGGCAGTGAGGACCCCGAAGCTGCATTCGAGGAGTTGAACTCATAGTTATTACCTCAGGAAACCGGTTATCATTACCCAGAACCAGTGGACAGGCTGCCTCCTGGAGGTCAGAACGTGCCGTGGGGCTGGAGGTGAGGGAACTGACTCTCGACTGCAAGGTTTCCGGGTGGATGATGCCAGGATCTCCTCTGTCGGTCACTTGAACCCACTTTTTAATGATGAGACCTGAACACACAGCAATATGGACATGGCTCTCATGGGAAACCTTGAATCTGCAAAGCCCAGCAGGAGTGAATCCGAAAGGAGAAGCAAAGGAAGTTGTGCAGAGTGCCAGGTGTTTCTCAAAGCATTTACTCTGCGAACATGAAACTTGAACTGAATCTTTCAGCAGAAATCTCTTGGACTTTAACCAGTCTCATGCAACCTTGTGTGTCTGTACCTCCCGCTAAGTTCTCTGAGAAACGGGAATGTGAAGTGCCCAGCTCTGCTGCCTCTGGCCAGACTCGATGTTTACAATCCGCTCTGAAATGCTGGTTCTGCATTTGCCTTGGAGCATAATTGCTAAGGAACCACTAAGAATTTTAAAGATCAAACTAAACTGCAGCTCCTTCCCCCTGGTTTGCCTTTCTTCTCCTTTGGATGCCACCAAAGCCTCCCATTTGCTCTGGTTTTATTTGTGCACTGAAAACCGTGCACTCCCATAGCGTGCGCCAAGCTTCCCTCCAGTGCTCTTCGGCAGTGCACTTCTTTTAACGCTTAGTTTTAATTTGGGGCGGGCGGGAAGAGCACCCGGTCCTAGCTGTATTATGATTCTGCAGTGAAGACATTGCATGTTGTTTTCACTACTGTACACTTGACCTGCACATGCAAGAAAAGGTGGAATGTGTAAACACCATAATCAGCTCAGGGTATTGCCAATCTGAAATAAAGTGGGATGGGGAAGTGTGTCCTTCAGAGCAAGGGTACTAAAGCCCCTTTCGCTGCAGTGAGAGGTATGTTGTGTGTGGATGGGCGGATGTGTGTCTGTGTGCATGTTGTGCATGTGTGACTGTGCATGTGTTCTATTTATCCTTGTGGGAAAGGATTGGACATGGACGCTTTTATTTATTTTAGAATGTGACATGATGAGCAGCCACACCTGGGGGAGGGGGGAGGGAGCTGTAACAGATCGCTCCAGTTGCCTTAAACTATGCACAAAGCTAAGTGACCAAACTTCTTGTTGTGATTTGAAAAAAGTGCATTGTTTTCTTGTCTCCCCCCTCTCCCCTTTTTGATGAAACGTGACCCTTTGATGGGCCTTTTGATGTGAACAGATGTTTTCTAGGACAAAAATCTAAGGACTAATTTTAAACTTAAAACATTCCACTTTTGTAATTTGTTTTATGTATAGTAAGCACAACTGTAATCTAGTTTTAAGAAAAACCAGTGCTTTCTTTTAGTTCAATTGTATTTCCCTTGTTACTGTAAAAGACTGTTTATCAATTATGTTTACAGTTTGTTGCAACAGCCATTTTCTTGGGAGAAAGCTTGAGTGTGAAGCCATTTGTAAAAGGCTTTGCCATACTCATTTTAATATGTGCCTGTTGCTGTTAACTTTTGATAAATAAAAAGCTACCTTTTCACATTTTATCTTTGATATTTACCTTATAATAAGTCCTTTGGAAATCATAATGCTAAGTTTCTAGGAAATCAAAGATGTAGCTTCTTGGTAGCGTTCACACATCAGATGTTTATTCAGGCAGAGCTGGGTGCAGGCACAATCCTCTGGGGTGATCTGCACCTCACCACTGAGCAGGCCGAGGCCCTGGTTACCACGTCTGCTCAGAGGCCAGCTTTTGAGCCCAGACCTCTCGACCCCACACAGCCTTTTGTTCCCACAGTTGGAAATTGCATAAGACTCAGCACCTCTTGCAAGTACTACAGTACTACCTGTATTGGCCCTTTTAAAGTAATAAGAAACGGCCACTTAATTCTACTTGATTGATATCAACGTAAGAAAGGTACCACTGGGCCTCTTCTGTATCTTCCCAAGCCCAGTTCCGTCGAAGGGAGGCAGTGCTGACTCTAAAATCCCATTGTCATTATTGGCATAGAAGAGTGACACCTAATAGAAATGTAATGTGAGCCACATTAGTGATTTTCAATTTACTAGTAGCCACATCGAAAAAAGAAAAAATACCATTTATTCCAATATGATATATATGTAATTATTTCAATATGTAATTATAAAAAGCAGTTGAATTGTTTAAATTCTTTTCTTTGATACAGCCTTTGAAATGTGGTATTTTACACTTACAGTGTATTCTAGTTCATACTAGCCACATTTCAAATGCCCAATATCCATGTGGGGTAGTGGCTACCATATGGGACAGTGTGGGCACAGAAGTCTGATGGTGGCAAAGCTGGATGTTCCTGAGAAAAGTCAACTGGCCAGTCATGAGGTGGCATCACCTTGGTAAATTGGATGCATCCAAGTTTGTTTGTTTGTTTTTTATTTCAGAAAGGGAGGGAGGGAGAGAGAGAGAAACATCTATGATGAGAGAGAATCACTGATCAGCTGCCTCCTGCACGCCCCCAACTGGGGATCGAACCTGCAATCCGGGTATGTGCCCTTGACCAGAATCGAACCCAGGACCCTTCTGTTCGCAGGCCGATGCTCTATCCATTGGGCCAAACCGGATAGGGCTGCATCCAAGATCTTTAAAGCTTCAGAGACCTGGTGTGTCCGCACATGGAGAGGGGAACTATCTCATAGCAAACTCACATGAACAAAGCTCACAGTAACTGATGTGTTTAAAGAGTGTTAATATTTAAATTTACAATGGGATATGTAACTGTCAATCATTCTCTCCCTTTAGGCAGATCTTCTTGGCAAGCCAGATTGTGATCAGCCGGTTACTTGGTGAGCATGGATTCTGAGCAAGGCAAGCAAGTTGCCTCATGCATCCGTCTCCCTCTGGGGCCATACCTGCTGATGCCGTGTTTATGGAACAGGGTTCCCTCTTCCTGTGGACGATGCTAGAGGTTCTCTGCCATTCGCTGCTTCTCCACATCAGCTTCTGATTGGCACTTGCAGTAGATATGTCAGTACCTTCAGCCTTGTCTCCTTTGAACTGGCCTGGGCTCCATCTGCCTGTGTCTGATTGATGGCTTTTGCTCTGATCCACTATGTTTCTTACTGATGTTCAAAGGATTGTCTTATTTCCACTCTCAGGGGGAGACTTCTCAGTGTTGCTCTCATTTCCTGCCCAACACATATAATAAACTGGTTTTTTTGTTACGTTACGTATATGTGGGAATCACTGTCTATACTGCTTTTTGAAATATGACCTATGTTCCTTGAACATTAATTTTCTAGAAAAATTTGAGAAAACAGTTCAGTAATTTAGAAGATCACATTTGAAATAATTAGATATATTATGGAACGGAATGCAAAATTTTAAAGATAAAACAGGAGACTTCAAAGAATTGTTGAGCATAATGTAGCAGCCCATTGGGGTTCCAGGCCCAATTCTTCAGTTGTGGGGGGCATCTGCTATGCTTGGGGGTAAAGTCCTTGGAGAGAAAATTTTGGCAAGCCTTAGCTGAATGAGAAAGTATCTGGTTCCTGTCAGTATTTATACTCTGTAAATGTGATGGTTCATAATGATTCTCTGTATAAAATAACTATTTTATGTCCTTTGCAAACCTGGGAAATATATTTGTACCTAACATACAGATTTAGAGGTGCTAATAATTCTTTGAAGATTCCTGTAACAGTCTCTTTTTCCAAAATGCTTTGTCTCTTAAAGCTTTCACTTTTCTTAAAACTTTAAAACTTTTACATCAGAGATTTACAATGTTTTCATGTGCACTTTTTTAAATGTATATTTTGTTTAAATCCCCTCCTAATCAGTACCTCCTTGCTTGGGAAAATATATAATGACTGATAGCTACTGCGCATTCAGTAATGTTTTTAAATAAATGTGCATATTAAACACCATTGGATCAGCAGACATTGGAAGCCTAAGTTTGTGCAGATATGTGCAAGATTGAGTCTGAGCCACTCCTTGCTTGCTGTGGATCTGCAGACAACCTGGCTTCTGGAAGGCCCCAGAAGTCCACGGTGGAATGAGGGGGGTGAGCTGACTGGTGCGTGTCTGGGGCAGGGGGCGGGAGACAAGTTCTCCATCTTGTCTGGTGCTCAGCATAGGGCTAGCGTAAATTGGGCAATCAATAAGAGGTTGTTGAGTAAATGACTTGGTGGTTTAATTATGTTTCCTTTGTAGCTGTCATTAAGAGAAATTATACTGAAACTGGTCTGTTTATGCTGAAGTGTGTGGTAAGCAATACCCAAGCTCCTGTTGTGTGCACAGCACTGCGCTGGGTGTAATAAAGGCACTAAAAGTTCCAGAACATGGTCTCTGTTATCAAAGTGTTTTTGGTGACAAACTGGTGTGTGAAGTGTTTGTTATTCAGTATGGCAGGTCTCCATATTCTACAAATGAATGCAAGGTGTCAGACTGTTTAGAATGAATGGTTTAGTTCATTAATTTTCTTCCATATTATCTTTGTTTCCAATGCTTTCTAATCATTCTCCATCTCACTTATTGAATTCTTCAGCTCCAGAATTTGGTTCTTTATTGTCTCAATCACTTTGGTAAAGTACTTGTGTTCACTAATTGTATTCCTGAGTTCCTTGAACTGCCTTTCTGAGTTTTCTTGGCTCTCCTTGGTTTTTTTCATGACTGCGATTTTGAATCCTCTGGCATTTACATCACAGTCTTCCATGACTTCGAGTTTGATTGCTGAAGAACTGTCGTTTTCTTTGTGTGACCTGGTTGTTCATGTGATTAATGTGTGGTGCATCTAAGTAGGGAGCACCTTTCTTATTTCAGGATGACACTTAAGAGGTCTTTCTTTCGTTTCAGTAGATGGCTGTTTGTAGGACAGCTTTCTCTTTTACCTGTGCTCCTTGCACCCCTGCAGTGGTGGTGGTGGTGGTGGTGATGGGGTGTCCCTGCTGTGTCTGGGTCACCTGGGTCTCGGGGCACCACCCCTGTGGAGGACATGGTGTGGGGGGTTGACACATGGCGCTGTTGATCTGGTTCCCTATGGTCAGAAGCCGTGGATGCATCTCTGCTGCTGCTACTGGGCTCCGCCATAATCAAGGGAGGGAGCCAGGTTTTCAGGCACCAATGCTGCTTCTGCCTCTTATCTTCCCTGGGGGCTGGACCCCAACTCCTCCACCTCTACGTTAGCTGGGGCTGAGGCAGGGGAACCAAGTCTACAGGCAGTCCCTGTCCTTCCCCCCATCTCGCCTCCCCTGTAAACTGAGGTGTGGGTCTCGTGGGTGTGCTCGTGTT
Organism: Cnephaeus nilssonii; assembly: GCF_951640355.1. Taxonomy (NCBI): domain Eukaryota; kingdom Metazoa; phylum Chordata; class Mammalia; order Chiroptera; family Vespertilionidae; genus Cnephaeus; species Cnephaeus nilssonii. The sequence goes on along the minus strand of NC_137089.1, from coordinate 35,823,289 downwards.
TGGAGCAGAGAAACCTTTGTTGGGTTACAGGTGTCCACAGGTGCAGATTTCAGAGGAAATACAAAGGGGTCTTCTCCACTGTGGTGCTGGCTGTATTTTTTTAATCCTCACCCGAGGATTAAATATTTTCCCATTAATATTTAGAGTGGAAGAGAGAGGGAAAGACAAATATCCATGAGAGAAACACATCCATTGGTTGCCTCCTGCAAGCGCCTGGGCCAGGGTGGAGCCTGCAACTGAGGTACGTATGTGCCTCTGACCGGAATCAAACCCAGGACCCTTCAGTCCGCAGGCCGACTCTCTAGCCACTGAGCCGAACTGGCTAGGGCACTATATGATTTTTAAAAAATCTTTATCTGAGGATGAGGATATGTTTTATTGGTTTTTTAAAAAGAGAAACACCAATTGTTTACCTGTAGCCCCAACTGGGGATTGAGCCTTCAATCTAGGTATGTGCCCTGACTGGGAATTGAACCCACAACCTTTGGTGCACAGGACAACATTCCAACCAACCTAGCCACCCGGCTACAGCTAGCTGAGATTCTTCAGCATAAATTTTAAGTTTATTGTTGTTTTTTTAATATGTTTATTGATTTCAGAGAGGAAGGGAGAGGGAAACATCGATGATGAGTATTGATGAGCTGCCTCCTGCACACCCCCTACTGAGGATTGGGCCCACAACCCAGGCATGTGCCCTGACCTGGAATCAAACCCTGACCTCCTGGTTCATAGGTCAATGCTCAACCACTGAGCCACACTGGGCGGGCTAAGTGTTTATTATTGAGCCATATCCTATAAAGAATCAGGAGGCTGCATGATATCCCAAGTTCTTTATTTTAGCTGAAATTTATATATCAGACTTTTCGAAGGAATGTTTAAAGTTCCTAGTCAAACATTTGCATTTTCACCTAAGAATCATCACCAGATAGGGGGTTAGTTTTCCATTGTGGGGAACAGAGCCGCACTCAGATTTCTTCAGGCTTCCTGGGGCTTTGTCCTAAGGCTCCGTGTTCGTGGGACTGGAGACAAACCTGTGAGGGCTGCTGGGAGGCAGCCCTATGGGCTGGCCATTCTAAGGTGGAGCTGCTCATCCCCTCCCACTCATCTGGCTTCTCTTCTTGTCTCTTTACCTTGCATTTCTGCTTAAAAAGGTGGCATAACGTCGTTTTGAAAAGTGTTGTCTTTACAGCTAGACCTGGGTTTGGGTTTTTGTCATTTATTAGCTGGAGCTCCTTAGGCAAGTTACCTAATCTTTTAAGTGGCTTCCTAACCTGTAAAATACATTTCTTAAAAGTAATGTATCGATACATAGTTAAGTGTCAAACCAATGGCCTAATGCATGTCCTTGTAATGTTTTGTAGAAATGGCTCAGGAACATAGCTGTCCTACATGACATCCTAATTTGAGCTCCAGGTACCAACAGCCCTCTCTGTCCAAGTTTCCTGTTCAAATGCCTAAGGAGACTCTGGTTAGACCAGCTTATCAAAGCTGTGTTCTTGGTCACTGACCAGTCTGAACGTTACCAGGTATTCCTTTCCAAAAGGGAAGGCAAAGGTTCGGATGCTGGGCAGTTTGCCTTCGAGTTGGGTTAAGGAGTATTCAGATAACCTGACCCCCAAGATCAGTCTTCATGTGTTCCCCTACCCATGTTGCTAACACCAGCATTTCAGATGACTTCCCAACCAGAGTAGTTCTCACCCTTTGATAAAAAGCACGCCTGGCCAGTGAATGGGGATGGCCATTAGGCAACAGTAACAGCAGACTTTTCATAGCTCCAGTAAAAATCCTGTTAGGAAGAGAGCAGTTATGAGGGACTGCCCTGTGGTAGCTGTTTGGTATGGAACGGGAGGCATCATTTGGTTTCCTTATTATTTACCTTCCTGAAATGTCTACGTGACACTCATGTTCTCCTACCACCTTCTGTGACTTCAGAAGGCGCTGGAGCACCTGCCAGAGAAGTCCCCACTGTGAGAACATTCAGGCATCTAGCACATAGGATGTGGGTTAAGGACGACAGTCTCAGAGGGAAACACACCATTTCTGGATCCTTCTTGGGTGATGCTATTTTTATTATCTATCTGTTCTCAAGTGATTGCACTGGTACCAATAAAGAACTAACCTGCTTATAAGATTGACAAGGAAAAACTAAAAAGAATTTTAATAGGTTTAGTGGAGTAGCTCAGAATGTTGAATCTCTAAGGTGAGAAGGGGAAAGGACTCAGGAATGGCTGAAAGCCCATGAGAAATGATTGTGACAACAGTCATTAAACCAAGCATCTCGCTCTGCCTGACCATCCTAGAGCTGATTTTATTGGGCTAAAGCCTGAAAGTTTAAACTTCCATCGGCCAGATTCTAACCCAGAGAGATTGTCTATTTTTAGGTAAGTTACCAGGAGGATGGTTTTTCCAAAGTACTTGTTTTTGGTATTTGTTACCTTTTGGTGTTTTATTTACCACTTACAGGAATTCTTAATACAGCAAGAGAACAGGCTTCCTCTACAGAAGAGCCTGTGACCTGGGAGACGACCAGAACTAAAGACTAAGTCCTCCACCTAAGCCTGTGCAGGTGCCAGAATCCAGTCTAATGGGAACCAGTGACCTCGTATAAAATGATGTAAGTTATAACTATTTAGCATTCTACTAGAGTGTGTTCAAAATCATTATTTCATTTAATCTCAACAATTTTTTTAACTGAGCATTAGTCCCATTTTAAAAACAGAGCTGTGACTTGGCCGGGGTCACATAGCACAGATCATGTATAATCCAAGTCCAGTCTTCTCTGACTCATACTGTGTCACGTAGACATTTCAGGAAGGTAATTAAGGAAACCAAATGGTGCCTCCCGTTCCATACCAAACAGCTACCACAGGGCAGTCCCTCATAACTGCTCTCTTCCTAACAGGATTTTTACTAGAGCTATGAAAAGTGTGTGTAGTGAGCCCTGGATTAGTCAGAATTATAATAGACAAAACATTATTATATCAGTTACTTAACTTTAAAGCCTCAGCTATAAAATGCAGAATTAAACTATTTTTAAGATCATTCACTTCTGTATTGTGTTGGAAGAGAGAACCAGAAACTGAAGGAGGTGACAGGGTGGAATGCTGAGGAAAGTCACCCCAAGCGACTGCCCTGTTTAATGCTGAAATCCCTTTGAGAGAAAGTGAATGAGAGACAACACAGTTTATTCTAAGCACATTGCCACTTGAAAAATGTAGAAAGCAGATTACTCCTAAGAAGCTCCATGTGTAATATAAAAGAATCTTACCTATCATAAAAAACATATCTATATGCATGTACAGGCTTTATGGTCCGTGGAAAAAGTTTTATTTCAAACAGTAACTTCCTTCTATTGGAGCACTGGCCAAAATTCAATACTGATACAAATGTAAATTTCTTAGGAGGTCAAAATATGTGTGTCAAATGAACTTTATGAATTTCTTTCAAGGGCAGAATTTTTAAAACATATGAAACAATTAGAAACAATGTACATACATCAACAGCAGTTCAAATTTAAGCTGAATAACCAAACCATGTAAATTACCTCAACTAGTATCTGCTAACATCTAAAACATTGCACATATTTTCAATAACTTAAAAGTTAGGGTCTACCTACTCTTTTCATCTCCAACCCCGTAGAGGAAATACAACTTTAAATACTATTTACTCAAGGTAGGAGATTCTGGCGTTAACTATAGCTGAGTTTAACAGAAATAAAGAAAATCATGAAGATTTATCAAGTATTTAAAAATGATCACTTGTAGCAATTCATTAGAAGCACTAGGTAAGAAAGGCAGTTCTGCACTTTCTAACAACAGCTAAGGTTTATGACGCATAATGTAATTCAACAGAACAGCATTCTGATGATGAACACCTTGTAAGACATGTTTTTGCCTATTCAGTGTTCCATTTTAAAGCTACTTGTTTTGACCAATGTTAAAAGTTTTAAATTCCATTATGCCAACAATTTCCAGAAGTATTAACTAAGTAACAAGTCATTTTTATGATGCCATTTATTAAAGAAAAAGATGGAATATTCTGGGTTTTATTTGAAAAGAGATTTAATTCAATGCTTTGATTCCTCCCTATTTGCAAACTACCTTTTCTTCCTTAGAATGGACGGCAGTGAGCATTATCTAGAGTTCCTACTCAAACCCCATCTCCAAGAAAATGTGAGAAGAAACCTAAGATAACTAAAAGTTCTGTTTGAGGTAAGAAGATTCCAATCTCGTTCTAACAATATTTAATTCCAAAAAAACTGTCGTGCCAGCTCTTCCGTCAATGACTAGTAAAATGGTCAATGAAAACAAATAGCAGCACCCTCATTATATAATTTTACATAGACTGCCTTGTATCCAAATATACGCATATGGAACATTTTGTACAGATAAATTAGTGTTAAGAGTTGAAAACGTCCATCTACAAATGTCCTTTCTTCATTCTGAAATCCATATCATGTTTTCAAAATTGGAAACCTAAACATCATGACTATACACTAAAAACATATTACATCAGAATATAAGTATGTTCTGGAAAACTTCAGAACTGACCTGATAGAGTTCCTTTGCTAGTGCTTAATCCTCTAGGTAGACTTAAAAGGAGACTACTGAATGTTAAATTCAGGTATTTACTAAACAGTGTTGATTTCTATTAGCCAAACGGGCCTAACAAACCAACAGCTGAACCAGGTTTCTCAGGAATTTGAAACATTTTCAATTAAAGCCTTCATTTTTCCTGTAGACTTCAACATGTGTGGCCCAAACTGGAAAACAAACAAAAATTATAAATAAATATATTGGTTCATATAACAGTGATGATATACCCCCCTTCCCAATCATAAATCAAAGGGCTGGTATGTTCTAAATGAAAAAAAAAAATCAGATAATATTAAAACTTTTATGAATTGACAGGTCATTAAAAACATATCAACAGAATGAAAGGCAAAGAGCTGACCAAATTGCTTCCTAGAAAAGTACAATCATCTTAGCAAGATCTAGCTTAGTCCAGTTTTACTTCTGTGAGTAAAAGAAGGAAGTACCACAATGTTTACTTTTCAATGTCTGTGAAGACTTTCAGTGATGCTAGAATTTCTAAGATACCTGTCTCTCTGGACCAGATAAGCAGGTGTCCCCCAGGACAGTAACTTGAGTAAAAGGAATGTATAAATTAGGAATTGAGCAGATTTTGTGGGAGCTTTTCTCCACCTATGACACATCCTGCAAGGCCCAGGTCAACTCTCAGCCTCTTCAGCAGACTTTCACGGGGCACCTGCCCTAAGAAAAAATGATCTTTCTATATATCACAACAATTTTAATAAATTTGACTTCATTGTGCTTAATCTAATAAAACACAGCATGAAAAATTAACATTGGCGATGTTAAGCAGTGAAACTAGGGGGTAACTTTTGTTCCTTCTTTATGCTCTTCTGTAAGTAATCTGCCTGTATGTAAAGACCAAGTCCATCTGAATCTTGCAGAGGACACAGCGGACCAGCTTGTAGAATGGAGGTGCTCGGCAGTGGCTGGAACTACTACCTACGCTGACCTAACACTCACCAGCACTGTTTCTGAAGTGGCCTCTGGCGCAGGCTTTGGAACTCCCTTTTCAGCCTCATCTTGGCTGTCACTTCGGTACCGGTAAGCAAACTTCTTTTTCAGAGCCTCTGCTATGAGGGCAGCAGGGTCAGTGGCATCCACAGGTTTGGGCTTTGTATCTTGTTCTGACCTTGGAGAAGTGAGCAGACACCAAGGGGACATGTCAGTATGCGGACAGCACTTCTCTAGCACCACAGACACTCAGCGAGGACACTGCTAGCGGTGAGGTGGAACCCGAGATTTCAGGCCAATGAAGAGCCACTCAGTTCATCTCAAGAGCACGGATCGTGTTCTTTCAGGGCAAGTATGGCTCCATTCCATTCCAGAAGCCCAGGGACGACCGTAGTGGTACACAGCATGGCTTCACTGAGTGAATGACTGACAGTGAAGACTTTACTAAATGAAAGGGTTTTAAAGGCAATGGGGGAAGAGCTAAAAAGTAACCTGGAAATGTTTATTTTGCTAATTTCTTAGTTATCTGTGCACAGGAGCGACCAGGGCCCATCTTTTACAAATTAAAAACTTGAACTATTCATAGTAGTCGTATTATAAAGCAAAAACCTCAAGAAGCCCAGTACTTTAACAAGACAAAGTGAGGGAAGTGAGAAGGAAGGTCAGTGCAGCCTCACCTTTTTACTGACCGAAGTTTCACACTGTTCATGTCTTTGAGGATCTCTAGCATGTTTGGCACAGCAGGTTTCTTTGGGCTGTGCTTATCCAGCGTCTTTCCAGCACCGGCTTTTCTCTCTCTCCGCGCTCGGATCAGATCGACAGCAGATGTGTTCTGCTGGGGCGCTGGTGGGGGGAGGGGTGGCGGAGGGGGAGGTGGTGGGACAGAAGGTGGTGCTGTGGTAACAGATGTGCTAGAATCTAAATCACCCACAGAAATAAGGAAAAATCAACTTTAATCCTGATGGTAACAGGCAAATAAAATTTTTAAATCATGTTAAGGACTTTTGTATACCTGAAAACAATATCCTTAAAAAGAAACTTTGTTACTTGGTTAAAATCTAAATCAGTCACTGTATCATTTAATCCCAAACTCTCCAGATGGAAAAGTTCCATTTAACTTAACAGGAGTGTTTTTGTGATATCAAATGGTCAAGCCTGACTGTGGCACAGTTTGTAACTCCTTTTAGATGAAATATAAAGTAATCTGTGCTGCACAAATAATTAGGACTATAATAACTTTTTTAAAACTATTGGATAAATTTGTGGTTCATTTTAAATATACTATTCACATATACAATATTATAAGCATTATACACCTCCATTGACTAGAATGTGTTTGAAAGGATTTAAATTAACTGAACAAACTTCTGGAAGAAAAAAAAAAAGTGTTATACTTGATTCCCAAAACAAAAAGTTAACCAAGATAAAGAGTTAAAGTGGTTATATAATGACGACCTAAAATTCATCTTTCTGCACAATTAGAGGTTAGAGAGTTTTCTTTTAGGTGAACTACATTGATTAGGGGATGCAAAAAAAGTTTCACTCAAGGATTTTTATTATAAACAGACCACCAAACATAAATCCCCAAATTATTTCACTATTTATGGCACTTTACCTAGTCTGCCAGGAGAGGGAGGTAAAGCAAAACTTAAGTTGGAAGAAAAGGGCAGGATTTTGGTTTTTCATTTAACAGGATTACTCCTCAAGCATTTGGTGGTGAGTGCATTTGCCCTCTGTCCACCTTGGCCTTACAAGGCTGGATTACATTAAACTCCAGGAGCACAAGCCAAGTGGCTCAGAGGTAGAGTAACTGTACTGTCCTTATCCTTTAGACAGAGTTGCTTCATCCTAAATCTAGCCAGAACTCGGGAACAACACTAGGAAAAACAACCACTACTTGCCAACAGGTTAATGGACTAGGATTTCAAGTCTATGGTTTCTTCTTCAAAGTGATAAATGCCACACAAATAAAAGCAACAGTATTAGACTAGGAGTCAGAGGACCTGAATTCAGTTTCTACTCTGGGCTAAAGGCATTTTATAATCATTTCCATGTTTTCTCCCGTGATAACTCTTAACAGCTACTGTTGGTCCCATTTTAGAGCAGGAAAGGGAAGTGGAAAGGCAAAGTACTTGCCTCGGGACTTCTAGGTAAGTAAATAGCACTCAAGCCTGTCAGGGCTGTCTGAGAGGATTAGTGCCATTAAGTTCCCCATAGCATTCACCTAGGTCAGCGATGGTGAACCTATGACACGCGGCCGCTGAGGTGGCTGCATGCCGAGGATGAAACATTTGCGAAATAATGTTTTTTCCTCAAAGTGACACACTACCCGAGTTATGCTCAGTTTTTTGGCGAAGTATGACACACCAAGCTCAAAAGGTTGCCCATCACTGACCTAGGTAGTAATTCAAGTGCAGGAATTTCAGTGTTTTCCAAATATACCCACTTATCCTCTCTGATAGCATCAAGATTGTTCAAAACAAACAAAAACCACTTAAGCTTGATTGGGGCCTGGACTAGACGATGCAGAGGACTGACGCCCATTTACAGCTGTTATTTGCCAATAAATTCTAACATTACAGTGACATGCTTCTGATTCCCAGTTTGCTGGTTAAAACCAATGTAGGACGTACAGACCTGCAGTGAGAGTTTGCTGTTCTTGCAGGGTCACAATTTTGGCAATCTGAGCTCGGAGAGCAGCAAGTTCATTTTCCAGAGCACAGATCTTCTGCAGCGCTTCCTCGTTCGCCAGGGGCGTCTTCAGTGGAGGTTCTTCTGGAGACAGGTTTGGTAAGGACAGCTGCCTGCTTGGGGGTTTCTCAAAGAGAGGAATGTCATCCTGAAGGGGCTGCCTGGACCTGACCTCTGTCCTGCAAGGAGGAGAGAAGGGTGGCTGTCACAGGCTTTGTAAGAAAATATTAAAAAAACATTGCCAATTAATCACAAAATATCCATAAAGGGGGATTTATGTAAGGTCAGCCTAAAAAGTGGTTCTCAAGTGTTTCTTGTTGCCGTTCATTCTTCTGAATCACTAAGCAATCTGCACAAGCATCACAGATTCCAACAATGTTTTTGCTAATACATGTTTGGTTTTATTTGAACTAAGAAACCTTTTAATACTCTTAAAAATGATAAATTAGTTACTAGTTGTATTTGACAACAAAATCAGATCAGTAATGCATTAGCCCTTCCCCAGGATCTTGGCTTCTGCAATTCAATGTCAGTATTTCTGTGTATGATAGAATACACCAAATTACAAGACATATTGTAACAATATGGGCAAAATACAGCAAAAGAAACTGAAAAGGGGGAAAAAATCAATATAACTGAACCCATTCAGTAACTACATGGTAACTAAGTCATCACTTGGGTGTAAAAAATTGAATGTGCACTGCTCTGCAGCTCCAAATGGAAGTCTTTTGGGGCTGAGAATAAAATTCAGATTTCTTTTGAACTGTCAATTTCTTCCCATTTTATATAATTAGGTCTTCCTGGACTCTAAGCCCTTGGCATTTTTTAAAATCCTCGCCCAAGTTTATGCATATTGATTTTAGAGGGGGAAATAAAATAAAGCTTTATTCGTTTTATTTAGAATATGAGTGGATAGGGAAATATGTTTGGCTTGCAAAGCTTCAATTACCACTTTCTTATACCTACAAGCGGAAGGAATGGGTGATGCAATTTCTTAAAAAAAAAGTACATGAGATTAAACAAAGGTTAAAAACATCTATAAGGAATAGTACCAATGATCTGATTAAATATTATATATATATTCTTTGAAAGATTATATAAATAAGTTAGCGATTACATGCATTTGCTCTAATCAACCTACAATAAAAAAATAAGATATTAAAATTTTGAAAGAAATCACTGGCTCTTTGTTGATGCAATAGGCTAAATTCTGATTTCTACCTACCTTTCATAGAGTAGGTCAAGAAATTCTGTTGAATAGCTCTATACAATAAATAGATTAAATTACAAGTAGATAAATATTTACACAGAGTAATTACTTAATCAGTATGTGAAATATTTATTTAATATGCTTCCTCAGCTATATTCTTAATAACTTTTTGTTTTTAATAAAACTGAACACAATGATTTCTTAAAAACAACTTCTTGAAAAAACTAAGGAAACTGTAGACAGTGGTAGTAACAGAACTCTAGTCTTGGGTAGAATACAGAAATATCAACTGTAAAATTATAATATTCTTGTTCAAAACAACAGTGTCGACAAAGATGGAAGACTAGTGGTAACAGACTGAATTCAGAGGAAGGAACCTGTCAGAAGCAGTGTTCTCAGGACAGAGGATGGACACACCACCATGGGCACCAGAGGTGAGGGCTGCTGGACAGAAGTGGAACAGAGAGGAGAGAAACACAGAACCTGCGCATAAAGACTCGTCTCTGCCCCCGCCTCCCCCCCCCCTCGCCGCCATCTTTCATAGTCCTATACTTAAAATAATATATTCACCTGTGAGGGTGATGGTTTGTTTTAAAAAGAAAATAAAATTTTGGATACTAGAATCTTTTGTGCTACTAAACAAAAGTTATAATACTGTTTATTCAAGAACTAGTAGTGGTCACTTTAGTAGAGAACATTTCCCCACCTAAAATTCTAGACATCAGAGGGGCCAAAAGTATCAAATGCTTAGAAGTATGTTTTTAACTGTTATCATTCAAGTAAGGTAATCTTCAAATCCCATTAATATTTACTCTAAAATATCCAAAACTGGAACAAGGTAACAAGACAATATGGATTAAGATCAATTATAACGCATGTTTGACCATCTTATTCTCTTTAAACTATCTTCTACCCAAAATAAATCACAAGAGAAAATTATTGAGTATTGAATAGCAACTGCAATGTTAAAAAAAAAAAAGGAATCTTCTACATCTCCCCTCTTACAGGTGAATTTTATCCTTTTGCTTTTCCATCTACTGGGAATTGAGGACAAAGCATTCATCAATCTGGAATATCAGTATGCCCGAGTAAGAGAAAAAAAGCTGTTAGCAAAATGATTTGAGCAACAGTGTCAGATCACCTATACTCTATATCTATGCTATTTTTATAACTTTGATTATGTAGATTCTGCATTTCTCTGTGAAATACTGTTGATGGTTATAGTTCAAACAAAGCAATTATAGAAAATGTGGATTTTTAGAAGCCAAAAATTAAAGTAATCCTAAAATGGTCATGTCTTCAAAAGACACAAGAGATGGACATCTATTGGAGCCCAAAAACAAATAAGAATTGTTCTGTAATAGTCTTCCTTGTGTATGAAAAACTTTAAATTTTATAAAAATTTTACACAAACTCCTTGCTTTAAAAACACACACATCCTTCCCACAGACATCTATTCTGTAAAGAGTCAACAAATAAATCATTCTCAGAATTAATCTGTTTTGTCATCCTTCAGAATAGGGGGCTATTAAGAGCTAGAATACAGAGGCCACAATTAATCTAAGAGAAATGCTGTTCAGATTTTTGTGTATAATTTAGAGAATTTTTAAGAAACAAAAATATAAAGCAGTATCAAGTATTGATGCCCCCAAAGCAGAAGACAAACAGCCAAAATAAGATTGTTTTTAAAAACCATTTTCTTGCCCTAGCCAGTGTGTTAAGTGGCTAAGAGCTTTGGCCCACACTTGGACCAAAGGTCCATGGGTTCAATTCCCTGTCAGAGTGCATGCAGGATGCAACTAATCGATGTATCCCTCCCCCTCCCTCCACCTTCCACTCTTTCTAAAAATCAATGGGAAAAATATCCTCTGGTGAGGATTCACACAATTTCTTCATACAAACTTCTGCTGATGAGATTTCTACCTTTTTTCCCCCCTATTATTTGATTTTGGCTCCAACATGCCTTACAGTAGAAGAGTAAGGTTCCTATGCAGAGTAACATTACACACCACTTACCTACCTCTCTTACCTTTTCCATGTTAGTGTCAAGGACAGCCTCTTCTGGAGTACAACTTACATAAATATAAAATGCTTTTTAAGCTCCACTGGCCATTTTTAAAATTCTAAATGAAATGGAATGCACTTCTGGGGTCCTTTCCCCTTAACTCACAGTTAAGGAAAACTCAAAAGCTGAGATTGTTTCAAATTCGCCCAGTGTCCTAGGAAAAGTGGTATTATTCCCAAAATGATTTTTAGTTTGGAGAATAGCTTAGAAAGATATAAAAACACATTGTCAAAAGGATCCAGTTTAGTTCCCTGAAAACATGAAATTGGGTATAAAACTAACCATCTTTTTTAAAAAATACATTTTTATTGATTTCAGAAAGGGAGAAAGAGAGATAGAAATATCAATGATGAGAGAGAATCATTATCAGCTGCCTTCTGCACACCCCCTTCTGGGGATCGAGCCAGCAACCCAGGCATGTGCCCTTGACCAGAATGGAACCCAGAACCTTTTAGTCCACAAGCCGACACTCTATCCACTGAGCCAAATCGGCTAGAGCCTAACAATCTTTTTAAAGTGAGCAAGTAGCTGAGTAAAGACAACTGGACTGGGGAGATTATTTTGACCGAGGGGGTAACCCCTGCAAGGATTTATAGTGGGGAGTTGGCAGAACTGTTAGGAGGCCACAGACCCAGAGCACTACTGGGATTCGTCACATTAGCTGTTGTAGTAGATTCTGCTCAACACAAGTCTCTTGTATTTTATAAGTCATATCTTACAAAAAATGATATTTAATAGAAATGTTTCTCCCTTAAATCTAGTATTTTACTGATGTACATTATCAGTTAATGTCTAGTGTCAAGTCCTAGTAATTAAGATTAAAATGGGAACAAATAACACCTGTTGTTTGTTGTGAGTGGAAAACTCCTGCTCCAACCCATGGGGGAGGGGTCAATCTCCTGGTCTACACTCACTCACACCTACTGAACTGTGGCCTGGCTGCTTGCTGAGTCATTTCCTTTGGAGTCTAGTTACTCATAGTCATGCTTTATGAGATTGGGGTTCTTCTCCAACACTCCTTAAAAAATAGCACATTCCATTTTACACTTAATATTCAAATTTGAAAAATTAAAAGCTGTATATCTTTAATCAAAGCCCTTAGTCTCACTTTAGTTACTACCCTTATATTACCAATTTTTGTAAATATATTCATCTTGGCAATTAGATTACAAACATTCTGGTGTAAGAAAAGGGCTTATCTGTAAGGACTTCAATCCTATGAACCTATAAACTTTTAATAAATACTCAGTTTGATATGTATGAGGCACTCAGATTCAAGAATTAGATACAATTAGAAATGAAGGTATTAACATAGAATGACCAAATCAGAGTTCAACTTGAAATATTTCAATATCCCTTAAATAATGATTTTCTCCAAAAGTTATTCTAATACATGACAATATCTATGATGTCTACTAGAAGCCACAGCGTTTATATGATAGTCTTTAATTTCATCATACTTAGTATGTGCAAGTATTATGCTGTGTAGTTATCAAAAAACTAACAGTCCCCTTAGGGTTTTATTACAAAAGAGAACAAATCAATTATCTTAGACAAGATAATCAGTTATAGATTCTTTCAAAGAATCGCAGCGCTTCTTATAAAAATGAGATTTCTAATTCTGAGGCCATTCTGTTAATTTAAAGGGAAATCAAAATGTGCATAGAAAAGAAAAAAAAAGAGGCCTTACTGTGTGCATGTCACTTTGCTAAGGGTTTTCTCATGTTATCTTTAAAAATTCTCCATAGAAGGTAGGGATTAATACAATTTAGAAATTAAAAAAAAACTGAACTTCAGTGCATTTGAAAACAATCATTTATACAATTAATCAATTATGAAAGACTCTTAATGTGTGCTATTTCCCCAGAGACACAATACTATGACATTAATATCAGTGACAGATAAAAACTCAAATTGCCTGGTAAGAGTACTAGTATTCAATAATTGTCAAGACAAAGTAAAATTCCATCAACTTTCTACTTTGTCGTATTGTTTAAAATATAGAGTAAATTTGCTACCTCTTCAATCTGTACAATATATTTATTTTTCTGGTATGTGAAACTGATAAAGGCAAGATTCCTTAAAGCTCCCTTTCCATGGGCAGATGGGAAGATGTAGATGTATCAGCCTGTTTATTGGGTATCAGCGGGAGGGGGAAGGGGAAAGAACACTGAGAATACCTTTCCCAGCCATCTAGATATATGTACATCTACAGTTTGCACAATCAATACAAAGTGTACTATCACACCATACTGTAAGAGAAAGTTTGCCTAATTTTTCTAATCACATGGACCATGTCACTGACCTTGGAACTCTGAGGGAAATTCACTACCTGTCAACTTTCTCCTCTAGAGCAACATTCAAATCCAACTAGGGCTCCCCTGTTTCGTTCTCACTTTGTTCAAGTTCAGATTATCTTTACCTAGGGTACTTCCAGGCACCTCTTCAAAGACCCTTTAGCCAATTATTTTCAACATCATAGACACAATCCCATTACCCAGAGCCATTATGCCAATTCAAGTACGCTATAATCACAATCCCCATGACTACTGCATTATGTCGTATCCAGTGCAAATATGACATTTGTGTTTAAAAAACAAAAAACATAAAATCTTTAGAAAGTTCTTTTTCCAGGAAGAAGGAGCAGATGTACTGTTCCATCTAACTATATTAACTCCCTGCTAACTATAACTAAAAATATTGGACACTGTATAGAAAATAAGTAAATGTATGTAAGAAGACTGAAAGGTGGAGAGAAAGCAGACTGATTGGGGCCTTGGGAACAACAACAAAAACATAGGCGTGAGCTCTCAGAGTTTTCCTTTTGACTCCTATATCTCAAGTTGGGTACAGGACTCACTGGTAAGCCAAAAATGCCAGTGATGTGGGGCGGGGGGAGAGAAAGCCTGCTGTCTCAGCTAAAGGACCAAGAAAGGGAGGAGCCTCCCAAGATAAGTAATTCTAGCCAACACCACAGAAAATATTGTGGCCCCACCTCTACCATGCAGCAGGCCAACTTCCACTCTTACCAGGCTGTAACGAGGTGCCTCAAACCCTGGAGGGTGGTTGTCAGAGAAGACAGGCAGCAGGAACTTTAAACCAGGTACCTCACCTCCCTGTGTTATCAGTGGACACAATTTAGGGAGCCTAGAATTTCACCCCGTCCAGCAGTAACAGGGCACACTCCCCTACCGGCTAGTATAGTCTCACAAGAGGCCTCTGGGGAGCCTGGGTTCCCACCCTTTCAGCAGTAAAATAAGAGCCGGCCCTCAGGCCAGTGAGAAACCTGGACTTGGCCTCCCACTGGCAGGAACACAAATGGCACTCACTCCTCCCCTACCAGAGGACTATCAGAAAGAGCCACCTAAGAGAAAAGGTCTAAATAAAATCCAGTTTCATATATCCAAAATATCTAAGTTTCAATAAAAAATAATTCATACCAAGAACCAGAGAGAACACATACTGGGGACTTCTGGTTAAGATGGCAGACTAGGTAAACTCTGAACTACCTTATTCCCCAGCAATTCCACTTCTGAGTATGTATCTGAAGAAATCCAAAACATTAATTTGAAAAGATATATGCACACCTGTGTTCACTGTAGTGTTATTTACAATAGCCAAGATATGGAAGTAAACTAAGTGCCCATCACTAGACAAATGGATAAAGATGTGATCTATACATATACAACATTACTCAGCCATTTAAAAAAAATGAAATCTTGCCCTAGCTGGTTTGACTCAGTGGATAGAGCAGTGGTTCTCAACCTTTCCAATGCCGTGACCCTTTAATACAGTTCCTCATGTTGTGGTGACCCCCAACCATAAAATTATTTTCGTTGCTACTTCATAACTGTAATTTTGCTACTGTTAATGAATTGTAATGTAAATATCTGTGTTTTCTGATGGTCTTAGGCTCTACAGCAGCGGTTCTCAACCTGTGGGTCACAACCCACAGGTTGAGAACCGCTAGCAGGGTCGCCTAAGACCATCGGAAAACACAGATATTTACATTACGATTCAAAACAGCAGCAAAATTACAGTTATGAAGTAGCAACGAAAATAATTTTATGGTTGGGGGTCAACCATAACATGAGGAACTGTATTAAAGGGTCACGGCATTAAAAAGGTTGACAATTCCTGGGATAGAGCTTCAGCCTGCAGACTGAAGGGTCCCAGGTTAGATTCCTGTCAAGGACACATGCCTGGGTTGTGGGCTCAATCCCCAGGAGAAAGCAGCCGATCAATGATTCTCTCTCATCATTGATGTTTCTATCTTTCTCCCTCTCCCTTCCTCTCTAAAATCAAAAATATATTTTAAAAAATAAATTTAAAACACACACCCATAAAACAAATAGAAGACAATCAATACAGGGATAACAGAGATATTAAAATTACCTAACAGATTTTAAAGCAGCTCTGATATAAATGATTCAATAAGCAATTACCATCACTTTTCAAGTTAATGAAAAAGAGTCTCAGCAGTCTCTTAAGTCAAAAACATTTTTTTAAAAAGGAACAGTTTTTTGGTTTTTTTTTTAAGAGAAAAACTGAACACAGAGAAAACAGGAGGGAGAGCCAGACTGAAGCCCTAACATAACATCTCTCTCTCCCTCTCCCTTCTCTCTGAAATCAATAAAAATATATTTAAACAAAAAACCCTATATTTTCCAAAAATCCATCGAGAACTTACTGTGTCATTCAAGGATCTGCAGTATTAAGAATACTAATACAAACATAAATCTCACCATATAGATGAAATGAACCAAACACCTGTCAGAACACCTACCATCAACAAATCAACGAATGACAAGTGCTGGCAAAGATGTGGAGAAAAGGGAACTGCTGGTGAGAATGCAGACTGGTGCAGCCATTATGGAAAACAGTATGGAGTTTCCTCAAAAAAATTAAATATGGAACTGCCATTTGACTCAGTGATCCCATTTCTAGGAATATATCCTAAGAAACCCAAAATACCAATCAGAAAGAATGTATGCACCCCTATATTCATAGCAATTTACAATAGCTAAGATCTGGAAACAGCCCAAGTGCCCATCAGGAGATGACTGGATAAAAAAGCTGTGGTATATCTATACCATGTAATACCATGCAGCAGTAAAAAAGAAGAATCTCTTACCCTTTGAGACAGCATGGAGGGACCTGGAGAGTATCATGCTAAGAGAAATAAGTCAGTCAGAGAAAGACAAGTATCATATGATCACACTCACATGTGGAATATAAGTAACAAAATAAACTGATGAACAGAGTGGATCCAGAGACATGGAAGCATGGAACAGATTGTGGAATCTCAGAGGGAAGGCAGGGGAGGGTAGGTAGGTGGGAAGTAATCAACCAAAAACCTTATATGCATATATGCATAACTCATGGACACAGGCAATAGGGTGCTGAAGGCCCGGGGTGGGGCCAGGGGTGGGCTGGAGGAGTCAATGGGGAGAAAAGGAGGACATATGTAATACTTTCAACAATAAAGAATTATTTAAAATAATAAAATAAACATGCAACCACCTTATGACTTATATGACTCAGAAATTGCATTTAATCTAGAGAAATGAAAACTTACGTTAATTCAAAAACCCTGTACACAAGCCAAATGTCCATCAACTGGTGCATGGTGAAATAAACTGGTCCATCCATACCCAGGAATACTGAGTTCTGGTTCAAGATGGCAACACAGGAAGAATAGGGAAATCCTGAACTCACTCCTCCAGTGAATACACCAAATCTACAGCTATGTATGGAAGTTTCCTCTGAAAAGTAAAATCTAGCCGAACAACAAAAACAGCACTAAACAAACATAGCACTAAAGCTGGAGAGGCTGAGACACAATCTCTTAATAAACCCCACCCCAGGAGCAGTGACCCACACTGGGAAGGGAACTCAAAACCCACAGCTTCTTCCTGTGGAGCAAAGAGTCTGAACACCACATTGGGTACCCCAACTTTTAAGACCTGCATCTTAGAGATGAGCACCCAAGATGTCTAGCCAACAGGATTCATATTCAAGAGATCCACAAGGCTATAGTGATCTGAGAAATGGCCCTTCAATTTGCTCTCATGCTGGGACTCACTCACCCCAGGGTCTAACACAGAAGCAGCTGATCCTGCCTGGACTTTATGTAAAAGTCTCATTTGCTAATCTTAAAGCATCGGCCTGCGGGGCAGTCATCTAACCCAGCGGTTGCCAACCTACACAGCTAGGGGCCTGCTATGATATATTGTGGGGATGGAGGCTGGCAGGCACCAACTGTAAGTGCCATCCTCTCCTCCCACCCCCCGAAAAAATACCCTAGGCCTTCTGCCCATAGCTTCAGATGGTACCCCACAGGTACCATCTTTAACCTTCCCTCTGCCCTGCTCCAGAGAACCAGTATCTTCCAGAGGGGCTCTTTCATTTGAGTCTGTGCCCCGATTTTTTATGTCTAATGCCCCAAATTTTGTGGCTGCCACCAGGGGACAACCCTTGATCACCTGGCTCTGAAGGCAAGGAAGTCTTGCATTCCTGGTTCCCATAGGACCGTAAAAATTAAAGTGGCAGGTCTTGGCCAACTACCATCCTCAGGGCACTGCACAGACAGCAGACTGAAACATCCCCAGTCATTCTGAGAAGGCCTATTTGCTCCTCCAGGAGCTCTGGCCTGAAGGACAGGCTTCAGGTTTGGCCCACATCTAGAGGCCTACAGAGTCTCTCAGGGAACAGAGGCCAGTAGATGCAATCTTTGCACTCTTCCTCTGTCTCGCTCCAGTTACTTAGTATCTCTCTCAAAAGATGCTTACACCCTTGTGAGGCACCCTGATTTTTAAGCCGCACCAGGGGACACCTCTAGATCACAGACTCTGGTAGCCAGTGATCCTACTTACACCATGGGTCACAAAGGAGTAGAACCAATGGAAAATGAGTTCTTATAGAGCTACCACTCCCAGGGCATAGCAAGAACCAACAGACCCAGGAACTCAATCTTTTTGGCTTCTACTGATCCTCAGCTCTAACATCCCCTTCCCTTCTTTGAGAAGCCTGGCCAAACCTCTCCATCCCACAGTGGCCTTCTGTATTTAGTCGACTTTACAGTATTAATATTATTGTTTTCTTCTTTAATCTCCTCTAGCACACCAAGTATTCCTAGAAAACTAGGACTATGTCTTATTTTAATCTCTGTATCCTCAATGCCTAAGAATGAAGAGTTGAATATGTGGGATAATTGTTTATTAGATTGAGCCATAGTAATTCTTTATTCAGGCTCTTTCAAATAAATGTAAGTCCCTGTCTAACTCTTACATATAGTTTCCTTTGAATCATAACTCACTTAAATTCAGAATTTTTAGGACTTATTCTCCAATGACCACACAAATTTTCGAATGTAACCCACATTGATTTCTCTACACCAATAATACCATTTTAGTACTATACTTATCTAAACATATTTATGACAGTTCTCTCATATTAGAACTTCTAACAGGCAGGGAATTCTGTAATTCTTAAGGACACAATAGTTATACGTCTTTAGGAAATTTATAAATACTGAGTCTTTAAAATAAACAGAACAGATGAGTGCTAAAAAGAAAACCTGGATTAATTACTAGAGACCAAATTCAGCTATTAAAGGTAAATACCGCAAAGATAACATCTTTTAAAATAATAAATACCCTATCTCAGTTCTCATAGGTTTCCAGACTAACCTTCGTCTTGTTGAGCACTCTCCTTCTTCTTCGGCTATCCATCCAACATCAGCAAAAGATGCCACTGCATCCTCTCCTGGGTGACTGGGGCTCCATTCTGTTGTAGGGCTGGTAAGCTATAAGGTACAAATAGGGAAAGATTGTCATCTGGCACCAAAATATTAGAATAAAACTTCTTAATGATCTAAATGAAAATTATGTTTTAGTGTTTCAAACATACGGGCAGTTTCATTTCTATTAAAGGTCCCCCATGAAAGGGACCATTAGTTACATCATAAGTTGCCTAATAATGTATGATAATCTCTGAATTATAATTTACCTTTTTCATTTAAAAAAAATATATATTTTTATTGACTTCTGAGAGGGAGACAGACAGAGAGAAACAGCAATGATCAGAGAGAATCATTGATCGGCTGCCTCCTGAACACCTTCCACTGAGGATTGAGCCTGCAACCCAGGCACGTGCCCTGGCCAGGAATCGAACCATGACCTCCTGGTTCATAGGTAACACTCAACCACTGAGCCACGCCAGCTGGGCTCAATTTTTATTTTACAGGTCAAATGATTAAAAACAAACAAACAAATAAAAAAACCCCACAAACTCTGGTCATCCTAAAACATTAAAAACATTTTTCAAATTTAAGCATTAAATATCATTTTTTCTGAAGAGATCTGGCTTTAAAAAAAAGTATAGGAACAAGAACAAGTAACCAATTTGTGCTAAATCTGGGAATTGTTTAAATGGATATTTATAGATATACTGTTATAATGTTGAAAATAGATTTTTTTAAATCCTTAAAGCTCATGATTTTTAAATAAAAGTATTAACTATATTAAGGAACAAAAAATACAAGAAGCAGTAGAACAGAATTCTCTAGCTAACCTTAAACACATAGAGGAAGGAACTGAGTATTTTTAAATAAATACAACAAGGAAAAAGCACCTAAGTTCTGAGATTTACCATAAAAAATTGGAAATATAATTTAATTGAATTAAATTTTTATTATAATGCCTCAGAGCCATATGGTCAATGGATAATAATTTTAAAATAAAGTTATCAGATTAATATAACGCTTCCAACAAGTTGGAATGAGGTGTAAGTGAAAAAGAAAATGAAGTGACTTAAAAAGTGACTCTGTGATTGAGCATCGACCTATGAACCAAGAGGTCACGGTTTGTTTCCCAGCCAGGGCATATGCCCAGGTTATGACCAGGAAGCAGCCAATCAATGATTCTCTCTCATCATTGATGTTTCTACCTCTTTCCCCCTCTTCCTTCCTTTCTGAAATTAATTTTTAAAATATTAAAAAATATAATTTAAAAGGCCAGAGAAATTTACATATTAATGTATTTATCAAAAAGGTTGTACCAGCCCTAACTGGTTTGGCTCACTGGATAGAGCTTCGGCCTGCGGACTGAAGGGTCCCAGGTTCGATTCTATTCAAGGGTATGTACCTTGGTTGCGGGCACATCCCCGATGGGGAGTGTGCAGGAGGCAGCTGATTGATGTTTCTAACTCTCTACCCTCTCCCCTCCTCTCTGTAAAAATATCAATAAAAATATTTTTTTAAAAAAAAGGTTGTACTATAACCCAGTACTTTGTTTGAACCTTAATGCTATCATTGCCAGATTAAGATTTTGAAAGCTACACTTAAATAATGCTTCTTCCTCAAATGTAAAACATACCATACAAATACATAGCACTAATTAGTTTTCAGTTTAAAATACCGTTACTATTATGAATAAAACTTGACTAAACATATTAGCTGTATGCATGTGTATCCATTATGTATCATAATTACCTAACATTATTAACTTAATAAAGTAGCATTAGAAAACTGTATTTTAACAATAACATAATAAGAACATCAAGTATTTAAAATGCCTTAAATTGGCTTTTGGAGAGGACGGGGGTACAGGCAAGAGAGAAAAGAAGTTATATTAAGAGTAGAGATTTAAGAACTTAATCCTGAGCAAAAATCAAAACTAATAATGGAATTAAAATGAAAAGGCTTTCAAATTACCAATGTTTTGCATGCAGTGGAATAATTGTGGTCAGAAGAGAAAAAAAGTATCAGCATCAGTAAGTACATTATCAACGAAGATGATGAAAGAAAAATAAAAACTGAGATTTTTGTACTTCTTTATGTGTTTCAGAAATTTATCCCTGTGTCAGTAAAGAAATATATATTCAATAAAATGGGTATGTTAACCTGATCTCAATAGTCTGAGAAAACTCGTAACATGCTGTTACTAACCATAACTGAAAGCAGAATGGTATAATAATATTCCTATATATAATAATAAAAGTATAATATGCTAATTAGACTGGACAACCTTCAGGACAAAGCCTGGGGGGGAGGGGGTGGTGAGTAGGCCAGAGGCAGAGGCAGCCTCCGTGGCAGCGGGGGCCAAGCCCCTTGCACAAATTTCGTGCATTGGGCCTCTAGTAATCCTCCTATATAATAAAAGAGAAATATGTAAATTGACCGTACCTCTGCAATGCTCACCAGCCAATCAGGAGTTAGTATGCAAATTGACCCAACAAAGATGGCAGGTTACTTTGCATACACAGGCACTGGGCGGAGAGCAGAGCAGGAGAGCCGGCAGTTTGGAGGATTTGGCAGAGCAGGAGGCCATGGGACGGAGACAGAGCAGGAAGGGAAAACCCAGAGCGCGGGGAGCACCAGGAATTCTGGGAGTAGTAGTTCTGGTGACAACCCCAGGAATGGAAGCGGAAGCCCAGAGCACGGGGTGCACCAGGAATGCTGGAAATCATAGTTCTAGTGGCAGATGGATCTCCTAGACACTAGAGCAAAGTGAGCCTGGAGCAAGGTACTGTTGCGGTGGGGGATGGAGGGAAAGCAAAGGTGAGAGACATAAGTAAAATCAGAGTGTCTAGGAAAAATTAAAGGGAAGATAGCCTAAAACTTCCATGAAATCTCCACCAATGAAGCAAAGAAAAAAAAAATGCCTCTGTTATTCTGTGAGCAACAAACCAAACTGGGTTGGGGTCTCAGACAATTCGCTCATATGATTGCAAAGACAGACAGAAACTCCCGGATTGGAGAGGGCTCCCCTGAGGGCTCCGAGATTGGAGAGGGTGCAGGTTGGGCTGAGGGACCCACCCCCTGTGCACGAATCTTCGTGCACTGAGCCCCTAGTATTATAATAGAAAGACTCTACCTGGGTTATGTGGAGATCCTTGAACATCAAGATTCCCCAAGCCCTGTAGAAGTTTCTAGAAGACAGAGTATTAACGGGCTGTTTTGTACAAACAAGAGATCATGAAATTAAAATCTGAAAGATGTCTTTCTAAGGTGCTAATTCATGAAGACCTATCTGATTATAATTCTTTGATTAGAAAATAAAAATTTGTTCCAATATAGCTACTACTTTGTAGTTTGACCTCAAGATTTCTTACTTTCCCATAGGTTACAAAAATTGCCATTTTCTTCCCAGATATCTACACTAATAAGAGAGAAACATGCAAATTGACTGTGCCTCTGCTATGCCCACCAGCCAATCAGGAGCGAGTATGCAAATTAACCCAACAAAGATGGCGGTTAATCTGCATACGCAGGCGCGGAGGGAAGACTGAAGACAGCGTAGAAGAAAGCCAAGCGCTGCAGAAGAGAGCGAAGCAAGTGCTGCAGAAGGGAGTGAGGCAGCGGAGAAGGGAGCGAGGCAGCGGAGATGGGAGGGAGCGAGGCAGCGGAGAAGGGAGGGAGCAAGGCAGCAGAGACGGGAGCGAAGCCCGCTTCCCTTCTCCGCTTCGCTCTGGCCGCAGGAAGCCCTATTCTTGCAGGAATCTTCCTGCAACAAGCCTCTAGTTTGTTTATAAAAGGACGCAAAATGATACTTTTAAAATAATAACCACTATGCTGTACAGCTAAAACTAATGCAATATTAAATGTAAGCCCTAATTGAAAAATGAAATTTAAAAATAAATTAAGCACTCAAAAATATAAAAGTTGCCGAAACCGGTTTGGCTCAGTGGATAGAGTGTCAGTCTGCGGACTGGAAGGTCCCAAGTTCGATTCTGGTCAGGGGCATGTACATTGGTTGCAGGCACATCCCCTGGTGGGGAGTGTGCAGGAGGCAGCTGGTCGATGTCTCTCTCTCATCGATGTTTCTAGCTCTCTATCCCTCTCCCTTGCTCTCTGTGAAAAATCAATAAAATATATTTTATATATATATATATATATATATATATATATACATATATACATACATATATATATATATATACATATAAAAGTTAACCCGTTTTGTGGCAGCTTTTCAGTCTTTTATAGCATAATTAAAGATCAAACGTTTCCCAAACTGATACCTGTAATACTTCATATATAAGACATGAGAAGTTGCTTTTTGCACAAACTTTAAAAAATAAGCCAAATTATTCCATGGTCTTAGTTTGCAATCATATTAAGCACTGATTATATTTCATCACTGAAATAAAACTGTGTCTATACTATGTGCTCAATTAAATGAAAAAGTTAGTGATACTGTTAAGACACTTTTTTTTTTAATCAATTCCAGAACTGGTAAAATCTATGTCATTTCTAACAGTGATATATGCCACCAAAAAAAGGGGGGTGGGAGGGGTTTGAGGATGGCTGAAGGGGGTTGATGGGATAAAAAAGGGAGCATATGTAATCCTACCTAATAATAGACAACTATGCAAATTGACCGCACCTTCGCTACGCCCAAGCCACGCCCACCAGCCAATCCACGCCCACCAACCAATCAGGATGGGTATGCAAATTACCCCAACAAAAATGGTGGCTAATTTGCATATCAAGACAGCTTAGAAAGAAGCCAAGAGCTGCAGAAGGGAGCAAAGCTGCAGAGAAGCAAGCAAGCCAGGGGGAGGAGAAGGGAGGAGCGGAGGCGGGGCCGGGGGAGAAGGGAGAAAAGCAGGCGGGCTGGCGGAGAAGGCGGGGCAGGGGAGAAGGGAGGAGCGGAGGCGGGGCCGGGGGAGAAGGGAAAAGCAGGCGGGCTGGCGGAGAAGGCGGGGCGGGGGAGAAGGGAGGAGCAGAGGCGGGGCCGGGGGAGAAGGGAGGAGCGGAGGCGGGGCCAGGGGAGAAGGAAGAAGAGCGGTCAGGCTGACGGAGAAGGGAGAAAAGCAGGGGGGCTGGCGGAGAAGGGAGAAAAGCAGGGGGGCTGGCGGAGAAGGGAGAAAAGCAGGGGGGCTGGCGGAGAAGGCGGGGCGGGGGACAAGGGAGGAGAGCAGGCAGGGCGGGGTAGAGTGCAGCAGGAAACCCTATTACAGGATTTTTCCTGCAACGGGAAAGCTAGTACTTTCAATAATAAAGATTTTTTTTTAAAGAAGGAGAAGCCTAACGAAGTGATTGGGGAAATCATACTCATTCAAAAGAGAAAATAAAAAGTAATTATACTTATCTATTTATCTATATATCTAATCTATATATATCTATATATCTATATCTATATCTATATCTATATCTATATCTATATCTATATCTATATCTATATAAAAGGCTAAGCGACCATCGCATCCGAAACAACAGAACGGATGACCAAACAGGCTGTGTGGGGCGACCAGGTCGGCAGGGGGGTTAGTGAGGGGCGACCAAACGACTGAGCAGCAGGCTGCGTGGAGTGACCAGGCCTGCAGGGGGGGCAGTTGGGGGCGACCAGACTGGCGGGGGGCAGTAAGAGGAAACCAGGCTGGCAGAGGGGGGCAGTGAGGGGCAAAAAGGCTGGCGGGAGGGAGCAGTTCGGGGCGACCACGCCGGCAGGGGGTGCAGTAAGGGGTGACTAGGCTGGGGGGGGGGAGGGCAGTTAGGGGCAACCAGGCTGGTGGGAGGTGCAGTAAGGGGTGACTAAGCTGGTGGGGGGGGGGGGGGGCAGTTGGGGGTGACCAGGCCAGCAGGAGGGACAGTTAGGGGCGATCAGGCAGGCAAGCAGTTAGGAGCCAGTGGTCCCAGATTGTGAGAGGGATGTCTGCGGATTGGGCCTAACCCGGTAGTCGGACATCCCCCAAGGGGTCCCGGATTGGGGAGGATGCAGGCTGAGCTGAGGGGAATTTCGTGCACTGGGCCTCTAGTCTATAATAATAAAAGCATAATATGCTAATTAGATCGGACAGCCAAATGTCCTTCCAGACGTCCTTCCAGACAAAGCCGCGGTGGCTGTGAGGGCCAAGGGCAGTAGCAGCAGTGGTGGGGTGAAGGGGGCAGCGCTTCCCCTTATAGGCCCAGTCGCCTCCTACAGAGGGAGGCCAAACTGCGGCTTAGGCCCACTCCCTGCTGTCAGTAAGACATCCCCTGAGGGCTCCTGGACTGTGAGAAAGGGCAGGCCGGGCTGAGGGACGCCCCCCCCATGCATGAATTTTTGTGCACTGCGTCTCTAGTCTATACATATAAAGAGGTAATATGCTAATTTGTCCGTTACAGTGTCACAGTCACAACCAGTCTGTGGGCGGGGACAGGGGTGGGGACTTCTGCCCCCAGTGCTAACGTCACGCTGCCTGCGTGTGTCCTCGCCCAACGCTGAGGTGAAGCTGCCTGCCTCCATCCCCGGCTAGGGACGTGACACTGCCTGTGTGCGTCTCTGTTCAGCGCTTACATGACGCTGCAGGGGGTGCTGGGCTTGACGGGGGACCTCAGGCCGCACCCCCCATCCCAGCTCCGGGCCGGGAGACCTCAGGCCGTGCCCCCGCCCGGCAGGGCTTGACAGGGTACCTCAGGCTACATCCCCCGCCCAGGCGCCGGGCCAGGGGACCTGAGGCTGTGCCCTCCCACCCGGCGCCGGGCCAGGGACCTGAGGCTGCACCCCCCCATCCAGTGCCGGGCTGGGGGACCTGAGGATGCACCCCCCACCCAGAGAGGCTTGGCAGGGGTGGGGCCGGCCAGATCTGGGTCTCCTGCATTTTCGAAGTGTGTGCGGGTGGTGGGTGGGGACTTGACTCTAGGTCCCGTGGTGTGCCCCAGACTCTGACAGGAGTGAGATTTAATATACATTTTACTAATTTTCTTTCATCTCTGACACTTCTATTATAGAGAAAGGGCAAGTAGCAATATTAAAATATTTCTTCTAATTAATTCCCTTCTAATGTGCACAAATTTTGTGCACCAGGCCAATAGTCTTTTTATAAAAGGCTATTTCATACCTTTTAAAAAATTACCAAAAAGTAAGAGAATAATTCTCAGTAGGGGGGTGGGGTGGAGGGTAAGGAATCAGGTGGAGGGGAGGGAAAAAAAAAAGAGGAACACCTGTAATAATCTGAACAATAAAGATTTATTATTAAAAAAAAGAGAGAGAGAGAGAATAATTCTCTATTATCAGACTAGAGGCCCAGTGCACGAATTCATACACAGGTGGGGTCCCTCAGCCTGGCCAGTGATTGAGGCCTATCAGGGGGCCAGCCGGCTGGGGGGAAGGACCACGGGAGGTTGGCTGGCCGCTCTCCCCATCAGGGCCCGGGGGGAGGGGCTGCAGGAGGTTGGCCAGCCGGCGGGGAGGGGCTGTGGGAGGTTGGCTACGGAAGTGCACTGACCACCAGGGGACAGCCCCTGCATTGAGTGTCTGCCCCCTGGTGGTCAGTGCGCATAATAGCGACTGATCAACCAGTCATTCCAGTCGTAACCATCACTTAGGCTTTTATAGCCTATCTAATAAAAGAGTAATTGCAAATTAACCACTCCGCTACACCCACAAGCCACGCCCGCCAGCCAATCAGGAGCAAGTATGCAAATTAACCCAACCAAGATGGCTGCGGCCACAGAGAGCAGGAGAGGGGCTTGGGTTTCCCCGGCAGTGGAGAAAGTCAAGCTTTCCACACACCCTGGCCAGCCCAGGCCTCCGCTTAAGGCTACAAAGTTTCAATTATAGAAGATAAATAAATCCCCTGCCACCAAGGAGCAGAAGGCTTGGCTTCACTCCAGGCTACAAAGTTTCAATTGTAGAAGATAAACAAATCCCAGATACCAGGGCCTCCAGTTGGGTCACCAGGGGGCGTGGCCGGCCTGCAAACCACCATAGGACCCTCGCCCAGGCTGCCCCATGCCCCAAGGGAACCCCTACCCTGATCCGGGACACCCTTCAGGGCAAACCAGCTGGCCCCCACCCATGCACCAGGCCTCTATCCTATCTAATAAAAGAGTAATATGCAGATTGACCATCACTCCAACACAAGATGGCTGCCCCCATGTGGTCAAAGATCCTGCCCCCATGTGGACACAAGATGGCCACCACAAGATGGCCTGCAGGGGAGGGCAGTTAGGGGTGACAAGGCCGGCAGAGGAGGGAAGTTGGGGGCAAACAGGCTGGCAGGGGAGCAGTTAGGCATCAATCAGGCTGGCAGGGGAGTGGTTAGGGGGTGATCAGGCTGGCAGGCAGAAGTGGTTAGGGGCAATCAGGAAGGCAGGCAGGCGAGCAGTTGGGAGCCAGCAGTCCTGGATTGTGAGAGGGATGTCCGACTGCCCGTTTAGGCCCAATCTAAACAGGCAGTTGGACATCCCTCAAGGGGTCCCAGACTGGAGAGGGTGCAGGCTGGGCTGAGGGACACCCCCCCCCCAGGTGCACGGATTTCGTGCACCGGGCCTCTAGTATATAGATAATTTTAATCCAATAGTTTAATCATATATGGATGTACAATAGTTTAATTTTTAAAACTGAAATAGTTGGGGGAATAAGGACACATGTAACATCTTAATCAATAAAGAAATTTAAAAAAACACCTGAAATAGTTATTGTAACAGGTTTTGATTTTTTTTAAATAATGAAACCTATTTTGCAAAATGAACCATGAAAATGATAAAAGTAGTTTTTGCTTTCTTAAAATGTTCATTTAATCTGACTCTAAGTTGTATGATTCTCCAATTTGAGAGGATTTTCTACTGATATATCTCTATAATAAAGTTATTGCTTATAAACAAAGTATTTCTTTTAAACCACTTTATTAATATATTCTGTTAGATGTGAGTTTTTCATGAATGAAACAATGTTAAGTTTGCCACAGTGCAAATGATCATACAAAATTATCTATCTCTGTGGTCATTCAAACTGTGAAAAATATGTCATTGTTCCATTAATGAAATGATCAGGGTATCACACGAGAGTGTACTGATTGTTGGAAATGGTTATTTCCTCGTATAGTTATATTATTATGAGTGGTAACATGAAATTATAGTGGTAAAATGAAATCGTTAGAGATCTAATGTAAAATACGTATAATTACTTTAAGATACACAGATGGCTGGGTTTTGGGGGAATTCTTTTTGTTTTGTTTTTAATCCTTATCCGAGGATATGTTTATTAATTTTAGAGAGAGGAAGAGTGGAAGTGAGGAAGGGAAAAAGGGGGCGAGAAGGAGGGAAGGAGGAAAGAAGGGAGGAAGGGAGGGAGGGAGGGAGGGAGGGAGGGAGGGAGGGAGGGAGGGAGGGAGGGAGGGAAATATCGATTGGTTGCTTCTCCCATGTGCCCCAACTGAGGACCAAACATACAACCTAGGTAAGTGCCCTGACCGGGTATCGAATCTGTGACCTTTCGGTGTATGGGATGACACTCCAACCAACTGAGCCACATCAGCCAGGGCTGAAGGCTGGCTTTAATACACTTAGTAATAGATATAACCTGACCAAAACAATAATTACAAATACTGCCACAAGACACAATTTTTAGAGTTGTGTTAAAATACGTCATTAAACATATATGTACTTTATAAGCCTACTGAGCTGATAAACCCCATCATCCACTGGTTGGTCCCTGTGGTACATGGTTATTGCTTCTATTCAGACAGATTAACAACTTGCAAAGACAAAAAAAAAAAAAAAGGCCATTTCAGTTGTTGCTGAAATGTGCACTGAGTAACATAAGCATGGAATAGGAAGGACAACTCAATTAGTCAAATACCAGTTAAGGTGAAGTCAGTGCAGGCAAGGGAACTGACAATATGGAATTTTTGAAATATGATTTAGATGCCATTACTGACATGCATGGATGACTGATGGGAAGTTTGAAAAAGAAAAAGCCACTTACTGAAGGCTCCAGCAAGGTCCTGTCCTACCATGGCTATTGTTAGTAGTGGGGGAGGGAAAAAAACAACAGTGAAAGGAATATAATTTATTTTTAAATCAAGGGCATTGTAAAATTTTAAATTAAAGTTAGTGCTTACTGATTTATAAGTATTCAAATTCCTTTCAGAAAGTGTGGAAAAGCATTTCATTCAGAGCAAAAACTCAGCAATAGTATTGTATTTTTACTATTTTAAGCAGTTTAATGAACATTTTATGCAATTTAAATAATCTAAAATCCAATTATATTTGAAATATTTTACTGAAGTAACTTCAGATAATTTAAAATATTCTGACAATGTAAAACTTCACTAAGGAAATTGATTCATTTAATAAAATAAAAAAAGGAAATATACAAAGCATGTTCAAAATACTTAGAATGAAATATTTAAAAAATTTATTTTGTCCGCATGTGACTCTTCATAAAAAAACACACTGGTACGAGGATGCTCTCAGTTTCTTGCCAAAAAGAATGTAATAGTAGCCCTAGCCGACTTGGCTCAATGGATAGAGCGTCAGCCTGCCGACTCAAGGGTCCCAGGTTCGATTCCGGCCAAGGGCATATGCCTGGGTTGCGGGCTCAATCCCCAGTGGGGGTCGTGCAGGAGGCAGCTGATCAATGATTCTCTCTCATCATTGATATTCCTATCTCTCTCTCCTTCTCCCTTCCTCTCTGAAATCAATAAAGAAATATTTTTTTAAAAAAAAGAAAAGAATGTAATAGTAAATAGATTCAGTCTATTTTACCACCATTTGTTTATAGCCAAATACAAAATATGTATTCTTAAAATGAACACAGTAAAATACTAATCTCTAGCTTTTTTCTTAGACTTAGTTATTCCTTTTTTTTTTTTTTAGCCAATTCCTACCATAGTAAGAAAAACTGAAAACATAAATTCTATATTTTAAAATGATGACATACAGTGACACCAGTTAGGCCAAGAAGTGTACCTGTATAAAGAACACTAATCTGAAGTATGTAGCACTCAAATATTCTAGACAAGACTCAGCCACTAATGTTTGAATATTGATGCTTTCTATTCATGACACACCAAGAATGGGAGTGAGGGGGTCTGGAGGTGAACAGGAAAAGGGAGAAGAGCAACAAGAGGGAGGAAAATGTGTATGTCTCTCTCAAAATAACCTAGGAAGTAAGAAACAGTATGCCTGGGTCCAACTGTGACTCCCCAATTCCACACTTTCTATAGTAGTATTTACTCATGTTGGACTTCTAGACAGTTCAAATACATTCCACATCAATCAAGCCCCCTGAATGAGCCAGAAAAATAGCAAAAATGCATTTTCAATTGTATTACTCTAAATTGCATCCTTTATATTTTGAATACTCTATATTTTTAATATTTCTGATAGATGTATTAAAAAAACAGAAAATACAGAGTAAAAACAGCATATTTATAATAAGTAAGTAGCAGATAAAATACCCACTTTAATATTGATGTTTAATTTGAAAAGACTCAGTATGCAACAAAACTGCCTGGAAGTAAAAGTCTCAGTATAAACAAATGTCTTCCACTACATTCTCAAGTGACCAATATTTCTCTTACTTTACTCCTCTCCTTATGTTAATCCATCTCTTTTCAAATGCAGCTCCTGTACTAAATCTAACAGTTTTATTCTACTCATACCCTTTTCAGTGACTGAGAAAGTGTTATTTCCTTCCCAGGAAATGTACTTGGTTCTAGTACTTCAGCCTACTGACTGTCAAGGAGGATTTGGGTTGCTTGCTACCAGAAAATGCTAGATTATCCCCATGTCCTGTTACATATCTCTAGCTACATGAACACAACTATTGAAGCAAGGTCTTCTGCCACTGGTTTAAGTAGATAAATATGTAAAAAGAAAAACTGAATGGAACTGAGCAAATCAGAAAAAAAATTAACAAGCCTTAGTTAAAACAATAGTTATTTGAAGGAAGTTAAATGAACTGAATTCTCAGAAATTATGCTGGAGAGATTCACTATCACAGATTTCTCCATTTTGATTATTATTTTTTAAAGCCTATTGTTTGATCAAAATTACTTATTAAAAATTTCTAAGCTGTCAGTTTCTAGACTGATACACAAAGGTTTTGCCAGTCAATTTGTAAGCAGGACTATAGCACAACAATGAGCAACCTGTTAGTCAAACTGAACACTAATTGCTACCACTTACTTAGGAACAGGTTTTTATGTGTGTGTTTTACTACTATCTACCAGGAAGAGTGATTTATGAGTATGACATAATATCATATAAGCTCATAGGGACACTTTTGAACGATGAGTTAAATTTATCTTCTGCATTTTATATGCCAATCTATTATTTTAAATTGGTATAGATATCTGAACTTTATATTCTTAAATGTTGAACTAAAAGGTTTTGTGTATAACTCTTGTGTGAAATTAATGAAAAACAAGAACAAAGCATGTCTAACACTATACCAGCAATAAGGAACAAAAGCCCAAATCAAGAAAATAGCAATTTACCTGCAAGCAAAGAGTGGAGCTGCCCCTGATTTGGTGCTAAAAGAGACTAAGACCTGACCATTCAAAAGTATTCCTAAATCAGTGTTCGACTATTACCTCATTCAGAGAACCACAATTACCTCTGTCTTAACACAGTTGTTGCCAAGGCAATACTTCCCAAAATTAATGCTAAGCTTTAAACAAAGGATGGGGAAAGCAACTTAAAAGGCATGCACAGAGACATCTAAAAATAAACAAGAGTGACAGAGTGGCTATCCAAAGAGGAAGGTGTAATAACTAAAGAAAATAATGGTGGAACCCGAATCTCCTAAAGTAATATAAGGCCTACCTTCGAGGTCACCTGGGAAGTAACAACTGCTTGGTTTCTTATGTGTTTCTAAATCCTCACATATGTATTCTTAAGAAGGGTAAATGTCTTAAAGATCTTGAATAATCACTTCTCAGAGGAACTAAGATTAGAAAGACTTTACTATGATTGATAAAAGTTCTCTTTTATTTTATTGATAGTAGCATTGATGGGGGAAAAGTTTAACAAATACTAGTAAAGCTATTTTGCCTATTTACGTATGTTCCTAATACAAACACTAATACAAAAATTTTTAAATATATAGTACCTGAAACTGAACTCTGGGACACTGGATCAGAGATAAATTAGTACCAATTTTCCGTACAATACTTCGAGATGAACCATATGGCTTCCCAGACCAAAGTACCTGAGTAAACAGAAAAAAGAAAAAAACACAAACATTTAATTACATGACTTATAATACTGTTAACACAAAGCCCTAAACAATTAATTGCATAACATGCTGACGCATTAATTATAGAATCAGAATGTCTAAATGTTATGGGAAATAGAAACTAATACTTCTCAATTTGAAAAAAAATTGTAAAATAATACTTCATTTGAAGTAAAAACGTCATTTATTTTCATACTGTTCTGCAAACACTATTTTACCTCTTCTGCTATACTTTTAGTTTCCTAATTTTACATACACATACATTTTTTAAAACTATGAGCTACTTTATCTATAATGACTTTTCAAAACAAATCCAAATCAGTACAAAGTTCAGAATATGAATTTGAAAAAAAAAAAGAATATGAATTTGTACCATGCAAGGTAATGCATTTTGTTTGCTACACAAAAACACTTGGCCAAGGGTGAGCAGGGGCCAAAATCCAGTTGCAATACATTTTCTTGTGAAGTCTTGTTCCCAGGGGAAAGGATCCTTTTCCTAATTTACAAAAAGGTACTAAATGGGCTAGTGGTAATCCTAAATGAGCAAAATTTTCCCAGACGAAATCATAATACACAGAGGATGTTGTGCTACCCTTAAAGTAAAAACAAAAACAAACCCCCAAAGCAAAAAGCAAACAAAAAAACACACATGTAGAATGTTAAATCATTACAAATTGTACCTTGAAACTTCTCCCCACGTATATGATCTTTCCTTAAAGAAAAAAACTATCCATCTGTTTTGAGTGCTACACTTGAGAGCCTAGACAGAAGAAGAGGTAAAGAGAGGTAGTATGCTATTAAAAGCAATTTAAAAAGAAAAGAATGAGATTGATATGATTATATTTCATTCATTAAACTTTAATATTCAATTATATCCTAAAATTAAATAAATAGTACCAAATCAGCTGAAATGTATTTTAAGCAATGGACACCGATCCCTTTTTAAAGTCACTCCATGGATATTCTAATTTAAAGAATGAAATTACTCTAATATAAACAGTATGACCAAGCAATAAATGTTATTGCAAACAGTGGTGCCTCCAATATATAACCCAAAGTAGACCTTTACAGCATTCTAAAAGTATGCACAAATCAAAACAAGCATAGAAGAAATCTGACTTCTTAGATTTTATCAACCAAGTCCAATTTAGGGATAACAGTGTGAGTTAAAGTGAGGATCAAGGGGTAATATACAGTATATGATACTTCTGGCATCTGCCTCAGCTGTTATGTGATTCTCCTCATGATGTTCAAAGTTTCACCTGGGAGAGGTCCTGTAACCTACAACTAGCTACTATAACCAATGAAAACTATAACTCTTGCTTTGGAAATATAAATTTAAAAGATGGTACAGATTGAAAAATTGGTCAGTAGAAAAATAAGACATCAATATTGAAATATTAATATTAAACAAAGAATATAAGGCAAAGTTACCCTGATGCTTAGAAAAAAATTACCTGTAGTTCAGGAACTCAAATTATGCCTACCAATGTTCATTTAGGGGATTATCACAGGACTACTACCAATAACACACAAGGACTAAGAGAAGAAAAAATATCTCACTAAAGGACAATGAGAAGCAACTGCAGTTTTACAAGGTTAAGAAAAAATAAAAACA
The DNA here is from genome assembly GCF_951640355.1 of Cnephaeus nilssonii. Lineage (NCBI taxonomy): Eukaryota > Metazoa > Chordata > Mammalia > Chiroptera > Vespertilionidae > Cnephaeus > Cnephaeus nilssonii. Next base: position 35,789,202 of record NC_137089.1, on the reverse strand, counting down.
TGGGCAAGTAATTCTAAAACAGTATTTAAGAAAACTCTTTACCTTATATTTGTTCATAGGTCTTGATCTTTTAAAAATAAATCCATAGGGCAATAGTATATATACCTTTCAGTCATTTCTCTTCTCAAGTCTTTTATTTAGTCACAAATCAAAATTCTATGATATAGGAATTGTAGAACACTGTGCATCACAATATGACAACTACATAGAGTCTAAAGCAAATCTCTTGTCCCTCCAGTAAGCAAAGATCTTAACTGGAGATGAAGAGGACAAAAGCTAACAAGGAAAATTTTAGAAAGGATTTGCCACGGTCAGGAACTAATATTTCTGCCAGCTTTTAGCATTCCTTGCTATGGCATGCTTCAGGACTGTTTCAACTACTATTACCTTCCTATCTGCTTAATATCAAAGGGAAAAAAAAATACCAGCGGCTTCTACAAGAGAAGGTGAAAAAAGACTGAGCTTTTACTTATAAGGAATAAGTAGACTATTTAGGTTTATACTAGTACAAAGGTAAAGGAAGTAAAAGATTGCTTTATGTCATTATTTTTTCAAGTATACAAAGTAGACTTAACAAAATGTTGTTCTCCTGTTACTTGTGAATTGCATAGCAGTTAGCACTAAGAAATATAAAGTGACTATGTAAGCTAATGACTGGAATATTTAAAAAGGAGAAGAGCCATAACCTTTCCCGGATTATAGGAAAAAAGTGAGCAGTTAACTTCTAGGAACTCTAAAACTAGGCTTTCATTTTTTCCTTTTCAGCTTTCACGGAGGGGGAGAAATTGTAAATGGCTATGAAGAGATAACGAACAGATGGTATTGAAAAGTCACCATCTGTATCCTGGGAGGCTGTATAGGAGTGCATCTCCTACCCTAACAGTGGCTGAACTGTCTTGTCAGTATACTTGTTTGGAGAAGGAAAGACTTTCTCTAAAGATAAACTGTCATTACTATTTTTTCAAATGTAAGAGAAAGGGCAGGGAGAAAACTGTCATTACTAGACAAATCAATGTCATTAATAAGAATTCAATCCCATTAAGAAGCAATTAATTAATAATTTATAAGAACTACTGAAAAGTAATCAAATAATGAATTTCTGTGTGTGTGTTTGCATGTCTGTGTCTAGTAATGGCAGTCCATAACATTTAGCAACAGTGTTGAAAGTGATGACAGCAAGGAGAAGGACACAGGAAAGCAATTTGGTATTTTAACATTGTGAAATGCTATTGTAGATGTGTTGAAGTGTGAAGCTAGAATCTGAAGCTGTCATGTGTCTCATCATAATGACTGCACTCAAGTTTTATGTGGTAATTCATTTGTTATAAACTGGTTTAATTTCCACTATTATTTGAGACACACCATTTAGCAGGAAAAAGTATAAATTTAATTCTAAACTAAGATATTTTTCTCAATATATACCATTTTTTAAAATATATTTTTATTGATTTCAGAGAGCAAGGGAGAGGGGAGAGAGAGAGATAGAAAGAAACATCAATGGTGAGAGAGAATCATTGATCAGCTGCCTCCTGCATGCACCCCAATTGGGATTGAGCCCACAATCCGGGCATGTGCCCTGACTGGGAATCAAACTATGACTTCCTGGTTCCTAGGTGTATGCTCAACCACTGAGCCACACCAGCGGCGTTCAATATATACCATTTATATATAACATTAATACAAGGGTTCTTACTTCTGGGGCTCACATATCCCTGAAATTACATGCAAAATAGTGTGCATATACAACATTTTACTGGGAAGAATGTCAATGCCATTATAAAATTTTCAGGGAGTCTAGGACCAAACAAGTGAAAATTCTTAATTCCAAGAAAGCCAAGAGAAAATTAAAAGTGTGTGCTGAGGAGAGGTGGGTAGAGAGAAAGATGAAACTCTTCTAACAATTTCAAAATTCTCAAGTGAAGGTAACATTTCCTTCAGTTTTCTTCCTTACTCTGAACTTCTAGCTACATTCATCTTCCAAAGAATAAAAGAAAACAAGGGTACAATTTTTAAGTATTACTGGAAATATACATATTTCTAATACAAATTAGATATTTGCTATAACTCTTTTCAACATAAAATACTGAGATTAATCAAAATCACATTAACTCCATATTATTCTTTAGGTCTCTATTTTAAAAGTATTTTTGCTTAAGGACATAAATATAACAGACTGAGAAGAAAGTGTGGAAAGGTGTGAATATATGATTTTAAATTCAAACAAATTTTGAGGCAAACGGAAGGTAGTGAAGGTCTTGGCAGCATATAGGCCTGGCTTTCAAAGTACGCTCTATTAGAAAAATAAATGTAAATAATTTTATAATCCAATGTCACCCCCCAATAAATTCAATAAAAAAGTGGGCTCTATCACTTATTGCTGGTATAAAGCTGGGCAAATTATTGTTCCCTCTATGCTTCCATTTCATCATCTATAAAATGGGGACAATATCCACTTCACGAGTCTATGAGTATTAAACGATTTAAGATAGCCTATCTAATAAAAGAATAATATGCAAATTAACCATCACTCCGCTACACCCACAAGCCACGCCCACCAGCCGATCAAGAGCGAGTATGCAAATTAATACAACCAAGATGGCTGTGGCCACGGAGAGAGCAGGAGGCTTGGGTTTCCCCAGCAATGGAGGAAGCCAAGCTTTCCGCCTGCCCTGGCCTGCCTTGGCCTCTGCTTAAGGCTACAAAGTTTCAATTATAGAAGATAAATAAATCCCAACAAAAATGGCAGCAGCCACGGAGCTGAAGAGAGCAGGAGGCTTGAGTTGCCCCCGGCGATGGAGGAAGCCAAGCTTTCCGCACACCCTGGCTGGCCTAGGCCTCCACTCAAGGCTACAAAGTTTCAATTATAGAAGATAAATAAATCCCAGATACCAGGGCCTCCACTTGGGTCGCCAGGGGGCATAGCCGGCCTGCAAACCACCACAGGACCCTCGCCCAGGCCGCCCCACGCCCCAAGGGAACCCCTACCCTGATCCGGGACACCCTTCAGGGCAAACTAGCTGGCCCCCACCCGTGCACCAGGCCTTTTCCTATCTAATAAAAGAGTAATATGCAAATTGGCCATCACTCCAACACACGAGATGGCTGCCCCCATGTGGACACAAGATGGCTGCCACAAGATGGCCAGCAAGGGAGGGCAGTTGGGAGGGACCAGGCCTGCAATGGAGGGCAGTTGTGGGCAATCAGGCCAGCAGGGGAGAGCAGTTGGGGGGGACCAGGCCTGCAGGGGAGGGCAGTTAGGGGTGAACAGACCTGTAGGGGAGGGCAGTTAGGGGCAAACAGGCTGGCAGGGGAGCAGTTAGGCATCAATCAGGCTGGCAGGGGAGTGGTTAGGGGGTGATCAGGCTGGCAGGCAAAAGTGGTTAGGGGTAATCAGGAATGCAGGCAGGCGAGCAGTTGGGAGCCAGCAGTCCTGGATTGTGAGAGGGATGTTCTACTGCCCGTTTAGGCCCGATCCTACTGGGATCGGGCCTAAACGGGCAGTCGGACATCCCTCGAGGGGTCCCAGATTAGAGAGGGTGCAGGCTGGGCTGAAGGACACCCCCTCTCCCCCATGCACAAATTTCATTCACCGGGCCTCTATTTTATATATAATATGTCTTTAATAAATATTAAGTCTTCTTCCCCTTCTATTATACAAGGTAACTAAAATGAGGAAGGATTTTAGAATCAGAATTGGGTTCATATTACAGCTCTGCCACTTATTAGTCAGGTAACATTTTAATGACCTAAATGAAAATCATCAGCTTTAGTGTTAAAACATACAGGCAGTTTCATTTCCATTAATGGTCCCCATGAAAGGGACTATTAGTTACATCATATGTTGCCTAACAATGTATGATAATCTCTGAATTATAATTTTTATTATTTTTAATATATTTTTATTGACTTCAGAGAAGAGAGAGGAAGAGAGAGAGAAATACCAATGATGAGAGAGAATCATTGATTGGCTGCCTCCCACAAGCCCTCCACTGAGGATCAAGCCCAAAATCCAGGAATGTGCCCTGACTGGGAATCAAACTGTGACCTCCTAGTTCATAGGTCAAAGCTCAATCACTGAACCACACCAGCCGGGCTCAATTTTTATTTTATAGGTCAAATGATTTAAAAAATAATAGTAACAACTCTGGTCATCCTAAAACATTAAGAACATTTTTCAAATTTAAGCATTAAATATCATTTTTTCTGAAGAGACCTGGTTTAAAAAAATGTACAGAGACAAGAACAAGTGACCAATTTGTGCCAAATCTGGGAATATTTTGAATGGATATTTAGAGATACACTATTATAATGTTGAAAATATATTTTTTTAAATCTCATGATTTTTAAATAAAAGTATTAACTATATTAAGGGAAAAAAATACAAATAGCAGTAAAACAGAATTCTCTAGCTAACCTTAAACACATAGATGAAGAAACAGAGTATTTTTATATAAATACAATAAAGAAAAAGCATTCAAGTTCTGAGATTTACCTTGAAAAAATGGAACCCATCTTTAGCAGAGAATAACCATATTATACTAGTTTTTTTTTCATGTTTATAGTTGTAATATTATAGGAAACATGAGTTACCTTTTACTTTAAATAGTTATGTGATAAACCACATTATATAGCATTAAATATTAATAATTCCACAACACTGAGTTATGTGTTAGTCAAACATATTTCATTCAATGACTCCTACATATACTTAACCCTTTTCTTCCCTAATAACAAATACATTGCTTTTAACAATCAAATGAATACTAGTAAGTTTTCAATGTAACCCAGAAAGTTACTCCCTCACTTAGGATGCTAGGTAAAAATTTCCTTATATCATTTAAACAGCAAGCAAATTAAATAGTTCATAAACATATTGAATTGTTGGTCATATATAGATTCATTTCACTTTCTCAGAAAAAAATCTTGTCTGGATTTTAAAAATGAATTTTGAGCACTCACCGATTGCATGTTTACTCCAACCTGTTGAAAAACCATCCTAATTAGGCGCTTAATCCAGCCAAGCATTTAGATGGCAAAGTGTCTCCAGATTTGCATTTCAAGTACTTCAGGCGTACATAGCAGCGCATGGTCCATAAAAAACACTAGAATTTTAAAATACAAATATTAAAATGAAAGTATTAAGAATCTTTACCATCTGCAACATGTCTCACAAAATAAGTCTAGTCTAAAACATTTTAAACTGTATCTAAATTTACTTAAGAGAAAACCAATACTGCTTATAATCAACTTTGAGTAAACTAATGGTACAATTTTTTAAAGTATTTTTTTTCCAGTCAGGGTTCTTAGAAGCAACAAAAACCTACTTATGGCTAATTTAAGTAGAAAATATATTTATGAAAATATATCTAGTAAATAACAATCTTACCAGAACCTGACTTACAGGCTACAAAACCAGGAAAGACATAAAAAACTGCAACAGAATTGGTCCTGGGAAGACACCACTCCTACTGCCACCCCTGACAGAACAGAATCTACCAGGTCCCACTTTTGTCTCGCTGGCTCTTGAATCCAAAAATATGAAGATAGTGTAAGAAGCCTCTGGGACAACCTCAAGCGTACCAACATCAGAATTATGGGGGTGCCAAAAGAAGAGAGCAAGCAAGATACTGAAAACCTATTGGAAGAAATAATGACAGAAAACTTCCCCCACCTGGTGAAAGAAATAGACTTACAAGTCCAGGAAGCGCACAGAACCCCAAACAAAAGGAATCCAAAGAGGACTACACCAAGACACATCATAATTAAAATGCCAAGAGCAAAAGACAAAGAGAGAATCTTAAAAGCAGCAAGAGAAAAACAGTTAGTTACCTACAAGGGAGCACCCATGTGATTGTCAGCTGATTTCTCAACAGAAACTATGCAGGCCAGATGGGAGTGGCAAGAAATATTCAAAGTGATGAATAGCAAGAACCTACAAGCAAGATTACTCTACCCAGCAAAGCTATTATTCAGAATTGAAGATCAGATAAAGAGCTTCACAGGTAAGAAAAAGCTAAAGGAGTTCATCACCACCAAACCAATATTATATGAAATGCTGAAAGGTATTCTTTAAGAAGAGGAAGAGTAAGAAAAAGGTAAAGATAAAAATTATGAACAAATACACATCTATCAACAAGTGAATCTAAAAATCAAGTGAATAAAAAATCTGATGAACAGAATAACTGGTGAATATAATAGAATCAGGGGCATAGAAAGGGAGTGGACTGACAATTCTTGGGGGGAAAGGAGTGTGGGGGGTGCGGGAAGAGACTGGACAAAAATCGTACACCTATGGATGAGGACAGTGGGGGGGGGGGGGGCGGGGGCGGGTAAGGGCAGAGGGTGGGGTGGAACCGGGTGGAGGGGAGCTTTGGGGGGGAAAAAGAGGAACAATTGTAATAATCTGAACAATAAATATTTATTAAAAAAATAAATAAAAAGGACCATCTGGAACATCAAATGCACCAACATTAGTGTCATGGGGGAGTCATAGAAGCAGAAGAGGGATAGTAGGGAGAAAAAAACACTATTTCAAGAAAAAAAAAAAAAAGATGGAAAACTTGCCTAATCTGGCAAAAAAAAAAATTGACCCAAGTCTAGGAAACAGTCCCAAACAAGATGAACCTAAACAGATCCACACCAACATCATAATTAAAATGTCAAAAGTTAAAGAGAGAATATGAAAAGTAGCACGAGAAATGCAACTAGCTACAAACAAGGGAGCCCCCCATAAGAAAATCAGATTTATCAACAGAAACTTTGCAGACCAGAAGTGAATGGCAAGATATATTCAAAGTGATGAAAGGAAAGTACCTACACCCAATAATACTCTACTCAGCAAGATTATCATTCAGAATTTTTAAAAGTTTACTTTTATTGACTTCAGAGAGAAAGGGAAAGGGAGAGATAGAAACATCAATGATGAGAGAGAATCATTGATCAGCTACCTCCTGCATGCCCCCTCTGGGGATTAAGCCCGCAACCCGGGCATATGCCCTGACCTGAAATTGAACCGTGATCTCCTGGTTCATAGGTCAACACTCAACAACTGAGCCACACCAGCCAAGAGGGATCATTTCCCAGACAAGCAAAGGTTAAACGAGTTTATTACTACTAAACCAGCATGTTAAAGGGACTCCTTTAAGGGAAAAAGAAAAGGTCAAAACTTTTAAAAAAAAGAAAATATCGGAAAGAAAAAAATCTCACTGATAAAGGCAAACACTTAGTAAAAGTAGATCAACCAATCATAGAGCTAGTAAGAAGGTTAAAAGGCAATAGTAGTATAATCATGTGTAAATACAATAATAAATTAAGGGATACAGACACCCACACACAAAATATGTAAAATATGATGACAAAAACAAATGAGAGGGTAGTAAATAGATGTAGTGCTTTAAGAATGCATTCAAACTTAAGCAACCATCAATTTAAAATAGACTGCCAAAACATAGCTTGGTATATCTGAACTTCACAGTAACAACAAAACAGAAGCCTATACCAGATATGCAAAAAATAAAGAGAAAGGAATCCAAACAAAGCATTATAGAAAGTCATCAACGTGCAAGAGAGCAAAAGAAACAGAAGAGTAACAAAACAACCAGAAAACAGTTAATAAAATGGCAATAACTACATAACTATTCATTACTACTTTAAATGTAAAGGAGTTCATCACCACCAAACCAGTATTACATAAAATGTTAAAGGGTCTTCTTTAAGAATAAGAAAAAAACTATCAAAATTATGAGTAATAGCCTGGCTGGTGTGGCTCAGTGGTTGAGCATCAACCCATGAACTGGAAGGCCATGGTTCAATCCCCAGTAGGGGGCATGCAGGAGGCAGCCAATCGATGATTCTCTTTCATCACTGATGTTTCTCTCTCTCCCTCTCCCTTTCTCTCTCTAAAATCAATAAAAACAAACAAAAAGACATTTATAAAAAAACTAGAGGCCCGGTGCACGAAATTCATGCACAGGGAATGGGGGGGGTCCCCTCAGCTCAGCCTGCACCCTCTCCAATCTGGGACCCCTCGGGGGATGTCCGACTGCCGGTTTAGGCCCGATCCCGGGGATCGGGCCTAAACCGGCAGTCGGACATCCCTCTCACAATCCGGGACCGCTGGCTCCTAAGTGCTCACCTGCCTGCCTGCCTGATTGCCCCTAACTGCCCCACCACCACCACCAGCCTGATCACCCCTAACCACATCTGCCTGATGGCCTGATTACCCCCAACTGCCCCCCCCCTTGGCGGCCTGGTCGCCCCTAACTGCCCCCCCACCGCCAGCCTAGTCGCCCCCAACTGCCTCCCCCCGCTGGCCTGGCCACTCTCAACTGCCCCCCCCTCCCCGCCGGCCTGGTCGCTCCTCATTGCCCCCCCCTGCCAGCCTGGTCGCCCCCAACTGCCTTCCTGCCAGCGGGAGTTCGACTGACTGGGAGTTAGACATGTGCTGACCACTGTGGGGCAACTGGCGGGGTGATCAGCGGGCGGGCGGGCGGTGCCCAGCCAAGATGGGTGCAAGCGGGTGCCCCGATCGCCTCACAGATTGGCCCTTATCACCAGCCAGGCCTAGGGACCCTACCCATGTAGGAATTTCATGCACCAGGCCTCTAGTAAAATGACAAAAGGAGTAACCCAACAAAAGGATATAACCCTTGTAAACATTTATGCACCCAACATAGAAGCACCTAAATATATTAAGCAAATGTTTACTGACATAAAGGGAGAGATCAACAGTAATACAGTCATTGTAAGGGATTTTAACAGCCATCAACATCAATGGACAGATCTTCCAGAGAGAAAATCAACAAGGAAAATGTGGTCTTAAATGACACACTTGATCAGATGGCTTTAACTCATTATTTTCAGACCATTTTACCTCAAAGCAACAGAACATACATTCTTTTCAAGTTCACATGAAACATTTTTTAGCTTAGACCACATGGTTAGGACACAAAACAAGTCTCAATGAATTTAAGAAGACTGAAATCACATCAAGCATCTTCAACCAAAATGGCATGAAACTAGAAATCAACCACAAGAAAAAAGCTGAAAAAGACACAAACACATAATGATCTAGTGTGTCATTAAGGCCACATGGAAGCTAAATAACACATCACTACACAATGAATGGGTTAACAATAAGATCAAGGAAGAAATCAAAAGATACCTTGAGCCCTGCCGGTAGCTCAGTGGTTAGAGCATCAGCCCACTCACCAAAGGGTCACGGGTTCGATTCCTGGTCAAGAGCATGTGCCTTGGTTGCAGGTTTCAATCCCCAGCCTAGTGAGAGCACATGCAGAAGGCAATCAATTGATGTGTCTTTTTTAAGTCTGTCTATCTGTGTGTCTCTCTCTTCTCCCCCCTCAACACTGTCCCTCCCACTCTCTCTAAAAATAATGGAAAAATACCCTTGGGTGGGGATTAACAAAAAAATAACAATAAAAATTTAAAAAGATTTTTAAGATAACTTGACACAAATGAAAATGAAAACACAACCCAAAATCTGGGACTCAGTGAAGGCAATCCTGAGAAGGAAATTCATAGCATTACAGGCCTACCTCAAGAAACAAAATAAAATCTCAAATAAACAATCTAACCATACACTTTAAAAGGACTAGAAAAATAACAACAAAGCCCAAAGTGAGCAGAAGGAAATAATAAAGATCAGAACAGAAATAACCAAGCAGAATACACACACACACACACACACACACACACACACACACACACACAGATCAATGCAACCAAGAGCTGACTCTTTAAAAAGATAAACAAGATTAACTCATACAGGACAAAAGAGAGGCATCAAATAAAATCAGAAATGAAAGAGAAGTAACAACTGGCACCACAGAAATACAAAGCAGTACTAGTATAAGAAAACTAGAGGCCCGATGCACAAAATTCATGCAAGGGGCTTGGCCCTCACAGCCGCGGCAGCTTGCCTCGGCCCTCACAGTCCTGGCTTCATCCAGAAGGTCATCTGGAAGGACATCCAGAAGGTCATTCGGCTGTCCAGTCTAATTAGCATATTACACTTTTATTATTATAGATAAAGGTAAGAGGTTAAGTTGCAATACTACTTACATCTAAAGCAACAAGTTTTTGAGGTAATTATAATTATTTAAATCAGTGTAGTTCCACAATAACTCTGTTAGCAGTAATAACAATTGTCCTTAAATTTAAAATGCCAAAAAATTTGCCCTGGCTGGTGTGGCTCAATTGGTCGAGTGTCATCCCATACACCAAAGGGTCACAGGTTCCATTCCCAGTCAGGGTATGTAGGTTCGATCCCCAGTCACGATGTGTATGGGAGGCAACAGATCGATGTTTCTCTCTCTTTCTCTCTCTAAAATCAATAAAATAAGAGTGCCAAAACCTTTAAAATCTACACTACATTGGGGCTTATTTTTAGGAGGTATTTGAGAACTATTCAAGGAAATTGTCATCTAATTATCTTCACAATGAGAGAGGAATATGACCATTATATAGGAGAGTCCAAGAAGATTAATAGGACATTCTTAATTATTCAGTTGGCTAAATTATTAGAATAAAGTTTCCTCTTCTCAGAATAGTAAGAGATTAGGTACACTTCTATCAGTGCATCCCAAATGACAGTATACAGTCTGGTGTCAAACAAAAAAAAAGAAAAAGAAGGACCATGAAGTAAAAAACAAAAACTTATTCAATTTAAAGTTACTGTTTAATTTGAGAATATGTCCTTCCTACTTTTTTGATATAAAAATGCCTTTCCTTTTAGAATATGGGGACAGATTAGTGTTACTTGATTTTTTAAAAAAATGTCCTCACTCATAATCTGCCACTGTAAAGATCACACACAACTAAACACAATTTGAAAGAGCTGCCCAGCAGAAGACACAACAATGGCAGAGGTAAAGGTCCCGTACAAAAAACAAACAAAAAAAATTGTCCTTTACTTGTCCTTGTCCATACCAAAGAAACACACAAAAACTTGTCCTGTTCTATAATGGCTATCAAAGGGGAACCTCCCCTGTTTTTCAGCAAAAACCCAGAACTGCAGATGGATTTCCACACTGGAACTGAAGATAACTCAGACAGTGCCTTCCATTTCCCAGTATACTTTGGCAGCTATGTGGTGGTAAATAGCCATCAGGTTGGGAACTAGAAATCAGAGGTGAAATACTCTGAGATGCCCTTTGTGGATGGCCAACCATTTTTAAAAAAATATATTTTTATTGATTTCAGAGAGAAAGGGAGAAGAGAGAGAAACATCAATTATGAGAGAGAATGATTGATAGGCTGCCTCCTGCATGCACCATACTGGGGATCGAGTCCACAATCCGGGAATGTGCCTGGACCGGGAATGGAACTGTAACATCCTGCCTGGCTCATAGGTCAACGCTCAACCACTGAGCCACACTGACTGGGCTGGACGACCATTTGATCTGCATTTCTTAGTGCTGCAAAATAAGTACCAGGTAATGTTACACTTTTCCCCATCAGCTCCAGCCAGGATCTGTGAAGATGACCCAGGTGTGGAAGGATGTCTCCCTGAACTCAGTGTGTGTCTGCTAGAGAAGGATGTGACCAGACTCCCCATTGTCAAAGAGATCCCCCATCTAAGTGACCATGTGATTCCCAAAGCTAACTATAATAGCATGGGTTCTCCTCACCCTTCCCTTACACTTGGTCATTAAAACTCCTGAAAACTTAAAAAAAAAAAAAAAAAAAAAAAGTCCTTACTTGGCATAATGAAAAGTTATCAAACCTATGTAAATAACCTAAGCTACTTTCTGGAGATTAAACTTGAAGTTCAAATCTAGTGACCACTGCTACACTTACAAAATCAGTCTAGTTGAGACTTTAAGTCAGGAAACTTTACCATATTACGAAACAATATCGAACCTATGGGTAAAATTTACTGGCAAAAATTAAGTACACTGGTGTAGTCTCCTGCCACCTAGCATAGAATCTGACATATAATGTGTCCTTTTTTTTTTTTCAGTACACAAATGAATGTCATGACCTATGCTACATCCCTCAACAAAAATCTGTTTAGATAAGTCTAACAACACAAGCTAATTAAAATTTGATGAAAAATATTTCACGTTAATGTGTTTTAGATATGAAACTAAACTGAAGAACATTTTCTGTAACATTTTTAGAGGTCAGCTTTCTCTTCGTGACATAAAAGAGGTTAGAGGTAGCTATATTTCCCCTTGAATTAAATGTCTGCCATTTTCATGTAAGGATCTCTGAAATATAATCTTACAGTAAATGACATCAGTATATTCGTCTTAAAGTGGTTTTATTTAAGCATTCCCATGCCAATAAATTTAGTACTCTGGCATCAATTTTAAAATAATCTTTTGAAAAGACTATTCAAATACCTTAAGTGAACGTGAACATCAATAGAAACAAGTACACACAAGTTGGAAGTCAATAATATTTTTCACTGACTAAAAGTGCTGTCCTTCATAGAGACCAAAAACACAAAAAACAAAATAATACAAAAGATCAATAAAACCAAGAGCTGGTTCTTTGAAAGGATAAACAAGATTGATGAACCTCTAGCCAGGCTCATCAAGAAGCAGAGAGAGAGAGGACCCAAATAAACAAAACCAGAAATGAAAGAGGTGAAGTAACAACTGACCCCACAGAAATACAAAGGATTGTAAAAAAAAAAAAAAATACTATGAACAACTCTATTCCAACAAACTGGACAACCTAGACAACATGGACATATTCCTAGAAAAATATAATCTTCCAAAAACCCAATCAGAAAGAATCAAAAAATCTGAATAGGCCGATAACTATGGAAGAAATTGAAGTAGTAATCAAAAAAATTCCAGCAAATAAAAACCCTGGGCAAGACAGCTTCACGGGAGTTTTACCAAACATTCTAAGAAAAACTAAAACCTATCCTCCTCAGACTATTCCAAAAAAATTGAAGAGGATGGAACACTTCCAAGCTCTTTCTCTGAAGCCAGCATTACCCTAATACCAAAACCAGATAAAGACAACACAATGAAAGAGAATTACAGGCCAATATCCCTCATGAACATAGATGCTAAAATTCTCAACAAAATATTAGCAAATCGGATCCATGAATATATTAAAAAGATCATACACCACGGCCAAGTGGGATTTATTTCGGTGATGAAAGGGTGGTATAATATCTGCAAATCAATAAACGTGATACATCACATAAACAAATTGAGAGACAAAAATCACATAATCATATCAATTGATGCAGAAAAAAGCATTTGACAAAATCCAACACCCTTTCTTGATAAAAACTCTCGGCAAAGTGGGAATAGAGGGAGCATACCTCAACATAATAAAAGCCTTATATGACAAACCTACAGCCAACATCATACTCAATGGGCAAACACTAAAACCATTTCCCCTAAGAACAGGAACAAGACAGGGATGCCCATTTTCACCACTCCTGTTCAACACAGTACTGGAAGTGCTTGCCATAGTGATCAGACAAGAAGAAGAAAAAAAGGCATCCAAATTGGAAAAGAAGTAAAACTGTCATTATTCGCAAATGACATATTGTACATAGAAAACCCTAAAGACTCCATCAAAAAACTACTAGACTTAATAATTTGCCAATGTAGCAGGATACAAAATTAACATTAAGAAATCTATGGCTTTTTTATACACCAATTATGAACTCAGAGAAAGAGAAACTAAAATAAAACATCCCATTTACCATTGCAACAAAACAATTAAGATGCCTAGGAATAAACTTAACTAAGGAAGTAAAAGACCTGTACTCAGAAAACTACAGGACGTTGAAAAAAAAGATAGAAGGCATAAACAAATGGAAGAATATACCGTGTTCAAGGATTGGTAGAATAAACATCATTAAAATGTCCTTACTACCCAAAGCAATCTATAGATTCAATGCAACCCCCATTAAAATACCAATGGCATATTTCACAGGGCTAGAACAAACTCTCCAAAAATTCATATGGAATAAAAAAAGACCCCAAATAGCCACAGCAACCCTGAAAAAGAAGAACAAAGTTGGAGGGATCACATTACCAGATAACAAGCTATATTTACCAAGCCACGGTTCTTAAAACTGCCTGGTACTGGCACAAGAACAGACATATAGACCAATGGAACAGAACAGAGAACCCAGAAATCGACTCAAGCCATTATGCTCAATTAATATTTTTGTAAAATATATTTTATTGATTTTTTTACAGAGAGGAAGGGAGAGGAACAGAGAGTTAGAAACATCGATGAGAGAGAAACATGATCAGCTGCCTCTTGCACACTCCCTACTGGGTATGTGCCCGCAACCAAGGTACATGCCCCTGACAGGAATAGAACCTGGGACCTTTCAGTCCGCAGGCCAACGCTCTATCCACTGAGCCCAACCGGTTAGGGCCGTGGTAGGCAAACTGTGGCTCGCGAGCCACATGTGGCTCTTTGGCCCCTTGAGTGTGGCTCTTCCACAAAATACCACAGCCTGGGCGAGTCTATTTTGAAGAAGTGGCGTTAGAAGAAGTTTTAAAAATTTGGCTCTCAAAAGACATTTCTATCATTGTACTGTTGATATTTGGCTCTGTTGACTAATGAGTTTGCCGACCACTGGGTTAGGGCAATATTTGACAAAGGAGGCAAGAGCATACAATGGAGTCAAGACAGTCTCTTCAATAAATGGTGTTGGGAAAATTGGACAGATACATGCAAAATATGAAATTAGACCACCAATTTACACCATACACAAAAATAAACTAAAAATAGATAAAGGGCCCTAAATGGTTTGGCTCAGTGGATAGAGCATTGGCCTGTGGACTGAAGGATTCCGGGTTCAATTCCAGTCAAGAGTACATGCCCAGGTTGCGGGGGCTGGATCCCCGATGGAGGGCATGCAGGAAACAACCAATCCATGATTCTCTCTCATCATGGATGTTTCTCTCTCTCTCTCTCTCTCTCTCTCTCTCTCTCTCTCTCTCTGTCTCTCTCTCTCTCTCTCTCTCTTCTCCCCCTCTCCCTTCCTCTCTAAAATCAATAAAAATATATTTTTTTAAATGGATAAAGGACTTAAACATAAAACGGGAAACCATAAAAATCCTAGAAGAAACCACAGGCAGCAAAATATAGACATCTCTCGAAGCAATACCTTTACAGATACATCTCCTAAGACCGTGGTCGGCAAACTGCGGCTCGCGAGCCACATGCGGCTCTTTGGCTTCTTGAGTGTGGCTCATCCACAAAATACCAAGGCCTGGGCGAGTCTATTTTGAAGAAGTGGCGTTAGAAGAAGTTTAAGTTTAAAAAATTTGGCTCTCAAAAGAAATTTCAATCGTTGTACTGGTGATATTTGGTTCCGTTGACTAATGAGTTTGCCAACCACTGTCCTAGGACAGTGGAGACAGGAGAAAATAAACAAATGGGACTACACCAAAATTAAAAGCTTCTGCACAGCAAAAGAAACCATCAACAAAACAACAAGAGAGCCCACTGCATGGGAGAACATATTTTCCAATGTTATATCCGATAAGGGTCTAATCTCCAAAATTTATAGGGAACTCATACAACTTAACAAAAGCAAGATAAACAATCCAATCAAAAAATGGGCAAAGGATCTAAATAGACACTTTTCAAAAGTGGACATACAGAAGGCCAAGAGACATATGAAAACATGTTCAAAGTCACTAATCATCCGAGAGATGCAAATCAAAACAACAATGCGGTACCATCTCACACCTGTCAAAATGGCTATCATCAACAAATCAACAAACAAGTGCTGGTCCGGATGTGGAGAAAAAGGAACCCTTGTGCACTGCTGGTGGGAATGCAGATTGATGCAGCCACTGTAGAAAACAGTATCGATTTTCCTCAAAAAATTAAAAATGGAACTCCCATTTGACCCAGTAATCCTACTTCAAGGAATATATCCCAAGAAATCAGAAACACCAATCAAAAAGGGTAGATGCACCCCTATATTCATAGCAGCACAATTTATAATAGCTAGGATTTGGAAACAGCCTAAGTGCCCCTCAGCAGATGAGTAGATTAAAAAACTGTGGTACATCCATAAAACTGTGGTACACGTACAGAATGGAATACTATGCTGCTATAAAAAAAGGAACTCTTATCATTCGCAACAGCATGGATGGACCTGGAAAGCATTATGCTAAGCAAAAGAAGCCAGAGAAAGATAAATATCACATGATCTCACTCATTTGTGGAATACAATGAACAATATAAACTGATGAACAAAAATAGATCCAGAGACATAGAAACATCGAACAGACCCTCAAACCTCAGAGGGAAGGCAGGGGGAAGGGGTGGGAGTTAACAGATCAAACAAAAGATTTGTATGCATGCATATAAAAATAACCAATGGACACAGACAGTAGGAGGGTGAGGGCATGTGCTAGGGGGTGGGAGTGGCTGGGAAGATGTCAATGGGAGAATAAGGAGACATATGTAATACTTTAAACAATAAAGAATTAAAAAATAAAAATAAAAGTGCTGTCCTTGACCCCAGCAAAGTAATGAAAATTCACCTCAAAGGTGATTTTGATAAATTACTGTTCCCTGAATATTCAATCTGTAAAATTGCCTTACTGGCAAGACTCACTAAATTATAACTTTGTAAATTAAGATATTAGTTTTTTGTAATACGTTTTATTGATTTTAGAGAGGGACGAGAGGGGGTAGAGAGGGTAGAAAGAGGGAGAGAACTGAAGAAAGAGAAAGAGAAACATCAATCGGGATGCACACTAGGGATGGAGCCATACTTGGGCATGTGCCTTGACTGGGAATCAAACCGGTGACCTCTCGGTGCATGGGACAACACTCAACCAACTGAGTCACACCAGCCAGGGCGAGATGTTTAGTTTTTAAAAACTGGTAAGGGTATTTACCATTACTGAAGCATTAGTTGTAAAAGATAAAATCTAGAGGCAAACTAAATGTCCATTAATAAGAAAATAATTAAATTCAATATACCTACCCATTCAAGTTTATGGCCATTAAAACAAAAAGAGCTATAAATAATAAAATGCTAAATGAAAATGTAGAGAGCTAACATATACATGTGATTCTATTTTTCAATAAAATGAAAAAAAAACACCACAAAGCATAGAAAGAATGGTAAAATAGATATTTTACGTATACACATAAAAAAGATATGAGAAGGCACTAAAGCTTAACATTGGCTCTGAGGATTGGTAATGAAATCCTCCCCTTTTTCTTTTTTACACTTATGCACTTCTGTATTGTTTATATGTCTTTTAACAAAATAATATACTACTTATGTAACTTTTAGAAACCAATTACATTTTTTAGCAAAGTAAATGAAATCTAAAAAGGAGAGACCTAAAAATTATTCAGCCCTAGCCAGTTTGGCTCAGTGGATAGAGTGTCAGCCCTAGGACTGAAGGGTCGCTGGTTCGCTTCTGGTCTAGGGGCACGAACCTTGGTTGTAGGCTAGATCCCCAGCTCATCGGGGCGTGTGCGGGAGGCAACCAATCGATATATCTCTCTCACATCAATGTTTCTCTCTCTCTGTCTCTCCCCATCCCTTCCACTCTCTCTAAAAGTCAATGGAAAAAATATCCTCAGGTGAAGATTTTTATATATATATTCAAACTTTGGACCATAGAAGTAAATGATAAAATTAACAATATATAAATATATATAAACTTTGGGGAAACATTATTTCCCAACTTTAGACATCAAGAGTTATGATAATTTTATGATTTATGATTTTTGTCATATCTTAATGCTTTAGTTTAAATTAACTAACTTTTTAAAAAATTAAAAAAATTTAACCTGATCCCAAGTAATATCTATGTAATCAAATCTTGCTATTTCAAGATATTTTTCTCAATATACTTTAAAAAAATTTAACTATAGGTTGCACTCCCTATCTAATTAAGCCCAAACAGATTGGGATAAAAAGAGATATCTTGGCTAAAATAAACACAAAGTTGATTCCCATTCCATCTAAAATCATTTCTCTAGTCTAGGATACTAGCCCACTCTATTGAAAGTATACATTATATCTCATATCAATACTTCTCAGTATATAATAATTCTATTTCAAAAAGTCATTAATAAAATTTCTTACAGAAAAAGACTGTTATAGTGGTTTATATATTAACTAGAGGCCCGGTGCACAAAATCCGTGCACGGGGGAAGGTGGGAGGGTCCCTCAGCCCAGCCTGCACCCTCTCCAATCCGGGGCCCCTCAGGCCTAAACCGGCAGTCAGACACCCCTCTCGCAATCCAGGACCACTGGCTCCTAACCACTCACCTGCGTGCCTAATGCACCTAACTGCTCCCCTGCCTGCCTAGTTGCCCCTAACAGCCCTCCCCTGATGGCCTGGTCGCCACCAACGTGCATACGGCTGGCGTCCCTCAGCCCAGCCTGTGCCCTCTCGCAGTCTGGGAGCCCTCAAGGGAAGTCCTCGGGGGAGCGGGTCTAAGCCAACAGTCAGACATCCTTAGTTCTGCTACGGAGGCGGGAAAGGGTCCCGCCACCACTGCTGCGCTTGCCAGCTGTGAGCCCAGCTCAGGGCTTCTGGCTGAGTGGCACTCCCCCTGTGGGAGCACACTGACCACCAGGGGGCAGCTCCTGCATTGAGCGTCTGCCCCCTGGTGATCAGTGTGGGTCATAGTGACTGGTTGTTCCACCGTTTGGTTGATTTGCATATTAGCCTTTTATTATATAGGACTAGAGGCCCGGTGATGAAAATTCATGCACTGAAGGGGGGTCCCTCAGCCCAGCCTGCCCCCTCTCACAGTCCAGGAGCCCTCAGGGGTGGGAGGCAACCCAGCGATCAGGGGAAGGCAACACCTCATCACACCTCTGCTGCTGCCACTGCTGGCAGCGCAAGCCTCGGCCAGCCCTGGTTACCTGAGCCTCGGGCAGCCACCATCTAAGGCTTGCCTGCGCCTCGGTCCGGCCTTGGGCGGCTGGGGGGCTGAGAGATTCTGGAGGCAGGCACGCGGAGCAGCCAGGCCTGCCACCCCAGCAGGGCTGAGGGTACTTGGCGCCGCCATCCTGTGGCTGTGGGCACTGCCATATTTGAGGGTGGGGCAGTCAATTAGCATATTCCCTCCTTATTGGCTGTGGGCACCGCCATCTTTGCAATGGCGTGAGGGTCAATTACCATATTCCCTCTTTATTAGATAGGATGGAAGGGACTGACAGAGGTCAGAGGGGAGGGGGATGGACATAGACAAAAGTGTGGTGATGGCCAGAGGTTGGGGGGCTGAGTGGAGGAGGGTAAAGGGGGGGGAATGGGAGACATCTATAATACTGTCAACAACAGAATAAAAACAACAATGATATACCACTACACTACACACCTATTAGGGAAAAAAAGATAAATTATGAACTATGTATTTACTACTTTGATAAAATTTAAAAATTTAAAAAGAAAGAATTTTGTCCAGAAAAGGAGTGTTGTTGAAATTTTTGTTTTGTTTTTTTTGTTTTTGTTTTTTTTTTTTGTTGTTGTTTTTTATGGTAAAGCTAAGGAAGCTTCAGAGCCCTGTGAGGGCTGGACTTGTTCTGGAGAGAGCAAGCAAGTTGCAACCAGCAGCATTTTGGATAACCTGCCTGAAATCATTTAAAAGAGAAAGGGACAGATTCCCCAAGCCTACAGTTATTTGTAATTTATTTTCTTATTCTAAATAAAGTCATTTTTGAACCTTATTAAACCTCCCCTAAAATTAGTCCTTCAGGTTCAGTAAACTTTAGGCCTCACAAAACCTGTGTTAGTCCCTGAGGGTTGGGGGTCCCCAAAGGAGTTCAGATTCATTCATTATATTTATTTGCTCCTTTTAATTCCTTTTCTAGAGGGAGAGTGAGGACAGTTTTTTACTCAGTAATTTTTATAAGAATTGTATTGGAACCTGCTCCTTCTTTGGCTGTTTACAGGTTTACCTTACCGGGAACTCACAGAGACTTTAAGCCCTTTGAAGATAGGGACAGAGCTGTATTGTGGTTCTATAATACAGGTACAAAGGTAATACAACTTTTATAAATATTTGTTGAAGAAACATAAATTTCAGTGTCATGAGGCATTACTTTTCCTTCTGCTCCATCTCTTTATTGAGACTTTTGTGCAAAGCATAAGGCTGAGGGGATGAGCAGGTAGAGCAAAGTTGCTTTTTCCAAACCCTAGATACCATACTTTGATTTTACATAGTAGATGCATTTCTGAATGACATTTTGAATTGGGTATATTAGATTTTGCTAATATCAACTCCCTTTACTCATACAGATTATTTTTAATGATGTTTAAACGTTTCATACTATGAGGTGCAAAGTATTTTGCTTATTTCAAGAATCTTTGTGCATTATTTCTGTAGTAAAGTGAATTATCAACATGGTAGGTCTATTTGGGGGGTTTGCTTAAAATGGGGCACACCAGCACTAAATTTGGTTCAAACAATGACTAATTTGCACACCAAGTGTGGAGTTAGATGGCTATTGTACGTAACCATTTTTTTTTTTTTTTGGTCTCTTTGCTCCCACAGCACCTGCTTCAACCAGAGGCAGTGTCTTGACCCTCCATGACCTCTTTGTCATGGCAACCGCTGAGCGTCTACTGCCTGAGGCCTTGGCAGTCAGCCGGGCGTTGACCTTCCCAAGATGACGGCAACCCTGACAAACGTGCGTCAGGAGTCCCGATGGCAGAGGCGGGGCAGGGAGGCACACAGGGAGAGCTTTCAGGCAGGCCAGCTGAACCCGACAGAGTCACACCAACAGCTTCCCTCCTCCTCTCCTCTCCTCTCCTCTCCTCCTGTGCCGGCGGGTTGATGGCTGAGGGGAGCAGCAGCCACTGGCGAGGCTGGGTGCGGGCTCGTGGGCACTTCTTCCCAGGGTTTCAGAGGGTGTTGGGGGCTGGAAAAGAAGGAGGCTGCCCCCTCCCCCACTGCTGGGTAGGACATTGCAAAGGAGGGGCGAGTTGCCTCCAAGAGCCGCCCCGCCCCACTGCTGGGAGCCGCAATCGGTCCACCGGGAGCCTCCTGCCACCCTGCCCCACCACCGGGAGCCACGAGTCGCCCGAGTTTTCGCAGCAGTACCTCCATTCAGCACTGAGGACATTGGGCAAGCTGGAAGAGGAACACATGGTGATCGTTCTAGTGAGAGACACTGCCTAGCCCGGACTGCTTTTCCAGCTCCACATTTGTGTCACAAAAGCAGTTATTTTAAAATCTGATCCACTGCCTCATTCCTACCCCCTTGGTTTGAATTTTCTGTGCCAGGAGCCGCGAGCCACCCCACCCCGCCACCAGAGCTTCGGGCTGCCCCGCCGCCGGGAGCCACTGTTCATGGGCTGGGGGGGAGGGAGGAAGAGGGACCGAGAGGTGCTCAATGCACCTCATGGTGACCGGTCGTCCGTCTGGTCATTGTGGTCATTAGGGACACTGGCCTTTTATAATGTAGATAGTTATATATTAAAGATTTACAGTTTTTATTTTTTGCAGTAATGGAGATTTAACTTCCTATTTAAGTTGTCTGACTTCTAACCACTTAATATACAACCAACTTATGCTAGTCACATCCAGTTGGAGAAATTAATTTATTAAATAATATCAATTTATATAATACAATTTGTTTGGTAATAGTGACTTGCAGATTGACTGGCTGGCAACAACTTCAGTATCATAAATGAACTGTTTCAGAGATGGCATGTGCTGGTCCCAAAAACAGCAGCCCTGAGTGCTCACTCTCCTAGCTGATACACAAATTTTATTAGCCATTATGCAGCATTTAAGAGAAAATAGGTGAGTGATGGAGAAACCCACCTGCCACTTGCATATAACAAATAGTTATTATCCCTCATGATTATAAAGTACTTGCAAATCAAGAAGTAAAAGACCAGAAACCCAATGGGAAAAGGAAAAAGACACAAACAGGCATTTTTTAAGTGGAAGCACAAATAGACAATAAATATGAATGTTTAATGATCTCTCTGCTAACCAAAGAAATGTTAATTAAAACTGTTATCTCTTTTTCCCCCTCAAACTGGCAAAGATGAAAAGGAAGACACCTCAATATTGGTAAAGGCATGGGAAAAGTACAACCTTTCTGGTGGGCAACCTAACAATCTATATATATAAAACAGGCTAATATGTAAAATGTCCCCTAGAGCAGTGGTCGGCAAACTCATTAGTCAACAGAGCCAAATATCAACAGTACAAAGATTGAAATTTTGAGAGCCAAATTTTTTAAACTTAAACTTCTTCTAACGCCACTTCTTCAAAATAGACTCGCCCAGGCCGTGGTATTTTGTGGAAGAGCCACACTCAAGGGGCCAAAGAGCCGCATGTGGCTCGTGAGCAGCAGTTTGCCGACCATGGCCCTAGAGAATGTGACCGGGAAACTGGGAATTCAATCGCTTGCTATGACATGCGCTGACCACCAGGGGGCGGCGCAGAATGAAGGAAGGCCCTGGTCAGCAGCCAGAAGTCCCCAATTGACCCTGATCGCCAGCCAGGCCTAGAGACCCTACTCGTGCAAGAATTTCATGCACCAGGCCTCTAGTATGTACATAAAAGCAATTTTACTTCTAGAAATTTGTCGTAAATAACCTGACACACAAAAATCTGAATAGAAAAAGCTGTCCTCTTGCCCTAGTCAGTTTGGCTCAATGGATAGAGAGATCCCATGTTCAAGTCCAGTCAAGGGCACGTGCTCCGGTTGTGGGCTCGATCCCCAGTGTGGGGCGTGCAAGAGGCAGCCAATCAATGATTCTCTCTCATCATTGATGTTTCAATTTCTCTCTCCCTTTCCCTTCCTCTCTGAAATCAATAAAAATATATTTTTAAAAAAGAAAAGAAAAAGTAAAAGTTTTCCTCTTAAATATAATTGTTTAAAAATTGGAAAACAAAAGTATATAACAAAAGAGGATTGTTTAAATACACCTCATGCATACCAATGAATATAACCTTATTTCTAGGCTTCTGAATCATTCTTCTACACTAGAAATCCTAAATCCCAATTTAACAGGTCTTTTCTACTGCCCTCTGAATAAACCCAGCTGATTATATTTCTTAATCTTCTAACACTGTTGGATGAAGATTCTGTCTTAATAAGTAGCATAAGATTGGAAAGATGAGGGATGCAAATGAAAGACTTAGCAAACTTAAAAATCTAATAGTTTTAAGTCTAAAAAATAAGTCAATACATAATCCAGATTATAATCTTTTTTATTCTTTAAAAAAAAAAAAAAAGTATATAGGCACATTCATTAAAAAGGTCCAGCACAGGAGCTGGCACATTTTCTGTAAAGGGCCAGATAATAAACATTTTAGGTTTTTGGGTCTCTGTCACAACCTACTCAACTCTGCCCTCGTTAAAAAAAAAAAAAAAAAAAAAAAAAAAAGTAGCCAAAGGCCGTATGTAAATGAGTGTGGCTATATTTTTAAAAATCATTTATGGTTACTAAAATTTGATTTCATATAATTTTCACGTCACAAAACAGTCTTTAAATTTTTTTCTCCAACCCCTTAAAATGTAAAACCCACTCTCACCTCACCGTTCATACAAAAACAGGCCTCCGGTCAGTTTAGGCCTTCAGGTCAGTTTGCCAAACCCTAGTCTAGGGCATACACTAGCCTAGTGACTAGAGCATGGTTAGTGGTTTATCCTTAAAAAATGGGATTATAGTGTCATTTTTGTTGCTTACCTAACTTGTGTAATTTGTATCAATAGCACACAATAAACACATAAAAGAACACTTAAATAGCAGAGCAGTAGTTAGCATTTCAAAGAGCAGTGATACAGTAATAATACTCATCACCAAGACTGCCCAAGAAAACAAACCTATGGAAAATAAAGTTTACCAGTATTTCAGAAATTCCTGCACTGTACCATGCTGTCTTTTCTTCTCTTTTTCAGACTGTTTTTTCCCTCCATTCCTTTGCTTATGTCCATAAGTTCACCAGTTACCCACATCAATTTCTTTTATATGCACCACGTCAAACTCAATTCTACAGGTCTTCTCTACAGCCCTCTGAATAAGACCAGCTGTATCTAATTCCTGACTTCTCTAACACTGTTTGGATGAAGATTCTGTCTTAGTAGAAGATTGGAAAGATGAGGGATACAGATGAAAGTATTCAGAATAAATAGCCAATATATGCTAAGTGCCAAAAGAAGGTAGAGATTATTCACTGATGTACATATTTTTACCCCTTTTCCATGCCCCTTTAACTGGCATATACTATAGGGGGGGGGGACAGACACCTGTACTTATTGAACTACACCTATATACGTTGCTCATAACTTTAAATTCAATTGTATTAACATTTTAGAGTTTCAAAGAAACCAAAATGCCTATACTGATATTGTACACATGTAAATTTCCAGGGTTCCCCCCCCCCCCCCGCATTATGGATTTGTAACTCCATGAAAATAATTTTCCACAGTTACATTACTCCGCAATACTTAAGACATTCAATTATGGTTAAAAGAGCAAGGCCGTTGTCGGGACCAGGTTTAGCATCCTACATCCCAGGTGTACCCCACCCCCTTAAATCAAGGATGACCTTAAGCAAACTGCTTCACCTCTCTAAGCCTTTTCCCCTCCTCTGTGAAATGAAGTATCTACTTCTCGCACCTGCTGTAAAAATTAAATGAACAGGTGGAAACAATTTCAGAGTGCTTCATACGTATCAAGAGCTCCTTCAATGCAAATTATTAGTACTATTCTTCCCGTCCAAAACCAATAAATGCGACTGTCAAGAATGGATTATTGGGTACTTTTTTTTTTTCCAGTGATTTTGAAAATCTGAGCAGAGGACAGTTAAAAACTGCCCGGTGGGGGAACTCACCCACATTCTTGCAGCAAAATGAGCGCTGTCTGCACCTTCACGTGAGCCTTAGTTTACACAACCCCTCGGGAAGCGTCCTCACCGACCCCCGCAAACCCCAAACCCGTAGGAAGATGCAAAAGAGATTAAACGGTGTGTCTGGGACAGGCTTCCCGCCAACCCGGGGAGGAGGACCAAGTCCGGCCACCGACAGGTAATTAATTGATGGAGCTGGGTGACGGGGACGCCCAGTTCCTCGGACCATCCTCTCAGCCTCGGCATGGTTTGCAGATTCCCGTAAGAAAACGTGTTTTTACACGTCCAAAGGTCGGTCCTTCCTTTGCGGCTTCATGTACATCCTGGTCACAGAGAGATTCACAGGGAAGTGGTGCGAGGCGACAAGTCGCAGCACCACCCACGCCCGGGGAGGCCGCCGGAGCCGCCCAGGGAGCAGCGGTGCGCTCCTCCTCCCGGAGCCCCGAGGCCGGACCGGCGCCGTCCGGGGAAAGGGCGCGACACCCGAGGGGACCGCCGCCTGGCGGTGAGCGAGCGAACGACGGGCTCCGAAGGCGGGGGAGGGGGCAGACACACCGGTGAGTTCCCAGCCTCCAGGGCAATTCTGCTGACTTCCCTCCGCTCGGCCAAACCTCCAACCCCTCCGGGCCTTCGGCGGCCCCGACCGCCGACCGCCGACCACCTCTCCGCTTCCCTTCAGCCGCCGCGCAGCCACCCAACCCGCCCCCATAAGCCCGCCAGCCTCCCCGCCAGCCCGAACCCCGCTCCTTCCGCTGCTGCCCTGGCTGTTCCCAGGGCTTCCCAGCGCCGCGAGGCCCGGGGCGCCTCCTCGCCCCGTTGCTAGCCGTTCCCCCAAGTCCCCAGGCTCACTTACCCCGGCCGCGAGGCAGCGAGGCAGCGAGGCGTCTTCCTCGGCTACTCCGGCTTCCAGCTTGGCGGTCCCAGGACGTTGCTGCCAATCACCCAATCTCCTCCCCCAAGCCACGGCCAGACGGACCAATCAGCGGCTTCCTCCGGCCCGGAGGCGGGCCCCGGGGCTCTGAGCGGAAGGCTAGGGTGCCGCCCCGCGCGCCGGCGGCTGCCCCTCGTAGCCATTGTACGCAGGCGCGCGGGGCTCCGCGGGGTGCGGGCGCTTTCTCTCGGACCTCGCTTTGTGGCCTCACTGCTCCGCCCCGGGAAGTGCTTTGTTTGTAAACCTCGGGCTCTAGGTGTGCGGGACGACCCCTATTCTTTCTGAATGCAGCCTGAAGTGTGTAACACCTTGAAAGAAGCTGTGAGATTTAAGCCCTTGTTAACCTGACATATGTTGAGCCCTCTCATCCCACGCTGTAGACTGGGTGTGCACGCGGGAGATCTTGGGCCTCTACGGTCCTCACTTCTGCGGTGTGTTTGTGTGTAAGGGAGAATGAGGGTGCGGGGTCCTACAGAGTGCCTGATGGAGGAGGATTTTCCTTTACCATCTTCAGTTCCAGCGTCTGTTTACTCTGATTCATTGGGACACACCTGCTTTTTAATAGTGCTTCTTAAATAATATTCTAGGACACGCTGGATTTCAAATAATTTTGTCATGAAAAATATAGCAAGGTGTGTGAAGGCCTGATAAAAGTTTCCTTTGTAGGGGGAAAAAACCTATCAGTATTTATGCCCGGCCTTCCAAAAGGCTGTTGCTGATAGGCTGTGTGACTTACCCTCCCATTGTAACTGATACCAGAGGTCACTGGGCTGGCACCCGCGCTCTCATTCTGATACTGGCTCCCAAGTCTTCCCCTGGCGAGGGCTTGCCTCTTTCAGCAAAACACTAATTCATTTACTCAACAAGGGCTTTTGGGGGGGCCACTATGACAGTACAAAGATTTTTTTTTAAAGCCGTGAACCACACCCTCAGTGAACCTACAGGCTAACAGGGAGATAGAAGTGTAAATTTAACGTATATAACCACCAAGTGTTATAATGAAGGTATGGAGAGAGGGAGCCTGGAAGATAACCCTGCCCAGGAGCTCAGGGAACACAGCAGAAAGGGGTGAGTGGGAGGTCTAGGCATTGGGTGTGCTTGTTAAATCGAGCCTGTCAGTACACAGAGCTGGGAAATATATTACCAATTTGTGTTTTCATTCTCGGTTTATATTTCTGTGGTAGGCAGCATCTAAGAGGGCCACCAATGGTCACTTCCTTCTGGTATTCACAAGATCCCATGTCCACCAGCCTGTGAGAAACTGAATCCTGCTAACAGCCATGTGAGTGAATTTGGAGAAAGATCCTCTCCCACTTGTGCCTTCAGATGACTGCAGCCCAACTGCCACCTTGATTGCAGCCTTGTAGAAGACCCTGAGCCAGAGATATCCAGCTAAACTGACCATGGATTCCTCATACACAGAAGATTTGCGATAATAAATGATTGTTGTGGCAAGCTGCTACCTTTTTTAGTAATTTGTTTGGAAACGATGGACAGCTAATATGATTTCTGTCTCTGACACAAGATCAGTGGTTCTTAAATATACTTTGAAGCTTGTTTGAAAATACATAAGCCCAGCCCTGCCTGGTGTGGCTCAGTTGGTTGTTGGTTTGATTCCCGATTGGGGCACATGCCCGGGTTGCAGGCTCAGTCCCTGGTGGACGGTGTGTGGCCTTGGGCAAACCAATCAGCAGGAGGCAGCCGATGGATGCTTCGTTCTCACATGGATATTTCTCTCTCCATCTCCCTCTCACTATAAAAATCAATAAAAATGTTTGGGAAAAAAAAATACATGAGTCCAGGCCTCTTCCTAGAATCTAAGGTGATTGTTATGCTAACTTTGGAAACAAATATAGAAGATTACAGGCACACCATTTGGGGATTTTAGAAGAAAATAGACTTTATTTTTCTTTTTAGTGTATCTGATCCTGGAGTTCTTTACCCAAATTAATGGCTCAGCTTTCTTGGCAGAATCCAGATAGACTGTAACTTCATCTGCTAGTTGGAGTATTTATTGAATAGAGGAAAAGAATCAGAGCTTTCATTCACTTTGTGGCCTTGAAAAAATCCCTTGACCTTTCTATGCTTCCAGATTGCTAACTGGAAATTAAAGGATTATAATGCCATTGTTTAAGCAAGAGATTTATCCATTATTAAGTGTATATTAGGCTAGTATATTAGGTGATCAAGGCCCATTGTGGGCCAGCTTCCTTGTAGAGATTTAACAAAAGGTCAGGTTCCCATTTGTTCATGTTGGTAGACAGTGAAGCTTAATTCTTTTGTAGAAAGAATGTGGGTTTCCAAGCCAGGCAGACCCATGTTCAGTTATGCCTCTGCCACATACCAGCTATGTGGCCTTGGGCAAACCAATCAGCCTCCCTTGGTCTCAATTTTCTGATGTGCTCAGTGGGGAAAATAGCCACCTCAAAGGTGGCCCTGAGGACTGATGTAAAATACTGAAGGCAATGCCTGACTTAGCACAAGAGCCCTATAAATAATAGCTGTGAAGGACATATAGTCAGCTCACGTCATTGTGACCCAGTGGTAAAGTAGAGGACAAATGTCCACATGTGTCCATCAGCCTGCTTCTCATATTAGGCTTAATGACAATCCCACTTGGTGAGGTAGGTAATAATCTGCAAATTGTACACAGTATCTTCCATAAAAATCCAGACCCTTTCTCTCTAGTTCTGCTTTTTCTCCAGCTCTGATTGCCTGTCTGTAGAAAAGATAACACACTGGAATGGGCCTCAAATGGTCCTGAGTTAAAATTCAGGAAAACCTAGCTGGTAAAAGACCACTGGGGAGAGCAGTGAAGTGCCTGTGTGATGGGTGCTTTAAGACAAGGTGGGGCTGGATGTGTCTGGGAGAGGATTTCAGCTACAGGACTAATTGGTGAGCCAATATCATCTCACATGAGGTGAAAGTTCAAACATGCAGCTAAATGCCTAATAGTTCAGATCCATTGGCTTCAAGCTCTGATCACTATTAAAGGCAGATATTGTTGAGAGAGAGAGAGAAAGAGAGAGAGAGAGAGAGAGAGAGAGAGCTTTTAAATCCCCTTAAGTCATGTAAATCTCAGTGTAAATGAATGTGTTTACCATGGTGCCCAGTGAAAAATTGTTGAGCTATTTGATTTAGAAGTCCAATGTGCTATCCATTGCGCCACGGAGCCACCTTGAGCTATTTGATTTAATCATGCAGTGTTGAGTATATTTGGTTGTTCTAAGCCTTGAAACTATTTTTTTTTCTTCTCAGATCAGTGTACAAAATGATCTGATGTATATCCAAAAATATGTTTATCCAAATAGGTGAAAAGATCACTGCCTTCCAGAGATTGTGGCATTTCTTTCTATAAACCAGTTCTTGGGATATACCCTGACCTGCAGAACTCTTTCATTTTAATGTTTTTAAATTAGGTTTATTTTTTTATTATAATTATGGAAAATGTCAATCATACACAAAAGTAAAAAGCATGTACAATGAATCCTTATGTGTCCATCATACAGCTTCAACAATCAGCAACTCATAGCTACTGGTTCTATCCATACCCTTTCCAAGCCTCGTTCATTCATTTTGTTTGCTTTGGAGATGCTGGAGAATAAACCCCAGGGGCCTCATATAGTCAAACCTTTAGATTCTTTTGAAGTGAATCTCAGGCATGTCATTTCAACCATAAATATTTCAGTGTGTATCACTAGGAGTTCAGGAAGTTCTTTTTAAGGAGTCTTTTTAAAAAACATAACTATAGTGCCATTATCAGGCCTAAAACATTGATCATAATGTTTCTTAATATCATCAATCCATTGTTCAAATTTACTTGGGTGTCTCGTTTATTTTTTTTCTTTATTTTTATTGTTGACACTATTACTGATGTCCCCATTCTCTCTCCCTTTATTTTTTACTTTTTTTTACAGTTGGTTTCTTTGAATCAGAATATTAAAAAGAGCTACACATCACGTTTGGTAAATATCTCTGAAATATATTTTATTTATATAACCCCTTTCCCCACCCTTTTTTTTGTTTGTTTTGAAAAAGAAACAGATTTTTGTCCTATGGAAATTTCCCACATTCAGGATTTTGCTGATTACATTCCTATGGTGCCATTTAACAAATTCCTTCATCTCTTATTTTCTGTAAACTGGTAGTTAGATATAAAGGCTTGATTTGATCCAGGTTAAATTTTTGGCTAGAATACTTCATAGGTAGTGGTGTATACTTCCATCAAAAGCTACATAATGTTCATGTGTTTCTTTTCTTTGTAACATTAATGGCTATTAGTGATCATTGCCTACATCCATGATCTCATTAAGGGTTTGCAAAATGGTGATATTCTATCGTTCCTATTAGTTATTTGGTTACCTTGAGGAATGTAAAGAAAAGCATGTTGAATGCTTGTTTCTTAATATTTACCAGTTTTCAGAATAAGAATAATTATCCCACATCACCTATTTTGTTATTCTGAAGTATAGTACATATACTAGTAAAAAAGATAAGTATAATGCTTAGTTTGATTCTCTTTATTTACCAATTTTCAGGGAAATGAGTTGGTTCCTTCAAATTCTCTAAAGATGTTTCTTTTCTTTATCCCCCACCCCCAGGATCAGTAAGCACTTATGAATTTTATCCTTATAAATTAGCTTTTACCAGATCTTTTCTGGACAGCAGATTCTTATACAGAGAGAAGTGGGGCTAAATATAGATTTATAGAATGTCTTCTAAGCACCTTCTCTAGCACTGAGCTATGTGCTCTTACACTATTTTATTTAATTTCGACAGCAGTTTTGGAAGGCAAGTATATTGGTCTCTGGTTTTTTTTAAAATATATTTTTATTCATTTCAGAGAGGAAGGGAGAGGGAGAGACAGAAACATCAATGATAAGAGAGAATCACTGATCAGATGCATCCTGCACACCCCACACTGGGGATCAGGCCTGCAATCCAGGCATGTGGCCTGATTGGGAATCAAAATGTGACCTCCATATTCATACATAAACACAAAAAACATTGAGCGACACCAGCTGGGCCCAATTTATATTCTTTACCCAATTTCTAAAGGGTTGTTTATTCCCTTCTTGACAATTTGTAATTGATTTTTGAATGTTACACTTTTCAACAGAGCACAAAGAATAAGGAGGCTTCGGCTAGAACTAAATGATAAAGATTTAGTCAAGTGTCTTAGAATTTTCAAATCATAAACACAACTAGGCAATACCCAGAATGTTTTGAAGAAGAAGAAAGAAAAGCTGAGAGTTCTTATAGTAAAAAGTACATTCTTGAGAAGACTCAGTCCTGCATCTTTAGCCTCTGGATTGTTCTGAGATGATAACCTTCCAGAAGACCAGTGGTCTGGATAATGGATATCAGGTGCTCTTGATGTGTAAACATTCTTTCCTAGATTTTTCAGAGAGTTATCTATAGGAGATGTATATATAATCTTCAATTAGAATAATTTCCTCATGCCTCAGCTTATTTGGCTTTAGTAATTTATTTTTTTAATATATTTTATTGATTTTTTACAGAGAGGAAGGGAGAGGGACAGAGAGTTAGAAACGTCAGTGAGAGAGAAACATCGATCAGCTGCCTCCTGCACACCCCCTACTGGGGATGTACCCACAACCAAGGTACATGCCCTTGACCGGAATCAAACCGGGACCCTTCAGTCCACAGGCCGACGCTCTATCCACTGAGCCAAACGGGCTTCAGCTGGCTTTAGTAATTTAGCAGGTTAACCATAGTGACTCCATTTTATTCCTCACTCTTTTCCTGACCTTCTATCTGTCCAATAAATTGCAGACTTACCCCCAACCTACTTTCTGTTGACATTGCTTATACATCTTTTTGCCATACAAAAAATTTCCTTTAAAACAAGTCAAATATGTGCATTTCTTTCTTTGTTAACTTCTGGGTTTCCAGTCTTATTTAAGGTCTCCCCTACTTCTTGTTGCATGTAGTAACCAATATTTTTCTGAAAGGATTTTTTAATGTTTATTTTTTTACAATTGAATTTTTAATCCATCTGGAATTTATTTATTTTGCTAATTGATGGATTTGGATACAATTTTATTTTTATCCAGGTGGATAGTCAGGGCTTCTATTTATAATTTTTCCTCATCCTTTAAAATTTTCTATTTTGACATGTGTTTAAGTATTAACATGATAGTATATGTATAGAATTTATGAATAAATAAATACACATACATATATTGAAGCTATAGGGTCAAAAATGTTTTAAGCAAAAAATGTGTTGGAAACCATTGTACTAGACCCTGAGCTCCTTGAGGACAGTAATTATGGTTTTCCTTATCTTTTCATTCATTGCTAAGACTGTCTCTTGCATGTGTTTCAAAAATGGTTGTTAAAAAAATTGAGTTAATGAAGCTGCCATTATCTTATTCATGTGTCTTAAGCAACACAGCCATTGAGAAACTTGATATTCCAGCTGTGTCTTGTGGCAAGATATCTGAGGCTAAGAACAAGCAATGACTCATAATGACAAATAGTATATAACTTCACTGGTGTCAAGTTCATATACTTTCAATATGAGAATATAAACTATTTATTTATTTATTTATTTTTCATTCCTCACCCAAAGGTATTTTTCCATTGATTTTTAGAAAGTGTGGAAGGGAAGGGGGTGGGGAGGGGGAGAGAGAGAAACATCTATGTGAGATTGGTTGCCTCCCGCATGCACACACCCTGACCAGGGCCAGGGATGGAGCCTGCAACCTAGGTATGTGCCCTTGACGGGAATCGAACCAGGACCCTTCAGTCTGCAAGCCAACGCTCACTTTATCCACTGAGCCAAACTGGCTAGGGCAAGAATATAAATTCTTAAAGCCTTCAAGACTTCCCTATGACTTATAATTCGTAGATGCTTACAAAACTGGTAATTTTTTTTTTCAAATATGTCCCCTAATTTTTAATGCCAGTCATCTACCCTCTATATGGCAATTTACTAGGAAAAATGTCTATACTTTGTTAGAAAGGTGATTACATTTAATTTTTAAAAATATATTTTTATTGATTTCAGAGGAAAGGAGAGGGAGAGATAGAAACATCGGTGGTGCCCTAACAGGTTTGGCTCAGTGGATAGAGCTTCGGCCTGGAGACTCACGGGTCCCAGGTTTGATTCCGGTCAAGGGCATGTACCTTGGGTGTGGGCACATCCCCAATAGGGAGTGTGCAGGAGGCAGCTGATTGATGTTTCTCTCTCATCAGTGTTTCTAACTCTCTATCCCTCTCCCTTCCTCTCTGTAAAAAATCAATAAAATATATATATTTTTAAAAAGAAACATCAGTGGTAAGAGAGAATCATGGATAGGTTGCCTCCTTCATGCCCCCCACTGGGGATCGAGCCTGAAACCCAGGCATGTGCCCCGGCCAGGAATCGAACCCTGACCACGTTCAACTACTGAGCCACACCAGCTGGGCTGGACTTACACTTTATATAGCTTTGTACACTTACAATTTCCTCCTCCCTCCCCCCAATTCCAGAAATAGATTGGTTTGGTTGATTGTTAACAAGTGAGGCTGGTGTTCCTAGCCCTAGACGTGTACCATCTCTTTTTTCTTTGTATTTTAGACTCTGGGTTCACTCATAACCACTCCCTCTTGTGACTTTGGGAAACAGAAACCATGCCCAACCTTTTTTTGCAATAAGGTCAAATAGTGCCAAAGAGGCCTTTTCTACTCCACTTTGCTCCTATCTACTGTTTGAGTTTATTGGAAGGAAGCTTCAGGAGGATAATCAAGAATCAGGGAAGGTAAGTACATTTGAGCAAAAGTAAACGTTGGGCTTTTAAGTTCACGTTTGCAGACGAATCAAAGTACTTGGCGGACTTCGCGCTGCTCGCGAGAAATGAACGAAATAGAAAGCCTCCGGTAGTGCTAGTGTTCTTGGAAAAATGCAAATACACATTTTAAAGATTATGAAGTAAGACTCACAGAAGCGAAGGAAACACTATGAAACTGCTTTAGGAGAACTACAAGAGTTGCTAAACACACACACACACACACACACACACACACACACACACACACACACACACACGTGTTCCATTTGGATTTCTGAACGCAGGAGCGGAGCGCTGGGAATCGGGGCTGGGAAAGGGCGACGATTTCCCCGCTGGACGCCAGCTGAGCGGACGGAGAGGCGTTTAGTCCAACCCAGGTTCTGGGGTTCTCATTGGGCCCTTCCGTTCAACACTCAGTGCATTTCCCCAGGTCACCAATGAACGCCTCGGTGCAAGAAAGCCTTCGCGGATTGGGCGCCCGACCTTCGCGTTGCAATGGCATCGGCCAATCAGAGGACAGCCCCGCCGGAGGTTTCAGGGTCATGGGGGAGAGTCTGCAGAACCTTTTTCCGCGGGCGCCCTCGCTGTTCGGCTTTGAAGAGTAAGTCCGCTGAACCCGAGGCCGCGGCGGCGAACGGGGGGCACCCGCTCCGCGCCTCCGGGCCCCTCTGCCCCGTCCATTGGTGCGGCCCCGATGGTGCAGCAGGCCCCGGATTCCTGAAGCCCTGGAGCGGTACGTGGGGTCCGCGGGCGGGAGACAAAGCGGCGGCGCCGGGAAGGCCGCGAAGAGCGGACCCTGCCCCGAGTCGGCGGGTCGGCCGGGGCAGGGCGCTCGCTCTGCCTGCCTTTCTTCTCCGGACCCCGCCGGGCTCTTTAAAGCGCCCTGCTCCCCTGTGCCCTGCGACCATGTTAGGTTGATTCCCTTCCTCTCGGTCCCCCGCACGTCGGATCTCTACGAATCCTGGCACTATTAATGGATGTCCTCTCCCTTCATCTCTCCAGGGGCGTCTTCGGTAACTTTCTATTAGTTTTCTGCACCATCGTGCCTCCCCTAAGAGCACGACCACATGGTTGTGTTTGACTTCATTCAAGAGAGACCAGTCTTCACATCCTTGTGTTTGATTTTAAAAACCCTTCTTGGGATGCATTCGCGCTGTGAGCAACTCCTTTCGAGGCGGCGAGCTGATATGTTAGGGCGGTGCAGGGCATGCCCCCACATCTGGGGGAAGAGAAGTCCCCGCAGGATCGAGGGTCGCTCTTGTTTGGTAACCGCCGGTACTCTATTCTATCATCTTAAGTTTTCATTTTCTTGGATCTGGACAGCTCCTCAGGATTAGGATGTGAGCAAACTGAGGCTCGAAGGGGGGTAAACCAACTTTTCAAAGAGTTGCTGTTAGTTGCTAGGAAGGGGGAAAGCCAGATGTGATCTCAATGCTTATAGGTTGTCTTTTAAAAACTCGCCTTGCTGACCAGGTGTGTGTGCCCGCTGCTGCTCTTGGTATAGGTGAGCTTAATAATTCTTTGAGTCGAATCACAAATCGCGGCTGAAAGAAAAATCTTTCGGACATCTACCCTACAGGTGTCTCACATCTATCACCTAACTCCTGGTTTCTTACAAGTGTGGTTCCCCTGACCACCATAGATATAGCCCTCCCCTGGAACTTTGTTGGAAATGCAGAATTTCGGGCCTCACCCCACCTGCTAAATCGGAATCTGCTTTTTAACCAGATCTCTTAGGTGGTGACCAGAGTGCTGGTTAACGTTTGGGGAGTATCCATTGCCTTGTAATGATTTGTCCAAATTGAACCAAATAAATAAATAAATAAATAAATAGAAAATAAAAGGTATGCAGTGTGTACATATGTGTTGTAATAAGACGAATTATAAAGACAGAAAGTTGTTTTGTTTGTTTTTACATTTTTCTCATTTGCTGGTGAGTATATGATTTTAAAAAATTAACTATGTCTATTTTGGCAATTTTAGCTTTGCATCCAAAAAATCTTAATCTGTAAAATGGGGTTAGTTGTAGCAGCTACCAAATGGTGCAATGTCCATTTGAATTTAAATTCAAAACTAACTTGTAAGACATCAGGTGCTGGTCTTAAAAGTAAGAAAGGAGGCCCAGCTGGTGTGGCTCAGTGGTTGAGCCTGGACCTATGAACCAGGAGGTTACTGTTGGATTCCTGGTCAGGGCACATGCCCATGTTAGGGGGTCCATCCCTAGTAGGGGGCATGCAGGAGGCAGACCATCAATGATTCTTTCATCATTGATGTTTCTATCTCTCTCTCCTTTCCTCTCTGAAATATAAAAATATGTCTTAAAAAAGCTCGTCTACTTTAGGGGAGCAAATCACAGCTCCAGCCAGCCTTTCTTGCCTTCGTTTAGGTGCCATAGGAAATGCAGCACTTGGCCACAGCTTCGGCCTCTGCTCCTTATGCTCGGGTATTTGATGCCTTGTTGTATTCCTGACCTTTTCCTATGCAGATCCTTATTTGAGCCCTCTCCCCATCACTGAGCTTTGAGGACTGGAAGTTTTAACTGTTTTGACTTTTGTTCACCCCAAAGGAACAAGAAGGCTGTACGCTTTTCAGAATCCTTCCCACTGAGTAATTAGTTCTCTACGGACTCCCTTGGTGAGAATAGAGCTCTTCAGTTTCAAGGCCAATGTTTTATGTAAAAAGCCATCACCCTGAGTATTTGGTTCTTTTTTTTTTTTTTTTTAATATATTTTATTGATTTTTTACAGAGAGGAAAGGAGAGGGAGAGAGAGTTAGAAACGTCGATGAGAAACATCAATCAGCTGCCTACTGCACACCCTGTACTGGGGATGTGCCCGCAACCAAGGTACACGCCCTTGACCGGAATCGAACCTGGGACCTTTGAGTCTGCAGGCCGATGCTCTATCCACTGAGCCAAACCGGTTAGGGCAAATATTTGGTATATATATATATATATATATATATATATATATATATATTGATTTCATAGAGGAAGGGAGAGGGAGAGAGAGATAGAAACATCAATGATGAGAATCATTGATCGGCTGCCTCCTGCACACCACACACTGGGGATTGAGCCTGCAATCCAGACTTGTGCCCTTGACCGGAATCGAACCTGGGACCCTTCAGTCCGCAGGCCAACGCCCTATCCACTGAGCCAAACCAGCCAGGGCCAAATATTTGGTTCTTTTTTTTTTTTTTTTTAATATATTTTATTGATTTTTTACAGAGAGGAAGGGAGAGGGAGAGAGAGCTAGAAACATTGATGAGAGAGAAACATCGACCAGCTGCCTCCTGCACACCCCCCACCGGGGATGTGCCCGCAACCAAGGTACATGCCCTTGACCGGAATCGAACCTGGGACCTTTCAGTCTGCAGACCGACGCTCTATCCACTGAGCCAAACCGGTTTCGGCCAAATATTTGGTTCTTAACTGTGACTTGGCTCTTGGGCCTTTGAGCCAGTAATTAGTTCTGCTGATTCCATTTTGAATTAGGGTTTGTGTTGGTGACAGCACATAAAGCTCATGGGTAAGCTGGTTTATAAACAGGGATATTCAGGCTGTTGATAATAGAAGCACCTAAGATACACCATGCCCCCAAACCCCATCTTATCCCTGTGTATTCAGTCTACTTCTTTTCTTTAAATCTTTTTTAAAAACTGCTCCAGTAACTGTAATATTTTCATTTTCAGAAAATTGCCTCCCAAATACTATCTTGATAAAGCCCTGTTTTCTCTGAATCCTTTATTTTTCATTTGCTTGCAGACTTAAAAACTTTATAAATTTTATCTGGAATATGATTTTTTTGAACATGGTATGAGTTAAAGATTCTTAGCAGTGGGT
This sequence comes from Cnephaeus nilssonii, assembly GCF_951640355.1. Taxonomy (NCBI): domain Eukaryota; kingdom Metazoa; phylum Chordata; class Mammalia; order Chiroptera; family Vespertilionidae; genus Cnephaeus; species Cnephaeus nilssonii. The sequence goes on along the minus strand of NC_137089.1, from coordinate 35,751,809 downwards.
TTTAAAAATTGCTTAGAAGTTATTCCATAATTATTGAATACTTTTTCTTTTTTTTCTGAAGATACTTTTTTATTTATTTTTTATTGTTTAAAGTATTACATGTAGTAGTACATGTATCTCTTTTTTTCCCCCATTGACTTTCCCCCAGCCTCCCCTTCCCCCTGTCGCATGCCCTCATCCTACCCCCCACCCCCTGCCCCAGTGTCTTGTGTCCATTAGTTGTGCTTATATGCATGTATACAGGTCCTTTGGTTGATCTCTTTCCCCCCCCTCTCCAACACTACCCAGCCTTCCCACTGTAATTTGACAGTCTGTTCGGTGCTTTATTGCCTCTGTGTCTATCTTTTTGTTCATCAGGTAATAATGTTCTTTTATTATCCATAAATGTGTGAGATCATGTGGTATTTTTCTTTCATTGCCTGGCTTATTTCACTTAACATAATACTCTCCAGGTCTCTTTTTTATAGCAGCATAATATTCCATTGTGTAGATGTACCATAATTTTCTAATCCACTCATCTGCTGATGGGCATTTAGGCTGTTTCCAAATCTTAGCTATGGTGAATTGTGCTGCTATGAACATAGGGGTGCATATATCCTTTCTGATTGGTGTTTTATTGAATAATTTTTCATTGATTTTTGACTCCATGTAACTTTTGACTATCATTTATTGAGCATTTACTATGTGCTAGGCACCAATCTAACATGTACTTTAATTTGGACATTGCACCATTTGGTAGCTGCTACAACTAACCCCATTTTACAGATTAAGAAACAGATAAAGAGTGTAAGTGATTTGCCTAAAATCATGGTTACCAAGTAGTGGGCTCTGGGTCTGACTCACTTTATTGAGTATATAAACAGCTTTTCTGAGAGTAATATTTTTATCTCTTTCTACCTCCAGCACAGTCCTGCTGCTTTACTCTTAATAAGCTTGTAAATTTAAATATATGGTAGAGCCAGTTCTACGTTATTACCCCCCCACCCCCCCGCCAATAACTTAAAATTTTTTTAAATTGATTTTCAGAGAGAGAGAAGCAGAAACATCTATGTGAGAGTGAAACATCAGTTGGCTGCCTCCTGCACGCCCCCTACTGGGAGTGAAACCTGAAACCCAAGCATGTGCCTAACAGGGAATTGAACTGGCAACCCCTGGGTGCATGCAGGTCAACACGCAACCAACCGAGCCAAACTGGCTACAGAATAACTTTAAATATATTTTTATTTTATTGATTTCAGAGAGGAAAGGAGAGATAGAAACATCAAAGATGAGAGAGAATCATTGATCAGCTGCCTCCTGCACCTCCCCTTTTGGGGATCGAGCCCACAACCTGGGCATATGCCCTGCCCGGAATCAAACTGACCTGGTTCGTAGTCAGCCATGAACCACTGAGCAACACCAGCCGGGCCAAAGTAACTGTAATAGCTTTTCTATAGTTATAATTTTGTCTCCAACATCTTCCCCCAGTTGGCAATGTTATTGAAATGAACATTAAACTTAGTAATTTGTGGAAGGTATTTGTACCTTTATATTCTTCCTAGTAAGGAGTATACATTGTGTAACTTGATTTGAAGTTATATTTTTAACTTTCTGTTTATATGAAGATTATTTTAAAATATTGTTTTCTTGGCTTTTGTATGTTTACCATGTTACATTTTTTAAAAATATATTTTATTGATTTTTTACAGAGAGGAAGGGACAGGGATAGAGAGTTAGAAACATCGATGAGAGAGAAACATCGATCAGCTGCCTCCTGCACACCTCCTACTGGGGATGTGCCCACAACCAAGGTACATGCCCTTGACCAGAATCGAACCTGGGACCTTTCAGTCCGCAGGCCGACGCTCTATCCACTGAGCCAAACCGGTTAGGGCCATGTTACATTTTTTAAAAAAAATATCTTGTTCACTTTTATGGAATTGTATGGGAATGTAAAAGAATTGTATGGGAAGTGGAAAGACTACTGACCAGTTTAGGAGCTAGTAAATAAGATTTTAGCCAAGTTCTATATCATATTAACTTTTGCCACCTGGGGAGAATTTAACTTCTCTATGACTGTTTACTTATCTGTCAAATGAATCAACCAAATTCTGTTTCATCCTTCTGAACATGCACACTCAGAGATGGACAGATGTGCTTAGATTTAGATCAGATTCACTGTGACCTCCCAACTCCACTGGCCTCAGGCCCAGGGTGAGGTACCCTTCTTGGTTTCTTTGTTCACAGCTTTCTTTGACTCTCCTTTTTCCTGATGGATTTTATCTTTTGTAGACTCAGTTTGCTGGGTTTTGTTCATAGATGAATAAGAAAAAGCTGTCAGCTAGCCACTTTCCCTGAGATGGGACTTAGACTCCAGAAATATTCTAGAGAAAAAAGCACTGGCAATGTTACAGTTTGACAAGTGTAGTAGTGAAGGTTACAGTCCTTTGTGTGTTACAATCTTGAACTGTAAAGATCTTGTTCATTGTGGTACTTTAGTGTTAAAATATGTGTTACTAAAAGGAATTTAGTGGAATATTGAAGATGACATATATTCTTTGAACATTATATACACATAAATAACTTGATTTTTTAATTTTTTAGTCAGCTGCCTATGTTCATTTTACTTAAACTGGAATTGCCAATTCTTTTTTGTGATTTAGACTCATCTGTTCTTTCTAAAGGTGTTGTAACCCTAATTGTTTAGCAAATGCCATAATGTCCTTCAGTAGCCTAGAACTAATTTTGCAAACTATTTCTACAGGATTTAAGAAGATTTTGTTCATGTGTATGGCATAGAAGATGAATTCTTCCTCCTCCACCATGAATGAAGAACCCGATGCTCTATCGGTAGTTAACCAGCTGCGGGATCTGGCGGCAGATCCATTAAACAGAAGAGCCATTGTCCAGGATCAGGGATGTCTGCCTGGCCTTATTTTATTTATGGACCATCCCAACCCCCCTGTTGTCCACTCAGCTTTGCTCGTAAGTTGCCTTTAGTAGTTTCAGTCTTGGTGTTGTAATTTTGCAATTAAGGAGAATTTGAAAAAGTGTTTTCTGACACCAATCAAGTCTCTGATCCTCCGTGGATACCAGCTGTGTGTTCAACAGTCCAATTCAATTCTGACACTAACTAGCTGGAGCTATTAAACTCCAAGTCCCACAAGACTGCCCTCTCTTCAAAAGCCAGTTGAAAGTATCACGTCACCCATATTTCTAACTGAGCAGCTATAAATTGGGGGTTACACTGACCCCCTCCTCAGGTTTGATAATTTACTCGAATGGCTCACAGAACTCAGGAAGCCACTTTATTTACGTTTCCTAGTTATTATAAAGGATACATGTGAACAGGTGCATAGGGCAAGGTCTGGAAGGGTCCTGAGCACAGGAACTTCTATTCCTGTGCAGTTGGAGTGCATCTCCCTCCTGGCAGGGGGATGTAGTCACCACCTGAGAAATTCTGAATCTCCTTGTCCAAGAGTTTTTGTAGAGCTCAATCTCGCCACCCAGAAAGTTCCAAGGGTTTTAGGAGCTTTGTGCCAGGAACCAGACAGAGATCAAATGTTTATTTTTTATTATACTGCACCACCCAACCTCCCCAACTCTGATCTCTGATCCCCTAACTCAGCAAGACCAGTGACCTCCATTTGGGCTCCTCCTCCCTGTGCTACAGTCTGGAAACTGCTTCCAACACAGTAAGATGGGGCAATTGTAGGGCCCACTTTGTCATTTCTCTTCTCGGGGATTACAGTTCTATCTGCCTCTTGTCCTGGTTATTATTTTTTTATGGAAAGATGGCAGTTCCCATGGCTGTTGATCCTTTATGGACTGAAATGAAAGTCAAGGTAGGAGAAGATGCAGAAAGGATAGGAGATTATAGACAGAGACAGGTTGAATTTGTGGTTATGTAGATGGTATCGTTTTTGGTAAAGACCAGGCACTTTGAAAATGGTGTAGTGGACCAGTAAAAAATGTGAATGTCACTGGACTGAGATGGCAGAGTTTTGGATGGTGTGGTTCACAGAGGTATTCTCCTCTGAGAATCATGTACCAATGTCTGGTGAATGATGAGAGATTATGGGGTCTGTAGACCAGCTAATGAGATCCCTAGAGAATCGGCATGTGAAGGATATACTTACAAAATGTACTTTACATTTTAAGAGAAAAGCACTCTAGAAAAAATGAACTCAGAAAGTAGAAATTTGTGAGGTGAGCTCATCTTTTGCTTTTCAGTACAAAAAGACGTATTGAAGGTGAATTGTAAAACTAGAAGCAGTTGATTCCATGAAGGTGGTTGTATGTTTTGTCCCCCTCAGCAGTTTTAATTTTTATGTGAAAAGCATCTAGGGAAATGATGGCTATAGGGACTACTCCCTGAAATTAATAAATGGAATATAGTTTCTTGTATCCTTGACAAGATGAAGTGATGAAAATAAAACCGGGAACAATCTAATTTTGACCTTGCAGATAAGTTAGGAATCTTCATTTCAAAGAGCAGAATCAGCTACTTTAGCTCAAAGGATCGTTTCACCCCCAGGGGACTGCTCTGATGATCACATTTAAAGAAGGGTTTCTAAACACTTCAAAACCAATTGATTGTAAAAACAAAAAGCTGTTTTCCTCTTGCAGTAAGTTAGTAGTGGGTTTAATTTTGAATAGTCGGGACACGTGAATTAATGTATTACTGTTTCTGCTGTAGGCTCTTCGATACTTGGCAGAATGCCGTGCTAACAGAGAAAAGATGAAGGGAGAACTGGGTATGATGTTAAGCTTGCAAAACGTTATACAGAAGTAAGTGCAATAGTGTCTCCCAATGCAGTAGAAACGTGGATCTTCTTGTTAAATGTGTACTCATTGTTAATATATGAATTTACTGAAATTTTAATTCTAATATGGGTTATATGTACAAAAAAGTTCTGATGGTCAATATTCTTATGTTTCTTATATATGTACATATATATATATTTTAAAATTTTTTATTGATTTCAGAGAGGAAGGGAGAGGGAGAGAGATAGAAACATCAATGATGAGAGAGAATCATTGATCAGCTGCCTCCTGCACACCCCCCATTGGGGATCGAGCCCACAACCCAGGCATGTGCCCTTGACTGGAATCGAACTCAGGACCCTTCAGTTCATAGGCCAACACTCTGTCCACTGAGCCAAACCGGCTAGGGCTTAAATATTTGTTTTTAATACTAGTCCTTATGTAAATGTTCAAATTTTATTTAAAAATGTTGATAAACATTGTATTTATGGATATTTTTAAAAAGAAAATCTTGCCTTGTGTGAAGTTTTGTAAAGTAAATTGAATTGCTAGCAGAGCAATATGGGTGACTAATCACATTTGAAAATATGCACAAAATTCTTTTGTTACTTCATCCCAGTCTTAACGGAAAAGAACTTTGTCAGTATTATGACAAAAAGGGCTTTTGGTGATATTTTCCTGAGTATCATTGAGAAGGCTCTCAGGGACTAGTGCTATTTAATTAGCCTTTTAGCTAATAGGTGGTTTGTAATTGTACAGTTCATCTTGTTATTTACAACATTTTGAAGTAGGTTTGATAGATGACAGTTTTGTGGGTGAGGAAAATACTGAGGCTGTTACTTTATCTCTGGTCCTTCAGCTGTGTTGCCTCTGGGGATGTCTGGTTTGCTCCTTTCTTAGGCCTTGCTGATTTCTTTGTAGAGGCTAGAAATGGAAGATTCAGTGTTTTGATATTTCCACTGTGTCTGGAAGGAAAAAGGTAAGCTTTCTGAGGCTTTATCTTAGTTCACTTTTTATCTTATATAAGAGATGACTGCCTTTAAACTTAAAATAAATAATCACTTAATTTAATTTGACTTTTTAAAACTTATCTTGCAGTTTCTTTGGCTTGAGTGGTCACAAAAGTTCTTTTGTAATTTCCAAATACTACAGGTTAAATTTTATCAGTGAAGAATCATCTAAACTCACCTCTACGACAGTGTTGTTTTTTTTATTAGTGTTCTTGACTCCTGGATAAATTTTATTTTATTAATCTCATTTTTTAGACATTACTTAATTATTTTGTTTTCATGGGGTTGGCTACGTGACAGACTAGTTCTTTGTGCTTAGATCTTTGATAATGACAAGATAGAGACTGAAATTTTCTTATTTTTATTCAGGTGATCAGTTAGGAGTTAATAACAAAATATTGACTGCCGTCAATTGTATTAACTATTGCCTATGGTTTGAGGTGAATTCCATTAGTAAAAATTTGGAATCTAGTTCTGACTTGAGACAAATAATTTCTTTGCCCATCAGTTTCTTTATCTGTAAGCCTGAAGTAATACCTGCAAAGTAATTGATAATCCAACAAGATAATATCTGTAGAAATGCTTTGTAAATTCTAAAGTGTGTAAAATATAAGGTATTCTTATTTTTGTTCCTAGTATGCTTTAGTGCCTTATAGTTAACTATTTTTTACATTGATTTTAGAGAGAGGAAGGGAGAGACAGAGAGAGAGAAACATTGATGTGAGAGAGAAACATCGATTGGTTGCCTTCTGCATGTGCCCCAACCGGGGATTGAACCCACAAGCTGGGTATGTTCTCTGATTGGGAATTGAACCTGCCACCTTTTGGTGTACAGGACTATGCTCCGACCAAATGACCCACACTGACCAGGGCATTATAGTTATCTATTTTTAACTGACATATTTAGTGCTATTGGATACAGTGAAAGGTTTAAGCATAATAAGGACACTTCTGTAGGCCTATTTTATTCATATGATGAACTTGGACGATTATGGATACCTTTAATAGGTATAGTTATTGAAGTTGAAAATATGTGGTAAAATTTTTAAAATGTTAAGAAAGGTGAAAAATTAATGTTGATATATTAAAATATACTTCATATTTGAACTTTAAAGATTTAGAGCAAAATTTAGAGGTACCACAGATTTAGTCTATACAATAATTTCTTACCTTGCCCAGCTGGTGTGGCTCAGTGGTTGAGCATTGACCTATGAACCAGGGGATCACGGATCGATACATGCCCAGGGCTTGATCCCCAGTACAGGGCGTGCAGGAGGTAGCCAATCAATAATTCTCTCTCATCATTGATGTTTCTATCTCTCCCTCTCCCTACCTCTCTGAAATCAAGAAAAATATATTTTAAAAAATAATTTCTTAGCTTGGTTGGCTATGGTTGTGGTATGTGTGTGTGTGTGAGTGTGTATAGAGGTAAGTAAGAGATATATCTATAAAATAGGGAGACTACTTGTATATTTGTAAGAGAAGTGGTGTGTTAGCTCAAGACATTATCTCAGCACATTATGTGTGAAGGGGATCCTGATATGGAGCAAGAAATGGAAGAGGTTTGTTGTGGGGTAAGGTCTGTAGGATAAAGGAGAATGAAGCAATTTTGGACTACAGACTAGACTACAACACAGATTCACATCTGTAAAAGGAAGGTGGAGAGGAAACTAAATGGACAAGGAGAGTCTCAGATTGCATTACAAGTTGGACAGCCAAAACAGTGGGGAGCTCCAAAGCAAGGATTACCCTGCAGATGAGTTTTCATTAGGCAGGAATGGCCAGGCCCCCACTATTCAGTCATTGGCTGGGGCCTGCCCTGGAAGAGCCAGGCCTTGGAATGAATGAATGAAAGGTGCGTATGATGAATCTCAAAGCCACCACTGTTGGTGGCTCTATTACTAGACTTCCTGCAGCTGGAAGGCATATGTCTTTGTTAAAAGAAGATCCAAGCATTGTATCTCCATGGCTGCCACAGTGGACTATCTTTTTAATTTAAATATAGTATTTTTTAAGAACAATTGTTGCTGGCTCCTCCAGTAGTAAAACAGATGTACATCTGTTGCATACTCCATCATTTTAATTTGGTCCTATAGCCCTCTCAAAAGAGAAGACATGATGTAATGATTCTTATATACATTTTGCAACTCATTTGGCTGTTGGAGATCTCAGATTTGAAGGTTGCCTTTTAAACTTTTAAGATATCACCTCTGGCCCTTGCTGGTTTGGCTCAGTGGATAGAGTGTCGGCCTGTAGACTGAAGGGTCCCTGGATTCGGTTTTGGTCAAGGGCACATGCCTGTGTTGCGGGCTCGGTCCCCTGTAGGAGGAGACAGCCGATCCATGGTTCTCTCTCATCATTGATGTTTCTATATCTCACTCTCCCTCTCTCTTCCTCTCTGAAATCAATAAAAATATTTTTTAAAAAAAGGTATCACCTCTGTTTACCATTGAAGTTTGTATTTTGAATGTTAAAAGTATGTGTTTTTGCTTGTGCTGGCTGGGCTTGTAAACATTAAGACTTGGTATTAGAATCAGGCTTTGGCATCCCATCTATATATATAAAAGCCTAAGTGACCGTCCGACCATTCTACTGTCTGACCAGTAGTTATGAGACGCGCAGTGACCACCAGGGGGCAGACGCTCCAATTGGTAGCTATGATGCACACTGACCACCAGGGGGCAGGAGCTGCCGAGCTGTGGCGGTGACTTGGCAGCTGCGGTTCTTGGGTGATGCACCAGGAACCAAAGAGGAGGGAGTCCGATTCTGGGGTGCGTCACCCGAGAACCGCCCTCTTGCAATCCAGGACCCCTCAGGGGATGTCGGAGAGTGGGTTTCGGCTTGATCCCCGCAGGCCAGGCTAAGGGACCCCACCAGTGCACGAATTCGTGCGCCAGGCCTCTAGTTTTCATATAACAAGCTGTACCCAAGAGATCTATGATCTATACTTCTTTTTTTTTCTTGCTGTCTAGCCAGTCAGGATGGGATTCCTGCAGGATCTCTGTAAGCATACTGAATTAGGGGGAGATTTAGCTGTGATTCCATGGACTTAGGCAACTAAGGAAATAAAAGAGAGGTCTTCCCATATCCCAGAAAGAGCCACAGAACCAAGAAAATCTGTTGTGAAGGGTTACTACTTTGAAGAGAAACTTTCCATTTAACAGTAATCAAAGGGGAAACCCAAAAGCAGAAGTACGGAGGGGAAATGGAGGTTATTCTTCACATGTGAAGCAGAGAGTAAGATTTTATAAAATAGGGAAAATTCTGCATGCTAAAATTTTTGCCCTTTAATCATGACATTATGTTTTGCTACAGAATGTTGCGGAGATTTCTAATGTTATTCAACAGCAAGTTTTACTTGTGTTGAGGTCGGATTGGTGCCTACAGTCAATCAGATTGACTTCGAAGTCATTGTTTCTTTTAGTTCTTTAATTGTGAAAAAAATTTGAAGTTTTCTGTCACTCTGGCATTATGTCCTAATTTTAATCTCTTCCATGAATAAAATCTTATCATTAGTGGTAATAACCTTTTATATTTTATTTTTATTCTGGATCCCTATGTGAAGAGAATTTTCTTTTAAAAAAATATTTTTAGTGATTTCAGAGAGAGATAAGAAACATCAATGATAAGAGAGAATCATTGATTGGCTGCCTCCTGCACGCCCCCACTGGGGATCGAGCCTGCAACCTGGGCATGTGCCCTGATCTGGAATTGAACCATGATCTCCTGGTTCATAGGTCGACGCTCAACCACTGAGCCCTGCCAGTTGGGCAAGAATTTTCAAAATGTCAATTTAAAACATTTGAACCCAGTTTAAGACATTTGCTAATTACTATTTCAGGAGAAATATTTCTGATATAAGATGCATTTTATAAAAGTACTTGGAATATCTAACATGAAGTATACTATAAATAAAAACCCCTTTAATAAAATGTGGCATCACAACTTTATTTTTTAAAATACATTTTTATTGATTTTAGAGAGGAAGGGAGTGGGAGAGAAGGATAGAAACATCAGTGATGAGAGAGAATCATCAATCGCCTGCCTCCTGCATGCCCCACACTGGGGATTAAGCCTGCAACCCGGGCATGGGCTCTTGAATGGAATCGAACCTGGGACCCTTCAGTGCACAGACCAAAGCTCTACCAATGAGCCAAACCAGCTAGGGCCACAACTTTAAAATATCTCATTTCATTTGAAGAACTTCTGAAATTCTAGATTTTGAAACTGCCATAATAAATGGTGGTCTATTCTTGTTAAAATCTTGGATGAAAAGTGTGTGCTTTCATTTCTTTATGCCTTTTTTCTGTGTTCTTTTTCTTCTTAGAATGTAATTTTAAAATCTTATTACAGGTATACAGTATGTGGTATATTTGTAAAAACTAAAAAATGCAAAAAAGGAAGAAAACCCATAATACCATTTATCTTTTCATTTACATATATGATATTAGACTTACAGAAAAATTGTAAAAGCAGTATAACTATGCCTATATACCCTACATCTCCCCTGGTGGCAACTCTTGTGAGAACCCTTAGAGTTTAGGAGGGAGATTCGAGCTCAGCCAGTGTGGGTCAGAGATTGAGCGTAGTAGGCCTATGAACCAGGAGGTCACGGTTCAATTCCCAGTCAGGGCATATGCCCCGGTTGTGGGCTCGATCCCCAGTTCGGGGAGCGTGCAGGATGCATTTTCTCATTGATGTTGCTATCTTTCTCTCCTTCTCCCTTTCTCTCTCTCTCTCTCTCTCTCTCTCTCTCTCTCTCTCTCTCTCTCTCTCCAATAAAAACATATTTATTGCCCTGACCGATTTGGCTCAGTGGATAGAGCATCAGCCTGCGGATTGAAAGGTCCCGGGTTTGATTCCAGTCAGGGGCACATGCATGGGTTGCGGGCTTGATTCCCAATGCGGGGTGTGCAGGAGGCAGCCAATCAATGATTCTCTCTCATCATTGATGTTTCTATCTCTCCCTGTCCCTTCCTCTCTGAAATCAATAAAAATATGTTTTAAAAGAAACAAAACTTATTTATTTTTTATTTTTGTTAATCCTCACCCAAGGACATATTTCCCCTTTTTTTTTTTTTTTTTTAAGAGGGAGTGGAAGGCACGGGGAGAGACAGAAACATTGATGTAAGAGAAACACATCCATTGGTTGTCTCCTGCAGGTGCCCTGACCAGAGCTGGGGTTTGAGACTGCAGCCGAGTTTATGTGTCTTTGACCAGAATTGAACCCGGGACCCTTCAGTCAGTGGGCTGATGCTCTATTCACTGAGCAACTGGCTAGGGCAATAAAAACTTTTTTTTTTTTTAAAGGAGATTCGAGTGGGGGTGCCCCAAGGTGGGCACACACTGGCCTCTTTGTCTTGAGGAGTTTTATTTACTTTCCAAAGGTGGGGATTTTAGGGGAGATCTCGGGGGAGATCCCAGTAGAATATCCTTTCAGGGTCGTGGTCTCCACTGATTAGTCAGCACCATGGCAGGGGTCATTAGTCATTGCAGCTGGTCCTGGTCTTGCCTGCCTAGTTTTACTGCTTTTCTTGCCCTGGAGCTGAAATACAACTGAGGCCTAGATGTTATCTCTGGGGCGGAAAGGTCAGGGAAGGGTCCTATGACCAGCAATATGCTAGGGGAGGAAAGGCCACCCTGGGGGTGAGGTGGCACCAATTTTGCCTGCTGCTAGGCACCCGGGTGACCTGTATCTGCCTGTAAATTGCTTGGCCAGTTTGTTCAGCTACCTGTCTCAGTTTCCACATTCCACTTTTCAAGGAATTTTCCTAGCTTCTTACTATCCTGCCTCACCGTGAAGTATATGGAAGTCTTAACTGGCCTTTATGGGCAATATAAAATGTTATTAGCATCTAGAATTAGAGTGACTTGCTGTATATGACCAATAAGAAAATATTATACTTGTATTCAGAATGAAAATTATTTTTGCTGTATAATAAAGGTCATAGTTCACTTTTTAGTTGTGTTTTATGAGTAACGTTTTGAACCTTTTCAATATACATAACTAATTAGAAAAAGTGGTGAGGAGTCAGTACACTTCATTATGGAATACTAAATTACTGAGAGAAAAATTCTAATTACTCTGTGAAGGAGCCTTTCAAGGTAGTCTTTTTTTCTGATGTCAGATTTTAAAGACTGAACTAAATCCAGGGCATTAATCAGCTCTCCATTTTCACTTGCCTAGGAAGATTAGGGCAATTAATACTTGTTTAATTATACATTCTCTCTAACATTTATGGCCAAATGTACTATATAACTGTAGATTTTTTCTACTTGAATATTTTGAATCGTAGTATTTGAACAATAATTTTGGTTTATTAAAAATAAAGACTAGCCCTAGCCGGTTTGGCTCAGTGGATAGAACATCGGCCTGTGGACTGAAGGGTCCCAGGTTTGATTCCCGGTCAAGGGCACATACCTGGGTTGCAGGCTCGATCCCCAGTAGGGGGCATGCAGGAGGCAGCCAGTCAATGATTCCCTCTCATCATTGATGTTTCTATCTCTCTTTCTCTTCCTCTCTGAAATCAATAAAAATATATTTAAAAAATAAATAAAGACTAAGCTTTTTATTCTGTAAACTAGTGGCCTGGTGCACGAAATTCGTGCAGGGGTGTGTGTGTGTGTGTGTGTGCGCGCGCGCGCGCCCCTCAGCCTGGCCTGCACCCTCTCCAATCTGGGACTCCTCGGGTAGCAGTCAGACATCCCTTTTGCAATCCGGGATCGCTGGCTCCTAACCGCTCACCTGCCTGCCTGCCTGATCGCCCCTAACCACTCTGCCTGCTGGCCTGCTTGCCCCCAACTGCCCCCCATCCCCCGCCGGCCTGATTGCCTCCAAGTGCCCCCCCCCCCCCCCGCTGGCCTGCTTTGCCCCAACTGCCCCTCCTGCTGGCCTGTTCGCCCCCAACTGGCCCCCCCTGTTGGCCTGCTTGCCCCCAACTGCCCCCCCCCCCCCCCCCCGCCGGCCTGATCACCCCTAACTGCCCTCCCCTCCTGCCTGATCTCCCCTAACCGCCTCTGCCTCAGCCCCACCACCATGGCTTTGTCCGGAAGGTCTCCCGGTCTAATTAGTATATTACCCTTTTATTAGTATAGATACTCTTGGATTTTCTTTTCCTTCAAAAGCAGCCACACTAATAAAAGAGAAACATGCAAATTGACCATCACTCCACTACGCCCACCAGCCAATCAGGGGCGAGTATGCAAATTAACCCAACAAAGATGGCGATGGCCACGGAGTTGGAGCCAGCAGGCGGCTTGGGTTGACCCCGGCGACAGAGGAAGCCAAGCTTCCCGCCCGCCCTGGCCGCGGCTGAAGGAGGGGCTGGGATCCTGGGTCGCTGGAGGGTGTGGCCAGCCTGAAAATGGCCCTCAGTCCTTTACCTAGGCTGGCCACACCCCCATGCGGTGAGGGTCCCCCCTGGGGGGCCTGGCCAGCCTGCAAACAGCCATCAGCCCCTCACCCAGGCTGGCCAGGCACCCCAGCGGGAACCCCCACCCTGAAGGGGGTGTGGCCAGCTTGAAAACAGCCCTCATCCTCTCACCCAGGCTGGACATGGCCCCCCAGCGGGGACCCTCACCCCATGGGGGCGTGGTGGCCTGCAAACCACAACAGGCCCCTCGCCCAGGCCACCCCACGCCCCAAGGGAATCCCCACCCTGTTCCGGGACACCCTTCAGGGTAAACCAGCTGGCCCCCACCTGTGCACCAAGCCTCTATCTATACTAATAAAAGGGTAATATTGCTAATTAGACTGGGAGACCTTCCAGGAGACCTTCTAGATGTTCTTCTGGACAAAGCCATGGTGGCGGGGCTGAGGTAGAGGCGGTTAGAGGCCAAGAGGGGAGGGCAGTTGTGGGTGATCAGGCCAGGATGGGATGGCAGTTGTGGGTGATTAGGCCGGTGGGGGGGGGGGCGTTGGGGGTGATCAGGCCAGCGTTGGGGGTCAGTTGGGAGTGAGCAGACTAGCAGGGGGGCCAGTTGGGGGCGAGCAGGCCGTCAGTGGGGGTCAGTTTGGGGTGAGCAGGCCAGCAGGGGGGCAATTGGGGGCAAGCAGGCCAGCAGGGGGGGCAGTTGGGGGTGATCAGGCTGGCAGGGGGGCGAGCAGGCCGGCAGGCAGAGTGGTTAGGGGCAATCAGGCAGGCAGGCAGGTGAGCGGTTAGGAGCTAGCATTCCTGGATTGCGAGAGGGATGTCTGACTGCCGGTTTAGGCTCGATCCCTGTAAACCAGCAGTAGGACATCCTTTGAGGGGTCCCAGATTGGAGAGGGTGCAGGCCGGGCTGAGGGACACCCCGCCCCCGGCCTCGTGCACGAATTTCATGCACCGGCCCACTAGTATTTTTAAAAGAAGGAAATAATTATTTATAATTGATTTGTTGGTCAGCAATATGACAGTATCCTCGTACTCCTTACAACTTAAGATTGGCAGTATTTAAAATATCTCAGAATGCCAGTGACCTTTTCAATAAACTAATACAGCTATCAGAAAAGTGCTGAGACATCTCCTAAAAAGTAGTCTTTTTCATAGCTTTGTGCAATACAGAGCCAAAGTCATTCAAAGTAATTGACCTCTGTGGTCAACAGTGACTCAAAAAAGCACTTGGTATAATAAATTGAGGGCCCTTCTAGAAAGTTGCCTGGAATTGAAGGTCTTTGTGGCTAGAATGTATACAGTCTGAATATTAGAAATTGTAGTATTCCTGCTCATTCAATAAGCAAGTGGATTGCAAAAATATGTATTAGGCTTTGTGGAAGGTACAGAGCGAATACACCCCTATTCTTGAAGAGAAAGAAATAGAAAAGTAAAGAGAAATAGAAAATTAAAATGTACAGGCATAGTACTTTGAATGGCGGTTGAGCTGAGCCTAGAAAGGAGAAAAGGCGTTTATAAAAGGTCACAATGAGCTGGTTTTGGTAGAGCTCAGTTGGTAGAGATCAGATCTTAAAGGCCTTGAATGTATGTTAAAGGATTTGGACTTTATAGGTGAAGTGAGGTGAAATGCGCCTGTCTCCTGCATCGCCCTACTGGGGATCAAGCCTGCAACCTGGGTATGTGCCCTGACCAGGAATGGAACCAGGGACCTCTTGGTGTATATTTAAACTTAATTACAAGTAAACAATTCATGTCTTTAGTTGCACTTGACAGACACATTTCAAGTGCTCAATAGCCACATGTGTGGACAGAGCAGGTACAGAACATTTCTTCAGTGTAGAAAGTTTGTTGGGTAGCATGGCACAAATGTTTATGTGGGGAGCTATAGCAGGATTTAAAAGTGTAAGAATAAACTTTTGTCTGAATTGTGGTTTTATGATACATACATGCTTTGTGAAAAATATGTAAAATTGCAAATTAAGGAACAGAATCAGTTTGAATTTACTAAGAAATCTCTATTGAATAACTCTAATATGAATGATCTTCTAATTTGTTTTCTCCTTTCGGATTTTTATGTTGTATTTTCTTGAAGGTCAGGTTACTTTCACATTTGGAGTTGAATGTTAGTGTTAATCCAGGGACTTGTTATATCCTGATCTTTTTAGTTGATTTCGTACTTAATTAATGATTTCAATTAAATGTGCTTTTATATCATTATAGTGATGATGAGTTTGAATCTCAATGAACCATGGGTTTAAAATGAAATGCGAAGGCTTTATTATAGATTAAGATGCTTTTTCTACATTACTGATTATTCTAGGATTCACTGGTATTTTAAATTGAACAAACCAGAATGAAGAAAGCAAGACTTTGCAAACTTGAGGAATAAAATTATAGAATCAATAGAAGTGACAATACAAATTTATATCTTTCTTTTCAAGGACTACAACTCCGGGAGAAACAAAACTGCTGGCCTCTGAAATCTATGACATTCTTCAATCTTCCAACATGGCAGATGGTGATAGTTTCAATGAAATGAATTCACGGCGAAGGAAAGCTCAGTTTTTTTTGGGAACTACTAACAAACGTGCTAAAACAGTGGTTTTACATATAGATGGTCTTGATGATACGGTAAGATCTTTATAAACACGTGGTTCATAAGATGGGAAAGAGAAATCATGTTAACTAAATAGTTTCCTCAGTGTCACCTGCTAACAGTCTTGAAGAGTATGTCCCAATGGTAGTATTTTATACTGATAAAGGGGAGCATTTTGTGCCCAAGAGGCTAGTTAATCAGAGGACATCACAATTTTAAGTATTTATAACCTAATACTAGAACTTCAAAATACATGAAGCAAAAACTGACAAATGCAAAGAGAAATAGACAAATCTACAGTTAGAGCTAGAGGTTTGAATACCACTCTCTCAGTTAATAGAACAACTCTACAGAAAATCAGTAAGGGTATAGAAGACTCAACTCTAATAACCAACTTAACCTAATTGATATTTATAGAATACCCCACCCAATAGCAAGATAATATTTATTCTTTTCAAGTGTACGGGGGACATTTGTCAAGATCGCCTCCTTTTTTCCTTCTTATTTGTTGATTTAGGGTTTATTTTTTTATTATTTATTTACTTATTTTTCTTCTTTATTGATTAAGGTATTACATATGTGTCCTTATCCCTCCATTACCCCCCCACCTCCCTGCTAGGGTTTATTTTATATATCTTTAACTCTCACAGTGTAGCTTCACTTACTATTGCAGTAGTTCTTCCTTATCGCGGGTATAAGTTCCAAGAACCCCAGTGATGTCTGAAAGCATGGATAGTACCAAACTCTATATATGCTCTGTTTTTTCCTATACATACATGCCTTTTCAATTAAAGGAAGGAAGCACTTTATGGCTTATCATTGGCATATTTTGCCAGCCTCATTACTTTTGTGCTTTGGGCCATTATTGAGTTACTTGAACACAAGTGCTGTGATACCACAACATTTGATCTGATAACCAGGAAGACTGTTAAGTAAGAGGCAAGTAGTATTTACAGCATGGAAACGCTGGACAAAGGGATGAATTATTTGTGTGTGTGGAGGAGGGATGGCACGAAATTGCATCACATTACCTAGAATGATGCGCAATTTAAAACTTAAGGATTGTTTATTTCTGGGGTTTTCCATTTAATATTTTTGGACTACAGTTGACAGCAGGTAACTGAAACCACAGAAAGCAAAATTGTGGATAAGTGGGGGCTACTCTTTACCACTTTATGCATAACGTAAGACATATCACTGTACTTTCATTTCCCTTATCTCTGCCTTTGTGCTATTGTTATCATATGTTTTATTTCTGCATATGTTATAAGCCTCCAAATACATTGCTATTACATTAAATGTTTAAAAATTTTTTTTCAAAATATATTTAAATTTATTGATTTGAGAGAGAGAGAGAGAAACATTGATTTGTTGTTTCACTTATTTATGCATTCACTGGCTGATTCTTGTATGTGCCCTGACCGGGGATTGAACCTGCAACCTTGGCATGTTGGGACCGTGCTCTAACCAACTGAGCTGCCTGGGCAAAATTCTTTTCAAATTTTTATTGTAAAATATATATAGCATGAAATTTACCACTTTTACCATTTTTAAGTATAGCTTTCAGTGGTATTAAATACATTCATAATGTTGTGCCATCATCCCCACCATACATCTATGTATGTACAATTTTTTATCTTGTAAAACTGGAATTCTGTACCCATTAAACAATAACTTCCTTGTCTTCCTTCCCTGCAGCCCACCACTACTCTGCTTTCTGTCTCTATGATTTTTAAAAAGTTAGTCTCTTCTAAAGAGAATGACAGAACTCAGGACGCAGCAGAGCAGAGTCCACAGGCAGTGAACTCCATCAGCCCCTGTGGGTCTATGCACTGCCATGCCCCCTATCCCAGATCCTTGCCTGGGGAGTATTAAAATGTAATCGGGAGTAGTGAAAAATTGGTTTAAATAGGGAGATAGCAAGAATGTGAGTTTGGAAGGATGTGGGAATAAATGTGAAAGCTGATTTTATTTCATAGAAGAGAAGAATGAATCGGGTAATTTGAAGGCAGTGCTTCTCAGGGTGTGATCCAGAGACTTGGCGTCAGTTGCAGATTCCTGTCCCCTCAGAAGTACCAATGCCTGGGTACTGGTACTTCAGCTCTAGCCGGTTTGGCTCAGTGGATAGAGCGTTGGCCTGCAGACTGAAGGGGCCCAGGTTCGATTCCAGTCAAGGGCACATGCCTGGGTTGTGGGCTCAAAGCCTGGTAAGGGGCGGGCAGGAGGCAGCTGATCAATGATTCTCTCTCATCATTGATGTTTTATTTTTCTCTCCTTCTCTCTGAAATCAATAAATATGTATATTTTAAAAATTCTTTATTGTTGAAAGTTCTACATATGTTTCCTTTTCCCCTCATTGACCTCTCCCCGCCTGCTCCCATCCCCCAGCCCATGCCCCTACCCCAATAAAAATATATTAAAAAAAAAAAAAAAAGACAGTGGTGGAAATCCTACCTTAAAAAAAAAAGAAGTATGGAATTAGAACCTAGTCTCAGTACAGTCAGCACAGAAACAGGAAAATTTAGATGTGTGGGCTGGGGGGGAAGATGGGATGAGGAGAAACTACTTTTTAATTCATCTTCTCTTTGGATCTTGTGTTTGAGATAACCACTTACTTGATATCTAAGTAGATATATCTGAAGACAAATAAAAATAAAAGCATACTGGAATATGTCTGTGTTTCTACGTGGAAATGATGAGAATAGTCTACTGAGGGGTGAAGTAAAAAGAAAATCCCTTGGTGTTAGACAGTGGACCTTGGAGATAAGATGACACAGAGATGGAATAACTGTGGCATAAGTGGAAGACCAGGGTAGTGTATTATTAGGAGTTGAAGAAGCATTGAGAGGTGTATGTTATATTGTACTGTAAGAGCAAAATGAGAACCAAAAAGAGGATATTGATAACCCTGGAAAATGAAGTGGGTACCTATTGAGAATGCCATTTATGAAGGATGTAGTGATGGTTATAAATACCAAGTGCTTTAAAAAATAGTCAAACACTGAGTGCTCACTAATTCTAACTTTATTATAATTTATCCCTAGAGATTTTTAAGCTACAGCAGAGGTCAGCAAACCTTTTCTTTAAAGGGCCACATGGTAAATATTTATGGTTTTTCAGGGCTTATAGTCTCCAAGTACTAACTATGTTGTAGAATGAAACTAGCTTCAGACATTCTGTAAACACATAGGTGCAGGTGTGTTCCAGTAAAACTTTATTTTTTAAAATATATTTTTATTGATTTCAGAGAGGAAGGGAGAGGGAGAGAGAGAGATAGAAACATCAGTGATTGATCAGCTGCCTCCTGCATACCCCCAGTGGGGATTGAGCCCGTAACCCAGGCATGTGCCCTTGACTAGAATCGAACTGGGGCCCCTTCAGTCCGCAGGCCAATGCTCTATCCACTGAGTCAAACCGGCTAGGGCTAAAACTTTATTTACAAAAACAACTGGCGGACTAGAGTTTGCCCATCCTTGAGCGAAGGGTATGTCTACTTTTCAGCACTTTTTCTTTTTGCCTTAAGATTTAAATTGACATTGGCTGACTTCTTGTTAAAGTTATCAAAACTAAATATTAGTAATGAGCTTGAAAAAATCTAGCAGAGAATACTATTCTGTTGATCTTATAAAATGTAATAAATTTGACTAAGCACCGTTCTCCCCATGCCCTCACATAGGAGATGGTGGAACTGAAATAGGGACATTTGTTTCCCATGGTGCTACCCCCTTCCCTCTCCCAACCCCCCACCCCAAATCTAATGACTAGTTTAGTGTGGTTTCAGTTGATTATTCCCTTTTAGTATTTTGCCAATTTTGATAACAATTTGCCTTTTCTTTTTCAGTCTCGGAGAAATCTATGTGAAGAGGCTTTGTTAAAAATTAAAGGTGTTATTAGCTTTACTTTTCAAATGGCTGTTCAAAGATGTGTGGTGCGAATTCGGTCAGATTTGAAAGCAGAGGTTAGTATTTTAAATATGCTCAAGATTTTTAAATATGCTCAAGATTCTAGGAAACAAATCAGTGTTCAAATTTGTCCCTTTTTTATCTTGGCCTAGGCTTTGGCATCAGCGATAGCATCAACCAAGGTTATGAAGGCTCAGCAAGTTGTGAAAAGTGAAAGTGGAGAAGAGGTAAAAGTTTTACAGGCTTTCTTTATACCTAACTCTGACTCCCGATTGTTCTTTATGGCTAGCAGATAGTTTTTAAAGTAATAGTTGCCAAGGATATAGCAGTGTGATTGGGTCAGATTATTTCAGTGTTTCTTGGTTAACAATTAACTCTTTTAGAGGTATAGCAAGATCTTTTGTGGATTTCAGCCTGTTTTTATATCTTACATTTTGTGGATTTTAGAATCTTCTTTATTTCAGTGGAGATGTCTTGCCGATATTATATAGAAATAAAGGAGATGTGGTTTCCTTGCATTGGTCTTTATTTATTATTTTTTTAACATATATTTTTTTTATTTTTATTTTTTTTAAATTTTATTGATTTTTTACAGAGAGGAAGGTAGAGGGATAGAGAGTTAGAAACATCGATGAGAGAGAAACATTGATCAGCTGCCTCCTGCACACTCCCCACTGGGTATGTGCCCGCAACCAAGGTACATGCCCTTGACCGGAATCGAACCTGGGACCCCTGAGTCCGCAGGCTGACGCTCCATCCACCGAGCCAAACCAGCCAGGGCTAAAATATATTTTTATTGATTTCAGAGAGGAAGGGAGAGGGAGCGAGAGAGAGAGAAACATCGGTGATGAGAGAGAATTATTGATCGGCTGCCTCCTGCATACCTCCTGCTGGGGATCAAGCCCACAACCAGAGCATGTGCCCTGACCAGAATAGAACCGTGATCTTCTGGTTCATAGGTCGATGCTCAACCACTGAGCCACATCTGCGGACTGCTTTTGTCTTGTTCATTTATTTTAAAATTTTTTAAAATTATAGTTGACAGACAATATTATACTAGTGTTAGATGTATAGCACAGTGATTCAACATTTATATACTTTACAAAGTGATCCTCACGATAAGTCTAATAACTGTTACCATACACAGTTATTATGAAATTATCGCCTCTCTTCCCTATGCTATGCATTATCTCCCAGTGACTTATTTTGTAACTGGAAGTTTATTCTTCTTCCCCTTCCCCTTTTCCTCCTAACCGCCGTCACCCTGAAGTAGACAAAGGTTACACGTTTATTCCTGTGTAGTTCTGCCTTTCTGTGCTTACACAGTGTCCAGCAAATGGGTCTCCCTTTATGTAAGAGGAACATTTTCAAAGGACTATAGCCCCTGAAAATAAATACTGTGGTGATTAGAATGAGGAGAAAGTTGACCTTTCACTTCTGACATAGGACTATCAATTATGTTGACTTTGCAGTAACTCTTCACATGTTTTCTGTGTCAGATGCTGGTCCCATTCCAGGATATGGTTGTGGAAGTAGAACAGAACACAGAACTGCCCGACTACCTGCCCGAGGATGAGAGCCCCACGAAGGAGCAGGATAAAGCAGTGTCCCGCGTGGGCTCCCACCCAGAGGGTGGGGCTAGCTGGCTGAGCACAGCTGCAAACTTTCTATCCAGATCGTTTTACTGGTGACTTCAATTTGGGGTGCAAGGACTGTGTGAATGAACAAGGGGCCAGTTTTCCATTGTCGTGGTGAACTGTCAAGTGCAATTTGCAATAAGTTATCATGGAAAATTTTTAGATTACATGATTGCGTATGCTGCGTTTTACATTTTATTGGACATTTTGCCCCACTAAGTGGTAAAAAGGACAGAGGCTACAAGGAGAGTTGCTTTGTTTATGAAGGTATTTTGGTTTTGTTTTCCTTTGTTTAATTGCCTCACATTTTAAAAAAACATGGGTCCACAATTAAACCAAACATTATATGTGCAGCTTTACATTTTATTTTACATGAAACACCTGATAAGGAAAACTCATTTTCTCCTCAGGTCTCAGGACCTATCTGAAGAGAAATTATTAAGCTCAAGTTGTGCATGAATTACTGAACATTTCCCTCTGTTTTTCTTCATGAAAGATACTTTTTTGGTACTCTATAAGAGTTGAAAATGTTTCTCATTACCCCCCTTTTGTGCCTTTTAAAAAATTTGCCAACCATGTTTATAGAAAGGTCATTACTAATGACATTTTGTGAATTGAAATGTATTCATTTGAATGTAGCAATCCCCTAAAAATACAATTCTACAAAAACTTTGCAATCTTGTTATCATTTTAATACAGTTAATACACAATCATTCAAGAAGAGGGAAATATGTATATCAGCAAAGTGCTATTGAGACTGAATGTGACCAAATGTAATTTGACTGCTGTTCTGTTTGGTTTATATCAGCTCTTGAGAGTTACATCCACCATAATATTGGGAGCAACTGTCAATGGTCTCTAGGCCTTATTTTGTGATTACACACTATTTCCTGCTAGAAAAATAAAATAGTAAAGAACTGACAACTTGAAAAAGAAAACAAAAATTGGATGCCTATAATGCCGCAGTGCCATTTGGTAGAGTCTAATCTTAACACGTGAGTTGCTTGGTAGGTGCCTATTCAGTAGGTATTTCCTTGTATTGCCTTTTGTGAATTTATTATGAACTTGCAGTCGTGTTGAATGAAAAAAAAATACTCAAAATTAATGCTTATAAAGAAATAAAGCCAGCATTGGTCCACTTGATTTTGTTTCTCATGTCCAGCCAGAAAAAACTTCAGTGAAGGTAAGAAAAATAAATATAAATATGTATACATATATATTTTTTCTAGATAAGAGCTAATTACATATATGCAATGCTTTATTGCATTTCTGAAATATTTGGCAACTAAAATTTTCCTTTTGGAAATCTAACTAAATCCAGATAAATTTTAATGCCAATACGATTAAAAACTAATAGGGAGAAAATGAAATTCTTCTTCATCTACATGTAGAGCTGCTATTTTATTGCGTGGAGAATGTGAAGTGAAAATTGGACCCTGGAGGGGTTTCTTGCATTTTCATCGCTTCTCTTTTAGAGAAAATTAAAAGCATCCAGTGTTACTAGAGAAAAATTATTGTAAAATGATTCACCAACAAGAATCTTGAACATTGTGACCTTCTGGAGGGAGGGGTATTGAGGGTGCTGAGAAAGACAGTTTTCAGATGTCTGGGCTCTGCGTCAGGTGACACGCACAAATGAAAATATAAGCTTTCAGGGCATGCATTGCTTTAAATGCATAATACGACTTGCTGCCAGAACCAGATGTGTTGGGAAAAAACAACCCACCTCCTTTCAATAGCCATTAAAACAAAGTTTACTGTTCTGTTTTAACAAGCTTGTGTTTTCTTTTGCATTGCCACACATCCGCTTATTTAAAAAACTACATCCCTTTGGTAGCAATGGTTCAATACAAGTGGTTATTATAGCTTGGTGTTCCTGTGTTCTAATTCTAAGTGTTCTTTTGTTTCCAGGTCTTATAGAGCAGTTAAGGCAACTGTAACAGCATTTTTTGAAATATATTGTAAAATAATAAAAGGTAACAATTAAAATTGAATGGATATTGCATTTTTGTGGTATAAGCATTATTGATTACTCTTAAGCCTGTTTGTATCCACACTGCTTGGCACCTTCTCCTAGCTCCCTGCAGGTGCATTACCCAACTGATTCCTATGCATCTTCCATTCATCTTCTTCCCAGCACCAAACCTGCCCCCCCTGGCTTTGGATCAGTAGCCTCTTTATATATATTCATCATAGCATTTATCACATTAGATTGAATTTATATTTTCCAGTGTCTCTCCCTTTCTTAGCTCTTTGAGAACCGAGACAGTCTGTAACTGTGCCTGGCGAGAATTAATGAAGAATTTATTTTTAATTACTAAAAATAAGTAGAAGGTACTAATTATTAAAACAGGCACATGGGGAAAATGTCAGATTGTAGTATTTTTTCTGGGCATGTTTCTTTCTGATTTATTCAATTTATTGCTTTTTCATTTATTTTGTCATTTGGTTTTTATTTTATTTTTTAAAGTGGCATAGTTATAATACTTGCTCTATTGGATGAAGTTAAGATTAACTTATAATATCCTGATTTTTATAGAATTGTGATAGAATAGTATATACACTGAGTGGCCAGATTATTATGATCTCTGAACGCATAATAATCTGGCCACTTAGTGTGTGTGTGTGTGTGTGTGTGTGTGTGTGTGTGTGTGTGTATGTGTGTGTATTTTTTTAGAGGCCCAGTGCATGAATTTGTGCATGGGTGGGGTCCGGCCAGCCTGGCCAGGGGGAGGGGACATGGGCAGTTGGCCGGCATGCCTGCTAGTCGAACTCCTGGTTGAGGGGACAATTTGCATATTAGCCTTTTATTATATAGGCTATACACTGAGTGGCCAGATTATTATGTGTTCAGAGATCATAATAATCTGGCCACTCAGTGTATATAGGGAATCATTACCTCAAGGCAGAAATTCAGAGAAAAGATATCCTGCTTTAAGACAAGTTATATGTAAAAGTAAAGCTTTGTAAAACAAGCTTTATTTACATGGGCATTTATACTTTTTTGTTTTGATTTTCTTAATGGATCAAGTTCGTGCATGCAATATAAGGTCTGTTTTTAAAAAATTAGAGTCACATGATGCTCATGGAAGTAAAGCAAGATGAACCCAATGGGAACAAAACCAAGTGTTTCTGGTCCTACTGAAGTGGGGAGATTAGTTTAAATAATTAAATTCAGTAAAACAACTAGCATAAGGATGATAATGTATAAAGACACTTCTGGGTGAAGATACTTATAGTGCTTGATATAAGGACTATAATCTTTTTCTGGAAGTGGTTGTAGCAAAATTCTTGGAGATGACAATCTTTGGGAATCTTTTCTCACTCTGATTAGGTAGTAAGCTAGTATATGTTAATGACTTAACGAAAAATATATTCTAAATTAAGATCCTGGTCACAGAGCTATCTGTAATAATGAAAGCGTAGTATGCAAATTGACCGAACAGCCAAACAACGGAATGACTGGACGACCTTCCGGACGAAGCCGGGGCTGCGAGGGCCTACTCTTGCTCGAGTTTTGTGCATCGGGCCTCCAGGATGGGAAAGCAGAGCAGCCTCCTTCCTTCGCTATATGATTTAGTGATATAGCAGCAAACTACACCAGGCAGATGTTTTGTCACCTGCACTAAAGTTATGCTAGACATAGAACTTTTATATTAGAAATGTTAGAAATTTTAAAAATGAAGGTATTTTCCTTACTCTTTGTTATACCATTTCTGGTTGGTGAAACTCAAGGGGGACAAAGTGATAGAGAAATGCCAACATTACTAACTCATACTGAGAGTCACAGGTTTCTTATCAGAGTGTAGTGCTTAAGGGTATTTTTCAGTTACATCATTAAAGTCAATTACTAAATGATATTTCTCTCAAAAAATTAATAAAAAATTAAAAAAACTATGTTGTCCCAGTCATGGTGCTAATTGGTGGAATTATAGACATAACCCTCCATGGGACTCGGTCTACTGGGAAGGAAGATCTTGGAACAGATAATTACTAAAGTGATGTACCAGGAAGTAGTACAGTAGGTTTGGGAGAACTGATGTTGGTTGGGAACCAGGGGTTCAGGGAATCAGGGTAGGCTTCTTGGAGAAATTAAAGATTAAACTAGAACTTGAATGATGAGCAGGCGTTAGTTGGCCACGTGGGACAAGGAGAATAGTCCAAGCAAAGGGAATAATAGCTTTGTGAAGGCTCATGTAAGAGTGAGGCTGGTGTGTTGAGTCTAAGAGAAGACTGGAAAGTTGGTGGAGGCCAGAAAAGACTGTAGGTCCTTTGATTTAGTCCCTGAATAGTATTTCCTCTCCTAATGTAAGTAGTTCAATCACTATTAAGTATCTGTACATTAATAAACTGATGATAGCTACTATTTGTTACGCTTCGCAGCTGCTAATTACTTTAGTATTCATTTTTACAACAATCTGTAAAAAAGAAAAAATGGACTTTACATATAAAAAAACTGAAGCATTGGTTTAGTAATTTGCCTAAGGTGCTGTTATGTAGGCTACAAGGTGAAGAGTGGACTTGAGAGGAGGAAAGTGGATCTGAGGATACCAGGTTATGTGTTAGGCTCTTAATCATACTTGTAATACAGGGGCATGGTGGCTTGGACTTGGGTAAGTAGCATTGGGCATGGAGAGAGGTAACATGTTGGAGATGGTTTTTTAGGCAGTATCAGAGAAGAACTTGGTGATTCGTTCTGAGGGGAGACTCCCAGGATTCTTAGCAGATGCACTGAAGGGCTTGTTGGACACTGAGCTAGGGGACATTGGAAAATAGGATTGTGGGCAAGGACATTGATGTGGTATCCAGGGTTGGGTGTTTTAAGATGGGGGAGACAGAAATGTTTAAATGTTAGTCGATGGATCCAGGTGAGAGATAAGGTAACAAACATTTAATATAGAATGACGTTCAGAAGTAAGGAATCCAGAATAGGGGTGGAAGGACTAGCCTTTGATAGATGAATTCTTCTGGGTCCTTCTTAAGGCTGAATGAAGACATGCTGGATTGACCCATTACAAAATTTATTCTATTACTGTTCTTTAAGTCCAGTGGATTAAGAAGGCAAGTTGAATAAGTTTTTTGTTAAGGCTATTTAAAATTAAACAGAGAGCCGAAACCGGTTTGGCTCAGTGGATAGAGCATAGGCCTGTGGACTCAAGGGTCCCAGGTTCGATTCCGGTCAAGGGCATGTACCTTGGTTGCGGGCACATCCCCAGTAGGGGGTGTGCAAGAGGCAGCTGATCGATGTTTCTCTCTCATAGATGTTTCTAATTCTATCCCTCTCTCTTCCTCTCTGTAAAAAATCAATAAAATATTTTTTAAAAATAATAAAATTAAACAGAGAATGTGCACAGCCGTTTTTTTTTTTTTGCACAGTCTTAATAAGTTATCCACTCACATTTTTTTATATTAGCATGGATGAGACCCTGAGCGACAGATGAACAGATTGCCTCTGACACGTTTCTGTGAAAGAGAGGGCTAAGGGACTGTTTTACAAGTAAAAAGCAGTCCTGTTTGCCTGCCTTCTTAGGCTTTTATTCTTACAACAGCTTGAACTAAAATTAACCTCTAGATACCATCAGCAGGGTAACTATCCTTAAGAAAGTATATGCTTCTACAAGGTCGGGTCTTTAAAGACTAAACATAGAGATTCTAGCAAAACACCCGGGGGATCGGACTTGTTTGGAAAAGTCAAGGTAGGAGCTGCCGCCTTCAGCAATGTCCCCTCAGAGGCCCCCGACCTTTTGGAGAATCCTTACAGACCTTCCAACCAAGTCCCGTGCTTCCCCACAGATGAGTTTATTTTCACGAGTGACTGTCAGACTCCTAGATTACCCTCTACTTTCTCTGATCTTTCATGTGATCCTTGGCATCTAATTCCGTGGGTCTCAACTAAATAGCTTTGGGCGTGGTGCCACCTATTTGATGGCCGATATTCTTTATTAACCTTGAAATTCTCTTTCATTTTAGCTCCAAATAATATACCTATTCTAAAATACTCTGATAACATGTATATCCCAGAATGTTTGGATTCTCCAGGTATCAAGAATATAGACCATGATCACCTTAGTCGGGTAGTTCATTTGGTTAGAACATTGTTGTGATACGCCAAGGCTGTGGGTTTGATCCTCCATCACAGCACATACAAGAATCAACCAATGATTGCTTAAATAAGTGGAACAACAAATCTATTTCTCTCCAAAATCAATCAAAATTTAAAAAAAGATTATAGACCAAGATCAAAGGAAAAAGATACCAAAAAGACAAGAATATAGTTCAAAACTTTCTGAATGCATTGTGGGCAGAAAGCTTAAATGTAAGCAATTGAATAATTAAAATGATTATAAAAATTTTAGAGCTAAACTCTATTTAAGCATAAATGTTTTAGAATGAAGAAGCCTTTGATAGTTGTAATAAGCTTGCACTTCTATTGGGTATCTGTTATAAATTACAGCTTCTGCAATTACATAAACATGGAATTATGTTGGTCTCTGGGTCTTGTTTAATGGATGTCACACATTTCCTGTATACTTATAAATTCTCCAAATTAAAAATATTAATCCAAAAGTCTAGAAGCAAAACTATCATCTATAGAAAAGCACTATTTTACACAACTTTGTAGCTATGACTGTTTTTATTCACCTGTTTCAAAGGAATGCCTAGGATGTTTTATAAGTGTTTATGTTTATGTCTAACATACCTATTAGTGCTTACTGTAGAGGAATGGTATTGACTATTTAATTTCAGTTGTCTACATTTTCAAAACAATGAAGACATATCACTGACCATAAAATAGAAATAGCAGCCATTCAAATAGTTGAACATTTATTGTACCGTTTACAGAGGCAATCTCATTATTAAACCAAATATAGCCAGTTTATGTGCCTATGCAGATGCAGGGATCTATCGTGTATATTACAATTTGTAACTTTAAAATACACAAATGTAATGGATATTTGGTTTATTTTCAATAGACTCTATAAAACAGATTCTGTACCTGTGTGCTCTCTAAGGAGTCATTTTGATTTCAACTGAAGATTTGAAAGTTGTTTTTTTTTATGAAACTATCCTCCCCCACCCCCCTTTTCTGGCAAATGAACCACTGAAGAAAAAGTATTAAAGGAGAGTGATTCTGTACCCTTTAAATTTCAGATTCACATTTGTGGTTTCTTTTTTAACATCTATTTTTATTGATTTTAGAGAGAAAGGGAGAGGGAGAGAGAGATAGAAACATCAATGATGAGAGAGAATCATTGATTGGCTGCCCCCTACACTGGGGATTGAGCCCACAACTCGGGCATGTGCCCTTGACTGGAATCGAACCCGGGACCCTTCAGTCCTAGGCCAACGCTCTATCCACTGAGCTGAACCAGCTAGGGCCAGACCCCTGCTTTAAATTAAATGAACAACGGTGAGAAATCTACAAAGCATAGCCTGTGCCTGCCGAGTTTGAAGGGACCTTGTCGTGGAGTGCCTACATAGAGGGGCTGGTAACTGCCATCCTGTTCTAGGTTGCCACAGCCCTCAAGGCTATGGAAGAATTATCTAGAAGTTCTTTGGGCAAAACCATGGTCTGGAGTTGAATTTGGCTCAGATTTTTTTTTTTCTTTTCTTAATCTTTACCTGAGGATATTTTTCCATTGCTTTTTTTTTTTTTTTTTTTTTTTTAGAGATAGAGTGCAAGGGAGGGGGAGAGACAGAGAGAGAAACATTGATGTGAGAGAGACACATTGACTGTTTGCCTGCAACCGAGGTACATGCCCTTTGACCAGAATCGAACCTGGGACCCTTCAGTCCTGAGCCAGACTGGCTAGGGCTGGGCTCAGGTTTTAAAACAAATTGGGACAGAAGGTATTTGTGTTATATATTCATTAAATCTCAAAGGAAAAGACTGGTAGCCATTAGGAAACCATGAAGTCCTAAATCACTAATGGGGCAATGCTGCTTTAATCATTGCAGATGCTCTAATGCAAGGTGGCTTGGTCAGTCTAAAAATCCTCACAAACACTAAATGTAAGGAACAATTACATTTTATTAAACTGAGTTTAAAAAATAATGATTTGAGTAAATATAACCAATTCCTTAAATTTTGAAAATTTTAAACCTTATCTCTCAAGAAATATATTTAAAAAATTTTCCTTGACTGGAATCAAACCCAGGACCCTCCAGTCTGCAGGCTGACACTCTATCCACTGAGCCAAATAAACTAGGGCTCTTTCAATAACCTTAAGCTTCCTTCCTTATACTGGTAGTTCTGATTTTTTAAAAAAATGCACCAATAGGAAAAGTAAAACTCCGATTGTTTAATTGCTTTAGTTAGAGAAATAATATGCTAAGGGAAAGGCAGTTTTACTAGGAACAAAATCTTTTAAGCTTTGCCATCTTCCTTTAGCAGGATAGGGGTAGATGGCATTCCCAGTTTTCACTAACCCTATAATGCCCGTTGCTAAAGGTGGAAAATGTGTATGTTCTGGCTGCTACTCAGGTCACAGACTGTTGTACCTTATCCTTGTGATTATTTGGAAGGTATCTGTACTAAATAAGGATGGGCCCATGGAGTTGCCTTTGTCAGAGGAAAGTAGCCCACTGCAACTTGGTCTGTGTGGAATAGGAGTGTCTGCATTTTGTCCTGGTGTGGACTCAGCCATGGCCATAACTTCAGGGATCAGAGACGGGTGGTGATGAAATGACCCAGCCAGCTTTCCACTTGGATTATTTGGAGTTAAAAAGCCCTGGCAGCCTGGCCAGTGTTGCTCAGTGGTTGAGTGTGGACCTCTGAATTAGGAGGTCATGGTTCGATTCCTGGTTAGGGCATATGCCCAGATTGCAGGCTCAATCAGTAGGGGCATGTGGGAGACAGCTGATCAATGGTACTCTCTCATCATTGATGTTTCTATCTCTCCTCCTCTCCTTTTCTCTCTGAAATCAATAAAAACATATTTTTTAAAAGAAAGCCAGGGCCCTGACTGGTTTGGCTCAGTGGATAGAGCATCGGCCTGCGGACTCAAGGGTCCCAGGTTCGATTCCAGTCAAGGGCATGTGCCTTGGTTGCGGGCACATCCCCAGTAGGGGGTGTGCAGGAAGCAGCTGATCGATATTTCTCTCTCATCAATGTTTCTAACTCTCTATCCCTCTCCCTTCCTCTCTGTAAAAAAATCAATAAAATATATTTTAAAAAAAAGAAAGCCATGGCATAAACAGATATAATGTCAAAGTACTAGTGCCATTAGTGAATCTGATATATCTTTAAATCTTTTTCCTTTAAGTTTGTTTACCTGGGCATGCTTTTTATTTGTAACCTGAGCAGAGCAATAACAGAAATTGGTACCAGGAGTGAGATAGGACTACTATTTTAAGGCCTTTATTTCATTATCAGTATCTTCATGAACATAGGGAAGTCCCATTAGAGGCACATTCTTTTATGACTCCAAACACTGTGTGCTGGGGGGGACAGAGAGAACTTAAGATTGCCTACCATTTCTCTTGAGTATTTCCCTGACTAGGTGTTAAAAGGGAGATGTTAATCCTTCAACTGATCCTAGATTATTTGTGCCATGTAGTATGAGCTTCTCACTGTTCGGAGTGTGATTCTAGTGTTTAAAGATAAGTACTTTTAAAAATATATATATATACAAGATGGCCTCAAATGCAAGCCAACTACTTCATCTGGTGCTCACCCAAAGAATGAGCCATCTGTTTGAACACTCAGGAAAAATTGGCTGTGTTGGGCGTATTGAGAGTCTGCTTCCAACATGGTCTGTAAATGTTGTATACTGTATTTTAAAGGTGACTTAGATTTCCAAGCATAATTTTGACTCCATGAGGTTTTTTTTTTCTTTCTTGTGTATACATCTCTGTATGAAATGCAACTCCACTGAAATAAGTGCTGTATCCTTCCAATTTTCTTTTGTTACCAGACAACATAGATGTCTGCAACAGTTCTTTATCTCCCAAGGAGATCTTTTTTAAAAAATCTTTTCTTTAAAGGAATTAAAATAATGATCTGAATATAAAGCAAGGTTTTGAGCAAATATTTTAAAAGTTTACATATAGTTATAGATGGCCCATACAAAGTCAGGGCTATTATAAATTTTTGCCAAATTGTATATTTAGTGAAAGAGGTGCATAGAGAAATACTTAGGCAGATATTCATCCAGTAATTTAGCCAGCCACGTGCCATCTCTGGACCCAGGGAGAGGCAAGATCTGTTGCCCTAAAGCAGTGAAAAGCAAGTAGCACATCCAAGACCTTGGGGCGATCATTGGCAGCTGCCCCAGTTGTGTCTACCTTAGTCTCCTTTTCTTTCTTTCTTTTTTTTTGGCACTTTCATAACTACTAGTATTTGACAATCAGCAGTCAGTCCTCATCCACATTAACTGTTCATAGATTTTTGAAAGTGGTGACAGGCACATAGGTGACCAACACATAGACCTTGTTTGGTGAATCTTCATCCTCATTACGTCTTCCGGACAGCCACACCTGGGTACGGTATGGGACGTTCCTTATTCCTTTGACCCAGACAGCTTTGTTGAGCCTGGTGTCAATGCGCACATTTGGAGTTCCCATCTCCTTCCTGGCAAATTTCTGGATCTCTGAGTGCGTGGGGGGCACCCTTCTTGAAATCCTGTATTCTCTGGTCACTACCTCGTTGATGGCAGAGACCAGCCTCTCTTCTCACTACCCTTCTTTATGGGAGCCATTATGCAGGGCCCGAGTTGGAAAAGCTACCTCAGTGTCCTTTAGTTGGGAATCACCTGGGATTTTTAGGTCCTGTCCATGTCTGCAGATGAAGCTCTTAGCCTATAAAATCTTCATGGGTTTCAAATTAGCTGCTCTCTTTCTGATTGATGTATCGGATTGGCCTCTCTACCCGCGTTTCTACAGTTTTATTGCGTTGTTTGGAGCTGTGCTTTAAGGTGTGGCACTTCCTGTACTGGGGGCTGACCACGGAGGAGTGGCTC
Organism: Cnephaeus nilssonii; assembly: GCF_951640355.1. Taxonomy (NCBI): domain Eukaryota; kingdom Metazoa; phylum Chordata; class Mammalia; order Chiroptera; family Vespertilionidae; genus Cnephaeus; species Cnephaeus nilssonii. Next base: position 35,719,584 of record NC_137089.1, on the reverse strand, counting down.
GGGGAACTTTCATTAATCCTCCCGATGGTCAGGCACTCCTGTCTTTCTGGTCTAGCCAGGTAGTCCTGTGGCGAGCATTGCATTCCTGATTCTCGACTCTCTGTGTCCGGTCATCGCAGAAATGATTCCGTCTTGCTAATTAATTTTTAGTGCGGCTTGTAGATGATGCTCATGAAACAAGTGAAATGTGACAGGCTCACAATCCATAAGAAGCCCAAGTAAAAGCAACTATTCTCTAGATGGTTAAGTCTCCTTGGGACTTACTGCCGGCTTGATCCCAGGGTCCTAAAGCACTTGCTAGGAAACCCGGTTCTCCTCTGTCTTGTCTGACAGTATGTGGGTAATTTCCACCATTCATCAAGGCTCAGATATTGTATCAAAAATATTTCCCAAGTGTTGACTTTTTCAGCATAAATCTTCGAGGCAACAGCCACTCAACGTGAAACATTTATAACAATGGAGTTGAAAGGAATGGTAGTAATTCAGTTCTGCTTTGTCACCCGATTGGTATAACAGCCATTACCTTAGCCCTTTCTAGACAGCCTTTTTGGTTTTCAGACAGCTCTGATTATTAGAAAGCATTCTTGTTGCTCTGGCTTCTGCTTTCTTGTGGGTGCTAATTCGGTTCTCTCAGGACAAGGTCCAGCAAGCAGGCTGCTCTATCTAAGCATCCTGTCTACTCCCACCCACTCATCTTCTCTCCAGGTGAATTTTAAAGACACATCAGACAAGGAAATGTCTATGGGGTGATACACTTTCACTGGTTTTCTGCAAGAAACTAGTTTCTATTTCTGGAAGCTTCTTATTAGGGTCCTAAAATGGTCAATAGCCCCTAGCACCACAAATTTAAGAATATAATCTTTCCCTAAAAGTTTTTATTTTCAATTGCATTTGATGATGCTTGTGAAATTAAAAAAAAAACAACAAAAACAACTCTTCAAAGAGAGGGAGTGTAAATTTGTGGGAAGTTAAGGAAATTCTTAACTTCTGAAATAAATCATTATAAGAGTTGTATTATTAGAACATAAAAAAGTCCAGGCAAGTTTACTGTTGGAACAATGGTTTGTTTTAAACAATTCAAGCTGGGTTAAGCATCTCTAAGTGTTACTAGGTGACCACTTAGCTATGGGGCAGTGCGAGTATAACAACAGCTTTTTGGACTTGGGTATATTGCTTCTTGGTTTAATCCCAGCATATGTCATATAGAAACCATGCTTGTCCTGAAGGTAAAGTTATACTTTTAAAGTTATTATTATGATCAAAGTAATATTTACACTTTGTTAAAAATTAACTGATATAAAATGGTTTTAAATAAAAAGTAAAAATCTCCCACTCTATCCTCAGTACCTCTCTACAGTTAGTCACTTCTTGACTTTTCTAGTTTTCATTCTAAAGGTGGCTACCTCCAGACCAAATAATATTCTTATTTATCTGTTTCTTGATGTATCAAATTTAGACAATATTAGTCAATTTTCTAATATAAAAGATGACTCCCACCTTTCTTTCCTGCCTCCTGGTCAATCTGTCTCCAAGGCCCCAAACTTAGGTTCTGCAGAACCTAATGGAGAGGTGGCATTTTCAAGGTCAGGATCTGACTCAGAAGATATGATCTGTGAGGTCAGTGCCCATCTCTTCCCATAGACCCAACTAAATGACAACCAGAGGCCAAAATATGTCCAACTGCAGTCACGTATTAGTAGCCTGCGTCCCCACCTTTCTTTAAAACTGATTTTCTGTATACAGTATGAGCTGCTGGAAGATGCTGGTCTGGCCATGACTGGAAATGTGAGTCTTGTTCATGGGATTCTGAAGAACAAATATAGGGTCTCATAAAGAATCTCCTAATACATCCTTTGAAGTCCTTCTCAAGTGGGAAAACTCTATACTTTCTCATATTTACTGGGGACATAAGGAGGGGACTAGGAGACAGACCTCCCACCCCCCAGTTTCTTCTTCAGTTCTCTAACATATACATTATGACTAATGAGAATTTTTATTTTTTCCTCCTGCGTCCCTTTCTGGGTTTATTGCTGACCCTAAAACTTGGGTACTGCACAGAATGCCTGTAACTCCAGAAATGGTATAGGAAGTGAGGATGAGTTAGTCATTGCACTTGACAGTGGGTTTGGCAGCCATGTATTAAACAGATCCCCGCATTTCACAGTAGCATTCGCCTACTAGGACCACATTCAGCATCCGAGCAGGGATGAGGATACTTAGGATTCTGACACCAATTCCGATGTGTTTCCCAACACCACCAAGCAATTCTCTGACACCAGCTGGCTGTCCTACAATTCAACTCAATTCCAGTACCATCTGGAGCTAGCATCAGGCTCCACAGGTTAAGGATTCGGTCCCAAAAGACTGCCCACCCCGCCTTCAGATGCCAATGCGAGCCAGGTTGTCACGTGTGCTTCGGACTAGCCAGCTAGAGCCTGCAGGTTTTAAGGACCACTTTATTGGGTTTGACTAATTTGGTAGAGCTGCTCACAGAGCTCGGAGAAACATTTTACTTAATAGCTTACCCGGATATGTAACTCAGGAAGAGGGGGAAGAGATGCCTAGGACAACATTGGAGGCCTCACCAGGATCCCCATTCTCCCAGCACCTCCACTCATTCACCAACCTGGGAGCTCTCTGAACCCCGTCCTTTTTTTTTTTTTTTTTTTAAATACATTTTATTGATTTTTCGACACTCTAGCCACTGAGCCAAACCAGTTAGGGCAGTCCTTTTGGGGTTTTAAGGAGGCTTCATTACCTAGGCACGACTGATCCAATCATTGGTTGTTGGAGATGGATTAACCGCCAGTCCCTCTCACAGAGATTTCCAACCCTCCAATCCCAGGATTGGCCCCTTCAGCAACTACCCCACCGCCCTAGGTGTTTTCCAAAAACCACCTCATTAACATAACAAAAGACACCTTTATGCTCTCTTCATTAGGAAACTCCAAGGATTTAAATAGATGGTGCCTTTTATAAATCACACTATCACAGTACTGGTTCCCCTTCCCCTGCCCCAACCCTTCCCAATCTTTGTGGAGGGAGACGGCTCTGAAGATATCACACTCCTAGTTCACCTGGGAGAAACGAGGCTGCCCACAATACTTTTGGTGTGTGTTCCGATCCCAACTGCAGTCCTATCACCAGGTGAGTTCCCATGTCCTCCACAGGGGGTCATGCTTTGGAGATGACTGGTGTTCACAGATGTGGGGGAAGGGTGCTTGGACAGGGCCCAGGTTATGGAGGTGTGGTGGTGCCCATTTTTCCCCTGACCCCCTCTTGGCTAAGACCACAAATTAATTCTTGCTATGTATTTTGGAGTCATTTCCCAGAGGGATATGGGTTTGGAGGGACTGGGCCTGGAGTTAGGCCGAAATGCCATATATATTATCATTTAGGTAGGGCATTTTAACTGTCTTTTCTAAATGTTAGTATTTGGTGGTGGAGATAATGCCAACAGTGTGCATGAAAAGCTAGGTTTTTTTTTGTCAGTGACCATTGCTTTAACATAGGATTTTATAACATCTTTTATGTAATTATTGCCTAAGCAGTGGCAAAAGTATTTTGTTTCTTTATCAAGATAACAGTTAAAAGTTAAGACCTTAAACTTAAAAGTAAACCTAATTCTTAGTAAGAGGTTTAATGTTATAAGTAGAATGTCATATACATTAAGTTATATTTTGTTTTGTCAAACAAATGGCTTTAAAGAATCATTAGGTCTTTTCC